>NC_044040.1:49490432-51890432 GCF_901765095.1 Microcaecilia unicolor
TATCAAGGCAAGTGAGCTACCCTGACTTAGGCCTTGACTATTATTCAGACAGGCCCAGATGTCTCCTTTGTATTACTTACCTGAGCTGGAATCAGAGCACTTTTGGAGTTTAGAATATGAACCAGCGGAGCTCTTTATAAATGAGGGCTTAACTGGTTTCCTCTTGGACCCCTCTCTCAAGCGGGGGGGGGGGGGGGGGGGAAATCTGAGGGGATCTTTGTAGAGGCTATTAGGGCAGTGCTTCTCAATAGTCCTTGGGACACACTAAGCCTGTCAGGTTTTCAGGATATCTACAATGAATATGCATGAAATAGATTAGCACCACGAAGTAGGCAGTGAAGGAAAGCCTCTCTCTTACTCTTCATTGAGGATACCCTGAAAACCTGACTGGTTGGATGTTCCCCAAGGACTGCATTGAGAAGCACTGTATTAGACACATTACGGATACCATTTTATTAAGATAGAAAGATGGAGGAATCTAAGCTAGAAATGATGATAGCCTACAATTTCATGATTCCTCAAAGGATGGCATGACAAGCTCCTGGGGTATACACATTCTTTTGACAATGGAAGCATCTGTATATAACCCCACACACTGCTAAACTGAGAATGTACCTAGTGGTTTAGCACAATGGTCGAAGATCCTAGAACAGTAAAAACAGATTTATGCTTCGCTTCTCCTAAAAATAAGCAGTGGATCTTCCCCCGAGTCCATCTTAATAATGGTTTATGGACTTTTTTTTTTTAAAGGAAATCCAAACCTTTTTAAATCCGCTAAGCTGCTTTTACACATTCTCTGGCAACAAATTCAGAGCTTAATTACATGCTAAGTGAAGAAATATTTTCTCCAATTTGCTTTAAATTACTATTTAGTAGCTTCATTGCATACCTAGTCCTAGTATTTTTGGAAAATGATTTTCACATCTATCCGTTCCATATATTATAGACCTCTATCATATTTATTTTTGTTACATTTGTACCCTGCGCTTTCCCACTCATGGCAGGCTCTATGCGGCTTACATAGGGAATTGAACTCAGTTCCTCAGGACCAAAGTCCACCACCCTAACCCTAGGCCACTCTCCATCACTGTCTCTTCTCCTTTAGTCTTTCCTCATAGGGAAGTTGTTCCATCCTCTTAATCATTTTTTGTCACCCTTCTCTGTATTGGGTTTCAATGTATCAGTGTTGACACCTAGATCCTTCTCCTGGTCAGTGACTCCTAACATGGATCCTTGCATCACGTAGCTATAGTTTGGGGTTCCTCTTTCCCACATGCATCACTTTGTACTTGCTCACATTAACATGATCTGCCATTTAGTTTCCCAGTCTCTTAAGGTGGCCTTGCAATTTTTCACAATCCTCTTGGATTTAACAACTTTGAAAACTTTGTCATCAGCAAATTAATTACATCACTAGTTATTCCCATCTCTAGATCATTTATAAATAGTTTTAAAAAAAAGCGGTCCCAAAACAGACTCCTGGGGAACCCCACTATCTATGAATGTCCTATTCCTTCTGCCTACAGCTAGAACCATGAAGAATGACTATTCAGCAGATTAATTCCACAAAGTATTTATTAAACAAAACAGAAGAAAAACAAATCCCAGGTCATAAGTACTAGAAGCCCAACTTGCACAAGCTTTGGTATAGAACTGTATCAGGGGCAACAGATACATGTTGAACAAAACTTGTAATACATAATTAGATACATACAAGGTTGAAAGGTGAGCCACATTACAGAATACATCAGAAGAAAAAAAAATAACCCCAACAGCCATAAATACACCTGAAAAATACAAGGGCAAAGATCTTTCAGATAGTAGTGAATACTGAACCCAACAGCACCTACTCTCTTACACCTAGTCTTTACTGAAAATGAGAATGCAGACCAAACTATTGCCTATGTTTACTAAGGTGCACTATGGGCACATTAGTGTTTTTAACCCTGTAAATGGTTTACGTGCGTTAAACGCTAACACGCCCATAGAAATGTATAGGCGTGTTAGCGTTTAACGCACGTAAATTTAAAGGTGTGTTAGAAATGCTAACGCACCTTAGTAAACATACCCTTATAAGTAGGCAATACAAGTAAGAAATAGTAGAAAATGTACATAGTAAATGAATACTGAAAATGGCAATAAATAGAAATAAGACAGAAAATCATAAAACAACAAAAACAGCTTAAAAAGGAAATTAAAAAAAAAGGGAAAAGGAAGGAGGAATCTATAAGCCATTTAACTCACCACAGACCAGCAACCAGGCATATGCTGAAACATGGCCAACTTGGGAATGTAGTGTTTGTGAATTTAAAATTCCACAAAAAAAAAAAAACAAAAACACATTTGAAGAAAAATCTTTCATCTACTATAAGGTTGTTCCCTCTGCTGTTGTGGCGGTTTTTAAAATCTGTGCTGGTTTTCTCTTTTGTATTTGTGTTCTATTCACTATGCACTGTGACCATTTGTTCACTTAGGAGAAGAATGTCTGGGGTTGGGTTCCATAAAGGAATTTTGGTGAATGCATCAACCAATGTCCTTTACCTAATTATTAGAGAAATACTATTGCCTTTTAGGGTTGCAACTGCTGCTCCATGCAAGTTCTCTTCTAATACTTTACCACAGAGTTCATTAGTTATAGGGCTGCAACTACCACTACATGCATTTTATCCAGTGCTCCATTTCCATCCTCCTGCCACCTGAGAGCCTGTTTATGCCATAATGTTTTTTAAATTAAGCTACTGTATGTGTCTCTACCATCTCCTCTGGGAGGAAATCGCAAGCTCTCCCTTTGGATTTTAAAAATAATTCTCTGTTCCCAGTCTACTCCCATGGAGCTTTACATTATTCCTCCTAGTTCTAGATCTTACTTTCCATTGAAAAGGTTTGCTTTGTGAACATTACCAATATGTAAGAACATAAGAATAGCCATACTGGGTCAGACCAATGGTCCATCTAGCCCAGTATCCTATTTCCAACAGTGACCAATCCAGGTCACAAAGGTACCTGGCAGAAACCCAAATAGTAGCAATATTCCATGCTACCAATTTCAGGGCAAGCAGTGGCTTCCCAATGTCTGTCAGAATAGCAGACTATGGACTTCTCCAGGAACTTGTCCAAACTGTTTTTTAAGCCCAGATACACTAACCACTATTACCACTTCCTCTGACAACTTTTTAGGTACTTAATTCCTTAATTTTCATCATTTTTGTTGTCTTTGGACTGTCACCGGACATGACCTCCAGAACTGAAAACAGTATTCTACGTGCATAGTTTCTTGAATAATTTCCAGAGTGGAAGTATTACCTTTGAAAATCTGCCAAAGTTTGCCCAGAGAAAAAAGCTTTTACCCATGCAGAGAGTTATAAAATTTCTCCTTTGATTTATATTAATATAAAACATAAAAACTTGCCAGTTAAAATACTTTATGATGCTGTTAATTTTTCAGATCAAGAAAACTTTGTAATTAATTGCAAAGTCTGCAGCACTAGACATTTTCATACTGCTTATGGGCATGCTTTCAAACAAATGAAAATTTCTTACAGCCTATATTTTTTTCAAAATACAAAAGTGCTTTGGGTTGAAGAAGAAAAATGCAGTCCATGTAAAAGTACACATTGAAAAGTAAAATATTCCAAAGTGGCTAATATGGTTTTACAGACGTGACGTAATGATTGTGACACTGGTTTAATCTAGAACCATTAGGAAACATGATTCTGGTTCAACTCATGCCTTTTCAGTAATGGCGTGAGTTACATTCATGTCCAGAAGGTATTTTTCTGTCCCTGGAGGGATCCCAATCTTAAATTTGTACCTGAGAAAATACAGGGTTAAGTGACTTGACCAAGAGATCACAAGCAGCAACAGCAACGGTGGTGGGATTTGAACCCTGGCTTCCTTGGTTCTTAGTCCACTGCTGTAAAAGTTAGGCTACTCTCTTTAAAAGCTTATACATTCTGAGAGAAGCTCTATGAAAGGAGCACATATGTAAAAAAAAAACCTATGATAAGCAAGCACTTATTTTCCTTTAAAGAATACTAGCATAACCAGGTATATATGCACATGTATTATGCACAACCACTTAAGCCAGCCATAGAGCTAGTGCAAATACTTATGCTTAGATCTGGAAGGTATGTGCATAACTTGCAGTATTCATGCAACTGTGGACCTCACCCACTCTCCAGCCAAACTCTGCTTATGTGACCACTCATCTGCTAATTGCTATCAGAGATATATGGTTAATTACAGAATAGCTTGTAGCCAGACAGGACCAGATTCTATATAAGTCACAGCAAGTAGCATGTGTTAAAATTGTGCGCATGACAAATTTATGTACTCAATTGAGTAATGAGCCAATATGCAATAATTGGCCAACAACCACCAATTATCACTAATTTTGTAACCGCTTTTTTAGCAATATGTAAGGCCACATTAAACCTGCCATGTGGTGGGAAAATGTGGGATACAAATGCAATAAATAAATAAATTGGCAATAATTAGAATTTATAGGTGCTTTTTAGGCCTATTCTAAATGTGTAAATTCCAATGTGCATAGCTGAAAAGGGGTGCAGCCATGGGAGGCGTATCAGGGGCGTTACTTGAATTTATGTGCATGGTTATAGAATTTGGGGGAACATGTCTACATTTAGGTGCGGTATTTATACAGGTTTTCAGTGGCATATAGCCGTGCCTCGGTCCTATGTGCTAATCTATATACTGTGCGTAACTTTAGGCACATTAATCAGATACATCTAGATTTTAGACGCCATTTACAGAATCTGAACCATAATGGCTAGCTATGCAAACGACTAGAATGCCATCTAACTTAGCCAGCTTCCTAGAATTACCTTTGCAATGCTGTTGCAGTTCCCATGAACATTTTTTCCAGTATTCTTCGCACTGAGGATGATCTACACCAGGTCATTATTATTAGGAAATTGGAACGTGTGTTTTTGTTCCATTTGTTATGCACTACTTGTTTACTGTGCACTGATTTAGTATACGCTAACACACAACAGTGTGCATTATTTTGTTTGTTAATATTGAGATTAAAGCATGAAAAAACAAATGAATAAAAAATATAAATGAGAAAAGTAAAAGTTAAGGGGTCCTTAATTCAGTGTGGTTTAAGCCAGCAGGACAGGCTCCTTCCTGCTTAAACCACACTAAACAGGCCAGGTGCTGATATTCAGTGGCATTTACCCAGGCAGTGCAGGGGTGGAGTTGGCACTCAGGTGGACACAGGCCATATTCAGCACTGGTGCCCACACAGTTAAGTGGCCAGATCCAACCACATAAAAGATTGTCCTATCTATGGCTGCTCATTACAGCTACGTAGGTACTGACACTGAAATTCAGCACCCACAGCTAATCTGAGAGGTCCTTTGATCGCCACCATTCCCAACCCAACCCCTCCTGCACCACCACTTCTAGGTTTAGCCAGAGGTGATCTCCCCCCCACCTCCACTCTCACCCTGTCTTGTTCCAGGTTTAAAAATGGCAGTGTTAACCTCTAGAAGTAGCCTCATGTTAACAGGGGTCTGCTTGCCTTAAAGAAGCCCTTCAATTTCCAGATTGCTTTCAAACAATAAAATAAAATTTACACCCATAGACACACGCCCACTATAAAAGGCTTCTTATCCCCCAAAACAGTTTTGATGTCTGCTCGTTTCCGTTTTCCCCTTTTTGTTAAAGACAACCTGTATCTAAGAAGTCCCATTTGTGAGATTGAATAATTCCACTTATCCTCAGAGAAAACAAAAGCTACCAAACTGTGACATGTATTCAACAGAATCTGAATCTCCATTTACCCTCCCATCTGTCCTACAGGTTGTCTAGTACTGCAGCAGGAGTAGCCTAGTGGTTCATGGAGCAGACTTTGATCCTGGCGAACTGGGTTCAATTCCCACTGCAGCTCCTTGTGACTCTGGGCAAGTTACTTAACCCTCCATTGTCCCAGGTACAAATAAGTACCTGTATATACTATGTAAACCTCTATGAATGTAGTTGCAAAAAAACCACAGAAAGGTGGTATATCAAGTCCCCCCCCCCCTTTCTAAGTAAGCTTTTTAAGAACTGAGGTGGCCCCCATGTGATGACAATGTGAGAGGTTGTGCACATTTGTGGCAATTCACAAAAAGCTTCTAGAAATTGATCATGAAGAACACCTGCTCAGGAAAGTAACCCAGGTAATCTGTTTAGTCTCTTTTAGCCTTGCTCCCAAACTTGATGTTTACTCCCCCCATGCAGACAAGTTTTCATTAAAACTTCAGATACTGATCTCTCTTCAGGAATGACAAACATGCACAGAAAATGGGGCGCTCTATGAATAATGTTCATCAATTGGTTAAATCTCCCAGTCTCTCTCTAGGATTCACGTATACAAACCAAGTGTGCCTTTCTTCCAATAGCATGGGCATTTGCACCCTTGGCTTGCTCTCCACCAGTATGAAGGAATCACTCAGATGTGGCATGAGAACCAAAAATGGAACTTTAAAGGACTAAGGTTCAGAAAACAATGGCTCAGTAAATTAGCGATATGACCTCAGCGACAGCATCTATGGCTCTTTTTTCAACAAATGTGATTTGTCAGTACCCTCAAAGTGCCTATCTAGAAAGAACCTGCATTCAGGTTCTTCAACCTCATGGACTCAGATCTATTTAAGGGGTGCTGGCTGAAGGGGTTCCTTCCTGGTAGACATGAATCTTCAGTGGTTGGGATGCACTGTTCCTGGAATGGAACTGGGTCTTCCTAAGATGCTGTTAATACATCACTCTTCAAACTCCTCTAGCTGGTAATATTGTTTCTCTGGTACATCTCCATGGATGGTGAAAAGTACTACTCTACTGGGTCCTGGCTGTGCATGATCTTAGATACCCATGCTAGCAGCAGTAGAAAAATTACTACACTACCACATGCAGTCTTATTCTAGAAGTTTCAATGCTCAAGCCCCTCTCAGCCCTTAACATTGCTCTCTAACACTGACATGTCAACTTATTTATACTATCTACAGACTTATGTTAAACCCTCCTTAGTTCTAACATCGGTGTACAGTTCAGTCATTCCCCCAACCCAGTCCTCGAGGCACACCTAGTCCTATCGGGTTTTCAGGATATCCACAACGAATATTCATGAGTTAGATTGCATGTAATTGAGGCAATGCATACAAATCTATCTCATGAATATTCATTGTACATATCCTGAAAACTCGATGGGATTAAGGGTGCCCCAAGGACTGGGTTGGGAATGGCTGGTATAGTTCCCCTGCTTCTCACAGTGGCCCTGTTGATTCTGCCAAAGTCCTGCTGCTACCCAGCTTCACCTGGCCCATAGAGAGCACCCCGTGAAAAAAATACAGTAGCCACCTACTGGCTCCTTTCCTGTAGCCTGGGATATCCTGCATCCGGAGCTACAAACAGTCCTGTTCCCCCCTCCCCCCGAAACCAGGGCCTATTTTCCACAGGAACCTGCTGTTTGGCTTCAGCATCACGTCCTGCTCCTGACGGGTTGAGCTTACCGCCACCACATCTGCAAGAAACTACTTCTAAACAGTTCTGCCCCTTTTCTTCCGAAACCTTGGGCAGATATGCTTTTATAACCAACCTTCAAGCCCTGCAGTGGAAACCGTCATTGGCACCATTCTTTGCATCTTCCTAAGGTTGAAACCAAGCTCCCCTCCTGCCATCAGCTCTTGGATTTCTTCTGTTGTTCTGGACTCCAGACAACTTCATCTCCCCCTAGCGGTGGTGATTCTCCTTTCCCCAGGTCAGCCCATACAAAAAGATTTTGGCATGAAAGAACCACCTTTTACACACACGTAGGCTCAAGCTTGCTCTGAGGAAGCCAGGCCTAGACTGTCCACTTCCCCTTCCACCCCTAAAGGAACGCGGTAGCCTGTTAAGCCTTCTATTAGACCAGCTGTCTTCCTTCTGCTTCAGCCCTTAGCCGATTCCTTACAGTACTTATAAAATAAATTTTCCAAACATTACTGCTGCTTTAATCTAGTACCAGTCCACTCTTTATTCACATTTAAGTTTATATATGTGCAATATTACGTATACATCTGACTCCCCAGACATCCAAACCACTTTTCAGCTGTGAATTAAATTCTTGTAGCAGCAATAAGGCATAGAAATACTGTGATACTGCCATTGAAGAAATGGATGGTTAGTGTGCAAGTTAACACATACATATAGAGAGGTTTTCTATTTATAGTGGTTGGCTAGTTACATAAACCACCATACAGATATAAAGCTGAAAAAACAAACAAAAAAGTGTTACCACCGCAGTAAGAAAATATATTTCATAGCCACGGGGGATAGACATTTATTGGCTCTGAATTGGTGGTAATGTTGCACAGAGACATTCTGTGTAATGGATACAACCATGTCAGATTCATATGTGTGTGTTAATTTTAACTTACTGCCGTGCTCCCTTAAAGACATTAGCTACAAATGAAAGAAAAACATAAAAACCATCAAAATAAAACCAGATAAAAATAAGTTAATTCCTTGTATGGAACCACTGCCTCCATTTTGTGTACCAACATGCTTCAAACTGTATGTTTTGTTATTTTTTTTAAATGACAGCTTTCATTTCCTTGCCGTTCCCATGGAAAGTGACACATGCAGAAATCCTGCAAAAAGCTACTCGGTGAGGTCTGCTGGCACAGCACTTCAAAATCACCTCGTACATCATGTGATGGCAGTCATGGCACAAGGGAAAGAAACAGCTCCAGTGTGAAGGATCATTTACCCACTCCTCCATGTTTTTTTTTTTTCCAGCAAGCGTGAGCATCAAAATGGATGTTTTGGGAATACTGAGCATGTTGTGGTGCCGTGCAAGGACACAGTGCGGCTGTCTGCGATCACTGTTCTATCTCCAGGGTATCCAGTTTAAAATCAGGTGGCTTAAAACTAGTAATTTCTTCATATGTAAGCTCTAAAAAAAAAAAAAAGCAGGAAAGTGGCATTAAATACTGTACTATAGTTTGACATTTAAGAAGTAGATGGCTATAGAGAAAGAAAGTAAAACAAAGTAGCTGAAATGTTATCAATATTCAAGTGTTTTGGACTTGTAATATTTCCAAACAGTCTGAGCCATGGTTTATTATCTTCAAATAGCTGATTAACTGAGCTACAACCCTTGCCCTGAAAACATGGGGAAAGCCCGAATATATAATAAGCATTATATTTTTAAATTCAAGCACTTGCTGTTAGAAATGGTGTGCAACAAGGGAAATTATCAGGAACAGAGCTATGCACGCCCACACTCACCGATGACCTGCAGAAAGAGAAACATGGGCTGACAAACATGTTGACAGCCAGAGGACAGAAGAGATAACTGAACCCCAGGATAAAAAAAAAAAGCAGACCCTTCCAAAACATTAGCATAGCTGGAAAATCAGTAGTGAAAGCTGCACTGCGTTTAACTGTTTGGTAACCACCGTCAGAATTATAAAACTGCTAGCCAATGTGCATTGAGATCGAGGACAGAGATCCTGCTGGTTCCATGTGATTACAACAAATAGATGTGGTTCAAGCAAGAGAGAGAGTGTACAATTATCGATAAATTGCTGGTATATACAGAATCTGAAAATGTTTTTAAAGGCTGTAGTAGAGTTGACATTAAGAACTTGATTCATGAAGACTCTCCAGTACTGGCCTCGATGCAGTAAGTAATGTGTTAGAACCAGGGCCGCTGAGAGGAAAAAACTGGGCCCAGGGCAAACACTCTACAGGGCCCCACCACAACCCCTGCCGCAGCAATCGACAGAGATTGCTCTGCTGGCCACGGGTCCTTCTTCCTGCCACATCCCACCTATGTGAAAACAGGAAGTTACTTCACAGGAGGCGGGACGTGGCAGGAAGAAGGACCCGTGGCAGGTAGAGCAGTCTCTTGCGATCACCAGCACCAGGCCCTCTTTGGATGCCGGGCACTGGGGAATCTTGCCCCCCCCCCCCCATCTCGGTGGGCCCTGGTTAGAACATGGTACTAAGCTTCAGCATACAGCATTCTAACACTCAAACTAAAACAATCTTTCACACCTGTTGCCACAAATGGAATGAAACATTTCCAAAAAAAAGGCCAGCTGAACTCCCTGTCCCCTACCCCAACTCACAAAATTGCGCCGTTGTCTCAGAAACCAGAACCAGTCTCCTCTGGACCAGGACAGATAGGCAGTGTTATGCTTTCCTCCCACACAAACACTAACATTTTTTTTTTAACTGTTTAAATTTGAGTTTGTTCCAATTGTGAGTCAGAAGAGAGAAGCATAGAGCAGTGGTTCTCCTTAGATCATCTGGCCTAGGCAGGTCCTATCAGTCAAGGTGGGGGCAGGGAGATCAGCTGACTACTGGTGTTCCAAGGACTAGGTTGAGAACCCCTGGTCTAGAGAGACACCCAACCAGTCTGATTCTCAGGATACCTACAATGATTATGCATGAAATACATTTACATACAATGCATACTCATTTCTCTCAAGTATATTCACTCTGGATATCTTGAAAATCAGACTGATGTGTCCTGGGTTGAGAACCCCTGCTCTAGACAGATAAATCTGGCCAGTAATAGGAGGGCAAGTCAAAGTTGAATTTCCACATATTATGCTCACCACTACATCAGAATCCATCCCTCTAAGTTTAAATTAGTTATGAAACATAAAAAGTTGCAAGAACCTTTATACATAAAAGAAAATCCCTAGCCAGTATCAGCGCTCTCTCATAAAACTACTACCATTATAATTATTTCATATGGGAGCAAAGCCTGAATTCTATTTAGGATTAGAGAGAATCTCAAAATAAAACCTGCACCTTCAGTTCGGTAACACACTCCACATTCCCCCCAACTATAGGATTTTCGCCTGTACAACTCAAGATACCAAAAAAAAAAAATACTGTGAAGGTAGGAACAATTAAAAAAAAATTCTCCTTCTGCTACCAGTTTGCACAGTTAACAAAACCCTACATAAAGGCATGCAGAACCTATACAACAAGCTTACCATAACAGCACTAATTTCCATAACTAAAACTGTATCAACTGTACTTATTAAAAGACAGCACTGGTCAGAGCACTAGTACACCTGTTGGGGAAAGTGGGGTGGGGGGGATTTGATCTACCACCTTTATGTGGTTACAATCAAAGCAGTTTACTATATATACAGGTAGTCTTTTGTATCTGGGGCAAAGGAGGGTTGTGACTTGTCCAGAGTCACATGGAGCTACAGTAGGAATTGAACCTGGTTCTAAGGCTGCTGCACTAACCATTAGGCTACTCCTTCATTCCCTTTAGGAAAACGGAACAAGGAGGCCTGCTAGCAATCCTCAGACCCATTTATTTTTTTCCTATATTCTTCACTCCAATTTGCAGTCTCCCACTGGCCCTGTCCCTTCCCCTTCTCAGCTTCCTATCCCTCCCATCACCCACTCTCTAATACCCCACTGCTATCCTCTGTACTCACACTATCATCTAGGCTCCTCTGACTTGCATTCCTTCACCTGCTCCAACTTCTTCCCTTCTCACATCCAACCCCTTCCTGACCTCTACCCAGCTTCCAACTGTCCTCAACCCCATTTCCACAATCTTTCACCCTGGCTTCTATAGTCCCCTGTTGCTTTACACTTTCAAGCTTTTACTAGCCCCTCCAAATGCTTCATACCATATCTTCACTCCTTCCTCTAGACTCTCTTCCACCTCCTCATCCCTTCCCCTCCATCTCTGAAGGCACTTCCCCTCATCTTCTCCCCAGGGTTAAGAGCTCAACAAGATATTGGTCTCAAGATCAAACCTATTGATAAAAGATTATACATAGAGAATTCCAGGTGAGTGGATTTTTATGTCTGGAAACAAGTTTAGACTACCCCCAAAACTGCAAGTGGCATTGGCCTGATTGAGGCTGGAGCTGGGGTAGGATAGGGATGCAGTGGGGAAGAGTATTAGCTCCTGAGGGTGCAGCAGCAGCAGTTTTAGTCCTGACTGATTGTATCTTTGCAAGGCCTTTTGCTGGGAGCAACTAGAAGAGCAGGCTGTAGGTCTTCTTGACACCCTTTATAGCAGAAAATACAGGGCTGTGGACCCAGTTGGTGTGAGCAGGAGAGCAAGGCCATAGGAGGTAAGGAAAAAAAAAAAAAAAAAAGAGGAAACAGCTTTTCTGAGGGACAAGGAGGTAGATAGGAAGAGCATTTCATCCCTGTCAAGCAGACTGATTCCCTAGTGGTAGTACTACGAGAACCCAGAGCAGTGTATGGAGGACAGCAGAGGAGGACTGCTCCTGCCCTGGACTACTAAGGCAAACCAGGGTTGGAAAGATGTTGGTTAAAGGGGGCCAAGTTGCACCACCATAGAAGATCTGTTATTTTTGTTTACTAGGTTAGGCACTGGGGTACATGCTCTTGCACTAATTTGTCAGCGCATATAATGAAGTACTCGTGAGGTGTTTGCTATGTGCACTAAATGCAGGGCATGCCCCCTGCATATAGGGGCCCTCTTACAAAGGTGGAGGGCAAACATGCGCCCAACTGGCACTACTGCCAGGGTAGCACATGTGCCCAGTGGCAATTCTGATCTTGGCAAACGCCTAATTCTGTGGTAGAAAATTTTCTATTTTCTACCACAGGGGGCATTCCCGGCAGCACACCCACATTGGCACACGCTGCATGATAACCGCGTGGGCAGCGCGTGAGTCCTTACTGCAAGGTCAATGGGTGGCAGTAAGGGCTCAGGTTGTAAACAGGCACGCACTAGTTTTACTATTTATTTATTTATTGTATTTGTATCCCACATTTTCCCACCTATTTGCAGGCTCAAAGTGGCTTACATAGTTTTGTTAACACAGTTAATCCTGGATGTCAGGTACAATTATTGTTGTGCAGAGATTAATTAAGGGAAGAAAGTAGAGAGACGAAGGAAGGCATTTATTAGGTATAGTAGACGGTGGGTTTTCAGAAGTGGATTAGTGAGGTTCTGGGTTTTCATTGTAGGCTTTGTTGAAGAAATATGTCTTGAGGGATTTGCGAAGATAATTGTTTCGTTGATTGTTTTCAGGTCTCTAGGTAGTGCGTTCCATAACTTCGTGCTCATGTAAGAGAAGGTGGTATCATGCATCAGTTTGTATTTTAGTCCTTTGCAGCTGGGGAAGTGCAGGTTGAGGAATTTGCGAGATGATTTTGTGGCATTTCTGGGAGGTAGGTCCATGAGGTTTAGCATGTAGACTGGGGCGTCTGCGTGAATGATTTTGTGTACCATCGTGCAGATCTTGAATGCAATACGTTCTTTAAGTTGGAGCCAGTGAAGTTTCTCTCTTAAGGTGTTTTGCGCTTTCATATTAGTTTTTCCAATATGAGTCTGGCCGCAGTATTGTGGGCAGTTTGGAGTTTCTTGATGTTCTGCTCTTTGCAGCCTGCGTACAGTGCTTACAGTAATCAAGATGACTTATTACCATTGACTGTACCAGGGTACGGAATATGTATCTCGGGAAGAAATGTTTTACACTTGAGTTTCCACATGGAATAGAACATCTTTTTCTTTGTGTTTTTCACGTGGGTATCAAGAGTAAGGTTTCGGTCAATGGTGACTCCTAGAATTTTCAAGTTTTGAGAAACAGGCAGAGAGCAGTATGGTGTGGTTATGGTGGAGAAGTTTTTTGTGTTATGTTGTGAGGTGAGAACAAGACATTGTGTTTTTTCTGCATTTAGTTTCAGCTGGAATGCATCTGCCCAGGAGGCATTATTTGGAGGCTTTGGTTGATCTCGTTGGTGATTTCATTTAGATCGTATCTGAATGGGATGGAAATCGTGACGTCATCTGCATATATGTAGGGGTTGAGGTTTTGATTTGCTAGAAGTTTAGCCAAAGGTATCATCATCATCAGGTTGAATAAGGTTGGTGAGGGGGCATCCTTGGGGTACTCCACATTCAGGTATCCATGGGGGTGATCTGTCCGTGTTCGTTGTTACTTGATATGATCTTGTGGTCAGGCATCCTTTGAACCATTTGAGAACTGTGCCTCCTATTCCGAAGTATTCTAGTATATGTAATAGTATTTCATGGTCGACCATGTCAAAGACACTGGACATGTCAAATTGTAAGAGGAGTATGTTGTTGCCCATCACAATTGCTTGTTTAAATGAGTTCATTGCACACACTAGAACAGTTTCGGTGCTGTGATTTGACCGAAATCCTGATTGAGACTCGTGGAGAATTGAATGTTTATTTAGGTATTCAGTAAGTTGTTTTGTTACTATGCCTTCCATGAGTTTGGTTATGAGTGGAATAGATGCAACTGGGCCATAGTTGGTTAGGTCAGTTGTGCTTTTCTTAGCATCTTTCGGTAGCGGGGTAAGTAGGATGTTTCCTTTATCCATGGGAAAGAGCCCATTTTGAAGCCTGTGATTTACGTGGTTCATGAGGTCTGTTTTGAATTGTTTGGGTGCGGATCTTATTAGACTATTAGGGCAAATGTCTAATTTGCATTGTGATTTGGCGTATTTCCTGAGCCAATGTAAGATTTCATGTGATGAGAGCGTGTCAAAGTTGGTCCATGATTGATCTGCTGGGCATTCCCCAGGGTTTGGGTCTAGACATTCAAGGATATTTGTGTAATCTGTTATATTGGTAGGTATCATGAGTCAGAGTTTTATGATTTTTTTCCTTGAAGTAATTTGCAAGATTGGTTGCTGATGGGGTATCTGTGTTGTTGGAGGTTACCGTAGTGGTATTTAGAAGATCGTTTACGAGTGAGAAGAGTTTGTGTGTATCCTTGTAGTTTGGTCCTATTTTGGTTTTGCAATACGTCCTTTTAGTTTGTCTGATAGTGTATTTGTATTTTTTGTAGTTTCCAGTCTTTGCGGCTGTTTTCATCTTTTTTCTTGTTCCATGCTCTTTCTAATCTTCTGACCTGTGTTTTTAGTTCTTTCAATTCTTCGTTAAACCATGGTATTGAGTTTTTTCTCAGCCACGGTAAAAAAAAAAAATGGCCCAGCGTGCGCCTAAAAGATGTGCCCACACTACCGCAGACCACTTTTTACCTCAGCTTTATAAAAGGACCCCTTCGTGCTTAGGCTTTGTACTTAGCACAATTTAACTGCAAAAGTTAAGGTGAGGTAAGTATAAGAATTCACTGCACTTTAGTAAAATGTTCCCTTAATGTTTAAGCAGAATAAGGAGGGGGTGTGGAGGACCAGGTTATTTATATGACTGCATATTTTCACATTTTCCTAAAAGTACTTTGTGGCCATATTAAGCAGTACATCTGACATCCACCAATCGAGTGGGCATTTTCTCGTGCTGGCCCTGTTTTTGAAACCGGCTTTGGTAAACGTAGGACTTCCTGTTTTGGTAATGGTGAAGACAAGGTTTTGTTGTGTGTTTTTTTTTTTACTGTAAAAGATTTAAATAGTCTTTGCCCTATTATACTAAGATTTTTTTTTATTGTGGAGCAGTTTTCAGCAGACATGCACAGGGGGAAAATTACTCACTGAAGTTTCAATGTTGAGTTTCATTTAATTTTAGCATGTGCTAACACAAAATTTTTTGAAACACTGTCATTGTCAAAGATACGATTATTCACTAGGATGGACACTGGATTATGTTTTTGAAAAATTTGACATTAATTTAGTCATACAAAAGTGGAACTAACATTGGAGGTATTTTGACCATTAATGAGTTAAGCCATGGTTTTTGTATAAAGACTGTTGTGGCTGTTAAGGAGGTCTTTTTCCTCCATATGTAGCTATTCATATATTTTCATTTATGATGAAGGCAGTTGTCATGTTACTTTTTAGTTCTCCTACATAACTCCAGGCACCAAAGAAATGACTGGGGAAATCATTTTTTTTTAAATTGTAAAACACTTTTAACATAAATTCTTAAAACATCTCATATTTTCAAGCAATATGAACTTAAGTGGGTATAAATGCATTCATTAAAAGATCAATCATTGGTCCAGTGGTAGTGCTGGGTGCTACTATGTGGAGGGGGTCCCTGGTTCAATTCCCAGATTAGGCCATCAACTTCAGTCTGACTGGAGCTAGGGAAGTTGCAAACGGAGCGTTGGCCTCGAGGAGGGATGGAGTGGAGGTGGGGGTGGAGACAGTTATCCTTATGAACACCATCTGGTGGCTGGATTTAGAGTCTTTGATAAAAAGGTTGCAGAAAGAGTCCTTTATGTCTCCTGGCTCAGGGCCATTGTTTCAAGAACCAGACTACGAATTGTGGGGTAGATGTATTAAATGAAAGCTTATTGTGCCAGGATCCCATTGCTCAATCCAGAAGAAAATGGAGAAAGCAGGAAACACAACAAAAAAAAAACCCCAACAAATGTCAAATCGCTGGTTTTAATTTTATGTTTTTGGGGGCCTCAACTTCATCTTTTTGTTGAGTAGATGACAACTGCTCTACCTTCAGAAGGACATCCACCAAGGTGCCACTTATGGCACTCTGTTTATTTTAAATTTCCACAGCTCCCTCCCTCCTTCCCAAAAAATAGTGTCGACAGCCAAAATGTAAAAACTGAAGGCCTCCCTCTTCCCAGACCCATTTTACCCAAACTATGTTGGCTTTTTTTGCCAGAGCTACTTTGAAACACCAACCAACAAGGATTGTTCCTGCGCAGTTTGGACTGTTGTGGCTCAGAAGTGGGGTTAGAAAGAGTTTAGTTTATTGTAGTTTAATATACCGCCTTTCATGAAATCAAGGCGGTTTACAATTGCTAAAAACATAAAACATTGGAAAAGAATTACAACTTATAAAAGTAAGAGAGAATTAAAAGAAAAGCAAAGAAAATAAAAGAATAAGTAGTTGTGAAGCCTGCTCACTGCTGCCCAGCCGGCTAGCCTGCCGCCCTAAGGACCATCAGAAAAAGCTTTATCAAACAGGCAAGTCTTCAGAGCCACTTTAAAACTGTTATCACTAAAGCATGGAGAATGGAACAGGTATAGGAGACTAAGGGCAGGCATATGGCATGAATAGAGCGTAATGAGAAAAAACATGGAGCATACTACAGATGAAATTGAGGGGAAGAAAGTTGAGAATTTAATATTACCCTAAGGTATTTAAAGAAATCCATCATTTTAAGAGGGTTCCCCCAAACTGTGGGTACTGGTGAAGGCTACAACACATGTCTAATTATTTAGCAGAATTAAGAACCAGATTAGCTCGAGTTATCTGCAGCAGGGCCCCATTTTATTTCTATGGGCATTACTGCAGATAACTTGAGCTAATCTTTAGTAAAAGACCCCCCCCCCCCCAACAGATTAGAAGAAAGTCAAAGATCAATAGAATTGAGACATGAATGTAAGACAGTGAGATTAAGTGTCACAGAATTATGAGTGGAAATCAGAAATATAATCTGTGTAGATATAAAATCTAAGGCCAGAGTTCTGAATCATAATGTGAGTGGAGATAGAAAAATATTAAAAGTGGGGAAAGGATAGAACCTTGAGGAACTCCACACCGTAAAGACCAAGGTTTAGAACCACCTTGGGATGTGTAAACCAAGTATTGACAGCCAGCAAGAAATGATGAAACCAAGAAAGAGAACAGTTCCTGAAATACCCAATGAAAAAAGATGTGAAAGAAGGGTGATTAATCAAATGGAAAGCAGCTGTCAAGTCAAGAGAAATCAATAGAACATCATTACCACTATGAAGTGTAGTATGAATATCATTTAGAAGCGAAGTCAAAATAGTTTCTGTACAGTGGCCTTGTAAAAAACCAGACTGCATAGGGTGTAATATAGAGAGGCCTCAATGTGCTCCACCAATTAGAAAAATACTATCTTTTCCAAAACTTTTAAGAGTAACGATATATGAGAAATAGGCCTATAATTTGTAGGATCCAAAATGTCAAGGAATGAATTCTTCAAGACTGGGTGTACAACAGAGGTCTTCTAAGAGTTAAGGACTACACCAGTAGACAGGCTGTTTCTAATCATGGAAAGGACAAGAGGTTAAAGCCCATGTTAAGAGATTCCAATCCAAGATGGAAGCATAGCATCCACAGCACAATGAATCTTCCTCAGGGATGTGAAAGCCTTAGTAACATCAGAAAGAGAAGGTAAATGAAAGTTAGACCAAGAGGAACCTAAGTCAAGAGTAGAGAAAGACTTACTGGAACAGGACATCAGGAATGAAGAGAGGAAGCAACTTAGGATAAAGAAGGGGGAAAAACTTGAATAGCTAAAGATGAAGGGAGAGAAGCACAGATTTTGAGAATATTTTGCTCAAATTATGAGCAAAATCATCCACTGATAGAGAAGCAATAAGGGAGTTAAGAAGGACCAAGGGAGGAAAGTTTTTTTTTTCTATTTTGGGCACTGCCATTCTTTTTTTTTTTTTTATATAAAGTCAGGTGAAGAGGGAAGCACTAGTCCCTGCATTTTTGTTTTAATTTGAAATAAATAAAAACACACAAACAAAAATAAAAACAAAATTTAAGAAAAAAATTCCAAATGGAAAAAAATGTGTGTGGTCACCTGTCCCTGTGTTTCTAGATAGTCCACGCCCACCAACCATAAGAAGTGCCACAGTGCTCCGCTACATCATTTTGTTTATAATGCTGAAAAGGTAAAAACACCATCAAGTTCACTTTTACTGCACTGTGAACTTTGGAAAGACAAGCCAAAAGCTAGGTTTACCCTTGTTGAGGAGAAACTACCCAAGGGAAGGGTGCTCGAGGGCCAGTAAAAGCAGCTTCTCCTTGTTGTGAGCTGGGAGTCCAACTGGATTGTATTATTCAGATTTGTCCTGACAAAGATCATCAGATAATGCCTTGCAAGAACACAAGGATCCCAGGATTTATAGTGAACCATTTTACAACACTAAGATTAGCAAACACAGTTCCTTAAAACATTTATTATTTTAATTGTTATTTTCTCAAGCTGCAAACTGCCAATTAAATTTTAAGCTACTCAAGTATCTGCATAAATAATAGTTTAAAAGCCACACTGCAATGATCTAACAGCTGGAAACTGTAGAACAGATTTGTATATTACACAAAGAATTGTAAATCATGTGACATGTTTTCAAATACACCTGATTGATGTACTCTCTATTTTGACCCATGACCACATGCCATAGTTTGCCTATTCCTTAATCTTACCTTGAATGATAGTGCCTAGCAGAACACAAACGGACCAAGATCTGAGGCACTTTAATGCATACTGTTGTTGGAAAGATGGGAAAAAAACAAAACAAAAAACCTTCTACAAGACAGTGGGTAGCTACGTGGGGCCATGGGGGCCTGGGCCCCCCAAATTTGCTCTGGCCCTCTAACCCCTGACAGCTGAAGACTTCATCCACCGCTCAATTTCACAAAAGGGATTGTCCCTGGCGTGAGGGGACAAGAAAGCAGGGCAGGCAATGCGGCGGCACCGGAGATCAGCGCTGGACGAAGTCTTCAGCTGACCCCGCCAGCCAAGGTATTTGTGTCTCGGTAGTGCTTCAGCTGGTGGGGTTTGGGGACCCCTACCAGCCAAGATGCACAGCGCAGTGGGTGGGAGCAGCAGGTGGCAAGGTGGTGGAGGGGGGTGGTGGCAAGGCAGTGACCAAAATGTGCCCCCTCACCTTGGGCTCTGGCCCCCTCCCTCCGAGGTCTGGCTACGTCACTGTTACAAGAAGAAATATTAATTGCCTGTTTGGCACTGCACAATCTTTCTGGTGTTCCAGGAGCATTGAATAAGGCAGAACAAAACAGTCCTGAGCTCTTCATGCCAAGACATTTGTAGTGCCGTGCACCATGGGTCCTTACCTTTCCATTTCTCTATGGTTCGCTCTTTATTTTCTATTGACTCGTCATAGAGCTCTGCTTCAGGCTCATCATCAGGGTCATGGTACTGCACAAAGTAGGGATGCGACAAAGCTTGAGAGGCCGTTATCCGCTTATCACTGTCCAAGACCAGCATTTTTTCAAGAAGGTCCACCGCTAGGGGGGGAAGAGAAGGCATTTGAACAAACACAGCTGCTAACCTGGCCTCTCTCAAAATTACAAAAAAATACAAATACCAGACACTGCTACTCTAGGTACAAAACAATAAAACATATGAAGAGGAGAAAACAGGTTAATTGTACTGTATGATTCTGTTCTGTCACATGCACACTGATATGGTGAAACATGGAAAATCTCAGAAAGGAGACAGCAAAGTAGCAAGTCTTCTGTGTGTTATGTATTATGATGGGTTTTGAATATACTATTTTTATAATGTAGCCACTCAAGGACCTTACTTGACCAAGAATGAGCGAGTAATAACCCCTGTGGAAAAAGAATATTTACAAAAGATCAGGATTTGTCACATTTTGAGCCTAAAGTGAAATCTTTTAGACTTGATTTAAGTTCTAAGCATAAGTGCATACCCACAACCAGAAGGCCTTTGTGCTGTTATTTAACACTTTCTCCTGGTACATCAAGTCTTCTAGGAGGGATAGGCAACTGGGAGGAAGTTCTGAATCAAGCTTAATGTATTAAGTCAAAATGTTTATCTTTATAATTTGTATATTTTTGAGGGGCTAGCAAAGTGGGATAAAGGGGATAATGTTAACTCTGGGTGCTGACCGGTATTTGGGGGAGGGGGGAACTTTCCAAGGTGATCAAAGGCAGCACATGATGCAGTCTTAAAACAGGTTTGTAAACTCGTTTGAAACTGGCCAATGGGAAGGTTATCCTTCAAATTGTGGTAATGACTCTGGTAACGTAAAAATGTATTCTTGTGAGTGGGTTTCCTACATATACCCTCAGATTCTATATATGGCACATGAAATTGTACAAGCAAAATTGGGCGCGCATCCAATTTGCACACACAACTTGAGTAACAAACCAATTACCACTGATAATTGGGTGCTAATTGGCAATAATTAGAATTAACACACTAACCTTGCTACATGCTATTTTATAAAAATGTGTGCCTACTTGTCTGCAGATCCAAAAAGGAGGCATGACCATAGGAGGGGCATGGGTGTTCCAGAGATTTGCACGTAGTGTTACAGAATGCATAAGATTCACGCTAATTTAGGAAGTGGGATATACACCAGGTTTCAGTTGCTATAAACCCTTGCGCCTAAAAGTTAGGTGTCGATCCCAGTGCTACATGCTATTGGTGCCCAAACTTGGAGTGCTGTTTATAGAATAGTGCTTAGCACTTTTTTTTTTTTGGTGCTGATTTTGGGGCACCATATAAATTTGGTCCATAATGGTTTCAAAACACACCTGTCTCTTTTTTGATCAGAATATCTTGAAAAGATATTTTCCTATTGCTGCTAATAACCTATACCTGACTGCTTTTCTGGTGTTTTTATATGTTTAATGTATTATGTAAACTGCCTAGACAGTTATCTAATAGGCAGTTTATCAAATAAAATAAACTTGAAACTTTGTACTAATTTAGGGGCCGATTCTCAAAACCTACTGCCGGTGGTAAGGTTAGTTAGTGCCAGAATTGTGTGCATATTAATCTGTGCAGAATGTGTGTGCCAAAGATGACCACAAACTGTATTAAATGTAGTCAATTGGATGTTAATGGGGTCTTTGCTATGCCTCCTTAATGTTCAGAAAACAGTGCATAAACCTGGCTCTTACCAATGGAAACCTACTGCCCCCCTTGGAGCTGGCATTTGGGGGGGGGGATTGAAGAGAGGATTTATTTTGATTTTCAGTTTAATTTCTGCTGATTTTTTATTTCTTTTGGAAGCGGAAGAAAGCCTGAGCAAGCCTGTAAATGCCGGTACTGAGAAAGGAATGTGTACCATTGGCACCTGTTTTCTGCGCTTAAATATAAGCCTTTCAAGTAAATAAAAAATTTGAAAAGCTTATATTTAAAGGCACAGAACAGTGGCACTGATGTGTGCTACACTTTCAGGTTTGTCGAGCTGTGCTTACTGTGAAACTTTTGCGCATGCGCCAAACATGCTTCCTCCTTGTTTTTGCTTTTACAATGTGAATATAATTTGAATACCATTTCCTTTGAGCATCAGCGAGCTAGTTTTCTGTGCTGTTCCAGCAGTATGGAGTGCGCGCTGTTGGCTTTTGCACTGGCATTCTGAGAATCAGTCTCTTAGTAAGAAGATTCAAATGAGCTGAAACTGTAGCAGTGGTGTTCTGAATTAGACCCCAAGGACAGAGAATAAAAAAGGCTTCACCCCAACCAGAGGATGGAACAGACTATTCGCAACAACAGGAAGAGGCTCTCATTGTCTGCAGTAAAAGCACAAGACAGGTCCAAGCTGACACGACAAAGTCCAAAGCTTAAAAATGAAATTGAAACCCAAGAAGTTCCATGCAGACCTGGATGACTTCTGCCAACCTGGAAGATAATCCCTGGTTAGTGTATTACAATTACCCCTGATGCAGCCATATTGGCGAAACATGGCCATGTCGGGACTTGTGCAATAAAGAATCCTTAGATTTTTAAGCTTTGGACTTTTGTCATATCTGCTTGGACCTGTCTTGGAACAGACTATTGCCTCACGAATCCACACAATGCCAAAACAGGGAGGCAGACAATCCACCATGAGTCACATCCATTCTTCCATCACAAAGTCCTCTCTACTGCCACTCACTTTCCACTGCTTACCATCTAAACATTCACACCAACTTTACTACAGCTCCCTAGAAAGGCAAAACATTACAATATTCTCAACCACCAAAAGTGAAAAAAAAAAAAGAAATATATATATCTAATGATAATTATTAGGGATAAGCATTGATTAGTTTGCATTCAGTTTCTTAGTACGCCTTTAAAAAATTCAATACATGCTAAATTGATTTAATGCACACTAGTCAAATTAACACACACTAAAGCATACAATTTCATTTTTAAATCAAATGTGTGAAAAGATCTGGAAAAAAAAAAGAGCCAGAAAAATAAAGCCCTATTTGCCCTGTGCATACCCTTAACATTTATGCTTAAGAGCAGCTATTACTATATGCAATTGAATTGATTGGGTAGTAATTGACCTCCTTTACAAAATGTTCTTCTGTAAAGCAGGTCAATTACTACCCAATCAATTCAATTTATTCTAAAATGCCCGGAATACATGCACTTTTTTAAAGAAATTTTGTCAAGGGTGCCTTTAGGGGCCGCCCAGGGTGGAAGTCTATGTGACGGGGGGAGGGGGGGATAGAATGGGAGATGGGGGATGGGGGCAGTAGAGATAATAGGATTTGGATGTGGGATGGTGGACTGAGGGGAGGGGAGTTGGGGGGGGGGGGGTTATTAAAATGTTAAATGAAGGCTCAGAAGGCCCGGTGTATTAGCTATACTCAGTACACATTGAGCCTGCAAATAGGTGGGAAAATGTGGGATACAAGTGCAATAAATAAATAAAATAAATAAATACATGGAGGGACATGTTGCTAATATAGTAATTTGTGCTTTGTTACCTTGTTGTTGCCTTCAATAAAAGTGTTGAAACATAAAAGAACTTTTGTCAATCCACAATATACTCCCCCAGATTAAATTTTGCATGGTATTAGCATATAAATACAACCTTTGGATTACTTTAAATTGAGCATACCCAGTGGGTTGGCACCACGGAACACTTCTTTCAAATCTTGCGGTGGCATATATGGTAATGACTCAATATATTTTCTAGCCTGTGGATACATCAAACAAGCACATTCAGTTTTCCAAATCTGGGAGAAAAATCTCTGCATGAACACTGTTTCACAACTTATTCAGACTTATTTTACTAAACCTAATAATGTTCCTTCCATTCTTTACAGCAGCTTGGTAGCATCTCTTCACCAAACTGGAATTTTCTAAAAGCTGTGACAAAGCAGTAATGTACATTGCTTTACCTGGCTCTCACTGGCAGCACTGGGGCCTGTTCGCTAATGGAGGCAAAATTAAGAAGAGAGGCTCCGCACAGCACACTGGGGGGGGGGGGGGGGGGGGGACCAATGAGCAGACATGGCCAAAAAGTGGAGATGCAACCACAAGTCAAAATATGGAGACTTCATATTTTGAACTGTGGTTGCGTCTCCACTTTTTGGGTCCCCTTCACCTATTTGCTTACATGCATAAGTGCACATTCCAAGTTAGTAAATGGACCTCTTACCTTTTAATCTAGATAGTGCTCCTCTAAACAAATAACATCAATGAAAAGGTGTGAATGGCTCAAGCAACCATACTGGTCTTGGAGAAAACTGGATTCTTTTAAGTTGTTTTTTTTTTTTTTAATCTTATGTTGAATTTTATATAATCATCACAATACTTGTTAACAGAAATATTGAAAATAACAGGATATACTATATAATAAAGAAAACAAAAAAAATACAAGGATAATCCATACTCCCTAAATGTTCACATTAGACCACAAGTCACAATTATAGAAGGGGCAAAGCAACAGGAATAGTTGAGACAAATTAAATAAAGAAAAATATCTTCAAGCAAGGCCTGATAGCAATAACACTTCCCATACAATAACTAACTTAACAATAGGCAAAGCGGAAAAGAACACAATTGTTCAGGGAGAAGGAATATATATTGAACATTCAAGAATTTCACCAAACATGGATATAAAGCCCACCTCTTCAATGTCGCCTTCGGCACCTAACCACTACACCTCTATTCAGGAAATCTTGACTGAACCAACTTGACATTTCGTCCTTTAGATTGTAAGCTCCTTCGAGCAGGGACTGTCCTTCTTTGTTAAACTGTACAGCGCTGCGTAACCCTAGTAGCGCTCTAGAAATGTTAAGTAGTAGTAGTAGTAGTAGTAGTAGTATATAGTTACTCCTAAACAAATAGTTTCTTGATGCCCAGCTAAAAAAAGCTTATGTCTCTCCTGTGTTTGAAATTGTAATCATCTTTTACTGGACTAAATTAAGAATAATCCACTAGTGTAATACATAATCTCTCTCTCAATCTGTCTATCTATATCTCTATACATCTCTATATAACTATATCTAGCCTTCAAACTCATGGTGTCCCCTTGCCTCTCAGCATTGTTCCAACTCTGACCATAGGAGAGTGCTCTAGGCCTCAGCCAGCTCCTTCACCCCCATTACCTCAGGATCCAGCAAGGCCTTCATGGGCAGGAATGATGCTCCATGACTCTTGCCGCACTGACCGTAACATTCAAGATGGAATCAAGTCAGCTGCTGCACTGTATCATACAATGCACTCTTGTGCATACACAGTATGTAGTGCAAACAGACAAATCCCACGTCCACAAACTGAACTGTTTTTAACTATTCAATGATTACACACATTTTGAAATTAAAAAAAAAAAAAAAAAAATTGGTTATAATATTTCATAATGAACTCACATGTTCAGAGGAGATTTTCTTGAGCAGATCAGAACTAGGTGTGCCTACAACTTCCATTATTCTCTTTAACTGATCAATATCTGTAATCAGGGTTCAGGAAACCTTTAACATGCTCATTAAATTCTCTCTTGAGATCTGGTTTACAGAGAAATAAGCTACTGCATTCATATGACAAAACAGTATGCTTGCACATAAAATGATTTACAAGTAGAAAAAGACCTCTTATAAAATTGGGTCACACAAATGTATGTGTGGTGCAAGCCAGTGCATATTTGTATAGCAGGTTTGTGCAGGGGAAGAGTTAGGGTGCAGCAAATGCAAAGTCAAGATTTACATGCAGGTGTAATGTCTATGCCTTTTTCTAAAGGATTTGTGCAGTATTTTGTAAAGATGCATACATGCCTATGTATCTATAAAAATAGGTGCCTTCCTGCCCAATTAACCTAGGCACCCATTATCAAATTACCTTCTTAAATGCACATTTAAACCAGTTAGCGTTCCTTTCTCTCTATTACCCTCAGAGGTGGCCCCACCAGAGCAAAATGTAGGCTGACTAGCAGGGCAGTGTGGGGGAATAGCTTGCACCATTACTGCCTGTGCTATACACAACTTCCACCTGATGAAGAGTTGCATTTCTGAATCCTCTTATGAAGCAATAGAGTCATTAAAAGTAAATAAAAATAAATTGGCCAGCTATGCTGTTGCAACAAGAAAGTGTTAAATGAAACGTAAAGGGACAGGATCAAATGGCTTTTAACAAAATATACAGTTTAGGTTTGTCTACATTCAGGATACAATCATTTCCTGGAAACAGCGCTTTGCCCTTCAACAGCTCTGCCATGATGCATCCAACAGACCAAATATCAACTGCCAAGAGAAGAAAAGAGATGGACAAATGCATTTCACAATATTCTCTCACACACAAAAAAAGCAAATTTATTTTTAATGGAAATGTCGAGACCTACTTTCTGCTCACCTGTCTGGTTATAGTGCATCCAGTTCAGCATGATTTCCGGAGCCCTGTACCACCTTGTGGCTACATAACCAGTCATTTCATCATCAGTCTGCCGGGCTAAACCAAAATCTAAAATCTGCAGAATACAAAAACCCAAAGCATGTTTTTTTTCAATCTATAATGGCTGCTAAAATATTGAATTACCATATATACTCATACATAAGTCTGTGCCCAGTACTCACCAATGACAAGGTATGCCCAGGAGGGGGCCACCACTGGGGGGGGGGCAATTTCAGAGTGACCAATTTCAGTTACAGATTTGGTTTCAGCAGAAACTGAAGATCCTGGTTTTGGTTGGGCTCTATATACAACACTGTTTTTTTTTTTTCCAGACAAGTGGCTTCCTTTTTAAGTATTCACAGCAATTTGAGAGAGCAATTGCATTGGTCGATAAGTTGGAGGAGTAGCTCTGTATGTCAGAAACAATATTAAAGCGACTGAAATGCAAAGGATCTGGGGCCTTGAAAAGAGAAGATGGAACCTCAATGCACATGGGTGTTGTCTACAGACCTCAGACACAATTGGAGCAGCTTGATAAAGACCTGGTTGCAGGTGTCTAAAAGTTGGGAAAGAAAGGGGAAGTGCTGTTACTGGGTGATTTCAACTTACCAGATGTGGACTGGAAAGTTCCATCTGCAGAATCGGAAAGAAGTAGGGAGATAGCGGATGCCTTTCAAAGTGCTCTGCTCAGACAAATGGTAACAGATCCCATGAGGGAAAGAGCTATGCTGGACCTGGTGCTCACAAATGGAGAAATTGTGTGTAATGTCAGAGTAGGTGCCCACCTGGGCAGTAGCGATCAAATGGTTTGGTTTGATGTAACGGCTGGAGTGGCAGGCAGCCACTCAAAACTCAAAGTCCTGGATTTCAAACATACTGACTTTAACAAAATGGGGGCAAACTTGAAGAAAGAGCTAAGGGGATGGGAAGACATACGAGAAGTGGAAAGAAAGTGATCCAGGCTGAAATGAGCCATTAAAATGGCTACTGACCTTTACGTAAGGAGAGTAAATAAAAGAAGAAAAGGAAACCGGTATGGTTCTCCAAACAAGCGGCAGAGAAAATAAAGGAAAAGGAGGTGATGTTCATGAAATACAGGAAAACTCAAGGAGAGGAACACAGGAAAGTATACTGGGAGAAAGAAGCCAAGAGGGAGATACATCTAGCGAAAGCAAAGGCAGAAGAGCAAATGGCTAGGAATGCAAGGAAGGGAGACAACATTTTTTTTCAGATATATTAGTGAAAGAAGGAAGGCTAGAAATGGAATTGTGAGACTAAAAGATACTGTGGACGGCTATGTGGAGAGTGATAATGAAAAAGCAAATGTTCTAAACAAATACTTCTGTTTTATGTTCAAGGAAGAAAATCCTGGAAAAGGGCCACGATAGGCTGGTAAAGGTACATATAAGAATGAGGTGGATATCACACCATTCACAGAAGTATGTGTTTATGAACTTAAAAAATTAAAAGTGGACATAGCCATGGAACCGGATGGGATCCATCCCAGGATATTGAGGGAGATTAGGGAGATTCTGGCGGGTCCTTTTAAAGATTTAATACATCCTTGGAGATGGGAGAGGTTCCACAGGATTGGAAAGAGCGGATATGGTCCCTCTTCACAAAAGTGATGACAGAGAAGAACTGGGAAACTACAGGCCGGTAAAGCCTCACTTCAGTTATTGGAAAAGTAATGGATAGTGAATTGCCTGGAATCCAATGAGTTACAAGATCCAAGGTAAATCATGCCAAACAAATTTGACTGAATTCTTTGACTGAGCGACCAGAGAACTGGATTAAGGACATGTGCTAGATGTAATCTACTTGGATTTCAGCAAAGCCTTTCATGTTTTATTTTGTTTTATTTCTATTGATTACCTTTAAAAGTGGACTAACATGGCTACCACACCTCTTTAGCAAAGCCTTTGAAATGGCCCCTCATAGATGGCTCTTAAATAAACTTGAAAAGCTGGAGTTAGGACCCAAAGTGGTGAACTGGTTTAGAAACTGGTTGACAGATGCACACCAGAGGGTGGGGGTCAATGGAATTCACTCTGAGGAAGGAAAGGTAAGTAGCGGAGTGCCTCAGAGAGTGATGTTAGGGCTGATTCTGTTCAATATATTTGCGAGGGACATTGCCGAAAGATTAAACGGTAAGGTTTGCCTTTTTGAGGATAATACCAAGATTTGTAACAGAGTGGACACCCCAGAAGGAGTAGAAAACATGAAAAGGGATCTGTAAAAGTTAGAACGATCTATCATTTGGCAATTAAAATTTAATGCAAAAAAAGTGCAAAGGGAACTGTATGTCCTAGGAGGTGAGAGTCTGATATGCACAGATGGGGAGAGGGACCTTGGGGTGATGGTGTCTGAGGACCTTAAAGCACAAAAACAGTGTGACAAAGCGGTGGATGTAGCCAGAAGGATGCTAGGTTGCATCCAGAGAGGAGTAACCAGAAAAAAAAGGAGGTGTTGATGCCCCTGTACAAGTCATTGGTGAGGCCCCACCTCGAGTATTGTATTCAGTCTCTTGCTAAGGATATAAAAAGACTAGAAGCGGACCAGAGGAAGGCGACAAAAATGATTTGAGGCCTGAGACATAAGACATATGAGAAAAGACTACAAGACCTGAATATGTATAGCCTAGAGGAAAGAGGGGACAGGGGAGATAGAATACAGATGTTTAAATACTTGAAAGGTATTAATATAGAAACAAATCTCTTCCAGAGAAGGGGAAATGGGGAGGACATGAGCTGAGGTTGCAGGGTGGCAGACTTAGGAGTAATGTCGTAAAATATTCTTTTTTCACAAAGAGGGTGGTCGATGCCTGGAATGCCTTCCCGAGGGAGGTGGTAGAGACAAAAACAGTGACGGAATTCAAAAAGGCATGGTATGAACACAGAGGAACCCTATTTAGAAAACAGATGGTAGAAGACAAAAATAAATTACAACCCCCCCCCCCCCAAAAAAAAAAAAAAAAAAAAAAAAAAACCTTAAATGGCTGCAGGGGGTGGATGTGTGGGTGACTCTTGGATGGCTACTCTAGCTTTGAAGAACTAAAGCTAGTGCCAGGAAGACTTTGTAGGTCTTGTTTGTATATGGCAATCCAGTTTAGGATAGGCTGGAAAGGGCTTCAATGCCAACTTCAGTAGCTGGAATAGAGCATAGTGCTGGGCAGACTTTTCCTGTCTGGGTCCCGCAAATGACAAGATGGATTTGGATAGGCTAGAGTGAGCTTTGACGGCAACTCCAGTAGGTGGAACATAACGACAAAGCTGAGCGGACTACTAAGGTCTATACCCCAGAAAAGCCAAAGGAAGACTCCTGATAAA
Organism: Microcaecilia unicolor; assembly: GCF_901765095.1. NCBI lineage: Eukaryota > Metazoa > Chordata > Amphibia > Gymnophiona > Siphonopidae > Microcaecilia > Microcaecilia unicolor. The sequence goes on from NC_044040.1 coordinate 49,520,032, forward strand.
GTATATATCATCACATTCATTGTTGATTTCATCATGAATTGATGAATGTGACTGCTGGGCAGACTGGCTGGACCGTTCAAGTCTTTATCTGACGTCATTTACTATGTTACACCATTACAGTTTGGTGGGCATTACATATTTATTTTTGAAGAGCATTATTATACTGAACTCTAGGATAGGAGGCTGGAATGTGGCATGCGGGAACAGTGCTGTATTATACATAAATTAATTCTCAACCATTGGCAAGTCCAAAAATCACAGTGAAAACTTTTACATTATTTTAGGAGCACATAGCTAAGTTTTAGCGATGTATTCCTTCAGGGAGTATTTAAACGTGGTTGGTTTTTTGATCTGGTGCTTTTGAAATCTCTTTAATATGCTCAAAAGGAATTTTTCATTTGTAGAAGCAGAAAGATTGTATTAGTGTTTGTATTAAATGCATAAAACCTATTGTTAGAATGATTAGACACAGGCTAGCCAAGTTGGAGACAAGGATGGGGATTATAGTCTAGTGGTGGACAGAGTAGTGAACAGATAAGAGCTCTTTTGGGATTTGTGGAGGAACAGAGTTTGATCTCACAAGTCACTTGCAGATGGATAACTGGGCACAGAATAACCGAGTATCCATCATCATTATCTATGCTCAAAGCAGTTACTCGACAAAAAAAAAAAAAAAAAAAGTCCCTCCCCCTCCTTTTTGGGTCACGTGCCCAGACTTGCAGATTGACTCAAAAGGGCAGTGTGATGCTACCCCTCTCCCAGCTTGACATCCAGGGTACTCGCCCTTCTTGCTCACGCTTTGCAACAGTCCAGATGACGTTCCTTATCTCGCCCCTTTCAAAGCCTTCACATGACCGAGGCACCATATTTGGCAGTCAGACTTTCCGCCCCAGAGGGCATTTGAAATGACAGTGCAGCAGCACTTTCTAAGTGTGCAATGGAGCTGGTCTGGACAAAAGGCACAGCTATAGAAATGCAAATTGTATCTGTTCTTCCTTCATTTAAAGCTCAGAATGGAAACCTTCTGGCCTACTGACCCATCATTCTTCCTTTCAGAGAGAGACACAAAAAGTTTCTCTTCCTCCAGCAGAGTACCTTTATCTTTTTAGGAGGTGGTAAATGGGGATGGGTGGGAGCAAAGGAATGCTTATAGAAGATATTTAAAAAGGGATCAACATTTGTTCAACATTCCTAGGCTTTTATTGTTCAAGAAAGTCTGGACTTGCTCAGATCAGATAACAGGAACCCCTATGACTGTGGCAGAATAAGGATAAGGCAGCACTGGGATCTTAAACCAAATAAAAATGACCCTTAAAAGCCTATCCCCAAAAGTCTTCTTTGCTTTCCATTTAAGAGAAAATAAGGGCTGTTCCTGGCGAGTGGAACGCCATACATAATTCACAAATGTCAGCAAATTATGCACTGCTCATCCCTTGCATATACTTTCCCCTTTAAAAAGCAAGAAAAAAAAAGCAGCTCCAGACTTGGGACAAGCATAAATATTTTCTATTGGTAATCTGATGGACATTCTGTTTTTTTAGCAAAGTCATCAATGTTGCAAGAATGTGTGCACTGCCACTAGAATTACAGAGAAAATGATGCACAGGGTACCGTCTCATTACAATTATTATGCTGTGAAATGGGGAGGCTGCTGGGCGATGTCCCAGAGGCCAAGAGTAATCAGGCACTGGCCACAGCCTGGACACAATTAGAGGCTGAGGAGAGATGTGGGGATGGCAGTTGATGCTTTTTTTTTTTTTTGGAAGAGAAAGAGTTGGGGAGACTGGTTGTAGGGCCAACAGAATGATGGGAAGTGTGGGTGAGTGGGAGGAAGAATAATTCAGTACAGTGGCAGTTGATGAATTAGCTCAGTCCACAAGGGTCAATACTGCTGCTGCTAAAGCACACTTTTGTTTGGTCATCGCGTTTGTGGGCTGTTGCTTACTTGGAGTGACAGTGGTCTCAGCAGATACATGACTTCTCATCAGAAAGCCACTGCTCGACAGGCAGTCCCAACAGAGGAATATGAGCAGCAGTTGGAACCCCTTGTAAGCCAGACTGATTTGGGATCAGGGTGGGTGCAGGAGTTTGCAGAACCTGAGGGGGGTAGGTATGTGGCTCATGTTGTTGGGCACTAGTGAAGGAGTGGAGTAAGTTAGTTGGCCGACCTTGTCAGCCACAGTACAGATGGAAGCTGTGGGAGCAGTATCTGAAGGTCAAAGCTTGGCAAGTGCCTCTCAAGTCACCAGTCTGGGAGTAGAGTGCAGTGCTGGGTCTGGCCACAAGTGTGTTTGGACTTCGGGTTGGAAGGACTTGCCTGGTATGTGGAGGGGGATTTGAGAGTGGAGCTCGACAGTTTTGGGCAGCATTGGAGTGTGGACTTTGTAGCATATGCCTTAGGTAGCTCTCCAGCACTGGTTCAGTCTAGCTCATTAGTATTATGCTGCTAACACTATATTGTATCTCTGGTATTTAAATTCCAGTGCTGTTAAATGTGTATATTTTTGATACTGTTTCACAGTAGTTCTATTATTAGGTTTCAATTTACTGTTTTCAAGTCTACCTCATTTATTGTATTTAGTTTAATCTTTGTTATTTTACTATTATTATGCTGTTAACAAAATTATAAGTTTTATGTTAAACAGTACACCGCCTTTGGTGAATCTCTTCATATTCGGTTAATAAATACCAATAAATAAATAAATAAATAAATAAATAAATAAAAGATGGTAAAAGGAGAGGAAGCTTTGTTAAGTTGAGGAAAGTGGCTAAGAACATTGTGAATTGGAAAAGAGCCTTTTTGCAACTGGCTACTGTGTGGGTAAATATTATCTGGACAATATGGTATATTTTTGGCTTATCAAATGCATCAAGGGTGGTATTGGTTTAACTATAAGAAAACGTTTGGTGACAAGGAGGAGGAGAACAGGCACTTGTCTTAGGACTCAGGATATGCTGACTCGACATTTGGGGACTGAATTGCCAGGGGTTGTAAGGAGTCGAGGTACTGCTTTGCCAGCACAGACTTGGTTCTTTCAAACTGCTATAGCAGGCACTAGCCTTCGAGGTCTACCACTGCAGGAGGCAATGTGTGTTGGATATTTAATAAGTCGTCCTATTTCCTGACTGCAAGTTCAGACATATCTGTTTGTTGCATGTGGCAGCAAATCCAACTTCCAAAATATGAAAAATGGGTCCTGCAGCAGGAAATTGATGAAGAACGTATTTCAGAGGGCACCAACATGTTATCAGGATTCAGGATATGCAGGTCTGGATTACATAAGTACATAAGCACCGCCGTACTGGGAAAAGACCAAGGGTCCATCAAGCCCAGCATCCTGTCTCCAACAGTGGCCAATCCAGGCTTCAAGAACCCGGCAACCCCCCCCCCCCCCCCAAAAAAAAAAATGTTTAAATAATGTTCAATGGACTTTTCCCTCAGGAATCTGTCCAAACCCCATTTAAATTCCGTAAGGCCAGCTGCTGTCACTACATTCTCCGGCAACGAGTTCCAGAGTCTAACTACATGCTGAGTAAAGAAAAACTTTCTCCTATTTGTTTTAAATCTACCATATTCTAGCTTCATCTTGTGTCCCCTGGTTTTGTTGTTGTTTGAAAGTGTAAACAAAAGCTTCACATCTGTCCGCTCTAATCCGCTCATTATCTTGTAGACTTCTATCATATCACCCCTCAGCCGCCTTTTCTCCAAGCTTAAGAGCCCTAACCTTCTCAGCCTTTCTTCATAGGGAAGTCATTCCATTCCCTTTATCATTTTCGTCGCCCTTCTCAGCACCTTCTCTAATTCCTTTATATCTTTTTTGTATTTTAAGTTTGATTTCAGAATTCCTTTCATGGAGCGGTTTGGGAATAAAATGGTTGTCAACTCTTCAGTTTTGCATTTGCAAGGGGGGGGTGGTGGTGATGATGGAGAAATTCATGGCAGGGGTGGTATTGGGAAGGGTAGCCTGCCATTTTTGAGATAGACCTTTGCAGTTCTATTTCTGTCCCCCCTTAGGAGTCATACTTAAAAAGCAGATGGGTAAGTTTTGTTTAATTCACAATTTATCTTACTCGGCAGGTGATTTAGGTATATGACTTTGGCCCTCTGGAATGTTGTATGGTCAAGTATGCATCTTTTAAATGTGCTCAACTGGTGAGAAAATGCAGGGCGGCCAAGATGAATAATGCAGTAGCCGTTCCGTTTGTTACCTGTCCATTCATCCTCCTTTCATTTGCTGGGTTTTGTGTTCCGGGGCAATTTACTTTGATAAAGGCATACAAATTGGTTGCTCCGCTTCGTGCTCTTATTTTGAAATGTTCACCGCCTTCATTCATTAGGAGACTTTAGCAATGGAATGAGCTAGATCATATATTATTTAGTTTCTTTTTTTTTAATTTGTGGGCCTGGAGAGATCGGACAATTGTGGGTGACTGTTGGAAGTTTTAAACAGGTGGCATGGTTACTTGGCATCCTGTTGGTAGCAAGGAAGATAGAGGGACCTATGACAGTGATCAACCTTTCCTGGGACTGAGATTGATAAAGTGGCTATGACAGGTCTTCCTTATAAGAAGGTGAGAACACTTCGGAAGCAAGTTTTCCTGGTGAAAACAGCACAAAAGGTGATGCTTCAAACCATGCAGAGTCTGGTGAGACTGTTGAATATTGCTTGTTGTGCAATTCCTATGGGGCATACTTTTCTCAGAGATTACCTGTCTCAATGGCTAAGGTGAAACAGCAGCATCATACTCTTTCCAATCAATGCCTCAGTCCTGTAGTTGGGTGAGAGGCAGGTGCTGGTAGCAGTTGCTCCCCTATTTACAGCATCATATGTAGAGAAGGCAATGCCCTGCAGTCTTGGTGGTGCATCTTTGGGGAGGGGGGGGGATTTAGAAGAGTGGATTTGTAAGCAATTTATTAGTGAGGAGGGATGTGGAAATTGTTTTGGTACTGTGGCATGGGATTTTGATTCTTTGGTCAGACATTATTCCAAGGCTTTATTTTAAGGGACAAAAGCAGTGGTTGAGAGGCTTGGTAAAAAAAAGTTAAAAGGAAGATTATTCAGTGGGTGGTGGCTAGAGGGGGAAATGCAGGTTAGGCATGAATGGGTGGATCTGGAGTGTCCGGGCTTGTTTCTTAGGGACGGTATCTGTTTTGTCATATATGGGTCAGGAACTTTTCATGAACAATCTGTAGGAGGCCTTGGAATTGGTGATCCAACCTTGCCGATAATTGGTCACAACTTTATTTAAGAGGAGAGAAGCCCAGGCTGAACTGGTATGCCCAAACCAGTTGAACTGTTGAAGATGGCGAAAAGGATAGTCTGTTGACTGTGAGGTGGTGGCCCTGCGGTCACTATGTAGTATTACTTATTTGGTACTGTGGGTCAGCAGGGTGCCAAGCCTGGCAATTAGTAGTCTGCAGCTAACACTATGGTGTGAACTACAGGAGGGGGATTGTTGGATATATCCCTAGTGATATAGGAGTGGCCTGGCTGCCACAGGCTACTTAGTTAGCAATATAGCGTGTGGCTAGGCAGTTCAGTTTCTGCACATTTGTACAATCTTACAATCGTGTTACATCTTGGCTTGGGCTTGGATTTGTCTATTACATTCTATAAAGCTGCACCCAACAGTTGACCATATGATAGTTGTGTTGTCCAGTTAATGTGAGGACTGTCCTACAAGTGAGGAAGGGATTCTGGGATAGAGTGTTTTGGTGTGCGGACGGCAAGTGCTAGCTGCCCAGATTACTAATCTGCATTCTCTTCTAAGGGCAACTTTGTATTCAACAAAAGTGTTTCACCTGATCCTTCTGTCATCGCTCATTTGAGAACTCTAGTTGAGACTATGCTTCATAAATTACACCATTCACAGATACTAATGGATAAGCTAGAGTAGTATTTCTCTGTCTGTAGTGGAGTAGTATGTTACCAACCATTCTAAGAGACTTGGATAACACATGACTATTAATGCTTGTTCCAGATCCCTTGCAATGCTTTTAGCAGACGGAGCATACTTCTTACCCGTAATTCACAGTCTTCATTCACAGCTAGATTACTAGGCTTCAAGTCCTGCATCGGAACAGATGGATACAGCATTAACCACATATGTGAGAGATTATGTAATTGTGCATAAAAAAATCTCACTGTGGCAAAGTACAGATATTTTTGTTACAACATTAACTGAACTTACTCGGTGGATGATCCCAGCTGAATGAATATACTGTTGGGAGGAAAAAAAGAGCAGATGGTGTTAATCATTGCACTGTTATCCACTGTTAAGCATAAGTCTCTTCAGATATTTCTAAAGTAAGTTTTACTCCTTGGTCTTCCACTTCTGCCTCAAATGAAACTTGTTCTACCAAAATCTTAGAAACTTGAGGCTTCATGCACACATACCAAGCTTTCCATGCTCTCTCTTTCCAATCTACAACTCATTACAGTGATAGCCCTCTGATAAGACAAAGTCATGGCTTCCTGCTGCACCAAGTGCACTCTAGCCATGCTTATGAGCAATGGTACACTCTCCATCCTTTTAACCTACTGTCATTGCCTCTGGAAGTATCTTCAACCCCTCTGCTGGAGGGGGGGAGCAGAAGCTGGGTCTAGGACTTGAAAAATGCTGCACCTAGGCTGCCCTAGATATCCTATTTAATAGTTTCCAAGGAGGTCAAGTGATACATCATGTAATGGTTGTGCGTACTTCAGCTCACATGCCACTGACTCAGATCCAAGCATAACTCCTAAGTCATTTCCCATGGCGATGACAACACTGCATCAGAATCCCTGCTCCACATTTTAAGCAAAGCAATCAATCAAAGTCATCATTAACAGTACAGAGTCAGCATGAAGCCAACCCATTCATGGCACGTATTAGGTGTCACAAGCAAACCAAGCCAATAAAATAGTTTAAAAGGAAAATAACCTATAATTATCTCAGATTTATTTTATACTTCCGTATAAAATAATGTTTTTCTTTGATTTATGGTCAGAAAATAGCAGCTTCCATATGCATGATCTAGTTTTTCCAATTATTTTATTATAAAAGTCCATCTCAACTATGTCATTGCATGTTTTTTTGCATTTAATTGGAACTCATTAGGTTTGTTTTTCCTAGAAATGCATATGTTTGTTGCCCCTATTAATGAACAAAATTTGTGTGGAGTGGAGGAGTGGCCTAGTGGTTAGAGCACCGGTCTTGAAATCCCGAGGTGGCCGGTTCAAATCCCACTGCTCTTTGTGATCTTGGGCAAGTCACTTAACCCTCCATTGCCTCAGGTACAAACTTAGATTGTGAGCCCTCCAGGGACAGAGAAAATATCCAGTCTACCTGAATGTAACTCACCTTGAGCTACTACTGAAAAAAAGGTGTGAGCAAAATCCAAATAAATAAAATAAATAAATCCAAATAAAATTTCAGGTCCTTCTTTGCCGTTTTTCCTCTGAATTCCCTCCACATTCACCAGGTTTTTTTTTCTTGCTCCGCTAGGCCACTCCAATATTGATTAAGTCCCTTCCCACACCAGACTTATGATTATGCTTATTTCAGGTCTTAACATACTGCCATTTATCAAACATCACAGCGGTTTACAGATGACATGCTGCATTTAAAAACAAGTGTTATTTTTTCCTAAGCATCTTTAACCTTTCAAGCACTACATACGTTGAGTGACTAGGAACATCATACTCTAACACAGTATTCATAAGACAGATTTCTATGCAGTTGTCGGTGCATGCAGATCTCTCTCATGAATATTCATTGTAGATATCCTGAAAACCTGACTGGCTGAGGTGCCTCCAGGATCAGGTTTGGGAACTACAGCACTAACAAGAAGGAAAAATTTTCAGAACGTTAAGAACAGAAGCATTCTAAAGTAGGCAAGTGGCCTCACTAGAGTTTGTGTATATTTATTACATTTGATGTATGACCCTTCTAGTACAGACCAATCAAAGTGGTTTACAATAATAGGTCAGCCACCAAATCCTAATATTCTACTATCTAAACATACACACTATGACAAAATAATCTAGATAAGGCAAAAACCACCGCATGACTGGGGTCTTCACATTGTCGTCTATCCTTATACATTCCCGCCAACTCAAGAAGTTGGTCCTTACAAGCCAGTGTGAGATTGTGAAGCCTAGACCATTTGCAGGAACAGAGACCACAACGTGGTACTAAGATAAAGATACAGATAAAAGATAAACCACCTAGATACATACATTTCAAGGGGCCAACTACAACGTCATTCACAGCTTACTGACTAAAGAGTGCTGGAGGAACAAAATACATCGAGGGGGAAAAAAAAAAGACCAGAGAAAAGCATTCAGAGTTAAAGTTGCCAAGAACTGTCCATACTGATGAAACGCACTATTGTATGTCCTCCAAGGACAGGAAAAATATCTACTGTATATGAATGTAACTCACCTTGAACAAGGAAAAAAGGAATAAGCTACATCCAAATCTACTATAACATTGGAAAGGCAAAGCTTATGGGACTCATTTGCCGATGATCAGAAGCAAACACGGGCGCTAGAGGCCAATTGTGCCATACTAGCACCTGTGTTTGCTCCCGCCCAATGATGAGAGCCAGTGAGCGCATGTAATAAGGTGCTTGCTGGCTGGCTCTGAATGCTAATTGCATGCAAATGCATGCAAACAAGGGTCTCCCGCGTTCAGCCCTCATGATCAGCGGGCAGCACGCCAAATAAGGGCACTGCTACCAGTGCAAACCTTATGCCAGCTTGGAGCTGGCGTTAGGATTTGCTAGCAAGGGTGGAATGAGAGAGACTCACTGAAGAGATTTGACAGGTCCAGAATTTTCTCCCAGACCTGTCAAACCTAAGCTTACCCCCAAAGCACAAAAACCCTGGTGGTCCAGTGGAACCGCTAGCTTCCCCTCTCCCACAAAAATGCCCTGGTGGTCCCGTGGGATCACTATCTATCTGCCCCCTCCACCCCCCCCGTGGCCTACCTCTCCAAAGTGGTGGTAGTAGCTGGAGGAGGGAGGGATTAGCACTCCCTCTCTCCTCTTTGGGCGCCTTCCCAAAATGGCAGTGTCCTGCCATGCCCGGTGCATCTTGGGTGGGGCTTAACCCATATATGGAAGTTAAGACTCGCACAGCACAACCCAGGATACAACGGGCAGGGCAGGATGCCATCATTTTGGGAAGGCCCCCGAAAAGGAGTGAGGGCGTGCTAGCCCCTCCCTCCTCCAACTACCACCACCACTATGAAGAGGTAGGTCGCTGGGGGTGGATAGCTGTCCCACTGGATGGTTTTGTGTGATAAGGGAAGGGGGTGGGAGTGGAAAGCTAGTGGTCCCACTGGGCCAGCAGGGTTTTTGTGCTTTGGGGGGAGGGGTCTGGAAGTCCACCGGACCTCCAGGTCTTTTGTTTGGGGGGGGGGGGGCTTAGCTTTGACAGGTCTGAGAGAAAATCCCAGACCTGTCAAACAACTTCTGCAGGACGATTGTGCCTTGGGTGCATGTCCAGGCACAATCCCCCCCCCCCCCCGCAGAAGTACCCCTATGATCAGAGCTAATAGTGTACATAAATTTGCATGCTATTAACTTTGATCATAAGGACGTTATAGCCCTCTGCTGTTCCAGAATGGCCCATCAATGAGTCACTTAACACTCCAGGGTCTTTGCTTAACTCACTATATTTGAGGCTGGGAAGGTTTTTTTTTTTTTCATCACCGCAGCACTTGCCACACATATACAGTATTTGTTCCTCCTTGCGCTGAATTACAACATATAAATAGCTTTGAGAATGTCAAAAAAGCTTGGATTCTATGACCCTCTGGTTTTCTTTCAATCTAAATAACTGTGTGCCTGTAACACCTTTGTTTTATCTTCTGTACATGCTTATTTTAGGTTTATGTAGCGATTTACAACAAACATTCTTGAGATAAAAAAAACTCCAATAAATGAAAGGAAAGGAGAAAAGGAAACAAGAGAAGAAGAGAAGCATATCAAAGAATTAGTACCTTAAGACCTCTAAGTAACTGGTATATTAGGAATTGAATATGGTCATCTGTCAGCTTCTGGCACTTTACAATATTATTCAGGTCAGCACCCATTAAGTTTGTCACAAGATACCTGCAAAAGTAAAATGTCATGTTATACTGAAGATGAAAATAAAAACCTTCCTTTGTGTTGATGATTCAGGAGAAGTGACGTGCACTGGGGTCCTACTCCAGGAGGACCTTCTCTAAAGGGTGATTTGAAGCCAGGCAGCTTGCGGCATGCATAAACCACATTATACACTGGCACAAGATTTTTAATGCAATGTTGTCAAATGTTAGCAGAACAAACTAGGTAAAGAGAAATGCTCTGCCATCTGATGCAAGGGAGGAGAAGTCCAGGATGAACGACCAAAGAGGCTCGGGAAATCTCTCATCCTGAAATTAAGACCATGCAGCCATAACAACAGTTCTTATTTCTAGGGTATCCAGGGATACAACTGACAAAGGTCCTGTCCTCAAAGAGCTAATGAACTCTGTTTGTAAACAGAGCAAATGAGTGCATTGCTCCAGGTCATAGCAAATTTTCAAAACGGATTTGCAGGTTCTACTGCTTTATGTTCCAACTATTGCATTACTATGTCAGCTTTTTAATGCCTTCTATCACATGTCTCCTAAATACAGGCCAAGTATTCCTCCTGAGGAGGAAACACACAGCTACACTCAGAGCTATGGCTTTTCAATGTCACCTTAAAATGTTGAGCAATAACCCAATCACCAAAGCAGTTATCTGGCACAGTCACCTCACCTGGGGCAAGCAGAGTTAACTCAGCCACAGATATGATTATTTAAAGGAAACATAGCTCCTTCAACAGTTGTCTTTGAAAAGCTGAAAATTAAGCACGTCACATAAAAAAAGCAGGGGACGGGGACGGGGGGGGGGGGGGGGGGGGGTTGAGAAAGCAGCAGGGTTGTAGTTAGCTAAAAATGTGCCCTGTGTGACTCATCCACTGCTCCCATCCCAACAAACCCCTCTCTGCCCCACCAAATGATGAATCCCCCCCCCCCCAAAGTGCACACATACATCCCCCTCCTGAGGACCCACCCTTCCCGTCAGCCCCTGACTAATGCTCTAGTGGTCTAGGTGGCTCATGATGGCTCTGTATTCAAAATAACAGCTGTAACCTCTAGCGGTACCCCGCCTACAGGAAAGGTGGGATGGTGTGTTTGTGTGTGGGGGGAGTGGGGGTGGGGAGAGGAGAGTGTAAGGAGAGCAATCACAGATCCTAGACAAGAAAAGAAGGGAATGGATGGGGTATAATTTTCACACACCCACCTCCCTTGCACCCTGTGTACCTGCACCAGCCACACTTGCTATGGCCCTGGAAACTAATATTACAGTTCAGCAAATACTAACATTGAGACAACAGCTACAAAACACATTACCAACTGACTATCTATAGAACTCACAATTTTAAATACGTGAAGTTAAATTACCAAAAACTTTCTTTCAGCAGAAAATCATCTCTCAGAAGTCTCCTCACAACTCTGGAGATCGAGGTTCAAATACAACTTACTTGCTAGGCAAAAGGTTAACTTTCAAAAAGTCTGCATGTACTTCTTGCCTGTAGGTAAAAGGTAAAGGTAGTCCCCTGTACGCAAAATTTGTGGAAAAACTCTTGGGAGATTATAAGAGGGGTGTTTTGCTGTTGTCTTCCTCGGTCATCTTTATCCCCTCCTCTTCTTGCTAAGGCCAGGTACTCTTAACGACTGAAAGTGGATGGCTAGCTGAGTTGGCCAAAGGTTGGCTCCCTGACCAAAACCTCAGTGCACAATTTTTTTTTTTTTATGTAATCTTTTTATTAATGAATAAGTGCATATCACAAATGACAACCAAATTCTGTAACTTCAATACACCTTAGCCAACAGTATACACCATTTGGTATATTAACATCAATTTTTCATTTTCCTTAACATACAAAATAAATGCTCTTCAATAGAATGTGATGGTCATTACCTAAACATAACATAACTATTCCCAGCCTCCAATTACATCAGATATTTTTGATCCCCTAAACTCCCCTTATCCCCCCTCCCCCCCACCCATCATCGGTACAGAACATATCCTCATTAAATTCCTTTCCATTGTTCATACACATGCCATATTTTTTGGAATTGTTGTATTTGCCCTTTACGGATAGCTGTCAACTTTGACATTTGATAGAGATGGTGCAGTCTACCTTTTATTATCTGCATTTTGGGGACTTCTTTCTGTCTCCAGGCTTGAGCTAACGCTATTTTAGCTGCTCCCAGGAGATGGATAACCAATTTATGGCAATGTATAGGGCTCTTCCCCGGACGTGCATTCAGTAAGCAATACTGGGCTTGAGCTGGGTATTTTATCTTTAACATGTCAAATATCATATCTAGAATCTCGGTCCAAAACCCCTGAACCCGGGGACAATCCCACCAGATGTGCCAAAATGTCCCTCGTCCCCCACATTCTCTCCAACAGTCTGTTGTAATCTGTGGATAAATTTTATGTAGTCGCATCGGCGTATAATACCATCTATACAAGATTTTATATCCGTTTTCTGCCAATGACTGGGCCACGGTCAGTTTCAACAGATGTCTATATCCAACCGCCCACCACTCCTCCGAGTACTGTGTCCGGAGATCCTCCTCCCATCTCCTCGTATAAAAGCCTTGGGGCGACGAGAGGAGGAGTAATGCTCTATACAGTCGTGTTATGCTACCTTTCCCATCTCCCCCTCTCATCGCTTGCTCCAACCCTGTCTCAGTCAGTTCTAGTTCATCCCTGGCTCGTTTCAAAATGTAACTCCTTAAGCAGACATAAAATACCAGATCTCTTTCCTCTAGATCAAACTCTTCCTGTAAATCTTCAAAGGATTTTATTTCTCCATTACTCCATAGCTGTCCTAGTCTATCAAGTCCTTTCTTGGCCCATATTGAGTACGTTCTCTCTTCTTCTCCAAGGGGGAAGCCCGGTGCACCTCGTATAGCCGTCTGTAGAAAGTACTTTCTATCTGGAAACACCTTTCTCCTAACTTGGAGCCATGTATTTAGTAAGTGTTTGAGACCCATCGGGACTTTCCCTGCTGCTGCTAAGATCTCCCTTCCCGGGCCCCATAGTATGTCCCTCAGGTATCGGGTCCCCAACCACGCTCTTTCCCAATGTAGCCACTTCTTGCTGTTCCTTGAATCCCACCCTGCTAGAATCCTAAGTTGTGCTGCCTGGTAATACAGATAAAAATTAGGGACTCCCATTCCACCCTTTGCTGGAGTTTGAAACATCATACTCCTTCGTACCCTTGGTGGTCTCTTTCTCCAAATATATGCAAACATTTTCTTATTTAATTGTTGAAAGAAGGTTCGGGGAATCGGCAATGGGAGTGCCAGAAACAAGTACAGCAATTTAGGTAGAAGCATCATCTTTACGGCCTGAATTCTACCTAGCCATGTTATTGTTAGGCCTTCCCATCTGTCCAGCTCCTCGAACAACTCCCTCAGTTTCTTTGGGAAATTTTCCTGGACTATGTTCTCAATCCTAGATGTGACCATTATGCCTAGATATCTGATTGTTTTGGTTGCCCATTGAATTGGATATAATGCTTTCAACCTCTGGGCCTCATCCTGAGGCATGGTAAGATTAAGTATCTCTGATTTATTTACATTTATTTTAAATCCCGACATCTTCCCATATTGTTGCAACTCCTCCATCACCTGCCCAAGCGATTGTGCAGGATGAGCCAATGTCATCAGCACATCATCAGCGAAGAGCATAATCTTATGCTCTCGCTTCCCTCTAATTACTCCCCGTATATTCCCATGCTCCCTGATCTTCTTAGCTAAGGGTTCAATTGAGAGTGCAAAAAGCAGAGGAGAAACTGCACAACCCTGTCTCGTCCCTCTTCCCAGGTTCAGCAATTTCGTGTGGGAGCCATTTATTTTTAGCATTGCCATAGGGCTTGTGTATAATAATTGTAACCACTTTAGAAACCTCCCTCCCATTCCTATCTGTTCTAAGACTGTAAATAAAAAGGACCATTCCACTCGGTCAAAGGCCTTTTCCGCGTCAACCGAGAACAAAATTACTGATTCTGTCTCATCAGACGCCTGCTGGATGATATGCAAGAGGCTTCTGATATTATCAAACGTCTGTCTGCCCTCAATAAATCCCGCCTGATCATCATGTATAATATGTGGTAACATTTTTTGCAACCTATTTGCAAGGATTTTAGTGAAGATTTTATAATCAATATTTAATAGCGATATGGGCCTATACGAGCCACAGCTCATGGGGTCTTTTCCCGGTTTCTGTATTAAGACTACTTCAGCCAGTCTCCAGGAATATGGTAACTCCCCTGCCTCATCAAAAGATGTTATTACCTTCAGCAACAAGGGGCCCAACCATTTGGCAAACATTTTATAGAAACGTGCGGGAAAGCCATCCGGCCCTGGGGCTTTATTCGTAGGCATTTTCCTGATCACTGTCTCAATTTCTTCTAATGTCATGGGGATTGACAAGGTTTCAGTCGCTTCTTCAGATAGTCTTGGGAGCCTGACCTCCTGTAGATATTTCTCTATATCTCCCTGGGCTGTTTCCTGCTCTGATTTATATATTTGGTCATAATAGTCCCAGAATATTGTTTGTATCTCCTCTGCTTGAGTTAACAGTTTACCCGTGTCGTCATATATACTCGATATATAATTCCTCTGAACTTGCTTTTTTAATTTGTTGGCCAACAGTCTACTAGCTCTGTTCCCAAATTCGAAATGTTCTTGCTGGGCTTGTTGCATCTGATGTGCTATATCTAATAATTGCAACTCATTAAGCTGGGCCCTATATTGTTGTAATTCCTGCAACATTTTTGTATCTGTCTGATCCCTTTTATGTGCTCTCTCACTGGTTTCTATCTTTTTTCGCAAGTCAGCCTCTTGCTCTATCTTTTTTTTGGTGGTATGGGACTGTAAAGCTATTAATTGACCTCTCAGGACCGCTTTCATGCCCTCCCACACGTGGGCTGGGTGCACCTCTCCCGTGTCATTATACTTTATATATTCCATAATATAGTTTTCTATTATAGGTATATTTTGTGGGTCCAATAACAATGCCTCATTTAATCTCCAGGGCTTTCGCCTTTTCTTCCGAGTATCTGATAGCATTGTTAGTACTACCATAGAATGGTCTGACCAGGTACATGGTTCTATCTCCACCTTATCTATTTTGGATCTCATGGTCACATCACCCAACCAATAATCAATTCTCGAGTATGTGTTATGTGTGGGTGCATAATGAGTGTAGTCTTTTTCTAACCCATGAGTGTCTCGCCATAGGTCCATGAGTCCCCATCTTGCCATCCATGCCCTAAAGGCCATATGCTCTCCTTTGGCATAGCTTTCTGCACCACCCGAATTATCCAATTGTGGGTTAGTTGTCAAATTAAAATCTCCTCCCACAATCAAATTGCCTTTGACATGATCCCGTAGGACCCGCTCCAGTTCTGCCAGGAACACCTTTTGGCCCTCATTGGGTGCATAGACACACAATAGTGTGTAGTACACATTACCTCTAGAGACTATCAGCAGTAAATATCTGCCCTTCTTATCTTTAACTGTTTTATGTATTATCCACGGGTGAGAACTCGAGAGCGCAATCAAAACCCCTTTTTTTTTTTTATCTTCTATACTGGATGCACAGATTATGTTGGGATAGTGTTTATGCTTTACTAGGTGTTCATGTTGTCTTTTGAGATGGGTCTCTTGTAGAAACACCACATCTGCCTTTTGGCGCAGCATTTCTCTGAACATCTGCTTACGCTTTTGCGGGGAATTTAAACCCCGTACATTTATGGTAACATATTTAAACATGGCAGAATAGTAATATGATATCTAATTCACTGAGAACCTTAACGTGTACCAAGATGATAGTCCCTTTTCCCTCTCTTCCCCACCCTCCTCCCTCCAATAGCATAATACCCCAACCAATTTCAGCTTCCCCACCCTCCTCCCCCCTCCCCTCAGCCTTACCCCATAACTTTAACATCCGATCCCACAATTAGGTCGGAACTTAGATGGGGGGAAGTGACCCTCTTGCCCTCTTCCACCTTCAAACTCAGCCAAACATTAACTTTTATCTAATAGCCCTCTAAGCACCCCGGGCATAATATCTTCGACCCAACTTAACTTTTCAACCATATGTCCACAGTTAAACAGACAGCCAGTTCCACTCGCCTCCTCGAGTGTACCGTTAGTCTTCAGCCGGCCATCTTTCACCCAGCCTCCCGCAAACCGGAAATCTCTCAGGTGAGGCGTCCCGCTGACTTCTGGCGTTGCAGACGCCTCTGGCCTACTCTCTGCCATTTCGGGTGGGTTCGCTGACCTTGGACTGGCCGTGAGGCAGCTGGCGTGGACAGCGGATCTGCCTGCTGATCTCCCTGGAGAATCTCGTGGGCCTCTGCTAGTGATTTTATTTGATACTGTTGTCCATCTTTGTAGAATGCTATCGCAAACGGGTATCTCCAACGATAGCGAATCCCCAAGTCTCTCAATTTGGTAGTAAGTGGCTTAAGATCTGCTCTACGCTTTAATGTGATCGCGGCCAGGTCCTGATAAATTTCTATAGGGTACGAGTCCCATTGGAAGTCTGTTGTTTTTCGAGCCGCAGCTAATACTCGCTCTTTTAATTTGAAGTCCTGGAAACATGCAATTATGTCCTTAGCGAGATTTCGTCTATTGGCTCCCAGTGCCCGGTGGGCCCGTTCCAGGTTTACATTTTCTGGTGGGATCGGGTCAGCTGAGTCCGCTAGTATAGCACTCACAATCTTTTGTACCACCTCTTCACTATTTTGGTAAGTCGGGGTCTCAGGTATTCCACGAAATCGGAGGTTATGGCGTCTACTCCTGTTTTCCAAGTCCTCCAGTTTATCATTGATTGTTTGTTGCCCTAGCCGTTCATCGGCTATTTGTCTCTCCAAAGAGCCCAGAGTCTCCGCATGGTCATCCAGGCTGTTCTCCACTTCCTCAACTCTGTGGCCCAGCTCCTTTATCTCTCCTCTGAGGTCGTTTCCAAGAGTAGCCAGCTCTGAGCGCATCGCTTTCAAATCGGCGCGAATCTCTTGAATCCAGCCACAGAGTTCTGGTAGTCCAGCGCCCTCCGAGTCTCCGCGGCCTTGTGTTGCAAACAAGTCCCCCGAAAACGGGATCTCCGCTGCCATTTGGTCCGCTGTCTCCTCTAGCGATTGAGGCGCCATATTTTTTTTGGACCCGTCGTTCGCGAATGCGAACTGTGAAAGATCGACGGCGTCCGCCCGCTTCTGCATGGCCCTGACGGGATCTCTCCCCTCCGCTAGTTCTGCCACTGTTTTTTCCCGGTTGCACGTTGGGCTTTCACGCTCGAAAACGCTAATTATTGCGGTGGGCAGTCGGGAGCACGGCACTTAAGCGGCCATGTTCTCCGATGACGTCACTTCCTCCCTCAGTGCACAATTTTAACTCAGGTTGTAGACATAGTAGACGATTGATCTACTAATTGCACAAGACCCGTAGATTTTACATCAATTTTTAATGGGAAAAAGTGCCCAATGAAAATTGTGTCAGGAAAATTATGCACACTTTGCTATTTGTGTGGCTACTTTTCCCATGTGCCTAATTCCCAATTTCAAAAAGTATGTGCTAATTCTACTCGCCACCCCAACCACACCTCCAGAATGTCACCCTGTTGCACACCAAGGACTATGCGAACACTGTGGTTGCATAGGGTGCAAATATGGAGGGGCACAAACATTTCTCCCAGCCCAGTGTCTCCTCTCATTGAGGCAGCGAAGCAGGCGGAGAAGGTGGTGCCACTGGGCAAGCTGCAGAAGTGCAATTATAGCTCGGTACGGTCCTGCACGTTTGGGCAATTTTCAAAATACCCCACCCAACTTATAAAACCCTGTTTTATGTGCAATAATGCCCTTGGAAACTGCCTTCAAAATGACTTTGGTGGTTTTAGTCTCAGCCCTGCTCATTCCCATGACATGGAACAAAAGACAGAATGTGACTGAATTCTAAACAGAGGGCAGCACTGAAACAGATGTGAGCCAGCTGAGTATTTAGGCAACATGAGTATTACAGAATAACAGCCCATACTACCATGTGAAAAATGTACTCCATTCACATTATTCCCACTTGGGAGTGTATGGCTAAGTAAAGAGCAAGCATGCTGATAAAGCTTTTACTTTAAACACAAAATCTCCCCAACCTACCCCCATTAATATCAAGCATGACTTACACCTCATTATAGTTTTCTTTTGAAGTTGAAGGCGTAAATACATCCAATAATCCTATTACCTGCAACAGAGAGAAAAGTTATTTATTTATTTTCTTTCAGCACTTGATATACCGCAAGTGATCCGTGAGGCGACTATGCAGTTTACAATTTCTATTACAGGTACTCTGCACTGTTCCTAATGGGCTAACAGTTATCAAACTCTTTCAAAAAACAAAAAAACAAACCCATTACACATTAAAAAAATAAAAAGCCTAGAACTCTTAACACACATCTTAAGTAGACAGCATCGCACAAGCAACGAAATGAAAATGATAAGATATGTCTAACATCATTACTGCTCTACTTCTAGAGACATTCAGACCAAACAAAGGACTAGTTTAAAAATTCAACAACAATGGAGTCTCTGCTAGACATCCCCTTAATATGAGAGGGATATTGAAGCATATTTTATTGTTGAAGGTTTATTTATTTATTTATTTTTAAGAGTTGAGGAGTAGAAACGTTGACAATCATTACACTCAGCCCATACATCTCTTCCACTTCTCTGCAACCTAGGCAGAAGTGCTTTATGCATCAGAAATGCCCCCTCATTGACAGTCAGATAGGGCTATTACCGTTTCTGGCGTGCAGTATTTTAAGTGCTACCACACAAGGTCTGACTTGGCTTCTTGTTTAATCAACTAACTGGAGATTCATTTACAATCGATCAAGTGAATTGCTCAGATGGAAGGAGTACCGAGTATTAACATACAAGTGTGTAGTCTGCCTGGCAGTTTCAGATTTTACAAGTCTGTGTGCTTGGACAAGACCTTAAGTAAGTATAGCCATGGGCCTCCACCTCAAAACACCTTACAAACATTAAGATCTTTCAAGAAATGCAACAAAGTTCTAAAGACTTACGTTTTCATGTTTCATGTGCTTAAGCAACCTCAGCTCTCTGTAAGTCCTTCTCGCATGGATAAGAGACTGAAAAGGCCGAGAAAGCTTTTTCACTGCCACCTTCTGTCTTGTTTTGGTATCATAAGCCGAGCTAGAATTGATGACACAAATAATTTGATGTACTTTTGCAACACATGCAACATAAAAGAATGACTTGCAACATGCTTCAGATCAAACAGTTTACATACTGGCTTTTTATCAAATGTTATTACCTCCTACTACAAGAAAAGTGATTTCATATTATAAGAGTTCCTCTGGGAGGCTCCAGCAAAAGCCTTTTCCAATGAAAATGAGTCCAAGGAATACCCCAAGAGACAAATACATGAGGGAAATTAACCTGGTAGCTGCCTTCCTTAATTTTGGACAATTTTATAGAATTTAAAGCCTTGATGTGGCTTCAATACCTGGCGTCTGTGACTAGACCATAACCCCCTTTGCAGTTACAGTGCAGCAGCCGTCTGGTCTACTAAAGTTTAACCATACCTATTGATTATTCAAATGGTACAATTTTCTCTCTTTAATAACCTGCCAGCCTCAATTGTGACTCTTCAAGGCAGCCGCTTATCAGGGTATCTTTGAACGATCATCTCTTCTGCACTGATGCAGGCTATGCAGTATAGTAGAAAAAATATTTTTCTTTGATGCAACTCATCAATCATAGCCCTATATTTATTATAAATTTGCTTAACCAGAAAGGAAATATTCTTCTCCCCCCCCCCCCCCCCCGTGTCAAAAATTACTTAGTGTTGTCAGATAATCTTGACATGTGACATCCATGTAACACGAATATGGCAAATATTGTTACTGCACTGCCCAGGTACCATAGTATTACGACGTCCTGTTTCTATGCATTTTGCATGTCTGTACATTTTTATTGTATGCCGTTTCATACTCTCATAGTGTAACTTTGCTTATGCATGGTAATTATTATACAAGAGTAAATTCAATACATGGTGCCAAAATTTAAGAACTAGGATGATGCACGCCGAGTGCATCAGCAGTTCCACTCAGAGCGGACAACATAGAAAACCAAAGCAAATTCACAGTTTCACATCTAACCTTGGATGTGAGCACTTATACCATGTCAAAGGCTGATGTAAGTGCTCACACCTAACTGTTGGTAGCTAAGCGCTTTAACTCCTATGCATGCCCCTGACATGCCCCTTCCACAGCATTGCCCTCCTAGAAGTTGTATGTGACAGAAATTGCACACACAGCTTCTATTAACGGCAATTCCAGTTAGCAGTCAATTATTAAATTACGCTGCATGTACAACTGACCTTATTCTACAAGTTCTGTAGCCAACGTTTCACGCCCCAGCAGCCCTACTGCTCTGGAGTCTATGGTTTATTACAACATTTCAATGTACCAGCTTTCCTGCACAGCATAGCAAGGCAGTATACAATCAAATATTAACAAGCATTAAAAACAAAAATCATAAAAACAGGATAGATAGAATAGTAAAAAAAGGTTTAAAACCAGAAAAGAAAAAGGAGAGAGGCGCAATGCATCCTCAAGTCTGCAAAGAGGTGGAACTGTGCTCTAGGCTGTTCCTTCAGAAATTAAGCCCTGCTTCTATGATTATGTACTGTAATATGCACAGAGTACAAGTTTACCCATAATGATTGGTGCCATAAATGGACAACATTGGGAAAGATCTCATTGCTGGCAACAAACCCTTTTCACAACAGCTGCATTGTATTCAGATACTAGACATTAAAGCTAAAACAAAAAAACATGATTGTCACGGCCCTGCCATGACTCCTGCCCCGACACACCACGTCCTTATGAGTGGGTCCCACGACGCTTCTTGAGGCAGCACCCGCCTTCCTCCTGCAGCTCCGGTCCTGGAGGGCTGCTGGCTGATGTTGCTCCCCCTAGGTGCATGTGCAGGCAGCCCTACTTTTAAAGAGTTTGCATTGTGAATCTCTGGGGGATGCCCTTCACTGATGTCCGAGGTGGTGCCCTTGATAAGGGCTGCTGGGATTGTGCTTTGGGGCCCTCAAAATGGGTCCTCAGGCCTTGCTTTCAAGGTCTCTTGTCTTGCAAGGTCTTCCTGTCGTTTCTGCCTCGTTCCTGTTCCAGCTGTGCCTGCCTTGACTCCAGTTCCGCCTAGCCTTGAGCCTGGCCTTGCCTTGAAGCTCCAGCCCTGCCTTGTCACCTAGTTCCTGCCAAGCTCCAGTCCTGCCTTGTCTCCAATATCCTGCCCACCTCCAGTCCTGTCGTGTCTGCTTTGTCTTGTGTTGAGCTTGGTTGTGTCCAGATCCAGTTCTTGCCCTGCCTAGTATGGACCCAGCAGGAGGAGGAGGAGGAGGTTGGGGTAACTACAGCTGGCTATGGAAATGCTTCTAAGACAGAGGAGAGTGAAGTTTCTGGAATCAAATGTATTGCATGACCCGAGGAAGCATGGTTTTACGAGATGCAGGTCTTGTCAGACGAACTTGATTAATTTCTTTGAGTGGGTGAACAAACAGTTGGAGGGGGTGGGGGTGGTGGTAGATGTGGTGTACTTAGATTTTAACAAAGCCTTTGGCACAGTTCCGCATAGACGGCTTAAAAATAAACTGGAGTGCCCTGAGTATTGGCCCTACAGTAATTAACTGGTTAAGTGGAAGACAACAGAGGATAGTATAAATGGAATTTCACACTGAGGAAAGGGACGTTCCATCTTTGGTTCAGCTTTTTAACATCCATAGACCATTATTAAATGGACTTGGGGAAAATCCACTATTTCTGGGATAAGCAGTATAAAATATTTTGTACATTTTTGGGATCTTGCCAGGTATTTGTGACCTGGATTGGCCACTGTTGGAAACAGGATGCTGGGCTCGATGGACCTTTGGTCTTTCCCAGTATGTCAATACTTATGTACTTATGATATTGCAAAAGGCAACCTGGTAAAGTTTGCCTCTTTGCAGAAGATACCAAACTTTGTAATAGGCTGGACACCCCTGATGGTATGGATAAATTGGAGCTTGAAAGGGAGTGAGGATGGGATTTGATATACTGCCTTTCTGTGGTTACAATCAAAGTGGTTTACAGAATCTGGCTACCTAGGGAGGGGGACAGGGAAGGGCAAGATGGACATGAAGGCAGGGAGGGAGAAGATGAACACCCTGGCCATATGGGCAGAGGGGTAAGGAAGAGGAAATACTGGACTCTTTGGGCACAGGCCAAGGGAAAGGGGAGATGTTGGACTATGGGGTAAGGCTTTGAGTCAAACAGAGGCTATGATTTGCCTAAGGCATTAGATGCCCTTGGACCAGCCCTGGAGGCAATGGAGGATTGGGTGATTTGCTCAAGATCGTAAGGGGTGTCAGTAGGATTTGAACCCTGGCTTCCCTAGTTCTAAGCCCACTCCCTTAACCACTAGTTACTCCTGTATTCTATCATCTGGTTTTTTCCACTCTGCTGGAACCTCCATCATTTCTAGTGAACACAACTGTGAAGGATAAAGCAAGCATCAACTTCTGCTTCTTCAGTATTCGGATATTTATCCTATCAGGTGTGTCAGCCTTGTTTAATTTTCAATTGACAGTACTTTAATACTACATCCTCAACAAATTGCAAATGTGATCACACTATAATCCCTTGCATTTGGCCCATCACTCTCTATGCTTTCTTCTGATCCTCCCCCCCTTTATGAAACCATCCTCCCCTTTATTCTTACTATTCCCCTAGTTTATATGTTCTGTTATTTGTTTTAAATTGTGTTGCATTGTTTTTGGTTTAATTCATTGTTTCTTACTATTGGTTTTGAATCATATTTAGATTATTTTGGCTCATTTTATAATGCACTTTTGAGCTGAGAATGTGAATAAAATGAATAGAATCATGCACCACTAGAAATGCCCATCTTACATTCTAATCCATTTCTGCTACACTCTAGTACCCTTCACTCATATACCACACACCATTCAAAGACATCAAGGCAGTTTGTATATTTACTCATAATATAAAAAAAAAAAAAATCAGAGACATTCAAAACAAAACAAAAAATCCACAAGAAAAAGTTACAATTCACAAGAAAAAGATATAAGGGGAAAATATAGACTTGCTATCTACCACCTTGGGTGAATATCTTCAAAAAGGTGGTAAATAAATACTAATATGTAAAACAGACAGTTTCTGTATTGTGAAGATCCTCAAAGCTCAAAAACCTCTCTTCAGTTTTAAGAACACACCTCATGAACAAACCATGTCTTCAGCCCTTTTGTTAAACATATAAAGAAAAGATTCTTAATACCAACAAGCAAAAAAAAATTGCACAATCCAGGAGCCAGTCAGGCAAATGCAGATGGTCTTGTATTCTGCAATTTTATTTTGGAGGATGCAAGATTATCTTGAGACGCATAAACGTATCCATAATATGGCAGTACAATGATTTTTTTCGGTTTGTAGATTTAAGCCTGCTACTCCATTATTGGTAAGATTGCACTGGCTTCCTGTAGAGGCCACAGCACGGTTTAAATTATGTACTAGCATTTATGGTGCTACACTATCATATTTGGGTGATCTGATTACATTTTTGCATGACAGTTCTCATCGTTAGATCAAATCAAGAAGATGGTTTAATTCTTTTCTCTGTCAAGTGGCATCATTGTGGAATCTGTTACTCTTAGAGCTCCTGTTTATTTACTAACTACCAATCTTTGGGTCGAGTACTCAAAACCTTATTTAAAAAGAGTTGAATGGTTTACGCTGGACTGTTGTCCTTTTGAAAGATATCACTATTATTGTTAACACCTTTAATATTTCACTACTCTATGCTTAGATATTGTTTTGTTGACAGTTTTGCAACTTCTGGAATACTGCCTCTATTAGACCTTTGAGTGTAGTTCGCAATGAACTATTTTTGGTATTTGCAGACTAGAAGACCTGTAAGAAATAAGAAAAGTAAGAGAAGATCACAAAGCTCTCACTAGCACATAAGGGAGGATGAAAGAGAAGGTAAAGAAAGGAACACTAGCATAACAAGTCTGAAAAGCAAGCACCAGTACCTTACATTTAAACCTATTAGATTGTAAGCTCTTTGAGCAGGGACTGTCTTTCTTCTATGTTTGTGCAGCGCTGCGTATGCTTTGTAGCGCTATAGAAATGCTAAATAGTAGTAGTAACCCCCACCACTATAAACAGAAGCATAACTTGCTCATACCACCTAGCTCTGGTACAGCAGTTTCACAACTGCATTCTAAACTAAACCCTCAAAATACCCAAATATACTGAATTACAGTAATCCACTCTACTCATAAGAGCATGCAACACTATCCTCAAAGATGTTAAATCCAAATACTGTATGCCAAAGACAAAATCGAAGTCCCTAAAGAAGAAATCTGCAAAAGGAAATATTGATTTTGATCAATTATCATCCCCAAGATCTTCACTGGCTCCATAATGAGCACCTCAGCCCCAAGCAATAAAGAGAGGGGGATCTAGCTAGGTAGAGGCAGGGCAAAAGAACGAAAGACATCTCCTTATTATCCTGCTATATGGCATAGACAGCTAAAGAGGATAAACACAAAGCACTACAGGGATACAACAAATGATTACCACAGGTTATTCAAATACAGAAGATCCACATCCCAAGCATCTTACCTAAATGGGTGAAGGAAGCAAAGAAAAGATAAAGATGGGCATCCTAAGGGTTGCACATGTAATGCACTGATGAAGAGTTCCACAATTTATTTTTTTTTACTTGATAAAAAACAAATAATATCCTACACTTCCTATTTACTCTTGCTTACCATATGCTGCACGTTGTACACAACGATCAGAAACAGTGCAGTAGCTATTCAATTGTCACTGCGCTGTTTTATATCTGCCTAAGGGGGTCTTTTACAAAGGTGTGCTAGTGTTTTTAGTGCAGGCCAACCATGCAGACACCCATAATATTCCTATAGGCATCTACAATTAGCGTGCGCTAAAAATGCTAGCATACCTTTGTAAAAGTGGCAGTAAGAGAATAGGCCACTTTTTGAAACAAGCTCTATTATAGAAGATAAAATACCTTCTAGGAGGTAGAAATGGCACTGAATGAAAAGAACACAAGAATACCCATACTGGGTCAGACCAAAGGTCCATCTAAGTCCAATATCCTGCCTCCAACAGTGGCCAATCTAGGTCACAAGTACCTGGCAGAATTCCAAAGATCAGCAATATTCCATGCTACCAATCCCTAAGTAGTGGCTTTCCCCGTGTCTACTTTTCAAGCAGCTTCTTTATTTATTTATTGGGATTTATTAATGGCCTTTATGAAGAGATTCACCCAAGGCGGTGTTATGGACTTTTCCTTCCTCTAGGAACTTGTCCAAACCTTTTTTTAAGATATGCCAACTGTTTTACCACATCCTCTGGCAATGAGTTCCAGAGCATTCGTTGTATGACAAAAAAAATAAAAAATTATATATATATATTTTTTTTCCTCCTATTTTTTAAAAATATTACCATGTAATTTCATGGAGTGTCTCATCTTTGTATTTTTTGAAAGAGTAAGGGAGGTCAAGTTGTTTACTTATCACACTTTGATTTACCATGAGAGTAAGCAACTTACCATATCTCAGTACCGCAGGTTGCTAACTGCCATGGTGAATGAATAACTCTGCTTGTCGCTCTTACCCATGCCAGTCTCAAAATGTCTGCTGTGACCTCCAGTGGCAGTCTGGCAAGGATGCAATGGGAAGTCACAGCAGCCATTTTGAATGAGTAGTCCCAATGGGCAGGAGCAACTCTGGATCGCTCCTGCCCCGAATAGTCAGACCATCAATGCATCTAAAGGTAGGTCTGGAGAAGGCCCAATCAGCCCACTTTCTGCCGAGGGCCCGGGGGGGGGGGACTTGCACCACCTGCCAGAGAGCAAGTCCCCAAAGGCCCCTGAATGCCAGAGCGCAATGATTTCAGTTTTGGTCCACTGGCAAATTTTGGGTGCAGATTTGGTTTCAGTTGTCCTCTACCATTCAGATGGGCTATTTTACCTCAAGTCATGCTATTTTAGCACAGGGTCCCATTGCTATTTGGAAACCTAGTCTTCCAATTTCCTAAGGTCCTCCTGCAGTTTCTCACAGTTCACATGTAATTTAACAACTTTGAATAGTTTCGTGTCATCCGCAAATTTGATCTCCTCAGTTATCCCCATTTCCAGATCATTTATAAATGTTAAAAAGCACAGGTCCCAGCACAGATCCAATCATACGCCTCCATTGGGAGAATTGGCCATTTAACACTACCCTCTGTTTTTATCTTTACTAGTTCCTACTCCACTACAGAACGCTGATTCTGATCCCATAGCTTTTTAATGTTCCGATGTCAAAAGCTCTCTCACAATCTACAAATACATCAACCGGCTCACCTTTATCCATGTTCATACACATCTTCAAAAAACAATTTAAAATTGGTGAGGCAAGATTTCCCTTTGCCGTATCCATGTTGACTCTGACCCATTAAACCATGTTTAACCATGTGTAAGGTAATTGTATTCTTTAGAATAGTTTCTATCATTTTGCTTGGCGCTGATGTCAGGCTTACTGGTCTGTAATTTCCTGGATCACCCATGGAAAACTCTTTAAAAATTGGCATTACATTGGCTCCCTTCCAATATTCCAAACATCTGAGACAACTTCAATGCAAACAGGCAGCATGACACAGCAATCAGGGATAGAATACTTGGATACAAAAAGAGGGAAACCGATAGTGGAAAGAAGGCAGTAATATTACCTCACAGGTCTCTTCTGAAACTGTTAAGGATGCTTTTCTTTATAGGATTCAAATAGATGCTTTCTTAGCACCTAAATCTAGGTGCCCGGTACAGAATTACACTCTGCAGGGGTAAGTTTTGTGAAAACTTTTTTGCCCATATATACCAGTATACACATCTAGATTACTGCAATGCACTGTACGCTGGCTGCAAAGAGCAAATAATTAAAAAACTTCAGACAGCTCAGAACACAGCAGCAAGACTCATATTCGGTAAAACAAAATATGAAAGTGCTAAACCCCTGCGAGAAAAGCTACACTGGCTCCCACTTAAAGAACGCATCACGTTCAAAATATGCACCCTAGTTCACAAAATCATTCACGGAGGCGCTCCAGCCTACATGTCAGACCTGATAGACTTAGCACCCAGGAATGCTAAAAAATCATCCCGCACATTCCTCAATCTTCACTTCCCCAACTGTAAAGGTCTAAAATACAAACTAACGCATGCTTCAACCTTTTCCTACCTGAGCACACAATTCTGGAACGCGCTATCGCGCAACTTAATAATGATCCATGATCTAACTTCCACAAACTACTGAAGACCCATCTCTTTAACAAGGCATACAACAAAGATCAACAAATATGAACTCCTATACATATATCCAGAACTGCCTTACAATATGTGTTTGTTAAACTATCATCATGTTTTATCATTATCATGTTACCCAAAATCCTTCTGTTATATTAAATGTATATTTCCTTATATATTTCCACAATTCATGATGTATTGTAAGCCACATTGAGCCTGCAAAGAGGTGGGAAAATGTGGGATACAAATGCAACAAATAAATACATAAAATGCTTCCGATAAAAATTACCCTAGCTCCGGCGTAGGCATGGAATATGGGCAGAGTGCAGCCAAAGTCATGATTTACATGTTTATGTTTATTAAAAACTTGTTATACCACCAAGTACCAACAGTGAAAGATCTAAGCAGTTTACATTAAAAACAAGCATCTAAAAATAGAAAGGAATGACAAAATCAGATAGGAAAGAAAACAAAAACATTCACTCAATATGTTCATCCAAGCCCATACACACAAAAGCTGTAAGCCAGGAGACATGCCAGCGATTAAAGAGACAGGAACATTAACAGAAGGCCTGCTCAAAAAAAAAAAAAAAAAAGGGCTTTAAACCTTTTAAAAGATTGTTCAGAGCACATCATTCCCGGAAAACTGTTCCAAAGGGAATGCGCCAGACAGGAAAAAATTTGCCTGAGGTTAGGTATAACCAATCTGTTGGAACTAGGGACATAAGTTAGCAGGCAGGAGTGTAAGGTCTGACTAAATTTGTGAGATATGAAGGATTCCCCATATAATACACTTTTGGGTTCATTTTCAAAGCACTTAGACTTCCAAAGTTCCATAGGTTACTATGGAGCTAATTTTTGAAAGAGAAAAATATCCAAAAAGCGTCAAAGCACCATTTGGACAGATGTCTTCTCAAAATGTCCAAATCGGTATTTTCGAAACCTGATTTGCAGATGGCTGTTTTCAGGTTATTAGGAATAATGTAGTTTTAAAATGAATATGCAAATCAAGAAAGTTATTAAAGGTTCATTTTTCTAACTACACCTTCTCCAACAGTTAAAATTATTGATGACTTCACAGGACTAAAGAACTTTTTTTGCAAACTTTGACATTTTTACTATTTGATTATTCTAACGTATTGCAATTTGGCTCTCCAGTTGTAGCCACAGCATCAGTTCAAAATGGTTCTGCTTAACAACATATGGGCCCATATATCCCAAACAAGTTTGAGTTCAATGTGGCTCACAATAAACAGCATAGGAATTCTACAGCGCTGCGTGATCCTGGCAGTGCTTTAGAAATGTTAAGTAGTAGTAGTAGTCGGAATACATAAAGAATAATGCATAAGAAAGTAATTTGTTGTAAGAATCCAATTTTACAATACAGTATCATGAGATTGCATACTACCTCCATCGTATGCAAACCTAATTTACCTCCTGCATATTCATTGTGGGTATCTTGAAAAACTGA
This sequence comes from Microcaecilia unicolor, assembly GCF_901765095.1. Lineage (NCBI taxonomy): Eukaryota > Metazoa > Chordata > Amphibia > Gymnophiona > Siphonopidae > Microcaecilia > Microcaecilia unicolor. The sequence continues at coordinate 49,548,985 of NC_044040.1, forward strand.
ATGGCTGGGCGTGTGGTGAAAACCAAACCCCTGCTCTAGAAAGATACCAAGAAAAGAAGTTGCATAAAATAATAAATTCAACTAGAACAAAGGAATTTTAAGCCTATGCTGTGTTATAAATGCATTTTCTATAAAAGAATGTTCTATATTACACATATGTGAAACATCATGCAATATTAATGCTATTATCATTTATCCAACAGTTAAACTTGTACCGCCCATACATTGTCTCATAAAATGTTATGAATCAAACCAATGACATGTACAGCAATTTATATGTATGATAATCACAAGGTGTTGCTCCTTCAGTAATATTTATGCACATGAGTCATTTATATTAAAATGAATTGCTATGGTACATACAATTTAACCTATAATTAATTAGGGCAAACCGATAATGATTTGCTAATTATGACCAGATCTACCTGCATAAAATGTTACCTATTATTCAGGTATGGAGTGATTCAAACCTTTGACTTTCAAATCATCTACTATTGTCTATTTTGGGCTATGAAACATTTACACAGAAGCTGATGGCAGTAAAAGCCTTTCTGGCCCATCCAATCTATCCAGTTATTCTGCCACACTGCTAAGGGGACAATATCCCAGCTACCTGCCTACAAGTGTGACCACCGATTAAAACTTATCACAGGGCAATCTGTCTTCCTTCTTTGTAACCCAACTTGGATATCAGCACATCCAAGATCCCCAATTGCTTCCTCTCCCATGCCTAAACACAAAGCTTCACAACATTTCAGATAGCCAGTGATAATATAGCCACAAGCTAATCATCTACCCTCATATGCCCCATCAGCAGCCTGCCAGATAGACCTGGCTAAGTAAGCCCCTGTGTTTCCATTAGGATTTTCAATTCGCACAGGATTTCCCAATGAATGAACAGCTTCTTTTTTTCCTGGACTAACTGTGTTATTTGATTGTAGTTTATGCTTTTATATTTTTTTGGCATACACAATAACCCAATTAAAATTAACAATGTTTACTTATATGATCGTTATTTCATATGTTGCTCATGAACCATTTAGAATGGTAGATAGGCAGTCTAAAGTTCATGGCAACTATTATTTATCTTTAAGTCCTATCCCTTCCACCCCCAAATTTAAAATTTACAAGGCTAATTACTTCTACGAGCCGAGCAAGCAAAACAATTCCTCCAGCCTCAAGATGCCATCAGGGAAGAATTGCAAAACCAAGGACCTTGGATCACAGCCTATCAGACAAATCCAACCACATGGATGCCTGCATTCGGATTCTAACATTTCACATTATACTTCTGCCATAAGTTCTTCCTGCCCCATTTGCTACCTCCAGTTTTGGCACCTAAGGATCCTCTATGCTTATCCCACATTCTCCGAGCCTCTTGTTCTGTTTTCTGGGCTGATGCACGAGTATTAGATGAACCTTTAGCCTTGCACCCCCCACTTTTAAACTTTCAGGTCCTTAAAACCACTCCTGGGTTTCTGATAATTAAACTCAATCATGATCATTCCAACATCATTTCCCAGTACAATCTTATAAAAACACAATTGGATACACCTTTAAATACTAAACTTTGTATGCATAGATATACACAACAAGGACAACTTTCGGGTCAATGAGCTATTTGAATGAAACTTGCCCACACTGCAGGTAAAGGTATTGTTGGTTCCTTTGAGTCTGTGTGGTTGTCATAATCTATTGATTGGTTGTAAGTGCATCTGCTGTTTGCCACCTCCCAGAAGCTTCTGCCCTAGATGACTCCCTAGTTTGCCTGATGTTTAGGCCAGCCCAAACTATTTTAGGAATTAACAGCCTCTCTGAATAAATATTTCCTTACATTGCTCATCTATCCACTCCCTTGGAGCTTCATATCATGACCTCTATTCTACAGCTTCCTTTCCTTTGAAGCAGGTTTACTTTTAAGGATTATTAATACACATTTATTTATTTGTAGCATTTGTATCCCACATTTTCCTACCAATTTGCAGGCTCAATGTGGCTTACATTTGCCGTAATGGCAGTTGCCATTTCCAGGTAACAGAATTACAAATGGTATTGCGTTAAGGTGCATACATACATGGTAACATGCATGGAACATAGCATATATGGAACACATCATGGTATAGATATATATCATGTGCATGTATACATGGTAAGGAAGAATATATTATGGTGATGCTCGAAGGTTCCTGAGTAATAAATTGGATTGTAGCATACATTAGGTCATCGACTATGGAGAGATCCTATTCTACATAAAGATTAAAGTGGTAGTGCTTGTTCATTAATGGCAAAGAGGTTAACCAGTTCAGTGAAAGATTTCAGTTATGTCTAGGTCATGTAAAGTCTTATTATTTAGTATTTAAGATGGATGTTTATGGTATGCCTTCTTGAACAGATCTGTTTTCAGTAGCCTTCGGAAGCTAGCTAGGTCTTGTGTTGTTTTTATGGTCTTCGGTAGTGCGTTCCATAGCTGCGTGCAAATGTATGAGAAACTGGTCGCGTATGTGGATTTACATTTTAGCACTTTGCAATCAGGGTAGTGGAGATTGAGGAATGTGCGTGCTGATCTTTTTGCGTTCCTGGTAGGCAAGTCCATAATTCTGACATATAGGCCGGAGCTTCCCCATGAATGATACCCATCAGGTTTTAGAATGTCATATCACCCTCTCTCACCTCTCTGCTAGGGTGTACATTTTTACTCTTCTACATTTCATCTCATAGGGCTTCTGCTGCAGAACACGCACTGTTCTAGCAGCCCTTCTCTGCACCACTTCAATTGTATCTATAGTGTTATGGAGGCTGACATAATACTATACGCAAGGTCTCACTAATAATTTGTATAAAAGAATTACCACCTCTTCCTTTCTACCAGTTATATATACCACCTGGTTTAGTAACATCGTGACTGATAGTCCTCAAATAGTTACTCTCTCTCTCTTGAAAGTGGTTCAAGCTGCTCGAATATTAGGAATCTTTCTGGATTTAACCCTTTCTTTTGAGACCCAAATTAATTATGTAGTCAAAGTGGGGCTTTTTTTTTTTTTTTATTAAAGCAGCTTAGATCTATTTGCTCAAACTTTTATGAAAAAGATTTTGCTCTGCTTGTTCAGGTGATGGTTTTATCTGTCTTCAATTATTGCTTCAGTCTATTTTGGACTGCCACAGAAATTGACATCTAAACTGCAACTGCTTCAAAACACAGCAGTAAGACTGATTTTTCAACCCACTAGATACAACCATGTGTCTCCTTTGATGAAGTCCTGTCACTGTCTTCCTATATGCACCAGAATACTGTTCAAAATGCTTTGCTTTGTTCATAAAGTAATGTGTGGTGTAGCTCCTCCTTTTTAATCTTTGCAACTATTTTTTTTCATTGGTAACAGAAAATGTTCAAGAGATGTTGTGTATTGTTTTTCCTTTCTCCTGGTGGAGTGAAATATAATAAGTATTGGAAGTCATCTTTCACTGTTGGATCAGTTTCTGTTTGGAACTCTCTGCCTATGGATCTTAAGAACTTAAGAGTAGCCATACTGGGTCAGACCAATGGTCCATCTAGCCCAGTATCCTATATTCCAAACAGTGGCCAAGCCAGGTCACAAGTACCTGGCAGAAACCCAAATCGTGGCAACACTCCATACTACAAATGCCAGGGGAATCAGTTGCTTCCCATGTCTGTCTCAATAGCAGACTATGGACTTTTCCTCCAGGAATTTGTTTAGTTTAAATTTCTTTTTATTAGTTTTCAATACAAAGATAAACAAGAGCTCACAACAAAACAGATAACACTTTACAGCAAAAAGTAACCCTGGAGTTCACAGGTGAAAACAACTATCCATGTCTAGGTTAAGTTAAAAGCAAGAAAAGAGAGAGGAAGAATAGAGGGGAGCTGGAGGAGCCAAATCAGAGTGTAGAGCATGCAAGAGACATGAGACACATCAATAATTATGTGTATCACTGTACAACATTGAAGTGAGATACAAGCGGTAGCCATTTCTCCCTATAACACAAAACTTTTTAAAACTCAGATACACTTACCACCGTTACCACCTCCTCCAGCAAAGAGTTTTAGAGCTTAACTATTCGTTGAGTGAAAAAATATTTCCTTCTATTTTTTTTTAACATATTGCCATGTAACTTCTCCGAGTGTCCCCTAGTCTTTGTACTTTTGCAACAAATAAAAAAAATCGATTTACTTCTACTCGTTCTACACCACAATCATATCTCAACCCCCCCCCCCCCCATCCATCTCTTTTCTAAGCAGAAGTGCCCTAACCACTTTAGCCTTTCCTCATATGAGGAGTTCCATCCCCTTTATCATTTTAGTCACTCTTCTTTTAACCTTTTCTAATTCCGCTATATCTTTTTTGAGATACGACGACCAGAACTGAATGCAATACTCAAGGTGCGAACGCACCATAGAGCGATACAAAGGCATTATAGTATTTTCAGTCTTATTCACTATCCTTTTCCTAATAATTCCTAGCATCCTGTTTGCTTTTTTGGTCGCCGCATACTGAACAGAAAATTTCAGCGTATTATCTACAATGACACCCAGATCTTTTTCTTGAGCGCTGAGCCCCCCAGGTGTACCCTAGCTCCAGGTAACTGTGATTTGGATTATTCTTTCCAATATGCATCATCTTGCATTTGTCCACATTAAATTTCATCTGCCATTTAGTCGCTCAGGCTTCCAATTTCCTAAGGTATTCTTGCAATATTTCACAGTCCACACGTGTTTTAACAACCTTGAATAGTTTTGAATCATCTGCAAATTTGATCACCTCACTCATTGTTCCAATTTCCATATCATTTACAAATATGTTCAATAGTACTGGTCCCACTACAGATCCCTGCAGCACTCTACTGTTCACTCTCCTCCACTGAGAGAAATGACCATTTAACCCTATCCTCTGTTTTCTGTCCAATAGCAAATTCCTAATCCATGCCAGAACCTTGCTCCTACCCCATGACTTTTTAATTTTCTCAGGAGTCTTTCATGAGGAATGTTATCAAAAGCTTTCTGAAAATCTAGATACACTACAACCACCTCACCAGTTCACCTTTACCCACGTTTATTCACACCTTCAAAGAAATGAAGTAAATTGGTGAGACAAGACTTCCCTTGGCTGAACCCATGGTGACTCTATCCCATTAGACTATGTTTGTCTACGTGTTCTGTAATTTTTTTCTTTATAATAGCTTCCACTATTTTGCCTGGCACTGACATCAGGCTTACCGGTCTTAGGTTGGAAAGTTATTATTCTTTTAGGAAAAAATTGAAGATTTATCTTTTTCAAAAATTTTATGCAACGTAGACCATTCATAAGGAAAATTATGGTGGTTTTTTTTTTTTTCTTTTTATGTAAGATGTTGACTGTACATGTGTTATTTTTTATTCTGTAAACCGCCAAGGACCATTTGTTGGCGTAAGCAGTATATAAACGCAAGGTATTGATTTATTGGATTTAGCTCATAACTCTTTTCACTTGTACCTCACTACTACCAGTCAGGTTTTAGAATAGTGTTCAATAGAGTACAGAAAAATCCAGGGGGGAAAAGCCTCAGAAGCCTTTCTCCATTTCCGTGTTAAGGAAGAAATAATGGTAGGAATGTGTAGGGTAAAATCACTTCACAGGCAACCCCCCCCCCCCCCCCTTGGTACAAGTCTGTTCAAGCACATTCCTACCATTATTTCTTCCTTAACACGGAAATGGAGGAAGGGTTCTGAGGCTTTTTCCCTCTGGATTTTTCTGTACTTGAACAGTATTTTGGTAACGAAAGTACCATCAGCCTGAATGTAGAAAGTTATTTTTGGAAAGATTGTATTTTTGTTTCTCTCTCTAAATTTATTATTAACTTTGAGTAAGGTTTTAGAATAGCACAGAAACTCTTCTTCAGTGTTGGCCCAAGGTGAGGTACGGTATATTTAGGTATACTAAGTATTTCTCTCCCTTGAGGGCTCAAAATCTAAGTTAGTACCCAAAGCAATGGAAGGTTAAGTAACTTGCCCAAGATCACAAGAAGCAATATCTCTTATGCACCCTACCATCCCTCTGGCGCTACTTATCACCTTAAAACACTGTTCACTATCCTAGACTCATCAGATATGGTCACCATGAGATTACTTTCCATCTTCATGGATATCAGTCTCTAACCCTCTGTGTATTATTTCCTTGGATTTCTGCAGATTTCATGTGTTCAGGACATTTTTTAATACTCAACTTAGGTGCCAAGCAACTGGCCATGCTTCATTGCCTTCTTAAATCATTCCATCTGCTTTCTCTGGCTTGTCGACTACACTGCAGATCAAACAGTTTGGAACAGCAGCATGGATTAAAAAGTAGTACAATACACTTCAGAAGTTTCTTCCTCTCATCTGTTTTCAGTTTCTGGCCTATGTTTCATTTAAACTTTTGGGCCCAATAGCTGGCTTGCAGCTCAATCAGAACTGGCCTCTCTATTGGCTAACAGTACCATGAGCTGTCATTCATACCTGATTCTTGGGCATTGTTCCTACTACACAAAGATTCCAAGCTACCTACATTCGGCCCTAATACTATAGCATCCAGAAGGCAGCCCTTAGATCTTTACAGGCTAATTGACTATTCCATCACATGCAAAAAAAAAAAAAAAATCACATTTGATAGATCAACAAACATTGCTTTTAGTGTAGCTCCCTTGCTTTGGAATACTCTGCCTCTTGATATGACAAGAAAGCTTACACAAGAAATTCAAAGCAGCTATTAAAACATGGCTATTTCATAAGACAGTCTCTCTTGAGCACTGTCCCACCTAGACTTGAGACACGATTAAAAGTCCTAGAGGTGGAGGCCACAGGACACCTTTTTCTTTGTTCCTACCCTCTGTTTCTTTATTTACTGGTCTATCGGATGGAACTGTGCAATTTTTTTCCCCTCCTTTTGTTCATTTTCCTGTCACAGCAACTTGTGCTTGTTGTGTCTTCTGTTTGGTTTTTTTTTGTTTTCCCATTTTTGTAAACTACTCTAATGTGATATACCGCTCATCATAGGTTACTTTCTGCTAAATAAATACAAACCCTTTCAATGCACTGATGGTCTCTGCCTAGAGGTCTCACACCACAGTTTGCTCTGGAATTTGGTACCAAGCAAACTAAGAATGGTCTGCTGTAGCGATCAACCAATTTTGGTTTTGGATTCAGCACCAAAACCAACCCTAAATCAGAGTCGGGCTTCAGCCAATAAAATTAAAAACTCGGGATCTTATTCACTTAAACACTCACAAGTACAACAGTGAATATAATGAAACTTGAGAAACAAAAAAAAAACATATATCAAATGACCTAAATTATCCATTCAAAAAAAAAAAAATAAGAGGAAAAGACCTCAAACTGGCACAGTCTTTCGGTTATATGAACCTTTATAATATAATCACTCGACTGCAACCAGTTGAAAAAATAATTATCAGTCAGAAAAACCTCCTGTAAAAAAAGTCCAAACACAATCAAAATATAACCTTCTATACACCAAAATCCAAATGATAATTGTATCAAAGTCAAAATCACACTTTGCTTTTGCTGACTATCTCATTCTGCAACAGACTTCTAAGCATCCAAGCAATGCTGTGGCTTTCCACACAGCGCTGCTCCATTTAAACAGAGAGGCCAGACTTGCTGGCAAGAGTGACAGGAGTATCAACAGTGTGGTCTCCAGAAGAAACTGTTGGTGAAAAGGGTCTCCATCGGGACCAACACTATATTGCAGAATGAGATTGCTTTTTGCTGAAAGATCTCTACAAAGCTAAGTGTGCTAGTGCATTTTCAGCTGAAACAAAAACATTACCCTCTTGCGTTCACTCTCCAGCCCCCCTTGGGCCATCTGACCACTCCTGTTTATGCTGGTTCCATTCTCAAAATGGCTGCAGGGACCTCCCGCAGCAGTCTAACAAGGCTACTGTGGAAAGTTCCAGCAGCCATTTTGGCCTGAGTTACCGGTAGGGGAAAGAGTGGCTGGGAATTGCTCTTGCCTGAGGCCACTAGGACAGTTAAAAGGTAGGCCTTGGTGGCCTGGTGGGGGGGAGATACACCACTAGACCACCATAGCATTTAAAGGTAGGCCAAGGATGGCCTTCAGGTGGTGGGGTTGTGGCTGGCTGGGTGGGGGGGGGGGTGGTGGTGGCCAAGGAGGATCCACTTTCTGCCATGGGGGGGGGGGAGGTAGTTTTGGTTTCAGTCACCCTAGTCAGCTGATATTTCTACTGAATAATGGCTGAACCCAACCACCCCCATCACACAATGGATATTACTGCTGGGTAATTTTGTACGACTGCACAATGCAGAATTAACAGAGATGTCTCCTTCCACACAATGCAGAATTCTGCACAAGAACAAGAGATAGTGGCAATGGACACTGTTGCCCTCCCTCCTCCACTTACATAACTAACTCTCACCCCCACCTGTGGTTCACACCCCTCATCCTACAAAACCCACCCAGACTTTCCCTACTTATCTCCTATCCCCCCCTCCAGCGTACTTCAGCACAAGCAGAGAAGGAGAGTTGTTGCATGTTGGGTTGCTTTCTCCTGCTCTGCCGGGTCTGACTGCTGAATTAGAAACATGGGGATCTTGTATCTTGTGTGGTTCAAAGTCAGCAGTCAGACCCAGCTTGGCAGAGGAGGATGTGGTCAACATGTAACCACTCTCCCTTTCCTCTACTTGTGCTGAAGAGTGCTGAGAAGGAAGAGAAAGAGAACACGGGGTGGCAAACCGGAGGGTGCCATGGGAGAGAGAATGCACACTGGAGGTACTGGGGGGGGGGGGGGGGTTAAGCCAGAAGTGCCAAGGGTTTGTGCCTGTGCCAGATATACCACAAGGGAGTGGGGAGAGTGGTAGAAGTATATTGGGGGGATTCACCAATGAATTATGGGGAGGTGGTATGCAAGGAGGAAATGGATTTGAGAGAGCGCTATAGTGCTGCAAGTACTTGGGGAGTTTGTGAGAGCTAAGGTATAGCGTGTACCTACAGTGGGTAGGGATTGAAATAAAACTACACCTGCATGTGGAAGCAAGAGATTTATGTAAGTGGGGGAGGGGCCCAGAGAGAGACAGCACGTGCGAGAACTATTGATAAGAGGGATTTACTACTACTACTACTACTACTTAACACTTCTAAAGCGCTACTAGGGTTACGCAGCGCTGTACAGTTTAACAAAGAAGGACAGTCCCTGCTCAAAGGAGCTTACAATCTAATGTATATTAATGTAGCCTCTGCAGTATCCTCAACCCTGGCTACCCTGTGAAGAGAAAAGCTGGACCTTTTCAAAAAGCAAAATTCACAGAGGGGTCCACTGCAAAGCAACGCATAGGGCTACTGCTGCTGAACTACTGAGCTAGCCTATTAATTACAATTGATCCTGTATGTTAGCAGTAAATAATTAGGACATAAATTACAAATATCATAGTACAACAGATCTTATACTAACTATGAAATGTTATGCTATGGCCATTCAAGCTTGCTGCAGATCTTAAGAGATTGTAGTGTTTAAACCAGGCCCTAGCAGGCCTCAGTCTAATTACTCTATGAAAACACCCAAGAAACTTGTCTGTGGGGATCTGGCTTGGCAGGATTGAGCTACAGGAAATGAAACTGTTCACAGAGGAATAGAGAGGATTAATTACAGTAACAAGTTACTGAATGAGGAGCAGGTCCCAATGACTACTTTCGTTAACAGGTGGTCATGTACTGAAACTGTTACCATAACCCCACTGATAGGTGTCGCATACAGTTAATGAAAACCCATCTGACCTAGTTCAGAGGATTCACAAAGAGGAAACATTTTATGCTTCTTCAGTCAGGGTAATGAACTAAAACACAGAACACTCTGCTGGATGTTACAATATAAGATACAACTAGGCTTATAAAAGTAATAAATAAAAGTGCCCCCCCCCCCCCCAATAGCCTGGATGTTTTCTTTAATACATCCTGGAAATCTGAGTATAACATTAGAAAGACAGGAAGTCCACAACATAAACAGAGCTGGAATCTCTTTGCTCTTACAGAAACACACATCAGATTGTACAAATGTATTCATTATCCCTGTACACTCACTACTTCAAGCATCTTGTGACATCATATAATCACTGTACTTTAATAACTATTCAGTACAACCCACTCTATTCTAAGTGCCCCACCAGAATTTACATCTAGCCCAACAAGATTCTAACACACTTAGGCACACCAATTTTCATATTTGAGTTCTCTCAACATGGCCAGCCTGTTGTTTTTTTTGTTTTTTTAAACTGGTTTAATGGAATTGTTGACTCTGCACAGAAGTTCTGGGCAAACTTTTACCCAGGTGCCCCATAGCGGATGGTCTGTACCTTCTTTTACCTTGGCAACGGAAACATCTAGTACCATTTTTATTACTCCCAAACATATCCATAGATCCTATTTCAAACTTAAAAAGACAAGGAAGGAAGGAAGGATGGGTGGGGGGAGCCAGACTCGACTGTACCAGCTAATAATTCTTTTATACCTGCCTCTGCCTCTCCAAAACTTTATTTTACCGATTGTTACGGATCAAGCTTACAGTTTCCTAAAATAAGCCCATATCACAGATGTAAAAGTATCGCTAATAACTTAGTTGGTCTCCCTTATTTAAACTCGCCAGCTTCCGACAAATTAATGCAGTCCCTTTAGATGTGCAGAGAAGCATCACCAAGAGGTTATCATTATTATCAAAAAGCGGCACCGAGAGAGAATCCGAAAAAGAAAAGCCACCCCTACCCAGAAGGGAAAAAGCAGTAAAGTTTACGATTATTGGCATCCGATTTCCCCTCTCCCCCCCCTCCTCTCCAAGATCCTAGTGCACTGCAGCACTGTGCTGCCCGCGGGAGGGAGGGGGAAGGAAGCCGGAGCAACTGCATCCCCAGCCTCGCGTCTGCCGTGCAGCCTCCTATTGTGCGAACTGCCCCGGGGGTGGGGGAAGGGAGCTCACTGGATTCGTGGCGGGAAGGGGGGCAGGCGCGCGCTTCTTTTACCCAATTCCACCTCCACAGCGCGAAGGCACCATCACCAACTACCTGCTCTCCCCCCCCCCCCCCCCTTTCCCAGTAGTACGCACCATACTGAGCCATAGGCCCCGGAGCCCACGGGCGTCAGGTTCTGGTATCGCTCAGGCACTTCCCACACCGTCTTGTTCAGCTCCTGCCGGTAGAAGCCTGCGCGCTCCGACATGGTCCCGTGCGGCGAAGCAGGTGGCTCTGAAAACAGCACCGTAACACACACACTAGTGCCAACCAGGAGGAAAATACAGCAGAGGGGACCAAGCTGCGGGGGGAGGGGAAAAGAGAAGCCGATGAATGGGGACGGAGGCGGAGACTTGGAAGGGGGCGGAGACAGAGGAAAAGCTGCTGCTGGCCCATATGGTCAGGGGAGGAGCTAGCCTTGAAGCCGCTTGTCCTGGAGAAAGGGGCCTGGGAAAGCAGAGGGGTCATAGGATGGAGCGCTGTAAGAAGGAAAAAAAAAAAAAAAGGGAAGTGGAGGAGTTGGTACAGGCTCCTACTTCACAGTGGCTGCTCCATCTTGTCCAACAAAATTATGATTTTCTTTTTAACTCTTAATATTATGAGGTCTCTCATTTTAGGACAACAGTGGTGGGGCTTAAAAGTTAAGCTACTGGCAGAGCCTAGGAAGGCACTGGCCAGTGATGTTTGTAATGTAATATTTCTAATATGATTTCTGATTTTTAGTAGCCTAGTGGTTAGTGCAGTGGACTTTGATCCTGGGAAACTGAGTTTGATTCCCACTGCTGCTCCTTGCGACTCTGGGCAAGTCACTTAACCCTCCATTGCCCCTGGTACAAAATAAGTACCTGAATATATGGAAACCACTTTGAATGTAGTTGCAAAAACCTCAGAAAGGTGGTATATCAAGTCTCATTTCCCTTTACAGCCATTTTTTTCTTTGAATTCCTAGGTTGGTGGTCTATATGTAAGTGTTTCTCCCTTTTCTTGATAATTTCAGTCAGGAAATTATTTTCCCACTTCCATTGCATTGTTCAAGTATACTTTTGAGGTAATATAATATTTTTAAAACAATACAATAGTCAATAACAGTGCCCACATAGCTCTAAGCAGCCAGATGTGGGTGCTGGCACTGAATTGTGACCAGCATCTGCATAACTTCTGGGTTGATGCCTGACCCATTGATCCCCACTCCAATCCTTTCCTTGGGTCTAATTTTCCCCCTACCCCCTTGATCTGTCCACCTTGGGTCCAATCTCTCCCCTCCTCTCTCTCCCTCCGATCCCTATGAGACTACTACTAGGGTCAGTATTACCAATTTGAACCCAGAGCCAGATGGGGCAGGGGTACCACTCCTGCCCCATTCCCTCTAGCCTACCAGGGATAACACCTTGGTAAGTCCTGGGGTGGCAAGGGTCCAAGGTGGGGATAGAGGAAAGAAGGGGATTTCACAGAAAGGGTGGTGGAGGCATGGAATGGCCTCCCAGTGGAGGTGGTGGAGTTGAGGACTGTTCCAGAATTTAAAAAGGCATGGGATACGCATGTGGGATCGCTTAGGAACAGGAAGAATTAGGGGTTACAGAGGATGGGCAGACTGGATGGGTCATATGGCCTTTAAGTACATAAGTACATAAGTAGTGCCATACTGGGAAAGACCAAAGGTCCATCTAGCCCAGCATCCTGTCACCGACAGTGGCCAATCCAGGTCAAGGGCACCTGGCACGCTCCCCAAACGTAAAAACATTCCAGACAAGTTATACCTAAAAATGAGGAATTTTTCCAGTCCATTTAATAGCGGTCTATGGACTTGTCCTTTAGGAATCTATCTAACCCCTTTTTAAACTCCGTCAAGCTAACCGCCCGTACCACGTTCTCCGGCAATGAATTCCAGAGTCTAATTACACGTTGGGTGAAGAAAAATTTTCTCCGATTCGTTTTAAATTTACCACACTGTAGCTTCAACTCATGCCCTCTAGTCCTAGTATTTTTGGATAGCGTGAACAGTCGCTTCACATCCACCCGATCCATTCCACTCATTATTTTATACACTTCTATCATATCTCCCCTCAGCCGTCTCTTCTCCAAGCTGAAAAGCCCTAGCCTTCTCAGCCTCTCTTCATAGGAAAGTCGTCCCATCCCCACTATCATTTTCGTCGCCCTTCGCTGTACCTTTTCCAATTCTACTATATCTTTTTTGAGATACGGAGACCAGTACTGAACACAATACTCCAGGTGCGGTCGCACCATGGAGCGATACAACGGCATTATAACATCCGCACACCTGGACTCCATACCCTTCTTAATAACACCCAACATTCTATTCGCTTTCCTAGCCGCAGCAGCACACTGAGCAGAAGGTTTCAGCGTATCATCGACGACGACACCCAGATCCCTTTCTTGATCCGTAACTCCTAACGCGGAACCTTGCAAGACGTAGCTATAATTCGGGTTCCTCTTACCCACATGCATCACTTTGCACTTGTCAACATTGAACTTCATCTGCCACTTGCACGCCCATTCTCCCAGTCTCGCAAGGTCCTCCTGTAATCGTTCACATTCCTCCTGCGACTTGACGACCCTGAATAATTTTGTGTCATCGGCGAATTTAATTACCTCACTAGTTATTCCCATCTCTAGGTCATTTATAAATACATTAAAAAGCAACGGACCCAGCACAGACCCCTGCGGGACCCCACTAACTACCCTCCTCCACTGAGAATACTGGCCACGCAATCCTACTCTCTGCTTCCTATCTTTCAACCAGTTCTTAATCCATAATAATACCCTACCTCCGATTCCATGACTCTGCAATTTCTTCAGGAGTCTTTCGTGCGGCACTTTGTCAAACGCCTTCTGAAAATCCAGATATACAATATCAACCGGCTCCCCATTGTCCACATGTTTGCTTACCCCCTCAAAAAAATGCATTAGATTGGTGAGGCAAGACTTCCCTTCACTAAATCCGTGCTGACTTTGTCTCATCAGTCCATGTTTTTGTATATGCTCTGCAATTTTATTCTTAATAATAGCCTCCACCATCTTGCCCGGCACCGACGTCAGACTCACCGGTCTATAATTTCCCGGATCTCCTCTGGAACCTTTCTTAAAAATCGGAGTAACATTGGCTACCCTCCAGTCTTCCGGTATTACACTCGATTTTAGGGACAGATTGCATATTTCTAACAGTAGCTCCGCAAGTTCATTTTTTAGTTCTATTAATACTCTGGGATGAATACCATCAGGTCCCGGTGATTTACTACTCTTCAGCTTGCTGAACTGACCCATTACATCCTCCAAGGTTACAGAGAATTTGTTTAGTTTCTCCGACTCCCCCGCTTCAAATATTCTTTCCGGCACCGGTGTCCCCCCCAAATCCTCCTCGGTGAAGACCGAAGCAAAGAATTCATTATCTCCCATCATGTTTCTATGTTTCTTTCAAGAGGACGAGGTACAGGTAGAATCAGAATTTATTTTCCTTTTTTGTGGGGGGGGGGGGGGGGGGAAGAGAATTTCGAGACCTGCCACATGACAGATCCCCTTAGGCAGGTCCAATTGATTTTCAGCTGGGAACAATCTGAGTCCTAGCTGAATAGTGTCTGGGACCTACAAATGCCCTGATAAGCCCCAATATTCAGTGCTGGTGCCTGGACAGGCCCAGTCTTGAATATCTGGTCCTTATAGGCCGTAGCTGTCAGCTTTTAAGACCACACTGACCACCAGGGGATGAAGACTATAGGCCCAGTCTTGAATATCTGGTCCTTATAGGCCGTAGCTGTCAGCTTTTAAGACCACACTGACCACCAGGGGATGAAGACTATGGGGCCCTTTCAAGAATCCTCATCTCATGAAACACAGCCCCCTTGTAAAAAGAATGCTCCTCACACTATACCGCACTCCTGTAAAGCGTGCAAGGAACAGCCTCCAGGACTCCATGAGCCAGGGAATAACTTACTTCCCCAATAAGGTTCCTAGGAAATGTAGAACCCGCTCTGTGTCCCGTCCTGAGTGACCACCAATCCTTTAGAACTAATATAATATCTAAACTGCTTTGATTGTTCTACAGCAAGGTGGTATATCAAATCCCTTCCCATTGGACAGAAAGGGTAGACAAGGGAAGGAGAGATGCTGGGTGGGGGGTGGAGAACAGATGAGACCCTGGGCACAAGGGGAAGGGGGAAGGCAATGGCAGGGATGATGAGATGGTAGACATCTTGAGGGAGGAGCTCCAGAAGGGATGGGGAAATATTGGACCTATGGGAGAAACGGCCTCTTCAGGTCTGCCAGAGTGGAGGAGGAAGCGAGGTATATGACTGAAGGTTTAGCTAGGCCAGTCCAGAATCTCTCCCATGCATGGTCATTAGACATATCCTGAAAACCTGAACTGCTGGTGAGCCTTGAGGACTAGGGGCAAATACAATAACATAAGCAATATCCAAACCTGTACTGAAAGAATTCTGCTGGTACACGACTAGCTAAGCTTAACGTCTGATGGAACAACAAATGCTAAAACCAGGGTATAAGTAATCAAAATCAAGAACTTAGGCATACATTGCATCACCAGGGAAATAATTTCTATTACAAATTCATTTCTAATTAACAAACATAAATTTGCAGTGAATAGTATCTAGAACTGAAGCGTGAGAGGGAATCAAATTACTGGTGAGGCCAGATAGTACATTGTTCCCTGAGCAGCTGTTTGACTTCAGTAATTTCAGATACCCTCTCACGCTTCAGTTCTAGATATTATTCATTGCAAATTTATGTTTGTCAGTTGGAAAGGAATTTGTTTCAGAAATTATTTTCCTGGTGATGCAACTTGTCCTACTTCTTGATATGACAGAGGGAGCAGAAGTGAACTGTAATATCTCTAAATAAAAAAAGGGTAACAAAAAAAAAACAATTGATTGTTGTTCATCACATTTTCCGCTGATATAATTTTCTCCCAATGTATTTTTTTTTTAAACTTGCAGTAACAGTCTCAGAAGGAGCGCATAGAAGGCTGTTTGACTCGGTGTTATAGAAAGTGGCTGAAGTTAGTGTTTCCTGTTTTAATTGCTAGTTTTTTTTTTTAATTTGTTACTGTTTAGTAATGCTGACACAAACTGCTCTACTCCAGGCTGACTATCTTCTCAAAAAGCCAGGAACAGCACCAGCTAGACCCCCTCCCTGTATTGTTGTTTAAGGGAAGGAACCTGTTAATGAATGTCTCTTTCCTTAGTGCATGTCAGCTTTGATATTCCTGCAAAATGCGGCAACTGTTCTGAATGGATTTAAAAAAAAAAAATGTTTTCATAATTTACATTTTTCAAAACTAGCTTTCAAATATAGGAACGTCTCTCGGAGAAGGTGACTAATGTCTAAAATGATCTAAAATGTTGAGAATGGACAATATTTCGTGTCGTATGTCCATAAGCACTTTGCAAAAGTTACCTGTTTTAACTTCTATAACTTTTTTTTTCACATAAAAGGATGGGGTTTGGACTGTTATATTACTACTAGAACTCATTTAAAAACCTTTTTTTTTTTTTGTTTCTGGTAACTGTAGTCACTTTTCCCAGAGATAGTCACATATTAAGACAACCTAAAATAGCATTTCATATATTGTTTTTACACTTTTGATGTCAGATAAAGACCAGGCCCACCGGGAGGGGGGGGGGGGGCAAGATTCCCTGTGCCCAGCCTCCAAAAGGGACTGAGCACCAACAAGGCTTCCGTAGGCAGGCAGAAGGTTCTGCGCCTCTTCTGCTTCTGTCTGAGGACCTGGGTGATTGCATTAATAAAATAACCTGGGTCCCAGCACACAGGAACAAGGGAGTGACAGACTAAGGGAGGAGCAGATGCAGGAAGGCAAGAGGGCAGCGGCAGCAGCCGGAGTGAGGGGGGGGGGGGGGTGGCGGCTCTGCTTCGGGCCTGACTCTGTCTTGCTGTAACTCTCAACTCTTCCGCTGTACATTTCCCTAATTGTGACTGTGCCACACAAACTTTATCCTACCACAACATCACTTTGTATTTGTTCTCACCGGAGCCGGCAAATGCCCTCCGGTACTATGTAAGCCACATTGAGCCTACAAATATGTGGGAAAATGTGGGATACAAATAAATAATCACACCATCCACTTCTACCCAGTTTTTCTTGTCCACAGTTCTTGTCTATATAATATCTGCGGGTATTTAAAGGCACTTGTTCCTGACTGTGTAAAGAATGATTTTGGTTATGCCAGTAGCAATTTTCAATTTTTTTTCTTTCAGCATCGAACATTAAAAACAGCTCCTCCACAGCCATTTATATATTGATCGTGCAGCAAGTAAGTTTTATTTATTTATTTCACTTGTATCCCACATTTTTCCACCTATTTGCAGGCTCAATGTGGCTTACAAAGACCTGTTGTGGTATCGCCATACCAGGATGAAATTTACATTTGGTGTTACAAAGAAGTCCAGGAAGACAAAAGGATTTGATCAAGCAGTTGTAGAGAGATATATTCTGACTCAAGTTGGAAGGTGTTGTGTTATAGTTAGCTATGGGTTCTCATGGTAGGCTTTGTCAAAATCTGGGTGAAATGTACTAACTTGTATTAATGCATGTTATTACACTTAAAAACATGTTATTAGTAAATAGGCCCATTAACAACAATTTAGTCTCCATTAAGCTAGGTGGGTGCAGCCCCCCCAAATTTTCATTTTGTTTAATTTATAAGGCCCTGTTTACTAAGTTGTGCTAGAGGCATGCTAGCATTTTTAGCTTAGCACGCACTAACCATGTAGATGCCCATAATATTTCTGTGGGTGTCTACACAGTTAGCACGTGCTAAAAACACTAGCACACCTTAGTAAACAGGCCCTTAGTTTTCAATAGTGGGGGCATGCATGTACATGTATGCACTCTTTCCAAAGGGTGCACAGTTCTGCAGAAGAGTGCACACTATTTACAATACAGGAAAAAATTCACTTTTTAGGTTTTCTGTTTTTTTTTTCCAGGCTATTGATGTTTTCCATGTCGTTTCAAACAAATGCTCAGATCACTACAAAATGCCACTATGTACTTTGTCACTGCTTTTAACTCCTAAACCTAATGCTTCAGCTGTCCCCTATCCCTGATATGTCCTTTCTGTCCTAACCCTTATCCCTTACTTGTCCTGTCTGTCTGTCATATTAGATTGTAAGCTCTATCAAGCAGGGACTGTCTTTCTTCTATGTTTGTGCAGCGCTGCGTATGCCTTGTAGCGCTATAGAAATGCTAAATAGTAGTAGTAGTAGTAGTAATTTTATCAAGGCTACCAAGAACAAATAGTTGAGATAGCTATCAAGTGCATGCCATAAGTACTGCACATAAGTGCATTTCCCTGAGTCAGTAAGACTAAAATTCTGTCTGTGAGTGGGTAGGGTGTGTGTTTCAATATGCATAAGATGAGTGAGAGGACTGAGTATGTGAGTAGATGGGTTGAGTGAGTGAGTGGAATATGTAGGTTCAAGTGAGTGGAGAGTATTAATAATCTATGGACCGCCCTTGATCTGGAAATGCAGTTGATAACATGACAAAAATACTGAATTTGTATTCAAGGTATAATTACGTAAACTGACTTCTCAGTTTAAATACTGGAACCTTGATTTGTTCATGCTGGTTTTTATTTCCTAATACCACAGTCTCAGATTACAGACAGGGTGAAATAATGCTTTGTTTTGAACGTAAGAATTGATATTCTGGGTCAGACCAAAGGTCCATCAAGTTCAGTATCCTGTTTCCAACAGTGGCCAATCTACAGGCCCTGTTTACAAGGGCACACTAGTTTTTAGTTCGTACTAACCATGTGGATGTCCATAATATTTTTATGGGCGTCTACACAGTTAGCGCACGTTAAGAACGCTAGTGCAACTTTGTAAAGAGGGCCTTACGTCACAAGTACCTGGTAAGATCCCAAAAAGATAAAAATAGATTTTATACTGCTTATCCTAGGAATAAGCGATGGATTTTCCCAAGTCCATCTTAATAATGGCTTACAGACTTTTTTTGTAGAAAGTGGTCCAATTCTTTTTAAACCCTGCTAAGCTACCTGTTTTTACCACATTCTTTGGCAGTGAATTCCACAGTTTAATTACGAGTGAAGAAATATTTTCTTTGTTTTAAGTTTACTACCTAGCAGCTTCATTGTGTGCCCCCTAGTCCTTGTATTTTTGGAAAGAGTAAACAAGCAATTCATGTCTACCTGTTCCACTCCACTCAGTATTTTATAGACCTCTTACCATATCTCTCCTCAGCTATCTTTTCCAAGCTGAAGAGCCCTAGCCTCTGTAGCCTTTCCTCATAGGGTTGTCCCATCTCATTTATCATTTTCATTGCTCTTCTCTGTACTTATTCAAATTCAGCTATATCTTTTTGGAGATGATGACCAAAATTGCATACAAATTTGAGGTGTGGTCACACCATGAAGCGATACAAAGGCATAATATTATTTTCAGTTTTGTTCCATTTCTTAATAATTCCCAACATTGTATTTGATTTTTTAGCTGCTGCTGCACAAGGGTTTCAACATATCGTCAACAATACCTAAATTAAAATTCAATGCGAAGAAATGCAAAGTGATGCACTTAGGGAATAGAAACCCACGGGAGACATATACAGTGGTGGAAATAAGTATTTGATCCCTTGCTGATTTTGTAAGTTTGCCCACTGACAAAGACATGAGCAGCCCATAATTGAAGGGTAGGTTATTGGTAACAGTGAGAGATAGCACATCACAAATTAAATCCGGAAAATCACATTGTGGAAAGTATATGAATTTATTTGCATTCTGCAGAGGGAAATAAGTATTTGATCCCCCACCAACCAGTAAGAGATCTGGCCCCTACAGACCAGGTAGATGCTCCAAATCAACTCGTTACCTGCATGACAGACAGCTGTCGGCAATGGTCACCTGTATGAAAGACACCTGTCCACAGACTCAGTGAATCAGTCAGACTCTAACCTCTACAAAATGGCCAAGAGCAAGGAGCTGTCTAAGGATGTCAGGGACAAGATCATACACCTGCACAAGGCTGGAATGGGCTACAAAACCATCAGTAAGACGCTGGGCGAGAAGGAGACAACTGTTGGTGCCATAGTAAGAAAATGGAAGAAGTACAAAATGACTGTCAATCGACAAAGATCTGGGGCTCCACGCAAAATCTCACCTCGTGGGGTATCCTTGATCATGAGGAAGGTTAGAAATCAGCCTACAACTACAAGGGGGGAACTTGTCAATGATCTCAAGGCAGCTGGGACCACTGTCACCACGAAAACCATTGGTAACACATTACGACATAACGGATTGCAATCCTGCAGTGCCCGCAAGGTCCCCCTGCTCCGGAAGGCACATGTGACGGCCCGTCTGAAGTTTGCCAGTGAACACCTGGATGATGCCGAGAGTGATTGGGAGAAGGTGCTGTGGTCAGATGAGACAAAAATTGAGCTCTTTGGCATGAACTCAACTCGCCGTGTTTGGAGGAAGAGAAATGCTGCCTATGACCCAAAGAACACCGTCCCCACTGTCAAGCATGGAGGTGGAAATGTTATGTTTTGGGGGTGTTTCTCTGCTAAGGGCACAGGACTATTTCACCGCATCAATGGGAGAATGGATGGGGCCATGTGCCGTACAATTCTGAGTGACAACCTCCTTCCCTCCGCCAGGGCCTTAAAAATGGGTCATGGCTGGGTCTTCCAGCATGACAATGACCCAAAACATACAGCCAAGGCAACAAAGGAGTGGCTCAGGAAGAAGCACATTAGGGTCATGGAGTGGCCTAGCCAGTCACCAGACCTTAATCCCATTGAAAACTTATGGAGGGAGCTGAAGCTGCGAGTTGCCAAGCGACAGCCCAGAACTCTTAATGATTTAGAGATGATCTGCAAAGAGGAGTGGACCAAAATTCCTCCTGACATGTGTGCAAACCTCATCATCAACTACAGAAGACGTCTGACCGCTGTGCTTGCCAACAAGGGTTTTGCCACCAAGTATTAGGTCTTGTTTGCCAGAGGGATTAAATACTTATTTCCCTCTGCAGAATGCAAATAAATTCATATACTTTCCACAATGTGATTTTCCGGATTTAATTTGTGATGTGCTATCTCTCACTGTTACCAATAACCTACCCTTCAATTATGGGCTGCTCATGTCTTTGTCAGTGGGCAAACTTACAAAATCAGCAAGGGATCAAATACTTATTTCCACCACTGTATGTTAGGTGGGGAGAGTCTGATAGGTATGGATGGGGAGAGGGATCTTGGGGTGATAGTATCTGAAGATTTGAAGGCGACGAAACAGTGTGACAAGGCGGTGGCCATAGCTAGAAGGTTGTTAGGCTGTATAGAGAGAGGTGTGACCAGCAGAAGAAAGGGGGTGTTGATGCCCCTGTATAATTTGTCGGTGAGGCCCCACCTGGAGTATTGTGTTCAGTTTTGGAGGCCGTATCTTGCTAAGGATGTAAAAAGAATTGAAGCGGTGCAAAGAAAAGCTACGAGAATGGTATGGGATTTGCGTTACAAGACGTATGAGGAGAGACTTGCTGAACTGAACATGTATACTCTGGAGGAAAGGAGAAACAGGGGTGATATGATACAGACGTTCAATTATTTGAAAGGTATTAATCCGCAAACGAATCTTTTCCGGAGATGCAAATGCGGTAGAACGAGAGGACATGAAATGAGATTGAAGGGGGGCAGACTCAAGAAAAATGTCAGGAAGTATTTTTTCATGGAGAGAGTGGTGGATGCTTGGAATGCCCTCCCACGGGAGGTGGTGGATATGAAAACGGTAACAGAATTCAAACATGCATGGGATAAACACAAAGGAATCCTGTTCAGAAGGAATAGATCCTCAGGAGCTTAGCCGAGATTGGGTGGCAGAGCAGGTGGTTGGGAGGCGGGGATAGTGCTGGACAGACTTATACGGTCTGTGCCAGAGCCGTTGATGGGAGGCGGGGATAGTGCTGGGCAGACTTATACGGTCTGTGCCAGAGCCGGTGGTGGGAGGCGGGGCTGGGGGTTGGGAGGCAGGGCTAGGGCTGGGCAGACTTATACGGTCTGTGCCGGGGCTGGTGGTTGGGAGGCGGGGATAGTGCTGGGCAGACTTGTGTGGTCTGTGCCCTGAAGAGGACAGGTACAAATAAAAAGTAACACATATGAGTTTGTCTTGTTGGGCAGACTGGATGGACCGTACAGGTCTTTTTCTGCCGTCATCTACTATCAAACCTATAAATGGCAAGTGACCAACTCACCTGCAAATGCGCAGTAGAGACTTCCCTCTCTGTCCCGCCCCCGCGTCAAGACGTGATGACGGGGGGGCGGGACAGAGAGGGAAACTGCGCGGAAGGGGAGGGAGGGAACCGCTGACGTCGCTACCGCTCCCCCCCCAAGGTAGCCGCTACCGCCCCCCCCCCCCCGGAGTCGCCACAGCCCCCCTTCACCCGGCCCGGGCCCTCTCTTCGTTATTCAACTTACAGCAGCGCCGAAACAGCAGCAAGCAGCTCAGCTTCAGCTCCCGTCGGCCTTCCTTCCCTGCCTGTGCCCCGCCCTCGCCGACGTGACGTCACACGAGGGCGAGGCACAGGCAGTGAAGGAAGGCCAACGGGAGCTGCTGCTTGCTGCTGTTTTGGCGCTGCTGTAAGTTGAAAAACGAAGAGAGGGCCCAGGCCGGGTGAAGGGGGGCGGGGGCGACTCCGGGGTGGGGGGGGCGGTGGTAGCGGCTACCTTGGGGGGGGGGACATGGGAGGTCTCAGAAGGAGGGGGGCCTTGGAGCTGGGAGGGCTGGACTGAAGGGGGCCTTCCAGCTGGCTGGGAAGAAGGCACAGGGGGGGCCTTGGAACTGGGAGGGAGGGAGGGTGGGCAGGGGGCCTTGCAGCTGGGAAGGGGGTAGGACTGGAGCCTTGGAGCTGGGAGGGAGGGACAGAGGGGTCCTTGGAGCTGCCAGGGAAGGAGGATGGCAGGGGGCCTTGCAGCTGCAACAGGAGGGGGGCCTTGGGAAAAAAAACATTCCAATACGCGCCCGTTTTAACGGGCTTAACGGCTAGTGTTACTATGTAATACCTAAATCATTTTTCTGGGTGGCGACTCTGAATGTGGAACTTTTGCATCATGTAGCTATATAGTTTGGGTTCCCCTTCTCTATATGCATCACTTTGCACTTGCTCACATTAAACGTCATCTGCCATTTGGATGGCCAGTCTTGTGAGATCTTTTTGCAATTTTTCATAATCCTTTTGTGACTTAACTTTAAATTTAATCACCTCACTCATTATTCCCATTTCTTGATAATTTATAAATAAGCTATAAAGCAGTAGTCCCAGCACAGACCCCCGGCGAACCCCACTATCTGCCATTCTCCATTCAGAATATCAATCATTCAACCCTGCTCTCTGTTTTCTATCTTTTAATCAGTTCTTAATCCACAACAGGATACTGCCTTCTATCCCATTACTTTCTAATTACTTCAGAAGTCGTTGATCAGATACTTCATCAAATACCTTCTGAAACTCCAAATACACAATAGCAACCGGCTCACCTCTATCCACATGATTATTTGCCCTTTCAAAGAAATTTAGTAGATTGGTGAGGGTGAGGCAAGATTTTCCTTGGCTAAATCCATGTTGGCTTTGTCCCATTTATCCACACCTATGTAATATGTTCAGTAAGTTTGTTCTAATAGTCTCCACTATTTTGCCTAGCACTGACAACAGGCTCACTGATATATAATTTCCACGATTACCTCTAAAAACCTATTTATTTTACAAATTTATTTTCAACTCCATCCACAGTCCTGGACAGGTTACAGAACACATACATAATAATTAACAAAGGTTCATAAACCATCTCTCTATATAAAACGCATCTCCAACGTTCCAATGAAGCCGAAACTTCCGTAGTTGTGTAGATCGCTTTTGCCCATGAGTGTGTGCCCCGCCCTCGCGTTACAATGTGATGACGTCGAGGGCGGAGCACTCACACTCACCAACTCACCGTCGGAGGGAGATAAGGAGGGAGGGTGGAGGATTACCTTGCTTGCACCCGATTGTCATGACGTCGAATCACATCGCTCAGACGCATAACGGACCTATCCACCACCCAAACAACATCAATCACTGGCGCAGACAACAAGAAAAATGTGGCTGTTGTCAGCACAGGTACGCGACAGCGAAGGGGGAGGGTTTTCTGTGGGAAGGGGGGGTCGACAGGGTCACGGCACGAGGGTCAAGGGGTCAGTAACGCCGAGTGGGGGTGTTGAAATAGGAGGGAGGGGGGAATCTGGAACTCGGTGGGAGGGGCGTGAGGGGGCCTTGAACTGGGAGGGAGGTAGGGAGGGAAGGGGGGGTCTGCAACTCGGAAACGAAGGGAGGGAGGGAGGGAGGGGGTCTGGAACTCAGAAGGAAAGGGAGGGAGGGAAGGAGGGGAGTCTGGGAGGGAGGGAGGGAGGGGGGCTGGAACTCGGGAGGGAGGGAGGGAGGGGGTGTGGAATAAGGGAGGGGGTCTGGAGGCAGGGAGGGAGGAGGGGGGGAATACCTTGCTAGCACCCGTTTCATTGCCTACTGGAATGGGCCTTTTATACTAGTAACAAAATAAAATAAAAACCTGAATTCTAAAACATGCTAAGTACAGCAGCTAATGAATCTTATGACCATAGACTTCTTGAAATAACCATGTTTTGAGCTCTTTCTTAAACTGAACAGAAGAGGTAATATTACCAAAAAAATGCAGGCAATTCATTCCAGAATCTCGGTCCCATAACTCTAAGCAGCGTTTTCCTACTGATTTTAAGTCTAATGTTATTAGATGAAAAGAAGGAACCTCAAGAAAATCTTTTGAACGAGAACGAAGAAATCTAGCTGGTTGATAAGCTAAATGCAAGAATAGGTGAAAGCATTTGGTGAAGAGCCTTATAAAATAAAAATTTTAAATTTTATTTGTTGCTCTATCAGTAACCAATGCAAGTTCTTTTTTATGGAACAGGAATAATATGGGTATACTTGGAGACACCAGCCAAAATTCTTGCAGTAACATTCCGTACTGCTTATAAAGCTTTTAGAGGGTCTTTTACATAGCGTTGGTAAGCCCAGCGCTAAAACTGAACTACCGCTAGCCCAATGCAGCTGTCGGCGGTAGTTCCGGTTCCAGCGTGTGCCATTTCTGGTGCTCCAGAATTTTCTTTCTAGTGTGCTGGTAACCTGGCAGTAATTGGGCATCTCTGTGAGCTGCCCGGTTACCACCAGGTTACAGCAGAGCCCGTACTGCCACCTCAATGGGTGGCGGTAAGTACTCCCTGCTGCATGGCCATGTGGTAAAAGTTATCTTACTGCGTGGCCATTTTGAGGGGGGGAGGGGCTTTTTACCCGCTGCAGTAAAAAGGACCCTGGCATGTGGGAAAAATGGCTCCTGCCACTACTGCAAGGCTCTTTTTCTCACAGCTTAGTAAAAGGACCCCTTAGAGAGGTCTTTCAGAGACCCAGGAGCAAACTGTTACAATAATTATATGAGCAAGGAAACACAAAGGAATCCTCTTTAGAAGGAATGGATCCACGGAATCTTAGCAGAGATTGGGTGGCAACACCGGTAATTGGGAAGCAAAACCAGTGCTGGGCAAACTTCTACGGTCTACAACCTGATCGTGATTGAATAGATATGGATGGGCTTGAGTGTAAATGTTAAGGGGCTTTGACATTAGCTTCAGAACTTTTAGTACAAGAAGAGTGCTGAGCCATGTAAAATTAGTTTATCTTGTTGGGCAGACTGGATGGACCGTACAGGTCTTTAGCTGCTGTCATTTACTATGTTATATGTAAGGGAAAATCAGGAACTGAGCAACTATTCTGAAGTTGAAAATATCCCAAAGCTCTCGCAATCATTTCACAAGCTTTAGTTTAGAAAAGATAAAACTATTCAATTTAGCAACTTGGTCCTTCATTGTTAACTTGCCCCCCCCCCCCCCCCCCCCATGTTTACTAAGCCACGCTTCAATGCCGACACAGCCCATTCAAAGTGAATGGGCTGTGTCGGCATTAGCATGCAGCTTGTAAACAAGGGGTTTAGTGTCCAAGATAACTCCCAAATTATGCATCACATTGACCACCCTCCAATCTTTCTGAAACTCACTTGTTTTTAAAGATAAATTACTTATTAATAGCAGCTCTGCAATTTCATTTTTTAGTTCTATCAGTATTTTCGTATGTATACCATCCAGACCAGGTGATTTGCTACTCTTCAGTTTGTCAAACTGCCCCTTTACAGCTCCCAAGTTTACAGAGATTTATTTCAATTCTTCTGACTCACCACCATTAAATGCCATTTCAGGCACAGGTATCTTCCCCCACATCTTCCCCAGTAAAGACTGAAGCAAAGCATTCATTTAGGGGGTCTTTTACAGAGGCGCACTAACATTTTTAGTGCATGCTAAATGCTAGAGGTGCCCATAGGAATATATGGGCATCTCAAACATTAAGCGCATGCTTATTTTTTGCATGCGCTAAGAATGCTAGCGTGCTTTTAAAGGGGCCCTTAGTCTCTCTGCTATGGCCTTGTCCTCTCTAAGGGCTCCTTTTACCCCTCTGTAATCCAATAGTCTAACTGAAAATTTTTTTTTAATTTGTAGAAGCACCTTTATTGAAAATCCAAGTAGAAGAAGGAACAACATTCCAGGAACAATAACAGAATAAACCTCTACCTGGATTTCCCAGTGAAAGTAAACAAAAACAGGCTTCTATATTTTAATACAGTTTTGTTATATATAAAAATTGACTCCCTCCTCCATTAAAGCCCCCCCCCCCACAGAAAATCTATGTCTTTCCATTTCATCTCATAAAGGACAGAAATAAGCATATGAATAAACACAGACTCCTCACCATCTCACACAGAATTAGTCTGCAAAAATGGAGCTCACGAGTCCTCGCACTTTTTCTTTAGTACAGTTAAACGTTCCATTTCACAAATATACCAGACTCTGGTAATCCATTGGATCAAAGATGCAGACAGCATCTCTACTTTCAACTGGTATCTGCCGGTAGTTGTTGAATAGCATCAGCAATTGATTTTTTTTTACAGAAAGCACAGCTGACAATGCTTATGGAACTCCTGTTGAGATACAACCTCAAAGATGACATCAGAACCTTGGCGTACAAAAAAAAACTATGCTTGAAAGTAGAGACGCTGTCTGCATGAATCCCTGAAGCAGGATAGCACGATGGAGCTAAGTGAAACACTGCCCATCGTTGATCTGGGGAACTGAGAGGTGGCTCGTGAAGTTGACTAAGTATCATTCTCTAACTTTTGAATACTGGATGCTGTTCTATGCTAGGAACACTCAAAAGTATGTAAAGTGCTGTTCACAGACAATGTGATCCAGCAGTTATTCAGTAGCAAACAGAAAACATATTTAACAAGTTCTAAAAAAATTATAAAATTTGGAAAAATGGACTTGGAAGGTTTTTAAGCCGATGATGAAAAGTAGATCTTTGTGATCATTTCAAAGCTCTACAGATCTGTCGATCTGGAGCTCTTTGAGGCTTTTCCTTCCTTTAACTGAATACCCAACGTAGATATATTTCTGATGTAAAATCATTTTGGTAGCAGTTTTTATCCATGGCCTCTCATGTTCTTACTCATTTCCTTTGATTCATATTATGTCATTCCCTCTGTAGCATCTTTGATTTTACTTCTGTAAATGAAGCCCCACACATGCTTCGTAAATAATTTGGAACAAAAGGAGAAGAGTGATGATAGAAGTGCATTTTTACACTAGAAATATCATATCAAGAGGTTATGATATTAAAGCGGTAGGAGGCTAACTCAGGAATAACATATGAAGGTAGTTCTTCAAATAATTCATGAATCAGTTTCTCAATGGAAATTGTGGGGGCCAGAATGGTAGCAGAGTTCAAGCAAACACCGGGAAGCATAGAAGATAATTAGTTGTAGCAAAACAAGGATAAAGTCAGAGATCAAATGGAGGAAATAGACTTGATGGGCCTTCTTATTTTTATCTGCCACTGTATTCACAGTCAACTTCTTTCACTTCTTTTCACCAAAGTTTCTATCCACAGAGTTTATCATGTCTAAATCTGATCATCGCTGCT
This sequence comes from Microcaecilia unicolor, assembly GCF_901765095.1. Classification (NCBI taxonomy): domain Eukaryota; kingdom Metazoa; phylum Chordata; class Amphibia; order Gymnophiona; family Siphonopidae; genus Microcaecilia; species Microcaecilia unicolor. The sequence continues at coordinate 49,577,075 of NC_044040.1, forward strand.
TCCTCATCATTTCCCTTCCTGCTTTCGTTACCCATTTTCTGTGAGTCATCCAGATTTTGGCTGCCTAATTTTAACAACCTTTCTTCCTTCCATGCAAAAAAAAAAAAAAGAGGCTTTTCAGCTGAGGTACTGTAAAAGCTCAAAGTTTTGTTTAGCAATTTGATTTAAGAAAGACACTGAAGTAAAGAAGACATTTAAAGGGAATAATCTACTTGCTATAAATGTTGGGCTGTTTGATCTGTAAGCCAGCAGGTATTGCCAGGGTTACTATCAGACCCTGTAACGTCACCAGTTGTGCAATACCTTGCTCATTTCAAGACAAAATAAAATCAGTTCAAACTGGTCCACATTGGTCCCAAGAAGACCCTACTAGTTCAAACCAGTCCAGACCAGAACAAACCAGTTCCAACTGGTTCCATCTAGTCCAAACCAGCTCTGATCTTTCCCAACCCATCCAAGCCTTCTATGTTCTGTGTCCTGATTATGTCTAGACAGATATAGTTGGGCTGGAGTGGGCTTCGACAGCAACTCTAGTTCTACGGTCTGTGCCCTGAAAATGGCAAGGATAGATCAAGTTCAAGTATGGATATATCACATATTATCTTGTTCGGCAGATTGGATGGACCTTACAGGTCTTTATCTGCCATCATCTACTATGTTATTATGGGGTTCATTTTCAAAACAGAAAAACATCCAAAAAAACAGCACAAAGTGACAGGTGGACTTTTTGCAAAAAAGAAAATAGTCTGAATTGCTATTTTGAAAACTAATTTTTAAGAAGTGTTTCTATGTCTTAAGGGGGCATGCTAGAGGCATATTTTGGGCAGGACTAGGGTGGGCTCATAATTTGGGCTTTTCTGTAATAATGGAACATTGTAAAAACATACTGGGCAAAAAAATTGGACTTTTTGGCTAGACCTGTTACAATAACAACTAAGTGCCAAAAGGTGCCCAGATGAGCACAGGAGAGATAAAGGCATGATCCTCCTTAATCAACGAGTCATTACTGACCCCCTCCCACCCCCTAAGAGGTGAAAGTGCAGATTTAATGACCATTCCTCTTAGAGCAGCAAGCAGGTTCCTAGAGTAGCCTAGTGGACTGTGGAGAAGGGAACCCAGGCCAATATCCCACTGGTACACTTGTGGTGGAAAGTGTGAACGCCTCAAAAGACCTACTGATCCCACATATAGGGGATACCTGCAAGCATAAGGGCTATTATAGTGGTGTACAGTTGGGTACAGTACATTTTTTGTTATTCCTGGAGGACTCACCTTACAGTAATAAGGGAGTTATGATGTGATGCGTACCTGGGACATTTTATGTGAAGTTCACTGCAGTGCTGTCTAGGCTGCCTGGCTGCTGTGCTGGAATGTCTGTGTGGCCAGTCTAGTAAGACTGCTGGCCCCCAGACATCCCAATGGATTGTTCTTGTGTGCTTTTCCCTTGGATGTTTTTTTTTTTGTTTGAAAATGTTCCTGAAAGAAAGACACACTGAGCATAAAAACAGCTAAAATAGGGTAATTTTCTAACCAGAAAGATAGATGTTTGGCACTGAACTTTTTTTTTTTTTGCAAAACGTCCAAAATCGGATTTGGATGTCACATCAAAAATGTCCTTTTATGCATTTAGCCTAAAGGTTGCACAAGTAAGACCTTGCATTCAGCTTTACCAGAAATATTATAAGAGCTGTGCAGCAGAGTGCAGTGTCTGAGGATGGGAAAGTCTGTGTTTTTGGAAAAAGTGAGCTTCACTCTAAGCCTTACAAGAGTCGTATACCGGAGGTGAAATCATTGAACACTTGTCCTATGATTTGTTTTTCCAAAATTTATGCAAAGAAACAAGTAGAGGACTGTCGAGTACTGGATTTGTACTGTTCCAGGCTAGCCAATCGCTCTATTCTGAGCCTCACAGCAGGTTTTCTCCTAGAGTGTTTTGCAGAGAGCACGATTTCAGGTTTTAAATGATCTGTATGCTGTGTGTGGATGGAACAATGGATCTTTGAATCTTTGAGGTCTTGTCTTTAATAGAAAGTTATAGTCTTTTGTACATGCAGTCTTGGAAAATATTTTGACAGGTCAGTAAAGACTTGTGTCTTTGGGAATTTTTTTTATTTTAATTTTGGGTTAGGTCTGACAGCTGTGTATCATTCTCATTATTACCTCTGTTTTGTTCTCTGTTTCACACAGTACATAATACTGAGATAAATGCCTCAGTAGTGTAAAGATATAAATCAGGCAGAGGCAAAAACATCTTGATTTTTGGCAGTGGAAAGATTATATTATTAGAAGATGTTATGGTATGAGAATCTAGTGAGTAGCCACCCATGAGCAATTCAAGACATACAAATACAGGTCATGGAATTGCCATGTTCCCTAGAGTTGTGGTGTTTTTTTTTTTTTTTTGTTATCTACCCACAGTTATATAAGTATTATATTATAAAACTATATTCTTGAATACCACGTAGGACAATATGTGAAACCTGTCTACAGACAATTGAAATAAGATTTTCAATGAATTTATGCCATAATTTTAATGAATCTATAATGGGTATTGAATATTCTCAACAAACAGATTGAAAGGAATGCTTAGGAGCCCTATACAATAAGAAAAATGAAAATTGCAGTATATAGCAACTGATCAAGGACATTGTTATAGACCATCTAATTGTTTCATCTACCAAAATAAAAAAAATGGTAGATAGGGCATTTCAGGACACAAGTGTAGTGACAAATTAATTGAAAATGTTTTTGAATAATATTTTCATTCATTAGAAAATGTTTCATCTACCAACATAAAAATAGTAGAGAGGTCATTTCAGGACATGCGTATAGTGATAATGTGCAACACTATATATGCCAACTTAGATTAAAAAAAAATTCTCCTGCTAATCTACAGGTTGAGAAATAGAACTTTACCAAGCTATGAAATCAACATTTCCTGATTTACCAGAAGAATGGGTGTATTTTAGGAAGTTGATCTAAGGAAGTGATGTTTTAATAAGACTAATGTCTTACGTTCATTTAACTTTCTCCACAATGGTGTGAAATTGGTTAAGACCCATTTGAAATACTTTTCTAGAATGTTGATGTTACTGATCATTGAGAGAATGGATACAAGCCTGCAAAGATTTTTACATTTCATTGAACAAAATCTTCAGACCACAATGCTGGAGTAATAAGCAATAGCACATTATCTCCTAATGGTCATACTGACCATTCCTAGAGAGAATTTGGTGGTTTGTAGCCCTCTGTGGGTTGCATTTTACTAGACTCTCCAGCATGTTTAACTCCCAACAATTTCATTTAGTCAGCATTTCCAAATCCTTTTGCAAGTTTACTTGTAAACTCGGAACGCTCTCACAGGCCGATGCTCATAACCCAACGCGGGTGCTAGAGGCAATTAGCACCAAACAAGAGACTGCATTAGTGAGCAAAAGTGGGAGACGATGAGAACACCAAAGATTAGCACTGCAAATAACATACCAATGCTCAGAGAACAGAACACAAACCAAAGCCACCTTACCTCTTAAAAAAAATAACGCCAGCTCAGAGCAAGGCATTAGGGTGTTTGAACTGAGCATTTCTCATGATTATCGCTTTGAAATCTGCAGGTGTTTATATAATTTGGAAGCAGAAGGAATCCTGTGCAAGCCCTTAAGAGCTGGTAGTGGGAAATGAATGTGTGTGAGTCAGAGCAAACCCAAAAGTGAAAGCATACATTCACACCCGTTTGCTGTGTAAGCGTTCCAAGGTTTAAAAAATTGAAATGCTTACATGTAAAGGCGCAGAAAAGAGATGCAAATGTGTGCTTCATGTTCAGGTTTGCCAGGCGCATGCACACAGGAGCTGAGCTTACGTAAAACTCTCCAGTGCACGTGCTATGCACATTCCCTCCTTTGCTTTCTCTTTTATAGAGCGCATATAATTTGAATATCATTTTCTTTCAGCATTGGCAAGCTAGGTTTCTGTGCTGTTGGCTTACAGTGGCAGTTCTGAGCATCGGCTTGTCAGACCATCACCACCACCGATTGGGGCACTGGTAGTTGTCATTACACATTGAATATCAGTCTTTTCTTTTGTGATCTATTGACCTAGTTAATGTGCCATTTTCAGATCTTTCTCTCTCAGCTTCAGTGGAATATGTTTTGCAATTGTTTGTGAACTAGTTCTTCAACAATGCACAATTCCTTCCTTATTGTGCTGAATTCCAGAGCAGTGAATCCTAGCACTGTCTTAGGTGGAGATGTCATCTTCCCTGTCTTTGAATTCAAGACTAGCATGTGTGTCATTTACAGTGGCATAGTTTTAAATAAGGATTAAATAGGTCCCATTTGTAAGAGCACCTCTTTTAATGCACGATCATAGTAGCCATCTTTTCAGTACGGACACAAATGAGAGGTTACACTTACATTTATTTTACCCATCACCAGTGAACTGAAAACAAATCCTATAAAAGTAAAAGTAAAAAATGAAAAGTAACAGAGCACGAGTCATTACACTTAAAAGGGATGGCATACCCCTGCGAGAAAAAGGAACTGGAATCAACAGCACCTGATTGGAAGAAGCTGTCGTCATTGGAGCTAGCATCTAACATCTTAAGCTGCCTGACAGCAGCACATGACTGCGGGCATGTGCCCAAAGGGGAACACCCTTTGGAGTCCACTGGAGTACTGGAAACCTGGGAAGAATTTGTTGGTAAATCTTCTGGTCTTATTATGGGGAAGAAGAAAGCAAAATTTGGTGCTCTTATCTACTTATTCTAAGACAGGGGTTCTTAACCCGGTCCTCATGACACAGCCAGCAAGTCAGGTTTTCAGATAATCATAATGAGTGTGCATAAGATAGAATTGCATATAATGGAAGTAGTGTGTGCAAATTTATCTCATGCATTTTCATTGTGGGGTAGCCTAAAATCCTGACTGGCTGGGTATGTCTTGAGGACACTGTTCTAAGGTGACTAGCCCCATGGACCAGAGTTACTAAGTTTACTGGAGCTTATACAGTGCTCTGTAAAGGGCAAGTTGCCATAGTCTGCTCTTCTCTGTCTCCATCTTCTGGTAAAAATACATAGCATGTTCATTTGTGGACTGGTCCGGTAAGACTCAAGAAAAGAAACCTAGCAGGCAAGAAAAGTTTCCTGTTTTGGCTATCCTGCCATGGACACACATTTGAAAATTGCAAGAGGAGCAGCTTCTAATCCAGCTAGTGTTAATACTTCTCTGTTGGATATACAAACCTCCCTGAGCTCCAGAGGTAGAACGGCTGTACCTCGACCTATGATTTCCCCCTGCTATGATTGGGGGCAGAGGACATTTTATCTTAGTTTGTTCTGCTTCTGCTTTAAATAATATAAATGCTTTTGATGTGGTTCCCTTCCCTAAGGTGGTGAATTTAATTCAGGTTCTAGAAGCAACACCTGTTGAAGGTGTCTCTGGGGCAGATATTTCTTTGAAGGATATTTGGAATGTAGGGATCAGGATAGAGGGTTTATTCAGAAGTACTCTCTCTCAACGATGCACTTTTACTTAAGGAACAGTTGGCAAACTAGAGGATTTAGAGAAAAGGACTGTTGTGCTTGAACAAACTTTCTTGAACAAAACTTGGCTTTACAAGCTGCTGGTGTTTGAGGGATTAAAGACAGTCTCTTGTTGCATCACATAAATAGAAGTTGGAAAATTAATTTAGAGCAAAAAAAAAAAAGGTGAATTTCCTTAATTGTCCTGTTATGAAACTACTGCCCTCTGAAATATTTTGGATATTCAATGCTGGTCACCGGAAATGGCCTGGGATTGAATGTCTGCCATCACCGTGGGAGTTAGGACTAAGGGGCACGCAATGAAGCTACTAAATAGTAAATTTAAAATGAATCGGAGAAAATATTTCTTCACTCAATGTGTAATTAAACTCTAGAATTTGTTGCTAGAGAATGTAGTAAAAGCAGTTAGCTTAGCGGGGTTTAAAAAAATGCAGATGGTATCCTAAAGGAAAAGTTCATAGACCATTATCAAAATGGGCTTGGGGAAAATCCACTGCTTTTTTTCTAGGATAAGCAGCAGAAAATGTATTGTACTTTTTTAGGATCTTGCCAGGTACTTGTGACCTGGATTAGCCGCTGTTGGAAACAGGATGATAGGCAATACTTATCTCCAAAGTGGGGGATATTGGCATCTCTAAAGTTATTATTTACCATTTATGTTTATTAAACTTTTGATATGCTGCCTTTCAATAAAACAAGCAAAGTGGAAAGAAAAAGAACCACAATAATATATAGAATAGGAAAGAGAAATACAGGGAATAGGGTAGGAGAGGCCAACAAAAGGAGGGAGACTAAAGGCCATGACACCTTATCACTCTACCCTAAGTTACAAAGACAGGTCTTTAAAGCAGCCCAGAACTGTGGATATGATTGTTCTGAATGCAGGGAGAAAGAGCTCCAGAAGGAAAGAATCTAGAAAAAAAAGCACTGTGACATGTGGATTCTAAACAGGAGCAGTGAACAGAAAGGATGGATAACCAGTGTTCAGCTGCAGAGTGGAGGGGATTTGAAAGGGTATGGGGAACTATCAAGGAAGATAAATAGGAAGGGGGGTCCCTGTTTGGAGAACCTTACGGGACATTGTCAGGAGCTTATGTTGGACCTGAAATGTTATAGGGAGCCAGTGATGGTGGGCTAAAAGAGGAGTAACGTGGTCAGAATATTTAGCATGAGAGAGAAGGTGAACTGATGTCTTTTGGACAGTCTGTAGTCTTTTTAAAAGGATTGAAGAGACCTGTACATGTGATGTTACAATAATCTAAATGAGAGGGTAAAAAGTAACACAGCACAGGCCATTTCATCAATATAATTACAGCTCTACAGCAGACAATGAAACAGAGGGGGTCCTAGATGTGGTGACACCATCTAGTAATTTTGAGCATCTTATTTTGAGACTTCTCATGATAATGTTTTGCTGAGGGCTACCCTGCTTGTCATTTATTCCTGAGCATCATAAATCTATTGTGTTTAACAATCAAGAAAAAGGATGACATGGTTTGGGGTCAGAAGGTTCAAACTTTTCCTGACACTTCATGCTCTGCACAAGATGTATCACAGAGCACCTTCCATTGCTTTGCCTCAGCATTAAGGAACCGGTTACCAGCAGAAATGAAAGAGGAGAATAACTACTCGTATTTTAAGAAGTTGGTAAAGTATGTTTTTCGGAGGATTCATTTGGGGAGTGAGGGTTTATTTTGTAGTTGAAGAGTAGGATGGGCTGTATTGTTGAGAGTGAGTTTTGGGGAGGGGACATGGTGAGGTGGATTTTAAGTATTTTTTTAAAATGCTGATTAGTATATGTTATTTGTCTTAAATGTACATCACTTGAGAGCCTTGATTGATCATAAGTGGAATATAAAGTAGGAGAAATAAATAAAATCCTGACAACTATGGGGTTATTAAGATTTAACACCTTCTCTACTGAGCTCCAGTGGTTAAACTTGGATATAAGGTGAGGTGAGAACAGGGGCTATATATCTAATCTAAGCGTTTATATTCCACTTAACCAATCATATGGCTCAAGGAGAATTACAAAAAGGGTAGAAGAAAGGGTACAATCCCAATTCTGAATCACAATAAAATAAAATCAATTACTAAATTCAACTGTATACCGTTCATCAATAAGTTCATACCAAACAAGTATGCTCTCGAGAACACCTGAATAAGATATCACAGTGCTTGATCACATCAAACATTCAAAGATTGGAATCAACTACATTTCAACTATCCAAAAGATACAAATTACTACTACTACTACTACTACTACTATTTAGCATTTCTATAGCGCTACAAGGCATACGCAGCGCTGCACAAAATAGATATGCTTTCAACAAGCACATGAATATAGCATAACTATCCACTGCTGTAAGATTACATGGTGGAAATTTATTCTTTTTCTAGTTAAAGATTTTCTACATTGATAAGAAGGTATTGACAATTGAATTTCTGGGGTAGAATATAACATTCTGCCAATTGAATAGAATGAAAATTTTGAGCTTAAATATTCAGGTGGTACGCCGTATAAAAAATTTAAAACAATCAAACCTTAAAATGAAATACCCAAAACCTTAAAATGAAAGTAAAAAAGAAGAAAAACTTTAAAATGAATCCCGGCTTTTAATGGAAGCCAGTGCAATCTTCTGAGAAATGGAGTGGCATGATCAATAGAAGAGCAAAAGCAGATGCTATCTACTCCTGCATCTCAGTTTAAAAAAAAATATGTAGGTGATGTTTCAATAGTATTTGACTGACCATTTACATAAGATTTACCCTTCTATATCTGATCCTTGCTGGCAGAAAATGTCAGAAATATGGGATATATACTGGTGGGGATGTCTGGAGGTTCCAAAATTATTAGGAGATATATATATAAAAAGGATATCCTCCAGGAAGATATGAAATTGGATCCAATAAAAAATTTACTTGGTATAATACTAGATGATATAGGTGCAAAAAGGGAAGCTAGTATGTGAAATTGCATGGGAAGTAAAGCCACCAAAACTTGAAGGTTATTCCATTAGGTATATGTTCCAGAGTTGGTTTGTCCAATTATTAGCTATCCAAAATGATCTGTTGGCTTCCTTTGACAAAATATGGTGCCCCATTTAAGGTTTGTAGAATGGGATTTATGTTATGTTATAGTTGTTTATGTCTTTCTTTGAGGGTTCTCTGTTGGGGTGGAAAACACTGTTAAATATAATTATACTAGTATCCTTTATGCCAAGTAACTGGCAACAAATTGTAATGGTATTTTCTGCATGATCTTAAACTGTATTAAGCTGTTGCTGGGTGTGTTGCTACAACATTTAAATACATTTTAAAGAGTAGCAAGGGTGGCCCTGCCTCTCTGATGGCCAGCTATGTCATACAAGACAGCATTGGAGCAGACTCTGTGGGTGCTTGAGCACCCCCAATATTGAGAAAATTCCTTGTATGTGTCCAGGGAGTGGTCATTTCCATTGGGCTTAGCACCCCCAATAATTTTGAAAAGTTGGCTCCTATGCAAGACAGGAAGATTTATTTCTCTAGGGGGAAGTGAAGGAAAGGCTGGCTGGATCCAGAGTGAATAAGCTAGCTAAGGGGAGTTCCTGGAATCAGCAGACACTAAAGGGACTAAGCTCTAAAGTCTTGACCGTAAGAGCCATATTGTCAAAATTATTGGGAGTGTTAAACCCAATAAAAATCAGCTCTCCTTGAACAGAGTCAAGGAGTTTGTTCAATATTGGGGGTGCTCAAGCACCCATAACTCCCACGGAGCTGGCTCCTATGGTCCTGACAGTCCAGCTGCAGGATTTTTCAGATTCCCACAGAAGTGGGTGGGGACTGGTCAGGTGCATCCCAGATCTGCCTCTTTAAGAAGTCCAACATCTGATGTGCAATGGACCAGTCTCCCCCTTTGCATCTGGAACACATAGGCAGGGTGTGTTAGAAGATGTTTTAGGCTTTATCCTTTTGGAGAGGAGAGTACATTTCCTATGTTTATATTCCCCCAGAGGAGATATTTTGAAGTGGCTTTTGGGATTCTTCTATTGAAAGCCCAAGAGCACGAGCAGTACCTTAACTAGAGTGCAGAAGAGGTTTTGTGGTTTTTGAGAGCTGTTCTATTGGAGTGCCTTGCAGGATTGCCTGTAGGACTCTGAGGTACCCAGCCTAGGACCCTGAGGGCCTCAGAGGAGAAGTTACCTAAAGAAACCTGCTCAGAACTTACGGATTTGAGATAAGCAAAGTCCAAAAGGAAAATCATTCTTGTTTAGACAGTTTTGCTGTTGCCTATTTTTGTTTCAGTGTATTTTTGGACCATCTTCTTGTATTTTGGGGGCATTTTGTCTCCCCTGTCCACCAAGACCCATTACTTATACTTTACTTGTTCCTTTTTTTTATATATTTTGTATGTTTTTGCTAGGTTTTCTAGTGGAGCAGAATAAAAAAAAGTTATAATTAAATTAATGCCTCTCTCTAGGGCTACCATCACCTAATGGAAGATGTGTTAAGTATATTATTTATTATGCGATAATTATGAATGTTTAAGTTGGTAAATGTGGGGTTTTATTAACTTTTTATTTTGTCTAATATTACATGCTTTTAGGGGTTTTTTTTGGTGAGTTTTTGCTTAGTATATGTATTTATGTTGCACAATGGCTTAGATTATTTTTTGGAAAGGTGACAAATTACTACTACTACTACTACTACTATTTAGCATTTCTATAGCGCTACAAGGCATACGCAGCGCTGCACAAACATAGAAGAAAGACAGTCCCTGCTCAAAGAGCTTACAATCTAATAAATTGAAAACTTCTTTTACAAAGCCATGCTAGTGATTCCCATGCAGCAAATGAGAGGAAGCCCATAGGAATTGAATTGACTTCCTCTCATTTGCCGCACCGAGAATCAGTAGCGCGGCTTCGTAAAAGAGGCCCTGAATAAATTATAAAATGGTAGTTTTATTATGCGACCTCTAGATGTCACTTTGAGACAAGTTTCTGTTAGCTTATAGTAGAAGATCTCTAAGAGCACGTCTGGTATAAGGAATACTGGGGTCTCTTTCTCAGGTATATGCAGGGCACCCCCTCCCCCACTTACTCTCTCTTCACAATCCTGTAAACTTTCACTAAAGTTATACAGGGATATTTTGCAGAAACAGAAAGTACTAAACTTACAACAGAAAATGTATTACAGAAAATCATTAGTTTTGTGACAATTTTACAGGTACTCAAAAATACCATACATTTTACAAAGGTACCTATTTATATATCCATGTCTGGCAAACCATTCAATTTACTGCTCTATTCACATGTAAAAAAAAAAATTTCAAGCGGTTCATTTATCAAATTATGAATAATTCAGGCTCTGCATTTCAGAGTCATTTTAATATCAATAGATGCAGTCTTCCAGAACAGGCCAGAACCAGAAGCAGACTGAGCAGTAGGGTTCCTGCATTTTTTCTTTTTTTCCACACATATTACCTGCAATGGGGGATGGTGAGAGGAGCTTCATGCTGTCTCCTCACACCTGCAGTCTTCTCAAGTTTTATTGAATGGGTGGACTGAGCCTGGAGATTGATCTAATGCAAACTTGCAAAGAGAAGCAACAAAAAAACAAAAAGCAACACAGATGGGAAAAAACAGACAAAACAGAGAATGTGGACAAGTGGAGAAAGGCCGGAAAACTGAGGCACTAACAGGCCAATTCTCAGAACTCACACACAATAAAATCAAAAGAGCAGAAAACTAGCTCTCCAGTGCTCAAAGGAAATGATATTCAAATTATATGCATGCTGTAAAAGCAAGACAGAGGAACATGCTTAGCACATGCGCAGTTTTGCATTAAGCGTACCTCTTGTGCGCATGTGCCAGGCAAGCCCAACTGTGAAGCACACATCGTGCTGATTCTGCGCCTTTAAGGATAAGCTTTTCAAAAAAAATTTTTTTAAACTTGGAAGGTTTATATTTAAACAGAGAAAACAGGCGCCAATGTGTGCTTTCACTTTCAGGTTCTCGTATTGCACACATTTCCTTCTCAGTACTGGCACTTACAGGCTTGCACAGGCTTTCTTCCACTTCCAAAAGAAATCAAAACTGGCAGATTTTAAACTGGAAATCAAAAGAATTCAAACCTTCCTCTGCCAGCTCTAAGCTGGCGTTATTTTTTCCAGCAGTAAGAGCAGGATTTATTTGTGCACTGTTCTCTGAGCATTGGGAAGGCATAGAAAGTGACCTCATTAATATATGTCTGACTACATTTAAATACAATTTGCTAATATTGTTGAACAGGATCTGACGAAGTAGAGCCTTGTCTAAAATATATGCAAAATGGACATTTATGCACCAGTTTTATGCAGCAGGATCATCTATTTTAGAATCAAACATTGAAAATATGAAGGAGCTAGTTATGAAAGAGCAACATTAACAGAAATGCTTATGCAAACCACCCAGTACCATCCATATAAACCTTTTGTTTTCCCCCCGAAGCTGTCACAGAACCTGACATCCCTTGCCAGATTTTTTTTTGGGGGGGGGGGGGGGGAAGGGGGTACATCAATCACTGAGGGATTAAGGAGGCAACCTCCCCTAATGTCTCCAGTGCAGGGCTGCTGTATTAGGAGCATTCTTCTGCAATCTAGATGTCCCAGATAATAGGTGTAAATCCCAATGTCTTTTTGGATGCAGCCACACATTCCCCTTCTAAAACAGGGAATACACATAGCTGCCGAGAGGGGGGGGGGGGGTCAAAATTCCCCGGGCCTCCAAGGGGGGCCTAGCGCCGCAGTCCCACCTGCCCTCCGTTGTCAACCGTCTGCCACCGGGCCAGGCCCCCTGCATTGAAATCACAGCTCTCACCTCCTTGTGAAAGCGCTGCAGGCAGCAGAGCAGCAGATCCCCTCCCTGTGTCCCACCCTCATCTGACATAACTTCCGTGAGGGCGAGACACAAGGAGGGAAGGAGGGCCAAAGGGAGGCAATCTGCTGCCCTGCTGCGCTTTCACACGGAGGTGAGAGATGCTGTGATTTCAATGCAGGGGGCCCAGCCCGGTGGTGGACGGAGGGGGGCGGGTGGAAGGGGTGGACTGGTGGCAGCGACCTCGGGGGGGGGGGGGGGGGGGCCCTAGGTCCGGCCCAGTCTTTCAGCGGCCCTGTGAATACATGTTTATTTTTTGAAGCCCACCCTAGTCCTGTCCAAACCCTGCTGAGACCATGCCCTCTTGCCATGTGCAGAATGTAGCATCTTGTCAGTATATGCACATCTAAAACCCAAATAGCACCTTTTTAAAACTTTATATTTATAAGCACAATAACGTATGACACTTCATAAAATTAAAATGATTGGATAAGGAAGAAATGTGCCATTTTTGGTTGGAAACTGGTTCAAGACAGGTAACAGAGTAGGACTAACTTGGCCGTTTTCCCAATGGAGAGAAGTACTTTCCATGAATCTGTACTGGGCCTAGTGCATTTCAACATTTACAAATGAACTAGAAAAGGGGAACAGGAGAGGTGATTAGATTTGCAGATGACACAAAGTTATTAGTCACAAGCATATTGTGAGGAGTTGCAGGGGACTTGGTGAGATTGGAAAACAAGAGTCTAAAGGGTAGATTAAGTTTATTGCATACAAGTGCAGTGATGCACAATGGGAAAATAAACTATACATACATAATGCTGGGTTCCATATTAGGCAATCACCCCCCAGAAGAAGGATCTCAGGACTTTTGTACACAATACATTGCAATCCTTAGCTCAGTGTGCAATGTTAAGTACAAAAGCAAATAGAATGTGGGAATTATTTGGCAAGGAATGGAGAATAAAACAGAGAATATCAAAATGCCTCTGTATCAATCCATGGCACAACTACACACTGAGTACTGTGTGCTGTTCTGGTCAACCCGTGTCAAATAATGTACAGAAGAACTAGAAAAAGTACAGATGACGGAACGGCTTCCCTATGAAGGGACTTTGAGCAGGTTAGAGCGCTTCAGCTTGGAGAATGATGAGAGGACATAACAGAAGTCTAGTGAGGTGGAATGGGGAAAGGTTGTTTAACCCATAGAACATATAACATCTAGATTTCTGTGTTCATTTCAGAGACATTAACTGCTTCCCTCATCTCTTTTGAAGCTGGAAAGCAGGACATATCTGTCTTTCTTTATATGGGACCCAAATTATGAATTATTCACCCTAATATCTACTACAAAAATCATTATCTAGAATTTAAAGAAAAAATGAAAAACTTGGCTATTTACTTAGCCTATTTTAGGAGTGGACTTGTTTGAATAAATACTTAACTGTTTTTATTATAGTTATGCTTGTTTTATGATTTTATTACATAATTCACATTGAGACTTTGAGATTAAAGCAAAAAAAAAAATCAAACTTTAATATAATGGTACTTTTACTAAGCTGAGTTAGGCACTAACGCCCGCCTAACCCACGAAAAATGGCCTAAAGCAGAATGCGCTAAAGCATCACAGGTTAGTTTTGAAATGTCAGTGTGGTAACCAAATGGTAAATATTTTTTGGTATTTTTTTTTTTTAACAGGGCATGTCAGGGGCAGAGGGTGGGAGTTCCCCCGCTAACCAGTTAGCGCATCTACATTACCACGTGCTAATTGGTTAGTGCACAGAAATCACGGAAGCCCTTACTACAAACAAAATAGGTGCCGGTAAGTGCTCCTGTGATAATTTTTAACAATGGCTGCGCACTACCAGCCAGAGGTTGATAAAAACAACTTTATTCAGCACCACACAAGTGTACGACCTGACATGGGGCCTTGTTTCAACGGAACAACCATCTGCTTCAGGGGTCTGACACTTACTGTTGAAAATTACAAAATATAGGGGGATGAATAGTACAACTGATGATCAGTAAGCCGCTAAGGTGCAGCGGAAACAAGTTGGATGCCTTGTGTGGTTTTTTGGCGGGCTTATCAGTGTCCGACTCGTTTCCGCTGCACCTTAGCGGCTTACTGATCATCAATTTTGAAGAAATTCACCCAATGCAGTGCACAGTAAGAATAAGCTGGACAGAATTACAGCAATAATTTTGTTTTTAATGCAAGAACTCAAGTTTATGCTCTCCTATGCAATAAAGTGGTGTGCAAAGAATCTACAAAAATGCTGCAAGACTGAACAGTGTAGGTTTGACACAGCCCATGAAGATGATGTTACACAAAAAAAAATTTGCATCCTCAACTATGCATGAACTGGCCTACAGGACATCTTCCTATCATTAAATATAACCCTGACTCTTGGATTCCTTCAAATATTAAAATGATTAAAAACAAACAAAAAGCTATAAAAATTCCAATGCATTGGTAAAACACAAAGGGGCATTATTTTACCACTAACTTGTATTATTTTAGCACAGGCCCCATTTTATGCAGTGAGATCTGGTTACTAATAACTGGGGTTAACAGTAAAATAACGTCTTAATGGTAGCCCATGTTGATAACTATGCATGCCAAGCTCTTTTTTTCAAATATGTCAACTTCATATTATACTAACCGTGATGAGACCTTCTTAAGCAATCATGGGGTATGGAAGTAAATGGAGTTAACTCAACACGATTAGGAATGCTTTTCATTATAAGACATGCACAGTTATAGCAGTTAATGTATTTTATTTAACATAAAAATTATTGAAAGATGCCATACATATGCTTTTGAGACCACAGGGTTTGCTTCATAGGACATCTGAAGAATACAAAATATTTTTTATATATATCACCCATGACTGCTTCTCTCAGAATGCTGAGAGAGAGATGCCTGGCTCTATAATAGCCATGGAAGGAGGGAGGATGGAAGAGGAACATGCCCTACACATGCTCTCACAAAATCCGTGGATGCTGTGTCCTAGCTGTCTTCCTTTAGGATATGAGAAAATGGAAAAACTTTCAAGTAGGGAGGACTGGAGCTCAACAAACTTCAGAGGAAATTGTGTTCTAAGCACCAGGACACAGAAAGCAACATAAGTTCATTCTCAGATGCGATGAGGCTGCTATTCCTTTTCAGCAACTTCAGAAAAACAGCGAGATCCAGCAACGCTTGGACAAAGTTCATTGAGTCCAATTCCAACAGGCTTGGGGACAAGGTGGAGAGGTGGGAGGGAGAGGAAAGCACTGGGATCCTGGCTAGAACTTAATCCTCTCCCACTTTAAGCATCCAGATGTCCTCGAAACACACACTTGGATATGTCATTAAACAATGACAGCCAGAAGATGCACACTTTTGGCAGACCAATCTTAAGGGCCTTAGAATGCTACTTAATGAACCACATTGAAGAGATAAAAGATTTTTCAGCATACAATATGACAACAAAATCATATCATGAACATGGACTGCTACCCCGTTGGTCGCTCTGCAAAACACACAACACATCTGGGTATTTTTTTTTTTTTTAGTTCAGATGTTAGGAGGCATGCAGGACACCAGAGCCTTGAGATTTTGTCCCATTCAGTGGTCTTTTCATCAACAAGTGCAAGGCTTTCCAACTTTCATAGTTTACTGTCCACGAGTGACAAATGCAATGATGAGTTAACTCCCTCTTCAAAGAAAAGAAAAGAAAACAATTTCTCCAACCCTAATGAAAGTTCATATCAGATGACAGTCTTGATAAGCAACTGATTACAGGTATCCTATCGGTCACGATCTTTCACAAAAAAATCAATATGCTCATAAATAAAATTTTCCTGATTTTTTTTTTTTACATTAAAAAACAATGTCTGACTCACAAGATTTAGTACAAGTAAGGCACATTATCAAAATTATATATATATATATACACAAACACACACACACTGCATGTGTGTTTAATAAAATGCAGCTCACAATACAAAGGTAGAAATAGTGCTGTTAAGGGTCCTATGTGCTTGTAACATTTTGAGAAGCTGAAATAACACCTCCCTTTTTTTGCGGAATGAAGGCAGTGGCTCCCAAACCCAGGGGCGTAGCCAGACCTTGATGGGAGGGGGGCCAAATCCCAAGGTGAGGGGGCACATTTTGGCCTCCTCCCCGCCACCGGCCCCCCCCACCGCGGATGATATCGCCTCCCCCCCACCCCGCCAACTAAAGCGTTTGTCCCGCACTGGTCTCACTTTGCCTGGTGCCATGTTCTGTTTTAGGTTGCTGTGCACGCTCATTTTAATGAAACTGAGCATGCTTGTTCAGTTTCATTAAAACGAGCATGCACAGCGACTGAAAACAGGACAGGGCGCCAAACAATGTGAGATCAGCACAGGACAAATGCTTTAGCTGGCAGGGGTTGGGGATCCCCGCCAGCCAAACCGGGGGCCCCAGAGACAATTTGGAAGGGCCCAGGCCCCCCATAGCTACGCCACTGCCCAAACCTGGTCCTGGAGACACCCCAGCCAATCAGGTTTTCAGGATAGCTACAATGAATGAATATGTCCTCACTGCATGAAAATCTCTCTGAAGAATATTTATTGTGGATATCCAAAGACCTGACTGGCTGGGGTATCTTCAGAATCAGGTCTGGGAACCACTGGACTAAGGATTTGTTTCAATAGTGCTTAATGACTACACAGCAAGACAGAAAAAAAAAAACCTCGTCAAAAGTAAACAAGCTTAGTCACCACTGGCATGTATTTCTGGATATTGCGACAGAAACCAGATAAATATTGCAGCATTTTCTCCAGGTACGTGGCTGACAACTTTTCTTTTCTTAGTACAAATATTGCTTATGTTTGAGATTCTGAAGCATTTAGTGTTAATTGCATAACAATTTCTAAAAATGCTGATCTCGGACTATAGTTCATGAATGCATCTCCTTTGGACTCTGTTCCGCCCTCACTTTTAAAAAGTCCACACACACAGAATCATTTTCAATTAAGACAATTTACAGTAAAAAATTTTTTACACGTATTGCAATGAAAAATTTTTGTTTAAAAAAAATCTGAATTGTACATTAAAAATATAACACTACGTAACTCCTTTGCCAAGGAGAAAGAATTTAAACATCTTGATTATCAGGGTTGAGACATGTACTGTCAGAGGTCAGTCACTTTGTTCTCCAGTGCTGCAGCGATCTGTTGCAGTCGGAAGGCGAGCTGCATCCGTTGCGCGGCAGGGTCTTCCTCTAACGCATTGATGATCTGACAAACATAAAAAGTAATTACAGTGAAATATAAACACAAATAGACAAAAGCTCCCCCTCACAAAAATACTTAAAAACAAAATAATCCCAATAAAGGGGGGGATTTTCCACATTCACAATTTGCAAATTAGAAAACAATGTTTTCAACTGGTTCTAAAAAGGATATATCCTCCCATCACCCTATGAGATGCCAATATAGGATTCCAAATTTGAGTGACTACACAAAAATGCACAGTTCCTAGTAAGAAATTTCTTAATACTTTAGTCAAGGCAATACATAGGCTACTAATGAAAAGGTGTGAAATTAATACAGTAGAGTCCTGATTATCCAGCATAAAATGGGACCAACTGGAATAACCAAAAATTTCAGATAATCCTGATATGTCAGGGCACCACTATCACACTCACTGCATCCCTCCCTCTGTCCCCAAACAGCTGCAACCTGCACGTCCCCAGAAATTCCCCAAAGTTTTTCCTCCCCCATAGGCCCCCCTTCCATGGGTCTACCCTATAGTCCCCATGCTGGCACCACTTTCAAAATGGTTACCACGACCTCTAGCGACAGTCTCGCCCATATTGGTTCCAATCTCAAAATGCTAGAGGCTGTGACAGCCATTTTGACAGCAGAGCTGGCATAGAGGATCACTCCTGCACTGACTTCACTGCTAGACTACCTGGGACTATAAAATAGTGTGTGTGTGAGGGGGGGGGTGGGGCGTCTGTGATGTGCAACTGCTATTGTTTGAGTGGGTTGGTGGGCAGGAGTGGAGGCACTGGAGTGGCAGTTCCAGGATGTGCGGCTACTACAATTTGGGGGCCGGGGAGGGAGGAATGTAGCGTGTGATAATGCCCCAATATTTGGGAGAGCCCAGATTACCAACTGTCGGATAATTCAAAACATCAGGTAACCAAATGTTGGTTAATCGGGACTCTACTGTATAAATAAGATAATGGATTTCCCCTTAATAGATCAGAAGAGCCTGGCTGGCATATCCAAATCCATTTCTATTCAAAATGTGAAATAAAGAACCTAAAACCCAATGCTGTAGGAAGCCAGTGTAACAGTTTTACAACAGAGCAGTGCTTGTCAACCCTCTCCTCGAGGCACACCCAACCAGTCAGCTTTTCAGGATTACCATGACAAGGAATTGCACACAGCAAACACCCATTGTATTCAAATCTCGTGTTGTGCTAATCCTGAAAACCAACTGGCTAGGTCTGCCTCCAGGAGAGGGTAGAAAAGCACTGCAATAGAGATTGTCTGTCTTTCCTACCATGCCCTCCTGGCAATGAGCTGTGCTGCTGAATTGTGAACATTTTGTAAATTGCCGACGTGATCCCCCAGAGATACCACTGTAGTAGTCTAATTGTGAAAGGCCAATGGCTTCCATAGCTGTTTTGTAGGTTGGTTCAATAAACCATTATGACTCGCCCCAAGTATCTTATTTACATATAAAGTGCCTCTTAAAGATATTTATACCCTTGCACAAATCAAAATAATTTATTTCATCAATTTATAGGTTGCCCAGCAAATTTATGTTCAAGGTGGGTTTCAAATTCACATTCAGAATACAAAGAAGCATATAATATATTAAGGGAGCAATTCAATGACAGATGCTAACATTTGTGTACAAGTTACATGTGTAAATGTTACGAATGCTAGCATGTGTGTGTATGTGCTCACTTAAGCACACAGATGTCACCACACTTCCCAACCACTATTCTGCAAATACCTGCTTAATTTGAATATCACGGCATGGAGCATTGGTAGGCTTCAAACTTCCAGAATACAGTAAGAAACGTGGATGGCCTGCTGCATTTAGGTGGTTTCACTTACACCACCTCTATGGCTGGCACTTGTGCTTTATGCCTAGATATTAAGCACATTAAAATCTAGTTATGCTAGTATTCTATAAAAGAAAGTAGACACCTACTTTCCTTTATAGCAGTGATTCACAAACCTGTCCTGGGGGAACCCCAGTCAGTCTGGCCTTCTAGATATCGGCACTGAATATGCATGAGAGAAAACTGTATGCAATGGAAGCAGTGCATGCAAGTCAATCCAATGAACCACTGCTTTACACAATAGGCTTCTTCCGCGCAAGATGCCCAATTCTAGGCATTAAAAACACAAGACCCATACATACACCATCACCTACCTCAGCTCACATTAACCCTCTCTCTGACCTTAGGGATAACCAAATACCTTCCTATAAAGTGCACTTTCAAATTTCTCCAGAACTTAGTAGCAAGGTGTTGAACAATGTTGGCCCAGTGAATGCAAATGTAGTGGCTCAATTGCCCACGAACCTTGCTACCTGTAACCCTGAACAACCACTCAATTGGACCCAGATGACTGAAGGCTCACTCCCAAGAGTTCCTTTAAGGAGCCTGGTTCATCCTCATGTAGCACCTGCAGCACCAATGCAATGACTTAAGTTATAGGAAAATTCTAGCTGCCCTTCTGACACCATTAAGAACCTGTCACAGCATTTTGCATCATCCAGAGAGATCTTAATGTCACAGACAGGCCAAGACAACCCTTTACAATAACTGAGGCTTCCCATCATGAAGACCTGTAAAGTGATCTTTAGTTGGGAAGCGGGCATGTAGTTACTCTGCTGCTGTAGCAGGTAAAGCATATAAAAAGCACTAATCACCACTTTCACCCGCTGTCTGACAAAGAAGAATCCAGTCAAAGTCCTAGGTCATAGACTACTGACCTCACAATGATCTTGGAACCATCCACCTTCACTGTGCTTGACACATCTGGAATCCTTCCATGGCCCGCCCATAATAGCTCAGCCTTGGAAACATTGAGGCTGTTTTGCACCATGTAGTCTAGGGGTGGGCAACCACAGTCCTTGAGGGCCACAACCCAATAGAGGTTTCAAGATTTCCACAATAAATATATATGAGGTGTATTTGATTTGCATATACTGCTTCCATTGTATACAATTTTGTGCAAATTCTTTGTGGAAATCTTGAAAACTCTATTGGGTTGGGGTCCTCGAGGACTGTGGTTGCCCAGCCCCGATTACGATGTACATAGGTTCCTAAGACAACTGTCAATGGCTGCATGTACATATTAAACAAAGACACAAAAACTTGCTGGTACACCTAATCATTATGAAAACCAAGCCAATTCTTCTTCCCCATCTCCAGCTTTTGTATTCTCCCCCCAGAACCATCCAGAAGCAACATCTAATAAAAATAAATGATCCTGTTGCCTCACCTAGTTATATTTGCTCCTGTTTTATGGTTACTCATACACACACACTCTGTGTCAATTTTTTGTGATATAATTCTGTGACTGAGTGAGGTCATCAACTTACTGCCTCTCTATAAAGCCATGAAGGGACCCTGTGATTACTGCTTCTGTGGCCTCTTTGAAATCCACTCTGATATTTAAGTAGACCCATAGTCATTTAGGGGCCCTTTTACTAAGCCATGTATGCATCTACGAATGCCCAATGTGCACCAAAATGGAGTTATCGCCCGACTACCATGTGGCCCTTGTGCTAATTTCATTTTTGGCGCACGTATCAGACATGCGCCAAGTGGCATTTGATGCGCGTAGGTCATTATTGCCTGGTTACCGCGTGAGATTTTACCGCTAGGTCAATGGCTGGCTGTAAGGTCGCAGACCCAAAATGCACACGCGGCAATTTTGATTTTGCCGCATGTCCATTTTTGGCAAAACCTTTTTAGAGGCTTGCTGAAAAATGGATCGGCGCGCGCCCAAAACCTGCACCTACACTACTGCAAGCCATTTTTCAGCGCACCTTAGTAAAAGGACCCCTTATAAATTCATTTAGTCGGAGTAACATACATTTCCACAGGATTTTGTCTAACAGTGGCAGATTTAATACCAGATGGTAGTCACTCAGCAAGCAGCCATCAAGCCATTTTAACCCTTCTGGAACTATTTCTGAGGTTAGCGAGGATTTAACTTTTAACCCCCAAATGGAAGAAACGAGTCTTACATATTCTAATCACCGAGAGCAGGCAACAATCCACATTTTATCATCTCTTTTTCATGTGCAACTTTCTTTAAATTAGTCACCTTATTTTTTAACTCCTTAGTTTCTTACCTATCTATACGCTCCTTCTTTGCTTATACCATATGCCATATATTAAGACGTTCTATTACGTACTGTGTTGACATTGTAAGTAGTGTACTATGCCATACTTTGTATTACTTGAATATTTTCACTGCTAGAATTGTCTATTGCTTATGTTTGATTTATTCTTACTGTACACCGCCTTGAATGAATTCTTGTAAAAAAGCAGTAAACAAATAAGTAAATATTACATCTGTTCAGCTTTAGCCCTCTTCAATACTTTAGTTATCTCTTTATCTGCCACCTCTTCACTGGTGAACTAGCCTATCACATCTTGAAACTGAAGGCTCAACAATTCTACTGGACCCTGCAGATGGTCGACATTCTCTCAAAATAATCTGTTATGGCTTCAGCTGATGGACCTACCACACTTCCCTTAAGAGACCCCTGCATCATCAGTTTACTCAATCCAAAATCTCAATGCCAACTTACCGAGGACTGCCACTACTTGGTCACAATGGCTTTTTTAAAATCATCTTGAGCCCATACACCTTTTTACTTTTAGTGGCCCCATTTTTTCATTCAACTCAATTAAGCTCTTTTCACCTCTCCATAGACCACAATTAACTGCTTCGCAAACCAAATCCCCTGCAGTGTCCTCCTTTTCCCAACTACAGCTTCCCCATGTGATACAATCTCAATACCACCTTCCATTCCTTAACCAATACCTCTGGAAACACAGAAACAGAAAAATGAAAGCAGATAAAGGCCATATGGCCTATCCAGTTTGCCTACCCATACCATCTACTATCCGTTCCTCTCCTTTATAGATCCTGTGTACTTCTTCCAAACTTTCTTGACTTCAGATAGAGTTTTTGTCTCCATTACCTCCACAGAGAGGCCGTTCAATGAATTCACCACTTTTTCTATGAAGGGGCAAAAGATTAAAGGGGCCCTTTTACAAAACTGCAGGAAGGCTAACGTGTGGGTAGTGCATGCTAAATCGGCACTACTGCCGGGGTAGTTCATGCGCCCAGTGGCAATTCTTAATTTGCAATGTGTGAAAACCTCGTGGTAGAAAATATTTTTCTACTTTCTACTATGGGGGGGGGGGGGGGGGGGGGCATTCCTGGCAGTAATCGGCACTGCTGCCACGTTGGTACGCGCTGCATGGTTATCGTGTGGGTAGCGTGTGAGCCTTCACCGCTAGGTCAATGGCTGGTGGTAAGGGCTCAGGCCATAAATAGCTACTTACAAGTTTTAATTTTTGAGCACACCCATTTCCTGGCTCATTAAAAATGCCCTTTTTCCCAGCCATGGTAAAAAGTGGCCTAGTGCACGCCAAAAAGATGCGCCCACACTACTACAGGCCACTTTTCACTACAGCGCTGTAAAAGGACCCCCTAAAGCACCTGTATTTTGAACTGTATCAGTAGACACTGAACAGGGTAAGTGTATGATACCCCTTATTTGAACATACATACACATATTATATTTATTTATTGCATTTGTATCCCACATTGATCCGTCATGGCGATTGCCATTCCAGAGTAAAAGATACAAGCGGTATTACAAAAAGAACATAAGTGATATAGTAGAATTAAGCAAAACAGGTATGAGATCAAATTTGGAATAATAGATACAGTGATAATGCATTACAGTTCATATAATACATTAAAGTTCAAAAAATGGGTCGATGCGGTATGCCTTGTTGAATAGGTAAGTCTTCAGTAATTTCCGAAAGTTGGTTAAGTGTGTGTGCATTATATATATATATATATATATATATATATATATATATATATATATATATATATATATACATACAGTGGGGGAAATAAGTATTTGATCCCTTGCTGATTTTGTAAGTTTGCCCACTGACAAAGACATGAGCAGCCCATAATTGAAGGGTAGGTTATTGGTAACAGTGAGAGATAGCACATCATAAATTAAATCCGGAAAATCACATTGTGGAAAGTATATGAATTTATTTGCATTCTGCAGAGGGAAATAAGTATTTGATCCCCCACCAACCAGTAAGAGATCTGGCCCCTACAGACCAGGTAGATGCTCCAAATCAACTCGTTACCTGCATGACAGACAGCTGTCGGCAATGGTCACCTGTATGAAAGACACCTGTCCACAGACTCAGTGAATCAGTCAGACTCTAACCTCTACAAAATGGCCAAGAGCAAGGAGCTGTCTAAGGATGTCAGGGACAAGATCATACACCTGCACAAGGCTGGAATGGGCTACAAAACCATCAGTAAGACGCTGGGCGAGAAGGAGACAACTGTTGGTGCCATAGTAAGAAAATGGAAGAAGTACAAAATGACTGTCAATCGACAAAGATCTGGGGCTCCACGCAAAATCTCACCTCGTGGGGTATCCTTGATCATGAGGAAGGTTAGAAATCAGCCTACAACTACAAGGGGGGAACTTGTCAATGATCTCAAGGCAGCTGGGACCACTGTCACCACGAAAAACATTGGTAACACATTACGACATAACGGATTGCAATCCTGCAGTGCCCGCAAGGTCCCCCTGCTCCGGAAGGCACATGTGACGGCCCGTCTGAAGTTTGCCAGTGAACACCTGGATGATGCCGAGAGTGATTGGGAGAAGGTGCTGTGGTCAGATGAGACAAAAATTGAGCTCTTTGGCATGCACTCAACTCGCCGTGTTTGGAGGAAGAGAAATGCTGCCTATGACCCAAAGAACACCGTCCCCACTGTCAAGCATGGAGGTGGAAATGTTATGTTTTGGGGGTGTTTCTCTGCTAAGGGCACAGGACTACTTCACCGCATCAATGGGAGAATGGATGGGGCCATGTACCGTACAATTCTGAGTGACAACCTCCTTCCCTCCGCCAGGGCCTTAAAAATGGGTCGTGGCTGGGTCTTCCAGCACGACAATGACCCAAAACATACAGCCAAGGCAACAAAGGAGTGGCTCAGGAAGAAGCACATTAGGGTCATGGAGTGGCCTAGCCAGTCACCAGACCTTAATCCCATTGAAAACTTATGGAGGGAGCTGAAGCTGCGAGTTGCCAAGCGACAGCCCAGAACTCTTAATGATTTAGAGATGATCTGCAAAGAGGAGTGGACCAAAATTCCTCCTGACATGTGTGCAAACCTCATCATCAACTACAGAAGACGTCTGACCGCTGTGCTTGCCAACAAGGGTTTTGCCACCAAGTATTAGGTCTTGTTTGCCAGAGGGATTAAATACTTATTTCCCTCTGCAGAATGCAAATAAATTCATATACTTTCCACAATGTGATTTTCCGGATTTAATTTGTGATGTGCTATCTCTCACTGTTACCAATAACCTACCCTTCAATTATGGGCTGCTCATGTCTTTGTCAGTGGGCAAACTTACAAAATCAGCAAGGGATCAAATACTTATTTCCCCCACTGTATATATATACATATATATATATATATATACATACACACACACATATATACACACACACATATATACACACACACACGTAATTTATTTCAACTTATTTATGGTTTTCCAATAACATTTGTGATATATAGTTATGTTTATTGGTGACTGGGATTGCTACCTTTATTTTTACATTCACATTCATCTATTTAACCTATTACAGGCCTTATTAGGCCTTGTGCAAAATAGTGATAATTTTGGTTTACTATGACAAAGGATGGAATGGCTTATATAGTCAAGACTGCTCGGTTTCTTAATTTGAATTACTTTTTTAATGTTTCAAAAATTGTTCTTTCAAGTGTAGCATCTTGAATCACTTTTAGACAGCAGAATTTGAACAATTTACAAAGACATGAAGGCACGGTAGCTGAAACTGACCAATCAATGGACATCTCACATCCCCAGAATAGAAAGTAACTTATTTGAACTACAGTTAACCCCTGACTATTGGAGAAGGAAGTCCATTAACATGCTTCTGTGGTAAAGCATTTTCTTGTTTAATTTCAAGATAGAGATGGGAAAAAGATGCCAAGGAACAGAAAAATCCTTTAAATATCAGCATCTCATAGACTTTGGTTTAATTCCAAGCAGTGGTGTGCTGGAGCAGGCTCTCACAGGCTCGCAAGAGCCGGTTGTTAAGTTTTTAAGAATTTTGGGAGCCGGTTGTTAAAGTAGGGCCCTCCATGGCTACTTTAACAACTGGCTCCCAAAATGTGGGCTTGGGCCCCCCTGCTGAATTATCTTTTACTTTGCTGGTGGGGATGCTGAGCCCTGCCAGCCAAGTAAATAGACTACTGCTGCTCCCCGCTCCTTGTTTCCAGCTCTGGCCAGCAGGCTGAGACTTCTCAAGCATGTGAGAGAAGTTCCAGCATGCTGCTCAGAGCAAGACGTTGGGAGTGGTGGCAGTCCATTTATTGGCTGCCAGCAAAGGTATGCCTAGCGTGCTCGCACGAAGGGAGGGAGGAGAGAGAGGCAAGTGTTGCTCCCCCACCCCGGCCACCCCTGGCCCTTCCAACTGCAGAGCTGGCTACGTCCGGAGAAAGAGCCTGTTAAAAATTTACCAGCACACCCCTGATTCCAAGGGACCTGATGGAGACATTTGCAACTCCAGAACCAAGGTTTAACTCTTTCTTGTAGCAACGAAGGGCGAAGGGCGACTAAAATGATAGCGGGGATGGGACGACTTCCCTATGAAGAAAGACTAAGGAGGCTAGGGCTATTCAGCTTGGAGAAGAGACGGCTGAGGTGAGACATGATAAGAGGTATATAAAATAATGAGTGGAGTGGAACAGGTGGATGTGAAGCGTCTGTTCACGCTTTCCAAAAATACTAGGACTAGGGGGCATGCGATTAAACTACAGTGTAGTAAATTTAAAACAAATCGGAGAAAAGTTTTTTTCACCCAACGTGTAATTAAACTCTGGAATTCATTGCCGGAAAATGTGGTGAAGGCGGTTAGCTTAGCAGAGTTTAAAAAGGGGTTGGACGGTTTCCTAAAGGACAAGTCCATAAACCGCTACTAAACAGACTTGGAAAAATCCAAAATCCCAGGAATAACATGTATAGAATGTTTGTACGTTTGGGAAGCTTGCCAAGTGCCCTTGGTCTGGATTGGCCGCTGTCATGGACAAGATGCTGGGCTCGATGGACCCTTGGTCTTTTCCCAGTATGGCATTACTTATGTACTTATTTAGCTTAAATGTAGTTCGAAATTAAGCATATCCCCATCATCTGCTTCACTTAGATGATTTTTTTTTTTGTTTTACAAACGCTCTAGAGATCAAGAGAAACTTTTCACTGAATCCTTCCAAGATCGTTTCTGCCTGCAGAAGGTGCTCACTTGTTTAGGGTGTGGATCCTTCTGCTTCCCCACAACTTCTGAACTCAAATGGCCAGTGGAAGCATCAATTCCACTGATATGGATACATTTTTTTTTTCTGGCTCACCAGCCTCTTTCTACAAGGATTTTAATTATTAGGGTGTACAACTGTGTATGTAGCACAACATGAACAAGAGCCCTGAAGTGTTGGGTTACACAGAAAGATGTGCTCTGAATTAGCTGCCAAGTGCAATGCCCGAGCGTTTTAAGCACAAGGATTAGGAGCCATGCCAGCCTAATGTTTCTTTAACCCTCTAGAAACTTTCACCACTGAATTTACAGACCAGTTACAATTTGCCCTAACCATTCAACCCAATGTCCTTCCTAAAGCAGAAAAACAAGTAGTCACTTGGGTTTTTGCTTTACTTAAAGCCCTCAAAATAAATGTTTTTCCATCTGTACAGACAAGCTCTATGGCTGACGTCCAACTGAAAAGCTTTCATCTCTAGAGCACTCACTCTTCCCAGAAGAAATTTTAACCTCTGGTTTGGTTTTGTTTAAACCAAATGCAGACAAGTCGATTAAATGATCAGATGATTCCAAGAGGATTTTCTTTGGGTTTCAAGGTTTTGCAGCTGCGCCAACTCAAACATAACTGTATTCTTTAACTTATGGCAGTAAAGTGATAATTGGAAGCTTAACACACTGTTCATAAACTGCTGTTAATTTTCATCATTTCTAAGCCTGTAATTATTTTGACCATTTTTCAAATATAACTTTGCAGGACTGAGTCCCAGTCTTATAATCCAGTGACTGTTTGCTGGGCAGGGCCTGTAGTCATTCAGCTGGGATTCCTGTCCTTGACATACTCATGGTACACGACTCACGCAGTTACACCCAATTCCTAATTGCTCTCACATTAGCTGAGAGGATGATATTCAGCATGGTTAACTAGGCAGAAATGGCTCCTAACAGGTTAAATTGTGCTGTCCACATCCAAGTCCTATTATTAGGTTTCAATCTGCTGTTTCCTAGTTTACCTCACTTATTGTATTTTATGTTTATATTTGGTCATTTTATTATTGTTATGCTGTTTACAAAACTAAGGTTTACATTAAACTGTACCTGCTGTATAGCACCTTGGGTGAATCTCTTCATAAAGGCAGTTAATAAATCCCAATAAATAAATAAATAAGCAAGCAAGCAAACCAAGTTATCCAGGTACAGGGCAAGGAATATCAGCTATCCCAGATAACTTTCAACAGCTGGGAAAGTCTTGGATATTCAGTGCTGATACCCAGATTAGGCCTGGCACTGAATATTGAGGACTAATTCAGCCATGGCAGATAGTGTGGGTTAGTTTCGATTATGCTGTGCTAAGTTTCTTGCCAGGCCCATAAACAAGCATAAAAAAAAAAAAACTCCTTACCCTTACTGCTGCATTGATGGACATGCTTGGTTTTGACTCTCTTCCGACCTTCATGAAGGGTTATAATAAGGGATTTTTTTTTCTGTGTCTTGGGCATTATAAATCAGAGTTCCTTGGTGGTCCACTTTATCCTCCATACTGTTTAATAGTTCTGTGAGGCCTTTGGCCTATGTTATTGAAAACGTTAACATTTACGTCTGATGTATGCTGATGATTTACAGCTGTAAGACCTTTCTGGTCAACTGCAGAAACCATATTGAGGTCTGCATGCTACTACCCTTTGATTAAACCCTATAAAAGGAAAGGCACTCTGGCTCAGTTCCCCTACTGTGTTAAATATAAGTTTGTTACTTTCAGCAGATGGGGGGGGGGGGGGTTATTTCTCTCCCATGTATGTAGCTTGGGAATTATTGACCCACTCTTGAATCGGCATTTACAAAGTGGAGCAGTGTCAAGAAATTGTTTTGCTCAACTAAAGCAAATCCATCAACTCAGTCACTTTCTGGATAAAAAAAAGAACTACTTAAATTCATGTCTTAACTAACATTGAAGCTGGTTAATTATAATTGCTTTGTACATAGGCATTTTCTCAAATTTTCAGTTGGTCCATAATGCAGTTTAGAAGCTTTCATGAGGCCTTAAATACAATAAGGATATTGATCCTTGGCTAAGAGAACTTCATTAACCTCCGGTGCTTGAGACTGGAGTCAGTTTAAGATTTTATTGATTGGTCTATTTTATCTAAATAACTTTTTTAAGCTTTTGCTTTCCGTGAAGAGCACTTTAATCAGATAATTTCTAAAATACCTGCAGAAATGCACGGGTATTTGCTAGCATATGCGGCGGAAGCAGCCATTTAACAAAGATGCACGTTGAAAAAAAATGCATGGCACAGACCTGGCAGCTTCCGTATGAAGATGGCAGCACTTACTCGTGAAGTGGCGATTTCACAACTTTCCCATCTAAGTGTTAACATTTCCACATATAGCTGGACCATTTTACAAGCCTGCATGTGTTAAGTGCCACCAATTAAGTAGTGAGGCCTCAAGTTTCACTTGGTTTCATTTCTGAGTATTGCGTTCAGTTCTGGTCACCAGATCTCAAAAAAGATATAGTGGAATTAGAAAAGGTTCAAAGAAGAGTGACCAAAATGATAAAGGGGATAGAACTGCTCCCATATGAAGAAAGGCTAAAGAGGTTAGGGCTCTTCAGCTTGGAAAAGAGATGGCTGAGGGGGAGATATGATTGAGATCTACAAAATTCTGAATGGTGTAGAACGGGTTAAAAGAGTGAAAAATCGATTCAAAGACTAGGGGACACTCAATGAAATTATATGGAAGTACTTTAAAGCAAATAGGAGGAAATATTTTTTCACTCAACAAATAGTTAAGCTTTGGAACTCTCTGCCGGAAGATGTAGTTAACAGCGGTTAGCGTATCTGAGTTTAAAAAAAAAGGCTTGGACAAGTTCCTGAAGGAAATGCCCTGTTATTGAGATGGACATGGGGGAAGCCACTGCTTGCCCTGGGATTGGTTGCATGGAATATTTCTACTATTTGGGATTCTTCCAGGTACTTGTGATCTGGATTGGCCACGGTTGGAAACAGGATAATGGGCTGTATGGACAATTGGTCTGACCCAGTATGGCTATTCTTATTTTCTTATATAAATGGGATTTAAGGAGAAAGACTAGTTTAATCTCTCTTGAAAAGCACTGGCTGAAATGAACATTTTGAAATCTATGCTCGTCTTTAAGCAGGAGTAAATCCTGATGTGGAAATTTCCCCCATACACGTCTTTCCTTTGTAAAATGGGAAATATACATCCAGATTTTAGTCCCACCCATGCCACACCTTCTTGAAATCTCTACATAGTGAAGATATCCATTTGTAAATAGCAGATTTCTAAAACTTTTACATGTCTATGCGATATACACACGTAGAAGATGCTATTTATACATGGTTGTTTCTAAAATAATGGCCAATATGTAAAAAAATACACTAATGTAAAATATAGAGAGAAATCAATAATGTTCATGAACATAGACAAGGTAAAAATATGTTTTGCTTTGGTATCCTTTTTTCTCTGGCATGCCCTCGAAACCAGGCTTACAAACATTTCCTTAAGGGTATGTGTAAAATATGAGGATAGTTTCCTTTTGATAGTAACCTATATTATTATGGGTAGGATTCAGAGGTATACTTAATTTATTTTGGTTTTCATTCTCTTTCAGATTGATTTAATACCTTTCTGAATTCCCTCCCTTCTTCTATGATGCAGGCTGGGAATTATATTTTCTATTGAATACCTGCCTTGTTAATCCCAGAGGTTATATTTTTTAAATTAAATGAGTATATTTACTTGTAAAGTGAATGTATTGAAAAATTTACTACTAAAAACCAGGCTTAAGAATTACCTTTCAGCTGCCAGTCAAAGTCTGGCTGTTTAAGAAAGCTTTTGGGTAATGATGTTATTGAATTGCTGTCTTACCTGGTTGGGAGAGGGCTGCTTTTAAGTATTTCTGTATTGTGGGACCATTTGTGTTCTGTAGTTTTCTGTAATTTTATTGGCTCATTTTAGGTTTGCAGGAAGATTAAAATTTTTTAATCATGATTAATTGTGCAATTAAAAGGTGCCTGCCAGATTCTTATTTCTGTCTCTCCCTCCTCTCTGCCCCCCAGTCCAACATCTCTCCCTCCTTCCTCCCCTCTATGGGTACCATACCCCTTCTTTGTTCCATCCCCTATAAAAAATAATATGTCACCTCTACATGCATTATGCAGCAGCGTCTGCTCTCTCTCCACCCTCCCACCCAATGTCTACCCTTTTCTGCACTCTCTCCCCCCTTTCAATTACATCCAACATCTACTCTACTCTCTCATTCTCTGCAGTTTCTCCCCACTTTCCATCTACGTCTGCCCTCTCTTTCCCCCTGAAATAAAAAAAACAAACAAAAAAAAAACAAACAAAGGAGGGTTCACCTGTTGGCAGGAGTGGCACAAGCAGACAGGTACAGCAGCTTCGGGCTTCCCTGGTGAGAGTCCTCTGTACTAAGTAACCCAGGGGACGGAGAAAGGCTGCAGGAACCAGCATTGAGGCAGCCGCGGGGCGGTGACTCTAGGAGCTGCATCACCGGCATCAGAAAGCCCACCCAATGCATGGCCTTGACCATCTGCGCGTAAGGCTTCACAGAGGAAGAATGAAGGGTAGCCTATGGCTGGCTCTGCCTGACCCAGAAACAAGCAGTTACATCTGGGTCCGGAACAGCCAGCCTTCTGCCTGCAGCAGACGTCAGCGCTAATTGCGATGAAATATTTTAGTGGTCGTTAAATATTTTAGCAGCCGTTAATAACTTTATGAGTTAATCACATTATTGATGCATTAAATTTGCATCCAGAGTTTGTTTTATTTATGATAATTTGATTTTATTTTATGATGTATTTTCTGCTGGGTTGCTGCTATTTATTGCACTTCCCTTTGAGGTATGTACAAAAGGCGAGGAGCACATGTAAATAAATGTTTACACTTTGTTGTCCTTGTAAATAGATCAGGTTTAGGAGTCTTAAATGGGAAACTGAAGATTTGTTGGGAAATACGGACTAGGACCAGAACCGAGTTCTCTCTGTACTCTGTAACTTATTTCAGTGTTAGTATTATTATTTTCTTTCTTGCCACTTTTTACTTAATTCACTTTACTTTGTAAACACAGTTTAAAATTGTCATGCCAATAAACTTACCTGATAATGAAAGAGCAATGATTTCGGTATGTTAAGGCTGACAATGGACCACTATTTTGTGGTACACTGATTACTGAGATTATTGGTGACTCTAGGAGAGCAAGGTTCACCAGCACATTCTGCCACTGACTCTGAAGTAGAATTTTGGTTGATCACAATACAGTGAGAGGAAGCCAGAAAACATATACACACGAATGTTTGTTTGCTCCTGAGGTTACCAAATCATCATGATCAGGCCCAAATGAACCACTTTAAATCCAATACCTTACCTCATCATAATATTTGTTAGTATACTGGTATAACTGATGTAGTGCCACTAGTGTATTTAATGATTCTGTATGAGCCTGCAAAACAAAAACATAAAATGTCAAAACTCTGGCACAACTACTAAACATTTAAGAAAACCTACTATAACAGTGAAGTCCTCTCATAGGCTAGTTGCTTCATGTTAAGAGCTTTAGTTAATGTTAAGAGTTGCATTGCATTGAACCACCATAAAAGAGAAACAGAACCAATTCGAGTATGTTAAAATGATCAAGGTCTTTCTCATTTCCACTGACCTCTGTGTGAATCGTTATGTTTCTCCATTGCAACAATCTCATATTTCCGAGCAAGACAGTGTTTCACCATAAATTCACCTCCAAGAAAATAAGGGGTCCTTTTACTAAGGTGCGCTGAAAAATGGCCTGTGGTAGTGTAGACACGTGTTTTGGGTGCACACAGAATTATTTTTCAGCGCACCTGAAAAAAAATGCCTTTTTAAAATTTTTGCCGAAAATGGACGTGCGGCAAAGTGAAAATTGCCGCGCATCCATTTCGGGTCCGAGACCTTCCTGCCAGTCATTGACATAGTGGAAAAGTCTCACACGGTAACTGGGCGGTAATGACCTACGCACGTCCGAAAATAAAATTTATCAGACGCGTGCCAAAAATGAAATTACCGCAACAGCCACATGGTAGCCAGGCGGTAACTCCATTTTGACGTCCGTTGGGCTTGCGTAGACGCTTACGCGTCTTAGTAAAAGGACCCCTCCCCTACCTGTTCTAATTATTCACAACAACCATCTTAACTGCTAATGCTAACAAATGCACCAGCTTTACCAAAATGTGACTTGCACAATGATTTCTATGTTATGATTTCTTCTTGTAAATTAAAAAGAGCAAATATGTGTTCATACGCCAGTCCAAAATGATTTTACATGTGTGAGAAACTGCCTATTCCAGGGCTACATGGAGTCCTTCAGCTGTGTAGGGTCATGTCAGACACGATAGGGACCAGGGCTGAAATTTCAAAAGGAGAATTCAAGCCTGCCAGAAGGCAATGCCTCCTTGAGCTTTGCACAAGCCTAATTCCCCCTGCGATATGGATCCCAGGGCAACTGTCGTAACACTGATCCTGCATCTGGGACTCAAATAGGAATGTCCATCATTGTGCCTGGAAATCCTGTTTCTTTTAAAGGAAATCTGGCTTGGCGCTATGGTTCTATTCATTCATTTTAAGCTGTGCTGTCCAGGTGACAGTCATAGTCTAGTACCAAGTAAATCCTTGGAGACGGGAGAGGTTCCGTGGGATTGGAGAAGAGCGGATGTGAACCCTCCTCACAAAAGTGGTGATAGGGAAGAAGCTGGAAACTAACTACAGGCCGGTTAGCCTAACTTCGGTTATTGGGGAAGTGATGCTGAAGGAAAGGATAGTGAATTTCATGGAAGCCAATAAGTTGCAAGATCTGAGACAACATGGTTTTACCAAAGGTAAATATTGCCAAACAAATCTCATTTAATTCTTTGACTGGGTGTCTAGAGAATTGAATCAAGGACGTGCTATAGATGTAATCTACTTAGACTTCAGCAAAGCTTTCGACACGGCTCCCCACAGGAGGCTTTTGAATAAACTTGACACGCTGAAGATAGGACCCGACGTGAACTGGATTAGGAACTGGTTGATGGACAGAGAGGGTGGTGGTTAATGGAATTCACTCGGATGAGGGAAAGGTGAGTAGTGGAGTGCCTCAGAAATCGGTGCTGGGGCCGATTCTGTTCAAAATATTTGTGAGTGACATTGCCGAAGGGTTAGATGGTAAAGTTTGCCTTTTTGCGGATGATACCAAGATTTGTATCAGAGTGGACACTCCTGAGGGAGGGGAAAACATGAAAAAGGATCTGCAGAAGCTAGAAGAATGGTCTAATGTTTGGCAATTAAAATTCAATGCGAAGATATGCAAAGTGACACACTTATGGAGTAGAAATCCACTGGAGACGTATGTGTTAGGCGGTAAGAGTCTGATATGTACAGGCAGGGAGAGGGATCTTGGGGTAATAGTATCTGAGGATCTGAAGGCGACGAAACAGTGTGACCAGGCAGTGGCCGTAGCCAGAAGATTGCTAGGCTGTATAGAGAGAGGTGTGACCAGCAGAAGAAAGGAGGTGTTGATGCCCCTGTACAAGTTGCTGGTGAGGCCCCACCTGGAGTATTGTGTTCAGTTTTGGAGGCTGTATCTTGCTAAGGATGTAAAAAGAATTGAAGCAGTGCAAAGAAAAGCTACAAAAATGGTATGGGATTTGCGTTACAAGACATATGAGGAGAGACTTGCTGACCTGAACATGTATACCCTGGAGGAAAGGAGAAACAGGGGTGATATGATACAGATGTTCAAATATTTGAAAAGTTATTAATCCGCAAACGAACCTTTTCCATAGATGGGAAGGCGGTAGAACTAGAGGACATGAAATGAGGTTGAAGGGGGAGAGACTCAAGAAAAATGTCAGGAAGTATTTTTTCACGGAGAGAGGGTGGATACTTGGAATGCCCTCCCGAGGGAGATGGAGGAGATGAAAACGGTAACGGAATTCAAAAAAGTGTGGGATAAACATAAAGGAATCCTGTTCAGAAGAAATTTATCCTCAGACGCTTAGTGGAGATTGGGTGGCAGCACCGGTGGTTAGGAGACGGGGCTAGTGGTTGGGAGGCTTGGCTAGTGCTGGCCAGACTTCTACAGTCTGTGCCCTGAAAATGGCAGATACAAATCAAGGTCAGGTATACAAATGAAGTAGCACATACGAGTTTATCTTGTTGGGCAGACTGCATGGACCGTACAGGTCTTTTTCTGCCGTCACTTACTATGTAAGTAGGTCCATATTTTTCAACATAGCTGCATAATTGTGTATTTAATACATTCTAAAGTTCAAACCAGCATGGCTGCTTTACAAAAGCTGGAACTATTTAGAGCTACCTGATACTTGAAAAAGAAAGCCTCTAGCTACAGCTGAAATAACGTGGTTTTACCCTGGTTGCAAATTTACAAACCAAAACTTAGAAATAATTCTCACCAGCTTATTTATAGACTTTTTTTTGGTTAAGAAACTTAATTTCTTTGTTTTTCACAACAGAACTGTTTTTGTTATTTAGAAAAAAAGGAGTATGGAAGAAATTATGTCCTTGCATAAAAAACTAAAAATGAAATAGTGTAAAAGAAAAAGGACAGAAATGAGGACAGAAAATTACCAGGTTAAAGTGCGGTATAATAGGTTTTGCAAAAAGTGTGTAAAAGAACTGGACAATCAATATATTAAAGGGGATAAATTAAGTCTCATGAGTTAGGGTTTTTCAAATTGGGGAACAGACAGCTGAGGGGAGGTATGATAGGTCTTTTAAATCCTAAGTACAGTGAGTAGTGTAAATCAATTTTGTACCTTTCGAAACTAGGAGACAAGCCATGAATTTACACAGTAATATTTTTTTTCCTATTTGTTTAAAAATAT
Source organism: Microcaecilia unicolor (assembly GCF_901765095.1). Classification (NCBI taxonomy): domain Eukaryota; kingdom Metazoa; phylum Chordata; class Amphibia; order Gymnophiona; family Siphonopidae; genus Microcaecilia; species Microcaecilia unicolor. The sequence goes on from NC_044040.1 coordinate 49,612,977, forward strand.
GTTGTCAATTAACAGATAGATTAACTCGAACTCGTCAGAGCAAGTGGTAAAAGCAGTTAGCGTTACCCGGGTTTAATTAAGGTTTAGACAAATTCCTGGAGAAGTGGTTCCCAAACCTGGTCCTGGAGGCACCCCAGTCAGTCAGGTTTTCAGGATACTCACAATGAATATTCATGAAAGGTTTGCATACACTGTCTTCACTGCATGCAAATTTATCTCATGAATATTCATTGCGGATATACTGAAAACCTGACTGGCTGGGGTGCCTCCAGGACCAGGTATGGGAACCACTGTCCTGGAAGCAAAGTCTATACACCATTATTAAGGTAGACCTAGGGAAAGGCACTGCTCAGCCCTGGGGGTTAGTAGCATGAAAACTATGTCTACTTTTTGGGAACCTGCCAGTTACTTGCGACTTGACTTTGCCACTGTTGGGAAAGAGAACGCTGGGCTTGTTGGATCTTTGATCTGATCAGGATGGCAATTCTTATTTTCTCATGTCACATTGTTGAGCTTGAGAGCTAAAGACCTTTAGTTAGAGATATTCCCCATACGTACCCTGGAAATCTCAGCTAAGTGTGTATTCATATCCTGGTCGCTCACTTGTACCATTTGACGAATACCTTTGTAATAGCTGCAAAAGAAAAAAAAAATGCTTTGCTATGAAAGCAGCATGTCCTGTGGTTTTACTTGCAGTACAAATCTTTGTCACATTGCTTCTTCTCTCTGTCCTTCTGATCTATTCTTTCAAAAGAAAAAAAATGAGGGAGAAAGAATAGAGGGCAGATAGAAAATTGTATTCCCTTGGGGAACAGGAAAATACTTACTGAACCTGAATGTAACTTGCCTTGAGCTAAGTTCAAATCCAAATCTCTTACTGTCTGGAGAGCGGAGTTGGCAAAAGCTCCTTAAAATAATACCAGTAGATCACAGAATATTCATCAGGTGTTACATAGTGACTATAAAAGCTTGGGCAAGTCTTGACTACTAAACCAAAATGGGGCTTAGAAGGCTTTAGAATATAATTTTACACCAATTTGGACACCAGCATGGATAAAAGGCAGCATTTATGCATTTCACTGAGGAAGAGAGATACCATCATCAGATAGAATGAGAATTTATTTTATATACCCATTCACAGGTTTGGTTCTGTGATGAAAACAGTGGGTTTCTAAGCCTGTGAACCATATTAATTATTTCATGAAGTGTATTTCTCCTCGGTCAGCAGATGGCGATTGTTTTCAGTTTTAAAGCTGTTGCAGAGAAGATTACTTTCTTTTTCAATTTAGCCTTGTAAAAAAGGGAACTTGCAGTACCATTGGCCAGACTACTTTCAAAATTGGTGCCCTGGGCTCTGATTGGCCCTGGAGTTTAAAGCTAGCCAGGAGGTACTAGATTTTCTTTAGTCTCAGCTTGGGGGTACAGAGGAGAAACATCTCTGTCCTGAGACCCTGTTCAAGGCTTGTGAGCAGTTATTTTCTGACACTCCCCAGGTGCTATCCAGGTAGTAACAAAATGTTAGGTAGTTTTAATGTTGATCCCTGTTTTAGTTATCTGTTATTGCTTGCTGTACCTTTTCACCTGGTTTTTCAAATGTTCACTGTTTTACTGTAACAATAAACCTATTAGTTTATTGGCTTTGCTGTACTGGACTAAGAATCCTGGTGGTTTGTGTTTTGGGTCTGTGAGTGCTTTCTAGGAACTGTGGGACCCCTGGGAGTGTGGCCCTAGTGTCCTAGAAATCACTAGGGAATAACTTGTGAGTGGAAGACTCACCCAGATGCAAGTGGAACCTAGTGTGTGGGGTGGACGGTTGGCTAGTATACAGCATGTGCCCAGGTGCAGGTGGGCCTGAGCAGTGCTGGGACAGACCCTCTAGGTGGCTGCGGGGTTAACCCCAGGTGGGTGCTAGGCATTCCATGACAGGGTCTCTTTCATGAATCTACCCCATTGTGTAGAAGTAGGCTTTATGTTTGTTTGTGTCTACTTTGTATACCCCCACATAATTTTCCACGTGTAAACATTTTTCATTCAGAAAACGGTTCATAAAATTGCTCCCATATGTACAAAGGGATAACTATTCAATTTCATGAGCATATTATTTCCTCTGATCATATCTACAAAGAAGTTTCGTATCTCGGTAGCAGAGGAAAATAAACATATATACAAATTTTGAATTAAAGAAAGCAAATGGCTTACTCTTCTACCATCTTCTTGTAGGTGGAGATCTCTTTTGCATAAAGTAACTTGTTGCTAGGAGAATCCTGAAATATAATATGGAAGAAAAACTTTAAATAAACTACTCAATTTGTTGAAATTTGGACTGCACTGTGGATCAAGTTGCTACGGGTAAGCAGTATACTACAGATTCAATTATTGATGGTATTTCATTGTCCATTTCCACATATTATTAACTGCTATGCTATTCCATAACTGTAACCCCTGATGTAGACGATACGCTGAAACACAGCCCCTTATGGATCTTCAATAAAATTTGCCTCCTTCACCACTTCTTATGGCTAACTACACTCCTTTTTCCTGCTTCCCTTTAATCCTGGAAAAACCGAGTCGTGGAGAGGACAAATTTTTCTAGGCAGTAGCGAGACAGATGTGTCAAGAATTTCAGTACTTATGTTTTTTTTTTAGGTCTGTATTCCTTATAAATTTATGTTATTTCCATAGTTTGGAAGAAGAATTTGGGAATGTGGTTAGTTAGGACAGCTGCCTTGTAGAATGCCTGTCCAGCAATATGGCATAGTAACTGCCCTGAGGTCACTGTATATACAGTATTTCTTAAAAAACTTGATTGCTTAGAATAGGCTTCTACTAGTTACTGGTCTTAACATCTGGTGTGTCTTTCAGTCAATATACAGTTGTACAGGTGGGTTTTTAAAAAGCCTGGACAAGGTTTATTTATTTATTGCATTTGTACCCCACATTTTCCCACCTATTTGCAGGCTCAATGTGGCTTACATAGTACCGTCAAAGGCGTTTGCCCAGTCGGTGGATAACAAATACAAAGTTGTAAAGTGATCATATGAGGTATAAGTGAGGGTTGAAATGGATGAAGATTGCATGTTCCAGAATAGATCCATTAATAGCTACTAGCCAGGTAGATTTGGGGAAAACAACCTCTTACTGTCAAGGAGCTGGGAGTGAACAGGGATTGGATTTCATCAACAGGGTCTGCTGGGTACTTTTTCCCAAGCAAACCAGAACATCCAGCCACATCACAATATCTGGCCAACAGAACAAAATCTGCAGCTACATCTAGTGCAAACAGGGCCACTTTAACCCCTTGTATGTGTGTGTGTGGGGAGACCTAGGCAAACATTTTTGGAAGCCTCTCTCCCCTGGTCCAGCAGCATCCTTCTACCTCTCCCTCCCCCAGCCCAGCAGTGCAGTTTCCTAACCCCTCTAACCTGCTAAGTCATTTCCCAATGGGAAAAAAAAATCAGCATAAAGATGTAGAACTGGTGTCTAGATCACACCACGGATGGATCTGCCAGTCCCACCTCTCTATCAGGAAGTCCACATCAGAAGGGGTGGGACTGGCAGAACCATCAGCGGCACAGTCTACAATGGCTCCGCACCTTTCTGTAGCTTTTTTCCTCTCAGGAAGCAGCGGTGCTAAGGAGGGGGGTGGGGAGGAGGAAGCTGCTGGACCATGGGAGAGGGAGGAAGAGAAGGAAGCTACTGGATCGAGTAAGGGACAGGGAGAAAGATATTGGATTGAGCAAGGAGAAGGCATCAAGATGTTGGATTGGAGTGGTCCCTGTGCTCAGGGATGATTTAACCTATGGTCCTCCTCTGTTAAGCTGGGCCTGAGGCAGCTGCCCCTTTTCCCCCGTAGATAAAAACTGCCCTGAGTGCAAATGCATTAAAATTGTGGCTCTCTCTCTTTACAGATGAATTGGTAATGTGTGTTTGTTCTTTGCGGAAGTGACATTAGGAACAAAACTACATCCACAGCAGCGATGTATTATATTGTTTTCAATTGCTTCTGCTACACTCCATAACAGTCACTGGTGGGGTAGGGAGGAACTTGTCAGTCTTGGGCCAGTGCAAATGTTACTTCAGCTTTACCCTCATGAAATCTTTATTTAAACTTGGATACAACTCCTCCTGTCCTAGAGAACAGCTCTCCCTGATCACCCCACCACACAGCAGGTTGCCGACCACTTACTCTGCTTAATTTGTGCTCTGTCCTTGTACACGCATCCATGAAGGTTTGTGCAATAACCGACAAGGATGCATCCACTACTTCATGAACATGGACGTCAAAGATGAAGTGGGGATTCTTCAAAATATTCACCCAAAACCTCAGAGGTAAGCTGCAGAAGGAAGAAATGTGGTGCAGTGCAGTGAAATCCTTCTGTAACCTTAACTTTTGGCCCAAAAGATGTTTTACATCTTTCACAAGCATGGCACATAGATGATACTGACTATGAAGGCTCCTACATCAGTGTTACTAAGTTAAATCATTTGTAAAATTTCACAGTGCCCCTGGGGAGAGAGAGCATAACTTCTGGTCTAAATTCATACTTCTATTTCTATTCATCCCCTCTAGATGAAGATGTTGAACATCACACTTGATTTCTGGTGCCCCCAAAGATCAATCTCACCAACAACTACAGGATGTGCACTGGTAGACTCACCATCACATCACCAAGGATGAAGAAAAGCATTATGGGTGATGGAGTTGCAGCCTACCTGGAAAATGTATCATATTTAATGCACCAGTTCAACCAGCCAATCTAAGAAGTTGCATACAAGTCTGAATGCAAAAAGTTATTACCGTAGTTAGTTCACTAAGCCCAATCTGCTCAGCTCCACAGGTAACCCAAGGCAGACAATCATAAAAAGAAACTCATTCTGAGGGCAACAAATAAACCAGAACCCCCTGGTACAATGTCTCATCGTTATAGTTACTCAAAGCATCATTTTTTTTCTGGCCTGTACCCTTCTTAAGCCCACCTGTTGGTTTTCCAGATGTGAATTGTATCTTCATCCTTGATTTCATGTTTCTCTGCTTGCTCATCGAGAAAGTCAAAGAAATATTTCACAGCAGGTGGCACAACTTGATGGGATGTGAGAACACTCTGAAAAAAGTTATCTACAAATTGTTGAAGGGTGCCCTGTAGAGAAATCAAAATGAGACACACTGAGAAGTGGCCCAGCAGCAGAACATATGAATGAGTAGTGCTTAGTCTCTCCACAGCATTCTGACTTCTCTTTCACAATGCTGTGATATGACAGGATAGAGCAGGGGGTTCTCAAACCAGTCCTCGGGACACACCCAGCCAATCTAGTTTTCAGGATACCCACAGTGAATATGCGTGAGAGATTTGCATACAAATTTTCATCTCATATATATTCATTGTGGACATCTTGAAAACCAGACTGACTTGGTGTATCCCAAGGGCTGGGTTGAGATGAGAACCCCTGAGGTACAGTAATAAGAGAATGGATATGAACAAATAAAAGTTATCAAGTTGTAGTAGCTTGGCTAGGGTCCTGTCCCTTTAACTCAGTGGAAGAGTTCCTTATTTGGGATCAAAGGCTTGCCGGTTTAAATCTTAAAACTCTCTAATTGGAAAAGTAAGTTATCACATAGCAAAAATTGAACAAATGGCCACTTGTGAGAATGCAACAGAGCACTAAACCCATCCTGTCTTATTTGCTTACACTGGTTGCTTGGTCCTGATCCTGACAAAGAGGCAGATGCAGCAACCAAACGTAAAAAAATCTAAATCGGTAAAGTCCCTAACGATTTTAAAATAACGAAACATGCACCAAAAAAAAAAGTCACACATGCTGAGATCGGTATTGAAACGTACAATGTATCAAAGAATCACAATACACATCGTTAATCGGCCCCCAAATCATGCGCAGAGCAGCCAAGCGTTATGTTAGCTGCTCTGCGCATGCCACAAACAGTCAAAACACAGTCAAATCACAAGCACATGGCTCCCAAATCCAAAGGACGTCAGAAAACACATAAAAAAAACCCAGTCTTCCATTCTCTAAACAAACAGATTCATCGCAAGCAGCAAAACAGCGGCTTCAAAATCCCGAGGCTTCTCCGTTCACAGTGGCAGCATTGTTAAAAGCAGTTCTGAGATCCTCGCACCCCAGTCCCACAGAAGCACAAAACAGACAATTTAAACATTTTAGAGGAGGAAATACCTGCTTTGGGTTCTGGAGAGAAGGGGGTCTTCCTAAATTCACTGCCCAAGTCAAACTGCAAGAAGGCACGATCCGGCTCGTCCAGCTTCTAGCAGAGGAGGCGAAAGGTTGTTTCAGCTCTCCACAGCTCGACCCAGTAAACGGCCTTTCCTCCCCCCCCCCCCCCCAATGAGATTGAGAATGCAATGAGACTGAATGCATTTTAAATCCAAAAAGGCGGGCCCAGGAGGAGAGAGACGCTGCGCCCGCCCCTGTCTGACGTCAGTAACCTACGTAGGTTACCGACGTTAGACAGGGGCGGGCGCAGCAGGAGAAAGACGCGCGAGCGAAGGCAGGCATCAATAGCTTTCTTCTTGCCCGTGCAGCGCCTTCGGACAGAGGAGAGAGGCTCTGCACGGGCCCGGTAAGAGGGAGGGGGGCCCGATGGAGGAGGGGAATGGCGGCGACGACCCCAAAAGGGGGCGGGGCACAGGACGAGGATGTCGGGAGGCGGAGCTGAGGTGAGAGAGTAGTGAGGAAGGGAGGGGGGCAGGGGCTACTAGAATTTTGCTTTTTTGGGGTGGGGGGAGCGGCGGAAAGTGGGGAGCAGCGGGGGGGGGGGGGGGGGGGGCAAGGCCGTCCGTACAGGACGCTCCTGATGAGCGCCCTTGCCCCCTCCCGATCCTTTTTTTATTTTTATTTTTTTATGTGTTTTCTGACGTCCTTTGAGCCAATCACAGCGCTTTTAGCTCTGCTAATGCGCTGGGATTGGCTCAAAGTTTGTTTGTTTTTTCACTTAATGATTTTTCCTGGCACAGAGCTGTCCTAACGAGAGGTCCAGACCTCTCGTTAGTTTTCCTGCCTTTTTCCTGCGTAAAGGCAATCGGAAAAGGTTAGTGCATGTCGTTTCAATGGGGTTTTCACACTAATTGTTCATCTCCATTCCGTTTTCGTTAGCTGCTACTGTCGTCGGAAAATAGGCTTAAGTGCATGGAAAGGATAGGAAATTCTTCCCTGAGGGCTCATTTAACGATGAAAAACGTTTAGTGCATCTACCTCAAAGGCAGGAAACTGCTTTCTTGGATAAATTTGTTAATGAAGTGACAATTCCTGACTTAAGCTTCTGAAAACACAAATGTACTTCAGATCTCTGGAGCACTGCCAGCTGTCCTTTTAATCAGCTGTCATACCCAGCTAATAAGAAGCTACTTGTTTCTGAAAAGATGGAACAAATACAGGATGCAAAGCAATAACCATGAAAATCGATATCTGCCACCAGCAGCTCTGATTTATATTAACTGCATGCATTTGCTGCTCTAGTCCAGTAAGACATACGACAAATGACAATTAAAAACTGCAGTACAAAAATAAGGAGAAGAATGAAGGGCAATTATAAAGAAGATCAGCTGAAGAGGTCAATGCTGAGGCTTGCTTTGATTATGTCAACTGATTTGTTCCTTGGATGCTATGAGAAAGAGGTATGCAAGATGGTGATGAGCATGGAGAAGAAGTAAGGCTATCAGGTATTTGCAAGAATAAAGCTGGACACAAAAAGAGAGGTTATCTTGCACTAGGGATGTAGGGGTCCATGGTAGTTGGATATTTTCTTTTATTCCTTTCTTTTAATCAGATAAGTCCCAAGTGATTTTTTTTTTTTTGGAATGGGCAGAGTTTAGAGGCTTTCTACAATGTGGTCTTTCACAGAGCTCAGTTTTATCACCACTGTTTTTTTAATCTGAATCCTATGTTTTTTTTATAATGGCAGGATTTGGACTGCCTTGCCATTTATTTACCAATGGCATTCCTCTATTGTTTAAAGTTGGAAAAGAAGGTGCTGCTTCGTGCTTGTTAGATAGGGATCTGCAGGAACTTTTGCAATGGTTCAATAAAGCCAAGCTAAAACTCAATTTAGAAAAAAACCCATTACGGGCTACACTTAGTAAATGGTGCCCAGAAATATCGGCTCCGATTCCTGCAACTAAAATAAGACACCAGGATTTACACCTGGTGCATACCCTCTCTTCCCCCAATTCTGTAATATTTTTGGGAATGTCCAAGCCCCCCTTTGGGTTGTGCGAGAGAGAATTTAGGTGTGGTGCTTTATAGAACTGCACATAGGCAGTTGCGTGTGCAAATCTAAATTAGTGTCCATTTACACCAATTCTTGATTGTTAGCAGCCAATTACTGAGCGTTAACAGCTCATTAATTTAGTTGCACGCATAAGTCAGGATCATGACTAAATTTGGACAACCTTTATAGCATCAGGAGTTATATATATATATATATATTTTTTCCCCCCAAACATCAGAGGGTCATGATTTCGCCTTCATCTATTGATCCACTAAGTGAGAAATCACTGATTAAAAAAAAAAAAAAAACAAAAAAAAAACTTGAGGGTTTGATTATATAAGGACCTGAACATCAAAGGACAGATCTAGCAAGTTCATTTTAAGTTAACCTGGCTTTTGGAGCATTGTGGTTCGAGGGCTCTGTGTCCTTATAAAACTTTTCCCAACACATGAACCTTTGAGAAGGCTATGTTCCTTCCAACAAGGTCATCTTCGACTATCACATGACATTAAGCTGCAGTCCACTTGTATGCAGATATTCAGGGTGATGGGCCCTAAACTATAGAATAGCATCCTTTTGAAATTACAACAGATGCAATGTTATTTGATGTTCAAAATAGAATTTGAACGCATGGTTTTATTAAAACATTTTAGTTAGAAAATTGATATTAGTATATTTAAGATGTTGGTATGAATGTTCTTTGTTTATAGTTTTAAATGTAACAAATGATGTAAGTATTTTCAGTGGGATGAGGACCATGACAGTAGGGTTTTGTTCGGTATTGATATGTTGAAAGTCACTTTGAGCTGGATGGTAAGGTGAGTACTTAAGTTTACAGCATTTAATGAAAGTAACGTAACTGGTAGTGAATATGGGGAAGCCAACTGAAGATGTGCCAAGGACTCCGGTAGATCAGGTGAGCTGTTGTGCAAGAAGTAGAGCAAGCCAGCAAGGATATTATTTCAATAATTTAGATGGTTAGACGACATGTGGATAGAGTCTGATGAAGGAAATATTAGGCAATGCTAGTGAGTGAAAAATGGATTCTACTAATACTGGTTGTTGAGATTAGAGCTCAGCTTGGATATGGAAAGAGAAAAAGAGAAGAATCAAAAAGGAAGCAGAGACTTGTCAAAGTTAGAAAAAGGGAGAGGAGCAGAATCAATGGAATGCAAGCCATGGACCAAACATCAATACCACACACCTCTAATGGGTTGTTGGACCTTTGGCAGTCTTCAACATAGAGAACATGAATCCTATGCATTGCAAAGCTTACAGAAAGTTGAGTTTACAAAGATTCAGAAGAGCAGAGATTTCTGCTCAGGCTTTGGCTCTACTCTCTTTTGCCTGATGGTGGGAGGTGTAATGCAATCCTGTGATTGACTGGAATTCAGTTCCCATCCAACTGAACATGAACACTTTAATAAAAGCCAACATGCTCCCAAGATATAAAAGCTCATTAAGGTAAAACTATAATGCTCACAAAACATTGCACTAATTTCATTTGTAGGCTTAAACCTCACCTTCACAGAGAGAAGCCTTGTTAGGTAAATCTCCGTTATGGCTTTCGTTCGTTCCTTCTCTTTCATGCTCCCTCTCTTTGATTTACCTTCATCCACTTCATCTGCTGGCCGTGCCAAGTGCCAGATTTTATTTTCATCTTCTAATAAGGCATGTCCTGTGAAAAGCAATAGTGGTAGATTATAGCAGACCATTGACTTTCTTGCCGAAGCATAGATAATAGTCTTCATGCAGTTTTCTGGGTACTTCATTTGTTGGTTTTAAAATTTTGTAATAGATACTGTGCTTTGCCAATGGAGGGCATCTGGCAGAGCTGACCCTTGATGCAGTCACCACTGTTGAAACATGGGACGCATTGAGTCCCATCTCAATAAAGCTGTTGTGGTTCATCAGTTTTTGCCCTGGCCTGTCACCTTTTCCTTGTTTCCTGTTTACTCTTGGATGGATAATTGTGGCCTTCTGCTTTCATTAATTTTATTTTCCACACGTATGGCAACCAGGAGACAGCAAGGCTAGTGGGGTTCTCATGTTCCACCAGCAAAGTAAGATGACATAGCAACAAACTTAGCAAACGCCAATGCTGACCCACCTAAACCCTTGCTCAGCAAACTCCAATGGGAACTTCCCTCAGTTGCTCTTTTGGTGATTTTAATGTCCTCTGTGGCCCTTTCTTGAAAGTCTGGAGATCTCTCCTATGAGTTTCCAAGATAACTACATTCTGTTACATCTTGCATCTCTAAGCTCTTATATGGAGAGAATCTGTTCTGTATTGGAAGACAATCTGAGCACATATCATGCCACTGGTTTCCACTGAACATGCTTCTCATGTCTCTCTGGAGAAGGATACAGACAATGCAATAACTTACTTTCCCCTGCAAATTCCTGGTGATTCTCTTCTTGCTGCTGGTGGATGCCCATTTTCGACAGAATAAGTGTGGCCCCATCTCGCACCTTTAAGGATACAAATACACATGCAAACATATATAGAGAGAAATATTTTTCAGATGTGGCTTTATATAAAATATTTTTCCCCCTGATAATCAGCTGGCGGTGGTGAGCGTTTTGCTGCTTACCACCAGCGTTATTCCTGGATATTCAATGCTGGGCCCTGTCTGGGCTTTGATATTGAATAGCCGGTTAAGTCAATATCAAGCCCTTAACCGCATAAGCCAAACCGCTTAAAGATAGGACTTTCTGATTTAAACAGTTTACTTATGCTGCGAAGGGTTGAATACTGACACTTAATCCAAATCTGCCCCTGAGAACACCTACAAGTTAGCCGCTTTTAAATTCGGTGCTAACCGGTCATTTTCAGCAGTGATAACCGGTTAAGTGCCACTGATAATGATCGGATAGTCGCAAACAAGTGATTTAACTGGTCATTGGCCATTTCCAGCAGGTTAAATCATTTTGAATATTGGCTGGTTTATATATAACTAGCCGTTCAGCCCGTAAAAACGGGCTAGTATAGGAGGGGGGAGGTTCAAAGGCCCCCCACCCCGCCGCCGAGTTCGCCGCTGCCGCTCCCCCTCCGAGTTCGTCCCCCCCCCCCGGAGCCGTTGCCACCCACCTTCCACCCGGTCGGGCCCTTGCTCCGCTATTGAAACAGCGAGGGCACGCAGCACACGGCTCTACTGCTGAGCTGCCATGGCCTTCCTTCTTCTCTGCCTGTGTCCCGCCCTAGTGTGACGTAACGTAGTCGAGGGCGGGACACAGGCAGAGAAGAAGGAAGGCCGACGGCAGCTCAGCAGAGCTGTGTGCTGCGTGCCCTCGCTGTTTCAATAGCGGAGCGAGGGCCCGACCGGGTGGAAGGAGGTGGCGGCGGCGACTCCGGGTGGGGGGAGCGTTAGCGACGGCTGTGTCCCTCACAAATGCGCAGTAGAGACCCTCTGTGTTCCGCTCTCATCATCACGTATTGACGCGGGGGCGGGGCAGAGAGTGTCTCTACTGCGCATTTGCGAGTGAGTACGACACTCGCCATTTATATATATTGATAGTAACTTGAGCATCATGGGCAAAAGAAACAAAGAACTAAATGCAAACTCTAAAATGACCATACAGTAAATGTTAATGAATTGGGCCCTCTTGTCTGATACTTAGGGCTCTGTTTACTAAGACACACTAGCATTTTTAGTGCTTGCCTAAAATTAGCATACGCTAAACGTTAGAGACAGCCATATATTCCTATGGGTGTCTTTAGCGTAAATCTCACCAGTTAAGGACACATTACTATCCCAGAGTTAACTTACACTAGCCATTATAGAAGCAGCACTTTTTCCATGTGTCAAGTTGTTTTCTTATACATGAGTGGAGGAGTAGCCTACTGGTTAGTGCAGCGGGCTTTGATCCTGGTGAACTCGGTTTGATTCGCACTGCAGCTCCTTGTGACTCTGGGCAAGTTACTTAACCCTCCAATGCCCCAGGTACAGAATAAGTACCTGTATATAATATCTAAACCGCTTTGAAAGTAACCACAGAAAGGTGGTACATCAAATACCATTCCCATCCCTTTTCCAACTGTATTAAGGCAGGGAATTTCCAGGTAAGAGTTCTTAAGGACCAAATACCTGACAAACTGCAGTTCACTGGACTGGATCTAAAAATCTAACTCACATTATAGTGCATCAGGGTGTTGTAGCGTTTCCAGCGGCCATCTCTCTGAGATGTTAAATCCAAGTCGGACAAAATCTGTGCAGTGGATCCCGGCCGCCATTCTGCAAAAGGAAGGGAAGATACAGCTGACAAAGCCCTGCAGATAAAGAGATGAAAGACGCCACAGGTGCTGCCTGGCCTTTCGTCTTCCAAATTAAATTTGCTTAACACTTCTTTTTACACAGACAGAAAGGCTTGTGAAGTGTTAATTAGGTGTTTCCCTGCCAATGTGCCCATGAAGAGATTACATGAACAAATTTTCAAGTCATCTTCAGTGAATGTTAAATAGCTTAAAAAATGTAAAACTATACATAAGCATAAAAACAGACTGACAAGGGCATGCAATTATAGTGCAACATTACAGTTATAAGCAAGATAAAAATGTACGTGCTTACATTTTGTTATCTAGTGCATGGATTTCAGCATGCTAATATACACCAGTGAAATAAAAAAAGCAAATACTCTTCCAGCTGCACAGCTTTTCATTACAGTGTTTGCTTAGTTTAATATTTTTACTTTCTAATGATCTTTATTGATAGCTGTTCTGCATGGAAACTGCCAAATTATGAAATCCTTGACTAGGGTTGTCGAACGCCACGTCATGAGAGGCAGCCAAACTCACTCCTGGATTTAACCCACTGCCCACCCATGAAATTGTCTAAGAAAGGGCAATCCCTGGGCAGATTCTGCCTGTCTCTTATGCCAAGGCATTTGCTGGCAAATCTACTCTCTATATCGATTACAGCGGCTTCTTTAATCAGTCTTTTATGCTTTTAGCTCAAGGAATGAAATCGTGAAACTATTTTCTTACTGAGTTGCCCTTTGCAAAGGATCATCAATATTGCATGCCGTGAGGAAAAACTGATTTTACAATGATGATGCTAAAATATAAGTATTTAATCTCTCTCAAACATTCAAATTCTAACCTTATTAATAAATGCTTTCAGGCATGGAATACTCTCCTGCCAGTCCGCAGCAGGAGAGTAGAGATGGCAGTGCATGAGATGACCCAGTCAGTCCCACTATTTAACTCCATGCATGCCAAGCCTCTCCCCCACCCTCCAGCGTTAAAAAGAGAAGACAGCCTCTCATGAGTGTATGAAATGAGATCAAGATCAACCTGACTATTGTAACTGAACAAAACACACACAAATCCACCTACCTAGAGCCACAGTGTCGGCTTTAGGCCGCTGAGAATAAGGAAGGTTTCTGTAGACTTGGTCAATGACTTTCTCTTTTACTTGAGTTATAGTGTCACAGCTGAGTACTTTTACTGGTACAGATTCTAACCCTTCTTCCTGGACAATTACACTTACAGTCTGTAGAAGCAAAAACCATAAAGTACTATTTAAATACAGCAGCAGCGACCATTCTCTCAATATCATTTCCAATTAACTGTAAAGTTGTTACTGTCTCCACCCCTAGCTCTCTCACCTCTTTTTACTGAGGTGTAATGGTATATGCAAGGCAGTTCATGGCTTAGATGAGTGTTATTTAAACCCAGTCTAACTGTGCTGTTTCTTCACTGATTCAATGAATCAAGATAACTCTTGAAAGTTTGTCAAAGATATAACTTTGTCCAATAGAAAATGACATCACCTATAACTTTTTTTTTGGCTCTTATTGCCACAACAGTCACAATTATTTGCCCCTGACATGCTTACAACCCAACATACAATTTATTTAAGTACTTTGTGTAGGATGAGAGCTGTTAAGGTCAGAAGTAACCAGGTACAAGCTCTTCTTTCTGACTCAGTCAATATATCAAGCCTGATTCCTCCTAAAAGGATGCAAATTGCATTGGATATTCCCTCTCATGGGGGGGGGGGGGGGGGGGGGGGGAATCGAGGTTCAAGGGAAAAACAAACCTAAAAATATTTGGATAATTATAATATGTTCATACAAAGTTCCATTTATTAACTTTTTCTTTGATCAGCTATTTGCATATAGGTCTTGGGATCCAAGTGATGGATTTCAAAGTACAATACAGTACAATGGATTCACACATCACATACTGGCTATAACTATTTAATTACAGAACTGTCAACATAAGGTTAATATTAATTAATTTTCACGACTTAAATGCTAATAAAGAAATGAAAACAGAATATACATTCTCCTCACTATACCAACTGGACTCTTTCTTGGTTCTTCCTTACCCCTCCTCAACATTGATGATCATTTCCTTGATATGCTGCCTGCTGAAAAGCCATCATTAATTTTTTCAAACATTTTTATTATTTAAGATTTTCAATTACATCAAATCACAATTTCAATAGCAAGGAAAACATTCAGCAATATCAAATAATTAGGCAAAATATATCAAAGCACTCGAAGATATACATTTCCACACATAACTGAAAAAAAAAAAAATGAGGGCTCCAAGAAAAGAAAATAGGATATAAACATTAAGGAAAAAGTTTCAACTAATACAACTTGAAGAAGCCTGGCTCTCCACTAACCTATATAGAGCCAAGAAACAAACTTAATTACCAGATACTACTTACGATGGGTCTTTTACAACGCCCTAGTATCCCCAACAAGGATAGATCTCTATTTTCTATAAAATTCTGAAATTGTAGGGGACCAAAAAAATATATATATCTATGAGCATCACAAGTCACAATACATGTACATGGAAATCAATAAGACCTGCATTCCAAGGTTGTGTGCCTCTTGGGCACCAAC
Source organism: Microcaecilia unicolor (assembly GCF_901765095.1). Taxonomy (NCBI): domain Eukaryota; kingdom Metazoa; phylum Chordata; class Amphibia; order Gymnophiona; family Siphonopidae; genus Microcaecilia; species Microcaecilia unicolor. The sequence goes on from NC_044040.1 coordinate 49,628,077, forward strand.
CAGGAATTTCTTCCTTCTACCTTGTGTTGTCTTACTTAAATCAGGAAAAACCCACAATTTCTGACCAAGAAATAAAGCAGTACAATTATGGCAGTACAAAGTAAATATTCTGTCCTTATCTTGCTCAAAAACAAATGCTACTAATAAAGTAGCTCTGTTAGTCTCATCACCAGATCTCTCAAGGATGGCTGACACCTCAAGACTATCATCAGAGACATTCTTTCACCACCCCTTGCCTTGATCTAACTGGCAAGAAATAACATTTAGCAACAGGAGGGTATAGCTCAGGCAGGATCTTTAATATCTTCACAAAGTACTTTTTCAAAGTGTCCCTAGGTACTTTAGGGAAGTTTACAAATCTCAACTTGTTCTTCAAGACCTCAATCTTACATTTGAAGACAGTCTATTTTGCAGAAATGTAGTGATTAAATCATCATGCAGTTTCAAAGTTTGTTCCATCTTCTTCACCTTCCAAGAAAGTATTCTAACTTTCTCCTCTTGCTGGGTTTTATCTAATTCTAATTTATTTGCAGCTGCAGCATGTTCAGCTGAATTCTTAGAAACAGAGTTTCAACCAAACTAAAGCAGAACAAATGATGTCCAAAGTCACCACCCGGGGTTTAGCCAGCATGATTTTAGGGCTGTTATTCAGTGCAGAATCACTGGAAGGTTGAGCTTGCATCCTAGGCCCAACAGATGATAAACACAGTTCAAGCCTCTGGCTCCCAATGGACATTAAGGGGCAGATGCACTAAAGCTAAATGAGCCTTTAATGACTCTCCAACGAGGAAAATTTGATCCGTTGCATGCATCAAAGGGCTTTTACCGAGGAAGCCAGCAGCTAACGAAAACGGAATGGAGATGAGCAATTAGTGTGAAAACCCCATTGAAACGACATGCACTAACCTTTTCCGATTGCCTTTACGCAGGAAAAAGGCAGGAAATCTAACGAGAGGTCTGGACCACTCGTTAGGACAGCTCTGTGCCAGGAAAAATCATTAAGTAAAAAAATAAACAAACTTTGAGCCAATCCCAGCGCATTAGCAGAGCTAAAAGCGCTGTGATTGGTCCAAAGGACGTCAGAAAAACATAAATAAATAAAAATAAAAAAAAGGATCGGGAGGGGGCAAGGGCGCTCATCAGGAGCGTCCTGTACGGACGGCCTTGCCCCCCCCCCCCGCTGCTCCCCCCCACCGAAAAAGCAAAATTCAAGCAGCCCCTGCCCCCTCCCTTCCTCACTACTCTCTCACCTCAGCTCCGCCTCCCGACATCCTCCGTCCTGTGCCCCGCCCCCTTTTGGGGTCGTCGCCGCCATTCCCCTCCTCCATCGGGCCCCCCTCCCTCTTACCGTTCCCGTGCAGCGCCTCTCTCCTCTGTCCGAAGGCGCTGCACGGGCAAGAAGACAGCTGATGCCTGCCTTCGCCCAGCTTCGATGGCGCGTCTTTCTCCTGCTGGGCCCACCCGTCTGACGTCAGTAACCTACGTAGGTTACTGACGTCAGACAGAGCCTCCTGTGCTAGCGGTTCTATGGCTGGAGATGCCTTACTACTGGGAGACACGGCAAAAGATGCAACACATCAGGGGGATTAGAAGGCTCTCATGGGTAGCTCCAAACCTTCCCTCTGTGTTTCAGAGCCATTTCAAGAGGTAAAAGTTTTCAGTAAAAATATAAGGCAAAAACTCAAGAGTGGGACCCTTGCAGCCCACAGGCTGCTCCAGGCAGCAGCCATCTTGGATCCTGCCTATTTAATTTATATAGTATGGAGCACATACATATAATGGCGTAGCATAAAGAAGTTGAAACTGCGCCATTCACGGTCAAGCTTTTTAGATGCTAGAGGAACTAACAAAAAATGGAAGATGTATTTAGAGCCATTTTGTTGGCACTTGGCAGCCAGAGAACTCCAAATGCAAGGCATGAGCTCAAAGATTTACCATCACTGTTCCAGACTATAAGCCTTATCCCCCTTGATTTCTAAGGGTAATAGGACACATTCAGATGCTGCACACACTCCTGAAATTATGGGCCATGTTGCAGCAACTGAACATAACTCTCCCACTTTTATAATGCAATTAATGGATTTGTTTATTCTAGTATGACAAAAGATAAATGGAGCTGGCATACCACCATGAAATCTTAACAAGAGCATAATAAGTCTGACATTAAAAAAAGAATTAAAGAAACAGCTAAAACGATAAAAGGCTGACGAGTGCTTGCATAGTTGGGGAAGCTCTTACCAGTGGCATGTACTCCACATCATCACCAAGCAGTCCTGTATCATTCAGCGTGTATTTGGCTTTTATTTGCACAGAATCCACTGGCCCCTTTTCCACCTGATGCTTGATTGCCTTGAACAGCTTGTAGAAAGGTTCACCGGCAGTATCCTGTGCTCAAAGAAACACAAAGGCTAAAGAGGTTAGGGTTCTTCAGCTTGGAAGAGAGAAAGCTGGGGGGGGGGGGGGGGGGGAATATGATTGAGGTCTATAAAATCCTGAATGGTGTAGAACGAGTAGAAGTGAATCAGTTTTTCACTCTTTCAAAAAGTACGAAGACCAGGGGATACGCGATGAAATTATATGGAAATACTTTTAAAAATAATAGGAGGAAATATTTTTTTCACTCAAAGAATAGTTAAGCTCTGGAACTCGCTGCTAGAGGATGTAGTAATAGCGGTTAGCGTATCTGGATTTAAACATAGTAACATAGTAGATGACGGCAGAAAATGACCTGCACGGTCCATCCAGTCTGCCCAACAAGATAACTCATAGGTGCTAATTTTGTGTATACCCTACTTTAATTTGTACCTGTGTTCTTCAGGGCACAGACCGTATAAGTCTGCCCAGCACTATCCCCGCCTCCCAACCACCAGCCCCGCCTCACACCACCGGCTCTGGCACAGACCGTATAAGTCTGCCCAGCACTATCCCCACCTCCCAACCACCAGCCCCGCCTCCCGATCTTGACTAAGCTCCTGGGGATCCATGCCTTCTGCACAGGATTCCTTTATGCTTATACCACGCATGTTTGGACAAGTTCCTGGAGGAAAAGACCATAGTCCGTTATTGAGATGGACAAAGGGGAAGCCACTGCTTGCCCTGGGATTGGTAGCTTGGAATGTGGCTACTAATTGGATTTCTGCCAGGTACTTGTGACCTGGATTGGCCACTGTTGGAAGAAGGATACTGGGCTAGATGAACCACTGGTATGACCCAGTATGGCTATTCTTATGTAGCTGCTAAGAGCCCATCAGCAACTGCTTGCATTCAACCTACCTGGCTCAGAGTTCTTCTCCCACAGGGCTTCCATGTGGGAAAGAATAGAGCTGGCAAATGTGGGTGGCTGGGCTGCCTTTTTTCTAGAAACTAAACCCTCTCCCTATTTAAGGATGGTTCTCTATGCTGAGCATCAGATTCAATTTAACCCCGCCTATAACCAACTACCTTTAACCTTTTCAGTCACAGCTTTGCTTTCATTAACGTAAAGCCCAATTTGTTGTAAATCTTGTCTGCACAAGATCTCAACTAGATTTTAAACTCTAAGGAGTAGAAACTAGTTGTATAAGCAATTTGAGCTCATGCAGGCGCTTATCAAATTATTCTGTGTATATTTGCATAAAAGCAGGTGCACACTTTTACAAGATATATAAATGGGCATTTCTGAGAGCAGAGAATGCCAGATATGGGATGAGATCAGTGCATCATGTGTATTTTACGAAATACATCCATTCGTGCCAATTCCAACGGACACACACAAGCACAAGTACTCCAGTCTTGGAGTAGGTATATTTCTGTGTGGGAGGTTTTGGATACCTTTTAATATAACAACTGCTGGATTCTAAAGATGATGGGGAATCAATGTTGTAAAGAGAGCAAAGGGGCGATGTAGTTCGAATATCTCACATTATAGATCAGTTTTATTGCTGTCTCTCAATTCTAATTTCTATGATGTTTCTATGTTTGTTTATTTATTTATTAGGATTTATTTACCACCTTTTTGAAGGAATTCACTCAAGGCGGTGTTCAGTAAGTATAAGAAACATAGGTAATAAAATATTACAGCAGTAAAAATATTCAAATGCAAAGTATGGCATAGTATGCTACATTAACACAATAAGCCATTGTAATACACAGCATAGGGTGTAAGAAAAGATGGAACATATAGCTATATAAGATAGAGTAACAAGAGTAAGAAATAAGGGACTAATTTAAAGAAAGTTGCAAATGAGGTCAGAAAGGTGACTGATGTAAAGGGTTACCTTTGAAAGCTAAATCAAGAAATATATTGTTAGTCCAATAAAAAAAAAAGGTATCATCTAATTTTATGTTATGTTTTGTGTCATTCCTATGTATTTCCTTTAAATGTGGACCAACATGGCTGCCACACCATTTTACTAAAATATGTTCTATCTAAAATGGGGCTGCACATAATACACCAATAACACATTTGAAAAAAACAACAACACAGGGTTAGAATGGTTTCCCCTCAGGTCAGAGCTGCATCCAAATGAACTGCATCAAGATAAAAAGGGCCCTCAGAGTCTGAAACCCACTCACGGAAATGTGTTAACTTCCGCACTGCTGCACTTTACAGTTCAGGCTTCCAATCACTGGTCCCATAGGTCCTCCCAGTCACTTTTTATCCAATGTAAATCCTCTGTTTTCTGGATTGTCTTTCATGTGCTACACAAATTCTGACTTGACTTCTCCCCAAACTTAAATGCCCAATTAATCCTTGGACTGCTGTTGGTGTTTTCACATTTCTGTGAACAGTAACCTAACCTAAAGGCACTATGATTATTAATCATTTTGAAAGTCTCAACTGCTCCCCAGTGCTTTTAACTGTATAGCTGCAATTACAGAATTAAACTAGCAGCTGGATCTCTCAGGCAGGCTGCAAGAACAATGAAGACGAAGTCCTGGCAGAGGGACAGGTGCTCGCGTAAGCAGGTCTGACTGCCAGGCCACACAAAGGACCTAGGACGTTGTATGTCTGGGCAGTACCTTTGCGGTTAGATATGCGAAGGAGAGGCACTGGGATATGCTCATTAAACAAAGATGATAATGCACCAAGTAGGAGAAGAGGTGAAGTCTTTCTTACCGGTAATAAATAGGAATATAAAATGATACCTTTTTTTTTATTGGACTAAATACATTTTAGTGGCAATCCTGTAAGTGGGCACTTCCATTTAGGTGCCTCAATGCTGTATGGTTAAGGGCTTACTTTATGATGACATCTGGGCACCTGGATTCCATTATAGAAGTGTAACCTGGTATCGGTATGCTTAACATTTATATGCTCACAAGTTACAGAGGCTGTATAGCTGGTCTAACTGAACTTGCATAAATGTGGCAAGGGAGTGCATAGCTTATAGTATCCTGAACACTGAATGAATAGGTGACAGCTCTGCCCATGACTTTCCCATGCTTTATCTATGTGAACACCTCCCTTTGCACTTACACATTTTGGGCAGGATTTGGTATATGGCGCTGAAAAAAAAAAACAGGTGCTGAACTGTTTTCTATAAAAGGGCACATCTGGATGGGCGCTCTTTAGAATAGGGTGTAGAGATAGAATCCACGACTAACTTTGGGTATGAGCGTTAACACAAACTGAAACCAGGTATAAATCAAGGTGCACAAGTTGGGCACGGATCACCCGAATTCTATAAAACTGCGCACATTTTAAGAGAATGCCTCTGACCCACTCATGTTCCTCCCATCGTTATGTCCCCTTTCCAGATCTGTGCAGAAACACTTAGGCGCTATTCTATAACAGGGTTCCATAGGTGTAGTTCTGAGTGGATCTGCTGTTCTTGAGCTATTTTGGCGCCTTGTTCCATGACAGAATAATGCATAACCTAGGCGCCATATATAGAATTCCCAAGTTTATGACCTATGTACCCTTACAGAATTGCACTTAATCACTTTGCTCTGCATGTAAATACACTCTTACATGCAGAAGCACTAGTATTCTGTACATTTACATGTGCAAGTGGTGTGTAAATGTGGGCGCCCCGTTACAGAATTGCCTGTCACTTGACTGAACGCCCTCACTCGCGAATAATCTTCCTCCAGAGCTTAGATCCATCTCCCTCCGGGCCTACATTTAAAATGGCACTCAAGACCTGACTTTTTAGGTAAGCATTTGAAGCGATCATTTCCTGACTTTGAAATATACTTTTATTGATCTTTTACCGCTTTTTAATTCTCTCTTTTCCTTTTTACCTCCACCTTTTGTGTTGTTATTTCTGTTTAATTAATAATTATGTCATAGGTCTGATTTGTTGTGCTATGCATACCCTTTCCATATTGTATATTGTCATTGTTTATATATTTGTTTTTATGTTCACCTGATTACATTTTATTGCATACTGCCCTAGTATCCTGGAATCATTTGGCGGTATAATGAATAAATAAAACAGGTTTCAAAGGCCAGAACCTTCTTCCTCCAATCAGAACAACACGAACAGAAGAGGACAATATCAGAAGACCGTCATCTTTTGTTCATATTGACTCAACTTGAAGGTAGTTCTGGACTTTGAGAGCTAGTCAAAAAATGTATTAAGTTAGTCCAACAAGAAAGGTATCATCTTATTGTCTGTTTTTTTTGTGTTTGTTTCTATTTATTCCTTTTAAAGTGGTTTAACAATGCACCACACTATTTATCTTACTTACAGTCATGCTTTATTACTGAGCAGCTGGAATACATTCTGAGAGCCAGAGTAATTATGCTTAGTTATTTTTGTTCATGCTGATGTTTTGATGTTGACAAAAGCACCATAAAGAAGGTAACAACTGATAAATAGGGAGAAAGAGTCCTCATAAGATTATGGCAACACTTTTGAATTTATGACCGTGTTGTTCCACACTTTGACTCCACTCTCACTCATTGGTCCAAAAGATCTCCCTTAATCAAGTGCAAATAGTGTACTGTGTGATCAATTTTATGTCAATTTCAAAAAGATTTTTTTTTTAACTGTTACTATTCTTAATGATTACTATTCTCAATGCTGCTACTAACTGTACAGCCACTATGTATCTAGTTGAACCAAAAGTGAACACTTAGTTTATCAACTTATTAAAAAAAAAAGTCCCAACAGGGCCAACGTTTCACCCATTGGGCTTCTTCAGGAGATATCATTATGTGCTCAATATCGTGGCTTCCGCACTGAACTAAAAAATGGCGCTAACAGTACACAGAAGTTAGGTATGAAGTGCGATGACAAACATATGTACTAGTATGCAAATTCAGTGTAGACATTATGAGGTGGAGTTTGGGTGCCTGCATGGTGGTGTCACGATTTATGCACACAAATCTGTGTGATCATGCATACTGTATTCATTTATACCATGGTGTAAATGTGCATGGGTTCATTTGATCTATAATTTCTGCAGAATTTCTGCTACCATTTTAATAAAGACACATAGGTGTCTTCTTTATAAGTTAGCTTATAAGTAGAGACCTTTTTGCTTTTTACACCAACTTTTTATAAAATTATCCTCTACATGGCTATAATTTATGGACCTGTTAGTCAAAGGATTATGCGCCTAACTTTAAGAGTTATGTTCCTAAATCGACTTCTCTGAAAATTTACTACAGCTAAGTGTCTAAATTTATGCTCAAACTTTCACTACATTTAAAAATGGGAGAATAAAAGTAGGTTGCAACAGGAGCAGATTTAGGACAGGGAAAAGAAGTAAAGACGTTGGCACTGATTTTTAGCACTAGGTTCAAAAAACTAACCAAAATAGCAGGCCTAAATTTATAAGCATAAATTTTAAGCTCAGTATTTTGTGGAAAGTGGGGGGGTGGGGGGGGGGGGGGGGTGGCTAGACGCCTTTTGCCCTAACAACCCAAGTTATAGGAGCTGAAAATGTTCAGCTACTAGCCATATAAATTATGGATAACTCTGGCCACAGTCATTTACAGTGGGGGAAATAAGTATTTGATCCCTTGCTGATTTTGTAAGTTTGCCCACTGACAAAGACATGAGCAGCCCATAATTGAAGGGTAGGTTATTGGTAACAGTGAGAGATAGCACATCACAAATTAAATCCGGAAAATCACATTGTGGAAAGTATATGAATTTATTTGCATTCTGCAGAGGGAAATAAGTATTTGATCCCCCACCAACCAGTAAGAGATCTGGCCCCTACAGACCAGGTAGATGCTCCAAATCAACTCGTTACCTGCATGACAGACAGCTGTCGGCAATGGTCACCTGTATGAAAGACACCTGTCCACAGACTCAGTGAATCAGTCAGACTCTAACCTCTACAAAATGGCCAAGAGCAAGGAGCTGTCTAAGGATGTCAGGGACAAGATCATACACCTGCACAAGGCTGGAATGGGCTACAAAACCATCAGTAAGACGCTGGGCGAGAAGGAGACAACTGTTGGTGCCATAGTAAGAAAATGGAAGAAGTACAAAATGACTGTCAATCGACAAAGATCTGGGGCTCCACGCAAAATCTCACCTCGTGGGGTATCCTTGATCATGAGGAAGGTTAGATATCAGCCTACAACTACAAGGGGGGAACTTGTCAATGATCTCAAGGCAGCTGGGACCACTGTCACCACGAAAACCATTGGTAACACATTACGACATAACGGATTGCAATCCTGCAGTGCCCGCAAGGTCCCCCTGCTCCGGAAGGCACATGTGACGGCCCGTCTGAAGTTTGCCAGTGAACACCTGGATGATGCCGAGAGTGATTGGGAGAAGGTGCTGTGGTCAGATGAGACAAAAATTGAGCTCTTTGGCATGAACTCAACTCGCCGTGTTTGGAGGAAGAGAAATGCTGCCTATGACCCAAAGAACACCGTCCCCACTGTCAAGCATGGAGGTGGAAATGTTATGTTTTGGGGGTGTTTCTCTGCTAAGGGCACAGGACTACTTCACCGCATCAATGGGAGAATGGATGGGGCCATGTACCGTACAATTCTGAGTGACAACCTCCTTCCCTCCGCCAGGGCCTTAAAAATGGGTCGTGGCTGGGTCTTCCAGCACGACAATGACCCAAAACATACAGCCAAGGCAACAAAGGAGTGGCTCAGGAAGAAGCACATTAGGGTCATGGAGTGGCCTAGCCAGTCACCAGACCTTAATCCCATTGAAAACTTATGGAGGGAGCTGAAGCTGCGAGTTGCCAAGCGACAGCCCAGAACTCTTAATGATTTAGAGATGATCTGCAAAGAGGAGTGGACCAAAATTCCTCCTGACATGTGTGCAAACCTCATCATCAACTACAGAAGACGTCTGACCGCTGTGCTTGCCAACAAGGGTTTTGCCACCAAGTATTAGGTCTTGTTTGCCAGAGGGATCAAATACTTATTTCCCTCTGCAGAATGCAAATAAATTCATATACTTTCCACAATGTGATTTTCCGGATTTAATTTGTGATGTGCTATCTCTCACTGTTACCAATAACCTACCCTTCAATTATGGGCTGCTCATGTCTTTGTCAGTGGGCAAACTTACAAAATCAGCAAGGGATCAAATACTTATTTCCCCCACTGTATATGGATATTATAGCCATTTGAAAATTATACTTAAATATTTAACCAACTTATGAATGTATAACTTTAAACAGATATTCATATTAAGTTATATTTTTCCGGAATATTGATCTTACATTTATGAAGTGCCTAGAGGTACAAAGTAAGACAATGAACTAAGTCCTTGGTCTTCATGCTTAGTCCTCAAAGGCCATAAATGGGTCAAATTTTCAGGATATCCCTAATGAATATGTACAAGACAAATTTGTAATGGAGGTTGGAGCCATGCAGCTCTCCTTCATTCATATTCATTTGACCTGTTAGTGGTCTTCAAGGCCCGGGAGTGGAGACCAAGGACTAGGTGATGACTTGAGATCCAGGAGAGCTCTATTTCTCTGGTTCTATAAACATCAAACACAATGGCAAAAATAAAGCCTTACCTTAAGATACTGGTATAAACAGATTGACATCCAATTAGAAAGCATCCGCTCCACAACAGTTTCTGACCTAAACACACAAAGATAAGATTAAAATGACATTACCAGAGTAGAGTTATAAGAGACTGAGTATACGTGCTATATACATATGGGCCAATATTAATTAGCTGGTGGTGTTCAGCGCTAGGCTCTATCCAGGCATAGGCATTCATGTTGGGTGGGAAAGCATTCGTGCATGCATGGTACAGTACTGCCAAAGGTTTCTTAAAGTAATAGAACGCTGAGTAGCATCCACATTGGGTTCCGTTGGATGATGCCACCCATACATGAGAAAATGTCCTGCTTGTCCTCGGAGAACTAGGTCTTTGGCAGCTCCTGGAAATTATGAGGTACAGCCAATATTCTGTACTGCCCCCATGTGGTTAATCAAGCAAAGTTAAGACTTTCAGTACGTGAAGTTCTATGTTCTTGGTTGGTTATGTGGGCATTACACTGAATATTGCTGGTGCCTGCATAACTCCTGACTTCTCCTGAACTCTGCCCTGGACCACCTCGGCAAGTGCTTCAATGGTCACACCAGATTTTCAGCAGCACTGAAAATTCAGGGGCCCACTCACCATGATTTAACTGCAAAGGAGTCTCTACTGCCTGGTTAAATCAATATTGATCCCATAATGTATAGGCTTGGCAATGGGTGGAAAACATATAATTCACTGAGAGTGCACCTATATAGAAGCACCCAGAGGGCGTCTGATTTGTGTATATTCTATGAAGGCAAGTAGGTGCCTACTTTCCATTATAGAACACTAGCTTAACAGGATATATATGTGTGTATCTAATTAGGCCAGCAACACAACTGGTGTAAATGCTCTTGCCTAAGTTCCGGTGAAACACATTTAAGTTGTATATGAATTCTGTGCCCCGCCCAAAGTCCACACAGATTATGCCCATATGAATACCCACCTGCAATTTATGTGACATCGAAGACATGCGCATAATTCATATTTGAACTTACACTATCCAGACTGTAATGGCTTAAAATATAAATCAATTTACATCTCGAATTTCACTTACATTGGCACTCAACTGTGGAATGCCCTACCTAAACCAGTAAAATCTACCCAGAACTACCTAAACGTTAGGAAATTATTGAAATCAGTATTGTTTAAAAAGGCTTATTCCTCAGGTTCAACATAATCAGAATTATACCTTACCATCATATGATTCAATGGACACTAATTACATATCTTTCCTCATTTTATTATTGATAAATTGTTAATTCTTCTTACTAAATAACTATTGCTGTTCAATTGTTATCCCTACCTTGTTCTTAATTTGCAAAACTGTACTTATTTGCATCGCAACTTTATTACAGTATTATTTGTAAGCCACTTTGAGCCTGCAATCAGTGGGAAAATGTGGGATACAAATGTGATGAATAACTAAATAAATTACAGAACAGTGCTTAGGTGACGTATATGTTACCATTCTAAACATTTACTTGCATAACTGGATTGTAAACGTTAGCACCTACTTTACAGAATTACCCCACAGAGGGTGTTAAGGTATGTGCATATCTCAGGAATATAGGTGCACACATTTGCAACAGATATATGGCTAGCATCAGCGCTTCTGCCTAAGCACGTATACACCCAGTTATGCTATTCTATGGAGGAAAGTAGGCATCTATAGGTGCACTGTTACAGAATTAACCCTATGGGGCTATTTTTTTGTGATATATACATAGGTATTTCAGGGGGTAGACAATGGATGGACCAAGGGCGAGAATGCAAAACGATGCTAAGAAACAATAACCAAGGGCTAGCAATAGATAATGCTGCACTTACCTCCTGAGCATTAGCTTAGGGTTTTTGGCCACATATTGCGCCATCAGCTCCAAGAACAATGTTCGCATAATATCTGTATAGTATTCCAGCTTTCCATGAAGAGCCACTGTCAGCAGAGATGCAAAGTAGACCTTGGCCCTGGCATGGAAGTCCTTTTGGTTTTCAAGGGTATGAATGAACTAAAAACGAAAAGAGGTACAACACTCAAAAAAGATGCTTTATTACAAGCTGCTGAAAAAAATGTGATATTTCTAATGAAAAGCATGCAGATTTAAAAAATAATTCCAAAACTGGACTTAAGCTATATATTTTATAAGGAAGACAAAACAATACATTAAAAAAAAAACCCTCCAAAACTTTGTCTATAAATGTTTGAGAAATCAGAAGACAACCACTGCACTACAAAGTGTGTTAGAGCGGAAATATTTGATCACACCCACACACACACACATAGAGTAATTTTATAATAGAGTGGCTCACCAAGGCACCTACGGTAAGCCCATTTCAGAAAGAAAAGTAGGTATCTACTTTTCTTTATAGAATACTACTATTGTAACTGGCTGAAAACATGCCATGATTAAGGCGTGATCACTTATACCAGCCCTATGATTGGTGTAAATGCTCATGCCTAGATGTTAAGAGTGTACACACATAAATGATAGACTTCTATAATTTACATGAATACCTATGAGCTCCGTCCAAACTCCGCCCATGTGCACACCTGCAAAGTACACAACCTTAAGCTATCATGCACTAGTCGGTATTATGTAAGAGGCCATTCACGTGCATATATGACTAACTCTATCATTACATACCTTCCTGCCTCCTAAAACTAGGTGGCTCCCTTAAGGCACAGTAGTTTGACACACTCCGGCTTTTGTTTTAATCTCAGTAAGGCATGATCTGACTTTCTACCTATAAAAGGAATTTTACATGCTCATGTGTAGCTTAGTAATCTTACACAAAATCTGAGATGGGAATCATATGGTATCTTCTGCTACTAGGTGGTTGTGTTTAAACTGTATGTCATATAGGAACGTTTTCCTCTAACTATGAAAAAGCAGAAATAAGTTTGGTCATTATCTTAATTTGGACAAAGCTTTTATATAGTACAGGCACATGTTAACCTAAAAATATATACACTATCATATGCCTTTTTGCTTTCAAACTTTTATTCTCTGTTATAAAGCCAGGAGTCAATGATTTAGTAATTTGTACTGAGAGAAATGGCGCATGTAAATCACTACCCAGGGTCACAACGTTTTGAAGGTTTTTGGGCCTCTTGCCAATAGGACCTTTAAGGTAGAGGAAGGCACAGTAGAGGATATGGATGGGCAGACTGAATAGACTATATGGTCTTTATCTGCCCATTCTGTTGCCAATAGGGTGATAAGACCTTAATATTCTGCTACCTGGTGCTTCTTTTATTCAATCCTCTTCCCTTAGTCTAGCCATTGCAGCAATAATACTCAGATGCATGGTTCACAGATCTCTTCAGAATAGTACAAGTGTACTTTTAGCCATTAGTGTCAGTCTTGTGTAATTGCTGAGACTCTCCCTGTGGGCTGTGAATGCTGCCTCTGGCCCATCCCCAGCCGACACCTACCTTAAGAGTAACAGCAGATAAGCTCAAGAACCCAACCAGCTTCCATGTATAGCTGCACTAAGCTGGCCTAGGTTGCAACCTTCTTTCATGTTAGAACTGGTGTGCAGAAGTTAGTGGACAACAATGGTAATGGACAACAGTGAACTGCATTCTCTGAGCCACACAATTTTCAGTAAATTGCAAGGGATCCACAGGGATCATGATAAAAAGTTTTCGGGGATCCATTTGCACATGTACGTATTCTAGAATGTAGGATCCTTTGGTTCTGCATACAGATTGTTAAATTACATCATCTCCTGTCACAAAAATGGTATCCTCTTAAGCATCTTTCATCTGCATGTGAATTTTGCATGATATAAAGATATGATTTAAGTAGTATTTTAACACTGCACACCAATGTTTTACATAAAGCAGACTGCACAAACATATAGGTGCGTGTCCACAAAACAGCTATGCTGGACCAGTAGCGTAACCAGGAACTTTTTACAAGGTGTGCATCTCCCCCCGCCCCCACTATGCCACCCCCTATTTTCCCCCATACCTTAAAATCCTCTTGGCTTTAGTTGTTATCTGGGCAGCGGCACTCACAGGCTGCCTGCAGCCTGGTCTGGGACTTCCTTCCTGAACTTTCCCACCCCTTCTAATGCAACTTCCTGTTTTGTGAAGGGGCAGAACAGTTCAGGGAAGTCGTCCCTGAGCAGGCTGGAGGCAGCCTATGAGTGCCACTGACCGGGTGAAAACTAAGCCGAGAGGACTTTAAGTTTGGGGGAGGGGTGGGTCTGATAAGTGGTGCGTACGCCACTGATGCACCAGGTTTAAATACGCTACCGCGCTGTATAGATGGTGTTCTGGAAGGGGCACACCAGGACATGCAGTGGTAGGGAGCACAGAAGCATACAGATACGATTCAGATTCTAATATTTACCGTTATAAGGAATGACTTGCTGTTAAGCAGGTTGGAGAACTGATTCAGAGCTTGCTCCACTGTTTGCTTCCTGTTCTCAGGTATGTCCAGTTTTCCTGTGATCATCACATCCTTCTCACCATCTTTCGATGGTAAGAAGAAAACCCGGTCCGTGTAGGTCTTATAATCCAAGAAGGGGATGCATGATTCATTGGCCTCATTTGTGTGGTCTTCCATCTCTATCATCAGATCTGCAATATTCCATATCTGTATGTTAGGGGTACCTTCAGAAGTGCATTGTCACATGCCTTCTTACCTTCAGTATTAATTGAACTGATGAGGAACGCCCAAGATGTCCCATTTTCAACTGGGCTTAAGTTCTTTCAGTCAGTAGGGGAAGGGGAGTTAAACTAAAAATATTATACAATATTTACTTATTTTCAGTGCTTGATATACTGCAAGTGATCCCTGAGGAGACTATGCGGTTTACAATTTCTATTACAGGTACTTTGCATTGTTTCTAATGGGCTCACAATCTAATAACATTTTATTTTAATTGTTGTGTGTGGTCTTATTTTACTTGGTTGATCCTTGTTTTATTGCCTGTTTTTTTTTGTGCCCTGCTCAGAACTGTAGATGAAGCAAGTTCTAAATTACTTTAAATAAATTAAATGAAGTCCATGACCCAGTACTTTTCTTGAACCTTGGAAAAATGCTCTAATTTACAGATTGTTCTTCCTTCTTATTTAGCATGAATTTGGCTCCCAGAATGGTAAAGAATTACATACATCAGGCTAAAATTGTGATTCCCAAATATGCCCTGGAGTACTAGTCAGCTGAGTGTTAGGATATCCTCAATGAATATGCATGAGATAGATTTGCATGTGAAGGAGGTAGTACACACCAATCTCTCTCATGCATATTATTTGCAGATACCCTGAAAACCTGACTAGATGAGGATTCCCCAAGACAGATTTGGGAACCACTGAGCTAGTCTATTTATTGTTGCTTGCAGTACTCCTTTTGAGTTTGGTGAGGAATTATGCATGAATTAACTACATAAGTCCATTGTGGTCGGAAAGGCTAATCAGAACAAATGCACTTTCATTACTTTAATTTCATTTTCCATTTTAAATGAAAGATGACGGGTTCTGCACTCAAAACTAGGCCAACTATATTGTCTTTATAATGAAAGAAAATTCATAAACTGGTTTTTTTTGTAACTTGTGAGGCAGATTTATGTGAACATTTTTTATCCATTGCAGAACCACTGAAATACAATAGAAAAACAATAGCTTGGGATATACTCATTAAATATTTCTCCAAGTCAAGGTATGGACAGAACAGTTTGCAGAGTAGGATTCACAAAGATGATAACTGGTGGAAAGTGGTTTATTGAGCTCAGTCCTGCAGCTGTCACTTTTCCCAGATCAGTACCGTGTATGGGAAAAATCTTGTGCAGTCAAGATCTCAACAGAATAGCGTTACCTGTCCTAAAGATACAGTAGTCCAGAACCTCCTATTAGGATTCAATCAACGGCAAGAACAAAATGATAATAAAGACCCAGAAAAAAAAAAAAATCAAATCCTATCCAACTCATTTTTTTTTTTTTTAAGTTTTGCTTTCTAGTTCTTGGGTAGGAATGTCTAGTGTGATTAATTTTTTTTCCTTCCAATTTCCTACATGCCTCTTCTAGTGGGGCTTTACCCGAAACAAACTCTTACTTGCAAATCTACAAAGTTTGCCTCGGCTCTGTCTCACACAATGGTGTTACCTGTTCAGTGGACAATGACCATTCATGTTTTAGTATCTGCCCCAATTGACAACTTTCTCAGTCTCTTATAGCCGACAGACTTAGCTGGTCTTAAAGGAAGGATAAGAGCCACTGAGAGAGTGAACCGAACCTGGGGCAGAGCTGCTGCCCCTCCCCCACGATCGCTGCTGCCCGCCCCCACACACAATCCAATTACCTTTGTGGCAGGGATCCCGAGGCCCCACCAGCAGAAAATGTGTTCCTCCAGCGCTGCTCTTCTACCCAGCTGAGCATGCGCCTGAGAGAAAAAGCTGCCACTCAGCTAGGTAGAAGAGCAGCGCTGGAGGTGCTCCTCAGGACCGGGTCCTCCCCAGCCTCCTAGGGGGGGCCCGGCCATGGCGCTGGAATTTTCTCTCTCCTGCTCCTCTCGGGATGCGATCACTCGGATCCA
This sequence comes from Microcaecilia unicolor, assembly GCF_901765095.1. Classification (NCBI taxonomy): domain Eukaryota; kingdom Metazoa; phylum Chordata; class Amphibia; order Gymnophiona; family Siphonopidae; genus Microcaecilia; species Microcaecilia unicolor. The sequence continues at coordinate 49,644,575 of NC_044040.1, forward strand.
GTCAGGAGCAGAGACACCGGTGCCGGGCCCCCCTTGGAGGCCCAGGCACGTTTGCCCCCCCCCCCTCTTGGCGGCTATGCTTATAAAGCCAAAGCAAACCTATTTCTTTTTGTAGTTACTCTGGAAAAGGCAAGCATTTCTGAAAACATACTGTACAATAGCAATAGGACACAAGTCCCCAAGACATACCTGTGAACTCCTTCTTACAGCGATCTCTTACGCTTTCCTCCAAACCTTCTAGCTGTGACTTTATTTTTTCATATTCCCGCTCTGCCTGCTGGCTTTTTCGCCTTGGGGAAGTAAAACCAAAATTCTATGAAGGTACACATAGGTAGGGCAGTTTTTTTAAAGGCATTTACTCAGAAATAAGGTTGGATTGAAAAGGGGTCCTTCCAACGTGACTAACAGTACATGGGGTTTCAAAAGTGTGTGGACTTTTAGCTGGTTCAGGGAGTAGTGTTTCTGCAGATATATAGTTTACAGGAGGAAATCAGCCTGTGTACATGGGATTCCCACAAGTAGTATTCTTTAAGTATGAGTCCCATTTACGTGCACCCCCCCCCCCCTTTGCAAATACAAGCTACACAACATAAGCAGGTATTTACAGAATAGTGCGTGGCTGGAATACTGGCATATATGATTGTATTCCAAACATTTATGCGTATTAACAAGCACGTAAAAATGCCTAATTTATAGAATTGTCCTTCACATGTGCCATGCACTACGAGGTCCATATTCAAAGAAATGGCTGCTAGCTGGTTAAATCGCTTTTCAGGGCCAACCGATCATATTCAGTGGCACTTACACACCTTTAAGACCTAAGATCCTCTCAAGGAGCATCACCATCTGTGATACCCACCAGTGAGCCTTCTCAGGAGTAGTCCCAGGCTCTGGAATTTACTCCCAGAGGGGCTACATGTAACTTGAGACTACCTCTACTGCAGGAAGCAGATAAAAGCCTGGCTCTTCTCCCAAGCCTTTAATACATAGGGTGACTGACTATACACCCATTCTGCACCTGGACTAGCTTGCTTGATTAACTTGATTAGTTTAGCCACTCAGTTATTTATCCCAACTGACTCTGTACCACGCATCTTGCCCCCATCTATATATCTGCATTTGGTCCCTCAGCTATATCGTAAGCTGTTTTGTAGAAAAGCATTAGTATCATAGCAATGTTATTTGAATGTTCTAATTGTTCGCTTATTAGATATTCCATCACTATTATGCTTATATCATATTAAATCTCTGTTATTTGAATTTCAGTGCTGTTAAGTATGTATATTTTTTATCCTGTTTCATAATAGTCCTATTATTAGGTCTCAGTTTGCTGCTTTCAAGTTTTCCTCTCTCATGCTATGTCTTTACTTGTTCATTTTACTATTGTTATGCTGTTAACAAAATTGTAAGTTTCATGTTAAACTGTACCCTGCTGTACACCGTCTTGGGTGAATCTCTTCATAAAGGCAGTTAATAAATTGCAATTAAAAAAAAACCCTCCCTAAACTAATTAGTGCCGCTGAAAATGTCCGGTTAGCGCCCAACTTGAAACTGGCTATTTTGGAGGCATTCTGGGGACAGGAGTCAGTACTTAACTGGTCAAGGTAACCTCATAAATAGGACCACATAAAAGTCAGTCCCAGCTTTATGCAGTTTGCCATAACCGGTTAGGTGCTGAATATTGCCATCTCGTACTTATCTCCTTCTGCACTATCCTTCCTGCAGGAATCTAAAGTACAAGACAATCTACGTTTCTTCCTTTTCGTTCATCAGCCCGCACTCCTGGAATGCTTTGCCGAGACTAATGAAAGAGACATCGGATCACCCAACATTTAAAATATTACTAAAGACTTATTTGTTTAGTAAAGCTTATCCCAAAGACCTCATTACTTTTTAATCCCCTATTTCCATTTTGACTGATTTCCCGTTTTTTTGCCTTATGTCTTCTTTCCTTTTGCTGCTCCTGTTTTCCCATCCGTATTCTCCAATTTAGCTGCTTTCGTTACTGTATTTTATAATTTTCTGTCATTATTATATCCTGCTGTATTATGTTTTGATGTATTAACTTTGTTAGCCACATTGAGCCCGCACAAGCTGGGAAAATGTGGGATACAAGTGAACCAAATAAATAAAATAAATAATATTGCACTTGATATGTTTTCGCTGGCTCTGTAAACCTGGAATTTTAATGCCGGAGACCTGACATGGCCTGGCATTGAATTTGCAGGTATAAGGTTAAGGGAGGCCAGCAAAATATCTACCTCTACATTTTTAACTGTGCTAAATTAGCCTCAATAGCACAGGAACTCTCTTGGTGTCACTGTGGCTTTTCTGTGCTAATAGCATGTGTGCAGTAAGTACGAGGTAGAGAATGACACTGGGAGGGGGAACCACAGTAACCGTGGGGATGGGGACGGGGACAAACTTTGTCCCCATGTCATTTTCTAGTTGGAAGGGTAGAGGGTGGTGGTGGGAAGGAGGGATATTATAGCCTAAGGTGGCACTCTTCAGGATCGGCATCTCCCCAGCGTTACCCAGCAGCGATTCCCATACGCTGCCCTGCCGCCAGCACCCAGTATCTCTCCTTCGCTGCATTACCCCGGCAGCTATTCTCATATGCTGCCCTGCCGCTTTCCTTTATTGTGGCTGCCTTTCGGATGTAACTTCCTGTTTCTGGCTCAGGCAGTCACAGTAAAGGGAAGAGGCGGGTGCCAGCGGCAGTGCAACACTGCAAACAGGCTGGAGGTAGGAAGGGGACAGCATCTTGGCCAAGGGGGGTGGGGCATCCTAGCTCTGCCTCAGGCGGCTGGCCCTGTGTGCACACGCCAAGTCAAACATTCCTCATATCTTGGCCTCCTTGCTATAAAACCATGTATAAAAGCTTGACACATGGGACTAATTGTTGCCCAGGGCCAGTGTCATAGGCAGGACCGATTTTATTTTGTTGGGGCCAAAGGTAACCATGGATGGATGTTGACCTTGCATCCTGTTCTCTATCAATGGTGTCTTAGAATACAAGTTTAATAAAATATACAATAAATCTTACCTGTAGCAATATATAGATACAAGGATGATGCCCACCATAGGAATAATAACCAGTGGCAAGATAATGTTGAGTGGCATGGAAGTTGCTTGCCCATATTCTACCTTTCCTAGGACCCATTCTCGATTGCCAAATCTTACCTAAACAATTATTGAAAATAAAACTCTGTAAACATAAAATCACCACTAGATGTAATATCCTCCAGAATCATAATTTGAGCATACCAAGTTCTACCATGCCTTAGGTCAAGCTTCTTTATAAAGACTGGGTATTTGGCATAGCATAACACAATCCTACCCAGGGTGTTATGGGCAGAAATGGGGTTTCTGAAAATTGGCAAAAAGCAATCCCTACATAGTCTAAGGCAGAAAAACAAAGCGAGAGTAGGGGTGGACCAAAAGACCTCTATCAATCAACTGAGTGAAGAACAAGCCTTCATTAGAAAAGCACCATATAAAGGACCCAAAAACGGACTGTGTTTCAGCAGGAGAAACCGCCTGTCTCAAGGTTTACATGCACTGTATGCCACAATGGACGAACAGTAAAAGGCAAAATGTAGAGATGGTTATACTTGAAAATGTAACGGTGCTGCACACAGGATACTGTACTAAACATCCAACAACCAAACCTCAGTGCAGTGCTCCTGCTAACTCAGCGTGGGAAAATAGAAGCTGGAGGTCTTTTGGTCCACTCCTACTCTTGCTTAGTTTTTCTGTTTATGAAAATTTCCCACCACACACACGTAATTACAATTTCGCACATATAATCAAGAGACTGTACATGCATATTTTTCTTTGGGGGGGGAGAGGGGGGGACTTGAAAAGGTACTCACTAGAGTTATGTATTTGATCCCTTCGACACTTTTAAAAGTTTAGGAGCCCTTTTACTAAAGCTTAGCACACACTGACAGACATTAGTGTGCATTATATACCAATGGGCTTCTTAGCATTCAACACGTGCTAAGTGTTTACTAAGATGCGTTAGCATTTTTAATGCGCCTACAATTAGCACTCACATTAACCATGTAGATGCCTTCAGGGATATTGTAGGTGCCTACACGATTAACGTGAGGTACATGGTTAATGCACGTTAAAGACACTAACGCGCATATAACGCGGCTTAGTAAACAGGGCTCTTAGTGTGCACTGAATTGACTGGGTGCACACTAACATGCATAAAATCAATACGTATTAAAAGTATTTTTACCATCACAAAAATGTGAAACAAATCAAAAAAATAATTCTGAAAATCTGCAAGAACTCTGAAAATAATCTAACCTAAATTTTTCTGTACATATTCCTAACACTTATGCGTGTAAAGAGCAAGAGCAATTTGACAGGGTGCCTGGTGGAACCCTATTCTATAAAGGAACATAGACACTAGGGCTGTGGATTAATCGAGTTAACTAATGCAATGAACTAATCTTGCCTCCCTGTTTACTAAACCGTGCTAGCGGCTGCCATGCACTAACGCCAACATAGCCCATTCACTTTGAATGGGCTGTGTTGGCATTGCCGTGCGGCTTAATAAACAGGAGGGTTGGTCAGTTTTTGCTGTACTTGCCTGGGTCAAAGGTAGCATCTGTAATGCAAGCAGGCTTCCTTTGCTGGCCCTAAGAGCCTTCTGGCAACCACAGAAACAGGAAGTTGCAGCAGGAGGCAGGACGCAGCTGAAGGAAGGCTCTTGTGGTCGGCAGAGGAAGCCTATTTGTATTGCAGATGTTGCCTGTGACCCGGGCCAAGTACAGCGATGCTGGACTAGTTAACTGAAGATGAAAAATTGTAATTGTGAGATTAATCATGGTTACATTTTTTAATCGTTCAACAGCCCTAGTAGACCCCTATTTTTTTTTTATACACTACTAGCCTAACGGGATATATAAATGCTTAAAAAGTTAGGTGCCAGCATATCCGCCAGTTATACAGCTGGTGTAAATGTCAAATATCAGAGATAAGTGTATAATTTACCGTACTCTGTAAATTATATGTGTACGCAGGAGCCTCAACCATACTCTGCCCATGTATATGCCCCCTTACAGATATGCACTATCCTCCTAATTCTATAAAGTTGGCAAACACTGAACGTGCAAATTTGGGCGTGTGCCCAATTTGCAAGTGCAATTTAATTGAATGAGCACCTATATTTTATGCATGAATAAAATAAAAGGGGGTGTGGAAATGGGATGGTCATAGGCGGAACGGGGGCATTCCTAGCATTTACACATCATTATAGAATAAAGGGGATATGTGCTCAATTTAGGCATGTACATTTGCACCACGTTTCAGTTGGTGCAAATGGCCGCGCCTAAAGTTAGGCATGAGTCTCGGGTGTAAGTGCTATTCTATAACCTGCGCCTAACTTAAATCGTGGCTTATAGAATAGCGTTTTTTTTGGCACCATATATAGAATTGACCATATAAGTTAAGCAAGTATTTGTAGAATAGCACATATACATGCCATTATTCTGAACAATACCCTCATACTTTTGCTCCTAAGTCAGGGCCGCTGAGATGGGGGGCAAAATTTCCCGGGCCCAGCCTCCAAGGGGGGCCCAGTGCTGGGGTCTCTCTCCTGCTCTTGTCACGACCCAGGTAATTGTGTTAATGCAATAACCCGGTCCAGACACACAGAAGCAGGAGACAGACAGACGCAGGAAGGTAGAGGGTGGGCAGGGACAGCAGTGACAGCTGCGTCCCGGGGAGGTGCTGCTGCGGCAGCTCTGCCCCACCTCTGCCTCTCAGCAGTCCTGCCTAAGTCTACAAGGTAACAGCATCTGTACAAATAGATGAAGTGTGGAATTCTCCTCAGCCCATTTTCAAAGGGAAGGTTTTCCTTTTGAAAATGTATGTAATATCTGCAGGTACCTAGAATACCTCTGTTTGAAAGCTGCCTCCTTCTCCCCCTTCCCCCAGATATCTACCTTTACCCATCTTCAAGATTCCAAAGTTACTCTAGTAGTGAGGGAACTCATCTTCCATTTAAGCAACAAACTAGAAAAATTTTTTTTTTTTGCAGGAGGTATATCTAAGAAATCAAGGGCCATGACTCCAAAAATAAGAAGTTCGTGTTTAGCCTTGGACCCTACATTACCACAAACTATATTTAAACCTATGACCTACAGTGAACTCAGGAAGGTTATTGCTGGTGTCCCTCTTGTGTCGTCTTTTCGGCTGCGGCTGAACCGCTGGTGGCACACAATATAAATCAGTAGCCGTTAGTGTATTTATTTTGCAAGGCTCTTCGCCAACAGATGCTTCAGCCTCTTTTATTGTCATAGCTGCATTCAGGTTACTTCCCTATAGAAGCAAAGAGAAAGGCATAAATCAATCAGACAGAACCTCTTTCTCAACGATACAAGCATGAACTTGATTGCAGCTACATATCAGCTCACAGTGAACTTATATACCACATCATGGTTAGACTTCATACATATCCCTAAGGATCAGGGGCATCCTGAAGAGAACATTTTCTAGAACAGCAACATCTCAAATCTCTTATTTCATCACATAAACCCAAGTTTACAGCCCAGTTTATGAATGTTTTTCCTCACATTATGCCTAGGTGTAGCTGTCTCCTGACGAAAACAGTCTGCAATCCATGAATCTATGTGGCTAGCTAGCTTTCGTCTCACATGAAAAAGCTAACATTCGCTTAAAATATAATACCCAAAGACGCAAAGAAAAGTGCCAGTGAAATAACCAACTACAGACCAGTAGCATCCATTCCCTTAATAATCAAACTAACGGAAGGGATGGTAACCAAACAACTTACAGACTATCTAAACAAATTCTCTATACTCCACGACTCCCAGTCAGGATTTAGGTCTAACCACAGTACCGAAACAGTACTAGTTACACTCATGACCAAATTCAAACAAATGATTGCAACCGGAAAGAACATACTACTCCTACAATTTGACATGTCAAGCGCCTTTGACATGGTTGATCATGGAATACTACTACACATCCTTGAGTACTTCGGAATTGGAGGTAATGTTCTCAACTGGTTCAAGGGATTCCTAACCACATGATCATACCAAGTGACATCTAACTCGACTACTTCAGACACATGGATACCTGAATGCGGAGTTCCACAGGGATCCCCCCTCTCGCTGACTCTATTCAACTTAATGATGATACCCTTGACCAAACTATTATCAAACCAAAACCTCAACCCATATATATACGCAGACGACGTAACGATCTACATCCCATTTAAACAAGATCTAAAGGAAATCTCCAATAAAATCAACCAAAGTCTCCATATCATGCACTCATGGGCGGATGCATTTCAGTTGAAACTTAATGCAGAAAAAACCCAATGCCTAATACTCACCTCACAACATAACACGAACAAATTCACCACCATCAACACACCAAATCTGAACCTGCCAATCTCAAACACCCTAAAAATTCTTGGAGTCACCATCGATCGACACCTAACACTTGAGAGTCACGTGAAAAACACAACCAAGATGTTCCACTCAATGTGAAAATTAAAAAGAGTAAGACCTTTCTTCCCAAGAACCGTTTTCCACAACCTGGTGCAATCAATGGTGCTCAGTCATTTAGACTACTGCAATGCGCTCTACGCCGGCTGCAAAGAGCAAATAATCAAGAAGCTTCAGACAGCCCAGAACACAGCAGCTAGACTCATATTTGGTAAAACAAAGTATGAAAGTGCTAAACCCCTACGAGAAAAACTACACTGGCTCCCACTTAAAGAACGCATCACGTTCAAAATATGCACCCTAGTTCACAAAATCATCCACGGAGATGCACCAGCCTATATGTCAGACCTGATTGACTTACCACCCAGGAATGCTAAAAGATCATCCCGCACATTCCTTAACTTGCACTTCCCCAACTGCAAAGGTCTAAAATACAAACTAATGCATGCGTCTAACTTTACCTACCTGAGCACACAATTATGGAACGCATTACCGTGCAACCTAAAAACGATCTACGAACTAACCAACTTCTGCAAACTACTGAAGACCCATCTCTTTAACAAGGCATACCACAAAGATTAACAAATATGAACATATACAACTCCTCCACATATATTCAGAACTGTCTTAATATATCTGCTTGCTATATTACTATCACATTTTTATTATAATGCTACCCAAGATCCTTTTGTACCATTAAATGTATATTTTCTAATTATATTTCCACCTATGATGATGTATTGTAAGCCACATTGAGCCTGCAAAGAGGTGGGAAAATGTGGGATACAAATGCAATAAATAAATAAAATGAAATAGATATTTCCAAATATGGCATCCCCTTCCTTTTGAAAGGAGAAAGTTCATGGTTAGAACTTCAAAAGGTATTTAAATTGAATAAAAATTCTCTGGCCCCGATATTGAGACAGCGGGAGTTAGACTGGTTAATGCCCGCTATTGCTGGCGAATCCAGAAATTCAGTGCCGGGGCTGTATTCAGTCACCAGCATTGAATTTCCAGGGTTTTTTTGGAGCCACAACCATAGCCAGTTAAGCCGATATTCATCAGCTGACTGGCTAGGTTTTAGCGGCCAAAGATAGATGTGCTATTTATGTGGGTCTATCTGGCTGCTAAACTTAACCGGTCAGCCGCTGAAAATCAGTGGTAACCAGCTAGCCGCTGACCAGGGGTATTCAGCAGGAGATAGCTGGTTATCCCTGTTGAATATTGGCGGATAGCCGGCTTAAGGGTATTTAACCGGCGAGGTGCTGTTCCTTGCCGGTTAAATATTTTCAAGTATCAGGCGGTTTGAGTTTACCATGAGAAATCAGTCAAGGTGAGAAAAGTATAATTTGCCAGTTCAATGCCCTAATGTAATATGTACTTCAAACAATATTTAGGGCAGTGGTCCCAAACCTGTCCTGGAGGCACTCCAGCCAGTCAAGTTTTCAGGATACCTACACACTGAATATTTATATGAGAGATTTACATACAGTGGAGGAAGCACATACAAATCTCTCTCATGAATATTCATTGTGGATATCCTGAAAACCTGACTGGCTGGAGAGTCCCCAGGACAGATTTGGGAACCACTGATTTAGGAGGGCTTTTTGCACTCTTTAAGAAAGTGTGTAGGTGGGGGTGGGGCAGAGAATAACCTGCAGAGAATAGCAGTTACAACCCTAAATTAAGACAGGAGGAAAGTAGCCTGCAGGGAGCAGCAGTTACATTCTGAACCACCTTACTGAGCAGACTGCATGGGCTGTGTCAGTCTATCAATCATCTGCTACATCTGCTCTCTCTGCTCAGTGTCACTATATTTTTTAGCAAGGTTCAAAGTTTATTGAGTGCTCTTCCCTCTTGTGGTCCCCCATCCTTCACTCCCTGTAATGCCCACTCTTTGTGGCTCGATATCACGGTTCTTGTTTCAGCTCCAGACCTCACATTCCCTTGCATTGGCTCTTTCTGCCACTAAATCATATTGCAATCTAGATCCTTTCCCTTCTTCCAGGCTGAAATTCCAGGAACTGAATCTGTCTTCTTATATACTTTCATTAATTAACAATAGTCTTTTTTTTTTGGGGGGGGGGGGGCAGGTTTCTGCCCTTTGGAAATCAGCCACTGTTAAACCCTTGCTTAGGAAGCCGTTATTGGATCCCCATGTCCCCTCCCATTACCGACCAGTCTCAAGTTTTTGTTTTCTCTCCAAAGTCCTAGAGAGAATTGCATTTCTACAGTTGTCTTCTTTTGCAGTAAAATCTTTTGCCATTCACCCTAAACAATCAGGTTTCCAGATCACACCACAGCACCAAAACTATCATTCCTGAGGTCCGCAATGAAGTCCAGACACATCTAGATAAACAATGTTCTTGACCTCTCTGCCGGTTTTGACCTTATGGACCACTCATTACTCCTATCCCACCTTTCTTCTCCAGGTTTGGTTCTATCCTGGTTCACCTGTTTTCTTTCAGGCCATTCCTTCACAGTAACCACTCGATCAACTAGTGTGGCATCTTACCCTTTGACTTGCGGAGTCCCCCCGGGATCTGTTCTGTCTCCTCTTCTTTTTAACCTGTTCATTAGTCCCCTTGCCACCCTGATTCAATCTGTTGGTATCTCATCCAATTTTTCTTCCATCAGGCCCCTTCCAGATTGCGTGGTACTCATTTCACAGTGGCTAGCTGACCACAGATTGGTTCTCAAATTGGCTAGCTGACCACAGATTGGTTCTCAAATTGGCTAGCTGACCACAGATTGGTTCTCAAATCAAAGAAAGAGCCTTGCTTGTTGGCTTACATGTGGCTTCTCTAGTCCATCTATCCCACTAACCTTATTTGATTAACTCGTTCAATCTGTAGACTCATTCCGGTACTTACCATTTTTGACTCCCATCTTACAATCACCCCTTAAATCACAAACATCTGTAAAACAGTTTTATCCTCTGAAAACTTTGTTGATACTTTAGTACTGATATCTTCCATTCCTTGATATTGGCTTTACTGACCACTAGATTAGATTATTGCAACACAGTCTATTTAGGGTGCTTCAAATCTCACATCAAAAGACTCCAGTCCCTTCAAAATGTGGCCATCCGCCTTCTCTGCCACGCCCAATGTCATGATCATGTTACACCATTATTGTAGAAATACCACTGGCTACCACTTCAACGGCACATCATTTTTAAGCTCCTGACCCTTGCATTTAAAGCCCTCCGACTCAGTCTCCCCCAGTTATCTCTTCTCAATTACTATACCAGATTCACCATCTCACCTACTCTGCTCACTAAATGATCATCGTTTGGTTTTACCAGTCCCCAAATTTGCCCAGTTAGAGTCTACAAGACACCCTGTCTTTGTGGCATCATTTTTCTGGAAATCCCTCCCTTGGTATGATCGTGCTAAACCCTTGTTTAAAAGTTTCAAGACCAAGCTAAAGGCCTGGCTTTTTGCTCAGGTTTTCAACCTGCCCTAAACCTCATCTGACTGGTGATCTACCTCTGCAAGCTTTCTTTTTTTTTTTTTCCTTTGCAAATGTTTTTCCTATATCTGTCCTCTGGTGCAATTGATTACTCTTTCCTATCAAACATATTGTAGTTCCTTTCCTTTTTTGTATGCTTTGAATCATCGTAAACTGCCTAGATCTGCTAGTTAAGCAGGGCGGTATAGTAAATCTAAATAAACTACATCACTGTTATTTTCTTTTCTTGTACTATTAAAATCTGTTTGCTAACAAATAGTGCTGTGGTTGCTTTCTGACAGCAAATAAAAAAGATAAACATCTTATGCTCAAGATCTTTAAGTACAAGACTGATATATTATGCCGATAATCCAAGTACACATGGTCTTGTACATTAACACGCCAAAGATCTTTTTTTGATATTGTTTTGGAAGATTGTAGTGTTGGATATTTAAATATATTTAACACACTTTACAGAACCATTGAGAAAAATCAAGATTTTGCACTATAATCATAGGTGGTCAGTGGCCCAACTGTTTGGGGAGGCTAAAGGGGGCGGGGTTAGGGGTGGGGCCAGGGGTGGAGCTTAAATCCATAATTGTCTGATCACACACAGAAAAAAATAAAAATAAATGTCACAATTAATACCTTTTATTAAATTTAGATATTAGTTATGTATCATATGTCAAAGAATAAAGTGGTTGCTCAAAGCATATACTAATCACAATCGCTCAACTGCAAAACACTATGCACAACTTTGTGCAAAAACACACTCTGAACCTTACTGTATCATAAATATTACACTGGGCAGAACCTAATACACCAATATACCACCCATACGGAAAATGCAGACTGTCAACAATATTGAAACAAGGGATCATAATATCACAATTCTCATGTAGAGACACAAAACATCCTAATTCATGTTTAATGTGGGAGAAAATGTCATAAATAAGTAAATAAACTTTTAATGTTGAACACCTAATTCTCAAAGTGGACATATTCCAAACAGTATAATGAAAATAAAATGATCTTTTCTACCTTTGTTGTCTGGTGACTGTTTTTCTGATCATGTTGGCCCAGTATCCAATTCTGCTGCTATCTGTCCTCTTAACTCCGTTTCCAGGGCTTCCTTTCCATTTATTTGTTTACTTTCCGCCTTTCTTCTTCATTTCTTGTCCTACATCCGTAAGTAAAAGCTGGGTCCTCCGCAAACTTGACTGTCCAGTGGATCCAGCTTTTGCCTATTTTCTTCATCCATGTGCAGTTTTTCTACTCTCTTCCTTTTCCGTCATCTCATCTCCTTCCTCACTCCTCCCTCCCCCTTCATGTCCAGCAACCCTCCTCTCCCCTCCCCTCCATCCACCCATGTCCAGCAACTCTCCTCTCCCCTTCATCCACCATGTGCAGCAACCCTCCTCTCCCCTCCATCCACCCATGTCCAGCAACCCTCCTCTCCCCTGCCCTCTCCTCTCCCCTTCATCCACCATGTGCAGCAACCCTCCTCTCCCCTCCATCCACCCATGTCCCACAACCCTCCTCTCCCCTGCCCTCTCCTCTTCATCCACCATGTGCAGCAACCTTCCTCTCCCCTTCCCTCCATCCACCCATGTGCAGCAACCCTCCTCTCCCCTTCCCTCATCCACCCATGTCCAGCAACCTTCCTCTCTCCTGCCCTCTCCTTTCCCCTTCTTCCACCATGTGCAGCAACCCTCCTCTCCCCTTCCCTCCATCCACCCATGTCCAGCAACCCTCCTCAACCCTTCCCTTCCCTCCATCCACCCATGTCCAGCAACCCTCCTCTCCCCTGCCCTCTCCTCTCTCCTTCTTCTACCATGTGCAGCAACCCTCCTCTACTCTCCCGTCTGCCCTCGTTTCCTTCCTGCCCCCCCCCGCCGTACCTTTAAATATTATATTTTTGCTGGAGTCGCGGGCAGCGCCGGCATTGAAGGCATCAGCAGGCTCATCGCGGTTCCAGCAGCCTTCCCTCGCAAGTCGGATGATGGCTCCGCCCTCGTAGAAACAGGAAATACGTCAGAAGAGGGCGGAGCCATCATCCGACTTGCGAGGGAAGGCTGCTGGAACCGCGATGAGCCTGCTGATGCCTTCAATGCCGGCGCTGCCCGCGACTCCAGCAAAAATATAATATTTAAAGGTACGGTGGGCGATGGTGGGGGCGGGGCAGTGGCGGGCTGGGGAGGCTTAGCCTCCCCAAGCCTTTTATACGGGGCGCCTATGACTATAATTCTCTAGACCAGCGGTTCTCAACCCAGTCCTTAAGGGCCACCTGACCAGTTGGGTTTTCAGGATATCTCCAATGAACATGACAAGATGTATTAGCATGCAATTCCTCCATTGCATACAATTATCTCATATATAGTCATTTTGGGTATCCTGAAAACCCGACTGGCCAGGTGGTCCCCGAGGACTGAGTTACTACTACTACTTATTTCTATAGCGCTACTAGACATACGCAGCGCTGTACACTTGAACAATGAAGAGACAGTCCCTGCTTGACAGAGCTTACAATCTAATTAGGACAGACAAACAAGAGATAAGGGGATATTAAGGTGAGGATGATAAAATAAGGATTCTGAACAAGTGAATAAGGGTTAGGAGTTAAAAGCAGCATCAAAAAGGTGGGCTTTTAGCTTAGATTTGAAGACGGTCAGAGATGGAGCTTGACGTACCGGCTCAGGAAGTCTATTCCAGGAATATGGTGCAGCAAGATAAAAGGAACGGAGTCTGGAGTTAGCGGTGGAGGAGAAGGGTGCAGATAAGAGAGATTTACCCAGTGAACGGAGTTCCCAGAGAGGAATGTAGGGCGAGATGAGAATGGAGAGGTACTGAGGAGCTGCAGAGTGAATGCACTTATAGGTCAATAAGAGGAGTTTGAACTGTATGCGGAAACGGATAGGAAGCCAGTGAGTTGAAAACCATTGCTCTGGATGAAAGAAAGTCAAAATCTATTAATGTATCCTAAAACATTTTCGTATTTACTCACTTATCGGTGCTCCCAGAACTCTGCCACTGGCTCACAAAGCAAAATCTGATGAAATGAGACTGTGATTGGCTTAGTGCCAAGGAGTTAAGGCCACATCCCTCTATGATTCCTTCATTTGTGGGCTGCCCTGCGGTTCTGAATCGAATTCTTCCCTGGGCAAAGACGATGAGCCTGGATCTGAGAGAGGCACTAATCAGGACTTGAAGTGCCTTGGGCACTTGCGGCAGGAGCTAGAGGAGATGCAATCTGAAATATTTGCCACAGTCAAAAGAATCCATAGCAACCAGGCTCAAAACTTGGAATTTGAAAGTTTTCTAAATAACAGATCCTAGGTTTTATGAGTGTCTGTTCATGCGGGGTTGTCTGTGCTAGGGCCGTGCTTGCAGTTAGCTGTTACAGAACATAGTTGATAGTATGGTTGAGGAAATCTTGTATGCTATAGGGCTCCTTCCTAATTTTATTTTATCCTGCCTTAATTTGATTTTGAGACAAAGGCGGTTTTAGCAAATTTTAAGGTTATCAATAGAAATCAAACAAAATAAAACATGGAAAAGAAAATAAGATGATACCTTTTTTATTGGACATAACTTAATACATTTCTTGATTAGCTTTCGAAGGTTGCCCTTCTTCGTCAGATCGGAAATAAGCAAATGTGGTAGCTGACAGTGTATATAAGTGAAAACATTCAAGCATTATTATGACAGTCTGACAGGGTGGGAGGATGGGGGTGGGTATCCTGTTAGAATATCAATGATATACTTTGATGTCCCCATGCATACCTCCTACCCACCCCCATCCTCCCACCCTGTCAGACTGTCTTAGTAATGCTTGAATGTTTTCACTTATATACACTGTCAGCTAGCACATTTGCTTATTTCCGATCTGACGAAGAAGGGCAACCTTCGAAAGCTAATCAAGAAATGTATTAAGTTATGTCCAATAAAAAAGGTATCATCTTATTTTCTTTTCCATGTTTTATTTTGTTTGATTTCTATTGATAACCTTAAGAGTGGACTAACACGGCTACCACACTCCTCTACTTAAAAAGCAAATTTTAATAAATGATAAACGATTTAGGATATGGAAACATGTGGAGGAAGAGACGGAAACTTTGTGTGATACCCGTTCCCAAAGAGCCACCATCACAGGGAACTGTGAAGTATAAGTTGGATGATTTTGAGAATCACGGGAGAAGAAAGAACCCGCACTTTATAGTTTATTAGAACTTAGGGGTGTGCCTGAGTGCAAGGGCCAGGAGGATGCCCCTATTATTGTGCAAATACTCTGCCAGCAATTACTGGAGATGTGGACCGGACCTTAAAAGAGTTGGAACAGGCAAACAGGGCATTGGGGCCCCCTGTTCCCCTGGAACAATAAATCCATGGCTATAAGGTTCACCTTATAGCCAAAAAGGGAGTATGTGCATTTTCAAAACAGCTTGGATCCAAGTGTTTCAGGACATTTCTACCTTTACTTTAGCAAAGCGAAAAGAGATTAAGTACAAATGGGCATTTCTTTTCAGGCTTTGATTTGGAGTAGTAGGCAAACTGCATAGGGCCAAAACATCTGAGGAAGCCTGGAAAATTTTATAAGAGATTGGAGTGATTCTGGCTCTTGTAACAGCTATAACAGTGGCAAAAGATTCCAGATAAGAGCAGAAGACTGCAGAAAAACATTTCAGCAAGAAAAGGATTGACTTGAGTTTGGTGTTAAGACTTTACGGCCAGTTGACCATGTGTAATTCTATTCCACTTTAACTACTGGGCTTGAATAAGCTTCTGTTCTTTTGGGAGTGGTTTTGGATCTAATCTGGATGGGAGTGTATGTAGAAGAATGCTGTATACAAGCATTTTCTGAGGAGGTGAAAGGAGGGAGCTGTCACTCACTGGAAGGGTAGCTCAGGATCCTCACTTTTCAATTCTCCTAGCAAAAGACACTGTTTTATATAACAATTGAAAATGTCAGTTGTGTTCTTGCAGGAGTGAACCTTCAGACTAATCATGAATAGTTTCTCAGCACAGACACTGTCTGATCTCTGTTTTCCTCCAAGGTATCTGGTAATAAGGATTTATGAGTTTGTGCTTTGTCTGAACTGCTGTACTTAATCTTGAATGATAATTGTATGTGCTTGTTTTGTTATGTTTGTTGATACTTTTAATGTTTTACTGTGACTTGCTTAGATTATACATTGATAATGTGGGATAAATAAATAAATAAATAAGGGAGCGGCAGCCATCGTATTTAATAGGGATATACAAGTACAGATACTCAAAGTCAGCTGTGATTCAGGGGAAAATATTTGTGAGGGCTCTCAGGCTCCTTGGAGCTTACCATTGCAAAGATATTCACTTTGAATATGTATAAAACAATTGGAACTCTTAATATCATCATTTCAGTATAGCAAATTGGTGAGATTTTATTTTATTTTTTTTATTTTATTTATAAGCTTTACATCTTTAAACCAAGAATTTATACTTGTACAGAAAAGTGTTATTCTCATAAAATTAAGGAAACATAACCTTGTAAACAAAATGAAAATGTATACAACATAAACACTCAAGTCCACATTCAATGAGATCCAAGATTAATGAGGAAAATTAAGGAAATATTCTAAGGTAATATTGTACCTAAGATTAAAGGCTGATAGTTACTATTCAAGCTTATTTATCCTCCTAATGATCTTTTAGTTGCTATAAAAGTTGTTACATGAGTAGAATCTGTAAATACATATTTAACTGCATTATATCTAACAATACATTTAAAGGGGTACCTTAAAAACGTACCCTATAATTGTAAGACACCTGGCTTGAATACCAGGAACTGCTTACGTATTCCTGAAAGATCAGGAAATAGTTGGATTTTAAAACCTAAAAAGGGTTTCTCTATTTCTGAAAAACATACGAAACAACCATTGCTTGTCCGGTAATAATGCCACTGTTGCTACCAAAGTGGCTGCAGTGGCTAAGTCCGAGGTGTCCAATAAGCTGAAACATCTAAGGTATTTTGCCATTGTTGCTCTGGTATCTTTTTTTGGTAAATAGTAAACTTGCATAAAAGGAGGGAATTTATCTTCTGAGATTCCCAGTATTTCTTTTAGGTAGCGTTTCAACATATCCAATGGCCTCACCAAAGATACCAAGGGAAAGTTTATAAATCGAAGATTATTATTTCTAAGGTAATTGTCAAAAGTTTCAGATTTACTCCTTCAATTAGATAAACCCTTAATCATTGAAAACTGTGTATTTTCCACCTTAAGAATATTGTTTTCAATTTGTTCCATTCGTACAACCATGGATTTAAACTTCAGTCTCAGAATTGTCTATTCTCTGCTCCATATAGGAGACTTTCTGTGAGACGGTACTTGCTTGTGTAAGAAAGGTTTTACCTAATTGTGAAATTGGTGAGATTTCAATGCATCTACACATCCCGTGTTTGACTGTACTGGTGGGTACTCCACAGTGGTTAATAAACATGCTTGTGATCTCGATGATTTGGTGATTGACTTGGAAGCGTTTAATGTTTGGAGAGAGGGTAACTCTAAAGCTTGAGACTACATTTTTTCTTGACCCCACATTGGGAGATAGTCCCACATAGACTATTTGTTTTTGGATGGGACCTAGTGGACAAAGGACTGTCCTTCCCAAAAGTGACCATCTCTGGCAAAAGGTGACTAAAGTAGCGGATTCAAAATGTTGAGAATGGACCCATGAATGAAAAATTAGCCATAAGCAAACTGAAAAAGTTGCATGTTTGCGTCTGTAATTTTAATTTTTTCCACATAAAAGGATGGGGTTTGGACTGGTATATTACAAATGTTTGTTCTAGCAGAATTCTTTAAATCCTTATTACTTGTTTCTGGAGACTTTAGTCACCTCTCCCCAGAGATGGTCACAAATTGGTAATACTACTTTTTTGGACCACATTTCATGCTCCCAGATTTCTGAGAAGGGATTGAGGGATAGGTGCAGGACCCTCAATAACAGCCTAGTAAAGGACAAGAGTTTTGTTGAGTACAGGGCCTTCCTTCAGGAAAAGCTAATTAACAATATAGTTTGGGATGCTCTGAAAACTTGTTTCCAAGTTTATTTGTTTTATTGTAATTATCGTTGCTGCTCAGCATTAGCATAGGAAAGGAAAGGAGAGTTAATTCTGCACTGGAAGGCCTGGGTACATGGTTTGGCAGCTTAGCACTTCACCTGAAGTACTTAGAGACCAGCACAAAGCAAGACTGGAACAATGATATAATGATGAAATTGGACTTTCCCTGATGAAGCAGTCCTATTATGAGAGGTTAATAGGTTGTTGGCTTTCGCTTAAAAACTATCCAGATAAAAGATAGGTTTAAGAGAACATTTGGCACAAAATTAAAACACTCTGACCAAAAACAATTCACGTCCTTTTTAGAGACCTTCATATGTGCGACTCACACATATTTGGATATGGTCTCATTGCCCACTTTAATCATGTGAAGGATTAGAGGAGCAAATAAGGTTTGGCTGTGATCAAATCTTTGACTTCAGGTCAATCTCCTGGGTATTTGTACTCCCAGTTTGGTTGACATTAATCGAGCTCTAGAGGGTGAGCCTTTCCCCGCTATTATGCTGGAGGCATGGATCTCTTATT
Organism: Microcaecilia unicolor; assembly: GCF_901765095.1. Taxonomy (NCBI): domain Eukaryota; kingdom Metazoa; phylum Chordata; class Amphibia; order Gymnophiona; family Siphonopidae; genus Microcaecilia; species Microcaecilia unicolor. Next base: position 49,663,148 of record NC_044040.1, read on the forward strand.
CCCAAGGAGCAGAAAGATATAACAGAATGCCAGTCATATTGCCCCATTTTCAGTCTTTAATATGGATGTTAAAACTTTTGCTGAAGTGCTAGCTACTAGGTTGGGCAAAGTTTTGCCTTCCCTGGTTCATCCTGACCAAGTGGGTTTCGTATAACACACCCAAGCAGCAGATAACTATCAATTTTACCTGTGTAACTCAGTGGGATATCATTCTGGCCTGCTTATTAGTATTTTCAGACGTTGAAAAGGCATTTTATAGGCTTGACTGGGAATTTCTGGATCAAGCTCTGCAAAAATTTGACTTTCAGGAATATTTTAGGGGCCGGATAAGTACACTGTAGTCTAGGGAAAGGGGAGGATGGGATTTTGATATACCACCTTTCTGTGGTTACAATCAAAGGGTTTACATATTATATACAAGTACTTATTCTGCATCTGGGGCAATGGCGAGTAAAGGGGCCCTTTTACTAAGCCATGTAGGCGGATACACACACCCAACCCGTGCCAATTTGAAACTACTGTCCAGCTACTGCATGGCCCGGGCAGTAATTTCATTTTTTTACGCACGCACACTACACATTAACATGAAGAGATGTGCCCTTGCAGGCCTCACTTCCAATTCATTGGGTATCCAAGCACATAAAATATTTAGCGGTCTCTATTTAACTGCAACATTTGTTTATTAACTATTTCACAAATGTCTATTCCACTCCATCCAAAGTTCTGGGTGGGTTACACAAGAACATTCATAGTAGATAAAAATAACAAAACAAAGACAATGCATTGTACATACCTACATAATGAAGCATATGATAAAAAGAGTGAGTGAAACTAAAGAATATCACATAACATATGAAAGAAATAAATCTACCTCCCCGATATTCAACAGCATTTAACCGGCTGGTTAAATGCCCCACAACCAACAGGTGATATTCAATGGGGGATAGCTGGCTATCTCCCGCTGAATATCACTGGTTAGCGGCTAGCAGATAGTCGGTTATATCAGCCAAGTGGCTATCCGCCAATTTTCAGTCCAACTTTAGTGGCTACATTTAGCTGCGTGAATATGTGGGATATCTTTGGCTGGTTAGAAGATAACCGGCTAAGTTCTCCAACAAACTACTGTAGAAGAATCAAGAGGGATTTTCATAAAGTATTTACCCAGTTCATATCACTTTGTCTAAGCAGTACTGGGCAAGTTCAATGGAAGATCTTTTGGAAGATGCTACAAGATCACCAACAGAAAGAAAATTAAGACCTGAAATGTGTTTTCAATTAAAGATTTAGCTCATGCATTTCTCAGTAGTTCAAGGTACATTCAATAACAGCATGCACTTTTCCAATCCTGGAAGGCTTATAATCTATGTTTATACCTGAGGCAAGGGAGGCTTAAGTAACTTGCCCATGAACACAAAGAATGGCAGAGGGATTAAAACCTGGCTTCCCCGGTTCTTAGCCTGTTGCTCTAACCATTAGGCTACGTCAAGTAATTATTACTCCCCTGAAACACTTTACCTGTGCATGAATTAGGTTGTTGACTTGTTTTTTGATGCCATCTGTGAAGTTTTCAAAGGTTGGATCAGGAACATACGTAAAAGAAAGACCATTGATTTTTAGATCCAATTCAATCCCATCCATCTTAATTTGAGTAGTAACTTGACTGTGGCTATTAAAATCCTCAGGCAGTTTTGGAGAAGAAAAGATAATGGTTGTATCGTTGATTGTTCTGACATATTTTTCTACAATCTAATATAAAAAGAGAGGGGACAAAATTTCAGAAGTTGTTCAGGACAATGAAAGTTTCAGTTATAATGCAACACAACCTACATTACCAGCATGACAAAATATATAAGAACATTCCAAATCATTTAGGGATATTCACATTATGTACAGTGTCTATAAAACTAATATTTTTCACATTATTTGGTCTACAGAAACAATTCAAAATGCATTAAAATAAGGTTCACTGATCTGCAAACTACAATGCTACTCTTTCAATGCGAAAGAACAATTATACAAATATTCAAAAAGTAATTAAAAGTAGGAAACCGAAGAATCTTGACTGCACAAGTCTTCACACCCTCTGTCATACCTGTCAAATAAGCTCTTTTTCTAAAAGTTGCTTTATGAAACTAGAGTGCATGTGTGTCCACAGTACTCAAACTGAATCAAATACACCCAGATGAAGAATCAAGCTGCATCTCTGTATAGAATGAATTTAAAGCAAAAGTCTAAACATATCAAAACATGGAACTGCTGAAAGAACACAATTATTCAAATGTACAGATTGAGGGAAGGCTATAAGCAAATTTCAGTGTATTCGAATATCCATAGCAACATCATTAGGTCTATCACTATAAAGTAGGACTTTACATTTAACGTGTTTTAATGTGATTAACGCGTTAAATTTTTTAACTTATGTTAATAGTTTTAACGCATTAATTGCGTCAAGCTGCTTTCTCCTGGTTCCGCTACCTATCTCTCTCTCTTTCATCCTCTCCCAGACTCCCTCCGGCATATTTTTCTCTCCTACTGCTGCTCCCCTCTCTCCCCGATGCTCCTGCAGTTTGTTCTCTCCTACCCCTCCCCCACCACAGCTGTACACCGTTAGTCTTTTCTTCCTGCCACCCCACTCTCTGGCATCTTATCCTCACCCACTGTACATGGATCTCTGAACTTGCCTTGAACACAAGGCAGCATTAAGAACACGCTACTCCACTTCTCTGTAACTGGAACCCTTCCTCTCTAGTGTCCCGCCTCCTCTGATGAAGCTTCCCGTTTCCTGCTGCAGGAGTTGGACATTAGAGAGAGAGGGCTCCGGTTACAGAAGAACAGAGCAGCATGTGCTTAATGCCGCCATGTGTGCAAGGCAAGCTTGGAGGGCTGCGTGGAGTAGAGAATAAAATTCCAGAGAACACGAGGTGGGCGGCAAAAGGGGGGGGGGGATAGGAGAGAACAAGATGCAGCAGGAGCATTATGGAGGGATCAGCGGTAGGAGAGAAAAATATATGCAGGAGGCAGGAAGAGTCTGGGAGAGAGTCACGGGGTAGTGGGAAAGAAAAGGCTGTCGGTGCTGGGAGGGAGGGGTTGGAGAGAATGTGGGGTGGCAGGAAAGAAAAAGCTGCAGGGGAAAAAGAGGAGAAGAGAAAAGAAAAAGTGAGGAGAGAGAAGGCCCTAAAAACAGAGTTCAGAGCACAGTCAGAGGAACAGAACCAGACACAGGGAATAAGATGATTAGAAAAATAAAATCACTGGACAAGCTCCAGCCTTGTCTTCAGTCTAGTCTTCCCTGGGTTTCTTGCCTACTATTAGTCGAGGTCTAGCCAGTCCTTGGGGGTTGCCTAGGTAGCATCAACTTGGCAGCGGCCCAAGAGCTCACCCCGAGTCATGACACGTAGATGTGATGGTGCATACTTAGCGGGAGGGTGTTCACATGGGTAGAGATCAGGCAGAACATAGATGGGGTATATACTTACAAACATAGGTTCTAAAATACAATCTGTGTGTTTTCTTTAACAATCTAGGCATGAGCATTTATATTAGCTCTATAGCTATTACAAGTGACTGTGCATAAAGTTGGGGCAAGTATTTTATCTATTAGGCTAGTATTCTATAAAGACAGGCAGGACCCTACTTTTCTTTATAGAACAAGCTCCAAATACGTGCATTTCTGGTGTCTAAAAATAGGGGTCCTTCATAGAATTACCCACTATGAGGCCTATGATTACTTTAAAAGAACTACAGAGGTTTCTGGCTGAGACTGGTGAAAATGCTGACTCAAGTGAATTATACGGAAGGTTGGTAAGGAGGAGAAAAAGTACCATATCATGTGCCACATAGCAAGGGAAATACTTTGGAGAAAGTTTTATGATCTGATGAGATAGATCAAAGAGAAAAATTTTGTTCTCAATGTTAAGTGAGATATCTAGTGTAAACAGACATGGCAGATCATGCTGTCATCTAGCCAGCAAGGGTAACCCGAGTCTCACCCGGGTTAACTCTGGACGCGCAGCACAGAGTAGTAGTAGTCATCATTGGGCACTTCTCCACACTCAGCAGGACTCTTTGTAAGGAGCGGTTTCTCTTACAAGACCATACACTCAGGCACAACCCTGCGATGCCTATCCTATAGCCAGATGGAACACCAGAGGTGGTAATTCCTCCTCTCAACGAACTGCTTACAATTGTCGGGTCGGGACCCCACATGTGGCTATCTTCATCCATGGGTATTGCCATATGGTTAACAGCTGGCTGTGGGCAGAGTGCGTCATGCCCTGAGCCCCAGTTACAGGCTGGACTCCTCAATCCGCCCGAGGTCTGGCTCCTGTACCAGCTTCTACGAACTTGATTGCCACTGTTCCCCTCTTGGATCAGCTTAACTGGAGTTGGCAATTCAGGATCCCCCTTAATCTTCTAAGGGTCACTTGGCAGGGGGCTTGTAACAGTTCAGGATCTAGGCACCCAAGGACAATTTCCTGCATTTACTCTCCCTATTTATCTACTAAACTCCTCCCCACTCTGAGGCTCTGCAAATCAGGGCACTCCCTTATTGAAATGATTTCATAAACCTTCCCTGGGCTGTCTCCGTTAATGATTTCAGTTCTAACCAAGGGTTACACAAGCATGGTGGTAGCAGCATAATGTTGTGGGGTTATTCTGCAGCAGTGGGAACAAGGCGGCTTGTGAAGACTGAGGGAAAGATGGATGGTGCAAAGTGCAGGTAGAGTTTGAAGGAAAACCTGTTCCAGTCTGTCATAGATCTGGGACTGAGGAGAAGAATCACACAAACCGAATCAACTCAGTAAGAAGTGAATGTTCTCAAGTGGCCCAGTCAAAGCCCATCCCCAATTCTGATGGATAATCTGCTAGCAGACTGTAGTCTACACATGGACCCCTAACAACCTTGGTGAAGCTTAAGTTATTCTGCCAAGAAAAATGGACAAAACTGCTCTCTCTCACTGTGCAAAGTGAGAAGACATCCTAAATAACTCATGGCAGTGAACGGCAGAAGCCTGTTTTGCAGCAAGTAATGAGTCAAGATGTGTGAATTATATACTCAAGACCTTTGGATTTCTTACTTTTTCAATATTTATATAATTGCTATTGAAAGTTGAAAATGTAGAGCATATCAAAGAAACACCTACTTCTATTTTCATTCTTTTTTTGTTAAGCAAACATGAAAGTTTTTACAAGCTTGTAGATTTTTCTAAGGCACTGTATATATACTAAATGGGGGTCAACCAAGCCTAAAATATTAGCTTGTGCAGATGAGTTTAAATAATAACTGCTATTTAATTATCATTTTAAACTAAAACAATAAACTTCATAACAACAGAAAAGGAACTTACAACTCTTGATTCTGAACTGCTTGTTTGCCTCTTCTCTCTGCTGGGTGGCAGACGAACCAGCATAGCAAAAGACTGTATCAAATCAAACCCTGTTCCTGAAATAGTGATTTTTCTTCCTCCACTGAAAAGCAAAATGTTAAGCGTCATGAACTTTGCTCATAAGTAGTATAATGCATGCATGCATAATGGGTAATTCTAAAACAGGGCATCTCCATTTATGTGCCCTGAAGGCCTGTGGTAAGAGCCTTTTCTATAATGGAACTTTGGTGCCTAGAGACTGTACAGAATACTAGTGTTTAGGTTCTCACTTGAGCCATGAAGCTGGCCTAAGTGTGAGTGCTTAAATTAAGGCAGAGATGTGCATAGCTCACAATATTCTATAAGTTACAAGCATAAATGGGAGCCCCACCTATGTCTTGGCCATGTTCTATCGCTTGCATATACATTATATATTAAGTTGTTATTTGCAGAATAGTGCGTGGGTGGCATACTGATATATATATATATATATATATATATATATATATATTTATTTATTGCATTTGTACCCCACATTTTCCCACCTATTTGAAGGCTCAATGTGGCTTACATAGTACTGTCAAAGGCGTTTGCCCAGTCGGTGGATAACAAATACAAAGTTGTATAGTGATCGTATGAGGTATAAGTAGAGGGTCGGAATGGATGAAGATTGCGTGATGTCCTGTTCGATCATAGTCGTAACTGTGTTGGTAGGTGAAGAGGGTTACGTGGGGTCGTTGGGGTAGGCCTTTTTGAAGAGGTAGGTTTTTAGTGATTTCCTGAAGTTCAAGTGGTCTCACAGCTTTTGGGAGCCCATTCCATAGTTGTGCGCTTATGTAGGAGAAGCCGGCTGCGTAAGTTGTTTTGTATTTCAGTCCTTTGCAATTTGGGTAGTGTAGGTTTAGGTAGGATCTTGATGATCAGACTGTTTCTTATTGATAAGTCTATAAGGTCTGTCATGTATCCTGGGACTACGCTGTACATGATTTTGTGGATTAAGGTACAGATTTTGAAGATGATCCGTTCTTTGAATATATGTGTAAGTGCGCATATATGCACATACATATGCCCAATGGGCATGGAAATGTTAACACCTAGTTTATAGAATTGCTTTTAAGAAACCTTCAGCAAGGGGTGGCCCAACCATTAGGCCACCTGAGGTGGGGACCTCAGGCGGCACTCTTCCGGGAATGGCATCTCCCCCTTCCTTCCTCCACCCCTTTTTCCGAGTTTACCTTCTTTTCAAATTTTTTTTTTAAAGTTGGCGGTGGCAGCAATTCCCATTTGCTGCCATGCTGCTGGCACCTGTGCCTTCTCTTTACTGCAGCTTGAATCTCTGATGTAACTTCCTGTTTCCTTAGGAGCAGCCGAGTAGAAAAGAGGCCCAGGGGCAGCAGCAGGGCAGCATGTGGGAATTGCTGCCGCTGTTGGCTTTTGGAAAAATGAAGAAAAGTAAACTCAAGGAAGTGGGGGGGGGGGGGGGGGAAGATGCTACACCCTGGCCGGGGGGGGGCAGCATCTCAGCCCTGCCTCAGGCAGTATCTTGCCTTGGGCCACCTCTGCCTGCAACTACATAGAGGAAAAAAAGAAATCCAGCCTTTTTGGTATGAAAGTCTCTCTCATGCATATTCATTGTGGCTATTCTGAAAACCTGACTGGCCAGGTGGCCCCCGAGGACTGGGTTGAAAACAACTGACCTAGAAAACCAAAATCTAGGTTGGGCAAACAAGCAACAATATCCATAAGTTAAAAAAATAAATAAAGAGTTGGCCTGCAAAAGCGGTCCCCTTCCCCATTTGAGTCCCTCTGGCTTCTTGAAGCTGTTACATCCATGCTGCCCTGCACTTCCTGGCATATTGCACAGACTCAGCAGTCCTCCCAGTGCTGTGCAAGTATGCTTGCTTATGATAATTTATGATCTTATGAGATAAAAAGCAATGTTGTGCCAGGTCACTGCTGTCTACGAAGGGAGTGCCATGCTGCCAGTCAGATATGAACGTGGGGGTGGGGGGTGGAGGTGAACGATGAAGGTTCAACAAGGGTGCTTAAAACTTGCACTGGCCCTGCACCTTATATAATAAAACATGGCTCTAATTTCATATCCTCTTTCTGATCTTATTTCATGTGAAAATAGCAAGTCTGTTAACTTCAGGGTTGGATACTGTCCAAGATCATTTCAGAGAATTAAAGCATCTGGCATTCATAGCTGGTAAACAATTTTTTTTCAGCAGGAAGGACAAAATTTTCTTTTAATCAGGAGCATATCAAGGAGGTAAGGAAAGCACTGCCACATTTCAGTGAGAAGTTAAAATATGGCCTTTTCTCTCACCTAATCCTCCCTTAAGAGTTTTCAAATCCTGCCTACATAGCAAAGATAGGAGCAGTTTCTTCAGTTTAGGAGTCTACACAAACTGGTAAGTGCCAGCATCAGCTGGACTTCATTCATTTGGAGTTGGGAGCCACATCTCTTGTGTACCAGCAGAACAGTCAGTAAGTGCTGCTCGGGAATTTTAGGTCAAACTCACACACAGAATTCATGGAGAATCTGCCCTTGTTATGCTAAGTACAGCTCCCCTAACAATAAACCACAGATTGAACATTGTGACCATGAAGGGGCAGGTACAATGTACAGACTTACAAATAGAAGTGCTGAGGTAATGAAAAACTGAGTTAAGCCTGTGGAATTTCAAGGGCTTCAATCAGGTAATCGCCAGCAAGATCAAGTGTTAAGTGCCATGCGATATGTTGTCTTAACCTGGTGTGCAGAAGAAAGCTTTCCTGTAACTTAAACACCCCTGAGCAGTTATTTATTTATTTATTACATTTCTATCCCACATTTCCCCACCTATTTGCAGGTTCAATGTGGCTTACATAGTACCGTGAAGGCGTTCGCCGTCTCCAGTAGAGAAACAAATACAAAATAATGAAAACTCGCTAAAGACATTTGAATAATTTGACAGTAGGATTGCAAGTGGTGATGGGAGAAAAACTCTCTTTTTAATGGGAATTTTTCTGTTTTATCTATCTACATATCTCTCTCTATATACAGTGGGGGAAATAAGTATTTGATCCCTTGCTGATTTTGTAAGTTTGCCCACTGACAAAGACATGAGCAGCCCATAATTGAAGGGTAGGTTATTGGTAACAGTGAGAGATAGCACATCACAAATTAAATCTGGAAAATCACATTGTGGAAAGTATATGAATTTATTTGCATTCTGCAGAGGGAAATAAGTATTTGATCCCCCACCAACCAGTAAGAGATCTGGCCCCTACAGACCAGGTAGATGCTCCAAATCAACTTGTTACCTGCATGACAGACAGCTGTCGGCAATGGTCACCTGTATGAAAGACACCTGTCCACAGACTCAGTGAATCAGTCAGACTCTAACCTCTACAAAATGGCCAAGAGCAAGGAGCTGTCTAAGGATGTCAGGGACAAGATCATACACCTGCACAAGGCTGGAATGGGCTACAAAACCATCAGTAAGACGCTGGGCGAGAAGGAGACAACTGTTGGTGCCATAGTAAGAAAATGGAAGAAGTACAAAATGACTGTCAATCGACAAAGATCTGGGGCTCCACGCAAAATCTCACCTCGTGGGGTATCCTTGATCATGAGGAAGGTTAGAAATCAGCCTACAACTACAAGGGGGGAACTTGTCAATGATCTCAAGGCAGCTGGGACCACTGTCACCACGAAAACCATTGGTAACACATTACGACATAATGGATTGCAATCCTGCAGTGCCCGCAAGGTCCCCCTGCTCCGGAAGGCACATGTGACGGCCCGTCTGAAGTTTGCCAGTGAACACCTGGATGATGCCGAGAGTGATTGGGAGAAGGTGCTGTGGTCAGATGAGACAAAAATTGAGCTCTTTGGCATGAACTCAACTCGCCGTGTTTGGAGGAAGAGAAATGCTGCCTATGACCCAAAGAACACCGTCCCCACTGTCAAGCATGGAGGTGGAAATGTTATGTTTTGGGGGTGTTTCTCTGCTAAGGGCACAGGACTACTTCACCGCATCAATGGGAGAATGGATGGGGCCATGTACCGTACAATTCTGAGTGACAACCTCCTTCCCTCCGCCAGGGCCTTAAAAATGGGTCATGGCTGGGTCTTCCAGCACGACAATGACCCAAAACATACAGCCAAGGCAACAAAGGAGTGGCTCAGGAAGAAGCACATTAGGGTCATGGAGTGGCCTAGCCAGTCACCAGACCTTAATCCCATTGAAAACTTATGGAGGGAGCTGAAGCTGCGAGTTGCCAAGCGACAGCCCAGAACTCTTAATGATTTAGAGATGATCTGCAAAGAGGAGTGGACCAAAATTCCTCCTGACATGTGTGCAAACCTCATCATCAACTACAGAACACGTCTGACCGCTGTGCTTGCCAACAAGGGTTTTGCCACCAAGTATTAGGTCTTGTTTGCCAGAGGGATTAAATACTTATTTCCCTCTGCAGAATGCAAATAAATTCATATACTTTCCACAATGTGATTTTCCGGATTTAATTTGTGATGTGCTATCTCTCACTGTTACCAATAACCTACCCTTCAATTATGGGCTGCTCATGTCTTTGTCAGTGGGCAAACTTACAAAATCAGCAAGGGATCAAATACTTATTTCCCCCACTGTATATCCATATCTATACACCCATACATACACACAGAAAAATGTATATATTTTAAAAATGTATATGTATATATATATATACATATATATATATTTTTATTGTTTTTAGTTAGTTTTTAATTTTTTTTTTTATTTTAAAACTTCGTTTATATTGCTTTGGCAATTTGTATTAGGCTGGAAAGGCAGCCTACAAGTATACAGGGGAAGTTTGGTACTCCTACTTTTTCAGATATTTACAACAGACATGTACTGGGGAATAGTCTTACACTATGTAGCGGGCGACCAAAACCAAGGTTTTCAGTTTTGGTGGAATCTACTGCACAATTTGGGCTGAAACTTAAGCCAGGTAGCATGCCCCTCCCCCCGACCTAAAGAGGGTTGTGCAGCCCCCCCATCCCCACTAAAAGTTCTACTGGCCCCCAACTAAAGGCTGCCGTCCTCCTACCAACCTTAGGCCCTCCCGAGGCCTACCTTAGAAGCCTGGTGGTCTAGTAGCCTTGTCAGGGAAGGCGCGATCGCCAATCATTCCTGTCCATGCCAGCTCTGTAGTCAAAATGACTGCTAAGACCGTTGCGAGAGGTCACAGCAGCCATTTTGAGATTGGAGCCAGCACAGGCAGGAGCAACTGGGGATTGCTCCTGCCCCGAAGAGGCCACTAGACCCCTAGGGCTTCTAAGGTAAGCCTGGAAAGGGCCTACAGGTAGTGGGAGGGCAGCGGAAACTGTGGGAGCATGCAGCCCACTTTTGGTTGCGGAAGCTTTGGTTTCAGCCGAAAATGCACTGGCTGATTTCAGACCAGTTTCGGCATCAAAGCTGACACTGAAATTTGGTTGGACTCCAACGCAATCATTTCTTTGCTTGAAAAGGTAATAGTTTCAAAACTCACCTAGATACTGTTCTGAGAGTTGAAGATAAGCCGCTTATGTATGTGCAGAGCTGGGATTGTCTTTTCTGATGAGTACTGAAGAGAGAGTTTGTTGTCCTCTAGACTTGTCCCACCAATACTACAGTAATGTGAGACCTGTTCACATTAGCTTACACATTGAACATTTAGTATTCAAGATGTTATTAGGCTGACTGGCTTCTTCAGATTGTACAAGAGGTGGTCAGGCAGGAGATTCACTTTTCATATGGTTTGGCAATGTGAAAACTACATGTATTTGGGGAGGATGTTACCCATGGCATTCCTAATTCATACCGTAAAGCAAGTGGATATGCTTCTTGCCTAGGAGGAGGATTACTTTACACTGGAAAGAGAAAGAACTTACTGAAGAGGACTGGCTTATGGATATTCTGATTACTCTAAAAGAAAAAGATCTTTATTTGAAAGAGGTTAGGAGACTGAGTTGGGAGGAGCAGGCTATTTTTGGTTTGAGATGTGGAGGATACATCTGTGATACATAGGGAAGACTCTTTGCTCTATATCTATTTCAACACATTCAAAGTATTAATAAGGAAATGTGCTTTAACAAATTACCTGCTAAAACTTGTTGTTGGACCAAATTCCTTGATCACAGGATTGTCTCTATATGAAAATGTCCCAACATTTATTTCTGTTTTACTTCCATAGTATAATTTCACTTTGACATCCTCAGTCTTCTCATATTTTCCTGTAGTGCAAACTATTACTTCACTAAATGACGTACTACAATGAAGACAAAAATTGTGTTCAGTTATGTAAATATAACGGTATACAGAGAGCCACGATATACAGTAAAATCAGTGTTAACATAGTTTTCTGCTTTTTTCCTACATATTTTTCAAATTGGTAAAACATTTTATAACAATCTTCTCAAATGACCATAAATCTATAACGAGCATAAATTTTAGAAACACCCATTACCTGCCCATTCCATGCCCCTTTCAACTATGTGATTTAGAATTTATGCACATCACCTTACGGAATACGCTTAGACAGTTATGCACGTAAATTATTAATGCCAATTTGTGTCAATTGCTTGTCAATTGGTGCTGATTGGCTTAACTAAGTTGTGCGTGCAAATCCAGAGCACACCCGGGATTTCTGTGTGCAACTTAAGTCGAGCTACATAGAGAATCTGGGGGATCATGTGAAAACAAGGAAAACTGGATGAACAAGAGCTATTAGTAAAGTTTAATACAAACATTCCAATTCTCCCCACCAACTAGACCCACATAAAACTTCTCCATTCCCCATCTCATTTGGAACCTGATTCATATTTGTCAAAAGCTCAAGAGTACCAAACAGAACAAATATACCATATGCAAAAAATATAATACCAACCCTTCCCCCCCAAACCTTACTTACACCAGAAGAGCTCTAAACTCCCTTGTCCCACTCTTCCTAATGACCATAATAGATCTGATCACCACCAGAAATGAGTTTGTACAATAAACAAGAGAGCCTAAAGTCCAATTTATGCTAAAGATGGCATTAACATCCTCCCCATCCCTCATCTCCCTTAAACTAAACCAGTACACAGTTCATTTTTGTTCCATCTTACCTGGAATTATGCCCCTACTTCTATACAGTTTCAAACTTTGCAAGCTTGCCCCTTAGCATCCAGGTAAGTTTATCATTTCATCATTTTGACCCACTGGAGGTGCCACTTCAATATCTCCAGAGCCTCAGCAGCATTTAGTGTACTTGAATGTAATTCACCTTGACCTAGTAGAGTCACATGACCCCTGCCCTCTCTATCTTGAACATTTAAAATTACCTCTATGGATTGCTTGTCCCCCCTCCTTCCCATCTTTAAAAATGTTCCCCATGACCAACAGTTCCTTTCTCTACCTCCTTTCATATTTTATAATACATAAAACTCTCTCTCACAAAAAAAAGAGTGATTCTTCACCCAGCTGTTCCTAGTTGAGGTAACCCACTACTATACTTTTTGGAATAGAAGGTAGGGGAATTCCTAGACACACTCAGAGCAGGGAGAGGTGCAGGGAAACTCCCTACCAATAGTCTTTTTTTTTTTTTTTAATGTAAAGAGTATAGGGCAGCCTAGGAGAAGGGGGAGTGGATAGTTTTATGCACACTAAGGTGAAACAGAAGGAAGAAGAGGGCTCTGATCCAATGGCGTAGCCACAGGTGGGCCTGGGCCCACACATTTAGGGCTCAGGCCCATCCAACAGTAGCACACGTTTATTGGTAGCTGGTGGGTATCCCAAGCTTGGCCAGCTGAAGACTTCCCCCTGATGGTAATGAAGACACTACTCTCTACGATACCAGCATCTGCGCATTCTCAGTTTTCAGCGCATGCCTGCTGCAAACTGCCAAGGTAGAAAGAAGCATTTTCCCGCCAGCTGAGATATTTTTTTTGCTGGTGGTTGGGGGGAGGGAGAACACTTGGTGTCCACCCACTTCTTGTCTAGGCCCACCTAAAATCTGTTGTCTGGCTACGCCCCTGCTCTGATCACCACAGTTGATGAACTTTAGAAATATTACAGTAGATGCAGAACCAGTAAATCTGTCAGATGGGAGGTTTGTGTGTATGTGGGGGGGGGGGGGGGGGGGGGGGCATGATCCTTATTGTCCAGGGGCCCAGATCACACTCAGTCTGCCCCTGGATGACAGACCAAACAGATGGGACTCTTCAGCTTAGAAAACAGACAATTGAGAGGAGTTGAGACAATGTTTATAAAATTATAGGATGGAATGGTTAAATAGGGAATAGTCATTAATATTCTAAACACTAAAACACAAAGACATCATGAAAATCAGGACCAGTGGATTGAAAATAAATGTTAAAAGTATTTTATCATTCAAAAATTAAGTTGTTGCTGAAGGATGTGGTCAAGGTGAATAACTTAGTGGTATTCAAAAGAGATCTGGACAAGTTTCTGCAGGAAAAGTCCATAAAAATCAGCCAGACGTGGGAAAGCTGGAAATGAGCTCTGAGAAATTAGACCTACCTTTTGGTATCTGCTGGGTACTCATGCCTCAGACTGGCCATTTTTAGAGACAAGATGCTGGATTTGTTGGACCTTGGGTTTGACTCAGCATGACTTTTTAAAATTTTCTTAGAGCTCCCTAAGCCTGTCTGTGTAGGGTTTGTGTTTCAGGCCACATACATTGAGCAGCCTTCCTCCAAAAAGCCTCCATCTTCAATGCCCCAAAAAATACCCAAAACCTTTATTTCAGCAAGTCTTTAGTTGGTGGTGATAACCTGCTTTAGCAATTTTTAGAATGTTATGAAAGGCATGGTGCTATAAGAAGCTGTTGAATGAAGATGTTAATGTGTTCTTTAGAAAAAGCATTATTTGTATGTAATGTTTTGTCTGCGAATCTTATTTTGTGGATGCTAGATTGTAACCCCCTAAGATTTTGCAGGTAATGCGGTCTGCCCATGTAGCACCAGCCCAAGGCAAGATGCCGCTTGAGGCGGAGCTAACATGCCACCCCCCCTCTGGGACGAGATGTTGTCCCCTCCTTCGCAGCGTTTTATTTCACAGTGGCGTTCCAAACCCGGCAGTGATTCCCATATGCTGCCCTGCTGCTGGCACTCGCCGCTTCATTTTACTGTGGCTGTGCCTTTGACAAAACAGGAAGTTACATCAGAGAGGTGACAGCAGTAAAGGGAAGAGGTGGGTGCCGGCGGTGGCAGGGAAGCATATGGGAATCGTGAATTGCTGCTGCCAGGTTTGGAATGTTACCGTGAGGTAAAACGCCGTGAAGGAGCAGATGTCGCCCCTTCGAGGTTACGCTCCTGAAGAGTTAATGGTCTGGTCACCCCTGTGTCTATGGGCAATATCATCTTCCTTTCCTATTGCTGATACTTACTTGTTACATATTCGAGCATACTGTTACCGTTATCAGTTACCTGGGGTGACAACTCTCTGGTAATTTCTACTTCACAGGAAAATAACCCTACCTTCCACAATACGTTTTAGACAAAAGAAATGCAGAATACATACACTGTACAAGGCACACCATTGAGATCCACCCTAACATCTTTCTCGGAGCCTGTGTCTAGTTTTTTGCCTGTGATTGTAAGAGAAGTTCCTCCAGCTTTCGGTCCTCGTCCTTGTTCTTGTGATGGATTAATTTCATCAGGAACAGGGACCTACAAAAAGGAACATAACGATTTGTTTTGGCTATGGTTAAGCCTTTCAAAATTGCTCTTTAAACAGTTCAATAGTACTGCCAATACATGTCTGAATAAGTTGAATCCGTTTGGCTTAACTACACATCTAGCTCAAAAAGATGCCAGCAGTATTGAATTATACACTACAACAACTGGATCATTTAATATATTGAAAGAAAAAAAAAAATCAAAAGAGGTGGGCACACAATTCGGTTTTCTATCCTGCAGATGTGACTTACATATAAAGGCAGTTGAAAAGGGTGGGCCATAGGGGATTTGCTTGCTTTCTGGTTGAAGTGTTTTTTTTTTTCTTTTAGAGATTAATAACTGAAGTAGTTTCTACAGGTAAAGCTGTGTCTACCTGTGTAAGCTGGCAAGTCAATTATTGCTCCTCCTGATCTGTGAAGGTAGAATTATGAAAGTTGACACAACACCCAAGGATCGGTAGCCCTATGCTTGAAGAATACGCACACTGTCTAGGCAACCTTTTATCTGACAGGATGCTGCTTCACAGATGACAGATTGGCTAAACGCTGCATCAAAGAGACTGTGGCAAAAATCAGACACGGGAGCCCTCACTTTTAGGAAGGCCTTCCCCCCACCTTCCTTTCATTTTCATAGTAGGGCCAAGGGTGGTGTAAGATATGTACAGGCCCCAGGGCAGAAGCTGGGAGGAAGCCCACAGCACAACTGCAGGCTTTGCTTCCTTCAGCTTGAGGAGGGTTGGGGCCCTTTACGGCATGGAAACTCAGGGCAATTACCCTGTTTGCCACCTTCAGCAGGGCATTAGCAGAACATTGGATTAAATTATACATCTGATGGCAGCACACAGAATTTATACCTTGATGACAGTTGATGCCAAATATATATTAAGGACAATTTTAAAAGCATTTCTATGGGTAAAAAAAGGTGACAGGTACAGAAATGAACTTTAATTATCCTTCCTAAATGTTTCTAAATTTACACATGTACAGCTTTTTATGCACACTCTCCCTCAATTCTATACTGTGAGCGTCTAAATGTAGATGCCATGTGTGCGCTCAGGTTATTGAATTCAACTCCTAGGCGCGTGGATGTTACAGATTCACACAAGTGCTGGTTAAGTGCTAAGCGGTACTCTATGATCTTGGTGCTCAATTTGCATAGTACACAAATGCAAGTGGAGGAGTTCATATGGACGTCTCCCACAATTACGCACTCATTATAGAATATTCTCTCTTATACGCTGAAGTGCCACATTTAGTCACTGATTGTTACATTTGTACCCCGCGCTTTCCCACTCATGGCAGGCTCAATGCGGCTTACATGGGGCAATGGAGGGTTAAGTGACTTGCCCAGAGTCACAAGGAGCTGCCCGTGCTGGGAATCGAACTCAGTTCCTCAGGACCAAAGTCCACCACCCTAACCACTAGGCCACTCCTCATCATGCGCATTTACACCTGCCACAGGCGTAAATTGGTGCACCTAAATGCTGAGTTATGTTAGAATTTTATAATGGAATCTGGGAGCCCAGATCCCATTATAGAATTCACACTTAGTAACCAGCATTCTGGGACCTACCTTTCACCACATTATAGTTTATCGTCTATTTTAGTATACTGCCTTTGTCGACAAAACCAATCAAAGCAGTTAACAAGATTAAAAACTACAAAGAAAAAGAAAGTAAAACAGAACTCCATAATATGATAGGACAGTAACTTTCAGTCAATAAGATGAAACAATCATTCAGTCTCAATTGTGGATCACTGTGCTCAAAGCCGGCCCACCCACTTGTACAGGTTCTCTTAAGAATGAACTAACCATCGAAGAAACCCAATTCAAGGAAACGCGTTTTTAACAATGAATAGAAAGCGGTAAAGGAGTTTCTCCAAGTACAAATAGTGCAGAAGGGAATTCCATAAGGCAGGCGTCAAAAAATAAAGATCTGACATTCTTGTTGATTCCCATTTTGCCTTTGAAGGACGAGTCTATTGTCATTTGGAGATTTCAGGGTACATGCTGGTGTATATGGAATTACAGGAGATGCAGTGGCGTAGGAAGGGGGGGGGCGGGGGGGTCCGCCCCGGGTGCACGCCGCTGGGGGTGTCGGCTCCGCGCTGGTGCACTGTTCCGGGACAGAGAGAGCAGTGAACCAGCGCAGAGCCGACACACCCCAGCAACGTGCAGTCGGGGCGGATCGGCCCTCCCACCCGTCCGTCGCCGCAGGTATGCGCTCCGGGGGGGGGGGGGGGGTGCGCAGCGGCGACCCACCCCGGGTGTCAGCTCCCCTCGCTACGGCTCTGAGGAGATGATAGAAATTTTATTTTTATTTTTTGTTACATTTGTACCCCGCGCTTTCCCACTCATGACAGGCTCAATGCGGATAATGGTCTGCTCACCTACATCTGCACTAAACTCTGGAAGCCACTACCAAAAGACCTAAAACTCATGGACGATTACTTAACATTTTGTTAATACAGCCAAAGATGCTATCTATGCACCACTTGACATGCAAACATATAAGCAACCCTTTAAGTTTTGGTTTTATACCATTCATCTGCTGTTAGTAATATGTAATCTGTTGTTAAAATCATGCGTACTATCTGGAGATTGGAGGGTGGCCAATGTAACACCGATTTTTTAAAAGGGTTCTGGGCACGATCCGGGAAATTACAGACCGGTAAGCCTGATGTTCGTGCTGGGCAATATAGTGGAAACCACCATAAAGAACAAAATTACAGAACACGTAGACAAACATGGTTTAATGGTACAGAGTCAGCATGGGTTCAGCCGAGGGAAGTTTAAAGCACTCAGTCTAAAGAAATATTAAATGTAAGTTCACCAGCCTCTTGAACTTTCTTAAAAGGAAGCAAATAAGTATGAATAATAGGAGGGCAAGCTGCTTCTGGAACTTTCAAAACTTCAAGAAAGTTTTTTTTTTTTTTTTTTTTTAAAGCATATCCACTGGCTGATACAAGAACATTTTGGAAAGTTTAAGTATCTTAGTGTGTGTTTTCTCTATTTTCTAGGTCTTCCAGATTCTTAAAAAGATTCAAAAAATCCTGCATAAGTAGAGCTTCTTTCTCTAACAGTTTGAGGACCTTTCTCTAAAGTCTGCAGACTAATGTAAACCTCGGAATTAACCACATATATTTACACAATTTACAAATTCTCCTCACAAAACAACTAGAAACAGGATATAGCAAACAGTATAAACCATACACAACTTACAAAAAACATTCAAAAAAGGAAGTAAAAAATGTGCAAAGCATCCAAAGGTCAAAAATTGCAATCTTCCTTATATCGTCATTGTGCACAGAAAATACCTTTGAATAAAACTTTTAAAGTGTTTGATATACAAATTCTGGCAACTGTGGATCCCTGTAAAACAAGATCTTGCAGCACTCAACTCAAAATTTACTATCGTCTTTATCTGAATGAAAACTAATGGGATACACTTAAATTTAAATAAAACAAAGGCCTTACTAAACTCTAAAATACGCAAAAAAAACCTCAATGGAATCTATGGGCTCCTTTTACAAAACAGCACTAACCATTAGCAGTGTGCTGAATGCGAAGAAGTCCGTTCAATTCCCATAGGCTTCTTCGTATTCAGCGCACATTAATCAGTAGCACCGTTTTGCAAAAGGAGCCTTATCATCATTGCAGATATGCAAATCCTCATTAGCAGAACCACAAAAATCTTGGGTGTAATGATAAGATTCTGATTTGAAGTTTTGTCCACTTCTCTTCTGTTAGGAAATGCTTTTTGAAATTACGCCAGATTCACTCCATCCGATATTTGCTTGAACTTAAGGCATTATGAATTCTCATACATTCACTGGCAATTACACACCTTGATTACTGCCACTTTGTTTAAAGGTCTCTGTGTGAGATAAATTAGGTGCTTAGAGAACTGATGCAAAATGTTGCAATCAAATTGATCACTGGCGCTAAAAAAAATCTGATTATGTTACTCCGCTTTTAAAAGTGGAGCACTGGCTGCCCATTGAATCTCGTACAGTCTATAAAATGTTAATACTAGTATACAAAATCCATTACTCAAAACTACCACTTGTTCTATTTCGTAATTTAGAAACATAGAAACAGTGAAAAATGAAGGCAGATAAAGACCCTATGGTCTATCCAGTCTGCCCAAACATGCCATCTACTTCACGCACTCTCTGCTCATCTCAACAGAATCTTTTAGCTGTTCCGTTATACTGTCATGTTTTCTTGGATACTGTGAGATCCTATGTGTAGCATCACAGTCCCCCACTTCATATCAAAAATTGAAATCCTCTTAAAATATTCCTCTTGAAAAAGAATATTTCCTCCTCCTCTACTTCAATCAGCGCTGGGAGGGTATAGCTGCAGATGTGTTGGGGGTCTGTGAGCGCAGCAGCAGAATGATTTCAAATCTCTTGCCTTTTCTAGATGAATTCACCTTTTATTACTTTACTTTGCTACTATACTTTGTGATTTATTTATATTGGAAACTGCCTAGATAGGTTGTCTATAAGGTGGGATATAAAATAAAAATGAAACAAAGCTTATGCCAGATCTATGGCTAGCAGAAGTGCTCATGCTTAAGTTCACACATATGTATCTATCTGGTAACTCTAGTACAGTTTCCCCAAGTTCAGTCCTGGAGTACCCCCTTGCCAGTCAGGTTTTCAGGATATGCACCATGAATATTCATGAAACAGATTTGCATATAATGGAGGCAGTGCATGCAAATCAAATTCATGCGTATTCATGGTGGATATACTGAAAACCTGACTGGCAAGGGGTACTCCAGGACTGGACTTGTGAAACACTGCTCTAGTATTCTACAAAGGAAAGGAGGTGCCTACTTTACTTCATAGCAGGGGTTCTCGACCCAGTCCGAGACACACCTAACCAGTCAGGTTTTCAGGATACCCACAATAGAATATGCATGAGAGAGAACTGCATACACTGGCTGGGTGTGTGACGAGGACTGGTCCGAGAACCCCTGCTTTATAGAATATGTACCAGTCAGTTGCTCTCCGGGTGCCTATACACAAGTATAAAGGTTTTAGAATCACCTATATTCTATATATGGCCTTCTATAGATAATTCACCCATAGAGGGCAGATTCTATATATGGCGCCGACAAAAAAAACACGCTTAGTGCTATTCTATAAAGTTCGCCTAAAGTTGGGTGCAGTTTATAGAATACGCATAGCGCCCGTCCCCACGACTACAATTTAGGCGCTACCATTTACACCAACTAAAACCTGGTGTAAATGTCTGTGCCTAACTTAGGCATGGATTCGGCATATTGTATAATAGTGTGCATAGTTCCCACCCATGCCCCTCCCATGGCCACGCCCATTTTGAGATTTGCGCAATCGAATGTATACATACCACTTTACAGAATATGCTTAGAAAGCAGCATGCATACATTCTAATCAATGCCCATTAGTGCCGATAATTGCCTGTTATTGGCCAATTATCGGCGCCAACTAGCTTGCTAATTAAGCTGTGTGCGCGTAATTTGGCCGCACTGCCAAATTTGCACGTGCAAGTTTAGTCGCCATATATAGAATCCGGGCCAGAATGTGGTACAGGTAAAGACCATCAGGACAATTCTATAGATTGCCTCTAACATTTACATGTGTGTTATGTGCGTAAATGTTTAGAGAATGTATGTGTGCCCTAAACACACGTGTATGCCTTCGCTCTTCTGCAAATATCTGCTTAACTTGGATGAATCTCTTCATAACGATGGTTAATAAATTCCAACAGACAAATTTGAACGTGCCAGCTTATCACCAAAGAGGCTCCAAGGCATCATCCACTGTTTACACTGTTTAATTGGAAAAGTTCAATAAAGACAGAATGATTCAAAATTGCACATATTTGCATGGGAGTGTAAGAAGAGGTGGAGCATGGGTAGGACCTAGGCAGGATTCCCGTTTATGCAAACTATGCAGGTCTCTGCTGCACTTGGATACACCAGCTCTAGGGCTGGCTTAAGTGCTTGAGCCTAAATGTTACCACGTAGGTACCTGGTTATGCTAGTGTTCTTTACAGAGTAGGTACCTATTTTCCTTTATAGAATAGGCTCTCTTACTGTGCTCCCTACAGATGACCAATTCCAGAGGCTCTATTATAGAGTTGCCCCCCCCCCCCCTATCTGCTTTAACCATGTTTTTTTACCAACTTATGGCAACGTTGCACACTCCACTTCATTTTGGGCTTTACTCTCACTTCCCTTTCATTAAAGAACAAAACTGAATAATGAGGTGAAGACTCTGACCGTTGCCAGACTACCCTTGGAGGGATTCTGGCAGAGCAACCTGAATCATAAGATTCAGAAAACCAGAGCTGACAGGAGCTATTATCAAGCAACAAAAGTCAGATTTGATCCTTTGCTGCCAGGCCACAAAGTACCAGAAATTTCACATTTACTGGAGGTATGTGGAGAGCAGCCAAGGAAAGGTCAGTCAGCTTAGCTGGTGCTGCAATTATAAGCAGGAGGCATTTCCTGCCATGAAGGAAGGAGGAACCCACGAGGACAGTTCACTGCAGCTAGGGAGACTGGATGCTGAGTAAATGGAGTCCTGTTTCTGAGCTTACTGACCTCTTTTATAGCATATATCTTAATGAAACAAAGCAAAAACAAACAAAACAAGAAAAAAAAAACCCCCAAAACAAAACAACCCCCCCCCCCCCAAAAGATGGTGTTCCTCATTGATTTAAACTAGTTTACTGTAATAAATACATTTGCTGAAGTCTCATTTGTCTTGTCGGCATGCCTTGACTGGATTTCAAGTTCCTTGGCGCAGGGGACTGCCTCAAGTGCCGTGTACGTGTAATGTCTTTACAGACTGCAAATTATGATTCTTCCATCCTTGCAACATAGGAAACGAAGGGGAGTTAAAGGAGCTTCATGTACAAGTAAGGAGATTCTTCAAGCATACTTCCTCATCCTAGCGGCTATTTTTGTGGTCCAGTTTCAATCAGTATGCCAATGGGAACACCATCTGTTTGTGTTCATGAAGCCTTTCAGGGGACAAAAACTACAAAGGAAGGTTGCTGCATCCTCCGGGTGATCGAGAATAAAGTTATGCTGTTATGGACATCAGAGAAAGGCAGCTGAATCCAGCGCAAAATCATCAGCCCAGACTCCTGACAGTACTAGTACAGGCAAAATAAAGACCAGATTCCTTGTTTCTTGACCAATTCCTCCCCCGGGGTCATATTTCTAAACACCAGTCCTCCCCTTATTTTTTTTTTTTAATAGCAAAGTCTTAAAGTGTGTACTGTACGTCACTCTCCCCCCCCCCCCCCATGAATATGTGACGTTTGCATAGGCCTATCAAGAGGGTCAGCAGAACGCTACTACACTATATGATATTTATGTGGTCTTAAACAGGCATCTCTTTAGAAACTATTTTACATACACTACAGTGTGTATATAGCCAGTGGCATACCTAGGGTAGTTGACACCAGGGGCCGGTCATTTTTTAACACCCCCCCCCCCAAATCCAGTACTAGGCATGCCGAGAATACAAAACACTCAGGACCTATAGAGCAATTCTACCATACCATAAGCAGTAATTTGTACGAGTCACACAAGGAAAAGGAAAGCATCTTAAACACTACAGTGAGCACTAGAACATCAATTCACCTATTGTAAAACGAAACCAGACAGAATAGTACAGATCGTAGATCCTGCACAGTCAATGCCAACCGAAAGCCATGTCTTTTTCACAAACACAGATACACCCTAATCCACTATAGAATAAGTAATCATAAACTTTCTATTTAGACAAAAATTAAACTGAACCCCCCAATGCCAGACTCTGCATACAATGCAACACCACAGAAACAGAAACTGTCCCCTAGTACTGTGCAAAATATAAAGACAGCAGATGTAAATTTGAAAAAAACTAACAAGTACCAATCACCACTTTACAAATTAACAAATAGAAATAAAACAAATATAGAAAGTAAAATAATACCATTTTATTGGACTAATACATTAGCTTTCAGAGGCCAAAACCTCCGTCCTCGGGTCAGTACAGTATAGTGCTGTTACAGTATCCTATCCTGACCTGAGGAAGGGGGTTTTGTTCTCCGAAAGTTAGTCAAAATGTATTAAAATTAGTCCAATAAAAAGATTACCTTATTTACATGTTCTATTATAAACATTTAACACATCTACAATATTTTATCCTAAAGCAAAAAAAATAAAAAATATATATTTTATTTACAGTTTGCTGTCTCTGGTTTCTGCTTTCCTCATCCTCTTTTCACCGTCTTCCTTCCATCCAGCATCTGTCTTCACTCTCTCTCTCTGCCATCCAGTGTCTGCCCTTTCTGCCATCCCTTCCTTCCACTGCCTGCCCTTTCTCTCTGCCCCTTCAATCCACCATTTGCCCTCCCCTCTCCCATCCATCCAGGGTCTGCCCTCCCTCTCGCTCCCCCTTCCATCTAGGATCTGTCCCCTCTCTCTCTCTGCCCCTTTTTTCAGCCCCCAGTTCCAGCCCCCCTTCTCCCCTCTGAACACCCCCACCCCAGTCCCCTTCTCCCATCTGAGACCCCCACCAGAGTCCCCTTCTCCCCTCCCCTGTCTGAGACCCCCACCCCAGTCCCCTTCTTTCCTCTGAACACCCCCACCCCAGTCCCCTTCTCCCCTCCCCTTCTCCCCTCTGAGATCCCCACCCCAGTCCCCTTCTCCCCTCCCCCCTGTCTGAGATCCCCACCCCAGTCCCCTTCTTCCCTCTGAACACCCCACCCCAGTCCCCTTCTCCCCACCCCAGTCCCCTTCTCCCCTCCCCCCTCTGAGACCCCCACCCCAGTCCCCTTCTCCCCTCTGAGATTCCCACCCCAGTCCCCTTCTCCCCTCCCCTGTCTGAGACCCCCACCCCAGTCCCCTTCTCCCCTCTGAACACCCCCACCCGAGTCCCTTTCGCCCCTCTCCTTCCCCACCTCAGTCCCATTAAAACTGGCGAAGCAGCGTCGCAGGCAGTGCGGCAGGGCCTCATGCCCTGCTTGTAAAAAAAAAAAAAAAAAAAATCAAATCTCCTTCTTTCTCCTCGTCTTGACGTCGACTCGGGCCTTCCAATCAAATTGATTGGAAGGCCCGAGTCGACGTCAAGACGAGGAGGAGAAGGAAGGAGATTTGATTTTTTTTTTTTTTTTTACAAGCAGGGCACGAGGCGCTGCCGCACTGCCTGCGACGCTGCTTCGCCGTTTTTTTTTTAATGTGTGGCGGTGCGGGAACGGCCACGGGAGGCGGCGGGTGCGGAGCACCCCCCACCCACTGGCACCCGGGGCGGACCGCCCCCACCGCCCCCCCCTTGGTACGCTACTGTATATAGCACTTTATCAATTCATATGATAATCCCTGTTCCCTAGAGCTTAGTCTGGACAGACAATATACACAACAAAAAAACCCAAAACAAATAAAAGGAATAAAAATCTGGTTAAAGTTAAATTTTAATGCTGTTAATTACTTGCAACCCTATGCCTCCCCCATCACCACCAAAAAAAGTGGGAGGTACAGATCTATTGCTATGACTGGGAAGTGAAGTAAAAGATTTTTGAAGTTTAAAACAGATTTGATTAAACTACTATTGCAAATATCTTAAACACACTATAGAGGTTTGCTTTATCAGCTAGAAATAAAATGCAATTACATTTTGCTCAAGATATATTCTTGACCACGAGTCTGAAAATTCTGTGGCACAATTGCATATATTTTCATTTTTAAGCTTTATTTTTATTCAATTTTTCTGACAGTTTTTGGACGATTAATCTATGTGTTTCTATTGGGATAGGGGTGGGTAACCCTACAGCTTGAAGGATTATTTAGCCCAGCCCAAACAATATTATAAATGATTTAACTGGCCTGTATGGTAATTTCATTTTTGATGCGCGTCTGCTACACGCGCCAGAAAACAGGCACGTAGGTGATTACCATGCGGTTAATGCGAGAGACCTTACTGCTAAGTCGATGGCTGGTGGTAAGATCTCAGACCCAAAATGGACTTGCACCAATTTTGGCAAAAATTTTAAAAAGGCCTTTTTTACAGGCGCACTGAAAAATGGATCTGCATGCGCCCAAAACATGTACCTACACTAGCGCAGCCCATTTTTCAGCGTACCTTAGTAAAAGAACCCCAAAGATAGGGCAGTCTTTTTGCTGTCCTAAATTTATGTGGTTATGTAGCTGGTTAATGGAATGAAAATCGCCGCTAACCACCTACGCAGGCGCTCTGCCTCTGGCCACCTTTAACCTAACTGGTTAGGAGATGGCTGGTTAGCAGTGATAACTGATTAGTGCTGCTGAATATAAAGGTGCCGGGTCACTCAGTGGGGTTTAACTGGGCAGGAGCCTCTCCTGCCCAGTAAAATCTTTTTGAATATCAGGCCCATGGAACCACTGCCACAGAAGCAAGCAAAGGAAGAGACAGCTGTGCAGGCAGCTGATAAAGGAAATGGATGCAACTGCAGTTGAAGCCTGTGGAAGCTGAGTGAGAAGGCAGCAAGCTAAGAAAGCAGGGTAAGAAGAGGGTGCTGGGGTTTGGCTGGGAAGAGTGCTGGCCTCAATGTTTTTGTTTTAAATATTATACTCCTAGGCTACAAATTAAAAAAAAAAATTTAAACTCTTCTGCAGAGTACAAGCTTTGCAAATTCTTAGTATTTATATATTTTTCTTCATTATTATGTAAATTTTGTTTGTTTTCCCTCTGGCAATAGTCTGCCTGGTGTTCGGAGAAAGGAGACCTCTCTCCTGCTCCCCGTGCTGCTGAATTCAGAGATGTACAGTGAAACCTCCTGGTGTAGATGAAAGCAAAAAAAATATGGTCCCTTGGTCATCCATGGTTCATAATCTCAGAAGAGAAGGAAAGAAAAATAAGACATAGATGAAATATTGGGGAGACTAGATCCTGAAAAGGAAGGAAGGGGAGGAAGAGGAGGAGAAGGATCTTGGGTTTGGAGAAAGCTAGAGGACATCTAGCTGACGAGAATGGTATGGGATTTGCATTCCAAGACATATGAGCAGAGACTTGCTGACCTGAACCTGTATACCCTGGAGGAAAGGAGGAACAGGGGTGATATGATACAGACGTTCAAACACTTGAAAGGTATTAATCCGCAAACAAATCTTTTCCGGAGATGGGAAGGCGGTAGAACGAGAGGACATGAAATGAGATTGAAGGGGGGCAGACTCAGGAAAGATGTCAGGAAGTATTTTTTCACAGAGAGGGTGGTGGATGCTTGGAATGCCCTCCCGCGGGAGGTGGTGGAGATGAAAATGGTAACGGAATTCAAACATGCGTGGGATATGCATAAAGGAATCCTGTGCAGTAGGAATGGATCCTCGGAAGCTTAGCCGAAATTGGGCGGCGGAGCAGGTGGGGGAAGAGGGGTTGGTGGTTGGGAGGCGAGGATAGTGGAGGGCAGACTTATACGGTCTGTGCCAGAGCCGGTGATGGGAAGCGGGACTGGTGGTTGGGAGGCGGGAAATACTGCTGGGCAGACTTGTACGGTCTGTGCCCTGAAAAAGGCAGGTACAAATCAAGGTAAGGTACACACATATGAGTTTATCTTGTTGGGCAGACTGGATGCACCATGCAGGTCTTTTTCTGCCGTCATCTACTATGTTACTATCTGGGAAAAAGAGCAAGAGATCTACTCTTATAGACACCCCCAATATCAATCTCTTACCTCATTCACACCCCACATCACCTTATTGCCCTCACATTTACTCTTCACAACCACTTCAATCCCATCCCATCACTCATTCTTATCTCCTTCCTCACACTTCTTGTACCCTGCCAATCACCTCAGTCACTTTCCCTCAATACTCCCATCTCCCATTCTCCCTCCTTGTATCCCCTCATTCAGATATGACCCCCCCCCCCCATTCCTTCACCGACTTCCCTCCCCCCTCCACTAAACCCACTTTAGAGCTAAGAGGATGACAGTGTTAATATAGCATCTCCGGCTGCATCCTTCTCCTCCTCTGCTGCTGTTGTTCATGGCTGAGATTGCACTTTGAGCCACATGAGACACACTGGGAGGACGATGCAGCCTCAAATACTATGCTGCCATGGTTTTCCTAGCTCCGAGACAGAATTGGAGGAAGAATGAGGGAACTGAGGGTTGGTGGAGACAGCTGAGAAGGCGATTTGACCAGGGTGAGGGGATGAGAAGTGAGATAAGGCAGTGGCATACCAAGGGGGGGGGGCGGTCTGCCCCGGGTACACACTGCTGGGGGGGTGCTGCGCGCCTGTTGGCCGAGTCCGCTCGTTCCCTCCCTGCTGCTCCCTCTGTGCGGAACAGGTTACTTCCTGATCCGGGGCAGAGGGAGCAGCAGGGAATGAACGGACTCGGAGCCGACAGGCGCGCGGCACCCCCCCCCCCCCCAAGCAGGTAAAAATACACCCGGGGGGGGGGGGGGGCGCATCGGTGATCCACCCCGAGTGTCAGCCAGCCTAGAAACGCCACTGCGATAAGGAGATATGCATCCTCACTGCCACCACCACTTCAACCTGAGCTCCTACTTTCCCATGGAGACCAGACAAGTTCTACATCAAGGGTCAGATAGTATGCCATTGGATCGTGTAAAGACAGGGCCATGGTTTAGCAAGAGAGAGCCTAAGAATACCAGGGAACCCTACTGATATCGTGACACCACAAAATTCAGATGAATGAGTAATCTCAAGAGTGCTACCACGCTTTGCTTAAATTTCAATAAACCCTGAAAAGAGGGCAGGTTATCTTCAGAATACACGACTGTCTAAAGGCAGTCATTCTAAATCAATAAAGTTACTCACAGAGCTTAAAACTTCCTTTATATCTGGGTTACCCTTCCCTCAGTGATGGTCAGAAGGTTCAGTGATTCAAGTCTAGACTTTGCCTCCTTGAAGGATAACACCTACTCCTAATCTCCAAAGCTTTAATGCCCATATACTATATGTCATTAGTCATCACAAAAGCAAATGGAAACTGATCACAAGTGTTACCACCAACATTTGCATTGCAAATGCTGGTTCCATGTGAATCTGATGTTTACTCACCTGGTATGTAAACTGAACTTTCTGGGAAGAAGTGCCTCTTTTGTTTTTTATGTCAACTGTAACACTGTTTGACAGCGGTGCCTGTGCCTCTGCCTCCTGGACCTCACACACGACCCTAATTGGAAAAAGATTGTGTGATGAATATTTTCAGAGTAGATTTTTAAACAAGCCTTGTAAAAATGCTACACATGTAAGACTTGAGCTAAAGACACTGCATCTGAAACAGTGTCTGGACTTGAATTGATCTGACTGCCCAAGACATTCACATTTCTCAGAGACTCATTCCCATCAAAAATGTAAAAGTACAAAAAGTGAGGCATGACCTGGGAGGCTAGAGAAGCGAGACAATCCCCCAGACGTAGGAAGGTTTGTACTCAAATTTGGTTCCCTTATTTGCAAATTCTTAGTTCTAAAGGGTATAGCTTGCTGATTAATCCTTAGTTCAGGAAGGATGAACCCAGATGTGGGGTTTCTCATTCCTCTGTCATTATTGGGGGAGGGAGGGTTAAGGGGGATTTATCTTGGCCCTGCCATCCCCACAGTCTTTTGGATTGAACCTGTAGGTTCTCATTGACCTAGTTACATGGGACGGGTTTGGTGCGTAGGAGAACTGAGGAGGGAGTTTCGTTGGGTGGTTGGTATTTGGATATGGTTCTGGTTATACTGGGAGTGGGTTTGGGGTGGCAGGGAGGGAGGTGGGGTTCTGATTAAGGTGGAGAGAGGGGGGGTCCCTCCTTGCTCGTTATTTCCACAGAAGTTGTAGCCTCTATTATGGCGTGGGGGTTGGGTTAATGGGAGGGAGGTTTTGCTAGAGGAGGGGTTACTTTTTGGGGACTGTCGGTGAAGTTATTTCTTTGACCACAATCTTCAGGAATGTTACTATTCAGTTAGGGGAGAGATTAGGGAAGTTGGGGAAGGGGGGAATAGAATAAAATGGATGGTGCAATTGTTAAAATGTTAGCTTATGCAGCTGGATCTTGTTAGTTATAAGTTGTGATATTGTAAGCTAAGTTTATTGTCTGGCGACTAATTTATCTGTACCATCATTAATAAAATTGTTGAAACACATAAAAAGTGAGGCATGGACGAGAAGCCTAGTGGCTAAAGCAGTGGGCTGACAATCAGGGGAGCCCAGTTCAAATTCCACTGCTGCTCTTTGTGATCTTGGGCAAGTGGCTTAATCCGCTGTTGCCTCAGGGACAAACATATCCTGACTCCTCAAGGGACATGGAAATACTTACTGAACCTGAATGCTTGGAGTTACTACCAGAAAAATTGTAAGCTAAATTCAAATAAATAAAAAAATTAGTAAACCAAGAGTATTTTGAGGTTTTCTACAGTACCTCAACTATTGAGGATGTGGTCTAGAGTGAGCCCATCAAAGCTCTACAAATAGATAAGATGCAGTAGAATACTATGAAACACTAGACTGCATGATGAACTATTGCTTTCTTGGATGTGATTTATAATACTGTAAACAAGGAGATTAGCATGAGAACTTGCATTCATGCCAGTGCCCCCTGCTCTCCCATGATTACAATAAAAGCAAACGGAGGTAGGAGCTTTATTTAATCAACAATGTTAAGTTCCAGATCTTTGACAAACTATATACATTACACAGTCCTGCCCCACACCTGGTCTTAGCCCATGCTGAGGCTACTAGACCACTCAAAGAGTGCAATAGCTATGAGAGTGGCTGTAGTTCACCCTGTGGGGCTACTATCCCATGGCTGGTCAACCTTAATCCAAGTGAGGTGCAGTAGCTGTACCATGCCCTCAAAGTCCATGGAAATGCAGGATCACAATTCAGACTGACCATGCTCCAAGTTATAGAAATGGTATGTTATGTTATTTATTTATAACATTTGTATCCCACATTTTCCCACCTGTTTGCAGGCTCAATGTGGCTTACATAGTTCCGTAAGTGGTGATTACCAGTTCCGGAGAGGAGAAATACATAGTTGAGGAAGAGGAGACAGAATGGATTAGGTTATAGGAAGGAAAAGTTTGTCTAGTGATAAGAACTGAAAGGTATTAGGTTAAGTTTCATTGAAACTATAAATCTGGATAATAGTTCAAAATTCAAAGCCTCAAGTTGACCATCACCCTATAGTAGCAGATTTCTGCTTTGATGATCCCCACGTACACCAGGTTTAGCCGTAAGAGGATGTATTCCTGTCAGCTCAAAAAAGACCCTCTATATCTGCCTCCTTCTCTCTACCCCCCCCCCCCCCCCCAACTTCTCGGGTACTGACCCACCTCATGTGACTGTCATCCTGCTCTGCTTGTTGTCCTGCTAGGGATGAAGGGAAATATTGGAAGGAGGACAAAATGGAGGACAAAGTATTCTGGGTCAAAACTTATAAACCCCCCCCACCCCCCTCATGTCCTGGCCCTTGATATCAACACCTCCTCTAGACTGACCTGGCTATATTGCCCATGACAGTCTCTTTTCCTTGCTGTGGCACCTTTCAACCAGTATGAACGGTAAGGATGACTGAGCCAGCCAGGATGTCATATTATGTTCATTCCACTTCATCGCTGGGCTGTCTTGCAAACAGAGGTATAGCCAGAACAATCCAAGTTTCATAAAGTCTTATACCAATCCTGGGCAGCATGTAGTCTGCCAGGTTACTGGCTATGTTTTCTCTCAGTAAACTTTGGAAGGAACTTTAGTAGAGATGTTTTGGCTGCATAGGCAAAATGCATATTTATTGTAGATGTACAAATTGGTATGTGTGTCTAAACAGTGATTGTAGAACAAGTGCTATTTGTACTGGGGGCATGAAGAAATTTAAATGATATGAGAAATATATACATTTACCTTGTCATTTCTAAACTCAAAACAGGTTTATTTTCAGTGTCATTAAAATGTCAGCCTCCCCCCACCCCAAGTGCTCATTGCTTTCAGGCACCAACTAATCATGAACCCGTGACCTTCAGGTTGAAAGGCAGCAGCCTTCCAGGAAGAGATATTCTGCCTCTTGAGAGCATACAATAAACCCATCCATATCTAGATATGCCTTGCATTTCTTATAATCTTAGTTCTTGTTTCCCGAATAGACCATCAGGAACCAGCTCATGGTAGAGTTAAGAATTTCTGCCCCATGTTTGTTTCATGTTTTAATGTTATTCTCCTGAGGCTTGAATACTAGACTAGAACAAGACAAGAACTAGGAAACCTTGAGCAATCATTCTTCTCTTGTTCTAGTCTAATGTTCAAGCCTTGGGAGTCCTTGCTGGGGACTCTGAAAGAATGAACCAGCCAAAGTAAAGATACTGAAAGATTGACTCAATCATCTAAATAAAAAAGCTGATATCCTATGAACCTTAACTGAAATAATACTTTGTTCTTCTTATTTTGCTAATGACGATTGTCATGCGGCATAATGTAAGCCACATTGAGCCTGCAAAGAGGTGGGAAAATATGTGATACAAATGCAATAAAAAAATAAAATTTGAGCCTAATCTAAAAGGACCACAAAAAAACAAAACAAAACAACCAAAAGCAAAGATGCCAGTGCCATTACATTTCAGCATTTTTTTCTGGTGTTAATTGTTAATATGCACAAGACAGCTGTGAACCTGTGACCTTCAGTTTGGAAGACAGCCACCTGAAGGAGCTACTCTGCCTCTAGAGAGTTTGCAATAGCCAGCTCATGCCTAGCTTTGTCTTATATTTCTGATCTTGTACTTCTGGTAATCTTAGTTCTTGTTTCCTGACTGGTCCAGCAGGAACCAGCTCAGGGCAGGCTTGAATATTTCTGCCCTGCCCTTGGGTTTGTTTCTTGTTGCTTCAGTATTGTTTTTGTTCAGTTATAAAAACAAAATAAAATGAAAATTTAAATGAACAAAATGAAACTGCCTGTAAACAACACAGGAAATTAAAAAACAAAACAAAACAAAATGAAAATTTAAATGAACAAAATGAAACTGCCTGTAAACAACACAGGAAATTAAAAAACGAAACAAAACAAAACGTTTTTCCTGCACAACCCTATTATACACATATTAAGTATTTCAGAACGTCAGTACATGTATTCCTCAGAACATTTCTCTGGCAGCATTTATACCTATTTCAAGTCATGCATAATTCTTAGCAAACATCTGGTTTGGACTTGGGATGTGGAGAAGAGTATGGGGTAGATACTAACTACAAAACCACCTCCAAATTACATAATGTTTGACTTCAGCAAACCACTCCAGTTCCTGGCAGACATGCAGATTTCCAAAATCTGCTGTTAAGCAGCTGCCTGTATGCATAAGCAGCAAAAAGCAGCACATACTTGCATATAGTACTACTTACACATACAAATCACCAGTGAGGCCACTCATTTTCCTAAAATAGCTGTTCCGATTGTGCATGGCACCAACAGGTGCTTACTAGCACCACTAGGTGTTCTAGAAAAGCCTCAGTGTTCACCAATCCTTTAATAAAAATACTAGGGTTTTTTCTGCACGTACAGACCTAAATGTTCACCGTTGGACCCAGATAACCTATAAAAATGTATCCTCTGTGAGGAATAGTTTCATCAATTTCACGTGTAAAACCTTTTTTTAAAAAAATGCAGAAAGGACCTTAACTGTGATTGAAACAAAACACACAAAGCTCTATAGTGTCTCTGCTCTGCGGTCCTTACAATCTAACATGACATTATCCAAGTTCAAATCAATAAGGCCATGTTTGAAAAGAACAGGGTTTAAGACTTAAAAGCAGTCCCTACACAAAAACAATGCTCATGGGTGGACAGTCTCATTTAGACCTCTTTAAACCAATCCCAAGTGATCACTCTGGATACTCATAGTAACATAGTTAGTGACGGCACAAAGACCCATACGGTCCATCCAGTCTGCCCAACAAGATAAATTCATTTTACATGGTATGAGATACTTTATATGTATACTAGAGTTTGATTTGTCCTTGCCTTTCTCAGGGCACGGCAGGGGCGTAGCCAGACACCCAATTTTGGGTGGGTCTGGGCCCAAGATGGGTGGGCAGAAGAACCTTGCCCCGTCCCACAGGTGATTTGGTCTCTCCTCTCGCCTGCATGCCATATGGTCTCTCAAACATCCCCCCTCTCCTGTATACCTTTTAAATAGCAGATTTTCACCAGCAGCAAGCAACTAATACACACTGCTCATGTTGGCCCCACACCCTTCCCTCTGATGCAGCTTCCCGTTTCCGCCTAGGCAGAAATACATCAGAGGGAAGGCTGTGGGGCCAGTGCGAGCAGTATGTATGTCACTGCTCACTGCTGGCGAAGATCTGCTACTTACAAGGTATGCAGGAGGGACACTTGTTGGGAGTTTTCAGCTGGTGGGGCTTGGGGATCCCTGACAGCCACATCATAGGTATGCTGCTACTGGGTGGGCCTGGGCCTACCGAAGCCCACCCTTGGCTACGCCACTAGGGCACGGGCCATAAAAGTCTGCTCAGCACTGTTCTTGAACTATTCAGTTACGATCAGGGAATAGACCGTAGAAGTCTGCCCAGCACCGGTTTTGCTTCCTAATTACCGACGTTGCCACCCAATCTCCGCTAAGATTCCGTAGATCCATTCCTTCTAAACAGGATTCCTTTGTGTTTACCTTATGCATGTTTGAATTCCATTACAGTTTTCATCTCCACCACCTCCTGCGGGACGGCATTCATTGTATCTACCACCCTTTCCATGAAAAAAGTACTTCCTGACATTACTCCTGAGTCTGCCCCCCTGCAACCTCAATTCATGTCCTCTAGTTCTACCACCTTCCTGTCTCCGGAAAAGGTTCATTTGCGGATTAATACCTTTCAAATATTTGAACGACTGTATCATGTCACCTCTGTTTCTCCTTTCCTCCAAGGTATACAAGTTCAGGTTGGCAAGTCTCTCCTCATACGGTTTACAACGCAAATCCCATACCATTTTTGTAGCTTTTCTTTACACTGCTTCCAGTCTTTTTACATCTTTCACAAGATATGGCCTCCAAAACTAAACACAATACTCCAAGTGGGGCCTCACCAACGACTTGTAGAGTTGTACTCACTGCACTTTTCTGTCTGGTACAGTTTCCAGATATTGCCATCATTTTTAAAATGTAAACTTTAACCAGGGAAGAACAAACCAAACCAACAACCCTAAAACTAAAGTAATCTAAAGAGAAAAGACTAGCAGGGGAGAGGTAGATAAAGGGAACATATGGGATCTTCATACTCTCTGATGTCCTGCATTAGAGCAGTTAATAGGAGAATCAGCACCACCTTGAGGGGTGAGAACCAACTTTACTTTCCATACGGATTCACTCACTGGCTTCTCTAGAAAGGATATCCAACTACCCAATATGTTAGTGTGTATTGGGTAGTTGGATATGAATATTTACAGCCTATCCGAGTCCAGGTTCTCATTCATGTACAGTGCTACCCCTCCTCCCATCCTATCTACCCTATCAGTACGATATAATTTGTTGCCCGGCATGACTCTGTCCAACTGGTTATCTTCCTTCCACCAGGTCTCAGAGATGCCTATAATATCCAATTTTTCATTGTGTGCACTGTATTCCAGCTCTCCCATCTTATGTCTCAGTACCGGAGAGGCGTTTGCCGACTCCGGTGTGAACAAATACAATGTGATTTTGTGGTAAGATAAAAATTCATGTGGCAGAAGCCACTTTAGGAATCGTAGAGCGGAAGAGTTGTGTTATGTTCATTACGTGCTTTAATTTTCTTGTATTCAGGATACCCATAATGAATATGCATCAGATAAATTTGCATGCAATGCCTCTATTGCATGCAAATCTCTCTCATGAATATTCATTGTGGGTATCCTGAAAACCTGACTGGCTAGGTGTGTCCCAAGGACTGAGTTGAGAGCTCCTGCTTTAGAACCATGATCTCTGATATACGGGGAGAAATCTCTCCTCCCCGCTGCTTTTGAGTCCTGCCTATGGGTGCCAACATCTTTAAATCCAGTCCTGCAGAAAGCATGCGATAGTGAGGACTTCCTTAGTAGCTGGATATGACCTAATATACAGGTGAAAGGCTGCATGGCTTATATCAAATCATCTTCTACTGATATTTGAACACAATCTTTTTCCATCGTCCTCCTAATGTTTCCTGGTAGCAACTATTATTAATTTCTTACTGCAAGAAGGGACAACGGAGAGCAATTACCTTGTTGAAACAGAATAGAACTCTTCTTTAAATTCACACGGTGTATTTCCTACAAATATACCGGTCACATCCTCAGCTTGTATACCCAAATTAGATCCTTTTATTGTCAAGAGAATTCCACCCAGTAATGGTCCAGTGGTTGGCTCAATCTAAGGCAATAAAAATAAATAAAATTACATACATTTACATTCACAAAATATGTAATATATAACATTCTGTCTAATCTCTGTTGATCAAATAATAAACTGTTGACTTATTCCAGAGAACAACCATGACCAAGCTAAGCACTGTAAGGATCAAAAGACTTTCTGTTCAACAGCACTGAGGGGTAGATGCATCAAGCAAACGTAAAAAAATCAAAATCGTTAAAGGCCCTAACGATTTTTAAAAAACGAAGAATGCACCAAAAAAAAAAAGTCACACATGCTCAGATCGGTATAGAAACGTACAATGTATCAAAGAATCACAATACACATCGTTAATCGGCCCCCAAATCATGCGCAGAGCAGCCAAGCGTTATGTTAGCTGCTCTGCGCATGCCACAAACAGTCAAAACACAGTCAAATCAAAAGCACATGGCTCCCAAATCAAAACAAAAATAAAAAAAAAGGGTCGGGAGGGGGCAAGGGCGCTCATCAGGAGCGTCCTGTACGGACGGCCTTGCCCCCCCCCCCCCCGCTGCTCCCCACTTTCCGCCGCTCCCCCCACCCCGAAAAAGCAAAATTCAAGCAGCCCCTGCCCCCTCCCTTCCTCACTACTCTCTCACCTCAGCTCCGCCTCCTGACATCCTCCGTCCTGTGCCCCGCCCCCTTTTGGGGTCGTCGCCGCCATTCCCCTCCTCCATCGGGCCCCCCTCCCTCTTACCGGGCCCGTGCAGCGCCTCTCTCCTCTGTCCGAAGGCGCTGCACGGGCAAGAAGACAGCTGATGCCTGCCTTCGCCCAGCTTCGATGGCGCGTCTTTCTCCTGCTTTCTCCTGCTGGGCCCGCCCCTGTCTGACGTCGGTAACCTACGTAGGTTACTGACGTCAGACAGGGGCGGGCCCAGCAGGAGAAAGACGCGCCATCGAAGCTGGGCGAAGGCAGGCATCAGCTGTCTTCTTGCCCGTGCAGCGCCTTCGGACAGAGGAGAGAGGCGCTGCACGGGCCCGGTAAGAGGGAGGGGGGCCCGAGGGAGGAGGGGAATGGCGGCGACGACCCCAAAAGGGGGCGGGGCACAGGACGGAGGATGTCGGGAGGCGGAGCTGAGGTGAGAGAGTAGTGAGGAAGGGAGGGGGGCAGGGGCTGCTTGAATTTTGCTTTTTCGGGGTGGGGGAGCGGCGGAAAGTGGGGAGCAGCGGGGGGGGGGGGGGGCAAGGCCGTCCGTACAGGACGCCTCGGACGAGCGCCCTTGCCCCCTCCCGACCCTTTTTTTATTTTTTTATTTGATGAGTTTTCTGAGGTCCTTTGCACCAATCACAGCGCTTTTAGCTCTGCTAATGCGCTGGGATTGGCTCAAAGTTTGTTTGTTTTTTAACTTTACACTTTTTCCTGGCACAGAGCTGTCCTAACGAGAGGTCCAGACCTCTCGTTAGATTTCCTGCCTTTTTCCTGCGTAAAGGCAATCGGAAAAGGTTAGTGCATGTCGTTTCAATGGGGTTTTCAGACTAATTGCTCATCTCCATTCCGTTTTCGTTAGCTGCTGGCTTCCTCGGTAAAAGCCCTTTGATGCATGCAACGGATCAAATTTTCCTCGTTGGAGAGTCATTAAAGGCTCATTTAGCTTTAGTGCATCTGCCCCTGAAACACATAAAAAAGGGTAAGCAGTAAAATAGTTAACTTACACCCGTGATGACTGGTTTTGGGCAGTCAGTGACAGGTTCACTTGCACACAGGTCTTTATAGATGCATCTGGTATCGAGGCTGTTGCTGGTATCGAGGCTGTTGCACCAAACACACTGGTACTTGGGATCTGCAGCAAGGCACAAGCTGCAGTCGCTCCGGCCATATAAACAGTTGTATAAAACCACTATAAAGAAAATAAAAATGCTCTGAAAAAAAATGCTCACTAGTTCAGTGTTTCTAAAGCCAGTCATGGAATACCTCCTAGTCACTGGTGCAAGAGATTTGCCTGCAGTGAAGACAGTGTGTCTAATCTCTCATATGCATATTCACATGTGTGCTTTTGTATAATATGGATGAGATAGTTGGGCAGATTTCCCCTTCTGAAAGGGAAAGATATGGTCTACATTAACACCTAATCAAACTCACTACAATCATAGCAGCACAAAGAAATGTTATTAGATAATCACAGTGAAGTCTTCTTATGAGGCTACCCTACCATCACCATTAGCACCAGCTGGAAATATACACCCAGGCAGTATCACATGAGCATTTGTAAAAAGACAAGGCCACAGCATAAGTCAAGATTTTCTTCAAAATCTCTTCTCGTTTCCACTTTTCCAGTGGATATGGGAATGCTATAGAATACTAGAAGACCTGAGTGATCAAATTTCTTTGGACAGGTAGTTGAGTACAAGGATGTTATTTTTATAACTGTATTCACTGGTAGGTTTCTATTGGTGAAATGCTATACAATGGCTCAGGACCTTCTACATAACCTCTCCCCCAGAGAAATCAGTTACACTCATTATTGTCAAATAAGAAAATGTAATCTGGCCATGTGCGTAACTGCCTATTCCTTGAAGCAGCAGAGGCAGGGTGTGCTGTAGGGAACACACGCTGTCCTTATGGAGATCACAAACAGCCTGTTGCCACAAATTGTCATTTCTCGCCAAATCCCCAACTGGTCTACAGAGGGAACTCTACAGGGTCGTCCATTAAAACCATGGTGAAAGGAAATGGTTTCTTCCCTCTCCTCAGAATTAAGCAAGAGCAGCACATGCTCAGATTTTTGAGATGCAGTGGCATAGCCACAGGTGGGCCGGGGCCCACCCACTTAGGGCTCAGGCCCACCCAACAGTAACAGACATTTAGCAGTAGCTGGTGGGGATCCCAAGCTCTGCCAGCTGAAGACTTCCCCCTGATGGTAACAAAAACGTTACTCTCCACAATACTGGCACCTGTGTATGCTCAGTTTTCAGCATATGCATGCTGCAGACTGCCAAGGTGGAAAGAAGCGTTTGGTGGTGGTGAGGGGGGGGGGGGGGGGGGGGGGGGGGGGGGAGAGAGAACACTTGGTGCCCACCCAATTCTTGCTTAGGCCCACCCAAAATCTGTTGTCTGGCTACGCCCCTGCTCAGATGTATCATAATGCATCTTGGAAG
The DNA here is from genome assembly GCF_901765095.1 of Microcaecilia unicolor. Classification (NCBI taxonomy): domain Eukaryota; kingdom Metazoa; phylum Chordata; class Amphibia; order Gymnophiona; family Siphonopidae; genus Microcaecilia; species Microcaecilia unicolor. The sequence goes on from NC_044040.1 coordinate 49,701,676, forward strand.
GCAGCTTCCACACAGACACATTCTGAAGAGAGTTTTTTTTTTTTTTTAAACGTAATGTTTTCAGTACTTACCTTTCAGCTTACTGTCGATCTTTCTACCTTCCACTTTAACATAGAAATTAAGTGGCAGAGTTTCATTTGTATTGCGATTAAACTGGGGAGGATGGGAAAAAAAGAATCATGGAATCAAGTTACCACCAGGCATTACAACAATTTTGCAGTTTTCTTCTCTTGCATGGAAGCGTTACAATACATTGGCAAGAACATTTTTGATAGTCACAATGATGAAGAAAAAAAAAAAGTAGTAATATTAAAGTTTAGATTGATGAGGTAAATTTATAAAAGATTTTTTGCTTCTAAAAGACCTATCATCAAATTCCTTCACAACAATGTACTAAGCTGTGGGCTACAGGCTACGTTCTGGTGAAGGTTTGTTAAGAATGTAAATAAACTCCAGGGAACTTTTGCCAGAATGTTTCTTTTGAGCTGGCCCCATAGCAATCAACTATATGTCATTGAAGTACAGTTGTTTTTTTTTTGTCAAAACTGGCATATGAGGGATGACTGTGTGTAGGACCTTTAATATGGTCAACAAATTCAGTAAGTCAAGTACCCGAGACAGCCAGAGAAACTTGTGCTGCTCTGAGCGTTGGGACTCTGGGGAAACCGGCAGCGTTCCTAATTTGCATGCGTAATGCTGACAGGTTTCCCCAGAGTCCCGACACTAATTGCAGCACAACTTTCTCAGTCTAGCACGGTATACTACCGTGTTTCCCCGAAAATAGGACATCCTCCGAAAGTAAGACCTAGTAGAGGTCTTGCTGCAATTTGAAAATATAAGGCCTCCCCCGAAAATAAGACCTAGCAGGGGAGGCCTTATTTTTCGGGGAAACATCGGGGTCACCCCCCACCCGAGATTGCCGGCTCCCCCCCCTCAATCGGCGGCTCCCCCCGCCCTCAGTCGCTCCCGGAACTAACCTCTTAACCGCTTCCTTTCACCTTCGCACTCGCCGCAAGCAGCAGGGCTGGCCACTCCTGCCTTCCGTGTCCCGCCCTCGCCTGACGTTACGTTACGTCAGGCGAGGGCGGGACACGGAAGGAAGGAGTGGCCTGCCCTGCTGCTTGCGGCGAGTGCGAAGATGAATGGTGAAAGGAAGCGTTTAAGAGGTTAGTTCCGGGAGCGACTGAGGGCAGGGGGAGCCGCCGATCGAGGGGGGGAGCCGGCGATCTCGGGTGGGGGGGTGACCCCGATGTTTCCCCGAAAAATAAGGCCTCCCCTGAAAATAAGACCTAGCAGGTCTTGGGGAGCAAAATTTAATATAAGACTGTGTCTTATTTTCGGGGAAACACGGTAAGCACACTTTGATCCACTAAATATAGGACCATATTTTCGGCAGCGTTCCTAATTTGCATGCGGAATGCTGACAGGTTTCCTCAGAGTCCTGACGCTCAGTGCAGCACAGTATACTAAACGCACTTTGATCCACTAAATATAGGATCATCTTTCATCAACATTTACTACAAGTTTGTTGACCCCTGAAGCAGGCGCACAAGCTGAAACACGGCCGTGTTGGGTCCTTGACGTGTTCAATTTGTTGACTATATTAAAGCCAATATGCACTGAGGTTTGGAAATAGTTTTCTATGCCTCACTCTTTTGTTGTCTACACATCTGTGAGGTTCACACTTCCTCCTTCTTTTGTTTTCTTGGATGACTGTGTGTGCCAGTTTTCACTAAATTTTGAATTAATCAGCTGCTTGCATGATAATGCACTGTAGCGCTCATTAAGTCACAACTGTAGTAAAACTGTATGGAGCAGACTAGGTGCAAAGTCTTCCTACCTGGCAAACAGCAACCTTGCAAATTTTCTTAGAAGTGTGGCTTTGCGAGGAAAATACACATGCTCCATACACTTAGCAATTTTGCATGTTTTTCCAAGCAAAGTCCTGCTTGCAAAAAAAGTTTGCAACTTAATACATCAGCCTCCAAGTCTGAATCTGAGATGTTGGGCCGTCAATCTTATTTTGAGTTGGAAACAGTAGGACTAGGTTCAATTAACAGACACAGTTTAAACCATACTATAAGCCAACATCTTTAAAAAAAATGGTTTTATCTTTCCATCTTCATAGCACCTTAACTTGATAGAATATTCTACAGCATGCCAAAGAAACTAAGAAAAATTGATAAATTCAGAAAGACTTTTTTGCATTAAATTCAATACCACATATTTCACATTCCAACGTGTGTGACATTGTATGATACAGCTCAGCAGTACAGAGAGAGATTTGAAGCACACAACAAACAATACAAGGCAAAAAAGCACCAGGAGCCTTCAAATTCGGAACAGGTCCTTTAATCAGTCGTGTAAATCGATGCTGTACATCATTGACCCCGACAGGGCCATGTTTCAGCTCTCAATGCCTGCAACAGGGGTCATTCAACCTAAGGGATTCAAAATGAACCAGCCCAACATCGGGCACCTAGCAATGATAAATGACCTCTAAAGGAGTCAATCTTCTAGCAGTTTGCACTCTGTAGATCGACTTCTTTACTGCTAGCAGCCCGATAGCAGGCTGGTTCATTTTGAAACCCTTATGTTGAACGACCCCTGATGCAGGCATTCAGTGCTGAAACATGGCCCGTGTTGAGTCAATGATGTACAGTATCGATATACATGCTGATTAAAGGACCTGTTCCAGACCTGAAGGCTCCTGGTGCTACATTGCATGATACGTCATCATCTGATACAAGTAAACTAATTTGGTTGTACCACAGAAAGGTAGTATATCAAATGCATTACCTTTACCTCCTTACCCATATGCCTTATAGGGGTGTGCAAGCAAAATAATAATAATGATAATTTTCTGTTTTGCTGATGGTGTAACTTTAGCTTTTGTTTTTCTATTTTAGCATGTGCTTAAAAAACTCAAAACTTGAAACAAAATTAAAATGTGTGTGTTTTTTGTTGTTGTTTCTGTCTTAAACTAGCCGTTGAGCCCGTTAAAACGGGCTGGTGGGTCGCCGCTGCCCCCTCCCCCCCCCCGAGTTCGCCGCTGCCGGTACCCCCCCCCCCCGAGTCGCCGCCGCCACCCCTCCACCCAGCCCGTCTCATCACTATTCAACTTACATCTCCGCAGCAGGCAGATCAGCTGAGCTGCCGTTGGCCTTCGATCTCTGCCTGTGTCCCGCCCTCGTGTGATGTAACGTCGGCGAGGGCGGGACACAGGCAGGGAAGGAAGGCGAATGGCAGCTCAGCTGATCTGCCTGCTGTGGAGATGTAAGTTGAATAGCGATGAGACGGGTCGGGTGGAGGGGTGGTGGTAGCGGTGTCTCCGGGTGGGAGGGCACCAGTGGCGATGACCTCGACGGGAGGTGGAGCGGTGGCGACCTCGGCGGTTCCCACCCCTTCACACAGTTTTCCTCTCTGTCCCGCCCCCCCCCCCGTCATCACGTATTGACGCGGGGGTGGGACAGAGAGGGAAGTCTCTACTGCGCGTTTGCGAGTGAGTACGGTCACTCACCGCTTATATGTTTGATTAGAAATACCACAAATGATATTTTCCCATGTTTTAAATTGATGCATACCCCTTAGTTTAAGCTTGCCAACACAGGGGCCTATTTATTAATCTACCTATCTAGAAACGGCACTGAAAAAAAAATCTGCGCTGATATTCTGGAAATGATCCACGCCATTTTTATAGAATAGCACTAAATGAATAAGTGGCACCTAACTTAAGGTGCTGGAAATTACACCTGTTGAAAACACACAAACAATGGGCATGTAACAATGTGCATAAATTCTGGGATCACCCCCCTGGCCACAGTACCTTGAATTTACACACTATAGGATATACGTGTGGCGCGCTATAAAATATGATTGATGCGTAAAGGCCAATTAATGCTATAATTGGTTGTTAGCAGCCAATTATTGGTGCTGAATGGCTCAATAATCAGTTAAGTTGTGCGCATAAATCAGCAATGAGCGCCGATTTGCACATGAAACTTTAGCTGCCATATATAGAATCCCCCGGTCTGAGGGCAATTCTATAAGAGCACATGGTAAGAACCTATTCTATAAAAGGAAGGAATGTAGGTATCTACTTTCCTCTGTAACAGGGCTACTCAAATCCAGTCCTTGAGGTCCACAGTCAGGCCAGGTGGTCAGGATATCCACAATGAATATGCACGAGAGAGATCTGCATGCACTGCCTCCTTGATATACAAATCCCTCCTGTGCATATTCATTGTGGATATCCTGACCACCGGGCCTGCCTGTGGACCTCAAGGACCGGAACTGAGTAGCCCTGCTCTATAGAATATGAGCTCAAGTGGGTACTCACAAGTCTAACATTTAGATATGTGCATTTACACCAGCCTTGGAGCTGATTTAAATGTTAGCACATAAATGCTGCAGATACCTGTGTACCTTACAGTATTCTATAAGTTATCCAATCAAGTTTGAGCCTTGCCCTTGTTCTCTATTAAGAAAAACTCCACTGGTATTCACAGATTAGCAATTAGGTGGAATTTTGGCAGTTATGCACAAATGCTATTATTCTAAACATGGACATAAATAAGGGGTGTATAAATGTTTACACCTATGTTATAGAATTGCCCCCTTGGTGTTTAATGTGGGTTTTAATGCATTTCAACAGCACAGTGCTGCTTTTACAGCTAAGTGTTTAATGCAGTAGATAGTGTGTGCTAATGCCTGCCCTGGGGATTGGTAGCATGGACTGTTCCCAGTGGTGTGCTGGTAAATTTTTAACAACAGGCTCTCTCCCCGGTCCACCTCGGTGCCCCCACGTCCACCTCGGTGCCCCCCCAAAATTGCAGAGCTGGCTACAGCCGGGGGGGGGGGGGGGGGCAATGCATTACTCTCTCCAGGAAAAAAAAATTAAATGATCTCAGGTTCCAATCTAATTCATGTTTAATATGGGATAAAATGCCATAAACAAGTAAATAAATATAAACTTTTAACGTTCAGCACCTGATTCTCAAAGTGGACATATTCCAAACACTATAATGAAAATAAAATTATTTTTTTCTACCTTTGTCTGGTGACTGTTTCTCTGATCATGCTGGCCCAGTATCTGATTCTGCTGCTCTCTATCTGTTCCCTTGACTCAGTTTCCAGGGCTTCCTTTCCATTTATTTCTTTTATTTTTTTTCTGTCCTCCTTTCTTCTTCATTTCTGGTCCTCCGCAGACTTGACTGTACAGTGGATCCAGCTTCTGCCTATTTTCTCCATCCATGTGCAGTTTCTCTCCTCACTTCCTTTTCCCTCATCTAATCTCCTTCCTCTACCTTCCCTCCATGTCCAGCATTTCTTCTCTCTCCCTTCCCTCCATCCATGTCCTGAAACTCTCCTCTCTCCCCTGCCTCTTTCTATCCATCCGTACCCAGCAATTCTCTTCTCACCCCTGCCCCTCTCTATCCATCCGTACCCAGCAATTCTCTTCTCACCCCTGCCCCTCTCTATCCATCCATACCCAGCAATTCTCTTCTCTCCCCTGCCCCCCTCTACCCAGCCATACCCAGCGATTCTCCTCCCTCCCCTCCTGCTCCCATCCATGCCCAACAATTCTCTCCCCTGCCCTCCCGCTCCCATCCATGCCCAGCAATTCTCTCCCCTGCCCTCCTGCTCCCATCCATGCCCAGCAATTCTCTCCCCTGCCCTCCCGCTCCCATCCATGCCCAGCAATTCTCTCCCCTGCCCTCCTGCTCCCATCCATGCCCAGCAATTCTCTCCCCTGCCCCCCTCTGCCCATCCATGCCCAGCAATTCTCCTCCCTCCCCTGCCCTCCCACTCCCATCTATGTCCAGCGATTCTCTGTCGCCCCCCACCCTCCCCTCCCGCTGCCATCCATCTTTTTGTATTACCTCCGTCGAACCGCTGCGTTATTTAAAGCCCTGCTACCCGTCTCCAGCCTTCCCCTGCTCCCTGCTTGCTTCATGATGTTCGTTTCCGCCTTCGCGGAAAAAGGAAATGACGCCAGAAAGTGGGACTAAGGGCACAAACATCATCATGAAGCAAGCAGGGAGTAGGGGAAGGCTGGAGACGGGCAGCAGAACTTTAAATAAGGCAGCGCTTCGACGGAGGTAATACAAACTGATGGATGGGAGCGGGAGGGGAGGGTCGGGGCGAAGGACATCGTTGGAAATGTTTGGGAGCGGGAGGGGAGGTAAGCATGGCCTGTGATGGCGCCCTCCTGCCATGCTTACCTCGTGTAATGGAGCCGGCTAGCCCCAAAGAACAACCGGCTCGCAAGAGCTGTCAAAATTTAACAAGCGGCTCTTGTGAGCCGGAGCGAGCTGGCTCCAGCACACCACTGACTGTTCCTACTATTTGAGTTTCTGCCAGGCACTTGTGACCTGGATTGGACACTGTTGGAAGCAGGATACTGAGCTAGATGGACCATTAGTCTGACCCAGTATGGCTAGTCTTATGTTCTTCTTATATTCTGCTTATACCATCTAGTTTTAAGCGGATTCCAAAATTTAAAAGAACCAGGCATCCCCTGGGATGACTAATATACCATCATATTCCACTTACTGTATTTTACTTCCATTTATATCCAAGATAGCACCTGTACAAGGGCAGAGCTGTGGCATTTCACTGAAAACCCCATTCCTCACATTGCCTATAGAAATCATTCACTTCACAGTTTCTATCTGTAGCAAATGATGGGTTCAGTCCGTTGGATATGATCATTCTGGGGCCCAGTACCAGGCCACCTCCCATAGGATGAGAAATACTACAAAGAGCCCTACATACCTTCTCAGTTATGAAGCTGAAGTTTTCGCCTTTATCTTGAACGTTAGTTTTAAATGCAAATTCATCAATCCCAACATCGAAGGTCTTTCCCTATAGACAAACAGTATTACTGTTATTACATGTGGCACTGGTTGCATTTGCAGAGCTATCATATTTCTGTTATAGGATTGTTTTACAGTGCTGTGTCATTTCTGATACTGTATTATGTTAGTCCTATTACTAAGTTTCAATTTGCCATTTCCAAGTTTACCTCATTGATTGAATTTATGCTTCTATTTGGTCATTTTACTATTGTTGTGCTGTTAACAAAATTGTAAGTTTTATGTCAAAACTAGTAAAAAAGCCCCGTTTCTGATGCAAATGAAACGGGGGTGGCTAGCAAGGTTTTCTTCTGTGTGCATGTGGGAGTGTGTGTGTCCCTGCCCTCTCTCCCCTCCCCCCTCTGAGTCCTTCACTGTTACAGAGAGAGCGATTTGATTTCCTGCTTTGCTGTTTTCCTTCACTGTTTGTGTTAGAGAGAGAGCGAGGGCGGGGCAGACACTCATGGGGAAACCGGATCTCTCTCCCCCTTCACACTTCCGGCTGGAGGCTTCATAGAACGTTGGTGTTGCCTTTTATATATAGAGATGTACCCGCTTTACAGAAGCTTGGGTGAATCTCTTCATAAAGGAGAATATATCCAAATAAATAAATACGCAAAGTTGAGTACACAGGCCAAAAGGTCCAATGAATTCCTAGGAATTCTCTTGTTAAGACACCAACTAAAAGGCATTAGGAAAGGCAAGCCTTTAAAGGGAAAGGCATAGAATTAAAGGCAAATTGCATAGAATAAGTCTCTTCTCGTCCCAAAAACAGATTTGACAAGAAATATGCATTCCTAAGTGGGAGCTTTTATAGATCCTAAAAGACACATCAGTCAGAAAAGAACTCAGCAAAGCATACAGATAACGCTGCAAATCTTTATGCCAGTATTCCCCAAGTTCGGTCCTGGAGAACTCCTTGCCAGTCAGGTTTTCAGACTATCCACAATGAATGTGCATGAATATCCTGAAAACCTGAGTGGCAAGGGGTACTCCAGAGCCACATTTGCCTATGCGACTCTCTCCACACCCTAGAGAAAAAAACCGGGTACCACCAATTAGGTGCTAGAAGAGCCTATTCTGAAAAGGAAAGCAGATGCCTACAGAATACTACCATAACTGGGAATTAATGCACTTCACATTTAGGTGATCGTATCTACACCAGCCACAGAGCTGGAATAAGAGAGTGTGCTTAGGAGCAGCAGGGACGTGGAAAACTTACAATATTCTGTAAGTTGTCCCCCAGATTCTATAAATGGAGTGAAAATTAGAACAAAAAACTGTGTACTATATTGAGATGTGCTTGCAACTAAATTGGTTAACGAGCCAATAACTGGGCGCTAATTATTGGTGTTAATTGACAAGAATTTGTCATTAAATGTGTGCGCAGTATTAGTGAATACTGGGGATCTGTGCCTAAATTACATACCAGAATTTACGAAAGGTTTCAGTTGGTGTAAATCCTTGTGCCCAAAGTTTAGCACGGAAATCGGCTCTAAGTGCTACAGCACACAACTCAGAGCGCTGTTTATGGATTAGTGCTCACTGCAGAATTCTTTCAGTGCTGTTTGCATTTATTGAATCTAGTCCTATGTGCAAAAGTGGGAGCACTGCCTATGTCCTGCCCATGCTTCAACCTAGGTGTGTCCCCTCCTTGCAAATAAATACACCTAGGTGTACACATATGCATATAAATGTTAGCATTCTAAAAATGTATGTTTGTAACACATGCATACATGTGAGTACCTAGGTAACAGAACTGCCCCACTACTGCTTTAAATACTTCCCCTTACTACTCAACCAATCCACCCATCACATAGTAACATTGTAGATGACAGCAGAAAAAGACCTGCACGGTCCATCCAGTCTGCCCAACAAGACAAACTCGTATGTGCTACTTTTTGTGTATATCTTACCTTGATTTGTAACTGTCATTTTCAGGGCACAGACCGTACAAAGTCTGCCAAGCACTATCCCCGCCTCCCACCACCAGCTCTGGCACAGACCGTATAAGTCTGCCCAGCACTATCCCCGCCTCCCAACCACCAGCCCCACCTCCCACCACCGGCTCCGCCACCCAATCTCGGCTAAGCTCCATAAATATGAAACAAACAACGCCCCCTAAGAACCTAATTTAAAACAGGCAAATTCACTACATATTTCGTAACTAATTTTCAGAAGCCAACATCCCCTTCCTCAGGTCAAAGCCGAATGAGCTAAGGATGCAGTACTAGAAAATTCTATTTGTTTATTAATTAGGATTTATTTACTGCCTTTTTAAAAGAATTCACTCAAGGCGGTGTACAGTAAGAGTAAATCAAACATAGGCAATAGACAATTACAGCAGTACAAATATTCAATACCAGAGTGTTAAGAAGCATTCCAAAGATAGTCTATAGTGGAAACCTGGAGGAATGTTGGTGGGCAACAGGCAGTAGAATTTTTATGGCTCATACTGAGGTGCTGATGATCAGAAGTTCCGCGCTGTTCCAAAAAGCACTCTAAAAATAGCGCCAGAACAGCACGGGGCTATAAGGCCCCTATGATCAAAGCTAATAGCATGCAAATTTGTGTGTGTTATTAACTCTGATCACAGGGGTACTTCTGCAGGAGAATTATGTTTAGGGATGCGCCCAAGGCACAATCCTCCTGCAGAAATCGTTTGACAGGTTTGGGATTTTTTCCCAGACCTGTCAAATCTAAGGCCCCCCCCCCCCCCCCCCCCCAAACACAAGATCTGGAGGTCCACTCGCCCACCCCTATAACACAAAAACCCTGGTAGTTCAGTGGGACTGCTAGCTTCCCCCTTCCCATCCCCCTACATTGAACAAGAACGCCCTGGTGGTCTAGTGGGACCACTATCTATCTAGCCTGCACCCCATCCCTCCCTCTCCTCCCCCCCACCACCGGCAGCCAACCTCTCTGTAGTAGTAATTGGAGAAGGGAGGGACTAGTACTCCCTCCCTCCTCTTCGGGCACCTTCTAAAAATGGTAGCGTCCCACCCTTCCCGGTGCTTCCTTGGATGTGGCAGGAGGGGCTTACCCCTTATATGGAAGTTAAGCCCCACCCAATGCATCCCAGGATGCACCAACAGGGCGGAGCGCTGCCATTTTGGGAAGGTGCCCGAAGAAGGAGGGAGGGAGTGCTAGTCCCTCCCTCTTCTAACTGCTACTTCGGAGAGGTAGGCTGCAAGGAGGGCGAGGGAGTGCAGGTTAGCTAGATAGATAGCGGTCCCACTAGACCACCAGGGTATTTTTGTGGGATGGGGAGATGGAGTGGGAAGCTAGCAGTTCCACTGGACCACCAGCATTTTTTGTGTTTTGGGGGTGAGGGGCCTGGAGGTCCAGTGGACCTCCAGGCCTTGTGTCTTGGGGGAGGGGGGAGGAAGCAGGCTTAGGTTTGATAGGTCTGGGACAAAATTCCAGACCCGTCAAACCTCTTCAGTGGGTCTTCTCCATTCCTCCCTTGCTGACAAACTCTAACATCAGCTCCGAGCTGGCGCAGGGTTTGCAGCTGGAGCAGCACCCTTGTTTGGGGCACTGCCCATTGATCATGAGGAATTAGGGAGACCCTTGTTTGCATGCAATTAGCGTTCAGAGCCAGTGAGTGCGTTATTACACATGCTCACTGGTTCTGACCATCGGGCAGGAGCAAATATGGGCGCTAGTATGGCGCTATTGGACTCTAGTGCCTGGGTTGGCTTCTGATCATTGGCCTGTGAGTTAGGAAGCTAGCTCTTTGTCCTTTCATAATGAGTTTTTTTCATGGTGCTTCATGCAAACAATTATGCGACAACTGAGTTTGTATGTAACAAAGTTGGGGGCAAAATCAGGGCTTAACACATCCTAACACGAGACTCTCCCATATGGTAACCAAATTTTTACTGCTTCCCTCTTCCCTTTTTTTCTTTGCAGGTCCTGTGCTAATTTTTTCCATGTGTGTGTGGGACTTGCAAAAAAAAAAAAAAAAAAATTAATATCTGAACATTTAGAACCTCCACCTCTTATATAACCAGGTAAGCATGCGTTAACATTTAATACAGGTCAGTAAACGGACCCCTTATACATTACTTCTTAAAGCAGCCAGTCAAACTAAAGATTCTGAATCTAGAATGCAGTGTATTAAAGTGTAGGAAGATACAAAGGAATTCAGCCAAAGGAAAAAAAAACACAAAATTTCTAAAATGTGGAGGCATGGCCTAGTGGTTAGAGCATCGGTCTTGACATCCATAGGTGGCCGGTTCCTGCTGCTGCTCCTTGTGATCTCGGGCAAATCACTTAACCCTCCATTGCCTCAGGTACAAAATTAGATTGTGAGCCCTCCAGCGATAGGGAAATACATCACCCAGTGTACCTGAATGTAACTCACCTTGAGCTACTACTGAAAAAGATGTGAGCAAAATCCAAATAAATAAAAATTTAGTATGAGCAATGCTGACATGATTAAAAAAAAAAAAGGCATCTCAGAAGTAGCTACAAGAAGAGAGTATAAGCAGAGCCAGGGTTGGGACTAAACTACATTGAATATTTAAAAGGCTACAAAATATCAGGGCTACATTCCTTAAGAAAAGTCAAGGGGGATTTTATTGTTGGACACATATAATCCTGACTGGAACAGGCAGAAAAGAAGCTATGAAGCTATTTGTGATGGTGTTTGATAGAAGAAATACAAAGGGGCTGTAAAGGGCAACAAAATTCCAGAAGTGCAAGCAATTTAAATGGAGGTTGCTTAGGTAGGGATTAGTCAAACAGCATTAGAAACTAGCCAACCAGGTGTCAAGAAACCCCCACACCTGGTTTCAGATGGTAGAAGGGAAAGGAATGAGCTGCGGAACTCTTAAAACAATGGAAACAAAACCAGGCGGTAGTGTTGCCATTTATGAGGGCAATTTCCAGAAGGATTCTCATCTGAAAACTGAACCTCTACCCTCCCCCTCCCCCCACTCCAGTGTGGAAGAAAAGGAGGTGCTTTATACACACCACTTCCACTAGAACAGCATAGCTGGAAAAATAAAATCTTGGGCTTTGGAAAGCTTGGCACCCAAAGTATATAAAATAAATGGAATAAAGTCCCAAAAATGTGAAACTGCATCATCCCCAAATGAATAAAAAATGACCTAATATTTTGCCCTGTGCACATCCTATAAAGTAGCCTTTTCTGGTTCGGGGGGGGGGGGGGGGGGGGGATTGTGCTATGAGAAGTGTAGCTACAGGTTAAATCAGAGAAGAATTCCTCAGAAATAACAATGATGAAGCCTCTCAACTAGCCTAGAAAGGCTTCTCATTTTGTCACCTCATCACATCACAGCTTTAGCTACTGGTCTCACTGCAGCTTTTCAGTAACATAAGTACATAAGTAGTGCCATACTGGGAAAGACCAAAGGTCCATCTAGCCCAGCATCCTGTCACCGACAGTGGCCAATCCAGGTCAAGGGCACCTGGCACGCTCCCCAAACGTAAAAACATTCCAGACAAGTTATACCTAAAAATGCGGAATTTTTCCAAGTCCATTTAATAGTGGTCTATGGACTTGTCCTTTAGGAATCTATCTAACCCCTTTTTAAACTCCGTCAAGCTAACCGCCCGTACCACGTTCTCCGGCAACGAATTCCAGAGTCTAATTACACGTTGGGTGAAGAAAAATTTTCTCCGATTCGTTTTAAATTTACCACACTGTAGCTTCAACTCATGCCCTCTAGTCCTAGTATTTTTGGATAGCGTGAACAGTCGCTTCACATCCACCCGATCCATTCCACTCATTATTTTATACACTTCTATCATATCTCCCCTCAGCCGTCTCTTCTCCAAGCTGAAAAGCCCTAGCCTTCTCAGCCTCTCTTCGTAGGAAAGTCGTCCCATCCCCACTATCATTTTCGTCGCCCTTCGCTGTACCTTTTCCAATTCTACTATATCTTTTTTGAGATACGGAGACCAGTACTGAACACAATACTCCAGGTGCGGTCGCACCATGGAGCGATACAACGGCATTATAACATCCGCACACCTGGACTCCATACCCTTCCTAATAACACCCAACATTCTATTCGCTTTCCTAGCCGCAGCAGCACACTGAGCAGAAGGTTTCAGCGTATCATCGACGACGACACCCAGATCCCTTTCTTGATCCGTAACTCCTAACGCGGAACCTTGCAAGACGTAGCTATAATTCGGGTTCCTCTTACCCACATGCATCACTTTGCACTTGTCAACATTGAACTTCATCTGCCACTTGCACGCCCATTCTCCCAGTCTCGCAAGGTCCTCCTGTAATCGTTCACATTCCTCCTGCGACTTGACGACCCTGAATAATTTTGTGTCATCAGCGAATTTAATTACCTCACTATAGTTATTCCCATCTCTAGGTCATTTATAAATACATTAAAAAGCAACAGACCCAGCACAGACCCCTGCGGGACCCCACTAACTACCCTCCTCCACTGAGAATACTGGCCACGCAATCCTACTCTCTGCTTCCTATCTTTCAACCAGTTCTTAATCCATAATAATACCCTACCTCCGATTCCATGACTCTGCAATTTCTTCAGGAGTCTTTTGTGCGGCACTTTGTCAAACGCCTTCTGAAAATCCAGATATACAATAACATCTTTCTGGAAGTGGATGGACAGCTCTTTATGGCTGTTTTCACCCTTACAACCCCCCCCCCCCCCCATTACTTCTCTGTGCTTCATTTTACCCTTTGAAGATTTACATCACACCTAAACAAGAGGTTCCAAGTCTCTCAAATCACTGTCCTGGAGACCTACTGCCTTACTGTGCTGATACATTTTGGAATGATGTAACTGATTTAATTCACTCACCTGATAATGCTGGAGATTTTTTCCTCTGAAGTGTATGATGGTTTTATGCCCCATAGGTACTATGGATGGGTTGGGGTCAAAGAACTGTGGGCAGTCTTCCTCCTAAGAATACAATGGGTAGAAAAACATGATAAGCGAGACTTCATCTGGACAGCTGGCTGGGTTCAGTTCTAGAGGCCATGGGCTTGAAAGCTGGGAAGAAAACAGACTTTACGAAAATGCTTCAGAGACTGCAACAAAACCCATGAGATACATTTAGAGACCTAACTATACATATTTTAGATGAGAGAGAGCATAACCAACATTCAAATACCCAGATTTTGAAAGATCTATTCACTTTCTTATTAGGGGCAAGAGGATTTGTTTTGTGGGAAAAAACATCATTGACTTTAGCCCCAACTGGGGTGGTAGGGGGAGGATAGTGGCCAATGGCCAGAGGATGCAGTAGATGGTGGTGGGTAATAGGGGAGGAGAGTGAGAGGGCAGTGGGGAATACAAGAGGGAAACTAAGAAGGTAGGGAGTGGACGTGAAAGAGGACTGCATATTGGCGAGGTGGGGAATGTAGGATTTAGATCAGTGATTCTCAAATGCAGTCATAAGTGGATCCTGGAGAAAAGGTTTTAACTAAAGCCCAAATCACTTCTACAGGACCAACTTTTGTGTGTGTGAGCTTCTAGGGATGGGGAAAAAAATTATTCAAACCAATGAAGCAGCCTGAGAGTAACAAAGCAAACAACCAATCACCAGGGTTACCAATTAGAAGACAGCTTACAGTACATCTGGATTCTTCCTAGCTAAGAAGGAAGGCAGCAGGAACATTTGCCAGTGACATGCTTACAGCCTGCAGAGAGCCTGTGGCTCAGGTCCTCAATTCTCACAGAAATCAAAAGGACCCAGAGCATGTCTGGAACAAGGGATTATTCCACCGTGATTATTCCCCACAGGTATAAAAGGGTGGAAGTTTAGGGTAGATTATCAGCACAGGACTACACTAGCAGGACAAAAATACCCAGAGGCAGCATGTGGAGGTGTAGCAGCAGACACACTCTGGTCAGATTCTGCTGCTGTAAATGGCTAAGTATGATTTACTGTTTCTCAAATATCTGGATAGGGAATGTTCTGGCCTCCAAGACCACAGTTTAAGCTTATATGTGGGAGCGTTTGAGAGACGTGATAGTTTCAAGCTTTGGGGTGTGGTGGAGTGGGGTTGAGCTAAAATAGGAAATAAACAGGAGGAAATAGATATGAGCAGCAGGACAAATGCTTAAGTTTGAGAGGTAGTACCTCAGAAAATGTATTTTTATATTATCGCAAAATACTAACAATGAATCTATTAATATATGTAGATCTTTTCTGAATTTTGGAAGATGCATTTCTCCCACTCTATTAATTTGTTTTGGTAGGTAGTAATCTGTAGTCATGTGACTTTTCAGGTACTAATGGAATCATGTCAAACATGTCTGGGAAGCTCTGTGTTATGTAGATAGAGTGCATGCACCACGGGAGAGATTGATTATATACACATACACCTGCTGCCCTTCCTCTCCCCCAAAAACATTATTAGGTGGAGGGAAGAGAACATGGTGCAAAAGTGCATGGCAAATGCATTTCACCCCCGATGGGTACTTTCCAAATCCTGAATTCATCCTAAAGAAATAAGCAATACACAAGATTCAAACTTTTTTCCAGTGGACAGGAAATTCTGGAACAAATCAGTACAAGCCACAAACGAGAGAAACTCTGGTGTGGCAAAGTATTTCTTCACAGAAAATGTAGGGGGAAGCATGGAGCCGCACCTCAGGCAACATGGAGGCAAACCTGCCATAGAATTCAAGGGAGCATGGGAGGATCACAGGGAGGGGAAATCTGAGATATACTGGATCCTGTGATACTACTAAAGGAAGCACACTGGGCAGTCCTCATCTGTCACCATGTTTTATATAAGACTCCACATAATTCAAACTGAGACCATGAGTGGGCAATTCTGTATCTAGATGCCTCAAGTTAGGCATACTGAGTGCCAATTCCATACATGGCGTATGTGGGCCTAAGAATACTAATGTAAACCTGAATTGGTGAACCTACATTTAGGCATAACCATTTACACCAGATCAATAGCAGGCATAAATGGGTGCACTTAAGTGCCTTATGCAACACCATAACATAGTATAAGTTACACATGTTGAGGACATGCTTGTGCCCCTCCTATAATCTACCCATATGTATGGCGCTGTAGTAGCATGAGTCAGGGCTGGCCTAGAGTCTTGAAAAATTCAGCCTCAGAGAGGTTTAAAAACGAAATAAACCACTTTAAGAACAGAAAAATGGGTGACTTGTTTCTCTCACAGGTCAGGAGAAAAAAAAAACACCCACCTAAAATAGTTCTTTTGTTCAAGAAGTACTATCCCATAGCTAGCTCCTGTATGGCTATGTGCTTTAATATATCTTGCACAAGATAGAACTGTCTTTCACAGTTCTGTTTTTCAAAAATGCAGTACAATTGGCCAGGCTTGGTCATCAATTCAAAAGTTATAATTTCAGCAGGGTTCCAAGATAAACTTGGCCTAGCTGAGTATAGGGTTACCATATTTTGTCCCCCAAAAAGGACACATGCCCCACCCCACCACACAACCCACCCACCCCCTTTCACACCCCGCTCCACCCCGTCACATTTCCCCTCCCCCCTGTCCCATACCCTGTCACCCCCCCCTCCCCTTACCTTACTACTGCCCTGGTAGTCTAGTGACCTCTTTAGAGGCAGGAAAGAGCCCCCTCTTTCCTGTCCGGAGCGCTGCCCTGCATGCAACCTTCCTGTTGCTGATCCTTGGCGCCTATTCAAAATGGCCGCCATGAGTTGAAGTCTCGCGAGGTCACTTCAACTCTCGGTGGCCATTTTGAATCGGCGCCGAGGATCAGCAACAGAAAGGATGAATGCAGGGCTCCGCTCAGGCCAGGAAAGAGGGGGCTCTTTCCTGCCCCGAAGGCGGAAGAAGTCACTAGACCACCAGGGCACTAGTAAGTAAGGGGAGGGGAGGCTAGCAATCTGCCCGTTTGTCCACAAATCCGGACAAACGGGCAGATTGGCAAAACCCGCCTGGTTGCCTGGACATGCCCTCAAAAAGAGGACGTGTCCGGGTAAATCCGGACATGGTAACCCTAGCTGAGTACAGCTTCTGAAGCTTAAACTTCTGTGGTAGAGGCATGGGGTGGAAGGCTTCTCTTCGCTCCTCTAGGCCTCCCTATCTGATCTGTGCTCTGTTTTTTTATCATGCCTTGGACCACGCCCTCCCTGCTCTGCTCCTGTGGAATCATCTCTTCCTTGATCTGTGGTCCGCCTTTTAAGGTGGCTCTGTGACTGAGGGAGTGCTGTTAAGGGGGAACAGTAATATCCTATAGACTCCCTCACAGGCCCATTGCATTTTTGCATTAAGGCACTTGCGTGCTACCTTACAGAATAGTGCACACTGCGGTTACAAATCTGTGCTAAATGTCTTGGCACTTACATACATAATGCACGCAACTGCTGGCATCTAGTCATAGAATTTCCCCGACGGTGACTATGAGAGACCCAACAAGGCTAACAGACACTGGACAAGTTGGAGATACACAAATCCTTAGACTTGTACCTAGAACATAATCTTGAACAGCGAACGTTCATGCTTTAAAAAGGACTGAAATTAATTTTGCTGGTTCTTCCTGTATTCATGCACGTAGATTAAGAAATAAAAGTATAAATCATATCTTTAAAAAAAATCCATCTCCTGCATGGTGCCCAGTGCTGCTTCTGACTAAGAGGATTGAGGCTCTCAGCCCTCTACAGCCAACAGTACAGAATTTTTAAGCTAAAACCCAAAGTCTCCAAAGCACATCCTGGGCTACCATCATGCTCTTAAGCACAAGCACCGGTTTTTCCTCTCAGCCTTACCCCATTTGATTTAATCACATATCCCGCAGTGGAAGATTCTTCACATTTATGGCGGCTCCAATCCCACTGGCAACTATACTTGCTGCTCACACAAGAAATGCATCTGAAAGCGTGATTAAAAGAAAAAAAATCAACATTAGCAGCCCAGGAACAGGCATTTAGCAAGACCACAATTAACAGCAAGGAAGTATATCAGAACAAAACCAGCGACACAAACTAGGGGTGAAAAGAAAATCATCATGTCAGAAATCCGTTACATACAGAAATCAGCAAAGACAGTGTGACTGGATTCATTTTTTAAGGTGTGCGAGTTCGGGGGGGGGGGGGGGGGGGGGGGGGAGGGGGTCAGTTCACCAAAATTGAGGCATTATGGAAAATAAACAAGTTACAGCTACAAGTTACTTGGAAAGTTTTACAAATAAAACCAATCAAGTTCTGTGTTAAATACACACATGTTCTCAGGCTCTGAATATTTGTGCAAATTCAAGATAATAAGTACCTTTTTCTATCGAATGTATTATTTAATTTAGAGCACTTCTTAAATATCAGCTCCAACCGCCGGGGTGTTTTCCCTGCTTACCAGGGGGGCAGGGGCAAGGCTAAACAAGTTATATTGGCAGTAAGAGGTCTACAAAACCCCGAGTGGTATAGAATGAGTAGAAGTGAACTGATTTTTTACTCTTTCAAAAAGTATGAAGACTAGGTGACACTCAATGAAGTTACATGGAAATATTTTTAAAACAAACAGGTCATTTTTTTTTCACTCAACAAATAGTTAAGCTCTGGAATTCATTCCCAGAGGATGTGGTAACAGGGGTTAGTATGTCCGGGTTTAAAAAAAATTGTACAATTTCCTGGAGAAAAAGTTCATAGTCTGCTATAGAGAGAGACATGGAGAAATCACTGCTTGCCCTGGGATTTGTAGAATGAAATGTTGTTACTATCTGGGTTTCTGCCAGGTATTTGTGACTTGGATTGGCCACAATTGGAAGCAGGATACTGGACTAGATGGACCATTGGTCTGACTCAGTATGGCTAGTCTTATGTTCTCACAATAGTTGGAAGTTAAACAAAAACAAAAAAATGGGAAATACAAGGATACCTTTTCATTGGACTAAGAATGCATTTTCACTAGCTTTCAGAAGTCAAAGCCTCCTTCTTCAGGTCAGGACAGTAGGAACAAAAAAACGGCAATATCAGAATGTGTAAGTGAAACATAAAAACAAACGCAGTCCAGTGATGGTCTCAAGGGGAAAGTAGCCATTTTTGGTTTTATTTCTTATATTTATTTATTAACCTTTAATGTGGATTAAAATGGCTGCCACACATTTTGTGGGAACATCCTAAACTACACAATAGAAAAACCCACATTGCCCCCTTTATTGTCCTCAACATCTTGCTTGGGAAATACCTTTACATTACTAAGTAGCAAAAAACATTATGGGCCCCTTTTACAAAGCGGCGGTAAGCCCAATGCGGGCTTACCACTCACTAAAAGGGAAGTACCCGGCGGTAAGTGGGCGGTGCTGTGCGCTGCCCGGTTAGTGCGGGAGCCCTTACCGCCACCTCAATGGGTGGCGGTAAGTGCTCCCCCTCAAAATGGCCATGCGGCAAGTGCTTCATTTACCAAATGGCCATTTCCTGAAGAAAAAAAAAAAGCCTGCCTTCTGCC
This sequence comes from Microcaecilia unicolor, assembly GCF_901765095.1. Lineage (NCBI taxonomy): Eukaryota > Metazoa > Chordata > Amphibia > Gymnophiona > Siphonopidae > Microcaecilia > Microcaecilia unicolor. Next base: position 49,720,949 of record NC_044040.1, read on the forward strand.
CACTGCAGTAAACGGGGGCCTCGACGAACATCAAAAACATGCTCTGATGCCAGCACAAACCCTGTTTTGCCACAGCTTCATAAAAAGGGGCCCTATGTGAGCTTTCCTTAACTTGTGTGCTTGTGTGTGCACAAACACACACATATACGTATGCATTTCCTATATATATATATATATATATATATATATATATATATATATAGGAAATAAATCCTACAGGGTCATTTGTAACACACACACACACATTGGCTTGCTCTCATTGCTTTGTAAAGTCTCAGCTATTGAGCAGTGGTGACGGGTCAAAGGAATGGTCAAGCAATGTGCCCAGCAAATTCTATATGAAGACAAATTTCTGGTCCTTGGCAGGACTCTCAGTGCTATGACTGGGCTAGATTGAAATGGAGGAGGAGGGAGTATTAAAAAAAAAAAAAAAAAATTGGGAAAATCCCTAAAGAGCTGAGCAAAGGTTACATAGCTGGAAATTACCTGTCCCACATCTCCCCCCTGGAAAAAAAAAATTCCGTAGCTCATATTTATAAAGCACTCAATTCAAATATACTTAAAAATCAATCACGTACAACTGCAGGAATGTTTACTCATTAGCAATGCCTTCCAAATGCAAAGAAAGAATGTCAGCAGTAAATATTAACCACACCAGGTTATTCTCAAGAGCAGGAAAGCACCAGCAAAGTTATTATGTAACCAAGACACAAAATAGTTTTGAATTCTTACGGGAGATTGTCCATTAAGTTCATCGCCTCTTCACAGTCATAGAAAGGGTAAGGGTAGGACGCAAAGAACACTTTGCCTCTGAAGGTTAGTCGAATTTCAACAGAAACATGATCTAACAAAATAGAATGAAACAAGAGTGAATAACTAAACCTCCAGCCTTTTAAACAGTCTATAAGCAATGAATCAATTAAAGAGGAAAATCCTGTGAACTAAAATTGATCAGCCCTGATAAGCGATAGGGCATACATAAGGTGCATGCCACAGACTCTAACACTCAAGGGGCGACACCAAAGACTTTAATCAGTTGCAGCTTCTAAGTCCTCCTTAGCCTGGCTGAAAATGATTAGAAGCTTAAATAAAATGCTCTCTATTCTGAGTATTTAAGGATTGGAGAAAAATGGCACATTGGGACAGTAAAGAAAATAATTTTTTTCCCCTCATGTTACTTAGATTTTCTCTTCATAAGAGCTTGTAGAGCCCTATCAACTTCAATATACCACACATTAATCCATTCACCTATGCAGTTTACAGTTTAAAATAGGGGTTCTTAACCCAGTCCTTGGGACACAACTAACCAGTCAGGTTTTCAGAATAGCTACACTGAATATGGAGGAGATAAATTTGCATGCACTGCCCCCTCCATTCTATGCAAATCTAGCACACACAGGGCCGGTCTTAGGGCGAGGAGACTGCATAGGGCCTTGCGCTCAAGGGGGCCCTGCGCGGCGCACCCAAACTCGCCCCGACCGCCCGAGCTCCAGTACCCCCCTCCCTCTGAATTTTAAAAGTTTACCTCGTCAACGTCGGGTTACAGAAGCCAGCAGCAGCAGTGAAAAGCCGGCCGCTGTAACCCGACGTCGACGAGGTAAACTTCTAAAATTCGGGGGGGGGGGGGGGAGGCCTTGAAGCTCGGAGGGAGGGGTGGCCGCCCTGGAGCTCAGAGAGAGAGGGGTGGCCGGCCCTGGAGCTAGGGTGGGGGCGGAGCTAGGATAGGGCCGCATCAAATTGGTCTGCATAGGGCCCTGCATTTGCTAAGACCAGCCCTGAGCACACACATAAACCTAAACTTCCAGAAATCACTAAAAACCAACCTGTTCAAAAAGGCATACCCTATCGACCCAACCTAAGTGCCTAAACCCTGCAACACAACAAAACCAAAGCTTGTAAAAGACACTGCATAACTCTTCCTCTCTATGATTCCCCAATGTGTCTATAACACATGAACCTTATCTGACCTTAACATCTCTTTGTATTTGCTTCTCTACTGGAAATGGCGAACGCCTTACAGTACTATGTAAGCCACACTGAGCCTGCAAATAGGTGGGAAAATGTGGGATACAAATGTAACATAAATAAATAAATTATTGTGGATATTCTGCAAACCTGACTGGCTAGGTGTGTCCCAAAGACTGGGTTGAGAACCTCACGTTTAAAATAATAGGGCCAATATTCAAATCGATTTAACTCTCTTGTCTGGGGCTAACTGGATATTTTCGGCGGCACTTAACCAGATACTGTTGCTGACTATACACAGTCAGCACCGAAACTGGCTATTTTGTGGGTGGTCTGGGGCGAAGTCAGCACTTATCCGGTTAAGTGCTGAACAACACATTGAATAGTGCCAGCCACGGCCCAAAAAACGCTGAAGGCCGCCGGCTGAATATTGACCCCAATGTTTACACTAATAATCGTGCGGAGTAACAAGAGAGCTAGCAAGCGGTAGAAAAGATTACAGACCCTCACTGCTGCTTTCCTGGCCCGCCCATACCAGTTCCAAAATGTGAACTACTTGCCAGTACCATGTTCTGAATGGAACAGAGGTCACCATGCCAACCTAAAAGAAGGTGGTGTTTTGGACCAGATGTACATTTTTTTTAAAGGAAGTTTGTAATAGTTTCAAAGGGTAGGGCTGCAACACTAAAGGAGGTTGGTCTGGTAGCTTCTAGGTGCTATTTAAACAACATAGAAAGGGCTGTGCAGATAAAGCCAAATACAAAGCAAGCAGGAAAGGGGCTCTGATTATCAGCCATTCTCACTGCCCCATCAGCTAGAAACGCTACCCTGAATGTGACTGGATTCACTCAGGATGGAACGTTACATTTTCTTTCCAGCAACATGTCAATTATTTTTCCAAATCGTTTTAAAAGCTGAGGGAGGAGTGGGGGAGGAGAGATAGAAGGAAACGGGCAAGGTGGTAATCAGAGAGCTCCTCTGCTGGGTTTAATTCTCCTGCTTTTGTTATGGTCCTTTCATCAGAGTGCCCCCCAGAGCGGGTCACAAGGCAGTACATTAACAAAAAGATGCTAGTTCTGGGGGTCCATGAGCATTCCCAGTATCTGACCTGACTCCTTATCTCTAAAATCTCTCTTCGAGTCTAAACTGTCATATGTCTGAGACTGAAAAAGGTGAGGGCAGCAGAAAGCAGATCTGATACTGGGGCTGCTTCAGTAACCACAGAGCTGCAAATGATGCAATTAATTCCCTTTATGTTGTACCAGATCTTGGTCCCAGCTATAACAAGAAGCTGGGACTGTTCTAACTCGCAGCGCCCTGCATTTCATCTTAGCCAAAAATAAAAAATTGCCGAGAGCAACACTTATTTATTTTAAAGAGAAGCCAGAAAGTACTGCACTATGCATTCCATTGGTAGTGTTTACCCTTTAGCCACTCCTTTAATCACTGCAAGACCAGCCACAACATCAAGTCGCCGGCTATGGCCCCTCATATTAGCCCTCTCCTCAAGTCACTTCACTGGCTTCCTATCCGTTTCCACATACAGTTCAAACTCCTCTTATTGACCTATAAGTGCATTCACTCTGCAGCTCCTCAGTACCTCTCCACTCTCATCTCTCCCTACATTCCTCCCCGGGAACTCCGCACCCTTCTCCTCCACAGCTAACTCCAGACTCGTTCCTTTTATCTTGCTGCACCATATGCCTGGAATAGACTTCCTGAGCCAGTACGTCAAGCTCCATCTCTGGCCGTCTTCAAATCTAAGCTAAAAGCCCACCTTTTTGATGCTGCTTTTAACTCCTAACCGTTATTCACTTGTTCAGTGGAGGAGTGGCCTAGTGGTTAGAGAGGTGGACTTTGGTCCTGGGGAGCTGGGTTTAATTCCCACTGCAGGCACAGGCAGCTCCATGTGACTCTGGGCAAGTCACTTAACCCTCCATTGCCCCAGGTACAAATAAGTACCTGTATATAATATGTAAGCCGCATTGAACCTGCTATGAGTGGGAAAGCGCGGGGTACAAATGTAATAAAAATAAAAAAATTTTATCATCCTCACTTTAATATTCCCTTATCTGTCCTGTTTGTCTGTTCTAATTAGATTGTAAGCTCTGTTGAGCAGGGACTGTTTCTTCATGTTCAAGTGTACAGCGCTGCGTACGTCTAGTAGCTCTTTAGAAATGATAAGTAGTAGTAGTCAAAGAATGCACACTATGGAGCAATAAGAGGTGGATGGAAATTTCACCTCACCACAAGCAGATCACCCATCATCATGAAACCACAGTTACCAATATGAATAGGCACGCTTGCCAAAACCATAAACAATAGCTCACATACATAAAAAGCCTCATACCAACTGTAAGGAGGATATTTTTCACTGTTGCACTTTCACTTAGCGCTGAGGTAGGTGCATTTTATTCCGTTGCGAGTTGGTGATTCATATTTGTGCTTTGTAGAGCAGTGCAGCTGTGCTGTTAGGTGAGACAACACTACCATGCAGTCTAATGCCATTTATTTCACAGTTACAATGAGTCATTTGAGATTACATGCTGGAGAAGGGCTAGGTATAAATGCACTGCGAAAGGAGGAGGATGGGGTTGCAGTAAATAGCTTATATTATAACTTGTCATGCATGACCATTGTAGAAGCTCACTGTGCAACTGAACACAGCCTTGAGTGAATTCCTTCAAAAAGGCGGTAAATAAATACAAATAAATTAAAGAGCAGATCATTCTGCAATCTACAGATAACTTCCTAGAAAGCAAAACTATCTCCTTACCTTTGCCTCCTGGGGTGGGAGGTATTTCGATAGGTGTTTTACATATGATGCTTCCTGAAGGTTCCAGGCGGGTTGGAACAGGCTTTTGAAGGAATTCGCACTGTAACTCATCATCCTCTCTTAATGTTATCGATGGACTAACAGTCAGCATGACCTAAAACAAAATCACTTCAATTAAAAAATGTTCTTAATCTGGAAGGTAGCTTCCTCTCTAGTTGGGAGAATGTGAAAATGATTGCCGAGGTCAAAGGGAAAAAGGGGGGGGGGGGGGGGATAAAGGGCTAGAGAATAACCTACTTGGCAATTTAATAAGAAATAAAACAAAAAAATTTCTGCAAAAGCACAGCCTTGATCTTTCCACCGAGTGCCACCCTAGAAAAGCATCTGCATGGAAAACGGGTAGTCAAGGGCTTTAATACCAATTTGTGGAATGTACAGTTATACCCATGGTACTGGGTCTATAGACTAATACCTTTAGAAGGATTAACAGATCAGAGATTGTATTGTATGAGTTTTCAAGATCTCAGAGGTTTCCTCGCTGCCTGTGAGGTGGCCTGCAAGATCTCAAAAGCTCATGCACAGTATTTTTTTAACCCTTAAAAAGCTTTCATACAGCTACCAAAAGACTATATACTATCTAAAGTACAGCTGCAATGTCTGTGATTTGAACTTGTAAAACAAGGTAACAATTCCTTATCCTTATCCACCCCCCCCCCCCCCAAAACGGGGGGGAAAAAAACTCCCCAGCACCCAGTTGTTAGCTATGCACTGCATCAATGGGCAAAGCTTTTCGTACTGTATTGGGAGACCCAATGAAATTAATTTAAAATAACAAAAGGAATAAAGATTACCTGTTGTGACCAATTCTTTCATATTATTACAACCAGGTCAGGATCAACTTCCTTTTCAGTATTCTGTGTTAGTGCACGTATCAGGGACTTGGCTATATTAGGAGATCTCAGACCCCAATCCAACACACCCCATAAACCCCACACAACTATAACTTCCAAATGCTGGTTTGGTTTTAGAAATGGATTCTTTCCGTCAATCTATTACAAAAGCAGCTGTAAGAAGATATGGCAGCAGAACCCCTGAAATTCATTATTTTGAACTCTGTAAGGTGAATATAGTAATTAAAAAATTTTTTGAATGGTGGAAGGACATGGCCATCTGCTTCTTGTGCAACGTCCTGTGACAGTACACTTATGTTCATTTCATGCATGTGAATCCAGTTGAACTACTAAGGTTGGTGTACTTATAGGTTATTTTGTTGTGTGTTGAAGGGGAATGGGTGCGCACTGTACTGTAGTCCAGTGCTCCACACAAGTTATTGGCAGTGTTGTTGCTCTAAATCCCTTTTTCTAGGGCACTCCCTGTTCAGGCCCTGTGCTGTGGGAAAAACTGGATGCTGTCCTGGATCAGGATGTTTCAGTGGGGAGCAGAAGTAGCTGCAGGGTCCAAAAGGCGCACACACACACAAAATAATCTTCACAGACAACCGGTGATCCAAAACAAGGAGAAAAATTAAATTCAGAAGTCCGTTCCAGGTTTTTTGGGTTTCCAAATCCAGGACACAGCAAAAGAATGGTTGAGAAAAGTATGGGTCTAGATTTAATACAAGGCGCTAACACATGTTAGTGCATATTATTTACCACAGATTCCACTTCATGCCACGAGACCTATTTACTAACATGTATAAACAGTATTAATGCATGCCAATGCAATAATGCAGTTTAGTAAATCTCGCCTATAGAAAGATGTAGCTTCCACAAACTTTAATGAATACATAGCTATCAAGCCAAAATCCAAGCTTCTAGACATACTAGGAGGAAAAGTTGGGCCTTCTAATATTCTGGGCTTTGTACTTCCCCAACCCCAAGAAACAGCATAAATCCTTCTCCCCCACTTCTATAGAGAATCACATCAAAAGAACTTTTTCACTGAACACCAATGCCAAGGCAAAACTCCTATTCATCTAACCTGGGAATACTTACCATACTAGGCCAAGCTCAATCCTCAGGGCCCCCCCTCATTAGGTGGCAGAAGAGCTACTTGCTCTTCTAATAAGCATCTGTGGGAGTTGAACCTTGGCTTCCCTGGTTTTTAGCCCACTGGTCTAAGTACTAGGCTACACTCTACCACTGTGTTCCTCAGACTAAGAAGTTTCCAGTTTTCTTAATTGGGAAGTGGGGGAGGGGGTGTGAACAGATCATACCTGTGAGCACTTGCAGACTCAGGCCCCTGTGCTTACCACAGCTACTATACTGCTAGGCCAAGGACCACTTCTCCTGCTACAAGAACCACTGCTCTTCCCATCCCTGGAGCACCAGAAGGCACAACCTTCTGCTATCTCCCATCTGCTCCCTGGTGAGTCTACTATATACCTCTCCCCCATCCTTGGGGATGGGCAGCACCACCCTCACTAGTGCTTCTTCAACATACAACCACTAGTTTTTGAGGAAACTCGCAACAAATTTCCATGATAGAGATTTGCATGCACTGGCTTCACAGTATGAAAATCTTGCATGTGTATTCATTATCCATGACTGGCTGGATATGCCTACAGGACTGGATTGAGCACCACTACACTACCTTGAAAATGCCCCATTCTGACAGACACCTTGGCCTTCCTTTCACTCTATCCTGGAAAGTCAGATGTTACTGCTCCTGATTTGAAACAGAACACATTTTCAATATCCTTCCACCCAAGACTCTGAAAGCTGAGCATACAGTAGAAAGGGAGAGTAAGAAAAGCTACAGACTTCTCCCAGCACAAGTGAAAAATCTGTTCAGAAGAAAATGAAAGGAAATCTAAGGAATAAGACTAGGGGGAATAAAAGCCAGTGGATCAACCAGATATTTTTGAGTCTGGGGCTCTAAGGCCCAGCTCATCCCTATGGGCCTTCACACACTTCTCCCTTCCTGTTGTCTACCCTCATTTTGTAGCAGGAGAAGTTGTCAGAGCTGGTCCTGAGCCCTGTGGGGCAGTCGCAGGTGATGAGCACATACATGCCTGAGCTCCTACATTCCCCCCTCCTCACAGGCTTCCTTCACCCGCATTCCAAATAGTAATAGCAAAGGGGCAGCTAACACTGTGCACCTTCTGGGTGACTGCCCAATAATAATAATAATAAAACTTTATTTATTTATAACCCGCTATATCTTTAAAAGTCTATGCGGAGGAACAAATCACATACAAAATATTTAAAAAAACAAAGCAATAAAAATTATTTCTTACAAAAAACTCTCTAATTCAAACATACAGCAGATTAAAATTTACTTGGTATTAAAATAATTTATCCATCAGAGAAACCAAAAGTCTGAAGTAAATGAGTTTTCAATGCTTTTTCAAACTGGTCCATATTTTGTATTGAACTAAGTTCAATGGGCAAAGCATTCCATAATTTCGGACCTTTGATGTAGAAAATAGATCATCTGCAGTTACATGCTCACCCAGCCCTCGATGAATCTGGACAGAGTGAAGAAACTGACAAGTTTATAGTCTGAACAACACAATGATGGAGGAGCTGCCAAATGGTTAAAGCAGCGAGTTAAAACCCTGGGAAATAAGGCTTCCAAACCCTCCAAGGCTACTTGTGCCCTTGGGTTAGTCACTTAACCCCCACCCCCCAATTGCCTCAGGCACAAATTTTGGGGCAGATGGAGTAAAGTGTGCCAGGGTTTGCACAGGGTTAGCAGAGCGAGTACAACTTTAGCATACATTTCATAGGCACACATGCAGATAGGGCTATAGTGAGCTATGTCTGGGTGGTGCGACCGCACAGGGTGGAGAAAATTGCTCCCCATCTATTGCCTTTCCTGCTTGGCCGTAACACAGTGGGCAGGGTGGGAGCACAAAGAAATGTGTTGAACAGGACACTTTTCTGCCTTGGGATGCCCTTGGATGCAGAATAGGGTTCTGGGCAGAAATTAACCCTTAAATTTGCGTGACACCAGCGCAGTGAGGCTATTGGCTATTCTGCCCAGATGCAAAGAAGTGCACAGAAGAGTGGAAGACTTGAGTAGAATACTAAGGCTTGAATGTCAAGTCAGGAAAGGCTTAAAGAATTAACTCGTTACCTGCCAACATATAAGACCACCAACTTTTTCTTTCTGGTTCCACAAAGAGCACAGTAACAAAAAAAAAAAAAAAAAAACTGAAGGGGAGGGTATGTTCATTCTTCTGCAATCAAACACTTCATATCTACCAGCAGCTTGAGCTGTGCACACATCAGAGCACAAAAAATTGCATTGGCACCCAAAATTGTACACACTTCTGCGCATGTGCTGGAATGTTATTTTATCCATAAAATATTGGCATTGCAAAAATATTATGCGCAGCATGGTGTTCCAGTGCATACAGGTGTGTGCACAAGGTCTGGCTGCTGTTAGTGCAGAATCATGTGTGCATTTGTCTGGTGTGCCCTTCCAGGATAGCGCAAAAGTTCTGCGCAAGTTGTATTTCCATACAAATTGTCTGCTGCATCAGGATGCACAAATCCAGCGTTACACTTGCATTAGAAAACCGTACGCATGGCCTTAACACAATCTTTAGTGACCCCACAGACTGCAACCCTTTGGGGACAGAGAAATGCCCACTGTACCTACCTGTAACCTGCCTTGAGCTACTACTGAAAAGACATGAATTAAATCCACAATAACAACTTAAAAATCTCTTAAATCTGTCTGCATTGCAATTCATTGAGAGCGCACTGGGGAGTAAAGTCAAATTGGAGAGAGATTTAATAATTGAAGCTAGTGGCAGTATTTGACTAATAAATATTTAAATATATCTGACATTTAATACCTTTAAGGAAATGATTAAAATAGCCTTAAGAATCAAAAGCTGGAGAGCTGTATGAATTATTTGCCACATTATTAGTGTCACTGTCTGGAGGAACCACAGTATCTCATTATTTAATTAGACAGGAGTAGGTGGATGGGAAGAGTGAAGAGTTTAGGCAGATTAACATTTTTCTAAGTTATTTATAGTCCCTGGTCAAGAAATATAACAATAAATAGACAAATACTAATTTTGCTTGAATAATCAGTTTACTGACTCCTTCCCTGTACAGTGAAGCACCTGATAATACCTGAAGACCAAGATAACTGTAATGTGTCTCAAGGAAATCAATCTAAATGTAGGTTTGCAGCTATCTGTCTCAGTTCTCCTTTGTGAAGCTCATCGACAGCCAGAATAAAATATCTGTTTCCTTACCTCTCCAAACTCTGTGCGCTTCCGGCTCATGCTTTCTGGGCTGGCACTGACAACTGTCATGCATGTACCCTCTGGACTCCACAGCCAGTGGTTTTCCTCAACAGCTCTTTCACAGTCCACCTGTCTTGTACACCTGGAAGGAGGATTTACAGACAGTACGGAAAGAATGCAATGGCTACGTTTAAAAAGTCCAGGTCAGTTTTTTTGCTCCTTGTACCAACCAGGGCTAGGGGATGCTGCAAAGACCATAGCCCCTTTGGGGTTGGGAAAGGAGGAATCTGCCATTGTGCAATGGCGACAGCTAGTGGCCACATTTATAGCCCAGAGTTCTAGAAGGAGAATCTCTGGTGCATGGCATGTGGCTGAGAACTGTAGCTATAAATGATGGGACTGAAGGAAATTGGGAGGACGTAAGATGGAAAAAAAAATCCACAAATAGTTGTGAACTACAGCTCATGGGACCAGATCCCAGATCTCAGCCCTTGTTTCAACCGAGTTGGCAGTCCACAGGAGCAGGGGGAATACTGCTAGTTTTGAGAACGATAGCCCCAAGCCAATTAGTTCATTCAACCCCATCTCACAAAAGAGAAGGGATAACAGAGCTTCAGAGTTGAAGAAATGCCACTTTAGCAGTATATGGGCGTGTAGAGCTGGTGGTTGGGAGGCGGGGCTAGTGCTGGGCAGACTTATACGGTCTGTGCTGGGACTGGTGGTTGGGAGGCGGGACTAGTGCTGGGCAGACTTATACAGTCTGTGCCAGAGATGGTGGTGGAAGGCGGGACTGGTAGTTGGGAGGCGGGGATAGTGCTGGCCAGAATTATAGGGTCTGTGCCAGAGCTGGTGGTTGGGAGGCGGTGATAGGGCTGGCTAGACTTATACGGTCTGTGCACTGAAGAGGACAGTACAAATAAAAAAGTAGCACATATGAATTTATCTTCTTGGGCAGGTCTTTTTCTGCCGTCATCTACTATGTTTACTATGTATTGAAATGAATGTCATTTGCCTATCAGTGCTCACTCTTTCCCAATAGTGTGCACTAACAAAAGTTTTTTGGCTGCCCATCCCCAACGTATATATGTGTATATATTATTAGATCAGCTATGCTGCTCCCTGCTAGTAAGGATGTATTGCGAAAGGTATATAGAACCAGAGTGGGGAAGAAAAGATGCTGGTCAAGAAAATCCAGTTCCTCTTCTTCTGCTGTCCCTGCCCCTTGCCCACCCCTCCCCTAGCCCCACTTTCAGCTAAGATTTCATGAGTGTAGACTAGCTGACTCTGGTGACATTTGTCACCAAGAAATCATCTTCTCCCAATCTAAGCTGAAATTAATGAGGCAACCTATACCCTTCTATCACATCTCATGGGAACCTTCTGACAGATCAACCATAGGCAATGCCCTTCCCAGCAGGCAGGCACCAGTACTAAATATTTTCTGGTATCTGAGACAAACACAGCCTATTCTACACTCTGTATATGTTGGCTCAAATAATAATTCCAGAATGATGAATATTAACATCAAACATTCTAGCAAGAAGTAGTTACATTTTCTTTGGCATTGTCATCCCTGATCACTACGAATACAGCCAATGCTGTCAATTCTCCATTTCTGACTGCATGGAGGTGGCCTATTCTATCATTTTATTTGAATTCCAATGCTAAGTATAACCTTCCTAAAAATACTCTGACAACTCAATGACAGCAGTCAGAAATAAGCTACATTAAATGCAACACGACTGTCATTGTTCACCTAAGTTGAGTGACAGTGTTCATCCAATACCTGCAGGATTCATGCTCACTGATCTGTGGCATGGGGTTGAGCTCATGCATGAGTTATAAGTGTATCACAATGGTCAAGAGCAAAAAGAATAAAATTGTTACTCAATAAGGCAACCGTGATGAACAATTCCCAGAAATGTTAATTCAACAGTCGTTTCAGGTGTATGTCTAGGAGCGATAAGTTGGTCCAAACTATATGGCTAAGACCAAATAGAATGTCTGAACCAATGGTCCCTTTCTGGTCTTTTGGCCAGAATTTGAACACTCATAGAAGGAGGGAGAAGAGGGTTTAATGGCCTGCCCCCAGCCCCACTACGGAAATCATTTGCTTTATGACCACAGCCAAACAGAAGGATCAAGCCTGTTCAACAATCAAATGTAGTCACACACATGCCCCCTCCCCCAAATAAATTTACTACAACCCAGAAGCATTTGAATATACGAGATGATGCCTTGGTAAGATTAATCGATACTGAAAAGAACCAGTTCCAGTATTCAGCCCTTGGACATCATTTCTCACTGGTCTGACAACAAGGGATTCTGTTACCCCCACTTCCTGCAACCTGTTGCTCATCCAATCCACATACTCCTGGCCTACTCTCAATAGTGTCCAGCATGCGTATCAGTCTTCTGTGCTGCTTGGAAAGATTTTATTACTGTTAAAAATTTCTATGTGGGTTTGATGTGGTGGTGGTGGTGGTTAATGGAATTAACTCAGAGGAAGGAAAGGTGATTAGTGGAGTGCCTCAAGGATCGGTGCTAGGCAGATTCTGTTCAATATATTTGTGAACGACATTGCCAAAGGATTAGAAGGTAAGGTTTGCCTTTTTATAGAGGATACCAAGATTTGTAACAGAGTGGAGGGAGCGGAAAGCATGAAAAAAAATCTGCAAAAGTTAGAACAACAATGTTTGGCAATTAAAATTCAATTAAAAAACTGCAGAGTGATGTACTTAGGGAGTAGAAATCCATGGGAGCTGTATGTGAGAGGCTGATATGCACAGACAGGGAGAAGGACCCTGGGGTGATAGTATTTGAGGATCTAAAGGTGACAAGGCAGTGGCCATAGCCAGAAGGATGCTAGGCTGTACATAGAGAGGCATAACCAGTAGAGAAAAGGAGGTATTGATGCCCCTGTACAAGTTGTTGGTGAGGCCCCACTTGGAGTATTGTGTTTAGTTTTAGAGGCTGTAAAAAGACAAAGCGGTCCAGAGGAATGCGACAAAAATGGTATGGAGATTGCACAAAAAGACATATGAGAAGAGGCTGGAAGGCCTGAATATGTAAACCCTAGAGGAAAGGAGGAACAGGGGAGATATGATACAGATGTCTAAATATTTGAAAGGCAATATGTATATATAAATAATTTTCCAGAGACGGGAAAACAGGATAACTAGAGGACATTAATTGAGGTTGCAGGGTGGTAGAAGTAATGTCAGGAAATTCATTTTCACAGAGCGGGTGGTTCGATGCCTGAAATGCTCTCTTGAGGGAGGTGGTGGAGAAAAAGTGGTGTGGAATTGAAAAAGGCATGGGATGAACACAATGGATCTCTAATTAGAAAATGAATGGTATAAAAAACAGAACTTAAATGATTGCATATGTGTTTGCATGCGAAGTGGTGCTTAGATGGCGTCTCTGGCTGTGAAGAACTAAGGCCAGTGCTAGACAAGATTTTATAATCTGGGTTCCGTATATGGCAAACCGGTTTAGGATGGGCTGGAGGGGACGGGAACTCCAGTAATTTGGAATGCGAGGACAGGGTCCCACAAATAAGACGGATTTGGATAGGCCGGAGTGGGCTTCGATGTAGATAAAACTGAACAAGCCAAATTACTACAGAATGCTCCATAGAAAATTCATGCCAACAGAATACCTTTGTCACACACACAGAACACAAATGCTAAATACATAATAGCTGAGCAAAAATGATAAACATATTAACCTAAAACCACAAGAAACCACACCACAGAAATAGAAAGATATGCATTTTCTCATATATCTTGCAAAATATAAAGATCACACATGCCAGAGATGGTGTTAGGGGGTGCAACTAGGACAACTACCCCCCCCCCCCCCTGGCCAGAGAGAACCCTAAGCCTGCTGTAAGCTGAAGAACGTATGGACTGATAATGGGCTTTGGGGTCCCATCCCAAATTTCTGCCCTGGGCCCTAGCCACGTCTAAAATCAGCTCTGGAAGGATACACATTTCAAATCTGATATATTCTAATCACAAAATAGAAAACACATATTTTTCTACCTTTTGTTGTCTGGTCATTTTATTTTTCAAATCATGTTGGTCCCAGGCTCTGGTTTCTGTTTCCCTCTGTCTTCTCAACTCACTCACCAGGGTCTCCTGCCCATTTGACATTTCTTCTCTCTCCATGCTCACCATCCATTTTTATCTCTCTGTACCTATCTTTCCCCATGTTCAGCATCTCTTTTGTGTCTCCTATACGTCCTTGTCCAGCATCTTCTCTGTGTCCATGTCTCCTCCACCCCCCAAAAATGTTTTGACTAGTTTTTCCAGTAGTACATTAGTCTAGTGATTGCATATACTTTGTATGCACACAGATTCTTCCTGGCAGCAATGTTTGATAACTTTTGTCTATTAGATTGTAAGCTCTTTGAGCAGGGACTGTCTTTCTTCTATGTTTGTGCAGCGCTGCGTATGCTTTGTAGCGCTATAGAAATGCTAAATAGTAGTAGTAGAACATAAAACATTACACACTTACCTTCCTTCTACTACACACCAGCCACAATATGGATCCTTCGCCTGTAAACACTGCTTGCAGTCAGAAAAATGAGCACAATCCTGAACAGGAATGCGGAAAAGCTGAAAAGGGATAAAACAGATACATAGAGATCATAAAAGGGCAAAAGACGCCCTATTGCAAGTTTTATTGTAGCTCATATTCTATTGAAGTTATCTATTATTGAACAAAACAAAACAAAACAAAAAACATCAAAAAGCTCAAAGGATTGATACACTCAGTCTTCACAGATCTCCTGAGCTCAGCATCTATATTATATCCAACTTGTTGGGATGCTGGAAGTTCAACTGACAAGATACCAACTATGTGAAAGAGTAATAATGGACAAGTACCAAAACCAGCCAGTATACTAGAAAGGAAATGGTATTTTGTAATTCCACTTTTGATTACACTTGAAACATGAAAACCTATTTGAGATAGTTTTGGTTTCCAGAAAATTAATTACTGGTGAAACCAAAGTTTGTTTATTTTACAAATTTATATCATTAGAATTTACATCCTGCATTAGAAATTCTAGGCAGATTACAAATATACATAATAAAATTATATACAACATATCATACAAAATTAAAACAAAAGGTAAAAACAGAATTAAAAAAAAAACCCTTGCATGACCATATTCCAGCCACATACAGATCCCATTAATTAGCAGCTTATGTAGAAAAAGCCTGTTTAAAAAGATATGGTTTAAGACTTTCAAAAGGCTATTAAAGAAAGAACAGACTTTAATGAGTTAATGAATTTCATAAATTTGTTTCAGCTGTTACAAAAATTTTAGCACCGGTGTCAGTAAAATGGACTTAGCAGATTGTTGCTAACTCCAATAATCCTTTATTCAGTGATTTCAACTGTTGTGATGGTCGATAAATCCTAAGCAATGAGGCATACTCAAAGGTACTTCATCACATAAAACCATATTGATCAGTAACATGAGAGCCAATGTAAGCTTATCCGAACTGAAATAATATGTTCTGATCAAGCAGAATCTGATCCAGCTCTTGCCACTGTATTCTGTGCAATCTGTAAAGCCTGCAGGCTTTAGACACGTGTCTCTTTTCTAAGTAGAATGTCTGTTTCCTGGATTACTGACCGCTAAAAGTTAGCCTGCACTAGCATCAGTATTAACCAGTATAACACTTCCTTGTTCAAAGGATGAAC
The DNA here is from genome assembly GCF_901765095.1 of Microcaecilia unicolor. Classification (NCBI taxonomy): domain Eukaryota; kingdom Metazoa; phylum Chordata; class Amphibia; order Gymnophiona; family Siphonopidae; genus Microcaecilia; species Microcaecilia unicolor. The sequence goes on from NC_044040.1 coordinate 49,736,617, forward strand.
AGTGCAGCGCTGCTGAGAGAATGAACCGGACCCGGGGCAGGGCTGCTGCAGTCCCCCCCTCCCCCATCGCTGCCGCAACAGGATTGAAGTACCTTGGCTGGCGGGGATCCTGGGGCCCCGACAGCAGAAGAGACTGCTTCCTCAAGTGCTGACTGCCTGCCCCTGTGGCTGCATCAGGGCATGCTTGGTTTCAAAACCAAGCATGTGCGCCTGAGAGGAAAAGTAGCCGCTCAGCAACAGGCAGAAGAGTAGCGCTGGAAAAAGCTCCAGGTCCTCCCCAGCCTCCAAGGGGAGCCCAGCGCCGGTTTTCTTTCTCCTGCTCCTGTCGGGACGTGATCAGGAGCAGGACAGAGTGAAACCCGGGAACCTGGCCCCCCTTGGAGGCCCGGGCATGGGGAATTACCCCCCCCCCCCCCCCTTGGCAGCCCTGGAACAGTGTAGCACACTGGTGATCATCTAAAGCATCATATTTCTTCAGTGGAAATGAGATATAAAATCTCAGCTCTCATTCAAAAGCAACTCCTACTGGCTGGTTAAGAAAAAAGGTTGTGCGAGGCTACTGAGGAAGCCATTGACCACGCCAGGCCTAAGCAAGAAGGAAAGAGGAGTTAAAAAAAACTAGGGAAAAACCCCACACAGCCATAAAGACAGACACATGGCACCTCTCAGCCCTGAGTCTCTGCTGTTAGTAGTACTGAGTAGGGTTATGAGTGCGTGAGTTGGAAGGGTGAATAGGGGGTTGTAACTTAGGTGCAAGAAAAAATTATATACAAATGTGTGTGAGCGTATGCATGAAGAGAATTCACACAGACTATTGACTACATGAAGTTTTATACCACATATTGAATTTTAAAAAATCTATAGACAATGCAGGGAAACAGGCACAAAAGACAGATACTATTTCATAATGATTTATGACTTGCAAGAGAAAAACACGCCCATAAGAAATTGGCAGCACATGATGGCTGCCACCTGGCCCGCTTTCTCTCCCAGCTCCATTATAAGCAACAGCTGTAACCCACACTGCTCAGTACACCCAGCCAAAATCCAAATGGTTTGAAGGCTGCATTTGCAAGAGGCAATTTTCATGGCTTCAGGTCTGACAGAGAAATAGGACAGACAAAATCTGAGGCAGAGACCCTGAATCCCAATGATCTGTCTCACCCACCCTAGGCTGGGACTATAGGTGGGAAGCCCCACACAACTACTGAAAGCATAAAACTCATGCTTATTAAGCCAGTTTAATAAAACTATAAAAGATCAGCATTATATTTAACATTTTTTTTAAATTTCTGACATGAGATAATACGTAAAAAGCAGCAAAATAAAAATGTAGAAAACAGAGTAATAGGTTAAAATGAGAGCAAACACAATTTTAACTTCAGCATTAAAATGGGTATAAAGTTCAACTTTTTCAACCACATTCTTATTTTGACTTTGGAGGCTCTCCTGGGTCTCCAAGACAGGGACATCACCGACATCAATTTCAAATTAAACCACCACCGATAAAACTAAATTCTTAATAGTTACTAATCCTCATTACTCCATAAATCTTAAATCATTTATTTATTTATAGCATTTGTATCCCACATTTCCCCACCTATTTGCAGGCTCAATGTGGCTTACATTTGTCGTAATGACGGTTGTCATTTCCGGGTAACAGAATTACAAATGGTATTGCATTAAGGAGCATACATACATGGTAACACACATGGTGCATACATACATGGTAACATATATGGAACATAGTGTATATGGAACAAATCTTGATATATATATATATATACCATGTGAATACATATATGGTAAAGAATACATTATGGTATTGCAAGAAGGTTCTTGAGTAATAAGTTAGATTGTAACAGACATTAGGTCATCGACTGTAGAGAAGTCCTATTCAACATAAGGTTTAAAGTGGTAGTGCTTGATCATTAATAGCAAAGAGGTTGAGCAGTCATGTGTTAAAAGTTCGGTATAGATCGTGTATAATGTTAACATTTAGTATTTAAGATGGATGTTTATGGTAGGCCCTCTTGAAAAGATCTGTTTTCAGTAGTCTTCGGAAGATGGTTACGTCTTGTGTTGTTTTTATGGCCTTCGGTAGTGCGTTCCATAGCTGCGTGCAGATGTATGAGAAGCTGGTTGCATATATGAATTTGTATTTTATCCCTTTACAGTTAGGGTAGTGGAGTTTGAGGAATGTGCGTCGTGATCTTTTTGCGTTACTAATAGGCAAGTCTATAAGGTCTAGCATGTAGGTCGGGGCTTCTCCGTAGATGATTTTATGGACCAGGGTGCAGACTTTGAACGCAATTCGTTCTTTTAGTGGGAGCCAGTGTAGTTTTTCTCTTAGGGGTTTGGCGCTTTCATATTTTGTTTTCCCAAATATGAGTCTGGCTGCTGTGTTTTGAGCGTTTTGCAGCTTCTTGATGATTTGTTCTTTGCATCCGGCATAAATGGCATTGCAGTAGTCTAGATGACTTAGCACCATTGATTGCACTAGGCTGCGGAATACTTCCCTTGGGAAGAAAGGTTTGATTCTTTTAAGTTTCCACAATGAGTAGAACATTTTCTTTGCTGTATTTTTCGCATGGTCTTTACCATAGAGAACATCACATCTCCCCTTGACTCAACTATGAAAATCTTAGGAGTCACAATTGATCAATTCCTCATTCTAGATAACCAAATTTCCAAAGTGGTCTCAAGTGGCTTCGATTCATTATGGAAATTGAGAAGATTTAAGACCATTCTTCGCAAAATCAGTGTTCCGTACCCTAGTTCAATCCCTAGTCCTAACAAAATTTGATTACTGCAATTCTATTTATGCAGGACTTAAAGGGGATCTCCTCAAAAAACTACAAAACACTCAAAACACTGCCGCATGTCTCACATTCAGACTACCATACTTCGCCAAAGCAATCCCCCTTTCTATACGATTTGCATTGGCTGCCAATAAAAGATAGATCATGCAAGGTAAGTACCTTCATTCACAAAATTTTGTATGGTTCAGCCCCAATATCCCTAACTACCTCACTGAATTATTCTCATGTAATGCCTCTAAATCATATAGAGAATATCTTATCCTACATTTCCCGAATTGTAAGAAAGTAACCTACAAAACAATCCATACTGCTAAATTTTCACATCAACACACTAAAATTTGGAACTAACTAAAACCATCAAATGAAATGGCGATTATTTGTTATTCTGAAGTCTATTGAAAACTCACTTTTTCAGTCTAGCCTTTAAGGAAATAAGCACTCTTCTCAAACGGAAAAAGAAACCCCCCAGTAATGGCTTGCACAGCGGTAACCCAATGGTAATCGGGCATTGCCACGCACAGCCTGGTTACCATCGGGTCAGCACAGGAGCCCTTATTGCCACCTCAATGGATGGAGGTAAGGGCTCCCTGTCATATGGGCAATGCGATAAGTGTTCTCTTACCACATGGCCATGTGTAATGGGGACTTTTTTACCCGCTGCAGTAAAAAGGGCCCTGGAAAGCGGGGAAAAACAGCCCCCCCCCCCGCCAGCACAGGGCCCCTTTCCCCGCACCTTGATAAAAGGGTCCCTAAGTATTTAATTGCATCTGCTCCTAACTCAAGTTTTACTGGTCTAACATATGATGTATTTTACTTTCTGTTAATATATTTTGAACATATTCATGCTTTTCTAATTATTATGTAAGCCACATTGAACTTGCATTCTACTCAGGCTAATGTGGGATATAAATGTCGAAAATAAATAAGATAGATAAATCAGCGGAACTGCTGCAATTTTTCAAGATAAGAGGTGGACAGAGAGAGATGCCTAGGGCAACACTTCATTGGGTTCCATTAAGTATTTCTGAATCATCGGTGATGGGTTGTTGGGTAAGGTTGGGTTGTATTTGGAAGCTCTGTGGTCTGAGTTCGAATTTGCAGATGCCATCTCCATGAGTTCCCCAAATTGGGAATCCAACTAAGCTGAAGTCTTAAATTTAATCTTGACTTCCACTGAAGTCAATAGGAACTTAACACTTCACCTCTGGTGTTGAAGTAAAATTACAGCACTAAGAAGAAATAAAAAATGTCTCTAATCTTTAATGTAGTTTGCTGCTCATTAGCATACATTTACATATATGGATAGGTCTTCAGGAGTAGCACTGATTTTGTGCACTTGCTACATTGGAAGTAATCATAGTTCATAAAAAAAATAACACAAACAGGAAGTAACCACCACACAGCACAGTTTATGACATGCTCAGCTTAGAGCACTTGGTCTTCCTACAGGCTGCCAATAAAAATTCTAACATTTGATGAAAAACATGTTAGCTAAGCATCTCATGGTGCCATCGGTAGGTCACTTGCTTACCGAGTTTGAATCCTGCACTGGAATTTTTATCAGGTATCTGGCCTCTGGCTAACTCAGCCATCTACCCACTTTTGGTCAGTAAGGGAGCAATTCTATAAGCTCACACAAGAGTTACATGCCACTTTTATGCAGATCAAAGGGGCTTGTAATTGCTGGTTTTGTACATAAGTGCACTAGGGGTTATTCAATAAAGTAGCCATCTATGTGCTATAGCACATAATGCCAAGGTGGGTGGCTATGTAGGAGGAGCATAGTAGCATATGCAAGTTCTAGATTATCATCAATTATGTGTCACTTGGCACACTTAGGCTGACCATTTACACCAGCCATTCACATGGCATAAGTGTCTGCGATTAATTAAAGGTGAAAGAATGCCAACTTTTACTAGTATTTTATAACTGCTTAGGGGCACCCATATGCCTTATAGAACTAGTGCTCAGCATTTGGCACTGGGGAACTTAAAATGTGGCACCAAATTATAGAATTGACTCCTAAATGAGTACCTGGCCTCAACCGGGGGAGGGGGAGAGTTAAAGATGGCTGGGGAAGAAAATGGCAAAACCATCACGCAAGTGGCGGCTCCCCATAAGTCTTTCGCAACTTGCTACTTGTGTACAGGGGACTACCTCTACCTTAGCATCTTCAATAAAACAGAGCGAAGGTTTCTGATAGGACAAGCCCTTAAAGGGAAAGTACCAACATGTTTTCACCCTCAAGTTTCCCTCAATTCTCCTGTAAAATTTCCAAATTTTTCTTTTATTCTTCTTTCACTAACTGAGGTTCTAAAGTTCATTTAAGGCAATTCTCTGCCAAGTTATGAAAACTCACCCAGTGGAGCTCTGCAACCAATAACTGTTCCACAGACAATTTGGCGTGCTTAGGATTGATCACTGCTATGAAAAATCAGCACTAGAAAAATTTCAACAGCTTTTCATTGCAGCAGCAGCAGAATGGCCTGACCCTTGTACTCTCAAGTTCAGCCATTCTACTGCAGGGCTGGTCAAGAGCTCTCCATATATAGCACTGAAATCCCCTTTAAACTAACATAATTTTGGAAGATTTATTCATTACAAGCAAATCCAGAAATTCTACAGAAAGGTTATGTGTGGGAATATTTTTCCTTCAGAACTCCTGGAATGCAATTCAAAATATTTACCCATAAATGGCACTTTCCTACAGCAAACACCCCAGATCAGTCAATCAGAACGACCGACTGATGCATGCAATGTGTTTTGGATGAATGAGAGAGAGAATGGAAACTACAGTTCTTCATAAAATCTAAGCAATGAAGGCAGTTTTCCAACTAGTTGAGAGCATTCCATTACCAGGTGTACATATCTGTCCAATGCATAATAGTCTGAATTTCATTTTAACTCATTACTCTCTCTCCTCAGGATTTTTTTTTTAATTATTCCCTAAAGCAGCTATCATAATGGCCAATACTTCTACCACATAACATTTGGCTTTCACTTAGAAGTCATTTTATTACATTGTTCTCATGTCTTGCAAACTGTGTTTAAAGCAACGGCCCAGCAGTTACAGAGTTCACTTGAAAGTCCTCTTGCTCACAGACAAAGCCTTTTACATAGGCCTTTCTTCCTGTTTAGCTAACCACCTTATTCCATCCTCAGCTGGACCTAAGAGAACTATACATCAGAACTTACGCCATTTACCTCCTGTCTTGGGTTCATGGCTGGTGTTATGGGGGTGCGAACAGGACAACTGCTCTGAGCCCCCAAGCCACTGAATGGTGTGCATTTTTCAATTAGCTCTTATACATAACGAAAAGTTTGATTGCTAGTCATAAATAACAGCTTGGTTTATTTAAATACAAAAGATGCTTGGCGAGCAGTTAAGGACTAAGTGATCATACAATCCAAATGGTGAAATTTCCTTTTTTTCAATCAAAGTTGTGTATAGTAATCGCCAGCCATATTGAATGTCTTGACATCAACAATTAATTAAATGTTGAGTTAATTAATGCCAGCATGATTCTGAAAGTGACGATGCCATTTGATCATTGATTTATGGTTTAAATGTCCACATGATTTAAACGGTGGGGGTTTTATTTCACATTTAACCTCTGACATCCCGCATAACTTCCTTCAAAAAGGCGGTAAATAAATCCTAATAATAATAAATAAATAAATAAATAAGTAGTAAAGTGAACTGAATTGTGAGTTAAAGTAAGTGATGATACTGACAGCTACATTGAATGATTAGAATCAATAACTAATATATCTTCTTTTTACCAGAACAGTTAAGAGAGTTAAACTTAAAAAATTAGTATCAGTTTGATATTATTGATTGAGTTAAAGAATTGAAATAGGTCTGATGTAAGACGTGTAAAGCAATATTCTTCAGTTAAACATTATGCTTCAATGTTATCTCCTGAATAATATGCAACTCCTCCCCACTATATAGTGGTCTAAAGAAGACGTCAAAGTAAAATTCCTAATATCTAATACTTGTTATATAATAATAGTAATATGTCTGTTTTTCCTATCAAGTATTTTACTTGTAACTATTAAATTGTAAATCAATTTAAAAAAAAAAAGAATCAATAACTAATTGAATGCTAGGAAAGTAAAAATAGCAAATGATTTTGAAATCAAAGATGCTGTTTGATGATTGGCTAGTGGTTTAAATGTCCACATGATTTAAAAGGTGGTGTTCATTTTCACATTCAACTTCAGACATCCTGCATATCAAGCAGCTAGTGAAACGAAATGCGCGTCAAAAAATGTCTTTTTAAAATGTTTAAGAGAGTTTACCATTTATGATTTCGGCTTGTGCCAAAACAGAGCAGCCAATTTCTTCCCACCTTTCTAAAGCTACAAAATTCACATGTCTGTATGACACAAAGGCAGAAAGTCTATCATTTTTGTAAGAGAGGGTTAAGAGCTGCGGCAGACCATAAAGACCACTTGTACCTCGCTTCTCTGTACAGCCGACGTATAGCTCACGAGAGGAGCCTGTAAAAACCTTATGCTCTAGGACCTCTCTGATATCTAATGAACCTCATCACAGTGTCAATTTTATGGAAATTAATTCATTTTTTTTTTTAATTAGGCTGTTCGATGTTATTTCAGAAACCATTTTGGCCAGACGTTTAAAGGGGTTTTCTTATTTTGTATCTCTGGGCAAAATGCTTAGTCCAGTCTCATCATACACTACATTAACTCATGTTTGCTGAGAAAATTACATATTTTATAGTGGGAATAAAACTGTTGACGGCACCATCGTAAAGGCACAGATACTTCTGTCAGTCTTTGGCCTCCCATATCCCAGTGCCTAGAAGGCATATTCATATATCTTTAAGTGCACAACCTCTCAAGTTCTTACCTATGCAGTGCACTTTCTAAATTCCCTCTCAGAGGGCCTGGTCTTTGGTATTTTACTTTCAAAAATGTATATAATCAGGAGCAATATGTCAAAGATACAGCACTCACATAAAACAGGAACACAAGAGTGAAGGTGATATGCAAAACCAGGCAGCTCAAAACCACCCACATAAAATAGGAACACAAGAGTGAAGGTGATATGCAAAACCAGGCAGCTCAAAACCACCCACAGTACTATATTAGAAATGAATGCACTATTTAAGGATTCGACACTTTGTGGTTCAAAAGCCAGGGTCTACTGTATGGACTAGGCTACTGAGTAAGTGGAAGGAGTTATGGTTATCCCACCCGGGTGGGGGAAAGGGGACTACAGGCCTCATTTCCTCTATTTATGCAATACGAGTTTCCACAGGTCTCCTAAAACTTCCTTTTATGTTAGCCTGGGAGCGGGATCTGGGGGTGGAATACTCTGATTCTCAATGGAAGGATACTCTAACAACCACTCACAAATTTCAGTGGCTGTTAATATTAGCGAGACTGGCATCAAAGTTCTCATGCAATGGCAAATCTCTACAGATAAATTATATAAGCTGAAGTTGATTCCATCTGACAAATGCTGGAGAGGCTGTGGGAGAACAGATTCCCTATTTCATATCTGGTAGGTATGCTCGGTTGCACAACTGCAATGGAGGATGGTGGAACAGGTGATGTCATTAATTCATGCGTCCTGTTTCTTGTGAGTAGGGGTGGGGGGGTGGGGATTAGCCCTCTTTGGGCCTCAAAACTCATTTATGTTACCTAGCAGCTGGAAGGGTCCTAGCTCGGTATTGGAAATCCTCTGTTGCTCCTTTGCTGGAGGTATGGAAGGAGTGTTTTCAAAATATGGTCACTATGGAAGCTTTAACAGCAGCAAAGATGAACAAAGGCCCTAAAACGTCATCAACTTGGGACCAATTATCCTTGTACCTTAAAGGCTTTTGAATGTGAGAGGAGGGTATTGGGGGAGGGTTAGAGTGGGGGGATACACTGATGGTTCCAAATTTTCTTGGTATCGCAGTTCTTGATTATATGATTGTTCTGTAGATATTTTCTCTGTTTGGATTTTGTAATACACCGTGGGTCCCTTATTGGTATTTAAAACTCTCAATAAAAATACAAAAATAAATAAATAAAATGCACCATAGCAAGCCTGATAATTCAAATTGAAGAAGACTGGCGGGTATTGTCCACACATAGCAACAACATAGTAACATAATTCCTGGCAATTAAACATTAACCAAGTCTATCTAGTTCCTTCTGTCCATTCTGTTGAAGGCACATCCCAGCTACAGAGTCTGATTGCTTGTGAAATTTCTTATTCAGACCAGTTTTTTCTTCCTCCACTCTATGCCACTGTTTTGAGTAGAAGAGTACACAAAGATACTCCATCGAGTTCCTTCCAGGATTTGGACCTCTCATGTCCAAAATGCTGCAATAATCTAAAGAGCCAGCAATACTAGCATAGCACTACCCAACATCTGGCTTCCTAGGTCGACTGCACAGCTGCTGCACAGGGCCTAGTTATAGGAGGGCCTGCTTTCCTACCACATGTAGTAGTCTAGTTATTACTTTTAACTTTTGCTTACATGTGTGTGTTTAGTTGTGCTTTGGTTTCACTTGACTACCTTTTGCTCTGAAGGTTATAAAAAGAGAAACCCAGTTACGCTAAGAGAGAGTTTAGCAGTTTGCCTGTGTGGAGACTTGCAGAATATGAAAAATCAAAGCCCTTCCCTCTGTTTCTCTACTATTAAGTAAAGCATCATCTTTGCAGGAAGCATAGATGTGGATTCACCCAGAAATCCCCAAGCACAGTTGCTTCTAAGCAGCAGGCATTATTGGGAAATAACTGTTCATGTCTATAGTTGGATGTCTTGTGTCAGCGGTGATGAGTCTAGCAAAATGGTAAGGGCAAGTTTATCACAGAAACAATTTTATTTTAAACCCATTCTATTTGAAAGTTTCAATTTTGATTTATTGGTTCACCTTTTCCAATTTCAATCTCAGGGCGAGTTACAATTCAGACACTGTGTAGTATTTTTTAAATCCATCATACTAGTAGCAGCAGTTTTCAGGGGGCTTCTATACCTTGTTGAACCCGCTTAATTATCGGAAGAGGCATCTAACTTGCTAATCTCTCACATTAAATAGTCCCCTTATTCTTTAACTCCTGTTACTCTATCTTATCTGTAAGCTCCACCTTCACATACACCCTATGCCGTTTATTAAGATATTTTAATGTGTATTGTGTTGACATGCATGCTGTCATTTGAAAAAAAAATTTTCTGTTGATATTTTCTATTGCCTATGTTCAGATTGATCTTGTTCACTGTCTTTGGTGAATTTCTTCAAAAAGGCAGAAAATAAATCCTTTCCCGAGGATAATTTACCACCTTTTTCACAAGTCTTGTGAAAAAGGTGGTAAATTATCACGGTTTGCTCCTAGAGATTTAGAAGACAAATTGTCTTCTAAATCTCTAGGAGCAAACCGTGATATTGAATCTAACGTAACTAATTTCCGCCAGGGTCACTTTACTCATACTACCCCTCTCCTCAAGACCCTTCACTGGCTCCCTATCCGTTTTCGCATACTGTTCAAACTTCTTCTACTAACCTATAAATGTACTCACTCTGCTGCTCCCAAGTATCTCTCCACACTCGTCCTTCCCTACACCCCTTCCCGTGCACTCCGCTCCATGGATAAATCCTTATCATCTGTTCCCTTCTCCACTACTGCCAACTCCAGACTTCGCGCCTTCTGTCTCGCTGCACCCTACGCCTGGAATAAACTTCCTGAGCCCCTACGTCTTGCCCCATCCTTGACCACCTTTAAATCTAGACTGAAAGCCCACCTCTTTAACATTGCTTTTGACTCGTAACCACTCGCCTCCACTTACCCTCCTCTCTTCCTTCCCGTTCACATTAATAGATTTGATTTGTTTACTTTATTTATTTTTTGTCTATTAGATTGTAAGCTCTTTGAGCAGGGACTGTCTTTCTTCTATGTTTGTGCAGCGCTGCGTACGCCTTGTGGCGCTATAGAAATGCTAAATAGTAGTAGTAGTAGTAGTAGTAATTTAGACATTTCTGCCTTACCCCAGATAAAGATTAGTTGATGAGTGTTTTTTTAAGAACAAAGCGAAGACATTTATATGATTTCAGATAGTTATTCCCAAATTTTTCAATGGAAACCCAACAACATCGGAAGCAATTTTTGTTAATGAAACCAGGGGTCCTTCAGATTGGGGCAACTTTCTTCTTAAGATTTCACTGTAAATGTGTTATCAGATACCAGTCAGTTAAATATGTATTCTTTGATCCATCACATCTGACAACTTTTTTGGCCACTAAATGTACATCTGGGGAGCTAGATTCGCTCCCATCTTATTGAAATGTATAGCTTCTTGGTAGTATCATTTTTGCCATATTTTCTTTGGATTTATTACCCTGTATTTTCCTTGCCCAAGTCTTGGATCCTATTTATTGGGACTTGAGTGATATATTCTTTTGTTTTATATAGTGCTTTAATCTGTTATTCTTTGTTTCTCATTACTTTGCTGTACAAGTATTAATTTGCTTGGTACATTATTCTGAAATTAATTTAAAAAAAAAGAAAAAGAAATCCAAACAAATAAAATAAATTAAAATTGTCTAATGTTTTCATTATTACTGAAGGAGGAGCACTCCTTCTTAGAGTGAGTGTGCAACAAGATTAATTCACGTGGCCATTAAAAAGGCCCCTGCCTTGAAGAGCTAACAGTCTTAATTTTGCACCCACAGGAGCCAGCTCTGTGGGTGTTAGTGGGTGCTGAGAATCTGCAATATTGAAGCAAGCTCCTTCATGGTCTCTAGGAAGAGCTACAGTTTCTATTCTGTTGGGCTCTCCAATTATTTGGAAATGTTGGTGCCTATGTCCGCACCCAGGGAGGTTAAGCATTGTCAAGTTCACATCGAAGTGGAAGAAAAAAGTCTCCAGCACCACAATGCCAGCGTGCTTCAAGTATCTCAGATTTTAAAATACTTTTACCGGCCAACAAAAATTGCAAAAGGTCCAAAATTAGATAGTCAGGCTGGAATAATAGGCATTAAGGGCTAGTATCAAGATAAAACACAACCATACCTGATTCTTAATCATAGCATACAAGTTTTCTTGTTTGGCATCAAAGGCAAGCTCGTTGTTCACAGGGTTATTGTTTTCCAAGACAATGGTATCATATTCATATGCATTACTTGCCAAGAACACCTAGATAAGTTAAGAGAGAGCATCAGTATTAATACCAGAATTCAGTTAGGGAGATACTGTGAAAGCAGGTGGGCCCCCCTTGTACCCCCCACAGGCACTGAGAAAGAAAAGATGGTTCTCTCTATGGCTCAATTACATCTTTACTATAAACCACATCAAAAAGACCGATAACAGAAAGAGAATCAAAGCCACACTTGGTAGGAAAATTTCTGTTTACCATTATGAACTCAGCATTCACGATTTCTGTCTCAAAAAAGTAAAACAAATATCATGCCGCTCAATATGATATTGCTTATTAGAATGAAACATCAGAGAAGCATTATCTACTGCTCAAAAATGGTCCAAGGTGTTATTTTCTATAATCTGAACTTCAAAGTTCAAAGCGAAAGCCATGCGATTGATTTCTGAAGTCGAGTTACTACATTCCATATGGTCACATACTTTCATTACTGTGCAAAACATAGCACCCACCTTTTGATTCAAGAGCATAGAAAAATAGCAGAGAGAGGCAGGCTCATGCTGTGTTCAGACTGAACCGCTGTATCATATACCCATTCTCTGCTTTGAAGCAGTGGCGTAGCTACGTGGGGCTACGGGGGCCTGGTCCCCCGTAGATTTGGCCCTGGACCCCCCCAGCCGACGACCCTCTTGACCCCCCCCTACCGCCGCCAACCCGCCGTCGCCTACCTTTGCTGGTGGGGGATCCCAAGCCCCGCCAGCCGAGGTCCTCCTCTTCCTTCATTCTGCAAGGCTTCGTTCTGTTTCTGTGAGTCCAACGTCCTGCATGTACAACGTGCAGGACGTTAGACTCAGAAACAGAACGAAGGAAGAAGAGGACCTTGGCTGGCAGGGGTTGGGGTCCCCCGCCAGCAAAGGTAGGCGATGGTGGCAGGGGAGGGTTGGCGGCGGGGTGGGGGGGGGGGTCAAAGTTGGTGATGGTGGTGGCGCCGTGGGGGGGGGGGGCTAAAATGTGCCCCCTCACCTTGGGCTCTGAACCCCCCTCCCGCCGTAGTCTGGCTAAACCCCTGCTTTGAGGAACAAGCAGATGACAGAAGGAACTAGAGCACCTCCCAGAACCAGTGCCTGTTCCCAGAGCACAGCAGAAGCACCCATTCCTAGAGCACTGAGAGTCAGCCTGCAGCTTTCCAATAGAGGAAAACACAGCAGGAGTCTGCTGCAACTCCTCCTCTCTCCAGCAGATGAAGCAGCTTGCAGCCCTCCAACCTGAAGGGCCACTGCCGAAAGCTGGCTCAGCCACTCACCCTCCCACCCCAACTGATGCCTCCTACTTTCAGGCTAGTTCTATGCTCATTGCTGGTGACCAGGCCTCTACCTTTTGGGACTCTACCAAATACTTGTGAACTACACTGTTAGAAACAGGATATTGGCCTAAATGATCTGACCCAGTAAGCCAACTCTCATATTCTTACCATATTACCTAAAAGCTTTCTTAAACCTTTGATGTCACTGTTAAAGGTCATGTTGGATATTTGTTTCCCTTCACATAGAGGACAGAATATTGGCATTACCTTAACAACCGTGCCATCTGACGTGCCCAGAAACGCAACTGCATGTTGATCCTCTAGTGCCACCGCCACTGCCGTAAACACATTCGTTTCGCGCTGCAACAGGGGCTCTGCAACCACACCGTCTGTGCTCTCCAATGGATATGGCAAATGATCAGAGCCACAGGGAAAGTTCTTAGCTGTGTTTTTCTCCTTGAAACAAATAGAAGTAGTGTGAGTAAGTAGTCAGGTCTTTAATGTGCAGTTTCTACAGAGAGAAACGGCATTGCCACAAAATCATCCAGCAACAACCGCCAATGAAACGTGTGTTGGACCAGCAGAACCCACTCTGAGAACACCTGGTTATTTGTGAGGCAGAAAGAAGGGAAAAGTGAATGAGAAAATATTATCCAATTCATGCTCCACCATAAAAACAATACGTGCCGGACACTTATTAGAATACAGGTACAATAAATCTTGACATTCCAAGTGGATTACCTGAAGGAACTGACTTGCCTCCTGTCACAAGGATTGATGGTGGAAAAAGGAGGGCTTTCAATTTTACTTTCCCTGGTTTTCAGCCCATTAGGTTACACCTTTTCAGAAGTGGGTGGATTTTTATTTACTTAAAGGGGCAGATTTATACAAGTTTCCCTCCAATGCAACATTTGCTCCAGATCTGTTCCACCAGTTTTCCTACTGAAAACTGGGATATTTACATTGAAAAATCTGGAGGTACATCTGTTTTTTAGGGTCCATTATTGCACCTAGATGATGTTTTCATCCACATGTGCTTCCTTAACCTCCTGCTGGACCCTTGCCCCATCTCTGGTGCAGAACAGTAACAGTGAGTATTCTGTCTGCAGTAACACACTACTCAGGACCTACAATCTTCAGGTACTTTTATTCTGCAAGATTGGGTAGGGAGACTGAGAAGTCAGCATTTCTGGCTGCATTCTCTTGTCAGTGGCTGAGACAGTACAAAGATTTTCCCATTTTTCTAATGTATCTAAGAACTGCTAGGCTCAGAGTCTTGCAAAATAAGAATCCCCCTCCCTGCCCCCCCCCCCCCCCCCCCCCTATTAGCTCTTAAGATATTGCCAGCTTGCACAATGGTGGTCAGGCAGCCAAGAGCTCTACACTGGACTTGTATGTAACTCTGCTGCTTGTTCTGTTTGGATTTGAAATCATATTTGCTACCTCCCCCCCCCCCCCCCCCCCCCCAAAGGCAGGATAAAAATTTTAGGTGATATCCACTTCTTATCCCTGGGGTTAAGTATCTCTATTTCAGGAAGCAGGTGAAGGTTTGACTCTTCAACCAGGCCTTTAATGAAAGAAGTAACTAACTTTTTCGTCTCACTCACACAAGGAGTGACTCGGGCTGCACATACTGCGGGACATGTTTACCCACTTCTACCCTAGCTGAGATAATATTTAACGATCTCTCTGACCTCATGTGCAACTTTCTTCAAATCAGTCACCTTACTTTCTAATCCATCTATAGGTTACAAGTTTGTCCTACCCTTCAGTATCAATTATAATGTTCTATTACATATTGTGTTGACATTGCAAATAGTATACCATAAGTACAATAATTAGCAATTTTGGGTTTATACTTATCACTATTCTTCCTTGTGTTGATCACGTTTTACAAAAAATAGATATTTCCATTATTATAAATGTATACAAAATACTTTCTCTCAACCTTGTACAATAAATCTTTGATACAGGGATATGGTTTGTTAAAAAGATTTCTATTTACTTGCAATAGTCCTTATAATTGAAACCCTTCAGGATGTTATAACATTTCATTTGTTCTTCAGACTGATATTATATTCTATCATATTATTGTGCTCTGTCCATAAAGCTATGGCACTGAAATGTCCATCGCTATTAATGTCCACATATTCTCTCACGTGGGTCAAGATTTTCAGTTATATTCCATGATACATCTTGTCAACAGCTATTCACAGCTCATGATTTGTCTTCCAACAGCTACAAACAGCTCTACACATAGCTTGTGTTTCACCAAAGGCGTCTTCAGGAGCCGTTCATTATATCACCATACCACAATGGATTTACTATTAATATTTTGTTACTGTAAATTCAATCTCATAACTGTTTCCAGCACAACAAACTCAGGTCGGACCAAGCGGTCCCAAACGCTAAACCAAATCTTGACCCACATGAGAGAATGTGTGGACATTAATAGCGATGGACATTTCAGTGCCATAGCTTTATGGACAGCGCACAATAATATCATATTCTATGATATTAGTTTGAAAAACAAAGGAAATATTATAACATCCTGAAGGTTTTCAATTATAAGGACCATTGCAAGTAAATATAAATCTTTGATACAGGGATATAGTTTGTAAAAGAGATTTATTGTATAAGGTTGAGAAAAAGTATTTTGTATAAATTTATATTAAAAATTGGAAATATCTATTCTTTGTAAAACATTTGGAAAATAGTATACCATGCCATACTCTGTATTGTTAGTTGAATATTTTTACTGCACTGTAACTGCCTATTGCTAATGTTTGATCTATTTTTACTATACACCGCCTTGAGTGAATTCCTTCAAAAAGGCAGTAAATAAATCCTAATAATAAATAAATAAATACTTTTTGGGACTCTACCAGATACTTGTAACCCAGACTGGCCACTGTTGGAAAAAGGATACTGGGCTAGATGGACCTTCAGTCTGTCCCAGTATGGCGATGCTTATGTACTTATGAACACAGAGAGATTGGGACATGATTTCACTAAGCAGTAAGCCCCTATGTGGTGGGGTGAGGATCACCGCCAAGCATTGATTGGTACTTATATTTTCCAACAGAATGCAGTAATTACTCCTCTGTCTTACCTCATGAAATCAATATTAAAAAACCCTCAGAGTTAACACACCACTCATTATAACAAATGCCCAGCTATGGGAAACATTTAACCTTTTTGCAGAATCTCTGCTAGTTCATATCAGAAATGCAAAATAAGCATTTCCTGATTGTTGCAGTTGACCGGGTCTTGCCACATCTGAGTAAGTGGAACCAACGTTTTAACCATCCTGCTGTGGCTTTCTTCAGGGTATGCTGCGAGATCTGCAGTTTGTCTTTATATATAGTGTGTTCTGAAACCTGATTGGCTGGGGTTTCAGGTCGGTGGTTTCCTCAGGAAGGAAGGAGATTTTGGTGGGAAACTGAGGCGGGAAAGTCCGTTGGTCCTGACGAAACTACCCACCTCGAACGCCAACCAATCAGGTTTGAGAACACACTATATATAAAGGAACTGCAGACCTTACAGCATACTCTGCAGAAAGCCATAGCATGATGGCTGAAACGGCTCCACTTACTCAGACGCGGCAAGACCCAGACAAGTGCAACAATCAAGAAGCCAGTTGCGGAAGTCTAAGGGAACATAAGCATTTCGTCAAAATAAGTTACGGAACACCCCACCTTCCCTGGTTAAAATACAATAATGTGCTTCTCTGTAATTGTATAAGGACTCCCCTATATCAAACATTAAGACAGCTTTCTGGCAGCACCTCAAACCCCACTGTAGCATGAAGTACTATTATACATATTATGGTATACCACCTGTAAAACAAACTTTCCTCTGTACTTTCTAGCCTGATGCAGCTCAAGACCTATTTGGATTCTTCCCCTAAGGCTCTCTAACTTCCTGCTATGCTCCATTTTGATACCCTTTATAGTTTTATCTTGGGAGAAAAAAAGTTATAGCTCCTTAACAGCAAAGGACAACTTCCAGAGGTAAACATGCAAAAAAAGATTGACTCATTCAATCTATTCATTCCCTGATACTCCCATATATAAAATAAATATTCTAGTTCATTCGTCATTTTTCAAATTGATTGTTCTCTTTATAAAGCGTTGTGTGTATGAGTGCACTTAAGTGCACAAATGCTAAAAACCCAAGTAACTTCCATCAGAAGGTTGCAATAGCACATCATTTGAAGGTGGGAGTGCACAGGTGCAATGTTATGTGCGCATTTCAGCAATTGCGGTCCAAGCATTAACACAAGATCTATGGTTGGCTTATGTGCACACACCTAAATTAAGCGTCCGTTTTACCTGGTTATGCTAGTGTTCTATAAAGAAAAGTAACTTACTTTCCTTTATAGAATAGGGGATGCAGAGATGCCCTCTAAACACTTAGAGGTGCACCACGTCTTTATATAAAATAACCTCATGTCTGCATTTTTGTCACAGTTTCTGCACATGTACATTTGCACATGTTCAGGTGGTGAAAATGTACACGCATTATTTAGGATTTCACCTGCATTCTGCCCAGACTCCATCACTGAACACGCCTACAAGCAGGTTGCATAGACTATATGTCGTCTTGTCATCGCATGTACCTTTATGCAGAGACGTAGGCAATTTTATAAAAGCCCTTTTCCGTACATAAAATAGAGTCTATCCCAAGTGAACTGTATAAAATTAACCCCAAAATGATCAACATACTGGTCACATAGAGTACACATTCATGATTCTACTACCTTTATTTCACAGGTGATGTCACTACCATAAGGCTTATAGAAGATGTTCCTCCCATCTATCTGTTTGTTTCCACTGGTGCTGTAACACGTCTCCCTGTTTTCTTCCAGTTTTTCATTAATTCTTTGCAGGGAGAACATACACAAGGCTGAGCCCTGGTCCTTGGTGCCATTGTGAAACACAGCAAAAAGCACTGTGTCGTAAGCTGCAACGCTCCCATACTGCCCCGAATCTGACATGTTTTGGGCGAGCTTTTCCCCAGGATTGGTAACATAGACAGACTGGCAGATATTGTAAGCATTTTCCTTGTTTTTACACTCCAAGTCCATCTCAATATAGGAATAGTATTGGAGGTCTTTCTTACATAGACGTGTGATTAGCGTTCGATTCTTATTGGTGTTCTTATCCAGTCGACTAGAGATGAAATAGATATATCCACCATCTTCAAACGTTTTGACAAACTGTTGAATGCTTGTAGACACAGACACATACTTAAAAGCTGAACTATCAGTATAGGTTTCAAAAACATCTTTCCCGTCCCGACCATCAAGCAGCCGAGTGCTGATAATTATTCCATTGTCATGCTGCCCGTTGCCTTTCCCAACAAAAAGAGCCTGTGAGCCTAACTCTGGAATGTCTGTGACCAAACCTACAGTGGCTACTTTCTCATCATTACTAGCAACAAAAGACTTCTCTCCATTGCTCTCTTCGTAGGTGGTTATATTTGTGATATTGTCCAAGTCTCTCAACGAACAGATTCCCTTGAAGATACTCCCACATACAACCATTGAATTACTTGACTTGTGCAGTACAAGCAATTTGTTATAATTGTCTGTCAATTTTGAATTTGGACACTGTTTCAAATCAATTGGGGGTGTACACATTTTGTTATCTTGTTTTGGACCTGTGGTGTCATTAAACTTTAGCTGCAGGTCTGCTGTGAGCTGATACAGTGCATTAACAGCTCCTAAGTACACAGTGTCCGTGTTCGTGTCAACGGTCAGATGGTTCAGCTCCGTTTTGAATGACTTGGAAGTGAACTTCTCGGCCAGAGATCCCCTGAAGAGACTGCAACAGGTCAACATGCTAAGTGACAAGATCCATAGAGCCATCTCTATGTAACCCCTAAAAGGGAAAGACACAAAATGTAAATAAGATAGTAACATACATATATCATGGTACTATAGAAGGAATGTGGCAGTCACGGGAATTCTTTGTATTACACAGCAATGCAAGATTTAACCAAATGGTCAGAGTGGCAAGCTGCTTTGTTCAGTTTTTCACTGTCATTACTCATTGATAAAGCGCCCGAGTCTCAAACACTAAGGGGCCATTTTACTAAACTGTATAATGAACATTTTATAGTATGGCAATTGCTAGCACATAACCACATTAAGGAGCTTTGAAGTATTCTCACGGCTAGCTTATGGCAAACCACTCATTTAGTGTTTATTGCATCAGTGGTGTGGCTAGGGTGGACAGTGCACTTGAAAGGCGTTTTGTAGTTAAGTACTTAGCACATGGTAAGCATAGCACTTTAACATGGAGTTAACACAGGACCACTTACCACCTCCTAAACAGCAGGTGATAAGTGCCTCCACATTAACCATGACCTGCAATAGGAAAAAAAAAAGTGAGAACGCCCCCAGTAGGTGCCACGTTAAAAGATGCAGCTACCTTAAGGCTGCCAACTGGATCCGGATGCGTAAGACAGGGTTGATCCAGTCCTGGGCTTATTCCAGTGCATGCTGGGACTGTTAGTCTATTTTCTTAGGGAATGAAATATCAGAACTACAAATCCCTGAATGCAATGGAGTAAACCCAGCACTGGATCAACCCCGTCCTGTGCAATTAGATCCAGTTGGCAGTCTTAAGCTACCTCGTGGTAAAATCCCATCTTAAGCCAGGATAACTAAAAACTTTACCAACTTTTAGTAAAAAGGCCCTTAAGTCTCTCTGTCCTTGCTCTTTCCTAACTGCCTCCTCCCACTGCAGAGAAGTGTATTGGTAGATATGCAACAGGCTATATCTTGATTTAGTGTTTATAAAGCATTTGGAGATATGGTTTATATGAAAATTGTTGAACAACACTGGGAATAAATCATCATAGGAGAAACTGCTCTGAGAAAAAAAAAGGCAAGCAAAAACAGCACTTAAGTGTAAAACAGCATTTCTATAAAAAGACAAAGATTTGAGCACTGTAAAAATAAAACAAAACATTAATCTGCACATACTGCCTCTTCAGGACAAATAACTTACTTGTTAAATTATTTAATCCATAATTGTTTAATGTACTTGCACTATTACTATTTCTTAGCCATGCTATCTATCCCCTGCCGGAATCCAGAGATCAAGAGGAGATCCCAGTAAGGAATAAAGCGCAGCTGAACTACTTCTTTCAGAGTACTGAAGGAACAGCTTTTCAACTTCACTATTATGCATTCCTCTAAAGAAGCGATTTCCTACCCAGTCCTCAGGGACCGCCTTGCCAGTCTTGTTTTCAGGATGCCCACGATGTATCAGCATGCACGTCTTCCACTGTATGCAAATCTCTCATGCATATTCATTGTGGAAATCCTGAAAACCCAAATTTTTTTTTTAAATTACATTTGTACCCCTCGCTGTCCCACTCATGGCAGGCTCAATGTGGCAGGCAGTGGAGGGTTAAGTGACTTGCCCAGAGTTACAAGGAGCTGCCTGTGCTGGGAATTGAACTCAGTTCCTCAGTTCCCCAGGACCAAAGTCCACCACCCTAAACACTAGGCCACTCCTCCACTCCAATTGGCCATGTGGTCCCTGAGGATTGGGTTGAAAACCCACTGCTGTAGAGCACATGTTGCTTTAGGCAGTAATGCTATCTATATGCTTAACAGGGCATAGTTCAATAGAAGATTGAGATAGGATACCTTAAAACTTGAAGAATACAGCATTTCTTTATATGGAAGCCCTCACAGTTAAGCTGTGAGGGTGTTAACATTGACTGAAGCCAGGCAGCCAGAAGAAGAAAGGAAAGGGGGGGGGGGGGGGGAGTTGCAGGAGGGAGTTAGTTTGGAAGTAGTTAGTGTTTAGGTTAGCAACAGGAAAGGGAGAAAGGGGATTGGGTAGGAATTAAGGGATAGGATTGGCTGGAAGGGAAGTGCTATGATAGGGAAGATTTGGGCTCTCAGAATTAGTTTTTAGTTAGGTAGGAGAGGGTTAGGGTGAATAGGAGGGAGTGAAAGACCCATCCCAGCCCGCCCTTGGTGGGGGGGGGGGGGGGGGGGGGGTGGGGACAAAATTTTGAGATGGTTAGGGAAAGTGGAGGATTTGGGGGTAAATGGTAGAAGCTTTTAAATGGAAAGGGGTGCCTGGATGAGGAGTTTAAGAGGCACCAGAAGCGGTTAAAGGAATTGTATGAAATATATGAAATGGAAATGAACTCGTGGGCGGAACCGCCATGAGTAAGAGGTGGCTTGACGGTACCGTAAGTCACCTGGGGGGAGGGGGGTAAGGGGGGAAGAAAGTGAGCCAGTTCGTTACCGAAGGGCTTAACATTATTAACCGCATTCTGAAGTTAACCTGGTGGAAAATTATATGTTACTAAGTTGATGTTAAGTAAATGAATTTATTAATATTTGGAAATAAAGCTGCAGCCAAATTTTATTCCAAAAAAGAAATTGTTGTTTGAATTATTTAAAAAATTTTAAGTATGTGTTAAGGGCTGCCTGAAGTGTGAATGTCAATGTTAAGAAAGACTCCCTTAACTCCATTTTCCCATTGGGCAGCGTTTCTCAGTCTTGGGACACACCTAGGCAGTTTGGCTTTCAGGATATTTAATGCACTAGATAAATTTGCCCACAACGAAGGCAGCATATGCATATCTGTCATGCTTATTCATGGTGAATATCCTGAAAACCTGACAGACTAGGTGTGTTCTGAGGACAGGATTGGATACCTCTGCCCTAGGTTAACTGTCTGGAGAAACTGTAGGTCTTTACTGGTTGCGTTCCTTTACAGCAGTTCATTTGTACAGAGCCTTCACAGAATACTAGCGTAGTGCATATCTTGTGCCTAACTTTGGGTGCAAGCATTTACACCTGCCAAAAGCTGGTGTAAATGCTGGAACCCAACTAATGGTTGTTAGGTGCATACATGGCATTACTCTACAACACTGTGCCTAAATCCAGAGAACACCCCTGACCTGCTCATGCCCATCCCATAAGAACATAACAATAGCCATACTGGGTCAGACCAATGGTCCATCTAGCCCAGTATCCTGTTTTCCATACAGTGGCCAAACCAGGTCACAAGTACCTGGCAGAAACCCAAATCGTGGCAACACTCTCCCATGTCTGTCTAAATAGCAGACTATGAACTTTTCCTCTAGGAATTTGTCTAAACCTTTTTTAAACCCAGATACGCTAACTGCTGTTATCACCGCCTCTGGAAAATTGTTCCAGAGCTTAACTATTCGTTGAGTGAAAAAATATTTCCTCCTATTTGTTTTAAAAGTATTTCCATGTAACTTCCTTGAGTGTCTCCTAGTCTTTGTACTTTTGGCGCGAGTGAAAAATTGATTTACTTCTACTCATTGTACACCACACAGGATTTTTTTTTTGTTACATTTGTACCCCGCGCTTTCCCAATTCATGGCAGGCTCAATGCGGCTTACATGGGGCAATGGAGGGTTAAGTGACTTGCCCAGAGTCACAAGGAGCTGCCTGTGCCTGAAGTGGGAATCAAACTCAGTTCCCCAAGACCAAAGTCCACCACCCTAACCACTAGGCCACTCCTCCACGCAATCATATCTCCTCTCATCCTTCTCTTTTCCAAGCTGAAGAGTACTAACCTCTTTAGCCTTTCCTCATATGAGAAGAGTTCCATCCCCTTTATCACTTTAGTCGCTCTTTGAACCTTTTCTAATTCCGCTATATTTTTCTTGAGATACGGTGACCAGAACTGAACGCAATACTCAAGGGAAACCAGAACTGAACACAATCCCATGGATTTGTGCGCCATAAAATTTATGCATGCATGTTATAGAATTGGGGTTAGGGCAGATCTGCATGTAACGTATAATAGCTGCCAATTAAGACTAGTTATTGATTGTTTACACCTGATTAGCTCATTATACACAGATCTATGATCCACACTTAAATCTGCTCAACCAACTTTGGGCGACCTATACAGGAGATTGTGGTTTGTGTCATCCTACTACAAAATGTATCATTCTGTTCACATCACACACCGCTCTATGCAGAGGGACCTTCTCTTTCCTTGTCTCTACTAATTCACCTGTCCTCAGGCTAACCCCATCACCATCTGTCCTGAATATTTGGCCCTCATAACCACCAAAGCCCCAACCACTTTCATTTGCTTTCCATCACTTCCACCCCAGTAGTCACTCTCTCAAACCTCCTCCCATTGGATTACTAACTTCCTGTGGCTCCCAGGAGTCACTTTTACTCTACAGTCAGTACACCAAATACACGGTCTACCTTCCTTTATGGATGTTCTAGCATGGCTACCCATACATTGTTGAAGCCAATGTCTAATGCGATGTGTGCACGCATGGTAAATATATGTACATGCACCTGTTGGGTGACAGACAACTGGCAGCTCCATGCTATTGTATTATATAGATGAATAAGTACTTAAGCACCTGATATAAAGGGGAAAATATTTCAGACCTAGCCCTTTTTGGTATGAGAATTTGGTACAAGAAGTAACAGTGGTGGACTCACTTTGCAAGTGGACATAAAATGTTCAAGAGGACACTAAGAAGGAGCAATTAGGTCTTACCTGATAATTTTCTTTCCATTAGTTCTTCACACTATTCCAGGACAAGTGGGTAGTTATGTCCATCGACCAGCAGGTGGAGATAGAAAATCCAGAACTGAGCACTACTACCTAGCCACGTGCTAGCTGCCCAGTTCCTCAGTATTGTACATAAGCCAGCAGAAAACCAACCTAAATGCATGAACAGCAACCAACCAACAAACAAGGCAAAAAAACCCCAAAACCAACGACAGGATCCAGAACAGTGAGCAGAGCAGTCAGAAGCAAAATAGGCTGAAAACACCGGGAGGGCTCCTGGAATAGTGTGAAGAACTAATGGAAAGAAAATTATCAGGTAAGACCTAATTTCTCCTGCCATTACGTTCTATCCCACTATTCCAGAACAAGTGGGATGTTCAAAAGCAATCCCTGTGAGGGTGGGACATCGGCCCTACTGCTCTTAAGACCGCCGCCCCAAAGAACGCATCTGACCGCGCAGCAACATCCACCCTATAATGCTTGCTAAAAGAATGCAATGACAACCACGTCACCGCCCTGCAAATGACTACTGGAGAAGACAAAGACGTCTCTGCCCACGACGTCACCACACACCTAGTCGAGTGGGCCTTCAAACCAAAAGCCAGGAGGTAGGCAGATGACACTGCCTCCTTCAATCAGCAGGCAATGGATGTTTTGGAGGCCATTAGGTCCAACTTCTGTTTACCGAACAAAACAATCTATCCAAGCGACGAAACTCGTTAGTCGCCTCCAGATACTGGATAAGAACTCTTTGAACATCCAGAAGCACAAGGGCACATACCAGCTTCCCCACGTCCTGCCGACGAAAGGAAGGCAGCTCTACAGACTGATTAAGATGAAGTTCCGAGACCACCTTGGACAGAAAAGACCGCACTGTTCGTAGAGACAACCCCCCCCCCTCCGAAAAATAGAGAAAGGGGTCCCTGCAAGAGAGCGCCTGCAGCTCAGAAACGCAACGATCTGAAGCAATAGCCACCAAAAATACCGCCTTCAGAGTAAGATCCTTCAGGGAAGCCTGATGAAGAGGCTCAAAGGGAGGACGTTGAAGCGTTCCAAGCACCAGATTGAGATCCCAGTCAGGGCAGGGTGCCCAGATGGGCGGTCGAAGACAACCCACTCCTTTCAAAAAAAGGACCACATCCAGGTGAGCTGCCCGCGAATAATTGCACAAATGTCCTCGGGAGGAGGAGGGGCTGAGTCCGATTCTGCCCAAGACCCCCAGAGTAGGCAGAGCAGCACCCCCCCCTGCTTCAATAAAAATGCCTGGTGCATTAACAAGACAAATTCAGGGGAAAAGGCATACCCTGATCAAGTAAGGCCCCCTGCTGCGACTGCCCCTTTCTCTGCCACCGGCAGAGCACGTCCCCTGACCGCGGAGGAAAAAATGGCCAAAGTTCCCGTCTCCGCCACAGAGTCGCCGCCAAGAGATCCCCCGGGGACCCAGAGCGCTGATCCAGGCCTCTTATCCCCAGAGAAAGGCCACCAGGATCTCCTCCTCCACTCGGGGACACCAGTCTGCACACCATGCAGTGGCCCGAAGAGCAGCACTTCAGAACCTCAACGGGGACAGACATGCCACCGCGCCAAAAAACACCCAGTCAGAGGCCCGACTCGCAAGAGTGCACTGCAAGCCTGCTAACTTGCTCCCTCTTATTTTTTTTTTACTTTTGGCGCTAGTGTTTAATAGAAAAAAAAGGTGTGCTGCGGGAACCGCGCAACCGTTACCACGGCCCGCTAACAGATCTCCAACCACCACCTGGATCCTGAAACAGGGTGTGCACCCCCCGAACTCTCCAACCTCCTCACCTCCCCAGCCAGAATCGACACCACCGGACTGGAGCCGTTCTGATACGGCCAGAAGAAACGTGGCTCTCTCTCTCTCTCTTTTTTTTTTTTTTTTGTTGGTTGCTGCATAGACCCTGCCACAAGAGAGGCTGAGGAGGGAAATAAGGGAAGAAAGCCTCCAGGCAGGAGCAAGACAGGGACCCAGCACCATCAGGTATGTCTAAATATCCTCAGGTGTGATTCAACTGGGAACCAGTCACCAACCGGACCAGGAGAAACCAACTGGAACACAGAGAGAAACGATGTATGTCCAATCACCTGCTGGAGATAGAAAATACTGAGGAACTGGGCGGCTAGCACGTGGGTAGGTACTAGTGCTCAGTTCTGGATTTTCTATCTCCACTTGCTGGTCGATGGGCATAACTACCCACTTGTCCTGGAATAGTGGGATAGAACGTAATGGAATGGCATCTAATTTTCACAAGGGAAACTAAGCGAAAAGGAGAGAGTAAATACCACAATCTTTCAAAACTGTGCTATAGCTGTAATGAGGTCTTATTTGAATGTTTTGGCTTAATCAGATCAACACTCCCCCCTCCTTTCTATAAGTTCTGAGAGAGAGAGAGAGAGAGAGAACAATTTAAACAGGACCACCAGGCTTATCTGATACCTTCTAGTAGAAAATGAAGGGACCCCACACAGTGAATGAAAAACACACTACTTTCTGTCCAATCAGAGCAAAAGTTATAAAAACTCCTGTCATTTGCTTTGCCTCTATCACCAGTGCGTAACTGAAAAACTCTTTGTATACAGAGTAACAGAAGACCATGAGCACATCATTCATTCAAGAGAATGGTTTACAAAGCCACGTTTATTCAAGCAGAAGTGCATGCATTTTAATAGCACCTGTGTCTCCAGGTGGCAAAAGCAATGGTAAACGAAATTCCAATCCTTGAAAATATACGCCAATGGTAAATATAGTGTGGCTATAATTACACTTTCCATCAACTATTTGACACAATATACTGCCACCCCTGAAGCACTTGCAAGCCTGTCTCTCAAGTTTCAGAATCTTAGGGGGTGTTTTACTTAAGTTTAGCTCGCATTATCTGTAGCAGGGCCCATTTTATTCCTATGTGTCCTGCTGCAAATAACTCGAGCTAAGCTTTAGTAAAAGACCTCCTTTGATATTATATAGGCCCCTGGATAGGTCAGTATTGATATTACCTCATTCTCTGACCAGACATAGATGGAAGATCACAGAGAGTTTGCCAAGCACAAGGAACGGGAATTGATCCATCAAAATGATTCACAGTTGAGTAAGATAGTAGATAACAGAAAAAGATCAGCTGATACATCTACTCTGCCCAGGTATGCCTGTCCTTACTGAAAGGATGTACCCCAGCTGCCAACAAAACAGTGTGATCACATGTAAGATCTCTCTCCTTTCCCAGGAATGTTTGTTTTTAAAATTATCTTCATTTATACTGCGTACGACTGGTAGCGCTATAGAAGTGATTTATAGTAGTAGTAGTTATACTTGATCCTAAAAATCCCCCAGTTAGTTTCCAATCAGCACCCTCCCCTTCCATGTCTAACCACAAGGCTTTGTAATAATCTAAATAGCTACCAAAACTGGATGTGCTGATTACAACAGCTAAATGTAGGAAGGACCATTTACTTGAATTAAATTGCCTTTCCTGAAATTCAATTCAATATTCTTTAACAGAGTTTGCTAATTTAGGTAGACGTCCCACAGCTAACTAGTGGGACTTCATGTTCCTTCCACCTTGAAAATCAGATTTATCTTCTTGCTCTCTTCCCCACAAGCCAAGGTCTCTCTCTCTCAATCAATCTTACCTTCCTTACTCCTCCCCCTCAAGCTTCTGCATCCCAAATGCATCAAACTCTGCTTTATTTTTAACTCCTGAAACTTAGCTGCTGAGGTAATTGACCACCCCTAGAGTTTTCTTAGATCATTTCTCATACCATCTGCTCCTTCAGGTGTCTCCCACTCTGTTGCAGATCTTAATATTCTCTGCAAATAAAAACAAACTTTCATTCCAAAACATAAGCTCAATTGTGAACTTACTTCAAATTTAAAAATTGCAGCCACTACTAAAATAGAAGGATGACTCAAGAAACAATTTAAGAATAATATCAAAACAGTTAACATTCACCTTATTTATTGACGTCAAGTATACACAGTACTGAGTGACTAAGGCACGCTTCTTCCATGTTAAAAATGAGCAAAAACTACACACTTTTCTTGAATGGTAAATGACATTATCACTTTGCTGAAATGCCTTTTGGCACATTATATTTAATAACCTGTGAAGAGTAAATTGTTCTAATAATAGTTCTTTGATGTATACCAATTATATACATTTTTTTTTTTACTTTTCTCCTATCTCCCACTGTTCTGCTGATCAGCAGCTAATTGCTGCTGAACTTTTAATACAACTGCAGGGAGCTGCTTGCCTGAAAATTTTAATTGCTGCAAAACAAGGTCCTCAGGGGCACCAGTAAAATTCCCACACACTTGCTATGCCTAGCAAAAAGCATTGATCAGAGTATGTGAGCATATGGGGGCAAGAGGTAGTGTGTGTGTGTGGTGGTGGTGGGGGGTGGGGTTAATACTGAAACTTTATGTCTACATTTAGGTTCCTACAGAATACTAGTGTAACTGGGTATATAAAATGCACATATTTTAAGTGTATTTTATTATTACCCAACTCACATCAACCTCATCTTTATCTTTACACACTACTTATAGGGTATTGAGTATTGGATCCATCAGACCTTCATGACACCACCATTCAGGCTATATGTTTGTGAGCCAGGCACTTTTCAATGGTGGGCATGTATTCGTCATTGATCTCAAAGTTTTTATATATTTTGTATTCTCTCTTTTTACTTTCACAAAATATATAAAAACTTTGGGATCAATGACGAATACATGCCCACCATTGAAAAGTGCCTGGCTCACAAACATATAGCCTGAAGGTGTCATGAAGGTCTGATGGATCCAATACTCAATACCCTATAAGTAGTGTGTAAAGATAAAGATGAGAGGTTGATGTGAGTTGGGTAATAATAAAAGACTTTTTTTTTTTAAACCCTCCATTAAAGTGATATTGATACTGGCTGAAATTGATATATTTTAAGTGTAAGCACTTACGCCAGACAGCCTTGGTATACCCACTTATTTCTAAATGCCAGAGATGTGCATAATTTTTTTTTTTTTACTTTGTTTTTATTGAGTTTCCAACATCAAAAAATTACATTGCACAACCACACTGAATTGCATAAACATTGCAATACATAACTTGCATCAACAACCATCCTCTTAGTCCAAAGTCTATATATGAACTAAGCAAAGAAAAGAAGAAAAACCCTAATCCCTCCCATTACCTAAAATATGCATTGAAGCCTAAAGTTTAAGTAGGAATATAATGTATAAGTAGTAATATAAGGGTAACCAGGGTCCAGATACAGAGAAACAATATACCACCAGCTTATTCAAAATATCCCTTTACAACACAAAGCAGAGAGATTCAAGCCAACTAATCTGGTTGATGAGGTTTTGTACCATGTGAGAAAGGGTGCCCAGGTCTTCTGAAATGAAGCCAGATGCCCTCTTCTCTGCGCAGTTAGCCTACTAAGATAGTAGGCATCCCACAGGGCACTTCGTGATTGTTTCTGGGTTGGGAGAGTCGGTGACTTCCAACACTTGGCCACCTCCCTTCTGAGAACCGATTAAACAGGGGAGAAGTACCTGTCGCACGCTTGGGGGGATGGAAGCAAGTACCACATGCAGTAGAAAAAGGGCAGGGTCTGCCACCACCGAGGTAGAAAGCATTTTAGAGAAAACCTGTGCCCAAGTAGTCCAAAAGGATTTGATAGGAGGACACTCCCACCAAACATGGAAAAGATGTGCATAATTTTATAATTTATTAAAACCTGCTTCACCGCTTGACTTGTATAAATCACAGCAGTTTACAAGAAAAGTTATGTGCACGTTAATCCTGCCCATGCTCTATCCAGTCTCCCTGCCTGTAAAATAGCCACTACATAAGGCAAGCATGTATTTAGAGGATAGTGCTTAGGTGCATTTTTGACATTTACATGCATACAAGTACACACAAGTGCACAAGGATGGAACAAAAGTGGAACCAGAAAAAAAATTAGCGTCAATAACATCTGCAAGATGACATGACAGAGCTGTGTTTCAGAACAGTACCTGTGTCAGGGGTCAAATAAGATTTTCATTGTAAATCAGTGTGCCATGAATCGAACTCCATGTCGCAGATGCAGCGCTTTTGATTTGCTTCAACACTGATTTTTTCAAACTGACGGACCTTATATCCAACAGCAGACTGAGGATCCCGAACTAGTGTTCACTCTTGCACGTAATCAGCACTGGCCCCTGACATAGGCACTGTTGTGTTGGGCTGTCTTGCAGATGTTATTGACGCTAGTAATAAAGTTTTCTCTGGTTCCGCCACTGGACTGTGTGAGCCACTTTTGTTTCGTCTTTGTCGATTCCATCCGTAAAATGTTTTCTCCTTATTTGGTTTCCTGGCAAAACATATAGCAGTATTCTAAACATTTGTTTATTTATTAAAATCTTATATTCTGCTCTATCGCAAAAAGTTCTAGGCAGTTTACATAATTACATAACAAAATTGTTCTTCATATGTTCAACAAACAATTGTCACATAAATGTCAGCATTTATTTATCTATTTGTTGCATTTGTATCCCACATTTTCCCACCTTTTTGAAGGCTCAATATGGCTTACATATTGCCGTTAACGGTGTTAGCTGATTCCGGTCTGAATACATGGTACGAATGAATACAAGGTGATGTTGTGATAGATAAGGTACATATAAGGTAGGTGTAGATTGGGGAGCTTAGAAAAGTGGGGGGGGAGGAAGAGGCAGGTAATGTCCATTACGTTCTTTGGTTGCATTGTGTCGCAGGTGTCCATGCATTTTTATGTTGGGTCGGTGGGGTAAGCTCTTTTGAACAGGACCGTTTTTACTGATTTCCGGAAATTAAGGTGGTCTGGCATAGCATCTAGTAGACACTAACTTATGTGAGAATTGGCAAAGAGGATCACTTATTACTATCTTTTGTTTTCAAGATATTTGCTCTGGGTCCCCACTCTCCTTCCCATCTCCACCTCAAGCTAAAGGTGTGCAAAGCTTCCTATGAATTGTCTAAATTAAAAAAAAAACAATTATGGAAATACATAGAAATCTCAGCAGAGAATAAAGGAAAAACAATATAAAAAATCAAATTAAAACCAAGGCAAACAAATAGGAAAATGCGTTCAGGAAAAATGTGTGGACATTGTAAAGTTATATTTATTGCTGTAAATGGGTCATTAGAGCAAGACACAGACAAGAAGCACAGATGATGAAGACGGCTCCAGCAAAAATGCAGTCATTGGCGCTTGAATGCCTATAAAACAAACATGGAGAAAAAGCTTTAGGCTGGAATACATAATTAAGGGGTCCTTTTACTAAACTGTGGCAAAAACTGGCTTTAGTACTCCCTTGCGTGAGTTCTTCCTGTGTGCCAAGGCTATTTTTTCCATAGCAGTAAAATGGCCGATTTTCCATTTTTTGTATTAATGATCATGTGCTATTGTCAATAGCAAACGGCCATTAAAAGAATTATCACATGACCACTCACCGACACCTATTTTACAGGCAGTAAAGGCTCATGCAGTAATCCTGCGCTAACCAGTTAACACATGCTAATGTAGATGCACTGGATGATTAGCGCAGGAATGCCTACTCCTCACTCCCAAAACAAAAAATAAAATTTAGAACAGTTAGCAAGCACACATTTGACACTTGTTGCATGAATGTGTCCCACAGTATCCCATTTTAACCTGATTTAGATTTATTTATTGGGATTTATTAACCGCCTTTTTGAAGAGATTCACCTAAGGCGGTGTACAGCAGGTACTGTTTAACATAAAACTTACAATTCTGTTAACAGTATAACAATTATGCATATTAGTGCCTCATGCAACTTTGTAAAAGAAACCCTAAATGTTGTTACACATTTTATTTTGACATATACAAACACACAAGTCAA
Source organism: Microcaecilia unicolor (assembly GCF_901765095.1). Classification (NCBI taxonomy): domain Eukaryota; kingdom Metazoa; phylum Chordata; class Amphibia; order Gymnophiona; family Siphonopidae; genus Microcaecilia; species Microcaecilia unicolor. The sequence continues at coordinate 49,768,309 of NC_044040.1, forward strand.
GAAAGGAATAAAAACCACAGAGAAATGATTGGAGGTAAATGAACATCTCTCTTACAAAGAAATGTAACAAAATTCTCCAGCACCAATCCCTCTACCTGTTAGTCTACAATATAACAAAGTCACAAACCAAGAACAACAACTATAAGAAACTCCTCATGGGTAATAAAGCTGATCAGTGATAAGAACTGTTTTGGAATAATTTCTGTTAATTAGTAATGTTAGAAAATGCCATTATGTTAAATTCTTAAAAGTTCTGTAAGATAATACAGAAAATAAAAATATAGTCCTATCCAATTACCAGGAAACAATTTTTTTTTTTAAATTTTTGCCCTGTTCTAGCACAGTAAATTTCTAAAAAGGTTTCCGATTGCGTATTTTAAATTTCATAAGGTATTTATGGTCTTGCATGTATCAACCTATTTAATTTTCTGCTACGGTGAATCAGAAAAGATTTCTGTAAAATAAACATATCACTAATTTATTTTATTGCACTTGATATCTCGATAACTGGCTGAAACCATCACAGCGGTATATAATTAACACAAAATAGTAGAATCAAACTAGAAAATCATAAGAATAAATGGAAAACCACATGCATATCTACAGTAAAAAACAAACAAAAAAAAAAAAAGTAGAGAAAAGTATAGTATGTTCTGGATTCACTAGGTGAAAGAGAGAGACTGTAGGGTGGCCAACAGCTGTTTTTGTATTGTGCCCACTTACATGTGGTAACTGACTATAATGCCCATTTTTCTGATTTAGGCAGCTGCTGTTGGAAGCCTCAGAAGTAGCAAATAAATTGCAGGCAAAGCCTGCAAGCTTCAGTCTTGTCCCAAAAAACAGATAGGCAAACGATCCGAAAAATCCCAATGAACCATATCATTGATTGATCTGCTGCGTTTGTTTCCACGCTGCTTCAGTCTTGTGCCACAATTTTTGTCTGTACTACTGCAGTTCTCTTTTCCCACTTCCTGGAAAGTAGCTACTCCTTTTTGCCAACCTCATTCTCAAGATGAGTCTTAAATCTTTCTGGTTGCTTCTCTGGTGGTGGTGGTGGTGTCTTTTGCTGCTGCTGTCTGCGCTCCTCTCACCTCCCCACCTGCTCTCCGGGCTTTGTTGCTCTGGGTATTGGCTCCTAGTCTGGCCTTCTGCAGGCTGACAGTGGACATGACTGAGGACAGGTGACTAGCTGGGGTAGTATTATTATTATTTATTGCATTTGTATCCCACATTATCCCACCTCTTTGCAGGCTCAATGTGGCTTACAATATATCATGGGTAGTGGAAATGATAGGAGAATTGACATTTAGTGTTACAGAAGTGATTTGAGTTGCGTGGTAATGGAAATCATGATAGTAATATGATGTAGGCATTCTTAACGTGGCTAGATGTGTGTGGGGGTTTCAAATGTATTGGTCTTTGTGGTATATTTTGTCGAAGAGATGGGTCTTCAGCAGTTTGCGGAAGTTGGTCAGTTCATAGGTATGCAGAGGTGTAGCCAGACTTGGGTATTTTGGACGGACACAGAGGCAAACTGAATGGGCCCTTCAACGTATATGTGCCCCCTCCCCCACAACCAGACCACAAATATCTTGCCGGAGATATTTTTTTTTAATATAAGAGTTCTTTTTTCACCCACCCCACATCTTCTCCTTCTCTTCTGCAGCATCCCGGTTTCTGCACTCCTGTCTCTGAACTCTGTCCCTCCCTGATGTCAGTACAGGCGTCCTCGGTGCCTGCAGTGATTCATTCTTGCTGCATGTACCGGCCCCGTAGGCTTCCATCTACCATGTCCTGCCCTCACTGACGTCATTGCCTGTTTCCTGTCTGGTGGGACATGGCAGATGGAAGCCTGCGGGGCCGGTGCAAGCAGCAAGAATAAATCACTGCAGGCGCTGTGGATGCCTGCACCGACACTGGGGAGGGAAGGGGTTCAGAGACTGGAGCGTAGATGCTGGGACGCCACAGAGGAGAAGGGGGAAGAGAGCAGTGTGGCACTGCAGCTGGGTAGGCCTGTGCTCACCCGTAGCTACACCACTGGTAGTGTGGCAGTTGAACTTTGCTCACAAGGATTTCTACTCTACTCTGCAGTTCTGCTTTGGTGGGGGTGGCTGTTGCTCTCACCTAACATGACACTCTCCCTGCCTTGTTGCCCTAGTGTTATGAGTCTGATCCTGTGGTACTGCAGGCAAGCAGAAGCCTGGTATCATTAATCCAAGTATCTATATTGACCCTGGAAAGAAGTAGATACAGAAGGCTACGAGGTGGAAATCAGTCACTCCATTGAAAGGGGCAGAAGACAATGTATTGGGAATAAAAGAGGAATGGAGAACAGCCTGGTGGCTCAGATTAGCAAAGGATGTGGACTGCACTGGCTATAAATTATTGCCTTCATCTTTATTTCCTTACAGGGCATTTCTTCTCTTCCTTATCTTTAACCCTCTTGATATTATTGCAGTTCCTTTCATTTTTCCTGTTTTTAATTGTTTTTATTATCCAGCGCTCTGCTGTTGCCCACAAAGAGCGGTATATTAAAAATAAAGCATAAACCAGAGACAGGTGTAAAGTAGGATGTGAGTGGGAGAGAAAACTAAGTATGGATGGCGTCATGGAAATGAAGAGCTCAGTGGACTGGGGGGGGAGGGGGTGTTTATGGTGAGGGAGTAGGAACAGGTTCCGTGTAATGTTTGTGGGGAGTGAGAGAGCCCGGAAGATGTAGGAAGTAAAACACAGTATGCGTGTGTGTGGTGGTGGTGGTGGTGGGGGGGGGGGGGGGGGGGGATCGTGATTCAGAGCTTAGACTTGGGTGGGGGGTAGCAGCATTTGAGAGGAGGGAGGAAGACAGATTCTGGAAAATGATAGCTTATGGGGGAGGAGGCAGTAAAGGGAGAGAATGGATGTAGGGTGAATTACATGGAATAATGGGTGAGGCTTAATGTAATTAAGAAAAAATAGCCATACCTGACCAAACCGAAGGTCAATCAAGTCCAGTATCCTGTTTCCAAAAGTGGCCAATCCAAAAAGAGTAAAACAGATTTTGTGCTGCTTATCCCAGGAATAAGTAGTGGAATTTCCCAAGTTCATCTTAATAATTGCTTATGGACTTTTCTTTTAGAACTCGTCCAAAACTTTTTTAACCTTAATAATCTAACCACTTTTTAACCACATTGTCTGGCAGCGAATTCCAGAGTTTAATTACATGTTTATGTACATATTGAATGAAGAAATATTGTCTCTGATTTGTTTTAACTTTACTACTTAGTAGCATCATTGCATGGCCCCTAGTCCTTGTATTTTTGGAAAGAGTAAAAAGTGAATCATGCTTGCCTGTTCCACTCCACTCAGTATTTTATAGGCTTCTATCATATCTCCCCCGAGCTGTCTCTTCTCCAGGCTGAACAGCTGTAGCTACTTTAGCCTTTCCTCATAGGGAAGTCGTCCCATCCCCTTTATCATTTTTATCACTTGTCTCTGTACCTTTTCTAATCTTTTTAGAGATGCAGTGACCAAAATTGCACACAATATTCAAGGTGTGGTTACATCATGGAGTGATAAAAAAACAATATAATATTCTCAATTTTGTTCTCCATTCTTTTTCTAACAATCCCAAACATTCCATTTGCTTTCTTTGATACTGCTGCACACGGAGCAGAGGATTTCAATGTATCAATGATGACTTCTAAAGCCTTTTCCTGGGCCTTAATTCAAATCATATGTTCAAGAACCTCCCCTTCCAGCCAGGGCCAACTTAAGGGCAAGCTAGTGAGGCATCAGCTCAGGGTGCTGAAGCTTAAGGGCAGCAAAAAGCCTTGCTGTACCTTACTGCAGACCAACCAACCTTTCCGCTGCTTAGGCAGAGCGGTGGGAGCCTGCTCGTTTTGCTCCCTACTGCTATGTCTTAGCCACTTGGACTGTGAGCATGCCAAGCATGGAAGGCACCACCCCTTTTGCATCTTGTGAGATACAGAAATGCAGGTGGCAGTGGGAAGACGATAAACAGAGCAGCAGATAGTGAATGGAGATGTGGAGAAGAGAAACATAGAAACGTGATGGCAGATAAGAGCCAAAAGGCCCATCCAGTCTGCCTATCCTTGGTAACCACTGGTAGGGAGATGCTAGTTGGGAGGGTAGGAGATGGGGGTTGATAAGGCATTGGGGAAGGAGAATGGATGTTGGGATGTGGGCAGATGCTGATGAAGAGGCAGATGGTGTATGCTAAAGAAGTGTGAAGGAATTTAGATTTAGCTCATGCCCTTTTCACAATACCCGAAGAGAAATATGTATTTCCCTGTACAGTCTAAGTTTATACCTGAGACAAAGGAGGGTTAAGCGACTTGTCCAAGGTCACAAGGAGCATCAGTGGGATTTCAATTCTAGCTTCCTTGTTCTCAGCCTGCTCTTCTTCAATTAGGCTACTCCTCTACTCATGCGAGTTAGGTAAAGAGGATGCTAGGAGGAAAAGTCAGCAGAGGACACATTTTGGGGGAGAGTGAAATTGGTAGTAGGGCATTTAACTTAGGTGGAGACTCGAGGTTTTGGTTGGTGAACAGAAGAACACAGACTCAAAGATTGGCTGAGTATTAGATGAACGAGTGAGGACTTCCAAGTTGAGGAGTATAAGTGGAGAGTTGGAGCTCAAGTATGATGGAAGAATGGGATCCTGAGGGAATGAAAGATACGAGAAGAATAAGAAGACTAGACAGACAAGATTATGTTGAATAAGAAAATTAGTACAAAGGTGAGAGGTGATAAAATGAGCTTGAGGACTGGAGGGGGAAGATGAACAAAATCTGGCTATGAGACAGGTGAGAGATGGGGAAAAAAGATGGAACAGAAGGATCAATGTCATAAATAGATGTAAGAAGGGAATAACATAGGGAGAGAAAAGAATAAGAAAATGGAAATGAGGCCCTGGAAAAAGGACTTAGATCAAGAAAACAAAATTATAGAGAGACCAGGACCAAATGATTTAAAACAAATAATCATACCCAGGGTCTGAAAAAACAATTATGCTCAATTTTTGGATAATGGAAAATATCAGCTTTGAAAATGTGCCTCTTTTGCCTATATTTTGCTCAATGAGTGGAAAGGCAATCTATTTTTTCCTTTCTTCAATGTTTCATTGCTCATGGAGTCTGATTTCTTGGATTTTCCATTTCATTTGTCTGCATATTTTTTTTTTCTAATTTTAGTCTCATTCTTTATTAGGTGATTTCTGTCTGTTTTGAATGTGTAAGTGACATGAAGAATTCTATTTGCATAAAGATTTTTGGTAATCCAGCTTGTTCTCTTTTCCCAGTTGGAGGTATATGGGCGATATTTACAGGGATGACTTTTTATAGGTTGAGATGGTGCTGTCTGAGTGTTGGTGTTGATGCTAGAATGGTGTGGTAGCGAGCTGAATGTTATTTTTTGTGTAACATCACAAAGTATCTGGCAGTAGAGAGAGTGTACTACTATTCCTAAAGTGACAACAAAATGTGAATTTTTTTTTTTTTTTTTTGGGCATGGTGAGTTTTAAGGGGGCAGAAACAAACAGGAAACAGTCTATTTCAGAACAGAACAGACAACCAAACAGCACCAGCGATCCAAGGAAGGACGGACACAGCAATAGTTTATTCAAATGTCAACTTTAATGGAAACAGGACCCAACCTGGCCAAGTTTAGGAAAACCCTTCGTCAGGGGTCTCACAGGTTTCCACAGTACATTCATAGTTTCAAAGCAAGCGCTGCAATATCTGTGTTGAAAAGAAAAATAAGCTCTAATGTCAAAAGTAAAAGAATGCAGTCAACATCTGCTTAGAAGCAGCTCTGGTCCAATTCCAAGAGTCAGTAACCACCAAACCTTCAGCCAAAATTCAAAAAGCACAGTTAAATGTGACCTGATGTTTTAAGGGGGGACATCCTAAGTTCCATGGACAGGGGAATAGTAAACTAGGGCTCCAGAGTTCATATTGACATTCTGTCCAAACCTCATAGAATCCAGAAATCACTCTCATAGAGGAGAATTCATTCAATGATATCAACTGTAATGGTTTTGCTAGGTGGCTGAAACTGGCTGGGACTGGAATACATCAAAAGAGCACTCAGTGGCCAATTGGAGGTTTCTTCTTATTGGCTGCAGCTGGGGCTAGCTGGGAGCTGCTGCTGGACTTGCCCAAGCAGTAAGAGGACTAAAGGAGGGAGGGTTCACTTTTAGGGAGGCAAAACACAAAGCACAGAAAGTGCTTGTTTATGGAGGGGATGGCATACTGAGATCTAAGTGTATGGATCACTTTAGATTCAAAAACTGTCTCAACAATGACATTTAATGCTGGCTTCCTTCTGGCACAGGGCCAGTCTTGGAGTATGAGCCCTGAGATCTGTGTGGCTCAGACCCTGAAACTGCCTCTGAGGTAGGGAGCATAAAAGCAAAAGCTTGCTCTATGTGCCACAACCTCTGAGCCAGCCCCAAATTCAAAAGAAATTCATATCCTACAAGTTCACAAGATCTTGAGCAGCTTGTAATAAAAATAACATGATTAGGGAAATCCGAAGGCTCAAGCAGGGTAGTTGCAGAACTTAGTGGCACCCCTCCTCTTTTGGGCTGAAGTGCTCACAGACTAGACCGATTCAAAAGGGCAAGGCGGCTCCTCCCCCACACCTGGTGCTCAGGGTGGTCACCCTTCTTGCATGCCACTTTTACTTTTGTCAATCAATATCCCTCAACTCTAAATCTTTTCTTTTGTGTCCTGTTAGTCTGCGATTGTAAGCTCCAGGAGTAGGGAACTTTCTAATATCTGTAACATGCTGTGTTCATCTGTTAGTGTCACACAAATGATATGGACTGCTCCTGGAAGCAATTATCTGAGAACCGAGCTCTGGAAGCAAATCCTGATAATGGAATTCGTTGCCAGAGAATGTGGAAAAGGCGGTTAGCTTAGCGGAGTTTAAAAAAAGGTTTGGACAGCTTCCTACAGAAAAAGTCCATAGACCATTATTAAATGGACTTGGGGAAAATCCACTATTTCTGGGATAAGCAGTATAAAATGTTTTGTACTTTTTTGGGGATCTTGCCAGGTATTTGTGAGCTGGATTGGCCACTGTTGGAAACAGGATGCTAGGCTTGATGGACCTTTAGTCTTTCCCAGTATGGCAATACTTATGTACGTATGTACTTAAGTAATCATACATTACAGAAATAATCAAATCAAAATGGTTTGACTTGTCAGCCACAACTCAACATCCAGTCTGCACCTCCACCTCCAAATAAAACAAAAATGTTCATTAGCTAATTTTTTACATGATTTCAAATGTGTGTTGGTTATGAATATGACTAAGAACAGGCACCCCATGATTGTTTCTAAAGAGGAGAGGAAGTGCACCGCTGTGAACTGAGTGTACTACTTATCCATTTGGAAACCGTGTGCCACCCCTCTCCACAATGCAGGCATTCCAGCTGAAACCCAGCTATGTTGGGTCATTGCCACAATAAAGAATCCTGGTAATATCTCCAGGTTGTCTTTATCCTCTGGGCCACCTCTACTCTTCTGGTGTAAGAACATAAAATGAATCAACTTAAGATGAACATTGGTCTTGATGATAGCAATTTAAGATTAATGTACATAAGAACGATAGCTTTACAATTTGTTGTGTATGTACTCTAATGGATGTGTTACCAGGTGGAATCATCAATAAAAATGTTGACACATAAGCTGAACATTGGTCTTATTTTCATGACTTGTTTTGGTTGCCACAATGGTAACAAAACTGATTAAAACCTAGGAACTTTTGAGTTCTACACATCCTGAGATTAGCATGGCTTAGCAGGGTGTGAGGAAGGAGCTGTTGGACAGCAATACAGAGGCAAAACTGAACCAAAGAAAAGATATTTATTCATCATAGACAGATCAAGTTTCTCTCCCTCAGATGTGTGTTCAGTATTAAAAAAAAACATATAAACACTTTAAATCTCAGAGTTAAAAGCCAAATCCCCATACTAAATCCTAGTGCCAGATGACTTTTCTAGATCCACATGAACAACAGGAATTGGAGACTGATCCGGAAGAATTACATTAGCCAGAATTCCATTCTGCTGAGAATCAGTTTATTTTTAGAATTTGTCCCTCAGCGTTTCAGTATTTCACAATGCAGTGCAACATGATCTTGTCAGGCTGTCTATGGGAGGCTGACCAGTACCAAAAGGCCACTGCATGTTCAGGCCAAGTTGCCAGCTGTGGACACTTTCTGCCAACATTCTGTGCCTCATGAACACTTCCCTACAAGCACAACAAATTCAGTTCTCCACAATAGCCCTATGAAGAGGAATCCACTCAATAAAACAAAATGGCCTGAAATTGTCTTAATTACAGCTGTTTTCCTTCCTAACAGGGATCTAGCAAGCTAATCACTCTAATGACTTTTAAAAAGAGGTTTAAGGGCATTAAGTGCCCAATTTTAACAACAACAAAAAAAGCAAAAGAGCTTAAAAAAAAATCAGGGCGGGGGGGGGGGGGGGGGCTGCAAACAAGGAAAAACAAGGAAGAGGGGACTTGAGATAAACAAACAAAATCTTCAAATGCTTCGATTAAAATACACCCAAGTACAAAGCAATACTGCACATCCCATTTGACAAACTGGCACCCTAGCTTTTGAGTGAGGGCTGCTGTGACATGTTTCTACATGTCTGTTTGGCAGACAGACATGAAGTGTCCCAGCTGACTTTTCATTTCAAGTGTGGACAGCTTGGAATTTCACACTGAGAAGTGCTATAAAAAAGCCTGACTCTGGTACACCAATTTACTTTTCACTTTCTTAGATGCTGCAGCTCAGGAAAGAGAAACATACAAATGTGACAGCAGATAAAGGCCAAATGGCCCATTCAGTCTGCCCAACTTCCGTAACCCTTAACTCCTCCTTTTTCCTAAGGGATCCCACATGCTTGTCCATGCTTTCTTAAACTAACACACGGTCCTAACAAAGTCCTCGTTGCCACAACCTCCATCGGGAGGCCATTCCACGCTTCCACCAACCTTTCTGTAAACAAATACTTTCTTAGATTCCTCCTAAGCCTATTTCCTCTTAACTTCATCATATGCCCCCTCATTCCAGAGTTTTCCTTCATTTGAAAAAGCTCTCTTTCTAAACATTAATACCCCTGAGATATTTAAATGTTTCTATCATATCTTCTCTTTCCCTCCTCTCTTCCAGCATATACATGTTGAGGTTCATAAGCCTGTACTTATATGTTTTATGTACAAGACCGATTACCAATTTTGTAGCCGCTCTCCGGACCGACTCCATACTGTTTATATCTTTCCATAGGTGTGGTCTCCAGAACTGCACACAGTACTCTAAATGGGGCCTCAAAATCACCTCTTTCTTCCTGCTGGTCATCCCTCTCCTTATGCACCCAAGCATTCTTCTGGATTTGACCGTTGCTTTTTCTACCTGTTTGGCCACTTTAAGGTAATCAGACACAATCACCCCCCAAGTCCCGCTCTTCCTTTGTACACAGCACTTCACCTCCTATACTGTACTGTTCCCTCGGATTCTTGCGACCCAAGTGCATGACCCCGCATTTTTTAGCATTAAATCTTAGTTGCCAAATATCGGACCATTCCTCAAGCTTCGCTATGTCCTTCCTCATGCCATCCACACCCTCTGGGAAGTCCACCTGTTGCAGAGTTTGGTATCATCTGCAAAGAGACAAACCTTACCAGATAGCCCTTCCGCAATATCACTCACAAAGACGTTAAAAAGAGCTGGCCCTAGGACTGATCCCCGCGGTACTCCACTGATAAAATCCTTATCTTCAGAGCAAACTCCATTTACCACTACCCTCTGAGGCTCATTTTCAAAGCACTTAGCCTCCCAAAGTTCCATAGAAACCTATGGAACTTAGCCTCCCAAACTGCTTTGAAAATATGCCTCTCTGTCTCCTTCCGTTCAACCAATTTTTAACCAAGTCAGTTACTCTAGGTCCCATGCCGAGGGAACACGGTTTATTTCTGAGTTGCCTGTGCGGAACTCTGTCAAAGGCCTTGCTGAAATTCAAATACACCACATCCAGAGTCTCTCCCACATCCAACTGTTTGGTCACCCAGTCGAAAAAAAATCCGATTCGTCTGATACGACCTGCCTTTAGTGAAGCCACGCTGCCTCGGGTCCTGCATTCCATTCAATTTGAGAAACCTCACAATTCCCCCCCCCCCTTTAGAAGTGTTTCCATTAGTTTACTCAGCACAGAGGTCAGACTGGCAGGCCTGTAATTCCCAACCTCCTCCTTACTTCCACTTGTGCAAAGGGACCATATCCGCCCTTCTCCAGTCCTCCAGGACCACACCAGATTCTAAGGAAGCACTGAAGAGGTCAGTCAGTGGAGCTGCCAGAACTTCTCTAAGTTCCTTGAGCACCTTTGGATGTATCCCATCAGGCCCCATCGCTTTGTCTACTTTTAGTTTAGCTAGCTCCTCACAAACACTGTCCTCCGAGAATGGGTCTTCGTCTATCATACATCCATCTCCTTTTGCATTTGTTTTCTGCAGTCCTACCTTCGGCCTTTCATCTGTGAACATAGAACAGAAAAAATTGTTAAGCAGTTTACCCTTTAACCTTATCAGCTTCCACATATTCCTCCCCTTCTGCTTTGAGCCTCACAATGCTATTTTGGCATTTCCTCCTGTCGCTTGCATATCTGAAAAACATCTTATCCCCCAATTTTACCGTTATTAGCTATCTTTTCTTCCGTTTGCTTCTTCACTTTCCTGACATCTTTTCCAGCTTCTCTTAGCTTAGCCAGGTATTCTTGCCTGTCTTCTTCTTTCTCAGTCATCTTATAATCATATGAAGGCTAACCTCCTTTCCCTTACCTTTTCAGCTACTATGTTTGAGAACCAGAGCGGCTTTCTTTTCCTTTTATATATTCTTCTAACATAAAGGTTTGTCATCTTTAAAATAGCTCCTTTCAATTTTGCCCACTGATGTTCTACTTCCTTCAGCTGTTCTCATCCAACTACCTCTTCCTTGAGAAATTTCCCCATCTTGGCACAGTTAGTTCTTCTGAAATCTAGGACCAACAATCGAATAAGCTCTCTCCTCTTGTGTCTTGATATTGAACCACACTATTCGGTGATCACTAGATGCCAAATAGTCTCACACTATAACATCAGAAAGATTCTCTCCATTTGTAAGCACCGAGTCCAGAATAGTTCCATCCCGCGTTGGTTCCATTACCCACTGCTGAAACAATTCTTCCTGTAAGGAATCCAAGATCACTTTTGCTTCTGGATGACACAGCAGGAAAGCCACAAATGACATCTGGCATATTAAAAATCACCTGTCAGTACTACTTCCCCTTTCATAGCAATCTTGTGGATGTCTTCAATTAAGTCTCTGTCCATTTCTTCTGACTGTGGAGGTGACCTGTATATGACGATGTAAATACGTTTTCCTTTCCCTCTTTCCAGTTTGACCCACAGCGCTTCGTCCGTATCCCATGTGTCCTGCAGTTTTGTCACTAATATTCTTAGCAAATAATGCTACTCCTCCACCCCTTTTTCCTACCTGAATAGATTATAGCCAGGTATAGCTATATCCCAGTCATCGTTCTCCATGAACCATGTCTCTGTGACTGCCACTAAATCCAAATCTGCTTCAATCATTGTAGCCTCTACATCTAGAAGTTTGTTTCCCATAGTGTGGGCATTGGTATACAAGGCCCTCCAGGTGTTACTTCCCCCCCCCCTTCTATAGGGCCATTCCAATGTCCTACTTTCCTGATGGTTATTTATGGCTTTGGGACCTTTATTACCCATTCCCAGCAAGTTTAGTTTAAAGCCCTCCTTAGTACCTTAGCCAGACTGTTGCTGAAGACACTCCATTCCTTCCTTGATAGAAGGACACCATCACTACTCAGTAGCTACTACTACTACTTATTTCTATAGCGCTACCGGACGTACGCAGCGCTTCACACTGACACTCCATTCCTTCCTTGATAGGACACCATCACTACTCAGTAGCTACTACTACTACTTATTTCTATAGCGCTACCGGACGTACGCAGCGCTTCACACTTGAACATGTCTTGGAAGATCATCCCATGGTCTAGGAAACCAAAGCGCTCACGCCGGCACTATCTACACAGCCACACATTTAGGTCCAGGAAGTGAGCTTCTCTCATTTGGCCTTTACCTTCAATAGGGAGGATAGATGAGAACACCACCTGTGCACCTAGGTGCTTCACCCTCCGACCTAAAGCCATGAAGTCTCGTTTGATATGTTCAGTAGGATACTTAGCAGTATCATTTGTGCCCACATGGATGAGCAGCATAGGAGAGTAGTGAGTAGACTTGATGAGTCTAGGCATTTCTTTGCTAATGATTGATCAGATCGCTTCTCTGCTTCTTTTATAACCTTGCTCATATACACCTTGCTCATATACAAGACAACCTCTCTAGGACTCCTGATGAAGGATTTGATACTGACAGCCTGTGTTGAGTCCCGTTGTCTCTTCACACTATATTATCCTGAACATATGTGAATTGTGCACCACTGCTGAATCAAGGCCATCTCTTGAAGAATTCCTGGTTCACCCGTCTGGTCATTTCCCACTGTGCTATCTGTGTTGGTTCGTGTGGGATTACTTTGATATTCTCCTTCCTTTGTACACCAATTTACTAGCATCCTATATTAGTAACATTTTATCTACAACCATCAAGCACTCCACCAAGGAGTGATTCTCTCAGGGTTTAAACCGAAAAGAAAGCAGCCTTCTCTGCTTCTCTTAAAACAGAGCGGTATGGATGCACAAGGTGCAAAAACTGCTCTTGCTTCACCATCTCCAAGTCCAGTAGGTGTGTCTCACAGGGTGAAACTATAGATTAGTACAGTCCTGCACCCCTCACTCTTTTCTATTAATTGCAACCCTCCCCCCCCGCTATATTATTTTAGGATTTAGCTCCTGTTAATGGCAGAGATTCTTTCATGAGCAACCTTGTTCTAAAGTTATAGGGAAAAGGTAACATAAAATGGTCTTGCTTTTTCACATTTCCCACCTCCCTATTTTTATTTCAAGCCTACTGCTAGCTTAATTTCTTTGCATCTGTTATTTTTACACTAATGTTTTGGTCTCTGCCTGTCATATTAATTGGAGATCATTTAATACTATTTTCAGTATAGCTGACAGCACTTCCAGCTCCGACATTCCTCAACAAGAATAAAAGTATAAAGAATGACAAAAAGGGACATTTGGTTTGTGCTTTTGCTCTGGGAATTTTAATTTATGTAAAAATGCAAACTGAATAGACTTTATTCACATAAAATCTCCAAATTAAAGCAGAAGAAGCTATTTGCATGTATTAAAACATTTATGCTCTCTAATAAAATTTTCACATGCACTAATCTCTGAAACAAACTTAAAAGTACAAAAACAGGCCAAAAGAGAGCCAAAATGTTTACACATGCACTCTGCCCCAAAGAATGACAATAGCTGTCTGCCTTGTTTTTATGTTAAAAAGTCACAGAAGTATGACTGCTGTATTAGTTCACAAAATTATGCACAAATAATGGTCAAAAGCAGCAGGCGATACCTTTCATCAACTAGGCTAATGTCCTATTTTTCTTTTGGAGAAACAAAATTAACTTGCTCTTTTAAGCCTTTGTACTTTGCATTTACATAACCCGAAACACAGTTTAAAGCAAGAACTGGACAAGATTTTAAAATAAAAATGATCAAAACTGGTGGTTCAGTGACAATATTCTGCACTCTTATGTGGAAGGTCCCTGGTTCAAACTCAGAGCTGTGTCATCTGCTTTCTGGGTTGGCTAGAGCTAAGGATACCTGGGAAACATCCACAGCCCCTCTTCCAGTGAGGGGAGAAAGGAATCAGCCTTTGCTGGGATCTTGCCAGGTATTTGTTACTTGGATTGGCCACTGTTGGAACAGGATACTGGGCTTGGACCTTTTGTCTGTCCCAGTATGGAGATGCCTGTCCCAGTATAGGGATGTCTATGTACTTATCACTCAAATGGCCAAAATCACAGCACATAAGCTAAAAAAAAAATGGGATAGAGTCACTCAATTTTGAAAGAAATACACTGACTGCCCATTTAATTTGGGATAGATTCAGATTTTTTACTTCTGCTTTTAAAAATTATATGAGTATAGTACCATCTTACCTTTCAGATACTATAAGGATCTGTACTTCTGGAAGTTCCTTGTGATCTGTATAAGACTTTCTTATTAAAATACCATCGATGAAACCTCGGGGGAGGGGAGTGGAAAGGGGAGTTTTAGAACGTAGGTAGGGAAGAATGTAGGGGGTGGGGAGGGGGATGGGTGGTTCGGGTGGAGGGAGGAGGGAAAGATTGTATGAGGAGTTAAGCTCTATAACCTTGATGGCGTTAATAAGACTTTGCTGATAACAGGTTGTTTATGATTTCAAATTACTGGCTATTGAATATGTTAATCAGCTTTGTAGATTCATCAATAAGAATGCTGTAATAAAATAAATGCAGAAGCGCCAAATAGTAAGAGTGCTTTAGACTCACAGCTTATTCAGTAAGTTAAATGCAGTTGGTCTGTTATAGGTCAAATGTTCTATATGAATAGAAAGAGGGGACAGATATGATATTTACAAATTTGGAAACAGCTTATAGCAGTTGCTCTTTAATGAGTACAGACTATAATTACCTCTTTGTGGATTCATTTGTAAAAGCTTTATCTTTGTACTGTTTTCAATTAAAAACGTTGAAACATAAAATACCATCGATGAAACAATGTAAGTTATCTTCAACTAGGAAAAATACACAGGAAAGTTTAGTACTGGAACAAATTAAGGGTATCTAGGCTGGAAAAGATGTTATGAAATTTCTTAGACTAGTTAAAACTTAGCTATTTGAACAATGGTTAAATTATGCTAACTTAAAGTGATTTGGTTGTTCGATCAGTTATGTTGACGTACTAAAACCTGGTGGTTTGAGCAGTGGTCAGATTATATTAGCTTGAATGACCTGTATTTTGGCCAGTTAGGAAATTTTATGAATTAGTTAAGATTTTATATGGTGAGTTGTTTTAAAATTTGCTTATGTAGTCAGGAAATGTATTGGCGAGATACAATCAAACCCAACCTTAAGCTGTTTTGAACCTCTGTTGGGACAGCAGTAGATTAGAAAAAATTAAATTAGATAAATATAGGGTTCTACAAGGAGCCCCAATGTACTGCCTCAAGATCAAGAACATTACTGCAATGACCAGACTAGATACATGATGGGGGGGGGGGGGGGAAGAGGAGAGTGTATACATAGGATAACAATCCCTACACAGTTGGTTTTTGAGGACAAGGGCCCACCTTCTGACCACTGAACTATTGCATTTAGATAGACTGGAAATGTATGCCTACATTCAGTGCCTGTCATGCATATACAATGTCTTACAGAGGTCTTTATAACCTGTGTGAGTATTTTTTTCACATTCTTCTGTATAAAAGACATATACATTAAAATAGGAAACTGTTTCAGAAATATATACAGTATAACATACTTATACTGTTAATGTAAAAAAAAGAATTATAGAAATATTTAAAAAGTAATTAAGAAGAAACAATTTGGATTACAGAAGTCTTCACACACCTTCACTCAATATTTGGGGGAAGCCTTTTCTCCAACCAGGGTCAACTCTACCACAAGTAACATAGGACAGCACATGAAAGCTGCTGTCAGAATATGGTGTCTGAGGACCCACCAGCTCAAACTCTGTTGTGTCTAGCCCCACTGGGAATTGCATCAGAGGAGATGGCAGAGCTTAGTGCACGCATGCTCAAATGCCTGCTACCATGCAGCGTCTGGATAATGTGAAGAATGGAAGTAGGGTGAGAGCGGCTGAGCAGAGGGTATGGAATGGAAGAAGAAATACTGTGATGTTGGTGGTAGTAGAGGTGAATGGCTAAAGGTTCCCACCTTGGGTATCCATGCTATCTGCTGAGGAATGTAACATGGCACAAGTTATAGCTATCTGCCTGTGCAGGAAACCCAGGGCAGATGCTGGCCATGCCCCTTACAATCTCCATACAGCCTTTATTCTTAATGAAAATGGAGTTCCTTTTTATTTTTAATGTATTTTTAGTTTTAATCGTATATTGCCATGTCTTAGCTGGTCCAATTTTGATGATTAATCGAGTTTTGTAAACAGACATTAACTTTTGCAACTATCATACCACACTTTAATAAACATCCCCTTAGTTCCGTCAGGTTGACTTGGGTCTACTATTTGTTTTTCAGTATAACACCACCGACATAATACAGTAATAAATGGGAATGTTCCTAGAAACATTCCCATTTATTACTGTATTATGTATTTTGATTTAACTCATGCCTTTTCATTAGTAGATCAATGCAAGCTACAATAAGGCATAGTAGGTAGGCATTTCGCCTGTCCACAAACGGATTACAATCTAAGTTTGTATATGAGGCAACAGAGAGTTAAGTGATTTGCCCAAGATCAGTGAGCATCAGCTGGATTTGAAAATAGCTTTCCTGGTTCTCAGCCTGATACTCTAACCATAGTCTACTCTTCAACTCCTATCTGACCACATCTTGATCTCATCTGCCCATGGCAGAAGGTGTTTACATAATAGTATTTCATAGTCCACTTGTAAGTTTCTGTTAAACTGTAACTTGTATTATATACTTAATGTTATTTATGTCTTATATAAGAAAGGTTGCAAGCAAAACAAATATTAAAAAAAAAAAAGGTCACCTTGCCTAATGCTGTAATTTTCTAAATACTAGAATTGCTTAATGCCATGTTTGGGGGGGGGGGGGGGAGGGAGGAAACAGCAGTAAGATTTGGTTACAATAAATTATCAAATATATATATATGGAGAAAAAAAATACAATTTACCCACACAATTCACACCAGAAACACACTCAGCAGGCCAATTAGGTTACTGAACAGATGTTTGATCACAATGGCTCTGCTTGGTAGGAATGCCAGCTAGCCATCTATTATTCATCCTTTAATATGCTTCTATACAAGAGCAAACAAGTGAATATTTTGCCTAAAACTACTTCTGTTACTACAGAGGCTATGTGAAAACTAAATTTGTGGATTTGCTTCACGTTCTCACTGTCATTTCATTACTAACAGTGCAAAGGAGAAACTAGATCTTACATGATAACTTTCTAATAGCCCTTCCCACTATTCCAGAACCTGTGGGATAGTTGTGTCCATCAACCAGCAGGTGGAGATAGATGACTGAAAACTGAGTTGAGACATCTCTCTCTCAGCATCCAGTCCAGCTACTCAGTATTTACGCAGACAAGCAGTAAGGAGAAATATCAGAACACAACCACTTAAACTCCTTACTAACACTAATCACACGAGCAAACATATGTGGACCTCTCTCATCTGTGGACAACTTGTAGAACACGAGATTTACGCAGAAAGCACCATGCAAGGTTACAATTGTTATCTGACATTACGTCACACTGGCTAAAGATCTCAGAAACCTCAGGTGGGCCTCTGGAATAGTGGGAAGGACTAATGGAAAGAAAATGATCAGATAAGACCTAATTTCTCCTTCCATTACATAGCTTTACTCCAGAACCCGGGGGATGTTCAAAATAAACCCCTAGAGTGGGTGGGATCCTGGCACCACTGCCCTGAGAACCGAAGCCCCAAAATGGGCTTCCGACTGTGCTGCAACGTCCACCCTGTAGTACATGGTAAAGGTATGTAGCATCTACCACGTTGCCACCTTGCAAATATCCACCAGAGACAGTAAGGCAATTTCCGCCCAGGATGTCACTGTATGCCTTGTAGAATAAACCCACAAGGCCAGAGGAGCATGCTTTCCCGCAAGCAAAATATGCTGGCACAATAGTCTCCCTTAGCCATCTAACAATTGTGGGATGGAAGCCATAACAACAAGCTTCTGATTACCACAAAGCACAGTCTGTTCGATTTGCGAAACTCTTTTGGGACGTCCAAATATCTGAGGACTCTGTGCATGTTGAGAAGCTTCAAGGAAGAATACTGTGCCTCTTTGTCCTCTCCGCAAAAGGATGGAAACTCTGCAGATTGGATGCGATGAAATGCTGATACCACTTTCAGAAGAAAGACAGGAACTGTGTGTGCAAGGAGACCCCTGCCTCCAAAACGTTAAGAAAGGGATCCCCAACAAGAGAGACTGAAGCTCCAAAACCCTATGTGCCAATGCAGGAGCCAACAAAAACGCTGTCTTTAGTGTACGATCTTTCAAGGAGGCCTTCCAGAGTGCTGCAAAAGGAGGCTTCTGAAGAGCCAAGAGGACTAAATTGGTTTCCCTCTGGACATGGCGTATGAAAGGGAGGCTGCAAGTGGGCTGCTACCTGTAAGAATTGAATGATATCTAGGTGAGCTGCAAGAGACATTTTGTGCAGTCAGCCCCTGAAACAGACCAAAGCCCAACTGGAACTTTTAGGCCTGTCTGGAGAAATGCTATGTGGACGATCTGAGCAGAGAAGGGAGCAAGTCCTCATTTAGAACACCAGCTCTCGAACATCCTCCATACCCTCACATACACCTTAGATGCAGAGCACTTCCAAGCCTGAAGAAAAGGTAGAAATGACCAAATCAGAATAACCTTTTTGTCTCAACAGTGCCCTTTCAATGGCCAACATGGCCAAGTTGTAAGACCAAAGGGGCACAGATCCTCCATGAGCACCGGACCTTGCATCCAGTAGTTAAATCAGGTCCGCATACCACGGACTCCGCAGCCAATCTGGGGCTATGAGAATTCAACCCTGGTACAAAGCGATCCTTTTCAATATGCGGCTTACCATGGGCCAAGGAGGGAAGACGTACAGTAGATGTGTCTCCGGCCAGGGCTGCAGTAGGACATTGATCCCCCATTAAGCCAATTCATTCCTTTTCATAGCTTTCAAGTCCAGAAGCAGAGAACCCCCATCTATCAGTAGAAACCCCTGGCTGGATAGTTCCCACTCTCCTAGGTCCAAGGAGTGCCTGCTGAGAAAGTCCACCTCCATATTCAAGGACCCTGTGAGGTGAGCTGCCTTAAGCAGATTCTTCTCCACCCAACTCACAAGGAAGGTTGCCTCCACCGCCACTGGACGACTGCAGGTCCCATCTTGCTTGTTGATACAAGCCATTGCTCTCTCACTGTCGGAGAAAACGTGGACTGGGCCCACCGCCAAAAAGGGAGCAAACTTGCACAAGGCATTCTGCACTGCCCTCAACTCCAAGCAATTTATCGGCCACCAAGACTCCTGTTCCATCCAGGTGCCCTGTGCCAGATGGAACTTATAATGAGCTCCCCAACCCAAGTTGCTAGCATCAGTTGTCACTATCATTGTGTTTTTGGAAAGGAGCTTTGACGGTCAGATTCCTAGGTGACAATCACCACCGCATATTTTGTCTGGTAACCAGCGTCCAAGGAAGACGAGGGTTGTACTTCTGTGGCATCAGACACCAGCGCCTGAGAAGAAACTCCTGTAGCAGCCACACATAAGCCCTTGCCAAAGGCACCACGTCCATTGCAGTCTCTGACCCCAGAACCTTGGGCCTGCTTAAACTGAGAAAATGAATCTACTGAATCAGCTTCGACCTCCTGCGCTCCATGAAGATATTCTCTCGTACTGTCAACAGAATGCCAAGATATGGCAGCATCTTCTATGGAGTTAGTCTGTTCTGCTTGAGATTGATCACCCAACCCAATGACTGCAGAAGACGGACAACTTGTCTGTCACCTGCCATGCTGTCTGAATAGGATGCATGAATGGGCCAGTTGTCAAGATATGGGTGAATTCTGATTCTCTGGTGCTGAAGGAAGGACACCACCACCAGCCAAGCACTGCAAAAACGTAGAAACCTCTGATGCAGTGGCTATATGGGGTATATGAAAGTATATCTCCTTAAGATAGAGGGTGGTAAGATATTTTCCTGCTTGAACTGAGGCTATGACAGTGTCTCCATGCAAAAGTAGGACACTCAGAAGCAGTGATTTAGACCTTTTAGATCTAAGGCTGGATGAAAGGTTCCTTTCTTCTTTGGGACAATGAAGTAGCTCATTGTCCCAAAGAAGAAAGGCACCTTTCATCCAGCAGACAGATAGAAGATAGAGTATCTGCCTGGAGAACTGGAACAATGGCCCACAGCGCCAGCAAGGAATCTACAGTGGCTTGAACCTCAACCTCCTTGGTTCCCTTTCGACAAGGAGACTGCAAGAAGAGAGGCGCGACTGAGTGGGAGAACTCCCACTTGTAATCTTCTGGAAGAATATCCAGAACCCACTGGTCTTGACGTGATTTTTGACCACTCCTCCTGAAACTCCTGAAAATGTCCTCCCACCGGAAGAAGAAAAGAGAAGACCAACCTTGCATCACTGTGAAGCTGGAGGCATTGGGTGCTCCAGCTGACAGAGGAGAACTTCATGTCCACATGAAAGGAAGTTTGGGGTGCCTGAAAGTGGGACTTCTGAAAAGGCCAGTATCGTCTGCCATCTCAAAATCAAGAGAGAGAGACAGCTGAAGACAGATCCACTGTGGCTTGTTTTCCTTCAGTTCCTTCACCAAGTTACTGGGATCTTCTCCAAATAGCTACTTGCCCCAAAAGGACAGTTTAACTAGATGTGACTGAAGCTGCATCTACTGCCCAACGCCACAACCAGAGTTGCCGATGTGCAGCTAATTCATGTTATGTTAGGGCAGCTTGTAGCAGTGCTGAATATATAAGAAACATTTGCTGCGGTGTTTCAATACTAACAAAGTATATAGACTTCAAAATGCAATGTAAACGCATTTTATTCCTCCCCCGAATACATATTTCTATGTTGATAAAAGCATGCTGTTGAACTCCGTGTATACATTTAGTCACGGAGGGGCCAATGCAGAAAGCATTTCTGTGGGTTTAACCATGGGTTTTAGTGGCTGAGCAATACAGAAAGGGCTTCAGTGAAGGTGTTCTCGTGTGGAAAATCCTTAACACAAACCACATTAAAATGCACAGTAATGCAGTCATTATTGATTCTGCAGCAATATTTTAAAAGATTGTCTTTCATATTGTGTGTGGGAAAATTTCTGTTAGGTTCAGGGCAGCATATAAGGTTTGGTTGAGAGGCATGGGTATCTAGTGGCTTCTCCCCTCTCTCTCTCTCTCTAAGCAGACCACTGTGCCCTAAATTACTTTCAGCAACCCCCACTCCCTCTGGACCTGACTGTCCCCTTTTCTCCTGGTATTAAAAAAAAAAAAAAGTTGTCATGGTGGTCTAGTAGCTCCCCCCCTCCTGACCTGAATTTCTATTATATGGTAGGCTGGCGCTGGTCCTGCCCCAGTGCATCCTAGGATGTACTTCGCAGGGAAGGGTGAAGCCATTTTAAAGATGACGACACCATAGCAGCAGTGAGTGGGCATCACACCTGCCTCATTTAAGATATAAGGTCTGGGGGGGCTGGGCAAAGGGTAATAGGGGGTGCCACTAGGCAGCAAGGACCTTTTCTGGAAGTGGGGAGCTATTAGACTACCAGGAAACTTATTTTTGAAAATGGTGAGAGGGGGCCACTAGAATGCTGGGACAAGGATTTTTTTTTTTTAATATTAGGGGAAAGGGAGATCATAGTCTGACTGTTGGCAATTTTTATTTTATTTTATATATCACCCTTCCTGTCAGTGTCCGAGCCAATCCCTGCTCGGGCACTGATTTTGCAACGAGCTACAGATTACTACTGCATTGAACTCCTGACAGTAATCTACATGCTCATTGCTTATAGCATGCTTTAGCAGTTTTGCACCAAATTTCAGGGTAGAGTCATGTGCTACGCCGGTTCTACCATGAGACTTTTTGTATCAGCCCTATCAGCGAAAAAGGGCAATTTTAAAACCAGGTAACTGGCCTTTGAAACATGTTCTCTATGCATGGATATTTATACGTGTGGGATAATTTTCTAACTTTTGCAGCAGGAAACTGAAGACTGACACAGACCACCACAGAAGTTAACATAGTAAAACACCCATCTGGAGCCTGAACAGAATTTCAGAAACACCAGCCTGCAAAACATACTGCCTGCTGTACACAGCGACGCAATTCCCTTCTCCAATTAGCCCATGAAGTCACGGATCATCTGAGTCCCTCTTACAAGTTTGCAGTGGGCCCTTTTCCAAATGTTGCCATGGTTACCCTATGCTACTGCTCTCCTGAGAGCTCAACTCCAAACAGAGGGGAACTGCTAAAAGGCATGAAAAACCTCAAAAATAAATATGTTTTATTCATAGACCAGGAAATGACATGGGTTCTTGTGAACTGACCAAAGCTCCTGTATTGGAAATTTGAGATATCTTAATTTTATGGACTATAATTGTTTCCCATCATTCCCATTTTTAGTCAACCATGAAATGTTTAGAGAACTGAGAGAACCTTTAACAAGTTGAAAAGTGCACGTTTATATTGAGATAAAATGGTGTATTTCCCATTCCTCTGTTTGCAAAAGCATGAATGTTTGTTCAGGGACTGGGTGTGAAGAGACATGGCAAAGTCCACTTGATAATGATATACCACCATTTGGAGAATCATCACAGCAGTTTACAATAGCAAACATTATCAAAAGAAAAGAAATATAAAAGCACAAAAACTTTAGACATGTACACACACACAAACGGGGTAGAGTCAAAAGACAACATCAAGAAATATTTTTGCACAGAAACATTCCACTAGATGTCCGGAATGCCCTCCCAAAAGAGGTGATGGAAGCAAAAAAAGTGCTGGAATTCTAAAAAGGAATGGGATAAACCTAGTGGGTCTCTAAAAGGCATGATAAAAACCAAACGGAGCACTTCAGCTATAAAATGACTTTCACACCACTAAGAAATTATGGGCAAAGTAACCTGCACTGTGCAGCAAAAGTACAAAGGGCCATGTTGGTCTTTCTCTGCTCTAATTTGCTACGTTACTATGTGTTTGTGTGTGCCTTTGTGCTTAGGCAATGTGGAAA
Source organism: Microcaecilia unicolor (assembly GCF_901765095.1). Classification (NCBI taxonomy): domain Eukaryota; kingdom Metazoa; phylum Chordata; class Amphibia; order Gymnophiona; family Siphonopidae; genus Microcaecilia; species Microcaecilia unicolor. Next base: position 49,791,271 of record NC_044040.1, read on the forward strand.
ATAAAGAGCAGACCAGACCTATATGACAGACTATTCTTTACACATGTTCCTGGGCGTGTACATATGCACGCCTGACACGGCCATGTTTCATTCAAGGGGCTGCTTCAGGGGCAATTGATTACCAATTAGTGTGAAATTAATGCTTCACCAAACCGATATACACAGCATCTCTGACCCAAGCATCAAAGCTGTCAATCATGTGTAGTGAATAAAGTCTATGTCATATAGGACCAGTCTGTTCTTCTTTGTTTTCTATATTGAATGTTGCAACCCATCTTCCTTGCTGCTTTTATCAGATTTGTGCTTATGCATACAGTCTGAGCCACTCCAAGAGGCGCTATTGCTTGAGCAAAAAAAACACTTAAAATGTAATGCAGATTAAATACTTGCTACGTAAAATTTAGGCTGTTGCCATCCACTTTTTCATTGGCCTCACGGAGGCACCTAAGAGACTATTTCTATTGGAAAGTCAATGAAGGCTCATATTGCACAAAAACAGCACATCTACCTGCTGAATGTATCTTTGGCTTCCTGAGATTAACATCAAATTACTTTCTAAGCTCATCTATGATGCGCTAATATTTCTACCAATACGCGCCCGCAGTTCATTTAATTTGTCCACAAATCAACAAAATCAGGTGTGATTCAATTAACACCTTTCTCCTCGCCAGTCTGGCTTCAGGGTATATCACTTAAACATCAGCAAACAAGAAAAGTGAGACACAAACAGCAAATGAGTTGTAAAATGAAGGGGCTTCCTTGGCAGGTGTACTTGACAACTTTTAGTAACACATCTGTCTGCCTTCATTCAGGTCACACCACCTTGACATGGATTCAGTCAATCCAAGCTGTGTTCCCTTATGGGGAAAGCACTTGACAATGTAATCCGCATGTAACACAAAATGCAAGGCAATACATAAAGAACTAATTCAAATGCAATTTTCACTTCGGCTTTAATTTACACCCCCTTTTGCGTTCACGAGCTTCTCAGTACAAAATTGTTAAGACTAGAAAAATTCCACAGCAACCACTATCTCTACAGTGCTGTCTTGTAAATGTTGTAAAATGACAGAAGAAAGGCAAACTTTTACAAAAGTAAGTCCAAAACAAAAAAAAGGAGGGAATGACCAATAGCTAACCAAACCCAGAGGTAAATATGGAAATACAAATTTATCGAGTAGCAAACAAAACAGACGTGATAGGGAATCTTGCTTCGGCAGTACAATGCCTGTTTCACGAGTCAGTGTATCTGGTGTATTATCAAAAAGCTTGTACAACCTCTGATTCCAAATAAACTCATGTGATGCTCTGAAGCAGCTCAGTATTTATTTGTTGCATTTGTATCCCACATTTTCCCACCTATTTGCAGGCTCAATGTGGCTTACATTTATCCGCCATGGAGATTGCCATTCCAGAGTAAAAGATACAAGCGGTATTACATAAAGAACATAAGTGATATAGTAGAATTAAGCAAAACAGGTATAACTAGATCAAATTTGGAATGATACAGTGATAATGCATTACTGTTCATATAATACATTAAAGTTCAAAAAATGGGTTGATGCGGTATGCCTTGTTGAATAGGTAAGTCTTCAGTAATTTCCGAAAGTTGGTTGTCGCCCATTTTTTTCACGTCAAGTGGTAATGCATTCCATAGCTGCGTGCTTATGTAGGAAAAGCTAGATGCATGTGTTAATTTGTATTTTAGTCCTTTGCAGCTGGGGAAGTGTAGATTCAGGAATGTGCGTGCTGATCTTTTAGTGTTCCTGGGTGGCAGGTCTATGAGGACTAACATGTAGACCGGGGCATCTCCGTAATGATTTTATGAACCAGGGTGCAGACCTTGAAGTGGAAGCCAGTGTAGTTTCTCTTTTAAGGGCACTTTCGTATTTTGTTTTACCAAATATGAGTCTGGCTGCAGTATTTTGGGCTGTTTGAAGCTTCTTGATGATTAGTTCTTTACAACCAGCGTAGAGTGCATTGCAATAGTCTAGGTGACTTAGTACCATTGATTGGAATGCTTGGAATGCCCTCCCGCGGGAGGTGGTGGAGAGGAAAACGGTAACAGAATTCAAACGTGCTTGGGATAAACATAAAGGAATCCTGCTCAGAAGGAAGGGATCCCCAGAAGCTTAGCCGGTGGTGGGAGGCAGGGCTGGTGGTTGGGAGGTGGGGATAGTGCTGGGCAGACTTATATGGTCTGTGCCAGAGCCGGTGGTGGGAGGCGGGGCTGGTGGTTGGGAGGCGGGGATAGTGCTGGGCAGACTTATACAGTCTGTGCCCTGAAAAAGACAGGTACAAATCAAGGTAAGGTATACACAAAAAATGGCACATGTGAGTTTATCTTGTTGGGCAGACTGGGTGGACCGTGCAGGTCTTTTTCTGCCGTCATCTACTATGTTACTATGTTACTATGATTGTACCAGACTACAAAATAGTTCCCTTGGGAAGAAAGGTTTTTTCCATATTTTTATTAAGGTTTTCCAAACATAATACAGAAAAGCAAACAAAAACAACAAGCCATGGCAAACAAACAAAAGTAAAAATCAGAACAACATTATCCCCGTTCCATGACAATACCTCTGGACAAATAAACTAGATGCGGGAAGTCAAGTAGTGCTATTGGGTTCCTGACAATAAAGGTCCAACCGGGCCCAAGTCCTCAAAACCGACTTAACATTACGATGCCTATGGGCCAGTATTAGTTCATATTTTCGGTTCACACACACGTAGCTCCACCATTCATTATAATTTAGATGGGTCTCTGTCTGGTTTGGGTATAACAATAATCGTTGACTGGTAAAATGAGCCAAGTTGACCCTCATGCAATAAAAGGGTGTTATAGAGGATTTGCAACTTCGGCACGAGCAGATCCGCGAACGCCCGATAGAAGTCCACAGTAAAACCATCATTCCCTGGTGATTTACCGGTAGAAAGGGAATGAATTGCATCCGAAATCTCTTTGTGGGAGAAGGGTTGTTCAAGGAGCGATTTTGTGAGGCATCTACTAGAGGCCTGTCAAGATGGTTCCCAAAGGCCCCAAAGGACTCCATAGAGAATTGAACTTCTGAGTCAAATAAGTTGTTGAAATAAATCTGGAATTGCTGCGCAATGGCGTCATCCGTAGTATGGATGACCGCCAAGGAGTCCACAATTTGCGAGATCCTATTCCTACTCCGTTTAGTTTTAAGGTATTGTGCAAGGAGGTGACTGGCTTTATTACTCTCAGCATACAATGTGGATTTAGACATGTGAATTAGGTCCAGCGCCACTTTGGAGAGGGTGGTATTAAAATCATATTTTAAGTTCTGTAAGCTCAAAAGGGTAGCCGGATCGTTATCTGCAAGGAACTTATTTTCCAACTGCTTAATTTTGGCTGATTTATCCAACAAGTCTGTTTTATGCCTATGATTTTCCATGGCAGAATAACTTATTATGTGACCTCTAATAGTAGCCTTAAAAGCATCCCACCAGAGCAGCGCTTTATCCTCCTCCAAGACATTAAAATAAAAGAACTCATCCATTTTGGATTTAGTAAATCGAATAAAGTTGACATCCTGCAACAATAGGGAGTTAAATCTCCAAGGCGGTCTACCCTGGCCAGGTAGTACAATATTTAAACTGAGAGACACCGGTGAGTGATCGGAGACAACTCTACCAAGAATGTCTGCACTACACGCCTGAGGTAAGAAACTCGAGGAGATTAAAAAATAGTCAATTCTCGAAAAGCTGCCATAAGGAGGAGAAAAAAAAAAACGTGAAATCCCTCTCTGTGGGATGGAAAACCCACCAAGGATCCACTAAACCCAGGGTTGTCATTAGGTCTTGGATTTTAGGAAGCGCTAAAGAGGCAAGCAGACTTCCTGTCCAGAATAGGATCCTGCACTTGATTGAAATCGCCCCCAAGTACGATATTGCTGGATCCAAAGGAAACAATCTCTGAGAGTAAATTATGAAAAAACAAGGGAGAGTCAGAATTTGGGGCATACAAGGTGCCAAGCAACAAATTGGAATCATGGAGCTTTAAGTCGACCAATATCCACCTACCCTCATTGTCAGAGCATTGTTTTACAGTGGAAACTGGAAGGGATTTACGAGCTAGAATTGCAACCCCATTTTTTTTATGCGCTGCAGAGGAAGCAGCAACAAGAGAATAGAACTGGTCCTGGAATCCCACCACATCAGAGGCAAGGAGATGTGTCTCCTGCACTAGAATAATGTCTGCCTGCAGTCTTCTAAAGTATATTAGTACCTTCTTATGTTTTATAGGATTATTTAAACCTTGCACATTAATAGAAATTATTTTCATGCAGAAAAAGTAAAAGTACAATTTTGGTGGTGATGATGAGCATTAGGCACAATAATAGCAAAAAACTGCAAAAGGGAGCATGAGAATCAAAGTATTAGCCAAGAAAACTAGATTCCCACACAAATGCGAGAAAAGGATATGAGAGAGGTACAGATGAGAGTTCTGGACACCAGAGCAACACAACCAGCATCCAAGAAATCCCAGCAGAAAGGCAGCATTTAACATATAGAACAGCACATGTGCAGCAACATAAGTAGAATTCCCCTTGAGAGTGCAGACTGCCAGCGAAAGCAGAGAGTGGCAACTGCAATGTACAAGAGTTAAAGCACAGCATAAAAACCACATGTTCTGTGACCAGAGATGAAGCACCATGGCTTTCAAGTGTAAGATTTCTGTCAATTGTGACTCCAAGAATTTTAAGGCTGTCTGATACAGGGAGGGGAAGATTTGGTGTGATTATAGTGGTGAATTTACTTGTGTTATGTTGTGATGAGAGGACAAGACTGTGTTTTTTCTGCATTAAGTTTTAATTGAAAATCATCCACCCAAGAATTCATGATTTGGAAGCTGTGGTTGATTTCATTAGTGATTTCTTTTAGATCATATTTGAACGGGATATAGATTGTGACATCATCTGCGTAAACGTATGAGTTGAGGCCATGGTTGGATATCGATTTGGCCAGAGGTGTCATCATTAGGTTGAAGAGGGACGGTGAAAGTGGTGATCCTTGGGGAACTCCACATTCTGGTTTCCATGGAGCTGATGTGTTCGAATTAGATGTAACTTGGTAAGATCTAGCATTTAGGAAGCCTCTGAACCAGCTAAGAACATTTCCTCCAACTCCGAAGTATTCTAGGATGTTTAATAATATTTTGTGGCTTACCATGTCGAATGCACTGGACATATCAAATTGTAGGAGAAGTATATTGTTGCCAGTTGCAATTGCTTGTTTAAATTTAGTTAGGAGAGTGATTAGTACTGTTTCAGTAGTATGGTTGAACCGAAATCCTGATTGAGAGTTATGAAGAATTGAGAATTTGTTTAAGTAGTTGGTGAGTTGCTTGGTTACCACACTTTCCATTAGTTTGGTTACCAGAGGGATAGATGCTACTGGGCGGTAGTTGGTTAAGTCACTTGTTTTTTTCTTTGAATATTTAGGTATTGGGGAAAGTAAAATATTTCCTTTATCCTTCGGGAAGAATCCGTGTTGTAACAAAGTTCAAATACATTGTGAGGTCCAGGGCCGGTCTTAAGGCGAGGCAGGCGAAGCGGCCGCATAGGGCCTCGCGCTCAGGGGGGCCCCGCCCCGACCGCAGCTCCAGTCCCCCCTCCCAACGGTGCACAACGATGGCGGTGTGGTGGGGCGGTCCACCCCAGATGTCAGCGGGGGGGGGGGGGGGGGGGGGGGTGCTCCGAGTCCGTTCCCGCTGCTGCGTCCCACTCCCACCCTGTCCTGGATTTTAAAAAATGATTTTGAAGCGCTGGAGTGGCAGGCAGCGCCTCGCGTCTGCCCTGCTACTAAAAATCTCTTCGACGTTGTTCGGGCCTTCCCACATTGAGTCCTGCCCTCCTCTGAGGTAACTTCCAATTACCGCGAGGGCGGGCGGGACTCAATGTGGGAAGGCCCGAACGACGTCGAACAGATTTTTAGTAGCAGGGCAGACGCGAGGCGCTGCCTGCCACTCCGGTGCTTCGAAATTTTTTTTTTTTTTTTTTTTTTTTAAGGCAGTGAGGTTTTTTTTAAAAGCAGTGAGGGCGTTGGGCGGGACTCAGATGGGAGAAGGGTGTGGGATGGGGGTTCTCAGGTGGGGGAAGGGTGGGGAGGGGGGTCTCAAATGGAAAGGAGGACTGAGGTGGGGAGGGGGTTCTTGGATAGTTGAAGGGGACGGGTGGGGAGGGGACTGGGGTTCTTGGATGGGAGAAGGGGACTGAGGTGGGGAGGGGGTTCACGGATGGGAGAAGGGGTGGGGAGGGGGTTCTTGGATGGTTGAAGGGGACGGGTGAGGAGGGGACTGGGGTTCTTGGATGGGAGAAGAGGACTAAGGAGGGGGTTCTTGGATGGGAGAAGGGGACTGGCACTGGGGTCTGAGAAGGGGCAATATGGGAAAATGGGGGTCATGCCTGGGGCTGGTAGGAAAATGGGGCAGGCGTGGGTCAGGTGGGAGAATGGTTCTGAAAAGGGGGACTCTAATACAAGGCATGTGGATGAAGGGGCTGGAACTGGGGGCTGAAAAGGAGGGTAGGTGGGATAAGGGGGCTAAGTACTGGGACTGAATGCTGAAAAGGGGCAGGGGCTGAAACTGGGGACGGGGGCTGAAACTGGGGACAAGGAGAAGTGGCTAGGGGGCTGAAGCTCGGGACTGGTGGGAGAAAAGGGCTGGGGCTGAAATGGGGGACTGGTGGGATAGTGGGGCTGGAACTGGGGGCTGAAAAAAGGGGCGGAGAGAGGGGCAGATCCTGGATGGGGGAGCAAGAGGGAGGGCAAACCCTAGATGGATGGGAGAGGGAGGGCAAACTGTGGATTGAAGGGGCAGAGAGAAAGGGCAGACAGTGGATGGAAGGGATAGAAAGGGCAGACAGTGAATGGATGGGGAAGAGAGAGGAGGCAGACAGGGGCAGATGGTGGATGGATCATGGAAGGGGCAGGGAGAGAGGGCAGATGTGGATGGAAGGGGAAGGGAGAGAGGAGAGAGGGCAGATGTGGATGGAAGGAGCAGGGAGAGAGGGCAGACACTGGATGGAGGGGACAGCAGAGAGGGCAGATACTGGATGGCAGAGAGAGACCGAAGACAGATGCTGGATGGAAGGAAGACAGTGAAAAGAAAATGAGGAAAGCAGAAACCAGAGACAACAAACTGTAAATAAAATATATATTTTTATTTTTTTGCTCTAGGATAAAGTAGTATTGTAGATGTGTTAATAAATGTTTATAATAGAACATGTAAACAAGGTAATCTTTTTATTGGACTAATTTTAATACATTTTGGCTAATGTTCGGAGAACAAAACCCCCTTCCTCAGGTCAGGATAGGATACTGTAACAGTACTATACTATATTGACCTGAGGAAGGATGTTTTGGCCTCTGAAAGCTTAATCTATTAGTCCAATAAAATGGTATTTTATTTTCTATATTTGTTTTATTTCTATTTATTAATTTGTAAAGAGGTGATTGGTATTTGTTAGTTTTTTTTTTCAAATTTACATCTGCTGTCTTTATATTTTGCACAGTACTAGGGGACATTTTCTGTTTCTGTGGTGTTGCATTGTATGCAGAGTCTGGCATCTTGGGGGTTCAGTTTAATTTTTGTCTAAATAGAAAGTTTAAATATTACTACTTATTCTATAGTGGATTAGGGTGTATCTGCGTTTGTGGAAAAGACATGGCTTTCAGTTGGCATTGACTGTGCAGGATCGACGATCTGTACTATTCTGTCTGGCTTCATTTTACAATAGGTGAATTGATGTTCTAGTGCTCACTGTAGTGTTTTAAGATGTTTTCCTTTTCTTTGTGTGATTCGTAGAAATGACTGCTTATGGTATGGTAGAATTGCTCTATAGGTCCTGAGTGTTTTGTATTCTCGGCATACCTAGTACTGGATTTTGGAGGGGGGTGTTAAAAAATGACCGGGAGGGAGGGGGACCTTGGAGCTGGGAGCCCTAGGGGGGGAAGCCCTGGAGCTGGGGGCCTTGGAGCTCGGAGGGAGGGGTGGCCGGCCCTGGAGCTAGGGTGGGGGTGGAGTTAGGATGGGGGAAGGGCTAGGGTGGGGCCCCATTAAATTGGTCTGCATAGGGCCCCGCACTTGCTAAGACCAGCCCTGGTGAGGTCTGTTATGAATCGTTGAGGGGCGATGCTCTGAAGCAGCTCAGTATCCTCCGATGTGTGACACAGTGTGGCGGCACCAGAGGATACTCAAATTTGCATTATTTCCATATTTCTCTCTAGTTTTGTCTTGTAAGTGGTTCCCAGCTGAGAGGATCAAATCTTTAAAATGCAGGAGGAGCATCCAGACATTCTGCTACACAAGGGCACGCTTTAACAGAAAAATGACCGAAGAACAAAACATGCTTATTTTGTAACCAATTTAGCTAGTAACATTTTCCATATCTGTGAGAACTGCATCTTTGCGAAGACCTAGTCATCAACCTGTGTCAGGAACCCCCCCCCCCCCCCCCCCCCCAAAAAAAAAAAAAAAAACCCCTGCATAACTCTGAGAATCTAGTCTTGGAGCACTATAAAATCTGCTTGGTCAAATGTTTAAAAAAAGATTGATCTCTACAACACCCTCCTAGTCATCTCCACTCCTTCCCATGAACTCCAAATACCATCCTTTGTGGTCTATCACTGAAACAGGTTTAAGGGATTTAGTGGACTTGGCGATATCTATGAAAAGTCATATTCTTTCCATGGTCCTTTTCAGTTATTTGCAACCGTGACAAACCTGTTAGATCTTGCCCTTGTTAGAATCTCCCAGTGTTAAGGTCATTCACATGTTGATTTTATCAAGACTAGATGGCTATGCTCTATTCATCCATCTCTTGATGAAAAATACATCAAGAGATGTGTTTGTAGCTGGTAAAAAGTAGCAGCACATGTTCTAGTTACTTTAGTTTGTTAAATTGCATTGGATGCCTGCTGATTAAATAACTTGGTTCAAAGATAGTAATAAATCTCTACGGTGTGATGATTCATACTATTTATACTTTCCAAATTGCACAGGGAGCCTTCAGTACAGGAAGGAAAGTTGAACTGTACAAGACAAAAGGATTTATAACCATAGGACAACACATTTAAAATCAGACTATTGTACAGACCTAAACCAGTGGATCTCAAACCAATCCTGGGGAACCACTAATGAATACACAGGAAACAGATTTGCATGCCTGTTACCTCCATTATATGCATTTCTCTCTCATGCATAGTCATTGAGGATATCCTGAAAACCCAACTGGCTGGTGTGGTCTCTCAGGACAGGTTTGAGAACCACTTTCCTAAACAGTAAGAGGATACATTTTATAAAGTGTTTTGAATGTGTGAAGCAGGTCTTAACATCCAGAAAATGGCTCCCATAGAACACAATAGCTATATATATGTGCTGACTAGAAAGTATATATTTATATGTGGACTGTGAATAGGCATTTCTGGGTCCATTATTTGGATGGGAACAGGGGTGTAGAGGTGGACTGTATTTTATAAGATACACGTTTTCAAATCACCTTCGAACGTGTAAGAGAATTCGAGCATTAAGAATAGTTCTGAGAGCTTATAGCCATATACCTTAAACTCTATGGCAGTGGCTTTATCCAAATCATAAACAAGTTTAATGACAATTGAAGAACAAACAAACCCTTATTACGACATAAAACTTGGATTTCAGCTTTGGTAGCTGCCCAATCTCTTGCTAGACAAAAGAAAGCAACCTGTTTTATTAATTATTTGCTGCCACTGTGTACATTTCTGGGAAAAGGGAAACAGTGCAGTCTCTGAAGTATGATGAGTCACATGCAGAGTGACTGATGCCATACCGTGATCCATAAGTGACAGTTGATACTCCTTTGAACCTGGCTAAAGGAAGTCAAGTTTGAACTAAGCACCTGAGGGTTTCACAGCCTCAGGCCTTAAGTTGGTGAAGTACCTCTGTTTCCAAACATCTACAGTACTCTACTCTTATGCAGTTATTAACTTGCCTAGGATAGTGTTGCCTCTGCAACTTCCTTTTTCTTGAATTTAATTGTACAACTCACCTAAATGCCTGAGGCAAGTAAAAATACAAAAAATTACAATAAGAATTCAAATCAGTACATAACAAAATGCTACTTAAAGAGGCAAACTATTCTCACAAATTCCTCTCCATCTCACAAATCAAATCTCATAACCTTCTATTTTGAAAGTACCAGGCTTCCAAATATTTTGAGAGGAATAGCAATGGATATGTTTCAAATTAACATGGATATCATTCTACTTTCTTTCCTAGTTACTAATCAGTTGAACTATGTCATGCCTGCTTTGAGGTCAACTTATTGCAGTGGCGTACCAAGGGGGGGGGCGGTGGGGGCAGTCTGCCCCGAGTGCCGCGCACCTGTTGGCTCTTCGTTTTCACGCTCCTTCTGCCCCGGAACAGGTTACTTCCTGTTCCGGGGCAGAGGGAGCATGGAAACGAAGAGCTGACAGGCGCGCGGCACCTCCCCCCAGTGGCGTGAGCGGCGTGCACCCTGGGGGGGGGTTCGCGGGGGGGGGGTCGCGCTGCACCCGGGGGGGGGGCGGGGCGCATCGGTGATCCGCCCTGGGTGTCAGCGCCCCTAGGAATGCCACTGACATTGATACAAAATATCTACACTTTTGTGGGTTTGAGTGCTGTCTGAGTTGGATGTGCAGGGAAGGTTTGGGGATGCAGTGGACTGTTCAGAAAATACACTACCCCTACCATTCCTTCCCATGTACAGATAGTCTATTTAGGCTAGAACCCTGGGAGGAAGTGAGCTTGGTAGGCCCTGTATTTAGGTCTAATAGAGTTGCAGTATTATCTTATCTTGCATTTTCCTCACCCTTTTCAGCTTGGCAGCAAGAGAAACACAAATCATTTGCCGCTGCAGGACCAGTCTCACGGTATGAACTGCAAAATGAGACTTTGCCCAGGGCAGTAGGAGATAATGCCATTTTAAAAGCTTCTGCTGCCAGGATGGATATACACACACTAATGCATGTTTTCAATTGAGTTACGTAGCAGGACATTAATCAAACACAGGTTACAGGTCTCTCTCAGCCAGGTCATGAATGTCTGGCACCAGAGTGAAACACTCCCACCTACTACCTAAATAAGGGGTAACTGAGGTGCATCATTCAACTACAGTACTTATTTATTTACTACATTTATATCCCGCCTTTATCCACTGCATGTAACAACAGTCACAAACATGTTCCTAGACACAACAATCACTAATCATATGATGATGAAACATGATCAGTAAAATGGTTGTAACCACACACATACAAAAAAGTCAAAGACAAGTCCTCATGTAGCCAAAAAGGCTTTTACAAATATATCCGTTTTTAGCAACTACTTGAATTGTTGAATATCTTCATATGATCTCTGGTATCCAGGTACAGAATTCCACAAGGATGGGGCAGCGACAGAAAAGGCCTGTAGTTTTGTCTCTACGTATTTATACGACTTTGCGGAAGGTAAACGGAGCTGATAGGATGTCTCGGATTTCAGTGCTCATTTCGGTTTAAATGATTGCATATAAGTAGGCCAGAACACTCCCAAATATACATTGATGAGTCAATACAAGAGAGTCTTGAATTGAACTCTGTATGTTACAGGAAACCAATGTAATTATTTTAATGTTTGGAGTGATGTATTCAGACCTTGAGATTCCAGTAATCAATCGTGCAGCCGTGTTTTAGATGACCCGCAGAGCTAGGATTTAGGATGATGGTATTCCCAGAAATTGAGAGTTACAGTAATCAATTTTTTTTTGTAGTTTTTGCTTGAGCTGAAGTTAAAAGTCTTACTGAGAAAAGATGTACAAGTTGGTTTATGGCAAACTAAGGAGCTTGTTCACCAACACATACTAAGCAGTTAGTGTGGGATTTAGAATGTGCTGCTAGCAACGACCCATACTAAAACAGTCAGCATTCTACAAATCCCATGCTAACTGCTTAGCATGGTACGGGGCAGAACTGGGCAGATTATGGGTGAAGAATGGATATGGACTGCACGTTGGGGTTAGTGCATGGCAATTACTATGTGCGATACTTGAGTAGTTAGCACAGGTGCACTAACTGCCTCCTCAAGTAATTAAACTCTGGAATTTGTTGCCACAGAAATGTAGTAAAAGCAGTTAGCTTAGTGGGGTTTAAAAAAGGTTTGGATAGCTTCCTAAAAGATAAGTCCATAAGCCATTATTAAGATGAACTTGGGGAAAATCAACTGCTAATTTCTAGGATAAGCAGCATGAAATGTACTGTTTTGGGATCTTGCCAGGTACTTGTGACCTGGATTAGCCACTGTTGGAATCAATGTAAAATCAAGAAGATATTGGAGGCAGACTCAAACCTACGAATAGAATAAATTAACCTAAAACAGCAGAATTCTGTAGTAATTGTAATATTTTCTTCAATGCTGTAGAACATCCAGCATAGACAGTTACAGTAATCTACCTGTGATAGAAATAAAACTTTAAAGTAATCAGTGTAAAAATAATTGAAAAATTTCTTAATAGTTCTAAGCTTTTTCAGCATTAAAAAGGAGTTTTTAATTATCTTCTTTACCCAAACGCCCATCAAAAGACATCTACCTAAACATCTAAAATTCAAGATGAAGATTCTATATGAATTTCTCTACCTCCCAAAACAACTTGGAAAGAAGTACATTGACAATACATTGAATATTTGGTTTACTGATCCACAAAAATTTAGGGGCTCATTTTCAAAGCACTTAGACTTATAAGGTTCCATAGGTTAGACTCATTTTCGAAAGAGATAGACATCCAAAAAGTGACATAAATCGGCACTTGGGCGTCCATCTCACAGAGACATCCAAATCAGTATAATCAAAACCCGATTTTGGATGTCTTTCTCAGAAGTCCGTCGCAAGTACATCCAAATCTCAAGGGGGCGTATCAGAGGCGTGTTCAAGGCGGAACTTGGGCGTTCCTAAGACTTGGACGTCTTTGAGCCATAATGGAAAAAAGCAGAGACGTCCAAGACTAAAACTTGGAAGTTTTCACCCAGACCTGTTTTTATTATGAATAAAGCACAAAAAGGGGCATGAAATGACCACATGACCACTGGAGGGAATCAGGGCTTACCCCCCCACTACTACCCCAGTGGTCACTAACCCCCTCCCACCCTCAAAAAACATGATTAAAAATATTACTTGCCAGCTTCTATGCCAGCCTCAGATATCATATTCAGCAGGTCCCTGGAGTAGTTTCGTAGTAGGTGCAGTGCACTTCAGACAGGAGGACCCAGGCCATAGCCCGCCTACCTGTTACATTTGTGGAGGAAACAGCAAGCCCTCCAAAACCCACCCGAAACCCTCTGTATCCACATATAGGTGCCCCCCCTTCACCCATAAGGGCTATGGTAGTGGTGTACAGTTGGGGGCAGTGAGTTTTGGGGGGACTCAACACACAAGGTAAGGGAGCTGTGTACCTGGGAGCATTTTATGAAGTCCACTGCAGTGCCCCCTATGGTGCCTGATTGCTTTCCAGGCATGTCAGGGGGACCAGTCTACTAAAAAAGCAGGCTCCTCCCATGTCCAAATGGCTTGACTTTGGACGTTTTAGACCTGGATGTCTTTGCGTTCGAAAATGGCCGAAAATCCAGGGACGTCCAAATCCAAGGACGTCCATGGTATTTTCGAACACAAAGATGGACGTCCATCTTTTTCGAAAATGACCTTTTCCCCGCTTCTGAATTTGGACGTTTTACAAAGATGTCCAAATTCCAACTTAGATGTTTCTTTCGAAAATGCCCCTCTATGCAACTTTGCAAGTCTAAGTGCTTTGAAAATACGCCTCAGTGTCTTATCTTTATTTAGTTTCAGTTTATGTGAGATTACCCAAGATTTGATCAGTTGTAAACAGCACTGAAGCCTACGCATCACATCTTTACTATCCTTAAAGGCAAAAAAAAAATTGTAATGTCATCTGCATAAATAAAAGTTTGAATATTAATTTTATCTAAAGCTACTCTTAATGACCACATCAAGACAAATACTGTTGGCAAAAGAGGAGAGCTCTGAAGAACTCCACAAGGTGGCCCCCAAGGACTCGATAATTCTCCTTGCATCTTTACAGTATAACATCTACCAGTCAGGAAACATTGAAACCAATTTAGAACCTTATTTTAGATTCCAAATCCATTCAATATATTTATCATAAAAGAATGATTCACCAAATCAAATATTTCTTTATTTGGTAGATGTCTAGAATAGCCTACCTGCAGTAGCAGCCACAAGAAAAAAACATGTGCTTGGGAGAAAAATAGAGTATATCAGTCCAGGCGGAAGATAAGACGTGCAGCAGAGTTCTGAACGGACTGAAGGGGGGATAGGTGGCTAAGTGGGAGGCCAGTGAGGAGTACGTTGCAGTAGTCAAGGCGATTTTAGGTACCGCATACAGTTCAAGCTTCTCCTACTAACCTACAAATGCACTCGATCTGCAGCCCCTCCCTACCCTCATCTCCCCCTACGTCCCTACCCGTAACCTCCGCTCTCAAGACAAATCCCTCCTTTCAGTACCCTTCTCCACCACCACCAACTCCAGGCTCCGCCCTTTCTGCCTCGCCTCACCCTATGCTTGGAATAAACTTCCTGAGACCATTCGCCAGGCCCCCTCCCTGCCCATCTTCAAATCCTTACTCAAAGCCCATCTCTTCAATGTCGCCTTCAGCACCTAACCACCATACCTCCATTCAGGAAATCTAGACTGCCCTAACTTGACATTTCGTCCTTTAGATTGTAAGCTCCTTTGAGCAGGGACCGTCCTTCATTGTTAAACTGTACAGCGCTGCGTAACCCTAGTAGCGCTCTAGAAATGCTAAGTAGTAGTAGTAGTAGAAAAATAGAGTGCTGCAGCAGGTGGGGAATGTTAGGCAGAAATGAGGGAAGGGAGAGGGTTTGTTTAGTCCTATGAAACTACAGAAAGTCAAATACAAGAAAATGCAAACCACAGAAAGTGGGGGGTACAGCTGCATCAGGTTCTCAAGATGGCTGGTATAACCTGCACAAATGGCCATGGTTATAATCCTACCATCAATAAGTAATGGTGGGGGGGGGGGGGGGCAAGTGGATGTTTCACACAATAAAGCCATTAAATTTTGATGTGCTTAGATTACTACAAAGCGTGACTAAGAAATGGGAAGAGAGACTTGGAACTGGATCAAGTACAGGACTAAGAACCATTGGAAGTGGATCAAGTACAGGACTAAGAACCATAAAGACAGACGAGGAAAGTTACTAGCAGCAGAGGTGGTAGAAACCATGATCTCTAATGGAAATTAAAGCTCTTGGGACAGAAAGAGGGCAAATAGAACAGGGCTGAGAGGTTTGGTAAGAGAAATGGAGGAGGTAGATGACTTCTGCTACAAGAAAAAGCGAAGTTGTGTTTCCTTTGTTCTATCAGCAAAACAAATGTGGATTAAGTAATTTTTCAGACTGAAGCTCTAAATTGCAAGAGGTTTTGAAGATTAACTTGAAAATTTTGATAATTTTGCTATTAGGAGCAGTAGGACATTATTAAATTATATTGGAGGTTTTTTCTGGATCAATGATCGATTCTATGTACTGTGGTATAGGCAATATTATAACCCAGTAAGGGTGATTATCAAATTGTTAGGTGCAACAAACCACAGTTTACAGAGGTCCTTTTTCCTCCTTTGCTCCTTTTTTTTTTTTTACCTTCAGTAAATAAATTTGGGCTTCTGTGATTAGAATAATTACAAAATTATATATAAAATGCAAAATTTGTAAAAAAAAATTATTAAAAAAAGTACATATGTGAGAGAATATTGCCACACTGCTGCTTGATTTTATGGGCTTTAGATGAGAATTTATAGACTTACCTGATCACGGTGGAAAATAACTGGGCATGCTAGATGAGCTAATTGGACCCTACGCACTGTTACCTACCAGGTTAAATTTGGATTTTACCTTCCAGAAAATGCAAGAGAAGGCAGATCAATACCAAATTCTGTTACAATACATAATACTTGCTTAACCCAGTGCCTTGCCCCAGACATGCATTCAATGGGAATGATTATCTTTAATCCAATACATTAGTTTATAAATATTGCTCATATTGATTTAGTAAAATAATAAAATGAATTAAGCATTTAAGTGGATACACATTTATGTGATCCAAAACTAGAGCTATCCCAAAAGACTGGGACATCCCCATCCATATAAGAAATGAAAATTTCTAGGGGAAAACGATAATGGGCACCATGTGCAAAACTGACCAGTTCTGGTTTACATTTGCATAAATTCACATCAGACCCAAGTTTAAATTAATGCAACACAGAGAGATCAGTGCAAAGGATTCTACATATTTTAGAACATGTGCCAGGCATAATTAGACATGTCTGGGTTCAGTGATCTGTGCTGTTATAGGCCACTGCAAAAACCAGCAGAAGAAGAATAGAAACCGACAGGTAGGTGGCTTCAGACCTACTAACACCTGTCCTTTGTTTACTTACTAAAGGGGAATGAAAAGGAAAAGGCTGATCTCAGTATGAACTAAGCAAAGAAAACCAGTCAGGCAGGAGTATTCTGTTTTTTCAAAGGTGGGAAGACAAGCGGGTGGGGGAAAAATAGGGTAGTAACATAAAAAAAATAATATTTAACAATGCAGTTGAGATTCTTGCTCTGTATAGTAAATAGGAGAAAAGACAATGCATATAATAGGTATTTGTCTGAATGAAGGCATTAGTAATGTGTGCTCAGATGAGGTTGGTGGGGGAGGGCATGGAATGAGTCACATTCAAGCTGCAGTGAATCTAAAGAATGGGCAAGTCTTAGTTTCCATCATCATTATTGGAGTGTCAAAGCATTTGACAGTGAAGCCATTATTGAAAGGTTGGATCCAACCTTGCCTGGTAATTATCGACCAATCTCAGACCTCCAGCGATGGGAAAAGTACTTGAGAAAGCTGTGTTCTAGAAATTAGTGGAATATGTAGATTCTAGGCAGTTGTTGGACCCCTTTCAATATGGGTTTCGAAGAAGATATAGTGTTGAACTGCTTTTGATCTCCATGATTAAGGAGGATGGATAATAAACACTTGTTTTGTCACATTAGACATCTCCTCTGCCTTTGATACAGTAAATAATGGGATACTGTTGAGAAAGCTGGGTATAGTGGGAGTAGAGGGGATGGTATATGAGTGGTTGGGATCCTATTTAACCAATCAAAGGATGCAGGCTGGGATTGCAGGGACAGTGTCACAGGTGTATCCTGTGTTGGTGGGGGTCCTATCTGCCTTACTATTTTAATTTATGCAAGGTTTCATTGGGTAAGGTGCTCCAAGAGTTGGGAGAGAGTTATAGGTTATATGCAGACGATGTGCAATTTTTTTTCCTAATTTGGGAACTATGAAGGAGACATTAAAAAAAAATACAGAACTGTCTGGCAAAGGTTTGAAAATGGATGGGGAAGAATGGGTTAGCTTTGAATATAGGGAAAACAGAGGTATAATGTGGAGAGATGTACAGGCATTACCTCTTTTACTTTGTAAGGTGGATGGAGAGCTATTACCTGTGCAACCTAGAGTGAAATGTTTGGGTGTGGATTCTGAATGTACGTCTATCAATGAAGGATCAGATTGGAAAGGTGATGAGAGCAGCCTTTTCCCAACTGCGCTTATTTATTAATTTGTAACATTTGTATCCCACATTTCCCCACCTATTTGTAGGCTCAATGTGGCTTACATGGTTCCAGAAAGATGATTACAAAATCGGGTGTTAACAAATACAAGGTGATAGAATGGTTAAAATGAGGCTAGTGTGGTTCACCCACACTAGGGGATCGAGCAACAGAAGGTTTTGTGTTAAGTCCATGTTGTGTTTTAGTGATATTGTGGCAGGGCGTTTATGTTGGTTCTGTGGGGTATACTTGTCTAAAAAGGTGCGTTTTTAGTTTTTTTTCGGAAATTTAGGTGGCTGTTCGTGCAAAACCGCTCCGAGAGAAATTGCATTGGCTTCCTGTCAAGGATCGAATCGCATTTAAAATCTGCACCCTAGTACACAAAATTATCTATGATGAAGTCTGTGATTGAAGTCTGTGTTAGCAGCATTTAATTTCAGATTGGTTGTTCAGATGTTAGTTTTGACAAAACTGGACTACTGCAATCCATTGTATCTGGGTATTACTACAACTCAGTGGAAAGCATTGCATGTTACACAGAATTCTGCAGTACGAACATTGTGTGTTGTGGAAAATTTGACCACATTACACTGGGATTGAAACAGTTATACTGGTTGCCAGTGGAATACAAAATTGTGTACACAATTTTGACACTGTTATATAAGGCAATATTGTTTGATGTGCCATTATATTTGAAGCAGGTTATTCAGTTGTATAAGCTATCGAGAACATTAAGGTCTGAGGGGGTGAGAGATGGTTGTACCATCTTGGTATCCATTATGCAGAAACAAAGGGGGCTGCTTTTACAGTACAAGGGCCCGTGTTATGGAATAAACTGCCTGCAGTAGTTTCACCAGAGGTCTGCCTTAATGGGTTTATAGACTTTTCCTCCAGGAGCTTGTCCATACCTTTTTTAAACTCAGCTACATTAGCTGCTTTAATCACATAGGCATGGGCTATGCATTCGATATTCTGTCTTCCCGTGCTACAACCAAAGTGGTTGACGTATTATATACAGGTACTTTCATCTACCAACAAGCTCCAAATCCTATTTGTTGAGGCAAAAATATTTTCTATGTGTTGTAAATGTACTACTTAGTAACTTCATGGTGTATCCCCTAGTCCTTGTGGCTTTTGAAAAGGTAAACCATGAATTCGCTTTTACCCATTCCAATCAGGATTTTATACACCTTTATCATAACTTCCCTTAGCCGTCTTCTCCAAACTGAAGAACCCTAATCTCTTTAGTCTTTCCTCATAGGGTAATCATTACATCCCCTTTACCGTTTTTGTTAACCTTCTCTGTACCTTTTTGAATTCCATTATATCTTTTCTGAGATGAGAAGACCAATATTGCACACTATACCCAAGGTGCCAATCACAAAATGATTCACAGGCATTACGATATCCTTTGTTTTATTTTTGCATTCCTCCACTCTTTTTACAGATGAAAGGAACTGTCACCTGATATCCTGCAGTCCAATTGGAAAGGTTTCTTTGACCATGATTAATATCACCCTCTTCTACTTACTCTCATTTCCAGAATGGATTACTGTACTATAATATTTTGTACTTTCAGACTAATCTGAAGAAACTGCAAAAACTTCAAATACTGCTCAACCACCACTAGCTACACTTTGAATATTGAATCAGGTTTCCAAGTTTGATATTTGCTTTCCAGGCATTTTGGATGGGCATCCTACCCTATTGTCTGCTCTTCTCATTCCCTATATGCCTATTCCTTTTCTTCATCCCTCAAAAGACCATCATTTGGTTCTGCTGAGTTCAGGAGCTGCTCAACTGGAATCCACCAGATGCAGTGATTTCTTTTCCACAGCACCAGCTGCCTGGAATTACCTGCCCTTAAATATTCACAGTGAACTTTCACTTAAATATTTTAAAGTAGCTGTTAAAACCTGGCTTTTTCAGCAAGCTTTTGGTACCTGAATGGGCCTGATGTCTGTAACCCACTTGTTAAGTGGCAATTATCAGTGCTGTCTTATATTTGCTTGTCACACTACTATCATGTTTCATCATTATCATGTTAACCAAGATCCTATGTAATACTAAATGTATATTCTCTTATATACTTCCACCATTCATGATGTATTGTAAGCCACATTGAGCCTGCAAAGAGGTGGGAAAATGTGGGATACAAATGCAATAAATAACTAAATAAATAAATTAAGTTGCACGTGCAAAACACAATATGACCAGATTTGCGCATGCAACTTAGGTCACACTATATAGCGTTTCAGGACATATGCATGAATATTTTGTCAAGTCTATAGATAGAAGGGCCTTGAAAGAAGGCTTTTCAACTTGTAGAAGAATTGAACTGCTCATAAGCTTTTCCTCAGGGAGCCCTGCCTCTAAAACTCCCTAATACATTTATTAGCGGCTCAACTGTTCACGAGATGCACGCCACTACTGACCATCATTCACAGCAAATTTCCGACAAGCCAGCAATTCCATTACCACAAGCTCACCCTACTGGTTCTCAAGACAGTTTTGCTGAATGACCAAGGAAGGTCTAAATTTACTTTCTAGAAGGTTCAATAAGATAAGCAACTTTAACGGTTTCCCTCATCGACTAGGAATATTGGGGATGTGCATGGGCTAGCGTGCATTCGGTTAAAGCACCTTAAATTTATTGAGCACAAAATATTTATGAATGTGATAATCTAGACAACGCAGGTAAAGTTGATTTACTTGTGTTAATGTTTTAAGGTTTTAACACCAATGTGTGAAACGAACTAACAAAAGTCGTCCCCCCCCCCAAAAAAAAAAAACACATGAAAAAGGACCAAAAGTCCATTTGCTCTATGCACATGCCCACAAAATATTTCAACTGCAGTAGCTACAGCTTCCCTCAGCAGATTTTGACAGAACACCAGTATCACAAGGGTAAACCTATAAAAGCTTGCACTAGATACCCTTTCTTTCTGTTTTCAACCACAGCCTGGTTTATAATGGCAATAAAGGCGTTCTAAAACTGTTCTTTCATCAGTTCAAAGACTTCAGTGCCTTAAGTATCATCATTAGCCCAGAGCAGATTAATTCAAGGCTACAACGTGTTCAACAATCCATAATTTTATTGACCTTACTTTAAAAGACATTTTAAAGAAACAAAGAATGGGACGCATTAAGTGACAAATCAACCTGAAGATGCTGTACAAATCTGTTTAGCAAGTTGAAAGCATTTTGTTTGGTTACTGTTCATGCAGGTTCTCTATTTTTTTGGCTAGTTGAAGTTGTTACAAGGGCATTAACTTCAATGATGTCTGTATTTGGAGTTTATCCAGTATCAATTCTTTCTGTTGAGCTGTAGCATTAATTTTTTTCTCTCTTTTTTTTTTACTGATACTTGCTTGGTTTGAACATGATTGGGGGAACAGGAGGGAATAGAATGTGCACATTATCCAAGACAATTATTAAAGCAATAACTGCAGAAGGCAGGCCAGGTGTCCAGTGCTGTGCACCAACTGTACAGGAACTATAGATTTGATTGACTGTGCTGTTGAAGAAGCAGCATTCACAGCCCTAGAGGTGAGAAGAGAAGAAGATGACGCATAGCCATGAATTTCAGGGGCCAATGCTCAAAGCCGAGCGTAGATGGGTCCACAAAACAGCAGCAATGCAAAAAAAAAAACAAACAAAAAAAACCCAGCACCATGATGCTTGAAGGAAATCATTTAAATTTTATGCACGGTTAAAACTGCACTAACTTGTGTTTAATGGGGGGTGGGAAGGGGACATGTTTGACACATGTACACAAAAGTTTTGTTATAAGCCCAGACAAAAATGGAAGTATCAGCACACATCGGAATTTATTCAGTGTCTAAATATGAGCCTCACAAATACTACTAGCACATGGAATTCACTTTTGCTCTGATATGCACATATGTTTGTTACTTCCCATCTGTCTTGTAGGAGCCTCCTTACACTTATAAAAGATGAAAAAAAAAATGTGAAAAACTTACAAGAAATCCTGTTCTCAAAATCTACACTGTCCTGATGAAAACTTTTCAGTGTTATAGGCCAGTGTTTCCCAAGTCAGTCCTGGAGTACCCCCTTGCCAGTCAGCTTTTCAGGATATCTACAATGAATAGCCACGAGCTCGATTTGCATCCACAGCCTCCATTAGATGCACATTTCTTTTATGCCTAATCATTGTGGATATCCTAAAAACCTAACTGGCAAGGGAGTACTCCAGGACCAACTTGGGAAGCAGTGTTATAGGCCATCATTTCTTGCACTTACTCTAATCCCCCAAATCCAAGCTACCTTGAAGAGCTGTGTCTATCATTTGTGACAACTATGCTGCCTCTTGCCTTACAATGAGAAGCCAAGACTTGTCTCAATTGTGCATGAAATGATAACATCAAGACTGGATTACTGTAATGCACCAGTTCCAATTGATTCAGAAAGCTGCAGAAAGACTAATAGGTTGTAAGCAATGTGACCACATCGTACCATTTTTGCAGAAGCTTCACTGGCTAGAAGTTCAATACACGCTAAATTTAAAACTATGTCTCATCTTCAAGGTCCTTAAAGGAAATGGTCCAGAGTACTTGAACATGATCTCTCCTTCCACACACCTCCAAGGTCACTAAGGTCTTCCCAAGGAGTGTCCCTAACTACACCCTCTCCAAAGGCTATCACTCAATGTGACACCCTTCAACAAGCCTTCCCCAGGAGTAGTTCCCACACGCTGGAAAGCACTCCCTGAATGGCTTCGCTTAACACAAGATTACTTTAAAATACATTTTAAAGAAATGAAGAATGGGACATATTAAGTGACAAATCAGGAAGCAGGTGAAAGCTTGGCTCTTCAACTAGGCCTTTAATGGAAGTAGTAACTTGCTGGTCACACATACAAGCAGTGACACTGGTATTATAGCAGGACATGTTAATCCGTTCCTACCCTAGCTAAGATAACATTCAAGCACCTTTCTGACCTATGTGCTACTTTCTTTAAATCAGCCCCCTTATTTTCTTACTCCTGTTACTCTATCTTATCAACATGTGCTATCTTTGCTTACACCCTATGCTGTCTATTAAAATGTTTTATTGTGTATTGTGTTGGAATTGTAATGTATCGTACTATGCCATACTTGCATTATTTGAATATTTTTACAGCTGTAATTGTCAATTGCTTATGTTTGACTTATTCTTGCTGTACAACACTGAGTCCCAATAAATAAAAGAATACTTAATGACATCATTAACATCCATTTAAATACATTTCAAGACAATTTGCAGCCATCTGTACTGCACACGTTAATACCCACGCTCGAGCCCTCTTAGCATCTGGCACACAATAAAGTGTGGGCACACCCGGCATTAACTGCATGTTTATGCTGGTCGTAACTTTTAGCATCAGGGCCCAAAATCTATATGCTGGGTTTTGGAGGAAAGCTGCAGTTTCTTGCCCCTGAATGTAGTAGTCATGATAGCTGGGTTAAGTCAGCAGGGCAGGTTTTAAACTAGAAAATTAAAAACCTTGGAAAGTTATTAAGAATCCTACTGTCATAACCCAATAAAATCCAGTTGCAATTTAGCTGGAAACCCAGAAGAAGGAGGAGGAGGAGGAGCATTACAACCCAATCTGATATATCAACTACTCCACTTAACATCTAATATTTTACAAGTAGCCTATTACATTTCATATTGAATATCTTAGCACCACTCACTTTTGGCTACATTTACTAGATGTATTTCCATTGGATATACAGGAGAATGGTAAAATCCACTTAGTACCTCTGACTTCATGCCAAGGGTGAAAACTGCTCTTCGGTCCATTAACGATGGCAGTCAACTACAAATCTAGCAGTACTTTCACAGAAATTGTGAACTAACTGCAGAGCAGATTAATCGGACTGCGCACAGTCTCAAACCGTGCGTTACTCCCCTTCCCAGGCAACTTTCCCAAGAGAAGGCTGTTCTTTGACTTCATTTGGGAAATGTGACCAGGAAGACAGCTTCCCTCGAGTTCAGAGGCCAAGCTCTGTTTTGTAGATAAATAAAAACAAAAATGAATTTGTATTATACAGTTCCTTTGTATAATTAAAGAAGATACAGTGCAGGGGTCACAAGCAGCAGTTCAATGAAAGGGTAATTATGTTTTCACGATGAAACCACAAAGGATGCATCAGTGTCGTCCTTTAGCACAGCCCCACTTGTGTCGCTCTACTGGGGGCTAGATATAAGCCAAACTTTTCCTGAGAAAATCACAGCTCTTCAGAAAGAACTGCTTTAAAAAGTTGGCTAAAAACACCATTCCATTTTGCTCAGGACACTTGCTTACATAGTATACTCTATTTTCAGGATATGAATGCTGCGATCAAATTAACATCCTTTAGAGCAGGCTTGTCCAACCTTTTCCTATCAGAGGCCAAATTTTATATTTTTGTAACATTCGGAGGGCCAAAATATGCACCGTCATATTTTGCCCCACATTTTGGGAAATAATGGTAAAATACAAAGGTGCGTTGACCACCAACCCCGCCTTCATTCAGTCTCTCTTTCTCTCTCATATACCTCCCCCCCCCCCCCCCCCCCCCCACACACACACACAAACAAAGTCTTCACCCAGTCTCGTTCCCCTCATTTGGCTTCAGCTGCAGAGGGATTCCTGCTTCCTTTTGCAAGCTTGAACTGCGTGGTGCCAGAAGTTCGGTTTGGTCTCACGGTTTGAAGTCTTAGGAGACTTGAAACTGCAAGACTGATCCGAACTTCCAGAGAGTCAAGTAATGGTGAGGAAGCAGGAATCCCGCTATAAGCGCCATAAGATTTGCCAAGCTTCTGAGTTCTAGCTAAAAGGACTTGATAGGCCAGATTCTGGCCTGCGGGCCATAGGTTGGACAAGCCTGCTTTAAAGTAAGTTCTCAAACCAGTCCTCAGGACCCACCAAGCCAAGCTGGTTTTAAACATATCCACAGTAAATACACATGAGATAAATTTGCATGCACTGCCTCCTTTGTATGCAAATCTCTCATATGCATATTCACTGTGGGTATCCTGAAAACCTGACTGGCTGGGTGACCTCCAAAGACTGGTTGAGAACACCTACTTTACGGTCTTACTAGCTCTCACTATTGGAATCATAGTAACATAGAAAATGACAGCAGATACAGACTAGCATGGCCATGCAGTCCCCAGGATCAAAGTCCACTGCACAAACCACTAGCCTAGAGGTTAGGAGGAAGAAAGAAAAAGGCACTATGGGGCTCATTTTCAAAGCACTTAAACTTACACAGTTCCATAGGTTACTGCTTTGAAAATGAGCTCCTATCATAGTAACCTATGGAACTGTGTAAGTTTAAGTGCTTTGAAAATACATGCCTATGTCTCAGTGGCGTAGCCAGAAGGCAATTTTTGGGTGGGCCAACAAGTTGGATGGGTGGGTACTAGAGTTGCCAACTTTTTGAAAGAGAAAAAAAAAACCCAGCCACCTAATACACCCATGCTTTGCCCCTACCCCACCCCATGCTGCACCTCTACCTCACTCCCCATTACTTCAATGAGGGTAGCAGTGCAGGCTTCAGTGGCCAACTAATTGAGAGCTAAAGGAAGTACAAGGAACTGCACTCTTCTTCAGCCCCCACTGAGCCAAGGTCCTCCAACACACATATGGTACTGAAAGCCAAACACTGAACGTCAAACACATTCTGCATCCAGAGCACATACTAGCCTTCCATCAATAATGGATGCAGAGCACAGCAAGGACATTTCCCCATAAAACTCACCATACAAAGAAATTCTGGTAATCTCAATAATAGACATGTTGTAAAGTAATTTAAAAAAATCTACAAACAAAAAGTCACTCAGAATCTAGAGCAAATCTATCGTGCCAGCACTAACTTCCAAAACAAGGATCCTCTACCTATGAAAAGCGGCTCTAAAATATTGATACATCTATCAAGAAAACCAAACAAGCTAAATTACTACAGAATGCTACATAGAAACTTCATGGTGACAGAATACCTCGGGGCCACGCACACAGAACACAAGAGCCAAATACAGAATAAGTGACCACAAACTCTATAAATATAAATTAAACTGAAACCCCAAGAAACCAGACCTTGCATGAAGTACAACACTAGAGAAACAAACAAAAAAAAAGGCATTTCCTCCTGTGCAAAATATAAAGGTATCACATGCCAGGGATGATGGTTTTTTTTTTTTTTTTTTTTGGGGGGGGGGGGGGGGGGGTGCAAATAGGGCAATTGTGCTTGGCTTTCTGGCCAGAGAGAGCCCCAAGCCTGCCAGAAGCTGAAGAAGGTACAGCCTGGTAATAGGCTTTGGGGGTCCTCTCCTAGATTTCTTCCCTGGGCCCCAGCCATGTCTGACATATGCCAAATCTGGCATAATCTAATTACAAAATAGAAATAAAAATAATTTTTGTACCTTTTTGTTGTCTGGTCATTTTATTTTTCATATCATATTGGTCCCAGTCTCTGGTTTCTGCTTCCCTGTGTCTTTCCTGTCCATTTGACATTTCTTCTGTCTCCATGTCCACCATCCATCTCCCATCTCTGTGTCCATATATTTCCTTATCCAGAATCTCCCGTGTTCATATCCCCGCATCCATCATCATTCCTTTGTGCACCCATGTACCCCATGCCCAGCATCTCCCATCTGTGTTCCTATTCTCCCTCTTGTCTGGTATCTCCCCTCTGTGTCCATTATATCTCTATTCCCATACCTCCCCCCCATGTCCATTGTATCTCTATTCCCATATCTCCCTCCCCACCCCCATGTCAGGCATTGCCCCTATGTGCCCATATGCCATCCCAATACAGCATCTCATCTGTGTCCCTGTCCCCATGCTCCCATCCAATGCTCATCATCTCCTTTTGTTTCTTTGTACCTCTCTATGTCCCCTTTCTCCCTCCCACACACCTTTCCTCTCTAACCAGCAACTTTCCTTCTCTCTTCCCTCCCCTTATGCATCTGGTTCATTCTCCACTGTGGGTTCAGCATTTGACACCCTCCCCCATTCCTTATCTCCTTGATCCAACATCCCTCTCCCTTTCCTCTAACACTAACCCTTCCCCCTCTCATAGGTCCAGTACTTCTCTCCCTTCGTTCTCGCCCCCCCCCCCCTTGCAGGTCCACATCTCTCCCTCTTCCCTCCAGTCCTCCCCTGCATATCCAGCACCTCTCTCCCTTTGCTGCAGACTCCCTTGCATGCCCAGCACCTCTCCCCTTTCCCGCCTGCCCTCCCCCACAAATCCAGCAGCTCTCTACCTTCCCTCCCACACCCTCACCCAGCACATCTCTCCCTTCTCTCCCTCCTACATATCCAGCACCTCTCTCCATTTGCTCCAGCACCTCTCTCCCTTCGCTCCCACCCACATATCCAGCACCTCTCTCCCTTCCCTCCCACCCACATATCGAGCAGCTCTATCCCTTCTCTCCAGCACCTCCTTACATGCCCAGCACCTCTCTCCCTTCTCTCCAACCTCCCACCCACAAGCATACATGTCCAGGGCCCCTTCCCTCCCCTCCAACCCCCATGTCCAGCACCTCTCTCCCCTCCCACAGTTCAGGCACCGCCACCTCCATGTCTTCCTTACCCAACCCCCACCCTTGCTGCGCAGCGCTTGCTCACTCAGAAGTTCCTATATCAAACATTTTCTCCCCACTCCCCCTTCCCATCCTCCCCCTTGCAACATTACAACAATATCCAATCCATCCCTTCCCTTCCCTTCCCTCCAACCCCCATGTCCAGTGCCTCTCTCCCCTCCCACAGTTCCGGCACCGCCAGGGCGCTACCTCCGTGTCTTCCTTATCCACCCCAGCCGCTTGCTCACTCTCTATGATCGCCGCCCAGCAGGAACTTCAAACAGTGCGACAGCGCTGTGTCAGAGCCTTCCTCTCTGCTGCGTCCCACCCAGCCTGCGTAAACAGGAAGTTGCGTGAAATGCATCAGAGAGGAAGGCGCTGACACAGCATTGACGCGCTGTTTGAAGTTCCTGCTGGGCGGCGATCATAGAGAGCGAGCAAGCGCTGCGGATAGGATGGGGGTTGGATAAGGAAGACACGGAGGTCGCGGTGCAGGAACAGGCGCTGTACTGTACATGGGAGTGAGGTTGGAAGGAAGGGAGGGAATTGGTTTGGGTGTAGCGCTTCTGGGTGGGCCTGAACCAAGACTGGACGAGCCTAGGCCCACCCGTAGCTACGCCCCTGCTATGTCTAGTAGATTCATAACAAGCAGATTTGGAGCTATGAAGGACAAGATGGTGGTCGTTAATGGAGAACCCTTGCAGGAGAGTAAGGAATAGTGCGATGTAATCTGGAATGCCTTAAATGTTAAAAGTGCTATCTTGTAAGTAATATGTTTTTCAATAGGCAACCAGTGATAAAGTTTAATAAAGAATCTAGCACATACAACCTCTGCTAGAAGCTTTCACTAGTGAGCCCAGGGCAAGAGACAGCTGCAAGCTGACAACCACAGGCTCCCTGCTCTCTCAGTCACTCTACCACAGGCCCATCTACTAGCTAAGTTTTATTACTGTACATCCAGGCATCTGTTATAGAGAAAAATAAAAAAGGGGTCCTGTTTTTTGAAACCCAGTGTATACAGTCTATGTACCCAATACTTTGCCTTCATGCAGCCACAACCCACACACATTAATACTGCTCTAACAAATATATTTAGCTACTTATGCTTTAGAAAGTTAGGTTAGTGATACATTAATCAATGTTCTTAAGAAAGGCGTAGTTAATCATGTTTGACACTCCATTCCATATACACTGCACATTCACTGCATCATTTCACAAAGTATCTAAAACAGAAAACCAGAAAACATTTTATACTCTCCAGCCACAGCAGATACTTACGAGCTTTTTAACCCAACTGTTTTCCGTGCCACTAGATTTTTCACCCCTCTCCAGGAAAAATTTCACCTGTCTCTTGGATGAGTGTTACCTACGAAAAGAGAAAAAGAGACACACAATAAGCTTTTTTCTTGCAGGTCATGTCGCTACCACTGTTGCTCATTTTCTAAGAAAGGCAAAGTCCATAAATTCCAGCAGAGTGACACAGCCTAGTGATAAGGCAGGAGAACATTTAGCTTAGGTGTTGAACTCCCTTCAGATTGGCCACTCTGGACATGCGTCACACAGTCAGTTTCGAGCATGATAAAAGTAATGTGGCGTTAGTCTACTTCAATATAGAAAGAAATATCTACAATAAGTTGTAGGCAATTACCATTTATTTGCAGTAAATATATTTGTGACTAGCATTTTAGCACTAACATTATGAAGTGACCCATGTAATAAAAGGCAGGCTGAAGTTGGCATGGCTAACATTTTTCTTTCTGCATGATATATTGGGTCTTAATGCCCAATGTACCAAAAATAATTATACATAGAGCACAAGCATAATGAAAAGTCTCCATGAAAGGTTGTACAGACCTTATGTACTTATTCATAAAATGTATATGTCATTTATCCATTGTTTTAGGCAAGTTACAACCTCACACACACAATGTTAACACAAAATTCAACAAATAACAATAAACTTAGACACAGCTACTGTAGGCCACCGTGGATGAATCTCTTCATAAAGGCAGTTAATAAATCCCAATAAATAAAAACAAACAGGTGACAAACAAACCAAATAAAATACCACAATGTAATAACAAATAGGACAACTGTCACAATACATTAATCTGAGCCGATCATCAGATGTCATTTACTTTGCCTATACCTTATTATTTCCACTCCACCAGCCAGCTCAGATTTGAAGGGCTGATTAGTCAGAGTCCCTCCCCTCTTTCCTCCCCTGGAAACAAATTCTCCTACCCAGGTTTCCCGCCGATTCTAATTTCACCCTGGCATCTTTGTATGTGTA
The DNA here is from genome assembly GCF_901765095.1 of Microcaecilia unicolor. Classification (NCBI taxonomy): domain Eukaryota; kingdom Metazoa; phylum Chordata; class Amphibia; order Gymnophiona; family Siphonopidae; genus Microcaecilia; species Microcaecilia unicolor. The sequence goes on from NC_044040.1 coordinate 49,820,814, forward strand.
GTTTACAAACCATTTGTCATGCATTGACCTTTTAAAAAATACCAAATCCTTCCATATACACTGCAAATTCACTGCATCATTTCAAAGGATTCAACTAAGAGAACAATTTTGCAAATTTGAATTGGAAACTTGTCAAAGCAGGTGATCTTAACGACAACAATGAATGGAATACCATTGTATAAAGTTTAGTTTGTAGAAGTGACCATCACAGGAAGTGCATTTCTGAGTGCGTGGGGTACTGCCCACTACCTCCTCCATTTACGCCATGTCGACAACTACTCGGAAAGTGCTGTTCCGCAAGGGAGCCAAGTAACAGGTTCCTGAAGAAGATCTTTTCTTCTCTGGAAAGGAGCTCTGTCGAACAGGTTGGTGCGTCATGTTAAGGAAGTTTGGGAAGACACTTCAAGATAAGTGCACCCTATTTAATTGACTTTTTGGCACCCGGTTTAATGAACTGTGAATTTGTACGATTGCTTGCTATTTGAGAAGGACTGAGCTATTTTTTTTTTTTTTTTTTTTTTAGCTTTCAGTGACAGTGTTATTGGGTGTGTTAAAACTACAATTGAAAAACAAAATCATCATTATTATTTCTTACACATGAGTTTAAGTTACGTTGGTTGTAACACTTAACATTTATTTATTTTTTTTATTTATTTGGATTTTGCTCACACCTTTTTCAGTAGTAGCTCAAGGCAAGTTACATTCAGGTACACTGGATATTTCTCTGTCCCAGGAGAGCTCACAATCTAAGTTTGTACCTGAGGCAATGGAGGGTTAAGTGACTTGCCCAAGATCACAAGGAGCAGCAGTGGGATTTGAACCGGCCACCTCTGGATTTCAAGACCGGTGCTCTAACCACTAGGCCACATATGAGAAGCCCTGTGATAGTGTGGTTGTGAGAACTTGAAATGAAACTGTTCACAACACAGAGCATTGCAGCTGAGCAATTGGCTTACGGTACGTTTCGTAATTGACACCGAGGCCTTCTCTTCACATTATATAACATTTAGTAGTTTTGTACTCACTACATTTTTACTGGTTTTTATCTATGGGAATTTTTTTTTCTATTGATTCATTTAGATCCATGCACACACAGTCAGGCTGCTTATGCATACACTAAATTACATTGATTTCTATGTAATTTTACTGCAGTGATTTGTGTGTGTGTGTGTGGGGGGGGGGGGGTTATTTTAATTTTATTATGCTCTGCATATAGATGTACTTTGAGTGTTGTTGTTCCTTTCTTATGGTTAAACAGATTGTATTATTATTTGAGGTATGAGTGTATATATATTTGTGGCTTGTGTGACTGAGTTCTTTCCTATCATTACTACAGAGTTCTTTTCCTTATTTTGTATTTTCTCCTGTACACCGTTTCAATGTTTCAACGAGGAACGGTATATTAAATTCCAATAAACGATAAGTACTATTTTTCTTCTCTACTGTTTATAATTTGATCCTGTCAAATCCCACTTCCTGTGTCTTCATGTTTCTGCATCTGATGTTTGAACTTCGGCACCTTATTTTATGACCGAGCTAGGAAGACACAGGAGATATTTATGATGGCTTCTTGCAGTATTTCCTCTTTAGCTCCACAACCAGTAGGTGTGAAATTTCATTGCTCTTTTAAATTGTATCCCCAAGTTTGATCTTTTTGTCTTAAGAACCGCAGCAGAGAGAAATAAACACAATTGCCACAATCACCTCGACATCCTCGTACATTAAATCAGAGCTCATGCTCTGTCCATGGGAAATAAAGAATGTGTTTTGATATCTCCTTGGGGAAAAGTTATTATTTTTTTTTTTTTTTTTTAAGAGGTTTTCATACTTCCTCTGGCAGCAGAAAATTACTCCTGGTTGGTACTCGCCATTCCCAGATACCACTGCACAACCTAGGTAGGCTCGTTTCTCACAAATTAAAGTAGTCTTCTAGTCTTGAAGTCTTCCCATGAAGAGAAAAAACAAGCAATATGCTTGGATACACATAAAGAGGATGAGATAGGCCTTCTGACAAATGGGTTTAAGAAGAGTCATCATTCTGGTGCATCACTCCCTTAAGGATGGGATACTTAACACTTAGAGTGGGCTTTTTTTTTGTTTTGGTTATTTTTAAAGATGATGATGAGGTGGCACATCTAACTACTGAAATGAGACCAATATATTGCATACACCCAATCAACCACTCTATTAAATGTAAAAATGTTCAAGAGAAGAAAAAAAGGTTTTTAAACATTTGAAAAAAAATATATATATATAAACTGGAAACCTCTTTTTAAAAATGTTCACAACATTTGACAGATCAGTGAGTGTGTGCAGGTATACTGGTCTTGCTTCATTTTTACCATCTGGTATTTATGTAATCGGTGGGCCTATTTTTGGCTTTTATACACAATGTGGTGTAACTACTAGGCCTCAGCTGCTGAAAGGTTCAAATAGAGAACAGCAGGCACGAAACACAGCCCTCAGTTTCCCACAGCAACTTCGTGTTAAATTCTGTAGCACATATTAAACATTTTATGATATTCATACAAATCAGTTTGCTTTCTGGCCTGTATCTGAGCAGTATTTCTTTTATTAAAAATTCGTTAGAGTGAGGGAAAGGGAATTCTAGTGATTACTGGAGAGAACAAATGGTAATGAATTGGTGTAGGGATAGAGGAGGAAAGGAAGTCAAAAAAGGTCACAGATGGGAGAAGGAGAGCAAAGAAGAGAAAGACAAACTGAAATGTGGGGAAGAATTGGAGATGGTGAAGAGAAAGGAGGCTTATATGGGAAGACCAAGTATCCAGGACCTGAGGACCCTTCCCAAATCTATGTCTTCATTCTCACATATAACTCCCCACCTCAAAACAGATTCTCCTCAAACTCCCTACCATGCCAACTTTCCTTTCACATGCACACATCCTATCCCCCCATTTCCTCTCATTCTTTTACCCCTAGCATTGAATTTTATGCTCCTCTCGCCCTCCTTATCTTCTCTCATTTTCATCATCTCCTTTGCTGCCCCTCTCCCCATACGGACTGCCTAGAAGCAAAAAGAGAACACTGGTGCCTCCAACTCCTCCTGCCACTTTGGACCTGCCAGAAGATCACATGGGACAACAATGGCATATACTGCAACAGAATTGTGGACTGGCCTCTTAAATACCTTGAAAAATTAGATGTGCGAACAAGAAAACTCTACCATGATTCTGTAAGAATTGGTGTAGGCCAAGACTGTACATTCCTAGAGCTGAAGGAGGAATGGGTCTCAGAAATATATTATACGTATGCCCATCCATGGCTACTCTAACCAGATTCCACAAGAGATTGAGCAACTCTGTTGCAAGAGGTGCAACCATTAAAATAACCAAGGTGCATGTAAATTACACAGGTCTTTCACATATCTGTTTTTAACCTGGTCTACTCAAACCACAAGCTAAACTGACATGTTTCTACAGAAAGACACATCGTAATCATATGTCCTTGGGGACAGGAAAGAACTTTTTTTACCCCTTTACTCAGAATGTACTTTGGCAAGTAAGCAGGCCTCAAATTTCCCCTAACTAGATAACCTGCTCCTATCAATAGTGCAACTTATTGATATTATCAGACCCTGTGGTTCTGCCACAATTTTTTCTAGTATGCTCAACAGAATCCAAAAGACATTCAGGTGCACAGCACATGGAAGAAAGTCTCGAACTGATGGAGAAAAGTTCTCACCGGCAAGTTATTCTTTTTGTAAGGACTTGCAATCACTAGATATCCTTTTACCACTTGTCTTCCAAAATCAACTTTTTTGAGATTAGGGGTAGGAGGTGGGAAGAACACATGGTGAGTGCACTTCACTGAAAAGTGGACAACCACCTCACTACAGACCGATGCAGTGCAGGCTTCTCACTTTCCTCCACTCACCATTTTCTCTCCCTCTACTCAGGTGCACTATACAAAACACTAAGTAAAAACCATGCACGTTTTTCACTGTGCAAATGTGGAACACACCAAAGACTTATCCCTATATATTTCAAGGCAGCATTTTATTTCGCTGAACATTTCACCCTCCACTATTTAGATTGTAAGCCCACCTGGACAAAGAGCTACCCACTATATCTGAAAATGTAACTTTCCTTGGGCTCAGATTTAGAGAAGGCAAGTGATTAATACAAAATCCTTATCCACTGGTCTACTACAACATTCTACTGCTGGGCTAAGTGCTTCAAGCTGTTTGTTCTTTTGGCTTTCTGGTTCAATAGAAAAACAAACTTCAATAAAGTCTGAGGGTCTATAAATGGTCTTTAGTCCATTTGTTTGCTTTTAACTTAAAGAGGAAAGAGGCAGATAAAGGAGATCTGCTGACAACAGAAACAGGGCAAAGCTGCAACCTGTAGCGATAAAGCAGGCCAGAAACATTCTAACAATTATGGTAAAAGCAGTTCGCTTAGCAGGGTTTAAAAATAAAAAGGTTTGGAAACGTTCCCAAAAGGAATGTCCATAAGCCATTATTAAGATGAACTTGGGAAAATCCACTGCTTATTCCTGGGATAAAGCAGCATAAAATCTGTTGTACTTTTTTGGCATATTGCTATGAACTTCAAGAATAGCAGTAAACCATTCAGCCTAGGGGTATGTCCAAAGATGCTCAAGATCTATAAGAAACTCATGTATCTTCCTTTAGAAGTGAAGATCTTTACACATACCCCCCAAGGCTGAATTGCTAGTTTACCGTTATCTTTGAGCACATAGGAACTGACATATTTACAAAAGTAACTTCTACTCACAGTGGCTTTTGGATTCAGATAAACCCTAGCGGCATCCAATAATAGTTGTTGATTTCTGTATAGACTAAATATAGTACTTTTAACAGAAGCACATGACTTTACCATAAACACAGAGCTCACTCAAGTGAAAACTAGTGTGGCTACTGCTGAACCTAAGCCCTTCTGCAAAATGCTCATGTATCATTTAGGACTGCTCATAATTACACGAATAAGCAGTATGCAAATATTTGTATTCAAGTATGTGTTGATGCACTGTATTGTGGCACAAAGTCCCTGGGCTCTGCCAAGCATCATACTAAGAAATAGCTTCATGAAAAAAAATATTTGGTTGTTAAAAATATATATATTTCTTTGAAACAAAAATTGAAAACAAGTTCAAAAACACAAAAGCAAACAAAACACATCCCGCTCTGCAGCTGGGAAAAGAAAGATTTCCACAGATTGCTTAAAGTGGTTTTTTTTAAAGTACTACCGGACAAACACAGGACTCTACAGTGATGATACATATTGAGGTACAAGATGTCCCTTCCCAGAAGAGCTTACATAAGAGTGTACCCTGAGGCAACAGGAGAGAAAATGACTTGCATATAAAGGTCACAAGGATTATCAGGAACAAAGTTGAAAATAAAATTAAGGGTAGATAATGGTGATCTGTCTTGAAGATGATCTCTGTGTTCTGAAGTTGCGATTTTAAGTATGAAGGAGCAGAATCATGGAAGAAACCGATGCAGCACTTTTAGAGCTATGAAGGCCATTTTAGATAGAACAAGGATAACAGAATTAATACGTTCAGTTCAGAATATGACCAATTCTGATAGTATTTTAAAAAAAGATCGGACAGAGCCTCTCTTAAAATACATGCAGTAATACATATATATGATGCAACTACATGCATGATCCTTTCCCAGGGAACTAGGAGGTATTGTACTACCCCCCCCCCCCCCCAAGGAAGAATCACTCAACCAAAACTATCCCAAACAATTATCCTCCAGTAGCCAACATACCTACTCTAACAAACAAAAAAAAAATGGAGAAAATAGTAGTAAAATAATTCTATGTCTACATGGATCAACATCAACTTCTAGACTCAATGCAATTAGGATTCCACCCATATTTCAGCATGGAAACACTAATATCAGGGTTCCTATCAGAAAACCCACGTATTGCTTCAGGAGGACCAACAAATCTTCATAATGCAGCTAGACCTTTCTGCTGCCTTCAACCAGGTGAACTACAACTACCTACTAGGAATGCTAGTGGAAGTCGGAGTCACCAGGGAAGTCCTAAGGTGGTCCACAGGTTTTTTGCAACACAGATCAGTCCAGGTCAAATGGCAACAATCTCTATCTCGCGTACTGACCATGAAACGTGGGGTGCCACAGGGCTCACCCCGTCCCCAATTCACTTCAACTTTTATCTCAGAGGGATGGGGAAAATTCTGAAGCTATATGGAGTTAAATACTTTTCTTATGCCAATGACATCATTATCCTCCTCCTCAGAAAGATTTGACCATGGCACACTCAGTAATAAATGAGGTCTTTGACTCATTATTTGCATGGTTGTGTGACCGTGAACTGAAAGTAAACCCAGACAAAACCAACATAATATGGATTGGGAATGAATCACTCAAACCACTCAACCAGCAACCTACGCTAGCAGGTTCCACAATAACTCTATAAAAACAGAGATGAAACTGTTAGGTATCTGGATAGACTCTCACCCAACCATGACAACGCAAATGAATAACGTGATACACAAATGTTTCTGCAAATTGAAACTCCTTCGCCATATCAAACATTTTGCTAGACACAACACAATTTCAGATCATAGTTCAAGCCTTGATTGTAACAATCATAGACTACTGCAATATATTATATATCTGGGCCTTCCAAACTAATGAGGAAACTATAGGTAATAGAAAATGCTGCAGCCATGCTAATTGGAAGAGGGAAATGGTGTGAACCCGCTACTCCATTGTTGCTTAAATTATGAGGAAACTAAAGGTAATACAAAATGTCGTAGCCAAGCTAATTGGAAGACGGAAATTGTGTGAACCCACTACTCCATTTACTCCATTCTTGCTTAAATTGCACTGACTCCTGTAAGGCCAGAGTGGAGTTCAACCTCCTTACCACGATTTTCAAATGCCTGTATGGGACTGTCCCAGAATACTTACAAATGTTTGTAAGAACTTATCAGCCAAGGAGATCTCTTAGATCGTTAACAGACATCAGACTAGAACCCCCCCCCCCCCCCCCCCACCAACAAACAAGGTCATCTCAAAAGTACATTTAACTCAATGCTGTTAGGAAAAGGAGCAAAACTGTGGAACTCATTACCGCTAAAGCTCAGATTAATATTACACTACATGAACTTCCGTCGACTTTTGAAAACATGGCTTTTTCAAAAACACTATGGGATACCAATGAATCCTAGACAAAAACCAGTGAATCCCAGACAAATGACAAGAACACACCAAGACGAAGTAACCATAGAACAGACAGAACAATGAGAGCAATCCCACTGATCCCTAGGAAAAGCAATACAGTTGCCATACAATTGACACTACTGTCCTTAACCTACAATTGCAGAAGCCATTTAAATGTTTATGTTCTTATACAATCAAGAATATAGACTCCTAACTCCTTGTGATCACTTTTGCATTTTCAATCATTTTTATTCAATTTAAATGTACACATTTGTTTGATTGTCTTTAATCTGTTTAATTGTACACTAATTTGTTCTATGCATGAATATGCTATAATATTCCACTGTATAATGTAGTTTTAAACTGGTCTGTACTCCACCTTGAACTTAAAGGTTAAGCGGATTATAAATGCAGACATTAAATTAAATTGAATCCTAGGACTGCTGGCCTTGGGCTAATTGGCAACTTTCTTTTTTTTTTTTCTTCTTCTTGTCTCTGTCGTGTTGAAAGGTTACAGCTCTTTTCCCATTTCCTTACATAAGGACATAATAGCCATACCGGGTCAGACCAAATGGTACATCTAGCCCAGTATCCTGTTTCCAATCCAGGTCATAAGTACCTGGCAGAAACCCAAAGGAGTGGCCTAGTGGGGGTGGTGGACTTTGGTCCTGGGAAACTGAGGAACTGAGTTCGATTCCCGGCATAGGCAGCTCCTTGTGACTCTGGGCAAGTCACTTAACCCTCCATTGCCCCATGTAAGCCACATTGAGCCTGCCATGAGTGGGAAAGCGCGGGGTACAAATGTAACAAAACAAAACAAAAAAAAAACAGTAGCAACATTTTATGCTACCAATCCCAAGGCAAGCAGTGGCTTCCCCCATGTCTCCTATTGCAGACTATGGCCTTTTCCTCCAGGAACCTTCTTAAGCCCAGTTATGCTAACCCCTGTTACTACTTCCTCTGGCAAAGATTTCCAGATCTTAACTGTTGAGTGAAAATATTTTTCCTCTTATTTGTTTTAAAGGTATTTCCATATCCAGTTAAACACTGTATAGTGTTCTAAGTTGTAGCAAGCAGAAATATGACGAGTTCAAGCTGTGCAAGTTGCAATACTTTGCTTGGGTTAATCCTTGACAAAGCAGGTAGCGATACATGGTCCGTGTTGGGACCCTACAAGAGTTATACAAGTGTTTGCTAACTGGACATTTATCAATGATTTACATATTAAAGATTTTTGATACACAGATGTTTTTTTTGAACTTTTCTAATTCATCTATATCTGCTGTTCTGGATTTTTTTTTTTTTAAGCTGATGACTGAAAATGGAGGGCCTGAGACAAAGAAGCAAATCTCCCAGAACATATTTCTTGCCCAATCAGAGAAAAGCTTACAAATTTATAGGCTAAAGCCAACACACAGTTTATGCTAATACAGACTCTCTCTTGTAAGAGGGAAACTGGAGCAAAAGGAGGAACCTCCTGAGGCCCACCTCCTTTCCCTCTTATTTCAAGGGAACAAGGTCAGCGAAGAAAATTAATTGAAATTAAGGGTTTCCCCAGCAGAGGGCACTGGGGCTCACTTATGCCAAGAAGAGGGAGGGATGACAGAAGGGGGGCGGAATAATCCAGAAAAACCCTGGTGGTACTGACTGGTAGGGGAGAGGCTTCCTAGAGAGGAGTAGGAACATATAAAGACTCACACTGAAGCAGAAGAGAAGGGGGGAATGAGCGAGCCCATGGAGGTCCAGGAATAGCCCAGAACAGAGGAGGCTCAAGGCTATGAGGAAGGTGTACCAGATACCCAAAGCCCAGAGGAAGAGATAGACGTTCAATACATTTAACTTCCTATAAAGGTAGAGTTAAGAAGTGCTTCAGAGAAAGGAACTGTGTGAATAACCTATGAATAGGGTTACCATATTTTGTCCCCCAAAAAGGACATGCCCCACCCCCTTTCACACCCCACCCCCTTTGACACACACCACCCGCCCCCTTTGACGCCCTCGCTCTGCCCCCTGTCATATTTTCCCCTCCCCCCTGTCACACACCGCGTCACTCCCCCTCCCCGTCACCCCCCTCCTCTTACCTTACTACTGCCCTGGTGGTCTAGTGACCTCTTCGGGGCAGGAAGAGCCCCCTCTTTCCTGCCCTGCATGCATCCTTCCTGTTCATGATCTTGGCGCCGATTCAAAATGGCCGCCGAGAGTTGAGGTCTCATGAGGTCACTTCAACTTCCTGCGGCCATTTTGAATCGGCGCTGAGATTACGAACAGGAAGGATGCATGCAGGGCAGCGCTCCGGGCAGGAAAGAAGGGGCTCTTTCCTGCCCCGAAGGTGGAAGAGGTCACTAGACCACCAGGGCAGTAGTAAGGGGAGGGGAGGCTAGCAATCTACCCGTTTGTCCGGATTTCTGGACAAACTGGCAGATTGGCAAAACCCACCCAGTTGCCCGGACATATCCTCAAAAAGAGGATATGTCCGGGTAAATCCGGACATATGGTAACCCTCCCTATGAAGAAAGAAGTAATACTTTTGTGTTTTCAAGTTTTTGTTTGCTGGCAGATTGGGACAGATCCCAATACAGCATAAGCCTGTAGACTGGGAGTAGAGGGTTTTGGATCTGCCAGTGTTTGAGCCCTGGGTTTACCATGAGAGAGGACTCCTAACTTTAACAAAATTATTCACAAGGTCCCATCTGAGGAGGTTTGCTACCTAATTTTTTTTTTTTATTTTTTTTTTAAAGATTCTGAACTGTAGTAAATACATTGGGGAAAACACAAAAAGAGTTTCCTTTTTGTTTCACTAAACTGTTGAATGACTGCTTAAAAAAAAAAATACTGCCAGGAAACAGGTGTGGAAAGTTAGACTGATCCTGGTAGGGGACCAGAGAAGTGAATATAGGAACCTGAACTCATTTGCATATGGTTTTCCCCCAATCTTAAATGAAGGGCATGATTGACTTCCTTCCTTCTCATTGGGAGAAAGAAAAGAGATGAACTAGAAAAGAAAGAACCCTTTTATCACTGAGTAGAAGAGAGGACCAAATCACTGGTCAGAGAACAACTTACCCTAAGGGAAAAAGGGACTCTCTAGCTTGACTCTGAGTGAAAAGGCAGCAACAATTCCCCTATGGACTTCTTTTTCTGGGAAAAAGTTTCTAACTCTCTAGCGCCTCTTGCTGGGAGGAAGAGGAAAACTAATTGGTGATAGTTCCCCAGCTAGAAGCCTTGGATAAAGGGGAGAGCCCCTGGAGGAACCCAGATGTCATTTCCTGATCAGTGAGGAGTACGTCACTTCCTTGCTTGCAAGGAACATGTCACACTCAACCCCATCCTCGGGACACACCTAGCCAGTAAGGTTTTTAGGATACCCACAATGAATATGCATGACACAGATTTGCATGCCCTACCTCCACTGTATTCAAATCTGACTGGTAGTATAATACAAAACCTATATTATACAGAATACAAAATACAACAAAGTCTTCCTCTAGTGAGGGCATCTGACCAGCTTGGATCATCAGATTGGATCATCAGATGCAGACATAAGCAGGACTGATAGAGTACTAGAGTACTGCTAGAACTGAAAAATGAGCTTGCGGAGCTACTGCTAGTGATATGCAACTTATCCTTAAAATCGAGCATGGTACCGGAAGATTGGAGGGTGGCCAATGTAACGCCGATTTTTTAAAAAGGCTCCAGGGGAGATCCGGGAAATTATAGACCGGTGAGTCTGACGTCAGTGCCGGGGAAAATGGTAGAGGCTATTATTAAAAACAAAATTACAGAGCACATCCGAGGACATGGATTACTGAGACCAAGTCAGCACGGCTTTTGTGTGGGAAAATCTTGCCTGACCAATTTACGTCAATTCTTTGCAGGAGTAAACAAACATGTGGACAAAGGGGAACCGGTTGATATTGTGTATCTGGATTTTCAAAAGGCGTTTGACAAGGTACCTCATGAAAGGCTACAGAGGAAATTGGAGGGTCATGGGATAGGAGGAAATGTCCTATTGTGGATGAAAAACTGGTTGAAGGATAGGAAACAGAGTGGGGTTAAATGGTCAGTATTCACAATGGAGAAGGGTAGTTAGTGGGGTTCCTCAGGGGTCTGTGCTAGGACCGCTGCTTTTTAACATATTTATAAATGATTCAGAGATGGGAGTAACTAGCGAGGTAATTAAATTTGCAGATGACACAAAGTTATTCAAAGTTGTTAAATCGCGACAGGATTGTGAAAAATTACAAGAGGACCTTACGAGACTGGGAGGCTAAATGGCAGATGACGTTTAGTGTGAGCAAGTGCAAGGTGATGCATGTGGGAAAAAAGAACCCGAATTATAGCTACGTCATGCAAGGTTCCACGTTAGAAGTTACGGACCAAGAAAAGGATCTGGTGTCGTCGATAATACACTGAAACCTTCTGCTCAGTGTGCTGCTGCGACTAGGAAAGCGAATAGAATGTCGGGTATTATTAGGAAAGGTATGGAAAACAGGTGTGAGGATGTTATAATGCCGTTTTATCGCTCCATGGTGCGACCGCACCTTGAGTAGTGTGTTCAATTCTGGTCGCCGCATCTCAAGAAAGATATAGTAGAATTAGAAAAGGTGCAGCGAAGGGCGACTAAAATGATAGCGGGGATGGGATGACTTCCCTATGAAGAAAGATTAAGGAGGCTAGGGCTATTCAGCTTGGAGAAGAGACGGCTGAGGGGGAGACATGATAGAGGTATATAAAATAATGAGTGGAGTGGAACAGGTGGATGTGAAGCATCTGTTCACGCTTTCCAAAAATACTAGGACTAGGAGGCATGCGATGAAACTACAGTGTAGTAAATTTAAAACAAATCGGAGAAAAGTTTTCTTCACCCAACGTATAATTAAACTCTGGAATTCGTTGCCGGAGAAAGTGGTGAAGGCGGTTAGCTTGGCAGAGTTTTAAAAGGGGTTAGACGGTTTCCTAAATGACAAGTCCATAAACTGCTACTAAATGGACTTGGGAAAAATCCACAATTCCAGGAATAACATGTATAGAATGTTTGTACGTTTGGGAAGCTTGCCAGGTGCCCTTGGCCTAGATTGGCCGCTGTCGTGGACAGGATGCTGGGCTCGATGGACCCTTGGTCTTTTCCCAGTATGGCATTACTTATGTACTTATGACTGGAGACGGTGGGGAAAGAAACCAAAAATAAAACATTGTTTTTAGATACCAAAAAAGGAGAGGCATACTGGTTTAATTTGCTGCAGTTTAAGCTGTCAGATCTAAACTTGTAGATATAAGGTGGCTGTAGAGAAAAGACTTCTGATAATGAGGATTTCTCTACAGATAGAGAACAAGTTATCCCGAATGAATGAAAGCATGCAGTAAAATTACAACAGTACAATTAGAGAAGATGAAATGGTTAACATTTATCACAGATTATGAGCATTTGCTCAGAGTTCATCACTGAATGGAGCACAATGGGTGCATTTAAAAACTTTAGTTCAGCGCACACTGTCTGTCGGATTCTATGTAACACGCCTAGAGATCCACATTGAAATCCAGGCTTATTCCATAGCAATGGGTGTAACTTAACTGGCTTAACATGCTAATCAGCGTTGATAACAGCACTTAATGAGCACTAATTGGCAATAATTACACAAAACAATTTGTTAAGCGTATTCCGTAATGAACTGCACCTAAATTCTAATGTGCACAGTTAAAAAGAGGCATGGCTATGGGCAGGAAATATTTACGTGGGTGTTCCAAAATTTACTTCCGTAATTATAGAACATGGTCAGTGTGAATTAATCTATGTGTAGGGATTTACACCACATTTTCATTGGTGTAAATGGAGGCGCATAATTTTAAGACGCCAGGATACCAACTAAGCATATTTTATATACTGTGCCTAAAACTAGGTGCCGCTTATAGAATACGCTTAGACAGAAATGTTTACCGCGTGGATTTTTTTAGGTGCCTTATATAGAATCTGGTCCTATATGTTCTGCTGTTAGGTTCTCCTTTTAACCATGTTTTAAAAAACAAAACATTAAGCTATCCATGAAGGGAAAGGGTTCCTATGCCATTTTGGAACACAGCAATTCTCAAGATGTAAAAGTGAAAAACCATCATTAGCAATGACAGAAAGCTCATTGGGATACCATGAGCTGCACCGCGTGTCCACACTAACACCTAAAGCAAGGTGCACTACCAGCATCTACCCCTCCCTAACCTATGAAAACACATGGCATTAGGTCAAATGATACTATGTGCATGTGTAACTCTGGTCCACTGCTTTGAAAGCTTCTGGCAGAACACATGGTGGGGAATTAGGATGCTCTCTTTCCCCAGCCAAAGAAATTCACTGTGCTACCATGCTCATGGTGATGGGACCAGGCAGAAATTCAGCTGAGGCAACTTGTGACCTTGGGGAAATTGGGTTTTATCTTTCATTGTCCCAGATACAAATTTAGAGTGCAAACCCTCTAGAGCAGTGGGTCTCAAGCTTTTTCTTTTGAGACACTCCTGATGGCAACGCTCATGTGTGTGTGACACACTAAACACTAAAATTCACAGCTGAACAAAATAACTCCTAAACATTTCATTGTTGACAGTAAGTTTAGTGTGAATTTGTCTACCATTCAATCCCATATCAAAACAATGTACACAGTACATCAGAAACAGATTTCTTGCTTTTCGTACAAAACAAATATATAATCAAAATTCTGGGTGTCACCTCAGTAACAGCATCACAAAATCCATCCACTGTTAAATACTGTGAAGCAACACAAAGACCTGCCAATGTGTGACTCAGAAACTATGTAGCAAACAGAACTTGGGGAGAACAGACTTGCAACAAATGGAGGGTAGCCAGGAAGCAGACTAGTAATGAGGAATTCAGGTTGCACACACAGATTGTTATAAAGGAAAGCACAAACTTGCTGTCTTATACCAAATTTTTTGCCATATCCTTCCCACTTCTTGGGGACACAGAGTATCCTGACACACTGGTTGAGAACCACTGATTTACAGGATAGGAAAACGCCTACTGTACCCCAGTGGCGTTCCTGGGGGGGGGGGGGGAGGCGGTGGGTGCGGTCCGCCCCGGGTGCACGGCGCTGGGGGGGTGCCACGCGCCTGTTGGCGCCGCTCATTCCATGCTCCCTCTGCCCCGAAACAGGTTACTTCCTGTTCCGGGGCAGAGGGAACATGGAACGAGCGAAGCCGACAGGCGCGCTGCACCCCCTCAGCAGGTAAAAATGCACCCGGGGGGTGTCATTTCGCTGGGGGGGGGGAAGGTGTTGTTTCACCGGGGGGGGGGGGGGGGGCGCATCAGCGATCCGCCCTGGGTGTCAGCCGCCCTAGGAACGCCACTGCTGTACCCAACCTGAACATAACTCACCTTGATACAATTATAAATGAGTTAAGCTAAATCTAAACAACACAAGCACTGAATGGTAAGTACTGTAGAATGGAAACCCATGGGCATTTTAGGCCTTTTCTTGTCAACTGTGTGAACCTTGGATGTGTTTCTGAAAGCTAAGGAAGTCCATAGGATGGAGAAAAGTAATTTATATAGCTATAGAAGCAGTGAACAAAGTTTGAACTATGCATGAATTCTACACTACCCCCAACACATCATCATCAGCAAGAGAATCCCGAAGGGTAAAGTTATTTATAGTGACAGGAACAAATCTTTACAAATTACATGATTTAAACTAGGCAAACTAGGGCATGTTCTGTTTAGCAACAGAATAATCCATTTCAACATCCTTTGGATTATATTTGTTATCTCTGATTATGCTTATATTTGATCATTTTATTATGGTTATGCTGTTAACAAAATTGGAAGTTTATTTCAAGCTGTAAACCACCTTGGGTGAATATCTTCATAAAAGGTGGTTAACAAAACCCACCAAATGCATAAATACATTTGGTTATACTCTATAAAAAAAATCCTCCAGTGGAGCCCATTATCCTCCTTAATTGCTTTTCTTGTGCATCCTGTCCATCACAACTAGACTGTAGGCTCCAAGGAACAGAACTGTCTATTAACAGTCTCTGTGAAGTGCTACACATCTTGTATGAGCTGTATAAATTGTGATAATTAGATCAAGAGTTGACCCATGAGGAGCAGTTTTCATAGCAAAGCTCAAATCAGTAAACAACATTCCCATTCCCCCCCCTTCCTTTCCTTCATTTTGCTGTAGATGTTTAACAGAAACTGTCAGCGAGCAGACAAACAATTTCAATGATTAAGCAGGGAAATCTCTGACCTACAGGCTTCATACGCTGCATCGGACTTCCTGTAGTCACTGCCACTAAGACATGTGGGAAAGGCAGGATCAATGCCACTCTTCCTCCGTCTGGAGTTCTTCCAGCTCGAAATAAGGAAATTGGAACACCTGACCATTACAGTCTGATAACATACTAGAGAGAAGATTCACTTTGATTTCAAGAAGTCCAATGTGATATTAATTTTTCATTTGTTGACTGTGAAAAGCCAGACAGAACTCTCAATTTCAAATGAATATTCATTTTCTGCTCCTGTTTTAAAAGCATAACAAGTTTAACGTGTTGAAATGCAACGCCATTCTTATTTGATGGGGGAGGAATCTAAGTTCATAGTAACATATAGTAACATAGTAGATGACGGTAGAAAAAGACCTGCACGGTCCATCCAGTCTGCCCAACAAGATAAACTCATATGTGCTACTTTTTGTGTATACCCTACCTTGATTTGTACCTGTCCTCTTCAGGGCACAGACCGTATAAGTCTGCCCAGCACTATCCCCGCCTCCCAACCACCAGTCCCGGCACAGACCGTATAAGTCTGCCCAGCACTATCCCCGCCTCCCAACCATCAGTCCCGGCAAAGACCGTATGTCTGCCCAGCACTATCCCCGCCTCCCACCACCGGCTCTGCCACCCAATCTCGGCTAAGCTCCTGAGGATCCATTCCTTCTGAACAGGATTCCTTTATGTTTATCCCACGCATGTTTGAATTCAGTTACCGGTTTTCATTTCCACCACCTCCTGCGGGAGGGCATTCCAAGCATCCACTACTCTCTCCGTGAAAATACACTTCCGGACATTTTTCTTGTGTCTGCCCCCCTTCAATCTCATTTCATGTCCTCTCATTCTACCGCCTTCGCATCTCCGGAAAAGGTTCATTTGCAGATTAATACCTCTCAAATATTTGAACGTCTGTATCATATCGCCCCTATTTCTTCTTCCCGCCAGAGTATACACGTTTAGGTCAGCAAGTCTCTCCTCATACGTCTTGTAACAGAAATCCAATACCATTCTCGTAGCTTTTCTTTGCACCGCTTCAATTCTTTTTACATCCTTAGTAAGATACGGCCTCCAAAACTGCACAATACTCCAGATGGGGCCTCACCAACGACTTGTACAGGGGCATCAACACCCCCTTTCTTCTGCTGGTCACACCTCTCTCTATACAGCCTAACAACCTTCTAGCTATGGCCACCGCTTTGTCACACTGTTTCGTCGCCTTCAAATCCTCAGATACTATCACCCCAAGATCCCTCTCCCCATCCGTACCTATCAGACTCTCACCGCCTAACACATATGTCTCTCGTGGATTTCAGTTTACCTTAAGTCCCCATTAGTTTGACCTGTATTCTAAAACCGCAAGCTCACCGGACACCAAATCTGCTCAGAAATTATAATTTTATCTAGTACCAGACACCTTAATATTCCATGCCAGCACCAATAACATGTGAACATATCAGTACTTATGAATTTTATGCACAAATGTTTAGAATACTAGCATTTATGCGTAGATGTGTGAACCTGCGTGTGTAAATGCTTAAACAGAGCACATTTGCAAGGGGGCATATGCAGGGTTGGAGCATGGGCGGACACAGGTGAGGCCCCCACTTACGCACATAACTTACACAATATTGTTAAGATATGCACGTTCCTACCTCACTTAGGCATGAGCACTTACACCAGCTCTATGGCTGGCATGGGCGCAACTAAACATTGGGCATTAATAGGCTAGTCTTCAATATTAAAAAAAAAAAAAAAGCACCTACTTCTTGATATAGGCTAATGTGTGCCTTCCAGTTTATAGCTTATTAAATTTACTAAACGAGCGATGTACAGGCTAAAAAGTAAATTGAAAAGGAATGCCAAATACATGACAGGAAAGGTAAAGTCACACAAACCGCATGCAGAATACAGATGGAGAAAGAACAAGGGAGAGGGAGGAGAGGTGGGGAGAGGGAAGAGGAAGGGAAATGACAGTAACTAAAGTTGGGAAACGACCTTAACCAGGTTGGAATGCTCGCTGGAACAACTAGGTCTTTACTGCAACCTTAAAGGTTTTAAATGAAAGCTACCCCCGAATAAAGGGAGACTGTTCCAGGTAAAAGGAGACAGTCATGCAGATTTAGGCCCTGGGAGCACCACATGCTGGTCCATTTATGGACTGCAGGACCCCCAGTAGGTGTATAAGGGATTACAAGTGCTGACAGATATTCTGGGAAACCAATTCAACATGCTCTTAAAAAAAAAAAAGGGCAACCTCAGAACCTTATAAATGATTCTATATTCGACTGTTAACCAGTGATACTGAATGAGTAATTGAGCCACAGGCTCAAAATGGCTGACATGGCAGAGAAGTCCAGGCACCTAATTGGAGGCACTCTGTTACAGAACTGCTCCCTATGGGGACAATTCTTACAACCAGGTGTTTCCATTCAGGGGCCCTGAGAAAGTGCAATGGGAGCCTATTCTATAAATGGCATCTGGGCACCCAAATTCTGTTACAGAATGCTAATGTAACCCAGTTATCAGTGTGCCTAACATTTACACAGCTAAAGAGAACGCCAGCCATAGAGCTGGCATAACTGTGGTGCATAAAATGCAGCAGGGACACATGTAAGTTATACATGTTAAGTGGGAACCTGTGCATATACTGCCCTTGCATTTGTGTGCTATGTAAGTTAGGCGTGTCATTAAGTGGCATGCTGGCACTTTCACAGGTTAATGTACGCTTATCTAAGTGCTAGTATTTTACATATTTATATACACAAGGGGCGCATAAAATCAGGTACCTAGTTTATTGAATTGCCCTTCAAATGCACAGACAATAGTGGACAAAATAAAGGAACACAAAGCTTCCCAATTGTCAAACAAACCAACCTAGTCTCAAGTTTGTTGTCCCATTACCATCCTATTTCCAATTTCCCTATCTTTCTAAGCTTATTGATAATAAATAGAAATAAAACAAAAACATAGAAAAGAAAATAAGATAACCTTTTTTATTGGACTAAATACACTTTTTGATTAGCTTTCGAAGGTAACCCTTCTTCAGATCAGAAATAAGCAAATGTTAATAAATATCAGTATACATAAGTGAAACTTGAAAGCATTCCAACGACAGTCTCGCAGGAAGAGGGTAGGTGGGTTAGGTGAAAACAGGGGGAGGCTGGGTGGTAGATAAGAGGGTGACAAAGCAGTAGAATTTTATGGATCATAATAGACTAGAAAACCCAGATCTTTGTTAAGTCCTGTCTGGTGGGTATCAAAATATTTAATCATTTTGACTTTGAAGGTCTTACGTTCCTGGATTATCTTAAAGTTTCCTTTTAGTATTCTTACCATAAAACCACTGGAATGCTTTTGTGTTTCACTTATATATACCGATATTTATTAACATTTGCTGATTTGAACCTTTGAAAGCTAATCAAAAAATGTAAGTTCAATAAAAAGGTATCAAACTTATTTTCTTTTCTCTGTTTTTGTTTTATTTCTATTTATTACCTTTAAAAGTGGACTAACACGGCTACCACATCACTTTACTTAAGCTTATTGAGAAAGTGGTATCCAAGTGTTGAAGCAGGTGGTGGAATGAGTGCACCCCTGCCACTCAGGCTTCTAGCCTGCTTTCAGCACAGAGACTGCCCTTCAACACATTAGAGATTGGATAAATTTCATTGGTCATTTCTCTTAAACTAGTCAAACATTAGCTTCCTCTATCTGCCTCTCTGCAGCAAATATTCAAGGGTCTGCTCATCACTGGTTTACTTCCTACCTTACCGATAGAAACTTTACAGTGGTTCTTCCTTCCTCTACTTCTACTGTAATCCTCTCCCTTGTGGTGATCCTTACAGTTCGGATCCTCTTTAACCTATTCTTGAGCCCCTTGGCAACTCTGATTCACAACTTTCTGGTCAAGGTGAACGTGAATGCAGACAACATACTTCTGACTTTTACTCATGACTTGTTGGCCCCAGACCTCTCAATTATTCAGGACTGCATAAATTCAACCATCAGTTGGCTCTCTTCACGTGACCTTGTTCTCGATCCAGCAAAATCCTGCATGCCCTGGATCACCAGCTGTTATAAATGTCTTCCCTATCCTATCCCTACCCTACTTGGAGCCCATGTTTCTCTAATTTCTTCTTTTCAGTACTTGGGAGAGATACTTGATTCTGCCCTTTCCTTTGAACTGCAGGTGGGAGCAGTCATTAAAACGAGCTTTCTGGCTCGTATTCATTCTCTTCATCAATATTTTGACGAATTTGCTTGCCACACTCTTCTGTGCCCTTGTTTTTTGAAGCTTGACTATTGCAACTGGATTTATCCCTGCCCACCTCATGCAGAGATTACAACTTATACGTAACACCACTATTCAAATTCTTATCTGTGCCAGCCACTTTGACCATGTTACCCCATCTCTACATCACTACCATTGGCTGCTGGTATCCTTTCATATCCACCATAAGATTTTAACATCGACACAGAAGGCCTTCTGCACACAGATGCCGCCTTACTTCTCTGCCTTGATCTCTCCCTACACTCCATCTAGATCCGTGTGCTCAGCTTTGGATTACTGGCTTTGTCCCACCTATTTCCAAATCACGCATAGCACTGACCAGGTAGAATACCTTTTTTTTTTTTTTTTTGCCTTGCCCCTTCCCTCTGGAATGCATTAGTAGCCCTCTGCTCTGAACACTCCCTCAATAGATTTAAAGTTAGTTTGAAAACTTACCTTTTTGGTCTTGCCTTTGGGGGCTTAGCTGAGTTTGCGACTTAGCACTCTAGCAAACCGCTCTTTTCTCCCTGAACCCTCTTTCCTTTGTGATTTTTAGTTCCTTTCCTCTTTTTTTTTTTAATTCTAAATTTTGGTCTGTACACCACCTTAGTAAAGGTGGTTTATCAAATTCGATAAGCAAACAAATATGTAGCTGTAGTGTGGTCTCCCAAGCTCTAGCCCTGCATCATGTTTTGTTAGCTCTATAAATAGTATCAGAACTTCTGAATGCTCTCTGTAATATGACAATGATTAGTTAATGCAGGCGTGTCCAAGCTCAGTCCTCAAAGGGCTGCAAATTAGCCAGGTTTTCAAGATATCCCTAATGAATATGTATGAGAGAGATATGCATGCTCACTAGCTTCAGTTCATAGGTGGTCTTGGTTACCTCTCTCTTGACCCACATGCTGTTAGGCTGGGCAGCAGAAATTTTAGATCTATTTATATCAGCAGCTGCATGTGAAATCATTTCAGAAGAATTAGTTTACATTTAATTCAAGTGAAAATCTGTGTGGTTTCCATTACCCTAAAAAGAATATATGCCTCTTGTACTTGCTTGTCAAAGAAAATCTTGTACACGAGTCGTCCACAGCCAAGCACATTTCAACGGTTTCCAGGCCAGGCAAAGACTGCTTCCACACACTAAAGATTGCTTGATCTTTATTTTAATCATTTATCTTAATTTATATAATTTGTCCATTATAATCAAGTGTTTTACATTCAGTTAGAGTGTGTGTGTGTGTATCAAATGCATTACGTATACACATATATACAACATACACACACACAAAAAAAAAAATAAAGAAAACAAAGTGTTGTGCCTCTATTACCTGGGAGCTGGATTTGTTCCATTTTGTCTGGTAGATATTGTTTGTCGCTGTCTCCTCAGCCCTTTTTCTTTTGAGCATGCTCTTTAATTATAGTGGAATGAACCTACTAGTGAAAAGTTCTCAACTCTTTCCTGTTTCATACTTATGTTGTCTATTAGGAATGATGCGTGTTATCGCACCTCAATGGTAGTAGACTGTATTATATTTATTTTGTTACATTTGTACCCCACGCTTTCCCACTCATGGCAGGCTCAATGCGGCTTACACGGGGCAATGGAGGGTTAAGTGACTTGCCCAGAGTCACAAGGAGCTGCCTGTGCCGGGAATCAAACTCAGTTCCTCAGTTCCCCAGGACCAAAGTCCACCACCCTAACCAAACGGGAACTGTGGTAAATATGGCCAATAGTGCAGTTCTGAAAATCTAATCCTCATATTGTAAATGAGAAAGGCGAAAAGTTGATTTTGCTAATTTTTGAACAACCTTTTAAGCACTGATTGTTGTTTGCTTGGATATAAAGTGTGTAAATGTTGTGTATATTTGATCAAGTCCAGTCCTGGGGAACCTCCCTAGATGGTTCAGTATTATGCTGAAACATCTGTTATTTGAATTTCACAACTGTTAAATGCATATATTTTTATACTGTTTCATGGTAGTCCTATTAGGTTCTAGTTTGCTGTTCTTAAGTTTACCTCATTTATTGTATTTGTTTAAATTTTGTCATTTTTACTACTATTATACTGCTAACAAGTTTTATGTTAAACTGTACCTGCTGTATACCACCTTGGGTGATCTCTTCTTAAAAGCAGTTAATAAATCCCAATAAATAAATAAGTAAAAATTCTGACAAAGGGGAGTCAGACTCCTTTGAGAAATCATCTTGTCCTCCTCCCTCCCCCACATAAAGGCTCCTGTAATTGAATGTTTAGCGTTTTAAGATAATGTAATCAAAAGAATTAAGTGTATTAAAGTTTTGCACACAATTATGAATATAGGATAAAATTCTATAAATAGCACTGAAAAATAACAGGCTAAACGTGCATAAATTGTAGAAATGCCCCCGATCCTCCAATGACCACATCCACTTTTTCAAGTCTCACATAAAATTTACACGCAGATCTTCGTGACAAACTATGTGTATAAACTTCAATGCCAATTAGTGCTAATTGATTATTAGCACTCAATTACAATTGGCTCATTATTCAATTAAATTATGCATGAAAATTGGGTATGTGCCCAAATTTGCCTGTGCAATTTCAAGAACCATACAGAATTTGGGGGATAATCTCCATTGCTGCTGTTGCTTGCAACAGGATTAAAGCTTGTAAGGATCTCTTAATGAGACTTTGGGTCACTCCATATCATACTGAATTCAGAGCTTCCACATACTGCACAGCATGAGTCCAGAAGTTAAGTTCAGAAACCAGCTTTTTAAATTAGTCATGAAAAAACAAACCTTCCTTGTTGTGTGTGGAGGAGTAGCCTAGTGGTTAGTTCAGTGGACTTTGATCCTGGGGAACTGAATTCGATTCCCACTGCAGCTCCTTGTGACTATGGGCAAGTCACTTAACCCCCCATTGCCCCTGGTACAAAATAAGTACCTGAATATATGCAAACCGCTTTGAATGTAGTTGTTACAAACCTCAGAAGTCCCATTTCCCTTTCCCTTCCCTTTAGAAAGGAGAAAATTGGATAACACCATCCTATGGAAGCAGAGGGGCCATTTTTGTAAGCGGTACTGTGGAAGGGCTCTCTGGTAAGGTTTGCCTCTTTGCGCACGATACTAAATCTGCCATAGAGTAGATATCTGGAAGGTGGTGACAACATGAGGAGGGATATGGTGAAGTTTGAACAGCTATCTAGAATTGGACAGCTAAGTTTTAATGCTAAAAAAAAATATATAAATGCAGGGTCATACATTTGAGTTGAAAAAAACCCAAAGGAGTGGTACAGTATAGTGGTGCACAAAAGAAGTGCAGGACCTGGAGGGTTAACTATCTGATTATCTTAAGGTGGCCAAACAGGCAAAAAAAAAAAAAAAAAGATGATAGCAAAAGCCAGAAGGATACTTGTTTGCACAGAGAGAGCAATGGCTAACATGAAAAGAAAGTGATAGAACCTCTGGTTTAAGTCTGTCTGACCTCATTTGGAGTTGTGTACTTTTCTGGAAGCCATATTTTCAAAAACATATAAACAGGATGGAATTAGTCCAGAGGGTGACTATTAAAATGGTCAGTGGTCTTATAAGCAGATGGGGTCAGAAATATCTTACTGTGCATATTTTGGAAGAAAGGAGGGAAGGGAGATATGATAGAGATATTTAAATACTTCTGTGGCAAAAACACACAGGAAGCAGCCCTCTGAATGGAAAGGAAGCGCTGAATGGAAGTGAAAGGGGACAGTTGCAGGAATAATTCTTCATGGGCAGGGTGCTGGATGCATGGAACAAACTCCCAGTGAAACCATGGGACGAGCACAGAGGATTCTCTAAGGGAGATGAAGAGATTGTACAGCTTAATAGTTGGGATGGACTGACAGGCAAAATAGGCTGTATGGTTTATCTGTTTGCTCTGTTTCTACGTAGCTTGGTAACTATGACATTCCTTGAGAGGCTCTCTCCTTAGATTAATTGGCTTGCAAAAATGTTTAACTTGTGTTCTTTGCTGGCAAAACTCCAATCCTCTTTTAGATACCTTGGAATGTAGAAGTGCCTTTCCTCTATTTCTTATGCTACATTTTGCATAAAGTAAGCAAGTAGCACACATTCAATCAAATGACAAGCAGAATTGTCAGGCTGCAGTTAAAGAATGGGCAAGCAGGATGACCTAAGAATATGAAGAAGTCCCCCATCTATATTTTATCCTTCGAAAAAAAAAAAATCTCAAAAGCTAATAGTGCAACCTAAGCTGAGGGAAGGAAGAGTTTGAAAAGTAATCACAATAGTCCTTCCAATCAAGCAAAAGGCAAAACAGGAAAGCATAAACCCGAACTCCTGTACCCAACTATGGCTGTTCAGAGATGGCTATCACAACTGTCTCCATTTTGAAAAGAAAATCTTGACAAGAACAAAAACAAAAATTAAGAGTCCAGTTTTACTCATCCTTTAATACCATCTTCAGGAATTCTTTAAAAAATTGATTGCTGAGCACACAGTACTCATCTCATCATGTAAACATACTCTGTAGTGTTTTGTAAAGAGTTTGGATTTAGCTTTCACCCTTTTCGGTCCTAGCTCAAGGCAAGTTACCTTCAGATACTGTAAATATTTTCCAGTCCCTGGAAGGCTCACAATCTAAGTCGCCTTGAGTTTAACCACCCATCTATTTATCCCAGTTGACTCTGTACCACCAATCTTGCTCCCATCTATATATCTGCACTTGGCCCCTCAGCTACATGGTAAGCTATGTTGTAGAAAAACATTAGAATCATATCTATGTTATTTGAATGTTCTCATGCGTGCTTTAGGTGTTTCATTAGTATTATACTGACATTGTATTACATCTATGTTATTTGAATTTCAGTGCTGTTACAGGTATATACTTTTGATAGTGCTTCATGGTGCACTATTAGGTTCTAAGTTGCTGCATTTAGGTTTATATTTGGTCGGTTTTATTATTACGTTGTTAACAAAACTAAGTTTTGTTAAACTGTACCTTCTGTACACTGCCTTGGGTGAATCTCTTCATAAAGGAGGTTAATAAATCCCAATAAAATAAAGTTTGCACCAGAGGCAAAGGAGGGTTAAGCAACTTGTCCAAGGTTATAAGCAGCTGCAGTGAAATTTGAATCAGACTTCTGTGGGCCTCAGCCCACTGCTCTGACTATAAGTACTGGTAATTCCCACTCTACAGATGAATGACCAGTCCCCATAGACAGCAGGATTTTAACCTGCGTAGGTAGACCACAATGGATTTCCAGTCTATCCACTATCCCTAGCCATAACTAGCTCCATATTCATCTTTTGTTGTGGAAAATGGAAACATCTATATAATCACACTAAAATATCTATATTTTTAAAGAATTTTCACACATAAATGACAGCTGACAGAGTTTTCGGTTTACCAGTGATGTCACTTAAGACGTGCAATGAGTGTTCATAAACAATTATTATAACACGGTTCAGTTTTCATTAAACATGAGCCTCATAACTAAATCACTTAGCTTTATAGACTACTGATCTGAAGCTCAACAGAGCTGTCGTTTCACAAACAATGGCTTCCTCGGGAGCAAAACCCATCCATCCTTGAATGCAGTGATGAAAAAGCATCCGATAAGAGCTTATCTCCATTTGCTGTTTCTCGAACAATATTTTGAGCGGAGGAGTAGCCTAGTGGTTAGTGCAGTGAACTTTGATCCTGGGGAACTGAGTTTGATTCCCACTGCAGCTCCTTGTGACTCTGGGCAAGTCACTTAACCCTCCATTGCCCCTGGTACAAAATAAGTACCTGAATATATGTAAACTGCTTTGAATGTAGTTGCAAAAAAACTCGGAAAGGTGGTATATCAAGTCCCATTTCCCTTCCCTTTTATTCTTTTAGAGAATTAAAACTCAGCTCTCCAGTCGATTAATATAGCGTGGACAGTTTTTGCTCCCGAGGAAGCCATTGCCGGTGAAACAGACAGCTCCATTGAGCTTGAGAGCAGTGGTCTATAAAGCTAAGTGATTTAGTTATGAGGCTCATGTTTAAAGAAAACTGAACCATGTTATAATATTGGTTTATGAACATATGGGAACATGATTCACTATTTATATTAATATTTAAAGTATAAGTGATACATATTGCATGAGTGGAATATATGTTAAAAAAAAAAAAAAAAAAAAGAAAAGATGATGATGGTGCTGGCTAAATGTAAGGTTCTTCCATGGTTTCCTCCTTATTAAGAAATCATGAGAGCTGCTGAGGTATTTTTACTTCTATTTTAATATTGAGATACTTGAAGTACAGAAGAATAACTGGTTTGGGAATCAGTTGGAGTTTGGTAAAACTACAGTAGGGTGAGATTCCTATTAGGTCAACTGAGGAGGAAGCCTCCAGTGGCACTCTCCCCCTTCCCGTTTACCTTATTTTTTTCTTTTCCAAAAGATGGCAGTGGCAGCGATGCTCATAGGCTGCCCTGCCTTTGGCACCGGCCTCTTCTTCCTATTGCGGCCCACCTCTTAACACAACTTCCTGTTTCCTCAAAGGTAGGTAGGACACAGTACAATGAAGAGTCTGGTGCCGGTGGCACCGCAAAGGGCAGCCTATGGAAATCGCTGCCACCTTTTGGAAAATAAAAAAAATAAGGTAAATGTGGGAATGAGGGAGATGCCAAACGGACAGGTCACCCCTGGCACAGTGTTTTATGGACTTCTTTTTAAAAGACTCTATGATACAGTGCTGTACCTGGCTATAGCTGTCCCCTGATTCAACCACTGGTGCCTCCTCCCAGCCCTGCCTACTTCACCACTACTAATAAGAGGAGAAAGTGGGCCTCATTGATCATTTTTTCTTTCTGAACTAGTCTTGTTCAAATATGTCAAAGCCATGTTAAAATTCAGAAAGTACATTTTTCAGCTTTCTCGTATTCTCAACTGCAGGGCATAAAGCATGCCTGGGTTAATGAAAAACAAAATTATTAACCTCAAGAACAAAATACTGAACTTAATGAACTGTATGAAAGAAGATGTAGAGAAATTCTTCAGTTCACCTGCCACCCTGAAATGAGCATACTAAAAAAATGATTACAAAAATAAAGGGAGACTGAATCCACAATGTCATACTAGGATTATCAGCTGCCATGAGTTATAAAGGATATCCCCTCAGTTTGGTTAAGAAAATGCCTAATTATATATCTATCTATCAACTGTCTACTTTTCAGGCACCTTATCAACTTTAGTTTAAATGGCAGATCCATAAGTGCTTTCAATATAACAGTCAAATGCCAAGAAAGTAATAACCCTGAATACCTTGTCTTGCAGCTTAGTTACACAGAAAAGAAATGTTGCATCTGGACAAGAAGACAAAATAAATTATCAATGATTGATTTTTTTGTTGTACTTAAATCTTATTGGTAGGTAAGCATACTAATAAGTTTTCTTACATAATCCTACCTCTTTCCTGCATTAACTCTCCTTAGTAATGACTGCGCTGTAATGCAGTATTGATTCAATTTTACAGAAAAAAAAATCCACATTTGGGGGGGGGGGGGGGGGGGGGATGACCAGTGTTTCTGTCAGTCAAGGGTTAACTGCAGTTGTAACCACTAACACAGCAGGCAGTCAGACAAAAATAAAGACATTGCCCTCAGTCCTCCACAGGGATCAGATGACCTGCACGGAACCCATTAGGCTGGTATTGTACGTACCAACTATAGTGACCCTATATTCTAGAGTAGGGTTTTCAGAACTACCACAATGAATATGCATGAGAGAGATTTTCATATGCAGGAGATCCACTATATGCAAACCTCTGTCATGCATTTTAATTATGGAAATCCTGACAACCTGACTGGCTAGGTGTGCCTCCAGGACAGTGTTGAGATGCACTGTTCTGGAGTGTCTGCTTGCGATTTTGGACCGGTGGGCACCTGCTTTTATTTAAGAAACGTTTGGAAGTTTTGGAATAAGCTTTTATCTGGGCTTGCAGAGAGAGCGCGTAGAACAGATGCAGGGGGCTGGTTCTGCATAGAATTCATTTAGTAGGGAGGGAAAATACATAGGGTCCCTTTTACTAAGCCGCGTAAGCTTCTACGTGCACCCAACATGCGCCAAAATGGAGTTACCGCCCAGCTACCATGTGGCTCTTGCGGTAATTTCATTTTTGGCGCACGTCCAATATGTGCGTCCAAAAAATAATTTTTATTTTCGGATGCACACCAAGTGGCATTTGACGCGCTTAGGTCATTACTGCCCGGTTACTGAATGAGACTTTACCCCTAGGGTCAACGGCTGGCGGTAAGGTCTCAGACCCAAAATGGACACGCAGCAATTTTCATTTTGACGAACGTCCATTTTCGGCAAACATTTTTAAACGGCATTTTTTTTGAAGGTGTGCTGAAAAATGATTCTGCGTGTGCCCAAAACACGTGCCTACACTACCGGAGGCCACTTTTCAGCGCACCTTAGTAAAAGGACCCTATAGTCTTAACCCATGCCAAAGAAAAGCACAGTTGTATCCTACGAGTTCAACCTTTCTATGGAAGGGAGGTATGAGAAAGCCAAAGGAAATTATGTCTCTTAGAGAAAAATAGAGCTGATAAGCAGATTCCCTCTCTTTTCCTTCTTACTCTGTCTGTGACAACTGCTGCACCAGGACCGGAGGACTGAGCTATGCTGTGAGCAGAACCTGCATTAGAACTGTCTAGGAGGAGGAAATTCATCTTTTTTACACTTCAGAACTATGCTGTGTGAAGCACATACACTGATTCCCCATTCTGACCTTGATTAGGCCCAGTGGGGAAAGAGAAAAGGCGTCAAAAGGCAGATACACTAGAACAGTACTCCTTAGCCTTTTCCTCCCCCCTGTGGCACACCCAACTAAATTCTGCATGATCATCAACAGGACACAGAAAGGGAGCAGTACGTTTTACCTGTGTGCGCCTTATTCTGCTGGCTTCACTCAGATGCCTGTACCTATGGGGCAGTGACTCTCTCGTGAGACTACAAAACCCCACACATTCAAACATTAAAATTGAAGACAGTAGATGAGGCGCACAAGTAAGAAGTGCTGCTCTCTTCCAACCAGTAGACAGAAAGGAGGAAGTGAGGCTAAGGCTATCCTATTTCTGATGGGTACATCCGGGATACTTGTTCTCTGTGAGCAGTTCATGTTGCTGAGGCAATGGAGGGTTAAGTGACACAAGCATCAGGGGACATGATTTCCCTGGCTCTGCCCCCACCAATCTAACCATTATGCTTCTCCTCTACTCCATCACACTTATGACTAGATCCACCTCTGTCAACACCAAGAACTTTGCACTAGCGGACTGAGTTAGACTGCCTGAAAAAAAAAAAAAAACAGTGCTGAAGAAATTCGAGCGTGCTGATATCAGTAGGTATCCTGAAATCGCAGGGCTTTCATGCCACACTTATCAAAGGAAATTCATGCCCGAGATGCTTAACACCTCTTTACTTGCTGGCCATCTTGTACTGTTACCATATACCTATTGAATATTTATTAGTTGCATATTATACCGCCTTTCAGTGGGCACAATCAAAGCAGTTCACATACTAACAGCAGCCGAATTACAATCAAAATAGGACAGAGAATTGAAGCAAGAGATGGCTAGAGCAGCTGTAGGAGTAGAATTCCCTTTCCACCGAGGCCTCCAAAGTATTTTTCTAAGCAAACCTCCATTTTTCAGCTGCTAGCTTCACCAAACGTCAAAGTCAGTCAACCTACTTCCCAGAGTGCTGAGTTGCTTTCCGTTCTCACTACACTGATAAAGGTAACTGGCTAAACGTTTGAAACCTGCATCCCACTCCTTTGAAGCTTATGATGATTTTTTGGTTCCTCCGTTTTGCGATATTTTTCTGTGCTATTACAGGTACTATACAAGCCACATTTGATTGCTTTTACTCTTTACCCCTCCAGTATGTTTTGTTATTCATTAACTAGAAGATTGTTTGGCATGCTTTATACCCTACAGTTAAGAATCTCAAAAATGTGTGTGTGTGGGGGGGGGGGGGGGGGCTCTCTCGATTATAAGATGGCATAGATACATAATTTGAAGACTAACAAGTTCAGAAACAGAAAATATATTGTGTATGTTTCTCTTTGTAGGGTTTTTTGTTTTGTTGTTTGTTTGTTTTGTTTCTCTAAAGTATTGGTCAGAAAGGATCAAGGTGGAGAAATGGGGGTGGAGGAGAAGCCT
The DNA here is from genome assembly GCF_901765095.1 of Microcaecilia unicolor. Taxonomy (NCBI): domain Eukaryota; kingdom Metazoa; phylum Chordata; class Amphibia; order Gymnophiona; family Siphonopidae; genus Microcaecilia; species Microcaecilia unicolor. The sequence continues at coordinate 49,850,726 of NC_044040.1, forward strand.
ATAGTTACAGCAGCAGGCTGAGAACCAGTGAAATCTGGTTCAAAACCCACTACAGCTCCTTGTGATCTTGGGCAAGTCACTGACCCTCCACTGCCTCAGGTACAAACTTAGATTGTGAGCACTTGAGGGACAGAAAAATATCTACTATACCTGAATGTATATTGCTTTGATAGATTTTGGGCTTGCAGATGGTATAAGAAATTAAAATACAGTGTTTAATAATAATTAAAAAAAAAACTCTCTCACCTGCTATATCTGAGACATTCTAAGTGGACAACAAAAATACATGCAAAATAATGTATAACAATACATACCAAACAACACAAAAATCAGCACTAATACAGAGTCATACACTACCAAAATTAAAACAGCATAAACGTAATCTAAAAACTCATATGCTTGAACATATGGGTTTCTAATTCTTACTTAAACTGAGCAATATTCTGCACAGAGTGAAACTCAACAGGTAAAGTGCTCCATAACTTAGGGCCTTTAATGTAAAGAAAATGGAAGATCTATGCCTAAATGATGGAACATCAAGCAGCTGTTATGGGGAAGATCTCAAAGAGTGTAAAGGTTGATAACATCTTACAGTGGAATCAAGTGTTGGGGAATTACAGCCATTCAATACTTTAAAAAAAACAAAATTACAATTTTAAACTCAATATGAAACCTAATAGGAAGCCAATGCAGGGACTTCAAAATGGGAGTAATATGATCATAGTGTGACCTGAGATAACTCTTGCTATAGAGTTCTGAGTATCTTGCAATGCTCTCAATGAACTACTCGCAATGCCAATAAAAGGGTCATTGCAGTAGACTATCAAAGGACAAACCACTGATTGAACAACCTTTCAAAAATAATCTTCTGTAACAAAAGTTCTAATACGTCTAACTATTTTAGACCTTTGAGATCATATTCTGACCTTGTTTCTTCATTGACAAAGTTGTATCAAGTTGAACACCCAAATTTCTAATTTCTCTCAGTACTGGAATTTCAGCTGAATCGATCTAAACACTGTGGGGCAATCAATACCAATAAAACTGACAAAAAAAAGAGAATCTGAGTTTTTTGAAATGTTTAAATTTTAACTGATTACCTTCCATCCATTGAGTGATTTTCATATGACACAATCTCAATTTTGAAAGTGTCCTCAAAAGAAACTTCAACTGGCAATAAAAATTGGATGTCATCAGCATACAACTTATACTGCACTCCAAGACATTTCAACATGCATAGTGGTATAAGAAAAATATTGAATAGAACTGCAGACAAACAGGAGCCCGAAGGGACTCCAGTTGAACATGGAACAAACTCAGATTTCTCTAAATCACTGAAAACATAATACCTCCCTACCTGATAAGGAGGAGCGAAACCAACATAATACATTATGGTCACACCTATCGATTGTAACATAGTAAAATATTGAGATTAATGGTGTCAAAAGCTGCAGAAATGTCCAAAGTAATCAAAAGGAACTTTGTCCCTTTGTCAAAACTGGTCTTAATACCATTCAATAGAGAGATCAACAACATTTCCAGACCATGTTCTTTTCTAAAGCCAAACTGATGTTGATCTAAAAATTTTCTGTTCTTGAAGATACTCATCTAATTACTCAAACGCAACTTGCTCAACTATTTCTGCAAAAAAAGGCAATGAGAAAATAGGATGATAGTTATAAATCTTTGTGTGGTCTAGTTTAGAATTTTTGATCAAAGGATTAATTAACTGCTGCAACCTTTCAATGCAGATGGCATAACACCTTTGTTTAAAGATGCATTGACCACATGAGTATAAGACAAAAAAGGAACTTTCAAAGCTTTCACTATAAAAGGGTGAACACTGTCTAATCTACAAAAAGAATTGTTGACATCAGAATTTTTTTTAGACACTGAAACCACTGAAAACTAAGACCAAAACTGTGATTCATTTACCAGCTTACATATTTCTACTGGAAGAGGATTATTTTCAAATTGAGAAACTACCTTCTGTACTTTAAGACAGATACCATTAGAAGAAATCATCTGTTTTTGCATATACACTTGTGTAAATTTCCTTACAACAGCAAAAAGCTCTTTTGCTGAAAATGGAGCTTCCTCTATTTTTTTTTGTATCAAAGTATTATTTCTGAGCTTCCATTCTAACAAGACTGTAATTGACAACCCAAATCTTCATCGGTCTTATATATTTATTTAATTACTTGACTATTTTGTCATTCTTTAACATTTTTCACATTTTAAAGGCAAAAGGTTTTACTTAACTTGCACAGAGAGCCCCACAACCAACATGAGTCATGTTTCATCAACAGGCTACATCAGAGTATACCTCTTGAAAATCAAAATGGTGTTGGGCATATTTTGAACTGAATAAAAGGTTTGGACAACTCTACTTCTTTTACTGAGCTATTTAATGTAGTACTTGCATCATGGCAAAGAGTTCATAAGATGAAACACGTATAAGGCCAACTGTCAAGAGGTGCCTGAAATCAGTGTCTAATCAGTGGCTAGTGGTGTGCATCTCTGCATGGCTCGGGCAGCTACATGGGCTGGAAAAAGGACCAAGCATTGGCTTCTACCCGTGCAGCAAAAATTGACAAAGAGGAAAGCCAAGTGGCACAGCAGGAAGACAGTGGTCAGCATGAATCTACAGTGCCTATGGAAAATCCATCGGCCCATGGAAGGGATATGGCCACAGTGATGTGATGTCAGCAATAGATGGTGATGAGGTTGGTCTGGTGAAGGCAGAGGGGATATATATATATATAACCAAGTAGATTAGTGAGGAGTATTAAATGATGAAATGCAGTTATTCTAGTAATGTAAGCAATGAAATTAAACTGTCATTTCTTAACCAAACATCCAAACACTATTCAGGCTTGTACTTTAGCTCTGTCTCAGAAAATTAAACAGGCTATTTTTATAGTGTTGCATGAAGCTGACTGGCCGAGCACAGAACCTGACAACATGTCACACACCTGCTCTACACATAACACACCCTGGATATACATATGCACAGATAATCCTATACTAGATAAATAAATCGTTTTGCTTTTGGATACAAGGGAAATTATTTCTTACCGATTCCTGTAACTTTTTCCTGAACTGAAGGTCAAATACACAACTTGAATGCCAGCCGGTGTCAAAGCCCTCTCAAGGTCATCATACACATTTCAATTACGAACCATTCTCAGCTAGATTAAACACTTTTGTTAGTAACAATAAGTTCTCACACAGAGACCTAGGGACCCCAAATGGAGCTGTAAGGAGGGGAACAAATCCAGTGATTGCTGAATAATAAATAGACGGGACCATAGCTGGCATGGTTCACATGATCACCCAAGCAGCAAATGAGAAACAAAACCCACCATGAATATGCATACAGATATCATAAAGCAATGTGCGAAAGAACAGAATTACCAACTAAAATCTCATCTTTGTAATGATAATTAAAGCTATTAGAAATGCCAAAAAGGAGCAAAAACCATCTTTCACAGGACCTTAATGAAGATTCTTTCTTCCATGTACAAATAAATGGAAGTTCCTTATAACTCATTTATAGCTTTACCACTTTGGTTCTCTACATTCAGGCCTCTGTCTATTTTCCAGGACCTGTCCAATAAATATGCATGAGATACATGGATATATTTCATCTTAGAATCAGGTTAATTTGCATCTTTAGTTACTCCAAATACCAGAATGATTGGTTTGGGGGGGGGGGGGGGGGGACCTTCAACTATATCTTGAGATGCTCTAACTTCCTATGCTCTGCAAAATTTGCAAGTAAAAGCCCTTAGTCCAGCATCTTGTTTTCTACAGCACTGGCAAAAAAAAGCTCCAGTTGTAAATATGATTCACGCTTTGGATAGTTATTTTCTTCCAAATGAACCCAATACAAACTTGCAAAAGTGAAAACCTCCCAGAGTAGTCTTTAGCACACCTGAACTTGCCATTTCCAATACTCTCACCCTTGCAGATAGACTCAATCAATGCATTCATGTTCTCTCCCCTATGCCATTTCTGATCTCAAATTCTAGACCTCAGGGGCTTGCAAATATCTTTTTTTTTTTTTTTTTAAGATATATACCATGAATATCCCTGAAATTTACTTGCATTCAAAGTCCAATACATAACTCTTCTCAAATAACCAAGCCTTTAAAGCCTTGCAAAATGACAGACACTATTAATACTGCTCAACTCTGATGGAAGTATACCTTTGGATTTGGGTGTTCAGGGAGGATAGGAAGGCTGGTGTTTTGACTTTCACCCAATTATTTAAGCCAATGTTGGATTTTCTTCCCCTCTCCACGTAATTCCACTTGATCCCATCTGTGATCTTTTTCCTGGTACAAGGGTGGCTCCTATTCACATAATCACCTAGGTCCAACTGCTGTAAGACTGAATATAGCGCTTGTAGGTTGAGAGAAGAGGCCAACTTAGATCACAAGGGGCTGCTCACTGCTAGCCTAGCATACTGGGCCAGCTCAGAGTTTAATTCAAATCTAGTCTAGATATGCCATAACCAACTCTAAATCCCAGCAATAATTTTTACAGTTAACTCTGTGAGCTTCAGCAATCTCTATGACCTTTTAAATTAAAAGCTGAATGTCCTGTTTCAGCAGTCTGTGTCTTCATCTGTAGATTAACACTATTTTAAGAGGCCCAGGGAGTCTGCATTTTATTTTGAGTTTATTTTTTTCTCGATTCTATGTATATTTTTGTCTTAAGACTTAGGACTGCATACCCTTCAAGATGATAGCTGCCTGTACTGAGAACTTCTCTTTCAAGAACAGTAAGGCCATTTCCATTTACAAGTCTAAGCACAGGACTTGAAACACCATATACACAGGTGGGGTATTTTTTGAGTAGGTTGAGACACAGTGCAGCCATGTTATACTGGGATCTCTTTGCAAACAAATAACCTTTATGGTACCTACAGCAAACCAAGATCTAATCTTGCCTCTGGAATGTAAAATCCAATAGTCAGCCAGCAACTTATACAGTGCAGTCTTTTTTCCTTCTTAGTTAACCACCCGTTCAGATGTCCTTAGTCATGAGCTCATGCTCACATCTACTAGAAAGTGTTTCAAACTCTGAGAAGAGTTCTCCGATTGCTGCTCTACATCCTATCCTCCTAGTCAGAATGAAGGGAACCAAAAGGAGGAATTCAGCTCCTCTCCCTCCTATCCTTCAGGTACAGAAGGCTGCAAGAAAAAGCCTCTCCCTCCTCATGTTTTCCAGCAAAAAAAACATGGGATTGGGGGGGGGGGGGGGGAGACCCTGGTTTCTCTTCATCCCTCCCCCACCTCTGATGCTAATTGCCAGCAGGAACAAGAAAAGGGGGAGAGCTCAAGCAGAAACAGCCCAAGGTCACAGCTGCAATTTCTGTGAATGACTTGCAGAAGTGAGAGAAGGTAAATGCTGAAGAGAGAGGAAGTGAATACCCGGGAGAGGGTAGTGTGAGATGGTGTTAATATTAATGCAGGGTAGGTGAGAAGGTAGTCTGCACTTGCGTTTTAAGAAATCTTTGGACAAATTTGTGGAGAAAGCATCTATAAACCATGATTAAGGCAGACCTGGGGAAAAGCCACTGCTTATTCCTAAGGTTAAGTAGCATGGAACCTTGCTATTTTTGGGGACTCTGCCAGATACTTGTGACTAGCCACTATTGGAAATGGGATACTAGGTTAGATGGACCCTTGGTCTGTGTATGGCATCTTCAGTGTTCTTATGTTGGCGAGGGGGTAAATGGGGAGGCGAAGAGGAATTGAATTAGGGAAGAGGTGAGGAATAGATGGTTAGAAATAGCACAAGGAAGCTGAATATCATTGGGCAGCTGCTAGACAAATTGGTGGCCAAGGCAAGATTTCCTTTTGATGTCACCTTTTTTCATGCTCACAGAAATGATTTGAAAGGACACTGTGGCACCCCAGCCCCCAGCTTGGTCCCTCAAGTGGTCACCCTGTTTGCCAGTCACTTTCAAAAACCCTGAATGCCATATCCTCCACATCTTCTTGAAGTCAACAATGCAAACTTGGGCTGTCCAGCTTTTTTCTTTCCCAAGATCCGCACGATCACATGCTCTGCAGGAGGTGAAATAGGACTGGCAGTAGAGTGTGGGGAAATGGAACAGATTGGACAGAGGCAGGGCAGAATGTGTATGAGAATCATTTGGGAAGGGGCTGCATATGAAAAACTACTGGGTTAACTGAGGGATACAAGAAAGCCAGAGGATATGAGACAGCTGGATAGGGAAGCATATGTGTGAAAACAGAGTCAGAGATAATGATGGAAGTGAAAGAACCACATATGGTATTGTCATGGGGCGGGGCGTTGGGTGAGCAAGGTGAGGCAAATTGGTAATGGAAAAGGAAAAGATGTCACTATAAACAAACAAAAAAACCTCCCCGTTTATCACTCAGTTCTTGGCTGACTCAGTTAACATCATTACACTGCCCCAGTACGGAAGCTTAACCAAGGTCATTGAAAAGTGTTTCGACTTGTTATAAAACACAAAACCAGCTTCAGACACAGGAACTATGACAAAGGTATTCCAGTCTCAGCCTGCAACTCTAATCTAATCTAACCTGACTGCTGGAATGTGCACTAGCAGCTCTATGACTTGCCTAGCAACACTACACATGGTTTTCGTCAGCCAAGTTTTTTTTTCTGTTTTTTTTTTTTCTTGCTTGTACCTAAGGCATTTACAAGAGGCAGTTGCACTCATGGTTACGTTTTCTTGTGTGTTGTTTGTGACTACACTCAAAAATCAACCACAAGATTTTATAGTACAAAAAACATGCTTGCTTATGAGCATTATTAACTCGCAAGCCAACCTGTGTTGCCATATATCCAACAACATTTATACAGTCCCATGTAGTTTTTCATGTACTTGAAGTCCACAAAACTGGACAAACTGACAACAGGAAGTTCCACGTAAAGCAGTCAGATTTCAAATATATAAACTAGAATTTCATTACATCTCTTCTAGAAGCACAATTTGAGTTGTAGGTGTTTCAGTATTCCTCAAAACCTTTGGAGCTACCACTCTCTTTTTCTCCATAATATTTTTAAGACCCTAGCCATGTAAAACAAGTCAACTTTAGCATTAGAAAAACAGAACAGCAACATAATGTACTGCAATTCAAGTTTGGTCAAGATAAACTTCAGCCCCTCTCCCAATCCCTTCCAAGATCCATCCTATATGCTTGCAGTTTGAGAGTTGTTAATGTACTATATTACACTGGAGTTTGATGTACTACCAGGTCACTAATCTGGATCTATTAACTAGTTTCCTTTCCCCCCACCCCATAGCAGCTGGAGGGGAACACAAGTTGGAGGCTACCACTATCCCTGACCAGATACCTTTTTGTTAGAAAATTGCCACTGGCTGGGGGCCAAAAGAATCAGATGGCCAACGACATGCAAATGAAAAAAGGAAAAGAACTTCCACAAGCGATCAACAGTTCCAAACAAAGGAGTGGAGGATACCCAGACAAAATCCAAGACAAAGGCAAAGTCCAAGATAAAAAGTCTTTTTTCTTCTTTAAACATAATAAAAAAAAAAAAAAAAAAAAAAAAGTATTCTCGCAGTACAATCTTCACATGCAGTAATAACGGATGCACTTGACACTGAATCCCTTATTCTTTAAGCACAATAAAAGTATTCTCACAGAACAACCAGGGACGCCTTGGGCTATACTCAAATGTATTACGTTTTCCTGCGAGATTAAGATTAGCACACTCCGTACATTACATTTGCTTTGCAGCTTGCAGTATTGTGACTAGTATCACTTGGACAGGTCCCCTGATGAAGGCATATGTGCCGAAACACAGCCTGTGTTGGAATTCTTTGTCAAGTGCATCCTGCATATGAAGATTGTACTGTGAGGATACTTTTATTGTGCTTAAAAAATAAAGGATTCTTTGTCAAGTGCATCTTCTATATTGCATGTGAAGATTGTACTGAGAGATTACATTTTTTGTCCTGTTTGTCTGTCCTAATTAGATTGTAAGCTCTGTTGAGCAGGGACTCTCTCTTCATGTTTAAGTGTATAGCGCTGCGTACGTCTAGTAGCGCTATAGAAATAAGTAGTAGTAGTAGAAAAAAGACTTTTTATGGGTGTCTTCCACTCCTTTGTTTGAAACAAAAAAACAAGCAAATGCCATTATGCTTTAACTCATCATGAAATCACACACAGGGGAGATACCTCTACATACCGTATTTTTCGGACTATAAGACGCACTTTTTTCCCCCCAAATTTGGGAGGAAAATGGGAGGGTGCGTCTTATAGTCCGAAGGTAGACTTCTCCCTACTCACGCGATCTTCCCTGGTGGTCTAGTGACGTCGGGGCAGGAAAGAGCCTCCTCTTTCCTGCCCAGCGCGCTGCTCTCCATCCTCCTGTATGCAGCCTGACGGTCTCGGCGAGATTCAAAATGGCCGCCGAGACTTCAATTCTCGGTGGCCATTTTGAATCTCGCCGAGACCGTCAGGCAGCATACAGGGAAGATCGCGTGAGTAGGGAGAAGTGGTGACAGGGCCGGGGGGAGGGCGATCCCGAACTCGGAGGGAGGGAGGGATTCGGACAAGACGCACCGGAGCACCTAGGTTTTAGAGTTGGAAAAAAGGAAAAAAAAATTTTTCCTATTTCCCTCCTCTAAAACCTAGGTGCATCTTATGGTCCGGTGCGTCTTATAGTCCGAAAAATACGGTACTTAAGGGGATCTTTTATTAGCAGCTTTGTCACTTCTAATCACCCATCCGCCTCTCTATCTCTCACTCCTCCCCTCTCACCTCTAACTTTGCCTTGAGACTGTCACTGGAAGGCTTTTCATGTTTCACTTATATTTTAATATGATCAGCTTTTGATCATATTCGACCTGAAGGTAGTCCTGCCTTCCAAAACGTGTGAAAAAAATGTTATCACCTTATTTTTTCTGTCTTTTGTTTTATTCTATTTGTTACTCAATATAAATATGTGATGAAAGGAAGAGAACAGAAATAGACTTACATAAATGAGTCATGACCATATTCTGTAAGGTCCCTCCACAGAAACATCCTACAAAATGTTCTCAATGAGAGCAGAACACTTTTCTCAGCATGCACTGCAAATTTGGCTCCATGACGCTATTTTTTTTTCATGTTTTCTTATAATTAATGTTCGGTCAACATCCATGATTATGTCACACTCACACCCTTTCGCTAATGCCTTACAGATGGGTGACAAGGAAGCAAAATACAGCTTTTCCTGGGCGACAAGGACATCAATAAGCTAGCACTGGCAGATTTCTGAAGTGGTTTTCTGGCCTGTGATTTAAAGAAAAGTGTCTTGACATCGGACGACTATACTGGGAAACTATGTGACAACCCTCTGGGAACAGAACACTTGAAATTTCATTACAGGGAAGAGAACCTCACGTCACATTCAGAGTCAGAAATGCATCCTGCACTATTGAAACAGGATTGGAGTTTGTCCACACACCCCTATTTCACATCTCTTTTGAGTGGTTCATGCAAAATCCTTGGAGGAGCAACTCCCTGCTTCAAGATGTTTAAAAAAAAAAAAAAAAACCCAAATGGATCACATTTTGAATCTGAGCCATAGCATTTCTGTCTGTATGCACTGTACCTTAGAGCAAAGAAAAGAACAAATCACTACTGAAAGCTACATAGCACATCTATTCAACCCTGCTCCTACCCCGCCTCACTCCTCTCCAGCCCTCCTTACTGTCTGCAAGGCAGGACATTCCAAAATCACTTGAAAACAGTCTGCCCTACACAGCATCGGCATCTTCTGAACAAATCCCCAGAAAGCCAGAGACATTTTTTTCCAAACACATCACAGACATTTGAGCTTCCCAAGAGATCTGATGGCTGCAGCTGGGTTTTTTATCCCCCATACAACAACATTTCATTCATCTCGGCTTTTTTTTTTTTTTTTTTGCTGATAATACTGAAGCTAAATAGCCCTTGTCTAATGATTATATTACTTATATGTGCCAAGGCAAGGCTGTTCATTTCCATGGCAAATTTAGGATAATTTATCATCATTTGCTCAGCACAAAGTTCTGTTTTGTTTTTATTAAACACACTAGCAGTAGAAATATGCCATGAAGATTCAGTACCTCTAAAATATAAATTCCCACCATGGTATTCTACTAAAAAAAATGTTATTAAAAAGGAAAAAAATATCCTTTCCATAGGTAAAGTTTGCTTAGGTTTCGCTTTTAAGGGGAAGGTTCAGGGCCGTGCCATCACGGTAAGCGCCGCAGGGGGGCGCCTGCCTTCAAGGGTGCCACGCCGTAGTTGTATTTAAAAAAAAAAAAAAACCTTACTCCTCCGCTCCATCCCCGATTCCCCGGCGCTTTAAATTTACCTCGCTCCGCCTTCAACGTCTGCGCAGTGTCAGTGAAAGCGCTGCCTGTCTGACGTCTCTCCACCAGCCTTCCCTTCACTCGTTCGTTCCCTCTGTGTCCCGCCTTCAAGGAAATGATGTCAGAAGAAGGCGGGACACAGAGGGAACGAACGAGTGAAGGGAAGGCTGGTGGAGAGACGTCAGACAGGCGCGCTTTCACTGATGCTGCGCAGACATCAGAGGCAGATAGAGGTAAATTTAAAGCACCAACTGATAGTCTGCAGGGGGGCGCCAACTGATGGTCTGCAGGGGGGCGCCAGAGACCCTAGGCACGGCCCTGGAAAGATTGAAGCTGAATGCGTTACCAAAGCATACTGGTTTGTCTTGGGACAGTTTTCTGTTCTTTTACAAACCATCTGAACTCACGCACCGAGCAAATGATTGCAGCATTAGGTTCAATCTTGCAAAGAAAGTACTGTATTTTTATGCATATAGAGCTAGACTCTACATATCATGCCTAAAAATCCACGTGGAAAAAAATCCACCCAGGCATACTTTATAGAATACACCTAAATTTATAGAATATGCCAAGTGGTTCTCCATATGACTAAATTTAGTCGTGGCCATTTATGGCAGGTAAAAGTTGGTGTAAATGCCTGCGAATAAATTAGGCGGGGACAGGGTGTATTCTATAACAACCAACTGCATAGATTTTAGAAATGCCCACAACCCGCCCATTCCATGCCCCCTTTTCAGCTATGCGCATAAGAATTTATGCACATCACTTTACACAATATGCTTAAACAGTTGTGCGCGTAAATTCTAATGCCAATTAGTATCAATTGCTTAATTGGCAATTATCGGCACTGATTGGCTTGTTAAGTAATTAAGTTGCATGTACAAATCCAGAATACAACTGGATTTGCGCATACAACTAAAGTCACGCTATACAGAATCCACGGGATAACGAATGCATTATACATTTTTTTTGCAACGTTTTTGGAATACCATGCATTGCATGCATCACTCAAAGAACAACGGAAGCAGTCGTGTTAATAATATAACAGTCATAGTTATTAAAGTCAGTGGTGTAGCTAGGATTGAATGGGCCCCAGGTGGAAAAATTGAGAGGGACCCCATAACACCATCACTTCCAAGGAAGTCAGGACAGGAGTGTAGCGAGGATGCACATTTCCCAAAGCTGACATTACAATTAATAAATTCAGAAAATACTTTTTTTTCTATCTTTTTGTCTGAGTGTTGCTTTGGTCCTAGTGTCTCCCCTCTATCCCTGTCCCTATCCTCCCTCCAGAGCCAGTATTGCTTTTGTGACCCTGTCCCGCCCCATGTCCAGCTTCTCTCCTCTCTTCCATTCCTCCTGTATCCCCTTCCCCTCTGCAATCTGGTATCTTTTCTCCTCCTCTCTGTCTTCCATCAACTGTCTACCCCCCCCCCCCCCCTTAGTCCAGCATCTGCCTCCTCTCTTCCCCTCCCCTTTGCTCCAGGTTTCTCTGGCTCTGTATTGCCTCTGCTTTCCCCAAAGTCCAGCATCTCTCCCCTTCTTCCCCCGTGCCTGGGACTGGCATCTGTCTAGCTTCCTCCACCCCCCAAGTGCCTGGATCCAGGTCCAGGGTCTCTCCACACTGGCATCTGTATACCTTCATGCTCCATTCCTGTAAAACTGTTGCAGTCTGCGGCAGAGGCAGAACTGATGGCTGCTCTGACCGGCGGGACCTTTCTTCTGCCACATCCTGTCTCTCTGATGCAACTTCCTGTGAGCAGGACATGGCAGAGGAAATGGCCCACCAGAAAGAGCAGCCTTCAGTGCTGCATCTTGCCACAATCCATAAGATTTACAGAACTGGCAGGGGAAGGTCGACAGATGTCAAAAAGGAGAGACCTCAGACCCAAGCACAGGGGGAGGGGGTGGGAAGAGGCAATGTAGGAAGACAATTATAGGCAGCCTCTATCATTGGGCCACCCTGGGCATTTTGCCAGCCTTGTTCAATGGTAGATATGCCCCTAAAGTCTCTCAATAAAAATAACTTTTAGCCTATAGCTAACTAGAATTACCGTATTTTTCGGACTATAAGACGCACTTTTTTCCCCCCAAATTTGGGAGGAAAATGGGGGTGCGTCTTATAGTCCGAAGGTAGAGATTTCCCTCCCTCCCTCTGAGTTTGGGATCGCCCGCCCTCCCCCTCCCTCTGAGTTCGGGACCGCCCTCCCCCCGGCCCTGTCACCACTTCTCCCTACTCACATCACGCGATCTTCCCTGGTGGTCTAGTGACGTCGGGGCAGGAAAGAGCCCCCTCTTTCCTGCCCAGCGCGCTGCTCTCCATCCTCCTGTATGCAGCCTGACGGTCTCGGCGAGATTCAAAATGGCCGCCGAGACTTCAATTCTCGGTGGCCATTTTGAATCTCACCGAGACCGTCAAGCAAGCATACAGGAGGACGGAGAGCAGCGCGCTGGGCAGGAAAGAGGGGGCTCTTTCCTGCCCCGATGTCACTAGACCACCAGGAAAGATCGCGTGACGGGAGAAGTGGTGACAGGGCCGGGGGGAGGGCGATCCCGAACTCGGAGGGAGGGATTCGGACAAGACGCACCGGAGCACCTAGGTTTTAGAGGGAAAAAGGAAAATTTTTTTTTCCTATTTCCCTCCTCTAAAACCTAGGTGCGTCTTATGGTCCGGTGCGTCTTATAGTCCGAAAAATACGGTACTAGTATGTGTATTTTTCTAACACAAAATGTCTTCAGAGGCAGAAGTAACATCCTTAATCATCCTCTTCACCAGTAGTTCATATTCTCATTGCTGTTCAGCTGCTGTTTCCTGTGCTCTAGCAATGACCTTCAATTTAAAGTCTGCAGTATAGGACTTACCTTTTGTTCTAAGCATGGCATCCTATAAAGCATGTTACAAATTTTTTTAAAAAATGGATTAGGGTATAAGCTGGACACAAATTACCCAAATTCCTTTCTCTTACGTTGGTTAACAGCAGTGAAAATCAATATGTGTGCTACTGTCTCTGTGTGGCTCCACCGTGTGTTATATCCATGTGTTTACTGAACGGATACATCAGATCCACCTCATGCAATAGCTCGTTATATGCATGGGTATGCTATATATATATATATTTTTTTTTACTTGAATGTGTCATTTCCGCACGTTATATGCATGTGTGTGTTATGTATGTAGGCATGATATTTGTGTGAAAATGCGATATATTATTCCACTTTTCTGTATCCAACTGCTTCCTCTCTCACTCCTTTGAGTTTCCAGGTTAAAATGGATCTGGCTCCTACTGTATCAGCATGGAGCCTTCATTCCCAGTCATCAGAACAATTCTGCCCCCCATGGCAGAAAGTAGCAAGTCCATTCTGGCCTATTTGTGGGAAAATGGAAAATTGATGTTTTCCTTCGTATCTCTACAATGAGTTTACTGCCCTTTTCCTCTGAAATACTGGGGATCCTGAAGGGCTTGTGCAGAAGTCCAATATCTATTATGATGGGATATATATATATATTTCGTAGATTACGGGTAGGCATTTAATTTATTTTTGAGCATAGGTGGACTTGGTTCCTTCTGCCATGGTCATCTATGACAGAAGACAATTCAGCCCTGCAATCTGAAACCAGGCAGGAGTGTGCTCTGAGCTAAGCAGTGGACATATTATACAATAGCCTATACTTCATTTTGCTGGAGGCTGCAACTATGCCCCCCCCCCCTCCCCCCCACAATATTCATCATTCCCAGGTAGTGTGAACAAAACCTAGGCTTGGGAATTAACCTTGCTCACTGAACTGCAGTACAAGTACTGCCATCAAGCAATTTCAAGTATATTTTGAAGAATACTAGCCAGTAGTTCGGACGTAAGATGGGCATCAGGCAGACTTCTATTGGCAATGCCCCAAAATAGGGGGGGGGGGGGGGGAGAGATAAAGATTCTGTATACCAATGTTTAATCATGAAGAAGCAGAACCTGTGCAGACTGTCAATTCAACTCTGGACACCTTGTTGGGTAGGCTGGATGGACTGTGCAGGCCTTTAAGTACCATCATTTACTATGTTACTTTTTTGCTGTAATGTCCAATATACACATATGCTTCCTTCACTTTCTATAACGCGAAACAAGGGTTAATAGCAGTGGCTCCCAAACTGTGGGCTGGTATCCCAAATGGGGTCACCTCATCAATGGATGGGGGGCGGGGTCACAGAAACAGGGCTGCTCCTTCCTTTGGGCTTTCGTGGTAACCTTCCCCCAGTAGTGGGGTCAGTACAGGGCCTTTAAGTCTGACTGTTCCGAGGCCCTGCCCTCCATGCAGAGTACTGGGTGGCGATGGCACACAGGTTCCTGTGCTGACAGCTGCTTTTGTTGCCACCACTACTGCTACTATCATGTACGGATAAGCGAGAGAGAGGAGGACATGGATGGGACAGTCTGCTATTTTGTTTTCATCATTAGGCTGAGGATAAGGGTAATGCACTAAGAGAAAAACTTCACTGGCTCCCACTAAAAGATCGAATTGCGTTCAAAGTTTGCACCCTGGTCCACAAAATCATTCATGGTGAAGCCCCAATCTATATGTTAGACCTCATAGACCTGCCAACTAAAAACACAAACAGATCAGCCCGTACATTCCTGAATCTCCACTACCCCAGCTGCAAAGGACTAAAATATAAGTCTACATATGCATCTAGCTTCTACATATCCATGCAACTTTGGAACGCACTACCAAAGGCCATAAAAACAATGCATGACCTAACAATCTTCCGAAAACAGCTGAAAACAGACCTATTCAAGAAGGCATACCACAACGTTCCATCCTAACCGCAGACTTTAAATGAACTAGACAAAACCGTACCCCACACCTGACTGATGACCAAATGACTACTAATGAAAATTACGCAACACGCACTATCACTTTATTTCTTATGTCAGAAACGAACTCTCTATAGCTGACTATCCAACTTATGCTATAATTAACTCTATCACTCAGGAACCTCTATGCAATATCAAATTGTATCATATTTTACCATGTATGCACCTTAAGGTAACATTGGTAATTCTCATCCCGGAAATGGTGATCGCCATTATGGCATAATGTAAGCCACATTGAGCCTGCAAATGGGTGGGAAAATGTGGGATACAAATGCTACAAATAAATAAAATAAATAAATACAGCACCTTTCTATGGTACCAATCAAAGCTGCTTCGATTTATTAGCTGCAGGAACTTTTTCTATCCCTAGTGGGCTCACAATTTAAGTGTTTGTACCTGGGTCAATGGACTTGCACTTGGGATCATGTAAATTTTTTAAGTGTTAAAATGGGGTCATACTGGATCAGTGGCGTACCTAGGGTAGTTGACACCCGGGGCCGGTCATTTTTTAACACCCCCCCAAATCCAGTACTAGGCATACCGAGAATACAAAACATCAGGACCTATAGAGCGATTCTACCATACCATAAGCAGTAATTTCTACGAGTCACACAAGGAAAAGGAAAGCATCTTAAACACTACAGTGAGCACTAGAACATCAATTCACCTATTGTAAAATGAAACCAGACAGAATAGTACAGATCGTAGATCCTGCACAGTCAATGCCAACTGAAAGCCATGTCTTTTTCACAAACACAGATACACCCTAATCCACTATAGAATAAGTAATCATAAACTTTCTATTTAGACAAAAATTAAACTGAACCCCCAATGCCAGACTCTGCATGCAATGCAACACCCCAGAAACAGAAAATGTCCCCTAGTACTGTGCAAAATATAAAGACAGCAGATGTAAATTTGAAAAAACTAACAAATACCAATCACCACTTTACAAATTAACAAATAGAAATAAAACAAATACAGAAAATAAAATAATACTATTTTATTGGACTAATACATTTAGCTTCCAGAGGCCAAAATCTCCTTCCTCAGGTCAATACAGTATAGTGCTGTTACATTATCCTATCCTGACCTGAGGAAGGGGGTTTTGTTCTCTGAAAGTTAAGTCAAAATGTATTAAAATTAGTCCAATAAAAAGATGACCTTATTTACATGTTCTACTTATAAACATTTATTAACACAGCTACAATACTATATCCTAAAGCAAAATAATTAATATATATATTTACAGTTTGTTGTCTCTGGTTTCTGCTTTCCTCATCTTCTTTTCACTGTCTTCCTTCCATCCAGGATCTGTCTTTGCTCTCTCTCTGCCATCCAGTGTCTGCCCTCTCTAATGTCCCTTCCATCCACTGTCTGCCCTCTCTCTTCCTTCTATCCACATCTGCCCTCTATCTCTGCCCCTTCCATCCACCATTTACCCCAGTCTGCCTCTTTCTCTCTCTCCCCCTTCCACCCACCATCTGCCCTTTCTCTCTGCCCCTTCAATCCGTCTGCCCTCCCTCTCCCATCCATCCAAGGTCTGCCCTCCCTCACGCTCCCCACTTCCATCCAGGGTCTGTACCCTCTCTCTCTGCCCCCTCTTTTCAGCCCCCTTATTCCACCTGCCCCTAGTTCCAGCCCCAGCCCACATCTCCCACCTGCCCCCCTTTTCAGCCCCACTATCCCACCAGTCCCCAGCCCTTTTCTCCCATCAGTCCCGAGCTTCAGCCCCAGCCAGTTCTCCCTGTCCCCTTTAAAGCCCCCAGTTTCAGCCCCTGCCCCGTTTCAGCCCCCAGTTCCAGTGCTAGCCCCCTTATCCCAAATACCCTCCTTTTCAGCCCCCAGTTCCAGCCCCCTTCATCCACCACATGCCTTGCATCCCCCCTTTTCAGCCCCAGACCCATTCTCCCACCTGCCCCAGGCATGGATCCATTTTCCCTCCTGCCCCCTTGTCAGACCCCCAGACCCCTTCTCCCATCTAAGCACTCCCCTCCCCAATCCCCTTCTTCCCTCTGAGCACCCTCACCCTCCCCAATCCCCTTCTCCCCTCTGAGCTCCCCAATCCCCTTCTCCCCTCTAAGCACCCTCCCCAATCCCCTTCTCCCCTATGAGCACCCCCACCCTCCCCAATCCCCTTCTCCCCTATGACCACCCTCCCCAATCCCCTTCTCCCCTATCAGCACCCTTCCCAATCCCCTTCTCCCCTATGGTATGAGCACCCCCACCCTCTCCAATCCCCTTCTCCCCTCTGAGCACCCTCCCCAATCCCCTTCTCCCCTACGGTATGAGCACCCCCACCCTCTCCAATCCCCTTCTCCCCTATAAGCACCCCCACCCTCCCCAATCCCCTTCTCCCCTATGACCACCCTCCCCAATCCCCTTCTCCCCTGAGCCCCCCCTCTCCCATCTGAGCCCCCCCTCCGTCGAGAGGCCTGAGCCCTCTTCACCCTAAAGCCACCACCCTGCTTTTTTTTTTTTAATCCGTGCAGCGATGCAGGCAGCGCCTCGCGTCTGCCGTGCATGAACTGAAAAGAGGAAATCGCTTTGCTGACGTCGGGCCTTCCCTCGCTTGTTGTCTCGCCCTCTTTTGAGGTAACTTCCTATTTCCTCGAGGGCGGGACAACAAGCGAGGGAAGGCCCGACGTCAGCAAAGCGATTTCCTCTTTTCAGTTCATGCACGGCAGACGCGAGGCGCTGCCTGCATCGGCGATCGCTGCATGGATTAAAAAAAAAACTGTCGGCTCTCGCGGAGCACCCCCCACCCGCTGACACCCGGGGCGGACCGCCCCCACCTTGGTACGCCACTGTACTGGATAAAAAGTCTGATGGGAAAAATGACAGTTTTGCATGGCTTCTGTGCAGGAGGTGTAGCTGCACAGGGCACAAGGGAGGCAGGGAATAATAAATCCCTTCCTGTCCACTGTCACCAATGCAGTACCTGTGGCACAGTGGGTGGGGCAAGGTTTTTGGGGGAGAGGGCTGGAGGATATAAAGACAGACAATAGGCTCTTAGTATTATAGAAAGGGCTCTTAGTATTATAGAAAGTAGTGCCTATCATGGCTGTTAAAATGTAATTGAATACTGCGCCACTAGGGGGAGCAGGAAAAGTAAGGTATAACTAGGGAAAAAGCTAGCAAAAGCCAAGTTGCACCGAGTGATTTTCAACCTGAAATTAGAATGATGGGTGTGGTCTGTTCCAGTGTCTGATACACTGTGATTCTCTTTTTGCTTCTATTCTCTTTTTATTGTTCGTATATTGTTTTTACTTATTTTTGTCTCTGTGGTTTTATTGTACATTTTATGTGATTATTATATACTGCACTGGGTTCAGTGCCTGTCTAAAACTAAAGACCGATACCCATAACAAAAGCCAGTTCTGACTGACCTGGAAACCAGGCCAAAAAGTAGTAAGGATCATTGTTTTGGAAACCCAAAAGACCAGGATTTATAGTCAGACTAAATGAATGATACATTAGGATGAGCAGTGTTCCTGTCCTGTAACACAGAATTTCTGACTCTTAATGGCTCTGCTGCCTAATTTTACAGCTGCAGAAAGTGAAATAATATCCTGTGCAGCGACCTTCCCCTAACAGCCCATGAAGCTTGAGTGTAAATGAAAGGTATCCGTCCCTTGTTTATACAAATGTTAATGCAAATATTTACCTTCTTCCTGCACTTTTGATCAGTAAGCCAGGCACCACATACCATTTTAATGATTACGTAATGGCAGTTTGAGGCTGGTTTCTTTATAGCTTGCCAGGAAAGATGTAAAAAGACTCCAGGGAAAGAATAGTGGCTGTTCTTTTAGAACGTAATACATGAAAAGAACAGGAAACAATTCTGCATTATTAAAAAAGATGCATTATTCACTCCATAGTTATTAAGGTCTAGATGCTTTTAGGTTTAAATTAAAAAAAAAAAAACTGTCACTCTTGCATGGTGTCACTAAGCAAAGACATTTCGCATTAAAATCTGACATCTGGTGTCAGTAACATACCCCCATCGGTAAGTCAGATTTCAGAAAAAACATGCTTCAGTTGTTAAGGAAGAACAAAGAAACATTAAAATATTCACTGAAACCTTTACAGAATCCTCACACCTGTGCAACCCAAAAACTCGAGTTTTAAAACCAAATTTGATAACTTGTTACAGCAGAGTCTAATCTGAGCACCGTTGGCATTCAGGGCAGGATTAACCATTCAGCAGTTTAGGCAGTAGGGATGACAATTTCTAGGGGGAAGTGGAATATCGAAGAAGCTGCAGCCAAAATAGATCCAGCAGCCTGGACACATGTAACCTTTACCTGCAAGAATGGGCAATTCTCAAATAGCCCATTTATATATATATATTTTTTTATTTCTCCAAATTTCTATCCCACCAATGCAGTGAAAAAAGATCCTTCTCTTGGCGAGTCACAATCCATACATAACAAAATGTTAAGATTTCAATAACGAGACAAAGATTCAAAAACTAAGTCATATCACCGGTCCTTCGGTCCCATTCTATAAAGCTACTCACAGCCCCAGCCCCTATAACCCAAATGCTTCCTTAAAGAGCACTTTCAAATTCTTGCAAATAGATAACTATATAAATACAAATCAGACAACCTGTAGACACTCAAGATGACTATTCCAAGCCATTGTATCAGCAAAGAGAACAATCTTGCCCGAAAATATTCCAAATGTAAGTCACTTCTTTCTGGAACCCAAATTAGTATCTTATCCCCTCAGTGTAAGGTCTGACTATGGACATAAGCAGTAACCAAGGCTTGGACATACAGGGGAAGCCAACCTGTGAACCATCTGCATCATTAAAACTGCTATTTCAAAAGATACCTAATAACAGGCAAACAATGGAGGTCCTGAATGTAAGGTCCAGCACGCTCATTATACCAGCAACTAATAATGCATGCCCCAAATCACTGTTGCAATAGAGGTATCCCGTAGTAATTTTGCAAAGTGCATGTGAATACCGCACCCTAAAAAATTTATGTCACCAAGGGGGCACATTTGTGGGAGAGTTGGCATTTCTGCAGTAATCAGTTAGCATGTCTGCAATCTCTTGCGTTGGTTAGAGTATAATTAGCACGTGAGCCATGTCTACTTACAAAATAGATGGCAGTAACGGCTCACGCACTAATCTTTAATGGCCAAGTGCTAATAACGACAGCACTCCTGTATTCTGCCACATTTTGGTGAGATTTACCGTGATTTCTTCGGCTCGGCAGTTTTGTAAACCCAATACCATAGGCACCACTCCAACACCAGTGACTACACAAAGTCCTGTGACCCCTGATGAAGGTGGTTCCCCTGCTGAAACACAGGCCCGTATCAGGTCTTCATTTTTGGTGCCCAGTAGACTTTAGATACAAATTCTCCTGTCTTGTCACCCTCTGCTCCTTTTTTTATTCTTCCAAAATTAGCACATGGCCATTAATTCAGAAATGGAAATATCAGCCATTTTCCTACTGCATTATAAATGGCTTTAGCGCATGGAAAAGACCTACCTACGTAAGGGCAACTAAGGTCACTTTTTAACCCAGCTTACTTAGTTAAAGGACCCTATATCATGTAAAGCAAGCTATAATTCTGGTACAATTAGTGCAGTCACAAAAATCATTTTGCAACCAGAAATTTTTAGTAAACATAAAAATGTCCCAAAGAAAAACTGGGACAGTCTGGGACTTAGTGGCAATGCTGCACACTGCCTTCTGTAAGGTCCTGTGCAGTAACTCCTCAGGTCTGGTCTTTTGCTACTGGAGTCAGCTGGGGACTAGTAGGTGAACAAAGCCCGGCACCCTGGGTGCATGGTCACCTTCTCAAGACCATCCCCCGGGGGGGGGGGGGGGGGAGTTGAGATGAGATTGCAAAATATTGGAAAAAAATCCTTGCCAATTGTAAAAGATGACTCAGGAAACCAGATCCAAACCCACTGAGGTCTGGAATAAAAACACTTTCCATGCACATTAAGTACTACTGTATACAACGTACCAGATAATTTAACCTCTGAAAAAAAAAAAAAAAATCACAGAAAACTGCTCGTCTTAAAAGGCTATGTAACCCTACATCCTATCTATGCTTCTCAAAACCTAACTTTTCAATATGTTACAGCTCGGCATTTAGCAACAGAAGTTAGTTTGAACTGACATCTCCAGCCCCTGCACCTCCACAGCTGTCTCTCTGTAGCTGTTGGATAACCTAACAGTACAGACCCTTAAAGAAACCACTTTAAAAAAAAAAAAATATTTCTTTGTTTCGTTTTAGCTCAAAATCTATTTCCTGCTTGGCCCTGGTTTAAAGGACTGTGGGGCTAATGCGTGCTTAGCACAGCAAAAATGGCTGAACGTGGGATGCGTTAAAGCATTCCATGTTAATTTTGCCACATGCAGTGGCGTAGGAAGGGGGGGCAGTGGGGCGGTCCACCCTGGGTGCACGCCACTGGGGGGGGTGTCGTCTCCGTTGGTTCCTTGCTCCCTCTGCCCTGGAACAGGTTACTTCCTGTTCCGGGGCAGAGAGAGCAAGGAACCAATGGAGCCGACACAGCTCCCAGCGAAGTGGACTCGGGGGCTGATTGGCCCTCCCACCCCTCACTTCTAAAGTAAGTAAGAATGCGCTCCGGGGGGGGGGGGGAAGAGTGCGCAGCGGCGACCCGCCCCGGGTGTCAGCCGCCCTCGCTACGGCACTGGCCACATGTATATAAGCAAGTGGTAATTATTTTGCTTTATTTTTATAGGAAGGGGCGGGTCAGGGGCAGAGAATGGGTCTGAATGCACTGATCAACTAGCATGCCAACATCACCAAAGAACTAACTGGTTAGCGTGTCCATAAACCGTGACTTCTAAACAGGAGGGGGTAAGTGCTCCCATGTTAAATTTTTAATGGCCGCGCACTAATGCTGATATTAATCCACAGCCATATATTTATGGACTATGCTAGAAAAGGGCTTAGCACACAATAAAGCATAAGGAAGCCCTAAGGGGCCCTTTTACTAAAGGGTTGCTGCACGGCAATCCGGAACTAACGCCGGCCCAACGTGGGCACCGGTGGTATGTTCCACCCCAGCATGCAGTATTTTATGGAACTAGTGGAAATACTTGAAAAATATTTCCGCAAGGGGTTACCTGGCAGTAATCCAGTAATGCTGGGTTAGTGCGGGAGCCCTTACCGCCACCTCAATCGGTGGCAGGAAGTACCCCCTCTGAAATAGCCGTGCAGCAACTGCAAACTTACCACACAACCACTTCTTTTTTGGGCATTTGACCCGCTGCGGTAAAAGGGGCCCTGGCACACGGCAAAAATGGACATTGCCGCTAGCGCAGGGCCACTTTTACCGTAGCTTAGTAAAAGGGAACCCTGTTTTTTTTTTTCTTTTTTTCGTGTATCATTGTTATTGAAATTACTATTTAATTTCTAAACACGACAGTTACACAGTGGCTTAAAATATTTCCAGTCTGTCTCCCCCCCCTCCCCCCAGTAACCAGATACAAAGACTAAAACAGCAACTAACTTGACTCTTGGAGGTCTTTTTTTTTTTGTTTGCTTACATTCAGTTCTTTCATTTCCAAACAAAGAAATGAACAGTCAGAATCTACTGAGTATCTTGTAAACAACTGCTTCTAAAATACAACTGCTCATTCCAAATATATCTGACAAGTCGAGCATGAAGCTTGGGTACTTTCCCAGAAACAGTCAGATATGGAAGGTGCAGTCTGCTTCACGTAGCCAAGGAAATTATGGCACTTTCCTACTTTATCTTTTCGAAATAAACTTTATTACCACTGCTGTATTTTACATCTGCATTCCAAACTTGATGATCAACGTCTACTTAGATTTCTCTTGGAAGAAGTTTTCAAGAAAAAATGGCCGATTGATTTCGTCAGGCCTGGACTTGGAATCACAAGGTTTAATCTGCATTCAGATGATACACGATCTTTAAGAGATGCCCTGTTGCTAATATTTTCTTCTAAAAATACGATGGAACAGCAAAAATTAAGGGGTTGATATGCAAAATGATTTAATCATCGAGGAACATTTCCTGGCCTTTTAAATTGCCTGCGCAGGCCCCTCCGAAGGGACACCACCTTGTAGTGGTGGAGGGGCTTCTGTGTTTCAATGACTCAGAGGGCTATGCTGAAGGGTTACCCATATCAGACAGGCCTCTGAGGAGAAACCAGACAAAGAGTGTCCCAAACTGGGAGAGTGGTAAGATGGCGACCTGAAGTTCGTATGCCCAACGGCCCAGCTGCCCTCTGAAGTTTTGTCTTCTTTACGTAAATTTCCTCGCTGCAATTGCAGTTACCTTAACTGAGAGGAAGGGGACAACCGGTGGTCAGCCGCCGATGGCCAGCGTTTTGTCCCCTGAGCAGCAAGTGCGAGACCGCTGCGCGATGAACTGCCCACAGATGAAAGGGTTGGCGAGTCCTTTGATTAGCGCCGGCGAAGGAGCGTCGACGCACTTGGACCCGGAAAAAAACAACTCCATCGCTCCCGAATTATTCAACCACCATGTTCAAAGGAGTGGAGGAGTGAGTTAGAGGCATATGCTGAAACGGAGGATGTTTACAGCAGAACCCGAATCGGCGGAACCACTACTAAACACCTAAGAGAAATCAACTTGGAGTTTTTGGCTCCCGTGGAGGTTACATTGAATACCATCTGGAAGGCGCTTCGGGACCTAACGGTGGCAGTAAATAATTTTGTTTCAGATATAATTTTATTAGAGAGTTCCACAGACAATTTAACTGAACCCTTTGAGAGTGAAAAATTGATATAAAACGCGTAAGAAGTGGTTATGATCTTGAAAATGATAATAGACCAGAAACTTTGAATAATAAAATGAACATTATTACAGATGATTAACATCAAGATTTTTTTTCACAGAGTTCCGGGTATGACTCCTAAAGTTTTCCTCAGAAATATTTCCTCAATTATTACTTTAAAAGGAGTGAAGCCTGTGAAAACTGAGATTACTTTAATCATTGGGATCTGAATTAGAGACTTAAGTATATGTATTGTTAAATAACTTCTGGTTTTTAAAAGAGAAAGAATGAAATCAGATGTATTATTTCTAATATTGGACAATAAGTATGTTTTTCAATTAAATGATTTGACTATACACCGTATTGGGCTTGAAGAAGCCAACCAGATGATCAATGTGGAATAATGAAAGACGAGTAATATCTGGGGATAATCAGGTTAATACCACGTTTTTTTTTCTGTTTACTGTTTAATTGATCTCCTTGTCTTGTTTCACTCTCCCTATTTAGTGGTCTAAGGAAGAGAATAGAATTACCTGACTGAAATAATCTCTCTATATAAAAGGCAACACCAACGTTCTATGAAGCCTCCAGCCGGAAGTGTGAAGGGGGCGAGATATCCAGTTTCCCTATGAGTATCTGCCCCGCCCTCTGTGTAACACAGTCAGTGAAGGAAAACAGCAGAGCACGAAATCAAATCGCTGGCTCTGTAACAGTGAAGGACTCAGAGGGGGGAGGGGAGAGAGGCCAGAGGGCAGGGACACACACACTCCCACATGCACACAGAAGAAAAGCTTGCTAGACCCCGTTTCATTTGCATCAGAAACGGGGCTTTTTTACTAATTCCTATATATTACTTTCTCTGTATTTCTAGCAAGTTGTTTTAAATTTAACTGGTTATAAATAAAAATGTTTTAAAAATAATTAAAAAAAAAAAAAATTGCCTGCGCAGGGCTATCAACCAGTATTCAGAGGCACTTAACTGGTTATCATCAAAGATCACTAAACTGAAAGCGGTCTGGAGGCAGAGTCAGCACTTACACGGCTAAGAACCAGTTAAGTGGCCAAATCAGACCACATAAAATTCAGTCCTATCTTTGATGTGTCGCTTATGCGGTGAAGGGCTGAATATCGCACTTAACCACATGTGAGATAGACAGTTGCATAAACCTAGATAGTCAATGCTGGTGCCCAGACATGCCCGGACACTGAATATCTGGGAGCGACACTGCCAGTGGCTGAAAACCACTGACCACTGTGGCTGAATATCTACCTCTAATTTGTTAGCAGCTGTACTATAAGTTTTCTGATCCCCACTCAGTTCTCATTAGCATTATAAAATTTTACTTAAGTTTGAGGGATATTTGGACTGCCTCATTTAACATTTCACCACTATTCAACTGACTTAATTTCAACATATTTCTCTGTGACCTTTACAGATTGTTACTCTCGCTGCTCAATTAATTCTAGAGATCTAAAAAGAATGTTTCCTTTAGGCAAAGTGACCATTTCCTGAACATAAACTCTGTATTTTTATTGATGTCATATTTCTTCTATGTTGATTCTTAAGGACTGGGGGTCCTGATTTTCCACACAATGAGGAAAACAAAACGTTCAATTACCCATCCAGGAAACAGTTAAAAGCCTTTTTTTTCCCCCTTTACCAACAGGCTTTTGATGGATTGTGATTTTGCTTTGTAATGATGTTATTTATTATGTATGGTTGATGTCTGTTTTCGTTATGTTATTATTGTGAATGTTATTCTATGAACCACTCAGAATGGTAGATGGTGCAGGTTATATATTTTTTAAGTAAATAAATTGTCTCAAATCCAGGTGTTCTCAGTCCAGTCCTCAGAACACACCTAGTCAGTCCACAATGAATATGCACGAGATAAATTCACATACAGTGGAGGTAGCGCCTGCAAATATATCTCATACATATGCATTGTGGGAATCCTGAAAACCTGATTGGTTGGGTGTGTCCCAAGAACTGGGTTGAGAACTCCTGTTGTAATCTAAAGGTTAGAGCAATGGGTAGAGAAACAGGTAAGCCAAGGTTCAAAATCCCACTGCCACTCCTTGAAATCCTGGATCATTCACTTAACTCTCCACTGCCTCAGATACAGATTGTGAGTCCTCCGAGGACAAGAAAATACCTACTGTACCTGAATTTAATCTGCCTTGAACTACTGGACAATAGGATGGCCTAACCCCAAAATCTCTTCCAGATTTCTTCTCAAGGAACAAATTAAGGGAAGGGAAATGGGACTTGATATGCTGCCTTTCTGAGGTTTTTGCAACAACATTCAAAGTGGTTTACTTATATTCAGGTACTTATTTTGTACCAGGGGCAATGGAGGGTTAAGTGACTTGCCCAGAGTCACAAGGAGCTGCAATGGGAATCAAACTCAGTTCCCTAGGATCAAAGTCCACTGCACTAACCACTAGGCTACTCCTCCAGCTATTCCAAAAAGGGTGTTAAGGACTTAACTGGAACAGACTGTCAAAAAAGATCCATAGAGAACAGTGACTATGTTCCTGCTTAAACTGAAAAAATGAGTGCAGGAAGGATGCACAAAGGAGATCATAAATTGCCAACAGGATCAACATGCAACATTTCCTGAGCAATGTCATTGCCAATACCACAGCACCAAGGCAAAGGTAAATAAATGTACAATTACTTAATACTAGCTTTCCATTTTAAGAAGGGCAAACATTTATTTACAGGTATGAGATATTGTCAAGTATGGAATATAATTTTATATTATTAATGCAACATAGCAGCCCTTCAGAGGAGAAACTTCATCTCTCCTACCCAGAGATGAGACAGGTCACAAGCACTTTCTGTACCTTATTTACAATTATAGGTTCAACCATCACAGATTAAAGATAGACACTTTCTTCCAGTTTAGCATTCTGCTTGTCACTTAAATCAGCAGAGTAGTGAAAGTATCAGGCCACAGATGGAACCACAAGGTGGAGTCAGAATTCAGAGGAACAATGCTTCCTCTGAATTCTAACTCCGCCTTGTGGTTCTATCTGTGGCCTGATACACTTTCTCTACTCTATGACATTTTGTGTTGTTTTTCTCTCCGATTTGTCCGTTACTTAATTCAGCAGCACATTTTAAACAAATAAATACAATTGTAGGCCACAATGCTGAGCACAACTTTGTAACCCATCTTCACAGCAGCCAACTTCCCCCAGTTTTCAAATATACCAAGACCGTACCCTCACGGCTTACACTTACTTCACTCCTTCAACTGTATCCCTATGTATGTACAAATGTATAAATAAACACATGCACATGGATGAACAAACAGATCTTGACAAACAAGTACTTTTTTTTGTAAAATACGCCTAAAAATAACTAAGTTTTTACACTTACGATAATGTAGAATAAGATTTTATTAATATATCCATTAGGTTGGTGTAGGGCAAACAGCCCTTTTCAACCCAGTTTAGGTCTCTGTGCTTGTCTACATCTTTCATGACCTGCATATTTTTTCTTAATGTTTAATTCAGTTGTAGTAATTAACTTTGTAGAGCATATGGCATCCCCTTTGTTCTTTCCACACCGACTCCCATGTTTTCTATGTCAATGGCCATAAACTATACCTTTCTTGCAGAATAAATTTGATAACTGCATAATTATTTTTAAATACAATGATATGATTTTACAACGAAGAATTCTGCTTTTTTCTCCACAAAATTTTGAGAAATAAGACCGATGATTAGATTTGTCCTTGTTTAACCCCGATCTGTCATTTCAGTTGGGGCATTTTTGTTCTTTTCATGTTTATGGTACTTTTTGTTATGTTACTTTAGCTGACGTTTGGACTTCTGAGTAGAATTCTAAATCATCTTGCTATTGGTAGTTTTGTTCTGCTACCCTTTTTGGTTCTCAATGGGTACATAGAAATACCCAGTCTTTGGATGCCTCAGAACCTGCCCTGTGATGCAGAATGTCAGATAAGCCCTCTCCTCTTGCACACATTATTACACAGAGTAACGTCAAACAGACGATATGGGCAGAATCAA
Source organism: Microcaecilia unicolor (assembly GCF_901765095.1). NCBI lineage: Eukaryota > Metazoa > Chordata > Amphibia > Gymnophiona > Siphonopidae > Microcaecilia > Microcaecilia unicolor. Next base: position 49,878,764 of record NC_044040.1, read on the forward strand.
AAGTTTCCTTCTGTAGAAAAAAAAAACAAAAAAAAGAGAGAAAGATTTGAAAAGGTATACATTGCTCCTTCCGTACACCTCCCTCAGCAAACCTCTGTTCTTGTTGGAGCCCCTACCCGCCCACTCGCCCCCAAGTGTGAATGCAGGTGCAGCTCACTAGATGTGGTCCTCATTTCTCCTCCTCCTTCCTTCCCTTCTGTACTCCTCACCCTGGAGCAGTTCTTCCCCCATCTCTGCTGTAAACCCCTCCCTCACCACCATATGGGGCCAGGAAGACCGGGGTGGTGCAACATAGTAAAACCTAAGCACAGCCAGGGGGCGCTGACATTTGGTGTCAAAACCTGCCGTGAGCTCCTATCTTGCTTTGGCCCTGCCTGCACAGGAAGGAAGAACTCTGGTACACTGCGGGTTCCTTTTTGCACTGTGTGCCAGCGGAGGAGGAGGGGGTGGTGGTGCTGCTGGTAGCTGCAGTAGCGGCAGCCTCAGTCCCTAGGGAAGAAGGAGCAGGTCCTTCCCCAAGAGTGACTTCTCTTCCTCATGGTCCCTAGTCGTCATTTCCTGGGCCCCAAATGTGGCCAATATTCCTCTTTTTCCTGCTGTTAGTGATTAGGAAGCCTGGCTAAGGTAGGGTTGGTATGCATATAAACACCGAGGAAAAGCATCACAAGAGAAACATAGTTGGCCACAGACGATAAGGATGAACCACAGGAAATCAGTCAATAAATTCCAATAAAGATTTTATTAAATGACCCAGCACAGACCACGCTTTAGCCTTTGCCTGCATCAGGGTATGATGATCTCAAAATGTAGAGAATGTGTGACCATCTCCGATGCGTTTTAAATTTACTACATTGTAGCTTCATCACATGCCCCCTAGTCCTAGTATTTTTGGAAAGCGTGAACAAACGCTTCACATCTACCCGTTCACTCATTATTTTATAGACCTCTATCAGATCTCCCCTCAGCCGCCTTTTCTCCAAGCTGAAGAGCCCTAGCCGCTTTAGCCTTTCCACATAGGGAAGTCGTCCCATCCCCTTTATCATTTTCGTCGCCCTTCTCTGCACCTTTTCTAATTCCACTATATCTTTTTTGAGATGCGGTGACCAAAATTGAACACAATATTCAAGGTGCGGTCACACCATGGAGCGATACAAAGGCATAGCATCCTCATTTTTGTTTTCCATTCCTTTCCTAATAATACCTAACATTCTATTTGCTTTCTTAGCCACAGCAGCACACTAAGCAGAAGGTTTAAACGTACCATCAACGACGACACCTAGATCCCTTCTTGGTCCGTGACTCCGAACGTGGAACCTTGCATGAGTTAGCTATAATTGGGGTTCCTCTTTCCCACATGCATCACTTTGCACTTGCTCACATTAAACGTCATCTGCCATTTAGACGCCCAGTCTCCCAGTCTCGTAAGGTCCGCTTGTAATTTTTCACAATCCTCCAGCGATTTAATGACTTTGAATAACTTTGTGTCATCAGCAAATTTAATTACTTCACTAGTTATTCCCATCTCTAGGTCATTTATAAATATGTTAAAAAGCAGCGGTCCCAGCACAGAGCCCTGGGGAACCCCACTAACTACCCTTCTTCATTGAGAATACTGACCATTTAACCCTACCCATTTAACCCTACCACAAAGATCAACCAATGTGAATATACATAAATCTCCATACGTAGTTAGAAATGTCTTATAATATCTGCTTGTCATACTACTATCATGTCTTATCATTATCATGTTACCTAAAATTTTCTGTAACACTAAATGCCTATTTTTCTATTATATTTCCACTATCCATGATGTATTGTAAGCCACATTGAGCCTGCAAAGAGGTGGGAAAATGTGGGATACAAATGCAATAAATAAATAAAATAAATACTCTCTGTTTTCTATCTTTTAACCAGTTTTTAATCCACAATAGAACACTACCTCCTATCCCATGCCTCTCCAACTTCCTCTGGAGTCTTTCATCAGGTACTTTGTCAAACACTTTCTGAAAATCCAGATACACAATATCAACCGGCTCCCCTTTATCCACGTTTGTTCACCCCTTCAAAGAAATGTAGTAGATTGGTGAGGCAAGATTTCCCTTCACTAAATCCATGTTGACTTTGTCTCATTAATCCATGCTTTTGAATATGCTCTGTAATTTTGTTCATAATAACAGTCTCTAACATTTTGCCCGGCACCGACGTCAGACTCACCGTGGGATTTTCAGGGTATCTATAATGAACATACATGAGATACATTTGCATGAAATAAAGTGCATGAACATTTCTCATGCATATATTTTGGCTATCCTGAAAACCAGAATGACTAGGGAAGTGGTATTTGCTCCCAATCATCAAGGGCTGCCAAAAGGGTCAGGTTTTCAGGATGAGATATCTACATGCATACTATTTCCTTTGTATGCAAATCTCCCTTATGCATAGGGATATCCTGACAACCTGACCCATTTACAGCCCTTAAGGACTGGAAGTGACTGTCAAAACAAAACTGCCTGTGCATACTTACCCTTCCCCACTGAGAAGCGCTCTGTCATACTGCATGCATAGGTTTTACCCACATACACCAGGGGGTGGGGGGGGGGGGGGGGGAACAATTTGCTCAAACACCGATCAAGCTAAGTAAACATAATTGCCTCAAAACTGACCTAATCTGTATTTGAATTGAGTACTGAACTTTTAGTAATTAACAGACAGGTTAAGACTGTTTCAGAATTTGCATGTATACCTAACTTGAACTTCCCCTCACCCAAAATGCAATAGTACTGAAGAAAACCTAATGTTTAGATTGCCGGTAAAGAATTAGCTTAAAACCTTTTCAAAGACTAAATTAACTAATTAAATATCTTCCTTTCATGTGCAATAATTTAAATTATGTTTAAGCATATTTTGCACTGTAGAACCATGTCAGGACTTACAAAAAAAAAATCACACACACAAAAACTTTAACCAAAGCATTCTGTGCAGCTTGAGACGAAATTAACCCTCTGGGCACTACAGAAAACTAGGTTCTTTGAATAAAGTGCTGTTTTCAAGTGATCTTCTTTCTGTCGAGTACGAGTGCACTTTTCAAAGGCAATTGGTAGAATATGAAACACAGGTGTCCTTTTACTAAGCTATGGTAAAAGGGGGCCTGCACTAGTGTCAGCGTGTATTTTCGACATGTGCCGAGGCCCCCTTTTACCGTGGTGGGTAAAAGGTCGTTCCTGTCACAAAAAGAAATAGCTATGTGGTAACTGAACTACTTGCTGTGCAGCCATTTCAGGGAGAGCACTTATGTATGGGCTCCCACGCTAAACCAGCGGTAACCGGGCAGCGCCGATTACTGCTGGGTAAGCACCGGCACTACAAAAATAGAAAATATTTTTGTAGTGCCAGAAATGGTACACGCCGGGGGGGTGGGGGGGGGGGGGGGTGGAACTACTGCCGGGCTCCGTACTACTTCAGGATTGGCACATGGCGATCCTGTTGCCATGTGCCAATCCATTAGTAAAAGGGGCCTTGGAGCTGGTGGGTGTTCCTGCCCAGTTTTCAAGATAACAAAATCAGGAGAAATTCTTTGTTTTCATTCCATATGGGGGTAACTTTATAAAGTAGGTGCTAAAAAAGGCAACTACTTTTCTGTGATTTGGTATGTACACATTTGTAGGGATAGAATTGGGATGTATGCACTTAATAAAATATGCACATTCAAGTATAGAGTACAGGCATATAGGTGCACCTGTGGTGAACCAGGTGTAACTTTGTGAAGCCATTTGTGCATTCTGGAAGCCTATTTTACTAGGCCTCACAGGTACCTATGTTGCCTTCTGGAAATATTTATAGGTGCTGTATTATTACATTATAATGATTCTTCTAGTCTATAATCTCTTTATTCAGGTTCTATGCAGAATACATAAGAAGACAACTTGGGCAATACCCAGAAAATACACAGATACAGTTAAATTTCTATATTACAAGGTGACAACAATCTAATTCCTTTTTACTTGAGACATTCATCCTCATCCATTTTCTATAATAATTCACCTTCTGTTAAGAGGTACTTCCCATACAGAAAAGGTTTTTATTGCCCTCTGAAATGTACTATAGAAACATATTTGGTTTTTTATGGACGGCAAAGATTTCTGAGTTTTTACCCCTGAATATGAAATAAAAGAGGACAGCAATTTTTAGATTTAACTTTGGAAACTTAAGGATATCGCAGCAGCATCTGATTCCAAAGACTATTAACTTTACCTCCTGACAAACTTAAAGGTTGTAAATATACTGGAGCCTGCCCATACAAAATCATAAATATAATCATACAATTTTTTAATTCTACCCTCACCTGTATGGGCAGCCAATGTAAATTATCTGGCCGATATATTCTGTATCACCTGCAGTTTATTTTTAGTTTTAGGGCATCCTAGATATACAACATTGCAATAATCTATTTGTGAAATTCCCACGCACTTCCATGTTGTTTCTGCCTCTGCTGCGGTAAGGGAGCAGGAAAGAGGGGGAGATCACAGCTCGGGCTGAAGAAACTTAGCTTCCCCGAGCCTCTTATACGGGGCATCTATGATGACATAGCCTGAGAGTGACCAGCAGCAGTAGAAAACCGGCACTTACACTGGTCAATTTTTGTCTTGTTGGGCACCACATAGTCACTACTGTCATCTCGCCTTGGGGTACATGTATTGCATGTTTGGAACTTATGTTCTATTTTACCTCATGAAAAAGCAAGTGTGCTCTGCAAAGCAGAAAATAAATTATTTAGTGGTGCAAGTATTCCAATCCTTTATTTATCAGAGGCAAATTACTAAGTTGAGTTAAAATTATTAAAGGACCGTTATTGGACATTATTATCTCAACAGAAGGCCCTTTCAACATAGCTGTTAAGAATTACTGAAGTGTACTATGTAACCTTTGACTGACCCAAAACGTACTGACATTATTGTAAAACTACTCATCTAGCTTTGGCAGATAACATACTGTTGCAAAGTCAAGACCAATGGAAAATGTCTAATGATAGCTGCATTCTTTCATGTATTTTCACATAGGAAGTTGAGTTGCTCAAGATTTATTTTGATGGCACCATTACTGCCAAATTTCAGTTCTGTTAGATGCCCACTATCTAGGTATTATTAGGAAAGGAATGGAAAACAAAAATTGAGGTTATTACAATGCCTTTATATCGCTCCATGGTGCGACCACACCTCGAATAGTGTGTTCAATTCTGGTTGCCACATCTCAAAAAAGATATAGTGGAATTAGAAAAGGTGCAGAGAAGGACAACGAAAATGATAAGGGAAGTCATCCCATACCCTTTATGAGGAAAGGCTAAAGCGGCTAGGGTTCTTCAGCTTGGAGAAAAGGCAGCTGAGGGGAGATATGGTAGAGGTCTATAAAATAATGAGTGGAGTTGAATGGGTAGATGTGAAGCGTCTGTTCACGCTTTCCAAAAATACTAGGACTAGGGGGCATGCGATGAAGCTACAATGTAGTAAATTTAAAACGAATTGGAGAAAATGTTTCTTCACTCAACGTGTAATTAAACTCTGGAATTCATTGCCAGAGAATGTGGTAAAGGCAGTTAGCGGAGTTTTAAAAAGGTTTGGATGGCTTCCTAAAGGAAAAGTCCATAGACCGTTATTAAATGGACTTGGGAAAATCCACTATTTCTGGGATACGCAGTATAAAATGTTTTGTACTGTTTTGGGATCTTGCCAGGTATCTGTGACCTGGATTGGCCACTGTTGGAAACAGGATGCTGGGCTTGATGGACCTTTGGTCTTTCCCACTATGGCAATACTTATGCACTTATGAAAGATATTTGTTATTTGCATGGTCCTTTGCTTTTTGGTTTGAAAAATAAGTGAACAAGAGGGGTCCTTTAACTAAACCACTGCTGGAAAAGCAAGCAATGAATTTGACAGATGCATTAAGTCGGGGCATCCAAAGTTTTTTCAACAGTGGACCACATGATCAAAAATCCACGTGTGCGCAGAATGCAGGCTGCATTTTTTTTTAAACTGGGCCACATCATCAGGAATCTTTATGTATACGGGCCACATTAGACTCCTATTGCATGATTCATACTCATCAAAACCTGGATCTCTTCTGAAATCTCTGCAATTCTTCAATATCATAAGGTCAGGCGGGGCATATGCTGGATACTCCCAACATAAGTTTAATTAGAATGTCAGACTGCAAAGTTCCATTACATTGCTAGGGGTCAAAAGGTGTCATTTTGAACCAAGAGACAGAAGGGGTGCAATGATTAGGGTTCACTCCAGCCCATATTGCAAGACACTAAGAATGTCCAAGGTAGGCCTTAAATGGGGATATTGAAAGGGGCTCTGCAAAGTATCTTTGGGGTGGGGGTCTGCACTTTTTACATTTTTTTTTTTTTTTGCTACTGCATTGGCCCCTTTAAGATGGTATGTTAGAAGCCTGATGCTCTCGGGCACAAAATAACCACCAGCTCAAAGATGGTACTATTTTTCAAAGAATAACGCAGCTTGTGAACTTCAACACAAGTTGCACTATTCAATTTGCATAATAATGAAGTACTCTGCATCTCATGTAACATGCACTGAAACAAATGTGCATTACATAAAATAATGCATGATTTTGGCATTTAAACAGGCACTATTCTCTTAAAGCATATTAATTACTCTAATTAGGTACAGTATATATTTCCATGTTCCAGAGAGCTTACAATTTAAGGGGCCCTTTTATTAAAGCTTAGCATGTGCTAACGGAATTAGTGTGCCCTAAACACTAAAGAAGACAATTTTATACTTATGGGCTTCTTAGTACTTAGTATGTGCTAAGACTGTACCAGAGGCAATAGAGGTAGTGATGATCCTAGGTTGGCTGCCACCCGGGGCGGTTTGCCGATGCGCACCCCCCCCCCCCCCCCCCCCCCCCCCCGGGTGCAGCACAACACCCCCCCTGGTGCATTCTTGGCTGCCGGGAGCAGCTGCGCCGTTCGCGGCTCTGCTGGCTCCTTGCTCCCTCTGCCCCGGAACAGGAAGTAACCTGTTCCGGGGCAGAGGGAGCAGGGAAACAGTGAAGCTGACAGGTGCGTGGCTGCTCTCTGCACCCCTCCAGCGGCATGCACCCGGGGCGGACTGCCCCCACCACCCCGCCCTTGCTATGCTGCTGAATAGAGGGTAAAGTGACTTGGAGGGTAAAGTTGGAGAAGTAGGATGGAATTGAACTCTGGCTCTCCTAGTTCTCAGCCTATTGCTGATCAAGAGAGTCCCCTTACTGTATTCAAAGACAATGACTTACTTTATTATAAGAAAACATTTACCCTGAATCACACATACACACACAAAAGACAATACAAAAATATCCTCCAAATAAAAAGGGATCCTAGTTTCAAACCCAGAGCAAATAAGTAAATTTGTGCTTTCCATCCCATAAAATACCATACAATCTCAGACCTTTGTTCAAAGTCTTTTCTTGATTGACTAAACAGAGTATGTTTATTGAGTGGTTGCTCCAGAATGTTATAGAACCCTGAAAATATGCCAAAGCAGGAGGCTTGGCAGACAGAATTAAAATTACGTACGTCTAAAAAGAATGCAAGTTACCCACATCATTTAACCTTCTGACTATGCTCTTAAAAAAAAAAAAAAAAGACAGTCTGTTATTTCTCAACAGGCAATGTCAACATAGCTAATTACAAAGTATTTTGGGGAGCTGGACTTACCAGAGCTGGGGAGGCTGTGCTTGCAGCGTTCAAGCTCACAGTGTTGGATGAGTACCAGTCGTCACAAAAGGGCAACATTTAGTGGCCAGAATCCAGATATACTTATACTGAGCTCCACAGTCTGTGGTCCTTGGCCAGTAACAGAATGAGGGAGAGGGAGGGTCAGGATGAGAAATAAGACTCCCCCCAAGAAGCAAGGATGTGCATTTGTTACCATGCATTTAGTTCATTAATGCCTTACAAATTTAGTGCATGCTAAATCGATTTAATGCATTAACATGTCTTGATTAGCATGCATTAGAACATTTTAATTAAAATGAATGTTCAAAATGACTGAATAAATACCCCACAATTGGGGGAATGGGCCAAAGAAGGAAAAAAAAAAAAAAGCTTTTGCACTATGCACGTTCCTACTGGGTACTTGTGAATGGAAGATCCAGGCGTCAAACTATAGTCCTGATTGAGTGGAATGCTCAAAACAAAGAAGAGGGTAACTGCCAGGCCAAAACCTTAAAAATGAGAAGTAATCTGAGGCATAAAAAGATGAACTTAATATGCCCTATGCTTTTGTTTAATTACTGAAATGTTGGTAAAACAGCATATCTCCCGGATTCTATAAAATGCGACCTACTTGCAGCGCAAATCCGGTCGTATTCTGGATTTGTGCACATGCAACTTAATTAGCTTAACAAACCAATCAGCAAGCAACTATTGACACTAATTGGTATTAATTAGAATTTACACACACAACTAAGCATATTCTGTACAGTAATACATGTAAATTCTAAGGTGCCTAGTTGAAAAGGGGAGTGACCATGGGTGGGGTCATGGGTGTTTCTAAAAACTATGCGCATTGTTACAGAATGCATGATGTCACTATATAGTGAATGATACATACCTGTAGCAGGTGTTCTCCGAGGACAGCAGGCTGATTGTTCTCACGACTGGGTGACGTCCGCGGCAGCCCCCACCAACCGGAAAAAAGCTTCGCGGGACGGTCGGCACGCAGGGCACGCCCACCGCGCATGCGCGGCCGTCTTCCCGCCCGTGCGCGACCGCTCCCGCCAGTTGAATGACTAGCAAAAGATGAAACACACAACTCCAAAGGGGAGGAGGGAGGGTAGGTGAGAACAATCAGCCTGCTGTCCTCGGAGAACACCTGCTACAGGTATGTATCATTCACTTTCTCCGAGGACAAGCAGGCTGCTTGTTCTCACGACTGGGGTATCCCTAGCTTTCAGGCTCACTCAAAACAAGAACCCAGGTCAATTGAACCCCGCAACGGCGAGGGTACAACAGAAATTGACCTACGAAGAACAACTAACAGAGTGCAGCCTGACCAGAATAAATTCGGGTCCTGGAGGGTGGAGTTGGATTTACACCCCAAACAGATTCTGCAGCACCGACTGCCCGAACCGACTGTCGCGTCGGGTATCCTGCTGGAGGCAGTAATGTGATGTGAATGTGTGGACAGATGACCACGTCGCAGCCTTGCAAATCTCTTCAATAGTGGCTGACTTCAAGTGGGCCACCGACGCTGCCATGGCTCTGACACTATGAGCCGTGACATGACCCTCAAGAGCCAGCCCAGCCTGGGCGTAAGTGAAGGAAATGCAATCTGCTAGCCAATTGGAGATGGTGCGTTTCCCGACAGCGACCCCTAGCCTGTTAGGGTCGAAAGAAACAAACAATTGGGCGGACTGTCTGTGGGGCTGTGTCCGCTCCAAGTAGAAGGCCAATGCTCTCTTGCAGTCCAATGTGTGCAACTGACGTTCAGCAGGGCGGGTATGCGGCCTGGGGAAGAATGTTGGCAAGACAATTGACTGGTTAAGATGGAACTCCGACACCACCTTCGGCAGGAACTTTGGGTGGGTGCGGAGCACTACTCTGTTGTGATGAAATTTGGTATACGGAGCATGAGCTACCAGGGCTTGAAGCTCACTGACCCTACGAGCTGAAGTAACTGCCACCAAGAAAATGACCTTCCAGGTCAAGTACTTCAGATGGCAGGAATTCAGTGGCTCAAAAGGAGGTTTCATCAGCTGGGTGAGGACGACGTTGAGATCCCATGACACTGTAGGAGGCTTGATAGGGGGCTTTGACAAAAGCAAGCCTCTCATGAATCGAACGACTAAAGGCTCTCCAGAGATGGCTTTACCTTCCACACCATAATGGTAAGCACTAATAGCACTAAGGTGATTCCTTACTGAGTTGGTCTTGAGGCCAGACTCTGATAAGTGCAGAAGGTATTCAAGCAGGTTCTGTGCAGGGCAAGAATGAGGTTCTAGGGCCTTGCTCTCACACCAAACGACAAACCTCCTCCACTTGAAAAAGTAACTCTTTTTAGTGGAATCCTTCCTAGAGGCAAGCAAGACCCGGGAGACACCCTCAGACAGACCCAACGCAGCGAAGTCTACGCCCTCAACATCCAGGCCGTGAGAGCCAGGGATTGAAGGTTGGGGTGCAGCAACGCTCCGTCGTTCTGCGAAATGAGAGTCGGAAAACACTCCAATCTCCACGGTTCTTCTGAGGACAACTCCAGAAGAAGAGGGAACCAGATCTGACGGGGCCAAAAGGGCGCTATCAGAATCATGGTGCCGCGGTCTTGCTTGAGCTTCAGTAAGGTCTTCCCCACCAAAGGTATGGGAGGATAAGCATACAGGAGGCCGGTCCCCCAATGAAGGAGAAAGGCATCTGACGCTAGCCTGCCGTGTGTCTGAAGTCTGGAACAGAACAGAGGCAGCTTGTGGTTGGTCTGAGAGGCGAAAAGATCCACCGAGGGGGTGCCCCACTCTCGGAAGATCTTGCGTACCACTCTGGAATGGAGCGACCACTCGTGCGGTTGCATGACTCTGCTCAGTCTGTCGGCCAGACTGTTGTTTACGCCTGCCAGGTACGTGGCTTGGAGGAGCATGCCGAACCGGCACGCCCAACGCCACATCCCGACGGCTTCCTGACACAGGGGGCGAGATCCGGTGCCCCCCTGCTTGTTGACGTAATACATTGCAACCTGATTGTCTGTCCGAATTTGGATAATTTGATAGGACAGCCGATCTCTGAAAGCCTTCAGTGCGTTCCAGATCGCTCGGAGCTCCAGGAGGTTGATCTGTAGATCCTTTTCCTGGAGGGACCACAGACCCTGGGTGTGAAGCCCATCAACATGAGCTCCCCACCCCAGGCGAGATGCATCCGTCGTCAGCACTTTCGAGGGCTGCGGAATTTGGAATGGACGTCCCAGGGTCAAATTGGTCCGGATGGTCCACCAGAGCAGTGAAGTGCGGCAACCGGTGGAGAGGCGGATGACATCTTCTAGATTCCCGGTGGCTTGGAACCACTGGGAAGCTAGGGTCCATTGAGCAGATCTCATGTGAAGACGAGCCATGGGAGTCACATGAACTGTGGAGGCCATATGACCCAGAAGTCTCAACATCTGCCGAGCTGTGACCTGCTGAGACGCTCTGGTCTGCGAAGCCAGGGCCAGGAGATTGGTGGCCCGCGCTTCGGGAAGGTAGGCCTGAGCCGTCTGGGTATTCAGCAGCGCTCCTATGAATTCCAGAGACTGGGATGGCTGGAGATGGGACTTTGGGTAATTTATCACAAACCCCAGCAGCTCCAGAAGTTGAATAGTGCACTGCATGGACCGGAGGGCTCCTGCCTCCGAGGTGTTCTTGACCAGCCAATCGTCGAGATATGGGAACACGTGCCCTCCCAGCTTGCGTAGGTAGGCCGCTACCACCACGAGGCACTTGGTAAACACTCGTGGGGCAGAGGCGAGCCCAAAGGGCAGCACACAATACTGAAAGTGCCGTGCGCCCAGGCGGAATCTGAGATACTGTCTGTGAGCTGGCAGTATCGGTATGTGAGTATATGCGTCCTTTAAATCCAGGGAACATAGCCAATCGTTTTTCTGAATCATTGGCAGAAGGGTGCCCAAGGAAAGCATCCTGAACTTTTCTTTGACCAGGAATTTGTTCAGGCCTCTCAGGTCTAGGATGGGACGCATCCCCCCTGTTTTCTTTTCCACAAGGAAGTACCTGGAATAGAATCCCTGCCCTTCCTGCCCGGGTGGTACGGGCTCGACCGCATTGGCGCTGAGAAGGGCGGAGAGTTCCTCTGCAAGTACCTGCTTGTGATGGGAGCTGAAAGACTGAGCTCCCGGGGGACAATTTGGAGGCAGGGAGGCCAAATTCAGGGCGTATCCGCACCGCACTATTTGGAGAACCCACTGGTCGGAGGTTATGAGAGGCCACCTTTGGTGAAAAAATTTTAACCTCCCTCCGACCGGCAGATCGTCCGGTACGGACACTTGTAGGGCGGCTATGTTCCCGTGGATCCAGTCAAAAGCCCGTCCCCGGCTTTTGCTGTGGAGGCACCGGGGGCTGCTTAGGCGCACGCTGTTGACGAGAACGAGCGCGCTGGGGCTGTCCCTGTGCCTGACGAGGCCTTCGGGCCGGCTGGTTGTACCTACGCTTCGCAAAAGAATAGGGTGCAGCCTGCCGGGCCCGGGAAAAACGTCCACCTGTGGAGGTGGATGCTGAAGGCGCCCGGTGGGAGAGCTTGTCGAGAGCGGTTTCCCGCTGATGCAGTTGGTCCACCATCTGCTCGACCTTCTCACCAAAAATGTTATCCCCCCGGCAAGGGACGTCGGCCAGTCTCTGCTGGGTGCGGTTGTCCAGGTCAGAGGCACGCAGCCATGAGAGCCTGCGCATCACTATACCTTGGGCCGCAGCACGAGATGCCACGTCACAGGTGTCATAGATACCCCTGGACAGGAACTTTCTGCACGCCTTCAGCTGCCTGACCACCTCCTGATAAGGCCTGGACTGCTCCGGCGGGAGCTTCTCGACCAGGTCCGCCAGTTGTTGCACATAGGTCCGCATGTGAATGCTCATATAGAGCAGGTATGATTGGATGCGGGTCACGAGCATGGAGGATTGGTAGGCCTTCCTCCCAAATGAGTCCAGAGTGCGAGACTCCCGCCCCGGGGGCGCCGAGGCGGTATCCCTCGAACTCCGTGCCCTCTTGAGAGCAGAATCCACGACCGCCGAGTCATGGGGCAATTGGGGCCGCATTAACTCTGGGTCAGAGTGGATCCTGTACTGGGACTCTGCTTTCTTGGGAATGGTGGGGTTAGTTAAAGGTCGCACCCAGTTCCGAAGCAGTGTCTCCTTGAGGACATTGTGCAGCGGTACCGTGGAGGACTCTCTAGCTGGTGATGGATAGTCGAGGACCTCGAGCATCTCGGCCCTCGGCTCTTCCACAGAGACCACGGGAAAGGGAATGCTGATAGACATATCCCGCACAAAGGAGGCAAAGGAGAAACTCTCAGGAGGTGAGAGCTTCCTCTCCGGTGAAGGCGTGGGGTCCGAGGGAAGGCCCGTAGACTCCTCTGAGGAGAAATATCTAGGGTCCTCCTCTTCCCCCCACGAGTCCTCATCCTCGGTGTCGGACATAAGCTCATGTAGCTGAGTCCTGAACCGGGCCCGGCTCGACGTCGAGGCACCAGGGTCTCGGTGTCGTCGAGCGGTGGACTCCTGCGCCGGCGGGGACGGAGCTCCCTCCATCGACGGGGACTCCACTTGCGTGGCGGTCGAGACCGGCACCGCAAGCGGCGGCGGTGTCGACGACCCCGGCGCCGGGCTAGAGCTCGCCGGCGCCACAGTCATCGGCGCCGAGGGCGCAAGCACCCCTGGCGCCGGCACAGCCTGGCGCATCAGCCCTTCCAGGATCCCCGGAAGGATGGCTCTGAGGCACTCGTCCAGGCCCGCTGCCGGGAAAGGCGGTGGAGTCGGTAGGGGTGTCGGCGCCAGAAGCTGCTGGGAGCCAGGAGACGGCACCGAGGTGCCGGAACCCCGATGCGTCGGTACCTCCACAACCGACGGAGACCTCTCCTCCCGACGATGACGCTTCGGTGTCGCCTCCTCTCCGATATCCGGATGCACCGAGGGCGACCGGTGACGACGCTTCTTATCTTTCTTGCGGTGCCCGTCACCGGCGCCGGAGGGCATGGAGGAGGAGGAGGTCGATCCCCCTTGGTCTCGAGGCACCGGGTCAGACAGGGTTCGGTCCCGTGGCCCACGAGCTGAGGGAGTGACCGGGGCCGACTGCCCACGCGGCCTCTCACCCCCACTCTCACCGGAGGACCGGCGGGCCGACGGGACCTGTTCTCCTGGGGTCGCTGCCATCGGTGCCGATGTCTCGGGCATCGATACCGGTACCGAAGGGCCGGGCGTCGATACCGATGTCGAGGGGCCGGCGCAAGTTCCAAAAAGACGGTCCCGCAGAACTTGCCTCGCAACCTGAGTCCGTTTCCGGAGACCGAGAGACAGAGAACACGACTTGATATTGTGCTCCGGCCCGAGGCACTGGAGGCACCAAGCGTGGGTGTCGGTCTGCGAGATCGGCCGGCCGCAGCGACCACACTTTTTAAATCCACTCGGGACCTTCGAGGACATCGACGGAAAAATCGCGTCGGCGAAGTCAAAGTCGTCAATGGTGGCTGAAATCACACCACGAAAAAGAAAACGACCGAGCGGCCACTAGGCCGCAACGCGGCGTCCCCGCTGGAAGCGAGGGAAAAAGGGAGCGCGTGCTCCACACGCGCAGGGTTTCTTTTTTTTTTTGAAAAAAGAAGCCGGGCGGTAACTAGACCGAAAAACTAAGAAAAGGCGCGATCGCGTAAACGCGATCGAAAATCCGGCGGCTGAAAAAGAGAGAGCGGTTCGAAGCACGACTCTCTCCAGACGCGGAAAAAAAGGAACTGGCGGGAGCGGTCGCGCACGAGCGGGAAGACGGCCGCGCATGCGCGGTGGGCGTGCCCTGCGTGCCGACCGTCCCGCAAAGCTTTTTTCCGGTTGGTGGGGGCTGCCGCGGACGTCACCCAGTCGTGAGAACAAGCAGCCTGCTTGTCCTCGGAGAAACATGTCCTCTGAAAATATCACCCAAGAAATCGATTTGATGGAAACATGGGCCTCAGAATTTAAATTGAAACTAAATAAAGACAAAACTAAATTCATGGTCATTGCCAATCTATTTGATCAAATTGATTATAACAGATTCACAATTGATAATACATCAACCCCCCCCCCCCACCCCTGGACAACACTTTGACAATATGAGGTGAAATCACAAACATTTAACCTTTGATTCTCAAGTATCAGTAGTCACAAAATCCTTCAGGACTCTCTGGAAGCTGAAGAGGATCAGACCCTATTTCTCATCAGACACCTTCAGACTATTAGTACAATCATTAATTTTGACCCAGACTACTGTAAATGCCATATATGCCGGCTGTAAGAACACCTATTAAAACAACTTCAGACAGCTCAAAACACTGCAGCCAGATTTGTATTTAGAGTTTCATGCTTGGAAAGTGCTTCCCCTTTATTAAGTAAATTACACTGGCTTCCCATCAAAGCGAGAATCACTTTCAAATTATGTGCCTTCATCTTTCAAATCTTGAATGGCATGGCCCCGAAATATATGCAACCATTTATAAATCTACCCCGAACAATGCTAGTTATGAAGCAAAGACGATATATCTAAGACTACATTTCCCAAATTGTAAAAAATTGATCTATGAATCAGTTTATTCTGTTGACTTCACATACTTAGGGACCAAATGGTGGAACTCTCTGCCTTCCAAAATAAGCACACAGGAGTACATTAGATCCAGAAAGATCCTATAATCATTCCTTTTCAAGCAGTTCCTCACAAAGAACAATCCACCGTCTCAGCGGTGTTAAACAATCCTGACCTTCCTTCCTAATACATGTATAACCTCCTCTTGCTATGTATGAAAATCTTGACTCTATATAGATTTTCTTTACATTTACTATGAAGAAACAGTGTGTTTTAAGCCTGTGAAATGTATTGGATATTTTCCTGCCTTATGTCCTGAAGTGTATTTCTTCTATTTGGCCAGCAGGTGGTGTTCCTTTGCCACAAAGCTGTTATAGAAGAGTGAATGTTCCCTCTTTTAGTTTCGCTCAGTGAAGAAAAGACCTACAGTTCTGTGAGCAGTATACTTTTAAAACTTGTTGACTGGGCTCTGATTGGCCCAGGAGCTCTTTTCATTTGGACTTTACTGTTTTTTTTTCCACCAGTCTTAGCCAGGAAGAAGAGAGAGCCAGATCTCTTTCTTAAGACCCTGTAAACCATTGCATTTGGTAAGTGGACAATACCCTGAACCAAACCCTGGGCCAGACATAGCTTTCTGCATAGGCCCAGTATCACTAGTGTCTAGCAGCACTTCTACCCCCAATCTGACTCCTCCTACTTAAAAAAAAAATCCTGGTGTCTAGTTCACCCATCCCCCCACCCTGCCATTAAAAATATCCCTGGTCTCTAGGGCATACCCACCCCCAAAGACATACCCTTCAAAGAAGCAGGATCGATGCCCACACGCTCCTGCCTCTGCGCTGTCATCTTGAAAATTGGCAATTCCTGACCCCTTATTTGGTAGGTTGGCCCCACTCAATGCATCCCAAGATGCACTTCATGGGTCGGTAACCAGAAATTTTCATAATGGCAGTGCAGTGGCAGGAGCAAATGGACAATGCTCCTGCCTTTAAGGTGCACAGTGGTTGGGGGAAGGATGCCCTACACACTAGGGTTTTTTTTTTCTTTTTATTTAAATAGCAGGGTCAGGGTGGGGTGCCATTAGATAAGGACTATTTTTTAAGTTGGGAAAGGGGAATATTATTGTCATGGGCAGGGGAGTTGGGTTGGGCCACTAGACTACCAGGGAAGGGGACCACTCAGGGGAATAGGGTCAATGCAGACTATCGTAGATTTTATTTTATTTAAAGATGGCTCCCTTCCTGTCAGCGAGTGAGCCAATCATCGCTCACAGACCAACAGGAAGGAGGATATTTCACAATGAGCTTCAGATTACTGCTATGATTTTAATGTGGCTTAATTTGCCAGCTCATTGATTACTGTGGCAAAGTTTGCAGGAACTTTGAGTTAAAAGTCGTGCAACCAGTGGCTCTAATTTGCAGCCTTCTGAATTGGCCCCTCACTCACCACAAATGTCTTGCACAAATTCTGGGATCTCTATAGGACTGTGTAGCTTTCATATAACAAAGATTTAACCTGGGAGTTGTCTCTGCAGAAGTTTGTGTATTATTGCTTAGTGAACAGTCTTCACAAGTGAAAAAGCACGTCGACAACATATGATGTACGTTTCCTCTACAATCTATTCTTTCACAACACATGGGGAAGTGTAGTCTGCTGGTCTGGATACAAAACCAAGGGTCACACATGAAACGATAAGTGGGCTTTTTTTCTTGCCAAATTAGATTTCAAAACAAAAACTTAAGAGCTAAAAATAAATTGTGACAAATACTTCTGCACACTGGCTGACATTAGCACCAAACTATTCACAGTTATATGCAAGAAGCTTGACCCAACATGTTTGTCAGCTTTTTTTTGAGAATGTAAAACTACTTCATGGAAAGAAAAGCTGATACATACAAATCATATTTTACTCTTTCAGAAGGGACTAACAAAAGTTTAGACTATTGCTTTAGTTCTACAGTACCAGTTTGGAGTCTAATTCAGACAGTATACAGAGTGGCCTTGGATTCCATAAAATTGTTGGGTCGTTAGACTTATTTCTACCCAATCAGTTTTTGGTTTGCACACTTCTCTTCACAGATCCTTCCCCTCCTTTGTCTGCCAGCACTGATGGATTTCACTTCACTTCCCACCATGCTGACTGGACCTATTGTAGGACCAGCAGTGCACTGGGCGCTTCCTCCTCCTCCTGGCTACTGGGGTCCAACACACATTTGAACCATGCCGGCACTATGGTGTCCTGCATAGTTCAGAAACAACAGATCAAAGTGCCCAATGAACAGCTATTCCTTTCTTGCATGTAGGCCCAATTAGCATGGGCCGAGAGGGGAGAAGATGAAGGAAAGCGGTGAGGGCTGGTGAGCAGAGATCTGCTATGGGGTTAAGTTGGAACTCTGGGTATATATGGGGGCTGATCGGAAGGTGGGGGAGGGGAATTTAGAGACAAAGGATTGGTTAGTGAGTGCACGAGGCAAAAATCGATCAGATAGGGAAATCAAAAGGCAGAAGGGGGTTAGAGGAATGTGAATGCATCCAAATAATGAGTGAGGATTGGGGGGGGGGGGGGGCAACAGCGAAAGAGGGAATACAGAATGGGGAGAATGGAGAGGTGATCAGGAGAAAAAAAAATCAGTGTGTGTGTGGGGAGGGGGGTGCATGTTTGTAAGCTGCTAATGCCGGGGCCACTGAAAATCTGGTTAGAGGATTGTGTTCCAGTTTAAAACTTAGTTATGAAACTGTGCTACTGTTTAAAGCCTTAATATTAAACTATTTAAAAAGTTAGCAGGCAACAGAATAACCAAGTTAGCAGCTGGAAGTGGTCACTATGGGGCAGGAGCTTGGAGATAAAGAAGCTGAATGACTGTCCTGTTCCTATTTTCATCTGTGGAAAGACTCCCTGCTTTATGGATTTTGTGGAAACTGTTTTAAGGTTGCTAGAACTCATCTGGAAACTGCAAAAGAAGTCTGCATGGGAAGAATGATGTTGCCCAGGTTTTCAGAGGTGCAGAGACCGTCCCATGAGAAGAGGCAGCCTGGTCACAACAGTATATATAATACCAAAATCAAAGGCCTAAATTGGAGGATATGGAAAATCCAGGATAAATAACTTGATAACCATAACCTTGATATGTCTTTTATAAAGAATAAAAAGCTGTCCAGATCCACACATAAGAGAAGGGGCACAGAAATAACCACTCACGCAGAAGACAGACTGGAAGGGCTACTCAAATGGATATGAGCAGGTATTATGAAAGTGGGCATATATTTCATCATCTGATACCATAAAGGCAAATGCCTAGCATCTGTCTATAATACGTAAACTGCTTTGGTTGTACCAGAGAAAAAAAAACGTACCTCACTCTCACACTATTTATTTATTAGGATTTATTTACCGCCTTTTTGAAGGAATTCACTCGAGGCGCTGTACAGTAAGAATAGATCAAACATGAGCAATAGGCAATTACAGCAGTAAAAATATTAAAAAACAATACAAAGTATGGCATAGGGGCTCATTTTCAAAGCACTTACCCTTACAAAGTTCCATAGTGGAACTTTGTACGGTTAAGTGCTTTGAAAATACGCCTCATAGTATACTACTTGCAATATCAGTACAATATGTAATAGAACATTATAATTGGTAGTGAAGGGTGAGGCAAAGTTGTAACATATAGATGGGTAAGAAAGTAGGAAGAATTAGAAAGTAAGGTGACTGATTTGAAGAAAGTTGCACATGAGGTCAGAGAGATGGCTAGATATTATCTCAGCTACGGTAGGAGTGGATAAACATGTCCTGTTGCAGTATATGCAGCCTGAGTCAATCCTTGTGTGTGTGTGTGAGTGAGACTAACAAGTTAGTTACTTCTTCCATTAAAGGCCTGGTTGAAGAGCCAAGCTTTCACCTGCTTCTTGAAGTAGAGATAGTCTTGTGTTAAGCGGAGCCTTTCAGGGAGTGCATTCCAGAGCGTGGGGGCTACTCCGGAGAAGGCTCACTTGTGGGTATCCCATCATGTAATGTCTGTTGGAGAGGGTTAGTGAAAGTCCTTGGGAGGACCTTAGTGTCCTTGGCGGTATGTGGAGGATCATCCTATTCTTTTAACTTTTTAACTCTGTGTTCTAACAGCGATGCATTCATTGTTGCTAGCTGTGAAATTCATCACTCCTCTTTTCTTAGTAGGCATTAGGTATCTACTTATATATCAAAGAGAAGTCTGAAAGTAGTACACAAATCCTGTGCTCCCTGATCCCCCTCCCACCATTTGCCTCAAAATTTCAACTGCCAGTTTTCACATTGATGGTTGTAGTTTAAGGAGTATACAGTGATCTGAAGTTTTCTCTATAATTAACATTAACTGAAAACTGTACAGTAACAAGAACCACAAGAAACTTGCAAAGCTGAAAGGAACCCACATTGTGAACTTGTTGGCACAACATACTACAGCCTCATGCAATCAACTTATGGCAAATGTTCTTTTCCAGTTCACAGTGAGGGCCATTTTCAAAAGGGACGTCCAAGTTTTGATGAGGACGTTCACGCAAAACGTCCCCATCCAGGGGCGGGGAAACCCGTATTTTCAAAACAAGATGGATATCCATCTTTCGTTTCGATAATACGGTCAGGGACGCCCAAATCCTGAAATTTGGTCGTCCTTAGAGATGGTCGTCCCTAGACTTGGTCGTTTCTGATTATTGGCGATAATCGAAACCAAGGACGTCCATCTCAGAAACAACCAAATGCAAACCCTTTGGTCATGGGAGTCAGCATTTGTACAGCACTGGTACACCTGACATGCCAGGACACCAACCGGGCACCCTAGGGGGCACTGCAGTGGACTTCATAAAATTGCTCCCAGGAACATAGCTCCCTTACCTTGTGTGCCAAGCCCCCCCAACCCCCCCCCCCCCCCAAAAAAAAAACCCACTACCCACAACTGTACACCACTATCATAGCCCTTACAGGTGAAGGGGAGCACCTAGATGTGGGTACAGAGGGTTTGTAGTGGGTTTTGGAGGGCTCACTGTTTCCTCCACAAACGTAACAGGTGGGGGGGGGGGGATGGGCCTGGGGACGCCTGCCTGAAGTGCACTGCACCCACTAAAACTGTTCCAGGGACCTGCATACTGCTGTGATGGACCCGAGTATGACATGAGGCTGGCACAAAATATTTTTACAGATGTTTGAGGGTGGGAGGGGGTTAGTGACCACTGGGGGAGTATGGGGAGGCCATCCCCGATTCTCTCCGGTGGTCATCTGGTCATTTCAAGCACCTTTTTGTGCCTTAGTCGTAAGAAAAACACGACCAGGTAAAGTCGTCCAAGTGTTCATCAGGGACGTCCTTGTTTCTTTCGATTATGGGTCGAGTACGTCCTAGTATTAGGCACGCCCAAGTCCCGCCTTCACTATGCCTCCGTTACGCTTCTTTAAACTTTGGCTGTCCCTGCGATGGAAAGCAGTTGGGGACGTCCAAAAATCGTCTTTCGGTTATACCGATTTGGATGACCTTGTGAGAAGGACACCTATCTTCCGATTTATGTCGAAAGATGGGCATCCTTCTCTTTTGAAAATGAGCCCAAGTGTCACCCTTGACATTATACTTAAAGATCATGGCGGACAAGCAGATAGTGTAGTCTAAGGCAGTGTTTCTCAAGTCCGGTCCTGGACCCCCTTGCCAGCCAGGTTTTCAAGATATCCACAATGAATATGCATGAAGGATTTGCATATAATGGAGGCAGTATATGCAAATCAAGTTCACACATATTCATTGTGGATACCCTGAAAACCTGACTAGCAAGGGCTACTCCGGGACTGGAATTGGGAAACTCTGGTCTAAGGAAAGCAGACAATACATCTTTCCAGCACTAGCACTCTGAAACATCAGAAGTACCAATATATTTAATATTTAGCTCATGCCTTTCCAGTGGTAGTTCAAGGTGAGTTACACTACGTATTTTCTGGTCCCCACAGTGCTTACAATCTAAGAGGTAGATATTCAGCTGGCCTTATCCATGTCCAGGTAACAGCACTGAATATCCAGGAATATGTAGTTAAGTGCAATATTTATTTTATTTGTAGCATTTGTATCCCACATTTTCCCAATTTGCAGGCTCAATATGGCTTACATTTGCCATAATGGCGGTTGCCATTTCCAGGTAACAATTACAAATGGTAATGTGTTAAGTTGCATACATACATGGGTAACCATGTAACATAACATACATGAACAGATCATGGTATAGATATATATCATGTGCCTATATATGTTAAGGAAGAATACATTCAGCACTTAACCATAATAAGGTGAACTACATAAAAATAGGACTGGGATTAAACGCTGTCCTATTTATGCAATTATGGGGGTTAATGCAATATCCAGTACTTAAGTGCCCACTTCCCCTGGCCCAACCACAAAATCGCTGGTTTTAACAGGCACTAACCACAGCACTACAGTCCCAAAGTATGAGTAGCTAAAAGAGCCTCTGACACCCAGAGTTACCCTAGGCTCTTACCTTCTCACCCATTCCTCATTCTCCTTTCCTTAGATAGGCTGCTTCTGGGCCAAAGATTTCATTTCTGGCCAATTCACCATTTTGATGAGGAGATTCCTTACAGTTACAGCTGACCCCTCCTCTGTTTCCACCTGGTTAGTTCCTTTCCAATCATGTCATCATTGTTCCCTCAATACCCTTGAGTTTTCCTCCGTCTGCCTTGACTAGATTATAAGAAAGCGCCAAGAAGCAGGAACCCTCCCCCAGATTATATCCTATCACTTATGCAATTCTACACCCATCTTAAAACCTGGTTATTTCAGTTTTCCTTTGCTAACTCCGATCTGTCCTCTATTTCTCTTCATTGTCTGGCTCTATTTTGAGTTTCTTTCCTACTTTTTAAAATTATTGTATTTCCTTTCATCACTGTAAGCTTGCTTTGTTGTAAACCACCTAGTGGCACTTTGTGTATTTAGGCAATAAATCAAGCACCTTAAAAATAAATTCTCTATTATGTGCCCATAAAAGCGCCAAGTACTCCTGGAAGCACCATAAATATACATGTATCTTTTCCTAAGGACACTCAGAATCAATCATACTCAATGTGTTTGAGAACAACGCACCAAATCAAATAATTACAAAGTATTATCCAGACAACTAGGTCACATTGGAAGAACAGATGTGCTGGCTACTTTTTTGTCTAACATATTGATACTAACTAGCAACACTTAGCTTCCTGTGATATATTGGACTCAAGCTTCCTGTTTGCTACAGCAATGGTTACTGTTTCCACAGCCTAACTGGAAGAGGGAAATCTTATTCTTTAATAGACAGCAATTGTTCTCCTGCTAAAATTTAGAGAGATGAATAGGTATTTTTCATTTTATGCTGTTAGGAGACTCACAGCCTTGGTTGTCAGTGGATAACAGCAGCTGAGCCAGCCTGTGTAGTAAGTGAATGGGGGGTGGGGGGTAAGTTAAAGGTAAGATCGGGTATAGGTGAGAGTGAGTGACGAGTGATACAGAAATTTGCAGGCTCCCTGAATGGATGAATGTGGGGGTGCCAGGTAAAGGATCTGGAATATTGGGGATTTTGGCGGGCAGATATTTTTGTGTGGGAGGGAGGTGGTCACCTACTCTTCCCTGGGTGGTCGCAGCTTTTGTGGTTTTTATTTTTGGTAAAACTGATGAGGAGGCCTTGTCTAAGTGAAGTAAAAATTGCAAATTATATGCTACACCACCACAGTGTTTTTAGGTCCTGAGTTACCGCAGACTTTGAACTTGGTCAAGAGTGCTTGGTGAGGCTAGTTCAGCACAGACTAGCTTCAGGGATGGAAGAAAGGCCTCTCTGGGGTTTAGGGGTGATTGTTATATTTATTAAATATGATTTGTGTGTTAATAAAGCTGCGGCCCTTTATTATACCACACAAACTTTGTGGTTATTGATGTGAACGCTTGTTGAGCACAGTGTGATGTGAATGTTGACGTTCTGAAACTTTGCAAAGGAGTAAACAGTATGTAATCAAGGATTTCTTTTTTTTTTTTCACCCATTTAATTCAAGAGTTCATGATCTCTTTTGTGTTGTGTGCGACTCGCAGAAATGTTGCTCCCACATCCTCTGCACGAAACACAATACTAGTTTGGTCTTTGGACAAGATGCAACACAAAGCAGAGGGTGACTCACGACTCAAGAAGGGAGAAGCAGATGAACAGTATTTATTAAGGCGCCAAAGCAAGACCTGACAGAGGTCTGTGTTTCCGTGGACTTGCCGCCTGCTTCAGGGCCCACAGTACTTGGTTGAGCCACTGTTCTGTGTATGGTACCTTATGTAATGTGTGTGCAAGTGTGTACACAGCAAAAGGATACTGCCATTGGAGGGCAGTTTCGTCAAAAGAGAAGCGAGGTTCAAAGGCTACTCTGACGGAACTGCCTTCTGCTGGCAGTATCCTTTTGATGTGTTCACACATTATATAAGGTAACATACTATTTGAATTTCAGTGCTGTTATTTGTATATATTTTTTTATACTGTTTCATGGTAGTTCTATTATTAGGATTTTATTTGCCGTTCTTAAGTTTACCTCATTTATTCTGTTTATATTTGGTTTGTTTTTACTATTGTTATGCTTTTAACATTTTAAGTTTTATGTTAAACAGTACCTGTTGTACACTGCCTTGGGTGAATCTCTACATAAGGGCAGTTCATAAAGCCCAATGGTTCAACCAAGTACTGTGACCCCTGAGGCAGGCGGCAAGTGCATCTTGAGAGTAGCGAGTCACCCTCTACTTTGTGTTGCATCTTGTGTTCTTCATAGAGGTTTTCTCCCGTTTTCCTTGTGGTCTTTGGATAAACCATCTTGGCCTCCGTGACTTTCTGTACATTAAATATGCTTTCAGCGTGAACTCCGACTATGCATTAACCTGTTAGGAACTTAAACAAATAAATAACAGAGGAGGGAGAAGACACACAAGTCAAATAAGGTTCTCACAGAATCCAGCCAGGAAGCCTGTGCAGTGCTACCTGAAGGTCAGTTTCTCCATCGGTTCCCGTGAATATCCATTTCTACCAGACGAGGTTCCACAGTAATGGTTCTTCCCCCTTTCACTAAAGTTCATGTCAATCTTACCTACTTTGCCGAGGCTGCAGTAGCTTCCTGTGAAACCATGAATTATTTTTAAAATATTGATATCGGTTCTTAAAGGTTTTATTCTCAGATATCCAAGCTATCTTGCTAAATTATTAGGTATGCTCCCAGTAAGGCTACTGCAGTCTTCAGAGCAAATCCTTCTGAAGAAGAATCAACTACAGACAACTTTAAAAAAGGTGGTTTTTTTCAGACACCAACTGTGGAATATTCTGCCACTGAAATTTTGAACAGAGACATGTTTGAAACTTCATAGGGTCGTAAAGTCTTTTCTCTTTGAATGCACTTTCTGTAGTTTGTGCATACAGCTGGAATGAAGAAATAATATTGCTCTAGGTGAAATATCACTGGTAGAACTATGGTGGTGGAGTTCATTTGACAATATTATTTTGAAGTTTTAATCTGAGCTGCTTCGATGCTGGCAACAGAGTAAGGAGAGATATCAAGTTCTTATAAATAAAATTACTGCCCCATTACTCTGTACAAAATGGATCCCACCCTGCATTATTATTATTTTCTTAATACCAGAAAGAATTGACACACAACTGCATAAAAAATCATTTTGAAAAGAAAGCCAGACTAATGAAATAGGTAAAAAGTGAAAGAGCAGATACAAACACAAATTCCCAAATTTCTCTCTTGCAAAGATGTACAGAAGCAAATTTTTAAAAGCATTCTCTTTACATTTTCTGATTTCTGTGGAGCTTGGGCTGCTGGTTTGGATAGGCTGTATGGCCTTTTTCTGCCTTTATTTTCGCTGTTTATGCCATGAATCTGGGCAGAGCACGCCTTCAGCAACTCAAAGGTGACATGTAGAAAATCGAATGCAGTGCTGCAGCTGATTGCCTTCTGGTAATTACAGACAAAATGTGCAGACCCACTGTGCACTCCAGCAGTGCCAGTTTCACCTCTATTTCCAAGTCAGAATGTGAAATACAGAGAAACACAGAGAAAATACAAATATGCAATCAGACAAACCGAAAGGTCCTATTACAAAACTAAAATAGGACTGGACTACAAAGATCTGAAGAAACTATTCCAACACGTAAATAAGTTACTTAACACCACCCCTATCACCACAACTAACACAGACATCCCACCCGCAGACAAACTTGCTAACTACTTTAACGAAAAAATAATAAAATTACGCAGCACACTTCCCCAGCACAACACAGACATCGAAAACGACCTGGACCTAAAGCCTGGTGGATACCCAGCTGACCGTATCTGGTCAACATTTACCCTCCTCACCACTGAATCAAGTTACACAAGCGACTCACAGGTTCGCCAACACTCACTGCAAACTGGATATATGTCTCAGTCATCTACTTAAATCCGCCCCCGGCCGCTTCATAGCAGACTTCACATCCCACCTAAACTTCATGTTACAACCAAGTCTCTTCCTCGAGGAATATGGTAACATCCTACTCACCCCGATACCAAAAGACACCAAGAAAAACACAAACTACCTCACCAATTACCGCCCAGTTGCGTCTATCCCACTAGTAGCCAAACTGATGGAAAGCTTGGTGACCAAACAGCTTACGGAATACATCGACAAGTTCTCAATACTACATAACTCACAATCATGATTCCGCCCCCACCATAGTACTGAAACTGTCCTAGTCACTTTCCTGGCGAAATTCAAACAGGAAATAGACACAGGTAAAAGCATACTTCTCCAATTTGACATGTCGAGCGCATTCAACATGGTAAACCACAATATACTACTAAGACTCCTTGGCCACTTTGGGATTGTTGGAAATGTACTTAACTGGATCAAGGGTTTTCTAAACACCAGATCATACCAAGTAAAATCGAACTCAAACATATCATCACCATGGAAAGCAGCCTGTGGAGTACCTCCAGGATCACCATTATCACCAATACTCTTCAACATAATGATGATCTCACTGGCAAAATCCATATCCAATAGAGGTCTCAACCTGTTCATCTATGCAGATGACGTTACAATCTACATTCCCTTCAGACATGACTTAACAGAAATAACCAATGAAATCAATGACGGCCTGAACATCATGGACTCTTGGGCAAATTCATTCCAGTTGGGCAAATTCATTCCAACTGAAACTGAACACTGAAAAAATACACTGCCTCATCCTCTCATCTCAACATAACAAGTACAAACCCACAACCAAAAAACACCCCAGGACAGACACACCATCCCTATCTCAGACAGCCTAAAAATACTCGGAGTCACAATCGATTGCAACCTTACCCTTGAGAGCCAAGTAAACTCCGTAATAAAGAAAATGTTCTATTCAATGTGGAAACTTAAACGATTAAAACCTTACTTCCCGAGAGAAATTTTTAGAAACCTAGTACAATCAATGGTCCTAAGCCATGCAGATTACTGCAGTGGAATCTACGCGGGATGCAAAGAACAACTCACAAAAAACACTCCAGACCGCCCAAAACACAACAGCCAGGCTGATATTTGGTAAAACTCGATTTGAAAGTGCTAAACCCCTCTGAGAAAAGCTGCACTGGCTCCCAATCAAAGAAAGGATCATCTTCAAAATCTGCACTTTAGTCCACAAAATTATCTACAGCATAGTCCCAGGCTACATGATAGACCTCGTAGACCTACCAACCAGAAACAGAATCGGATCATCATGATCATACTTAAACCTGCTTCTCCTACATAAGCGCACAACTATGGAATGGACTCCCAAAAGTCGTGAAAACAATCCATGACCATCTAAACTTCAGGAAATCACTAAAAACCAACCTCTTCACAAAGGTTTACCCCACCGATCCACCGTAAAACCCCCACACCTAGCAACACAGCATTACCAATGATCGTGCTGGACAATATACAGTCTTCATTTCCTTCAACCCTCATGGTGCCTGACACACACCTACCTCATTCGACCATAATACAACCTTGTATTTGCCATTAACCGACTTATCAAACGCCATTACGGTACTATGTAAGCCACACTGAGCCTGCAAATAGGTGGGAAAATGTGGGGTACAAATGTAACAAATAAAAATAAAATAAATAAATAAAATTATGTTCCCATCTTCTCATCAAAAACCAGAAACCCTCTCCAACACCCCTCAGCCTGTGAGGGGCAAATACATAGGACACCACCTTCAACAAATTTCAGCAGCAAACGCATGAAAGGAAGGAAGGAAGGAAAAAATCAAGAAAACCTACATTTGAGCCCTAGAAACCAAACTTGATGAAGTGGCTTGATCACTCAAACAGGGTGCTGAAATCTCTTCGGAGAATACCAGGGAATTTTTCTTTTATAGCAAGCTTTAAACAAAATGGAGAAAAAAAATTAAGCCTCTTTTCCCACAACTTGAAGCGCTGTCATTTTATCATTCCAGACTTGATGAACAAAGCCCAGGGTTAGGGATCCTAATTTACCAGCACAAGGACAAAAGAATGTGCTCTAAGAAAACCACTAATGCAAGGGGTACAGTTGGCAGTGTGCTTGGAAAAAAAAAACACTCAGGTTCAATTGAGTATGAAGAATGAATTACCCTGGTGTTTTAGAAGCAGCTGATCTCACTGGGCTGAGATGTACAAGTACATGCCTGGAACAATGTCCCACGGTCTACAGACCATAAGCTTCATTTTATAGAGCAGAACACACACACACACACTTATCTGGATGACATGAACTGCGAGGCTTTGAAAGCCATGAGTGATGTTACTTCCCCAATGCTCCAAAGGAGAAGGATGTTTCCCACACCAGGGCTTAAGGAATTCCCACTGTGCCTAACCCTGCTATTTTTGACTTATGTGTAGATCCTGGGCTGAGCAGCAGCCATCAAGACAGCACTTGAAATGCGACTGTTAAAGTCTACAGTGCATCTCAAATAATTGCTAAAGGAAAAATGTAAATATATGCATAAAGGAAACCAGAGCAAGTCATTTCTCTTGTGTCTAATTTACACTGAATAAAGTTAATTCATGAAAAGTACAGGCCTATTGCATTATAAA
Source organism: Microcaecilia unicolor (assembly GCF_901765095.1). Taxonomy (NCBI): domain Eukaryota; kingdom Metazoa; phylum Chordata; class Amphibia; order Gymnophiona; family Siphonopidae; genus Microcaecilia; species Microcaecilia unicolor. The sequence goes on from NC_044040.1 coordinate 49,907,171, forward strand.
AGTTCCGCTTTCTTGAAGCGTGGGAAATTATGCCTAGCTTTTTCAACAAGTGCTCCTGTTTTCATATGTTGTCTGACACCTTCCATTGTAGCAGGAAAAACCTAGTGACTGCAGAAACAGCAGCTAATGCCCATAAAAACATATTGCACATTCCTGAAGCCAATTAGAAACACAAGAGGGGGCAATTCTGTAATTGGGCACCTTCTTGAGTGCCCCAAGCGACGCAGTAGGATACTGTTCTAAACACAAAACCTAGGTACGTAGGTTCCTTTATAGTAGGGGTGTCTAACCTCGGCCCTCGCCAGGCTGGGTTTTCAGGATTTCCACAATAAGTATCAATAGAAATCAAACAAAATAAAACATGGAAAAGTAGGAAAGGTAGGCTCTTCTAAAAACCGGAGACGTCTATAAAGAAAATTTTTTATTGCAAACGAAGTGACGACGACTCAACACAGCTGTGTTTCGGCGCTAGCTCGCACCTTCTTCAGGAGTCTTATGATGTATAGCTGATTGTGTAAAGTCGATAGTTTGTTACAAAAAACCTTTCATATAAGGTATAACAACTATCGACTTTACACAATCAGCTATACATCATAAGACTCCTGAAGAAGGTGCGAGCTAGCGCCGAAACACAGCTGTGTTGAGTCGTCGTCACTTCGCTTGCAATAAAGAGTTTTCTTTATAGACGTCTACGGTTTTTAGAAGAGCCTACCTTTCCTACTTCTTGCTTCTGCACATGTCCACATACATCATTATTCTAAAAGTACATGCATAATGCGTACACGAGTGCCTAGTTTACAGAATCACCCTCATAGTGCCTCCGTATATTAAACACACTGGACCTACACAAATTGTGACCTGGTGCTAGTGAGGGCAAACTCAGTAGCTATTTCACTTTCAAATGTATCCCTTCAACAAAAGGAACCTACAAGATCTGAAGATGAAACTATGCATTTCATACTGTTCTACCCCTATAGCTCATCTGTGCATGTGTATATTGTGTTTGGTATAGTACTTATCGCCTGCAAATTAAAGTAAGCAGCAGATTCCTGCTAGGTTCAATTAATCTCTGGTCTTACAGGTTGAAGGTTGCATCTGATCTAGGGAATGACACAGGGACGGGGCAGGGACAGAACCCGTGGGGATGGGGACAAACTTTGTCCCCAAGTCATTTTCTACTTTGAAGCCTATTAATAAACTGGACTATTTATGTTTGAGTGATGCAAATAATGATATTTTGATTTTTGGGGGGAAAAACAAGCAAACATGCATGCCACAACTAGCAAAATTTGAATGGGGGATCCTGTATGTGCCTGTTACCAGCACATCTTCTAAGACGACGAGTTCCTCATTTTTACTATTGTTTTCTATTTATGATTTATAAACAGTTGCACAGTATATTGTTTCTTTTTATACTTTAATAAAAAGATTTAAATATAAAATAAGTGTTTGAGACTTCTGCAGATGAGAACAGAGCCTAAGGGGATGGGGATGCGGACAGGGCCCGCAGAGACAGAGTCTGAACTAGAGAATGACACAGGATGGGGACCTGCAGTAACCATGGGGATGGGGACAGATCCCACAGGGATGGGGACAAACTTTGTCCCCATGTCACTTTCTACTTTTTTTTTTTTTTAATTTCCATTTTGCTCACACCTCTTTCAGTAGTAGCTCAAGGTGAGTTACATTCAAGTACACTGGATATTTCTCTGTCCCAGGAGGGCTCAGGCAATTTGATGCCTGTTAATGAACTGCACTACTATTTATGTTTGTTTGATTGATGCATACAACATTTTTTTTTTATTTTTTTTTTTAAACAAGCAAACATGCTGCCCACAAATTTGCATGGGGGATCCTGTACATCCTGTTTACAGCACATCTTTTAAGAAGACATCTTCTATTGCAGAAGGGACTGTGCAAGACAGGAGAGCTAGACTGAATCCTGAAATTGTTAACCTCTTACTCATCCACAGATTAAACAATCATAATAGTGCTTCATATTTCTCCCCTCTAGGTCATACAGAACGGGTTGTATTTTGTACCCCTGGACATTTTAACAGGGTGGATTAGGATTCCTTGGGGTAGTAGAAGTCAGCTATTGTTGGGGTTGGAAGGGTAGAGAGTAGTGGTGGGAGTGTTTATTAATTATAGCTGCTCATTCTTATTATTGTTTTCTATTTGTAATTTATACACAACAGTTGCACAACATATTGTTCCTTTTTTTACTTTAATAAAAAGATTTAAATATAAAATCATAAGTGTTCAAGGATTCTGCAGATGAGATCAGAGACCAAGGGGATGGGGCGGAGACAGGGACAGAACCTGTGAGGATGGGGCGGGGATGGGGACAGGGCCTGCGGGGACAGAGACAGGGATGGAGACGGGGCATGTGAGGATGGGGCGGGGACGGAGATAGAACCCACATGGACAAGGTGGGGACAAATTTTATCCCCGTGTCATTCTCTAGTTGGAACCCAAGGGGACGGAGGCAGGGACAAACTTTGTTCCCGTGTCATTCTCTAATCTGACCTACTCTCTCCAGTTTCTTTGAGACCTGCCTGGTTTCATGTCTCTGCCCAAAGTACAACCTTTGACCCTATTGGTCATTTCTGGAGACCTTGATCCTTATGGTACTTTTTTTTTTTTTTTAACACTCTTGGAGCGGCTAATCAATATTCAACCACAATGAGTTGAACATGATCAGCAGCTCTCCACTACCTCTCAACCTTCCATCTGTGCAGTCACTTCTATTCCTTTAGTCACTTAATTCAGCAATCTATCCAGTCAGCAATTATTCCTCTGCAGTAGATACAGTGACTCATCCTGATTGTAATGAACCAGAACCAGTGCAGCACACTCTTGGTTTCATCTACATAGAGTAAGTTTCTCATTTACTTATAAACTCAATTAAAAAGGGTGAGTTTCCACTTTATATGTTGAACTGATTTAGCTTACTGTTGAGTAGTGAACAGGAATATGCATTATGAAAATAGTATGCATAGAGGTAAAAAGTTATGTATGCCTTCATATAATTACATATACCCACAGAAACATGAATGCAGTATAAATCAGACCTCAGAGTTGTATTGTTTTACAATGAAGTCCAATGTGGGTGGTAAACACCATCTAAACATAGGCACAAGACCAACAGTCAAGAATTATGCACACACAAATATATGCATTATATATATTTACACGATTTAACAATATGTGTACATCTGCCCTAAGGTGATTTCTATGCGTATAATGAAAAAACAAATACAAGCCTTTTAGTCTTCAAATTCCACCTACTTTTTCTCCATTTATTTATTTAACACATTTATATCCCACATTATCCCACTTAGTTGCAGGCTCAATGTGGCTTACACAATACCGTAGAGGTAGACTCCGGTTCAAAAATACAAATACATAGTACAGTAGAAAGCATGTAACAAACATCAGTATACAAGAACAATGAAATAAAGAGAGGGTAGATTATGGAAATCTAGTACGGTCCATATTTTGTTGTGTCGCATGAAGTTGGAAGTTAATTTGGATCAGAGGAGTAGGCCTTCTTAAACAAGTCCACCATTTACACTAGAGCCACTCATTTTCATTTATCTACTTCTTCCAGTGGGACAAGAGAAAAGTGTGTTTAATGAAAACAGAGCTGACCTCAAAAAGCATTAAACAGTATTTGTTTACTGCCTCATAACGACTGAAACAAGTCAGAGCTAAGTTTGTACAATTATATTATACGACAGGTCAGACGAAGGGACCGTTATTACCCACATTCCCTCAAATTCTATATGTGGCGTCTTATCTTGTGCATTCTAATTTGGCCGAATGACCAAACTGCATGCACAGCTTAATTGATTAACAAGCCCATCAGCAGTGATAATTGGTACGTAAAAAAACAATTAGCGGCACAAAGTTTGGGGTTAATAAAAGGAGTTGTGCTGAGGTACAAGAGGTCTTTGGTTGCCTGTACCCCTACCAGAACCCTCGGGAGAACTGGGGGAGCTGGAGTGAAGGAATAAATACAAGCTGGCTAAAAGAGCAGTTGTTGCCCCAACTGGAGAGGGTGTGAGAACTTCAGGTGGACAAGGGGAGTCCAGCCTGGAAGCAGGACGAGAGCCTGTCCAAGGCCAGAGCATAGCCCTGCAAGGTACACTGCTGGAAGGACAGTCTGAAGGGTCTGTTCCTGAAAGTAGTGGATTGGAGTCGAGTAATAAAGCAGATTTGGATTTATTGCCGACACAAAAGGATGGGTAAAAGGAGAGGAGGTGGTGTAAATTAATGCAATACCACTTTGTAATATACTCTCATCATTTACGAATATTAATGCTATACCACTTTGTATTTATCAGATCTGGAAATGGCGTTTGTCACTGCGGCATAACGTAAGCCACATTGAGCCTGCAAATAGGTGGGGAAAATGTAGGATACAAATGCAACAAATAAATAAATAAATCTGTACAGCAGACATCCTGAGTGGGAAGAGAACCAAAAGCATTACTAATGATCTCAAACAGAACTGTAAATAGGAGAAGAGTTGGCATACTTGTTTGACAGTTGAAGCCGAGTTGCATTCTATAAAGCTCCCTGAGTGCAGGGTTATCATTGGCAAAAGAGTGAAAACAGGTGTTCTGGATGGAATAGAAGTGACGCCCCAAGATTCTGAAACACCCAACACCCCGGATCTCTATTCTGGACCATTTACCCACTTCTGGCTCGACAGCAGGCGACATGGAATTTGAGTGCGGTGTGAGAATGATCCCTTATGACGACATGACCACCGAGAGACAAAACAAATCCCTGTAACCTGGGTCGGGGTTTTTGCTGACCTGCGCTAGTAAAGGGGGAGAACCCCGGTTACATTTGAATTGCATGATGTTCTCAGTCTTGAGAGAATATAATGGGATTTGGGGCAGCACATAGCTCAAAATCACTGAGAACTGCATGGTACAGATATTAAATAGAATAATTGTTAAGGACGTATGTCAGCAGAAAGTCTGAAGAAAAGGTGGTAAAGGAGTCGGGGGGGGGGGGGGGGGGCCACACACTGTCCCCTGGGCCATGAAATGAAGAGCTAACGCGCTTCACCCGAGCAGCTGCCTTTCCATAAAACAGCACACTATTCAGCAAAGAATAGGTCAGGATACATTGGTTAATCTCTCCTTAAAACAACTCTATCTGCATTCCAAAAAAACATTTTGATTCAAAATGAAAAGCGAATGTCACAGACCGGAGGTACAGTACAATATGTTTGCAACCTGATACAAGAGTATGCAGCTGCGATGAAAGTGTGCCAACTTAACACAAACTATTAACACAGCAGCAGCACAAAACAGTATTTTTTCTGTGGCCGTAGTTAACAAATACAATTCGTTTCACCTCCCACAGGACCAGTAATTATACAAATGGTTTTCAAATCACATTGGCAGGTGAAAATTAGGAAACACAGGTAGTCAAATCTGTTTGAGGACAACTGTTACATACAATAGATAATATGAGCAAAATAAGCATTAATTTGACTGCCCAACAAGGCTACTGTGACAGTGTTAGTATTCTCATCAGGGTGTCTTCCAGCAATGTTTAAGCTGTTGCTGGAATACTCCCTAGCCAGTCAGGTTTTCAGTCATCAATATGCAAGCAGTGCATGCAAATCTGTCTCCTGTGTATTCATAGTGTACATCCTGAAAACCCTGCTGGCCATTTTATTTATTAGGATTTATTAACTACCTTAATGAAGAGACTCGCCCACGGTGGTATACAGCAAATACAGTTTAGCGCAAAACTTACAAGGTTGTAAACTTACAAGGTTGTTAAACAGTATAACAGTAAAAACGACCAAATGTAAACAAATACAATAAATGAGGTAAACTTAAGTACAGCAAATTAAAACCCAAGAGGACTACCATGAAACAGTGTAAAAATATATACATATAACAGTTCTGAAATTCAAACAACAGAGTATAATGCAATATTGGCATAATAGATCTAGGGAGATTTCCCAGGACTGGATCAACACACTTTATATCCATAAGTACATAAGTAATGCCATACTACTACTACTACTTATTTCTAAAGCGCTACTAGACGTGCGCAGCGCTGTACACTTGAACATGAAGAGACAGTCCCTGCTCGACAGAGCTTACAATCTAATTAGGACAGACAGAACAAACAAGAGATAAGGGAATATTAAAGTGAGGATGATAAAATAAGGGTTCTGAACAAAGTGAATAAGGGTTAGGAGTTAAAAGCAGCATCAAAAAGGTGGGCTTTTAGCTTAGATTTGAAGACGGCCAGAGATGGAGCTTGCCGTACCGGCTCAGGAAGTCTATTCCAGGCATATGGTGCAGCAAGATAAAAGGAACGGAGTCTGGAGTTAGCGGTGGAGGAGAAGGGTGCAGATAAGAGAGATTTACCCAGTGAACGGAGTTCCCGGGGAGGAATGTAGGGAGAGATGAGAGTGGAGAGCTACTCAGGAGCTGCAGAGTAAATGCACTTATAGGTCAATAAGAGGAGTTTGAACTGTATGCGGAAACGGATAGGAAGCCAGTGAAGTGACTGGGAAAAGACCAAAGGTCCATCGAGCCCAGCATCCTGTCCCCGACAGCGGCCAATCCAGGTCAAGGGCACCTGGCAAGCTACCCAAACTAACAAACATTTTATACAAGTTATTCCCGAAATTGTGAATTTTTCCCCAAGTCCATTTAGTAGCGGTCTATGGACTTGTCCTTTAGGAAACCGTCCAACCCTTTTAAACTCTGCCAAGCTAACTGCCTTCACTACGTTCTCCGGCAACAAATTCCAGAGTTTAATTATGCGTTAGGTGAAGAAAAATTTTCTCCTGTTTTAAATTTACTACACTGTAGTTTCATCGTAGTAAATAACATTCAGTGCTTAATAGGTTAATCAGCAAATTCAACTTGTCTCTTGCCTTTCTCATTTACAATATGAGGGTTAGATTTACTAAAGTGCACTACTGTCCATAGTTACTGCAGGTTCCATTTTATGCAAAGCAATCTACTACCGTTAAGCTGCATTAGCACAGCAATGATCATTCATAATAGACAACCCAAATATGGAACAGGAAAGAGTCAAGAACTTTTTACTCCTTGGTTCATCCCACTATAATTAGAGAGCATGCTCAAAAGAAAAAGAAAAAAAAGAAAAGAAAAAGAGCTGAGGCAGGAGCAACAAACAAGATCTACCACAGACAAAATGGAACAAATCCAGCTCCCAGGTAACGAAAGCGACACAGCAGTTTCAAAGTACACGTCATTCAACTTACAAACCTTTCCAGCAGCATTCCCACTCATCAGAAGTTCAACAGAGCAGATTTTTAAAAGGAGAAAGAAAAGTTACTAGTTCCGTGTGGTTTTGCTGCAGTCGACGGGGCTGGAAACAAAAACAGACACAAAAAAAAACCCAGTAAAAAAAAAAAATTAAAAATGCTTCTGGAAAGCAGAGTAAAATGTTTCAAGAGTCTCTTGCATGCAGGAGGCTTCAGCCGAGAATCAGTCACCACAGTGTGAAACAGATGTGTCACAACAAGTTTTGGGTGGAGAAAAATGTTCACTCATAGAACTGAAATGCTCCAGAGGGGAATAGCATTACAAAACAAGGGCATGGTAAACTCATCTTAAATAACAGAAGACCACAGAAAATATATCTTTGCATTCCAGAGTCCCAAAACATGGATTCAAGCTGCCAGGTCTGTCGCAGAAAAATGACTCCTACAGCAACCATTTTGCTGGAAGAGAGACAGGACCATTCAATTCAAGGGATATGGAAGGCAACTTTCAAAACTATTCACTTGATTTTTCTTGTGTGTTGGTTGTTGATATTTGTACTTCCTCAGAGCAGCTACAAAGCTGTGCATTGTTCCACAAGACCCATATATTGAGAGAAGACATTCTCAGTGTTTAGGCTTTTTTTTTGGGGGGGGGGGGTGGAGAGGAAAGGTTGTACATGGAACTTACGCTTTCAAATCTTTCCAGCAAAAATCTACTCACTGAAAACGCAGACATACTATTTTTGCTCTGCGGTGGAGAGGGGTGGCAATCTCACAGCTGGTTCTGTCATGTAACTTCCGGGTCTCAGTTGCTGTAGTGTCGTCACAGCTAGCGCCATCAACTACTTCCTTAACCCTAAATACAAGGGTTCTTTAGCTTTACTCCACCTGCTCACCAGTGCTAAAAATCTATGTATCAGGGGGCAAGCAGAAGAGTATTATTGAAAGCCTGAGGACTCAGTGATACATAAGAGGGCAATCTTAATCATCAACTTGGATTACCAGGAAAAGCTAAACTAAATGCAAGAAATAGGGATCAGACTACAATAGAATGTTTCGGAAAGTACGGAACTCCCCACTCACAGCAAGGTTAACATCATCACCACGCCTAGTTCATACAGGCACCTGTCAATGAATGGTACCTTTGACTCCAGTTTATGAATTGTCCCGTAACTAATGCAGCTTGATTTTAAACTCAAGGGTGTATTAGGTTAAGGAGGAAATCACTTAAATTTGAAACTACACGGGTTCAATAACCTTTACTAAGAATAACCTCACTGGTTGGTCAATTTTTTTTTTAAATGCTATAGCGCAGTGATTCTCAACCTGTGTGTCACCAAAACTTTGACATATTAGACAGCAAGCCTGTGCCTCCAAGCTGGGGACAGCAGAGACCCAGAGAGTCATGTAATCGAAATCCCCGTTAACTGGTCCCTATTTCTACTTCCCCACTACTTCCAATGATAACTACTGCCACCAGCCCCAACTAGAAATGTTGCAGATCTGCGGTTCATAAGTTCTGGGTAGCATATTTGCAGGGTTTTGTGCTACTTTATAGTATCTGGCAGTATAGGAATTTTGTGTTGCTGCTATCGAGGTGACACTAGAATGTACGACAAGCTGTAAGAGAAACATCCCTAGCTTTATACTCTAGAATGGGTAAATGTTTATTGATATCCACAGTATGAATTTGTCTACTATTCAACCCCATATTGAAAGCTACAGTACATGCAACACATTAGCCCCAGCTAGCATACAGCCTGTATTTTTTAAATAAAAAATGCAATTATCATTTTAACAGTTTATTAAAAAAAAATAAATTAAGAATATTTTATACTTCCCTTGCATCGTTATAATGAAACATTTAGGATTTTATTTTTGTCGAGCAGTAAATTTTACTGACCAGCGTTCCACACATATGATCATCATCTGTCAGGTGTACCACAACAAAAGGTTGAGAACCACTGCTATAACAGGAAGGACCTGTAACTCAAGCATCTTTTTGATCCCACCATTTTATACAAAATCCATGTTCTTTAACAAGGGTCAGATTGAAAAATATTCTTTCAAAGAATATCATTTACTACTGCAAGATTTCTGCACAATTGTACAATCCAGACAGAATTTACAAAACCTTTTCTTGAAAAAAAAAAAAAAATCTGGTGCGAGGACTAAGAGGTGGTAACAGTGGTCTGCAGGGCTCAGAAAAAAAAAAAATAAGTGTCAGTGTTGTCCCATGCAGATCAGGAGAGAGGAACTGGTTGCATCAACCTCCATGGATTGGAAAGGAAGAGAGAATAATGAAGTTGAGCTCCCTAGGAGGGGGGGAGGGGAGAACATCTGGATATCAAGCTTGGGGGGGGGGAGGAGGAGAGAGAGAAAGAGAGAGAGAGAAACAGAGCTGGGGTTAGGGAGGTCAAGCTAAGAGGAAGACAGAGTTGGGAGGTCAAGCTCTAACAGGAAGAGAATTGGGAGGTGGAATTTAGGGGTGGGGGGTAGTAGTGAGCTGGGAGGGTTCAGCTTGGGGGTGGTGGGAAAAGGAGATTATTAGCATATGAGAAGGGGGGACAGTAGCTGGGTCTTAGTCTTATGATAAACTTACAGTACTCACATGAAAGCCTACAAAAATAATATTTTTGTGTTCCGCATCTAAGAAATAATTTTATTGGGATAAAATAAAAGCAAGCATGGCATTGTATATATAGCATTTTCCATGAGTGCATCTCTATTCAGTCCATATAGCATTTGCCTTCCAAGCTGGAAACATTGATGACTAGCTTTTTTTTTTGGGGGGGGGGGGGGGGGGGGAGACTGAGGAAGAAGAGACTCTGAATATTTCCCACTTCTTTTAATGCATTTCATTCTTCACATCAAATTCAAAATTGAGTACTCCACAGAAAAAGTTACCTTTCTAGACACCACAGTTCATCAATAATGGCTATATGCAAACCTCTATAAGCAGGAAACCAACTGACAGATGCAGCTACCTCAACAATATCAGCTTCTCCCTCAACATTAAACAAACAAAAAAAATCCATTATGTACAGCCAAGCCACGAGATATCAATGTATACGCTCTAACCGAAGCGGCAGGAAAAGAAAAGAAAATCTCAGCAAGAGTCTCTCTTGTTGTGACATACAATTCAGAGGTGGAAAAACTGAGAAAATCATAAAAATACCTACTGCCAATAACCCAGGAGGATGAATTACTGAAGGAGATATTCCCAGCTCTACCAGTGTGGCCTTATGACAACCACCAAATCTGAAGCAAAAATAAGTGAAAAGCAAACTCAAAACAGAAACTCGAAAAGAATGTCACAAGTCCCTACAATATACCAAGCCATAAATTGTGTCAAAACATATCACAGAACCCCACAGTTTCCACATTGAGGGGACGTTAACATAAGGGGATCCTACTCATGCCCTTGTGCAAATTTAGTATAATTATTCAATTAACAAAATGTCTGTGGGGTTATGGGTTAGCACCATCTTGCCTTCTGGTTTAAGTTGCATGCTTATCCTGCGGGAGGTGGTGGAGAGGAAAACGGTAACGGAATTCAAACGTGCGTGGGATAAACAAAGGAATCCTGCTCAGAAGGAAGGGATCCCCAGAAGCTTAGCCGGTGGTGGGAGGCGAGGCTGGTGGTTGGGAGGCGGGGATACTGTTGGGCAGACTTATACGGTCTGTGCCCTGAAAAAGACAGGTACAAATCAAGGTAAGGTATATACAAAAAATGGCACATGTGAGTTTATGCTGTTGGGCAGACTGGGTGGACCATGCAGGTCTTTTTCTGCCGTCATCTACTATGTTACTATGATAAGTTGCATGCTATTTTTGTTCCTACTTTTCTTTGAAACATTTAATAATTCTTTTCTTTTGAACTTAAATAAAAAAGTCAACAAGAGTGCTATATTAGGGAGAAAAAACAAATGCTATTAAAAAAAAATCATCTCATACAGGTACGACCATCTGACACTACAAAGTAAAGGTGGTAATACCTATGTGGGTCGGCATTTTTCAGAACCAGAGCACTGCATCAATGACCAGGGCTAAAATACTACTAAGACGACACTTTTTAAAACAATCCCGGAACGTAAGACCTTTGAAGTAAAAATGGATCCTCAGGAGCTTAGTCAAGATCGGGAGGCGGGGCTGGTAGTTGGGGGGGGGGGGGTGGGGATAGTGCTGGGCAGACTTATACAGTCTGTGCCAGAGCCGGTGGTTGGGAGGCAGGGCTGGTGGTTGGGAGGTGAGGATAGTGCGGGGCAGACTTATACGGTCTGTGCCAGAGCGGTGGTTGGGAGGCAGGGCTGGTGGTTGGGAGGTGAGGATAGTGCTGGGCAGACTTATACGGTCTGTGCCAGAGCCGGTGGTTGGGAGGCAGGGCTGGTGGTTGGGAGGTGAGGATAGTGCGAGGCAGACTTATACGGTCTGTGCCCTGAAGAGCACAGGTACAAATCAAAGTAGGGTATACACAAAAAGCAGCAAATATGAGTTATCTTGTTGGGCAGACTGGATGGACCGTGCAGGTCTTTTTCTGCCGTCATCTACTATGTTACTATGTTACTTTGACACAGACACCAAGAAGGGACTTAAATATCTGGGTATCCTGTCATATTATAAACCATAAAGATAGAGGGTTGATATTCAGCCAGTGGCAGCATTTTTTTTGTTTTTTGCTGCCACCAGCGTTATTCCTGGATATTCAATGCTAGCCCATGCCCTGGCTCCAGCATTGAATATCTGTGTTTATGTGGACAGCTGTTATACAGTTAATGCAATATTTAGTACTTAATCCACATAAGTGACACAGCATAAAGATAGGACCAAGTTATGTGATATGTTAAATGCGGAATATCAGTACTTAACCGCATAAGTGCCAACTCCATCCCCTGAACTACCCACAAAATACCTGGCTTTGAGTTTAGCCATCAGAGATGATATTCAACGGCACTAACTGGTTAAGTACCAGTAAATATTAGCAGATAGCCCCGCAAAAGCAATATAACCAGGTTAAATCGCTTTGAATATTGACCCCTAAACTGCTTTGTCATCTTCTCATCACCACTGTTCCCTCTAAACTGAGTGGGTGGTCATCCAACCGCACTGCTACCAGTTGGGATTGATGCTTCAATGTTGTGTTGTCAAATCATGAGGAACAGGAAGGTTCCCTGGAGTCCTGCAGAGCTTGCCTGTCCCTAACTATTGGAAATGTGACAGTGAAAAAGCATCACCCACTGGCAGGACTGTTGGTGGAGGGCTCCCGCTAAACTTAGCAGGAATACTGCTCATCACCCATTCATTTCTCCCTGTTTCTCGCCTCCTTTACCCCTACCTTTTCCGTTGAAATTGCTATAGGAATGCTTTTATATTTCACTAAACTTAAATGGCTGCATGTGGATGGATGTGTTGAGGGAAGCTTAGATAGTAACTCCAGCTGTGATGAACTAGGGCCGGTGCCAGGCAGATTTGTACGGTCTGTGCCCCAGATATGGGAATCCGGTTTACGATGGGCTGGAAAGGGCTTCGATAGCAGCTTCAGTGGCTGGAACCTGAAGACAATGCTGGGCAACTACAGCATATGGGTGGACCTCTATGGTTTATATCCCAGACACACCAAAGACCGACCATGATCAAGTATTTTACATCACATTCACTGTTGATTTAATCACGAATTGATAATGAGTGTGACAGTTGGGCAGACTGAATGGACAGTTCAGGTCTTTATCTGCTGCTGTCACTTTTATGTTACTTATATATTCTGATATTGCCATTATTCTTCCCCAGAGTCCTGAACAGAGAGAGGAATGCGGTCCCGGCCTTCAAAAACTAGTCATAAATGTATAAAGTTGGTCCAATAAAATGGTATTTTTTTTTTTTTTTACCCTGTTTTATTTCTATTAACCTTTAAAAGGTGACTAACATAGTAACCACACTATTTTATCCAACCTAGATTCAGACGCATAACAAAACAAACAGGTTAGAATCTATAGAGCTTACTGCTATCGTGGACTTGAATCTGTATAGATATGAGAGGCGAGGTGGGTATCAATGTAGTATAACGTCAGTAGCCCAAGTAGGGCTGTATCGAATACTCATATCCGATTTAGTCTCAAATAGTGCCCTGAATACATTCATTGTATTTGGCCAAATAGTACTTTAAATCTGAATGGAGTGGAGGAGTGGCCTAGTGGTTAGGGTGGTGGACTTTGGTCCTGGGGAACCGAGGAACTGAGTTTGATTCCCACTTCAGGCACAGGCAGCTCCTTGTGACTCTGGGCAAGTCACTTAACCCTCCATTGCCCCATGTAAGCCGCATTGAGCCTGCCATGAGTGGGAAAGCGCGGGGTACAAATGTAACAAAAAACAAAACAAAAAAACAAAAACAAATAATCCAAGGCTCTACTGTACTAAATCCTACTGAAATAAACACTTGATTTGATTTCACACTGCTTCTTTTATTATTTATGTTAAAGCTCAACACCCATTATTCATATTCGGTATTTGTATTTGGCCAAATAGTAAAATATGCTATTAGGTACAGCTCTAGTGTCCAGTCTGCTTGCATTGTTTCTTCCAGTGGATTCTACTACTACTACTACTACTATTTAGCATTTCTATAGCGCTACAAGGCATACGCAGCGCTGCACAAACATAGAAGAAAGACAGTCCCTGCTCAAAGAGCTTACAATCTAATAGACAAAAAATTCCTGTCTGAAATCAGCTGATGAACTCCACAGGACCACAATAATTCTTACTCCATCAATACAAAGGGGTATATGAAAGTGCTTCAGAGAGACACAAATGTTTACAGCTCAGCACAAAATGTCTTTCTTCACTTATTGGTTATTTTACAGGCTAGTCCCTCAGGCTGAACCCCTATGGCACCAAGGCAAACATTCATTTATTTGGTTTTATTTACCGTCTTTTTGAAGGAATTCACTCAAGGCGATGTACAGTAAGAATAAATCAAACATGAACAATAGGCAATTACAGCAGTAAAAATATTCAAATACAAAGTTTGGCATAGTATACTACTTACAATGTCAACCCAATACGTAATAGAACATTTTAATTGACAGTGTAGGGTACAAGCAAAGATGGAACATATAGATAGGTAAGAGAGTAAGATGAGTTAGAAAATAAGGTGACTAATTTAAAGAAAGTTGCACATGAGGTCAGTTTGACCCAAATGCAGTAATTATCAAAAATGGAATTGGATTCCAAACATCCTCTAATTTCTTCCTGGCTTTAAAACCTTGCTTCCTAACCAGAACCCAATCCAGGGCTCCAAGATCTTGCCTCGGCTTTTCCTGTCATAGATTTTCTTGTTTTTCAATTCGACCTTCTCAGATGTAAGATTTGCTATTACTTGAGCCTCTTCCATACGTTGTCTTCTCTTCAGAATCCAATCATCCATATCCATGTGATTCTCATCCTCCGATGTATCAAACAAAGTTGATGGCATCAATGAGTCTCTTCCCAAAAATAGATACGCTGGCTTATACCTCGTTGACCCATGTACTGTGCTGTTATATATCTGCTTAACTTTGCAGAGGTAATCCGACCAACACCTCTTCTTTTCTGAAGCAAGCATGTGTGAAGACTGCTACTCACCGTCGAGCAATTGCTCTCTTGTAACAGTTCAAACAGCTTTTTCCATGCTGTACTGCCAAACTACTAAAACGCCAAGCAGTTTTTTAGAAGCTCTCACATACACTTTTCTATCCACTTAAGTTCTCAGGGTATCCTAGCCTGGTCCTTTTAAACCCTGGCTTCGCTGGAATTTTGCTATCCTATCAAACCCTCTTTGTGGATTTCCTCTCTGGCCACACCTGTCTTTCCAGGGACTTCTCTACTTGGAACTACCTTTCCCAGAATCTCCAGTTCACAGTAATGCTTTCCCATGCCCTCTTTTATCCAGATGCAAGAATTTCTGGCAGGGACAAACACTTCCTGCCATCCATATAAACTAGCTTGCACTAGTAGTAGTAGTAGTAGTGTTAATGCAAAATCTATGCTAATGTAATGCAAAAGTATGCTATCTCATTAACTATTAATGCAGTAAAAAAGTACACTTGTTAAAATAATGCACCTGCACAGTGTTATGAAACCCCCAAAAAGTCACTACCTGGGGAGGTGAAATAAGTTATCACATTGCCATTTGCATTGATATGTGTGCTTTACTATTTAATGCCAACTTTATATGCACATTAATGGTTTTAATGCACAATGAATATGATGTTTTGATGGTCAGTGCTAATGAATCTTACCACATCAGCCCCTAAAGAGAAGTAGTTTATTTAACAAATTCATAACCATATTATTAACTACAACATAAAATATAGTGCCTTCAGCTTCAAGACTGTATAAATTTAGATGGAGAGGCACGCAGAATCTCTTACACAGAAGTACTGGCACACTACATTTCTGGAACGATACCAGTACAATCAAAATTAGAACATAGGCTTCCTCAACAAAAGCAAAAGTCATTACCATTTAGTTGAACCATTTGATACATTACCTATAAAGTTCTTATCTTTTACCAACACCTAATGAAACACGATACTGTGTGCACTAGGTTCATAACTTCAACTGCCTCACAGTGTGCCAGGATATACCCGAAGCCCTACATTAACTGAATGTGGCACAGAAATGAAAGCCTGCTGCCAGAGCTATCCAAAGAATATGTTATACCAATAGTCTATCGAGGTATGTGTGCCCTTACACATGTGGGCGTTAAAATTATCTAACAATTAAATACATATATTTTTTAAATTTAGCTATGATCAAAATGCTTTGTGCTAGAAGCAAGATGGAGCACGGTAGAGGACACACCCAGAAATTCTAAAGAGCAGATTACATGATACAATACAGACAGCTGCCAAAAATACACCAAAATAGTTAACTGTTTCATTCATCTTCTACAGGTAGACAACATATTTAACAAGTGAACTTTCCATTTTTATCATATGAGGGGCTAAGACTTCCTTTTATAGGCATTTAAAATAGCCCATTTTGAACCATGTGTTGAGTGAAAAAAAAACCCAACTATTTTCTTTGTATTTCTTTTAAATCTCAAAACTGTCTACCTCAAAAGTGTAAAAGAATAGCACTATTTAGAAAGATGTTAAGACCTATATACTATGCTTTCCTTTATACACAGAAGGCAACATGATTATCAGTACTACCCTAGAAGACCGCAACATTACATAATTGTGGAACCTAAAATGCACAGACCTCCCAAAACTTCTGAAATAAATGTTTATTTATTTAACTAAGAATGATGGAACCAAACTGCTAGAGTGGCTATTCTTAAACTATCTGTGAAATACAGTATTTATATAAGTACATAAGTATTGCCATACTGGGAAAGACCAAAGGTCCATCGAGCCCAGCATCCTGTTTCTAACAGTGGCCAATCCAGGTCACAAATACCCTGCAAGATCCCAAAAATGTACAAAACATTTTATACTGCTTATCCCAGAAATAGTAGATTTTCCCAAAAGTTCATGTAATAACGGTCTATGGACTTTTTCCTTTAGGAAGCCGCCCAAACCTTTTTAAAACTCCGCTAAGCTAACTGCCTTTTCATCGCATGCCCCCTAGTTCTAGTATTTTTGGAAAGCGTGAACAGACGCTTCACATCTACCCGTTCAACTCCACTCATTATTTTATAGACCTCTATCATATCTCCCCTCAGCCACCTTTTCTCCAAGCTGAAGAGCCCTAGCTGCTTTAGCCTTTCCTCATAGGGAAGGCCCAAACATTGGTTAATGATGTTTTTGCATATACTTCCCATGGTTTTGCACACCACATAAAATTCAAGGGCAGGCCGCAGGTCGCCCATCCTTGCTTTAAAAATTTAGCATTGATTTCCGATATCCATGTTGATCTTGGAAAAAAAACGGAGGCTTCGTAGACTGAGATAAAGAACCAACAAAAGATATGAGCTTCCAATACACGGCTTCCCAATCTTGTTCTGGGGACCCCATAACCAGTCAGGCTTTTGGGATACTCACAATTAATAAGCATGAAATCAACTTGGATTCACTGAAGACCTAGTGCATGCAAACTGATTTAGTGTATATTCATTTTGTGTTCCTTGAAAACCTGTTTGTAGAGTCTTCCAGACAGCTTTGGAAAGCCCTGATATTAAGATCTCACTAACTAAAGTCCTCCCAAGGGGTAGCCCCCACACATTCTGGAATGCACTCTCTGAAAGGCTCTGCTTAACACAAGAGTATCTCTAGTTCAGGAAGCAGGTGAAAGCTTGGTTCTTCAACCAGGCCTTTAATGGAAGAAGCAACTAACTTCTTAGTCTTGCATACACACAAGGAGTGACAGAGGCCGCACATACTGCAGACGTACATGCGTATCCACTCCTATCCTAGTTGAGATAACATTTAATCGTCTCTCTGACCTCATGTGCAACTTTCTTTAGTCACCTTATTTTCTCTCTCCTCTTACCTATCTATATGTTCCATCTTTGCTTATACCCTATGTAGTCTATTAAAATGTTCTATTACGTATTGTGTTGACATCGTTAGTATACTATGCCATACTTTGCATTATTTGAATATTTTTATTGCTGTGATTGTCTATTGCGTATGTTTAATTTATTCTTACTGTACACCACCTTGAGTGAATTCTTTCAAAAAGGCAGTAAATAAATCCTAATAAACAAACACGTAAGGTTTTATATCTATGAAATAAGCCTCATTTACTGGTTCTTTTAAGACATATCCCCACCTAAGCAATCTCCCAATAAGAACAAGAAACATTTGAAAAAAACTCCTTTTAATTAATCAATCACACTTATATCCTGCACTATCCACTAGATTTAAGCAGGTTACGATGGAAAATTTCTACAAATCTTAACACACACACAAAATAAAAATCACATTCAAATTACACACCTATGCTAATTCTCGGAGCGACAAATGAGAGGAAGCCCATTCAATTCCTATGGGCTTCCTCTGATTTGCCGAGGAGGAACTGCTAGCATGGCTTTGTAAAAGGAGCCCTTACTGCAATAAATAATGCAAGTTCACTCATTTATCTGTCATATGCATTAAATCATATGAGAACAGTCATTTATCTGTCACATGTATTGACTAGCTCTTTAAAAGGGCTTTCTGAAACAAATGTGTTTTTGGTTTTTTTTATATTTCAATATTTTTATTGACGACAAAAGAAAATTGATAAACATACAACTGTTGATTTGACATCCGTGTTAACATCCTTTCATGAGCCAATATTGAATTAAATACATGCCAGCCATCAATCTTGCATTTTTAACAAGTTTCCTCCCATCCCTCCCCTCCTCAGGTATGTTATTCTTCCACAGTTAGATATGATATTATCATACAATATCAATGCATTTCCTTGTAACATAATGTATTGCCATGAATTGTATTGATAAATGATTAATATAACCTGTATACAATCTTTAATAACAAAACCAGAACTTGTCCCTAAACTCCCTAATCCAAAA
The DNA here is from genome assembly GCF_901765095.1 of Microcaecilia unicolor. Classification (NCBI taxonomy): domain Eukaryota; kingdom Metazoa; phylum Chordata; class Amphibia; order Gymnophiona; family Siphonopidae; genus Microcaecilia; species Microcaecilia unicolor. The sequence goes on from NC_044040.1 coordinate 49,925,950, forward strand.
CTCTTCTCCTTGCCCATAATCCTCCCCCCTCCCTCCCCCAAGCATTGCTAAATTTCAAAATTCCCTTCATTTATTCCATGGAAGCCTACTCAAAATATGACTTCTTGCTCTCGGCGAAATGGTGTTTATATATGCCCCCCCCCCCCCATACTGCTAGAAACCTCCGCTGCCTTCCCGGTGACATACCTGCCCCTCTAGATTCCCACGCCAACAATTCGTGGAGTCTGTTACACCAGTGCCAAAAGGTGGATGGGCAATCCTGAGTCCAATGAAGGAGGATGCATTTTTCCACAATATACAAGCCTTTCCAAGGAATGTTTTCTCCCCCCTTGTAACTCCCATTCAAAGCCTAGGTATACAAATGTGTTTTTAACTGTTTCTTAAATCAATTGGCAGAAAATTGGCACAAATCCAGAGGAAGATCGTTCCACACAGTGGGTCCAGCTAGTTGTGCACGATTCTCCTCTAGACAGACCTGATGAAATGAAGGAACAGCCAAAAGATTTTTTTTCCTTGTGATCTCAACATTCTAGGTGGGTGGTAAATCTTCAAACTTTGAGAAACAGCAACAGGTGTCTCATCATACAGGGGGTCCTTTTACTAAGCTTAAGTATAAAGTGGCCTGCAGTAGTGTTGAGCACATATTTTGGGCGCATGATGGTCCATTTTTTTTTTTTTTTTACTGTGTCCTGGACAAGGGCCTTTTTTTTAAGGAGCTGGAAAATGTACGTTCGCTAAAATTAAAACCAGCGCGTGTCCCGTTTTCAGCTTGAGACCTTACCGCCACTCACTGACCTAGCGGTAAGGTCTCACACGCTACCTGCATGGTAAGAATGCAGCACGTGCCAACTGATATTTACCGCCAGGTAGTGCCAAGTTGCCACGTGAGGTACCCGCAAAGGCCATTACGCAGCTTAGTAAAAGGGCTCCACAATGCCTTAAAGACAAAGCAGCAGAGCTTTATAACTAATACAATAGGCAACAGGGAGCCAATATAATTCTATAAAGTTGAGGGGAGATATGTTCTGTCTTCCCAAGACCACTAATCGCACATACCACTGAATTCTGGGCTACTTGTATTGCTCTCAAGGAAACCTGGGGAAGCCCACAATCAAGGGCATTACAGTAATCTAAGTGTGGCATACGCGAAACATTTGTCAGTAGAGAGAAAGTGTAACCCTCATAACAGTGTGTATCTTTAAATAAACTGTCTTAACAGCAGCAATCTGTAGTTTAAAGATGAGGTGTCTAAAACAACACTTAAGCTCTTAACTTTATCCAAAAATTGACAGACACACCCCAAAGTCGAAATCTAAGGTGGGCAAATTTCTATAAAATGAGAGACATAAAACCTGCGTTTTCTGTAAATTTAAAGACAACTGATTGTTAATGTTTAGGGCCTCTTATCAAGCCACGTTAGCAGTTTCCACGCGGCAGTGCCAATGGAGCCCATTCAAAGTGCATTACTGCACCGGGAGTCACTAGCACAGCTTGATAAAAGAGGCCCTTAAACTGTACATTTTCCATGCAGATTTTGCTTCCATTAAAGCCTTCCATTTTTTTTTTTTTTTTTTTTTTAATTTCCTGCTCGACAAGTAAACCCAAAAGGAAAACTGCACTGGTGCTAATTAAACAGCAGATAAACAGATGTGTGCTCAAGGCAGCCCAAACAATCAGAACAGATTAAAGTAAAAGGCAGGAAATAGTAATTACAACAAAAATTTTCCTTTTTTTAATTTATGACAGATGCCTACCAATGATCAGGTTACTGAATCAAGACCTCAGTTTACACACAAAAAAAGTACGGAGTCCCAGCCCACCAAATAAAGGTGATATCATGGAATACCTGATATCAGTTCAAAGGTATCTTTCACACCTTAGAGACAACACAGATAAGAATATTATAGAAAAAAAGCAAAGCTATGCAGGAAACCAGTGAAACACAAACATTTCATTTTCACTCGATTCAGAGAACGAAAATGATGGATAAGATATATCATAGGAGCCAACTTTTCAAAATTATTGGGGGTGCTAAGCCCAATGGAAATGACCTCTCCCTGAACAAAAACAAGGATTTTTTCTCAATATTGGGGGTGCTCAAGCACCCACAGCACCCACAGAGTCGGCTCCAATGAGATATATACAAGCGAAAAGCTTAAGGAAATCATAGGTAATAATTATACCACTCCTCCCTTAATTTCCATCATGTAGACTCCACTTGAGACTGGAAGGAATATGAACATCACAGGACTGAGAAAGTGTAGATGTCACAGCCAACCAAATGCCTTTTTCCCAAGATGCTAGTTAATTCAAACAATTTTTTCATCTTTCAACACATGCTAATTAATAACAGACTCTGGCTGAACATTTTTTATGTCTCATACCCCCTTAGCTTCCTGCTCACTGTCAATTTCATTTTCCATTCTATCTTTCTTGCTTATCCCAGATAAATTAACTGGGTGGTACAAGAGGTGTTGTGGATTACTGCAATAGACTGCAAAGATATAATTCTTATACAAAAAGGATCATACTGGAGGCATGAGAAACTTTTAGGTCATTATGAGCAGCAGTTATTGATTTTGTACAAGTTATCGACTAATTTGTAGTCAAATATTTCAATGGTAGAGGATTACAGAGAAGCATATGCACATATACTGAGCATATGCTAATGCATGCAAAAAAGTTCAATTAGCATAAGTTTAAAACCTGTGAGGAATACGACCAACATTTCAGCATCTTTCACAAACACTTAGAATTCAATCATCCTTAGAAAATAAATTACTCTGTCCATTCATCTCCTGCATACAAAAAGGATGTATTTACAAATGAGATTAAGGAGTGGCTGAGTGGTTCTAATGCAGAGCAAGGAGACTGCCATGTGAAAGGACCATGTTCAAGATCTCATACCAGCTTTGGTTTCTAGTCCAGCAAGGGATGCTGTGAGGAACGCAGGGGGGGGGGGGGATTCTGGAGGAGAAAGATCCCAGGCATTAAATCAATGGTAGTATCTATTGGCTAGAACTATGAGGCACGAGTCTCTGCAAGGAAAAGGATGCCAGAGAAACTGAGTGGCATCTAATCTCCCATAGGGGAAGAGTAATGTGTGACACATTCAAAAAGGGTATGTGTCCTAGGTGTGAGGCAATGAAGAAATAGTAAAAATCCTGTTAAAGGAAGGATTAGTGTATCCTTTTCATTCTTTACCCTGCTAATAAGTAGCCAGGACCCAAGGGAATGCCCTACAGTGAGGGGGTCACCAGGGCAGCACATGCCCAAGACCAGAGAGGGAAATCCTACAAAGGAGTCCTCACGCTGCTGGTGAGCAGTGAGGGATGAACGAGACCACCTGGACCTCACAGTGAGGGAATGTTGTGCTGGAAATTTCTTGGACAGGAGAGGACTACTGCAGGGGACCAGAGTTCAACAGAAGACCAGGTTGGAAGAGGAGGGAGGGATTGTGCATTAAAAATCCCAAGAAAAGATGAAACAGAAGGAAGAACACCAAAAGAACCAAGGGAAGGAGGAGAGAGTTGGCTTCAACCAACAATCACCGACTATAAAGCAGAGGACTCTGATTCAACCCGAGTGTTGGCCTTTTTTTTTTTTTTTTACTTTAAATAAATTGCACTAATAAATTGTGATTTATGGCCTGGACAGTAGATTACAAAATAGAATGCTTGAGAGTAGACAGTTGCACAGGGACAGAAATTTCACCTGTCCCCACTGGCATCTCCTCCATCCCTGTCTGCCCTCTGTACTAAAATAACCCAACTAAACAGTAGCCCATGTTGATTAACTTCCCTCCTCGGTGCTTATGGGGATTTCAATGCTATTGACCATATCCATTAATTTTTTTAGTGCTATTATAATTGCTTAAGTTAGAACAAAAAGAAAGGATAGGCAGGCTGGCCTGGCACTACACTTCCGTAGGAACACTGGACCTATGTCCATCCCCTCGGACATGGAGGGAATTGCTGCAGGAGTCCCATTAATCTCGTTCCTTTGCAGATCTCTACTTAAGAGATGAACAGATTTAGGATTCCAGAGAAGGAAAAGAGTGTTCCATAGTAGTACCTTTAGGGTTCATCCTCCACCCATCCAACAAGGCCACGGGGGACAAGAACACTGTAGATTTGCCCCTGCCTCATAGCATATTGCTGGTGTTCAGCTGCCAAGCCACTCAGGGCACTACAGCCTGAAAAGAGAAAGAAATCTATACTGCCCCCATTTTTAAAAATTGTGTTTTTGACCCCCCAGTTTGCCCTACTCTTTCCATTTGCAACCACTTGCACTATTTATCTTAAAATTTCTTAGCATTGCCTATTCAAACCACTGTGGTGGCATTTATCAGTCAGGGGCTTCACGCAGCCAGCGACTTTCTAATAGCAAGCAATATCCACCCTCTCCCCCCATTTATCCCCTTCCTTTAAATCCCCCTATCCCTTCTCTTTCTTTCTCCTCTATCTCTCCCAGTGTTTTTTTTTATTTTCCCTTCTGGTATTGTCCTTTAAATATCTTGACCATTTTCCACCTGACCTCAGTAATAACTGCAATCCCAGGACCCATGAAGGTAGAATGCAGTTCTCAGTACTTACTGCAGCATGCTGCTTGCTTGTAGATGTCAAGATAAGTACCACAGGGATGGGCAGCTTCCAGCAGCCTGGGACCAAAACTACTAAGGTCTGTATTCCAGTCCTGAACTGATCTCTTGCCATGACATACAGCAAATGCTTCCAGCATTTACCCCTTAATTCTGTAAGTCGCCAAATTAGAGCATGCAAATTTGCATGCGCACAATTTAATTGAAAGAGCTAATTAGTGCCAACTGGCTTTTTAACCAGCAATTATTGGAACTAATTGGATTTGACATTTACACAAGTCCCAGAAAAGGCTGAGCAGAAATGGGAAGGGTCGTGGGCAGTTCGGGGTGAATCGTGGACATGGTTTTTGGTTACATGTGCAATTATAGAATAAGGGGGCTCTGCATCTAAACTTAGGTGTGGATATTTGCACCATGTTTTCACTAAAGGAAATGGACGCACCTAAATTTAAGCGCAACCCCGGGACTGAAACACTTTTATAAACCATGCCTAGCTTTAGGCATAGCTTATAGAATAGCAATTAAGCGGAGGGGGGGGGGGGGGTGTCAGTGCCATTTATAGAATTTACCCCTTAATGTACAGAGTGGACATACAAAAAAATTTTTTACTCTATACCGGTGTTACAAGTTAAAAATAACTGCTCCGCTTATTTTTATTCTACCGCAGCAACTTTTCTTGTTTCTTTACCATTATTAATATGTACTTTCACATTAACATTTCTTAGTTTGATTTTCCCAGACCATTTGCCATCTTGCAGTTTTCCACTCTTTTAGGTATCTAGGTCAGTTGAATCAGTCTTGATTATGCTAGAATGGTTCAATCCCTCCCCTTTTATCTCTCAAGTTACTCTGTGCTGGCAATGTAGTGACTGTCCTGTGCTGGTGCTAGTAAGAGGGTTATTCCAGAACCCTGCAACTGTGAGAACGTTCCAGCCACTAGGTGTCACTACTATGCAATAACTAGGATTCCTCATAGATGCTGTGAATGCGGCCTCTGCAGTATCTCCCAACCTACCTCCGGAATGGAAGGCCTGACCAAGGGATCACAGATTGAAACCTGTCGCATCCAACCTTTTGTTTGCAAAGGAAATGTATGATATGCTCCTTCATTCCCACTAATATATTCATCTGCATTTTCAGAGATAATTGTAGGATAAGTACATAATCCTGATGAAAAATGTTACTTATTTACAGTGGGGGCCATAAGAATATTACTGACAGCTAAATGCAGTACAATTGTAAAGTGTAAATATTACTAAATATAGGGTAAATATTGACTCATGAAAACATTTATTTTCACTTGTAATATAACATCTACAGAGCTAGGACTCCAGCACAATTTATTTCGGCTAATCTACACTGAATTAAGACAATTTAATGATGGAAAATGAACTTTTATATTCAGCAACTGAAACCAGTCTTATTCCCAGAAAAGTGTGTGAACGCAAGACAATAATTTCCAGGATCTTTGCTATTTGTTACTCTTATTTTCTGAAAGCTACCTAAATTCCCTGTATTTTTGACTTCAACAGCTGAAAGCAGGCATTACAAAATTCTGCAGATTGTGCAGTATTAAACCATAGGAACAAGGTGGTCCTTAGGGACTGGGATGGGAACTGGTTCAACTGCCTCAGGCCCCACCCTCAGCATCATTTCCTGTTCCCGGGCAACAGCAGACCTGTGGCAGTGTAGACAGGGTCCCTATGCCTCTTCCAATCTTTGACAATGACCTACTTTGACATAGTCAACACTGTCAAGAAATTATAGTGCGCTCCATGCCTTGTGGTGCAAATCAGTAAGCCACCTGCCTACTACACTCAAGACCAGTCTGAATCCCAATACTTAGTACAGGATTTCTGTTATGCTGCTGGCATCTAGCCAACTCAGCCATCCATCCACTTTTAGTCAGGAAATGACTGGGATAGATAATTGCAACCACCCAGATGATCATCCGACATGAAATGTCATGCAAGTGGCAGCCATCATAAGTCATTCACGACTTGGTACTTGCATACAGGGGACTACCTTTACCTTTATGACCCTTAAAGAATTTCTCAACTATCCTGCCAGCTACAAAATATTATCTACCAAGGGTATAGGGGTTTACTATGTTTATAAGCCATCAGATATAGTAGGCTTGTTTTTTGTTTTGTTTTTTTTAATTGCTACAAAATGTGTCATTTTACATTGTTACAAAAATCTTTACAGGTAAGTTTAGTTAAAAAAAAATAAAACAAAACAAACAAAAAAAAATCTGCATTCAAAAACTAACGTTTATCAAGAAAAGTTTCAACAGACTTCCAGTTCCGGAATACCTCAGCATGACTGCCTAGTATTCAGCGCCTATAGTCCTGATTTTCATCCGATTCTCCCTGCATATCTAGAGTGGAGTTTTCTTTGTCAAAATTGCCTATCATGTTGCATAGCATTTGTGATCTAAAGGACGAGAGGATAGATTCAGATTTTCCTCCAGTCGGTGGATCCAAGCGTTGCAAAACAGAATTTGCACACCAGGTATTATGAACTTGAGTTAGATTACAAAAATTGAACTTGTCTGCACCTAATATTTGTTCGTCCTGTTCAATAGCCATATTTATTTGTACCAAGACAAGTACTATTATAGTGAAAGACACAAACTGACATGTTTTTACTTTAAATGTTTTCTTTCATTAATATCCTATTTAGCCTAGTAGCAAAGACTGCTTACTCGACTCCCAGGGCTCCAGTAAAGCATGTCTTTGCTGGTATGGGCTTCCTCACTCACAAAATCCAAAAGGAGCTGAAAACAATGCTGATTAGCTCCTACCACATTTATACTGACAGTCCCTAGTTTCCTGTACCAGCTCAGGGTCAGGTTGTTTGGCAGGAGTTCTAAAATTCCACAGCAATTCTTTTGCATATTATTTAATGTACATCAATTTTATATAATAAAAATAAAGTAGGTCTCCAACCTTGCTTGGGGCATAGAGTTTTACTGGGGGGAAGTGAACCACCCATCTTCAAGTTCCTGTCCTGCTCCCTTATGCAAGCCTGCCTACCCTGGTCTCTCCCTTCCACTTCCACCCCCAGTCCATCCTCATTCCCTATTATGCTCCTTTCTAGCTGCCCCTCTCACCTCCATCACAAAGTCTAATATATACACATGCATCCACCCTGTCCCTCTTTCACACCTCTCCTGATCCCCCATGGTTCCTCTTTAAGAACGCCCCCCCATCCATCTAACCCCCTTTGAGCATGTCACTCTCTTCCCCTTTGCCTCGTCTTGTGCTAATCAGGTTGACAAGTGGTGGTAAGCAGTGGCACCTTGTGTTGTGTCCTTCTCCTACTATTTGGGGCATTGGTAGTGTTCTGTGGTTCCAGAAAGCATCCAGACCCCATGTGGCAGAAGAGAATGAGATTGATCCAGCCTGGGGCATTCCCGCCTACCTCTTCCTACTTTAGCCTTATGAACAGGAGAAGAGTAAGTTTACACCACCTAGACACCATCCCAGTCTAGCCTGGCTCCTAATCTCCCATGGCCATTCTATGAGGACTGACTCCTTCTGCAGCACTTCCAGCAACTGTGGAATTATAAGTGATCGGGGTTTTGCCTTTCCACAATGACTACAATACAGTATAATTTTCTTCCACTTCAGAGTATGTGCAGTATAAACATCACTGTAAACCCACTGAGTCATTTCAGAATGGACCACTTGATTCAGCTGCTTTAGTGTGCAGAAAAGTCTGAAGACTCCTACAAACTTCAGTGGGACGTAGCCAATCAAATGCATAGTCTTACCAAACCCTTTCAGTGAGAGGCAGAAAAATCCCAAGCAAAAATTCAGTGCCTGCCCCCACCTATGTGCTGGGAGGAGATGCCAGCGTGAGGAGTTGCCGAATGGTTAGTGAAAGCCTAAGAAACTTGGGGAACCAGGTTCGAATTTCACTGCAGCTCCTTGGGACTCGGGCAAGTCGCTTCACTATCCATTGCCCTAGGTACAAAATAAAGCACCTGTATATAATATATAAACCGCTTTCCCTTTCTGTCTAGGACTGATATGCTGCTACCGTGGTCGGGCTAGGGGAGAAAAGGAGGCTGCCTGCAAGAGGAGGAGGGGAAAAGCAAAAAAAAAAAAAAAAATCTCAAAAAATCACACACAAGTTAAACTATGAAAGCATTCCAAACAAAAATTTTCCTGTTTATACCCATATTTTCAAATAATCTTTTGAACCTGGCTTTTAATAATGCTATTTTGCTACAATTTGTCACATCACATAATTTGTGCCACCACCTCCATCTCCTGCACTTACCCAAAACAACAAATTAAAAGATGGTATGCTGTACTTACCAAGAAATCTGCTGACAGCAAATAACCTTTCAGTTCCCCACTACGCATGCAACATAGCAGAGAAGGAATTAAGGTTTTTGCAGAGGCAAAAAAAACAAGCAAGTCCCCTGGTATGAAGTGAGAAGGCTGTGAAAACAACAGACAAGCTCCCAGTGTGTGTGAGCTTACAACACTAATTAGCAAATTTCAGAAAGAAGCCAGCTTCCCAGTATTAATCAGCTTTCTAAGGAAAGGCAATAGAGGATGCAAAAAAAAAAAAAAAAGGTGAATGTGATTAAGAGAAATTCCACACTTTCTACTGTGTTAAAGGGAAAACCGAGGCCAAACACTTAGACTGCAAGATGGCTGGAGATCCTGGTGCTTCAGCACAGTTCTAAAACGAAAGTTGCTGTGGATTAAAGATATGCTCGCATCCTGTACTATTTTAAGATTCTTCCAAAAAAGTACTCCATTTAGCTGGACGTAGAACATTTCTGCATTTTTCTCTGGAAGGATAGTTTAACTCAGCTGAACTAAGAAATACATTTCAATATGAACAGTGAATAAAAAAAGTTGCACAGATTTCTCAATGTTATCAGAAGAGACAGCAAAAGGCTGGTAGGAAAATATGCTAGACTTGGAAGCATTCCATGAGATTAATCACCACATCTATACATGTCTCGAGAGTCTGAGGGATATTTTTCAATGGGTGGAGGTAAAAAAAAAAAAGGGTTATTTTTTCCCCTGTCAAGTCTGAAACTGTATTAGGTGAAATCTCTTTAAAAAGATTGATCATAGAGGCAATCTGGGAGCCCTTCTTGAAACACTGTGCATGTTTGGTTGGGGGGGGGGGGGTAGAGGGGGGAGAGTAGGGTAGGGCTGGGGAGGGAGCTTGACTCACTTGGATGGGGTAGGTGGGTGTTGGGGGGGGGAGGTTATTCTGCAAAAATAAAAATAAAAACTCAAGGTCATTCATTGAGTTGTATGTAGCTTTGGAACCTATGTTAACAAATGGTTTTTAAGTAACTTGATGTGACTATCACCTGGGCTATTCTGTTGGGATTTACTTGCACCATTGTAAGTCGTTTTTCCTTACGTAGTATCCTATGTACAGGGATGTTCCAATTCTTAATAAAGACGTCATTTAAATTAAAAAGATCGACCATAGAGACATTTGGAGACCTGTTTACTAAGGTGCACTAGCGTTTTTTTAGCACGTGCTAACCATGTTGCTGCACATAGTATTCATATGGACATCTACACGGTTAGTGTGTACTAATGCTTAGAATGCACTAAAAACACTACAGCACCTCTAGCGTGGCTTAGAAAACAGGGCCTTCAGTGGTATGTACTTGAGACCACACATGTCTGCTTCAGCCTGATCTGAAACTAGCAGCACAGAAAGAGGATAGTTAAAAGACCCCCACAAATTATCTGTTCATTTTTAATCAATCAACTTCTGTACATATTCTTTCCTATTTCCCAAGCAGCTTGACCGTTGCTCACAAAGGGGTTTGCTACCATTGGGGTACAAATGGCCTTTATGTGCTGTGGAGCAACTTTTGCAAATAAAAATTTTTCTTGGGTATGCTGTTCACTAAATTCCCCATTTAATAATATATTGTGTGGGGATTGCGGAAGCACAGCAAACTCTTGTTAGTGATACATAGTACAAGATTTAAAATGTAAACCACTTCTCCTTGCACAGATTGTGTGAGATATGTCAAATGATGTATTCTTGGAGTATAAAACCATGAGCACCTGGGAGGGCCACGGTCTCAAAGGATGGGAGCAGCAGAGCTTCAGAGTGGTACATCCCCAGTGCCATTTAAAGTCTGGGGTACAGGGTGAGTGTTTAAGGAGCTTGAAGTCTTTTCTACACGATGGGTCTAAGCAGTGGTGTGCTGGTAAATTTTTAAACTACAGGCTCTCTCCCCGGGTATAGCCAAACCTGCAACTTGGGGGGGGGGGGGGGGGGGTGGACTGGGTACCCCAGTACACTACTGCACCCCCCCCAAGTTACACAGCTGGCTATACTCAGGAAGAGAACCTGAGGTGGAGGGCAATGCATTACTCTCTCCGGGGTGGGGGGGGGGGGGGAGGATTTTAAATGCTCCCAGGTTCCAATCTAATTCATGTTTAATGTGGGATAAAATGCCATAAATAAGTAAATAAATACATAGGTGCTCAACATTCAGAGTTTCTGATTCTCATAACATAATGTCTGTTGTAGAAGCCCTTTACCAGGAGAAAAAAAAAAAAGATCTGTGCACCAACAGGGTTAGGGTGTCCCTATAACCAGCCCCTCCAAATAACACACTGATTACGATTTATAACAAATGACTACTCTACCTATGAAAAGTTATTCCCTTATTATACTTCCTCTGTGTACATCCGTAAGCACAAGCAGGCATGTTTGAAAATACTCCTTTTTTTTTTCTTTACTATATCCTCCCCATTTTCCCCACCCCACCCCCTATTCCAGACCTCCTTCCCACACCCCCGAGCCGCAGGGTCCCAACATATACCTGAAGGCAGCCACCCTGTTGGTCTAGTGGATTTTTCAGGACATGAAAGATCCCCAAGTCTTTCTCGCCTGCTGCTGGTGCTGACCATCCTGCTGCCACACTGCTCTTTAAAATGGCTGCCGAGACTTACAAGGGTGGCCTTGCAAGACTCCAGCGGAAGTCTCGCAAGGATGCCGCTGGAAATCTTGGCAGCCATTTTTAAAGAGCAATGCGGCAGCGAGAGGGTCAGCGCCGACAGCAGGAAGGAAAGACTGGGGGATCTTTCCTGTTCCAAAGAATCCACTAGACCACCAGGGCGGCTGCCTTCAGGTTTGTGCTGGGGACCCTGCAGCTCCGGGGAGAGGAGAGGCAAACCGGCTCGCAAAATGTCACAAAAATTAAAAACCGGCTCTTGTGAGTTGGTGGAGCCGGCTCCAGCACAACACTGGGTCTAAGAACCTTACAAAGGATCCACTGAGAGGAGGAGAAGAGTTTTAGAAAAGCTGACTAAAGAGCTGGCCCTTGACCATGACAGCAGAAATCATGTCTGAGGGAAAAAGGAAGGAGGCCCGCTCTCAGTCTGTTCAGAGAGGAAGTCTGGAATATTTAACAATGTGCATTTGGTTTCTGGTTTCAGCTCAGAAAAGTTCGTGTACATAAAGAAATGTGCACTTAAAAACTAACTTTTGTCACATAAAACCTCCAAATTAAGAGGCAGGTACCTGTTGAACACTGCCTTGGGAGAATCTCTCCATAAAGTCCATTAGAAATGCTCCATCTATAACCTGGGTTAGATGTTGTGGTGTGCAAAGGGTCAAGGGCTTCCTGCTTCATAGGGTTACTGTTTACAGTAAAATAATGACTTCAATATTTAATGCCCCCTTGAAGTCCTACATTAGACAGAGGCTCTATCTATTCAAGTCTACAAATGATGCTTGAATAATGGGTAAACTCACACTATCAGATATGCTCTCAAAGACAGACAGGAGGTGCAAATTTATTAATTCTGTGATCCTAGGCAAAAATCACAGCAGTTAGATTGGTTTATCAGCATAAATAATTTTTGTTCTAGAACACATGCAACACACATGATAAAAGAACAATTAATTTGACCCTTTCTGCTAACATAGTTTCCTTACTGTACATTAACATCTTACTGTACGTTAACATCTTCTCTGCCAACATACAAGTTTATGATCAATGTTACCTCTTAAGTACTCTCTCATTTACTTGCCCATATGGGGAGTTTGGATTGGGGAGTCCTGTCACCACCCCCCCCCCCCCCCCCCCATATTGGGAGTTCTGTCTCCAGGAATCCCCATCTTGGGGATATCAGGCCTCTGATAGCTGATTTTTGGTTTTTTTAAGTTTCCAATTAAAAAGTCAAATGGAATTTAAAAATGTTACTTCAGTTCAAGAGCTGAAGTAAAGGTGCTTTGCTAAACAGGAAGGAATGCCAATTTTTAGCGCACTTTCCTGAATTGGAAATAATTTCCTATGCAAGTCATTAGCATGAAAAACTGCACTAAAATTAGCTCACTCCTTTCCCACTCAGCACATTTTTGTGCGTTAAACCCTCCACAACATTCAAAGTAATTTTAGCGCATAAAACTCTATATTTAAACAGAAGTAACAGGCTATGCTAAGTGCAACGACTGCCATACTATGTCAGGCCAAACCTACATCTAGCCCAGTATCCTGTTCCTAATGGTGGCCAATCCAGGTCACAAGCACCTGGCAGAATTCCAAACAGGCCCTAAGAACATTTAACTAGTATCGAACTAATTACTTCTGACTTTCAGACTTCCCTTATAAACTACATGCTTATGTGTACACAATTTCTTTACCGAGTTCTACCTAAAAATACAAAAAAGCTACACTGGGTATTTTAGAACAATGCTGGACCCTTCAGTTAGTCTACTAGAACATGGCTCTGCAATAGCAGAAGGAAGTTAAGTTCACTTAAGCTCAGAAATAAGTTAAGGGCCTATCTGTAATCTAGGAAGTATGTCCTACCCTAACTTATATTGGACTTCTACACAGCCCTTTCAGGATCCCCAATATTTCAGAGGTAAAAGGTAGTAGATTCACTGCAGAGAAACCAAGACAAACATGGGTTCCCCCCCCCCCATTCCCATTTTCCCCACAAATCAGTCAGAATGAACCTACTTCCTTCTGCCATACCAGTTCAGAACCCTGGTCATTCCTTTAATTCATCTGCAATGGGACCACAGTTACTTTCAACCTTCAAACTACAATAAAAGTTTACTGCTACCCCTCCGAGGGACACCACCTTACAGTGGTGGAGGGGCTTCTGTGTTTCAATGACTCAGAGGGCTATGCTGAAGGGTTTCCATATCAGACAAGCCTCTGAGGAGAAACCAAAGAGTGTCCCAAACTAGGGAGAGTGGAAAGATGGCGACCTGAAGCTCATACGCTCAATGGTCCAGCTGTCCTCTGAAGTTCTGTCTTTACTTGAAATTTCCTCTGCGCAACTGCAGTTACCTTAACTGAGAGTAAGGGGACAATTGGGGGTCAGCCGCCGATGGCCAGAGTTTTGTCCCCTGTGCAGCAAGTGTGGGACCGCTGTGTGACGAGCTGCCCACAGATGACTGGGTTGGTGAGTCCTTTGATTAGCACTGGTGAAGGAGCGTCAACGCTCTTGGATCTGGAAACAACTTCATCACTCCCAAACCATTTAACCACCATGTCCAAAGGAGTGGAGGACATAGGCGCCCCGTATAAGAGGCTTGGGGAGGCTAAGCCTCCCCAGCCCAGCTGTGACCTTCGCGGCGGCCCCAACTGCCTCCCTCTCCAAACGTATCCCGAGACTCCCGATGACAAAATCTTCTGCTGCCGCTGCTTCTATTGAGCAGCGCAGCGGCAGCCAGGAACAACACCTACGCTCATCCGCTGCCGGAGCCAGCATAACATAAGAAGAAAAAGAAGCGCGGGGCCGCAGCAGCGTTCAGACATGCGCTGTCGGCTCTGCCGGTCTCTGCCCCGTGACGTCAATTTCCCGTTCCAGGGGCAGAGGACTGGCAGAGCCGATAGCGCATGTCTGAACGCTGCTGTGGCCCCGCGCTTCTTTTTCTTCTTCTGTCAGCGCTGCTGTAAAGAGGCCCGGGCCGGAGGGAGAGAAGAGAACGTGTGGAAACGGTAGGAGGAGAGGGAAGGAGAGCAGGGGAGAGCCAGAGGACATGAACAAGAGCAGTGGACAGCCAGAGAGCGATAGGGAAAGAAAGAGGAGCCATGGAAAAGAGCAGGGGAGAGCCAGGGACATGGAAAAAGCAGGGGAGAGCCAGAAAGAGATGGGGAGAGAAAGAGGGGCCATGGAAAAGAGCAGGGGAGAGCCAGGGACATGGAAAAAAGCAGGGGAGAGCCAGAAAGAGATGGGGAGAGAAAGATGGGCCATGGAAAAGAACAGGGGAGAGCCAGGGACATGGAAAAGAGCAGGGGAGAGCCAGAGAGAGATGGGGAGAGAAAGAGGGGAAATGGGCAGGAGAGAGAGAGAAGCTGCTGGGGAGAAACTGGGGGAGACCCTTGCTGTCAAACTGAGAAATGCTGGCTGGATGAAAGGAGGGAGAAAGAGGAAAAATGCTGGAAGGAGGGGGCAGAATGAGGGAAGACGCTGGTAGGGAGGGAAAGAGGAAAGACATTGGAACGATGGTGTGAGAGAGGACATGCTGAATGGAAAAGGGTCAAGAGAGAGAACTGTCTAGAAGGAAGGAGCGATAGAGGGAGACAATGGACGGAAGGATTGGGAGAGGGTAATGGGTGGAAGGATGGAGAGAGAAAGAGGGATGACACTGGATGGAAGGGTAGAAGAGAAAGAAGGAAGGTGCTGGGCATGGATGGAGGGGAGGGAAGTTTATGCACATGGATGGAGGGGAGTGAGGAGAAATGCTGGATATGGATGGAGGGAAAACTGTTGAATTTAAGAGCTGGATCGGGATACTGAAGGATAGGGACAGGGCTACAGATGGTAGATAGGACGCATAAGGACACAGGAGGATGGTGGACACTGCAGAGAAAAAATATCAAATGGAAAGAAGACACTGCATAAAACAGAAGACACTGGGACCAAAGCGAATAGAAAAACTAAATGATCAGACAACAAAGGTAGAAAAAAGTCAGAATTTGTTAACTGCAATATGTCAGCTTTTGGAAATGTGCATATGTGTTATTTTGCATGTAAGTTTCAATTTTTCTAGTATTGCTGCATGCTGAGTCTGACTTCTTGAGGTAACTTTCCAGTTCAGTATTTTGCCTTCATATCTGTTGTGTTATGTGTTTTTCATGCGTGATCAAGGTGCAGTATCCTGCTAGCATGTAGCATTTGCAGCCCTTTTTGTCTTGTTTTTTTTACGAGGTAGTGTATTGGTGTTTTAGAGCCTGGTATAATTACAGTTCTGCCTTTCCACGCATAAGGTTGTGCTCGTCCTGTCCTTGGAATTAGTGCTGTTATGGTTTGGTAAGGTTATGAGTGTGTTTTTGCACAAGTTTGTGTATAGTGTTTTGCAGTGGAGAGATTGTGTATTGGGCTTACTGAGGTGGCACCAAATCATCAGAAAGGGTTTTAGAACCTAAATCATGAAACACTACCTCTTGAAGGATCTACATATAGCCGTTCATAAAAGGAGCTCATTGTGAACACTTTCCACCCTAAAAGGGTGTTTTGTGGCTCTACAAGAGAATTGTGATATTATGATCCCTTGTTTCATATTGTTGACAGTCTGCATTTTCCGTATGGGTGGTATATTGGTGTATTAGGTCTGCCCAGTGTAATATTTATGGTACAGTAAGGTTCTGAGTGTGTTTTTGCACAAATTTGTGCATAGTGTTTTGCAGTTGAGCAATTGTGGTTAGTACATGCTTTGAGCAACCACTTTATTCTTTGACATATGATACATATTTAATATCTAAATTTAATAAAAGGTATTGTGACTTATTTTTACTTATTTTTTTCTGTGTTGTCAGACAATTATGGATGTAAGCCCCGCCTCTGGCCCCACCCCTAACCCCGCCCCCTTAGCCTCCCCAAACAGTTGGCCCACCGACCGCCTATGGTGGAGGATTAAGTTAGGAGTCCATGCTGAAACGGAAGTCGTTTACAGCTGAATCCGAGTCAGCGGTGCCACTCCTAAACCCGTAAGAGCTCTCAGCTTGGAGTTTTTGGCTACCATGGAGGTTACATTGAATATCATCTGGAAGGCGCTCCAGGACCTAATGGTGGTAGTAAATAACTTTGCTTCAGATATAATCTTATTAGTGAGCTACATGGACAACCTAATCGAACCCTTTGAGAAAGAAAAATTGATACAGCAAATGAAGTTCTACAGGAGTAGGAAACGGTTAAGATTTTGAAAATGATAATAGACCAGAAATTTGGACAAAATGAATATTATTACAGATTAATATTGAGATTGTTTTTCCCAGAGTTCCGGGTATGACTCCTAAAGATTTCCTCAGAAATATTTCCTGAAAATGTTATTTTCCTTTGTAATGATTCCTCTTAGTAATATAAATTATTACTTAGTAATATTAATTCAAAAGGAGTGAAGCCTGCGAAATTGGGATTACCTTAATCAGTGGGAATTGGATTAAAGACTCAAGTGTTCACATTGTTAAATAATTCCTGGTTTTAAAAGAGAAAAAAATAAAATTAGGTGTATTATTTCTACTAATATTGGACAATAAGTATGTTTCCAACAAAATAAATTGAATATACACCGTTTTGGGTTTGAAGAAGCCAACCAGATGATCAATGTGGAATCAATGTGGAATAATGATTCAGATAAATAATAACTGGGGATAATCAGGTTAATACCACGGTTTTTTTTTTTTGTTTACTGTTTAATTGGAGGAGTGGCCTAGTGGTTAGGGTGGTGGACTTTGGTCCTGGGGAACAGTTCGATTCCCACTTCAGGCACAGGCAGCTCCTTGTGACTCTGGGCAAGTCACTTAACCCTCCATTGTCCCATGTAAGCCCCATTGAGCCTGCCATGCGCGGGGTACAAATGTAACAAAAAAAAATTTGATCTCCTTGTCTTGTTTCACTCTCCCTATTTTGTGGTCTAAGGAAGAGTACAGAATTACCTGATTGAAATAATTCTTGTGTATTACTTTCTCTGTATTTCTGGCAAGTTAATTTATTGCTTGTAAATTTGATTTCGTATAAATTAAAGGAAAAAAAAAAAAAGTTTACTGCTGAAGTTTCTTTTGGCTAGTATAGATACTGACCCTGAAGAGCCGAGAGTGTGAATCAGCCTTAGAGCAAATAAAGCAGCTGGTCTGTTCAAGGGACCTGATGAATAAAGGCAGGGCTGCCGAGAGAGTGAGCCAGGCCTAGGGCAGAGCCCAGTCCCCCCCCCCCCCCCCCGAAGATCATCGCCGCCGCCGGCCCGCTCCCCAAGGATTGTCGCTGCTGCTGCCCCCACTTCCTGCCACAACCGTAAATACCTTGGATGGTGGGGATCCCAAGGCCCCAACAGCAGAAGTCTTCCAACAGTGCAGCTCTTCACTCTGCCGCATGGCCTGCCTCTGTGGCTGCTTTTTCTCTCAGGTCATGCATGCTCGATTTCAAAAATGAGCATGTGCGGCCTGAGGGGAAAATCAGCCGCTTGGAAGGCAATGTGGCAGACTGTGAAGAAGAACAGCGCTGGAGAAAGATATCTTCTGCTGGCTGGCTAGCTAGCAGGGCTCCTCCCCCTCCCGAACCTCCACCAGCCTGCTGTGTCTGCTCCTCCGGGTCCTCCCCAGCCTCCAAGGGGGGACCTGGCGCTGGAGTTCTCTACCTCCTGCTCCTGTTGGGACACAATCACCCGGGTCCCCCTTGGAGGCCTGGGCCCAGGGAATTTTTCTCTCCCCCTCCCCCCTCGGCGGCCCTGAATAAAGGAAGGATGTTCTAGGAAACAATAATAATCCAAGAAGCAGGGAAGGGATGTTAGGTAAATAATCTAAACAAGACTCCAGAGGTTAATGAAGAAAGAAGGGTTTATTGCCACAAAAGGGTTCAACGGACTCGAAACGGTCCCATGTTTCGGCAAAATGCCTGCTTCAGGAGGCAAAGTCTCCCTGTATAAACCAAGCACATTGTTCTCCCAAGAGAGAGATAAAGGTGGCACAAAGCCACTATCGCTATGGTTCCCGTGCTTTTTGAGCAGACTTTTTGGCGTTTCACATTCTGGTTGCAGAATTTTAAGAATCTATTTATAATCTCTGGATTTTTCATTCATAATGTTTTTCACTGAATATCATAAACCACTTTCCTTTGTTGCATAGAATTCTTGAAAATAAAGGCAAGGCTAAAAAAAAAAAAAAAAAAAAAAAATTATCCAGAAAATGCTTTTCATATTTAACAGGTTTTAGAACACACTTGTTCAAATCTTATATGCCCTGTTAGCAGATTTCATCCAATCAAATCATTTCGTGTTTTGTGCCACCAAAGTACGTCAAGATTCTACTATCAGCTACAGAAATTTACCAGATTTGTGGGAGGGTAATGTTATAAACCTTTTTGTGCAATAAATTGCTTTTTTACTTGCCTAAAATGCCCTTTATAAATACTACTACTACTTAACATTTCTAGAGCGCTACTAGGGTTACGCAGCGCTGTACAAATTAACGAATAAGGACGGTCCCTGCTCGGAAGAGCTTACAATCTAAAGGACGAAATGTCAAGTTGGGGTATATGAGATTTCCTGAGAAGAGATGTAGTGATTAGGTGCCGAAGGCGACATTGAAGAGGTGGGCTTTGAGCAATGATTTGAAGATGGGTAGGGAGGGGGCCCGGCGTATGGCCTTTATAAATTTGGTCATACCTAAAAATACATAATGTACAAACCACTGGACGTTTGTAGAGGAGGCACGCTCAGCAGAGGAGTTTGGGCACAGCCCAGGTGAAGTCATGATTTACATATCTAATATAATAAAACGCACCGTGAACGTTCTGAAGACAACGTTCTGAAGTCACTCAAACACTTCCTGAAGGGTTCGTGGATTCATGGTGTGAAGCCACCCAGCCGTCTCTGCCCCGCCCTCGCGTCAAACGTCATGACGTCGAGGGCGGGAAAAAAAAACAAACAAACTGATCACACCCATGCACGGTACGTTTTAGTATATTAGATTTACCTCCGTGGTGGCGGTTCCGGCAGCGCAGCGTCAGGGAAGGAGGCGGCGCTCCTGACATCTCTAGCCTTCCCTTCGCTGTGTTCCGCCTTCTTCTGACGTCAAGGATGACGTCACAAGGAGGCGGAACAAAGCGAAGGGAAGGCTAGACGTCAGGAGCGCCGCCTCTTTCCCTGACGCTGCGCTGTCGGAACCGCCACCACGGAGGTAAATTTAAAAAGAAAAACAAAAGAAAAGGGATGTTGGGGGGAGAGAAGAGGGTGGGCAGTAAAGTTGAACAATGGGAGCAGGAGGGCAGGGGAGAAACGACAGCATGGATGCGAAGGGGGGGGGGGAGAAGAGGGCGGGCCAGGCTGGGACATGGGAGAGAGAGGAGCATGGATGCGAGGGGGGGTCATGGAAGGAAGAGAGGGGAATTGCTGGAAAAGGAAAAATGGAGGGGGCAGGGGACAGAGGAGCATGGATGAGCATGGATTGGGAGGGCAGGCCTCAGGGAGAGAGGGAAATTGCTGGAAAGGGATGAATGGAGGGGGCAGGGGACAGAGGAGCATGGATGGGCATGGATTGGGAGGGCAGGGCTCAGGGAGAGAGGGGAATTGCTGGATAGGGATGAATGGAGGGGACAGATGGGCATGGATGGATATGGATTGCAGGGCAGGGCTCAGGGAGAGAGGGGAATTGCTGAATAGGGATGAATGGAGGGGGCAGGTGACAGAGGAGCATGGATGGGCATGGATTGGGAGGGTAGGGCTCAGGGAGAGAGGGGAATTGCTGGAAAAGGATGAATGGAGGAGGCAGGGGACAGATGGGCATGGATTGGGAGGGCAGGGCTCACACTCTCTCTCTCATATACAATGTCTTTCTGACTCTCACTCTCACACACTCTGTCTCACACTATATCACATTCACTCTCTATGTGCCACACAGTCACTCACACACTCGCTTGGTCTCATACACTCACTCTCACAGAGAATCTGTGTCTCACACACACTCTCTCTCTCATTCTCATACACACACTCTCTCTCACACTGTGTCTCACATACACACTTGCACACACTCTCATTCTCACACACACACTCTCTCACAAACACACTCACACCCAGACTCACTCTCTCTCACACACACACACTCACACTTTCACTCTGTCTCTCACACAGTCACTCTCACATACACTCTCACAAACATACACACTCCGAGGAAAACCTTGCTAGCGCCCGTTTCATTTGTGTCAGAAACGGGCCTTTTTTACTAGTATATTTTATAAGACTATATATGTTGTTTATTACACACTAATATTTGCATATGCTTCCACAATCTAGGTGCTATTGCTGCAAGAGTCGTGTTTTTTTTTTTAAGACACGGGCTAAGAATAGGAACCTTCCCGCCCTAATTAACCTAAACATTTATAAAATTACCCTCAAAAAGAATGAAAAGTCTTCCTCCTTCCAATCTCCTTTTATTTATTTCAGCTTTTCAGAAAGGGTTGAAACTTCTATTCACTAGACAAACTCAAAATACTAAATTACTGTCAAACATAAATACATGTTTTCCACATCGTTTGACTGATCATGCTTTCAGGAATTTACTGAAATTGCTCCAATCATCTTACCCACTTCTATCTCTAGAAATATCAAATTATATTTTCTCTTACAACTGTCATTTAAAATTTTCCCACAAGGTTCTATGTTATGTTAAGTCTGCCAACTACTTACAAATGTTTCAAAAGAAAACAATCTTCAACATAAAGTATCCAAATATCTCTCGTTGCCCTACACCTAACCTAGGATGGTTTTATTTCTCCACAATGTGCTTTCCTCTTGCTACCCACAAGCAGCAAGATGAGAACAGCTTATAACGGGGCCACCACAAGTGTGCCGGTCTGAATTCCACCCCTGGCCACCCCAAGGCAATAGGGGGTTAGGTGTCTTGCCTAAGGCCACAAGGATCCACTATGGGCTTTGAACCTGGGCCCTTTGGTTCTTAGCCTGTTTTTCTAACCCAATACGTTATATCAGTTCCTTTGTACTTTTAAAAGCCGGGAATCACTCTTGATTCATTTAACATTTTGGAGCTTCTTGATAATGAGCTCCGATAGAAATGTTGAGTTAATTTTAGTTTTAATGTCACCACTAAGGGAAGAAAGATTTTTTTTTTAACTTTGTTGTTTGAATGGTCAGTCTCCCCTCCCCCCACCTGCAGTACAAAGGCTAGTCATGGTAGAAGCAAAACTTGGCTTCACTTTCATCTTCTTTCCCTCTCTGTGCTCTCCTCATTCTTCAAGCAAGCTCTCCATCTTTCTTTCCTACCCCTCATTCTCCCACCCAAGCTTCTATTTTGCTAATGTATCATAGCCTTTGTCATGGCACACCTTCATCTTCCCAATACCTCCCCCTCCCCCACATGACATTCTTTGCCCTTCCATCTCCTACTACTTGGCATTTCTTCCCCTCCCCTCTCAAATCATATCTCCTCCTCCCAAATCCCTTCCCCATCACAGCCCATTTCTCTGAAGCTCCATTACTCACTATTTTCCCTTTAGAGCTTTCAGACACTTCCAGCCCTTTACAACCACTTTCATCTCCCTTCACCCCTTTGTAGCCCCTCTACTCCTTCCCATAACTCCACTCCCAGCCTCTTGCCCACCCCCATTACCCAGCTCCTCTTCCCCTTACAACTACTATCTGCCTTTTCCAGCCCTTCAAAGCAGAATGGTCCCTCATCAGAAACCCTTTTCAGAGGCAGATGCATCAAGCAAACGTTAAAAAATCTAAATCATTAAAGTCCCTAACGATTTTTAAAAAACAAAGAATGCACCAAAACAACAAGTCACACATGCTCGGATCGGTATTGAAAAGTACAATGTATCAAAGAATCACAATACACGTCGGTAATCGGCCCCTAGATCATGCGCAGAGCAGCCAAGCGTTGTTAGCTGCTCTGCGCATGCCACAAACAGTCAAAGCACAAGCACATGGCTCCCAAATCAAAACAAAAATAAAAAATAAAAAAAAAGGGTCGGGAGGGGGCAAAGGCACTCGTCAGGAGCGTCCTGTATGGCCGTCCTTGCCCCCCCCCCTCCCACTTCCCCCTGCATTATAAATTTAAGCAAAACATACCGTTAGCAGCTCCGGCCCCCCTCCCTTCCTCACTACTCTGTCTCCCCTCATCTCCGCCTCCCAACATTCTCCGCCATGTGCCCCGCCCCCCTCTTGGGGTCGTCACCACCATTCCCCCCCTCCACCGGGCCCCCCTCCCTCTTACCAGGCCCGTGCAGCGCCTCTCTCCTCTGTCCGAAGGTGCTGCACGGGCAAGAAGAAAAGCTGATGCCTGTGTTCGCACAGCTTCGGTCGCGTGTCTCTATCCTCCTGGGCCTGCCCCCGTCTGACGTCAGTAACCTACGTAGGTTACTGACGTCAGACAGGGGGCAGGCCCAGGAGGAGAGAGACGCGCGACTAAAGCTGTGTGAAGACAGGGTTGAAGAAAGGGCTTCCAGAGGCAGGGGTTTGAAGACTGCCAACATACTGAGGTGGGAATTAGGAGATTACATTTCCAATTGAGTTTAATTTCAGACTTTCTTCTGTTATTGAAATGCGTGGGCTGTTTGCCAGACAGCAGCAGAGAGACGTGGAGTCTGACTTCCTAACGCTATCCCAGAGCCTAAAAAAATGAAGACATCTCTTTGTTACCTCTGGATTTCTCTTCCATGGGGACATTTTGAAAGCTTATTTAAGAAATATTTTTGAACTCCTTGGGGCCGGTAGAGGCTTCTGTTTATGGATTGTGCCTTTCAGTTTCCTTTTGACCAATCACAGCACTTTTAGCTCTGCTAATGCGCTGGGATTGGCTCACAGTTTGTTTTTTCACTTTACGATTTTTCCTGGCACAGAGCTGTCCAAATGAGAGGTACAGACCTCTCGTTAGATTTCCTGCCTTTTTCCTGCGTAAAGGCAATCGGAAAAGGTTAGTGCATCTCGTTTCAATGGGGTTTGTACACAAATTGCTCATCTGCATTCCGTTTTCGTTAGCTGCTAGCTTCCTCGGTAAAAGCCCTTTGATGCATGCAACGGATCAAAATTTCCTTGTTGGAGGGTCCTTAAAGGCTCATTAAGCTTTAGTGCATCTGCCTCTCAATCCCCTTCACCCCCTTCCTAGACTTCTCTATTCCTCTCCTTACAGCTCCACCCCCTGCACATATCCCTCACCCAGGCCTTCTCCCCTTTACATCTCTATTCTGTTTGTTCCAGCCTTTCACAGCAGAACTCTCTCTCCTAGGCAGTGCCCATTTCAATTCACTTACCCCTTCCTATTCCTCTCCCTACAGCTCCACTCTCAGCTTGTCCACATCACCCTGCCTCTCTCTTACAGCTCCTTTCTGCCCCTTCCAGTCCTTCACAACAGAATTCTACCCCTCAGTTCCCTTCACCCCTTCCTAGCTCCCTCTATTCTTTTCCCCTGCTGCTCCAATTACAGCCTCTGTGCTCATTATCCTGTTTCTTTCCCCCTTATAACTGCTTTCTTCCACCAGATAGACATAGCATTATTCTCTCCCAGCCAGTAACCCCTTCCTAGCCCCCCTCTATTCCTACAGCTCCACTCCTAGTGAAAGTCTCCATCACTCAGCTTCTCTTCCCCTTATAGCTGCTTTCTGCCACCTCCAGCTCTTCCCAGCCTGTAATCCCTTTTAAACACCTTTAACCCTTCCTTGTTCCTCTACTCCTCTCCCAGTACTTGTCTTTTTTTAACCTTAAATGCTGAGTGTATTACTGTGGTAACACATGTAAAATTGTCATGCTAATATAGTCATGCGACTCAGTCTCATTTCCTTTTCTCAGTGTCTATCTGCTGTCATTCTCCTTCCCCACTGACAGTTGCAGGCAGGATGTGCCTGTACCTTTGATTACAGACACGGAGATTTTACTACAGGTGACAGTATGAGCCTATCTGGACCATTATTTGGGCTGCAGGCAGTGGGTGGAACTTGCCGCCATATTGAGTGACCCCACACATTCGCAGACACTATTGAAAACAGTGTGAGGTTTATATTGTTTTAGTAAACCTCCTTGGGTTCTGCATTCTTTTTGTTAGGAGGGGATGAGGGGATTAAAAAAGTTTTTTTTTTTTTTGGGGGGGGGGGGCTATATTCAAAATGTGTTTGCCAGTGCTCCAGAGCTTTATTTACAATGCTGTACTGTACTGACTGTACATTTGTCCTTTAGATTGTAAGCTCCTTTGAGCAGGGACTGTCCTATGTTAAATTGTACAGCGCTGTGTAACCCTAGTAGCGCTTTAGAAATGTCAAGTAGTAGTAGTAGTAGTAGTAGTAGTGTACTGTGGATTTCAGATGCTGCGCTATATGCCTTATTTTTGCTTTTGATGACAAAGAAATGTCTATATAAAACCAATAGCAAATGCTTATGACTGCCTATATGTGTGTGAGGGTTTTTTTGACAGCTTTTTTAAAATTTATTTGAAAGCTTCCCATACATACATACACACATATACATACATATATATCATGAAATAAAATAAACAGCATAAAAAATTAGTCAGCGTTTAGCTATAAACTGAATGCCCAGAAGAAACAAGCTTCGAAACGGATGAGATGCCACACACTGAACTGAAGGCAAGAAGAAGCAGGTAGGAAAGTGTTTAGGTGGCAGTAAATGAAGGCAGCATCTCAGCTAAGAAGTTAAAGATGTTTTCTCTTTTTTGTACCTATTCTTGTGTTTGCAGAGGCAGGCATTTGGATTTTTCTTCTCGGTAACTGTTAGCTGATTGTTTAAAATACACCAATATGGCAGCAGCAGCCCAAGGGAGATGGCTTCAGGTTTTTGACATCATGCTGTCTCCTTGGTTATAGCAGTTTCCTCCTCCCCCTGAAGTCCACCATTCAGACACAGCCAACCAATAGGTTGCAAAGCTCTCCCTCCCTCATGTAGCCCATTCGTCGGACATTCCAGTCAACAGGCTATAGGGGAAGGTGGGGGCATTATCTGGGATACACAAGCACTTTCTGCCTTTCTTTCCTGCTCTACAGCATTAAGATTTCTGCTCTAATTGTAATAAAGTATAGCATAAAAATATTGGGGGGGGGGGGGGGGGGGAGGCACCCATACAGCTGACAACCATACACATATACATTGTGAAATCAGCACCTATACATAGGGTTACTATATGTCCGGATTTACCCGGACATGTCCGGGCGTCCGGACGGGTTTTGCCTGTCCACCCGTTTGTCCGGATTTCTGGATAAACGGGCGGGCGGGCCTATCCTAGCTCCCCTTACTTATTATCTACTACCCTGGTGGTCTAGTGACCTCTTCGGGGCAGGAAAGAGCCCCCTCTTTCCTGCCTGGAGCGCTGCCCTTGCCCTGCATCCTGTTGCTGTGACGTCTCGGGATTCAAAATGGCCACCGAGAGTTGAAGCGGTCTCCCGAGACTTCAACTCTTGGCGGCCATTTTGAATCCCGAGACCGTCACAGCAACAGGATGCAGGGCAAGGACAGCATTCCGGGCAGGAAAGAGGGGGCTCTTTCCTGCCCCGAAGAGGTCACTAGACTACCAGGGCAGTAGATAGTAAGTAAGGAGAGGGGAGGGGAATATGTGACGGGGGGGGGGGGGGGGGGGCCAGGATGCAAAACGGGTGGGGCAAGGGCGGAACATGTGTCCTCTTTTTGAGAGGCCAAAATATGGTAACCCCTACCTATACATATAGATACCAGTGCTTACAGATACAAAGTTCTGCTCACTTTTTACACATGTAACATTTCAAAAAAGAATGCTCTGGCTATACATGCTGACAACTACATGTATACTCCTGCTCATCCTCATACATATTTTAGAAAAAGCTCTGCATTCAGAAGAACCTTTTGTAAACTACTGGGGGAAGTGTGATTGATCTGGTCTGTATGTTCCATTTACCACATAGAAGCCCTGTGCAAAATGAGTCTTCAAGAATTGGACATGGTGAGTATATCAGATATAAATAGAATTAAAGAGCATATGTTTATATTACTGAATCTTTAAGAAATACAATGAATGTGCTGCTTGTTAATGTCTAAGCAAATAATTTGCTTTTGTTACTATCTGGTGTAACATGCATTTTCAGCTACTAAAAAGGGGTCACATTGGAAAAAAGGTTTGGGGAAATCCCATCTTAGGGAATACAATTGGGAAATCAAAGTCCCTGCATGCATGATCCAAAACCGGATCAACCCCATCTGCTGAATCTGGAGCCAGCTGGCAACACTTGGAGCATCCTACTTCCCATTCTCTGCACTGAATAATGTGTACTATATTCTTTCATTCTTAGCTAGATGATTTACTTTTTCCCTGATCTCAAAGCCTGAAATACTGTATTTTTGTATCATTTATAAAACACTAGTAAAATATGCCCGTTCCTTGCGCAAATGAAACGGGCGCTAGCACGGTTTCCTTCCGAACCTCCTCCCCTCCCTACTCACCCCTTTGGTGTTCTGAAGGCACTGACCGCCATTGTTGCGGACCTCGGCACGCCACCTTCAATCTGCTGAGTCGTTGGTTGTGAAGCCACTGACGCCATTGCTCCGCCCTCGCCGTCATCATGTTTGACGCGAGGGCGGGGCCCAAACACTGTTTTCGGTGGCTTCACCACCACAAAGTTTTCGAACCGGAAGGAAGTGCCCGGAGGACCTGACAGTGACGTCAGTGTCCTCAGAATTTTGAGGGTGAGTTTTATTATATAGGATCTTAATCTGTAATAATCCGCTGCTTGTGCTGAAGCACGTCATGCAATATTTCACATGGAACAATGGGCCTGAAGACTGCCTTCCATGTTTCTCTGCAATCTGTGCATTAAGTGCCAAATAAACAAATATGTCTAGTATGGAGGGCTAAGTCAAATTTAGGGGCTCTTACTATGATGCGCTAAGAAATGGGCTTAGCGCACCCTTATGCGTGTCTTTTGTGTGCAATAAGCCTATTTCTATTGTGGCCGTGAAAAAGCCTGCTTTGTATTTGTTTCGTTTATGGCTGTGCACTGTTACCACTAGCATATGGTCATAAAAAAAACTAATGCAGGAACCCTTACTGCCTCCTATCTAGAATCTTACACCTTTTTCTGTAGTAGCTCAGGGCATAGGCGCTGACTCCGTGGGTGCTCGAGCACCCCCAATATTTCACACAAAGGAAGTTCGTTCCCCCCCCCTCTCCGAGTTCCAGGGTCCCCCCTCCCTTTGAGTTCCAGGCCCTCTCCCTCCGAATTTTAAAAGTTATCTTGACTTACCTCGTCGGGGTTACGGCAGCCGGCAGCAGCGGTAAAAAGCGTGCAGGCTTGGCACTTACTTCAGTTTTCCCTTCTCTCTCAGCTCTGGTCCCCGCCCTCATTTCCTGTTTCCACAAGGGTGGGACCAGAGCTGAGAGAGAGAGAAGGGAAAACTGAAGTAAGCGCCAAGCCTGCACGCTTTTTACAGCTGCTGCCGGCCGCTGTAACCCCGACGAGGTAAGTCAACATGACTTAAAATTCGGAGGCAGGGGGCCTGGCACTCGAAGGGAGGGAGGGACGATGACCCTGGAACTCAGGGGGGGGGGATGACCCCGAAACTGGGAGGGAGCGGGGGATGACCCCGAAACTGGGAGGGAGGAGGGCCGGGGGGAGAGGGAAGGGGGAATGCACCACCTGTTAAAAACAAATTCAGCACCCTCAATCATTTTGAAAAGTTGGCTCCTATGGCTCAGGGTGAGTTACATTTAGATACACTGGCATTTCCCTGTCCCTGGAGGGCTTACTAAGTTCATACTCGAGGCAATACAGGGTTAAGTGACTTGCCAGAAATCACAAGGAGCAGCAATGGGATTTGAACCAGCAACCTCAGGATGTCAAGAGAAGTGCTCTAACCACTAAGCCACGCCTTCACTCTGCAATAACCAGGTAGTGTGAACTAATGTTCATGAGCTAACTGATTACTGTTTCCACACCCACTCTCCACCTGGCACACCCCCTCAAAAAACTTGCAAAAAAATGCCAACAGTAATACTGGATGATTTAGCACATCCTGCATTAAGCCATTTTTGCTGTATTAGGTGCACATTAGCACCTAACACAGCTTAGTAAAAGGGCCCCTTAAAAATACAGAAACCACTTCACTTTCATATTCAGAAGATAATTCTACAAGCCATATGTATGTGTAAATGGGCTCATGAAATTAGGTCATGACTAAAAATGCAAGCACGGTAAACTGGCACATACCTGAACACCAGGCATGCTCCGTGTGGGTTTTTGGGCGTAGCATGGACAGAGTTTTGATTTATATGCGTATTCTATGTACAAATATATACACCAGCTCTCGAGCAGGTGTAATACCTGCACCTTCAGTTTAGGTACAATTCCTGCAGGATTTATGCTAGTATTTTATGAAGACAGACATCTGTCAGTGCAAAAAATAGGCATCTTCCTGCTCTATTATCCAAGGTACCCCTGGGCTTAAGGTAATTTTTAGTTGAGCCCAAGACAGACCAAAAGAACTCTTCTTAGTAGTAAAGAAAAACATATTCCTACCGTTCAAAGCAAACCAAAATTTTGCATTCTATTAATTGCAGCAGCAGCAGCAGCCAGTTTGCTGAACATTCTAAGGATATGACTGTGCTCACATCCGCCAAGAGCTTGAAGGTAATTGTTGATATAAAACTTACTTTTTGCACGGGCTTTTAATCTACGATTTTAATTTCCTCGTTTATTTAGACTTTTTAAAATTATTTGATGGGAGAAGATATTTATTTATTGTTTTATGCTGCTTTAGTTTTATTACGTGTTTTGATTACATTTTAATTTGGTTTGTTTAATGCACCGAGCATTGTATGGAAAACTAACTATAAAAATGGACTAAATTAGAAGCAAAAATGACTCGATATATTTATTTGGATTTATTTACTGCCTTTTTGAAGGAACTCACTCCAGGCTGTTAAGACTCCCTTCATTCTCTTTGATAAGAACAAATATTAGGTCATAAAAAACAGCCATCAAGCCAGGCCTACAGCCTCCAACAGCAGCTAATCCAGCTCAAAAGTACCTGACAGGATCCTAAAGAACAAATTCAACTCTTCCTGCCCATACCTAGCAGAGGTGTAAGCCAGAAATCCATTTTTTTTTTGGGGGGGGGGGGGGGGGGTTCTAAGGGTGGCCTGAGGGGGCCAGGTATTCTCTCCTCTTCCCCCCGCTGCCACATTAAATTATACCTTTGCCGAAGACGTCTCCTACCTGCCTGTGCTGCCAGAGCAGGGCTCAAATTGGTGGTGTACTTCAGCCACCAAAGTTGGCACTCCCATGCATGCTCAGTTCAGCCGCTGAACTAAGCACGTGCAAGAGCCAGCATTAGCAGCCAAAGTGCGACTGTTGAATTAAGTGCTGCTCAGACAGCAGTGGATGAACTTGTGCAGGAGGCATCTTTAGGTGGCAGGGCTTGGCATCCCCACCAGCCGTTAAAACAGAGGGGGCCCAAGCCAAAGGTGAGAGGGCCCCCCATGGCTATGCCACAGATACCCAGGGATAAGCCATAGCTTTCCCTAGTCTACCACTGAAGCAGACCCAAGACAATTTAAGTGGGTGAGCTTTCTTAGGTCGGTCATGATATTTCTTTATGGGGCTGCATATGGCTGTTTCAGCATAAGTAAACTCTTTTGGAGCATGTTTTCATTCACGTTCTGTCAAGGACATAAGGCAGCTTAGGGACTGAGGAAAGGAGCAGGACAACCCTCAAATTACAAGTAGCACACCCGAAAACAACAGTAAAAGAAAAACAGAAGTAGAATCATTTAGGAGCATTGATCCTAGAGTCAAACATAATTGAGATAGAGGTAAAAGGGAAAGGTAAAATATGAGAGGGGAAATGGGAGCTATATAGAAAATCATTCACATAAGGGAAAAAACAAAGGAGGGGGTTGGCCACATAGGGACAATATGACAAACAAAACTGACAAATGGAACGAGGTATACAAATAAAGGAAAGGGTAAAGAAAAAGAATGGAAAAAATATTTAGTTGCAATGAGTTTTTTTTTTTTTATTTAAACAGAAGCTTTTGCATTTGAAGCCTTTCAATTTATAGAAACGCTAAATGTGGGGAGGTTTGCCATTAAGCATTCAGTCCCAAACTGTCGTGGTGTAACCTCAGCAGCCTGGAGCTCCAGCAGATGGGAAACTAAATTGTTAAGCGCTATTCTGATTTTTTTTTTTTTAGACAACTGCCCAGACAATCATAGATCTGAAATATGCACTCTACTGTTCCAGTTTCTGCATCTAGCAGTCTTAATTCCTATAGCTCTCTTCATAGCAATACATGGCACAACATTCAAACGTTACGCTTTCTGCTCTACTCCGTTTGTTTTTCCCTGAATCTAGTCTTCCGCACATCTCTCAATTTACATTTCTTAACACAAAATTTCATTGCCAGATGTCAGCCCTCAACACAAAGTTTAAATTCTAATCTAATTTCTTGCCACTTCCTCCATAGTAACTGCTCCCCTCCACATGGTGTCATTAGCAAGATAACACACACAGTTGGGCCTTCTGCCCAGGCTTATTACACAGATAAAGAAGATCAATTACAGTGTACTGCAGAAGCCTTCTGAAAAATTCACTTCTATTTGGTGACTTCTGAACTTATATCTACTGTTCTTTTTGTCTGCTAAATTTGGATCGCAAATTCTTTCCTATCTTTGTCTTCTGTTTCAACTTGAATTTTTTTTAAAATATCTTTATTGACACCAGAAACATCACGAGAAACATGGCAAGTACAGACCAATAAGCAGAAAGTAAACAAGACTAAACATTATTGCTAATTTTCATTAATAGTGACAAGAGAAAAAAATAAAAAAAATATGGCAGCTAGTACAGCATGTAATTTGTGTTTATTCAGCCTATGGTCCAGTTGGTTACCATGTATGGTTCTCAGATGCAACTTCTGTTCTAAGAAGCAAAGACTGTGGATACTGCATAGGAACGGTTTAAAACACACCCCCAACCTTCCCCCCCTAAATAGGGGAGGAAAACACGAACCCACAGAGTCTATATGTGGCACCTAAAGTTGCATGCGCAAATGTGTCAGTGTTGACAAATTGCATAGGCAACTTAATTGGTTAATAAGCCAATCAGTACTGATAATTGACCACTAACAAGCAATTGGCACTAATTGGCACTAATTAGAATTTGCACGCACAACTTTGTAAGCGTATTCTGTAAAGTGGTGCATGTAAATTCTAAGGAGCGGATCTCAAAAGGGGGCAAGGGCATTCCGAAAAATTACATGAACTGTTATAGGATATGTCCAATCCACGTCTAAGCTAGACAGGGGCATTCACACCAGCTTTTAGTTGGCATAAATGGTCACACCTAAATTTTAGTTGCGGGAATAGGTGCTACACACGTTCTATAAACCGCACCTAACTTTAGGTGCGGTTTATAGAAAAGAGCTAAACACAGTTTCTCAGAGCTGATTTATTTTTGGCACCATATATAGAATTCACCCCAAAGTGGGGTTCAAGGTGAGTTATGGATTTCAAAGACAGCTGCAGTGTATAGCATTGAGTGCAGATGCTGCAATGGACATCTTAAATAAAATAAAATGTGTATGTAGTTTAATCAGTGATCACACACACAGTGTCTGGAAAGGGATGCAAAATAAGTCCAAGAATACTATAATGCCTTTATCACTCCATGGTGTGATCTAACCTTGAGTATTGCATTCAATTCTGGTCGCCATATCTCAAGAAAGATACAGCGAAAGAAAAGTGACCAAAATGATAAAGGGGATGCAACTCTCCCTTTCTTTTCCTTCAGCTTGAAAAAGAGACAGCTAATGGGGGATACGATTGAGGTGTGTAGAACGCTAAAAGTGAATCGATTTTTCACTCTTTCAAAAAGTACAAAGACCAGGGGACACTAAATGAAATTACACAGAAATACTTTTAAAACAAATAGGGTGAAATATTTTTTCACTCAAAGAATAGTTAATGTGGTAACAACAGCTAGTCCTAAAGGACAAGTCCATACTAAATGGACTTGGGAAAAATCCATAATTCCAGGAATAACAAGGTTTAAAAAAAAAAAGAGGTTCGGACAAGTTCCTGGAGGAAACGTCCATAGTCTGTTATTGAGATGGACATGAGGGAAGCCACTGCTTCTACCAGGATGGGTAGCATAGAATGTTACTTCTAATTAGGTTTCTGCCAGGTACTTGTGACTTGGATTGGCCACTGTTGGAAGCAGGATACTGCACTACATGGACCATTGGTTTCACCCGGTATGGCTATTCTTATGTTCTTATGGAAGTTAAGAACTTGGAGACTTAAATTTTGTATTGGAACTGTATTTCATTCAGGTTGGAGGAATATTGATATTAAGGAGTTTGTTTTGTACCTAGTGTTTTTATTGTCTTAACTATTATGTAGGTATGTTTTTTCTCTGCCAAGAAAAATTGAGATTATGTATAATCCACATAAATAAATACTGGAATGGGCCCCACTCCTGACCTTTTCCTCCTCTTCATTAGCCTCTTGGGTAGATGACTAAGATCCTGCATACTACATTTTTACTCTTTACTGGACTGCTTTGGTGAAGAAGCCTCAGGATCCTCTCTAGACTAGTTTTTATGAAGGTTAACTGAAAAGTAACGCCTCCACCTCCGTAACTTTTGTTTAAATGGAGATATGAAGAATAAAAAAAGAAATAATGCTTGAAACTTGCTTTTTTTATTACATGTATTTAACTTTTCTACAGTCACCATTATTCACCACACATTTCTGCCAATGATGGAAATTTTAAAAGCCGTTGTGAAAGAACTGCACATCTTGTCTCTTCAACCAACTGCTCACAGTTCTTTCCACCTCTTCATTTGGGTCGAAAAGATGGAAATATGGGCTGTATAGCAGATTGCGTAAGAGTGAGAAGGGTGTCTTGGCTACAACCACAGAGTCAAAATTCTCAACACACTAAATGGCATACTGCCAACACAGACTCCCCCAAAATCTCCACTAACATAACCTCAACACTTTCAATTAATAGAAGGATGCAACAAATATCACACATTAACGAAACCAATGAAAAAAAAATCTTCTCTATACAGTCTCATCCCACCATATTTAGTATCTGTACTATATTACACCATGGATAATTAAAGACATTCAAAAGTAAAATTAAGAACTACCAGACCTTGCACCAATTCAAACACATTTTACAAGCACAGCCACCAAATGGGACCCAAAGAAAAACAATTTACAAGCAATTTTGCATACTGCTGAAATGAGAAGAGTGCCTCAGCTCTCAGACCCCCATTCTCCGCGGATATGCCACATTTCCAGGATTGACTTAAAACCATTGAGAATAAATGGCTGGCAGCACAGTGCTTTGACAAATATTTGAATTCAGCAATCTTTTCCAGTACTTGCAACAGTTTTTCTGCTCGAGTAAGGAAGCATCTAACAGGATTATGGGATCATTTCATATGCGATACATTGAGTACAGGCAGCAATGACATGAGGAGAATAACTTACAGCACCATGGAGGCCATAGGAGCCGACTCTGTGGGTGCTTGAGCACCCCCCAATATTAAGAAAATTCCTTGTGTGCATACAGGGAGGGGTTATTTCCATTGGGCTTAGCGCCCCCAATAATTACGAAAAGTTGGCTCTTATGGTGGAGGCGTATTTTCAAAGCACTGACCTTACAAGTAACTTTGTAAGTCTAAGTGCTTTGAAAATGAGCCCCATAGTATCTTCAAAGTGCATACACACAAATGCAGTAAAACATTAAACATTTCTTACAAATAGGCTAAAAAATTAAATATTTCTTACAAATAGGCTAAAACATTGTGTGCAAATAACGCTAAAATTATCCTTTTGGGATTCTACCAGGTACTTGTGACCTGGATTGCCCCTGTTGGGCAATGCTTATGTACAGCTTCTAAACAGCAAAGGATTTCTATTTTCAATTTAGTCTGTGTTTCCAATTCAAGTACAGTAGGTGGATCCTTGCCCTAGAGGGCTTAGAATCAAAAGGATGGAGTTAAATACACGCCATCGTGTATTAATGCCATTAACATATATCACTAATAAACAGGTTCTGCAGCAAAGAAGGGGCTCTGATAAGTAATACATCAACATCAGCCTTAAGTTTATACTTAGGCAATAAATGGTGGTGACTTTCTCAAAGCCACAAGAAGCAAGAATTGAACTTGGCTTCCCTAGTTCTCAGACTGCTGAAATGACCACTAGACTACTCCTCAAAACAAAAGAGAAAGTCGAGCCCAATGGTTGAATGGCAGTGTGGTGCAGGAAGCCCTGATCCAGTGCTGGAATCAAGCTCCACTCTTTGGGACAGCCTGATCTGAAGCTGCTGTGGAAACCACACTCACAGCCCCTGTCCTTGTACAAGGGCATTTGCTGTTCAGACTCTGGGTTAAAACATGCAAGCCTCTAAGGGCATCACTGTCTGTGACTGGGGTCAAGGATGCTTGCTGTGACAGCTGGGTTGGTGAGAAAAGGAGCGAGCTTTAAAGGGGCAAAAAAAAAAAAAAAAAAAATCTCCCAGGGAGCTGAAAATGACCCATGGAATCACTGCCTTAAAGGAGACCATTTCAAGCAGCAGGAGGAAATGGCTAGCTCAAAAAGGAAACAAAAAAAAATAATTAAGGGAAGAGAGAAAAGTCTAGACATCAGACTGCATGGCTGACAGATCTCAATGTACATCAGAAGGGAGGGAGAAAGTTATGACAAGGCCACTCACCCTCTCTCAATATGGAAAAATGATTTTTGAGGCTTAGAAGGGGAACCCCAGTAGCAAAGCTGAGTAAGTTATAAAATAGGCAACATTTCCAAGCCTATTTCAAAGATGACTCCCAAAATGTTAAGAACCTTTTTTTGTGCCCTCCCCACCCCACGAAGATGTCTGCTTTAGAATGTTAAATGACAAGCTGGGGGCTTGTCATCCTCATTCCCCACATTGGTAGCGGGCACCATGCTGTAGGTTTAACATCTTTATCAATGCTGCCTGTCACAGATTTGAAATATGAAGATGGAAACTGATTATATTGTTCAAGTGGGATTTTTCTTTTTTGAAACACATTATCCGACCTCAGCATGCGTATTTGACAATGGTATGAAACAGATACAAGGAGACAAAATAATGATTAGAGACGTGGAAGGATTACACTGACAATTAGCAAAAATTTCAACAAATATGCAAATCCTTGACACTACTTTTGCTGGCAGCTCACACAGATGAAAAGCACATGTGCAAGCCACTTTTAGAAAAGGAAAGCAAACCCTCTAATCTCCTCCTCACCCTGTCAGTGAGTTAATGGTCATTACCACAAAGTGATTTTTATATCATCAAGGAAGTCAGGGCTTCATTGGTGCTTGTCAAAGGTAATGAGGAGGTTCAACGCTGCAATTAAGTCAGCACCGTACAAATTTGCAGTTGTACAGTAGTTTCAGCTCCAACTTTTCACTTGCGCTAAAATAAAATAGGCTATTGAGTACAGGAGGAGGATTCTCACTCCATGATTCCAGCCTGGGAGAACATGGCAATTTTGTATGTACTCATTCTTCCCTCCTCCTAGAGTTAGGGGAGGAAGGGAATGAAAGCACCCACACCCCCCTAAGAAATATCGAAGCAATACAGGAAACTGTTAGCACTGAGTTATTTCCTGAGCATAATAGCTCAGGGAAGGTTCGACATATGTTTTGACTCAAGATTACCAAAAATTCCTCGTCTAGGCTGCTCCACTTTATCAGCATGGAGGGTTCCAACCTGCTCGTGTCGGCAGGCAAACTATTAAAGCTTCAAAACAAAATCTCACAGGGCTTGTTGTCACAAAGATTTATTCTCTTCTTCTATATTTAAAGAAATACAATATCTAAAATAATTTAAATCACCAGGGAAAGCAAGCCTGAAAGAAAGAGCAGGAAAAACACTCAAGTGTGTAACACATCAGTAAGTAGAAGTGACACTTCAAGACAAAGCATTTAGAGAGGACTTAAATACCTCAAGAGCTTTAAGTTTCCATAAAATCCAAACAAAACAAATGGAAAAAAGTTTGCATAGTGGCTTTGACCTGGGATATTTTGCACAGTCCTTACCTATTCTAAAATTTAGAACTGTTGTCCTTCCTTGTGCTTTTCTCACTCTTGTTCTATATGCTAGTGGAGCAGCATGGAATTCCAGAAGATCTCTTCGGCATGATGTAGCAACTACAGGGAGCATTAGCAGTAAATTTGAGATTCTGAGGTTGTACTTCACATACTCTGGGTTTAGATCCATTACTGCCATGGCATGCGCAAAACAAACCCACTTGAACATTGGAGTCAATATTCAAAGTGATCTGACTAGCCAAAAATGGCTCCTGGCTGGAGTCAATATTCAAAGTGATCTGACTGGCCAGAAATGGCCCCTGGATGGTTAAGTCGCCTGTTTGGGGTTAACTGCTAATTTTCAGCAACACTTAGTAATCTTGAAAATAACCACTTAGTGGTGAACCGCAGATCGGCAATTTTGGAGGCGTTCTGGGGGTAGAGTAGGCACTTGTCCGGTTAAGTGCCAAAAGTCAGCATTTAACCAGTCAGGTTAACCGCATAAATAGGATGGCATAAAAGTGAGTCCTATCTTTATGCGGTAACCCATAGCCAGTTAAGTGCTGAATACTGGACTCAACTGGTTATGGGGTAGCTGGCTCTGCAAAACCAGATATTCAATGCCGAAGCCCGGACGTGGTCCGGAATTGAATATCCAGGTTTAACCACCAGTGGCAGTCAGCAAAACGCTGTTTCTCACCGAGGCAAATCTCAATTGCACTCATTCAGAAAAATCCAATTTGGTGATTCAATGAGAAAATGTCATTGTAAAAATGCACGTTCAAAGATGCTCTTCCAATGTTTGGTATCATAAGTACCTAAGGAATACCAAGCTGGGTTAAGCCAGTGGTTCATCAAGCCCAGCATCCTGTATCAAAAAGTGACCAGTCTGAGTCACCTGGTAATACCCCAGACATCCTACATAGGAAAGCCCTTTCCACACTGCTTGCTCCCAGATGCTAGCAGTAGAGACATCTAAGTCTACTTGGCTATTTACAAAGCCACCGTCCAGAAAACGTACCCATAGCTCAGACGAACAAGTAATCATTGAAACGTTATGAATTTCCAAATTAAAGCACTCTAGTTTCTACATAAAACGTTGGTTCCCACAACTGGATCCGGAAGCACCCCAGCCAATCAGGTTTACTGGATATCCATATTGAAAATTAATGCTTCCATTGCATGAAAATCTCTCTCATGAATATTAAAATTGTGGATATCCAGAGAACCTGTTTCCAGGACTAGCTTTGGGAAGCACCAATTTAATGTGCTGTTTACTAAGTGCTAGCACAG
The DNA here is from genome assembly GCF_901765095.1 of Microcaecilia unicolor. Taxonomy (NCBI): domain Eukaryota; kingdom Metazoa; phylum Chordata; class Amphibia; order Gymnophiona; family Siphonopidae; genus Microcaecilia; species Microcaecilia unicolor. The sequence continues at coordinate 49,963,885 of NC_044040.1, forward strand.
AACTGCATTAAGGGACTCTGCAGTTTTGTTTTGTTTTTGTGGTTAGTGCATGTTAATCCATGTATTAAATGTATTTATGTGAGGAGGAATATTATGCACAGAGAATGGGCATGGAAGGAATTTTGTGGTTAGCACATTGCAATTACCATGTGCTAACTGACTAATGTGAGGTTAACCCAGGACCACTTACTACCTTTTAAACAGGAGGTGCTAACTCCAAATAAAGCACCAATGCTAATGGAATTTTTTAAAGCGGGACCTGTAAATGCAGGTGCTAGAACACACCCCAGTGGTTGCTGCATTATATTTATGGCTACCAAGCGCTAAAGTCCTGCATTAAGCCACAGGAACTGCAATTTTATTTATTACATTTATAACACACCTATCCAGACATCTAGGCGAGGTACTATAAAATTTAAAAAAAAAAAAAAAACCACAATATACACAGTCTTACAAATCAAACTCTAAAAACTCAGACCACACCCCCCAAATGCCCTAGAAAATAGCCAGGTTTTTAGCAATTTCTTGAACTGGGGAACAGATGCCAACTGGCATATAACCAATGGTAACAAATTCCACAAATGAAGACCAGCAATAAACAAAACTTGACTACGAATTTCCTCCAAAAGTACCAGATGAAAAGAAGAAATGACCAATAAATTCTGGTTTTGAGACCGTAATGCCAGAGGACAATAAGCCTGCAAACAGAGCAACACCCTGCCGCGCTTGAAACACCAATAAGGTAAAATTATGTATAATCATACCTGATAATTTTCTTTCCATTAATCATAGCTGATCAATCCATAGACTGGGTTGTGTCCATCTACCAGCAGGTGGAGATAGAGAGCAAACTTTTGCCTCCCTATATGTGGTCATGTGCTGCCGGAAACTCCTCAGTATGTCGATATCAAAGCTCCATCCGCAGGACTCAGCATTTAAGAGAATTACACCCACAAAGGGACACTCTGCCCAGCTCACCACCGCCGAAACGGGGGAGGGGAATTAACCCAGCTCATCCCCACACAAGTGGGGGAGGGGAATCCGTCCAGCTCATCCCCGCGGAGCGGGGGAGGGACACCACACCCGCCGATGCGGGGGGATCTGGCTTATCCTGCAACCGCAACCGCGGGAGGAGCTGACTGACCCTAACACCGCCGAAGCGGGAGGAACAAAGCTGCCCTACAGCCGCACGAAGCGGGAGGGAGCGCCGGCAGAATTTAAATCTCAATCCAGCCCCGTAAAACGGAGGGGAGAGGAATGCAGCAGCTCACTGTAACACAAACTCGTCTCAACTCTTGAAGAATCCAAGTGAAAGAAGAACTTGAACACGAAGTCCTCCTGAAGTAACTGAAGGCTAAACTTGAACCTAAAATTCAACCAGAATATAAACAGTACAGATATCTGGGAGGGGCTATGGATTGATCAGCTATGATTAATGGAAAGAAAATTATCAGGTATGATTATACATAATTTTACCTTTCATATCATCAAGCTGATCAATCCATAGACTGGTGGGATGTACCGAAGCAGTACTCACCCAGGGCGGGACATAGAAATCCCTGACCTCAACACTGAAGCTCCAAACCGGGCCTCCGCCCGTGCAGCCACAGTCAAACGGTAATGCTTGGAGAATGTATGAGCCGAAGCCCACGTTGCCGCCTTGCATATCTCTTCCAAGGAGACGGATCCGGCCTCTGCCATCGAGGCCGCCTGAGCTCTCGTAGAGTGAGCCTTCAGCTGGATAGGCGGCACCTTCCCCGCGGCCACATAAGCCGCTGCAATGGCTTCCTTGACCCATCTTGCCACTGTAGGCTTAGCAGCCTGCAGACCCTTACGAGGACCTGCAAACAGGACAAACAGATGATCCGATTTCCGGAAATCATTGGTCACTTCCAAGTATCTGATGATGACTCGTCTCACATCCAGATATTCAAGAGCGGAGTACTCCTCTGGGTAGTCCTCCCTACGAAAGGAAGGGAGACAGAGCTGCTGATTCACATGGAAGCGAGAAACAATCTTGGGCAGGAAGGAAGGCACTGTGCGAATAGTCACTCCTGCCTCAGTGAACTGCAGAAAAGGCTCTCGACATGAGAGCGCCTGGAGCTCGGAAACTCTTCTGGCTGAAGTGATAGCCACCAAAAAGACTGCTTTCAACGTCAGGTCTTTCAGAGATGCCCTCGACAAGGATTCAAAAGGCGGCTTCTGCAATGCTCTTAGCACCAGGTTGAGATTCCACGCAGGCACCACTGAGTGCAGAGGAGGGCGCAGGTGATTAACTCCCTTGAGAAAGCGCACCACATCTGGTTGCGAAGCCAGGGAAGCACCCTTCAGGCGGCCCCTGAAGCAAGCCAGAGCAGCTACCTGGACTTTAAGGGAACTGAGCGACAGGCCTTTCTCCAGACCTTCTTGCAGGAACGCCAACACTGAAGAAATTGGAGCAGTGAAGGGAGAAAGTGAGCCTGCTTCACACCATGCTGCAAAGATACGCCAAACCCTGGCGTAAGCAGTAGAAGTAGAGCGCTTCCACGCTCTCAGCATAGTGGCGATGACCTTGTCTGAGAAGCCCTTCTTCCTCAGACGCTGCCGCTCAATAGCCAGGCCGTAAGACCAAAGGGAGAGGGATCCTCCATCACCACGGGACCCTGATGTAACAGGCCCTGCTCCACTGACAGCCGCAGAGGATCGTCGACTGAGAGCCTGATCAAGTCCGCATACCAGGGACGTCTGGGCCAATCCAGACCCACCAGGATTACCCTGCCGGGATGCTTTGCCACCCGGTCTAGCACCCTGCCCAACATGGGCCAGGGCGGGAACACATAGAGGAGCTCTTGTGTCGGCCACTGTTGGAGAAGAGCATCTAGTCCCAGGGATCGAGGGTCCCGTCCTCTGCTGAAAAAGCGCGGTACTTGGCAATTGGCCGATGACGCCATCAGATCTAGGCTCGGCTGTCCCCAGCGCTTCGTGATGTCCAAGAACGCCTGAGCAGATAGTTGCCACTCTCCGGGCTCCAAGGTATGGCGACTGAGAAAGTCCGCCTTGACATTCATGACTCCGGCAATGTGGGCCGCTGAAAGCTGCTCCAGGTTCGCTTCTGCCCACTGGCAAAGACTCATAGCCTCCTTGGCTAGAGGGGCGCTCTTGGTACCTCCCTGGCGGTTGATATAGGCCACAGCCGTGGCATTGTCCGACAGGACCCGTACAGGCTTCAACACCAGTACCGGGATGAACTCCAATAACACCAACCGAATGGCTCTGAGTTCCAGGAGGTTGATAGACCACTTGCCTCTGCAGGAGACTAGAGCCCCTGCGCTGTCCTTCCCAAGCAGTGGGCTCCCCAGCCCATCAAAGAGGCGTCTGTCGTGACGACAATCCACTCTGGGGTCACCAGAGGCATTTCCGCAGACAACTTGTCTGTCTGCATCCACCAGCTCAGCGCCTTGCGCACTGCTGGGTCCAAGGGAAGGCGCATAGCATAATCCTCCGACATCGGAGTCCAGCGCTGCAGCAAAGAGTGTTGAAGTGGTCTCATATGAGCCCTGGCCCAGGGCACTACTTCCATCGTGGCCGTCATAGAGCCCAACAGCTGCACATAGTCCCAAGCCCGAAGAGGAGAGGCTACCAGGAACTGGTCCACCTGAGCCTGAAGTTTGACAATCCGATTGTCTGGCAGGAACACTCTGCCCACTTGGGTGTCGAATCGAACTCCCAGGTACTCCAGGGACTGAGTCGGGCGCAGCTGGCTCTTCTCCCAGTTGATGATCCATCCCAGGGAGCTCAAAAGAGCAACTACCCGGTCCACAGCTTTGCCGCACTCTGCATAAGAGGGGGCTCGGATCAACCAGTCGTCCAGATAAGGATGGACTTGTACTCCTTCCTTTCGCAGGAAGGCCGCTATGACCACCATTACTTTGGAAAAGGTCCGCGGAGCAGTAGCCAACCCGAATGGGAGGGCTCTGAACTGGAAGTGTCGTCCCAGGACTGCAAAACGCAGAAAGCGTTGATGAGGAGGCCAGATGGGAATATGCAGGTACGCTTCCTTGATGTCCAAGGAGGCCAAGAACTCTCCTACCTTCACTGCCGCTATAACAGAGCGGAGAGTCTCCATGCGAAAGTGCCGCACTTTCAAGGCCCGATTGACCCCTTTGAGGTCGAGGATAGGCCGGACAGAACCTCCTTTCTTTGGTACCACAAAGTAAATGGAGTAACGTCCCTTGCCAAGCTGACTTTCTGGCACCGGAACGACCGCGCCCAGGCGGATCAGATTGTCCAAGGTCTGCTGCACTGCCACAGCTTGACCGGAGACTTGCAGGGAGAGAGTACGAACCCGTCTCTTAAGGGTCGGCAGAACTCTAGCTTGTAGCCGTCTCTGATGACTTCCAGCACCCACGCGTCTGAAGTTATTGTGGTCCACTCGCCCAGAAACGAGGACAGCCGTCCTCCAATCTGCACTGAGGCGTGGACCAAGGCCCCGTCATTGGGTACGAGACCCTGGGGGAGGGCCGGAGGGAGCACCTCCGGGACGGCGGTCTCTGCGAAAGGAATGCTGCTTGGGGGAGAAATTCCTCTTGAAGGAAGAGGGGGCAGAGGAAACCCGACTTGCCCGGGCGGTACCGACGGGCTTCCTGCAACCGTCCTCTGGAGGTACCGGGACGAGTACTAGCCCGAGCCCTGACCTCTGGTAATTTCTTGCCCTTGGACGTGCCGAGATCGGTCACGATTTTGTCCAGCTCGACCCCAAAGAGCAGCTTGCCTTTAAAAGGCAATCTAGCCAGGCGGGATTTAGAGGCGTGGTCAGCAGACCAATGTTTCAGCCAAAGCCACCGCCGCGCAGAGACTGTCTGAGCCATGCCTTTAGCTGAGGCTCTCAAGACATCATACAGCAAGTCTGCCAAATAGGCTAGGCCCGATTCCAGGGCGGCCAATCAGCCCTCAAGGAATGATCCGAGGGGGAAGCCCGCTGCACCATAGTCAGGCACACCCTGGCCACATAGGAGCCGCAAACTGAGGCCTGCAAACTTAAAGCAGCTGCCTCAAAGGACGACCTTAAGGCCGCCTCCAATCTTCTGTCTTGGGCGTCCTTTAGGGCCGTGCCACCTTCCACCGGCAACGCCGTTTTCTTAGTCACCGCAGAGATTAAAGAATCCACGGTAGGCCACAGATAGGCCTCACGTTCACTCACAGCCAAAGGATAGAGGCGGGACATAGCCCTAGCCACTTTAAGGCTCGCTTCCGGGACATCCCATTGAGCCGAAATTAAGGTGTGCATGGCATCATGCACGTGGAAGGTTATAGGCGGGCGCTTCGTCCCCAGCATAATGGCAGAGCCAACAGGGGCTGAGAGAGAGACGTCCTCCGGAGAGGAAATCTTCAAAGTGTCCATGGCCTGTATCAACAGGTTGGGCAACTCCTCTGGGCTAAAAAGCCGCGCTGCAGAGGGGTCATCCGCTCCATCCGAGCGGGGATCCGTCTCCTCTAAGGAATCCGCAAAGGACCGTTGGGAGACCTCAGACACGCTGCCCTCATCTACATCGGAGGAGACAAAGTCCTCCAAGGCCTGGAAATCAACCCGAGGGCGTTTACCTCTGGGAACCTCAACCTCTTTACCAGAAGAGGGAGCAGGGGCAGCGTTTTGCATGAGGAAAGCCTGATGCAGCAGCAAAACAAACTCGGGGGAGAAACCCCCCCAGACTGTGCACTTCCGCAGCCTGGGCAACAGCCCTAGACGCACCCTCAACCGGCGCTCGCAAGAGCGGGGGAGAGACATGCTGCGCATCCAAAATGGCGTCCGGCGCGACACTCCGCGAAGGAGCCGCGCGGGAAGAACGGCGCTTAACTTTAGCCGCTTTTGTGCCGTCGCCCAAATTAAGGGCGTTCATGGCATTAATGTCTCCAACCTCAAGGGCGGCCCACGAAGAAGCCGTCCGAGCCGCGTGGCCGGCCAAGATGGCGGAGGCGAGGAGCGGGGGATGGGCGTTTATGGCGGGATAAACCGCCACGCCGGAGGAAGGACCGGGACATTCATCGGTCACGAAACTGTCACCCAACAAGGGCGAATCAGGCTGTAAGACCCCCGCATCCCCTCTAGAAGCGCTCAAGCGATCCGGGGAGCGACCCTTTGCGCCCTCGCCCTCCGACGCCATATGCCACGAGGAGAAGAATCGGGGAAGCCCCTGCCCGCTATAAAAAGGTAAAATTACCTGCTTGCCGCTCCGAGCTGTAACGAACTGGTGTCCCAGTGAGTAGCTGCAATGAACGTTTAAATAAACGTCGAAATAAACGCCTTTAAGGACGTTTAAAAATTTTTTTTTTTTTTTTTAACGGAGCCAGCGGGAGGGGGGGAGAAAAGGAGGGACCTGGCACCACCAGGTTTGCACTTGCTCAAAAGAGCCCTCAACCCCAGGCCTCAACAAAACCTAAGGATTAGGCTTGGAGGCCTAGCCAGAGCTGCTGCTGTGTGTGACCACCACCTGCTGAGATAGAGAACATACTGAGGAGTTTCCGGCAGCACATGACCACATATAGGGAGGCAAAAGTTTGCTCTCTATCTCCACCTGCTGGTAGATGGACACAACCCAGTCTATGGATTGATCAGCTTGATGATATGGAACAAAAGTTTAAATTCAATACGCTGCGCACACAGGCAACCAATGCAACAACCTAAACTGAGGCGTAATATGCGCCTCTCGACCCAAAACGCAAAAGAACATGTGCAGCAGAGTTCTGTGTAACTTGCGAGGCCTGTAAAAGTTGTACAATTTAGTAAAAGGCCACAAAGTTGTCTCTAACCTACAACACAGTGGATTATCCACTTATCACTATGCCTGGTGAATGCTCTTTAACCCATTAGTGCCCAATGTTCCCATAATAAAATCCCATATGGGAACGTTGGGCACTAATGGGTTAAGGAATCCTTTTACTAAGTTGCGGGAAAAAGTGACAGGTCTTTCCCACATGGTAAGGCCATTTCTACCACAGCCAGAAAATGGCCAATTTTCCATTTTCCAAATTGATAGCCATGCACTGTTGCTATTAGCATGTGGCCATTAACCAAAAAAAAAAAAAAAAAAGTTAGCGCAAGAGTACTTACAGACACCTATTTTGTAGGCAGTAAGGGCTCATGTGCTAATCGGTTAGCATACAGCAATGTAGCTGTGCTGAGTAGCGCAGAAATGACCACTCTGCCCCCCCCCCCCCCCCCCAGACAAGTCTATTTATTTATTTTATTTATTTAATTTGTATCCCACATTTTCCCACTTATTTGCAGGCTCAATGTGGCTTACAGAGTTTGTTATGACATAGTCATTACATAATATCAGATATACATAGTATTGAATAGAGATTATGTAAGGGAAGAGAGTAGGAAGGTATTAGGCAGGATAGTATGGAAGGTGGACTTTGATAATTGGAAGGATTGGTGAGGTAGTTTTGTGTGGTTATGGGTTCTCTTTGTAGGCCTTGTTGAAGAGATGTGTCTTCAAGGATATGCGAAAGTTAATTTTAATATTTTTTAGCACGTGGTCTGCACACAGACTGCAAAATTACCGCAGGCACCTCAGTGCATCCCGTGGACTCCCTTTTCAGTTTCGATAAGCACTCACTAATGCTTACCACAGCTCAGTAAAAAAAAAAAAAAAAAAAAAAAAGCCCTACAAAAGCAAACCCACCTGTATTAGTTTGTGCTTCTCCATAATAAGAATAAAAGGTTGATCATCAGTGATGTGGCTTACTTTTCACAAAATGATGCATTTAATTCACCATCCAGATTTTTTTTCTTGTCCACATCGTTACCTTTGTAGGATATGGTACATGAATCATTTTTCACCGGCTATCATGTTCAAAATCAAACTATTTATTTACATAAATATTTCTAAGTGGGTAACAAAATTAAGCTGCTGCCTTTGTCGAGAGAGAGAGAGAGAGAGAGAGAGAGAGAGAGAGAGAGAGAGAGAGGCTAGTTCTACAAAATACTAGCTTAGCAAGTAAAAGAGGCATTACTACTTACATATGCCATAAAACTGGTATAAATGCTCTCCCCTAGTTTTGTTTTTAAACCCACAAACCTGCAAATTATAGCATTCTATAGTTTATGCCTGGAATTGTTTGGACAAATTCCTGGAGAAAAAGTCCATAGTCTGCATATGGAGACACATGGGGAAGCCACTGCTTGCCCTCAGATTGGTAGCATGGAATGTTACTACTAATTGGATTCTGGAATCTTGCTACTCTTTGGAATTCTGCCAGGTACTTGTGACCTGGGTTGGCCACTGCTGGAAATAAGATACTGAGCTAGATGGACCACTGGTCTTACCCAGTATGGCTACTCTTTACCCATACTCTGCTCATGTCACACTACATGCTATATCACATTTAGACAGCATGCTATAGAACAGTTCATAGAGAAGAAAACTGGCATTTATGCACATGTGTGTATATACCAATATGCATTCTTGACACCTAAATGTTGGCGCCTTCCTTATGGAATTACCCCCTTAGAGGCCTCTCAGAACTCCTGTATGCATGCCACCTGTATTTTATAGATTACATTTCTTATTTTGACAAAACTAAAATAGTATAAAGAAATTCCTCTTTACAGATGTATCTATTTTAGCACACATCATGGACTGAGAAGCCCACATTAAATTACAAACACTGAATCCTCCGCGCTCAGAATACATATCAGACTTCTCCGGAACACAAAGCTGACATTTTATCTTAAACCAATGGAGATCTTTTAGAAAATTAAAGAAACAGTTCAGCCATCCTTCATCTGGTATACATAATATGTTCTTATGTTACTGGCAGATCTTCTGAAATGGAAGTCGAGTACAACAGGTACCTTTTATCTTATTTTTATTTTTCTCTATACAAAAATGCCAACCCTAAAATGCCACAAAATAAAAAGCTTTTTGCAGCATCCCTCAGATGTTCACATTAAAGTTCTTTTTCTCAGAGGAAGGCACAGGGGCAGGAATACAAGGGATGCAGGCTTTTAAAATGCTAGTCAGGAGTGCACATCCGGATCCTCAGCATTTCCCCTTTATAAAAGACAAGACTTTTGGCTGACCCCAGGCTGACTTACTGCCGGTGTGAATAAAGTCAGGATGAAACTTCAAGGCAGCAAAACTCCACTCAATATATAGACATTAAAAGGAACGCGAGTTCAAATCCTGCTCACACCCCATCTATGTGGCTTTAGACAAGTCCATTGGCTAAGGTCACTCAAGTAAAATGGACTAAAATATTGCTGTTCTCGCTGCTTTTCAGAAAGGCATCATGAATGGATGGATGGATGAATTCAGCTACAGGCAGCTCTGCTCTGAGTGAACAGGATGTAAGCCTGCTTTAATGTGATTTAATGGACTCCTTATATTCTGATAAACACTAGATGCTCCTTATTCCACACAATGTGAGTTCTGGGAGTGTTCTAAGACAGTGGTTCCCAAACCTGGTCCCGGAGGCATCCCAGCCAGTGGAGGCGGTACATGCAAATCTCTTATATTCATTGTGGATATCCTGAAAACCTGACTGGTTGGGGTGACTCCAGGACCAGGTTTGGGAACCAATGAATTAGACCCTCTAATCTATACAGTAAAATGATTAGTGCTGCTCCAGGCAGGTCTTCCCCTCCCCAATATCTTTATATCACCTCATTCTCACACTTATTGGCACACAACTTACCTATCAGTTGAAGGTAAAATAACACAGGTGCTTGAAACGCTGTAGAACAGGTTTGGTGGGTTTACATAGGCCATGCAATGGTTCACAATTCCAAAATGGCTGCCTTTGAAAGACTTACTGTAATCAGAGCAGGGAAAGCTTTAGAAATATAATATGGTTTTGCATTCTCTTCTGAGAAGGACAAAGAGTATCTGCTGTGAGGAATGGTAGTGAATTAACACATACACCCTCGCCCTTTGATCTTCTCTCTCTTTACAAAAAGACACTTTCTTTAGTTTTGCAGTTTCATTGCATGACTTGTTTCTGCATATTTCCTCTGTTGTACGATTGTTTAGAGAGGGTGGGAAGCAAAGAGTCTTGCCTTTACATATCCCACAATATATTTATGGCAATATTTTTCACTGTAGAGAGGAACAAGTGAAATATATATATTGAAAATAGAGATGTCGAACATTGGGTTACACAATATTGGTTGGGGGGGGGGGGGGGGAGAAGAGGAAGTTGGGAGAGGAATATGGCTGTTTTCATTGCAAATGTACTACAGACCTCAATGATATATAGATGCTTATTACTGTTGAAAAGAGTTGGCAACATCAGTAATGTAATGTTTGTTAATGCTTCTAATTTTGATAAATAAAGTTTTATAAAAAGAAAATAGAGATGTCACAGACAGAGTTTAACACTGGGAGCCAAAGCTACCATTCCAGACATGGATGCGCTCACAATTTGTAAATAGAATGCTATCTGAATGAGAGAGATGCTATAAAAATGAGGGGTTCACAACCCAGTCCTCTGGACACACCCAGGCGGTCAGCTTTTCAAGATATTCTTTGTGGCTATGTATAAGATATATCTGTATTAATTTAGCATGCACTACCTACATTGATCTCATGCATATTCATTACGAATATCCTCAAAGCTTGACTCCGTAGACATGCCCCAAGGACTGGACTGAGAACCCCGGCTATAAATCAATGCTCAACATTTTGAATAGACCTGGCTCCTGTTCTTAGTGGTGTCACCCCAAGGTTAAGGATGGGAAAGTGCAGAAAATGGTCTGTATTTACACTGATCTTGCTGGTTAAAATTTAAAATGTTTTTTTTTTTCTGGTAAAAAAAAATGCAATATTGTTTAAGGTGGAAACAAGGTAGCCTATTTGAAAGGAAAGAGGGCCCCAGTAGCACTTTTAATAGCTTACTCCATTGCAACCATTTCTTTTCCAAAAATTCAAGTAACATTTACATCCCCTTCCCAAGAGATAAGAATTTCTCTGTTACTGATTCTTTATTTCTGCTAGCCTTCTGCTAATCTAGACCAAAACCACACTGGTAAAACAATGTGCAAGAAACTGAGTATAACCAGTAGAAACAGAACAGCAGCCTAAACCAATGTTCCAACTTTTCTTTTATTCTTTTTCTAGTATTCCCATGTCTATCAATGAAGGACTGAAACAGAGATAAGAACAGAAATAATCCTGTGAACATTTACTAAAAACACTGCAATTAGTCTGCTGAGCCAAAAGCTGGCGATGTATTCTATACAGTACAGATGGGTAAAAACAAAACAAAAAAAAAACACACACACACACAAAAAATTTAAAAGTCAGAGAAGAGGCTTTAAAGCCTCTGCTCACTGCTAAAGGAGAGGATTTCTTTAAGATTACTAATCAGATTCCAAAGTAAAAATGGTGGTATAGTAAAACTGGGTAATTTTGGACCAGTGTTCTTGTTTTGTGAAGTGCTGTCCCACAGAAGTGACATCCTGGTTTGCATTGGAATGTTTAATATTATGTCTATGTAAAATGAGTCATCTTTAGCATCTGGCGGGTTTCTCCAATACAGCACCTTTCGCCACACTTTTTGCGCTGAATGATATACCACATTTGAAGATGAGCGTGTGAACAATCCCCACATGCTGAATGTTTTTCCCATGTGAGTGATAGTGGGATCCTTGAGATGTGTGCGCGCATTTTGCAGCTCAGTATAATGCAGGGATGTGTGCCATTCTCTTCTTTTTAAGCCTGTATTGGGAGCTTGCTTTTCACTAATATCTGTTTCAAATTAGGTGGCTAGAGACGAAACTCAATTTAAATTGACATATTAAACATTCCAATGCCAACCAGGATGTCACCTCTGTGGGACAGCACTTTACAAAACCAACTGCATCAATGATCTTATGGTGAGAATACTAAAAGGAGAAATTAGGTCTTACCTGATAATTTTCTTTCCATTAGTTCTTCACACTATTCCAGGACAAGTGGGTAGTTACGTCCATCGACCAGCAGGTGGAGATAGAAAATGCAGAACTGAGCACTACTGCTTAGCCACGTGCTAGCCGCCCAGTTCCTCAGTATTGTACATAAGCCAGCAGAAAACCAACCTAAATGCATGAACAGCAATCAACCAACCAACAAACAAGGCAAAAAAACCCAAAAACCAACGACAGGAACCAGAACAGTGAGCAGGGCAGTCAGAAGCAAAATAGGCCAAAAACGCAGGGAGGGCTCCTGGAATAGTGTGAAGAACTAATGGAAAGAAAATTATCAGGTAAGACCTAAGTTCTCCTTCCATTACATTCTATTACACTATTCCAGGACAAGTGGGCAGAAAAGATGGCACTGTTTGTAGAGGCATCCCCGAAAAACGGAGAAAGGGGTCCCTGCAAGAGAGCGAATGGAGCTCAAAAATGCGACGGGCCGAAGCGATAGCCACCAAAAATACCGCAGCCACCAAAAATACCGCCTTCAGAGTAAGAGCCTTCTGGGAAGCCTGATGAAGAGGCTCAAAGGGAGGACGTGAAGTGCTCCAAGCACCAGATGGAGATCCCAGTCAGGGCAGGGAGCCCGGAAGGGCGGTTGAAGACGACCCACTGCTTTCAAAAAACGGACCAAATCTGGGTGAGCCGCCAGCGAAGAATTGCGCAAACGCCCTCGGAAGCAGGCCAAGGCCACCACCTGGACCTTCAAGGACCCCAGCGCTAAGCCCTTGTGCACCCCCTGCTGCAGAAAATCAAGGATGCTGCCCACCGAAGTGCTAAAAGGATCCAAACCCCTTTTCCACTCACCAATCTTTAAATATACGCCAGACTTGGGCACAGGCCGAAGTAGACCACTTGCGAGCCTGAAGCAGGATAGTAATAACCTAATCCAAATAGCCCTTCTTCCTCAAACGAGATCTTTCAAGGGCCAGGCCGTAAGACCACAGTGGGAGGGATCTTCCATGGCTACCGGACCCTGCCGAAGAAGACCCCTCTCCTGCGGAAGCCGCAGCGGCTAGCCGTGCAGAAGACTAATGAGATAGGCATGCCAAGGACGCCCGGGACAGTCCGGAACCACCAAAATCACTCTGCTGCGATGAGCCGCTACTCTTCTTAGCACACGGCTCAACATCGGCCAAGGAGGAAAGACATACAGGACTCCCTCTACCAGCCATTGTTGAAGTAGGGCATCCAGGCCTAACCAATCCTGCTCCCTGCGACGACTGAAGGACTGTGGAACCTTGGCATTGTCGTTCGTGGCCATCGGGTCCATACAAGGAAGGCCCCAAATCCGCACCACTAGTTGGAACCCCGTAGCAGACTGCTCCCACTCACTGGGATCCAAAACATGACGACTGAGAAAGACGGCTTCTACGTTGAGGACCCCGGCAATGTGGGCGTCTGAGAGGTAAGACAGGTGCCGCTCCGCCCAGACCATCAAGAGGCCAGATTCCCTGGCCAGGCGGCTGCTGTGAGTACCTCCCTGCCGGTTTATATAAGCTACAGTCGTCGCATTGTCAGAAAACACTCAGACCACCGTCCCCTTCAGGAACAGGAGAACAGACTTCAGAGCTAGCCGCACCGCCCGAAGCTCCAGAAATTTGATGGTCCAGCGGGACTCCTGCGGTGACCACGTATCCAGAGTTAAATGGCCCCTAAAATGGGCCCCCCAGCCCGACAGGCTGGCATCCGTTGTTACTACCTCCCACTGCAGAATGGGAAAGGACATTCCCCGAGCCAGAGACTGGGGGTAGAGCCACCATCTCATGCTCCGTCTGGCCTCCAACATCCAAGGCAGTCTGACTTGGTAAGCCTCCGACACCGGAGACCAGCGGGAGAGCAGAGACCTCTGAAGCAGAAACATGTGAGCTCACACCCAAGGGACTACCTCCATGGCCGCTGTCATGGACCCTAGAAGCTGGACGTAGTCCCAAACCCGTGGCCTGGTGGCCAAAAGAAGGGAACATACCTGCCTCACCAGCTTCACCCGCCGCGGGTCGGTCAGAAAGACCCCAGTCCGCTGGGTATCGAATAGAACACAAGTATTCCAGGCGCTGAGAGGGGATCAGGCAGCTCTTCTCGAAATTGATCACCCATCCCAAGGACTGAAGCAGCCTGACAACCATGGAAGTTGCTTCCAAGCTGTCCTGGTAGGATGACGTGCAAATTAGCCAGTCGTCCAGGTAAGGGTGCACTCGAACACCCTGCTTCTGGAGGAAGGCTGCCACCACTACCATCACTTTACCATCACTTTGGAGAAGGTTCGTGGGGCCGTAGCAAGGCTAAATGGGAGCGCCTGAAACTGGAAGTGCTGACTCAGTACTGCGAAACGAAGGAACTGCCATTGGAGGCCCCAAATTGGATATGAAGGTACGTTTCTTTGAGATCGCGAGAGGTGAGAAACTCGCCCTCCCGCACGGAGGCAATGATGGGCCTGTGGGTTTCCATCCGAAAGTATGTAACTCGCAGGCACTTGTTGACACTCTTGAGGTTCATAATGGGCCAAACCATGCCTCCCTTCTTGGGGACCACGAAATAGATAGAGTACCTCCCCTTTCTGCGCTCGTCGAGCGGCACGGGCACAATGGCCTGAAGAGACAGTAAGACCTGAACGGTGGACTTGACTTGTGCCGAGTTAGACTCTGCACCCCCCGGGACCCCCGGAGGAGGCAGAGCAGCGCCCCCCCCCCCCCCCCCCCCGCTTCAATAAAAATGGCTGGTGCATTAACAGGACAAATTCAGGGGAAAAAAAGCATATCCTGATCAGGTAAGCCCCCTGCTGTGACTGCCCCTTTCTCTGCCACTGGCAGAGCACGTTCCCTGACCACGGAGGACAAAATGGCCAAGTTCCCATCTCCGCCAGAGAGGAGTCGCAAAGAGATCCCCCTGGGGATCCAGAGCGCTGATCCAGGCCCATTATCCCCACAGAAAGGCCACCAGGATCTCCTCCTCCACTTGGGGACACCAGTCTGCACACTGTGCAGCGGCCCGAGGAGGAGAATCTACCCCCACATGAGGAGAAGCACTTCACCATCTCAGCGGGAACAGACATGCCGCCGCGCCAAAAAACACCCAGTCAAGAGGTCCAACTCGCAAGAACGCACTACAAGCCCACTAACTTGCTCCTAACTTTTGGTGCTAGTGTGTAATAGAAAAAAAAGGCGCGCCACGGGAACCACGCAACCGTTACCACGGCCCGCTAACAGATCTCCAACTCACCACCTGGATCCTGAAACAGGGTGTGCACCCCCGAACTCTCCAACCTCCTCACCTCCCCAGTCAGAACCGAGCCGTTCTGATATGGCCGAAACATGGCTTTTTTAGGGGGGGTTGCTGCACACACCCTGCCACAAGGGAGGCTCAGGAGGGAAATAAAGGGAAGAAAGCCTCCAGGCGGGATCAAGACAGGGACCCAGCACCACCCAGGTGTGTCTAAATTTCCTCAGGTGTGACTCAACTGGGAACCAGTCACCAACCGGACCAGGAGAAACCAACTGGAACACAGAGAGAAACGAAGTATGTCCATCCACCTGCTGGAGATAGAAAATACTGAGGAACTGGGCGGCTAGCACTTGGCTAGGTACTAGTGCTCAGTTCTGGATTTTCTATCTCCACTTGCTGGTCGATGGACATAACTACCCACTTGTCCTGGGATAGTGGGATAGAACGTAATGGAAGGAAATGTTAAGACAATCTAGGAACGTAAGACATTTGAAGTCAAAATGATGAAATATTTTGACACCCACCAGACAGGACTTAAAGATCGGGGCTTTCTATCCCACTATAAGACCATAATGTTCTACTGCTTTGTCACCCTCTTATCAGCCATCCATCTCTCCCTGTCTCTCACCTACCCAGCTCTTCCTGTTTCTTATCTAACTCATCCCCATCCTCTTCCTGTGAGACTGCCATTGGAATGCTTTTGTGTTTCACATATATATTGCTTATTTCTGATCTGAAGGGTTACCTTTGAAAGCCAATCGAAAAATGTATTAGTTAGTCCAATAAAAAAAAGGTATCTTATTTTCTACGTTTTGATTTATTTCTATTACCATTAAAAGTGGACTAACAGCTACCACACCACTTTACTGCGGAAATAACAAATCCACATTCTCCTTTACCCCTTTAACATTCAGAGATAGGATCTTGTACTGTATGTAGGCCATTATTAGCCATGATATTAACTTTTCAGAAAATGTAGAAGCACCAGAAGGATGATTATGCGAGTAGCAGCATGAAGCACAGCTATATACCAAAAGAGACAGAAGACTATTTCTACAACTACTAACCCAATAAACTCAGATCAACAAGCTGAATAAACCATACAGAACAAGTGTGGTAGCAGAGATGGAGGGAACCAAGTCATCACCGCATTCTAGCAGTATAGATGTCAGTCTTTCATAGCAATTGTACTGTCCATCCACATATTCACAATGAGCAGACTTAGGTGCACCATTGTCACTAAGCTTAGTCAATTCATGAACAGAGAGTCTAAACTGTAAGCCAAGGAATCTTGAGAAGACCAACTTGGCAGGTTTAAGATTCATCATTTTAAACTAAGTTGCTCTGCTTGATGGGCAAGAACGGCAACCAAAATGTCGCTGGAGTATATAATCTGCCTGGTTATGAGGAAGTCACAGCACTATGCTTCTATCTCGGATCCGGCTCACCAGCTGCTACCTGAAGTTTTCAGAACTCTTGTGTATATCTAATTGCTTTTGAATATTTAGGCCCTTGCATAATTACATGTTCAGTACAAATTTAGCTGCGGCCTATACTTTGCATTGAAATGGCACCCTCTGGAAAAATACAGCTAATGAATTCCAAAAACAGTCAAGTGCCAATTAAACTGCAGTAAGCAACTTGATTTTATTTTTAATTAAGTCACAGTTAATGTAATAGCCCACTGTGGAAGGCTAGGGAAATATTGGTCGGAATAACAGAGAGCAACATTTTGTCCGACACTGCATGAGTCATTTGGAGATAAGCTGCCTCGAGAACTTATTACATTGCTTTTAGCAAGAGACTGTTCCAGTTCAAGGAGGATTATGGGTAATACTGCAAGTAAGGAAAGTTTCAGCAAATTCAACCACCCTAGTTTTGCCAAGTTTCAGAAAACAATGTATGGTAGGATGCCTGGTTGGTCAAACATTGGTTTTATTTTAAAAGAAATAGCGTTGCGAGTACCAAAACAGCTATGACAACCTGCTGAGCACTAAATGGAAGAAAATGCAGAATCCTTCTCGAAGTGGAAGACATCTTACAACTTAGCATTAGGAAAAAACATCAGCAGTTCAACTTGCAACTGGATGGTTTATTGTGCAAGAAAAGGGAAAAAAAAAGAGGGGTCCCCTATGAAAAATGCTCAGAACAGAGAAAAAGGAAAGCAGGGGAGGAGCAATCAAATGCCAACACAAAGGTAAAAAAAAAAAAAAAAAGTATGGTTTATTGGTCAGACTTGACACAGTTCATTGTTTCAGTGCATAGGCGCCTGCCTCAGCAGTCAACAAATCTAAAAAAAAAACAACAAGAAACACACACATACGTACAGAGAATATATATAATAAACTATGAAAATAATTTCAAAAGAAAACATGTAAAAAAAAAAAAATGGTACAAGGGGAAAATGAATGTGTTTCAAACACGAAAATATTTAAGCCATATAATCAAAACATACAAAAAATGTTTGATATTTGCCAAAAGAAAAATGTTTTGAGAGTGGGTGTGCCATGGGCGTTATGTGATGTAAGTATTTTTGCCCTAACAGATAGCAAAACGATTTCCTTATGCCGGAAACAGCAAAGTCATGAATTAAGACTTGCTTTAAAAGTGACTAGCTCAAGACTACACTTGTCTTTGGACCCATTTGTGATTTTGCTGAGTTGGAGGGTGGACAGGTGGAATTTTTTTTCCCCACAAACGAGTGGAGAATTGCTAAGCAGTCTGTAAGCTTTGCTTCTTTGCTCCTGTCTGAACCTTTGAACCCTCACATTTCCTGCTTTACCCTCCACTGTGTCTCACCTCAAGTCCTTGCCCACACCTGCCAGCCTCCCAACCACACCTGTCCCTTGCTGTGCATCTCACCCCCTTCCCCCACCAAACCCTCACTGTCCCCAAACCCACACTCTTTGCATTCAAACCCCCTATCTGCTTGTCTTCTGTCCCTCAGCTCCTATGTTTGTTCACTCCCAGTTTGTCACTGTGCTGTATGTTGCTGCCTATTTTTTTTACACGATCCTTTACACTTAAACCCGGCGCTGTCGGAAGTCTGCTCTCTGCTCCCCCGGCGCCTTCAATCTGGTTATGCTTCTACAGGAAGTGGCAGGGGCATATCTGGCCCAATGTCAATCTCAGGAAAGGCTACATTCACAGATGCCCTTCAGCCATAATCTAGGAGAAGGGAATGGAAAGGGAGACTACAGGCATGGGTGCTTCCCCCCCCCCCCCTCCCGTGTGGAACCTGGTAGCAGCTTCCATATAACTTGCACCTGTGTCAGGTGCTAGAGTGGGCAACCTAGGTTCAAAGGCTATTGCTGCCTGGGACAGCCCATTACACATTCCCTGTCACCTTTTTTCTAGTTACTGGAGGCATGGCATAATGGTTTGGGGGTGGGGTGTGACATCCTGGGGTGGCAGGTTCAAGTCCCACTGGGTCTTCTTTGATGCAGGGCACATTAGATTCTTCTTGATTGGGTAGACCTCTGGTACAGCAAGGTTTTATGACAAGATAAACTTACCTGAAAATTTTATTTCTGAGAAAATGTGTGTCATTCTAATTCACAGCTGCTGCAAAATAAGGCAGGGGCAACTCTTCTCCAAGAGCAACAGTAGCTATTTCTTAGTTCCAGTGCCAGTAGACATACGGGATATGAATATTAGGTGTGCACGCCAAAATTTGAATTCTTTTGCCTATATGGAAAGGAAAGAAAAAAGAGAAAAGGAGAAAAAATTAAAGTCTTACTAGCACAAAAAATTGACACTGCTCACTTTTTTGAAACGAATAAGTGTACTGGATCGATGTTATTATGGTGACATGGTAGAACATCAGAAGATATTTATAAACCAGGCAGATATTAATTTCCAAAATGGATTTATACATTTAGTGGGAACCACTACGGAAGAATTCTATGAAGTGGGTGCTAACATTCATGTACCGATTCCATGCACAAATTATTAGAACAGCAACATACACACACACGTGCACATATGCATATAAATGTCAAAATTCCACCTAAGTGCCATTCTAATTACAAGGTTCCTATCTAAGTAGGTGTACACAGAGGCGGAGTCTGGGCAAGACTCACACTTATGTGCAAAACCCTTACCTTTGAAAACCCATGTTTTGTTAAACTTTGTTATTTAGTTTTTAAAACTTGGGAAGGTCACTAGTCCATATAGTCCTCTATGTAATTATTAAGTTCCAGTTGTTACTGCTGTAATTCAGATCTTCCTTCAGTAAACGGTTTTGAGATCCTGCATCAGCATTCCTTAATGTAAAAATTTGGAATTCCTTACCAGAGGAAATATGGTCAATATTCTATATTCAGTTTTGTAAACTGTTGAAGTCTTCTTAAATAAAACAGACTTATTTAAGAACTATCAACTTTAACTAGAAAATGATTTATTTAGCATTAATACACACACACACACACACACACACACACACATGAAACCACTCCCTCCCCCACCCCAAAAATATAAAAGGAAATAAATATCTTAACTTAGAAAAACTTTAGGAAGTTTGCCCCTCCCACCAAGTTCTCTCAGCTGCCCCCTAATCCAGGGATTCTCAAATTTATTTACCTCATGCATATTAATTGAGAGTATCCTTTAAACCAGACTGGCAAGGTGTGTCCTGAGGACTGGAATTGAGAACCCCTGCTTTAATCCCTTTAAATTGCCACAGCACTAGATAGTGTTATGGTGCATTTAAAACAGAACAATTAACAATTAGTAGGTACAATGGTGGATATTTAGTCACTTTGTGGTTCATACACAAAACTGATTTAAATACAGCTAGAAACAGCTCCTACCTGATTAAATCGCTTGCCTGGAGCTAACCAGGTGTATTCAGTAGCACTTAAGCAGAAAGGCGCTAACTGAGCCAAAATTGGCTATTTTGTGGGTAGTTCAGGGGCGCAGGCAGCACTTATGTAGTTAAGTGCCAATATTTTTATTTATTTCGATTTTGCTCACACCTTTTTCAGTAGTAGCTCAAGGTGAGTTACTCAGGTACTCTGGATATTTCTCTGTCCCAGGAGGGCTCACAATCTAAGTTTGTACCTGAGGCAATGGAGGGTTAAGTGACTTGCCCAAGATCACAAGGAGCAGCAGTGGGATTTGAACCAGCCACCTCTGGATTGCAAGACCGGTACTCTAACCACTAGGCCACTCCTCCAATTAACCAAAGGACCACATAAAAACACAGTCCCATCTTTATGCTATTCACCTAAATGGTGAATATTGCACTTGACTGCGTAAGTTTTAACCAGCCAGGTATACCCTATTCAACGCTGATACCCAGACATGGTCCGGCATTGACTATCCAGGGATAAAGCAGCTGGCAGCCAAAACGACTGATCTCCACCGGCTGAATACTTACCCTTAAATTTATTTATCAGGATTTATTAACCGCCTTTATGACAAGATTCACCCAAGGTGGTGTACAGCAGGTACAGTTTAACATAAAACTTACAATTTTGTTAACAGCAGTAATATTTTGTTAACAATAGTAAAATAACCAAGAATAAACATAAAAATACAAAAAAAAAAAAAAAAAAAAAGAGGTAAACTTGGAAACAGTAAATTGAAACCTAGTAATAGAACTACCATGAAACAGTATCAAAAATATACACATTTAACAGCACTGAAACTCAAATACCAGGGGTATAATACAATGTTAGCATAATACTAATGATACACCTAATAAGCACGCATTAGAACATTCAACAGATATGATGCTACAAACTTCTACAATATGGCTTACCATATAGCTGAGGGACCAAGAGCAGATATGATGGGAACAAGACACGTGGTACAAGTCAACTGGGATAATTTGGTGGTTTGCTGAACTTAATGCAAGTTCGTTGTATAGTTAAGCAAGTGATAAGGAACTGATCTAAATTACAGTGTGTGTAGAAAGCTAGTCCAGGTGCAGAATGAATGTCAGTCACCCTATGCATTAAAGGCTTGGAAGAAGAGCCACCTTTCACCTGCTTCCTGAAGTTGAGGTAGTCTCTTATAGGTAGCCTCTCTGGGAATAAATTCCAGAGAGTGTGAGGGCTACTCCTGAGAAGGCTCGTTAGGGGAGTATCTGTGATGAAACAGTGGGTTTCTGAGCCTCAAAAAAAATGTATTATTGAATAACTAACTGGTTTAATTAGGACTGCAAAGAAAGCAAACCTAAAATAAAGTGCTCAGCTACATGAATACAGCTAATTACAGCATATAGCTGGAGGCAGCGACCACATTAAACAAACCTTCAGTGCCATCCTCTAGGCATATAGCAGTACTAACTATATGTATATATTTTTTTAAACACTTGGGGTCAAACACCAGTTGCAAATCACTACCACTGCTGAATTCTGACCCACAGAGTGAGTGCGATTTAAATCCAGCTCATTTTATTCATGGCTTATACCATTACCCTGAAGAGAAAACAGAGGGAGGGAAAGAAAATGTGGAGAGCACAGGAGGTATGCTGAACTTGGCATGGGAAATCAAGGAAGGGAAATGCTGGACCACAGGATTGCCTTGCTTATAGGTCACCTTCCTAAGTTTCAAAGTGGTCAAATTTTGCAGCCTATATGCAGTGCCGTAGCGAGGGCTAATGACACCCGGGGCGGGTCGCCGCTGCGCACCACCCCCCCGGGTACAGCATACCGTGACCCCCCCTCTCTGCGGCGCACCCCCCTCCGGAGCGAACCCCCCCCCCCGGACCGCATTCTTACCTGCAGGAGGGCCGATCCGCCCCGAGTGCACATCACTCGGAGCTGCGTCGGCCCCGCTGGTTCCCTGCTCTCTCCCGGGGCAGAGGGAGTAGGGAACCAGCGGGGCCGGCACCCCCCGAGCGCGTGCACCCGGGGTGGACCGCCCCTCCCGACCTACGCCACTGCCTATATGCTAGTATCTATGGCAATTTCACATTTCCAGTTGATGAACAGGTGTCTAGGGCCTAGATTAACCACAGGTATTTTGTGAATATTTTGTGAATATTTTTGGCATACGTTTTGTTCTTTTACAAAAAGAGATTAAATGGTCCGACTTGTACAAAAATTTGAAGAGGGAAACTGGAGTTGATGGTTATGTCATCAAGTCTCATCTCTACTATTGAACAAAGAGCCATGGGGTCCTTTTACTAAGGTGTGCTGAAAAATGGCTTGCCGTAGTATAGGCGTGGGTTTTGAACGCACGTAGAATTATTTTTCGGCACACCTGTGAAAAAAAGGCCTTTTTTAAAATTTTTGCTGAAAATGGACGTGCGGCAAAATGAAAATTGCCGCGCGTCCATTTTGCGACTCAGATCTTACCACCAGCCACTGACCTACTGGTAAAGTCTCACGCAGTAACCGGGAGGTAATGACCTGCGTGCATCAAATGCCACTTCGTGTGCGTAGCTGATGCACGGCAGAAAATAAAAAAATATTTTTTCGACGCACATAGTAGACGCGTGCCAAAAATTAAATTACCACAAGGGCATAGGTGCCCGGTATAAGAGGCTTGGGGAGGCTATGGCTCCCCAGCCACAGCAGGATGGATCAGCTGTTTCCATAGAAATGCTAAATAGTAGTAGTAGTGGTTCTCCGGCCAGTCCCGCTGCTCTGGGGGGTTTAAATAGCAGCAGGCTGCAGTGAAAGCCATCGCTAGCCTTTTGTAACCAGTTGTAATTTGATTACCTGCTGGGAGAGCAGAGCAGGGGGGGTTGGCTGGACGTGTCCTGGGTTGCCACGGAGATATTTAACTAGGCTGAATTCCAGCACATGAGCACTTCATACCAAAGAGACTTGCACTGACCCCTTAAATTTTAAAAGTGCTAAAAATAAGTTTTAAAAGTATTTGCATTAAATCTAATTGCAGAATTTAGGTGCTAGTAAGTGGGATTGGTATACTATCTACTCAAATTTGCTCAAGCCATATGCAAATTAGTCTTTTTGGGAGGTTCTCATTTGCATATTTATGGGTAAAATTGTTGGAAATGTTTACAGCCTTAATGTTAGGGCATGGCTCTGATCAAAAATGTGAAATTTGTTCCAAAAACAAAGGGTTTAGCTAGTGTTTTGACTAAAAATTCCCATTAGAGTGTCTGTATGTTAATCTGCATTCAAATAGAGCTCTCTGATTGGATGAGCAGCTCCCATTAGAAAATCTGCCCGGGAACAGAGAGGTGAGGAGAGAATCAATGGGTGGGTGGGTGTGGATGGTTGGGGGGGGGGGGAAGGGGAGCGAAGAGAATGGCTGGAGGGGGGGCAGGGGAGAGGAGAGTTGCTGGACATTGATGGAGGAGAGGGAAGAGAGAGAGAAGAAATGCTGGACATGGATGGAGGGGAGGAAAGCGTGAGGAAGGAGATGAGATGAGGGAAAAGGAAGAGAGAAAAACTGCACATGGATGAAGAAAATAGGCAGAAGCTGGATCCACTGAACAGTCAAGTCTGCGGAGGACCCAGCTTTTACTTACGGATGTAGGACAAGAAATGAAGAAAGGCAGAAAGTAAAGAAATAAATGGAAAGGAAGCACTGGAAACGGAGTTAAGAGGACAGATAGCAGCATAATCGGATACTGGGCCAGCATGATCAGAAAAACAGTCACCAGACAACAAAGGTAGAAAAGATCATTTTATTTTCATTATAGTGTTTGGAATATGTCCACTTTGAGAATCAGGTGCTCAACATTAAAAGTTTATATTTACTTATGTATGGCATTTTATCCCACATTAAACATGAATTAGGATGTTTTGTAGCTCTACATGAGAATTGTGATATTATGATCCCTTGTTTCATATTGTTGACGGTCTGCATTTTCCGTATGGGTGGTATATTGGTGTATTAGGTTCTGCCCAGTGTAATATTTATGGTACAGTAAGGTTCTGAGTGTGTTTTTGCACAAAGTTGTGCATAGTGTTTTGCAGTTGAGCGATTGTGGTTAGTATATGCTTTGAGCAACCACTTTATTCTTTGACATATGATACATATCTAATATCTAAATTTAATAAAAGGTATTGTGACTTTTATTTGTATTTATTTGTTTTTTCTGTGTGTTATCAGACAATTATGGATTTAAGCTCCACCCCTGGCCCCACCCCTAACCCCGCCCCTTTAGCATCCCCAAACAATTGGGCCACCGACCGCCTATGCACAAGGGCCACGTGGTAGCCAGGTGGTAACTCGGAATTGGCACACATTCAAGCTCATTTTCAAAGCACTTAGCCTCCCAAAGTTCCATAGAAACCTATGGAACTTAGCCTCCCAAAGTGCTTTGAAAATATGCCTCATTGGGTGCGTATAGGCGCTTACGCAGCTTAGTAAAAAGGGCCCCATAATCTACTGGGCTGAGCACTGGGTATGGAATGTTTTTCTTTACTCCTTACAAAAACTTATAGAATCCATTCTAACAAACTACAAAGGTTTAAAAAAAAAAAAATTATATAACTGCCAGAGAACACAAAATTTTACATTTATACCCCCATTTCTCCGAGATGATTACAGGGACAAAAACAAATAAAGCTAAAAATGTATAAAAGAATACTACATTTATAAAATATATTTATCCTATTAAAACATCCAGAAAAAAAAGTTTACTCCAACCTATCAACAGCTCTCTCTTAGAAGGGTTAGGTCACAGTCAGATTTATTCCTTTTACTGAACCATTCCGTTTCAATGCGCTAAATGCTAGAGATGATTCCTATTAGTGTGTGCTAAAAACACTAGTTAGCGTGCCTTAGTGAAAGTCCCTCTCAGAAAGGAAAAGATGGAACCTAAACAAAAATCACCTCGTGCCCTCTTTCATCAAGGAGTTAATGAGAATATAGGTAGAGTGTGCTTCAACAATCCCCTGGCCCCCCATCCACTCCAATTCTAGTCCCATAGCCCTCCAATCTTTATTGGTCAGCTGTACTAGAGACTTAACTTTCTTGCCACTGCATAAAAGATGTGTCCAATGCTGATAAATGGTCAGCACTCAACAGCAACCTGCAGCTTCTGTAATTTTCTATAACCCTACCTGGGGAAAAGAGAGGGGCAACAATTACTAGCAACATACCCAGTCAGATTCCCCCAACAGTCTCACTTAGAACATATTCAAAGATTCCCCTTTCTCCACACCTCTACTAGAAGTTACAGACCCTTTTCATTATATTTCTGTGCTGTAATATACCTCAAAAATCAATTTTGTAAAGTTAAAAATCCATTAATTTGTCATTGAACAATTTTTATCAACTTTTTCAGCTGTAAGGACTAAAAATATACTAAAGTAGGCATTAACATCTTTTGCCAGTATCACATATGCAAACCATTTAAATTAGCACAGTTGGAAGACTGACAAATCAACCCCTGAAACTCACTAAGAACTAGACTGAACATGTAATCATAATATAAGAAACAGATCAGAGTGCAAAGATATTTATGTTGAGCATGGTGGTTCTTGTGAAGAAATAAGCTTTGTTGAGTTAAAGATGACTTTCAAAAATCAGACAATTGCACAGAAAAAAAATAGGGAAAATTACTTTCCCTTTCCCCTCAACACCACATTTCAGAGGATCTGCTGTCTCCCAGGTTAATTAGACACTGCTAGCTAGTTACTCTTGGAACATACGCTAATTTCCTCTCAAATACCACAACCTTTGCTTTTAATGGTGAGTCCTCCTCCTGCTGAAGAATCACCTAATTATTAAAGCAACATATTATGCATTTCAAGTGCTCAAAAAAGTGTCATGTCAACTTAGTTTAATGCATTGAGGCAGAGGTCCCTCTGGCAAAATCCTTGTTTAAAAATTAATAGGTCATACATCTTTTGGGTTGTGGCATACTTCAGAGATGAGGTGTCTCAGGATACAAAAGAACAAAGACAGTTTATATCATTGAGGACCAGGTTTATAAGCTTCCCCCTCTCCCCCCCCCCCCCAACACAGAATGAGAACAGAGCTACTTAACCATTTTAATTTGTGGCGTACGATTAGCTTACTGCATCTACAGACAAAAACCTTGCTAACTTCATCTCAGAACAATGCTTCTCAGTCTTTTTGTGCCTGTGGCCCCCATGATTGCAGCCAAATAAAACTGCGAGACCCCCTGGAGATGCAGAACAATGATGTACCATTTGGAGTCCTGACCTACAGTTTAGGAAGCTCTGTGCTCAGCCATCAACCCATGGTCCTTACTTGAGGCTTTCTGCATAGACCCCTGGTGCAGCCCTGTCATCTCATGTAACCTGACACAAAAATAGCCAATAGAGTGGATACCCTGGAGGGAGTAGAAACGATGAGAAGGGATCTCCGAACGTTAGAAGAATGGTTGAGGGTCTGGCAGTTAAAATTTAGGCGGTAGGGTGCTATGATGTTATAAAGGGAAAAACCCTAAAATCTGGATGACCAGCCGATGCAACAAGGGTATACCCTAATACTGAGCACATTTAGCATGAAAAAAAAAAAAAAAACAGAAAATTGAGTTTGCACACTTTCACAAGTTTGATGTTTTGATTTTATGAATGTCTGAATAGAGGTTTGGGGGTTTAGAATTATTTAAGTTAAAATTTAATGCCAAGAAGTGTAGAGTGATGCACATGGGGTGCAGAAACCCAAAAGAAAGATACCGGATAGGAGGGGAGAGATTAGTAAGCTTGACTCAGGAGCGAGACCTTGGGGTGTTGGTGTCGGAGGATCTGAAGGTGAAGAAACAAGGCGACGGCCATGGCCAGGAGGATGCTAGGCTGCATAGAGAGAGACATAACCAGCAGAAGAAAGGAGGTATTGATGCCCCTCTACAAGTCATTGGTGAGGCCCCACTTGGAGTATTGTGTCAGTTTTGGAGGCCGTATCTTGCTAAAGATGTAAAAAGACTGGAAGCGGTGCAAAAAAAAAAAAAAGCTACGAAAATGGTATGGGATTTGCGTTGCAAACCGTACGAGAGACTTGCTGACCTGAACACGTATACCTTGGAGGAAAGGAGAAACAGGGGTGATGTGATGCATACATTCAAATATTTGAATGGTATTAATCCGCAAGCGAACCTTTTCCAGAGATGAGAAAGCAGTAGAACTAGAGGACATGAATTGAGGATTGAAGGGGGGCAGAATCAGGACTAATGTCAGGAAGTATTTTTTCACGGAGAGGGTGGTGGATATGTGGAATGCCCTCCCGTGGGAGGTGGTGGAGATGAAAACGGTAATGGAAGGTAATGGAACTCAAACATGCGTGGGATAAACACAAAGGAATCCTGTTTAGAAGGAATGGTTCCGTGGAATCTTAACGGAGATTGGGTGGGGACGCCAGTAATTGGAAACAAAACGGGAGCTGGGCAGACTTCTACGGTCTATGCCCTGATCGTCACTGAATAGATAGGAATGGGCTGGAGTGTAAATTTTAAGGGGCTTCGATGTTAGCTTCAGAATTTAGTACAAGAACAGTACTGGGCAGAATTCTATGGTCTGTGCCCTGAGAAAGGCAAGGACAAATCAAACTCAGGTATACATATAAAGTTATCACATACCATGAAAAATGAGTTTATCTTGTTGGGCAGACTGGATGGACCGTACAGGTCTTTATCTGCCATCATTTGCTATGTTACTATCAAGGAGCATTTTCGAAAGAGAAGGGTGCCCATCTTCCGACACAAATCGGGAGATGGGCGTCCTTCTCGCAAGGCCAGCCAAATCGGCATAATTGAAAGCCGATTTTGGGCGCCCTCAACTTCTTTCCGTCGCAGGGTCAACCAAAGTTCACGGGGGCGTGTCGGCAGTGTAGCGAAGGCGGGACTGGGGCGTGCTTAGGAGATGGGCGTCCTCGGCTGATAATGGAAAAAAGAAGAGTGTCCATGATGAGCATTTGGCCGACTTTACTTGGTCCATTTTTTTTCACAACTAAGCTTCAAAAAGGTACTCGAACTGACCAGATGACCACCGGAGGGATTCAGGGATGACCGCCCCTTACTCCCCCAGTGGCCACCAACCCCCTCCCACCCAAAAAAAAAAAAAAATTAAAAAACATTTTATGCCAGCCTCAAATGTCATACCCAGCTCCATCACAGAATATGTAGGTCCCTGGAGCAGTTTCTAGTGGGTGCAGTGCACTTCAGGCAGGCGGACCCAGGCCCATCCCCCCTACCCGTTACACTTGTGGTGGTAAATGTGAGCCCTTCAAAACCCACTGTACCCTCATGTAGGTGCCCCCCTTCACCCCTTAGGGCTATGGTAGTGGTGTACAGTTGTGGGGAGTGGGTTTTTTT
This sequence comes from Microcaecilia unicolor, assembly GCF_901765095.1. Lineage (NCBI taxonomy): Eukaryota > Metazoa > Chordata > Amphibia > Gymnophiona > Siphonopidae > Microcaecilia > Microcaecilia unicolor. Next base: position 49,992,255 of record NC_044040.1, read on the forward strand.
TTTGGGGGGGGGGGGCTCAGCACACAAGGTAAAGGAGCTATGTACCTGGGAGCAATTTGTGAAGTCCACTGCAGTGCCCCCCTAGGGTGCCCGGTTGGTGTCCTGGCATGTGAGGGGGACCAGTGCACTACGAATGCTGGCTCCTCCCACGACCAAATGCCTTGGATTTGGTTGTTTTTGAGATGGGCGTCCTCGGCTTCCATTATGGCCGAAAACCGGGGACGACCATCTCTAAGTTCGACCATCTCAACATTTAGGTCGACCATCTCTCAGGTCAACCTAAATGTTGAGATTTGGGCGTCCCCGACCGTATTATCGAAACGAAAGATGGACGATAATATGGGATGTCCCGCCCCTTCGAGGGAACGTCCTCGGAGATGGGTGTCCTCAGAGATGGGTGTGCCCCGTTCGAAAATTCCCCTCTTTGTAACCTACTACCCCTGTCTATGGAAAATTATAACAATCAGTGAAATTGGGGCGGAGTTAAGATGGTGTCCTCACCAGATGTGCTTTTGCCAAGCTCCTGCTTTACCTTGGATTTCCTGTTAATTTGTGGCTTATTTGTTGTATGGGGCACAAACAGAAGGTTAAGCAGTATCCTGCACAGACACTGACACTGGTGTGGGGCCTGATGGACAACTTTGTGCACCCGGGAACACCATTATCTTCAGGGGCGGAAAGAGGCTCAACGAACCAGTGAGAGCTAGCCCAGAGGTTTAAATACCACCACCGAGTGGGATAGAGTAGTGCAGGCTTAGGCCCCATCAGTAGCGGTTTCCTTGGTGCAGCAAATAGTGGCTTGGTTCCTCAGCTGTGTTCCTCATCTGGAGTGTAATCTCTGACCCAGGATCAGGTTGGAGTTGAAGTTGCTATGAAGTCTAAATCTTTGGCTATTTCCTGAACTGCGAGTGATAAGAAGACTACCTTGGTAAGCCTTCTTCCTTTAATTTTTAATCATTGTGGAAAGGCATATGTCAGTTGGAATGGTCTCTTTCTACTCAGTTACAAACTATTAATAAGTTTGCAGCAGCATTGCAAAAATGCAGCTGTGCAAGCACAGGAACTGGGTTCAGTGAAACAACGTGTGGGTGTTGTGGAAGACTCGCTGAAACTTGTTCAACAATGTGGAAAACCTTTTATGAAAGATTCTGTTGATATGCATAGGAAATTGGAAAAGTTGGAAAATGCAGTACGCAAGAGAAATCTTCGGGTTTTGAATTTTCCGAAGGTACCTAATTTTCCTCCACAAGATTTAAGAATTTTTTGATTGTGTGTTTAAAAATTCCAGCAGAGAATATTCCACCTATTGCAAGGGTGTTATCTCCCTTCAGCAAGAAAGAGCTTTTCTGAGGAGCATTTGCAATCTCCTCAGATTTCTATGGATAGTTTAAATTTGACATGATTCTTGGAAAGATCAGATTCTGCTGGTTCTCATACAACTGCAGTGCTGCTTGTAACGCTGGCACTTGAATCAGATAGAGACTGGCTTACGCGTACGTTTAAGGTTAAAGATTGTGTGTGTATGAATTCCTGTATATGTATTTTTTCTGATGTATCCAAGGTGTAACAGAAAAGGTGGGAACAGGTTCCGTTGCTTCACCCTAAGATTCAGCAAGTAGGTGGTCTTTTTTTTCCCCTCTGTTTTCCTTGAAAATGATTAAAATTGGAAGAATTATTCTTTGATCCACAACAATTGACAATGTTTGTTACTAATAGGATGTCTACTGATCCACAGTTAGTTCAGGGTTTGGAGCCGGTTTCATGAGTAGAGGTGATTGCTAGCATTATAAAGGTGGCTTTTTATTAGCTAGAGGACCTTATTTCCTCTTTTTCCTATTACATAGTGATTTGTGTTCTCTTTACCCCCCCTATATTGTGGACTAGTAGGAAAAGTATGTATTATCTTCAGTAGTAATTATTTGCAATATTGTATGGTTGTGCAATATTTTTTTTCTTTTGCAAGTTTACGCTTCTATTGTAAATTTGAAACTTATAATTAAAATATAGCCATCTACTCAAACTATATCCAAAAGCATACTTTTTGAATTCTGGCTACCACAAAACATTTTGGACTCGATACAAAAGCCTCAGAGTTGATGGGTATGTACTGAAAACAAGACAAGAAAATTATACACCAGAGAAAAATTAGATTAGCTAATACATTCAAACTATTCCCAACATGTAAATTCTAAGTTGGAGATAGGTTCGTCAGAGACGGCACACTGGATTATACAGTATCCAGCTTACTTCAGAAGCATACAACTAAGATATCACATATTAATCACTAACCTAAAAATAAAATTCATTTTCTTACCTCTAGGATAGAAGAGAAAGGGGTTGGAACAAAGAGTAAGTGGTTCTTCTTTGATCTACAGTGTCTGATCCTATCACACTCTCCCTTCTATCCTTGAATGGCAGGAAGAGAGGGGTAGATGAAGCAGAGCAGCTCTTATTTTATCTGTCTTACTCCAGGTGTACTTTTCCTCTTCTGGTCTCTATATTTTGCTTTGGAGGAGATGGGACTGGAGCAGGAAGCAAGAGTCTTGTCTGGGTCCCGGTCCAATAGAGATGGGGCAAGCACCTCATAAGCTATGCCTAGCCCTGCTTCTTGGAAGGAATTTCAAGGCCCTGAAGCAGGGGCGTAGCAAGACCTCACGGTGGGAGGGGGCCTGAGCCCGAGGTGTGGGGGGGGTACATTTTGGTCTGCCACCTCCCCACCACCCTGCCACAACCCACCCACTATTGCAGCAAATATATTGGATGGTGGGGGACCCCAACCCCCACAAGCTGAAGTCTTGCCCAGCGTTGGTCTCCTGCGCCACCGTGTTGCCTGCCCTCTCTTCCCCTCACATCCTGCACACTCCTTTTAGTAAAATTGAGCATGCTCAGTTTCACTAAAAGGAGCGTGCTGGACATGAAGGGAAGACAGAGCAGGGCAGGCAATGCGGCAGTGCCGGAGACTGGCACTGGACAAGGCTTCAGCTGCCAATAAAACCAGGGGCCCAGAGGAAATTTGGGGGGCCCAGGCCCCCATGGCCCCACGTAGCTATGCCATTGCACTGAAGACTAAAATATTGCATTTTACAATGCTAGCCAAACTTCTAATGGATACCCAGAAGTTACATAGCGCTTAATCAGCTATCCGTTGATATTAAGTGGGGGATAACCGGCTACCTTCTCTGTCTCCCCCCCCCCCCCCCCCAAATATCTACGGTTAGCGGCTATCTACTGATTTTTAGAGCCGGTTTAGTGACCATATTTGGCCGCATGAAAATGTGAGATATCTTTGACTGGTTTAAAGATAACCGGCTGAATATCGACTTAGCCGGTTATCTTAAAACTGGCCAAAAAATAAACCGGAACAGCCTGACTTTGAATATCCAGGCTCAGTGCCGACTGCGAAAGTTAGCTGTTCTAACTCCTATGGTCTGAATATCGGTCCCTAGGAATCTTGCTCTGTAATACAATATTAAAATATAAGCCATGTGACTCCAGATTTCATACCGAAGGTTTAGGAACCCATGCAATGTCAGGGCACTGAGCACAGCCAAGAATGAGAAATGACCAAAAAGTTAGATGGCCCTACTTTTGGGAGAATCTGAGTGTCACTGTCTCCTCTGACCATCTGGTCTTTACTGCTCATCTGCACATATGAGAAGCTATCTAGGATATTCTGGGATACGTTCTTTAACTATAAAACTGTGTGTGTGTGGGGGGGGGGGGGGTTATTACTTTAAAATTAGAGAATTAATGTTTTCTGAAGTCCAGTCTGGTGAACATTAAATATATTTTCTTTGTTGATGTAAAGCTCTACTTCCAAGCTATGTATGCTCAAGCCAGGCCCTCTATCAGACTCTCTAAATATACCAACAAACTGATTGATCTATTAGTCACTATTCTGCAGAAAATAGGTTGATTGATATTCTTTTATAGCGGGGCACAGTACACGTCACTTAACGTTCCAAGGCCTCAGATGGAAAATTCATAAGACCTAAATGTTCATAAACTTGGGATCCCAGGAATCTGCATCTTTTGCAATTTGAGAAACTGACCACTTTAGGAATGATATTCAGTCAGGGGTTCAAGTAGGCTCTTGTAAAAAGAAATTGCCTTCTGCTTGGAGATATATGGGTAGACATTCCCAGGGGTTGAGTGATGTGGGATTAGCACTTAACCACATATTTTATAATACACATCTATGCACACGTGCATACCTGCTCAGAGTAGATGTATTGTATGTTGCTACTTTCCACATGGCAATTTAAAACAAAAAACACGTGTATATATACTGTTTTTACAAAACTGGCACACCAGGTAAATTCATGAGACTTGTGTCCTAGTATGTTCTGTTATGTTATACTAGGTAATCTTATTATGTATGTAATACTGTAATCAGCTGGGAAATGTGGACTATGCGGAATATAAATGTTTTTAAATAAGTAAATACCTTAACATCCTAGATGCCCCGCTATAACCTCTGTCTCTCTGCAATACTATAGTTTTGTAAACCTCTATAAAGCAAGAGACTTTTAAAATGAATTTGAAAACATGGAAGAGGCAGTGAGCTGCTAGTTGACCTTCCTCAGCTTTTAGCGCTTCGGAGTCCAACTGGTGTTAAGTCCTTGGATACCGTTCACTCAAGGACTTCATAGGTAAATAAGATCATATCTGCCCCCTATTGCAAATGACACACTGGTTACCAGTCACAGCTGGTATTCAATTCAAAGCGCTGGCACTAGTTCATAAGGCCTATTTCACCCAAGTGTCTTCATCACCCGTATGTCCCACAATGCACTTTTGGATCCTTTCAGGATGCACTGACTTCCCCTCCCCATACTAGATTGATAAGCATAACTTAAGAGTTAGCCTTTTTGTGCTTAGAACCACAGCTTTAACTCTATCCCTTCACAACTATGCCTTGAAGCTTACTGTCCCAAATTTAAGAAAGCCATTAAAATTTAGCTCTGTTGAATGACTATTGTGCCTTGCATAATGTGTAGCCTATGTTAGTATTCCATTATGTTCTATGAGTTTTGCTCTGTGGGGTGGGATGGAGCGAGTTTTTTGGACTGTCCGATTTATTGCTCTTTCTACCCAAAAGGTGATGGGGGAGGCCAGGGGTTTTGCTTGAGCTTTGTTTGATTGTTAGTGGTCTATGGTGTCGTACACCCTTGTATTTTCAGTTTGTGACAATAAACGCTTTTGAAAAAAAAAAATTTCCAGCTCTTTCAGATGGTGTTTTCCTCAGATTAGGAGGATCAAACAGAGCTTATTAACATTTTCTCTCAATTTTCTAAAGTTGTTTTGTCTTATACTATTTTTTGTACTCTTTTGCCTTTAGAAGTGGTATATTGAGTATTGTAAATATAAAATTAATGGTGTTAATGAACTTTCACTGTGAAAAATTTCTCAAGTAAAAGAATCCCCACACACATTTGCTGACCTGTACAGGTAGTTTTTACAAGTTGAAACACAAGCATTATAGGAAATTCTAAAGTATGTATAGATAGTCTCATGAATAATGTTTAGAGAGGACATTTTGGAGTCCTTGCTCCTACAGTGAACCCAGCTTACAAAGTGATAAAAGGGATACTGGACTTGCCCATCAATAATTTGGGCAGGAAGATGTCCCTCTTCGAGCTATAAAACAGTTATGCCGTACACACGTCTTCCTTCCAGAAAGTAGTAAGAGAAACTGTCCAAGCCCAGATCCGAGGGTCCAATATTGGGAGCTGCATCTGATGAGATTACTCAGCCAAGTTAAAGAGAAAAGTTCACCCAGCTAGACTTGATCTAGCTATGCACCAAATGAAGGAACACCACCACAGTGACATAGTAAATGATAGCAGAAAGCCCCATACAGTCCATCCAGTCTGCCCAACAAGGCGGCCAAAGCTGCACAACAGTGTTGACAAACTGTCTTGGTCTTCCCCTCCCCAACAGAGTTATATGAATGTGGTAAGATACACATACCTGTTCTTGATTTGTCCTGGAACAAGGACAAATCAAAACAATACATTGGAGCCTTTGGTACCATAAAGAGAGAACTATGTAACCATCTGATGAGAAACAAGTAAAAGAGGAAAACCAACTTATGGTTTTGAGAGAGGCCAGCTACCCAGGTGCATCCTGCTTTACACCCAAGAGACATGATGGTGGGAAGGGATGCATCTCCTAAGTTGCTTTAAATATCCTGATATATATATATATCCAAAATGAATCAACTTCCCAACACTGAGTTACAGCTTTTGCCAGCACAGATAGCTTGGAATCACAAACCCAACAGGAGGAGCGGGCAGGATTGAGCTCAGGTGGAAGGAAACAGGTGGTTCTAAACTTGTGACTCTATATTTTTCTTACCTGTACTCTTGGGGAGGTGAGCAAGTATATCCCCTTACCTATATTTCCTACTAGGGGATGTACCCCTTCTTAAAACTAGAGAGACTGTTCGCTCTTTTATTTAGAACATTAATACACTAAAGGTGCCTAAATTAAACTAGGTACCTCAAATAGTTGAAACTGAAGCTATAGCCTCCTCAAGATAGCGATAGCGAGGGAGAAGATGAACACCTAGGGACCAGCCATAAAAGAACTGAGGGGGAAGAGTATTCAAGAGTACATCAAGTCCAAGGACTTTGAACCACTGCTTCTACTTTAACTTTTGTATTGCTTCTGTAGGACTGTTAAATATTTATTTTGTGGGGGGGATCCCCTGATAAAAGGCATTTTTACTTAAAATACTTTTTGGTACCTTTTCTGGATCTTTCATCTTTTAAATTTTCTCCGGTTAGGCTCTACATCCTCCTATCCACCAGGAGCCTTCATTTTACATTCAGTGCACTGGTTTGTTTCTTTTTGATCTTTTCTCCCAATTTAAAGGATCAGGCAGCCCAATTCTTGTGTGTAGGACCTCCAGGGCCATCCTCACCCTCAAGTAAAAGGTTGGCAACATGTTCCCAAACCCTGTCCCAGGAAAATCTCCCTCTACTACAGCTAAAAGTACGCAGATGCTAAACCAGAAGTGGGCAACCACGGTTCTTGGGGGTCACAACCCATTCAGGTTTTTAAGATTTCTATAATGAATATGCATGAGATCTATCTGCGCACAATAGAAGCTGTACATGCAATCAATATGGAACAGGAAGTGGATATCAGAGGGGGCAGGGGACCAGTGGAGCCAACAGCCAAATGCCTGCAGACTACAGCTCCAAGACTGCTCGATACACTCCCTTACTACTTGGAGAAGGGAGGGGGTGACACACCTGGAGAGGGTGTTCCATCGCAGGTAGCAACCAACCTAGGTACACCACTGCTTGGTGATCTCCCACATTCAGTACTTCTACTGAAAATTAAGCAGTTCTTCAAGCCACCTACAGGCAGCAGCATCTGCACCATTTCAGTAATCTATCCATGTGCTATTCTAGGGGGAAAAATAAAAATCTTCTCTCAATGAGAGCTCTATTTATGCATTAGAGAGAATAGCTCTAGTTAAAACATCTTATCATGCAACTAACAAGCTAAAGCAGGGTGCACAGCTCTTCAAGGGCTTTAGTTGGGTCTGTTTCTCAGAAGGCACACAGTGAACATCCATGAGGATTGCATGCATTTGGTTTAATAAGCAAAATTTCAATTACCCCCCCCCCCCCCCCCACCACCACCACCAAAAAAAAAAAACCCAAACACCTTTGTCCTGAAGGATCAGCACTGGATACCCCCGAAATAGACAATTTTACCTAGCAATTTCAGGATGATAAATAAGTTAGTATTGAAGTTGTTAAGTCTCATTGAATGCACGCAACAGTAATCCACTTGAAAAAAAAAAAAAAAAAGTACAATCTCACAAAAGCAACACATGAACCTCTCAGCATGTACTTTACCAAAAAGCTAAAAGCCCATGCTGCTTCCTGGGAACAGACTATAAAGTGTTTGCACAAGAAAGTGAAGGTCCTTGTAAACTAAGCACTGCAGTTTGGCTATATTTGTGGTACCTAGCATGGAATGGAAGGGTAATCCTAAAAACACCCATACAATTCTTGTTTAAAAGCACTAGCAATTTAATTTTAGACTGCATTTTACTTAATAGTTGTTCAAGACTGAGGAGAACTATACTGACCACATGTAAAACAGATTAGGCCAATGTAATAAGGGTGCTGAAAATCTGCACATGAAAGGAATTCTACAGCTAGGCCTTGAGGTTACATGCACCTTGTGTGCGCACATGCTGAGAAAATTACCATACTTTAAATGCTCTGAAGACCATTCTATAAGGGCCCATACAGGTGCTACAGTGCACAATTGTAAGGGGGCATACATATGGGAAGGGCATGGGCGGGGCTCCCAAGACACACATAAAAAGAAAAACCTTACAGAATACTGTAAATTATACATGTCCTAACTGCATTTACATGCCAGCTCTATGGCTGATGTGTGTGCCCTAAATGAAAGGTGAGCCAATATTGGAGTTATGCTAGTATTCTATGAAGGCCAGATGCCGGTATAGAATAGGCACTCACCGTGCTGCATTGAGGTGTCTAAAAGGAGGCACCCATTTACTAAGTTGACACCTAAATGTTTAGAACCTTCCCCCCCCTCCCCCCCATTTTGAAACTTTTAAACTTTACTTCCCTCTGGACAGGATGTTTCCTAGTCCAGACCCAACAACTCCAACTACCAAGCCACCTTTCACCATACAAAAATGCTCCCCATTTATTTCCTCACACTGAACTATTCCTACCTAGGGTTACCAAACATCCGGTCTTCCTCGGATATGTCCTCCTTTTCAGAGGACTGTCAGGGGTTTTTGTGCAGCCTGCCCGTTTGTCCGAGTTTCTAGGCAGAATGGATAGCCCTCCCCCCCCCTCCCCAGCTAGTCTGAAGCCGATTCTTCAAAATGGTTGGCAAGACATCCAGTTGCATTGCGAGACTTCCATGAAAGTCTTGCAAGGTCACCAACTGAAGTCTCGGCAGCTATTTGAAGAAGCAGATGCAACGAGTAGGAAAGAGTGGGGCTCTTTCCTTCCCAGAAGAGGCCACTAGACCACCAGGGCACAATAACATATGTTTGGGGAAGGGCTGGGCTCCCTGACTCAGGGTTGCAGAGGGAGGTGTGTGGAAATCGGTGGATGGATGAATTACATGGGTAGGTGGAGGGAGGGGGCTGGAAAAAAGTTTGGTGAGCGGAGCAGGGGAGGGGGAAGGAAAAAGGGGGAAATACAGCACATGGATAGAAGGAGAGGAGAGGGGGACATGCTGCTAATGGTTGTTTGCTTTTTTTGGAAATGTACATCTTTTCTAATTTTGTATTTAGGAGAGTACGGAAGAAAATCTGGCTTCTTGGGGGGGGGGGGGGGGGTCAGGGTGACTGTGCGGCGCAGCAGAGATGGGGCTGGGTTGCATTTTATTTTTGTGTCCTCTTTTTTGTCTCCGCAAATATGGTAACTCTACTCCTACCTATCTACCAACACATCTAAATTAGGTCAGTTTGTGTTTAGGTGCATAGTCATTGTGGACATTTTGACAGTTCAACTGGCTGCAGGGTCTTCAGGAAAAACATTGTGGGCATTATATAAAACTTGGCTTTTAAATATATCTTCTATTTTAATTTGTTTTCACACAATTTTTGCTAGCAGTTTCCCCTCTTTTTGTTGCCTTGTCAAAGTTAACATGCACCAGCACTGTAAAAACATGATACACAGTCACCACCCCTCCCCCTCTATTTGCTCAGGTGGCATTGAGAAAATAGCTATCCTAATGCAAGCTTTGTTTTGACAAACTGAGATCTCTTTAATGCCTCTCCAGCAATAATAGGTAGGACAATAGGTAGGAAACTGTGGATAAGAAACTACTAATGGCAAGAACCACACAAAAAAAAGTCAAACAGAAGTCAAAGCAGTACACAGAAAGCAGTGGCCAACCACTCTTTCTCATAGACAGATGCTGACATCTTTTAAACTACTTTCAGAATTAGTATTACCATTAAAACTGTGGCTTCCCACAAGATGTTGATCCATTGGACTGTGAAGATACTGATTTTGCTTTATGGAGCTGGGGGTGAGTGAGTGAAAAAAATATATTGGGGTAGTGGACTGGGATAATTATATTACAGTGGTTTTATGGTGGGAAGAGGTGATTTTGTAAGGGTTTTTTTTTTTTAAAGGGTGATTAAAATCTTCTGTAACTGATTTATTTAGAGAGTATATCATACCTTGAAGCGAGTGAGTTCATATTTTAGCACTTTAAACGGCGTCCCTTTCCTTTTTTTGTTGCGTTATGCTGTGTAAATGATCATGATCCGTCAAAGCTAAGCAATATATTTACTACTACTACTACTATTTAACATTTCTAGAGCACTACCAGGGTTACGCAGTGCTGTACAAAAAACAAAGAAGAAGGACAGTCCCTGCTCAAAGGAGCTTACAATCTAAAGGATTTATTTAGGATTTATTTACCGCCTTTTTGAAGGAATTCACTCGGGTGTCCTTTTACCAAGCTGTGATAAAAAGGGATCTGCACTAGCGGTGAGGGCCCTTTTTAAAATGCACAGCTGCCCTTTTTACCACAGTGGGTAAAAAGGCCAAAAAGTGGCATGGCTATGCGGTAAGATTTCAGTTATCGCGTGGACACATTGGGGGGGAGCACTTAACACCACCCGTTGAGGTGGCATTAATAGCTCCCATGCTAACCCAGTGGTAACTGGGTAGTGAACGGCGCTGCCCGATTACTGCCGGGCTGGAAAATATCATGCTATTTTCTGTAGCACGACAAATGGCATGAATCAAGGCTGGAACTACTACTGGTGCCTACGTTGGGCCAGCGGTAATTCCAGATTAGACGCAGTAAGCCCGTGTTTTCCTAAGTGACTACCTGAAACAAATGGCACCTCTCAGAGTTTGGAAGGAGATCAGAGACCAGAAAAAGCTGACTGCTGAGAATTTCCTCAAGGACTTGGGACTATCCAAATGTGGATGAAAAGACAACTACAGTGCATGTTGATATCAGCAGCAATGCCCATGTCACATATTACTCTTCTTTTCTAACAGACTGAAAAAGGTGTGAGCAAAATCTAAATGAAGACTTAGGTTTTATACAACATGTATCTGTTTCCACACATTCTACGCTTGATTTAGTTATAATGGAACAATCTTCCTCTCTCTAGTTCTCTTAACATTTCTAGCCCAACCTGTCTCCTGGTATGATCGATTTTATCTATTTTGTTGAATCCCCATGACTCTAGCACCAGTTAGTTAAACCCTCTCCCATTGGTTACTGGTCTCGTCGTCTTCACCATGTGGATCTACTTACTCTTCCGCCCTTACAGCAGTTCTTTACATCTGATTTTCAGACCTCTCTTTAGATAATCAAGTATCCTCTTGGAATCTTTTACTCCAAACTGCTCTAGACCAAGTTGCACCTCTTCTATTCAGTCTTTTTTTGTTTTTTTTTACAAAACATCAACCATGGTTTCATCCTGTCCTGAACTTATGCAGATGGCAGGCACAGAAAGCTAAGCATCAATCGCGACAGCTCAAAACTGAGCAAATGCTCCTTTATTGCAGGCAGACACATCCAGTATTATATAGCTCAACTGAGAGCAGCAAAAAAGGACTATTTCTTTAAGCAGATCATGAGAGTTTCTAGCTCAAACAGCTTTTTTTCAGTTTTTCATAGCCTCACCTCTAATGCATCTAGAGAGAGCAATTGGCGCCTCTTACTTCATTACCAAGATTGAGAAAGTACAGGCAAATTTAATACTTTCCCCATTCACTTCTGTTTTCTCCCCCTTCCGTCAATCAGCTTCCTGAAGCTCTTAATATTCCTTCTGTAGAATTTTTCTCTAGATCATTATCACAGTTGAAGACTATGTATGGTTCATTGGATCCTTTTCCTTCTAGTTGGATAGGTGTGCCATCCCTGGGTCTACTTCCATTCATTTTTTCAATGACTGCTACGTTTTTTCTTCTGGCCTTGTGCCTGCATCACTTAAAGAAGCCTTGGTTAGCCAATTTTGAAAAAAAAAACTAACCTAGATCCTCTACAGCCAGGTAATTATCCAGTTTCTAATTTGCCACTTCTTGCTAAAATTATGGAAACTCTGGTTCTCCAAACAATTTCAGGTTTTCATTCAGTCTACCAATGCTCTGCATCTGCGACAATCAGGATTTAGGTCAGGGTTTAGCACAGAAGCTGTCATTACTGCTCTCCCGAGTAAGCTCCGGTAGGTGTTCATAGACTTATCGGCCGAATTTGACTGGATTAATCATGACCTTCTCTAGAGTTTGCACTTGCTAGGTAACACAGGAACAGTCTATAAATGGTTTGCCTCCTTCCTACAACACCGGTCTTTCTAGGTTTCCCAATCCTTAACTAGATCTTCTTTGTCTTGCGGTATCCCTCAGATATCAGTCTTGTCACCTTCACTTTTTAATTTGTTTGTTAATCCTTTGGCTTTATTAATTCAGACTTTGGGCATTAGCACATATTCTTATGCAGATGATTTTCTTTTAGTTTATTATACAGATCCTTCTGCTATTAACGGGCATCCTCTTCAAAGCTGTCTACAAGAGATGAATTCATGGCTTAAGTCTCAACACCTTGCACTCAACCCTGATAAGACAATTGCTAGTTGGATTATAGGCTCTTTACCTGTCCCCCTCTCCAAATGCAGTTCTGTTTGACAAGTAAATCACTGGTGGCTCCCTCTTTTAAGTACTAAGGGATCATTATTGATTCTGTTCTATCCTTTGTCCCTCAAATTTCACATGTTCTTAAAATGGGTACTTATTTTCTGCATCAATTAAGATCAGTTCGTAACATGGTGGATACTTAATTGCTTTGCACTCTTACGACCGTGCTACTTCGCTTTTGAAACACCTCCACAGGCTTCCGGATCCTTACTCTGATGCATAAGGCTCTTCATATATCCACCCCATTGTACTTAGCCTCACTGACTATACCATACACACCAATACGTACCCTCAGATCTCTAGCTGATAATAGACTTGTTTTACCTCCTCCATTTAAGGTTAGTTGGGAGTCCACCTGCTCTTCTGGTTTTTATTTCTTGCCACCAACATTATGGAATTCTCGACCACAGTATCTTCGGTTATAGACTCTCTTTCAGAAGTCACTTATCTTTTTCAACTGACTTTTGATGATTAATATATCTGACCGGTTCCTGCAACTGGGTGTAAAGAACTTTTGTTGTTATTTCTTTGTTATGTTGTGAGACTGTTTTCTCCTTCTGTATTCCTGTGTGTGGTTAACTCTTTCCTATCATAATTTGGAGTTCCTTTCTTTTAATGTTTTAATTAGACTTTGTATATCACCTTGATTTCCTTGCAATATGTAGTAGTATATAAGCAATAAACAAATGATAAAGCTAAGACCTTAGAAAAAAGTAGCACAACTAAAAAAAAAAACAGTCTTATGCCTCACTCACAAATGCTCACCTTGGTTGTCTCAGAATTTTGGACCCTTAAGAACGGAAATTGGAAAGGGGATGGTGTAAATCTCATCTGGACAAGGACAGGTTAAACTGTATGAATCACATGTCAAAGTTCTGCCAAGCCTAAACAGAGGCCAAAAAGCAATATTTTTCTCAATGCATTGAGCAGGCTGCCAATTCAACCAAGCAGCCTACTGCAACCCTCACAACAGAACCAGCCTGTCCAGACAAAACTGAAGTGCAGTGATTTTGCTGCATACTTTGTCAACAAAATTAAAAAAAACAAAACAAAAAAAGTCTCCACTAAGATTTACAGGCAGTCCCACCCAGCCTCCAATCAGCTAATCAGGAGCGCATAAACTCGCCCCATCCTGACATATGGGACTCAACCCGACAACAGAGGAGGGCCTTGACAAAATCCTAAGAGACCTTCAAACAACTATATACTCCCTCGACCCCTGCCCATCATGCAACAGGCAAGCAGAGGCCTCTTAGAAGGTGTCACAAAAATTATGAACTCCTCTCTTTCTAATGGGTAACTGCCAACAGCATTAAAAAGGGCAGTCTTTTGCTATAGAACCTTGACGAGGACAAACTTTAAAGTTACCGGCCAGTGTCTAACATCCCATTTCTAGTAAAACCTATAGAACAGTCTGTGATCAAATCAGTCATTGGCTAGAAGAGTGAAACTGGCTAGATCCATGTCAATCTGGATTCAGACAGGGTTATAGAACAGAAACAGTCCTTGTATCCCTGTTAGATCTTCACAGAAACCCAGACAGGGGATTTGCATCCATGTTAGTACTCTTACATTTCACAGCAGCTTTTGACATTGTGGATCACAATATCATAAGACGACTGGCAGACAGATATCATGGAACAGTACTTGCGTGGTTCAGATTTTATCAGACAGGCAACATCCATACTGTTCGGCAGCACCTCATCGCCACCATGGGCACTGAGCTGTGGGGTACCACAAGATCGATACCGTCATCTATTCTGTTCAATATCTACCTCAAGCCACTAGCCAAACTAATTCAGTTGATGGACACTCCGTTGTACATCTATGCAGATGACATGTGGCTGCTTATACCCACTGAACCTGACTTACCCATAGCCTTGAACAAACAATCCCTGTCTAATGTCAATTCAAGAATGGGCTAAAAACAACAAACAAGTAAAACCGAGCTTCTATGGCTCCCTAACACAAGTGGGCACATACCAGAGATTTATGAATGCCACCTCAGAATACAGCTATATTCAACACTTACTCTGATCCCCCAAATCTAAGCAACCTTCAAGAGCTGCTCCTGTCACTTGCAACAACTACACTGCCTCTCTCCTCACATTGAGAAGGCAAGTCTTGTCTCAGTTGTGCATGCCATGACATCAAGACTGGATTACTGTAATACACTCTACAAGACTGGATTACTGTAATACACTCTACACTGGTCTGGTGTGCACCAGCTCCAATTGATTCAGAATGCTGCAGCAAGACTAATAGAAGGTTGTAAGCAAAGGGGCCACATCATACCATTTTTGCAAAAACTTCTCTGGCTATCAGTACAATACAGGGCTAAATTTAAAACTATGTCTGATCTTCAAGGCCCTTAAAGGAAGTGGCCCAGGGTACTTGAACAGGTTCTCCTCCTACACACCTCCAAGGTCATCAAGGTCCTCCCAAGTAGTATCCCTAACCACATTCTCTCCAAAGGGCATCACATGATGTGACACCCATCAGAAAGCCTTCTCCAGAGTAGCCACCACACTTTGGAATACACTCCCTGAAAGGCTTCACTTAACACACTCTCTCTACTTCAGAAAGCAGGTGAAAGCTTGGCTCTTCAACTAGGCCTTTAAATGGAAGTAGTAACTAACTTGCTAGGACACACACACACACAACGACACTGGTATATGAAGCTTCATAAATAAGCATTATGTATTCATTTATTAATTCTCCAATTCTTCCCCCACCCCAAAAGAATTAAGTTTTGTAACCATAGATAACATCACCAAGGGAAATAGAGTGATATGTTAAAAAAAAAAAAAAAGCTAGGAACTCTCAAGAACTGGGAAAAAAATGAGACCATTGGCCAAGGGGAAGAGGGCAGGGATCTAAAAAGCCACTCTATCCATAAAGAAGTAAGAAATAGCAGCAAGTAATCTGACAGGAATTTATGCTATGAGCATAAAATAGTTTATTGCGAGAATACATAAATAGTAAACTGAAATAGCAGCTTTGTTTTATGAGTTTGTAATGAACACGTATACAGCCGACTGTACTAGAAAAGGCTGCAATTTTAAACAAGCATTCCAAATCTGTATTTATAATAAAGTCTAATTTATTAGTGTCTGGCATAAGGCCCTGTTTAAAAGTAAACCACAAGCCAATTTAGTCCTTCACAAGGACATATTTGTGGAGTTCCCTGATATTTTCCCATGCTTGCTCACATTTCACTCATCATGGAGACAAGAAAACATTTAATATTACCAAAGAAGTTTCATATTGCCTAGAGCCATCATCATCTATAATGGTGCTTATCAATCTTTGTAGCCTCGACCCCATTCGGGCAGCTACAATGTCTCTGTGGAGGGCCTGCCCAGTGAGTGACCCTCAGTTTGGGAAGCTCATCTATAGCTGTGTGGAAACAATTTCCACTCTTTAAGCTGGAATCAGACTTCAGACATTTACATTGTTATTGTCTAATGGATTCTTTTGCACATAGTAACATTTACAGGTGGTCAACTAAAAGTATACAGTTTCAGGGTGTGGGTTTTTTTTTTTTTAAAGAGACAATACCTTAAATGGTTAAAATTAAGAAAACTATTTAAGCCTTGGGATCTCATTGTGGTGTCCCTCAAGGCTCACTTCTCTCTCCCACTCTATTCCACAGTTTGATGCAGTCTTTAGGGGTAGCTCTAGAGAAGAACAATATTCAATTCATATGTTTATGCTGATGACTACTGTTTTCCTTCCACTCAAGTCTGAACTTGATACTCGATATTATTACACTGTCTGGAATTAATAGAGAATTGGGTTACTTCTCATAAATTGAAAACGAATAAACTAAGACAAAATTTCTTTGGATTGGGAAACCAGATTTGCAGGATATGTACCCAACTTTACTGCTATCAGATTTGAATTCTAAATTGGAAAGTCTTTCTCAAATCTTTGCAGAGGAAGTGGACATCTTCTCACATTGAGAAATCAAGATGATAAGATTATTAGGAACTCATTTATACTTCTGAAAAAATTGAAAAAGTATTTTGAACTACACGTATTTAAACTTATTGTTCCAACCCTTAGTCCTTTCACAGTGGAACTGTTGCGATGTTATATTTGTAGGTTGGACCAAGTCTCAGATATCTCGACGTCAGCAGGTTCAAAATTCAGCCACCAGATTGATTTATTCTGTGTCTAAATAGGATTCAATAATTCCCTTACTGGTAAGATTACATTTTAAAGTTTATGTTTTTGCGTATTGTATGGAGAATGGGAAAATTAGGTTCTTACCGTGATAATTTTCTTTCCTTTAGTCATAGCAGATGCAGCCATTACAGATGGGTTGTGTCCATCAACCAGCAGAGGGAGATAGAGAGCACACTTTTTTTCAGTGCCTCATACCAGCTTGCTCCACTGCCTCTCTTCAGTATTCTCTATCTCCCCTAGCAGAGTGGCTGCAGCTTCTTCGAGCTCCATCTAAAATCTGCCTGGAGGTTGCTCCTGTGCTTTTGCCAGTTGTTAGCAGGGGTGTTGGAGGCTATAGCAGCTTCACTTTAAAGGCACATAGGTTCGCCCTTTCCCTGCCTTACCCATACCTCCGTGGATGTGGACACATTGCTTAGCTTTCCATGTCCTTCCCCACCAACAGTGGATGCAGGCACATAGGTTCGCCCTTTCCCTGCCTTTCCCACTCACCTGAGCCTCTGGAATTCTATTTACCTCTGCTTTCCTCACAGTGTTAAAAAAAAAAGTCGTGTTGCGCTTTGGCGCTGGAACAGAGGTTTTTCCTTGCCTTTTTCTGTGGGACGAGCTGTGATACTCGGTCCAGTGAGGTAAGAGTGTTTTCTGACTCCTCCGGGGTGGGCCTGCGATCGGGGCGATTTTGGTGCGAACCACCATTTTGAATTTTACCGCCGTTTTCGGCAATGGCTGCGGAGACAGTAAAGCGCTGTTCCAAGTGTGGCAAGCGCAGATCAGCAGCGGGGCTCTGTAAATTGTGCTGTACAGACGTTAGAGCCGGCCCGAGCATGGCGAGCGACGATTCTTCGCGCTCTGAGCTGGCAGCGGCGCCATTTTTAATTTACCACATGGCGCGATCTCCGCTGAGATGGAGAGTCCTGAGCTCGGGGGGAGGCCTCGGAGTGAGGCTGATATGGGAGCTACTAGCCCCGGCAGAGATCCGGGTGCCCAGGGTGAGTTTTTCTCCCCTGATTTTTGTCTTATTAATGCATAAAGCATACATGCTTAAAAGAGCTCTCCCACAAAGCCCGGCACAGGCCTCTTCTAATGCCCCCTCCCCCCCCGGTGGATTCTAGCCTGGGTATGCCCTCTGAGGCGTTATTCCCTGATAATTGGCAGAATATGAAGCGCAGAAGGGCTCATTCCCCTTCAGAGAGTGCTGCACCTCCTTTTCCCCCCCCCTGTGGTCGGGCTGCGAGGATTCGGAGGACTGGCAGGCCTTCATGGTCTGAGGAGCCAGAGTCTGGTGCAGAAGTGACTCAGGATCTGGACGATCCCTCCGCGGTGAGGATTTTCCACCGTGATGAGCTGCCAGCGCTTATTTCTGATGCCCTTCAGGCTCTCTCTATTGAGGACCCTGCCAGTGGCACAGCCTTCTCTGTGAATCCTAGGATGGCTAGTACCAAAAAGCCTGCTCGAGCCTTTTCTTTGCATGACTCCATCCAAGAGCTTATTTTGGCTCAATGGGCTGACCCCGAGGGACCTTTGAAAGTTTCCAGGGCTATGGGGCAATTATACTCTCTGAGTGAGGAGCATATGGCTCGCTTTGCTATGCCTAAAGTGGATGCCCTAGTCACAGCTGTGACAAAGAGAGCTACCCTCTCTCTTGAAGGAGGTGTTGCCCTGAAGGATATTCAAGACCGTAGACTGGAATCAGCACTTAAACGGTCATTTGAAATTGCAGATCTCCCTCTGCTGGTTGATGGACACAACCCATCTGTAATGGCTGCATTTGCTTGATGACAAGGAATATCTACATTTCCAACTGTTGTCAGGTTTATCCTCAAGGGGAGTGAGGCAGACAGAGAGACAGAGACAACTTCTAGGATTTCCATTGACAAAATCTGTAAAATCTCAAATTGGTAGGCAATTCATTACCCTATCAGGCAGCACTAATCTGAATGCCCTTCCTTTATCTATTAGGGAAACTACAGATTATCTTTGCTTTACAAAACTATTGAAACTTTTTTTTTTTTTAGAAAGTATTAGGCTCTCTCATGTTGTTTTAGTTGGTGTTTTATAATCATTTTGTTTTGACATAATTCCTAGTTACTGACTAGTTACTCTTGTTAGCCACTTTGAACCTGAATGGTAACTGTGGGTTATAAAATCTTTTAAGTGTAAAGTAAAATGGACACATTGCTCCTTCCTCAAGATATTCATTCTTTTAAGTCTACAGCAGGGGTGCTCAATGTGGGTCCTCGGGGAGGGGGGGGGGGTCACAACCCAGCTGGGTTTTCAAGATGTCCCCAATAAATATGTTTGAGGACTGTTAAGATAAGTATCAAGACTTTTTACTCTCCATTAACAGGCTGGGTGCTGGCTCTTTTCGTCCTTTTTGTAGGGACAAGTATTTTGAAGGTATGTGATGAATGTGCAATATTGGTGAACGGCAGGACTAAATGTATATGTAATATGTTTTAGAAGTTTGTACTGGAGTATTTATTGGATGAAAAAGATTTTGTGATGTGTTATAGTTGTAAAGGTACAGTGTGTTAGTCAATGAATATGCATGAGATCTATTTACATGCTTTGCCTCCACTGTATGCAAATAGATCTCATGCATATTCATTGGGGGAAGTCCTGAAAACCTGACTGAATTGTGGCCCTCAAGGACCCCTGGTGTACAGGGACAAGATCTCTACATTCACTAAGTTAGCATAGATAGCGCCACATTCCATAAAATCCTTTTTTCCCCCCTCTCTTTCTCCACTTAACATCCAAGCACACAGTGCCGTAGCGAGGGGCGGCTGACACCCGGGGCGGTTCGCCGTTGGGCACCTCCCCCCCCCCCCCCGGAGCGCATTCTTACCACTGTCATAGGAAAGGGGACGACGGGTGGGAGGGCCGCTCTGCCCCAAGTGCACATCACTGGGAGCTGCGTTGGAAGTAACCTGTTCCGGGGCAGAGAGAGCAGGGAACCACCCCCCCAGCGGCGTGCACCCCGCAATCCTTTAACAATTTTCTGAGTAACTCTCGATATTGGGGGTGGCAACCGAGTCTGCTATTTGAAACAAAACAGGCAATTCAGAAAGTTACTACTGGGGTAGTCAACAGTACTCTTTGGCACTCTATAAGGAGATAGGGAAACCAGTTGGGATGCTCCTGCTGAACCAGAAACAAAAATGTGAGGGAGGGGGAGTATGATCAGGAGAGCTCAGAGACTTCAATAAGAGACACTGAGCACTACAGGATTACTTAGGACTTGATAGAGTTACATGCTCATCCATTGGTCCCGTGGTGATCGGACTAATGCCTTAAACTTGACCTTGCACTTTCCCATAATTAAAAATGCCACCAAAACCAAACTAAGTTATCAAATGTTCCTCTGTGTCCTCAGTGCTCCCAAGGAGCAAGGTATGTCCCTTTGGGCATGCCCTGCAGCTGTGCACTGTAAGGGCTCCGACTTCTCATTGGGGAGACACAAAGCCCTCGTATGTCAGAGAAGTGTCTGACAGAGTGCCGGATGGAAAATGGCAGCGGTACTTCTCTACCCCCTTTCATGGAAAGTAAACTCTCTGGATCAGTGACTATCAGGTAAATGTCTCGTCTCTCCCTTCTCTTCTAAATCCCAAACTGTCCCTATTCAACTCAATACTATCCTCCAACTGACAACCGCCCTACAGTTCAAATAACCACTCCCAACTGCCACACCACCTCACGCTCAAAAAATATATCTTTAGAAACTGATGCAAACTACTCCCCATCCTCTACCATTGTCTGCAAACTGCTCCACAATGCAACTGTCCCTTATCCCAAAACGTATCCCACCTTTTCACAAACCACCCCCACTTGCAAAAACTCTCACTCCAAAAACTATCCAGGCTAATTAAAGTTGTACTGATTACCAGATCTTATGCGTACCCCGACTAAATATCAGGCGGGACCTGCATAAGAGATGCAAGTCTGTGCCCTCTGCTCCTCTGATTCCCCCTCCCTCCCCTGCAATCTCAATTCTCCTCCCTCCCACCTCCAAAGTGTAAAGGGGCTGATAGGGTCCCCACCTCCCACCCCTGTAGGTAGTATTGCCAAGTGGATCCAGATTCACCCAATAGTGTTGATCCCATCCTTATTTCCCCAGAAGGTAGGAGGATAGGTAAAACCTGATCTGCAGATCTCTAGTTTACCTCGCCCTCACCTGTGGGAGCGAGCCTGCCTTACCTGCTTCCATAGCAACTAACTGCAGAGACTATGGGTAGGATCCATCCACTGGAAAAACAGTGGGGAGGGTAAAAGACTGACAGGCAACTAGTCATAGGAAGGGAGGAGGTAATCTGGATGAAGTTACTCTGCTACAAGGGAAATTTTTACATGTACTGGGAGAGGGGTGGAACAGAAATGAACTCCCTCCCAGAAAATGCCCCAATACATTTCAATGAAGTAGCAGTTCCAACAGCTGCATTATAAATATACTGATGAACTGTAATACAGTGATTACAAAATTGCACCTTTCAAACTGCTTTCCCTCTCATCTCTTCTTCTGACCCCAACACTCAAAACACACACAAATACACACACACACATACAATGCATTTACATGAAGAGGGATAGGAAAGATTTCCATGAGCCATGTTCTCCATGCTTTCTTCACTTATTATAAAAATGTATTTACACATGTAGAACCACATTTGCTGACACCTGGTAAAATTTACTAGAGATGCCTGTCCCTACTGAGTCATCTCTCCCCAGCATGACAGCACTGTGAGAATGAGTGAGGGATAACAGAAGAAATGGAGGAAGAAGAGGAAGACGGCAGCAACAAGTCAGACAGATGGACCTTTAGAAGGCTAAACAAAGGTGACAAAAAAAGGAAGTACCAACTGCAAGCTTATTTTGCTTTTTTTTTTCTACTCATGGGTGGGAGAAGGGCTTTCTTCACTTTCCTCATCTAAAATCCTCTTCCTCTTCCTCCCTTTCCTCTACACCTTCTACTTCCATCAGCTTCTCCTTCAGTCTTGTGCTAGGCTGAAGCAAGCTCTCATCTTTCTGTCTACAGTAGCTTGGTGAACCTTCAGCCCACATCTCTTCTCTTGGTGGCGGTGCTCCTGGCCTAGCCCGTGCCCCACACCTCCTAGTAGTCTAGGCCTACTCTTACTAATAATGGTGCCCAGGGCCAACCACCATTCCTCCTGGCATTTAGTCTAGGTATGCACCTGTTATTCCAGGGAAGCATAAGCTACACTAATGCTGTCCAGTGACCTACCTATACTGGATTGTGATAGCATTTAGTCTGAATGTGACTTAATAGGTACCAGTTATGAACACATTCACCCTAGGAAACCAGGTGCCTGGCATTTTTCCCACCACAGATTTTCTCAGATTATAGGTTTTCCTAAAACAAAACAAATTATCAACATTACAGCATTTTCTTCCCTCTTATCCTTTGTTTTGGAAAGCAGTGAAGGTTTTAATCCTCAGGGCATGAATCACTCATTCCACTTTGAACAAAGTTGGAAGCAACCTAAATTCCCACTTTCTGATCATCTTTTTGCTCTTAGCACAACAACTCACCCATGGTCACATATGATGCTAAAACAGATGGACTTCTGCAACTTGCTGGGCAGTTAATACAAACTGACTTCATACAGTAACTTTGCCAAAGTAACAAAATGCTGATTCTCAATTAGAAGAGTGTTGGTTATAGTTCATAGTTCGCTTTTACTTGATATACCGAGCATCAGCAAAGTATCTAAGCTGTTTATAGATAATTTAAAAAAAAACAGGGGAAGCAAAACAGAAAACATGAAAGCCTATTAGGGTAGAGGAAGGGAAACAGGAGAATAAAACAAAAAGAAAGATTACAATTTAAAAAAGGAGAGAAGAACCACAGAATATACAGGGGGAAATGGGTGAGGGAAGATCAGGAAAACCTGAATTGAACTGCCACCAAGATGAAACAAAATTTAGGAGTTATGAGGAAATGCCTAAGCAAAGAAATTACATTTTGAGGAATGATTTGAACTTTATAAAAGACTGCTCCATCTGAATGTCTAAGGAAGGGCCTCCAGAGAGGGATGCAAGAGAACTAAAACGTCATCTGTATGGTGCAATCTAATCATACAGCATGAGGGAGCGATAAGTAGAATATGCTGAGAGGAACAAAGTGAACAAGGAATTCAGAGAATTCAGAGATCAGAGAGAAATGAAAGGAAGCCAGATAGTAGGCAACAATGGCAAGTATTTTAAAGAGAATTCTGTAAGATATAAGCAGCTAGTGTTCAGACACCAAAAGGGGAATAATGTGGTCACATCAAGGAAGACTATGATATAAAGAACTGCAATAATCAAGTCTGGAGATCACAAGTGCAAAAATAAGAATCCACAAACAGGAGATAGCCAAAATAGAACAAACTGAACGGATTCATTTCAAGGTATTATCGAAGAAAATTGCTGATCAAAGCTACAAACCTTATCATACCTACAAACCTTATCATACCTAGTCAAAGAAATATTACATGAACATATTAGAGAATGTAGTTTTTCAGTACAAGGACCACTTTTATGGAATTCACTTCCTTCCCATTTGCAGATATCCTTGACTCAATTTAAAATAGTTTTGAAAACTTATCTTTTCTTAGATGTTTATACTTGAGGCACTAACCTATGCAAATCCTTGTGTGTACCCCCCCCCCCCCCCACCACCTGCTTTTCTATCACACATTATAGTTCTGTCCGTTTTTAACCCCTCACTATGTTGTATTATTCTGGTACTTCCCCTCTTATTTTTAATTACTTTTGAGTGTAAACTGCCTGGATGGCAATGCCGTGGAGAGGGATAAACTTGGAAACTTAGAATGAAAGCGTGGAAGAGGATTTGGGAGAGGTCTTTTGAAAAACAGTGGATACTAAGGGGACTCAGCTCATATGGTCTGACAGAGCTCAGCAGCCAGAAGAGTTTTCCCCGATTCTCTCAGGAAGCAAATAGGACCCACTAGATATATTCCATCTCAATTTTCTTTTGTCATGCCCTGAGAAGTTCTTTTCTGAGGGACCGGTGTCCCCCCAGTGCATTCCAAACACAAATTATTCTAAAGAAACATTTTATAGAATAACTAGGTGGTTTGGGGGAGTAAAGTATCTTTTGCTTGTTTTCATATCCCCACCCCCCCATGGTGATTTCTTGTTCAGTGATTTTAGCATTTTTCCACTTAAAAGTCCAGAGATCCTGACACCTCCAGCACTTTACTTAATTAGATCAGATTAATGACTTGTATTGTGGAGAAGGACTCCTTCGAACAAACCCAACAAAAATATACTCACATGAGCCTGAGTCCCCTGGCCAGGACTCTGAAGAAAATTTTTTTTTAAAAATCCTACAAACAAAAACAAAAAGCAGAAGACTCCTTCTGCCAGGCCCCCAGAAGAGAGTTCAAGAGGAATTTAACAAAAAGGAGCCTACTCAAGATTAAGACCCGAGATAAGGGCTCTCTTTTTGACTATGCCTATTATTTCAACTCTTTTGATTTTACTGTTGTTCCTCATAGATATTTAAAAATTTGTACCCCACACCATCTACAATTCTGAGATATTTATTTTGTGGCTATAACAAATGGAGGTGCTTTTACATGAAAGACCCCCTTTTGGGGCAGACTTCTTTCTTTTTGCATCTTCTTCCCACAAGTATAATTTCAGCAAAAACCTTAAGGCATTTTGCCTCTTACCCAACAGAACCCTTCACAGTTATTTTTCATTTTTACCGAACTTTATGTTTTCCCTGCATGGCTATCCTTAGTCAGAGGAAAAAATACTGTACCTTAGTAAAGGTAGTGTATCACCACGCAGAATGAAGGAATTGTTAAAAACACTTTTATACAAGAGGTCACACTTTTTGGCCCCTTTTCATCATGTCAGTGGTCCCTACCCCAATACATTTACTTGGGTGGCTCTAGAATACTTCATTGATTTCAGGCCTAGAGTGGCAAAATACATGTAGACTATACACAGAACAGTGTTTCGTCAATTAAATTGCCTGCTTCAGGAGTCAATGTATCCGATACGAATGTCTGTATACTGCAACTGTTACAGATGACAAAAGCTAAACAGGCACTTTGGTACGAAGCAGCCCAACACAACAGTATTCATGCTTCAGAGCTTGAAGTGCGAACACTGTTGTGTTTTGCTGCTTCGCACCAAAGTGGCCCTTGGCTTTTGCTGCTTCACACCAAAGTGGCCCTTGGCTTTTGCCATCTATAACAATTGTGATATGCAGATATTACATATCAGATAGACTGCCTGCTTCAGGAGCCAATGTAATTGCTGAAACGCGGTTCCGTCAAGTCTACATGTATTTTGATATTTAATAAATCTACTGCAATCAACCTCTGAATAATCCCCCCCCCCTCCCGATATTCAGCCAGAGGCAGTCTGCTTTTTTTTTTTTTTTTTTTTTTTTTTAAACGCTGATTGTCGCCGGATAAATTCTCCCTAGATACTCCGTGCCAGGCCATATCCGGGCACCAGCACTGAATATCTGGGGATAATTTGGAGCAGGAAGGCTGCTAGAACTTGTGGGCCTGGCCGATATTCAGCCAGAGCCACATAAGAGTTATGTGGTCTTGTCCAAATAACGGGCTAGGGCTTGCATAACGTTGTGTGTGTGTGTGGGGGGGGGGGGGGTAAAAAAAAAATAAAGCAAGCCCCCTACAACAGCCCTCTTTACTTCACCCCCTCCCCCAGGCCGTGGCAGGCCCCCTCCCATCATCTAGGCAGGCCCTCCCCCAGGCCTACCTGTAGCCTTGGTGGTCGTTGGGGGCAGGAGTGCAGGCCCCTCGCTCCTGCCACATGTGGCTGCTGAAAGAAAACGGATGCCATGACATCTTGCAGCAGCTCGAAGTAAAGTACCTTAGCTATATGGGTGTTGGTACTGAATATTATTGGCACCTGAATAACCACTGCATATCGGGAGTAGGTGGCAACAAGCCCCCTAAAGGGCTGCATCAGGGGCTAGCATATAACAAACCAATGATGCAGTAAAACCAATTCCACCTACTGGACTAAAACAACGCCTCTCCTGAGAAGCAGCAGCAGCATTTCGTGGTAGAGGAAATCAAATTGCTGCTGCTGCTTCTCTGTAGAGGAGTTGTTTTAGTCCAGTAGGCGAAATTGGTTTTACTGCACCACTGGGTTGTTATATGCTAGCCCCTGACACAGCCCTTTAGGAGGACGAAACGTGGCCGTATCGGGCCTATTTTAAATTATTTATTTATTTATTGCACTTGCATCCCACATTTTCCCACCTATTTGCAGGCTCAATGTGGCTTACAAAGACCTGTTATAGCATCACCATATCAGGTTAAAGAATACAATTGGTGTTACAAAGAAGTCAAGGAAGATAAGAGGGTTTGGTCAAGCAGTGAAAAGATCTATTCTGAATAAGTTGGGTAGGTGAACGTGTTATAGTTAGTTAAGGGATCTCGTGGTAGGCTTTGTTAAAGAGGTAAGTCTTCAGGGATTTGCGGAAGCTCATTAATTTGTTGATTGTTCTCAGTTGAGTTGGAAGGGAATTCCACAGTTGCGTGCTCATGTAAGAAAAGCTGGTCGCATGTGTTGATTTGTATTTTAGTCCTTTACAGCTGGGGAAGTGTAGGTTAAGAAATGTGCGGGAAGATCTCTTAGCATTTCTGGGTGGTAGGTCCACAAGATTCAGCATGTAGGTTGGGGCATTTCCGTAAATGATTTTATGAACGGTCGTACAGATCTTGAACGTGATGCGTTCTTTGAGTGGGAGCCAGTGTAGTTTCTTTCTTAAGGGTTTTGCACTTTCATATTTTGTTTTACCAAATATAAGTCTGGCTGCAGTATTTTGGGCTGTTTGAAGTTTCTTGATGGTCTGTTCCTTACATCCAGCGTAGAGTGCATTGCAATAGTCCAGGTGGCTTAGTACCATTGATTGTACCAGGTTCCGGAAGATGGTTCTTAGGAAGAAAGGTTTTACTCTTTTGAGTTTCCACATGGAGTGGAACATTTTATTAGTTGTATTCTCTGCATAAGTTTCGAGTGTGAGATTTCGATCAATGGTAACTCCCAGAATTTTCAGACTGTTTGAGATGGGGAGGGAAAAGTTAGGGGTGGTTATGGAGGTGAATTGATTTGTGTTGTGTTGTGAGGTGAGAATGAGACACTGTTTTTTCTACGTTGAGTTTTACTTGAATGAACCCAGGAGTTCATTATTTGGAAGCTTTGGTTGATTTCGTTGGTGAATAAATTATTTTTCTCAACATTGCCATTGGCGTTTCGCATCTTCTATTCTATTCCATGCTGGATCATGAGAATCGCCTGTCTATTTGTTTTCTTGGACCCTATGAGACACAGTACAGGATAATATGGGATGTATAAGAAAAATGTAATGCAGACTGGGGGGGTGGGGGGCAGAGAGCTAGGAGCGGGTGCCATTTCCAGGGCTAGGATACAAAACGAAGTTGCTTTTCTCTGTGCACACTGGGATGGGGAGCAGTATCCAATAGGCATGAAGGCAGAGCCCTGGGCCAATAAAGCAAAGGGCATGTGAGAGTGGGAGCAGGGGTCACATACATAGGGATGTGACCAATGAGCCTGAAACTACAACAGGAAGAAAGGCAGCTAATAGCTCAAAATATACTGGACCACAAATGCAGAGAGGATAACTTACACCCGCAACGTGGGGACGGAACAGTCTCGAGGACTAGGCCGAGAACCCCTGCTTTCAAAGAGTTCACAAATATGTATCGGACAATCACATTAGAAGAAAAAAGAAACGCAGTATACTATTACAGTGAAGGGATAACAAGAAGGTACAACTGATACTGTATCACCAAGACTTGCGTGTTGTGGTCGAAACAAATTCTTGAAACATAGAAAGCATTTCTGGGCTAACTTCATTACGTTAATCATCTCTTCCTAGCATGCATACTTAAGAGGGACTGAATGCAATTCTGCTTTAAACCAAGCGTATAGCACTTAAACCACAGCCGGAAAACACAAACATGTTCAACTTTAGGCATGCAATTATGATCTCCTACATAATTAGTAAATCAAAAGAAAAACAATAGTTATTAATGCTGTCACTAGTCAAGGAGGTACAATCAAAGAAAGCACATGTGCTGAAGGGTGGTGATCCTTTAATTACAAGTGCTGCATTCATTATTCACATTTCAAGAAGAAGTTTACATTGACCAAACATGCAATCAGAAGCTGATTTTGCTGCTCTTTAGTTTTGAAACTAAATATCAGGACTCCTTTGGATCTCTAGCCTATTCAAAGCACCTATTTTATAACAAAAGAGACATATGCAATGATGTTTTGCCAGTTAGTAGTTTTAAAACAACAGCAATTCATTGTAGATGATGGGAGAAGGCAAGTCTGCACAACTACTTCTGTCCACACTTTTATGGAAATATCCCAGCTGCCAACTAACAGAGAGCAACTGCTTGTAAGATACCACTCCTATCCGGGAAAGGATTTGTTTTCCTCCTTAACATGCTACTAATCTAGGTCACAGAATCATAAACTGGGTTCACATACAAGTCCCCTCCTTTCTTCATGTCAAACCACAAAACTATTGGCTGAACATTTGGCTTGTGTCCCCTGCATAGCCTGCCAGATAGAAATCAAGGAAAGATAGGTACTTGTGCTGAATTATTACACTACTAGAAGTCTACTAGACAGAACCAACTGCCAGTTTAACTCTGAGGGGGTCTTTTACTAAGCTGTGGTAGCATTTTTAGCTTGCGGTAGAAATCAGCTGGAGGTAAACGCTGAGATGTCCATTATATTCCTATGGGTGTCTCTGTATTTACCACGAGCTAAAAATGCTACCGTGGCTTAGTAAGACTCCCTAAATTTGCTGTTTCCACAACCTGTGCTCATCTCCTTAAACAGAGTGACCAGTGTCCTACAGAAAATTCTAGGTGGTGGGAGAATAGCTAGTCGATTGCTCCACGTAAAGCACAGAACCCAGAATTTATGGATTTAAACATGTCTACTCCGCCTACAACTTAGTGGATTACAGCAGAATACATACAGTAAAACCATAAACAAATAAATTAAAAAACTCTTCTCACCTCAGTCAAAACAGGAAAATCAGCCCCATGCTTTCACAAACTAATGACTTCAAAGGTTTGCAAAACTGTGCCATGCAGCTACACAGTCGTAAAACTCCCAGGTAAATTGTTCCAATACTGTTGTCCAGCAATAGAAAATGCTGCATTCTGAGTGACACAAGCATAGTAAACTGAAGATGAATAGGGATCTTTCTGTAACTTGTACGATATGTTAACTCTATAGGACAAAGCAGCCAGTGATGTCTAGTTAGCATAGAACTGACAAGAGCTGTCCTGCATGTAGTATGGGACAAGTTGACAGCTGCACTTTGAATTACTTCACGTTGCGTCAGTAGAATAAGTACACTGTAGAGAGAATTACTGTAGTCAATGCAACTGATCCAACTATATGAATCTGAAGATGCATTAAAAAAAAAAAAAAAAAAGAAGAAGAGGCCTTAGTAGCAGCGGCAATTTGGGAGTTAAGGTTAAGAGGGCATCAAGCCAAGCACCTAAAACAGCAAGATTGTTAAGGTCATATAGCGTCAAGAATGGTTGACAAAAGAGAGGGAAGGGGGAGTTCCTTAGTAAGCCACAGGGCTTTAGATTGGCTCACCGGTCACTGCTCTATCCTACCAAATCTGCAACCATAACCAGGCACAAATTACCCCTCCCCCAAAAGTCAGAATTTATATATACAACAAGTTGAATATCAAATACCTAATCTCCTGAGGTTGAGTAAGTGTGACTAAAGGAGACCTGATCCTGAAGAGAACCAGAGCCAGAACAGCACAACTATAGAGTATAAACCATAAAAAGGGAGAATCACGGTGTACTTCTCAAGTTTGATGCTTGAAAAAGGAATCTGAACCAGTTTAGGACAACACCCCAGATTCAAGGTCTAACAGATGAACAATTAATGATCAACCAGGTCTAGTGACATGACCAGAGCCATTTTTCATGTGACTAGCTGCAATCAAATTTCATTGGTCACAGCAACCAGCCATGCCTCTGTGCTATGACTTGGACATAAACCTGACTGGTTTTGGGTGACTGGTATGGACCACCTAGAAAGGTGAAAAGCTAAGGAACATTTTCTAGAATTTTGGAGCTAAAAAGGTAAATTAGATACTAGGCAAAACAACACAACTGGAGTTAGAGCAGTACTCAAAGAAGATGTTAATGAAAGACAGACAACCTTTCTGTGCATGCTCATGAGCTCTAGGTATGAATACTGATGTCTCCAAAGGGAAGTAGATTGGAATAATGAGAGAAGACATCCAAGTTATGAAAAAGGAGCATACATGGAGGCTAGATCAGATGAAAGAGGACAGTACAATAATGGGAGCATAACAGTCAGATGAGTTAAACTGGACTAAACAGAGAAATGTGGGTTGCTCAAGGGTAAGTGCTGAAAGGGAGCGAGTGTAGATGAGAACCATGCCATCACCTTACCTACCACCTCTATCCTGATGTAACACTAATTCAAATGAACACAGTCAGGTTCTCTGCTTGATAGGCCTGTTGTAGACAATCTTCCTTTACCTTTAAGCCAAGTCTCTATCAAGCAGAGAACCTGACTGTGTTCATTTGAATTAGAGTAGAAAACATTTATTCCTAATAGAATGAGTGTTTAATACATCCATTAGAGCTTCTCTCATATTGAGAGAGAAAACTCAGAACAATTCACATGTCTTCTTTGCCTGGCTAACCACTGCACCACAGTGTATAAGTCACTGGCTGGCAAAGCCATTGTACCAACATATGTACCACAAAGGTTTCTTAGGGCACTGCTCTTCGGTGTGCATTAAGGAGCTAGTAGCAAGAGGAGACCTTTGAAATGAGAAGAGCAAAAGGTTTCCACTAATCCTGGAATTGAGGAGGAGGGGGATTTAGCAAACAACCTCAAAAGCTGCAATGCATTTGCCTGAGTAGGATCCAGGAGGGCCCAGAGTTCAAGGAAGGAGCACCTGCAGCTTGCTTCTATGTCCAGCCCCCAAGGACAAAGAGGTAAAAGGGAAGAAAATGAGTTCTCAGTGAAGAGAAAGAACAGTCCAAGAAGAGCAGTTTTTCTATGCCCAAGGAACAAGGGAAAAGTGAACTGTGTGTATACCCCTGCATGTCTTGATTTTGACTACTTACTGGCTTTCAGTAAATGTTATTGGCTCAGAACAAACCCTGGCTGTGCACAGTGAGGGAATCCCAGATCAGGGCCTGCAGATATTAACTGCATAGAGCTTGGTCCAGAGGGCATCAGCTACTATGATGGACAGTGGGCTTTGTCATCAATCATATAGGGACAAAGATCTCAGCATGTATACATTAGAAGGCAGGCAAAACAGGGAAACCATGATAGACATTTAAATATGCACAGGTATAAACACATAGGAGATGGGTCTCTCACTTAAAAGGAAGTTAAGTCCTAGAATGAGGGGGAAGGGAATAGACTCTGGAGTAATCTAAGGAAATATTTGCTGACCACCTGATAGCTGGTTTGATAAACCCAACTTTTCAAGTCTCCCAGTGTGGTAAAACAAATAAGACCCGAGAGAGAGAGAAAAAGAGGCTGTAGAACTTAGTAGCTGGAATGGACAGGCAGAGTGGATGCTATTTGTCTGTTTCAGTCACCATATTTTTTGAGCTGATCATGCTTCTTGCTATGCATCTTAGCTTCCTCGGACTCACAAGCATCTTATCACATTCCGACTACTGATACCTTCACCCCAAAACCTCTTTGTTTGGTGCAATTCAACATACCCCCCTCCTCCCTCCAACTCCTCCCCCAGGCCCTATTGTGTATTGCTCCCTCAGATTTCTGCATCTCAAATGAATAAAAGTGTAGAGTCATTTTCTTTGTATTCAATCATAAAGCTATCAAACATTAACTAATCTTTCAGTCTCTTAGATCATTTCACATTTGATCACTCCCTCAGGGCTGTCTACTCTACTGTAGATATTAGAATCATCTACAAAATGCCAAAACTGCTAACTCATGAACACAACAGGCCTTGGGTCTGATCCCCGAGGCATTTGACTAAACCAGCCTACTTTCCTCTGGGAAAACTCCATTTCCACTATGTTCTGCTGTCCATTTGTAAATAGCTAGCATTAAAGCAGAACATACACAGCAGGAAAGCATACTTTTTAAAGCGATAATATTACCAAGGTTAGAGTACCCTGAAAAGTCTGTTCTCTTTTGGATGCCTTTCTAAAGCTACTCTTGCCTTACGAAAATGCACCCAGAACATTTCTCTTCTCCTCCACACTAAAATAATCCATAAAAATGCACCACAAAAATGACTATTAGGAACTTGTTTTACCCAAAACATTACATTTTAATGACATACAACAAAAGCAGGAGAATTCTTCCAGGAATTTTTTTAGGTCAGCTAACACAAAACTGGAATACTTTAGCTCACTGGTTGTCAAACCAGTTCTTCGGATACACACAGCCACAGTCAGGTTTTCAATACAGCTATGCATACATAGTATATAGATTTGCTTAAGACAGTAGCAGTGAATACAAATCTCATACACATGCATGGTAGATATCCAAAAAGCTGACTCGGTTGAGAATCTGTCTTAGGCTAAAAGGTAGCTAGCTAGGAGCCAGATATGGTTCATTCATAGGTAGTTGCAAATGAAGCCAGATCACATCCCCAGCTCCGTTAAGCAGGAAGTCCAGAAATGAGCTGACAAGCCTGTGGGCTCAAAAACATATGATAGAAAAAAAAATCTGAACCAGAATACTACTGTTAAGCTTATGGTAAAAAAAAAAAAAAAAAATTGAATCAAGTTACCCCCCCCCCCCTTTCATAGTGAGCATTGTTTACCCATCTCATATCAAATCTTCCATACAGAAAAATCATTTCTTAGTAGTGCTCTCATTCCTTACATTCCATCCCGTGCTTTGTATTCGGGTCAACAAACCCCCTTTGTGGTCCCCTCCTATTGAGAAGTTAAATTCTAAACACATCGTAACTTATTTCAAAGTAGTTGCTCCATTCCTTTGGAACCAACTCCCATTAGATATTAGACTTGAACCCTCTCATAAGATCTTCAAACAAAAATTTAAAACCTATTACTTTACTAAGGCTTTCCCTCCAGACTAAAGGGCTTTATCCTATATAATAAAACGCACCTCCAACATTCTGAAGCTGACTGCATGGCTGAGGCATTCCTGCTCTCTGTATCCATCTCCTGAATTGACATCACCTACTTCCGGGTTCGTCACAAGCAGAAGTGACCAACCACACGAGGTTTCTCGGCTTCAGAATGTTGGAGGTGCATTCTATTAAATAGGATTGGTCAGTTCCTTGAAGCACAGCCAGAGCTCAGCGTACTGCACAGTAACGCTCAGACACCAGAGAGAGAGGGGGGCCTGACACCAGAGAGGGGGGGAGGTATCTCTGTCACACACACAAACTCTCTCTCACAGTCAATGTCTGTCTTTCTCTCTCTCTCTCACACACTGTCTCTCACACACTCTATGTCTCACACTGTATCACATTCACTCTCTATGTGTCACACAGTCACTCACACACTCTCTTGGTCTCATACACTCAGTCTCACAGAGATTCTGTGTCACACACACACACACTCTCTCTCACACAATGCATCTCACGCACTTGCACACACTTTCATTCTCACACACACACACGCACCCAGACTCACTCTCTCTCACACACACTTGCACATTCACTCTCTCTCTCACAGACAGTCTCTCAAACATACACACGCCGAGGAAAACCTTGCTAGCGCCTGTTTCATTTGTGTCAGAAACGGGCCTTTTTTTACTAGTAATGTATATTCTTTATATTTCCTGATATTGTCCTTTCCCATCCTATCCGAGTAAATTACTGTAACCTAGGCTTCCCAATGTGCTCATCTCCTGTTTCTCACCCCTCAAAAGTTTTTAATCTTTCCTTTATTGGCAGTATATCAAATAGAGTGAACAATTTGGTACTGAAGAGCCTGCTACTTTATAAAAATTAACAACTGGAGGAATGGGTGCCATCATCTGTCAACGCAAAAAGAGTAGTAAAAAGAGTAGTAAAAAGAGTAGCAAAAAGAGTAGTAAACAGAAAAGAGTTTCACTTTCAAGGGCAGTGTAAATAAAACAGGTCTCTATAGTTGTATTAACAGACAGAACTACAGTTCTTGGAGCCCCTACATATCTGATAGCCTCCCTTGTCCAAGACTTCAAAGGAGAGTCTAAATAAGAGACAGAAAACCTATGAATGCTGTTAAACACCTGAACTCTGCTGTTCTAATGGCAGATGCTCCTATCCTTTGACCTTAAATGGACTTTTTTCTAACACAGGCTTCCGCCAAACTACACAGCCAATACACCAGACTTTAGTGTCCCAGGACAAATGGATTCTTGTCTAGATGATCTTTGGAGAAGGAAAGCCTCCTTCCTCTCCAACTCCTTAGAAAGGAGAAAGCTTATGTTTTTTCCCTCAACCATTCCTGGATTCCACAACCCCCCTAGGGACTCAGTTCCTATATGCCTTTTGGAATATCTTGCCCCTTTTCAGGGATGGTTCTTATACACAACATGCTAGAAGATAAGCCTGAGAAACAAAAAAAAATGAGAATTTGTAGGGGCTTCAATGGCTTGAACATGCACATAGCATTAAAAGATGTAAAAAGCCCTTTGTGTAGTGAGCTTCAAGGTCTATTAAAGTTTCTCTATGTGGATACGTGCTATAAAAAATTATTATTCACCCAGATCCACAGAATACAGTTGGCCCAATTATTTGTCTTTTCAGACAACCTTAGTCCTTAAATTCAACTTAAGTGGTATCAGAATCCAAAACTTATTTTTTTTTTAACTGCTCATATAAGCAGAAGCTATCAGCTTCAAAA
This sequence comes from Microcaecilia unicolor, assembly GCF_901765095.1. NCBI lineage: Eukaryota > Metazoa > Chordata > Amphibia > Gymnophiona > Siphonopidae > Microcaecilia > Microcaecilia unicolor. The sequence goes on from NC_044040.1 coordinate 50,027,050, forward strand.
CTGTCAGCTGCAAAGCATGATATACTGCCCTGTGGGCAAAAGTTTAAACTATTCAACTGATTAAATATAAACCACAAGCCTAAACCAAGATGTGGTATGCCATCTTGAATCATGAAGACTGAAGGATGGCAATTAGAACAGACTGAAGAATGCAGTACATTTACAAGACCCCACTTTCCATAACCACTGGCTTTAATGGCAGAATTTGAATGCTACAACTGGCATTGTGTTCACACAAACATATTGCTTCCATATGGTATATTCAGACTTCCCAGGATTAACCAAACTAATGCCAATTCAACCAAAGGCAGGAACACACCCAAGGAAAGACTGATCTTCAACAGAAATGCTGTTTAAAGGGTTGGGTAGGAAATAGGAAATATCATCAGAATTGGGGGGGGGGGGGGGGGGGGGAGATGAGATGACAGGAATCCTCCAGAGTCGTAAGTACAAGATCACAAGACTATATGATTGCTGAACTGCAATCAAGTGATGTGCCAAGTGGGGAAAACTCCCAAATATTTCAGTCTAAACCATTAACCCTTCAGACGGGCTACAAAAACATACCCTTTTCTCCTGAATAAAATGTCATAGGCATCTCCTGTTAATTCAGTATATTCTTATATTTGTTCTTAAAATATGTGGAAATGATGTCAACTAGCCAAGTAATCATAATCCAGTTGCACTAATTTCTGACAAACGTATTTGTACATCTGACCACACCAAGAATCTTTACCGATTCTGTTCAATGAAAGCAAAGGAGAAGAGTTCCATCCAGAAAACAGAACAGCAATATTCAAGACCATTAGTAAGGATTCCATTAGTGATTGTGTCGAGTTTTTCAGACCGTCAGAAATGTCCATGGAGGAAAAGTGATCAGCAGTGAAAAGTAGGTATGTAATGTGTTTCCCCACATAGACCTGACTCTTCCAGCAGTCTCGGTTAATAAGGATTACTAGAATTCAGTATGGGTAAAACTCACATTTGACTCCAGCTGCATTGGCTCTGCTGTTTTCCTGGTTTCTCTTCTGGTAAGTACTCTCTCAGTTCTGTTTTCCACAGAGGAAAAGGAAGGAGTGCTGTCAATCTTTTGATCTTGATATCAGCAACATCTTTCTGTACCTATAACAGCTAGCTGCAGGTTTAGGTGGTCATGCTAACTTGAGGTCCCTCCCAGACTACTCACAAGCAGTAACTTCTCTGTTGACTCGCACTATGAAGACAGGCTGCCTCCATACTATTTTTATGGTTGAATTTTTGATGTGATGACTGGTCAAGATGAAATTAGATCATCTACCTGTCCTTATCGTAGGAGCTACCATACCTCTCTACTCTCTCCAGCAAAAAGTATTAGAATTCAAAAAATTTTGTTCATATCAACATCTTTCAGTATTGGTAGCACACTGTACAGGACTTTACTCAAAACTACCTTGCTGTAGATAAGTGACTATTTAAACCAAAAAAAGAACGTGTCAAATTTGATGGTCTAGAGCAAGGTTTTCCAACTTCGCTACTCGAGGGCCGCAATCCAGTTGGGTTTTCAGGATTTCCCCAATGAATATGCATATCCACTCTTATCTGGGTTCCTTGATTCCACTATAGTTACATGTATTCTATAAACATTACACAACAACTATGCCATATACAAAACGTTATGAATATGCATAAGATCTATATTTGCTTGCACTGCCACCATTATATACAAATAGTTCCAATGTATATTCATTGGGGAAATCCTGAAAACATGACCTGGCGAGGGCTGAGGTTGGACACCCCTAGTCTAGAGGGTATGGTAATGTGGTGGATGGACACGAGATAAACAAATAGGAGGGAATATTTTTTTCCACTCAAATGGTTAAGCTCTAGAACTCTTTGCCAGAGGATGCAGTAACAGCAGTTAGCATATCTGGGTTTAGAAAAGGTTTGGACACGTTCCTGGAGGAAACGTCCATAGTCTGCTATTGAGACAGACACAGGGAAGCCGCTGCTTGTCCTGGTATTGGTAGCATGGAACGTTGCCATGATTTGAGTTTCTGCAAGGTACTTGTGACCTGGCTTGGCCACTGTTGGAAACAGGATACTGGGCTAGATGGCTAATTGGTGTAACCCAGTATGGCTACTCTTATGTTCTTATGGTGCTGGTTTCCTGGAACCAGCATCCGTTCATGAGGGTCACAGAGGCTGGGGATGTTGTATATTCCTACATATCACCAGGAGGAAAGAATTCCAGTCAACACCCCACCAAGGATGGGATTCAAGGTGCACTAGACTATACCAGACTCACGGGAGGCTCCAATATGCATTTCTTACAGACAGCTATTATAATGATAGGACTGTTGAGAGGATAACCCCAAGAAAAGAAATACAAATTTGAGATACACAGGTCACTGAGACTGTAGCCCTGGTTAGGGCAGGTTCTAATTAAACAGAAGTCCAAATAGTGCAGGATGAAGAAACAGTCAGGAAAGAAATGAAATGCTTTTCACATTTTTTCTTTGCAGTTGAAGCCTTGAATAACTGTTTTAGTTTACTGTCCTTTTCAATTACCAGCATAAAATAATCCCACGCATCAAGGGAAATAAAAGCACTAGCCAAACCAACTTTAGCATTAAAATGATTCTGACAGAACTCATTGCTCACCTGCTTTATTTAATAACTGCACTATGTACAGTATTTATTAATTTTTCTCAGTAATCCATTTTAAAGCACACACTGGACACTAAAGCTAAGGTAGAAAAAATTTTACATGAGGTGCTTTAGTGTGACAAAATTGTTGATTCATATCTACATTAAGTTTACTTTTGAGCTATACTGCACCAACCAGTATGTGCAAAATGTTACAACTCAAGAGATCTTACAATGGGCAGAAGGCAAAAGACTTGTTGCAATAGGCTAGGGGTGTCAAAACTGTAATCCTGGAGGGATGCAAACCAATCTTGTTTTCAGGATGTGCGTAATGAATAGACATAAGATATTTGCATGTACTGCCTCCACTGTACCTTACAGACATCCCCGGTGCCTGCAATGATTCATTATTGGCGCCTGCACCAGCCCCACAGACTTCCATCAGCCGGGTACTGCCAGACAGGAAATGATGTCAGTGAATGGGACCTGGTTGATGGAAGCCTGCAGGGCTGGCGCAGGAAACAATAATGAATCACTGCAGGTGCAGGGGATGACTAAGGTACACCGAGAGGGGAACGGGTTTCAACGATGGGTGGGCGGGCAGATGGGACACTGCAGAGGAGAAAACATGTTGATGTGGGGTGCTGCTACTGGGTGGGCCTGTGCCCACCCAGGCCCACCCGTTGCTACACCACTGCACTATATGCAAATGCATCTCATTTACTTGTTAAGGATATTCTGAAAACCAGATAACCCAGCAGAATCCATGCTCTGAAATGATATTGTCACAAATAATTTCATTTATTAAACTGTTGCTTTCATTCTGATATGGAAAGATAGCATTGGAGCTTTTGTAAGGTATGATAAAAATGGGCTTGTTGGTCAGTTAGAAGTTATGGCAATTTACAAATACTCTAGTAATGATATGATTAGAAAATCTCTCTCTCGTAGCTCTGTAATACAGTAACAAATTCAAATGCACGCAGCTATGATCTCTCACAGAGACTCAAATGAGAAAGGTCAAAACTGACCAATAGGTTTAGCTAATGCATCTTTTTCAGGTGCTTCTATACAGGAGAGATACCCTCTTAAAAAATTTCTAAGTGTGACATTTTGTGCACATGTGGGGGAGAGGAGGGGGCAGAGAGAGAGGCAGACTATAGATCTTGCTACTAGGATTTAAACAAACAAAAAAAAAACCCTTGAATGTCCAACATGTTCTCAGATAAAAGTAACCCCCTGTAAGTAAAATTGCTGCCTCTCCTAAATATTTATCATATGAAATAACTCATGTGACACCTCCACACACAACTAATAGGAATCAGAAATGATCTGAGAATTTCCAAAACTCAGGGAATAAAGGCGATAATTCAGTGAATTCTATGGAGCTCTCTGATGAAGCTATTGTAAATATGCATGAGCGAGATTGAAAGAGCACAGAGGATACCCAGAGACCAAAGATGGTTTGTTTCTTGAGACACTCAATTATTGTTAATCCTGAAAAGAGCAAATCAATGTACAAGCACCTGCCCATGGAAACTGAAGGAAAATGAACTGGTTGCACATATGCAAGTGAGAGCAACTATGAAATAAAATAAGGTGTGAAGGGTGGAGGAGTCATCTGATGGTTAGAGTACAGAGAGGACCAGCGAAGCCACGCTTAAAATCTCACTGATGCTCCTTGTGATCTTGGCAAGTCTGTAAGACCCAGATGCACAAAGGTCCCCCATAAAGAATCACTCTCTAGTTCCACTTCAGTAAAAATTACCAATTTGGAAATACAGAGCAATTCCAAAAGCAAATCAAATGCAAATGAGCGTTGTGAAGTCGGTTTTCTTTTTTTTTTTTAATGCCTGAGCTCTGTGTGCTTTTCAAGTTGGAATCACTTGTGTAAATTAGATTGACGTACAAGTCCATTTACAGTTTTTGGTATTTAACGCAGCTCACGCGCTGGTTCGCTACCGCTGTGTGGAGATTTTTCCCTGGTAAGATTTTTTCACAGTAACATTTTTAAATTAGTGGTTTGTTACCTGAGGAAGGCCACCGAAAGCTACTATCCATCACTAAGAAACTTTAGGCGATTTTGAATGGATGGTTGACTGCAGTTTTTAATTAATCTAGTTATTTTGAGTAGTATGTTTGGCACCAAGCCCTGTTTGTTTGTTCATTAATGGATTTAGTTGCAAGTGCAATGCCATATATTTTCTATATGAGTGGTTTCGTTTTTGCTTTGTTTTGTTAGCTGTTTGCTTACTATTTTGTTATTAGTTATTAGGACATCCCTGTTTTAGCACTATCTTTTTTTCACAGAGGCAGTACACTTTTGGAGTTCATAACCAAGTGTAAGTGGTTTTTTAAAAATGTTTTTAATCACATACTTATGTTTTATGATGCCACAATGCATTTACCAACATGTGGGAATGAATATTAACCTTTTGGAGGTTACCGTTCATCATGTATGTTCTTTACAATATTTTTTTTCCTAATATGGATCAAGTTTATGGAATGGTGTATTATTGTTAATAAGAACATGCTTCTCTGAGATCAATATGCATTGTGCAGGTTTTCTCTGACAGCATTTTTTTTTTAAATTCAGGAATCCATCATGTGGAAGTGCATAAGATTATTATATGCTTTCTTTCAATGTATGGAAAACTTCCTTTACCGAGATTTATTTGGATAAATGTATGTTTTTAAGATATATTGTTTTATTCTAATTCATATTAGTGTTTTATTGTGTGATTTTGTTTTTTATTTTTGTCTCTCTTCTTTGCAGTGTTTTCTTGCGAGACTGGGAGAATGGGCATGCAAGTGGCAGATGAAGTTCAATGTTGACAAGTGCAAAGTGATGCATGTGGGTAAGAGGAACCCGAATTATAGCTACGTCTTGCAAGGTTCCGCGTTAGGAGTTACGGATCAAGAAAGGGATCTGGGTGTCGTCGTCGATGATACGCTGAAACCTTCTGCTCAGTGTGCTGCTGCGGCTAGGAAAGCGAATAGAATGTTGGGTGTTATTAAGAAGGGTATGGAGTCCAGGTGTGCGGATGTTATAATGCCGTTGTATCGCTCCATGGTGCGACCGCACCTGGAGTATTGTGTTCAGTACTGGTCTCCGTATCTCAAAAAAGATATAGTAGAATTGGAAAAGGTACAGCGAAGGGCGACGAAAATGATAGTGGGGATGGGACGACTTTCCTATGAAGAGAGGCTGAGAAGGCTAGGGCTTTTCAGCTTGGAGAAGAGACGGCTGAGGGGAGATATGATAGAAGTGTATAAAATAATGAGTGGAATGGATCGGGTGGATGTGAAGCGACTGTTCACGCTATCCAAAAATACTAGGACTAGAGGGCATGAGTTGAAGCTACAGTGTGGTAAATTTAAAACGAATCGGAGAAAATTTTTCTTCACCCAACGTGTAATTAGACTCTGGAATTCATTGCCGGAGAACGTGGTACGGGCGGTTAGCTTGACGGAGTTTAAAAAGGGGTTAGATAGATTCCTAAAGGACAAGTCCATAGACCGCTATTAAATGGACTGGAAAAATTCCTCATTTTTAGGTATAACTTGTCTGGAATGTTTTTACGTTTGGGGAGCGTGCCAGGTGCCCTTGACCTGGATTGGCCACTGTCGGTGACAGGATGCTGGGCTAGATGGACCTTTGGTCTTTCCCAGTATGGCACTACTTATGTACTTATGTACTTATGTACTTGCACATTTAGCATTGAGGAGCACTCACAAGATATAGTGTTTGATCAGACAGGTGTTTATATATTTTTAACATACACAGTTCATATTTTATTTAAACTTTAAAGTTTAAGTATAATGTTTAAATGACAGACCACCAATGCAGGCTTTCACCGAAACACGGGCCATGTCGGGTCTTGGAATATAGGATTTCTCTCCGACTTCAGCATCCGTCTCTTTGTTCCATCTGTGGCCTCTTATACACTCTTCATACGTGTGTATGTGCTGTTATTCTAACCATTTATTTCTTTATTTATTTGTTGCACTTGTATCCCACATTTTCCCACCTATTTGAAGGCTCAATGTGGCTTACAAAGACCTGTCATGGCATCACCATTTCTGAGTACAAAAGATACATTTGGTGTTACAAAGATATCGAGGCTAACAAGTTGATCTAATCAGCAATTTAGACGTGTACCCCTGGATTCTATATATGGCACCCGAATCTGGGCATAGATCTGAGATCTGTATGCAAACTAAATTAGTTAATGAGCCATCAATTATAGACGTTAAACGGCGCTAATTTTGACTTATGTGTGGATCTGCCTATGTGCTATTCTATAACGCTGAGGGGTCCTTTTACTAAGGTGTGCCAAAAAATGGCCTGCGGCAAAATTAAAATTAGCATTCGTCCATTTTGGGCCCGAGACCTTACTGCCACCCACTGACCTAATGGTAAAGTTTCACTCGTTAACCGGGCAGTAATGGTCTATGCACGTAAAATGTCAATTACCACCCGGTTAGCACCACACACCAGAAAATTTCCAGCATGCTTAGTGGACGCGTGTAAAAAATGAAATTACCACCCGGGCCATGCGGTAGCCGGGCAGTAGTTCAAAATTGACATGTGTAGGACACACATACTTGGCTTAGTAAAAGGGCCCTTGAGTGCTCAAAGTGCTCATGTGGAACCCAAAAGAGGGCATGGGTGGGTCAGGGGCATTCCAAGAATTTTGGTGCAGCGTTATAGAATACTAGGTGTTATACATCCAACTTGCACACCAGGATTTACACCGGGCTTCAGCAGGCATACATCCTCGTGCTCAAAGTCAGCCAGACTGGGAATGGTCCATCTAGCCCAGAATCCTGCTTCCAACATTGGTCTATCCAGGTCACAAATACATTGTAGTCCCGAGTGCCCTTTATAGAATAGCACCTAATTTTAAGCACCATTTACTAAATCTGGCCCGCAGTAGGCATGTAAATGTTAGCATCTATGTTAAAAGATGGCACTCATATTGCCCAGTCTGCAATGATATTCAAAAGCACTAATCAGAAGGGACTACACATCAATATTCAGTGGCATGGACTAAGCTACTTATCCAGATAATGGCTGCTGTTACCCAGTAAATGGATTTGAACATTGAGGCCACCATTATTGGGGGGGGGGGGGGGGGGGGGGGGGAAGAGGCAGTAACTAACATCTTACCAAAAATGGTGCGCTCAGAGAAGGGTTTCTCAACCCAGTCAGGCTTTCAGGATGTGTACAATGAAAGATCTGCATACAGTAGAGCCAGTGCATGCCAATCTCTCATGCATATTCATGGTAGATATCCTGAAAACCTGACTGGTAGAGAACCCCTGGCTTTGAGTAAAGCCATCATCTTTAGTCTGAAACCATGATCCTCCACCCAGTCCTTGGGGGAGCAATGGCCAGTCAGGTTTTCAGGCTAACCACCATAAATGCACACGAGATGAGATATTAGTATGCACATACATGTGGATATTTTTTTATATTTTTATTTTTAATTGGATATCCTGAAAACCTAACTGGTGAGGCAATCCAAGGACTAGATTGACAACCACCAGTTTTAGACTTTTTAGACTGTGTGTGTGCATTACAGAAAGTGAACTCTTATACGTCTTTGTTTGTCTAATTCACATGTATAACAATACTAGATAGCTTACAAAACATCCCAGTGTACCTAAAACCTGGAAAGAGACCGATTAGTTTTTGGGTTAGGTGCTTGGTATATGCCGTGAAACACAAAAGTTTGCAAAACACTTAAACCTCCAATCTGCGTGATGCATCATTGTTAAAAATTCATATGGACAGTGCCAAACTTATTTTTACCCTGTAAGTCTCGAAACACCATAAAAGAGGATATTTCTACTCTACACTATAGATATTAAAGGCAGGACTGTCCTATCAACTTAGATATCACCTAAGGCAAGCTTTTACACCAGATAAGATGTTTTGTTATAACCCTCTCTGCTGAATCTGTTGACAGTGTAGGTTGGATACCACCAAGCCCACAGCCAAGTCCAATTTATTTTGTAAATCATTATCTACTCCTCTTGCGTCAGATACTTGCAACAGCTGTTCTCCACAGGCCTAGGCTGGGAGTGTCCAATTCCTTTGCCATCAAGCGTTTCTAATACATTGTGATTCCTGTTAACACATAATATACAAGAGCTACTCTCTGCATGGAGTTAAAGGGAGGATTGCCCATTACGAAAATATACAAACCACCATAAATGACCAGTATACTTTGCAAAAACTCAGTAAGAACACAATTGAGCATAAACCAGGTATGCACCTGTGCTGCCCTATCACCACACACACACTTCCGGGGCCAGAGTTAAACTAAACAGCAAGAGGGAGAGTCTGGAAGCAGATGAACTAGTGTGAATCCCAGCTGCAATGTTTCCCTGCCACCCAGCCCCCCTTCATCCCATGATTAGATGTAATTAACTGGGCAGGATAAAAGTATCCCGAGATGTGTCTCTGGATACAGCTGAATACCGCACTTCAAATAGCTACACAGTTGTCAGAGGGACTGCATTCTATTTAGCTCAACTGAAAAAACATGGGTACAAGTCCCAAATTGTCAAGCTCGGTGATAAGATCAGTCTCCTTTGTGTTGCATCTTGTCCCACAGCTGCCTATGGTACCAACTTTGAAGATGAAAAAACAGAGAATATGGTAGAAGTTCAGAGAAGAAATAATCAAGTGTTTCAAGAAATTTAATCATTTAGTTTTAAATGTTTCCACATATTTTTCTGCAGTCTGCTAAACAAAGTTTGTAAGCACAAGGCTATAAAACCAATTTAAATATTTACTTGCCAAGCCAAAGACACAACCTCTGTCCCAGGGAATTGAGTCCAGTCTGTCTGACCAGCTGACTAAAAAAACATCCTGTTGTACCTATCTGTACCATCTGTTGGAGGTGAGAAATCCTGCCAAGTTACAAGGATGCATCACACTTTATACTGGTGATGACATGACTGATGAGCATTGTGGCTTTCAAAGCATGCTTATTTGCAGATATCAACATCAGGAAAACAGGCTCTTCATTTGGAGAAACAGAGTAGAATCATTACCCAACCAAAGTTTTGCTGCACAGAGAATCAGAAACTGGGGGGGGGGGAGAGAATAGGGAACAAAGATGGGTTTGTTTAGTCTACTGCCCTGGGGGGGGGGGGGGGGGAAGTGGATTCCAAGTTAAGATGTTCAGTAGTAAGATAGAATGAATTTAGGAACTCAAGGGCTCTGTTTACTAAGCTGTGCTAGAGGCACGTTATGCTCTTAGCGTGCACTGTGTAGGTGCCCACAATATTCCTATGGGCGCCTACACAGTTAGCGATCCCTAATTTTGTGCACGCTAGCGCACCTTAGTGAGGAACAACATTCTCTACAGGGGCAGCAGAAATACCTACCTGTGTTCCTCCACCCCCAAGCTCCCAAGTTGTTGATGCTATGTGGGGCAAAAAGTTCAAAGAGGCCATGGTTCTGGTAATCCACCCTGTTCTGGTGCCCATGGTTCCTCAAATTTAGAGCAACACCCAAAAAATGTTGCAAATTATCAAATCAATAAATATCAAAAAATATTTGCTTTAGAATACCAATGGATGTTGGCACTCTGTAAAAAGCTACTAGAATTAAATAAATAAAACCTCAACTGCCCCAGGAAACACTATAAAGTAATCATCCTGAAACGGGCTGAAAGATGACTGGAATATTAAATAGTCCGAGGATTTGTGGGTGTGTTTACATGGTCCTACAGCTGTGAAGATAAGAGTATTAAGCACATGGAATTTTTGTATGATTTTTGGTTTTGCATTTTTATATGTAGGTAATACCTTTTGGTGTGTTGGCTTACTTGTATCTATATATGGCTGGCTGTTTGATTTTTTGGGAACACAGTTTTTTTTTCTCTTTAGATGGACAGTTGTTGCCAGTGTTCTTTTTTTACGGACACCAACAAAAACCTGTGATAGTAGCCCATTTCAGGATGATTACTTTAGTGTCTCCTGGGGCAGTTGAGGTTTTCACAGGGTGCCAACAACCATTGGTATTCTATGGCAAATATTTTTTTGATATTTCTCAAATGAAGTCATATTTTCCTAAATGTGGGTACCATTTCAGCAAATAAGCTGCTTTGAAGTTAACAATTCTCACCAAAACAACCCATGAACAATATAGCATTGTTACATCAAAAATCTCTTGGATCTGACATCTCAAGCAGATTATATAAATGGCTGACCACCATGAGGATTGTAGCTACAAAGACAGTCATTTAATCTGACAAAAGTAAAGATCAAAGAAATAACACTGAATCACCCATCTCCTCCGTCCCCTCCTTCATTTGGCTGTGACCAACACTTATTTTTCTTTGCATTCATATATTTTAACTGAATTCAGTAGAATTTTTATTGGTTTCCAGTGAGTGAATATAAAAATGTGACCTTTTATTTAATGATACAAAAAGGTTGCAGCCATAGCATCTGATATAATGATCATATACTGAAATTTTATATCACTAGAGTGCAACAGCTTTCAATTCTAAAACTCTCTCTCTATATAACACACACCTCCAACGTTCTGAAGCCTCCACAAGTCCCAACGTTCTAAACGCATGGTGGTGAAACCAGGAACTCGCCCATGAGTGTTGGCCCCGCCCCCCACATAAAACGTCATGACGTCGAGGGCGGACCAATGACACAACCAATCGCATCGCAAACCCGTTACTAAGCGACGGAAAGTGACATAAGACATCGCGGAACAATGAAAACCAGCAGGACACAGTTGCTACGCGACGTCAACAGCAACTCTAAAAGGACCGTATAGATCTCTGCTCTCCACACAAACAATGGACACGGAGGGCATATGAGGGAAGGAAAAAAACCGGCACATACACACACACTCTCACTCTTAACTGGCTATAATGAGCAACTGACCTGCCACTATCACAGGGACTGCTAGCACCTCTCTCTCACACGTACACACGGGACACAGAGGGGATGGAAGACAAGGAACAAATCGTTGGGTATGGAGGGGGCGGCAGGGGAGATAAGGCAATAACTTCCTCAAATGTTTGTGCTGTGCTATGTACAATTATAATGCTGTCTCTTCATTTTGACCCTACCCTTTCACACAGACGCACACACACACACTTACACTGTCTCTATCTCTCACACACACACACACATATATACACACACACTCTCTCACACAGACACACAAACACGCCTCAAATGGTTCAGCTGTCCTATGTAAAATTTCACTGCTGTCTCTTCATTTTCACCCTACCTGTGCACACTCTCTTTCACACTGAGACACACACACACTTTCTCTGTGTCACACACACACATACATATACACACTCACTCTCTCTGTAGCCTTGCTAGCGCCCGTTTCATTTGTTTACGAAACGGGCCTTTTTTTTTTTTTTTACTAGTAATAAATATAAGGATAGGAAACATTCAGAACCACTGCAAAGGATTCCTTTCTTCAGCTATGAGTGGGACCCTGGAGAAGTCTGACTGGACTAAAAGGAAAGAAAATTAGAAGGTAAGACAAAATTCTTCCTTTTTATTGTATTTCATTCATCCACATTTTTTTTTTACACTACAGATTGTGCCTAGGAACATATTGGCAAATAAATATTTCCAGAAATGCATCATGATCCTCACCTATGGAAACTTTTAAATGCTATTTAAGATAATTTGCCTCTCTCAGTAATAACCAGTATTAAATTTAATGTTATAGAGAATATGTTTAACCAAAGTGCTGCCAATGACCAGCCTTGCAAACATATTCTAAACCAGAAGGAAAAAGGTAAAAAGGTCTTTGAAGAAAGACCCACAAAAACTGCTGCAATAATCAATAGAAGACAGTAAGTACAAGAGACAGTAAAACTGTCATCATGGATATGTAGCCACCTCTGACTGAGGAGATGAGGGTATCCTGGGGGCACAAAAGAAATTTATTAAGATCCCTTTGAAAGATGAAAAATAAGGGGGGGGGAACAGGAAATGTAAAATGACAAGTGTCCTGGTGGGTGGGTGGAGGGGAAACAGACTGAGCTCAGAACTAAACTGGTGTAAATAAGACTGAAAGCATCAAAAATAGGTGCAAGTGTCATATTTTTGGCGCAAGAACAGCATTAAAATTGTTGAATGATCTTTTGTACTGTTTTATATTTTTCAATAATTTCAATTTTGAAATATATACACATACTTTTTACATTTTAGGTTGCTTAGGTTATGAGGTGGGGTATAGATGACTGAAAAAATAAATGCTAAAGGGTGGTCCCCGTTATTAGCACTGGTAAGGGTGGACAGTAAAAAGCATAACATTTTATCAACAGGTATCTAATCCAATGAGTTGTATTCCAGCATTACTGGAGAAACGGAATATATTTTCTGAAATTTTGGGTTTTAAAGGTCAATCAATGTGGATAAATTGGAGTCAAATTAAGTATGCAAAAATACAACATTCCCCGTAATCCTCTATTTCAGGTAGTGGGGGGAGGGGAGGGAATAATGCTATGTAGAGATTCAAATGTTGAGTAGACTGGATGATCTGTTAGCTAAAATTACACCCCCACACCAATAAGATTCAGTCTCCCTGCCTAAATTCCTATGTTTCTTTTCCCAACTGTCAATCTAAATCCCAATGATTGCTTCAAAAATGGGATAAGCCATTACTGTATTTCAAATGCTGGGATCAGAGATGCAGCCTGCAGAAAATCATGGAGCTTGGGGGTGTGGAATCCTCACACCTGGAGACTACTTACAGGGCAGAAGCATTGAAAACATTACACTCATTGTACAAAAGGCCGAGATAGTCCCATTTGGTCAGATTAGAAGCTGGTCTTCTGCAGTCATATTAGATTTTGAAATTAGGATTTCCATAGTTGATGGAGGGAGTAACAGACCCTGCTGTGGAAATCTTCCAGCCCTGATCTCTTTGCGGAAACGTTTACGATCCAACGGAAATTTCTGTAGTAAATTTCCAGAGGCTCCTGAGCAACTTTTTCCCTGCTTCTTCTTTATATCATCTTTATATCATAAGGGACTGTGAGATAAACTTAGCAATAGAGATAGTTAGGTTTAAAGACCTTGGTAGCTATGAGTCAGTTGGATCCCCTTAGATCTCATAGAGGGGCCTACATGCACCAATTTGGAGTTACCGCGTGGTCCGTGCGGTAATTTCCATTTTTTTTTACATGTGCCAGAAAAATTTATTTTATGGGTTGTGATGAAAATTGGGCGCTAACTCCGACTTGACGCACATAGGTGATTATCGCATGGTTAACGCGAGATACCTTACTGCTAAGTCAATGGCTGGCGGTAAGGTCTCAGACCCAAAATGGACGAGCGCCAATTTTTAATTTTGACACGCGTCCATTTTCGGCAAAAAATTTAAAAAGGCATTTTTTGCAGGCGCAATGACAAAATGGATTTGCGTGCACCCGAAACCTGCGCCTACACTACCGCAGGCCATTTATCAGCGCACCTTAGTAAAAGGACCCCAGAAGGAATAGAGAAGATTTATATTCTCATAAATGCTTGAAATAAGCAGGTTGTACATTATCCAAATTCTTCTTTGAGGGGTCTGGAACAAGGGTAGAGTTTATCTCACTGGTTCTAGAGAGGAAGAGGATCCTCTTTGACAAGTATTACAATTAGGGGAGGTGACTAGCTAGGTGTATAAAATCCTGTGCATAGTTCAAATTCTTGCCACTGGTTTCTGCCTAACTAGCTGCTGACCTGCATGAAAGGAGAGAGCGTACCCAGCCCAAAGGCCCTAATCAACTAGCAACAACTAAATTATAGAAGAAAGTTCTGGCAACTAATTAGAAGAAACCTCACAGCATTTAGTAGTAAAAACATTCACTTAAGCGCTGTACTATTATTGGGACTGTGGAAACGGGGAACCCACTGTACCCACTCCTGGGACAAGGGCAAAGGACAAAAAGAAAAGCTTGGCATAGTTGTGTATTACCAACAGGGTGCCAAGGGCCACCTATCATCTGTACAGGACCCTGGTACAGCTCCAGAGCCTGAAGAAACAAGAACTATAAAAGCTACAAGGTCTTCAGAGGACCATTTCAAATTCAGTCAGGACAAGCCAAATGAATTGCAGCTTGAGACTTGGGTATTCTGAGGCTCCCCCCCCCCTCCAAAAAAAGTAGGGGGTTCTTTTACTAAGGTGCATTTAAAAAAATGGCTTGTGGTAGTGTAGGCGCAGGTTTCGGGCGCACGCAAATCCATTTTGTCATCGCGCCTGCAAAAAATGCCTTTTTAAATTTTTTGCTGAAAATGGACGTGTGTCAAAATTAAAAATTGGCGCTCGTCCATTTTGGGTCTGAGACCTTACCGCCAGCCATTGACTTAGCAGTAAGGAGCTTAACCGAGATTGGATAACAGAGCCGGTAGTGGGAGGCGGGGCTGGAGGTTGGGAGGCGGGGATAGTGCGGGGCAGACTGATACGGTCTGTGCCAGAGCCAGTGGTGGGAGGCGGGACTGGAGGTTGGGAGGCGGGGATAGCGCTGGGCAGACTTATACGGTCTGTGCCAGAGCCGGTGGTGGGAGGCAGGGATAGTGCTGGGCAGACTTATACGGTCTGTGCCAGAGCCGGTGGTTGGGAGGCAGGGCTAGTGCTGGGCAGACTTATACGGTCTGTGCCCTGAAGAGCACAGGTACAAATCAAAGTAGGGTATACACAAAAGTAGCACACATGAGTTGTCTTGTTGGGCAGACTGGATGGACCGTGCAGGTCTTTTTCTGCCGTCATCTACTATGTTAGTGTAGGCATGGGTTTTGGGTGTGCGCAAAAACATTTTTCAGCACACCTGTAAAAAATGTTTTTGGGTTTTTTTTTTTTTTTGCTGAACATGGACATGCAGCAAAATCAAAATTGCCGCATTTTGAGCCTGCGACCTTACCGCCAGCCATTCACCTAGTGGTAAAGTCTCACAGGGCAACCAGGCGGTTGTGACCTACACACGCCAAATGGCACTTGGTGCGCGTCTGAAAATAAAAAATTATTTTTTGTCAGCACGTATAGGATGCGCGCTAAAAATGAAACTACCACCAACAGCCACGCGGTAGCCGGGCTGTAACTTCATTTTGGCACACGTAGAGCCTTACGCGGCTTTGAAACTAACTATACCATCCACTATACATTAGTAGGCAAAGTAAGAGGCGGATAAGAGAAAGGTAGAAAGCAGAAGGAAGGTGAAAAGATAGAGACACTTTATAAATATTGTCTCTTAGTTGCTGCCTCTGTTATTGTATTAGTCAATTGCTGCTTAAATGGTTAATGCAATATAAATTTGTTAGGTCACAAGACTAGACCCCAAGTGTGGTGTGCTTTATCTGAAAGACATTTTACCACACATACTGCACACTCAACTACAGCCTCCCAGTTTCTGACCGTCCCTAGTCCCCAACCAACAAATACTTCAAGTGAGCATTCCCCTTTATAGCATCGAGGCATATATTGGAATTTGCCCTTCTAGAACATTACAGAAAAATTGTGAAGCGTCCACACTACAGTTTAAAAAAAAAAAAAAAAAAAAGGAGGATAACCTGAAGTTGTTTTAAGGTAGTAAGTAAACAGCAGAATGTCCTTTCAATCTTATTGAAAAACTTAAACCTAGCCAAAATTAAAGTGTTCATTTTTGTTTAGAAAATTAAGGTATTAACTATGCTTAAACACCCAGTTTCACAACAATTAATCATTCGTGATCTTAGTTAAGCCTGTGCAAGTGTGAAAACAAAATTCACATGTCTAGTCTGATCCTCTCAGATATATAATAAAAGCACTGTATATTTACAATCTAAGTTATTGGTAGTTTATACCCAGAAACAGCACTTGGTTTTAATTAGCGCCATGCCAAGCTGATGCTAATTTAAATGAATGGGGTGTCTCTTTCAAAAGGAAGAAGGATTTCACACTCATTTCCATGCAAAACTCCCACAAATTCTCTGCAAAGCATCAGTGATTTGACAAGAATTGGCAAACACAGTAGTTACATATTTCTAGCTACAAAACAAGGTTTCAAATTACAGCTTTACTAGAATGAGGGGGGTGGAGTGGGAGATGAGAAACAGAATTAAACCCTGGCAATGTCCTACAAAAAAAAAAAAAAGTCTATAAAGTTTAGATAATCATATTCACAAAAATCCTTTTCAAGTGCCAACTATTTGTAAGTGTAATAAATATGGTCTCCACTGCAAGAAATGTAACTCACCAGCCATTAATATATCTCAAAGACTTACAATGCTTACATTTCACAATTTGTGATCAAATAGGTCTATGCATCCTTTTAAAATAACATTTCCCATGTCACTTTCAACCCAAAGCGACAGGAAAACAGTGAAATTTGTCATTAGTATGCTCTCTTTCCAAAACACTGTGTCTTTCTTGAAAGAAAAAAAATACCCTATTGCAGCCAAGGGTGTGCTTTTGCTCCAAAACAAAAAAGTCCCGGCCACAAAAAACTGAACAAAATGGAAAACATTTTGGACTGCACATCACTATTAAATATCACCATGTACTAGTGACAAAATACTCGCATGATATTCCCCTGTTAATTCACATGTAGTAAGCTGGTGTAAGGTGGGCGGGTGGGTCTGGTGCTACACTTCTATGTCTGCTCT
The DNA here is from genome assembly GCF_901765095.1 of Microcaecilia unicolor. Classification (NCBI taxonomy): domain Eukaryota; kingdom Metazoa; phylum Chordata; class Amphibia; order Gymnophiona; family Siphonopidae; genus Microcaecilia; species Microcaecilia unicolor. The sequence goes on from NC_044040.1 coordinate 50,044,315, forward strand.
TCTAGTATTACAGGGATTACCTTGGATTTATAGAATAGTTAATGCAATATACCTGAATCAAATAAGAACATTTGATGGCTGTACGTTAAACATCATGTGTATGTTGCCACATTACCCAAGGAGGAACTCAGAAGATACTACAGAGAAGGTGGAAGGAACTTCTTTCCTAGGAGACGCACAGTCTTTTTGTACAAGATTTTTCGAGCAGACCTTCCCCACTTGAATTTCACACGGGAAGTAACTGCATGGTCTAGAAACTTGGGGATTGAACTATCATCGGAAATGTTTCAGCAGCTGATTTGTAAGCCATTGGTCAAGTAAACCTCTGCAATACATCAGGAACAGCGCTACAAGTTCTTGTTTTGAACTTTTCTCCTAAGAGGGCCTTTAGAGTGGGCTTGACCGAAACCAGTAAATGTCTTAAATGTTCGCAATCAGAAACTACACTGGGACATATGTTTTGGACGTGCTCTTTGATACAACAATTTTGGCAGTCAGTTCAACATCATGTTCAGTGAATATTTGGGTTTTTTACTTTAACACCCCAGATTTTCTTATTCAATGATCATACTGTTAGACCAAAAAATGGCTAAATGCACACTACCTCTTGTTTTTACTGGCTAAATGTGTAATTTTATTCCAGTGGTTACAAGCTGAACCTCCTAATGTGACACAATGGCTCAATATGGCATATGCCCTCATGATCCTGGAATGTTATAAAGCAGGCTGTAAGCATCTGAGGCACTGGGCTCAATTTCAACATATTTGAGAGCCCTTTTGGCTAGCCATGTCATCTAGGATTCTCAGCTGGGTTTTAAATTAAGTTCTTGTTATATTGCTCACTCCATTGTTTGTTTCTGAGGCCTGGATAAGAAATCACCAGATCTAGGAGACTGGATAGCTGGGAATAAGGATGTGGGGAGGGAGAGGGAGGATGTAATATCAAAACAAAAATTACTTGATACCAGTCCTGCGACTATGATTGTTTTTTGGCTGATTCAATAAAGATACATTAAAAAAAAAACCATCATGTGCTGCCTTGGGAAGGGCTATGAATCACATGAAGCAAATTCACAATCTAGTTGAGCTCATTTGCTTCGTGACTAAATAAATAAAAGTAAACCTACTGTGAAAGGTTACTCTACTGTGTATTCTCTTTACGTTGCATATTAAATTCCACTAAATCCTAGCTATTGGGAGTGGTTTGTGGCTCTGTGCTAGATGGCTCAAATGTGGCACGTTACGGTTAAGGAAAGGAGGTATTTGTCTATCATTACTTTCCTTGAGCTTAATCTGACTTTTTTAATTTAATTGCAGTGTCTTAGAAGCACTGCACCTTACCTGAGCAACAGAACCCTTTCCATCAAGGAATGTGACCCTTTACAAACAATGCCTTTCTATGCAAAACTACTAATGGTGCAAATCAGGTTACTAAAGCAGTTAGGCACAAGAAAATGTTCCTCCAAAGGCAAATCTTAAAAGGTAGCTCCATCTCTCCATAAAGGAGAAATGTATTTATTTTTTTAAAATAAGAGGACACCTATGCTCAAGCAGTATAAAAAGCACATATGTATCTCTATAGAAAAAGGGCTTCCAGAACCACTACTACTCAAATGCTGATGCATACATTTGTAACTGCTCCAAAGTTGGTGTAAATTGTGTGTACTCTATGCGTGTGCCCAAATATTTTTGAATTACATGTACACAGCAACTCCACTACTACTTAACATTTCTAAAGCGCTACTAGGGTTACGCAGCGCTGTACAATTTACATAGAGGGACAGTCCCTGCTGAAAGAGCTTACAATCTAGAAAACAAGTGAACGGTCAGTCCGATAGGGGCAGTCACATTGGGGCAGTCTGGATTTACTGAACGGTAAGAGTTAGGTGCCGAACGCAGCAATGAAGAGGTGGGTTTTAAGCAAAGACTTGAAGATGGGCAGGGAGGGGGCTTGGCGTATGGGCTCAGGAAGGTTGTTCCAAGCATAGGATGAGGCGAGGCAGAATGAGCGGAGCCTGGAGTTGGCAGTGGTGGAGAAGGGTACTAAGAGGAGGGATTTGTCCTGTGAACGGAGGTTTCGGGCTCTGCCTCTGCTTGACCCAAACCATGCCCACAAAAATGTCTATGCATGCAAACAGCCACACAGCATTATAAACTGCCTTCTCTGTGCATACAAATGTGCTTTATTCATGGAAAATTATATTACCCCCAGAATGGGTATATATATTTTAAAATTAAATACAACCATAAACTTCTAGTTTAGGCCTGATGATTCTTGTCCTTCCTTGATGGAACCCTGCATCAATCTGTCAAAGGTTCCACATTCCAGAAGCAACAGAGAAGTTAGGTGCAGGGTATAAAGAACTGGCTGAGAATTATATAAAGAAGTGCTCAGGTGGCAATTCGTTTCTCTCTCTCTCTTTTTTTTTTTTTTAATATATATATCTTTATTAAGTCATTGGTAAAAAGAAAGGCAATTCGTTCAAAGTTTTTCGTCGGCTGTACTTAAAAAGGTCTTATCACAGATGTCACATGAACTGCTGCTCAGTGCATTCTCAGTCACTGATGTACCTGGGGCAGAATATGGGGAAGATAAGGAGGAAAGGCCTGAAGCAAGCAAGGCAGGATGCGAGGAAGTGGGTGGTACAGGACCAAACTCCCAAAGGAGATTGAGCCAACTATGGGTAGGTGGAGTTAAACCTGCTAAGTCAGAGGGGTAGGGCTCAGGCAGGGAGGCGGTTAATGGGCAGATGATCAAAAGCCCCGCACTGTTACAAACAGCACTCTAAAAATAGCACTGGACTTTACTGACCCTATGATCAGAGATAATAGCATGCAAATGTATGCATGCTATTATCTCTGATCATAGGGTAAAGTGTGGGAGGATTGTGACTCAGGCAAATCCTCCCGCACTTGTCTGACAGGTCCGGGCTACCAAAAGCTGCAACTGGGCCTAGTGCCCCCAAACCCCCAACCCCAGCGACACAGGGCTGGATCCCCCCAAACACAATTTCACCCCCCCCCCCCCAAAAAAAAAAGCCCTGGTGGAGTGCAGGAGTAGCCTAGTGGTTACTGCAGTGGACTTTGATCCTGGGGAACCGAGTTCGATTCCCACTGCAGCTCCTTGTGACTCTGGGAAAGTCACTTAACCCTCCATTGCCCCTGGTACAAAATAAGTACCTGAATATATGTAAACCGCTTTGAATGTAGTTGCAAAAACCTCAGAAAGGCAGTATATCAAGTCCTCCCTTTCCCTTCCCTGGTGGCCCAGTGGTCACAAACTCAAACACCCTCCCTCCCTCCCCCAAAAAAAGCCTGGTGGTCTAGCGGCCACACCCCGGTACCTTAACAATGGAGGAAGTAGTACACTCCTTCCTCTTCCAGCACCGCCTTCAAAATGGCAGTGTCCAGCTCCACCCAGTGCATCCCAGGATGCATTGAGAAGGGCTGGACACCACCATTTTCAATGCGGTGCTGGAAGATGAGGGAGTGTACTACAGGGGGCAGGCCACTAGATCATCAGGTTTTTTTTGGGGGGGGGGGTGCTTGAGCTTGCAGCCACTGTGCCACCAGGGCTTGTTTTTTTTTGGGGGGGGGGGGGAGTGAAATTGTGTCGGGGGTTGGGGGCTAGAGGTCCGCCAGTCCCTGTCTCGCTAACTTGGGGTGGGGGCTCTGCTGGCAAGCAAATGCATGCTGGACAGGGCTATCCACTCCTCTCCAAATGTCCACAAACCCTAACGCCATCTGGAGCTGGCACAGGGATTGCCACATGTAGCGCACCAATGTTTGGCGTGCTGCCCACTGATCATTGGGGAGGAATATGTTTAGCATGCATTATTTGAATGCTACTTGTGCTAAGAGCCCTGCTTAGCATGCATCTGCATGCTACTTGTGGTCAGTCCACAAGCACATTGTTTCATGTGCTTGGGGGCTCTGATCATGGGGTGGTAGCAAACATGGGCACTAATATGGCACTAATAGCCTATAGCACCTGAATTTGCTTCTGATCATCGGCCCATAAATGCCTTGAGGTAAAACAGATCAGACAGACCCCGAGGCAAGAGGTCTCCATGGGAGCAGCCCTGAGAGAGGACCTCCCAACGAGTGAGAGACTCTACTTAAAAGGACTAAGCCTAGGAAGTAACAGTTGATTACAGCCTTTTTGATGTACATAAATATGCATGCCGCATTTCTATAAAGGTCCTACAGCCAGACCCTAGCCATGCTACTACACAGGATTTTAAGAATTAGAAGGCACTGGTGTAGCTGATGGGCACAGGAAGTTGGCAGGCCCTGACCCTGACCCCCAGTGCTGGCTCAAGGGGTTGTGGCATCTTGATCCAAGTTTTGCTTTTGTGACCCCATCTTGGAGCCAGTCTGATCATGAACAGCACAGATGTCAAGGCTCAAACCATGAGAACAGCCCCACCCAAAAGGAACTGTAGCTTAAATGCCATTGCTTTACCCAGTTTTTGGATTAAAGCAGACATTTTATTCTCTAAACTGATTGTACCTGTCCGATTTTCTTTTTCCATCCTGGCCTCTCTTTATACCCAGTAAAATCTTAGCATCTTCTGGTCTCCCACTCAGTCTCAGGTTCTTTGCATAAGTATGAGCCCATGCTCTACCACATTCACATGTCCCCAGCATCCATTGCCCCTTCCTTTTCCACCATACCTTTCTCCCTTTGCTCAGCATTCACCTACTTCCTTCTCCAATAATTCATCAACCCTGTCTTTCTTCCTCCTTACCCCAGCATCTGTTACTCTGTCCCTCCACCATCTATTTCTCTGTCCCTCCATCTCCACCTATCTGCTCCTACTTCCCACTGCCCCACAAGTAACTGTTCTCCTATCCCTTCCCAACCTCACTCTCGGCATCTGCAAGAATCAGCCCATTTCTTCAGGCTCCAGCCCCAGCCAGCCCCACTCACAAATTCAACAGCAGTGTCAGCCAGTCCCAGCTCTTCCCCCAAAATGTTGAACATGGCAATAAGAGTTTGCTTCTTCCTTTTGTCCCCTCTATAAAGGAGAAGAGGGCGAAGGGAAGCAAAAAGCTCCCATGACTGGAAGGGGCAAGTTGGTGAGACAGGTTTTCTACACCCTTAAGCTTAGGCATCCTGAGCCACCGACTTTCTAGTGTGCCCTTAAGCTGGCCCTGGTTTCTCATGCCAGCCTGGTAGTAGGAGCATACAGAAGGAAAAGATTATGGAAAAAAAAAATACAGCGTAATTATTTTTCAAATTCATTAGGAAACCAATTCTGAATTGCAAAATGAAATGTCAGGATCTCTCAACAAATACATTTTAAACTGGTTTGAAGTCAGTTTGAAGAGTAAGGCAGCAGAGGAATGTAATGTACACAAACCTGTAAAACAAAAACCTGAATTGATGCAACAGTTTCATAGCATATAAATAGTGCTGGTTTGTGATTCTAGACGTAGAATCCCCCAAAAGAACCGAAGAATCTGTAATCACACTCAGCTGCATGACATGTCACCCCAATGCACAAACCCAGTAAGTGAAAGGAAGAAGAACTGTTACTACCTATTCAGAGTGAACACAGACAAGCACTTCTTATAGTGTTTGAATTTTTTAATGGACTGGATGCACCTGTGTATGGACTTATTTTACCATTTCAGGAATATAAAGATAGTCTATGATAGGCATATTTAAGGGACAGGCTACTAAGATTTGAGAGTCGTGAAATTGTTAAAATTTAGCTATGATGCCCTTTCAGCTATTCTTGCCAAGTCAAATCTCAATCCACCCCACTTACACATCAACAGGAGATGGCGAAATACTTGCCTTACAAATATTTGGCTGAGGATGAGTGAAATGAAATAGAGTATGCTAGAAGCACTAAATTTTGATTCACAATAAGTTGATCTAAAAATGTTCAAGCAGCACACCACTGGCTCTGCATCACCTTAGACAAGTTCTTTGAGATTAACTCTCAAAGTAAGGCATACCAGAGGCTAAGATCAAAAGAATTATGAAATTGTAGGTCATAGCATAAAAATGATCAAAACTGACTGATACAACATCCACGGGGGGGGGGGGGGGGGGGGGGGGGGGGGGGGGGGGGGGGGGGAGGGAGGGAGGGAGGGAGCATAATCAAACACATGGGATAAATCTTCCCTTCTGGTACCTCACAATCTAAATAAATCTTGGAGAAAAGAATGTCTCCTTCCAAAGTATGACCTTTCCTTGAGGAAAGATTTATAACCTTATGTTGCCTCTGGCAGCAAGATTCTGGTGTTTCCTTAACAGCCAATATTCTTAATAGAAGAAACCAATACTTAATAGCGTTGAAGGTTGCTGTGAAATGTAACAAAATAAAAAATGGCTTCCAGAATCCAAATCCCTCCTTGCTTTAGGGCCCAACTGAAAGCAAGACGTGTCTAATCTTGCTTCTTCCATCAGCGCAGTAATAATAAAAACACATTTTTGAACTGTCAACAGGATTTTCCTACGCCACATAGTAGCAATTTCTTTTCCCAAGTACCAGATAACAGATTTTACACAACAACAAAGCAGTACTTAAAAATCAGCAGCACCTCCTACTTAGACAATGTAAAATTTGCCAAAAATGACGGCATGCTTTGTTCCAACAAAACCACCCCTGTCAGAATAGGTTTTGAAATTATAGGTCATTAAAATGAAAGAGGTTTGGGAACTTGCAGCATCTACAGTTCCCTCTTTTTCAGATGCTCCTCATCAGGCTCAGAAACACTGAGCAGCTCAACTTCAAAAAAAATAAAAAAAATAAAAAATAAGCTCCTTTTAAAAAGTCAGCTAGGAGAAGCAGAAAAGTCAACATACCTTAAAGAAAAGGCAGTTCCCCCAAGAGAGAGATTAACATCCCAGTAAGAACAACATATTTATAGTTATAAATCAATGTTCCCTCTATGCTGTGCAGGAGTCCTCCACCAACATTTCCTACCAGCAGGGGGTGCTGTTTCAAAACCACATTTCCAATAGCAGGAGACTAGCAAGCTCTGCAGAACTCTAAAGGACCTTGGTTTCTAGTGATTGAAAACACAATATTGAAGGATCACCCCCCACTGACAGGAATGCAGTTGAAGGACTCCCAAACAGCTTAAAGGGAACATTGATTATAACAGTTTTAGGATTAACATTTTTTTTTTTTTTTTAAAGATTACCGTCCTAGCCAAATGCATGTTCTTTAAAATTAGGTAAATGTGCTGCCCTCAGACGTGCCACTGAACATCCAGTTTAATCAGAACAAAAGTTTAAAGTGCTCAACCCTCTGTAGTTTCATATAACTAAACAGAAAGGAGAAAGGTGTCATTCAAAACTACAACTCTAACAGTAGCATTAGGCTACCAGGACTATAAACCTAATCCTATCAAACAATCCCTCCCTGGACACGGTATGGTTGATGTTCAAAGCAAAGCAATTTAACAGAACAGGAGAAGCTCCTGTTCAGTTCAATTGCAGTGGCTGACCCAGGAACAATATATTCAGTGGCACTTAATAGATGGTGTCACTGAATATCTTCACTGACCTGGTTGCAACCTCTGGTTAGTGCTGGCAGTTAATGTGGACACTGGCAATATTCAGTGCCAGCACAGTTAACAGGCATGATGGACCATGAAGAGTAGTCCTACTTAGGCCCAGTTAACTATGTAGGTATAGCACTAAATAAATCAGCCAAACCAGGGGCGGACTGACAGTGATTGAGGCCCCTGGGCAGTAAAGGTCATTTAGGGCCGCCTGCCCAGCACTCCATCGCCCCCCCTCCTGCACCACCACCCTCCCCCCGTCCTACCTTGAAGGGCCCTGTTGGTCTAGTGGCTTCTTCAGCGGCAGAAAGGAACCACACTCTTTCCTGCCCTATATTGCAACTGTGATCGGCAGTGGTGCCGCTGTGTTTTTCGAAATGGCTGCAGATACTTACCATGGTAGTTTCGCAGGTCTCAGCAGTCTTGAGAGACTTCCTAAGGAAGTCTTGGCAGCCATTTTTTAAAACACAGCAGCACTGGCACCACCATGCAGAGTAGTGGCAGCGGGCAGAAAAGAGTGGGATTCTTTTCATCTCCCACAGAGGCCATTACCACCAGGGCCCTTCAAGATATGTAATGTGCGATGGCAGCAGGCAACCAGGAAGACCTTCTGGGCCCTCGGGCACTGCCCGGTTGCCGGAATGGTCCATCTGCCCCCAAGAAAAACCTAGATAGATAGTTTCTGCTGCTGAAGACCTAGATATTTGGCGTTGGTGTCTAATTATCGGGGTCTAGTTTAGCCAGCGGTAGTCAGCTAGCTGAATGTTGACCCAAATGGAATTTGTTCAAAATTGTGGATGCTGAAGCAGCCACAGAGCTACTCCTATGACATAAAGAGAATGACAGTTATAAACCTAATAGCAGTGGTATGATTGTACAAGGTTCCAAGGAGGTAGGAGGTAGAAGCAACTTGAACGGGAACATCATCCTTACATTTGGTAGCTGTGTGGATTATTACAAAGCCTGATGGTAAGGTTTGAAGAGGGACCTAGTGTTGGATGAAAGAATGTCATCTTCTAGATTCATAATAGATCTAAAGCAATCTACTACTTCTGTTGGTTTAAGAATAAAAAGTTCATATGCTCATCCAGCCCAAATGGTAGAGAACTAGGGGGGGGGGGGGGGGGGGGGGACGACATTGTAGGGACAAACTAAATCCGTCTTAGTTCCAGGCTCCTATGATATCATAGTAAAAATCAAATGCAACTTCTGGGATTTACTTAAAAGATAACTACTTGTTGCATACTTTATTCTCTTTCTTCCTCTTCTCATAGTTTTTTTTTTCTTTGGGGGTTGGGGGGAGTCCATGACAAAGGCATTTTTCAGTGACTGCACAACCATTACCACTTACTGGTCCATTTATGCCCCTCCCCCAATCCACAAAACATTACTCAATCCATCCATCCACTCCAGTAATGAGCAGTCCCCCTCCCCCATTTTATTTTTTTCCTTCCCTTTTATTCTACCTCCAAGAGCCTTAATGGGGATGGATATTGCAGACTCCCTCATGCCCAAGTGATGATTCTGCCAACTCCTCTGCTCCAGTGTTCTGTGCCAGGACTACAACATGGACTAAAGAAACTTATTCCAAGGTATTGATCTAGGTAAGGGGTTATAGTTGACCCCATACACGTTATAGTTTCTACAGAAACTTATGCCATCTCCATCAGCTCTTGGGCCTACCAACAAAGAAAAGCGTACTTTCCCTAGCTGAGTGTGGGCATTTTGAAACCCTGCCTGGCACCTTTACCTTACAGTTCTTGCCATGGCTGAGCCTCCATCCAGTTTTCCAGCCTTTCAAAGAGAGCTGAAGCCCTTAAATTTGCTCTCCACCATTTCCAGCTTTCTCTGCAAGGCCCAAGGCCTGTCTCAGACAGCCAACCTTTGAAATCTCCTTAGCTGCACCTGGTCCTAGAGAGAAGGGGCTTGGACCCAGCCTTTTGACCAATGCAGTATCCAAGGAATGCAACTCACAGCAATTAGCTCCTGCTAGTCCATGTCACAAAGAACGGCTTCCTGAGGTTTTCCTTTCCCAAAAACTTTTTATGCCGAATCTGTATACCCTTTTAACACTTAGTTCTTTCCCTGGTACAACTCCTTTCTCACTCCTTCCTCCCTGCCTCTCTCTCAGCAGCAGCACAACAGAAAATGGGTGTTAAAGGTGTCAGACAAGAAAGGAAAAAAAGATGCTCCCACTGGTGCAGGAAGAGGTACTCTGTTCCTGCCTTTCTGGCTGCTGGCCAACAGAGTGGAAAGCAGTGTATGCCACCCCACAGTTACCATGGTAACCTCATCACTGCGCCTCTCGGCCTTCCGAAAACAAACCAAGTGAAAGATGGGACCCAAAATGAACCTCTAGCCACAGACAGACTGGTAAGAGTGTGAATTAGTTAGCTTTCGTTTCCCTTGCTATACTTCATTTTTCTTATTTCATCTTAAAATATGAAATGGTAATTAAAACAATGGCTTGCCTTAAGAAGAAAGTATAATTATCTGGATTTCTCAACATTTTGTGTCATACTTTTAAGAGATCCTACAGTACATTCACCTATGCAAGAGATATGGAACAAGGGGTAGGTTATACAATATATAAACCGCTATGATTGTAACCACAGAAAGGCTGTGTGTGTATCAAATCTTAATCCCCTTATTCCCACTGTTATAAGAAGAATATGCTAGTAGAATCAAAATTGAGTATACAATAACTGAACTCTTCATAGTGCATTGGAGACTAGTTTTAAATAGCTCTGAATGCATTCCACAGGCATTTTACCAACTCACTGGGTCAGTGTAAAACAGGAAAAGTTATTTACAAAATGCACAACAAAAGGATCTGTGGCACACCACTATGGTCAAAATACAACACACACTTCTAGATCATCAACGACATCATCATCATCATCAAAGTGGACTATTACAAATTGTAGAGAAAAGGCCAATCATAGACAGACACTTCCTATTCCACTGGGTCCCAAAACTGTGCTGGGACCTCATAAAAGGATCACATCATCAATACACGGGGTTATTAGAACAGAATTGTTCCTCACTTCCACTGTGACATATGCCTCTTAGTGGAGGTCAGCATGGGGCCTGCAAGTCCCTCAGTGTTCACAGGCCTCGTGTAGGCTTCCTGTTAAAAACAGTAATGGTTGTCTGTCAGCACACTGACACATAGGACACTATGCCGAGTACTGCTGCATGGGGGTGGGTGGGATGGAGGCAATGGGTGAGAGAAACGAGGGGGGTTTAGAGATCTGCTACTTTGTTTTCATCATCACTTACGGTCATATCAGATTTAAAAAAAATAAAAAAAATAAAAAGTTTGACGAGCACTCTCTAACAATTACTAAACATATCTATGCTTTAATCATTGCCCCAGTGGTGGATGGGCCTGAGCCCAAAGTGGGTGGGCACAATATTTTCTCTGCCCTGCTCCAACTGCAAAATATAAATATATTAGCTAATAAGGATCCTTAAGCTCTCTCAGCTGAATATTTTCTCTGAACGTGGCCAGAACTCCCTTTTACCAAGCTTGGCAGGCAGCAGCATCCCCAAGTATACTGTCATCAGCTGCAGAGCTTGGTAGAAGGAAGTTCTGGCCATCTTTGGAGGAGGTCCTCAGCTGCAGGCAGAAACTCCCTTATATGGTGTGTAGCCCCGCCCAGCGCATCCCAGGATGCACTGGGCAGGGCGCCACCATTTTGCGGCGAAGGAAGATGAGGGAGGCAGGCTGCGTCCCTCCTCCAACCAAGGTAGGGGGGGCGGCAGAGGGAGTGACAGGTCTATCACACAGGGACCCTTGTCAATGCTGGGGGTTGGGGAGGGGGACTGGCGGTCCAGCGGACCTCCAGCCCCCCTGTCGCTGGGGGGGGGGGGGCTTGGCCGGCGCCCACTGGACAACCAGGGACCATTTTCTGGGGGGTTCGAGGGGGCGGAGGTCCGTTGGACCTCCAGCCCCGTTGCTCGGGGCAGGGGTAGTCAGGCCTGGTGGTCCCATGGACCTCCAGCCCCTGTGTTTGACAGGTTTGTGCTTTTGCCAGCCCAGACCTGTCAAACAAGTGCGGAAGGATTGTGCTGAGCACATGCTCAGGCACAATTCTCCCGCACTGCTACCCCATGATCAGAGATAATTGCGCTGCTTAAATTTGTAGGCATTATCTCTGATCATAGGTCCAATAGCACCCAGCGCTGTTCCAGCGCTATTTTAGAGCGCTGTTTGGAACAGCGCCGGGCTTTTGATCATCTGGGCACTGGGGAGGCTTGGGATCCTTACCAGCTATACCAGCAAGGGTCAGAACTGGTGTTGCACGTGCTGGGGCCTCCTTCCCTGATCCCCTCTCCTCCCTGCCTTCCGATTTCCGCACCTGCCATTACCGTCATACCAACAGTCCCTCAACTAAATACAGAACAAAGGATCACAAATCAGAAACAAAAATATTTAGACAAAAATTGAACTGGGAGCCACAAGAAGTTAAACTTAGCATGTACTACAACACTGGAGAAATAAAAACAGAAATGCATTTCTTTTCTACTGAACACAATACACACACATTGCTATGCATATTTCCCAAAGCCAACATATTCCATTTAAAACATTCAAAATAAATTGCTTTTTTTCTATCTTTGTGGTCTGGACATTGCATTTTTCCATCATGTTGGTTGCAGTTTCTATTCTGCTTTCCTGTCTGATTCTAATTCTCTTTCAAGCGGCTGCTGTCCATTTGTCTTTTTTACCCTTACTACACCTGCTTCTGACATATTGATTGGGTTTTTGTTTTAAGCTCTTTACTCTTTTTTTTCTTCTGCCTTGCTGTCAACTCAACTTTCACCCTTGCACTGTTCTCCTCCTTTTTAGTTTATAGCTACTTACCAGATTTCCATCTTCTTCTCTCACCCACTAGCTTTTCCATTTTCCCATCTCACCCCTTCCCCAGCCCTCCATTCCCTTTCATTACCATATTTCTATCCTCTATAATCACCATCCTTTCATTCATTTCTTTGCTACCCTCTTCCTTCCCCTCCTGGCCTCTCCCACATGGTTTCACCATTCCCAGCATCTTCCTCCCTCCACCCCACTAGCCCAGCACAACTTGCTAAGATTATTCTGTAACATGATGCGCATAAATGCTAAGGTGCATAGCTGAAAAGGGGCATGGGATTTCATAAAATCTATGCGCGTTATAGAATATGCGTGCTCTGTGTCCAATTTAGGCGGTGGGATTTACGCCTATTCTATAAACTTTAGGCATACTTTAAAGAATATGACTAGGCGTATTTTTTCCACATGGAATTTTCAGGCGTAGTATATAGAATCTAGCCACATATGTGGAATCCAGGGGACTGCGCTTGCGATAAGCAAATAAAATGGTGTTACTGTGCTCCAACTGACATGCTCTACTTGAAAGGCAGTACAGCAGACAAAATTTGGCATCAACAATTTTTTTTTGAGGATCCTGTTTATCAGCAATGAAAAATCCATTAACAATTCATTGGAAGAATAATGGCTCACTCTAAAAGGGTACACAACAAATAAATGCAAAACACCAGGCTCTGAAGTAGAACAAAGTAGTTTTACTCTTTGCAGACAACACACCACCATTTTCCAGGCAGCTAGTGAAGAAAAAGCACACTTCTTTCCAGTAAATCCAGACTCATCCGAAGATAAGAAACTGATGGTGCGACATGTACCAAGTGACAAATTGCAAAAATGCATATTATATTCTACAAAATCTGCCAACAGGGAGCCAAACAACATTATCAGCAGTTCAGTGTGACTGTCGAGAGGCTCTTCCCTCGCAAGTAAAAAAAAAAAAAAGTGATGAGATTTGATTGTGAAAACCCTACATGGTGTTTCCTTTGGGAACTGTCGGATATGAAAATAGAGCAGAATTAATAGGCAGTGCCGCCGGTCTCCCCAATGTGCAACTCGAGACAGCTTTACAACTCTATTTTCATACATGCAATAATAATGCAGCCATGCGCACAGCAACCACCCGGACTGCTTGCAATGCTGACGGAATCACAGCCAACAGACCTGAACAGAGGCAAATTGGCTTCTAAAATTGGCATAATGGAGGTCTGAAAACTTGCAAATTGACTGAGACACTTACTAATAGCGGCAATCTCTCACTTTAATTTCATTCCTAATGAATAAAGTAACACAGCTGAACATGTAATGCACAAACCTGACCCACACATATTTGAGGCCGTTCTATTGATCTTCCCCTCCCTTGCACTTGAAATGCATAACAATAAGAGTCAAGAAAGAAAATGTGTGATATTGTTTTGGATTATTTGGCTGATTTACCTTTGTTAGTGATTTTTTTTGTTAAAATCTTGAAAATTCAAATTAAAAAAAATTCTGTATGTTTTACTCTTATTGTAAGACTTGGTCCCCATAGCAGCAGGAAATGATATATTTAAGCACTCTTACACTCTTCTGCTGCTGGGTTCAATGGGATAACAAGCATAAGACTGGAAGGCACAGCATCAACACTAAACGTTTAGTACTGTGAGCGTCTACTACTTTTAAAGTTTGCCCCGCCCCTCAAATTTGCTACTTAAGGGCAATGCAATAATTTATAACCTTCCCTACAAACAGCAGGTCACTGGGTCCCATCTTGACTGCCCCCTACACACACAAAGGCTGCTCCAATTATATTACCACAACGGGGAGGGGGGGAGAGATGGGCAAAGCAGCAGATCTCTAATATGGAGAAGAGAAGGTGGCAGAAACCTGGAATGAGGGGAATAGGAAGGGCAGAGTGTGTGGAACTGAAAGAGGGGTAGGCAGATTGGCAGCAAGAGAAAAGAAAGGAACTGGAGGTACAAAGATACTCATTGTAGTCTTCTAGAGTTGCAGATGATCCAGTTCCAAAAGTGGGTGGTGGCGGTAGGGGAGATGGCTTTGAAAGACCAATCCAAGGATGATGTTAGGGGGTGACAAATAGGGCAATTTTCCTGGTCCCGCATACCACTGAGGGGTCACAAGCCAGCCTCAAGTGGGAGGAGGCATAGCCAACAGGAGTGCTTTGAAGCTTCCTCCTCAAGCACAGTATATTAATACAAGCCCTGGACCAACCTAGTATTAGGCAGGAAGCAGCTGCAGAACAAGGTTCTTAAGTGCCAGTGCTCCTGCTCAGCTTGTCAGTCAGGGATGGGGTGGAGTCAATGCTCCTGCTCAGCATATCAGGGAGGAGGCAGAGCCAGTGCTTCTGCTCCCCCCCCCCCCCCCACATGCTTGCAAAGCAGACTGCTTCTTCTGCAGAGCCAGCCCTTTGAAGTGTGGCACTCAGCAGCAAACTGGGCTGGTTTTCAGCTCCTCCTCCTTTTGTGAATTCAACCACACCTGGGCACTTTCTTCCATGGAATCTCCAAGCCAAATATGCTCCACCTCCTCCTCTTCTTCCTCCCATAGATTAGCTAGCTTTTCTTGCAATATGTGTTATGCTGTTTTACCAGTAGTAAATATATTGGTGTTCTAGGGCCCAGTGTACTATTTGTAGTGCTGCCTATTCATAGGTAGAGTTCTTGAACTTTGAACAATAGGAATTAGTGCTATTGTTGTATGGCGACTTTGCTACTTATATGCCAAGTTAGGACTTTCTCAGGTTTTGTATTATTGTATTTCACAACATGCCTGGTAATGGAGAGATTTATGTTGCTACTGCTCATAATGTTAACACCGATTATCCCTGATGAAGCCGTATGGTGAAATGGATCCCCGTCGGGAAACATGAAAAATGTGTGCGCTGTTCAAATAAAGTAATGTGAATAAAAGATAAGTGAGGATAAATAAGATTGGAAGGAGGCCAATGATAGAATTATGGTCTGTAGAGTGTTGTATGAAATTTTGCATACCACAGACTGTAGGGTAATGTATTAGCACATGCTTCTAAAGCCTTTTTCTCTCCTTTAGTTACTTGGTATCCATTTGTAAATATTCACTATTAGGTTGTGGCTACTGCTCATACAACATGAGAATCAGAATTTGTTTTGTATGGTGACTTCCCTGGAGAAATGTCCTAATTCTGCACCTATTGGTGGGAGGTTGGACTTGCATATGCAGGCATGTTTAACATTTAACTCATAAGAACTGCTATACTCTGTCATACCATACTATGAAGATCACATATGCAGTGTGTCCCAACTCAAAGGTCGAGAACCTGTTCTAGCAGGATACTGCTGCTTATAATCTTGTCACGAGGAATCTTCGCTATCACCACCTGGTGCTTATTAATCACAGCTGGAATGCAACCTGAAAAGTCAAAAATGGGACCTCCAACAGGAAAGGATTTACAGACCATGACTAAGAAGATTTACCCAGCAAAACAGTACATTCCCTCACCCCTCCCCCCCCCCCCCCCCCCCCCCCCCCAACCACCAAAGCAGGCCTGGAAAAAAAATCCTGCCATCAGGCCAGTCAAGAGCTCATCACTAAGGCTGTGAAAAACAAGGTGTGGCGGCTACCGGTGAAAGTAGCAGCAGCCTGTGGAGGGAGAAACAGCAGCAGCTGAACAAAAACCAATAGCAACCCCTGGGCCAAAAAAAAATCAGGAGGGCTCCAAACTAGGGCAAGGAAGAAGATCGCAAAAGGTTATAAAAATGATTTAAAAATGAACTCTCTCTCAGCCCTGAAGCCTAGCACAGGAAGAAACCAAGATAAGGAAGAGAAGTCACCATCTTTAATAATTTAGACAACACTAACAGCATTATCTAGCTGTGTTAAATAAGAGATCTGCAGCCTGTAAACAGATGTGGTCTTCCATCAGGCCAATTAGCAGCGCTCTGTCAGATTGGAGAATAGAACATCTTTACATAAACCTGTGCTATCTCAGCTCCTTGCCCAGTCTCCCTAAGGTAGTAACCGCTTTCAGTATACTGCTGTGCCACCTGACATTAAAACACAAATAACCACTGCTCAGAATAAATCTGTTCCCCAGACCCAAGAAAAGCTGCCTTGGATTCAATTCTCAACTTCATTTTTTTTTTTCAGCAGAGCTCAATTTTGTGTCAATAAGAAAACCTCTACCTTATTCCCATACTAATACAACTTCTCAGTCTAGCTGTTGAAAATTTGATAACAGTAACAAAAATGAATCCAGCTATGCAACATTGAATAAAACTGATAAGAAGAGTGTGGAGATCTCAAGGAGTGAAAATTCCCCCTACTCTCCACAAGGTGGCTAAAAATGGCCAAACCAGAAGGCCACGTTACGTCACGGGGAGAACGTTTACGCACCTGATACATTTGGTATCGGGTGTCTGTTCTTGATGGTACCCTACCGCCACCAACTAAATCAAAGGGACTTAGGAAAACTGAATGTCTAGGCAAAAAACGAACTGATGTTGCAGACTACAGGGGTAGCTCTGGAGGAGGAACCACAAAGAACATTTCCTGGGACCACAAAAATAAGGTGTTTGTCGATCTACTGAAGCTTTAAGAACCACTGCATGATACCTTGTCGCTTGCCATAAGAAATAAGTGGTAAGAATAAAAAAATTCTGCATGCGGCCTGTTGGGGATACGCATATGCAGAGGTTCTGCAGTGGTTCCCGTTACCAAAACTGTGCGAGGGTCAGAACTAGGTCATGGGCCTATGAATCTGTGATGACTCCCACACAGGGCCAGCTCAACCATTAGGCAAGACCAAGCAGCCACCTAGTGCAGAAGCTTCTGGGGGTAGCCGCAGTCAAAAGGAAAAGAATAGAAGCTATCAATGCATACTTTAGCCTGCAGGAAAGGTGGATAACTGTGAAATAGTCCATTTACCTTGGGAAATGACTTTTGAAAACTGTAAAATGAGGGCAGTATACTAAAGTCTTTTTTTTTTGGGGGGGGGGGGGGGGAATTAGGGACCTAAAAATTCGCTGGGGGGGGGGGGGGGGTTGTAAAACTGAAAGTTCATGTGCCTGTGACATTACAGTGGGTTTTAAGCCTGTAAAACTGCCTTATTTCCTGAAGTGTATTTCTCTAGTTTGGCCAGCAGGTGGTGCATATTTTTGAAGCTGCTGTAGAACCAAGGCTGTTTTCTTGGTTTAAGCCTTTCGGAAATGCAGTCTGCAGTATACTTTCAAAGATTGTTGTTCTGGGCTCTGATTGACCCAGGAGCTCATTTCATTTGGATTTTACTGGCTTTTTCTCCAGTCTTAGGAAAAAGTAGTATTTCTTTGCTGGGGCTTGAACAGTTCTGATCTTCCCAGGTACTTTTTAGAAAGTAAACAAATGTTTAGCTAGTGTTATAATTGATCCATATTTCAGTTACCTGTTATTGTTTACTGATTGCACTTTTTATGCTCATTGTTCAATATTTTTTTAAGACAAACACTATTCAGTTTATTTTCTCTGCTGTCTGGACTGATAAAGAATTTTAAGTTTGTATGTTGGGTCTGTGAGTGCTTTCTAGGAACTGTAGGGCCACTGGGAGTGTTGCCCCAGTAACCTAGAAATCACTGGGGATGATTTGAGAGCGGGAGACTCATCCAGAGGCAGTTGGGACCCAGTCAGTGGGAAGCAGGTGCTGGTGTAGAGTACAACAGGCAGCTGTAGGGGGACCTGAGCTGTTCTGGGGATAGGCTCCAAGTGGCCACAGGGTAACCCCAAGTGGGTGACTAGGTGTTTCGTGACAGCGCACAATACTCTTGCACTACCCTGCCCACATTGATTTTCCTCTTACTACTGCAGCCTTACTACTATCTTCACCTGGTCTGGGATCCACCAGGTGAGGGGAGGAGCTGCCCCCAATTGCAGCAGTGGGAGAAAGCCCATGTGGTAGAGTTGGGTGTGGTGGTAGGGATGGAGAAGAGAGGCTCCCAACATTGGAAGTCTGAGAAACAAGAATAAGAGGCTCCGAGGGGTATTTTTGATAGAACGTCTAAATCAGAATTTGGACAAAACATCCAAATTCTGAACAGTAAAGAAAGTCATTTTCGAAAAAGATAGACATCTATCTTTTCTGTTTGAAAATGCTATGGACGTCTTGTGATTTGGACGTCTTTTTTTTTTGGGGTCCATTTTCGAACAAGAGACATCCAAATGCAAGACGTCCAAAACAGACGAAGAGTGGCTTAATGGTTAGTGCAGCGTGCTTTGATCCTGGCAATACGGGTTCAATTCCCACTGCTGCTCCTTGTGACTTTGGGTAAGTCAAATGCATAAGGGGCATTTTTGGATAGGACATCTAAGTCTGAATTTGGACGTTTTTTGTAAAACATCCAAAATCAGAACAGGAAAGGTCATTTTCTACAAAAAAAAAAAAAAAAGTCTTTTCCTTTTGAAAATACTGTTTGGAAAAATGTTTTGCGATTTGGATGTTTTATTTTTTGGTCCGTTTTCAAATAAATACATCCAAATGAAAAATGTACAAAATACACAAGAAAATCCACAATAAAGTGAAACCACTCACATGTTCCAAGTGTGGTAAAAGCTTTGGTTGTAATGTAAATCTCAAAGTGCATCAGGAAGTCCACATGGGAGAGAAACCATTTGCATGCACAGAGTCTGGTAAAAGCTTTGGTCAGAAGCACCAGAGAATACACACAGAAGTGAAACCATTTACATGTCCTGAGTGTGGTAAAAGCTTTGGTTGGAAAGAAAGCCTCACATGGCATCAGAGAATCCACACAGGGATGAAACCATTTACATGCACTGAGGAGGTAAAAGCTTCAGTTGCACTGGGACAGGTAATTTTGGAATGTACACTCTTGTTATGAAGTATGGAAAAATAGCACTCTGGTATTTAGATGTATGTAATGAGACCTCCTTTTCATCTATAGATCTGAATTCAAAGCCCAAATCTAAGGCTCCGATGTTATTAAAAAAAAAAAAATAGAAAGATTGGCATCAGGTAGAATAGAGGAAAAGTGACATCCAGGAAAGCAATAGGGCATGTTTGGGGGCACTGCAGTGGACTTTATAAAATGCTCCCAGGCACACATCTCACCATTGCTCCCTTACCTTGTCTGCTGAGCCCCCCACAAACTATACACCACTACCATAGCCCTTACAGGTGAAGGGAGCACCAATATGTGGTTACAGTGGGTTTCTGGTGGGTTTTGGAAGGCTCACAGTTTCCTCCACAAGTGTAACAAGTAGGGGGAGGTAGAAGCCTGGGTCCACTACTAAACTACTCCAGGGACCTGCATGTTATTCTAATTGACCAGAGTATAGCATCTGAGGTTGGCAAGTAATATTTTTAATCACATTCTTTTGGGGTAGGAGGGGGATAGTGACCACTGGGGAAGTAAGGGGAGGTGATCCCCGAGTCCCTCCAGTGGTCATCTCATCATTTGGGGCACCTCTTGTGTGGAGTAGAGGAGTTGCCTAGTGGTTAGTGCAGCAGACTTTGATCCTGGGGAAGTGGGTTCAATTCCCACTGCAGCTATTCGTTATAAAAACAGGTCTAGCTCAAAACGTCATCTTAAGTTTTAATCTTGGACGTCTTTGTTTTGTTCCATTATAGCTGAAAGACATCCAAGTCTTAGGAACACCCAAGTCCCACTTTGAACACACCCCTGACACGCCCCCTTGAGATTTAGACATCCTTCTGATGGACTTCAGAGAAAAGTGTCTAAAAAGAGGTTTTGAAAATACTGATTTGGACGTTTTTGTGAGATAAACGTCCAAATGCAGACATGTCACTTATTTTTCTCTTTACAAAAGTGGAGTTCCACAGGGATCAATTTTGTCTCCAACCCCTGTAACATTTTTTTTTTCTTTCTGAACAACATTAAAATAAAAACACTAGTAATTACTATTTACATGGACAACATCCAGGTTCTTTGTACATTAGATCCAGCATTATCGTGCACAGTTCAAATACTGTAAGAAACTAGATACCGCAGCCAGGTTATGCTCTTGCAAACTAAAGCCTTAGACTCTACAAAAATCAGATGCAATATTGCCAAGCCCATTATTAATTGACAGTACCAAAAAAATAGGTCATTCTTTAAAAACTCTTGGGGTCATCAACAATCATCTGTATTTTCAACTGCACATTATCAGTCATGCAAAAAACGTTTTCAAATCAAGGAAAATCTGCTCAGTTAGGCCATGCTTTGACAAAACAGCATTTTGTATACTGCTCTATTCATTAGTTTTGGGACATTCAGAGTAATACAATGCTCTTTTTTTCAAAGGCCTTCACCTGGCTGGACATTGAGAAAATGCAACATCCAAGACACTTATCACTTCTTAAATCAGAACACTGGATACTAGTATCAGTGAGGATCCTGTGTAAAATTCTTACATGAGTGATTATACAGAATACTAGCTTCCTTTTATTTCTATTTCATTTAATCATTCCTTACGCATCATGTCATGTCTTACGTTCAGCTCAGCAGAATCTATTATGATTTAATTATTTCATCAAATTCAATGTTCAGTGTCATCGGACCTACACTTTGGAACAACTTACTCCATCAATTGTGCTTTGAGACCTCGTATCAAAAATTTAAAGCCCCCAAACCAATTGCAATTAAAGCCTTATGCTACATCAATCTGTGAGACAGCAGCAGCGCCTGGACCCCAGTGTGCAGGAGTGCAGAACTAGTCATCCGATGCTTGTTCTATCCTCTTGGTAAAATTACACCCTTTTCTTTTTAGACTTTGTACTTTTAACTATTGTTGTTGTTACATTTGTACCCCGCGCTTTCCCACTCATGGCAGGCTCAATGCGGCTTACATGGGGCAATGGAGGGTTAAGTGACTTGCCCAGAGTCACAAGGAGCTGCCTGTGCCTGAAGTGGGAATTGAACTCAATTCCCCAGGACCAAAGTCCACCACCCTAGCCACTAGGCCACTCCTCCACTGTTGCTACTATTTGAGATTCTACATGGAATGTTGCTATTCCACTAGCAACATTCCATGTAGAAGTTGGCCCTTGCAGATCATCAATGTGGCCGCGCAGGCTTCTGCATGGAATGTTGCTAGTGGAATATGCAACATTCCATGTAGAATCTCAAATAGTAGCAACATTCCATGTAGAATCTCCAATAGTATCTATTTTATTTTTGTTACATTTATACCCTGCGCTTTCCCACTCATGGCAGGCTCAATGCGGCTTACATATTGTATACAGGTACTTATTTGTACCTGGGGCAATGGAGGGTTAAGTGACTTGCCCAGAGTCACAAGGTGCCTGTGCCTGAAGTGGGAATCGAACTCAGTGCCTCAGTTCCCCAGGACCAAAGTCCACCACCCTAACCACTAGGCCACTCCTCCACTCTATTGTAAACCTCAAATACTTTTTATATCAAAACTATATCGATTATTAAACTTGTCAAGCAGGATTTTATGCTCTGGCTTCCCTGGGTTCTCAGCCCACTGTTTTACTCGGTAGGACATTCATTGTATGCTTCTGTATTAAACAAATATGAAATGCAATAAAATTAATGAATTACTACAATAATTGTTGGTTTCAGGCTCACTTTTCCAAATTATGCGTAAAAAGGTGGCTTACAGCATTGTGTGTATTCTTCTACAATAAGCCCCCCCCCCCCCCCCCCCCCCACCATCTCCAAGAGCTTAAAACATTTTTAAAGCGGGTGCCTGAGGCAATGAGAAATAAAGCAATTCGCCCAAGGTCAGAAGACACATCCATGGAATAGGTGGGATTTGAAGTTGGTCCTCCTTTTAATTCTTATCTCAACTCCCCCCCCCCCTTCTTAATGGAATTGTCAAGAGCATCTGAACAACACTTTCACTAGAAAACTACGTATGGATACTAGGGGGTATATTTACTAAGGTGCGCTATAAGCATGTTAGCGTTGTTTAAAGCCTGTGAATGGTTGACACACGTTAAACGTTAACACGCCCATAGGAAATGTATAGGCAGGTTAGCGCTTAACGTGCCTTAACTTTAAAGGCGTGTTAACAAAATGCTAATGCACCTTAGTAAATATACCCCTGGGTATGTAGTGCAACTTAGGTCTTAAAAAGATGACTGACCCGGAGAAAAACCCAACACTCTTGTAAACAACTGGGAAGCAGATTTATACTACAATGTATTTCATTCTGTTTCATTTTTACTCTCCCATTTTTATGTAAATCAAAAAGAATAGAACCACTGTAATACATCATCTGCATTAAAAAAAAAAAAAAAAAAAACATCACACACAAACACAACAAGAACTTGTTTAGGTGTTCATATCAGCAGCACGCATGCCTGTCCTTAATCATAATACTGCATTTGATCTCCTGTAAAAAGTGGCCACAGCATAAAAAAACACTATTCACACTTTGATTGAGTATGCTTTATCCGTAAGGAAGGACAAAGCATAAAAGCTACCCACCGGCAGCATTCAGACTTTAAATGTTACAGAAGGTAATGCAAGCCCCCCAAAAAACGAAAATCAGACACCACAAAAATCATATTCTGTAAAAGGAAGTTAGATACAGTAGGTCTACCCAAGACTTCTCCTTCCTCCTCCGTCCCTTCTCCTTAACCACACAAGTTTGTTTGGACAACAGAGGTTTCTTTGTTCCCTTATTGCTACATTTACACATTGTGCTGTAAAAGCAGTGAAACCCCCTTCTGGCAGGCACACTGCTGTTTTGTATAATTTGGAGTGAACAATGAAGAAACACTGGCCTGGAAGTATATACATGCACCAAGCACCTCATTTAAAAACAGTGCCTGTAAACAGAATTGATTTTAAAGAGTGATTAAAAAAAAGCTACTTGGTCTCCCCTCTCCAGTTCAACTTGCAGGACAGAGCTTGAGAACTACTTGGGGGGGGGGGGGGGGGGGGGGGAGATATGTTGATTTTTGCTACAGCAAAATCAAATCCTATTTCTGCTTAAAATAGGGAATAGTGGTTGCCATGTTATTGCACTTGGAAAGATGGGTCTAAACAAGTTGTCCAATGAACAGATATCCATGACAAACTCGAGTTTTCCTCTCTTCATCTGGTCAGTGAATAAACAAAGCAATTACACTGGGTTTAAATTCCTCTGGGTCTTAGGATGTGATTATACCCCACCCCACCTCCTTTTACTGAGCTATAATGGCATAATCACACAGAGTAAGACCTAGTTGAGTCTGTACTATTTAAACCCAGAGTAAACGCTTTGGGGGGGGGGGGGGGGGGGGGGTGATATTCAGCCCACAGCAGTCAGCACTTTTTAAAGATGAATTACTCCAGGCCATTCAGTGCCAGGGTATATCTGGGTCTTTGGGCCCTGGAAGCAATCTGGGTACTATCAATTTTCAATGCCAATACCAAGACAACTAAGTGGGCATAATTAATCACTGTTTATGCAGTTAGATATCCAGACACTAGTATAACTTCTGGGTCTGCCATGACTCTGTCCCCAGACCACTGTAGCACTAGCTTTGTGGCAGACATAATATTCAGTTAATTGTCACTAAAAATTATACCTCAACCTCTGGGAATGGAAACAAAGACTACTGACTTATTGGCTTCAATTTTTTGACTTCATCTCATCTCCTGTTTTCATCCAACCTCCTTAGCAGTCACCTCTTTAGTCCCGAACGCCGTCTACTCCCTGTCCCCACTGGCCGCGACAAAAAAAAAAAAATGAACAAACAAGTGCGGGGCCGCAGCAGCCTTCAGGCATGTGCTGTCAGCTCAGCTGGTCCTCTGCCCCCGCTAACGTCAACTTCCAGTTCGAGGAGTAGAGGACTGGCAGAACTGACAGTACATGCTTGAAGGCTGCTGCAGTCCTGTGCTTGCTTTTTTTTTTTTCTTGTTGTTTTTCTGCCGCTGCTGCGTGCAGTAGTGGTTCGTGCGCGAGGTCGGGATTTGCCGCAGTACCCCAAAGAGGTCACTGCGGCGCACCAGGGTGCTGCAACGCAGTTTGGGAAACACTTCCTTATTAAGACTGTAAAACATTTTTTATTGGACTAACTTCTTTTGTATTAAATTAGTCCAATAAAAGGTATCATCTTATTTTCTTTTCTATGTTTTGATTTATTTCTATTACCACCTTTAAAAGTGGACTATCACGGCTACCTCACCGCTTTACTATGAGGAGATGAATTGGGATGGAGAATGCCTTTTAAAAGTTATTACAGGAGTTAGAATAGGTTCAATATGTGAAGAGACCAAATCAAAGAAGGGAGTAGGTTAGACGGTGCAAAGAATATTAGGTTTAGAAATGGAAGTGTGGATCCTTTCCTTTTAAGAATTCCATTTTTCTTTCTTTACGGCGGATGATATCTCAAAAAAGAATGACTGGATATCAGTTCTGACAGCAGTCGAAGAGCGATATCTTAGGGAAGAAAATGTGGAAGGGGAAGTCTTTAGAAGAGCGAGTTAGAATACAGAAAAACAGATTGATGGATGTCAGGGAAGTGTTGGCACCAGAGAAAATATGGAACCAGACAGCGAGAAGGTAAGCTGCCTGGTTTCACCCAGGATTGAAGCTGTTGAAAGAGCAGCAAAGTCACCATGAAAGAAAATGGAAAAACAAAACACCTTAAGAGTTGTTTTTTTTTTTAATGTGCAAAGAGCATACACGATTTTAAAGACAAGCATTTCTATATGGATGAAGAACTGGCATTATCTGATAACAGGTGATGCAGGATATGTATTGGAAATAGGGGATTTGGGGATTAATTGTCGGCATCTCTGCCTTCTGCTGATGTTAGAAACTTTTTTGGGAGGGGGGGGGTGGAATCAGTGACAAGCAGGTTTTGTACAAGTAAATATGATATCATCAGGAAAATTAGATGAGATGCTGTGATAAAGATGGAGTATCTACAAGAATGAAGAGGATTTATGTACAATACAGTTCTCACAATCTGGTGTGAAGGTTTTGCAAACTTTCTCCAGTGCCATATGCAAAATTCTCAAGGTCAGTGCAGACTCATCTAGAGCATGTCAGATTTGACTAATTCCAACAGATATGAGTGAAAAAAAGGTTTATAAAAAGGTAACCCTTGCATTGTGATAACCTAACACTGTGTTCAACATACACATCAGTGAAACAGGCAATGGTGAGGCCTTTCAAAAAAAAAAAAGGCCTGGATGCAAGCTCTCCTCAGACAATCATTCCAATTCTAATTTATCTTTAAGAAATGTTTAGGCAGCTGTTAGATTTTGAGGCTAAGAACTCTCCATCTCTTTTCCAATTGGGTGTTTGTTAGGAGCATGGGACAGATAATTTTATCATCATTTCTGAGTGGGTAAGATGGCTGAGGGCAAGTAATATTTTGTTTTTCTTGACCTGAGGTATTCAGTAGTACTGATCTTTCACTGTTCTATGGCAACTTAATTCAGATTAGCGTTCAGGGGTAAGTATGGCATTAGATACAATCTTTTTTTTTGAAGGACAGATCATTAACAACAGTTCTCTAACTAGGGAAAAGCGAGTCCAATGGTGTGTTATTGCATTGCCACATATATGCCAAGAATACTCAGTTAGTATGATATGTGGAGATAGATCTTAGCCTCATCTTGGAACATATGAACAATTCTCCTTGATTAAATTAAACCTTTAGTGTCCAATGTTCCCGTAATAAGCCATATGGGAACAGATCGATGGGAACACTGGACACTGAAGGGTTAAAACTGAACCCAGAAAAATCTGCATATGGGTGGGTGAGTAGGACTAACGCTGGGTGGTATTGTTAGCACCCTTCGAGAGCTGCGCTTCAAAAAAGTGGCTTGCAGATTGGTAAAGTTATTGGACACCACATGGTCTTTGGTTTAGCAATCTCATCAGGGGATGTTCTTCCCCTACTAGAGAAATGCACGGAAACGGAGTTTGCAGGATTCCCGCGGGGACGGAAGCAGTTCCTTCGGGGTTCCTGTGGAAGTATATGCTACACTTGCGCCAGCCTCTCACCTACTGAGTACCAAGCTCTTTGAGTATTGTCTCCTCCTCCTTGCTTTAACAGCACAGATGCAGAAAGTCTCCATTAAGGAGGTGGTAGACACACAAATGGTGACGAAATTCAAGAAGGCGTGGGATGAACACAGAGGATCTCTAATTGGAAAATGGATGTGTCAAGTGACGCTTAGATGGTGACTCTGGCTGTGATGAACTAGGGCTGATACCAGGCAGACTTGTATGGTCTGTCTCTCATATATGGCAATCTGGTTTAGGGCCGGCTGGAAAGGGCTTAGACAGCAACTTTAGCGGCTGGAACATGACTGTGCTGGCAGACTTTTACTGTGTGTGTCCCACAAATGAAAAGATGAATAGGCTGGAGTGGGCTCTGAGGGCAACTCCAGCAGTTGCAAAAGAAGGATAGAGCCAGGCGGACTTTTATGCTCAATGTCCCAGAAACACCACAGAAAGACCATAATCAAGTATATATCATCACATTCATTGTTGATGTAATCATGAATTGATGACTGACTGACTACTGGGCAGACTGGATGGACCGTTCCAGTTTTTTATTTATCTGCTGTCACTTACTATGTTACTATTAATCCTCTCTGCTCCCGGGCTGATGGGTGGACCTCAGCTCTGACACAGGCACGGGCACCAGATGTCACCTGACCTACTTGCATGAATGTGGCGACCCCAGCACACAGTGCCAGTGAATCAGAGACAAGTCTTACATACGAGCACCAGAGTGTTCCAACTTCCGTTCCTTCCTTGCCTACACAGTGCTGCGGCTCGAAACCAGAGAGAGACAGAGAGCAGACCGGAATTTATTTTTATAAACCATTAAATTCTTGAGGGACGGGGTGGGGATGGGTAGGATTCCAGCGGGGCCTGGAAAGATTTATGTCCCCGTGCAACTTAGTACACCAATAAGATATTACAACTTTAATTCATGTGTTTTCCCCCTTAAACTATTATGATAGTCTATTGTGTGGCTTACAGAAATAGCAACTTTACAACTGGTACAAAATACAGCAAGTTTGTCACTAGAAATGAAGTCTTACAATCAACATAGCTGATACTTGGTCATGTAATATTACTCCTACACTCCCTGTGGAGGAGTAATATTCATGCAGTGGGCGGAGAACCTAAGAAACTGGGTTCTATTCCCACTGTAGCATTTGTGACCCTGGGGAAGTCACTTAACCCTCCATTGCCCCAGGTACAGAGTTTAGATTGTAAGCCCACAAGACACAGAGGAAATTTGTACAGTACCTTTATGTTAATGTGTAAATTTCTCTGGCTGTACCACAAAAAGACAATGTGTCACATCCAAATCCATGAATTTAATTCAAAGTAATCTGCCAGGTTTTTAAATCACTGCATATAGAGAGACTGGAATATTTGTGTAGTCCATTATTGTCATATGCTCCAGCAAAAGTTTCAGGTTGTACAGTCTTAAGTCTTCAAAGTGTCAACCATTTGCATTTCTATGGGCTGGACCTATGGTATTTGATGCTTTTACATTTGAGACAGGAAAGAATTTACCTGACATTCAGGACACACACACACAAAAAAAAAGAAGATTAAAATTTAATTTACACTGGTGTAATATAGAAACGGAATAGGGAAGACTGAAGAATGGTGAAATGTGTGTGTAGGAAATTTTAAATTACGTCAGTCAGTAACTTTGGATTAGTATTTCCCCTCTAACTTTTCTGTGCTCAAAAAGCAGAGGTACAGCTAACAAAAGATACTCTGACCAGACTTAAGAGTAACAGTTAAAGAAAGTTCAAGCTTCTGTCTCAGTACTCACAAGGACTGATCAAAACTATTACAAAATAAAGAACATGTTTAAATACTTAAAAGAGAAAAACTAAAGAGCTTCAGGTACCTCCAGGTATGAGAAACTAGCAACTGGAAAAACTGAACAGATTACTTCTGTCAGATTCAACTACAAAAAAAACATATAGAGAAGTGCTTGTCCTCTGCTGAGAAACATTGACTGCAGACAAGATAATTTGTACATTGGTGAGTGCAACTTGCTTAATCTTCAACCCTACTTTTCCAGGAGGGTGCAAGCGTTGCTGCACTCACCAAGTGACAGCTGAACCGGAAACATCTAAAATGGTTTCATTTGCTTTGAGAAGTTGCACAAGGTAACAGAAGCACTTAAGCCAAAAATACCTAGTGTACCTGAATATAACTCACCTTGAGCTACCACTGAAAAGGCAACAGCTAAACCCTAATTCACCTCCAAAAACATTGACACTTAAATTTTGTTTTCAGCCTAAGCCAAATATTTTATTAGTTTTGGGAAAAAAAAAGTGTATACATATATACACACACATTATACTACTACTATCACTTCTATAGCGCTACAAGGCATACGCAGCGCTGTACACCAAACAAGAAAAAGACAACCCCTGCTCAAAGAGCTTACAATCTAAATAGGACAAAACAAACAGAACAATTAAGAGGTAAGGGAATTAAAGAGGTGGGGATAAAAGGGTACAGGGCAAGTGAGTAGTGGTTAGAAGTCAAAAGCAACGTTAGAGAGGTGAGCTTTTAGCCTGGATTATATACATATACACACATATGTCAGGTTTGTGAATTCTGAGCAAATATTCTGCTGTCACTACCAAATAAAAACACCAAGAAAGTAGGTTATAACAAAAATTTTAGCCCTGGTCTAAAGTTCTTGCTGCACACCACCCTGGGTGAATTTCTTCACAAAAGGTGGTAAATAAATCCAAGTAAACAAATATAAAAATAAATAAGTCAGCTATACCTATACAGAAAAACTCACATTCAGGGCCAAGTCTTTAATTTGGTGAACTAGACAATTGCCTAGAGAGAAATTTTTGGTGGCAGCACCAGGGGCTTTCCCTATGACTATGAAGGATTTTACCCCAAATGAACACTGGTTAGTACTCGAGTCTCAAGCAGCTGAAACTATCCCACTGCTTCTTGCTCCAATCTTTCCCCTACCAGGCACTAAATGGACAGCTCAGAACAAGAGCGTGCCTAATTGTGTAATTGGCCAGAGAAAGTGCTCTCTTCCCTATTCCAGCCCTTCCCCCTCCCTTTCTGCTGTGAAGCTGGAGTGGAGTTCATTTTCAGTCTGCATGTTTCTACTTTGTGGTTGCTCATTCTGTATTTGGTGAGGGACTCTATGTGCTGTATATGACCAGCATGAGGTAGTCTGCTTTTTTTTTTTTTTTTTTTTTAAAGGCAGTTTTTGTATAGTCCAGCTTTTATACCAAATAGGTGTATTGCTAATTAATTTGGATTTTAGATGACCTGTCAAAATAGTGACAGTGACCTGCAGGGATTTTAGATTTCAGGTACCCCAGGAACTCTGTTTATTGGGTAAGTCTCTTGTCTGCACTCTTCTCCTCCACTGCCAACTCCAGACTCCATTCCTTTTATCTTGCTGCACCATACGCCTGGAATAGACTTCCTGAGCTGATATGTCAAGCTCCATCTCTGGCTGTCTTCAGATCTAGGCTAAAAGTCCACCTTTTTGATGCTGCTTTTAACTCCTAACCCCTATTCACTTGTACGGTACTCATCCCACCGTAGCAATTCCTTTATCCCTTATTTGTCCTGTTCATCTGTCCTGATTAGATTGTAAGCTCTGTCGAGCAGGGACTGTCTCCATGTTCAGGTGTGCAGCGCTATGTTTGTAGTGCTACAGAAATGATAAGCAGTAGTAGTAGTGTACCACAGGCAGTGAGAGAGAAACTGACTTACCCAAAGCACGTCTAATGGGGAAAGCAGGATCTGAACCCTGGTTTCTCTTGGTCATGGCCCGATGCTTTAAGCACTAGGCTACTCATTTTTTTTTTTTGTTACATTTGTACCCCGCGCTTTCCCACTCATGGCAGGCTCAATGCGGCTTACATGGGGCAATGGAGGGTTAAGTGACTTGCCCAGAGTCACAAGGAGCTGCCTGTGCCTGAAGTGGGAATCAAACTCAGTTCCTCAGTTCCCCAGGAGCAAAGTCCACCACCCTAACCACTAGGCCACTCCTCCTCCTCTTTGTTATGAGGAACAGTAATGCTGTTCTAGGTCCGGATGTATTTTCTGCATTGGTGCCTTCTCGTAGGTAGGGTTGTTGAGTTCCAGGAGTTGGCACTCTTGGTGCAGCAAGTTTGTTATGTTCCGAATGACTTCTTTGTAGTGTTATGCACTACTTCTTTTCACCTCTAATCAGGAAACATGTCTATTCTACTGCCCAAAACAAATTATTCACTGGGTTCTTCTTTTTTGGCTTTGTGCCTCTTGTGGCCACAGCTGAAAGTTACTAGCCTCCATTCCTGAGCAACATGGGTATGATCCCTGCTTAGCCTGGTGTATATTGAAAACATTTTTAAAATATCTAGGGCAGTTTTCAATATACACAGCACACTCATAATTGCCCTTTGGGAAAAATCAAAGCAAAACCACAAATATATAATTCAAAAATGTCTATTTAAAAACATGGAAGGCGATTTTCAAAAATTATATACAGACAATTAAGAACATATTTTGAAAACTGCCCATCCTAAAAGTGCCTAGGAGTGCCCTTCTAGCTAGGCAAACCCACCATACTTACATATAACTAGCTTTTGAACAATGTTCTCGTACGGAGTTCTGTTCTGGAAGGGGTAAGAATGGGAGGTTATCCTGATTATTGGAAGTGAATAAGGAGGTGTGAATGCTGAAGGTTCACGCAGGGTGCACAATACCCTGGTACCTGCCCTCAGGGCTGCCGGGAGGCTGAGCCGGGCCCGGGGCAGGGTGGCTGCCATCCCTCCCGATCGCCGCTCCCCCCACTCCTCCCCCCAGGATCACCGCTGCTGCAACTGGAGGTACCTTGGGGCTGGCGGGGATCCTGAGGCCCCGCCAATGGAAGAATCCAGCACTGCTCTTCACTCCATGCCTGCCCTGCCCCTGCTTTTTTTCTCTCGACACATACGCTTGGCTTCAGTAGAAGCGAGCAAACAGCAGGACTGGAGAGGGATCCAGAGAGTTTTCTCTCTTTCCTGCTGGGACCCGATCATTTGGGGCCAGTCAGGAACAGAAGCAAGACACACACACACACCCCACCCCCGGCCCTCCCCCTTGGAGGCCGGGCCTGAGGAATTTTGCCCCCCCCCCCTCTCGGTGGCCCTGCAGGGCTGTGGAAGTGAGATTGGAGCTGGTAAAAATGTATTAACTCCAGCTTCAAAACAAAGATTTACATTAAAATATATGGTAAACTTATCATTTTATGCTTGCATATAATACATATAAAAATTGGTGCTGGATCTAAAGATATATTTTCAGATTCAGAACAAAAAAAAAAAAAAAAGTTTTAAAGCCTAATATCAGTAGGAGTCACAGCTGGAATCAAGAGCCAAAGTTTGATGTATAGACTCCACAGCCTTGCTTGTCTAACAAATTCTGTCTTTAACTAAAGACCATGCACAATGCCAGAAAAACTGGTTTAAATGTTAAACCTGCATCTGTGAAAATTATTCACATAAAAGCTAAACTCATACCAGCTCTTCTGGACTCCTATATCCTACTTGGTGGTGTTGGAAGTGCCAGACACTCATCTTCACACATCTCTGTAATCAACGATACTTTTAGTTTAAGCAAAGCGGGAGAAGTACTAGAAAGATTATGAACATCATAATTGCTTCAGCATTCGTCCTCTTTTCATTTCACTCCTGCAGCTCATTTAGGCCATAGGTCTCCCCCGCCCCTCCCCCCCCCCCAAAAAAGGAAGATATAAAATGTGCTACTTTGGATTTTAAAGGGTAAAAAATGAAAGATCATTTAGGTGTCAATCAATTTTTAGAACCCAGGGAATACATGGTCCCTGTTTTCTGCCCTTCACTGCTACTTTTCAAGTTACTTTATGCTTTACTACTACTAATATCCAAGTTTCCATTGTTCTTTTTGCTTATTTTCCTTTGATCGCCTCCCATCTTCCAGATACTATCCCCACCTGTTATATCCTCCTACTCCCTCCTGGCATTTTGCTTCCCACCCTCCCTCCACTTCTTCCTGGTACTGCGTCCTTTACTTACAAAGGCTCTACCAGCTCTTCTGAGCTTGGAGAGCAGTTTTGCCCCCCCCCCCCCCCCCCCACCCAGCTCTAGCAGCCAGATACCTAGTTTTAGAAACCTTAGGGGGCCAATGCTCAAAGGTTTACGGTGAACTCTGCGTAAAAAAATAGCTACTGCATGCTCAAACCAATGAGCATGAAAAGTTACTGCTGCACTAAAAATCGTGGCAGTAATCTGCAGTTTTGCACAAAACATCAACATTCCTGTCAGTGGCTGAGTGGGGATTGGCTCAGGCACTGACATGAAAGTTAACATTTAAACACACACACACAAAAAAAAAAACCCCACATTAAATATGCTGCGGCTCCTTCCTAACCCTCCCGCGTGAAAGTAAATAAATAAAAAGGCCTCGTGGTCTAATGGACTCCCCACCCTCCTAAGGGCCAAAATGTCTCCCTGGTAGTGTACAGGAACCCCAACTCAAGGCCCCCTCCCATTCCCATACCTTGAAAGAGGCAGGAGTGAGGCCCGCTCACTCCTGCCTCTGGGTGCCATATCTTCAAAATGAAAGTGCCCCACCCAGTGCATCCTAGGATACATTGGGCAGGGCCTATCTACCATAAAAAGGGAGAAACACCTTATAGATAGTAAATAGGGCAGGGCGCCATCATTTTGAAGATGGCTGCACCCACTTCAAGGTACGGGGATCTGGGGGCCTTGGGTTGGGGTCAGATTAGACTACCAGGGAGATTTTTTTTGGGGGGGGGGGGGGGCCTTAGGCAGCTAGAGGACTGGGGTACAATAAGCCTTATTATTATTATTTTTTTTTTAGCATGGGATCCAGGAGGTCCACTAGACCATTGGTACTTTTCTTACCATTAGAGAGAAGGGGGGGGGGGGGGGGGGGGTCACACCATCTTGCCAATGAGGGGGCTGGATTTGGGTCCAGGGCAGGGTGGTCAGGTTGGAGGAAGACATTTCTTCTCAACCAACCCAAACCTTCTACACTGCCCCAGACCCGTCAAAAATGTTCTAATGCTAAAAACGCATGGGAAAAATCCCTTTAATACAGTTACACTGTTATAAAGGACCACATTTAAATGCCATCTGCAGTAATGGTTTCAGCATTCACTGAAACCATTTGAGCATGGGCCCTCACTAACCTGAATGCAAATCCAATATTAACAGCATATTAACACCAGTGGTATTTGAGCATTGGCCTTTTAGTTTCTTTTTCCTAGCCCTAAATATACCCCCATTTTTCTATGACCTCTGAATAGGCTCAACATAACGATACTCAATACTGGGAATGGTCAAGTATGAGGAACACATCATCTCAGGAATTAAACAATTATGAAACAAAGGAGAATAACAAAACATTAACAATTCTATCAGGTCAGTGGTTCCCAAAACCTGGTCCTGGAGGCACACCAGCCAATCAGGTTTTTGGGTGAATATTCATGCAAGAGTCCGACATGCAGAAGAGGAAGTGCATGCAAATCTCTCTCATGAATATTCGTTGTGGATATCCTGAAAACCTGACTGGCTGGGGTGCCTCCAGGACCAGGTTTGGGAACCACTGATTTAAATGGAACTAACATTATTTGAAAGAAGCTGTTAGTGCTGTTAGTGGAGCTGTTTCAACCAGAGCTCAAAGTGTCAGAGGAACCTTGGGGGGGGAAGAGGTTTACAGAAGAACATATTTGCCGAACTGATTAAACTTAAATAGATCTCAAGTCTGATTGTAGAGTGTGCAGAGGAGATAAAATTATATCTGCTACATCTCCGGCCACTTCAGCCACCAGAGAATGGCAGGGGTGGGGAAGGAGAGAGAATTAAAAAAAAAAAAATCAGCAATTTGATATGCAAATGCCATAGTAAAACGCTGATCAAGAGATTTATCCTTCTGATATTTGAAAGAACACAATTTAAAGAGCCTATATTAGGGCTGTCCTAATAATCTGAAGACCTAGTTTAAAATTTTCTTCCCTTCAAAGATTAGGGTTCCTATGTCATCAGGAGATCACAAGTACATTAGACATTAGAAACACTTATTACATACCAATGCACATTGTGGCATTGAGGCATGGTTTTTCTAACTGATCCCATTATCCACAATTACTCACAATGGGCACAGAACATGCAAGAAAGATTTGATTAAACACACACACACCTCACATGTGCTAAGGAAATGCTTCTAGTTTACATTTTATGAATGGCATGTTCATATGGAAAAAAAAAAAAGTTACTACCCAAGCATTTTGCTTCGTATAAATGCCCAGAAATATCAAAGAAATTAGGTGATATCTTTTCAACGGACTAACTTATGCACTAATTGTTTGGACTTTTCCCCAGGAATGGAGCGTTCTCCTGCTAACTAGCACAGAATATCTAGGTAGGTGCCCTGAACAGGGTCACACTGAGATTTTCAGCAGCATTATCCAGATAATGCCATGGATCACCCCCTTATATAGTAATGGCCCGATTATTTGGCTACTATGGTCAATGGTAAACTTGGATATTCTGTGCCAATGTCCAGTGCTGGTGATACCCAAATACCTGGGTATAATGGGCAGATCCTAAAGTTACCCAGATCATAGCGATATTCAGCGTTTAGCATCTGGATAACTTTCCGAATAGCCTAGAACAGCAATTTTGCAGACCTAAGTTACCTAGATTATTACTTGGGTCAGGGCACTAAATATCGCCATTATCTGGGTATTTCAGTCTCCGCCCATTATACTGGGGTATTCAGTATTGGTCAATACCTGGACATTGGAACTGAATATTCAACCATTACTATATACATAAGATCATGCTCCCAGAACTTGAAGGCTTTCAAAAGTCTAAAAAGGTGTAAAACTTTAAAAGCAACATTTAAGTTCATTTCTACTTAAACCCAGGGACAGCTGGTTTAACGGTTTATTTGCTTCTATTCTGCTTTTTCTCAAAGCAGATTTCAAAAATAACATACATAAAATGATAAAATACAAATAAAAACAACATCAATATTTTAAACATTATAAAAAAAAATAAAGCAAAACATTCAAACACAAAAAATGGTATGCGACAACAAAAAGCCACCGCTGATCAAAGATATTAAAAAACTAGGCCCAATAACTGCTCTTGAAGTGCAATCAGTCACAGGCAGTACCTTGATATCAATTAGCAAATACCACATATGCTAGCTTGAACAGATAATGTCTTACAGGTTTTGTTTGTTTTTTGTTGCTGTTTTTTTTTTTGTTTTTTTAAAGAAACGGTGTCAGTTTACAGTGTAGCTTGGAAAGGTAACTCCTTCCACGCCCTTGGCCTTCAGCTAAAAAAAAGCACATTTCCTAGTTTCTTCAGAATGAAACCTACCACAACAAACGGACATGCAAAAGAAAGGGGTGTATGAAATTGCAACACAGCAGTCAAATATTAACATTTATTTATTTCTATACCACTAATACTGCAAGGTTCTAAGCAATTTACAACAGCACGAAACCAAGATAGTCACTTGGGGATTACACTCCAATAGAAAATACTTTGGAATACAAAATATAAAATCATACAATAAAGCGGAAGTTCAAATAACATTGAAAATAAAAAGGTTTATACATTTTTCCTAAAAGTTAAATAGGAATTTTAACGTTCAAAAACAAAATTCGCTTCCAAACTTTTGGAGCTTGAAAAGCTACAAGATTTTCATGAAGTTTAAATCTTCATATGCTGAATCATGATACAAAGCTTTATGGAACAACAAAATCTTAATCTGTGAATCAAAAGCCAATGTAATTTATTGAGGTAGGGGGTTATCAAAACACGATAAACCCAAAAGACGATGAGTGGCATAATTTTGAACAGTTTGCAATGCCTTCAAACTAGCAAATTCAAGACACTGTTACAACGATCAAATCCACTCAATATCAAAGCAGCACCGGTATCACTGGCTCAGGCACACATTATGCATATGGAAATCGATAAATTTAATTGGGGGTAGAAAATTCCTGGGTACCGAGTTTCCTGAAAATCTTAGAATAGCACTAAGATATTTGTCTTCGCAGTAGCAGGTTTTGGTCAGATGTGGCAACTCCACCATTGTGATTTGGATAAGGATATAACTAATGGTAGCCCGAGAGACCAGAAGACAGGAAAAAGTAAGTAAATAAATTAGAAAAAAAACAGTAGCCAAGGAGAGAAAAAAAAAAATGAGAGCAAAGAAAGCAGCAAAAATGGAGAACAATTTGCTTTAAAAAAAAAAAAAAAAAAGTTATATGAAAAAAGTCATTTTTGCCCTGGCTCCTAAAATATTTTGGCTGGTTACCAAGGTCTCTAGATGTTTTCCATCCATGCAATTTAGCTATAACCTTTATGGCTCCCAAATATCAACAAAAAACAAACCTCTTGTTAAAAGAAAGGTCGGTTAAACAAAAACTGTATTTCAGTTTCCGAAAGAACAGTTTTCACAAGTAAAACAAAGCTCTGCTTTCTTTTCCTCTGGCAAGCACCCCAGCAGCTACCTTTTCATTAACAAATGCCTACAACAAGGTTACAGTTCATCTGAGAAAAGGAGAAGGCACACAAAAGAATGCCTAGATGGATCTATACCTGGACCCAGCTCATGTACCTTGCACCTGGATGGCCACACCAATCCAGCTGGCACATTCCAAATAGAAGGCCATAAAATGTCAACATTCTTCTGAATCAAAACAGCTTAGCACTAGTCCTCTTAGGGATGAAGCCCTGAAATTGATCAATCACAGTTCAAGGCCAGATCTGCTGCTCTGGAGTCGTCCTGAGCTCATCCTGCAAATATGGAACAGATTTCAGTCTGAGCAGGCGATAAAAAGCGCCCGATTTAATATTAAGTTAAAAAATGAAAAAAAAATGCCCACTACAACATTTGGATTTGGGACTAAACCCGTTACACAATTCCTACCCCCCACATTCCTCTTAGTCCCCCCCCCCCACCACCTCCTTCCCCCTTCATCTTTATCAGAACTCTAGATTCACATGAAACAAAATCTGCCTGACTGATTGGTAGTAAAATAGGCTGCAGCTCTGTTTATTAAAGATAGACCATAAACAATCCTTAAGTACTACCTTCACCGAGCTACAAATGAAGTATTAACACCTTAATACATCTTATAGCATTTCTTTACCTTACCACCCCGCCTTGACAGCTAGGGCAAAGGTTATGGCATGGACCTCCATGCTCATCCTTTCCAGGTTGCCCGACCCTCCTACTCTTAGAACCTTAAATTAAGCGCTCATCACCTGATGAGCTGAAGCTGTGTAGCTCAGGTATCTACCCACCGCAACACACCAGCCACCAAAACCTGGCCCATCCCCACCTTGCCCCCTTTGGTAGGCCCTCCAATCCTTTTGCAAGTCCTAGGCAAGCAAAACATTTTAAAATTAGACCACCAATCCGTCCCCTCCCCCCCTTCACCATCCCTTTCTGCCTTGCTCCAGTCTTCCCTCCTCCTCATTTCTGCTGCCTACTGAAGTCACTTCCTATCTCAAGGCCTTCAGGCTAAACAAGGCAGCAGAGTAATCCACCCAGCCTAAATTTAAACGTGTCCTACAATAGGAGCTCTTGGACTCAAAATATAGTTATCCAGTTGTAGTTATAGAACATTATGCCAGAAGTACTAGTTAAGAGATTTATAAGCTACCCGCAAGTTCAGGCAAGAAAAGACTAGAATGTGGAAGAACAAGTTTAAGCATTCAGATGACAGGTTAAAAATTTGCATAGCAGGTGGGGGAGTCCACAGCAAGAACTCCTTCCTGAACCATGTACCACAGCTCAGATACATCGTTTAAAAAAAAAATAAAAAAAAAAGTTACACACAATTTTATTGTGGTGGTTAAATGATGGTTTTTCACTCAAACCAGTAAAAAAAAAAAAAAAATTTAATTTTGCAGGTTCTCATGTCATAGAGACAATCACCAAGGCACTAAATGAAAAACATTTACACATACCGATTCAGAGAAAGCTCTAGAATCTACCATTACCTAAGGCAGGGGTTCTCATCCAGCAAGCCAGCCAAGGTTTCAGAATCTCCACAATTAATATTCATGTGATGCGTTCGCATATTATGGAGGCAGTAAATGCAAATTGGCTATGGGTATCCTACAAACCTGACTGGCTAGGTGTGTCCCAAGAATAGACTAAGAACCGCTGACTTAAGGGGAAGGGACTCATTTAAAATCACTATTTTAAAAATTCAAGCACATGTAGGTAATATTTTAGTACCTACTAGTAGGACATTAAAATCAGGTCAAGTATTCAGACATGGCTGTCAGCACGTTTTTAAATGTTGCATGTGCCATTTTTAAAAAGTTATACCACAACAAAAAGAGAGGACAGACAAAATCAAATAACTGAAAGGGAAATTGCAATATCAGACCCCCCCCAAATCCCACAGAGCAATAGCATATTTATCACATTTGCAAAGGTGCAACAAAAATTTTCATTACAAAAAAAAAAAAAAAAAAGCGTTCATATATTTAATGATGTTTTCAATACCACCACAGACCTGAAGGTTGGTATAATCATCAATCAATATGCATTTTTTGAAGTGATTCTATTTTATAGCTACAATTTACAATGTGTACTTATCGCATTCATGGGTCTCAACGTGGACCACGTTTCACAAAACACTTTCTCAAGGAACCCAGAACCATGCAACTTTATACTGTGCCAGTTTGATATTGTAATTTGATTTTGTTTTGCCTCTCTTCCTGTTGTGGTATATATATTTTTTTAAAGGCAATGCAACATTTAAAAATATGTGCTGACAGGTCTGAATATTTGACCTGATTTTAATGATCCTACCAGTAGGTGATTGAATTTTAAATAGGGATTTTAAATTAGTCCCTTCCCCTTAAGTCAGCGGTTCTTAGTCTTGTTCTTGGGACACACCTAGCCAGTCAGGTTTATAGGATACCCACAGTCAATTTGCATGCATTACCTCCACTATGTGCAAATGTATCTCATGAATATTAATTGTGGAGATTCTGAAAACCTACCTGGCTGGTTGTGTCCAGGGACTGGATTGAGTAGTAGTCTTTGGGATTCCGGAATCTTGCTACTCTTTCTGCACAGAATCTGGATTCTGGAATCTTGCTACTCTTTCAGCACAGAATCTTGCTACACTTTGGGATTCCGGAATCTTGCTACTCTTTGGGATTCCAGAATCTTGCTACTCTCTCATCCCTTATTTGTCCTGTTTGTCCTGATTAGATTGTAAGCTCTGTGGAGCAGGGACTTTCTCTTCATGTTCAAGTGTACAGCGCTGCGTACATCTAGTAGCGCTATAGAAATGATAAGTAGTAGTAGTAGAACCCCTGCCCTTAGGTAATGCTAGATTCTTGATTTTTCTCTGAATCGGTATGTGTAAATGTTGTTTGTTTAGTGCATTGGTGACCATCTCTATGCTTGTGACACTTCAAAAAGTGTGTGCACGCACGTGTGTGAGATTATATATACTTTCGACATAAGTAGACCTCTGATGGTCCTGAGAACATTTTTAATTTTATTTGTTACATTTGTATCCCACATTTTCCCACCTATTTGTAGGCTCAATGTGGCTTACATAGTACCGGAGAGGCGTTTGCAAACTCAGTGTAAACAAATACAAAGTGATATTGTGGTTAGATAAAGTTCATGTGGCACAGCCACATTATGGAATCGTACAACAGAAGAATTGTGTTATGTCCATTACGTACTTTAGTTTTGTTGTGTTGCAGAGATCAGGCATTTATGTTGGCTTGGTAGAGTATGCCTGTTTAAACAGGTTAGTTTTTTTCCAGAAGTTTAGGTGGTCGTACGTAGTTTTCACAGCTTTTGGTAATGCGTTCCACAGTTGTGTGCTTGTGTAAGAGAAACTGGATGCATAAGTTGATTTGTATTTGAGTCCTTTGCAGCTTGGGTAGTGAAGATTTAGGTGTTGATTTGGATATGTTTCTAGTTGGTAGGTCGATCAAGTCTGTCATGTATCCGGGGACTTCACCGTACATAATTTTGTGAACCAGAGTGCAGATTTTGAAAGCTATGCGTTCTTTGATTGGGAGCCAGTGTAGTTTTTTGAGGAGGGGGTTTTGCGCTTTCATTAAATGTATGAATACACTCCTTTATGACAATTGTATTGTTGCAGGAGGGACACAGACATCGCCCATGCTCTGCCCTAGAACTATATAAACGGTGCAAAAATCGTTAAAAGTTTCTCACCAACATTATCCACATAATGTGATTTGGGGGGGGGGGGGGGGGGGGGGAGAATGGCAGCCAGTGAACTTATGCAAAATGAAATTTTCCTCCCAAATGTTGGAAAGCTATACAGTAGTCACACTGGTGCCTACTTGGCACTTCAAGCAAGCTGGTGGCACAGGGTGAAAGTGCTCTGTACCTGCCACTTCTTCATGATCTCAGCCGGCAACAGGAAAAGGAAAAAAAAAAAAAAAATCACATGGAGAGTCAGGAGCAAGGGCTTTGCTGGCATACCAAAACAGGCACAGAAGTGGCCCATCCATTATGGCTAGTTTGGAAAGCCTTGAAACGGATGGCTTACTTTCTTATAAAGCACTGAAATACAGGCCTGTGCTCCCAATTCTGACAGCCCTGTACTAAGGCACATTTGGCTCTATTTTCTCTGTTTCTATAAATGCATGCGATTAACTGGGCAGCCCCTCACTAGCACAATTGGAAATAAAAACACAGAAGGAAAAGGGCAATGTGTGAAAGTTCTTGGTGGTAAACCAACAGAAGAAGCTAGAGTTTTCTAGCATATATAAAATTTTAAATTTTCATAAAGATGCTAAAACATTGAAGTGTCATCACCACAATTAAGCTCTTTTCCCTTGCATAAAACATCAGATTTTGTACAAGGTAGAAGAAAATCACTGGGGGGGGGGGGGGGGGGGGGGGGGGGGAAGAGGAATGGGAGAAGCAGAGGAAAAACTGGTTCCTAGTATTGATACACAACAGGTGAGAATGTCCAATTACTAATGCAAACACCACAGAATTTGAATTTTACAGTTTACTATTTTTCTACCGGACTCCCAAACAAGCTCAGCTTCAACACAGCCTGGTTTATTAATTTCCAATGTCCGTCATGAGCTTGGCTTTCAGTTACTCTGAAAACGAAACCTATTTGAGGGCAAAACACAGAAGCCAAGAGTCATGTACATAACAGGATGATACGCTTTCAGACAGTAGCAGGTAAAGAGCCAGAACGTGTGCACCCCAGTGCTCAAGAAGGATAAGCCTAAGGAATCTTCTGATGTGTCTTTGCCTCAGAGAGGGACTGATTCAGTATACTTAACTGAGCAAATTTAGAAAAAGATGGAACACTTGAGCACATACACAAGTAACGCAGAGACAGCTAAAGGGATCTATTATGGAGGGCGAGATAGCTAATATTAGCAGCTGTAAGATATCTGCTGTAAGGGGTGACCTAGTGGGGGAGGGGCCTGCAGCCCTAGAGTTGCCTGGCATGAATGGAATGCGCCCGAGGGCAGAGGGAAGCGTGAAGTGAACCAGACCGAGGAAAGGACTGGAAGGATTCTAGGAACTTCTGGGAGAGTAGTTAAGGTTTGAAATGTGAGAAAAGGGAATGAGTGGCACCTTCAGAAGAAATGGAGAAGAGTTTGTGAAGCTGTCAGACAGAAGCTCTAATCCCTACCGGGAGAGGGACTCTGAAATGGGATCTTGGGAAATGGGGCAGGAAAAAAAAATCCCCATTGCATGTGAAGGAAAACAGACTGCACTAATACAGTGGCTCAAACAGAATGTTTTGCTAGATTTGCCCTCATGAGTCACCGAGATATGGAATCTGTCTATACTCCCTGTGGGCAGAGAAATGGGGAATGAATTAGAAAGTCCGACAGAGTTAAAAAGACATGCTTGTCAGAGAGACATGAGAAAGGAACTTTAAAATGTACCAAAAGCAAACGGATGTTTATACTATGCCCAAAATCCAGATGAGGTAGATCCTGAAGAAAGCAACTGAGCCGCCCCATTCTGACTAATCTGTACGAAGTAAGGGAAGGAGAAAATCCACAAAAAAAAAAAAAAAAAAAAAAAAACCTCTCTCCAGATAGAGGCACCAAGGTATCAGACTAAAAATCTGCCCGAAGGCAACTGTCAGGTCTGTCATGGATGCAGCTAAGTGACAAGCATTTCACACAGGAACAGCACAGTTCACTGGTCCACAAAGAGACAACCTGCAAATGTTGCTCAAGAAAACATCCTTACAGGACTGCCTCCAGCAGTTCAATATTTGCCTCAGTTCTTCCGTTTTTTGTTTTTTTTTAATACACTACTGGATAAAAAGTCTGGAACCAAGCATCCTACCAGTTCAAGTTCATACTGTTCTGCATTTCAAATACTTGCTGGTCACTATTTAAACTATGCAATCAGCATTTCTTTTACATCAAAGCCAGACATAGTATTTTAACATGTACCTGAATATCTGTCCAGGCAACCACTACAGATATCTGAATAATGGCCATATTCAGGTCCATTATCTGGATTTCTTAGGATAGTTCCACCCAGGCTCTGCCCCGAACCAAACTGGTGCTTTCCATGTAACGCCAGGGCAGTCTGCAATAATTTTCAATAGCATTGTCTGGACAAGGCTGCTGAAAATCAGACTAATCCCTATTTAATTTGTGTGACTTGATATACTGCCTTTAACTGACAGAGCATCACTTATCCAGGCACCAAGTGCCTTTAAATATCAGACCCTAGGTTGTATCACAGACCTTAAAACATCTTTCAAATGACAAAGGTCCGATACATTGATCAAACCGTTGGCCTGTGGAAATTAAGTTTGCACAGCATACAGGATAACAGCATCAAGATGGTTTCAATAAATCGATAAACGTTGGAAGCCAAAATTAGCTAGTTAAAAGTGAAGATAACTTATCAGTTAAAGCCAATATATAACGATCTCCTCATGTGCTATGAAATTGTACTCATCAGTCCACCTGAGAGCTTAGATCGGTTTAATGTCAAATTTCCTGTTAGAACTATATTTTTATTAAGGACTCTTCCATCTTCAAAAATAGTGCTCTATAATGGCAAAGGGTTTTATAGAACTACAAAATACGTGGCACAAGCAGCCGTCATCTTTAATCTACAGCAGAACATAGGCAATAATGGAAAAATGGGCAGCAAAGCAGCAAGAGATGAAACAGTAGAATGGAGGAAGAGAATTTGTTTTCCCTTCCTCTTCCCTCTTACTATTCTGTGGTCCGTTTCTTGCTGCAGATTCCACTCTAGGATTGACAATTAAGGCCTCCATCTCTTAAAAGGATGGTTACCCCCCCCCCCCCCCCCCCACCTTTCTACATGCCACCTATTGTATAATCTCTACCGTGGACTTCTATTTGGGAGGGGGGGTGGAAGAGTGAAGGAACTACACGCCTTACTCTGTTTTCCCTGTACTGATCTTCTCAATTCAAGGACCTCTTCGTGTGCCTGTTAATATATCAGTTTGCTTTCTCTGCAGCTACTCTTTGTTACCTCTAAACTGCCACTATAGGCAATTGCCTGATAGTTGGCCAGCATTGGCTGCATCTTCTCTCTACTATGGTTGTAATATTTACACCTACCTTGTCTACTAGAAAACAAAAAATACCAAACACCTATTCCCAAGACATTTGAAAGATGTAATGCAATTTAAAACGTCAAAACTAAAACCAAGATGGCTGTAGTTTTGACTAACAGCATGGAACCTTTGATAGTTGTAAAAGAACAGCAAATTTTATTTAAGGGTCAAATTGTTGTCATGTCAAAACTAATACAATAATGTAATGACCAAAGTTTTTAATTTTTAGAGCTATTTGCTTGAAGGCATCAACATGAAACTATAAAGCTATCCAATTGTGTTACAAAAAGTGGTAATAGTAACAACACGAACAAACATAAGCCTAAGAAAGTGGTTTAAAAGATAAGGAATGGCAAATACAATCAAGGAAACATTTAAAAACACCATAACTGTGGTCCACAGCATCACAATCTCCTACTGGCAATGGCTAATGGAAGGTCCTATTCAGAATAATAAGCAAACACTCAAAAGTTGTGTCTTCAGTTTGACAATGCTTCTTAAGCAAAGATTCCTTCCAGAGAGGAACAGGCAATGAGTTCCAGAGAGATCCCACCTCCCACAGTAGGGGGGGAAAAAAAAAAAAGCTTATTTGATTCTATCAGTCTACTCCTAGCAACCAATAACTACAGATGATATCATTCTACTCAGAAGCAACAACTTTCAGAAGTCACATTAGTGAGACGGTAACCCAAAATTCACTTTCTCAATCTGGTTCTCCAATTGA
Source organism: Microcaecilia unicolor (assembly GCF_901765095.1). Taxonomy (NCBI): domain Eukaryota; kingdom Metazoa; phylum Chordata; class Amphibia; order Gymnophiona; family Siphonopidae; genus Microcaecilia; species Microcaecilia unicolor. Next base: position 50,089,009 of record NC_044040.1, read on the forward strand.
GATTTTGGCTGGAAGAGGAGAAATCAAAAATGATTCATGAATCTGGGAAAACAGACATTTGGGATCATTACTAAAAGAAATCCCACCATTAACCAGGTTGATTAGCACCAATAATTGGCAGTAATTAGATTTAATTGGCATATCCACACAGGATTTGAAAAAGGGGCACGGAAATGGGAAGGTCATGGGCGTAACAGGGGCATTCCTAAAATTAACACACATGTTATAGAATAACGGGGATACACTGGGCTTGATTCCCAAGAGTAAGCAATATTCTATAAACCATGCTTAACTTTAAGCTCTTTTTTCAGTGCTATATATAGAATCTAGCCTAATGTGTCATTACCCTTAGATGCAGCCCAAGTTACAACTGTTGAGGACCAGTGGGATACACATATACACTTTGCTGCAACACCCGGGAAGCTGTCAGTGGTGGTGCAACTACGTTGCAACTGTAGGACCTGAAAGAGGAAAATCACAGGGCTGCAGGACAGGGGGCAAACACATGAGAAGGAAGAAAAGAAATCTGCAAGACTAGCCAGCAGGGGAAGAAATAAGGTTTTCCAATGCATTTCATCAGTTGTTATGTTTGAATGGATGAAGGCATCATGAGTTAAGGGCTGTAGTTGTCTTTTCTGCTGCTGCATTCAGAATGAGAGGCAGCAACACCCCACCGAGATACAATCACCTAATGAAATCACTAGTCAACTTTACAGAGGATGAAACAGAGTCATTTATGGCAGAGAGCAGCCAGGCGGATTTAGAAATTGGGCCCTCCAGTCTCCCTCATTTCTTATGCTATTAAGAAACAAACACACACTGATGCCACTAATTTTTCTTGCAGATTCCACCTTATAATCTGTATATTATCTAGGACACTGTCTTTCTTCCTTCTAAGTGGTTTTCAGCCTAACCTCCGCTACTGGAAGGCTAAAGTATCCTAGAAATAACCAGGTCAGGTGGAGAAAAACAAAACAAGAAACAGTCAAAATCCATGTTTAATTCATAGATCATGAACACTTAAACCTCTTAATCTATTGTTTTAATACAGAAGTTTAATCCTGTGTTCTACCACTATTTAAAAAAAAAAAAAATTGTATCCCTCTGCCTTAAAATCTATGTGGGTTCCAAAATAGCAATGCAAATTACAAAAACCAAATGCAGCACATGCAAGCAAAAAAGGTTAAGTAAAACAATAAGGCCCCCTTTTACAAAGGCACAATAGCGGCTGTCAGTATGGTAATGCCGACACAGCCCATTCATTTTGAATGGACTAAGTCAGCACTGCCGTCCGGCAACCACTAGCGCAGCTTTTTAAAAGGGGGCCTACGATACTAAGCACAGAAACTTACAAAAGCCATTAGGATAACAATGAGACAAGTACATTCTTCACAGCACAACCAAAACAAAAATAATTTTTTTTTTTTTTAACTTGCAGGGGAGACAAATGCTCGTGTTTATAGAAAGGGATCTACCATTCAAACCACGTGGAGGGGTATAATTGAACGAAAACGTCTATCTCCATGGGTGTTTATCTCCAAGAACGGGTCCGTGAAGGGGCGGACCGAACCGTATTTTCGAAAAAAAAAGACGTCCATGTTTTATTCGACAATTTGTGAGCTGGGCGTTTTTGTTTTTCAGTGATAATGGAAAATGAAAGCGCCCAGCTCAAAAACGAATAAATCCAAGGCGTTTGTGGGAGGGGCCAGGAGTCTTAGTGCACTGGTCCCCCTCAAATGCCAGGACACCAACCGGCCACCCTAGGGGGCACTTTTACAAAAAAAAAAAAAAAAAAAAAAGAGCTCCCAGGTGCATAGCACCCTTCCCTTGTGTGTTGAGCCCCCCAAATCCCACAAGTCTACACCATTACTATAGCCCTAAGGGGTGAAGGGGGGCACCTACATGTGGGTACAGTGGGTTTGGGGGGGTTGGACGACTAAGCATTAAGCAGCACAATTGTAACAGGTTGGGGGGGGGGATGGGCCTGTGTCTACGTGCCTGAAGTCCACTGCACCCCCTAACAACTGCTCCAGGGACCTGCATACTGCTGCCAGGGAGGTGGGTATGACATTTGAGGGTGAAAATAAAAAGTTGTGAAACATTTTTTGTGGTGGGAGGGGGTTAGTGACCACTGGGAGAGTCAGGGGAGGTTATCCCCGATTCCCTCTGGTGGTAATCTGGTCATTTAGGGCACTTTTTGGGACCTTATTCGTGAAAAAACAGGGTCCAGAAAAAGTGCCCTAAATTCTAGCTACAAACGCATACTTTTTTTCCATTATCGGCGAAAGGCGCCCATCTCTGTTCGGGTGATAACCACGCCTCCGACACGCCCCCGTCAACTTTGTACGCTTCCGCGATGGAGTGCAGTTGAAAACGTCCAAGTTCGGCTTTCGATTATACCGCGTTATTCGTTTTTGGGAGATAAACGCCTATCTCCCGATTTAGTTCGCAATATAGGCGTTTTTGTCTTTCGATTATAAGCTGGATTGTCTCCCAAACATTGCCAAAAACACATTTCTACACTACCAGTGTTTTCATCTGCACAATTTAAGCGCTACTTTACCAGTGAGCCAATTTCTTTGGGTCAGACAGATTTACTCTAATGAGATGGATTTTGAAAAAGAAAAAAAAAAAGTCAAGCTCAACAAGTCTATTTCAGATTTGTTGAGCATGGCTACCCTCATGGAATAGCACGGTCAGTGTGTTTGAAAGCCAAACTTTGCCCAGAGAGATTACTACAATATATCAAATCAGAAGCAACAAGATAAAATTGTAGCTTTACTCCCTTAACTGTGACTTTACCGATTTGGGATATACTTACCATTCATGATTGTGGTTAAAAAAAAAAAAAAAAAAATCTTGTCCTATGAACAGTTGGGACTATATGCATACACCAGGACATATTCAGTGTGACACAGTCGGGACTATATGCATACACCAGGACATATTCAGTGTGACACAGTCAATAGTGTAGTTCAACTATTCAAGGTACCCAGTGGCTCAGTACTGGCCACCACCAGCATCCTATTACAGCACGAGTTTAACACCAGATTGTCAAAAGTTAGACTCTATAAACACAAATCTAGGCTTCAGAATCAAGTTTTGGCAGCGCCCCTGGTTTCTCATTGGATAGAGTGTGGACATTCTATTGGTAACATCCCGAGGGAGGGTCACTGACAGAATTGAATTGGGAGTTGAAGGTGGCAATATAGATGCATTGTTGCCATATCTAATATAATAAAACGCACCGTGAACGTTCTGAAGTCACTCAAACATTTCTTAGGGTTTGTGGATTCGTGGTGTGAAGCCAGCCAGGCTGCCAGCCGTCTCTGCCCCGCCCTCGCGCAAAAAAAAAACCCAAACAAAACAGCGTCAGGGAAGGAGGCGGCGCTCCCGACGTCTCTAGCCTTCCCTTCGCTGTGTTCCGCCTTCTTCTGACGTCAAGGATGACGTCAGAAGAAGATGGAACACAACGAAGGGAAGGCTAGACGTCGGGAGCGCCGCCTCCTTCCCTGACGCTGCCGGAACCGCCGCCACGGAGGTAAATTTAAAAAAAAAAAAAAAAGGGATGTAGGGGGAAGAGAAGAGGGTGGGCAGTTGAACAATGGGAGCGGGAGGGCAGAGGAGAAACGACAGCAAGGATGCGAGGGGGGGGAAGAAGGGGGCGGGACATGCTGGGACATGGGAGACAGAAGAGCATGGATGCGAGGGGGGGTCATGGAAGGGAGAGAGGGGAATTGCTGGAAAAGGATGAATGGAGGGGGCAGGGGACAGAGAAGCATGGATTGAGATGGCAGGGCTCAGGGTGAGAGGGGAATTGCTGTAAAAAGGATGAATGGAGGGGGCAGGGGACAGAGAAGCATGGATGGGCATGGATTGAGATGGCAGGGCTCAGGAAGAGAGGGGAATTGCTGGAAAAGGATGAATGGAGGGGGCAGGGGACAGAGAAGCATGGATGGGCATGGATTGAGATGGCAGGGCTCAGGGAGAGAGGGGAATTGCTGGAAAAGGATGAATGGAGGGGGCAGGGGACAGAGAAGCATGGATGGGCATGGATTGGGAGGGCAAGGCTCACACTCTCTCTCTCATATACAATGTCTTTCTGACTCTCACTCTCACACACTCTGTCTCACAATGTATCACATTCACTCTCTATGTGCCACACAGTCACTCACACACTCACTCTCACAGAGAATCTGTGTCTCACACACACTCTCTCTCTCGCACACACACATACACTCTCACAGTGTCTCACATACACACTTGCACACACTCTCATTCTCACAAACACACTCACACCCAGACTCACTCTCTCTCTCACACACACACACTCACACTTTCACTCTGACTCTCACACAGTCACTCTCACATACACTCTCCCAAACATACACACTCCGAGGAAAACCTTGCTAGCGCCCGTTTCATTTGTGTCAGAAACGGGCCTTTTTTACTAGTGTTTATATATAAATTCTTGTGTAGAATGTTGATTTTATCAAGACATGAGAAGATAGTTGTTGCTCTCACAGGTCAGTAAATGAAGAGCTGTATCCAGAATTTTGTTTAGTTTAGGAGATACTTATTTGTGATTTTATACTGCAGTAAGGACTAACCCTGGAAGCAGCTAATGCGAAACATGATCATACCGGCTATGGGGGCCTGTATTTTGATTGATGCACTTTATTGAAGATAAGTGCGCCATTTGTTTGAACTAACATAATTTGAATGACTAAGGTTGAATTTACATGATAAAAAATGGAGAATATATTAAAAAAAAAAAAAGACACTAGACCTATGACAAAGGTGAACCATGAATTTTATTTATTCATACTTACATCCCACAATTATATAAAAACAAGTTTCAGTCCAATGTGGCTTACATTTAACAGCTGTATTACATTGATTCAGTTACATTTACAAGGTTGTATGATGCTGTGTTTTACAGTGGTTGGCAAAATAACTATTAGTGCATATGGAATAGTCACTGGGTTTCTTGAGAAGATACGTCAATTCATTTCTTAAATGAAAAGATGCATTACAGTTAGAGGTTGTGTTGTGTATTGTTGTTCCAGAATGATTAGTGCATATTTTACTCATAGAATTTCCTGAAGAGGTAGGTCTTTTCTGAACCAGAGTTAGATCGCGATGCTTCTTATGACTATGGGAATTGAATTCCACCATTTTGAGCCCAGGTAGCTAAATCTCGCCATGTAGATGAACTTGTATAGTACTTGAACAGTTTTTGTGGTTGGGCAGGTGAAGTAGTCTGTAACCTCTGGTTCCTGGGTTTGCATTTCTTGGTGATAGTTTGATCACGTCTAACATGTAGTCCGGTGACACGCCAAAAAATATTTTGAAGATGGTTTTGAAAAATAGTCTGGCCTTGATTGGGAGCCAATGTAGCATGAGTAATGGGGTTGCTCTATCATATTTCGACTTTTTGAATATCAGTCTCATTGCTGTGTTTTAGACAATCTGCAAAGATTGTAGTAGGTTTCCTTTTCAGCCTACATATGCTACATTGTAGTAGTCTAGTTGGGACAACATCAGCATCTGTACTATAAGACAGAATGACCATCTGGGGAAATAGTCTCCGATTCTTCTCAGTTTCCATAGTGTTTTGAAGCTTTTTGACGTGGTTTGCAGCAACTTGGCCTTCAAGGGTCAGATGTTTGTCGAGAATGATTCCTAGTATTTGTGTCTCAATTGTTGATCTTTCACAATCTTTTTGAGACTTGGTTGTGAAAATAAATAGACCAAGTAAAACCAGCCAAATGCTCGTCATCGCCGGTTTTCTTTTTTCCATTATCAGCTGAAGCCGGCCAGCTCATAAGCACGCCCACGTCCCGCCTTCACTACCCTGCCGACACGCCCCCTTGAAGTTTAGCCGCCTCCGCGACCAAATGCTGGCGAGTGTGTCCAAAAATCGGCTTTCGATTATACCGATTTGGCCGGTTTTAGGAGATGGCCAGCCATCTCCCGATTTGTGTCGGAAGATCACCAGCGAAAAATTTCGATTATAAGCTGGTTAGTCATCCTGAAACTATAGACACAGGGAGAAAGATCTGAAGGTCTAACTTTAACCATAACACAGCAGCTTCATAAACACTGCACTCTCATGTTGCGTGAAAATTCTCCTTTACTATTTGTGACATTTATAGCCCACATTATTCCAAACTTTGAATTCAATGTGGCTTACAATAAATAGTATAGGATACATAAAGAATAATGCATAAGAAAGTAATTTGTTGTAAGAATCCAATTTTACAAAGTAGTATCAAACATACAGTTTGCTTTTTGACCGTTTTATACATATCACGTTTGGTTTATTACTAAACTCTAAATGAAAGAATACAAAACGGTTTTGTTGGGGTATGTGCCAAAAGAAAAAAAATAAATAAAAGCAAAACTGCAGTAAATATCTTGTGACGTGATGGCTCATGGGTCAGAAATCTTTCAAAAGATCCTTATTGCAATATTTTCTGTCAAACACTTTTGGTCAGTACAGCAATAAATGCTTTCTCAGCATAGCACATGAATGTAGTTTCATTGTTTGTGTTGCAATCAATGAATCCAGCATTTTTTTTCTCAGTAGATGAATACTGTAAAACAGCTGATTTAATTAGCTTAAAATAGCTGACCCTTTACCATTGCTACCTCCCTAACAAAACCAATTATCAAACTGCAAAGTCTCTGCCTTCCCACAAACCCATCAGACAGGAATGAACAGTAAGATCCATCTCAGTAACCACAAAGCAGAGTTATTGCACAAACCTTCCGGATTCATACACAGAGTAATATTTGCTATTGATCTATTTCAAAACACTACTAAAAAAAAAAAAAAAAGCCTCAAGGTATGGTTTTATATCAACAACATCTGTCACATCAAGGAATTTCTTGTTCTCAAGTCTTTTCTTTAAAGCTATAAGCTCACTTTGTACAGTCCCCCCCCCCCCCCCAACAAAAAAGAAGAATACATGATTGACATTTAGTACCTTTTTACTAACATATACCTCTGCTTAGAATAAAATTAAAACATGAAATCTTTTATAAACAAAAGGTTGGCATCCTAAATATTTTTGGAGAAGAAAAACGCCTTTTTGCCCCCCTGAAAATACCGTTTTGAACAAGATTTTGTGCTTTGTGAATTTATCTTTTTAGGCCATTAAAAAAAAATGTACAAGTTAAAAATGCACAAAATCAAGCCATTGGGACATACGAGCATTTTTAGCACACTGGTTCCCCGGACATCCCAGGAGAGCAATTGGGAACTGTAGGGCGCACTGCTGTGGACATCATACAAATGCTCCCTTGTCTGCTGAGCCCTCTAAAACACACTATCCCCCCCCCCCCCCCCAAAAAAAAAATAACCCACTACCCCCAACTGTACATCACTACAATAGCCCTTATGAGTGAAGGGGACACCTATGTGTGGTTACAGTGGGGTTTTATTTAGTTTTGGAGAGCTCACAGTTTCCACCACAACAGTTAGGAGGATGTATGGGCCTGGATCCATGAATGCACCCACTACTAGGCTACTCCAGGGACCTGCATGCTGCTCTGATGGACCTGGCTATAACATCCGAGTACTATTTTTATTCACTTTTTTGGAGGGTCATCCCTGAATCCCTCCAGTGGTCATCTGGTCATTTAGGGCACTTTTTGTGTCTTATTCATTAGAAAAACAGGTCTAGAACAAAACATTGAAGTTTTCACCGTAGACATTTTGATCTTGTTCCATTATAGCTGTAAAATGTACAAATGTTAGGCATGCCCTAATCCCACCTTCAAAACACCCCCCAACACACCCTCAGGATGCACTGCAGATGAACTGCACAGATAAAACATCTACAAAATAAGTTTCAAAAATACAGATTTGGACATTTTGTGAAGAAATTTGTCCAAATGCTGCTTTATGACACTTTGGACATTTTTCTCTTTCAAAAATGAGCCCCATAGTAACCCTATGGAACTTTGTAAGTCTAAGTGCTTTGAAAATGAGCCCTATAGTCAACTTCATTAAAAAAAAAAAAAATCTCACATTAGGATAAAAAGATTTGTGCCAAAACATTGATATGTTGTCAATGCTCCAATTAAGTTGGCCATGGTATGCACTATGCACATTGTTTATGAATTATTAAACTTTCTCATCCCATACTGGTACTCCCTTCTCCCAATGTTTCATTCTTCTGTGAAAAGCCAGCTCTTCCACACCGACCAGAACCTATTCTTAAAGCAGTTAAACAATTAAGGCTTTTCCCCATGAATATCTCAAAGTGAATTAAAATATCATGCACAAAAGACTGAAATCACATTCACAAGCATGAAAGACAAGCACCATTGCCATCAGGAAAACCTATAGATCTGACAGAAAGGACTCTCTTAGATAAAGATTCTGCCACACAAGGCCAAGATACAGTGGCCCTTGCCCAAAAGAAGGCAGACATACTAGATAGGGTTGGGAGAAACAAACAAAGTGTTTTTTTCCCTATGATTTCAATTACCGACTTCAGAATCACTGACGAACCAAAATGGCCAAAAAGAAACCAGTAAGATAAAGACACACCCTAATATACACAGCTCTAACCAATCATTTACACTTCTCATTTTAATTACCACATGACCATTATTAATGAATGCACTTGTAAACTCACTGGTTCAACACCACTGCCTTACTTAAGTGATGGAGGATCATGTTCTATCCCGGGGTGGGCAGCCTATGGCCTGACAACAAATTTTATGCAGTCCACAAGCAGATCTTTCCCTCTCCATTCCAGTCCCATAAGTCTGAAGAACAGTACCTGGCCCATCTCATCTCACAATTACAGGCCGATAGCCAATATGCCTTTTCTTTAAGGTTACCGAATATGTTGTTAAGGACTATCCAACAGAATTTTAGAATCTCTTAAGGTACTGCATCCCAACCAGACTGATTTCCATCCTCACCATAGCACAGAGACAGCTATGTTAGGGATGCTTTCAAACAATCAGTCAGAATTGGTTAAGAATCAACCATCCTTTTGTTATCTCTACATTTCAAAGCACTTTTCGATATGGTAGACCATGAACTACTCCTATCTCGCTTGACAGAAATAAGGATAGTGAGCTGAGTGCTCCAGTGATTTTGATCTTAATTTCTCTGGCAGAACTTAAGTTGTCTGGCAAAAGACTGTCTCTGACTCTTATGAGCTTCCATGCCATGTCCCAAAGGAGTCCATTCTTGCACCTATGTTTAATACATTTTTGTCCCCATTGGTCTTTTTAATACAGTCTTTGAGCTTGATACCTATGCAGACAATGTCCAGATTATAGTGCCTTTAGACCAATGTTTGCCAAGTTGGTCCTGGAGTAGCTCTTGCCATTCAGGTTTTCAGGATACCCACAATGAATATGGATGAAAAATTTGCATATAATGGAGGCAGTGTATGCAAATCAACCTTGTGCATATTTTTTTTGTTATATTTGTACCCCACGCTTTCCCACTCATAGCAGGCTCAATGCGGCTTACATATTATATACAGGTACTTATTTGTACCTGGGGCAACGGAGGGTTAAGTGACTTGCCCAGAGTCACAAGGAGCTGCCTGTGCCTGCAGTGGGAATCGAACCCAGTTCCCCAGGACCTATGTTCAACAGGAGTCACTCATTTGTTATAAGATCCACCTCCACCCCCCGCTCCAGCTCACTCTACCTCTGCAGACGTCTGAGCAAAGTGCAGTACATAACCCACAAGGGGCTATTTATTTAAAGAATCCAGCAGCAGCATTAGGTGAGGAACGGCAAGCATGATCTGAGGAACAAAAAATGAGGAACTTGGCCAGGGAAAAAGATCAGGGATTTCGGAACCACGGGGAGGGGTACAGGTAGGGACTGGGGTATGGAGCTAGACAGCAGGCATGTGTGGATTAGGCAGTAAGGGGAAAGCAAGGATCTGGCAACAGGATTGGGGTGAAAAAGAGCTGCCTGGGGAAGAAAGAGCAGGAACTCAGGCCAGAGTTTTGGGAATAGGGAGGTGAGAAAAGATTTTGGGATTGAGTAGGAGAATGAAAGAGTTGGGGAAAGCATGAACTTGGTGACACGGATAGGAGGGAGAACAGGAAATTTGGTTGGAGTGTGGGGCAAGTAGGAACTCAGGGATTGAATGCAGGCTGACAGTGGGGTTTGAGTGTGTACAGAGAAGAGGGGAAAAAAGTGAGAGAGACAGGGGAAGATCAAGGAATGTGGAGGAACTAAGAGGAAAGTACTAGAGAGTCGTGAGAAGGCTGTGAGAGAAGACAGTAAAAGCATCAGTGAGGGTGGGGACACACAGAAAAGCCCAAGAGATTGCGTGTGTGAGAACAGATCAAGAATGTGGGTACTGGGTGTGGGGGAGCAGACAGAGGAGAGAGAGGAAGGAAGTATATGTAGGGAGGAGAAGTGGAAGAGCAAAAGAACATGTAAATGAGAGTAGAGAGAGAACACAGAAAGCACCTTATTATTCCATAACAAATCACTTATGTAATGGACATTAGGGAGGCACATTAATTTGAAATGTCGGGGGGGGGGGGGGGGGAGGGAGCGGATATAGAGGCTCTGTGATCAATCAACCCAATAGCAATTCATGCCCTATAAATTCAAATTCCGATACTCATCCATAATCCAGCTCCTTTATTAGATCATTAAACACTAACATCAGTTTCAGAGATAAGTTAAGGAGGTTATAGGCTCAGGAACAATCTAAGAAATACTTTTTCATGGAAAGGTTAATGGATGCATGGAATAGCCTCCTGGTGGTGGAGATGAGGACTGTGTCTGAATTTAAGAACGCATGGGACAGGCTCATGGGATCTTTTAGGGAAAGGAGGACATAGTGGTTGCTGTAGATGGGCAGACTGGATGGGTCATTTGACCCTTATCTGCCATCATGTTTCTAATAACTGTACACTAAAAAATATTTTTATTTTTGAGGTGGACATGTTGGGGCAGAGTGTGGGCATTCCTGAACTAAACAGTGCACACGAATATAGATGTTCTAACTGGTTAGTGCAGGATTACCAGGTGAGTCCTTACCACCTACAAAATAGGTGGCAGTAAGGGCTAACATGGTAGGTTTGTTTTTTTTAATGGTCACACACCAATGGAAACATTAGTGCATGGCCATTAACATAACAGTTAGAAAATTGGTCATTTTACAGCTGTGGTAAAAGTGGCCTTCACGCACAGAAAAAAACCCCACATAATGGCAAGCTTATTAAAAGGGCCCCTAATTAGCATCACCTTTGCAGTAACCTACACAGAGGGTACGATTTGGTTTATTGGCCTGCCTTAAAAAATTTTGTGCTGCTAAATAATTTAATGCATGTTCATTTGCAAAATACTGCACAATAACTCAATCAGCATGCATTTAAAAGTTTTAATGTGGGTTAAAATGTAATTACAACAAAATGTGTGTAAATGAATAGGAAAATATCTAGGAAAAATAAAGAAAATGAACCAAATATCTTTGTCCCCTTCACATTCCCTGCACAGGTCTGGCAAGAAGAATTTACCAGGGAAGCTTTACGAGGAAATGATTGGAACAGGATTGACAATTCCTTAATAAGACTGGTTTCAATGTTTGCTAGAGGGCAAATAACTAAATAAGACAGGAACTCAAGTTCTCCTTTGTGACAACAGTTTTGGCATTAGTGAAGAAAGTAAATAGCTTTTTCATTAGTCAGAAGAAAAGCTAATACATTACATGTGTGCAGGAAATGAATTATAACCTAGTTGTGGGCAAAGGTCAAGAGCGCTTTTGTAGCTAGGAACATTCAAAAACCAAATGCATTTAATTTCTGGCAACAGACGCAATGCAATAATTAGCATGCTCAGTGCCACAGGTGCCAGCTCTGCATGCTCCAGCAGTGAGCAAATGCCTTCATTGCGTCCAGAAGGGGTCATGTGTGTTGTGTTTACTGTCTCCAAATCGTGTTCAAAAGTTGGCTCCTACGCTCAAGGCCATACCAGAATTCAAAGCTATGTGTTGGAGAGAGGAGACAAGTTGATGAAAATCGATTTGGGTTTTATAAAGTTTCTCTGCAGCAGTATGATACCACTATTTTCTATGGAAAAAAAGGGGGGGGCATAGGAAAAAAAAAAACTTGACTTGGCACAGAAATTGCTTTCAAACAAACAATTTGAAATGTTTTGTTGCTGTATTATGAGATGCAGTACAAACAAATAAATGAATTTGATATGTTCTCTCTGTAACCAATGGAGGTTATTTTCCAGGATCTGGGCCACTGATGGGTCCCAGCATGTCTAGCAGCAGCCCTGTCTGAGATTCGCACACCTACCGCCTGTCCGTATGTATCCGAAAACCATCACATCCTTGTCAAACCATGATGTGTCTTGAAAATGGGGGGGGGGGGGGGGGGGGGGGGAGGGGATAGGAATTTCAAACATTCTCTTCCTCTTTGGAAAGTAGGATAAAAATTGATTTAACAATTGTATTTTTAAAATGGCTGAATTAGCATCTAGAATGAGAGCAATTTTCAGAAACTCTTTATACAGGTAAAAAGGCTACTTGGAAACTGCCCACCCTTTATGAGGGTCAAAGCGTGCATGTTGATTAGCCACATCTCTTGGAGGCCTTCCCTGGGCAGGACTGCTATAACCACAGGTAATTTCGACCAGCAAAATCAAGCAGGAGACTGAAAATTGCATGAGGAACGTGTACCCAAAAAATGAAAGTATGAACTCATTTTCACGTTGAACAACCGGTGCAAACAGATTACCTGCAAACTTTGTAGAAATGCAGTTTGAAAACTTTCCCCTGCGAGGGTAATTTAACAGAGCACCTAATTTTGCATTTTAAAAAAGGCACAAAATTACATTAATTTTTAAGTAGAGACTCTAGATGCTCTCTTTCTACCACTTCAGGTTATGCAGTATGATGCCCCTTTGGGACTATGAAACCTTGGCCAACGCCTGAAATGGGGGCCTGAGGGCAGAGGAGCGGAGTCACAAGTGATGGCCTCCGCCTGTTAATGAAAAACATCAAAAGACTTACTCGATCCAGGATTTTTCCCGAAACAGTATAAATTTTTGCTCTGACTTGTATCTCTCACCTCATAGGGCACATTTGGCCCATATTGCATCTACTTCTGTTTGTCCACGTTGTGGGTTGCTCTAGCAGCCCTTGTTACATACGTTTTGGACATGTTCATTGACTAAGCCATTTTGGGCGAGGGGGCTGACCTATACGACCTCAATCTTGGGTAAACACCTGCCTGTTTGGGCTGCCATCCTGTTTTCTAACTTTGTCTCTTTGGGGCCTCAGATCGGGTCCGAATCATCTTTTACATAAGGCTTTTTTTCTGGCCCAAAAGTGTATATTACAGTGTTGGCATCAGGACATTGCACCTTCTGTGACTGCTTGGAGAAATGAGCTATTTCATGTAATCAAACTGGAGAGGCTGGATGTCCAACGGCGATGTCCTAGAGCATGGCGACTGTTTCAACAAGTTTGGTCCCCAATGTGGGATTGATTGTTACCTCGCACTACTGAACTTAGGACCTGGGGCACGGAGGAATTGACTGTTACTGGCTGCTGGGATTGGGTCTGGGTCGCTGTGAAGAGTTAACATTTGGTCTAGATCCTGACCGATTGTCTATTCTATGTGGGTGATGCTAGGGTGGGAGAGAGGAGTCATTTATTGGTACTAATTGAGTTGTTCAATTAAATTGTGAGCACAAATTGGAAATGTGCTTAAATTTGCACACAATTTTTGGCAGCCTTTATAGGATCATGGGGTTTGTGTGCTTCAAGTTGCACACATTGGAACTGTTCTGCATTTTTTTTTTTTGAAACAATGTTTATTGATGACACATATTCTATAACAATGCATAACATAATATAGGACAATTTTATCCAGCACGTACCACAGTACATCTCATTTATGATTTCTAGTCATCTGTTTTAACTGCGTCCCAACTCCCCCTTCCGCCACCATCCTACCCTCCTTAACAACTCCCACTCCCCTCCCTTCCCTTTTTAACAGTTCAAAATCCTGCTTCTCGCAATAGGTGTCAAAGTATCCCAGAAAGGTAGCCAAAGTTTACAGAACTTGTCTCCCCTCTTAGATGCCAAGTCTCCCACTTTCTTCTTTTCCAACATAGAGCATTGCATCATAGCACCACGCCACTGTGATAGTCTAGGCGGGTCTGGTTTCAACCACAATTGCAGTATAGTACGCTTACCCATCAAAACTGACCGCTTCAAGAAGTCTTTCATCCCCGCTGGGGGCCTACCTCAAACAACAAAGAGCTCAAAGAGCTGTCCTGGTGTCGGCCACCATTGCACTTGCAACATTTGCGAGATTTGCCTGCCCAGTTTTGTCCAAAAGGATCGTATCACTGTGCAGAACCAAAACATATGCCCAAGGGAGGCTCCCGCCTTACCACATTTAGGGCAGTCGTCTGTTGGTCTTAAGGTCGCTCTGTAGGCCCTATGTGGGGAGATGTGCAAGCGCATGAGAAATTTGTATTGCATTTCCTGCCAGGCCACATTCTCTGTGATCTGATATATGCTCCTCAGACAGCGTTCCACTTGACCAGAATCAAGGCGACAACGTAATTCCTGTTGCCATAGTTTCGCTACTTGTTCGTAATCAATGGCCTTCTGTAACTCTCTGATGTGATGATGAAAGTATTTTAGAGGCACTCTTAGCTGGGCTTCCAGTCCTAACAGTTCATTCATAGAGTCCCATACATTCTGTGTGAGATTAGCTGCAGGCAAGGATCTAACATAGTGACTAAGCTGCATGTAAGAAAAGTAATCCTTCCCTTCAAGCCCAAACTCATCACACAAAGCTTGGTAAGGTTTCATGGTCCCCTTTTCAGACACCACCTGAAACAAGTATAGAATGCCACAAGCTTCCCATTTCTTAAACAATGCAGAAGACCCCCCCCCCCTGTTGGGAACGCCAAATTACCCTTTATGGGGTGCAATGGAGATATGGAACTGATCCAATTAAATGTTTTGCCTAACCATTTCCATGCCTTGCGTAGGGAACCTAAGATGTACCCGCATGGCCCCAGCGCCGGTAGCTCTCCCGCCGGCGCATGGAGCCAGTACGCAAACCCCATCGGTGCCATCAGAGAAGTCTCCACCAAGGTGCAGGAGAAAAAAATCCCTCGAACGGAACCAGTCGGACAAGTGCCACAGGCAACACGCCACGGCCAGGAGCTTTAAATCCAGTAACCCCAATCCCCCTTTATGACAAGGTCGCATGAGCTTCTTCAGGCCCATACGTGCTCTCTTGCCCTGCCACAAGAATTCGGTAAGGGTTTTGTGTAGCCACCTCTCCTCCTTATATCTCAACGTAACAGGGATCATCTGGAAAACATAGGTCCACTTGGGGAAGAGAAACACATTAAACATTGTGATTCTACCCCGCAATGACAAGGGTAAGCCCTGCCAGCCCTGTAGAGCCTCTTTCGTGCACCTCCTCAGGGGATCCATGTTTACTTCATATAGGGTCGCTAAGTCACTCGGTATATATACTCCTAGATATTTTATTGACCCTACAGCCCATTTAAAGGGAAAGTCATCCCCCCACTGCTCTTTCACCCCTTCCTGTATCGGAAGTGCCAGTGATTTTTGTAGGTTGAGTTGCAGGCCGGAAAAGAAGCCAAATTCTTCGAGAGCTTCCAGTAATCGTGGGATGGACTCTCTCGGTTGTGTAAGGGTTAGAAACATGTCGTCAGCAAAGGCCAACACTTTTATCTGCTGCCCATGAAGCTCAACGCCCTTAATATCTGGGTCTAGCAAGATCGTACGCAAGAGGGGTTCAAGATACAGTAGGAATAGGGGTGATAATGGGCATCCTTGTTGAACTCCCCGCGCTACTCTCAAAGGTGATGACCTAATGCCATTAATCAGAATCTGTGCAGTATTGTTGTGATACAGTGTTCGTATAGCATCTAAAAACCATCCTCTCAACCCTATGTATTCAAGCACTTGGAACAAGTAGTCCCGATTAACCTTATCAAAGGCTTTGGCCGCGTCTAGGCTGATCAGTAGTAGGGGATCCTTCAAGGCCTGCCCGTATGCCGCTGCTAAAAGGGCTTTACGTACATGCTTAACCGCCTGTCTACCCTTAACAAATCCCACCTGATGTTCTCCTATCAGTTCCGGAATGTATTGCGTCAATCTATTGGCCAATACACGAGACAGTATTTTTATGTCTACGTTAATAAGTGATATGGGCCTATAGGATTCTACTTGTTCTTTAGGCTTACCGGGTTTCGGAATTAAGGTGATTAGGGCCTCATTCTCTCTTGGTGAAAAAAATCCCTTTTTCACCACTGCATCAAAGTGATCTACCAGGGCTCCGCAGATTTGTGGTGCTAGCATTTTATAATACTCGTTGGGAAACCCATCCGGCCCTGGCGCTGATCCCAGTTGCAGGTCCCTTAACACTTAATACTTCTTGCTCCCAGATAGGTGCTGACAAGGTCTGCTGGGCCGCTTCCGGCAGCTGGGGCATTTTTGCATCATCTAAATAGTCCCTAGTTGAGGGGCCCTGGAATCTATCTTGAGCAGCGTACAAATCGGTGAAGTGGTTGTGGAATGTTCCCACTATATCCTGCAGTTTGGTCAGTCTGTCCCCCCGGGAATTTACAATCGTTGGGATAAAATGCTGTGAGGTCTGCGCTTTAGCTATCCTCGCCAATAATTTACCTGACTTATTCCCAAATATCTGGAAGTTCAACCGCCGTGCCAACAGCTGCTTCATAGCTTGGTCATGTATAAGGGAATTTAACGCGACCAGGGCTGAGGACATCAGGTCTCTATTGACTGCTGTGGGGCAGGTCAAGTATTTCCTCTTTGCCATCACATAATCTCTCTCAAGCCTTTGTATACCCACTGCCAAACGTTTTGCCCTGGCACTCGTGTATGCTATCACTTCACCTCGCATGACTGCCTTAGATGCTTCCCAAAATATCTCAGAGGAGTCACACGAGTCCATATTTGTGTCAACATATAATTGCCATTTGTTTTGTAAATGTTCCAGGAATTGCCTATCATTATGTAGATATGCGGGAAATCTCCATTGTCTATTAGACATGGTGTCCTTCTTTAAATCTAACACCACCCATATCGTATTATGGTCCGAAATCTCCATCGGACCAATAGCAGCATGTTGTACTTTAAAAAACCAAGATTGAGATAGTAGGATGTAGTCAATTCTGGACCAAGAGTGGTGCACCTTAGATTGATGGGTGTAATGCACCTTAGATTGATGGGTGTAATCTTTTGTGTTGGGGTGGAGGGACCGCCAGGGATCAAGTAGGTGAAGTTGTGTACAAAGTGCTGGTATCCCTTTTCCTCGTCCTGTCCCAGGAATAACTAGTGGGGAGGATCTATCCAGAGCGGGATCATATACTTGATTAAAATCCCCCGCCCACACCCACGGGACATCAGTATGTTGTAGCCCTAGTGCAATAAGAGATTGGAAAAAGCTTGGGCTGTAGAAGTTCGGACCATATACTGTACACAGGTAGAACTTCTGGCCTTGATAGTTCACATGAATTAAGTACTATATGGCCTTCTGTGTCTTTATGAACCAATTTGGTTACACATGGAAGCCCCTTGTGTACTAAAATGGCGACCCCACTTTTTCTATTGCCCGAGAAGTGGCTTTCACCCACCCACATTTGACAAAGCTTCCCATGCTCTACATCATTTAGTTTTGTTCCCTGCAGACAGGCGATGTCAGCGCCCTGCCGCCGAATCTGAGTCAAGAACTTATAGCGTTTTATGGGTGATGTAATGCCCGATACATTCCACAATAAGATCTTCACACCAGAATAACTAATAGCTCCGCCTCTGCAGAGGTGTTTTCAAAAATCATACCCTGGTTACTCCCCGGAGACCTACTCCCCCCCCCCCCCCCCCAGAGAGTATACAAAACAAGGCCCTGGAGACCGTTCTTCACCCTTGAGACACTCCTTGCGAGAACCAGTGAGTTTGCTATCCCCCCCCCACCCCAATCTACTCCTATCTAATCCCATTCCCCCCCCCACTACCCTTCCTCCCTTCCCCCATCCCTCCTGTCATCCCCTTCCCACCATACCCAATTGACCCCCCCCCCCCCCCCTCAGCCCCTATCCATCCCCTTGCAAACATAATGGAGTCACCCTTATGTGGGGGATCTCGAATCCTCTATGACAATAACATGCATCAACCTTAATATTGTACACTTACACTATCTCTTAAACCAGTTACTTGGAAGCCACAACCAGTCCTATTGTGTAAGTCCTCAAAAGTTGAGTCCACTATTCATCCTACACTGTGAGTAGGTCCATTGCTCTCCAGAATCTCCACGTATTCTTTAGCTTCTGGTTCTGACGTGAAGGAGCGCCAGGTCCCATTCTGTTTGACTTTTAGAACAGCTGGATACACCAGCCTGAACTGGATCTTCATGCTATGCAATCGGGTGCACAGCAGGGTGAATAATTTCCATTTTTCCTATAGAGAGGTGGAATAGTCTTGGTGGATACTCACCGGACTACCTTTGTAGGTGGTGGATTCTCTTTTCAAGCGAAATCCATTAAGTATCTCCACTTTGTGTACGTAGTTGTGCACTTTTACAATCACTGTTCTGGGCACATTGCTTTCTTCTCTCGCCCGCCCCAGACAATGGGCCCGTTCCAATGATAAAGGTCCCGTGTGGTCCGACAGCGCGAACTCGCTCTTGAGCCACTGTTCCAACTCGGAGGCAAGATTCCTATCCCCCACAGATTCCGGAACGCCAATCAGCCTAAGGTTAACTCTTCGTGACCTGTTTTCCAGGTCGTCTACCTTGGCCGTCAGCGCTGCAATT
Source organism: Microcaecilia unicolor (assembly GCF_901765095.1). NCBI lineage: Eukaryota > Metazoa > Chordata > Amphibia > Gymnophiona > Siphonopidae > Microcaecilia > Microcaecilia unicolor. The sequence goes on from NC_044040.1 coordinate 50,107,857, forward strand.
GTATCCGTTAGCGTTTTTAGGAGCGGGGGTGTCTTTGCTGTAGCGTCTTCGAGATCCGAGACGCGTTGTTCAAGCTCTCTTGTGCGGCGTGTTAATTCAAGTTGTGCTGCCTCGAAAGTGGTTATTTGAAGCGAAAGTTTCTCAAATTTCGACTCCATCGCCGCTTCCACAGCTGCGGTAATTTGCTGCAGGTGTTCCTTGGTAAGTCCCACGTTCCCGCTCTGTGGCCATTTTTGCTCAGCCGTGGCTTCATCCTGTTTAAGTTTGTCTTTGTCCCGTTTGTTGGAGCGACTTGCCATCGGTTTGGCGGTGGCTTCCACAAATTTGTCCATTGCTCACAATCCTCCAGATAGCTTTAGATGGTCAATTGGCAAGGTTGAGTTGTTTTAAACACAGATAAGGCCTCAGGATCCTCAGAGGGAGCTAGCAACACGACTTGCTCCCTCTAGCACATCACGTGACTCCTGTTCTGCACTTTTAAAATATGAGCCTCTCAAAAATTTTAAAATGCAAAACAATTTTTGAAAGGCTCATACTTAATGCAGAAAAACAGGTGCCAGTTGGTGCTTTCACTTTTGGTTTTGCTCAGACTCGCATACATGTTTGTTCCTCACCATCAGCACTTAAATCTTGCATAAGCTTCCTTGTGTTTGTAAGAGAAAACAAAGCCCGCAATTCAGTGTAAAAAGTTGACAAGAAATCAATGCTGCCCCTGACCTGGAGAAAACGTTTTGGCATTACAGCCATCATTTCCTTCTGCACGTTACAGTGTTTCCATCCGAGCATTGCTGAGGAATGTTTACTGACCTCATTAACATCCATTTAAATACATTTCAATACAATTTGTGGCCATCTTTAGCACACACTAAGACCTGAACTCAAAACCTTTCAGCATTTGGTGCACAACATGCACAAAAATCTGCTTTTTAACACCGAGTTAGTTTTAAGCATTGGCCCCTCAGTCTGGAGAGCAATCAGGCACCTATTATTAGTACACACTATAAAAACACTGTCACAAAACACCTAGCCACACGCCTAGGGTTACCACCCCAGCACAGCTCCACCTGCACCTGCCGTTTGTGCTCTACACTAGCACCTTCCTCCCACCAACTGGGTCACAAACGCATCTGGGCGAGTTTCCTGCTCTCCAATTATCCCCAGTGATTTCTAGGTTACTGGAGCCACACTCCCAGTGGTCCCACAGTTCCCAGAAAGCATTCACAGACCCAACACACAGACCACCAGGATTCTTTATCAGTCCAAACAGGCAGAACAAACAATTGTGTTTATTCTCAGAACTTGGAACAGTGGACAAAAAAATTTTTTTTCACATAGCAAATCAATAACAGGTAACTGAAACATGGATCAATTATAACACTAACTAAACATCTATATACTGTCTAAACAGTACCTAGGAAGGTCAGGATATATAATTCACTGAGCCTCAGCAAAGAGATCTGTCTCTCTTTCCTTCCTGAACTAAGACTGAAGCAACAGCCAGCATTTGCTGGGTAATTTTCAAAACTGGTTACATCACTAAAGGCACTTCCTACTATATGTGCCAAATAAAGAAAAAAAAAGAGAAGTCAGTCCTCTGTAACAGCTTTAAAGCATAACCATGCACCATCTGCTGGCCAAACAGGAGAAGTACGCTTCAGAACATAATGCAGGAAAATAGCCAATACCCAATACATTTTACATGCTTAAAACACATTGTTTCTTCACAAACACCTAGGCATTAAAAAGAGTAAATGCCATGATCATACGTACCCATTTGTTACTGAATGTTATACACCTGTGTGCCTATATAAAATATGAGAGGCAAAGAGGTAGAAATGGCAGCTAGATTGAAGCTACAGGTATTTACTTCTGCTCAGGAATAAGTATAAATCTTAGCTCTCAACACATGGTTAACACACAAACTGGCAACTGTGCAGCCACATTAAGGGGTTTTGTGGTAGTTTCCCTGTTTCCACACATTAAACTAAACATTGCAGAATTTTTCAGTAATTTTCTGTTAGAGAGGTGTGGCACAGGCGTGCAATAGGTGTAAAAGCTTTATGGGCTGATGCTCTGAACCGGAACAGTGTAGAAACCTAGCTCACCAACGCTCAAAGGAAAAAACATTCAAATTATATACACACTGTAAAACAAAGAAAATTGGGAACGTGCATGGCACATGCGCAGAAGAATTTGTGGTAAGCTCATCTCCTATGCGCATGCACCTGGCAAACCAAAAAGGGGAAGCACACATTGGCATCCGTTTTCTGCGCCTTTAAATAAAAGCATTTAATTGTTTTTTTAAAACTTGGAAGGCTTATCTAATATAATAATTCGCACCTCCAACGTTCTGAAGCTGACTCCGTGGCAGTGAAGCCGTGTAGTGTTCATAGGGTTTGTAATCGCCTCGCCCTCAAGGGAACTCTGTATAGTTGCCAGGGAAAGAAATGCGATGTCAGAAGGAGAAGGGACCAACCACAGGCCTCGCAATCCCTCTCAGTGCCCCGCCCTCGGAGGGAAGGGAAGGCTGCATATAATATTCACCCACCGGAAGTTCGTTCCCTCCCTCTGAGTTCCAGGGTCGTCGTCCGTCCCCCTCCCAGTTCCAGGGTCCCCCCTCCCTTCGAATTTTAAAAGTCATCCTGACTTACCTTGCGCGGTAAAAAGCGTGGCACTTACTTCAGTTTTCCCTTCTCTGTCTCTCAGCTCTGGTCCCGCCCTTAAGGAAATAGGAAATGAGGGCAGGACCAGAGCTGAGAGACGGAGAAGGGAAAACTGAAGTGCCGAGACTGTACGCTTTTTACCACTGCTGCCGGCCACCGTAACCCCGATGAGGTAAGGCAGGATGACTTTTAAAATTCAGAGGGAGGGGGGCCTGGAACTGGAAGGGAGGGAGGGACAAAAACCCTGGAACTGGGAAGAAGGGAGGGGGGACCCTTGAACTTCCCTTAATAACAATTAATGGCAGGTGATTACCTTGCTAGCGCCCATTTCATTTCAATGAGAAACGGGCTTTTTTTTTACTAGTATTTAAATGAAGGAAACAGACGCCAAAGTGTGCTTTCACTTTTGGGTTTACTCTGACTCGCACACATTCGTCTCTCACTACCAGCACTTAGGGGCTTGCACGGGCTTCCTTCTGCTTCCAAATTATATAAAAACCCAGCAGATTTTAAAGAAAAAAATCATGAGAAATCCTCTCTTCAAAACCCGAATGCCTGCTCCAAGCTGGTGTAAGGTTTTCAGTAGTAAAGAGACGCGCTCTTCTCTGAGCATTGGGAAGGAATAGGAGAATACTACATTAGCATGCTATTTGCGCTAAATGTTTGGTGCGCTCATTGTCTGACCATTCTATACTCACTAATGCGGGTAGTTAGTCCAGCACTAATCACCAGTGGTGCCCGCGTTTGATTCTGAACATTGGCCCACGAGATAGACAATGTTAAGTATAAAGCACTAGCTAACTGGCTATATACAGTTAACGCAAGAGTACTTAGCACCTTCTAAACAGGAGGCAGTAAATACTCCCATGTTAACTTTCTGTAGGGGCTACATGCTAATAATGCACACTCTCTACTATAATAAAAAAGCACCTCCAACGTTGTGAAGCTGACTCCGTGGCTTCACTGAAGGGTTCGCAAGGTTCGCCAGTCTGTCACCATCTCTCTCGGCCCCGCCCTCACATCAAAACGTGATGACGTTGAAGGTGGTGGACCTATCAGAGGCGCGAGGGCGGGGCCGAGAGAGAGATGGTGACAGACTGACGAATCTGACGAACCTTACGAACCCTTCACTTCAGTGAAGCCACGGAGTCAGCTTCACAACGTTGCAGGTGCATTTTATTACACTACACAGCTCCCTAATTTTGCAGTTAAACATCACAGGGTGGCTGGAGGAGGGGGAGAGAGGGGGGCAACGACCCTGGAACTGGGAGGGAGGGGGGGCCTGGCACACACACTCATTAAAACAAACAGACTCTGAGGAAAACCTTGCTAGTGCCCGTTTCATATGTGTCAGAAACAGGCCTTTTTCCCTAGTCTATAATAACAAAAAAATTTTTTTAAAAGACGGCACAAATCAGATTTATTGCATCAAAGGTGATGAAGTAAATCTGAGCTTAGCGTACAATAATATCCTGTTACAATAAGTTGGGCTCAGATTCTAGCACACTTTAGTAAAAGAGACTCAAAGTGGTTTATGAATGTTTATAAAATGGTTATGCACATATGACTGTGCCTGCACTCCACCCATGAACACACAGGTTACCTTAAAAGTATGTAACTTCTTGCCACTGCATAAGGATTTGCACACATAACCCCGGGAGTAACTTTATATAAGTTTTTACAAGAAAAAAAATCCTTTATAAAAAAAAGTTACCATATCAAGTCCAAGGCCCATCCCAGGAATTGCTCCACCTCTACCCAACAAACATGTATATAGATATAAACACATACAAACATGCATATATATTCCAGGCAATTTTAGAAAGGGCCATAGTTTACCCATCTATGTAAGAATGGGGTCTTTCCGCTAACACGTACAGCAAGTAACATGGTTTCTGGCTGACACCCTTCCCAACAAGTTATGCAGATCTAAATACATATCACGGAGCGTTCAAGTTTCACCTTTAGTCTCAAAACGCAAATGCTTTTAACCGGACTTAAGTAGAACAAAAGTTCACTTCTCACCAAGAATCAGATCAGTTAATGGGGTTTCTCAAGTATACTGTTTTAAAAAGTGGAGTGTCCTAACTGCCCAGTCTGACAGATGGCTGAAGCCATAAGATGAGACCATACCCCCCCCCCCCCCAAGTTAAGGGCACGTTCTGTATTACAAAATAAAATTAACATTTTAAAAATCATTAGCTTGTATTTTCATCCTTGTAAACCACCCGCGATCTCTGGCCTTTCAAAATCCGTTATAGTCCACTGAATCTCGACACTGGCCGGCGATAATGATCCATTTTCTAATGATCAATAACCTTTCCCCCCCCCCCCCCCCCCCCCCCCCCCCCCCCATTCCACCACAACCAAAGGCTATATTCATCTATCTTGGAGACACTAAGCAGTTCCCAATCCCTCGGATCTAGCAACTGCTTTACTGGATTAAACAACCACCAATCTAATTATAATTTAAAAGCTTAAATGTTCATACAGAATACCGGAGGGGGGAGGGGGACGACTTGATCAAGGTTATGGCTCTGTACACTAGATAAGCCTCGAAGCCAAAGTCCAGCCAGCCACAGCAGAATTCACAGTTGATGAGAAGCAGATGTTGTTTGCACAGAACAAAAAACGCCAAAGCTCCCCTATTCGCAGCACAAACCCTTGAGCAGATCCCTGCTTCCCTCCTCCTTGTGGATCTCTGCCGGTTTCTTTCGAAGCCAGACTCTCTGTTGTCAGTGAAAGTTGTTGTCACGCCGGGGAGCGACTCCCCAGGCTCTTCCTAACCTACTTTTAAGAAAGAAAAAAAAAAAGGAAGGGAGCCGCCCTCTGCTCCACTTTTCAACAGGTGAACCGGGGGAGGGAAGCAACACAACTTACCAAAGTTCCTTGCCCGGGCTTGGTTGGACGTAGCCGTCTCCCTTCCCCGAGATTCACCACTCTCTACCCCCCAACTCCGCTTCACAGCCAGAGGGGACCGAGATCCAACGCAGCTTCTTTCTATTTTCCCAAGGAATCTCCAGTCAGCGAGAGAGAGAAAGGTAATTAAACCAACCACACAGCTCTTCCTTGGCTAAGGGAGAAAGCGAGAGTCTTGCACACACACCTGTGGGCGCTGCATGCACTCTCTCTCTCTCCTGAAAAAAGAGCCTCCGAAACAGGAAGCGGAGGAAAAAAAATGCAAATCAAGGAGAGAGAGTGAAAAGTCCAACCCTTCCAAGCTGAGGGCCAGAGAGCAGGATCAGTTTACATCTCGGCCATTATAAAGCAAGGTCACAAACATCCTCCGACAAACGAACAGCTGCCCTGTACTGCCGAGGTTGAAAATGAGATCTATTTAAAAGCACTCATTCGGGTTACATTTAAAAAAAGCAATCTTCTAAAGGGAAGCACGCGTCGATTTGTAATTGTATTTGAGCAAGACCGCGCCTCCTCCTCCTGCTGATTTAAATATGTATGAGTTCAATCACCGCTCTCTACCAATTGCTACTTTCCTCCTCCCCCCATTCCCAGCTCCCATCTAATCGCTGGCGATTGGGGAGGGGGCGGTCCCCTCCCTGCCTTTACTGGTGGGTGCTGGCGTGGTGTATGTTAAATCTCAGTGTGCTTGTCGCACCTAGAGGTTGGTATCTTATCTTCATGCTTGTATGCTCGGCCATCCTTTTGCACGAAGGAACTGGAAGAGAAGGACGGGAAAGCAGGGGTTGAAAGAAAGAATGTGTTGTGGTTTCTCTGGCTTGAAAGTGGAACTGAAAACATTTTTATGTTTTTTTCAGGGCAGGCTTACTGGACACGATCTTTATCGTCGTTCGTATCTAATTTGACTTTAGTACAAAGGGAAATAAAACATTAACAGAGGCGCTAGCTATTGGGAATTGCTGAAATGCTGTGGAAAGAAGGGGGGTAACTGCGAATAAAATGGGTTTCTAGAAAACAACAAAAGTGGATTTTAATTTGTTTAGTTTTCTCGTGGTGATTTATATTTTATTAACATGGGCAGGCGAGATAGCCCATCTTTACCAGGAATTAAAAACAGAACTAGACATTTGAATGGAGTTAACAAGGGCTGTGGCTTTTTTTTTTTTTATATCTTACCCAAAACCACAAGCCAATGCTCAGAACTGCCATGGTAAGCCAACAGCGCAGAAACCTAGCTTAACAGTGCTCAAAGGAAATGATATTCAAATTATATACACACTGTAAAAGCTAAAGCAAGGGGAAACGTGTTTGGTGCATGCACAGAAGAGCTTAACAGTAAGCTCAGCTCTTGTGCTCATGCGCCTGGCAAACCTGAACGTGAAGTGCACGTTGGCGTTTGCTTTCTGTGCCTTTAAATAAAAGCGTTCCAATTTTTCTTAACTTGGAACGCTTATATTTAAATACAGGAAACATCAATCAATGCGTGCTTTCACTTTAGGGTTTGCTCTGATTTGCACACATTCGTTTCTCACTACCAGCACTGAGGGGCTTGCACGGGCTTCCTTCCGCTTCCAAATTGTATTTTAAAAAATGGCAGATTTTTTTTTTAAAGAGTGTTTGAAGAGAGGATTTCTTATGATTCTGCTGCTCCAAGCTAACATTTTTTCAGTGGTAAGGGTGGCTTTGTTTTGTGTGCAGTTCTCTTGAGTATTGGGAGGGAATAGGAAATGGCCACACTAAAATCCATTTGACTGCATTAGTGTGTTATTTGTGCCAATAGCGTAGCCAGACCTCAATTTTTGGGTGGGCATGACCCACATATTTCCTCTCTATCCATCTCCCTCCCCTAAAGATAAATACCTGGGCTGGCGGGGATCTCCAGGCCCTGCCAGCTGAAGAATCTTGAGAAGTCTCATCCCTGCGCCAGTCACCAGCGTGGCGGGAAGCAGCGTTCAGCAGCATTGCCTGCGTGCCTGCCTTTTGAAATAATTCATCTCCCCAGGCTCCGCTGCATTTACTTCTTCGCCCGTCGCAAAGCTCTGTCATTCACACAGGCAGTTCCGCTCCCCTTTGCCATGTCCATCCAGCCCTCTCTGATCTACTTCCTGTAGTGGATATGTAGGGCCAGATGGATGCAGGAAAGGGGAGCAGAGCTGCCTGTGCAAACGGCAGCACTTTGCAACGGGCGAAGAAGTAAATGCAGCGGAGCCTGGGGAGACGAATTATTTTAGCAGGCAGGCAGGCAGGCAACGCTGCTGAACGCTGCTTCCCGGACCCAGCGGAGCCGCGGAAAAAAAGGCAGTGACAGCAGCAGGATGTTGGATGGGTGGGCCTGGAGGGAAAGTGGCTAGTCCTGCCCGCCTGTGGCTACGCCCCTGATTTGTGCTAATCTTTAGCACACTTATCTCCTGTGCTAGAGCCTCTAAGCATTCTGTGCTCACTAGTTTGGTACTATTTGCCTCTAGTGCCCGCATTTGGTTCTGAGAATCACCTGCAAGGCCTTTACAAATCACACCCAGCCCCACTCCAAGATAATGATAAGTCTTTTCTTTTTAGATGCCCCTCCCTTTCAGAGGCACCTCCCAGCACATGTAACCTTCAGCCCTCCTGATTTTTAGGTGCCAGCCCAACTCCTGAATTAATAGACCTCCCCACCAGGTCTCAGCCTAAGTTGCAATGATTTTGAGGTGCTCCCTAAGCCAACGCCATTAAGACTCCCCCATTTTCATTCCTACTACAAACTGATTCAGCCAGCCAGTGGCGTACCTAGGGTAGTTGACACCCGGGGCCGGTCATTTTTTAACACCCCCCCCCCCCCAAATCCAGTACTAGGCATGCCGAGAATACAAAACACTCAGGACCTATAGAGCAATTCTACCATACCATAAGCAGTCATTTCTACGAGTCACACAAGGAAAAGGAAAGCATCTTAAACACTACAGTGAGCACTAGAACATCAATTCACCTATTGTAAAATGAAACCAGACAGAATAGTACAGATCGTAGATCCTGCACAGTCAATGCCAACTGAAAGCCATGTCTTTTTCACAAACACAGATACACCCTAATCCACTATAGAATAAGTAATCATAAACTTTCTATTTAGACAAAAATTAAACTGAACCCCCAATGCCAGACTCTGCATACAATGCAACACCACAGAAACAGAAACTGTCCCCTAGTACTGTGCAAAATATAAAGACAGCAGATGTAAATTTGAAAAAAACTAACAAGTACCAATCACCACTTTACAAATTAACAAATAGAAATAAAACAAATATAGAAAGTAAAATAATACCATTTTATTGGACTAATACATTTAGCTTTCAGAGGCCAAAACCTCCGTCCTCGGGTCAGTACAGTATAGTGCTGTTACAGTATCCTATCCTGACCTGAGGAAGGGGGTTTTGTTCTCCGAAAGTTAGTCAAAATGTATTAAAATTAGTCCAATAAAAAGATTACCTTATTTACATGTTCTTTTATAAACATTTAACATATCTACAATACTTTATCCTAAAGCAAAAAAAATAAAAAAATATATTTTATTTACAGTTTGTTGTCTCTGGTTTCTGCTTTCCTCATCTTCTTTTCACCGTCTTCCTTCCATCCAGCATCTGTCTTCACTCTCTCTCTCTCTGCCATCCAGTGTCAGCCCTCTCTGCTGTCCCTTCCATCCACTGCCTGCCCTTTCTCTCTGCCCCTTCAATCCACCATTTGCCCTTCCTCTCCCATCCATCCAGGGTCTGCCCTCCCTCTCGCTCCCCCTTCCATCTAGGATCTGTCCCCTCTCTCTCTCTGCCCCTTTTTTTCAGCCCCCAGTTCCAGCCCCCTTCTCCCCTCTGAACACCCCCACCCCAGTCCCCTTCTCCCCTCCCCTTCTCCTGTCTGAGACCCCCACCACAGTCCCCTTCTCCCCTCCCCTGTCTGAGACCCCCATCCCAGTCCCCTTCTCTGAACACCCCCACCCCAGTCCCCTTCTCCCCTCTGAGATCCCCACCCCAGTCCCCTTCTCCACTCCCCTTTTCCCCTCTGAACACCCCACCCCAGTCCCCTTCTCCCCTGTCTGAGATCCCCACCTCAGTCCCCTTCTCCCCTCTGGACACCCCCACCCCAGTCCCCTTCTCCCCTCCCCTGTCTGAGACCCCCACCCCAGTCCCCTTCTCTCCTCTGAACACCCCCACCCCAGTCCCCTTCTCCCCTCCCCTTTTCCCCTCTGAACACCCCCACCCCAGTCCTCTTCTCCCCTGTCTGAGATCCCCATCCCAGTCCCCTTCTCCTCTCCCCCTCCCCTGTCTGAGATCCCCACCCCAGTCCCCTTCTCCCCTCCCCTGTCTGAGATCCCCACCCCAGTACCCTTCTCCCCTCTGAACACCCCCACCCCAGTCCCCTTCTCCTCTCCCCCTCCGCTGTCTGAGATCCCCACCCAGTCCCCTTCTCCCCTCTGAGATCCCCACCCCAGTCCCCTTCTCCCCTCCCCTGTCTGAGATCCCCACCCCAGTCCCCTTCTCCCCTCCCCTTTTCCCCTCTGAACACCCCCACCCCAGTCCCATTCTCCCCTGTCTGAGATCCCCACCCCAGTCCCCTTCTCCTCTCCCCCTCCCCTTTCTGAGACCCCCACCCCAGTCCCTTCTCCCCTCCCCTTTTCCCCTCTCCTTCTCCCCTCTGAGATCCCCACCCCAGTCCCCTTCTCCCCTCCCCTGTCTGAGACCCCCACCCCAGTCCCCTTCTCCCCTCTGAACACTCCCACCCCAGTCCCCTTCTCCCCTCCCCTTTTCCCCTCTGAACACCCCCACCCCAGTCCCCTTCTCCCCTGTCTGAGATCCCCACCCCAGTCCCCTTCTCCTCTCCCCCTCCCCTGTCTGAGACCCCCACCCCAGTCCCCTTCTCCCCTCCCCTTCTCCCCTCTGAGAGCCCCACCCCAGTCCCCTTCTCCCCTCCCCTGTCTGAGACCCCCACCCCAGTCCCCTTCTCCCCTCTGAACACCCCCACCCGAGTCCCTTTCGCCCCGAGTCGACGTCAAGACGAGGAGGAGAAGGAAGGAGATTTGATTTTTTTTTTTTTACAAGCAGGGCACGAGGCGCTGCCTGCGACGCTGCTTCGCCGTTTTTTTTTTAATGTGCGGCGCCGCGGGAACGGCCACGGGAGGCGGCGGGAGCGGAGCACCCCCCACCCACTGGCACCCGGGGCGGACCGCCCCCACCGCCCCCCCCTTGGTACGCCACTGCAGCCAGCTAGGCTTGGGTTTCTGCCCCCAATTGCTGTAACTCAGATCATGCAAAATAATAAACAGTGTTTTACAGAGAATACAAACAGTGCATATTAAGGGACCCAGTTATGAATTCTACTGTTAAGACTTGTTATTTTTTTTCCACAAATGTACTATTTTAGCTCAAGTCCCATTTTATACAATGAGACTTGGGTATCTTTTTCCTAAGCTGCATTAAGGGCTAACACATACTTAATGCACAAAAAATTACCTATGCTGAGCTTGCGGTAGGTGCCTGCTTTGGCTCCACAGTAATCAGCAGATAGTAGCTTTTAGTAGGGGGAAGGGGCTCTCCTAGCAACCTCCCTAACCAGGGTCCAGTCATCAGAGAATACTACAGGATTCAAAAAAATCCCAAGGTGAATCCTTTGTACCCAGTCTGGAGTAGCTAGCAAGCCCCGCCTCTTCACATGCGCCGCAAGCCACAGACAGGCTGGACATGTGAAGATTGTTCTGGGAGGCCTATGTCCCAACACAAGGGCAGTCCACACTGAGACACAGCTTCAACCCTGAGGTTACAAGAAGGAATAAGGGATAAAAGGGGTCCCAGCACACTTTCTGGTCCAGGCGCATTTTTTTTTATTACATTTGTACCCTGCACTTTCCCACTCATGGCAGGCTCAATGTGGCTTACATGGGGCTATGGAGGGTTAAGTGACTTTCCCAGAGTCACAAGGAGCTGCCTGTGCCTGAAGTGGGAATTGAACTCAGTTCCCCAGGACCAAAGTCCACTACCCTAACCACTAGGCCACTCCGCCACTCCGCTTCTTCCCTGCATGATTCTCAGAAACCATTTTGTCCTACTTCTAGTCTAGGTTAATAGAAGCGAGGCCAAGATATGGCCTGAACATCTTCTTAGGTATTAAAAACTTTGAAAACCAATCCTTTTGATTATTTTCTTTCATTTTGCAGGTTCTCTTGCATTGTGGAGGCTTCTCCCCCTAATTTGTGGAGTGCTGCAGACTGTAAAAATTGTGTATGTGTTTAATTTGGATGTTTCTTTTATTTCTTTGTGTTGTTACTGTGCAGTTTGTAGCTTTGTAATTATGGTAAATATTATAAATAAAACATTGAAAAACTTTGAAAACCACAACCAGCCATTTGAATGGAATTAACAAGGAGCCCAAAATGGAAAGGGGATGGGATTTGATATACAGCCTTTCTGTGGTTACAATCAAAGCAATTTATTTGGTACCTAGGGCAATGGAAGGTTAAGGGGCCCATTTCTGAAACAGAAAAACATCCAAAAAATGGCACAAACCGGCAGATGGACGTTATTTTCACAAAAACATCCAAAATGCTATTTTTGAAACTCATTTTTAAGATGTTTTTCTATGCAGTTCATTTAAATCTGAAAGGAGCATGTTGGAGGAGCTGACGAGAGAAGGAAAAATTCTAGACCTAGTCTTTAGTGGAGCGCATGATCTGGTGCGGGAGGTAATGGTGCTGGGGCCGCTTGATAACAGTGATCATAATATGGTCGGATTTGATATTAGCCTTGAGGTAAGTATACATAGGAATCAAATACTTTAGTGTTTAACTTTAAAAAAGGAGACTATGATAAAATGAGAAGAACAGTGGAAAAAAAACTTAGAGGAGCAACTGCGAGGGTCAAAAATTTACATCAGGTGTGGATGCTGTTCAAAAACACCATCCTGGAAGCCCAGGCCAAATATATTCCGCATATTAAAAAAGGAGGACAGAAGACCAAACGACAGCCGGCATGGTTAAAAAGTGAGGTGAAGGGGTCACTGACTTCCGAGGCAAGATGGCGTCTTGAGTGGGAGTGCTTATCTGAGCTCCTGACTTTCTACTAGACCATCTGAAGAAGTAGTGCCTTACCCCAGATTTCAATGGGGAAAAGGAAAGACCGGGGTTCAACCCTCCTGTAACCCCGGGAAGAGTCCCTCTCTTCGGCAAACGACTTTACAGAGGTTTGGCGTTCAGACGCCAGGAATACAGACACCCGCTTCAATTGGATCCGAGTCTGTGCATTCGAATTGCAGCATAGAGGTGCCTTTGCTAAGCCCCCCCCTGCGACCTGGGAACAGTTTGCTGTCGGAGGAAGAACAGCGTCGAAAATTGCCCAAAGTGGTATCGATTTTTCAGGCAACTGGAGGAGGACCCTCCGCCACCTCGACCCCAGAAGCGATGACATCAGGGAAAATGTGGATAACCAAACACACATTTCCCTGTGAACTGGAGGTAACTGCTCAGGCAAGCTGGGATAGTAGGAAACCGGCTGTGGTGACTTTGGATGGCCTGTGGGACGCCATTCAGGGGTTGAACTCTTCCCTTCTCCAGGTAACTAACTCATTTAAAGGAGAATTATCTGAATTGAAACAAAATCAGTTATCCTTATCTGGGAAGATTCAAGAACAAGAGGGAAGAACTGAAACATTAGATGGAGAGTTTAAAAAATTACAAAACTTAGCAGGCTCAGTGACTAAGGAGAGAGATATTCTGGCTAGGAAGCTGGAATATCTAGATAACCAAGCGAGGAGAAATAATTTAAGATTTCTTAACTTTCCAAAATCCCCTTTGATTCCTGCTATGGACATGTTGAAAAAATATTTTGGAAACATATTAGGAATCCCGATGGATGGTTTTCCACCCATTGTTAGAGCGCAATATATATCTGGAATTAGATCTCTGACTTTGGAACCTCAACCTGAATTAAATCTCACTGAATTTCTGGAAAGTTCTTTAGAGGTAGTAACAGAACAAACAGCTCTCCTGGTGACTTTTGCTCTTGAACCAGACAGGAATAATATCTTTCGACTATATTTCAGATATATTGATGCAAAGTTCTTTGGTGCCAAACCTCAAACATTTCCTGATTTAAATAAAGATACACAAAAAAGCAGACGGGAATTCATGGGATTAAAACCAAGAATTCTCATCTTAGGTGGATCATTTATGTTAAAATTTGCATGTAGATGTTTGATATCTTTAAACTTGATTAATTATATGTTCTTTGACCCGAAGAAAATGCAAGAGTTTATAATGTCTAAAGAAGAGGAAAGAGTTTCTGCCCGGAATGTTCCAACAGGTTAATGCTATGCTGTTAAAATTGGCTGCGAGAGTTTGATATTTCCCCGCTTTAATGTATTATGTTTAAAAGTTCCTTTTTTTTTTTAATTTCCTTGTCCTTGTATCTTGCTTCATAATTGTGGACTAAGTTAGAAGTGAATTTTCCTAAAATTTCTCAAAAGGATAATAATTATTATCTTAATTTATAGTTCTTGTCATTTCAAAGCATTTATGTGAAATGGATGTAATATTGAAAATCTGAATACAAAAAGAAAAGTGAGGTGAAGGAAGCTATTAGAGCTAAAAGAAAATCCTTCAGAAAATGGAAGAAGGAACTGACTGAAAATAATAAGAAACAGTATAAGGAATGTCAAGTCAAATGCAAAGCGCTGATAAGGAAGGCTAAGAGGGACTTCAAAAAAAAGATTGCATTGGAGGCAAAAACAATTTAGTAAAATTTTTTTTAGATATATTAAAAGCAGGAAGCCGACAAAAGAATCGGTTGGACCGCTAGATGACTGAGGAGTAAAAGGGGCGATCAGGGAAGACAAAGCCGTAGCGGAGAGATTAAATGAATTCTTTGCTTCGGTCTTCACCGAGGAAGATTTGGGTGGGACACCGGTGCCAGAAATGGTATTCAAAGCTGACGAGTCGGAGAAACTTAATGAATTCTCTGTAAACCTGGAGGATGTAATGGGAAGTTCTACAAACTGAAGAGTAGCAAATCTCCTGGACCGGATGGTATTCATCCCATACTGATAGAACTGAAAAATGAGCTTGCGGAGCTATTGCTAGTAATATGTAATTTATCCTTAAAATCGACCGTGGTACCGGAAGATTGGAGGGTGGCCAATGTAACGCCGATTTTTTAAAAAGGTTCCAGAGGAGATCCGGGAAATTATAGACCGGTGAGTCTGACATCGGTGCCGGGCAAAATGGTAGAGACTATTATTAAGAACAAAATTACAGAGCATATTCAAAAGCATGGATTAATGAGACAAAGTCAACATGGATTTAGTGAAGGGAAATCTTGCCTCACCAATCTACTACATTTCTTTGAAGGGGTGAACAAACAGGTGGATAAAGGTGAGTTGGTTGATACTGTGTATCTGGATTTTCAGAAGGCGTTTGACAAAGTACCTCATGAAAGACTCCAGAGGAAAATGGAGAGTCATGGGTTAGGAGGTAGTGTTCTGTTGTGGATTAAAAACTGGTTAAAAGATAGAAAACAGAGAGTAGGGTTAACCCCAGGGGTCTGTGCTGGGACCAGGGCCGTGCCGATGCGGTAAGCGAGGTAAGCGCCGCAGGGGGGCGCCCACCTCTGGAGGGCGCCGCCGCGGTGCTTACCCTCGCCCCGCGCCGCAAAGGCCTTTAAATATTTTACCTGGGTCGCAGCAGCGTCAGTGAAAGCGCTGCCGACCAGCAAGGGCGGGGCGGTGGGGGCGGTCCGCCCCGAGTGTCATCAGAAAGGGGGGTGCCGCCGCTCCCGCTGCTCTTCTTCCTGGCAGCCCCTCCCCCGCACCAGCCCTTTAAAAATAAATTGCCGACGCGAATAGCGAGCGCAGCACCTCGTGTGCAAGTAAAAGAAGCGGATCCGATCATCTCATTGGGCCTTCCCTCACTGTCCCGCCCTCCTCTGACGCAACTTCCTATTTCCTCTAGGGCGGGACAGTGAAGGAAGGCCCAATGAGATGATCGGATCCGCTTCTTTTACTTGCACACGAGGTGCTGCGCTCCCTATCGCGTCGGCAATTTATTTTTAAAGACCGGGTGGCAGGGAGAAGACGAGGCAGGGTGAGGGTGGGGGGGACTCGGATAGCAGAAGGGACTGGGTGGGAGACAGATGGGGTGAGGGGGACTCGGATGGGCAGAAGGGACTGGGTGGGAGACAGATGGGGTGAGGGTGGGGGGCACTTGGATAGCAGAAGGGACTGGGTGGGAGCCAGATGGGGTGAGGGGGACTCGGATGGGCAGAAGGGACTGGGTGGGAGACAGATGGGGTGAGGGTGGGGGGCACTTGGATAGCAGAAGGGACTGGGTGGGAGACAGATGGGGTGAGGGTGGGGGGCACTTGGATAGCAGAAGGGACTGGGTGGGAGACAGATGGGGTGAGGGGGACTCGGATGGGCAGAAGGGACTGGGTGGGAGACAGATGGGGTGAGAGTGAGGGGCACTTGGATAGCAGAAGGGACTGGGTGGGAGCCAGATGGGGTGAGGGGGACTCGGATGGGCAGAAGGGACTGGGTGGGAGACAGATGGGGTGAGGGTGGGGGGCACTTGGATAGCAGAAGGGACTAGGTGGGAGACAGATGGGGTGAGGGGGACTCGGATGGGCAGAAGGGACTGGGTGGGAGACATATGATGGGGTGAGGGTGCGGGGCACTTGGATAGCAGAAGGGACTGGGTGGGAGACAGATGGGGTGAGGGGGACTCGGATGGGCAGAAGGGACTGGGTGGGAGACAGATGATAGGGTGAGGGTGGGGGCACTTGGATAGCAGAAGGGACTGGGTGGGACACAGATGGGGTGAGGGGGACTCGGATGGGCAGAAGGGACTGGGTGGGAGACAGATGATAGGGTGAGGGTGGGGGCACTTGGATAGCAGAAGGGACTGGGTGGGACACAGATGGGGTGAGGGGGACTCGGATGGGCAGAAGGGACTGGGTGGGAGACAGATGGGGTGAGGGTGGGGGGCACTTGGATAGCAGAAGGGACTAGGTGGGAGACAGATGGGGTGAGGGGGACTCGGATGGGCAGAAGGGACTGGGTGGGAGACAGATGGGGTGAGAGTGAGGGGCACTTGGATAGCAGAAGGGACTGGGTGGGAGCCAGATGGGGTGAGGGGGACTCGGATGGGCAGAAGGGACTGGGTGGGAGACAGATGGGGTGAGGGTGGGGGGCACTTGGATAGCAGAAGGGACTGGGTGGGAGACAGATGGGGTGAGGGTGGGGGGCACTTGGATAGCAGAAGGGACTGGGTGGGAGACAGATGGGGTGAGGGGGACTCGGATGGGCAGAAGGGACTGGGTGGGAGACAGATGGGGTGAGGGTGGGGGGCACTTGGATAGCAGAAGGGACTAGGTGGGAGACAGATGGGGTGAGGGGGACTCGGATGGGCAGAAGGGACTGGGTGGGAGACAGATGGGGTGAGGGTGGGGGGCATTTGGATAGCAGAAGGGACTGGGTGGGAGACAGATGAGGTGAGGGGGACTCGGATGGGCAGAAGGGACTGGGTGGGAGACAGATGGGGTGAGGGTGGGGGGGCACATGGATAGCAGAAGGGACTGGGTGGGAGACAAATGGGGTGAGGGTGGGGGCACTTGGATAGCAGAAGGGACTGGGTGGGAGACAGATGGGGTGAGGGGGACTCAGATGGGCAGAAGGGACTGGGTGGGAGACAGATGGGGTGAGGGTGGGGGCACTTGGATAGCAGAAGGGACTGGGTGGGAGACAGATGGGGTGAGGGGGACTTGGATGGGCAGAAGGGACTGGGTGGGAGACAGATGGGAGAAGGGGCATGGATCTGGAACTGGGGTCTGAAAAGTGAGCAGGAGGGAGAATGGGGTCATGCCTGGGGCAGAGGTGGATGGGAGAATCAATGGATCTGGAACTAGGGGCAGCCGCAGGTGGGAACTGGGAGCCGAAAAGAGGGGGCATTGAGAGAGGGGGGATAGATCCTGGATGGAATGGGGAGTGAGAGGGAGGGCAGACCCTGAATGGATGGGAGGGGGAAAGAGAGAGGGCAAATGGTGAATCGAAGGAGCAGAGAGAAAGGGCAGACAGTGGATAGAAGGGAGTGAAAGAGCAGACAGTGGATGGAAGGGGCAGAGATAGAGGGCAAATGCTGGAGGGAAAGGAGAGAGAGAGGGCAGATGGTGGATGGAAGGGGGAGAGAGAGATGGCAGACTGGGGCAGATGGTGGATGGAAGGGGCAGAAATAGAGGGCAGATGTGGATGGAAGGCACATTAGAGAGGGCAGACACTGGATGGCAGAGAGAGAGCGAAGACAGATGCTGGATGGAAGGAAGACGGTGAAAAGAAGATGAGGAAAGCAGAAACCAAAGACAACAAACTGTAAATATATATTTTTATTATTTTGCTTTAGGATATAGTATTTTAGCTGTGTTAATAAATGTTTATAAATAGAACATGTAAATAAGGTAATCTTTTTATTGGACTAATTTTAATACATTTTGACTTAACTTTCAGAGAACAAAACCCCCTTCCTCAGATCAGGATAGGATACTGTAACAGCACTATACTGTATTGACCTGAGGAAGGAGATTTTGGCCTCTGGAAGTTAAATGTATTAGTCTAATAAAATGGTATTATTTTATTTTCTGTATTTGCTTTATTTCTATTTGTTAATTTGTAAAGTGGTGATTGGTATTTGTTAGTTTTTTCAAATTTACATCTGCTGTCTTTATATTTTGCACAGTACTAGGAGACATTTTCTGTTTCTGTGGCGTTGCATTGTATGCAGAGTCTGGCATTGGGGGTTCAGTTTAATTTTTGTCTAAATAGAAAGTTTATGATTACTTATTCTATAGTGGATTAGGGTGTATCTGTGTTTGTGAAAAAGACATGGCTTTCAGTTGGCATTGACTGTGCAGGATCGACGATCTGTACTATTCTGTCTGGTTTCGTTTTACAATAGGTGAATTGATGTTCTAGTGCTCACTGTAGTGCTTAAGATGCTTTCCTTTTCCTTGTGTGACTCATAGAAACGACTGCTTATGCTATGGTAAAATTGCTCTATAGGTCGTGTTTTGTATTCTCGGTATGCCTAGTACTGGATTTGGGGGGGGGGGGGGTGTTAAAAAAATGACCGGCCCCGGGTGTCAACTACCCTAGCTACGCCACTGCTGCCGACGTCTCCCTTCCCTTGCACTCGTTGGTTCCCTCAGTGTCCCGCCTTCTTCTGACGTCAGAAGAAGGCGGACACTGAGGGAACCAAGAGCGCAAAGGGAAGGGAGATGTCGGCAGCGCTCCGCTTTCACTGACGCTGCTGCGACCAGAAGTAAAAGATTTAAAGGCCCCAGGGCGCGGAGGGAAGGGCAGAGAGGCATGGATGGGAGGGCAGAGAGGCATCGATGGGAGGGCAGGGCCCAGGGAGAGGACAAATTGCTGGAAGGGGAGGGGAGAGAGGATTGCTGGCTATGGATGGAGGAGGGAAGTGCAGAGAGGGACAAGGATGGACATGGGGGCCCAGGGAGAGGACAAATTGCTGGAAATGGAGGGGAGGGGAGAGAGGAGGATTGCTGGCTATGGATGGAGGAGGGAAGGGCAGAGAGGGACAAGAATGGACATGGATGGGAGGGCAGGACCCAGGGAGAGAGGAGAAATTGCTGGAAATGGATATAGAGCAAGAAATGAAGAAGAAAGGAGAAAAGTAAAGAAATAAATGGAAAGGAAGCCCTGGAAATGGAGTTAAGAGGACAGATAGCAGCAGAATCAGATACTGGACCAGCATGATTGAAAAAAGAAAGTCACCAGACAACAAAGGTAGAAAAAAAATCATTTTATTTTCATTTTAGCATTTGGAATATGTCCACTTTGAGAATTTACATCTGCTATCTTATTTTGCAATGTATACCAATTTGTTTCTAAGAATATTGCTGACAATTCCTTTCAGTGTGGCAAGTGGTGAGCGATCATTTTCATGGGGGGGGGGGCGTGATCATTTTCACGGGGGGGGGGGGGGGGGGCGCCAATTGATAGTCTGCAGAGGGGCGCCAGAGACCCTAGGCATGGCCCTGGCTGGGACCGCTGCTTTTTAACATATTTATAAATGACCTAGAGATGGGAGTAACTAGTGAGGTAATTAAATTTGCTGATGACACAAAGTTATTCAAAGTCGTTAAATTGCGGGAGGATTGTGAAAAATTAGAAGAGGACCTTACGAGACTGGGAGACTGGGCGTCTAAATGGCAGATGACGTTTAATGTGAGCAAGTGCAAAGTGATGCATGTGGGAAAGAGGAACCCGAATTATAGCTACGTCATGCAAGGTTCCATGCTAGGAGTCGCAGACCAAGAAAGGGATCTAGGTGTCGTCGTTGATGATATGTTGAAACCTTCTGCTCAGTGTGCTGCTGCGGCTAAGAAAGCAAATAGAATGTTAGGTATTATTAGGAAAGGAATGGAAAACAAAAATGAGGATGTTATAATGCCTTTGTATCGCTCCATGGTGTGACCGCACCTCAAATATTGTGTTAGATTCTGGTCGCCGCATCTCAAAAAAGGTATAGTGGAATTAGAAAAAGAGCAGAGAAGGGCAACGAAAATGATAAAGGGGATGGAACGACTTCCGTATGAGGAAAGGCTAAAGCGGCTAGGGCTCTTCAGCTTGGAGAAAAGGCTGCTGAGGGGAGATATGATAGAGGTCTATAAAATAATGAGTAGAGTTGAACGGGTAGATGTGAAGCATCTGTTTACTCTTTCCAAAAATACTAGGACTAGAGGGAATGATGACGCTAGAGTGTAGTAAATTTAAAACGAGTTGTAGAAAATGTTTCTTCACTCAACGTGTAATTAAACTCTGGAATTCATTGCCAAAGAATGTGGTAAAGCCTGTTAGCTTAGCAGAGTTTAAAAAAAGTTTGCACTGCTTCTTAAAGGAAAAGTCCATAGATCATTATTAAATTGACTTGGGGAAGGTCCACTATTTCTGGGATAATCAGTATAAAATGTTTTGTACTTTTTTGGGATCTTGTCAGGTATTTGTGACCTGGATTGGCCACTTTTGGAAACAGGATGCTGGGCTTGATGGACCTCTGGTCTTTCCCAGTATGGCAATACTTATGTACTTATGAGATATGTTTTGGGTGGGCTTATGATTTGGATATTTTTCTGTGATAATGGAACATCATAAAAATATCCAGTGAAATAGTAGTACGTTTTTAGCTAGACTTGTTTCAATAATGAATAAGTACCAAAAAGGTGACAGTAACAGTGCATACCAGCCTCTAAGACAGCTGCAGATATAATGGCCATTCCTCTTCAGGGGCGTAGCCAGACAACAGATTTTGGGTGGGCCTAGGCAAGAAGTGGGTGGGCACCAAGTGTTCTTCCCCCCCCCCCCCCCCAACCACCACCAAAAATATATCTCAGCTGGCAGGAAAATGCTTCTTTCCACCTTGGCAGTCTGCAGCAGGCATGCGCTGAAAACTGAGCATGCACAGGTGCTGGTATCATGGAGACTAGCATTTTCGTTACCATCGGGGGGGAAGTCTTCAGCTGGCGGAGTTTGAGATCTCCACCAGCTACCGCTAAATGTGTGCAACTGTTGGATGGGCCTGAGCTCTAAGTGGGTGGGCCCTGGCCCACCCGTGGCTACGCCACTGTTCCTCTTAGAGCAGCAAGCAGGTCCCTGGATTAGCATAGTGGTTGGTGCAGTCGACTGTAGAGAAGGGAACCCAGGCTCATATTCCACTCTAACTGGTACACTTGTGATGGAAAGTGTGAGCACCCCAAAAACAACAAAATGTCTACTGACCCCACATATAGGTGACACCTACTACTACTACTACTACTATTTAGCATTTCTATAGCGCTACAAGGCATACGCAGCGCTGCACAAACATAGACGAAAGACAGTCCCTGCTCAAAGAGCTTACAATCTAATAGACAAAAAATAAATAAAGTAAGCAGGAGGCGAGTGGTTACAAGTGGTTACGAGTCAAAAGCAATGTTAAAGAGGTGGGCTTTCAGTCTAGATTTAAAGGTGGCCAAGGATGGGGCAAGACGTAGGGGCTCAGGAAGTTTATTCCAGGCGTAGGGTGCAGCGAGACAGAAGGTGCGAAGTCTGGAGTTGGCAGTAGTGGAGAAGGGAACAGATAAGAAGGATTTATCCATGGAGCGGAGTGCACGGGAAGGGGTGTAGGGAAGGACGAGTGTGGAGAGATACTGGGGAGCAGCAGAGTGAGTACATTTATAGGTTAGTAGAAGAAGTTTGAACAGGATGCGAAAACAGATAGGGAGCCAGTGAAGGGTCTTGAGGAGAGTGGCAAAAGGACTATTGTAGTGGTGTACAGTGCATTTTTTGCTATTCCTGGAGGGCTCACCATACATGGTATTTATTTATTTAATACATTTATAACCCGCCTATCCAAACATCTGGATGGAGTACAATATCACTCATAAAATAACACTTAAAACATTACAATAAAACATGCGAACATCAAATGCTCCAAAAAGCCCTGAAACCCCTCCCATCGGGCAAGCGCTTTATAAAACAAATCAGTAGCTCTCTTCATGTCAAATGTTATTTCATTGATTTAATGTTAGGTATTTTTTACTCAAAAGCAATAAAGAACACTTTTTGCCTGATATTCAGCTATGGAATATCCATATTCTCTGCACCAGTCTCCAGATAGTGACTGGAGCTTAGCCCGTTATCTTGCAAATTCTATATAATGTGACTTGAGTTACGGCATATTCTGATTTCTGTGCACAACTCAGGGCTTCTTTTACTAAGCTGTGCTAGCGATTCCTGCGCGGCAAACGAGGAGAAGCCCATAGGAATTGAATGGGCTTCCTCTCATTTGCAGCACCAGGATTCGCTAGTAAAAGAAGCCCACTAAGCTTTAGTAAAAGGGTCTCTAAAAACATCATCAATTCTTTATGTGTTTGCTGTTTTTTTCAAGTTGCTCTTTGCTTCTGCTTTGCATTGTTGACTTCTGTGTACTTGATTCCTTTTCATCTGATTTCATCAGTCCATGTGCTTTTGAGAAACATCTCTTAATGAGACTGAATCCAGATCTGGTACATGCTCCACTGCTCCGTAGCTTAATGGAAACCCTGAAGCTTTACTCCATTCAGTCTTCCTCTGATTTTCACCATTTCAAGATAAGTGCCGTTGGAAATTAACATCTACCCACTTCATACTGTTCCCCTGAAAGGTTGGACATTTTAGATAGTTTTGCTGGATTATTTTTGATACGTTTTTAAATTGCCATATTTTAATCTGTTGTTCTTATTTTTATATGTATTTAGGGCCCTGTTTACTAAGCCACGCTAAAGGTGTGTTAGCGTTTTTAGCATGCATAAGCGTCAACATTTCAACATGATTGGGCGTGCCAAACGCAATACAAATTACTATTCCCTGGCCACAGTGAAGGAGCTTGCTCAATATGGAGGGTGTTCGGCACCCACAGAGCTGGCTCCTATGCTAGTTAAACTAGTCCCATTCTAGCACCCAATCCCCCAGTAAAGTGGACCTGAGAAGGACCAGTGCTGCCTTCCCAAGCATGTGCTCCTGGTCTCCTGTACAGTGAGAGACAAATGCACCTACAAATGCACTCAGTCTGTAGCCCTTCATTACCTCTCTACCCTCATCTCCCCTTACGTTCCCACCCGAAACCTCCGCTCACAGGACAAATCCCTCCTCTCAATACCCTTCTCCACCACTGCCAACTCCAGGCTCCGCCCATTCTGCCTCGCCTCATCCTATGCTTGGAATAAACTTCCTGAGCCCTTACGCCAAGCCCCCTCCCTACCCTTCTTCAAATCCTTGCTCAAAGTCCACCTCTTCAATGTCGCCTTCGGCACCTAACCTTTATACCTTTCAGGAAATCTAGACTGCCCCTACTTGACTGACTGTACATTTGTTCTTTAGATTGTAAGCTCCTTGAGCGGGGACTGTCCTATGTTAAATTGTACAGCGCTGCGTAACCTTAGTAGCGCTTTAGAAATGTTAAGTAGTAGTAGTAGTAGTAAACACTGTAGGGATTACAGTTCAATTAATTTTAAAGAGGCACTGGCATATCACAGAAACCCGTTGTGAATTTGCTTCAAATTTTATTGTATTGCAAAGGTAAGAAATTTAAGAGAGCAACTTGTCTCTTCAGCTGTACTCTGAAATCTTCTAACAGATGGTAACGTAGCTGTTATAGGCTGCCTTTTATAAAGCTGCGCTAGCGATTCCAGCACAGCAAATGTGGCAAAGACCATTCAATTCCTATGGGTTAGAGTGGAGTACAAGAATAGCCTAGTGGTTAGTGCAGTGGACTTTGATCCTGGGGAACTGGCTTAGATTCCCCCTGCAGCTCCTTGTGACTTTGGGCAAGTCACCTAGCCCTCCATTGCTCCAGGTTCAAATGAGTACCTGTATATACTATGTAAACCACTTTGAATGTAGTTGCAAAAAAAAACAAAAAACAACAAACAAACAAACAAACACAGAAAGGCAGTATATCAAGGCCCATTCCATTCCCTTCCCTTTCCCCTTTGTCACATTTGCCATGCTGGAATTGCTAGCGCAGCTTTGTAAAAGGAGCCCATAATGTCTGCCCACAAGCCATGAAATCTAGTATTTTTATACATCTTAACGGCAAAGCAGACTTCAAGCTGAAACTGTTCTCTAATTATAATTCCACTAATGCTGTGTAAGATATTCAGTGCCCCCTGTAACTGTTAGACATTGGTAAACCTAAAAGAAAATTGAAAGTCTGCCTACCGGAACACAAAATAGCAGGAATAATTTAAAGCTATGCCAGCATTTTCAAGGTTTAGGCTTGAACATGTAGCCTGACTGAAAACCTGCATAAAATATACAGATAACATATCTATACAACTTTATGCATTAGCTATCGTACTAAATATTGACTTCTATCCGTTCAACATTCAGCCAGCGGCAATTGGCGTTTTTTTAAAATTAGACCTGGATATCAGTGTCATTTCCTATCTGGGTAATGGCATTGAATATCCGGGTCTGGGGTGGCCTTTGGGTTTTACCAAACAATATCAATATTCAGCCTTTTTTTTGCTATCCTAAGTTAACTGAGAAGCTGTCTGGGTTCCTTTGTTGAATAACAGTAGTGCTCAAATAACACCTGGCTCCGTCCCTTAAAGCTTTAGCACTAACCAGATAGTGTTGCGGTGGTAATACTTTTCAAAGAAATAGGAAGAAATATTTTTTTCACTCAAATCAATAGTTAAGCTCTGGAACTCATTGCCAGAGGATGTGGTTACAGCAGTTAGCGCATCTGGGTTTAAAAAAAAAATTTGGACAAGTTCCTGGAGGAAAAATCTATAGTCTGCTATTGAGAAAGGCATAGGGGAAGCCACTTCTTACCCTGGGATTGGCAGCATGGAATGTTGCTGCTATTTGGGTTTCTGCCAAGTACTTGTGATCTGGATTGGCCACAGTTGGACTGTTTAGATAGAGAGGCAGAGAAATAAAGGACAGCTAACAGGAAAAAAAAATCAAAGTCAGAGATGGATATAGGCGAGGAAGTGAAGAAGACAGGAAGGGAGAGAAGAAGTGGCAGATGAACTGGAGATCTTATTTATTTATTTGTTACATTTGTATCCCACATTTTCCCACACATTTGCAGGCTCAATGTGGCTTACATAATACCATTAAGGCATTCGCCAATTCCGGTACGGGATTAGTACAAAATGTTGTATTGGGATAGGGAAGGTAAGATTTAATCATGTTGGGTTGAGGTAAACGAGTTTGTCACTGTCCAATACAATCTTAATGGTGAAGTGTTGCAGGGTTGAGTCACTTAAGTTGGGCCATTCGGATATGCTTTTCCGAATAGGTGAGTCTTTAATAATTTTCTGAATTTTAGGTGATCATAAGTTGTTTTCATCATTTGTGGTAATGCGTTCCACAGGTGCGTGCCTATGTTAAGAGAAGTTGGACGCGTGGGTTGTCCTGTACCTTAGTCCCTTGCAATTTGGGTAGTGGAAATTCAGGTAAGACCTTGATGAACTGGTACTATTTCTGATTGGGAGATCGATTAGGTCGATCATGCAACCTGGGACTTCACCATAGATAATCTTATGGACAAAGGTGCAGATTTTGAAAGAGATGCGTTCTTTGATAGGAAGCCAGTGCAATTTTTCACGAAGTGGTGTGGCACTTTGGAATCGTGTCTTACCAAAGAAGGTTAAGAAGACAGAGGAATATTCCTAAGGGCACCTACACAGCACATACTAATTTTGTGCATGCGCTAAAAATGCTAATGCGCCTTAGTAAACAGGGCCTTTAAATTTTTATTTATATATTTTTCCATGATGCAGGCACTTTGCTGAAACACGGCCATGTTGTGATATTGTTTGCTAGTTTTACAAACCTATGTTTAATATTATGCACATTTTATATTTTTGTGTTTAAAAAAATACTAAAGTTTTCAACAATAACAGGAAAAAAACCCTCATTTAACTAAAAACCCAATATAGTACAACAATGTACTACAAGGAAAACAAAATATGTGTGTAATGTGTGTCCCCCCACTTTCTCCTAGCCATTCAGGAATCCCTTTCCGTTCACACTAGACCCCATTCCCCTTGCTTTAATTTCAAAAAATGCATAGCCATCTTACACCTTGCAACTAAGAATGATTTATCTATGGATGAACTATTGGAGCAAGAGACCGTGCTAAGTGAGATGATGGAGTCAGGCAGTTCAGTGTTGATTATTCACTATGGAGCCAGTGCTGTGCTCAGCTCAGATGGTGCTGGCAGCCATATTTAGTTACAGCTGAAGGAGAAGCTAGCATAGAGCCAGAGACATTTAGCAGACAATATTGGCATGCCAGGCAGGAAAGAAACAACAGCTGAGCCATACCAGTACATTGGTTTGAGAAGGATTGGCCTTTATCGACGTTGATAAGCATGGGGACATGACTAGTAGGTTAAGATGGACACAAGAAAGGAGTGGAATCAAAGCTGGCCGAAATCATGATATTTCAAGGGGGGGGGGGGAAGAGAATATTACTGCAATGTTTACAGTAAATAATACCAGAGAAGAGCAGGAGCTGGAGGGAGCAGAATGGCATAACTAGATGTGCCCTTGCTGTCTGAGAGCTTCAGTTGTAGGAAGTGAATGTACAGTTAGGTGCAGGGGGCAGGCAGGAGACTGTGGAGTTTTGGTGCCTAGTAGGCACAAGACTTATTTAGCAGGGATATTAAAAAAACAAACAAACAAACAACAACAAAAACTAACCATGTCTCTTAACATCTAGGGTTGCCAATTACCATTGTATGCAAGGACTTGCAGTCTTGCTTTTCCTAGGGCATCCAGTTTGGATAATCAGAACTACAAGTCCCTTCATACAATGTTGTAAAACATGGACTGGATCAATCCTGTCAGACGAATCGGGAGCCAGTTGGCAGAGATGCCAAGTTACCCAGTTCCAGGCTGGAGATTTTGTCCCAGTCCTGGATTTCTAACCACCCCATCATGGTGCATTATGTAGATTGTAAGTTCTCCAAGATAGAGAAATACCTCCTATACCTAGGGTTGTGAATTAGCTCCAGATTCACCTGACAGGGTAAATCCAGAACCTTGTTTTACCCTATTACTTGTAGTTCTAATTTCTAAAATGGATTCCCTAAGAAAAGCAAGACTAAAAGTACCTGCATGCAGTGGGGTAAAACAAGGACTGAATTCGCCAGCTGGGTGAATCTGAAGTCAGTTGGCAGCCTTAACTGTGTAAGAATGTAACTCTCCTTGAACTACAACTGAAAAAAGTAAAAGCCAAATTCCCCATCAATCATAATATATCTTTCGAGGGAGACTCCCCATTCTCCGCCAGACACACAGCTTCAGAAGGATAAAATCCCACCAGCAGCTTTGGAGGGGTATGTTCAAGAAGTAAATCAGTGGTATTCCTTGGTCTGCTGCCACCCAGGGCGGATTGCCACTGCATAACTCTCCTCCCCCCCCCCCCCCCCCCCGTGCCTTCTTCTTACCTGCTGGGGTGCAGGGAGCAGCCATGTGGTTGTCGGCTATGCTGGTTCCCTGCTCCTTCTGCCCTGGAACAGGAAGTAACAGCAGAGGACGCAGGGAACCAGTGGAGCCGTCAGCTGTGCGGCTGCTCCCTGCACCCATCCTGCAGCATGCACCCGGGGCGGACTGCCCCCACTGCCCTGCCCTTGGTACGCCTCTTAAGTAAACCTTATTTGTGCTGTTTTACCCCTCTGACTCAAAGGTGCTCACATGAATGCTTCTTGTATACTTTCTAAAAGTCCTGGCTGCCAGGAGAGGAGATCTTTAGCTGATGGCCGTTGGGGGTCCCTGCAGCTGCAGCTCAAGTGCTTATACTTTTGGAGATGAGGACTGGGAGGAGGCAGAGAACCGTGGTGGTGGTGGTGGGGGGGGGGGGGGGGTGACAAAATGTTGTGCCCAGCCACTTTTTGGATTAGGTTCACCCAAAATAAGCTGTCTGGCTATGCCACTGATAAACACTAGTATCCAATAAGGAAGCTAGGGTGCCCAAGCGTCCATATAGAACAGGCTCCCAGCCCACATAACTTGGGTGCCTAAATGGACATAAGAATAGCCATACTGGGTCAAGTCAATGGTCCATTCAGCCCAGTATCCTGTTCCAACAGTGACCTATCGAAGCCACAATTACCTGGCAGAAACCCAATTAGTAGCACAGTTCCATGCTACCAATCCCAGGGCTTCCCCATGCTATCTCAATAGCAGACTATGGACTTTTCCTCCAGGAACTTGTTCAAACCTTTTAAAATCCAGATACGTTAACCACTGTTACCACATCCTCCGGCAATGAGTTCCAGAGCTTCACTATTTTCCCTGCCTCTGCTTGGATGCTGAAGGAACGGGGACCGCTGTAGCCAATCGAGTTCAAGCAGAGACAGGAAAAATACTTAAAAAAAAAATACTTTCTTAACTTGTACTTTGTTACTAAGTACAAAAGTACCGCTTATTTGTAATGAATCACAAGTAAAAAGTATAGCATAAAATGTAACTCGTTACAAGTAAAAGTAATGAGACTGCTGTTTGAAGTCTCAGTGGTCATTTTGAATATGTGGTGGTATCACGGAGAGCAGTGGTATGCTGTAAAAAAAAGGGGAGGCCAGGGCCAGCCAGCCAGCCAAGCTCATCCAGTGAGGGGGAGGGCCTGGGGCCTGTAAAAATGATGGATGAAGCATGGGCGGGGGGGAGGGGGGGGCGGCTGTAAAAAAGGTGGATGGAGTGTGGGTGCAGGTAGGAGAGGTGAAACATTCTGAGAGCCGGCCATGACAGGATACCTTGGGAAAGGGAGGGAATGTCAGATGCTACAGGGAGGGAGGGAAGTAAGGAAGGAAGGATGGAAGGAGAGAGAGGGGCCCATTTTGAGCATCCCACAGTTTTGCCAATGTGCACAGTTTCTGTTTCTTTGGTTTTGCACTGTATGCAGAGTATGGCTTCCTGGGGTTCAGTTTAATTTTTGTCTACATAGTTCTATTTTTAGTTTATGGTTACTTATTCTCAGTGTGTTTCTTCTAGCAAAAAAAGGTGCCAGTACTCAAATGTCAGGCCACCCTTCAGGGATGAGGTGATCACTGAGGGACTCACCCCACAATAGCCAGGACCCCTGCAAGCAGTCACAGAATCTATGACAAAGCATAATCGGTGTGTAGAATCTGAGCTCTTTCATTAAAACTTGTGGACCATGGGCAAATTTCAGCACACAATGGAAAAGGTGCCGGTACTCAGTACCCCCAAGTACCCCCTCAGAAAAAGCCCTGCTTATTCTGTACTTCATGAGGGGCTACCTCTGTTCATGTGTGAAAAAGGCCGCATATTCTGTTAGCATCATGAGTCTCTGTAGGACTGATCTGTACTAATTCAGGGCTCCTTTTACAAAGCAGCGGTACTGATTCCCATGCAGAAAATGCAACAAAGCCCATTCAGTTTCTAGGGGCTTCGTTGCACTTACTGCGGCTTTGTAAAAGGAGCTCTCAGCTTGTTTTGTTTTCCAGTAGGTGTATTAATGTTCTTCTGCCTACTGCAATGTTCAGGGTTTTTTTTTCTAGGAAGGACATTGTGTAACCCCCCGAAAGTTAGCTTGTAAACGTACTAGATTCTGTGGTCCAATTTGTTAAGAATACTTTTTACTTTGTAGTAAAAAAGTAGTTTTAAGAGTTGTACTTTATTACTTTTACTTAAGTTTTTTTTATAAGACTTTATACTTTTACTTCACTACTTTTCAAGCCAGTATCAAACCCATCTCTGCAACTACATCAGAAGGAAAATGATCAGATTAATTTCTGTTGTCCACTTATCTGATCTTTCTGATTATTTCTCTTGATTTCTTTCTTGATTTAGTTCTGCTCTCAGGACATTTAGAAACTGTTGGTTTCAAATGAAAAAGGAGACAGAGCTGTTTTACATGGAAATGCCATCTGTAATATTAAAAGTGGAATCTTTCATGGTCTTATCTTGCTTGAGTCATATTAATCACAACAAAAGACACAACATGATTAAGGTTTTCTTTAACATGGGCTGAATGAGATGAATCCTTTGAATAGAAATGGACTTTAGAGACTTGGACTTTAGAAAAGAACTACAGTAATGATCTAATTATATTACTTTGGTGGATCTGATGTTTCAAGCACTGACGGCAATAATTTTACTTTCTATTGCAGAGATATTCCAAGAACTATCTAAATTACACAAAAAAGGGGATCATTATCTGAAATATGGTAATAAAAAAGCATTTGAAGGACTTTGTGCTGGAAGGAAATTAAATGACCCTAATGCTATCTACTAGGAAAAGTATTTTAATTTGAATAAAGAGACTTATCTGATAAGATCCTGTGAAATTCAAACTCTGGGCATATGTCTTGACTTTTTTTGGGTTTGTTCTCTGCTCGACTTTTACCAGACTAGGGGGTAGATGCACTAAAACAATCGTTAAAGCCCTTCCCTTACCGATTCCTTAGCGAATCGGTAAGCAATGGGAATGTATCAAGGAAATCCCATGCAAATGAGCTGGTCGCTGCTAGCTCATTTGCATGGGATTTCCTTCCAAGCCAGTCTGCCAGCTGAGCATGCGCAGAGCAGCCAAACGTTATGCTTGCTGCTCTGCGCATGCCAAGGATGTCCTTTATGGATGTCCTTCACTCAAAAAAACAAGTCGTCCCCATATTCGGGAGGGAGATCAAAGGGGGAGGGAGATCAAAGGGCAGCAGTAGCAGCTCATTGCAACAAGATACACCAAATCAATGCCATCCACAAGAAAAATCCAGGCAGGTGAAGACAGGATGGTGCGGGGAAAATGTTACATCTCGCTGCTTGCCGGCTGAGCCTGCAGCAGCAGCAGCAGCTACGAGGAGGCTCCCGATGCTGCTGACAGCTATCGGCGGGCCGCCTTGCTCATTTCTGTTTGCCCCGGGGTGTTAGCAGCACATCTGATGCCCCTCCTCCAGGTCTCTCTCAGCCAATCACAGCGCGTTTAGCTGTCACTGGTGTCAGCTAAACGGGCTGTGATTGGCTGAGAGAGACCTGGAGGCAGTGGCGTTCCGAGGGGCGCTGACACGGGGCGGATCGCCGATGCGCCCCGCCCCCCGGGTGCAGCACCCCCCCGTGCATCGTGACCCCGTCCTGGTGAAGGGACACCCCCCACCCCGGCAAAAGAACCCCCCGGGTGCATGCCGCTGGGGGGGTGCTGCGGGCCGGTCAGCGTCGTTCGTTTCCATGCATGGAAATGAACGACGCTGACCGGTGCGCGGCACCCCCCCAGCGGCGTGCACCCGGGGCGGACCGCCCCCACTGCCCCCCCTTGGTACGCCACTGCCTGGAGGAGGGGAATAATTGAAAGAGATGTCCAAATAGTTTTTTGATTTGGATGTCCTTGCACGTCCCGATTCCGGCGGTGGTCATTACAAGTACTCATCACAAAAAAATCTGGGGGAAAAACGTCCAAATGCTTGTCAGGGACGTCCTTTTTTGGTTTTAGTGAAGGACGTCCATGTTAGGCACTTTAGAATGATGGCCCTGACGAGCACTTGGATGTGGCTAGGCAAAGGTTTCCGGCTGGTTGCTTTCCAGTGCACCTTGAAATGTACGCTTTGCGGCTGCACAGTACAAACTGCCGTTTATCCCTACTTTAGGGTTACTCGTGTCTAGCGAAGCTTTTGAATGTCGAGTTTTTAAAGGAAGATTTAAAACTGATAGAACGAGAGTAAAAAGAAGTATGACAACCTTTTTTGTTGTTGTTGTTTTGAGTGAAGGATGTCCATAAAGGGCGTCCCTGACGAGCACTTGGACGTTTTTTTCCCGATTTTTTTTTTGTTAAATGTACAGAAGTTTTTACAAGGCGAATAAATCCCGCTCAGCCCCAACGAGAGGTGCAGACCTCCCGTTAGATTTTCCATTGTTAGGCAATCGGAAAACGGTAGTGCATCTCATTACAATACGATTTATACACATTATAATACTAATTTTCTCATCTGCATTCCATTTTCGTTAGCTGCTACCGTGATAGGACAATGCCCTTTTATGCATGTCCTGGTTTACTACTTGCACGTTAAACTAGCTAGAACCAGTTTAAAACCCACGTTAATGGCTCGTTAAGTTTAGTGCATCTGGCCCTAGAAGGCATGCATTGTTTATCTACAAAGGTCTTTATCAAGACCACTTTTATCTGATTTAAAAGTGCCACATATTTGAAATCCTGAAGTAACTCTCACAAAAAAGAAAGACTCCTGAGACAGGCCTTGTGGCTGAAACACAGCGTTGGGTCGAGTCTTTTATCAATAAACGTTTACAACTCAAGATTGTCTCTTTTGCCGCTGGAATCCATGGTCCATCACCCACTATTTCCGTTTGTGTATCCTCGTGGGATCATACAGTTCTCCGCTCCCGCGGATTTCTGTTTTGACTTTTTTGTGGGCCAGTGCAGGGCTCAGATGGTAAGTGCTGCACCTTAGTCCATGACTAGATTTCTCTCCAGGTCAGCTGGGGCTGAAGATGCTATGCAAGCAGTATTCACAATCTTGGGGGGGGGGGGGGGGGGGGAGAGACTGCACTTGCTCTAGTTGGCAGTGATATTTAGACAATCAAAGTTAAGGCCTATGATTGCAAGGCTCCAAAGCAAGCTGGCACATATGGCCCTTGGACCAGGATGGTCACTGCAATTGCTTAACTGAGTATGCTTGGGGAGGGGGAAGGGGAATACAAAATAGAAGAAAAATCAGCAGGTAGTGAAAATGAAAGCTCGTGACACCAGATTTCAACCTGGGCCTGATTCCTCAGGAGAGAAATGGAATAGGAGCGAACTACAGACCCCAGCAATTTCTTCCTGCTTCTTTGTGCATCCAGCTCAATTGGACCAAGGACTGGGGTCTGTAGTTCTATCCTGTTCCCTTTCTTTCCTAATGAATCAGACCCAGGTTGGAATCTGGTGTCTTGAGCTTTCATTTTCACTACCTGCTGATTTTTCTTCTATTTTGTATCTGGCATCATAAGACTTTATCCATAACTAAGAAGGTGCTTTTTTCTCCTATGTTTATATTCCTTTCCAGTATACTAAAGGGCAATCATTGCAGTGGAAATCCTTGACCTGGGGCCATGCATCAGGAATCCTTCCAGAATTCTTCAATGAGTCAGTGGCATTTCTAAGCAAAACGCTGACTCTGGATGGTCTCTGGCACTGCATTAGCCAGAACCCTGAGGCTGGGTTTGCTGTGATTGAGATTTTGTCTTTCTATGACCCCTGACGCAGGCGCTGTGTGCCGAAACGTGGCCCATGTCTGGTCCAGGAATTAAAGATTTGTCCTACTTCGAAGGCTCTTGGTGCTTTTCTTTGTTGTTTACGCACTTGTTCTTTGACCTTCTCCGTGTTGCTGTCAGAAAGTAATGTGGGCATACAACTTGTGGTAACTGGTGGCCAGCTTAACCAGTTAAAGTGAACAGCATAGCTTTCCGATTCAGCCCCTTTTTGCCAGCAACCACTTTGAATATTGACCCCTGAGAGTTTATGGCAGTGATTCCCAAACTCGGGTTGCATCCCAAAATGGGGTTGCAAGAACTTCATTTGGGGTTGTGACAGTGCCCCCCCCCCCAATAAAAAGCTAACCTAGGAGAGTGCTATAACAACCTATATAGGCTCAGTGGGAGGAAAGGCCTGTTGTGGCATTGTTGACCAGTTGCAGATGATGGCATGGAGATAGGGTAGGGCTGTGGTCATGGAATGTTTCTTTGTAAAATGGGGCTGCAGGTGAATAAAGTTTTGGGGTTACCAATTTACGGGCCTTTGTTTGATAGCAGTTTTTCTTTTACATTGAGACAAAATGAAAGAAAAATGTTTAAATACGGCCCATAGAATGAAACCTAACATTTACATAGCTGAGTTGTTAATTACAGATATACCATGTCTGATATTGTTTGATGTGACATGGTTATAAATTTGGAAACAAGACAAATGCAGCTTGGTTATCTGCCCACCCTGGGCTGGATTAAGAGTAGCTCATAGCAGCTGGCAAATTGGATTTGGTTGTCAGTGCAGTCACTGTGCTCTGTCCTTCTGGAGCACTAATTCATTAGAAATTTGAGAGCAGGGAACATTGCAAGAGAGGAATCACTTCTCAGAGCTCCTCCTTGAACAAACCCATTGTTGATAAAAACGTTAGGATTGTTTCTTGAATCAAAAATAAATCTCTGAAGAAGCACACCCCAGGCTCTTGTGCTGATGCCAGGTTGTTTAGCATATCAAATATTAACTCAGTTCTTCTTCCATAAATCTTTGCTTCCCTTGATCTTGCACCTTGATATACTGCCTGTAATGAATGCAAAGAGCAAGACCAGCCAGCCTCGCCAGCTTCTATCTCTGAGTGTTAATAAAAGTTAGGAGTAAGAATCAGCACAAATTCTCTTTAGACATCATAAAGTATTAAAGGAATTTGTCTGTCTTAGACCTTTCCCCCTGCAGCTATGGAATGTAACTTTGATATTTAAAGGGAGAATGAGATTTTTTTTTTTTTTAGTTATAAATGTGCTCCAGGATAGACGCAAAGCTTTGGTGTTTCAGGTCCTGACTTCTCACTGCATTACTTGCCTCTCATTTGCATTCTTTCTCACGTGTTGAACTTGGGTCTTCTGTCCACCTTAGGGGTAACTTGCAAAAGCTTGAAGCACACGCGTGTTTACCCGCTGAAAAACAGCTTTTGAAAATTGCTCCTGGCCCTGTAAACTTGTACAATCATGATCACCCTACAGCTATTTCTATAAAAACAGATAATTGACTATTTTTTTTATATTAAACTTTGTTTTACAGATGAAACTAGGTGCTGATGTTTCTTTGAGTCCTGGCTGTCAGGAGTTTGACTGCAGTTGCTTTTTTGCTACCCCTTGGAAGCTGCTGCCTTAGGCAATTGCCTAGTCTTACCTAATGGTTGAGCCAGCACTGGGTGGTTGTGATGATCAATGTAAGTCAGCTCAGCTTTCACTGTACAGCGCTGCGTAACCCTAGTAGCACTCTAGAAATGTTAAGTAGTAGTAGTAGTAGTAGTAAAGCGATGTCCTTACCTCCCTATGACTTCTGCAGTTGTTAGATTCACTTTTGCAGTTGTTTGTTTCTGGGCTGTGGAACATCTCTTTGCCTGAGAGGGCCAAACAAGTCAAACTCTGACCCTGTGCCTCAACTTCTCTGGTTGCTGTTGCTGTCTGGGGTACAAGAATAGGCAGGGCCATGGCCTCTGTGGCTTACCCCATCCTATGCCAATGGTTAGAACCTTTCTTTACGATCTGGACTTCCCTAGCAGCTGTTGTTGGAGAAGCCGTTTGTTGCTTTAGTATTTTTTGTTTTGACTTTTGCTGCATGAAGAGCTGAAGCGCCAGTCACTTTAACTGGAACACACAGTTTTGTGTGAGGATTTTCTCTGTGTACTTACATTGATGTAACTGATTACATGGAGAATTAAGGACCTTTGATGCAGGCATATGCAGAAACATTGTGTGACTCCAATGATTATCCATTGTTCCACCTAGACCTTCTCTGGAGTCTTCTTTCTTCTGATATTTTCCAAATGAAAAATGAGACCATGTGCCATCTTAGCATTAATTCAGATTTGGGTACCTGAAAAAGCAGCTCTGATTACATCTAGATTGGTTAAGGAATGGGGAGAGGGAGGATCATGGGATCCTATTATGGATGATAGAATAATGTGATGGCTGTTCCCTCCAGCACCCATATCTGACTGAAATCACAAAGATCCATTCATGAGCCAACCCCCAAAATTGTCCCATTAGAAGGCGAAGATAAGTTGAGGAAAGTCTGAGTGGCCCTAATCCAGTATTTGAATGCATTTGGCAGAATGTCCTAAGAAAGGGAATGACCTCATAAAGAGAGGAATCCATGACAGGTATAACAGTAAAAACGTACATATAAGAACTCAATTACTGGTATATTTAAAACTATAGGAGATATTGGGGATATTAAAAAAGGCATTTTGCAGGTGAAAATGGACACGTGTGGATGGAGAAAAGAGATTTGACTCTACAGGCCTCGGACAGTAAAATAATTTAAGTGGAAAAATTGGTACAGGGAATCATGGAACGACAATAACCCCCTAATTCTATAAAATTGGATGTCCAACTTTATGCTTAGCCTACAAAGCTGGGCACCCAATTTATTAGAATATGGTCAGTTGCACATGCAACTTAATTTCATATTTAGCTATTAATTGGCATTAACAGCTAATTGACTCAAATGTGTGTTAATTGGCACCAATTGACTGTTGCACGTACAACTGACCTAAGTCACTGTTCTAGAAGCTGCGCATGCACTGTCTATCATGTGCAAGTTCTAGGGGCATGTGGCATAGGAGGGGCATGCACGCAGGTTATAGAATACTAGCAGTCATGCACATAACTGTGAAAAGTTAGGCGTTAACACGTATACCCTTTGACATGGTATAAGTGCTCATGCCTAAGGTTAGGTGTGAATGTGCAAGTTAGTATTGTATAACGGAAAACCTCATAGAACTGCAATTATATAATTTGTGCTGAGCGGGCATCATCCTGGCGCCTAAGGTGCCGTTTATTGAATTTAGCCTTAAAAAAATAATCAGAGTTCGAGAGAACACTGTTTTGGAAGAAAACAAAATATATACACAGTACAATCTTGATTATCTGACTATCTGACTATCCGGCATATCAGACCACCCCCCCCCCCCCCCGGACATCGATGTCATCATCGTCTCTCTCCATTTTTTAGGGTAGCACATTAAACGAAACCCCAAGAAGCCATACTCTGCGTACAGTGCAAAACCAAAGAAACAGAAACGGTGCACATTGGCAAAGTTTCGCACCTGAGACCCGGGACCCTGCTTTTACAGCAAAACAGCACTGTTGTGACCTGAGACCCTGATTTTACAGCCTTTGTTTATGCATTGTTTGAGGGGTTACTATTGTTTTCCGTATTATCTGACTTTTCACTTCTTCGACAATAGGTCGGTCCCATTTATGTTGGATAATCGAGACTTTATATATATATAATTTTTCAAGATTTGGTGAGAGCAGGGACGGACATTACAGAGAGAGGTTTTCATAGGTGAAACAATTCCAGAAAGAGATCCTGCTTGGGGTTCAAATTTTATGAAATTTCAAATGTAGCAGACAAAGATTTACGCAAGAAGCCTGAAGAAGGCTGTAAAATGTTGGGATAGGAAGAGAAAGAGTCACCACTGAAGCAGCAGAAAAGAATAACAGCAACACAAGAGAGAGGAAACAATGGTTGAAGAACTGGACTTTGAAATCTATTCTTGTTTGACAGGATCTGATGAAGCAGGAGTGTGGTTTTGAGAAATGGTTAAGGAAAGCAGTAATTCTGTGCCAAATGGGTTAGATATAAGGGTATGAATGGGGAAAGAATGTTCATGGATTTGTATGTAAATCTGTGTATGTCAATATGCAGGATGGGAATGCCAATGAGTAATTAAGGGTCTGAATTGTTCCTCACAGATTTGAAGCAGGTGGGTTTGCAGTTTTATTGGCTCAATGGTGTGGGGCTGCCAGTTCTGGCTCAGTATTTTATGAAAGATGGTATGTATAAAAAATAAAACTTAGGAGGACCAATATGACAACGATAAAAGGTGTCTTTTTTTTTATTTTTTTTTTACTAAGCTGTTGTAGTAAATAGGCTTAGCAAGTCCTAACATGGGACTTTTCCACATGCTAAGCCCATTTCTAGCATGGCCATAAATTCAGCCTTTTCTAATTATATCCTTTTCTGGCCATGTGCTAATGTTACTGTCTTATATTTAGGAGGCTCTAAGGCAGAGATGGGCAACCTTGGACCTCAAGGGCCACAACCCAGTCAGGTTTTCGAGATTTCTCCAATGAATATGCATGAGATCTATTTGCATTGGTCCTCCCTTTCTCCCTTTACTGAGACCTGTAAACATTTGTAGGGGGGTTTCTCCCTTTTTTCTTTTACACTATCTACTATGACATGGGCATATATTAGATGATATGTAATTTTCTATTTTGGGTACACTGGCTCCCGATCCACTACCGTATACAATTCAAGCTTCTCCTATTGACCTTCAAGTGCACTCAATCTGCAGCCCCCCCATTACCTCTCTACCCTCCTCTCCCCGTATGTTCCCACCCGTAACCTCCGCTCTCAGGACAAATCACTCCTATCTGCACCCTTCTCCACCACCGCTAACTCCAGACTCCGACCCTTCTGCCTCGCATCACCTTATGCCTGGAACAGACTTCCCGAGCCCATACGCCCTCCCTGCCCATTTTCAAGTCCTTACTCAAAGCCCATCTCTTCTCCCTTGCTTTTGGCGCCTAACCACCTTCCCCATTCCAGATACATACACTGACTACATAGCTTATTACCTTTAGATTGTAAGCTCTCTTGAGCAGGGACTGTCCTTCCCCTTGTCTAAACTTGTACAGCGCTGCGTAACCCTGGCAGCGCTATAGAAATGCTAAGTAGTAGTAGTAGTACAGTTAGCTGTGTACCCAATGAGACCAGGGTGAATACCCAATCTATATATGAACTTAATAATTTTTTATGTAAATAAAAGGAGCCCTTTCACCAATGTATTGACCCTTTATTAGAAAGGATTGACAAGGTGACTATGAGTTATCTTTCATCAGGTCCTTTTATGGCAATAAATAATGTACAATGTCCTTGTGCTCCCTTGTACTGATTCCATGTCCAAACTAACACAATTAAAAGGCCAAATAATTAAAGTCCCAGATTCAAATTATAGCATCAAAAATATTTTCATAATAGTACAAAACCAGAGTAGCTTATCTGTGCTTGAACCAGCACCAACCAGTGTGATCAGATTCAAATGTATTGTTTAAAAAAGCCTTTTTCCCCCCTCCCTGGAGCATAGCTACCATTGAGCAAGCCTAGCAAAATACCCAGTGCTGCCCAATGGTAAGGGCCACCTGAAGCTGCTCCCACCTCACCTGCAGTTCTAACATTCCTACCTCTCTCCCTCTTCTCCTCCTCCTCCCCCTTTCCCCATGACCGGAGTAGCCCAGTCTGTCATTGCTCCATCCCCCCCATCCCCTGTCTCTCTTGCTTCTCCCTGATACAGTGGCAGGTGGCTGGCAGAGGCAGAGGTAGAGCTGAAAACTATCTTTCTCTGACAGGTGAGGCCTTTCCTCTCTCACATCTTGCCTCTTTAATGTAAATTCCTGTGGGCAGAACGCAGCCAGCTGGAGACCTGGCCACTTTTTGCAGCACCAGGGAGAAACCAGAGAGATTGGGGGTGGGGGGTGGAATGGAGGGCAGCTGGGCAGGAAAGATGTGGAGAGAGAGTGAGCATAGGGGAATGGGAAGAGAGGGAGTGTAATGCTGGACCTTGATGGGGGGGGGGGGGGGAGGGCAGATGGAACAGTAATAGAGAGACCTGGACCAAATGGGACATGGAAGAGAGGGGGCAGATGCCGTGCAGGGGTTGGGGTGGGGAGTGGAGAATAGATGGAAGAGAGAGAGAGAGAGAGAGAGAGAGATCTGGACCAAAGGGGGAGGGAGGGGCAGATGCTGGACTTGGGGGAGGGAGGAGAGAGAGAGAGAGAGAGAGAGAGAGAGAGAGAGAGACTGGATCAGGGAAGAGAGGGGTAGAGATGCTGGACCAAGAGGGAGGTGGGGAGAGATGCCACATCACAGAGGGTAGGGGGTGCAGGAGGAAGGGAAGAGAGAGGAGAGAAGCAGGGACATAGAAGAGATGCTTGCCGTGGAGGAAGCATAGGGACAGGGACACAGAGGGGCAATACTGGTCACAAGGGAATAGAGGAGAGATGCTGAACATGGGGGGGGGGGGGGGGGGGGAGGAGGATAGGAACAGGGACACACAGGAAAGATGGATGGTAGACATAGAGACCCTGGAGAAAGTTAAGAAAAGAAAGC
Organism: Microcaecilia unicolor; assembly: GCF_901765095.1. Classification (NCBI taxonomy): domain Eukaryota; kingdom Metazoa; phylum Chordata; class Amphibia; order Gymnophiona; family Siphonopidae; genus Microcaecilia; species Microcaecilia unicolor. The sequence goes on from NC_044040.1 coordinate 50,147,865, forward strand.
AGAAAGAGACAATAGGACCAAAGTGTTGCTCAGACAACAAAGGTAGAAAAAAGTATTTTTTTCTTAATTTATTAACTGTTGTATGCCAGCTTTGAGAAATGTGCATTCTCCCCACCCCCGTCCCCGCCATTTAGGGAGCAATAGTGTTATGGGGGGTAGGAGACCCAACTCAGTTTTTCTGCCCAGGGCCTTAAACGCTCAACAACGTGGGTTTTATTGCCAAAACTTCTTTAGGGCTCTTTTCATTTGCACATAAATGTCTTAAGTTCATATATGGCTTGGTTATTCACATTGGTCTTATTGGGTATACAGTTTTGCAATTGTCTAGTGTAAGGGACATTTTGCTTTATGGTTTGTTACAACTTGAACAGAGGTAGATAGTCCACCTCACAATGCTGCCTCCATTTGGACTGAATGAAAAATTGGATAGGTCTGTCTTCTGTATAGGATCATGAGACAACTGCAAAGGTTTCCATCAGGCATAGACATGGTTTAAAAATATGATCTTGGAAGCCCAGAGCAGACGTATTCTATACATTAAAAAAGACAGAAGGAAGGCCAAATGAGAGCTAGCGTTTTTTTTAAAGTGAGGAAATGTTATTGTAGCCAAAAAGAACATCTTTCAAAAAATGGAAAAAATGACTCAAATGAAGAAAACAGAAAACAACATAAGTTCTGGCAAGTTAGATGCAAATCATTGATAAGGTTGTTTACTAAGAACTATAATTAAATTGATTTACAGCCCAAAGAGTAAATTTAGCTGTTGCAGTTTACAATCTGTGCCTAGAGATTCAACAGTTAGATTTTAAGTATTATGATGATTTACATGTTTATATAATTTTAATGTTATTGTGATGTTGGTTTTAGCCAGCCTTAATGCAATAGTGTAAAAAGTGGTATATAATGTTAATAAATCAAATCAAGGCAAAAAAGAGAAATTGAAAAGAAGCTTGCCATAGAGGCAAAAACTCATAATACAAAATGTTTTCAGGCACATTGAAAACATGAAGTCTATGAGTGAGTGAGTTTTACCATGAACTGAGAGTAAAAGGGATACTTGGGAAGAATTAGGCAAATCCTGAAAGACGAACCCCTCCTTTTGCACAGTACAGTACAGTAATGCTGACATAGCCCATTCACTATGAATGGGCTGTGTTGGCATTACCGCACTGGCAGCCGCTAGCACGGCTTTGTAAAAGGGTGTGTAAGGCCCAGCGGCATAGCGAGGCCGGCTGACACCCAGGGCAGGTCGCCTCTGCGCACCCCCCGGTGCAGCACGGTGCACCCCCCCCTCGGCGCGCACAACCCCCCCGGAGTGCATCTTTACCACTGGCGCTCCGCCCCACCGAGTGCACGTCGTCTCTGGGAGCTGTGTTGGCTCCGTTGGTTCCCTGCTTTCTCTGACCCGGAACAGGAAGTAACCTGTTCCGGGGCAAAGAGAGCAGGTAACCAGTGGCGCCGACACCCCCCCAGCACGTGCACCCGGGGCAGACCGCCCCACTGCCCCACCCTTCCGACGCCACTGGTAAGGCCCTTATTTTAGAAGCTCGATTTGATAAAGCCAGGGTATGGACATCTAAAACTACAGTATGTTCTTATGGCAAGGCAGCATGATCTGAGTGACTTTTGGTAGGTCTAGGGAGGGGCTAAAATATGGATATCCAACTCTGATTTCAGAAGGGGAAGGGACATCTATGTTCAAAAGGATGGGCGTTGTTATTTAGACCTGGTACTTGGCATATCCAGGTAACAGAAAGATGCTCTGATTGAGCAGCTGTTCATTGAAGGGATTAAGGTAAGTCAGCTCCTTAAGTCCCCAGGGGTTGTTGTTCCCCTCCTACCTCTAAATGTGAAATGAGAAAGGGATACTGGGCTCTATGACAACTTAAGGAACTATGGATGTTCATGGTCCTAAAATCTTTTTAAAAATTAACTTATGATTTCCATGCAGAGTTGATAAGTAGTTTATTGCAGTGGCCTGAGAACCAGGGAACTGGGGTTCAAATTACAGTTTTGTTCTTTGTGATTTTTTTAAAATTGTGAGCCCTCCAGGGACATAAAAATACCTACTATACTTGAATGTACTGTGGTATACATTATTGTACAGTTGGTATTATTCTATCCCAGGAGGGCTCACCGCCTTGAGTGAATTCCTTAAAAAAGGCGGTAAATAAATCCAAATAAATAAAATAAATTTAAAAGAGAGAAATCATAAACAACTGGGTCCCTTGGTTCTTAGCCCACTGCTCTAATGTTTAGGCTACTCCTCCGCTCTGCATGTATGCCTATGTGACCATTTTATAACATGGAAGGTCCTCTGCTGCCATAAAGAAATCCATGTCTCTTGTTTTGCCCCATTCAAAATTTGGACGTTTCAGTTTGTAAAATGGATGCTCATGCTGGAGGTCCATTTCTCATGTATTTTAGAACAGGCTGTATGTTGGTAGATTCTATTCTAAAATACATGAGAAATGGACGCCCAGTTGTGACATACAGACTTGGACGTCCTTTCTAAAATGCCGCTCTAAATGAATTCTTTGCTTCAGTCTTTACTGAGGAAGATATTAGAGAGCTACCCATGCCAGAAATGGTATTTAATGGTGACAATTTGGAGGAAAGGAAACAATGAATCTGGAATATGTAATAGAGCAAATAAAAAAACTAATCTAACAAATTACCTGGACTAGTAGTATACATCCCAGATTACTGAAAGAACTAAAAAATGAAATTGTGGATCTATTAGTCAGTGGCGTAGGAAGGGGGGGAGGGGCGGTCTGCCCCGGGTGCACGCGCTCGGGGGGTGCCGGCCCCGCTGGTACCCTGCTCTCTCTGTCCCGGAACAGGTTACTTCCTGTTCCGGGGCTGACGCAGCTCCGAGTGACGTGCACTCGTGGCGGATCGGCCCTCCCGCAGGTAAGAATGCGGTCTGGGGGGGGGGTGCACCGCAGAGGGGGGGGATCACGCCATGCTGCACCCGGGGGGGGGGGTGCACAGCGGCGACCCGCCCCGGGTGCCATTAGCCCTCGCTACGGCACTGCTATTAGTAATCTGTAACCTATCATTAAAATCAGCAGCAGCACCTGTAGATTGGAGGGTAGCCAACATAATGTCAGTTTTTAGAAAGAGATCTGGGGTTATTGGGGAAACTACAGACTGGTGAGCCTGAGGTCAGTGCTGGGCAAAATCATAAAGAATAAAATTACTGAATGCATAGATGGTCATGGTTTGATGGAACAAAGCTGACATGGATTTAGTCAAAAGAAGTCGTGCCTCACCAATCTGGTACATATTTTTGAAGGCAGGAACAATTATGTGGATAAAGGTGATCCTGTTGATATGGAGGCAGAGTTTAGAAAGGATGTGTAGAGAAGAATTCAAATGTCCAACTTGGGATGTGTGGAATTCTCATACTATTTTACAAGATCCTCTGCCAAATATAACACCTCTTGTAAAATAGGAGCAGAGCTGCTTATCTAAGTCCAGAGGAAATAGCAATTTTAGAAGGCTGGACATGGAGAAAAAGTACTTCCCCTCCCCATCACCCACACGTAGACATGGGAACAGCTTTCTAAAATTGCTGCTCCCTGATCCCAGCATTGGTGGCCCCCTCCATCACATCTCCATTCTGATGCAGCTTCCCCATCCATCCCGCATCATACCAAAGACCTCAGAGCACATCCACCCCTGACATGACACCTGAGACCCCCACACATCCAAAACCTCACAACAAACCTGACTCCCCAACAAGACCACCCTGAAGTCCCCACATGTGGGCACAATCCCAACATGTGGCTGCCTCCCCCCACACTCATCTGTGAGACCCAAGGCCCTATAAAATAGCCATTGAGTCACTAGCCCTCCAAAGCCAACTCTCTCAACCCAATCCCCAGGCTTACTAGGGGTCTCTGGTATCTCTTGATTTAGAAGTGATGCCCACTCACTCCTGCCTCATGGCTGCTGAGTCTCAAAAATAGCCACTGAGTTCCCTAGTGGTAATATTGCAGTATTTCTACTAGAGGTAATGTTTCTTTAGATGGACATTTTTAAAAATAAAAATAAAACAAATAAGGGCCATAGTGTATCTGGATTTTCAAAACATATTCAACAAAGTCCCTCTCATAGAGTCTCCTGAAGAAAATAGAAAACCATGGGATAGGACGCAATATCCTACTGTGGATTGGGAACTGGTTTAAATAGCCAAATCAAAATTGTTAAATCACATGCAGACTGGGAGACTAGGCGGTCAAACGACAGATGGAGTGCAATGGATACACATGAATCAATTATGCTTTCAAAAAGTACAAAGACTAGGGTATGCACCATGAAGTTACTAAATAGTATTTTTAAACCAAGTAGAGTAAATATTTTTTCACTCAACTCATAGTTAAGCTCTGAAATTCATTGTTGGAGGATGTGGTAAAAGCAGTTAGCAGAGGTGGGATTAAAAAAAGATTTGAAAAAGTATAATAACTGTTATTAAGGTAGAACTGTGGAAAACCAATGCTTAGCCTTGGGGATTAGCCACACAGAATCTCACTATTTTTTGGTACTTGTGACTGGGGTCAGTGTTAATGAGATGCAAACAGGGTAGTTGCCGTTGGCCTCCATGCTAGAATGGGTCCCAAGCCTGCTCAACACTGAAGGTAGCTTGCTGGCAGTTATTGGGGCTCCCTTACAAATTTCTGCCCTGGGCCCCAGCATGGCTAACTCTGGCTCTGCTTATGAATTGGATTGGGCACTGGAAAACAAGATACTGGGGTTGATGGATGCGATTTTAAGTCCCTTCATTTTGTCCCTATGGTTTTTCCAGTCTGTATGGAAGACCTTTTCAGATATTACAGCATGTTGTTTGATTTGCACTTTTGAAATTCTGTCTCTGCTTTTCTCTGAATGGTTTGCTAGTTGATTTCAGAACATTTCAAACAGCCTTTTCTGTTTTTCTCCAATCTGAGATGATCTATGTACACAGTATCTGTCTAGATCAGGGGTTCTCAACCCCATCCTCGGCACACACCTAGCCAGTCAGGTTTTCAGAATATCTACAATGAATAGGAGTGGCCTAGTGGTTAGCAGCAGATAGCCAAGACCTGTCGCTTCTTCCTCTATAACATTAGCAAAATTCGCCCTTTCCTCTCTGAGCACACCACACAAACTCTCGTCCACTCTCTCATTACCTCTCGCCTTGACTACTGCAACCTACTCCTCACTGGCCTCCCACTTAGCCATCTATCCCCCCTTCAGTCTGTTCAGAACTCGGCTGCAAGTCTTATCTTCCGCCTGGACCGATATACTCATATCACCCCTCTCCTCAAGTCACTTCATTGGCTTCCGATCAGGTACCACATACAGTTCAAGCTTCTCCTACTAACCTACAAATGCACTCGATCTGCAGCCCCTCCTTACCTCTCTACCCTCATCTCCCCTTACGTTCCTACCCGTAACCTCCGCTCTCAAGACAAATCCCTCCTCTCAGTACCCTTCTCCATCACCGCCAACTCCAGGCTCCGCCCTTTCTGCCTCGCCTCACCCCATGCTTGGAATAAACTCCCTGAGCCCATACGCCAGGCCCCCTCCCTGTACATCTTCAAATCCTTGCTCAAAGCCCACCTCTTCAATGTCACCTTCGGCACCTAACCACTACACCTCTATTCAGGAAATCTTGACTGCCCCAACTTGACATTTCGTCCTTTAGATTGTAAGCTCCTTCGAGCAGGGACTGTCTTTCTTTGTTAAACTGTACAGCGCTGCGTAAACCTAGTAGCGCTCTAGAAATGTTAAGCAGTAGTAGTAGTAGCGTGGTGAACTTTGGTCCTGGGGGACTGGGTTCGATTCCCACTGCAGGCGCAGGCAGCTCCTTGTGACTCTGGGCAAGTCACTTAACCCTCCATTGCCCCAGGTACAAATAAGTACCTGTATATAATATGTAAGCTGCATTGAACCTGCTATGAGTGGGAAAGCGCGGGGTACAAATGTAACAAAAATAAAAAAATTAAAATATGCATGAGATAGATATGCATGCACTTTCTCTAGTCTATGCAAATCTATGTCATGCATATTCATTATGGGTATCCTGAAAACCTGACTGGCTAGGTGTGTCCCGAGGACTTGATTGAGAATCCCTGGTCTAGATCTTGGTGTTCTCAGGCTGAAAATAATAAATACTTTTGGCACATTTTGGAGACTGTTGTCTGGCAAATTTTGGATGAACAATAGCAGTAATAACAGATTTGTTTGCAGGATGTAAGGCTTTTGTGGTTGCCAAATCCTTAGGTTTTTCAAATACTTTCTCCCAAAGCAGGTAATTATATGCTGAAGAGAGCCTTTGTTGGATTTTAGTATAGGGTATTGTTTTCACATTTTCATCATACTTTGTGGGTTTTTGGCTAAGAAGAGAACATTTTTTTTTATACAGGAAGATTTTTGAAATAAAATATTTTGAATACGTTAGGGCGAGTACATGCAGTAGAGTTTTACAGTATGATAAGTCTGTTGCACTAAAGGTCTATAAGATTGTATAACATTTTTGTCTGATATCTTATCAATGTCTATCAGCTGCTACTATATGTTTTTGACTGTTTGCTTTTTTTACGGTTTCATGTTTTGTGAGTGGGAGTCTGTTTCTGTTTGACTTATGAGTTTTTCGTTTACACAGTAAAACCAGGCTGTACAAACCACACTGGAATTTAACCAGAACACTAGAATTAACATTCCTAAACTGTGAATAAGCATCATGGGATCTATTACAAATGTACACCCAGAGCTGAAGCGGCCACTCCATAATGGCTCAGATGGATATGTGTCCTCCAGTGAATCATCAATGCTGCTTTCTAGACCAGGGTTTCTCAATCCATTCCTTAGGACACACTTAGCCAGCCAGGTTTTCAGGATACCCACAATGAATATACATGAGATAGATTTGCATTCACTGCTTCCATTCTATGCAAACGCTTTAAAATCTGATTTGTTTCATGTGTATGTTGTTATATATTGGTCATAAATAACGAAAACGGTGGTTGCAAACTTTTGGCCATTGCTGTATGTTTGCACTTGGCACCTAATAGTAGAAATGCAGAAGTAGTCAAAACATGCAGTATCCAGGATAAAAATAGAAAGGGGGAAGGGAAATGGGACTTGATATACTGCCGTTCTGAGGTTTTTGCAGCTACATTCAAGGTGGTTTACAAATATTCAGGTACTTATTTTGTAACCAGGGGCAATGGAGGGTTAAGTGACTTGGGCCAGAGTCACAAGGAGCTGCAGTGGGAATTGAACTCAGTTCCCCAGGATGAAATTCCACTGCACTAACCACTAGGCTACTCCTCCACTCGAAGTGACTATAGGGGCTCATTTTCAAAGCACTTAGACTTACTAAGTTCCATAGGTTACTATGTAACTTTTTAAGTCGAAGCGCTTTGAAAATGTGCCTCATATGTACAAAGCAGCTTCTTGTACATGTCTGGACTTGACTTTTCCAGACATCTTTGATCAGAATTCTAGAGAGAAGTTATAATTTGATCCTTACAGACATTTTGTTTATTGGCACAATACAATGGGCTTGGTTTGAATAAAAGCTCTGTAAACTGAGCATCACTAAGGGGTCTGTTAACTAAAGTGCGGTTTTTGCATTTTCTGAGCTTTATATCAAAAACTAACATGCTGATATATGTGTCTGCTTGATGCAAAGAGCTCCTAGCTCTCAGAGAACAAGTCCATTCTTTTGAGGCTAGAGTAGCAGACTTGGAGGAGCTGAGGGAGACAGAGAGGTACATAGAGGAGGCCTACAGGGATGTTGTAAAGAAGTCCCACTTCCAGTCTGGCAGCCCCTGTGCTGTCTTGGAGGATGGAAGTCTCCTAGAAAGAGATCATCACTTTGGTGAAATAGTAAGTAATCCTGTAGCCAGGACTTGTCCACCAGGGGATGCCTCTCACACTGAGGATGTGTCTCCAGGAGCTTCTGCCCAGGAGGGAAGGGTTAGGACAACTGTTGTAGTTGGTTATTCGATCATTAGGCATGTAGATAGCTGGGTCGCTGGTTAACATGAGGATCGCCTGGTCACTTGCTTGCCTGGTGTGAAGGTGGCAGAGCTCACGCATCACCTAGATAAGTTTTTAGATAGTGCTGGGGAAGAGCCCACATGTACCATTTTCCTATGTCATTGGTTTCAGGGTTTAGGACTTTGTGGAATAGAGGAGACAGAAGATGATGTTAGAGCACTGGGCTGACAACCAAGGAAGCCTGATTTAAATCCTGCTGCTGCTGCTGCTGTTCTCTGTGATCCTGGGTATGCCTTCTGGGAACTATACCTAAATATAACACCTTGAAGTACTACTGAAAAGGTGTGAGCTAAATCCAAATAAGTGTACAGCGCTGCAGCACTATAGAAATGATAAGTAGTAGTAGTAATAGTAAATATGTGTGTGTGTGTGTATGGACAATTAGGATGGGGACATATAAAAGAGGGAGGAAATGAGAAAAAAAAAAAGGTGGGGTGGAAGGAGGAGAGAGAGATTAGGGACTACAGCTGGGGAGAAGGTGAGGAGATCCCGGAACTCCTTTCTTCTACTCTGTATCTTCAAGATCCCATAACCTCCTTTCCTTTCGCCTTCCTCCATTCTCTATCATGATCCCTTCCCTTCCCCCATTCTGATCTTCCCTCTTTCTCACATATCCCTATGCCCAATGCTCCTTCTGTCCTCCTCCTTGTCTCCCCATTCCCAATCCTCTTCCTTTCTCTTTCAAGTTTCTCACCTTTGCTTTTCCTTCACATCAATACCTGAAATTCCACAGCCATTAATCTCCTAAAAGAATAGATTTTGGATTTAGCCTTTTTCAATTGTAGGTCAAGGTGGGTTACATTCAGGTACAACTGCTATTTTTCCTGTTCCTTGATGCTTACAAGTAAGTTTGTACTTATTAAAATTAAATATTCAGGCACAAAGAAGGTTTGAAAATTACATTATTTTTGCTATTCAGAATTAATGTACATATGCTGCATAATTGCTTGTGATACTGTGAGTGAGGGTTGGGGAAAGGCCTGCACAATAACACAGCCAGACAAAGATGTAAAACTGAAAATAATTACTTTATTAACTGAAAACCTGAGGCCTGTTACATCACAGGTTTAGGAACACAGGGTGAAAAGTCTCTTTGATTTAACGAATACAGTCTTATCCAGGGCCTATGGTTGGCCTATGGTTGAAAGGGCCCAAACACAATCTGAGGCTGTTGGCTGCCATGCCCCAAGCACAGCCTGCTTACTCTTCTCTTTCAAACTCTGAGTTCCAGGTCTAGCTCTAGCCAGACCTTAGGGCAAGGCTTACAAGTCCGAAGTCAAAAGTAGTTTTCCTCAGCCAAGTCACAGTCATGAGACATAAGTTGTAGAGGCATATGGTGGGGGTTCAACTCCTCCTTCTCTGGGTCTCCTTAACCCCAGTCTCCTACCTTTTATACTTCCTCTTTCCTGTACCTTCGACTCCACCTCTCCTGTCTCACTCCCTCCCTGCGTGGGACTAATGGGTTTAAGGTGGCTCTGGCTATCTGAGGGACTATCCTTAAAGGTGAGGGGCAGTATTTTGTATACCTCTTCACACTGCTGCAGAATTTTCTAATTGTTGCCATAGAATCTACCCTAATCTGATGCAGAAAGCTAAGGGCTGTGTCCTTATTTATACCCCTGTACCTCTCCTTCCAGACTCAGCCCAACCCTTACCTCCCAACACCTATCACCCACATGAATACTGTCATACTAAAAATTCCAGTAAGGTGCTGAGCATGGAGCTGGTATCACACTGTTAAGGCTGTAGCTTCCAGGAACTACTGGAAAAAGAACCAGATCTGTGTCAGCTAGTCACACTGTGGGTTTGGGTTCCTTTACATTCAGGGTGACACAAATGGAGACCACCATTTAGTTTTTCCCCCAGTACAATATCTCAAATGTCAGTCATCCAGGTTTCCACTTTGTACAACTTAGCTCTGTAATGTCTTTATGTTTTATCTTCTTTTTGCATGGAAACAATTTACCAGCAAGCCTTGCATATGCAATTTAGCCCAGTTCTTCCCAGCAGGCACTGCATATGTAAACTGGATCCCAAGAACCCCCCCCCCCCCCCCACAATAAATACCAGTCTGCTCTTTCTATTGAATTCCTTTTTCAGTTCAGTTTATAGTTTAATAAAACTGGACCTTGTTTCTTGTACTTTCATGGGTTTCAAACATCCACTTTCTTTTCCTTTAGACTCCACACTAATGGGGTTTCTCTTTAAGTCACAATAAACCTAGTAGAGGGAAACAGAAGAAAAAAGCATACGTGGAGGGGAATAATTGAACGGGGACGACCATCTCTAAGGGTACCCATCTGTAAGGACGGTGCTGCGAAGGGGCATCCGTCTTTTGTTTCGATAATACAGTCGGGGACGCCCAAATCTCAACATTTAGGTCGACTTTAGAGATGGTCGACCTAAATGTCGAGATGGGCTGAGGAATGAGTGTGATATGAGTACAGAGATACAAGTACAAATAGAGTTATAAGTACACTGACGTGCAGATTGAAAGGATAATAAAGGTTATTGAAAATTGAAAAAAAAAAAATGTCGAGATGGGCGAACTTAGAGATGGTCGTCCCCGGTTTTCAAACAAAAAAAACAGCACCACGGGCCTTTAAAAATGGAACACAGTTCTTTAATGAATGAGCCTTGACAAAAAGATCCATCCCCGGTTTTCACCCATAATGGAAATCGAGGACGCCCATCTCAAAAACGACCAAATCCAAGTCATTTGGTCATGGGAGGAGCCAGCATTCGTAGTGCACTGGTCCCCCTCACATGCTAGGACACCAACCAGACACCCTAGGGGGCACTGCAGTGGACTTCACAAATTGGTCCCAAGTGCATAGCTTCCTTACCTTCGGTGCTGAGCCCCCCCCAAAACCCACTCCCCACAACTGTACACCACTATCATAGCCCTTATTGGTGAAAGGGGGCACCTATATGTGGGTATAGTGGGTTTGTGGTGGGGTTTGGAGGGCTCAACATTTACCACCACAAGTTTAACAGGTAGGGGGGGATGGGCCTGGGTCTGCCTGCCTGAGGTGCACTGCACCCACTAAAACTGCTCCAGGGACCTGCATACTGCTGCGATGGACCTGAGTATGACATTTGAGGCTGGCATAAAGGCTGGCAAAAAAGTTTTTAAAGTTGTTTTTTTGAGGGTGGCAGGGGGTTAGTGACCAATGGGGGAGTCAGGGGAGGTCATCCCCGAGTCCCTCTGGTGGTCATCTGGTCAGTTCAGGCACTTTTTTGAGGCTTGGTTGTGAAAAATATGGACCAAGTAAAGTTGGTCAAGTGCTAGTCAGGAACGCCCTTCTTTTTTCCATTATCAGCCGAGGACGCCCATCTCTTAATCATGCTCCAGTCCCGCCTTCGGTACTGTGCCAACACGCCCCCGTGAACTTTGGTCGTCCCCTCGACGGAAAGCAGTTGGGAACGCCCAAAATCGGCTTTCGATTATGCTGATTTGGGCGACCCTGAGAAAAGGACGCTCATCTCCCGATTTGTGTCGAAAGATGGGCGCCCTTCTCTTTCGATTATGCCCCTCCAAGCCTTTCTTTCCAATCGAATTGAGGAAAGAAAAGGAGGAAGGCCACCACCTGCAAGCTTCACAGCTTCACACCAGCAAATGCCTCTATAAACTGGCCTCCCCACTCCCCAAACCTTTCAGGTGATCAAGGGGGTCTTTTACTAAAGCTTAGCTCAAGTTATCTGCAGAAAAGGCCATTTTATTCCTGTGGTCCCTGCTACAGATAAACTCTAGCTAAGCTTTAGTAAAAGACCCCTCAAGTATGTTATCTAGATTGGCTCTCCATCCAGCAGCTTAATTATCAATATCCATCTCCATTTGGGTCTCCAGCTCTGAGTTATCCATGGGCATTTCCATTTCTTCTCATTCAGAAAGCATTTCAGAGTTTTCTGAAAGCTCCTTTCTCTCCTTCTTCGTTCAGGGGAAGGGATGGTTAAAACTCTGCCCCAATGCCTAGATTCCTCTGATTGGTTATCTTCCTCGTCTGTCACTGGGTGGAAGGGCGGGGTCTCATTTCCCCTGATTCCTTGGGTATGCCCTGTTCATTGAAACATATATACCCTTCCCCCACCTTTTCCTTCTCAGCTTCCCAGGGACTTGGTGACATTATCTGCTGATAAGGGCAGTTATTTCTCCTGCTGCCTCTACTATCTAGTACCTGCTCCACGTGGGTTCCAGGGTTTTCGGGAGAAAGGGACTCTTTCCTCCTCTGCCTTTAAACCCAGAATCAATATGCTCATCAGAATACACACACATCATACTCACCCTCTGCCCCACCATAATATTAAATCACCACATACATTTACAACCATGGTGGCATTCACTTCACCCGCATACCTATATCCTCACAATATATCCACTTCCCACAGCCCTCACATATCCGATGTAGAGTGAAAAATCAAATGAAGCAAAGACCAATACAGGAGTTTTTCACTCTACATCACGTCTGTCCATTTTGACAGACGAGCTTGTTGCAAAGATTTTCTCCGTCTACTATTGGAGATATTGGATATATACATTTTATACTAATTACATCTATACCCTGACCCCTGAGGCAGGCGTTGTTTTATGCCGAAACATGGCCCGTGTCGGGTCACTTGTCAATAAAATACTCCTGTTGTCTCAATCTTGAAGGCCCAGTGTTGCTTTTTGGTTCGTGTACTTCCTATGTATGCTGTTTACCCTCTCTGTTCAGTTTGTACTAGTGGCAGCCATATTATGTTCACAAGAAAAAGCTAGCGGGTTACATTGTTGCGTGTGCTGGAATGCTAGTCTGTGCAGAAACGTTAATATAATTCTATGCAGAAATATTAATGTGAGCAGTTCAGCACTTTACTGTTTATTCCAGCACATCTCCTCTAATTTCTTCATAGGCATCCTTTCTTTTCCTGACTCCCACCAGCCATTCAGCAAAGCCAATGCAAAAATATGCACACATTGCAGTGGTATATGTGCACAAGTTTTTTTTTTTGAACTGGGTACCAGAAGCAGAATCACATAAAAGGTAATAGTACTTAAAAGATCATTATCTAACACTAGTAAAAAAAAGGCCCGTTTCTGGCTGAAATGAAACGGGCGCTAGCAAGGTTTTGCGCGGAGTGTGTATGTTTGAGAGAGTGTCTGTGAGAGTGACTGTGTGAGAGTGAGAATGTGCAAGAGTGTGTGTGTGTGACAGAGAGTGGGTGTGAGTGTGTCTGTGAGAGAGCGTGTGTGTGAGAATGAGTGTGAGCGAGTGCTTATGTGAGACAGTGAGTGTCCTTCCCTGTCCTTCCTGTCAGGTGTCAGGACTGGGGGGACTGTGGACAGTCATGAAGGCAGCCCCTAACAAAATAATGAAAGCAAGACCATTTGTATAATAATCACTGCATTCCAGAGAACAAAATGGAGCAAGTTCCCACATGCTATCTTTTGCTTTCTGTATTCAGTAGCTGACAGGCTTGCTAGACTTACCTAAGTGGCTGCAGCTGCAATACACTGAAAAGAAAGCAAGGAAACCTATGAGACGTAGATACGGCCGTCCCCTTGGCCTCTGATGCTCCTCCCTTCTTGTATTTCACTTCCCTCTGATAGGTCCGTCATTCGGTGTGACGCTCCTCCCTTTTCCTGTTTCAGTTCCCTTTGATAGGTCAGAGCGGTGCAGCTGTGACACTCCTCCCTTTTCTGATAGGTGAGGGCGGGGCAGAGATGTAGTGTGCTTAAAAATGGTTACAGAGCTTCGAACATACGAACTGTTGAAGCCTCAGAGTGTGCTTTAGAACGTTGAGGGTGCTTTTTATGTGCAGATGGGGCTTGGCCTACGGCCCAGATGGGCGTGGCTGAGGGTGAGTAGTCCGAATAGCCTAGCCTACCAGGAGGACAGGAGTTCAGAACAGATGGAGTGAGCTTCAGAACGTCTGAGGGGGGATTTTATTTATATAGATATATAAGGTGCATGCATACAACTGGAAAGTGATTAGGATCGGCATGGTCGCAACGCAGGGAATGCATAAATAGAACTTGAACCTGTGCTTATAGAAGCACATATAAATGCACCTATTTATTTATTTTATTTATAACATTTGTACCTCGCACTTTCCCACTCAATAGCAAGCTCAATGCGGCTTACATAGTAAAACCTATATATAAACGAGCTTATAAATGTGTTTTTAAGGTGCTATGCAACAAAGTTATTGCTATGAATACATGATCAGGCTTATTTTCGAAAGGGAAGGACGCCCATCTTCGGACACAAATCGGGAGATGGGCGTCCTTCTCCCGAGGTCGCCCAAATCGGCATAATCGAAAGCCGATTTTTTGCATCCTCAACTGCTTTCCGTCACGGGGACGACCAAAGTTCACGGGGGCATGTCGGCAGTGACCGAAGGTAGGACGGGGGCGTGGTTAAGTGATGGGCGTCCTCGGCTGATAATGGAAAAAAGAAGGGCGTCCCTCATGAACATTTGGTCAACTTTACTTGGTCCCTTTTTTTTCACGACCAAGCCTCGAAAAGGTGCCAGAACTGACCAGATGACCACCGGAGGGAATCAGGGATGACTCATCTTACTCCCCCAGTTGTCACTAACCCCCTTCCACCCTAAAAAAAAATTTAAAAACATTTTTCTCCAGCCTTTTTGCCAGCCTCAAATGTCATACCCAGCTCCATCAAAGTAGTATGCAGGTCCCTGGAGCAGTTTTTAGTGGGTGCAGTGCACTTCAGGCAGGCGGACCCAGGCCCATCCCCCCCACCTGTTACACTTGTGGTGGTAAATGTGAGCCCTCCAAAACCCACCCGAAACCCACTGTACTCACATGTAGGTGCCCCCCTTCATCCCTAAGGGCTATGGTAGTGGTGTACAGTTGAGGGGAGTGGGTTTTAGGGAGGTTTGGGGGGCTCAGCACCCAAGGTAAGGGAGCTATGCACCTGGAAGCAATTTGTGAAGTCCACTGCAGTGCCTCCTAGGGTGCCCGGTTGGTGTCCTGGCATGTGAGGGGGACCAGTGCACTACAAATGCTGGCTCCTCCCACGACCAAAGGGCTTGGATTTGGTCATTTTTGAGATGGGTGTCCTCGGTTTCCATTATGGCTGAAAACTGGGGACCACCATCTCTAAGGTCGACAATCTCAACATTTAGGTCGACCATCTCTAAGGTCGACCTAAATGTTGAGATTTGGGCGTCCCCGACCGTATTATCAAAACGAAAGATGGACGTCCATCTTGTTTCGATAATATGGGTTTCCCCGCCCCTTCACCGGAACGTCCTTAGAGATGGGCGCCCTTAGAGATGGTCATCCCCGTTTGATTATGCCCCTCCACGTACTCTTATCCAATAGTTATTGCAGTAAAGCAAGTGGATAACAATAGGTCACAGAAAATAAGAAGTGCTGTGACTTCTAGGAGAGCAGGGTCAGCCTAAGGGTTCCTGATGACATAGGTGAAACTGCAGCCATGTGCTCCCCCCTTTATCCAGCATCTACACTTCCCCCAAGGTGACCAGCAACCCCTTTAGGGTGTGGAGAAGTAGATTAGTGGTTAGTGCAGTGGACTTTGATCCTGGGGAACTGAGTTCAATTCCCACTGCAGCTCCTTGTGACTCTGGGCAAGCCACTTAACCCTCCATTGCTCCTGGTACAAAATAAGTACCTGAATATATGTAAACCACCTTGAATGTAGTTGCAAAAACCTCAGAAAGGTGGTATATCAAGTCCCATTTCCCTTTCCCTCCCTTTACCCCTCTCTGCTCCCCCAGATAGCCATATCCCTCCTTCTCCTCTCCACTAACCCCACCCCCCATGTCCAGCATTTCATGTCCCCTTCCCTTTCCTGCCCCTGTGTCCAAATTCTCTTTCCTCTGCCATTGCCACAGTTGCAGTACCTCTTCCTAGCTAAAAGAACTCAGTGCCAACATGGGACCTTTCAGTAGAAACTTGTGTTCAAGTGCTGCTGAGTCATACCCACAGGCTGTATTTATGTTTATTGTTGGTTATTTTACTATTGTTATACTGTTAACAAAATTGTAAGTTTTATGTTAAATTGTACCTGCTGTTCACCACCTTGGGTGAATCTCTTTATGAAATAAATCCCAATAAATAAATAAATAAATAAATAATAATTAAAATAAAATACATGGACAAAATTGTCCTTTTGCACAAATGATAGGTATTCACCACATGTCTCTCTTTAAGTCCCTCTATGGTTGCCATGGGGCCTCAGGATGATAGCTTGAGCCTGTCCCCCTGATGTTTCTCCTGCCCTTTTTCTTCTGTCTCCCTGACCTTCTTTCTCCTTTGTTCTATTTTCTCTACTTTCTCTTTCATCTTCTCCTGTTCCAGCGTCCTCATATAGATTCGTGAATGGTAAAAGAAGTTACAGGTAACTCACACCTGCACAAAACATTTCAGTTTCTGGCACAATAAAGGTTAATGCCACAGTAAGTAGCATTTTTACTCCATCTTACGCTATGCACTAAATGCAGAGCACTAAGAAACCCTGTGCTTGGCCTTCTGCTCTTCTGCACACATTTTGCATCTGGGTGAAATGGCAAATTACCTCATTACCATGCCATTATATTACACAGAGCACATTACTATGCAATTATAATAAGCAGAACTCTGTCATAGATTATGCTTGTGCTAAACTTCCTGTATTATGTGTCCATGATTGCACTGAATATGATACACAAATGGTGAATTTTTTTCTGCATCAACCTCTAAGTATGGGGGAGAGTGCAAATGGGGAGTATGTGTCCAGTTTGTTGGGCCTTTTTTGGAAACTAAATTTAATAGATCAAAGCCTATTACTAGAAAGTATGAGTTGTAGCAAGTTTTAAGAACAATATCAAGTGGTGGAAAAAAATATTCCCAAACAAATTATTATTTTTTTTTAGCTACTGACCATAGACAATGAGGGTTGAATTTAAGGTGGATGCTTATGTATTAAAGGCCATCATGATTTAATGTCTTTAAGTTAAATTAAATTAATTATATTTTCCATCCAGTAGGTTATAGGAAGATCATGGAAATCCTGTAAAATAGATGGGATTCTCTCAAAATATCTACTGTCATTTAAAACCTGGGATGCAACTTGTCTAACCATTTGTAATTTACATACATTTTTTCATATAAAACATTACAGTAATTTAAATGAGACAACACATAAGCATAAATGATTATAATAAAAGCAGCCCTATCAAACAACAGGTGAAGATATTTAACCCAAGACAACCAGAGAGGGTCAAATAGTATACACAAAATAGCAAACAGAAAAAAGCACAACTGAGCCTTCAAGACTGGGACAGCACGGGTCCTTTATTGGTAAATGACCCGACACGGGCTGTGTTTTGGCGTACATAACGCCTGCCTCAGGGGTCCAAGTATAGAATCAAGGTAGGGAGCTCTGTGGGAGCATATATCAGGTTAAATGTATAATTCCCCACTGAAAAGAAAGCAGTGGCTCCTGTGGAACATCATCATTTAAAGTAAAACATCAAAGTCTGGAAGGCCCAGTTGTACTTTTTTCTGTAAGATATTTAACCCTACATAAGCTGAAAATTGTATGACTAGTTACTAATAAAATCTGAGGATCTGCAGTTTGTCAGAATCTAAAATCACCTCCCACTCCCCTGCCTTCACCCACATTCACACCTACCCTACATTCCCCTTATATACTGTATACACATACCTCAAACTCACACAATTAGGCAGTAGCTCAGACCCATATCTCCTATACGAGTTATGAAAGTTCACCTTCTATGTTTACCCTAATCACTTCCTTCTCTCTTCCCTACTTAATCTCTACACATTACTAATTGTATCTGATATCCTGTAATGACAATGTCATAACAATACTACGTAAGCCACATTGACCCTGCAAATAGGTGGGAAAATGTGGGATACAAATGCAATAAATAAATAAATAAATAGACCTGTACTCATGCAGCCTACAAATGTGCATCCCTCACCAGTTTTCCTCATATACTCACATTTCCTCCAGTATATAACACTCTGCCCTCCCCCTCCACCCCATATATACACATCCTAGAAACAAGTTCAAACCCTATCTAATGTCTTCTGGGATCACTGGAAGCAGGAGTACCTTCCAACACTACAGTCATGAAACAGATGGCAATTCACAGAACCTAACATCCAAGAAGGAGACCTTGTCCTGCTGAAATACAATCAAGCCCAACGCAGCAATTGGCTTTTGGAGCTTGTCATCAAGACCTTTCCTAGTTAAGATGGTAAAAGTCCGCAAGATGCAAGTGAAGACTAAGGAATAGTGAAGACTTTCATCCAACCAGTTACCAAAGTGGTGCTCCTCATATCTCATAAAGAGACATGAACTCTGTGGACCATTGTCTACTCCAGAGACTCGGAGACTTTTTCTCTTTCTCTCTTTTATATTGTTTGTTTCTCATTTCAGCTTCTGTGAGACAGGCAGAAGAAATCGCCTGGATGAAAGAGAACCTGAGATGACAAGCAGTTCATCAAGCAACAAAAGATCCAGCTTATGTGGACTTGCATGCCTAAAATGTTTAGCTATTGGTAAAGGCTTAATAGTGATATACACTGACATCAGGTAAGTAGTGTTCTGACCCCACTGCATGTGGCAGCTTGTGCTGTCTATGTGTAACAGATTATATATCTGTACATTTAACTGTGTATGATGAACCAGGTCCCTGCATTTCTGTGGTCCTCTGTGATTAACCTTTATGAATACCTGTGTTCTGCTTTCAGGGCCTTTTGGAGCTTTGTTGTTACTGCCTTCCTCTGGGCATGCTGGGGGGAGCAGAATTCCCCCTCTTTCCGATTTCTCTCTTGAGGTAAATTGAGACAGATGGTAGCTGTACTTAGGTTATAGATCCAGCATGTAGAGGCCTTGAACTTTCCATGCTGAGGTAGTAAACTGCTGTTTGTTTTTCCTCTCAGAATAGTAATCCATACTGATTTTTCACCTGTTGCAGCTGCTGCTGTGGTCACTGTTAGTGCTGTTTCAGTGTTTCAAATTACCAGTCACTGACAGTTCCTCCTCTCTGGGAGAAGGGCTAATCATAGACACAGACTCACTCTATATAAACAGAATCCCTAATCTGGTTCAATGCAACTGTAAGTGATTTGATTTGTTTTATCTTGTCATCAACTGTATTAAATAAAAAATTGGATCAAGGATTGGAGTTTCTTCTTGGCAATCCCCAAGATGACCTTCCCAAAACTCCCCACATCACATTCAAACCCTAGGAATACCATTTAAAGAAACACCAGTATCATGTAAATGCTTTGGGCAAGAACCCATAGTCATTAAGTCACATTGAAAAATTACAGGATTGTCCTGACAACAGAGGCTGGGTATCAAATTCCACATAGCTGCCACTGTACAAAGAAACCCTTATCTGATTGACACCACCTACACATTCATTAAAGAGGGAGATAGAAAACACACATCCTAAGGTTGATATGTGTCGCGTGCTCGAGGACCTTGGCATACTGTCAGGCTTCTTCCCCGGGAGCACTGGGTTCGTGAGCCCATGGGCCACTACAGTGGAGCGGCAGTGGCAGGCAAGATCACCTCCAAGGTAGAGATGAGACAAAACTGGACCGGAACCCCGGACTGGAGTTCTACACCGGAATACACGGAACTGGAACGCACCGGACGGGTGCGCACTGGAGTGGGGCCCGCTGGACTGGAACACACTGGAGGGCCCCACAGGACTGGAACATACAGGAGTGAAACCCGCTGGACTGGAACACACTGGACCTAGGCTTCACCTACGCTTGACCACCTTTCCCCGAGGGTTGAGCCCTCAGGTTCTGGCAGCCGGTAGGACTTACAGGAAAACCCGGAACTGGAACTTGCAAGCAGGAACAGCAGGAATGAAGATCCAGGAGTGCCCCCTGGCACCTAGGCGCAGGCAAAGCAGACAGGCAGGGACTGTCCGGGTTCTGGCAGTCGGCAGGTTTAAACACAATGACTGGTAAACTGTACCTAGGCTAATAGAAACGCTATACCCAGGCAAACCAGTCGTACACAAGAAACATACACAGAGCACACTCAGGAGACTTGAAAGCTATACACCAGCTAACAACAAAGCTGTGCCCAAGCTAACAAGTCATGCACTGGAAACAAACACAGAGCACTAGCAAAGCTATACACAAGCTAACAAGCCACACGGTGCCTAAGCTGGGTAGTCTAAACAAACACAGAGCACTAGCAAAGCTATACACAGGCTAACAAGCCACACGGTGCCTAAGCTGGGTAGTCTAAACAAACACAGAGCACTAGCAAAGCTATACACAGGCTAACAAGCCACACGGTGCCTAAGCTGGCTAGTCTAAACAAACACAGAGCACTAGCAAAGCTATACACAGGCTAACAAGCCACACGGTGCCTAAGCTGGCTAGCCTAAACAAACACTGAGCACTAGCAAAGCTATACACAGGCTAACAAGCCACACGGTGCCTAAGCTGGCTAGTCTAAACAAACACAGAGCACTAGCAAAGCTATACACAGGCTAACAAGCCACATGGTGCCTAAGCTATCTAGTCAAACATAGAAACTCACACAGAGCAAACACTGAAACAGTGTACAGAGCACTCTATACACCAGGGCCCTTAGATGAACTGCAAAGGCCAGGGCTGTAGTCTCTAAGTGATTAATAAAGCCCTTCCACACCAGAGGCACAGCTGCAGCAATCACCTTGCATCCAAACAGAGGCTTGACACACAGAGAAGTCAGCCCAGCGGGAGCCATCTTGGATACTGGCATAGATGAGTCGGCGGCAGCCATCTTGGAAAAGGCATAGCCCACACAGGTGAGGTTCAGTAGGGCAATCAGCACACAGAGCCAGAGAGAAACTAAGACAGAGACAGACACAGAGACAAGCAGAAGCCAGCACAGCCACTGACTCCCAGAAACAGGGTAAGTCTGAGGGTGGTCATGGCCACAGATGTAACAATATGAATGCAAGACACGGAAAATATCAAATAAAACCTTCATGAAATAACTAGCTGCTCATGTAGGACTTTCAGTTAGACACTTGAAAAGGATTCTAGATTCAACCTGCAAATGGTGAAGCTGTTTTAGAACTGGACAGCTGTGATTATGATGTTGCAACCAGATAAGACCTCAGCAGCCATATTCTGAATTAATTGTAATTTCCATGTATGTAAGTTTTTAGGAAGCCCCATCTATAAAAGTTTGCACTAATCTAACCTATACTTAATGAAATACTTGCATTAGTGTAGACAAGCGTGGCCACCCCATAAAAGTGTTCAGCTGTCAGATAATGTGAAGACGATCTAGTCACAGTTGAAATCTGAGAGGACATAGTAAGATCAGAATACTAAAGGCTCCTAGACTATCTACAGTAAGACTAAATAACTGAGAAGTAGAAATTCAAAGAAGCTGTATGAATTAGGGGGCAAGAGGCCAATATGCATGGACTGGGAGAGGGTGATAGTGTCTGAAGATCCTAAGGTAGTGAAACAATATGATGAGGTGGTGGCCAAAGCCAGGAGGATGCTAGGCTGCATAGTGAGAGGCATTGCCAACAGATGGAAGGAAGTGTTAATACCCCTGTACAAGTGACTGTGGAGGCCACATGGAGTCTTGTGTGCAGTTTAGGAGGCTGTCTTGCTAAGGACATAAAAAGACTTCAAGCAATTCAGAGAATGAGGTTTGCACCAAAAGACATATGAGAAGAGATGAAGAACTAAATGGGTATATCCTAGGAAAGGAGGGACAGGGGAGATGTTAGAACAGATATTTAACTACTTGAAAGGTATTAATATTGAAACAAATCTTTTCCAGAGACAGGGAAGTTGCAGAACTAGAGGACATAAACTGAAGTTGCAATACTTTTTCATGGAGAGGGTGGTGGATGCCTGGAGTGCTCTCCCAGAGGAGGCTGTGGCGATAAATACAGTGACGGAATTCAAATATGTGTGGGAGAAATACAGAGGATCCTTTTATAGATACAGGATGGATTCAGAACAAAACTTAAATGATCTCATGACAATTGTGTGTTATAATGGGCAGGAGTGGTGCTTAGAAAGCAATTCTACAGTGGAAAAGTAAGGATATTACTAGGTGGACTTCTACAGTCTATGTTCTAAAAATGGCAAAGATAGATCAGGATGGGCTGGAGTGGGCTTTGATGACAACTCCAGTAGCTAGGAAGTATGGTCAGTGTTGGGCAGACTTCTACGGATCCAAAAATGGCAAAGACGGATCAGATCAAATATGCATATTTTATTCCACCTTTTTTTGCAGACTAGAAGGACCATGCAGGTCTTTATCTGCCATCACCTACTATTCTCTTCCAATGTCTTCTTCCCCTACCCCCCCCGCCACATAAGCATCTCATCTTTTCTTTTCCCCTCACTTAGGCCCCTGTTTACAAAGCCGCATGGCATTGCTGATACAGCCATTCGAAGTGAATGGGTTGTGTCGGCATTACTGCACTGCCAGCTGCTAGCATGGCTTTGAAAACAGGGGGGTTAGTTTGTCACCCTCTCTCTTTCTCCTCTATGTCAATGTCCCCCTTTTTCTCTTCTCTTCACCAAAATCTCCCCTTCTCTCTTCACTTCATCCCTGCATTCCACTTTATTCTCTCCTTTCCCCCCACATTTCTCCCTCTCTTTCCAGAATATGTATATCCATTTATTTTTTCTCATTTCTCCCATTACCTCCACTTTTATTCCCCCCTTATCTATTGTCCTCTGTTGGTTTAGAGGTTTTCTTCTCTTAAGATCTTATAGAGTTAAGCAAAAATCAGATTAGTCTAACTCTTGGAGTAATCCCTGTGGTGTTCTGCAGGGGTCTCCACTGTCACCAACATTGTTTAATATAATTTTACATAGCCTAGGTTCACTTTTAGAATCTCAGGGATCCTTGTGCTATATCTATGCTGACAATATTACTGTTGTGATCCACGTTTATCAGACCGTAAGTCGGGCTATTCTGTTAGTTAAGAATTGTCTAGATCTTATCTCATCTTGGATGTTGAATTACAAACTTAGGTTAAATCCAGAGAAGACTAAATTCTTGCTATTATCCAATAACCCTGATTCTTTATTAAATCACTAGTAAAACAGGCCCGTTTCTGACACACATGAAATGGGCGCTAGCAAGGTTTTCCTTGGAGTGTGTATGTTTGAGAGAGAGAGAAAGTGTGTGTGTGTGTGAGTGAGAGAGAGAATGAGTGAGAGACAGAGTGTGTGTGTGTGTTTGTGTCAGAGAGAGAGAGAGATAGAGTGTGTGTGTGTGAGAGAGAGTGTATGTGAGAAACAGAGAGTGAGTGTGTGTGTGTGGGGCTCCAAGTTCCATGATCCCCTCCTTCCCTCCCTCCCTTTCCTCCCCTCCGAGTTCCAGGCCCCCCTTCCGTCCGAGGTGCAGGCCCCCTCCCTCTCCTCTCCCTCTCTCTCCTCTCCTCCCTCCCTCTCTCTCCTCCCTTCCAAGTTCTTGGCCCCCCTTCCCTCCGAGTTCCATGCCCCCTCCCTCTCCTCCCCAGCGTGTTCCATGCCCCCCTTTCCTCGGAGTGTGTATGTTTGAGAGAGAGTGTGTGGGTGAGAGATGGAGTGTGTATGTGAAAGAGAATGAGTGAGAGATAGAGACAGACAGACAGAGAGTGTATGTGTGTTTGTGTCAGAGAGAGAGAGAGAGAGAGAGAGAGAGAGAGAGAGAGAGAGAGAGTGTGTGAGAGACAGAGTGTGTGTGTGAGAGAGAGAGTGTGTGAGAGAGAGTGTATGTGAGAGACAGAGAGTGAGTGTGTGTGTGTGAGAAAGTGAAGCCTTCAAGCCTTGAAGCATTCGTGCGCTCTGTAAGGCTCCATCTCCTCAATTGACGACACGTAGTTCCGGAACGTTGCAGGAATGCTTCAAGGCTTGAAGGCTTCACTTTCTCGGCTTCAGAATGTTGGCGGTGCTTTTTATTATATAGGATATTCAGGTCAAGCACACTTTTTCCTTAGTAATCAAACTTTTAGGGCTCTATGCGGATAGTACTCTCTTTCTGGACTCTCATAGTTAAAAGTCTTGTTTTTCCTATTAAGAAAACAGACGGGTGAGATGCTTTTTTGAAATTGACAGATTCAGACTTCTAGTCCAATCGCTAATATTGTCGAAGTTTTATTATTGTAATTTGATTTTTCTGGGAAGTGCAAAAAATATATATATGAAGAAAGCGTCAGACAATACAGAACAAAGTGGTGCATTTAATTTGTTTTTTAAAAAAATCAGATGAGAACTTGGGGTATTTTGTAAAGTTACACTGGTTGCCGATAGAGGCCAGGGTTTTGTTCAAGCTTGCTTGTCTTTTATTTAAGGTTTTAGATGGAGCTATTCCAGTTTATATGTTGGATAACTTTCAGTTCACATCTTCACTAAGGGGTCTTTTATAAAGTCACACTATTCTGGTGGTTAATGCTGAGACGCTCATTATGTTCGTATGGGTGTCTCAGCATTTATCGCCAGCTAAAAACGCTAGCGCGGCTTTTTAAAAGACCCCCTTAGATCCCAAAGAACCGTAAACAATTCTCCTTCTAGCTTTCCTTCAGCCAAAGGTTTTAGGAGATTGAAAATTCATGAGCTATTGTTGGCCTATCAAGCCCCTAAATTTTGGCAAGAATTCTCACTATGTTTTACTCAATCTGACTCCCATGTTTTATTTAGGAGGAATCTTAAAACTTATCTTTTCAAGAAGTTTGCTTTCTCAAATAGAGTTTTTTTTTTTTTTTTTAATGATTTGAGTGTTGTAATTCCTGGGAGGTTATCTTGGTTTCCTAGCAGAAGAGGCATATTTTCAAAGCACTTTGGGAGGCTAAGTTCCATAGGTTTCTATGGAACTTTGGGAGGCTAAGTGCTTTGAAAATGAGCTTGTTCGTGAACTGCTTAGAACTTTACAGCTATAGCAATATACAGATACCACTGTTATGATTTCTCTTCTCTCTCCAGTGTCTCCCTTTTTCTCTACCCCTCTCCCCTCTCTACCTTCTCCATTCTCTCTTCTGAAGATGAAAAGAAGTGAAAAAAACAACTTCCTCTGGTCTCGCATTATAGAAAGGTTGTGCCATGGAGAACCAAAAACAATCAAAGCATGGTATTCTCTAATCATTCCTAGACAACCCTTCTAAAAACAAAGGGCTGGATCACTCAAGACAGAATTCAAAACTTTGCATCAGCTACACTGCCTTAATAACCCAAGACGTTTTGTTTCAGAATTAGAGCCTGCAATTTCCCTCTCAGAAACCACCAAACTTGTATTGTGGCAGATCATGTTTTTTTTTTCATGGTTTACAAAAATATCCTTTGACTTTATAATATTGAAAATGAGATGCCAGGGCACATTTCAGTTTACTGCTTCTTTGAAAAATTATGAAAATGTCACTGTTGCAAGGAGAATTTCTCTGCATATTCTGCTACGAACCATAATTGTGCTTAATTAAAGGTTTATTCTGTATAAATATTCCTACACCTGTTTTAAATGGGCTTATTCAGATCAGATCTTTTCATCCCACATGGTGCATGCAAACATATTTAATCTGGTGGAAAAATCATCCAAATTTAAATAGAATTTTCATTATATTTGCATTAGCATGTTCCTCCATACTAATTATGAAACATTTCTATTAGTAGGAGAAATATCCTCTCATTGATTTTTGGAAGACACTTCTACTGATCAGAGTTGTCATGTTTTGGATATGATGATGCTGTAATCTATGTTATCATGATAGGCAAAGGTTAAACATTGATTCCTGTTTCTATAGAGTGGATAATGCTTTACTCCTGGGAGAATTCTGTGTACAATTTTTGAAAATTCTGCACACCATATTTTAAAATTTGGCCTAATTCTGCATTGTTTATTTTTAGTGTGCTCAATGTTCAGACAGCAGTGGGCAGAGCGTTTGAGGTCTGCCACCAGCATTAAACCTGAATATTCACTGCCACCGTGACTGGCATTGAATATCCAGGTTTATTTTGGCTGATAAAAAGTTAACTAGTCATGCCAATATTCAGCGCTAACCGGTTAACTTTTTAGCAGTCAGAGATAGGCCTGCTATTTAAGTGGCCTATTTTGACCGCTCAACATAGCCGATTTGGTGCTGAATATCCATGCCTAACTGGTTATGTTGTGTGATTATAGTTGTTAACCGAGATATTCAGAGGGAGATAAATAGTTATCTCCTGCTGAATATCCATGATTAGGTGCTTAAACACTATTTAACTGACCAGGAGTCATCCCTGGCCAATTTAACAGTTTTGAATATTGCGGGGGGGAGTTTTTTTTGCACAGAATTTCTCCATCCTATTGCCTGAAATTCCCTCCTGCTTTTTCCCTTTTATTCTTCAACCTTCCCAGTTCCCTCTCTCACTCCAGCTGCAATCTTCACTCCTAAATCCCAGCAAGACCCCTAATTCTGTCTGTCCCCAAAGTCTTCTCCTGCATGCAATATTCCTGCCTCTCATGCTCCCTCCTCCAAGGCACACATCCCCTCCTCCTCTGTTCCCCACCTATCATTGTATCTCTGCCTCCATGGCACACCCTCAGGCTTGATCTCCTTCCACACCACTGACACACTCTTTGACTGCTCTGTCCCCACCCCCATGGCACAGTCTCAGTTTTCCTGCTTCCACTATCTTCATGGCACACTCACAACTTTGCTCTGTCCCCCATTCCCATATCACACTCTCCCCTTGGTCTTCTCCCCGATCCACATGGTATACTCTCACCTTCCTCTGTCCCTCTCCATCCCTATGGCACACCCCCTCACTTTACTCTGCTCCCTTCTCATCCCCATGGCATATGCTCAGCTGGTGTCAGGTCTCTCCTTGGTCTCTTTCTCCCTCTCCCACAGAGATTACAAGGCAACAGGGGGAGGAGGAGGAAGTGAAGCACTGCACATCAGGCCACTTCCTCTGGCAGCACAGACCCAACTATTTATATGAACCACAGGGATGTTCAGAGGCCTGCGTGGTTCACATAAACAGTCGGATCTAGGCCAGCAGATGAGGAGGATGTGCCACAATGTGCGGTGGTTCACTTCCTCAGTCTCTTACTGTGTGGTTCCTGTGGCAGAGGTGGAGAAACAGTGAGGAGGAACCTGAAGTTCAGTGCTGGTTTAAATTAATGAAAGTGCTGATAGGAGTAAGTCCATGCTGGGGAGTGTTCCTGTTCCCTATTAAGAAAGGCTGCTTAGGTTAAACTTTGTGAGAGATCAGGTAGGGGGCAAAAAAGGGATTTGGGATTTAGCTCATGCCTTTTTCAGTAGTAGCTCAAGATAAGTTACATTCAGGTGCAGTAAGTGTTTTCTTTGCCCCAGAAAGCTTACAGACTAAGGAGTCCTTTTTACAAAAGCTTAGCATGCACTAATGGACATTAGTGTGCACTAAATGCTGCATGCCCTATTTTTACCTATGGGCCCTAAGGCACTTAGCGTACATCAATGTCTGTTAGAATGTGTAAAGCTGTAGTAAAAGGGCCCCTAAGTTTGTACTTGTGGCAACGGAATGTTTAGTGATTTGCCTAAGATCATAAGGAGTGGTAGTGGGACTTGAGCCCTGGCTTCTCTAGTTCTTAGACTGCTATGCTAATCATTAGGCTACTCATACACTTCTAAAGGGGCTTTGGAAACCTGTTTTATCAAAGGGGGGTGGGCTAAAAAAGGGTGGAGCTTCCCAGAAAATTTCATAGTAATTTTTTTAGTCACTGTGAGTTGGGAAAGCCTACAGTGATGCTTTGGCCCACCAGGGATTCAAGGTCTACTGGGCGGGACACCTCTGATGGGGCCACATGCCCACATTAAATTATGATTTTTTAAGGGCTATAAATTATAAATCAAATGAATATTGTTTATGAATGCAATGGGAATCAATGGAGCCTTAATTCATGTATTGAGAATGCAGCTTCTATGTCCAATCATTCTGGTTCACAATAATCATTTTGGGTTGCCAAAATGATACTGATGAGAAGGACAAACAAATAAATACATCATATCCCTTGTTGCACAAGTGCTAGAAAAAGTCAAAGCAATTGTGTAATCTGTCTTAGGACCTCCTTTTCCAAACCACACAAGTGATTCCCGGTGTGGCAATGCCGACAATGCCCATTCACTTTGAATGGACTTCGTCAGCACTGCTGTGCAGAAATCGTTAGGGCGGTTTGGTACAACAGGCCCTTAGTTACAAATGATCTGCCTGACAGATTGAACATTGACCACAAGGTTGATCCAAAGCAGTCTATATTAACAACTAAAGAAGAAACAAACATCAAATGAACCAACATATTTCTCAAGTTGCATGTTCGAGTACAGGCATAGTTGGTGACTGACATATCAAATGCAGGATAAATTTGTAATATTGACCAATGTTTCAAAAATGAATAAAGATAGTGTGAGGGAGTCTATAGGGTGTTACCACTCCCCCTACTGGATACTCCATCACAGTGCCAGGGCTGCCTTAAGATCCATAAGTGACATGGTAAGGGTGGATCCAGGAAGAGAGGAACTAGGAAGCATAAAGCTCAGGACACAGTTAGGCCAGAGAGGTCCAGAGGGAAGGAGCAAAGGTCACGTGCATTCATCTTCGTCACTTACCTGTGAACTGGAAGCACAACAGCGGGTAGGTCAAGTTTAATTTGGATCTTGTAGCTTTGCTTTTGAGACAGACATGGGGAAGCACCTGCTTGCTCTGGGATTTTTAGCATGGAATGTTGCTACTAACTAGGTTTCTGCCAGGTACTTGTGACCTAGATTGGCCATTGTTGGAAACAGGATACTGGGCTGGATGGACCATTGGTCTGACCTAGTATGGCTATTCATATGTTCTTATGAAGATTATATGTGATTTTCTGTCCACTTCACATTGCCACAGATTACACATTGGCACACAGATGTGAAAAAAGTACACTGAAAGTGGCATTTTAGAAATAACATACTAATCAGAATTGAGACATCCAGGTTGGAACAGCTCAAGTTCTGGTGGTGTTTTAGAACAGGATCTGCCAACAAGCCCATTCTAAAATACAAGGAGAAATGGACATTTATGCACCAGTTACATGCGGCATGAACATTCATTTTATACTAATAAATGACTAAAATATCAATGAGTCAAAACAGCACATAAGCTTAATGTGCCGGCACATAAATGTTCGTGTTGTGGAATAGCAACACAAACATCCATGTCACTGAACATAAATGTTTAGGCATTTCTGAAGCATAAACATTTATTTTACCCAAACTTAAAATAGCACGAGTTAGTGGTAAAATAACATGTCGTAACAGAAGCTGCACCCTTCACTCATGTTATTTTAGCACACGCTCCATTTTATGCAATGAGACCTTTAGTAATATCTGGGGTTAACAAAAGAAAAAAACATGTCTTCCATGTCTGTGTAGTGAGGAATTTGCAAATGTCATTGCTTCTTTGCTATTTTTCAAAACCCCTCCTTCCTGCCGGAAAAGATCAACAGGGTATTTCGTCAATGGGATGCTGTAGGAGTAAGATATAGTAACAAATTATTTGCGGATTTACAACAGGAGTTTTCTATATCTGCTTCATATTCTTCTTCAACAAGGCCTACAATGAGAACCTATGACCTCATTAAGTCACCTCACTCTCTCCTTCTTCTCTCCTCCCTTCCTAATCGCCACACATTACTAACTGTATCTGATGTCCTGATATGACAATATTATCAAATCTATGTAAGCCACATTGAGCCTGCAAATAGGTGGGGGAATGTGGGATACAAATGCAATAAATAAATAAAAATAAAATAAACAATATTTCTTTTTTGCATAAATGCAATTAAGACACTATGTAACGAGTTTATTAAGGGAGGACTTGAGTGATGATCTACAAGAGCAGCTTACATCAGCTTTCACACTAGGCTCCCAATTAAAGGTGCCACTGTCATACCAAAAAAAACCATCTACTCGACAGAGTTTGATTATAGTAGGCTGTCATCAGCCTGGCGCACAGAATTGGCCAGTGAGATATCCTGAGAAATGTTTACTGTTTATGTTTTGGGCATTAGAATTACAGTAGAAGCAGGAGCGTAGCCAGCTGGCAAATTTAAGGTGGGCCTGAGCCCAAAGAAGGTGGGCCCGAAAACTCATCTCTTCCCTGCCCTCCTCAGCCCCTCTCCAGTGCTCTCCCTGCCCTCCTTCTCCCCCTCCGGTGCTCTCCTCAGCCTCCCTCTGGTTCTCTCCTCCCCCCAATAAAACCAAAAGAAATACCTGAGCTGGCAGGGGATCCACAAGCCCCGTCAACAGAAGATCTCCTCCTAGCAGAAAGAACACTTACACCGGGGCCAGCCTCTGGTTTAAATCTTTTTTACCTCTGTCGAGGCGGCCGCGTCATTGAAAGCCCAGCCCATCAAGCCTGCCCTTCGTGAGTTCGTACCTTCAGAGTCCCGCCCTCGTGGAAAGAGGAAATGACATCAGAAGGCAGGACTCTGAGGGAACGAACTCATGAAGGGAAGGCTTGATGGGCAGGGCTTTCAATGACGCAGCCGCTTCGACGGAGGTAAAAAAGATTTAAACCCCGGGCAAGGGGATGTTGGGTGGGCTGGCCTGGAGGGAAAGTGGCTGGGCCTGGGCCCATCCAGGCCTGCCCGTGGCTGCGCCTCTGAGTAGAAGTTTGCATTATGGCTTTATGTATCTCCCACAAGGGCACAGAGAGCTGGCATATTGGCCTCCAGCACCTTGCCAAAAGGTCAACTACAAGCAGCAACTTTGGGTCATATGTTTTGGCAGTGCCCAAAGATATCTGGATTTTGGCATCAATTATCAATGTACATATTGTCTTTATGGACCTGTAGAGTAAAAAAAAAAGAGTCCCCTACAGTTTTTGACTGTTCTACTTTGCAATCCCCAGTGCCCAGGAAATGACTAAGTTTTTGCAGAGAGCAGGGCTTATGGCAAAGAAAATGATATTCGTAGGTAAGGTTGGATCTCTCCAACGGCACCTTCACTACAACAATGGTGCTCTCACTGGATACCTTTGCTAAAGATGGAACGGCTGGTGGTGTAAGACATCAATCACAACCAGGAGTATGCTGATTTGGAGCAAATTTTGGAACACACTTTCGCCGGTGGTGCATAGCCATCTGTTAAATCTTTAGACTATACTGGTAATATGTTGGACTAGAGGTGGACCGGATGGGGATGGGGATGGGGGGGGGGGGGGGGGGTAGAAAAAGGGGGTGGATTAAGGAGAAGAGTTGTTACTTGGTTTTTGGATAATATAACTTGTAAAGTTGTTCATTTCTTTTTGGTGCCTTTAATAAAAATGATTTAAACATAAAAACACATTTTAACAGTAGCCCATATTGATAACTATGCCTCTTTGATGTTTATACATTGTGAACATTTAAGTGCCACTTTATGCATATCTAAAACATGAATGGTGTTTCTAAAATAAGTGCCTGTGCCTTTTCTTATGACATATCTAGTAGGTGAAGACTTAAATTGGGCCATTTACATGAATTTTTCATGGCAAGAAGTCTATTATGTTTTTCACATCTCTATTATTCTATTTCTTGAAGTAACACGGCTGACTGCACCTCAGAGAAAGGTTAGTTTCAAATTGCAATTCAACTTACTACAGTATAGGTTCTATTTCAGAGAGCGGTAACCGGCATAATAGCCTTCCATTCAACAGTCAAGTCTATGTTACCTAGAGTTCAGCAAATGAATATATCTTAATACAGCAGAGACTCACATTTCTCATATTTTGACACTGGAGAGGTATGGCATTGAAGGAAAGACCAAAAATGTATACTTTGACAACTACATTCTTTGTTTGCACAACCTCCATGAACAGTTGTGCTTTCCTGTGTCTTACATCTTAATTTTAAAACAGCAGCATTATATTTGGTATAAAGCCAAAAGAATTAAAAAGAATTAATTTAACCAGATATATCCAACTATAGGTCAAACACTCAAATAATCTTCTAAATCACAGTAAGGCAATTAGTTATTGGATTCTCTATAATTCAATTCAATGTAGTTTGCTTGGATAAAAATGATAAATTTAGGTGATTTAGAGGCCAGTGTGTTCAAGGTATACACACTACCACAGGCCATTTTTCAGCACGCCTTTATAAAAGGGCCCCCCTGTATTTTTGTAGCACTGGGGCTTCAGGTTAGTTAAGGAGCACTTACCATCACTTAAATAGGTGGCGGTAAGGGCTCCCCTCCCCCTACAGAAATGGCCGCATAACAATCCCTGTGATTAGCACAGGATCATTTCCTTATAAAAAAACCCCAGCCTTTTACCTTCTGCAGTAAAAGGGGGCCTTGACATGTATCCAAAACATGTGCCAACCAGGGGCGTAGCCAGACTTTGGTGGGTCCAGAGCCTGAGGTGAGGGGGCACATTTTAGCCCCCCCCCCGCGCCGCCGACCCCCCGCCATTGCCGACTTTGCCCCCCCTGCCGCCGACCCTCTCGACCCCCCCTTCCTTCTGCCAACCCGCCGTCGCCTACCTTTGCTGGCGGGGGACCCCAACCCCCACCAGCCGATGTCCTCTTCTTCTTGCAAAAGGCTTCCTTCTGTTTCTGACGTCCTGCACGTTGTATGTGCAGGACGTCAGACTCACAGAACAAAGCATGGCAGATTTGGCTCTGGACCCCCCTGCTAACGACCCGCCCAAACCCCCTCCCGCCGTCAAACCGCCGTTGCTGTCGCCTGCCTTTGCTGGCGGGGGCCCCAACCCCCACCAGCCGATGTCCTCTTCTTCTTGCAAAAGGCTTCCTTCTGTTTCTGACGTCCTGCATGCCAGACTCACAGAACGAAGCCTTACAGATCAGCTGATCTGCAAGGCTTCATTCTGTGAGTCTGACATCCTGCATGACGTCAGAAACAGAAGGAAGCCTTTTGTGAGAAGAAGAGGACCTCGGCTGGTGGGGGGTGGGGTCCCCCACCAGCAAAGGCAGGCGATGGTGACGGCGGGTTGGCGGCGGGAGGGGGGGTTGGGCGGGTCGTCGGCAGGGGGCCCAGGGCCAAATCTATGGGGGGCCCAGGCCCCCAGGCCCCACGTAGCCATGCCACTGGTGCCAACACTACCGCAGCTTGGTAAAAGGGGCCCAAGGTTATTCAAAGTTGTTAAATCGCAAGAGGATTGTGAAAAATTGCTAAAGGACCTTACTAGACTGGAAGACTGGGCATCCAAATGGCAGATGACTTTTAATGTGAGTAAGTGCAAAGTGATGCGTGTGGGAAAGAGGAATCCAAACTATAGTTACGTGATGCAAAGTTCCACATTAGGAGTCACCGCCCAGGAAAAGGATCTAGGTGTCATCATTGATGATATTTTGAAACCCTCTGCTCAGTGTGCAGCGGTGGCTAAGAAAGCAAGTAGAATGCTAGGAATTATTAGGAAAGGAATGGAAAACAAAACTGAGAATATTATAATGCCTTTGTATTGCTCCGTGGTGCAACTGCACCTTGAATAGTGTGTGCAATTCCTGTGCTAAAAAAGATATAGCAGAATTAGAAAAGGTACAGAGAAGGGCGACAAAAATTATAAAAGGGATGGGTCGACTTCCCTATGAGGAAAAGCTGAAGTGGCTAGGGCTCTTTAGCTTGGAGGAAAGATGGCTGAGGGGAGATATGATAGAGGTATATAAAATAATGAGTGGAGTGGAACGGGTAGACATGAATCACTTGTTTACTTTTTCCAAAAATACTAGGACTAGGGAGAACGCAATGAAGCTAATAAGTAGTAAATTTAAAACAAATTGGAGAAAATATTTCTTCATTCAATGAATAGTTGAACTCTGGAATTCATTGTCAGAGAATGTGGTAAAAATAGCTTAGCAGGGTTTAAAAAAGGTTTGGCTATTTTAATAAAAGAAAAATCCATAAGCCATTATTAAGATGGACTTGGGAAAATCCACTGCCTATTTCTAGGATAAGCAGCATAAAAATCTTGATAACTGTTCTGGGATCTTGCCAAGCACTTGTGACCTAGATTAGCCATTGTGGGAACAGGATACCGGTCTTGATGGACCTTTGCTCTGTCCCAGTATAGCAACTCTTATGTTCTTATGTTTATGTACTTCTTCTACACCACTCAGGATTTTATAGACCTCAATCATATCCCCTCTCATCCATTTCTTTTCCAACATAGAAGACAACGGGAAAATATTTCAATAAACACATTTTGCTTGAAAGTCTTTGATACACATATGATAGTAGAATTTCTTACTATGTCCTATGTAGAAATACTTGGTGCTTACAATACCTTCAGCGTATAGAACCCCCCCCCCCCACCCCAATGATCACCAGTGAGTGTTCCAGATATTTGAAGCATGTTGCTATGTAGAAAACATGAATCCCATGACAGGTTCATGAAGATTCTGTAGAGTTTATAACATAGGCAACCTCTGTGCTCAGATAATGGCACTGCACGTTAGAGATTAGAGTATGTATCCCCTGTGCTTTGTGACCAGTTGACCTGTGGCATGTTGTGGAAGTGCTTTAATACACAGTGGGGTAAATTCTCAAAAGATTGCCAAAATTTAGGCGCCGGGATGGTGCAAGCAAAGCATGAATTATATAATGAAAGTTCCACATGGATCTGTCATTATAGAATACTAGTGTAAGTTCACAGTTCCATGCCTAACTTTAGGCATGAGCTCTTACACCAGCCAAATGGCTAGAATAGGTGTTTGCGCATAAGTATAGGCAGGCATATATCTGCTGGTATTCTATAACCGAGTGATTTTCAAACTTTTTCATCTTGAAGCACACTTTCATGGTGCAAAAAGTACAACGACCACGGGACACTCAATTATGTTACATGGAAATACTTTTAAAACAAACAGGAGGAAATATTTTTTCACTCAATGAATAGTTAAAGCTCTAGAACTCTTTGCTGGAGGATATGGTAACAGTGGTTAGTGTATCTGGGTTTAAAAAAGGTTTGGACAAGTTCCTGGAGGAAAAGACCATAGTCTGCTATTGAGACAGACATGGGGAAGCCACTGCTTGCTCTGGGATTGGTTTATGGAATTTTGGTATGATTTTGGGTTTCTGTCAGGTACTTGTGACCTGGCTTGGCCATTGTTGGAAACAGGATACTGGGCTAGATAGACCATTGGTCTGACCTAGTATGGCTATTCTTATGTTCTTATGTAAAAGTTATCAAGGCACACCATTTTATCATTTAACAAACGAGTATTAAGATTGTGTTTAAAGTTTAATAATTAAAATTTTAGCACTGTGTTATCTTTATAGCCACAAATAACATGCATTTGAAAACCAACAATTTTAAAGTGAATCCCCCCAACCCACCCATCATCCTCATCTTTAAAAAAATAACTCGGTGGGAAGTCTGTGCTTGGTGATATTTTTTCCAGCCCCCCTCCCTTCATCCACACCCCATCCACCTTTTTTCTAGCCTGTCTCCCTGCACCACATGCATTCATATTTTTCCTGGCCTCCTCCCTGCACCCACACTTCATCTACCTGTTTTCCAGCCCCACTCCATGCACCAACATTCCATCTTTTTTTTATAGACCTCCTCCATATACTTACAATCCATTCACCTTTTTTCAGCCCCTCTCCCTGCACCCACATAACATCTATATTTTTTCCAGCCCCTTCCCTATACCCACATGCCATCTATCTTTCTTCCAGCCCCCTCCCTACACTCGTACTCCATCCAACTTTTTTCCAGCCCCTCTGCCTGCACCCACACTCCATCCACCTTTTTTTCCAGCCCCTCTTCCTGCACTCACACTTCATTCACCTCTTTTCCAGACCCTCTTTCTGCACTCACACTCCATCCACCTTTTTTCTGGACCCCCCTGCACACACACACACACACACACACACACACACACAGAGTACAGACCTGTGGTGAAGAGGTGCTGAAAGGAGAGCTGCTGTACCCTGTGGCTGCTGAACAATGCAGAGGGGAGGGGGCCCCCCTGCAGGAGGGCCCCAGGCTGAAAGGCCTAGCACACTTGGAGCTGAGAAACACTATGAAGGGGAGGCTTCCTCCACCCAAGCCCCAAGCATGCAACCAGGAGAACCAGGAGAGCCCAGGCCTGTGGACGGAGGAAGGACCAGAGCCCAGCAGCGCTTGCTGAGGAGCCAGCTCACCCTGACTGTAAGTCCTGGCCATAACATTCCTAAGCTGGGTGAAGAACAGGGGGCAAGAAGGCAGGGCCCGGGTTCCAGAGCAGGGTTCTCTGCATCCAGTATCAGAGGAGAGGTGGTGGAAGAGAATAGCGGAGAGTCTGAAGAGGACGTTAGTGAGGAAGAAGAGGAGGAGAAGGAATCCAGGCCTAGGGCCTGGCAGAAGAAAGAGGCCCAGCATATGACTCCTGAAGAGGTAATTAGATCAGTGAAGAAAATGAATCGAGTAGAAGGTGAAATAGAGGTACTGAGGAAGCGGCTGAAGCTAGCAAAAACTATGTGTAACCTGGCTTTCACTGGCCCACGAGACAAGTATGTTAAGGGCAGTGGCGTAGCCAGAAGGCAATTTTTGGGTGGGCCAACAGGTTGGATGGGTGGGCACTAGGGTTGCCAACTTTCTGAAAGAGAAAAACCCACCACCTGATGCACCCGTGCTCTGCCTCACCCCATGCTCCACCCCTACTTCGCTCCCAATAACTTCAATGAGGGTAGCAGTGCAGGACACACTGAAGCTAGAGGGAAGTCCAAAAGACTGCACGCTTCAGTCCCCATTGAGCCATGGTCCCCCAACACATTTATGCTTCTCCTGTATCAGGGTTTGTCAATTCTTTTGTGGCCACAACCCCATAATAGTGGCCAAATAAAATTATGTGACCCCCCCCCCCCCCCGAAGGTGCAGAACAATGTACCATAGAGAGCCCACTCAAGTTGTGACCCCACAGTTTTGGAAGCTCTGTCTTATATGGTATTGAAGCCAAATACATTCTGCATCCACAGAACCCCCTGGCCCTTCCCCAACAGTGGATGCAGAGCAGGGCTAGGACACTTCCCCATAAAACTCACCAAATCTCTTGTGTAATCTCAATAACAGATGTGTAAAGTAATTCAAGCTACTCAGAACCTAGATCAAATCTATCATTTCAGCACTAGG
The DNA here is from genome assembly GCF_901765095.1 of Microcaecilia unicolor. Lineage (NCBI taxonomy): Eukaryota > Metazoa > Chordata > Amphibia > Gymnophiona > Siphonopidae > Microcaecilia > Microcaecilia unicolor. The sequence goes on from NC_044040.1 coordinate 50,184,988, forward strand.
TCCCAAAACAAGGATTCTACCTATGATATTTTAGGGGCCTAAATATTACAGTAATGCCCTAAAATATCAACATCTATTAGGAAAACTGAACAAGCCAAATTACTACAGAATGCTACATAGAAAATTCATACTAAAAGTATACCTTGGTCACACACACAGAACACAAATGCCAAATACAGAATAGGTGACCACAAATATAAACATCAATTAAACCGAAATCCCAAGAAGCCAGCCTTTTCATGTAGTACAATACCAGAGAAATAGAAAGAGATGCATTTCCTCCTATACTGTGCAAAAAAGAAAGATGACACATGCCAGGGATGGTGTTAGAGGAGTGCAGCTAGGGCAACTGCCCTTGGCCTCCTGGCCAGAGACAGCCCCAAGCCTGCCAGAACTTGAAGAAGGTGCAGCCTGATAATGTGCTTTGGGGTCCCTCCTAGATTTCTGCCCTGGGCCCCAGCCATATCTAACACCACATTTGGCAGAATGTACATTTCAAGTCTGATGTATTCTAATCACAAAATAGAAAATAAAAATATTTTTCTACCTTTTGTTGTTTGGTCTTTTTTTTTTCTCCAAATAATGTTCATCCCAGGCTCTGATTTCTGCTAACCACTGCCTTCTCTTAACTCTCTCACTAGGGTCTTCTGTTCATTTGACATTTCTTCTCTCTTCATGCTCACCATCCATCTTTGTGCCACTATCTTTCCCCATCCAGCTTCTCTCCCCTCCCTCTTTCCCGCCCGCAGTTGGCTTGCCTGCCCTCCCTCCTTTTCTCACTTGTTCTCTTTGTTTAGTATTTGACTCCCTGTTCTTTCATCCCTTGGCTTCAGTACCTCTTTCCTTTCCCTTCTCCCAGGTTCAGCACCTCTCTTCCTTCCAGCCAGTCAACCGCTGCCGCCTCCCATGAGTACAACACCTCTCTCCCTTCCCCCCTCCCCCCAAAGGGTCCAACACCTTTCTCCCTTCCCTCCAGACCCCCCCCCACAAGTCCAGTACCCCTCTCCCATCTCTCCAGCCTACCCCCATGGGTCCAGCACTTCTCTCCCTTCCCTCCAGCCCCTCCCCCACAGCTCCAGCTCCTCTCTCCTTACAGCCCCCTTCATATGTCCAGCACCCATGCAGCCACTCACTCTCCCTACAGCCACTCTCACAGGGCAACACTTGTCTCCCTTCCCTCCAGATCCCCCTCCACATGTCCAGTACCCCTCTCCCTTCTCTCCATCCTGAGCCTACCCCATGGATCCAGCACTTCTCTCCCTTCCCTCCAGCCTCTCTCCCTAAAGCCCCCCCCCCCATATGTCCAGCACCCATGCAGCCACTCACTCTCCCTACAGCCACTCCCACAGGGCAGCACTTGTCTCCCTTCCCTCCGCTCCCCCCCCCCCCCGGAAGGTCATCTCTGTCTTTTTCCTCCCTTCTATTGCTCCTTTCCCTGTGCCTCACCTCGTTCCGCGAGTCAGTTTTTTTTCTCCCTGCTTTTGCCGCGGTGCTTGCTTCTAACTGGCGTGCGTGCGCAGCAATTCACAGACACGGGCCGGCTCCGAGGTTCCCTCTGCCGCGTGCGTCGTGCCCTAACAGGAAGTTGCATCGGAGAGGGCGGGATGCGGAAGAGCGAACCCTGAAGCCGGCCTGTGTGTGTGAATCGCTGCGCACGCACGCCAGTTAGAAGTACCGCGGCAAAAGCAGGGAGAAAAAAAAACTGAAGTGCTGGACTCGCGGAATGAGGTGGGAGCACAGGGAAAGGAGCAACAAGGGAGGAAAAACACAGCGATGACCTTCCGGGCGGGCGGGGCTCTTAATTTGGAAGCACCGCTACAGAATTAAAAACAAAACAAAACGAAGGACTCGCCGAGTGGGAGCGAAGGGAAGGGAGCGAGTCAGCTAGGGAATGGATGCAACTTGGGGACAGCGCCGTTCCTGGGTGGGCCTTGGGCAAAAGTGGGTGGGCCTGGGCCCACCCAGGCCCACCCGTGGCTACACCCCTGGTTAAGGGAGTTGAAGCACTCCAGAAGCGGCTTACAGCAAAACAAAGGCAGCTACAAAAACTAAAGAACTGCAGAGATAATCCCCTTCGTGAGGTTTTCCTGAACAGGGAACGCATGCAGCAGACCCAGACGCAGTCCCAGATCCAGCAGGAAGCAGAACCCAGAGACACACAGGACTCCATGGTTCCAGACACCCCAGAGGCTATGCTGGAAGGGACAGCAGGGGAAGAGAAACAGCAGCAGCCAGAAGGAGGGAAAGACAAGACTGACACAAATAATTCCCAGTTATCACCAGTATTTTATTTCCTACAGGATTCCCAAGAGCTAGGTGCTCCATCCACTTACCAGCCTTGTAGAACAGAGGCTCCTAGTCCAGTTGTGGCAGGTACTGTGGATAAGGAGGGGCTCCAGCACTGCATGCAGCAAGAGAGCCTGGCAAGTTTGGAACACAAAAGAGCTATGAAACTGAAAAAAATTCAAAAACGTCCATTATACTTAGAGAGCTGGCAGGGCATAGCCGAACCCACAGAGAAGAGCTCAGGTTTGCTGGGAGAGACAGAGAAGAAAGACAGCCTGGAGAATCAGAACAGTTTGAATGCTGAGGTAGGAGAAGAATCACTACACACTGAGCAAGTACAGAAGTTACCAGGAACAACGGGAGGGAAAGTAGAGCAAAAACAAGGGGTTTTGCAGATGGAGACAGAGACTAAAGAGGATGGGAAAGTACAGGAATGGAGTAGTGGAGTACTACAAGAGATGGAAGAAGCTGAGAGCAAATATGGTGGACAGAGGGCGGGAACATCGTGGGAACACCACAGTCACTCATGGACAGAATTGATAGGGCAGACCTCTGAGCAGGGCTGTCCAAGAGCTGCCATCCAATCTCAATCAGAAGTGCTGATGACATCATGGGGGAAGCTCAGTGACAGGCAGGGGCTCCCAATAGATTCTGCCACTCAGAAACAAGAAGAAAGAGCAGAAGGGAGCTTCTCAGAAACTCATGCCCATCAAAGCAGGAGTCCCAGAAAGGAGAGAGAGAATTGTGGAGAGTGTCAGCTGCACCAGGAGGCGGAGCCAAGACCCAGATCGAGTAAGACAGTGCATGGAGGAGAGTGTCAGCTGCACCAGGAGGCAGAGCCAAGACCCAGACTGAGTAAGACAGTGCCAGATACAGAGAGAGTACATGAAGGAGAGTGTCAGTTGCACCAGGGGGCGGAGCCAAGTCCCAGACCCAGTAAGACAGTGCATGGAGGAGAGTGTCAGCTGCACCAGGAGGCAGAGCCAAGACCCAGACTGAGTAAGACAGTGCCAGATACAGAGAGAGTACATAAAGGAGAGTGTCAGCTGCACCGGGAGGCAGAACCAAGACTCAGACTGAGTATGACAGTGTCAGAAACAGAGAAAATGCATGGAGGAGAGTGTCAGCTACAAGAGGAGACAGATCCCAGACCTGGTCTGAGTGGGACAGTTGCAGAGCAAGGGAACGAGTGCTGGTTGGGAACAGCAGCAACTGGCAAAGGACTGGAAGTAGAATATTGCAGAGGGGGAAGAGACAGAAACAGCACAAGTGAACTGAACATAGTGGGGTTAGTGGACATGGGAGAGGAGGGAGGGGAAGAGAGGGGGAGGGGAGGAAGGCAAGAAGAAGATGTTGGGGAAGGGAGTGGGGAAGGGGGGAGCATACTGGTATCAGCCCCTTTATCCTTTGCAGCAGTAGTACGGAGAGGAGGGGCAGAGACAGGGAAGGAGGAGGGGAGGCAGGAGTCAGACATGGGGACAAGGGGAAATCCATTTTCTGGTCCGTTGCGGGGTCCCGGGAGCGGTGTTACCCCAAAACGTCGAAATGTTGTCCAGCTGCGTTGGGTGGGCACAGGGGTAGCACCACCTAGAGAGGTTGTTTTAAGAATGGTATTCTCCCTTGGCTTTATCCCTGAAGATTTGTATGCATGCATACACCCTGTGGGAATCCCTGAATATGATATTAGTTTCTTAACAGGGCGAGGTTTGGACCTGTTTTGGGAAAAGTACACAGAGGTGCAGCATCAGGGTAGATGGGTGGATTTTAAGGCTGTCCCCATCAGTAGACAGGACGCAGTCCAGATTACCATTTTGGTACGTAATGAGTCTCTTACCGCTGCAGACCTGTCGTACTGGTTGGGACGGTATGCCGAAATTAGGACCCCATTAAGCAAAATACCAGACCAGAGTCGTGTGTGGGCGGGGGGGGGGGGGGGGGGGGGGGGGGTGGAGTGCCCTTGTAAAATTAAAACAGGCAGGCTATGTCACCCAACATATACCTTCAGCCGCATACATTGGAAGGGATCGAATTCAATGCTTTTATGCAGGACAACCCAGACAGTGCTACAGGTGCGGATCTTTCCGTCACTTAAGCATGTCGTGTACAGTGTTAAAGTGCTCTCGATGTGGCAGTACAGATCATGACACCAGCGACTGCACTACCATATGCTGTAACCTGTGTGGGGGCTTAGGGCACCCTTTTAGCAAGTGCCCACAAGCATCGCACAATCAGGTAGAGGGAGAGAGGAGGGGGGAGGAAGGGGCACAAGCAGAAACTACAAGGATACAAGGACAGAAGCGGGAAGCATTAAAGGGATTAATGGAGAAATCAAATACCGCTATTCATACAGAGGCAGGCACTAAGGGAAAGGGGGAGAAAAGGGCATCAGGTTTGGATCACATTCAAAGAAGGGGTATTTGTGAAAGGATGGAAGAAGGAGGTGGGGAGAAGGGGGGAGAAGAAGGGGAAGCATGGGCCCTGGTAGGGAAACATGGAGGGAAGGGGGGTCGGAGGAAGGAGGGGAGGGGGCTAGCCCGAGCGGGGAGAACAGATATTCTGGAGAAGAGCCAGAGTAATCGATATGCAGTGTTTCAGGTTTCAGGTGAAGGAGAGGGTGATCTTGAGATGAATCCACCCCAAAGGGAGGTTTTGGAGGAGAAGAGGAGGGAGGGGAGGGGAGCGAGGAATGAATCATCTGAAAGACTTAACAGAGAGGAGCCAGCAGTGTTACCCCCAAGTCTAACATCACATCCTACTAGTTTAACGAAGGGCCTCATGCAGGAAATAGAGGAGGGTAAGGAAGGGGTGAAAGGGGAAAGGGCTGGTCCAGAGGAAACCAAGAAAAAAAAAGGGTAGAAAGAAAGCCGGGGAAGATGACTCAGAGTGGGAGGATTTGGAATTAGAAGAAATTATAGAGGATCCTGAAGAAATGATGGGGGCAGGAATATCTGTGAAGAGATGAGGAGGGGTAAGAAATTTAAGAAATAAACCATGGCTGCCTTGTCCTTAATCTTTGCAACTCTGAATGTAGCCAGCATAAAGGCAGAGAGAACTAGATTTGTCGCCTTTAGCGATTTGACCCAGTGCAAGGTAGACTGCATCTTGTTGCAGGAGACTCATTTGGATTCTTTGCAGCTCCTGCACCGGGCCAAGAGAGATTGGAAAGGGGGGCCCTCATTCTGGTCTCTGGCCAAAGAAAGATGCGCAGGGGTGGCTATTCTTTTTGCCACCCGAGAAGTGGAGATTACGAGGGAAATAGAGGTGGAGATAGGGAGGTGTGTTGTCTTAGACGTTTTCATTAGAGGGGTAGCAGTGCGAATCATTAACTTTTATGGGCCCCAGATTAGTTGGGAACGCAAGCAGCTGTTGCTCCGGGTGAAACCGTATTTATATACAAGCAAATTGGTGGTATTTGGAGGAGACTTTAATATGGTCTTACAGCAAGCAGATAGAAAGGGGTCCAGGCGTCAGGTGGGTTATGACAGCCTCCAGCTGGCAGCAATTGTAAAACAGGCAAGACTGGAGGTGGCGGGAGGGAAGGGGTTCACTTTTAGAAGGGGAGACACGGAGAGCCGTATTGACTGGCTCTTTGTAGGCGGGTTGGCTAGGTTTCAGGGGCAGCCGAATAGATGGACGGAATATTCAGATCATGCCTTAGTTTCCACAGTCTTAACAATATGCGAAGGGGCGCAGAAAGGCCCAGGATTTTGGAAACTGAGTGCAAAGTTATTAGAAGTAGAGGAAAACAGACAAATATTTGAGGGTTTTTTAGCAGACCAAGAAACACTATGGGAGGTGATGGATGATAAGGGAGCCTGGTGGGACATGGTAAAGGGGCGAGTCAAGGCCCTTTTCCGGTCCCTAGCCAGGAAGCAGAGTCAGGGGTTACAGGCACAGTGCTGTCGTCTTCGTAAGCAATTGGACCACGCGGTCTTCAACCATCTGGAGAAGGGAGAGATAGAAGCTTTGCAGGCCCAGTTGAGGATGTTGCAATATGATCGATACGCGGCTTTGCTTCTGGAAAGGGAATATGGGCATCGGTATTCCCCGGATCCTTTCCAGAATTGCAAGGTAGCAGTAGGACACAAGGTCATTTATGCTATGAGAGATGAAGCAGGGCAGCGATTGACGAACCAACGTTCAATCGAGGCCAGGGTCATTCGGTTTTACACCCAATTGTGGGGGAAAGAGAGCTTGGTTTCTAACTTCATGCTATCATATGTGCAGAGTGCCCCAGGCTTGGAAAAGGTTTCGGAGGGGAAGATGGAACAACTGCTTAGGCCCATTACCACAGGAGAGGTAGATGATGCTATTGATACGCTATCAGCACGTACAACTCCGGGTCCCGATGGGCTGACCCCAGAGTTCTAAAAAAAATTCCATGTGGTCCTGATTCCAGTGTTAGCTGCAATTTTTAATAATTGTTTGCAGAACGGGCGTTTGGCCCCTTCACAGCAGTGTTCTATTTTGGTTCTCCTCGCAAAGAAGGGAAATCTGGAACTTATCGAGAACTGGAGACCCATAAGTCTTCTGAATGTAGATAGGAAAATAATGGCCAGGATTATTTACAACCGCCTGGCTGGGGCAATGGGTGGTCTCTTGTCCTCAGCACAGTTTTGCTCGGTGAAGGGGAAAGGGGCAGTGGAAGCAGTTTGTACCATCCGTGAAATAGTGGAAAGGAGTCAAGGTGGGACAAAGGGAAAGTATTTGCTGACCCTTGATCAGTCTAAGGCTTTTGACAGGGTGTCCCAGGAGTACCTATGGCTAGTGCTTCGGTGCTATGGGATACCCGACCAGTTTATAGGGTGGATCCAGACTTTGTATCGCAATGCAAGGAGTAGCACTCTGATAAATGGTTGGGTGGGCAAGAGCTTTGCAGTGAGGTCAGGGGTACGGCAGGGGTGTCCCCTCAGCCCCTTGCTGTACGTCCTTTCCTTAGATCCTTTCCTCAGAAGGTTGAGTGGAGGGTTTAGCGGTCAACTAGAGGGCATCTCTTTGGGTTCACACACATGGCGATGTGTCGCCTACGCAGATGATGTCACAGTAGTAATCAGTAGCAAGGAGGAAGCCGAGCGAGTTCAGACCTGGATGGCAGAATACACACAGGCTGCGGGGGCCCAGATAAACCAGGATAAGAGCTCCGCAATTTGGGTAGGACAGGGCAGACCAGCTTCAAACTTCCCAGTCAGTACCCAGTAGCAAGGGATGAAGTACGGATCCTGGGTCTCTGGGTAGGCAGACAGGACTATGATACGATCAACTGGGAGAAGGGGCTGGGGAGAGTCGAGGAAAGGGTGGCCCAGTGGAAATCATATAAGTTGCGGTTTGTGGAAAAACTGCATGTCATTAAGACCTATCTGATACCCCTTCTCCTGTTCATATCCAAGGTCTGTTTACTGCCTATATCGTTACATGCCAGAGTATACAGCTTGTTTTTCCAACAGCTATGGGGGAACAGGATGAATATTATCCGGAGGGAGGTGACCTATTTGCCCAAAAGGGAGGGGGGGTTGGGAATGGTCAACCCTGTGGTACATTTTAGTTGTTTCTTTTTCCAACAAAATCTGGGAGGGGTCTTGCGGGAAGGGAGGCCGGCTTGGGCAGACTGCATGGCCTCCTGGCTTCAGCGGTACTTGAGGGATTGGGTGAGGGGAGGTCAGGCAATGCCCCTGCGAGGGAAGGCGGGATACTTGCCACAGTACATCTCACCTCTGTTGAGATTGGTGAAGAGATGGGGCATCACAGTACAGGAAATCCAGAAGGAGGACAGGAGGCAGCTACAACACCGCATTATTCAGACACACTTTTCAACACGTCTAGCCTTGAGGGACTGCCCAGGTCCAATACAGGAGGAAGGTCTGGCTTTCCTCAATTCATCACGCCTCCCCCGGAAGATCGCGGACATGGCCTGGCTGACTTTCCACAGCCGGCTTTATGTTCGAGCTAACATGAAAAATAGAAACAGCAATGATCGTAAGTGCCCGAGGGGGGAGTGCGTGACGGAGGATGAAACAATGGACCACTTCCTCCTCAAGTGCCCGTTCAATCAACAAGTCTGTCAGGCAGTAGCCCGCCAATTAGGGATTCCTTTCTTCCACCAGCTATCTTATGCAGAATGGGCCTATGGAGGGTTTCCAAAAGGAAAGGGGTGGTGTAGGGAGACACTGTATATCATCGCTGCAGCCCTTTGTTACTTCCTGTGGCAGGCACGCTGCCAAGCTTCATTATATCGGAAGTGGCTGTCTGTACAGGAGGTGGCAGGGGATGTGGTACATTTTGTCCAGCAGCTGGCAGTGAGGGAGAAGGAGCATTGTTCTGGACTACAGTGGGCAAGGCATTGGAGGGGTTTTTCGTTTCAGCCTCCCTGAGTAGGAGGGTTTGTTGAGGGGCAGGGGTTTTGGCCAGTAAGGTTTTATTTATGTATTAGTTAGCGAGTTTTATTGCTTGTTTTATCGCTTGTTTGTATGCTTGGTTTGTCTTGTTGCAAGTTTCAATAAAGACAATATGACACACACACACACACACCATCCATCTATTTCCAACCCCCCTGCTCCCACATACTAGCCACATTTTTTCCAACTCCCGTCCCTGCACCCACACTCCAGCCCCCTATATGTCCTCATCTGAGACTCATAAAATCAAACACATACTTAGTGCTTTGGTGACAAACCATGGTTAACTGCCAGTGTGCAAGACCTCTGGGTCCTCCCTTCAGTAATTCAGCACTGCACTTGCTCTCTGCCTGGGCTGATGCAGCAAGGCTCACACTGACACGCACACGGGCCAGCTGCACTTGGAGGTCACTACACATGTGCACCAGTAGATCAGGTAATCTCTGATGCTGTTGGCCCATGTGTGTGTCAGTGTGAGCCTTGCTGCATCAGCCCAGGCAGAGAGTAATTGTGGCTGCACTGAATTATTGGAGGGAGGAGGATGAGGTAGTACTTGGATGTCTTGGAGGACCTTTAGGTATGAAGGTGCTCACCGAGAAGTTTGTATACTCCCACAAGAGGTGGAGTGGGATGTACTGCTGAACCTGGGCCAAATCATCAGTGAAAACTGGCTGCAGCTTCTTAAGAGTGCACACAGTTGCAAAGGCAGAGAAGGGCAGGAGAGGATATCCCCATGAGATTCCCTCTTGACAAAGGCACATCTGGGAAGCCTCCTTGGTAGAAAATCGCTGCTATAACCAACATGTGTAGCTCCTAGGCATGCCCCTGACCTGCCATGCCCCTCCCAGATCCAGTTGCAGACTATGGAAATCCTATTCTCAGTTTATAGAATGCCGATTAAGCTAATTATATCCCTAACTGCCAATTGGAGTCAGTTAGCACCAACGCCAGTATTTGGCAATTATTGTTTGTTAAAGCCTTAGCCAATTAGCATCTAATTACAAAAATGAAGTTAGGTACGTAATGGACTGACCTTATTCTGTAAATTGCATGGGCAACTTTGCAAGAGTTGGGTGCCCTTCTTTATAGAGTTAGGGGGAATGACCCCCAGCAGACAATGTGTCTCTGAGGCTCCACTCTGCAGAACAACCTTCTCTAGCTTTTCGAGCAGCAAGGTATCCTGAGGATCAAGTAGGCAGACTGTGTTGGGAGGAGTTTAAAAGATATACAGAGGACTGATATAAAAGTTATCCAAGCAATTTTACAGGGATAAATGGTTTCCTACTCAGATTGCAACATAGGGGACGATATTCAAAGCAATCTGCTGCCTGTTTAAATTGCTTGTCCAGGGTTAACCGGTCATATGTAGCGGCAATTAATCGGATAGTGCTGCTCAAAATGCCCGGTTAGCGCTTAAGCTGAAACCAGCTTCTTAGTGGGTGTTCTAGGGGTGCAATTAGCACTTAGCCAGTTAAGTGCCAGTATTCAGTCCTTAATCTGATAGGATAACTGCGTAAATAGGGCCACATAAAACACAATCCTGTCTTTATAAGGTTCATCCTAGCCAGTTAAGTTCATTGCACTTAACTGGCTAGGATTTGTCTGACTGCATATGCCCAGGTATTCAATACAGATGCCCGGACATGACTTGGCATTGAATATCTGGAAATAAAGCTGGTGGCAACCAGCAAAACGCTGACCGCTGCTGGCTGAATATCACACCTGCATGGTCTAACACAGTGGCGTAGCCACAGGTGGGCCTGGGTGGGCTGAGGCCCACCTAGTTAGGGCTCAGGCCCACCCAACAGTAGCACATGTTTAGCGGTAGCTGTTGGGGATCCCAAGCTCCGCAAGCTGAAGACTTCCCCAACGGTAACAAAAATGCTGCTGTCCACAATACTGGTACCTGCACATGCTCCGTTTTCACTGCATGCCTGCTGCAGACTGCTAAGGTGGAGGGAAGCATTTTCCCGCCAGCTGAGATATTTTTTTTGTGTGTGTGGGGGAGGGAGAACACTTGGTGCTCACCCAATTCTTGCCTAGGCCCACCCAAAATCTGCTGTCTGGCTACGCCCCTGGTCTAGCATCTCCCCTTCCCTCCTCAACCCTCTTCCCCATGTCTACCTTATTTTTTTCTTTTACAAAAGGAGCCAGCAATTCCCATTGGCTGCCTTGCCGATGGCAGCGGCCTCTTTGCTCTACTGCGTCCCGCCTCCAAGGAAACAGGAAGTTACGTGAAGAGGTGGGCCACACTAGGGAGAAGAGGCCGGTGCCAGCAGCAGGGCAGCCTATGGCAATCGCTGCTGCTGTCACTGCTACCTTTTGGAAAAGAAAAGAATAAGGTAAACTTGGGAAAGAGTGTTGAGGAGGGAAGGGGAGAGTGCTGCTCCATCGAGAGAGCCGCCTGAGGCCACTGCCTCAGTTGGCCTAATGGTAGGGCAGCCACTGTCCAGTAGTGTTATAAAAATTGGAGGGCTTAATGTGTTGTCAGCAGGCTCAGGATTATTTATTTAAAAAATAAATCAGAGTTTGAACAAAAAGAGGACTGAACACTAATTTCTGCGAGTACTCTCTGACTCGGGGACAATTGTCAGGAAAGAATATACCATGTTTGGTGGCTGGGAGTAAAAGAAGATGAGGAGGAAGGTTTGGGTAGGGGGAAACATAACAGCATTGCTTATGATTAAATATATAGAGCCAACAATGGAAGAAAAACTATGTGTTGGTTGCTGTTTTATTGCTTTTGTCAATAAAACGATTTGCTTTTTTGTCAATATATGTACACTCCAGAGCAAAGGAGAGACAGGAGAGATATAAAAGGTATTAATGAACACACAAATCTTTTTCAAAGACTGGGAAGCTGTAGAACTAGAGAACATGAAATGAAATGCAAATAAGTAAACTTTAGAACATCAGGACTCTACTTTTTCACATAAAGGCTGGTGGATGCCTGTAATGCCCTTCTAGTGGAGGTGGGGAAAACCAGTGATGGAATTCAAAAAGGGAATGGATAAACACAAAGGATCAAGCAAAACTTAAATGACTTCCACACACATCAGAAAAGACACAAAGAGGTGTAACCTGCACAGAGTAGCCTTTGTTTAAGGTGTACCTGCTACTCTGTACAGGTTACATCTATTTATGTATACAGTGGCAGGTACCACTGTAGCCACTTTAGTGGACAGACTAGATCAGGGCAGGGGTGTCCAGCCTTGGTCCTTGCCGGGTTGGGTTTTCAGAATTTCCCCAATGAATATGTAGATATCTATTTGCATACAATGAAGGCAGTACATGCAAATAGATCTTATGCGTATTCATTGGGAAATCCTGAAAACCCGATTGGATTGCGGCCCTCGAGGACTGAGGTTGGTCAGCTCTGGACTAGATAGACCACATCTGCTATTGTTTACTATGAACTGTGAACATCTTCTTGCAGCCTTCCGGTACCCACACAAAGTTCAACTAAAAAGCTGTAATACACAGTGGCGTAGCCAAGGGTGGGCCCAGGCCCACCCACTTTGGGTTCAGGCCCATCCAGTAGCAGCACACCTATGATGCCCCACCAGCTGAAAACTCCCAACAATTGTTGGGATTGTTCCTCCTGCATACCTTGTAAATAGCAGATCTTCCCCTGTAGCAAGCAGCGACTGATACATACTGCTTGCACCTGCCCCACAGCCTTCCCTCTGACATATTCCTGCCTATGTGGAAATAGGAAGTTGCATCAGTGGGAAGGCTGTGGGGCCAACATGAGCAGTGTGTACTAGTTGCTGCTCGCTGCCAGTGAAAATCTGCTACGTAAAAGATACGCAGGAGAGGGTGGATGTTTGAGAGACCTATATGGCTTGCAGGTGAGAGAAGGAGAGACCAAATCACTTGTGGAATGAGGCAGGATTCTTCTGCCCACCCATCTTGGGCCCAGACCCACCAAAAATTGGGAGTCTGGCTACGCCCCTGGTAATACATATTAAACATTCTCTTTTCTGTTCAGAAAAATGCAAGCAGACAACATATCCAAGTCAAAACAACATTCCAGAATGTTAGATGAAATACTTAGGTTTAAGCATGGCAATTATTTTGCTGTGAAAGTGTTCCAAATGTCCATTTCTCCCAGATCAGAGCATCTTACCCTGTACTTTTCTAAACCACTTTTTAAGAGCCCTCAGTGCACCCATGTCTATTAATAATTAAAGATCAATCTCTTTGGTTATCACTAGAATTGTTACAGTGATGTTATTATTTCCTACATTCCTGGTTTCTTTCAGCATGACCAATTAGTGGTTCTGAAAAAAGAGGTTTTAACCCTTTATCTACCTAGCAAGGGCTACTGTTGTTTTGTGGGCAAGTTGCACTTTAAGTGAATCTCTCACAAATCGCTATAGTCTACATTCTATGTTGGCATCATTTACGTGGTATGTGCAATTGAGCATGCTTGTTTTCAAATACTTTGTGAACTTTGCTGTCCATAACCTTTGAAACCAAACAGTAGACTCCTGAGGCAGGTGCTTGGGTGCCGAAACACAGATCTGTGTTGCGTCCACTGTATTTTGTATTTTAGACTTTCTTTTTTTTTCTTAGTATATAATCAATTTACAAGTCATAACACTTGATCAAGAAATTCAGAAAATAAAATAAAAGCTTTACATCAGTAATATAAAGACTAAGGAAAACAAATGGTTAATCTTCTTTTAGACCACAATTGTGGGGGGGGGGGGGGGGGGGGGGGGGGGGGGGGTACATAACACAGAGCTCAGGAGAAAAGCTACACAAAATCATTACACAGATCACAGCATAAATGCTATAGCATGCTATTCCCCACCCCTTTTACTTATTCTCAACTGAGGGTAATACAGTATGAATCCTTTTCAAATCTATAAAGGCACGTAACTGTTACGGAAGAAAAAAAGACATGCCAAGATATTTAACACATATTTGCATAGGTAATTAAGATAAAAGGAAGCCCCTAATGCCAAGGTATCCGTTCTTAAAGCCAAAAATGCTTTCCTCCTATCTTGTGTTTGCTTTGTTACGTCTGGAAATATCCAGACTTTTTTCCCATAGAACAAAGTTTGTAAATTACGGAGTGGATAACCTCACCGCTTCCAAATCTTGCTCAAACACAAATGAGACCAATAAAGTCATTCTTTCCGAGTCTGAAGATAATGATGTTTCCAAAAGTTCAGATATATTTAATGTCTTTCTTTTCTTGACCAGACATTTCCAGAGAACTCTCAGAGATTTTCTGATTAAGTAAATAGTATATCCGATTTATCGGTGGAATCGTTTCCGGGGTAAATTTCAAAATCTCAAGCAAATATTTCTTAAATACTTCCAAAGGGGTAATACCCAGAGATTTTGGGAAATTCAGAAAGCGAAGATTTAATCTACGATTATAGTTTTCTATCTGTTCAATCTTACGGTGTAATATCGTTTTATCTTTTACCACCATTGCGGCACAATCTTGCAAATTCCTTACATCTTCTTTAATTTTACTCACTTGAGTGTTAAATTCTGTCTTTATATCTACTAAGGTATTTGATAAAGTTTCAACAGTACTCACTAAAGTCGAGACTTCAGTTGTAGATTTAGCCACTGTATTATCCAACTGCTGGAGAACTTCCCAGATAGTCTCCAGCGTTACTGACTCTGGCTGTTTTAATGACGTAACACGCTCAATCGAATCACAAAAAGGTTTCAAATCTCCCAATGGTCCCGTGTTCTCAATGCCTTAATCCGGAGGACTTCCTGCAACTTCTTTGAGTTCAGGAGACCTCCACTGAGACACGGGTCCTTCGGGGAGAGGTGGAGGGTTGAGCGCCGGGGGTGAGAGAGTGATATCTAGCCCCAAGTCTCCGGTGTCAACTCCTCCTGGAGCAACAACAGGGATTTTCCTGGCGTTATGGGTGGGAACTCTAGTTGAAAATCTCTCAATGGTTTGCTGCTGAGGTGAGGAGGTTCTGGTCATCGAGAAACCGGCCTTGATCGTTCCTTTACGTTTAGTATGAGGCATTAAGTTTGAAAAAAAGTTTTAATTCAGCGCTTTCCACGAGAGAATCAAGCAGCGATCAGCAGCGTGTCGCCGTCTTGACACGCCCCCTAGACTTTCTAATTAAAGACTTTGTAAGTTACCCTTTTGTTGGAATTAGATTGGTCCTCCCCCACTCCCTTTTATTTACATTTGTTTTTACATTAGGGGATCGTCTTTGCCTTGTTTTCATTTTTCATCTTTCAGCATGCCCAATTAGAGGTTCTACAAAAGCAGGCTTTAACATTTATCTACCTAGGAAGGGCTATTGGAAGGGATGGATGAGGTTGGGCACTACTGCTGTACCAGACCTGGTAGGTGCTAACATACTTTGTCAGGCTGTGGCTTCAAAATCTCAAATGCAACAGATGCGTCATTGGAGGAAACCAGTGGCGTAGCCACAGGTGGGCTTGGGTGGGCCCAGGGCCCACCCATTTATGGCTCAGGCCCACCCAACAGTAGCACATGTTTAGTGATAACTGGTGGGAATCCCAAGCTCTGCCAGCTGAAGATTTCCCCCTGATGGTAACGAAAATGCTACTTTCCACACCACCGCCACCTGCGCATACTCAGTTTTCAGTGCATGCCTGCTGCCAAGGTGGAAAGAAGTGTTTTCCCACCAGCTGAGATAATTTTTTTTTTTTTTGGGGGGGGGGAGAACACTTGGTGCCCACCCAATTCTTGCCTAGGCCCACCCAAAATCTGTTGTCTGGCTACGCCCCTGGAGGAAACTCATCCCCTGCAGCTAGTTCCCAGAGTGCCAGGGATGCTGGTTGGACTGGTGATAGGTCTGGCAATAGAGATCCAAACATTTTATTTAAAAAAAACCACAATTAAAAGAAATGGAAGTGATGCAAGCTTGTTGGGAAACTGAAATAATTCAGGCACAGATAAAAGCCCATGATGCAAGGCTGCTGCAGTGGATATCAATTTGAGAAAGAAAAGAGAATCCTAACGTGTGGGAAAATATGACAAAACAAAAGAGCATATGGTGATATAGGATTGTTACAGAATTATAAGTCATGATAATGTTCAGAATTCAGGTAGGAACTGGAGATGGCTCAATCCTTCTGAATGGAGGTACAGGCAGGGCAGAATTAAGGCATAGGCATGCTAGGCACATCTCTAGAGTACAAATATTTAGGAGAGGTCTTCTCAGATGTGCTAATTCTGTGGTTCCCAAGACAGGTTATGGCCTGGTAAGTCAGCTGCTGGCAGAAAGAAGAATGATTGTGTTTGAAGGGGAGGGAATAGGAGACAGAGTGTCACAACTGTGGTCGCGACTCCTTTTTTACTCACTTTATTTCCTGATGTTCAGCTTCCAAGATGGCTCCTGTCTGTCCAGCTTCCAAGATGGCTCCTGTCTGTCTTTCCTGTGTGCTCACTTCCTGTGTGTTCCATGCCTCTCTTTGGTGTCAGTCTGTTCCCTGCTCTTGTCCTGCAGTAGGTGACATCATCAGTGAGAGTCTTTATAAGGAAGTGGTGCACTTACATTCAGGGCCTTTGCATTGCCAAGGGTCGTCAGGTTAGTCAGTGTGCTGTTGCACGGTTTACCTAGCCTTTTTCTGTGGGCTCTTGCCCTTCTGCTTTGTCTTGCTCTTGTCTGTGGGCTTCCAGTCCTTGTGTTTGCCTTGTTCATTGTCTGTGTTCTTGTTTGTGGCTGCCTTGCAGCCTTCAGCCTTGGTTCTTGTGTCTGTGCCTACGTGTCCCTGTTTGTGGCGGCTTGTCAGCCTTCAGTCTTGGTTCTGTTCTGTTGCCTGTGTGTGGAGCCCTGGTCTGTTATTCTGAGTGTCTGCTGCAGTAGCCAGCATTGTCCCTAATTAGCTCTCTGCTGTGCAGGTGGTCTGCTCCTGGTCTACCCTGTCTGCTTTCAGCTTTCTTCCCTCTGTTTGGAACCCTGCTTCTGCCCAGCTTGTGTGAATTTCCTGAACCCTGCTTCTGCCCAGCTTGAGTGAATATCCTAAACCCCTGCTTCTGCCAAGCTTGTGTGTATATCCTAAACCCCTGCTTCTGCCAAGCTTGTATGCATATCCTGAACCCTGCTCCTGCCAAGCTTGTATGTATAACCTAACCCCTGCTCTTCCCAAGCTTGTATGTATAGCCTAAACCCCTGCTTCTGCCAAGCTTGTATGCATATCCTGAATCCTGCTTCTGCCAAGCCTTTATGTACGCCCTGTCTGCCTAGTCTGTCTTTGAATCCTGATCCAGTCCAGCTCCATCCTGTAAGTCCTGCAGGCCGCCCGCACCTAGGGGCTCAACCTCTGGGGAATGGCGGTCAGAGCGGGTGAAACCCGGAGCTGCTCCAGTCCTGTTTGCCTCCTGTTATCCCAGTCCTGTGGTTCCAGCCACAGTTCTAGTCCTGTCATTCTGGCCAAGTCCATTCCAAGATTCCAGCTCCAGCCTTGCTTGTTTGCCCAGTCCCGGCTGGGGTTTCTGCCTGCTGCTGCCGCTCCTCGACAGTAGCCTAAGGGCTCACGTTCTAGTGACTGTATGTTTTGAACCTGAGATCGTGACACAGAGGTACTTCCACACATCGACATCTGTATGTGCTCCTCACTTCCCGTGCCTTGTTTTCATTTGGAAATGCATAAATGTATTTATATTGTGATGCAATATACTTGTTTGTCTACTGTCCATCAAAGGGTTAATCCTGTTCTGGGTATAGCCAATCAGGTGAATTCTTTGGCAGTAAAAGTCACCCTAAGCTTTGACAAAGGAAAATTGTTTATAAAGGGGCCCTTTTACTAAGCTGTGCTATGACTATTGCATGGGTTTCCCAACGCGCTGAAGCCACTTTTAGCATGGCTGTAAAATGGCCACATTTTCCATTTAGCAATAATGGCCATGCGTTGATTTTCCTATTAATCCATGACCATTAGCACATGAGCCCTTAACTACACCTATTTTCTAGGCATTAAGGGCTCACGTGCTAATCAGTTAGTGAGTGGTGATGTAGATGCGCTAACCAATTAGTGCTGGATACACCTACTCTCTGCCCCTAAACGTGCCCGCAGCACTAAAAAATAAAATTGATTTTTTTAGCACACGAGAAGTACGCACAGATGCTAAAACTACCGTGGGGTTCCTTAACGCCCTGCAGTAGTGGTTTTTAGTACACGGTAAGTACATGCTAGTGCTTACTGCAGCTCAGTAAAAGGTCCCCCAAATGTATTTTATTTATTTGCTTTATTTAATTTTGGCATTTATATCCCACATTTTCTAATTGACATTGTTTCAATGTGGCTTACAAACCAAATAGAGTAGTTACATTAATGGAATGATATGTGTCGGTGATAGGAAGAGAAGTGAAATACAGATTGGAGATGAAATTCAAGTTAACAAGGAATCATCTGATTAATAGGTCTACTGTGGAGTTCTCTTTAGTCTTCGTAACAGAACTTTTTGAAGAAGAACACTGTGAGTTGTTTTCAGAAGGTTCAAGTAGTTGTTCGTAATTTTTAAGGCTTTCGGGAGTGCATTCCAATTCTGTGTGCATAGATATGTGAAGCTCGATGAGTAAACTGATATGTATCTCAGTCATTTGCAGTTGGGGCAGTGGTTTCTTGAATCCGTGTTTATGTTGCGCATTGGTAGGGTTATTAGGTCTGCCATGTATCTTGGAACTAGACTGAATATGATTTTGTAGATGAGTATAAATAACTTGAAGGTAATTCTTGCCTGGACGGGAAGCTAATGTAAGGCCTAGAGTAGTGGTGTGGCACTGTCATTGTGAGATTTTCTGTGAATTAGTCGTACGGCTGTGTTTTGGGCTATTTGTAATTTTCTTAAGACCTGCTCTTTGCACCCGGCATAGATTCCATTGTTGTAGTCTAGATGTGCTAAGGTTAATGTTTGCTCAAGCATGCAGAAGTCTGTTCTTGGAAACTAGCCTCTTATGCATCTTAGTTTCCACATTGCTTGGAATATTTTCATTATGACATTTGTTGTTGGTTGTTCAAAGGTCAGGTTTCTGTCTAATGTTATCCCTAGAACTATCGTTGGCTGTCTGCTATTGGGTGGGTAAATCCATTTAGATTGATGCTGGAGAAAGTGTTCTTGCAGTAGGTGCATATGAAGATTAAGAATTGTGTTTTTCTCTTTGTTCAGTTTTAATTTGAATGCATTTGCCCAGGATTCTAGGACTCCTTGGATTATTTTGGTCGCGATTTCAGTCAGGTCCTTGTCAAGTATAAGCAAACTAGGCATGTAAATAGGGCCCAAATGTTTAGGAAACACCACTGATATTAATTGTTCTAATGTAAAAACCACCCTAGTAGGTGTTTACTAACTTTTTCTCAGAAGTGTATATAGGAAGTATATTGCTCATGTTTCCTCATATTTCCGAATCATAGTTACCTGATGCTAGGGTCTACACTGGGGTCAGTGCTCAGGAAAACGAAAATACGCTGAAAATACGTAGAAAATACGCTGAAATCTTCTGCTCGGTGTGTGGCGGTGGCCAAAAAAGCAAACAGGATGCTGGGAATTATTAGGAAATGGATGGTGAATAAGACCAAAAATTCTATAATACCTTTGTTTCGCTCCATGGTGCATTTGTAACTTGAGTTCTGGTTGCTGTACCTCAAAAAAAAGATGTAACAGAATTAGAAAAGGTTCAAAGAAGCGAGACCAGAATGATAAGGGGATGGAACTCCTCTCGTATGAGGAAAGGCTAAAGAGGTTAGGGCTCTTCAGCTTGGAAAAGAGATGGATGAGGGTTAGATATGATTGAGGTCTACAAAATCCTGAGTGGTGTAGAACAAGTAGAAGTAAATCGATTATTTACTCTTTCCAAAAGTACAAAAACTAGGGAGCACTCTAGGAAGTTACACAGAATACTTCTAAAACAAATAGAAGGAAATATTTTTCACTCAACGAAGAGTTAAGCTCTAGAACTCTTTGCCGGAGGATGTGGTAACAGTGGTTAGGGTATCTGGGTTTAAAAAAGGTTTGGACAAATTTCTGGAGCAAACGTTCATAGTCTGGTATTGAGGCAGACATGGGAAGCAACTGCTTGTGCTGGGATTTGTAGTATGGAGTGTTGCCACGATTTGGGTTTCTGCCAGGTACTTGTGACCTGGCTTTGCCACTGTTTGGAAAACAGGATACTGGGCTAGATGGACCATTGGTCTAACCCAGTATGACTACTCTTATGTTCTTATGTTAGGTTCTTATGTTCTAACTTTTTTTTACACCTTTCCCCCTATGTTGTGAGACTAATGGGGCCCAAGTTCCTTTGAAGCTATTGATCAGTTTTCTTCAGCATTAGTTCATATTTCCGTAGCAAGTGTTTGTTTGTGCTTTTGTTTGCAATACAATAAATACTAAATATTAAATTTTTAAAAAAGTATATTGGTAATTTATTTATAAAAAGATCAATATGAGAAACATAGATAAGTGCCCTAACTACCAATATTCAGATACAGTTTCTAGATAGTGCCGCTCAATATTCTTACCAACTGCCTCACACTATCTGGATAGAGCTGGGTTGAGTAAGGACAGAGTGTGAACATTCCACCTACAGAAAAACTCAAAAAGAGGAACACAGAAAAGAATACCGGATGAAACTGAAGGAAGTGAATAGAGATATATAGCTGGCCAAAGCAAAAGCAGAACAAATGGCTAAAAATATAAGGAAGAGTTGGCAAGATGTTTTTTAGGTATATTAGTGAAAAGAGGAAGGCTAAAAATGGAATTGTAAGACTGAAAGATGCTGTGAACTATGTGGAGAGTGAGGAGAAAAAAAGTGAACATGCTAAACAAATACTTCTATGTTCATGAAAATCCTGGAGAAGGACCACAGTTGGCTGACAAAGATACATAAGAGAATGGAGTAGATACTGCATCATTCACAGAAGAAACTGTTTATGAACAACTTGAAAGATTAAAAGTGGACAAAGTCGTGAGACCGGATGGGATCCATCTTAGGATACCGAAGAAGCTCAGAGAGGTTCTGGTGGGTCTTGCTTAATAAATCTTTGGAGACAGGAAAGGCTCCGCAGGATTTGAAGAAGAGCAGATATGGTCCTTTTCACAAAAGTGGTGACAGAGAAGAAGTGTGAAACTACAGTCCGGAAAGCCTCACTTCAGTCATTGGAAAAGTATTCGAAACACTACTGAAGTAAAGGATAATTAATAACCTGGAATTCCAGATCCAAGGTTACATGGTTTTATCAAAGATAAATCCTGTCAAATGAATCTGATTGATTTCTTTAACTAGATGACCAGAGAATTGGATCAAGGACATGCACTAGATGTAATCTACTTGGATTTCAGTAGAGAGGTTTGGTAGCCGTGTTAGTCCACTCTTAAGGTTATCAATAGAAATCAAACAAAATAAAACATGGAAAAGAAAATAAGATGATACCTTTTTTATTGGACATAACTTAATACATTTCTTGATAAGCTTTCGAAGGTTGCCCTTCTTCGTCAGATCGGAAATAAGCAAATGTGGTAGCAGATAGTATATATAAGTGAAACAAAGGAAAAATATTCAACATAAAGGAATCTTTCACATGCTCATCTTCCAATGTGGTATATATCATTCAGTGTAAAAAATGTAACGAAGGATGCTATATTGCAGAAACAGGCCAGATGCTTAAGACAAGATTCAATCTGCACAGACGTCACATGAAGATAGCCGGTGCCAGTCAGGTTCCCACCCCCGTGGGCCAGCATTTTACAAGACCAGGACACTGCACCAGTGATTTCAAAGTTAGAATCCTGAAAGGTAACTTTAAAACAATACAGGAACGTAAGACCTTTGAAGTCAGGATGATTGAATATTTTGACACCCAACAGACAGGACTTAACAAGGATCTGGGTTTTCTAGCCCATTATAAACCATAAAATTGTATTTCTCTGTTTATCACCCTCCTCTTCACCTATCCACACCCATCCTGTTAGAATATCAATGAAATGCTTTGATGTCCCCATGCATACCTCCTACCCACCCCAACCCTCCCACCCTGTCAGACTGTCAAAGTAATGCTTGGATGTTTCACTTATATATATACTATCTGCTACCACATTTGCTTATTTCCGATCTGACGAAGAAGGGCAACCTTCGAAAGCTAATCAAGAAATGTATTAAGTTATGTCCAATAAAAAAGGTATCATCTTATTTTCTTTTCCATGTTTTATTTTGATTTCTATTGATAACCTTGGATTTCAGGAAAGCATTTGACATGGTTCCTCATAAGAGGCTCATGAATAAACTCAATGTGCTGAAGTTAGGACCCGTGAGTGGTGAACTGGTTTAGAAACTAGATGACAGACAGACTTCAAGAGGGTGATGGTTAATGGAATTCACTTGGAGGAAGAAAAGGTGAGGAGTGCCTCAAAGATCAGTGCTGGGACTGATTCTATTCAATACATTTATGTCCTGTTTCTAGTGGTGAGCCCTTAGGTTCCCTAAGGCCCCGCAAGACCTCAGAGGACAGCCGTGCACCCCGAATCTTCACCCGCGGCGGCCGCCGTTCACCAAGGGTTGAGCCCCCAGCTGCAGGCGGCCAGCAGGACTGCTGGAACCGCGGGGTGACGGCTGACCTGGCGGGTAGTCAGCAACGCAGTCTCTAAAGGGTAGCTAGCAAGGGCGGCTAGCACTCCGAGAGGACAAGTAGCACAGCCTCTGACTGGTAGCTAGCAAGGGCGGCTAGCACTCCGAGAGGACAAGTAGCACAGTCTCTGAAAGGTGGCTAGCAAGGGCGGCTAGCACTTCGAGAGGACAAGTAGCACAGTCTCTGAATGGTAGCTAGCAAGGGCGGCTAGCACTCCGAGAGGGCAAGTAGCACAGTCTCTGAAAGGTGGCTAGCAAGGGCGGCTAGCACTCCGAGAGGGCAAGTAGCACAGTCTCTGAAAGGTGGCTAGCAAGGGCGGCTAGCACTCCGAGAGGACAAGTAGCACAGTCTCTGAAAGGTGGCTAGCAAGGGCGGCTAGCACTCAGAGAGGGCAAGTAGCACAGTCTCTGAAAGGTGGCTAGCAAGGGCGGCTAGCACTCCGAGAGGACAAGTAGCACAGTCTCTGAAAGGTGGCTAGCAAGGGCGGCTAGCACTCCAACAAACCCACTGTGCCGGCTTCAGCATACATGAAACGGAAGCAATTGAGTCCTCCAGTCCTCCTGTTTAAATATCGCGCCGCCCCGCCCCCTCCCCGGGAGAGGAACCAACCAACCCGACCCTGGAAGGCGATGGAGCCTCCGGATTGGCCAGCCCGCCCTCCAGGCGGAGGTTTAGCCCCGGCGCGTCCATCCGGCGTGAGGTAGGTGGAGCCTCCGCGCTGGTCCGCCCCGGGAGGCGTCGGCGCCGGTGCCGCCATCTTGGCCGGCGCAACGCTTCGCTCTCCGAGGCCGGCGCTCGCTCCAGCGGGTCGCCGGTCTCGGCCCGACCGCGGCAGCACCGGCCTCTCCGGAGGTCCATCCTCGCAGCCCCGGACACCGCGAGGGCCGCCGACCATCGCCCCCCACAACAGGAGCGCAGGTAGGAATGTGGAACGGGACAATTTATGATCAGCATTGCCAAAGAGTTAGAAGGTAAAGCTTGCCTTTTTGCGGATGATACCAAGATTTGCAACAGAATACACTTCCCAGAGGGAGTGGACAACATGAAAAGTAATCTGCAAAAGTTGTGTCAAAAGATGTATGAGAAGAGACTAGAATACCATACCCTAGAGGAAAGAAGGTGACAGGGGAGATAATGATACCGATGTTTAAATATTTTAAAAGTATAGAAACAAATCTTTTCCAGAGATAGGGAAAGGGTAAAACTAGAGGACATGAATTGAGGTTGTGGGGTGATAGACTTAAGAGTAATGTCAGGAAAATCTTTTTCAAGGAGAGGGTGGTCAATACCTGGAATGCCCTCCCGAGAGAGATGGTGGAGACAAAAACAATGATGTAATTCAAAAGGGCATGGGATGAACACTGAGGATCCCTAATTAGGAAATGGATGGTATAAAAAACAAACCTTAAATGACTGCATGTGTGTTGAAGGGTTGAATGGTGCTTAGACTGCAACTCCAGTTGTAACTAAGGTCAGTGTTGGGCAGACTTCTATGGTGGATGCATACAAACGATTTGCACAGAAAAACATTTTTTTGGGTGCCTATCACAGGGCTCATTTTCTAAGCACTTAGCAACCTATTCTATGGGGCTCATTTTCAAAACAGAAAAATATCTAAAAAGTGTCATAAAGCACATTTGGATGGATTTCTTCTCAAAATGTCCAAATTGGTATTTTTGAAATGTTTTGCAGATGTCTATGCATTTTGTTTGCAGTGCAGGGAGCGTGTCGGGCTGTTTCAAAGGAGGGACTATGGTGTGCTTTACACTTCAATGTTTTGGTCTAGACCTGTTTTTCTAATGAATAAGACACAAAAAAGGTGCCCTAAATGACCACTGGAGGGATTCAGGGATGACCCCCCTCCTTAGTCCCCCAGTGGTCATTGACACCCTCCCACCCCTAAAAAATGTGAATAAAAATAGTACTTACCAGCCTCGATGACAGCCCTAGATGTTATAGCCAGGTCCATTAGAGCTGCATACAGGTCCCCGGATTTGTATAGTAGTGGGTGTAGGGCACTGTAGACAGTTGGACCCAGGCCCATACCTCTTCCTATCTGTTACACTTGTAATGGAAACTGTGAGCCCTCTAAAATTCACCAGAAACCCACTGTACTGACATATAGCCCCTTCACCCATAAGGGCTATTGTAGTAGTGTACAGTTGGGGGTAGTAAGTTTTGGGTGGGTTTTGGAGGGCTCAGCAGTCAAGATAAGGGAGTAACGGTGAGTTGTGTACCTGGGATCATTTATATGAAGTCCATAGCAGTGCACCCTAGGGTGCCCCATTGCTCTCCTGGAATGCTCTTCAATGGCTTGATTTTGTTCATTTTTAACTTGTACTTTTTTTCTCAAAAATGGCATAAAAAGATAGAGACACAAAGCATAAAACTTTGTTCCAAACAGTATTTAAAAAAAAAGAAAAAAAAAAAGCGTTTTTCTTTTTTTAAAAATGGGTATATTTCCAGCAGCAGATAAAAGATGTGTACGGTTCATCCAGTATGCCTAACAATATAAACTCATTACATATGGTATGAAGTGTTACATCATATGTATAACTGTTCTTGATTTATCCTTGTCATTTTTAGGGCATAGGCCGTAAAAGTCTGCCTGGCACTGGCCTTGTTCTAAAATTTCTGAAGTTGTTGTCAAAGCACCCAAAAGCTCCACGCCGGCCCATCCAAATCTACTCAGCTTCCATCAGGGCACAGACCGTAGAAGTCAGCCCAGCAGCGGTTTTCCTACCTAATCTCCCTAAGCTTCTTTGGATCCGATCCTTCTAAACAAGGTTCCTTTGTGTTTGTCCCACACATTTTTAAATTCTGTTACCATTTTAATCTCCACCACCTGGAGAGGACATTCCAGGTATCTACCACCCTCTTAGTGAAAAAATACTTCCTGACATTATTCCTGAGTCTGCTCCCTTGCAATTTCAATTCATGCCCTCTAGTTCTACCACCTTTCCATCTCTGGAAAAGGTTTGTTTGCAAATTAATACCTTTCCTCCAGTGTATACATGTTTAGATCAGCAAGTCTTTCCATGTACGTCTTGCTGCCTAAACCCCCTACCATTTTTGTCGCTTTTCTCTGAACCACTATCGACCAGATAGCTTTATACATCATTAGAACTCCTGCCAAACTCCGTTTTGTTTTGTTTGTTTGTTTATTATATAAAAGACTAACAGGTCCATAATGGTCTAGTAAGTGTTATATTACAATGTCCATAAACTGAAAAAACAATCACAAGTTCAAAATTTTTTTGGATAAACCAGCACCGGAATTTCAAAAGGAAGCAGTTAGAAGCGAAACTTACCTCAATCTCCGATACTTGAAACTTTCATCATTTTTTCATAAGCTGCTCTAAGACGTCCAACAGAGCACTCCATTTAAGAACTCCTTCATCAGGGACGCCAGTGCTATGTCTTCAAAAGTTAGCAAAGGACTCTTTCTATTATTATTTTTATATAATAAAACAAAAAAAATTTTATTTGGATAAATTAAAACAAATGGAAAAATGGGAGGGGAATAATGGCAGGAGTTCTAATGATGTACAGAGCTTTCTAAGTGAGCCGTAAATGCGGCAATGCTCACTGAAATTAAGTTCGACTGTATTTCACAGCCTATACTGTATTTTCCTGTTCCTCTTCCAGATTCTCTTTATATATATTAATACAGCATGGATATATATTTGGCGGTACAGGTCCCAGGTTGGTTTTTAAGCGATATATGTATTCATATTCTTTAACGGGATTGATTCTTTTTTTGCTGCTGTTTTATTTCTCCCTTGAGGGTTATTTCATTGTTAAGTGGCCTATGAAAAGACAGCATTGTAAAAATTAAGCCTGGTTTTAGAGCATCAATACACCTACTACAGATAAATAAGAATGAGCTGGACTTTTACAGATTCTTACACAGACACTACACACTAGCACAATCATTCACCTCTGTCACACATGTGGCACATGGACAGACTTTAATCTAATACAGAATAGAAGACCACAAATAACAAACAGAAACATGAAAGCAAAAACAGAAATGGAAATCCCCAAAAGCCAGATTTAATAAGCAGTGCAATACTGGAAAAAGAAACAGAAATGCATTTCCGTTTGTACTCTGCAAAATATAAAAATAGAAAAGATACTCATTTCCTGTAGCTGACACATTTCAACCCCTAAAAATGTTATATTTTAAAATTTGTTTTCTATTGTTGCCTTGGCATTTTATTTTTCTAATTCTATGATTCCAGTCTGTTTTCCACTTTCGTCAGTCTTCTCCTAAATTGTCTTCTAAAGTATCTTCTTTCCATTTCTTTTTCCCCTCTTCTCTTCTCTCTCTACATCTGTCTGTTATCTTCCTTCATCTTTTTTTCTCAGTTTCTCTCTTCTCTGCTTCTTCATTCATAGTTAGGTTTTATTGCTCATTTCCCCTACTTGGTTCTCAGTCTCCTTATTTTCATCTCTCAGTCTCCACTTTTACCCCTTCCCAGTCCTTCCATTGTCCTCTCTCTCTCTCTTTTTCTCTTTCTTCTTTCCCAGCCTATTCTCTCCTTTTCATCCACTCCTTAGTTCATCAGTTCCATCCTCTGTACTCACTTCCCAAGTCTTCATCCATCTTTCTCTGCCTCAGTTCCCTCACCAGACTCAATTCCTTCTCTGTAACTCAACCCCTCCTGGCACCCTCAGTCTTTATTCTCTTAGCCTCTACCCAGCTTCCTATTTCTACTTTTTTTCTGTCCTGCCACAGTCTTGCCTCCGTATACTGCTTCTCAACCTCCAGATCTTTCACATCAAGTCTCTATTTCTCCCTTCATACACTCTTTCCCTCCTTCTCACTATAGGTTCTTCCTCCTTCTCTCCTCTCTCTCCCACTACAGGCTCTTCTGTCCTCCTTCCCTTTTCACATTACATGCTTTTCTCTTTTCCTTCCCCTTTTCTCCCTCCTTCTCTCTCTCTCCCTCTCTCTACAGGCTGTCCTCTTCCTTCTCGCTCCACCAGCATTAAGCTCCTTCTTCTGTCTCAAGCATTAGCTCTTATCCCAAAATTAACCCTTTTGTCACATCACCAGTATCCACCAGCAGCATCTCCTTCTCCTGAACCCAGCATCTGCTATTATTAGCCCCCAGCCTCCTTCTCCCAGCCCCAGCATCAGACCCTTCATCTAATATGATGTTCTCTTCCCCCACCCTACCATCTGCCAGCATCAAGCTTCTTGTCTGTCTGTCTGTCTGTCTCTCTTCTTTCATCTCCAGTCCTCTCCCATCCAACATATTACATCTGCTTCCCCTCCTCTACATTGCCCAGCATTTTTCCTCTCTCCCCCTCTGTCAAGGATTCTCTTCTTTCTCCTCTTCCCTTTTCCTTCTCCCACTTTTCTTCTCCACCTCTGTCTCTCCTCCTCCTACATAGTCCAGCATCTTCCCACACTCTCTCTCTCTTCCCCTCCCACATGAGTCAGCATTACTTCTCTCTTCCCTCCCCCTCCATCCAGTACTCTCCTCTCTTCCATGCCCCATATAGCATTCCCCTCCTTTTCCTCTCCCCTTTTCCCCTCCTCTCCAGCATCTCCTCCTCCCTTCTCCTATATGGCTCAGAATCTTCCCTCTCTCTTCCTCCCCTCCCACATGATCCAACATTTATTCTTCTCTCTTCCCTTCTCCCTCCATCCAGCATGCTCCTCTTCCTTTCCCCAGCCTAGCATTCTCCTCTTCCATTCCCCCATCTAGCATTTCTTTCATTCTCCTCTCTTCTTTATCCTTTTCTCTACCCAGCATCTCCCTTCAAACCTTATTTCTAGGAATGGCTCCTTTATAGTGCCTAGTATTAAAAAAAAAGAAGAAAGGTAACTGTGGCTCTAAAAAATCAAATTAGACAAAATATTGAAGAGTCCAGTATTATTGCAAGATATATGTCACTACTCTTGCTTGAAATGAGCAAAAGACCTCAGTACACCCAAACGCTTACTTAGATTTTAGCGTCTTTAGCTGGGGTTGTGGTGATCATCATCAGTCTAAAAACCTCATGGTATATTTTTTCTATTTTTTCTCAAATTTGTATTTATTTATTAAATTTTAATCCTTAGTTTAAAACATATATTTTTTCTTATTTCTTTTCTTCTTAATTTTTCAGTGAAGACAGCATTCCTTTATTATTTATTTCATAATCACTTTATATTGAACTTATTTCTAAAAGAAAAAAAGTTGAGCACTTAGCTGACACCCGATGGTGTCCAGATCCATTTCACTCCAATGTCTTCCTCAGGGGCTGTGCTTCGACATTTACAGATTTCCAAGGATGGTGTCATTCATTTCAATGATCACATTGGATCCTATATGTCACGCTTTGAGCTTTGGCAAGCTAATTTTCTGTTCTGTTCCAGTGGTGTGGGTTCTGCGCCAGTGGCGTAGCCACAGATGGGCCTGGGTGGGCCTCGGCCCACCCAGTTAGGGCTCAGGCCCACCCAACAGTAGCACACATTTAGCTTGGTCAGACTTCCCCTTGATGGTAACAAAAACACTTCTCTCCACAATAGTTTTCAGCACATGCTTGCTGCAGACTGCCAAGGTGCAGAGAAACATTTTTCCACCAGCTGAAATATTTTTTTGATGTTGGGGGGAGAACACTTGGTGCCCACCCACTTCTTGCCTTGGCCCACCCAAAATCTGCTGTCTGGCTACGCCCCTGTTCTGCGCTGTTGGCTCTACCGCGGGAGTTCCAAGCATTGGCCTGTGAGTACAAATCTTAACAGATTTCTGCAGATTCCTTCCCTGGTTGAGTAAAACAGAAACAGAGACATTGCTGCTTGCTTTATGACTCAAGTACACCCTGCAGGCAGCTATGGACAAATCCTTGAATGGATTCCTTTGATGTACCACAGTGAAACCCACTGTAAATTGCTGAATTACTCAGCCCCTCCCAGCAGTGACAGAGTCGGCTTCCATGGGCTGTTTTAAACTCGGGGTGGGGGGTGGTTCTGATGCAGCTGGAGAAAAAGATTCATTTGGGAGCTGAGAGGAAACCACAGGAGAGACTGGATGCTGCAGTTGACCCCAGAGCCCCAGGGATTCCTGCTAACAGAGTTAAAGTACTACTAAAGCTTCAACTAAGAGAGAGGTATTTTTTGCATGATTTGCAGCCATAAGCGTCCTCTGAATCCAAGGTTGATCTGCTACTCTGTTCTAACTTGACAGGGGTAGCTATGAGGATCCCGGCACTGAATACCAGTCAGGACCCACATAACCATGAAAACCCTTTGTGAAGCCCTCTGAGCCCCTTCAGGCCTACAGAAAGAGGCTCCTCATCCCATTTCCCCTCCCACCCCCAAAGTCTCAATAGGCCCCGTGCCTACTTCCAAGCATTGGTGGTCCAGTGAGGATGATGGGGGGGGGGGGGGGGGGGAGAGGGAAGATCTAAACCCCCTCTCTCCTGACCCTAGTGGTAGCATCCTGAAAATGGATGCTGTGACCTCTAACGGTCATTCTCTTGCTGCCTATCCCAATTTTTTCAGCTCATGGACCTTGACATTCTCCTGTAGAATTTTATGATCTAACACATATTTCGTAGTTCCATCAGTAATGGCAAGTCATCCAGTAATTCAAAGTTCCATCAGTAATGGCAAGTCATCCAGTTTTTGATGCAGCCTCACACTATAATACCTGCACCACTATGCTTGACAGATACAAAGTTTTGCTTGGAAGGGAGTTTTTTTGCTTCTTGCCAAACAAAAAATGTGTTACTGTGACGGAAAAGTTCAGTTTTTGGCCATATTAACCAAAGAACATTTTTCCAGAAGTCTTGTGGGTTATCCAGAGTTCTGGAATTCTAGTTTAGCACCCTGTTTACTAAGGAGAGCTAGAGTTTTTAGCACATGGTAAAATTATTCTGTGCTAAATGCTAGAGATACCCATATATTCCTATGGGTGTCTCTAGCATTAGCGCGTGCTAATTTTTAGGAGGGCAAAAAAGGACTTTGAGAAGAAATTAGCGTTGGAAGCAAAAATACATAGTAAAAATTTTTTTAGATACATTAAAAGCAGGAAACCGGCCAAAGAGTCGGTTGGGCCGCTGGACGAAAATGGTGTTAAAGGGCGATCAAGGAGGACAAAGCCGTAGCGGAGAAATTAAATGATTCTTTGCTTCGGTCTTCACCGAGGAGGATTTGGGGGGGGACACCGGTGCCGGAAAGAATATTTGAAGCGGGGGAGTCGGAGAAACTAAACAAATTCTCTGTAACCTTGGAGGATGTAATGGGTCAGTTCAGCAAGCTGAAGAGTAGTAAATCACCGGGACCTGATGGTATTCATCCCAGAGTATTAATAGAACTAAAAAATGAACTTGCAGAGCTACTGTTAGAAATATGCAATCTGTCCCTAAAATCGAGTGTAGTACCGGAAGACTGGAGGGTAGCCAATGTTACTTCCGATTTTTAAGAAGGGTTCCAGAGGAGATCCGGGAAATTATAGACCGGTGAGTCTGACGTCGGTGCCCGGGCAAGATGGTCGAGGCTATTATTAAGAATAAAATTGCAGAGCATATACAAAAACATGGACTGATGACACAAAGTCAGCACGGATTTAGTGAAGGGAAGTCTTGCCTCACCAATCTAATGCATTTTTTGAGGGGGTAAGCAAACATGTGGACAATGGGAGCCGGTTGATATTGTATATCTGGATTTTCAGAAGGCGTTTGACAAAGTGCCGCACGAAAGACTCCTGAAGAAATTGCAGAGTCATGGAATCGGAGGTAGGGTATTATTATGGATTAAGAACTGGTTGAAAGATAGGAAGCAGAGAGTAGGATTGCGTGGCCAGTATTCTCAGTGGAGGAGGGTAGTTAGTGGGGTCCCGCAGGGGTCTGTGCTGGGTCCGTTGCTTTTTAATGTATTTATAAATGACCTAGAGATGGGAATAACTAGTGAGGTAATTAAATTCGCCGATGACACAAATTATTCAGGGTCGTCAAGTCGCAGGAGGAATGTGAACGATTACAGGAGGACCTTGCGAGACTGGGAGAATGGGCGTGCAAGTGGCAGATGAAGTTCAATGTTGACAAGTGCAAAGTGATGCATGTGGGTAAGAGGAACCCGAATTATAGCTACGTCTTGCAAGGTTCCGCGTTAGGAGTTACGGATCAAGAAAGGGATCTGGGTGTCGTCGTCGATGATACGCTGAAACCTTCTGCTCAGTGTGCTGCTGTGGCTAGGAAAGCGAATAGAATGTTGGGTGTTATTAGGAAGGGTATGGAGTCCAGGTGTGCGGATGTTATAATGCCGTTGTATCGCTCCATGGTGCGACCGCACCTGGAGTATTGTGTTCAGTACTGGTCTCCGTATCTCAAAAAGATATAGTAGAATTGGAAAAGGTACAGCGAAGGGCGACGAAAATGATAGTGGGGATGGGACGACTTTCCTACGAAGAGAGGCTGAGAAGGCTAGGGCTTTTCAGCTTGGAGAAGAGACGGCTGAGGGGAGATATGATAGAAGTGTATAAAATAATGAGTGGAATGGATCGGGTGGATGTGAAGCGACTGTTCACGCTATCCAAAAATACTAGGACTAGAGGGCATGAGTTGAAGCTACAGTGTGGTAAATTTAAAACGAATCGGAGAAAATTTTTCTTCACCCAACGTGTAATTAGACTCTGGAATTCGTTGCCGGAGAACGTGGTACGGGCGGTTAGCTTGACGGAGTTTAAAAAGGGGTTAGATAGATTCCTAAAGGACAAGTCCATAGACCGCTATTAAATGGACTTGGAAAAATTCCGCATTTTTAGGTATAACTTGTCTGGAATGTTTTTACGTTTGGGGAGCGTGCCAGGTGCCCTTGACCTGGATTGGCCACTGTCGGTGACAGGATGCTGGGCTAGATGGACCTTTGGTCTTTCCCAGTATGGCACTACTTATGTACTTACGTATGTACTTATGTCTATAGTGCGGCTTATTAAATAGGGCCCTAAGTGTTATAATCTCTTGGGGTATAATACTTCTGGTTATGTTTTAAATTCTGATTGTTTACTACTGTAATGCCTGGATAGGTTGGTCCGGTTTCTTTATTAATGAAATCCACCTTGCACTGTAAAGGCAGCGGCGGAATAGAACACATGCTATAAAATAACGTAATGCTCTAGAGCAGGGGCTGATCTTTCATTCAGAAGGTTAAAATCATCCTTTAGGAAGGATGTGTAAACAACTCTGTGATCTGTTTTGGTAAAATTAAGGTCAGCTTAAGCCATGAGTCACAGGTGAAGCTCTGGCTCAGAGTGTCAAAGTTCAAGGGTGCCTAAAGCCTATCTCACTGGCTTACCCTTCACAGCCCTCAAAATAGTTGGCCCAGGGTAAACATTTGAGAGTATATCCTCTTAATCTAAAATGATTATGTTCAGCTGCATGAGAATTTGTTTTCCCACAAATAACTGTACCCAAGAGAATACATCACACCAAAATACTTTTAAAGGCAGCACTCAATAAAAGAATGTAACAAGCTGCCAATTTCTGCTTTGCACTTCATGCACAGAGTAGTGTCAAAAAGTTTTAATTTATAGCCTTTGGTGCAGTCAAAATTGTGCTTCTCTAAAGTATGAGTTGGGGGTTAATGCAGTGGTGTGCTGGAGCAGGCTCTCACCGGCTCTCGAGAGCCGTTTGTTAAGTTTTTAAAAATTTTGGGAGCCGTTTCTCCATGGCTACTTTAACAAATGGATCCCAAAATGTGGGCTTGGGCCCCTCTTGAATTCTCTTTTACTTTGCTAGCGAGAGAGAACCCCCTGTTAACAATTTACCAGCACACCCCTGGGTTAATATAAATAAAGCCCAAATACTTTTTTGCATCTTCAGCTAGTAACTCTAATGACATCATTTACTAACAGTTGGTGTGTACTCATACCATTAAAGTACACTATGCTGGTTAACAGCATTGCATGGTCCAACTGGGGGAATTTTATAAAGGAATTTTCATGTATATATTACAGTATATGCACATAAAATGCAGCTTGTAAAATTACCCATGTGTACAAGTACATATAATGACAAATATGCGCATGCTTTTATGTGATTGTAGTAGTTATGTTTGGGGTGGGTTAATCAGGTCTAATTTGATCTTAATTTGACTGGTATTTGTTCTGTTCTACCATTGGTGGCTTTGGCACTGAGGCCCTGATGCTCAGAAGAAAATGCGGGTGCTAGAGGTCATTAGCGCCGGTCTAGTGTCTGCATTTGCTACCACTTATTGTTCAGAGCCGGCAAGCATGTGAAATAATGAGCTTGCTAGCTGTGAATGCAATTGGCATTCAAAAGAGGGTCTCCTGCATTCCTCCCCAATGCTTAGCGGGCACAGAGCCAAACAAGGGCACTTTTCCCGTGGCAAACCCTATGTCAGCTTGGAGCTGGTGTTAGGGTTCTGCCGAGCTCTGGTGATCCAGTGGACATCAGGCCCCTACCCCCCTAATAGGCAAGGTCCCAGTAGTCCGGTGGACCCCAGGACCCCCCACTCCCCAATAGGTAATGCCCCAGTGGTCTGGTTTACCACCAGACACTCATAAAAACTAGAAACCCTGGTGGTCCAGTAGTACCCTGTCAAGGCCCCCACCTGAAGACATCCTCGGTGGTCTAGCAGCAACCCCACCAAATCCACAGTCCTAGTCCTAGACACAGTCCTAGTCCCTCCTCCCACTAGACACATCTCAAAATGGCAGTGCCCTGCCCTGCTCAATGCATCCTGCGATGCATTGGGTTGGGCCTAATTACCATATAAAGGAGTTTCTTGTTATAGACCAAAACGTTTTAGCCCAGAAAATGGAACAAGTTAAATTAGTTCTTAAGTCATTAGGAAGAAAGTTCCACAAAATCAACATCTGATAGTCAAAGACAGTTTTTTTAAAGGCAGTTTTACATGTACCTTCCAGTTGTATCCCAATTGGAGAGGGCACTATCATGAGATTCAAGCTAGTGGACCTCAAAGTATGTGGAGGGGAATAGGGAATAATATGACTAATTAAATAAGTAGGTTGGCTGATCAATATGGCTTTACAGACAATCATTAATAACCCTGAAATTAATTCTATATCTGATTGGAAGCCAGTGATGTTCTCTCAATAGAGGAGTAACATGATCAAATCTCTTAGCATAACAAATCATCTTCATAACAGAATTTTAAAGATAATTGCTGGTCTTTTCGACATCTACATTGTTAGACTCGTTATCCCTGATGCAGGCAGTTACTGAAATATGTCAGGCGCTTGATTGATATAGCATGACCAGTTTTTTTACTTTTGTATTTTTTACATTGTTTGCAATGTACTATTAAAAATGTATATTATATTTCATTAGAGATTTCTTGTGCCTCCGTTTTGATTTCCCTACTGCTCCTTTGGTCTTTATTTATCTGTGCTGTAGGTTCTTTATCTTGTTTTCATATCTATATCTCCTTGGTTCTGGGATGATAAGGAAGATATATGTGGAGGAGGTTCCAGAATTAGCCAACAGGGTGACTGTATTGTTTAACGAACCATCTATGTCGATTTTGTGATCTGCTTAGGAAATTATGGACAAAGTCAATATGGCAATAGGAGCATTGAAAAGTAACAAGGCCGTTTGATTAGGCCAGATTCCAGCAGAACTGATGAAGTATGGTGATAGTGGAATGGTGAAAAACTAACAAGACTATTGAACTTATGGTGGTATGCAGAATGTGTCCTAGAAGAATGGAAGTGAGCAGCGATTGTTAAATTACCAAAGAAAGGTGACAACATGGAGTGCGGCAACTGGAAGGCATTACACTTCAGTTGGTCCTTGGTAAGGACTTCTGTACCATGCTGCTTAAGTGGTTGCAACATGCTGTTGATATTATCCTGTAAGAACAGTAAGCAAGTTTTCACAGTGGGGATCACACA
This sequence comes from Microcaecilia unicolor, assembly GCF_901765095.1. Taxonomy (NCBI): domain Eukaryota; kingdom Metazoa; phylum Chordata; class Amphibia; order Gymnophiona; family Siphonopidae; genus Microcaecilia; species Microcaecilia unicolor. The sequence goes on from NC_044040.1 coordinate 50,220,125, forward strand.
CTGAGTAAATCTGTACACTGCAGACATTGAACAAAGATTGGAGTTTCAAAATCCACTGTCAATAAATTTCATCACCTTCAAAAAGGTATTTGATAGCCTGCAAAGGAAATCAATCTGGAGCACTGCAAGAAAATATAGCACTCGTCAATAGTACATCAACATATTCAAGAATATTTTCGGAAATCTCTTTGCTGTTTAAAAGATAGGCGTCAGCACCACAGATTTCTTCATCACTGGTATGTGACAAAGCTGTGTACTCTCCTCACATTTGTTTCTTCTAGCTATAGATTTTGTCATACAACACATACTGAAGAGGCCAAATGTTGGCATTCAGTTGAATGATCAAAACTGGCTCACAGATTTGGACTTTGCTGATGATATAGCACTGCAGGGAGAAATAAGAGAAGACCTCTAGGAACTGACCACCAGCCTGGAGAAGTCTGCTGGGAAGATTGGACTGAGAATCTATGATGAAAAGATCAAGAAGATACAAGTTGGTGGTTAAGCCTCTACATAAAAAATCATTAACCAATACCTAGTTGAGGATGTGGACAATTTCCCCTGCCTTTGCAGACTTATGTCTAGTGATGTTAGTACTGAGAGGGATACCAATTATGAGCTTTGCAAGGTGGCATCATATTTCAGCAGATGTGTCGAATGTGGGCAACAACAATAATCAACACTGATGAAAATTAAGCTCCATAATGCTATTGGCCTGCCAAATGTGATCTCTGCTTTCAAAACAAAAACAATTACTACACAGATAGAACAAAAACTGAATGTATTACTTCAGTGGTGCCTGCAAAGGATTCTTGGTATCACCTATCTTGACCATATTACCAATAAGGAGATCCTGAGAAATGACTCATACTGGCTCAAGATATTGTAGCGGGATGAAGGTTGGACATATTCTAACACTAAATAATTACTGACATTCCAAAAATGCAATGCAATAGATATCAACAGGCAGGAAGAGGAAAAGAGGGAGGCCAAAATAAAACCTGGCATAACAGATTCAAAGTTCTTCTGCGGGGAAGAGATGGAAACTGTTGTGGCCGATAGAACACACTGGAGAATATTTGTGACCCAATGTGCCCAGGATTGAATACACAGGGAACATAAATTAAATAAATATAACTACACATGATGGTTTTCTCAGGTATGGAGCACTTACTTGTGGCAAACAAAATAAAGCTTAAAAAAGAGCCAGCTTTACTTTGATCGAGGTTCTGCTGCTTGCCTGTTTTTCCCACTGTGTATTTTTTAGCAGCTTGAATTTTGCTTAGTTGAATGATTAAGGAATGCTAAGTTGATTTCTGCCTTGATTTGAAATAGGAGAGCAATTACTAATAGTGCACCTGCTACGTTCCTAAAGATGAAAAGATTCTAGAAGAAATTTGTGGATGCATGGAGGTTTTTATTGATAAGGCTGGATTAACCAAGGAAAGGAAGACAGTTATTAAATGGAGAATTAAATTTAAAGTTTTGGTCATTAATCTTCAAATGTCATCAACACCTTGCACCTGTGTATCTCCAAATCTGCTTCCACTCTATTAAACAAGTTGAATATTATGCTTGACTCAAAAAAATCTTTTTGTCACTCCTTCGTTGGCCTCAGTCACATTGGTTTACAGTAGAAAAACAGCTTTTAGCTATAATATCCCTTTTCTTTGGAATTGTTTCCTGTCTCCAGTTTGGCTACTTTTCATAATTAAAGATATTATTTTTTTACTCAAGTATTCCCTGATTAGGTATTTGAATAATGTGGAGGCAGATTTTAGAAAGAATGTGTAGAGAGGAATTCCCATACTATTTTACAAGAGGATCTGCCAAATGTGAGCCTCTTGTAAAATAGGTGCAGGACTGCATGCCAAAGCTCCTCCACTTATAGAGGGAGCAATGATTTTTAGAAAGCTGCAAGCATAGACATAGGAGCAGTTGTCAACATTGCTGTTCCCTCTGGAAAGGGTCCCGATTGTCAGTGGCCCCCTATAGCAATGTTCCGCATCCTGTAGCACCAACCCCTACCCAAGTGTGAGCAATTGCCCACCATGTTGTATCCTCCTCGAAGGCTAAACCCCCCCCCCCAGGTTGAAAACTCTCATATATGGAAGCTTGACCCTTAGCAGTAATACCTCGATATTACTACTGGGTTTTGGCAGCCATTTTACTTAAGAGTTGCTTTACTGGGTCAGACCAAGGATCTGTCTAGCCCAGCATCCTGTTTCTAACAGTGGAAGTCTCCAAAAAAATAACAAGATTCCATGCTATTTAATCTTAGAGATAAGCAGTGGCTTTGCCTAGGTCTACCTTAATAATGGTTTATAGACTTTTCCTTCAGGAACTTGTCCAAACCTTTTTTAAACCCAGCTTTTACCACATGCTCTGGCAATGAGTTCCAAAGGTTAACTATAGGTTGAGTGTAAAAATATTTTCTCCTATTTAATATGTAACTTTATGGAGTGTTCTCTAGTCTCTATACATTTTGAAAGAATAAACAAATTGTTTTTTTTTCTGTTCCACTCCATTCAGCATTTTATAAACCTCTATCTTATCTCCCATCAGCCATATCTCTTCTCAAAGAAGACTATGATAAAATGAGAAGAACGGTGAAAAAAAACTTAGAGGAGTAGCTGCGAGGGTCAAAAATTTACATCAGGCGTGGATGCTGTTCAAAAACACCATCCTGGAAGCCCAGGCCAAATATATTCCGCGTATTGAAAAAGGATGGAAGACCAAACGACAGCCAGCATGGTTAAAAAGTGAAGTGAAGGAAGCTATTAGAGCTAAAAGAAAATCTTTCCGAAAATGGAAGAAGGAACTGACTGAAAATAATAAGAAACAGCATAAGGAACGTCAAGTCAAATGCAAAGTGCTGATAAGGAAGGCTAAGACAGACATCGAAAAAAAGATTGCGTTGGAGGCAAAAACACATGGTAAATTTTTTTTTTTTAGGTATATTAAAAGCAGAAAGCTGGCAAAAGAATCGGTTGGACCGCTAGATGACCGAGGAGTAAAAGGAGCGATCAGGGAAGACAAAGCCGTAGCGGAGAGATTAAATGAATTCTTTGCTTTGGCCTTCACCGAGGAAGATTTGGGTGAGATAACAGTGCCAGAAATGGTATTTGAAGCTGACGAGTCAGAGAAACTGAATGAATTCTCTATAAAACTGGAGGATGTAATGGGGCAGTTCTACAAATTGAAGAGTAGCATATCACCTGTACCAGATGGTATTCATCCCAGAGTACTGATAGAACTGAAAAATGAACTTGCGGAGCTATTATTAGTAATATGTAATTTATCCTTAAAATCGTGCGTGGTACCGGAAGATTGGAGGGTGGCAAATGTAATGCCGATTTTTAAAAAGGATTCCAGAGGAGATCCGGGAAATTATAGACTGGTGAGTATGACGTTGGTGTCAGGCAAAATGGTAGAGACTATTATAAAGAACAAAATTACAGAACATATTCAAAAGCATGGATTAATGAGACAAAGTCAACATGGATTTAATGAAGGAAAATCTTGTTTCCTTTTTATTGTGAGCTGTTCTCTAGTACCCTCATTACACTCTTATTAGAAGTGGTTATATTTATCTACTACAGAGTTTATTGCCATCCTGGTAGGGGTTTTGATCATTTATTGGACTAACAGATGTAGCGAAACTACTCAATTTTTTTCAAATGTAGAACTTGATTAAAAAATGCTTATATTGCTGAATAATATCCTTATTTCCATATTTGTGATCTTCAAGATAATTTTACACTTTTATTTCCATTGTAATGTTTCTTTAAAACATAAAACAAAATAAAAACCTACATTTTTTTCATATGTAACATAATCTCAACAATTGTGCTATAGAATTTTTTTACCCATTTCCACAGAGTCTATCTGAGCTCCTGTAGGACACTAAGGGGTCTTTTTACTAAGGTGTTCTAACAGATTTAGTGCACCCTAAATGATAAGATGCCCATAGGAATATAATGGGCATCTCATTAAAGGACCCCTAAATACCTTGGATAGTTCAGGAATATACAGACAGACAAAAATCACCTTTAGTATTTCTATTAGTAGAGAGAAAAATGCAGAAGCTTAAAGCGGTTGATTGGATTAACTATAGATGTTTAGTAGAGAGGAATACCAGCATAAAGGGCATTACAGTAGTCTAGGTGGGAAAGGACAACAGAGAGAAGCAATGTATGAACACATGGCATGGATCTATTGATGGGCGAAGAAGGTAGATATCAATATAATATCAAGTTCATTGTTGATTTAATCATGAATTGATAATGAATGTGACTGTTGGGCAGACGGGATGAATTGTTCAGGTCATTATCTGCCATGACTTAAAACTGGTGCTGGGCAGACTTCTACAGTCTACGCCCTGATCGTGACTAAATAAAGTGTAAATTTTAAGGGGCTTCGACGTTAGCTTCAGAACTTTTAGTACAAGAAGAGTGCTGGGCAGACTTCTACGGTCTGTGCCCTGAGAATGGCAAGGACAAATCAAACTCGGGTATACATATAAAGTATCACATACCATGTAAAATGAGTTTATCTTTTTGGGCAGACTGGATGGACCATTCAGGTCTTTATCTGCTGTCATTTACTATCCAGTTTATAATCGAAAGTGATCGCCGGCCATTTCCCGACATAAATCGGGAGATGACCGGCGATCTTGGAAAAGCGGCAAAATCGGTATAATCGAAAGCTGCTTTTTTGACAGCATCACCGCTTTCCCGTCGCCTCGCCGGCGAAAGTTCAAAGGGGTGTGTCACCGGCTAAGTGAAGGCGGGACATGGGCGGGTGTGGGCGTGGCTACCAGATGGCCGGCTTTCACCAATAATGGAAAAAAAACCCGGCAATAAGCAGTATTTCTCTGGGTTTACTTGGTCCTTTTATTTTCACGACCAAGCCTCAAAAAGCTGCCCCAACTGACCAGATGACCACCGGAGGGAATGGGGATGACCCCCCCATACTCCCTCAGTGGTCACCAACCCCCTCCCACACTAAAAAAATAAAATTAAAAACTTTTTTTGCCAGCCTGTATGCCAGCCTCAAATGCTGTACCCACCTCCATGACAGCAGATTGTGTTCTGTCCTCCGACAGCCTTTCCCTGGTTGTGAGTGTGACACCTTTTCTGTTAGGTGCACTGCAGAGTCACATCAGCAATGCATTGTGGTGGGTGTAGGGTACTGGGCTGTACTCCCAAGCTGCTTTCCTCCCCGCTAACTGGGTCAGAGTGTGCCCTGTTTTACTTCCGTTAGTCCATGAGGTAGTGGCCATTTTTGTAAGCCAGTTTTAGATCCCTTTCATGTGTTAGCCACGTTAGAGAACTTAGTTATTACCTTGAATGTGGCTGAAAGAGGGCATTGTACAGCATTCTGCCAGCTCTGACCTACTGCTAATCTCAGTACCAGGGAGACTCTTTGCCAGTGGGGCACAACCTCTGATCTGCAGTTAACTGTGAGTAAGCGTGCTTATTCAAATAACGGACTTTTTCGAAGAGATTAGTCTACAGGTGTCAACCTGTGTGCCAAGCGTATACAGCAGCAACAAGTCCTGTCCCTGGAGCACTTTTAGTGGGTACCGCAGTGCACTTAAGGCAGGCGGACCCAGACCCATCCCCCCCTACCTGTAATACTTGTGCTGGTAATGGGAGCCCTCCAAAACCCACTGTACCCACATGTCTAGGGTGCCCAGTTGGTGCCCTGGCATGTCAGGGGCACCAGTGTGCTACAAATGCTAGCTCCTCCCATGACCAAATGGCTTGGATTTCGCCGGATTGGAGATCGCCGGTATTTTTTTCCATTATCGCTGAAAAACAAACCCAGCCATCTCAAACCCAGCGAAATCCAAGCCATTTGGCCGGGCTAAACCGTATTATCGAAAAAAAAATGCCCGGCCATCTTTTTCGATAATACGGTTCCGGCCAGCTGTAGCGCCGCCGCCACAATAGATCGCCGGCGAACTATTTGGCAGGCGACGTTCGATTATTCCCCTCTATGTTACTATGTTAGAAGGTTAACTAGGCTCATCATAGTTAATGTATGTACAACCTGCAGATAAAGGAAGCAGAGAAGATGCTAACTAAGCAGGAATTACAATCACTTGAGAAGTTGAAATGTGATAAATCTTTATTAAACCTGCTGAGGAGAAGATGTAGTAAAGAATTACTCAGATTATGGGAAGGTAATTATGGGTTGATATTTAAAACTGTTGCATAAACCCAAATTCAGCTATAAAAAAACATATTTGGTCATTAAAACAAGTTTTGAGAGTATTGGTTCAGGAGAAAAGTGAATTATTTGTGAGTTTATTTTAAAAGTTCAAACAATCATTGACAGCAAAAATAACATAACAGTACATCATAATATACTAAAATCTGTAAAGAATCTCATAAATTCATAGTAAAAAAAATCATTACCTAATATTTTTTGGTTATAACATTTCTAACTTTAAAAAAGAAGAGAAGCTAACTAAATAATCAGTGTTAAAAGCTTGAATGAACAAGCAGGATTTAACACCCTTTTAAAATTTCATTGTCTTTCTCAAATCATAAGTGAGTGGGCAATTGGTTCCTTACCAAGAGATTGACAATAAACAAAGCCCAGCTTTGAATGAATGACTTATGAGTAACTTTGAGGGAGAGCACATTTGTCAGTTCTTGTTCCTGAGACCATAAATCTCTGGACGCACAATAACGCATCAACAGAGCCATAAAGTACAAAGAAGACAGGACCATATAAAGTCTTACTTAACAGGAACACTTTAAATATAACCTACCATATGACTGGGAGCTGATAGAATTCAGAAAACACAGGAGTGATATGAGCTTGCATGTTGATACCCATTAAAAAAAAAAAAGCATGCAGTCATGTTTTGCACTAGTTGTAAGGCCTTTACTGATGATGATGGAAGTCTTAAATATAAAATGTTACAGTAGTCAGTTGTAGTAAGGAATACTTGTAAAACAGTATGAAAATCACCTACCAAAAAGACTTATGCAAGGCATGATCACTTATCTAATATTCAACTAATGTAGCTTAAATGTTAGGTCAACATCCATTACTATTCCTAAGTATCAAACATATTTCTATATTTGGAGTGCATTTCCCATCACTGTTGCGGAACTTACTGATGTAGTTGAACATAATATCAACAATTCTGTTTTTTATTTTATTTTTTTAAGATTGAGCTTTAATCCGTTAGCATCTAAGCCAGTAGCAATGATCTTAATCTGCTTGATCAAAGGCACCATAAGTAGAGATACCTTTTATAAGACCAGCTGAAACATATTCTGAAGATATGGTTAATGACACATTAAAAGCCAGTTCTACAGTCTTTAAAGATTCTTTCCTCAAATGCTGTTCTTCAGTGTGAAAGATTTAGGGAACCCAAAATGAAAAGAATAATGAACTTTTGGATAAGAGACTTTCCTGAAATGTTTTGGGAGTCAGGGGAAGCTGGATGTGTGTGTGTCTAAGATGATAGATATAGCTAGTGGTGTGTGATGCCCTCGCCCTCTTGTGTAAGTCAAGAGGAAAGGAAAACTCTGAGCATACCTTATATGTATCCGGTGTGTGCACACCACAGCAGTTAACATATGGCCTGATGCTACATTTTTCAAGGGCCAGTCACGTCTTCAGTTGATACATTGTTGGTTAGTGAGGGAAGTGTGGAGAGCCCTCATTCATCCTTGGAGCACTGCTCCTTTCTCTTGGAATGTGGGCGTCTCCAAAGCTGCCAGCAGCTGAAAGAACTGAGTTGCTAGAACGATCTGTGCCTACTGATGTTGTGCTGCTAGTGCCCGCTGCCTGGAAGGAGGATCTTAGCAATGGAAAGGCAGGGCTGTGGCAGGATGCCATTGAGATAGTCTCTATGAGTGAAGAAAGGCCCCAAGTGGGCAGGAATGGACATGGCTTGAATTACTGAGCTGTAGCTTTGGTAGCAGTGAGGGAGTATTTCTCAATTATCTTCCACTGTGGCCATCTGTGTTTAATGTTTGAGATGATTTGGGAAGCTACTTAAGGTCTGCAGTATACCTGTTCCAGGCAGATTCAAAGTTTATCCCATCAAATACTGAAATCTCAGATGGCTCATCTCAAAGTAAAGAGGATTTGGGGAAAAGGTTACAAGCCTTTGTGAGAACGAAGAGAAAATCCGGACATTTGAAACTAATGAATCATTGCTGATGGACAACTTGAATATTTGCAGAAAATAATAGAAAATGTAATGCACAATAGAAATCTTTTGTGCTTTTATTTAAATAAAGTGCTTTTATTTTTAATCATTTTGAATTTTAACAACCTCATGAATTGAACAAGTAAGGCAGATTTAGCAAAAGAAATGACAGGAAATATCTCTCATCAGCATATTCTTATGACTAAACAGAAAGCATTGTGCAACTCACTAAAGATAAAGAGGGGGGAGCGGGGCAGAACCAGGGAGCTGATGATCAGAAGCAAACGCAGGCACTAGAGGCTGTTAGCACCGGACTATCACCCATGTTTGCTTGTGCCCCAGGATCAGAACCAGCGAGTGTATGAAACAATGTGCTCGCCGGCTCTGATTGCTAATAAACAAGGGTCTCCTGCATTCCTCCCTTATGATCAGTAGGCAGCGCCAAACAAGGGCGCTGCTTCTTCTGCAAACCCTACACCAGTTCAGAGCTAGCGTTAGGATTTACCAACAAGGGAGGAATGAGGGAGACCAACAGAAGAGGTTTGACAGGTCTGAGATTTTCTCCCAGACCTGTCAAACCTAAGCCTACCCCCCAAACACTAAAAAGACCCTGGTGATCCAGTGGGACCTCTAGCCCTCCACATCTGCACCGGTACCCCCCTCCCTCGTGGCCTACCTCATAGTTGGAGGAGGGAGAGACTACACTTCCTCCCTCCCTCCTCTGCTGGCGCCTTCTCAAAATGCCAGTTCTCTGCCCTGCCTGATGCATCCTGGGATGTGCAACTCTATTTGCTTTTCAAAGAAATAATAACCTGAATGATACATTGTGTCCCGCTGATACATGGAACCGCACGAATAACATCAATGCCAAGGAAGGTTCCCACAAAGCTTGTGGCAGCTGCTCTGTGTGTGGAATCATGATTGAGTCAAATGTGTTTATAAATACGTGTACTAACAAGGTTTATCCCCTTTTTGCTACAACTACTTGCACTTCAGATAATGTCATATACATGTTGCCCGTGTAAATTATATTATGTAGGGCAAACATCTCGCCCTCTGAAGACATGGTTGATTGAACACAGACACTGTATACAAGCAGAAAAAACACAGGAACCCATGGTATCACATTGCTTGATGAGACAACATAAGTTTTGTGAACTGAAATGTATCGTTGTAGAACAGATAAAAGTAATAGAACGAAGAGGGGATATTAGACAATTATTAAGACAAAAAGAGCAACAATGGATATTTATTTTACAATCAGTGATTCCGACGGGTTTAAATGTTTCCATCGAATGGAAAGCTTTTCTTTAATAGAGTTGCATAAATGAGTGGAAGAGACGTCAGTTGACATCACACGCTAAATATAAAATCAGGATGTTTGAAGAAGAAGCAGACCGCCATTTTGTACTGGTGCCAAACGGAAACCACAAGGTGTACAATATGCTTGGAATTTCCCCTGAAGCAGCCTTCTGTTGGCGAAACAGGGTTTCCCTATCGGGCGTTTGTGAGAGTGCACGATTAGATAACGAGACTATTAGTCAGTGGAAGAATATTGTACAATCACCATCCAAGATAAGTAACATTTTTCTAGTTACTTTTAATTTAATATCAGTGTCTCAACCTATAGGTGTTTGAAAGAGTGTAGTGGTATCTGTATTATGAATATAAGCAATGTGGAGTTTTTTTTAAGACTAGCGTGTCCTTTTAAAAAAGAGGTGTCTCCGGTCACACTGAGGTCTTTTTTCTCCACAATTTTTCATTGTTGATTACCACATTCACCTTTGAACACCTTGATTACAATTGTAGAACTATTGGCTAAATTTGGTAATTAAAATCACCCATTATTATTGTGTTGCCTACTTTATTAGCGTCACTAATTTCCTTTACCATGACTGCGTCCGTCTGCTCATCCTGGTCGGGCGGATGGTAGTACACCCCTATCACCATCCTTTTCCCCTTAACACTTGGAATTTTGATCCACAATGATTCCAAGGGGTCTTTTGTTTCTTGTAGAATTTTCAATCTATTTGATTCAAGGCTCTCGTTAATATACAGTGCTACTCCTCCCCCAATCCGGTCCACTCTATCACTATGATATAATTTGTACCCCGGTATGACAGTGTCCCACTGGTTATCCTCCTTCCACCAGGTCTCAGAGATGCCTATTATGTCCAATTCTTCTCTCAGTGCAATATATTCCAATTCTCCCATCTTATGTCTTAGGTTCCTAGCATTTGCATATAGACACTTCAAGCTAGACTTGTTATTCCTTATTACAGCATGTTGATTACTTGACAGTATTAATTTGCTATCTTTTGTCCGGTTTTTGTTATTTTTACTTATGGACATCGAATCCACTACAGTCTCTTTTTCATACTCACTATCCATAAACCTGTCTTCTTTGTTTGGGCGATATCTTTGCAAGATACCTTATTCCGAACCATACGCTTTTGTGCGACTGTCGGACTTCCCCCCGTTCCTAGTTTAAAAGCTGCTCTCTTTTTTAAATGTTGATGCCAGCAGCCTGATCCCATCCCGGTTAAGCTAGAGTCCATCCTTTTGGAATAGGTTCCCCCTTCGCCAGAATGTTGCCCAGTTCCTGACAAATCTAAAACCCTCCTCCTTGCACCATTGTAGATCCAGAAGCTCAAAGAATTCTAGAAGACGAGAGGAGAACTAAGGAGATATTCAGGAATTGGATGTCAGTAATCAAAAAGTGTTCTTGGGGGTCCAGGGAGTCCTAAAACTATTGAGAAAGCCTAAAATTCTAAAAAACAAGGGAAGGAGGGTTTTCTAGGAGTTAGGAATAAGAGAAGAATCTAGGTATTAGTCTATAATTTCTAGTAAATCTCAGTAAAGATTTTCAATTTGTAAGTGTCTCATTTGGTTTCGAACAATATGCGTTCAACCTTGGAGCTGTCCACCCAATCAGAGAGGATGGTGGGCTCCAAGGGCTTCTGGAGCTGAGGGATATTTTGCTAAGCTTTGGGGGGGGGGGGGACTTTAATCATGTTTAGTTGGCAGATTATAATGGGGTTTGGAGACCAGTTTTTAGCATGCACTACTGAAAAATAGCATACACTAAATAAATGAAAACAAAGAGAAAAAAAGTTAAAATGTAAAAAAATGAAAGAACAATACAACAAAAATAAACAAACCCCCTCCCCACTGTGCACCCCCTAGTAAATGATCATTGCTAGGATGGGGGAGGAAATGAGTGCTAAATATAGGGTGGTAGGGAATGGCATTGCATCAGATTTTGTGGAGGAGGTCCAGTAGGGGACCAAGAGAAAGTGGAGAATTTGTGTCATTGGGGTTCAGTAGGAGACTAATGGAGAAATGGAGAATTTGTGCCAGTTATATAAAGAAGAATTATTAAATTCTTCTTTTGATGAGTGCTGTAACCTTGGAGGTAACAAGCTGTTAATATTATCTGCTGTTTGTAATTGCTGAACCAGAATGTATTATATAGGATCTTGAGAAACAAAGCATAAGGGAGGAAATGTGCGTGTAGTCTAGCCAAAGAAGATAAGGTGGGCTGTAAATGTTGCAAGCAATGTGGAAGAAATAGAGAAGTATATTGTTCACCAAATTTGTGATCATGTATGGAATGTGCAGTCATGCTTGATTATTGCTAATAAAAAGCCAGAACTTAGAAGGGAAGTCAGAAGTCAATTGAGCAAGGCTGCTAGATTTTGCAACTGTGAAACTGCTTTCCTAAAGTTTTTGCCATACATATACTTTGGTGTCTGGTTTATTCTTTCCTCTCACACAGACCTCGGGCTCCAAGATACAAGAGCCGAAGATGCACATATTGGGTACCCATTCCAGAACTGGACCAGTGTCACCTAGGTGCACATTTCTCATAGGGTGTTATTAGGACTATGTCAAGAAATTCAGGTTTGTATTTCTTTTACTTGTGATTAGATGTTACCATACACAGGTTATGGTAGTGAAAGGAGTCATCAGTATCCATAACAATTATCAGACAGCATGACTTCCCATTAAACAAGATCAAGGCATATCTATATATTCTCTACTGTTTTGAATTTGTAACACACCTTTCCATGGGAAGTATTCAAGGCAGGGAAAAATGAACACCATTCACAAAAAAACATTCACACGTCATTTCTTGGGAGATTACATTCCATGGAGCTTAAACACTTTAGCTACTGCTTTCACTGTTCAGCTGTAGAAATATAATTGCTTTGATAGCAGTACAAAAGTGTCTGCTATGGATAAGTTGTATTAAAGTACACTTTTATTCAAAGGTGACTGTAGCTAGGGTAGGGAAGACTGGCATCTGCCTTTCATCTATTTTTTATTTCCATTCTTTCAGTAAATGGCTCACAAGCACATTGGAGACTTGAATTTGGCTTTTGATGCCTTGGTTAGAGCTGTCTTGTTTTGTTGGTCTTGTGTTTTGGAATGAAAAGAATGTTTCAGGAAACACCCACAACTTTCCCTGCAGATCAAGGATCATTGCTGAGCTTTTTTCAGTGTCAGCTTCAAATTTTATTAGCACGACAATTTTACAAGTATTGCCCAAGTAACACATTGAGAGGAGAGGTTACTAACATGCATTACGGGAACAGCACAAGTTTATTGACAAATTTGCACTAAATAGTTAAAAATAACATTTAAAAACATTGCACTAAATGGTTAAAGTGTGTAATATTTTCCCTTAATCCACATTTTTTTAATGTCATGCCAGTTAAATAATAATGAGATGCAAAGCATGAACATGCATGCCAAGCAGCTCATTATTATGCAAAATGGATAGCACAGTTTGAATTTGACCTCAGAAGCTATGTTATTTATGGAAAGATAATGCCAGCGTTGAGCTGGCATTATCTTTCCTCCCCAGGAGCATCAGATCACTAAGGAGTGACCTGATGCTCCCGGGGAGCTTTATAATGGGGCTGGAGCTTGGACTCCTAGAGGTATTATTTTGGAATTATCACTAGTAGTTGAGTACAGTAGTCCCATTTGAACCTGGGCAGTGACAGGAAAGGAACATCAAAGAAATTGCCCCCCACTAGCCTCCAAGGAAACCCTCAGTTGGTGCCAGGGGTAGATTGGGGGGGGGGGGGGGGGAAGTTTGAGATAATATGTTGTGGAAGATAAGGTGAGAGGTTTGGATTGGGTGGGGGTGCCTTAGGGTGGTATATTTTTTAGTCACCAGGATTTAAAGATAGTGAGTCCAACTTAGAGGCTGCTGTGTTTCTGTTGGTGTGGCCAGGAGCATGCAATGTTCCTGGCCACAGCAATGCAAAATGAAATTTATTGCATGAGTTATTAATCTTTGGTACCGAGGCAACATAGGCTAGTGACTTATGCAGTAAATTTTGCAGTTTAGCAACTACCAATCTAAGGAGGTAACTTGAGAACAGTTACATGCCATTTGCACATTTAAAATGCATATTCACTCTACTCTGCTTTTTTTTTCTAGAAGATATTGTAGTTCATTTCCCACTTTCTTATATTTTTTTAAAAAATTGTTGTACATCACTTTGCCGTTAGTCACGAAAGGCGGTAAATTAAAACCAATAAACCATAAACCATATTTGTTTCAATTGTCCTGGGAAAAAGGGAGGGAAATCTCAACCACTAACACATTTCTGATCTAGGTAGAAGTACCAGGTGCCACACACTTAAGGGAATGATGGAGCCTGCTTAAGAGGAACTCCTATGAGATCAGACCCCAAACCCAGGGACATTCCCAAGGAGGTATATACATATATCCTGCAGCATAAGCAGGTTTCAAGAAAGTGTGTTCTGGGCATAATTTGGACAGTCCTTCAAATATATACGCATTCTGTACTTAAGAATGATAATATACACATATCCATGAAAATTTCAAGCTACCCATAATTATTGGCTTACTTCTCATTTGCACTTGGGCTTTGAAGATGAACTTCAAGGGTGAATTGTGCTTACCTTGTTAAGGTTCAAACCCACCTGAAAATTCAAAAACTTTGAGTTTTGGAGGATGGTTCCTTAATCAGTTTCCCATAGAAATCTGAAATCTGCTTACTTTTTGTGGCCTTCCCCAATTCCTCAATTAAGAAAGATAAACGCACTGTTAGCAGCATGCATGCATGCTTTTACCTGCAGAGGGCATTGATCACAGGTACAGTAAATACCTTAAATTTTGATTTCAAAACTCAAATTTAAATAATTTTACTTTTGTGACCCTTGTCACTAAGAGTACCTATGTGGAGGCTGTGTGCATGGAGAGAGTGACATTTGATATATTACCTTTGTGTGGTACAGCAAAGTTGGTTTACATTGTACATTCAGGTACTTTTTCGGTCTGTAGTGGGCTCACAATCTAAGTTTTTGTACCTGGAACAATATAAGGTTAAATGACTTGCCCAGGATTATAAAGAGCTGCAGTGGGAATTGAACCCAGTTCCGCAGGTTCTTAGTCCACTGTACTATTAAGCTACTCCTTTACTCCCTTACTTACACAGTGGGTATGGAGTAGTAATAGGGCCAGCCTATCAGTAGCTACCCTAGGCAAACCTTCAGCTGTATACTCCCTGGCAACTCAAGGCTCTACCTCTGCCCCCTAGACCAGCATCTCCCCATAGTCCGACATCTAACCATAATCCCTTTCTTTCTCCACCCTACTCTTTGTTGGAATGTAATTGTATTTTACATGCATTGCCTGTCACCTATTATTTCTCTGTGATTACTCTGTGACCTCTGATGTGAATTACTTAGAGAGGTCACACAGCTATGTAACTTCCTGTGGGGGTTAGATGCAGCAGACACAGCACATGGAGCACATGGAGCTCATGATCTCTCCTAACCTGAGAGGATCTATGGTGGTGTGAGCATCCATTACCATCTAAGCACATGGAAGGAGCTGATAATACAAATGTATAGTAATATGTATATATAAGCCTGTCTGATTATAATCTAACTACAAACTGTGAGTAAACAGATGTTTTGTTACTTCAACTTTAAAGTGACTCAGCAGTGAATTATTCAGGGGTGAATGAGAGAGAGATGAAGAAAGAAATTAACATTTCTAAAGCTGAAGCTGTGTGTACTAAAATCTGCTAATTATTTACTACAAATAATCCAACAAAAGGGTTATGGGCCCAGGGGCCAGGAATTGAAAAAGAAGAGAAATATTACCAGGCAGAAAAAAAAGCCACATTTTTCTCTTAAGTTTTAAAGGAAAGATTCAGTCTGTCTCTCTCTCCCCCCCCACACAGCAGACAGAAGGCTAAGAAAATGGCTGAGGGAAGAAATTCACCATTGTTCTATTCTCTCAAGGTGCCTAGATTAACTGAGTTTAATTATCGGCAGTGGGAACTAAGATTCATATGTCTCCTTCGAGCAAAAAGATTAAATATATGCTTAGACCAAGACAGAACAGCTGAAAATATGGCTGAATGGGACAATGCAAACTATTATGTGAAGTGCATGCTTTTGGAAGCTCTCTCAGAGAAACAAGCCATATTAGTGGAGGGAAAAGATACACCAAAGGACATTTTATATAAACTGAGAACTATGTATGCAACTACATATGCAAAACAGCAACCAATTTGGCTGGCAGAGTTGAATGAAACCAAATTAAGGGATAAAAGTAAATGTAATGATCACATTATGCATCTTATGTCTTCATTTCAAAAGCTAGAACTTTCTGGAATTCCCATGTGTGATGCATTGAAAAGAGCATTTCTTTTTACCTCACTATCAAAGAAGTTTGATGTTTTTAGGTCTGTAAATGAGGCCATTGAAGGGCAATCTTTTGAACAGACAACATCAAAACTAAGGCAGGAATGCATAATAAATGATTCTGAGGAGATGTGTTCTCAAAGCAAGTCAGAGAGAAATGAAACAAATTTCTTGGCAAAGAACAGAGGAAGGCGGAGCTATGGGAAAACTCCACCCAAGGGCAAGCTGATTTGCTACTCATGTGGAAAGGAGGGACATGTATCTAAATGGTGTAAGGAAACACAAAACACTCCCTCTAGCTCACCTAAGCCAATGGAACTAAAGAATTTTCAAACCAGGAAATGTATGAAGGACAAAGATAAACACAAGGGCTTTCTAATGGCAGAAAAATCTTTGACTATGGTAAATAATAATTCAAATGAAAGTACTTGGATTTTGGATTCAGGGAGCACATGCCATTTAACCAATTGTAAAGATTTCTTTCAGGAAATGTGTCCAGAAGAAGGTATTCTTAAAACTGCAAATGCAGGGACTGCTAAGATCCAAGCAAAAGGTATTGGATTCTTAAAATGCAAAGTGTCTAATGAAGTTAAAGAAATTCCTGTAAGTGATGTCTTGTATATTCCCCAAGCAGTTTGCAATATGCTTAGTGTATCTACATTAGATAAGAAGGGATTTGTGATTCATTTTGAAAACAGTAAGTGCACAATCTCTAAAAATGATGAAGTGTATGCTGAAGCTTTTATGCATAATGATGTTTATAAGCTGAACATTTCAGGTGAAGCCTCACATATGGCGCAAGTAAGGAAGAATGATGGTAAATGTAGTCTGGAAATCTGGCACCGCCGCCTGGGACATCGTGATTCTAAGGTGATCCAGGATCTTTACAGTAAGCAACTGGCCACCGGCATTCAGATAAGTGCAGATGCTGGTAAAATGGAGAAATGCATAGACTGTGTTACTCAAAAAGGTGTGAGACCCTCATTTCCTGCATACACAGGAAATAGGAGTAATAAAGTGCTGGACTTAATACACAGTGACTTATGTGGACCGTTTAATATCCCATCATTGGGAAATAACAGATTTGTGCTAATATTCTTGGATGATTTCTCTAGATATTGTGTGGCCTATTTGCTGAAAGAGAAAAGTCAAGTCACAGACATGCTGAAGAAATACGTAGCCATGGTGAGCAATAAATTTGAAAGAAAACCAAAGGTTCTTCAGACCGACAATGGTGGTGAGTTCACTTCACAAAGCATGCGCACATTTCTAGAACAAGAAGGCATTCAACATATCACAACAGTAGCTTATACACCAGAGCAAAATTCTGTTGCAGAGAGAAAATTTAGGTCACTTGTGGAAATGACCAGATGTATGCTGTCAGATAGCAATCTCCCTAAAAGACTATGGGGGGAAGCCATCCTCACAGCAGTGTACCTACAAAACAGAATGCCAACTAAAGGCGCTGAGCGCACACCACATGAGACATGGCATGGTAGGAAGCCAAACCTGTCACACATAAGAACATTTGGAAGTACAGCATATGCTCATGTACCAAAGCAAAGAAGGCATAAGCTGGATTCCACAACAGAAAGGGGCATTTTAGTTGGCTATGCTCCAGGACACAAAGGATATAGAATTTTGAATCTGAAAACTGGCATTGTTGGCATAAGACATGTTACATATTTTGATGAAAACAAAAGGGTTGATAAAGGCTGGATTATCCCAGATGAGCCTTATCATCCAGAATATGAAACTAGAACCATAATAGACATGCCAGTGTATATAAATGCCATACCAAGGCAGATGTCTGAAAGCAACTCATCTGTATCTAACGAGGAACAGGCAGAGGAAGCAGACACAGAAAGGATCATTGAAGAAGACAGTACAGTTGGAGAAGGGGAATCAATTGGAGAAGTACTCTCAGATATAGAGGATGCAGAAAGGTCAGACCAACCTGTTGTCAGACGCTCATCCAGGGAAAACAAAGGTGTTCCACCCCCAAGACTGTCTTACCTAACAAAGTCAGCAGAAGCTCAAGAGCCCTTAACATGGGATGAGATTGAGAAAATGTCAGCAGAAGAAGCTGCTGAATGGCATAAAGCTGCACAAGAAGAAATTGATGCATTGGATAAAAATAATACTTGGATTCTTACAAAATTACCTCCTGGCAAGAAAGCTATAGGATGCAAATGGGTATTCAAGTTAAAAAGGAATGCACAAGGAAAAGTGGAAAGGTATAAAGCCAGATTAGTGGCAAAGGGATATCTTCAAAAATATGGAGAAGATTTTGATGAAGTGTTTGCACCTGTAGTGAAACACACGACAATCAGAACACTTCTGAGCATTGCAGTCTCAAAAGGCATGCAAGTCAAACACATTGATGTGAAAACAGCGTTTCTTCACGGAGATATAACTGAAGACTTGTACATGGAACAACCAACAGGTTTCATAAATACAAAACAAAGACAGCTAGTGTGTAAATTAAACAAAGGTCTTTATGGATTAAAGCAAAGTGCAGAATGTTGGAATGAAAAATTGCATGAAATATTGACAAATTTAGGATTTAAGCAAGGTGAAGCAGATAAATGCTTGTACACTAGGTGCACAAATGGACAATATGCATACATTTTAGCTTTTGTTGATGATCTGCTCATTGCAAGCAAAAGTGAGCAAGAGTACAAGGACATTGTAAAGTGTTTAAACCACAATGTTGAGATAAAAGAACTTGGTAATGTGTCATACTATCTTGGTATAGAAATTGAGAAACAAAATGATGGTTCTTATCTTCTAAGCCAGAAGCAGAAAATAAATGAGCTTATTGAAAGTTTAGGTATGCAAGACGCCCAAGTTGTAAGCACTCCCATGATCACTGATTTTCTGAAGGATGAAACAGTAAGAGAACCTTTACCAGATAACATCCAATATAGATCAGCCATAGGTAAGCTTTTATATCTAGCTACCACATACAGGGCTGATATAGCAAATGCAGTAGGAATTTTGAGCAGAAGGGTCAGCTCTCCTACCAAATCAGATTGGACTGCAGTTAAAAGGATGGTAAGGTATTTAAAGGGTACCATTGATTGTAAATTAAAGATTTCAGCCAATAGTAATCCAAAACTAATATGTTACTGTGATTCAGATTGGGCAGGGGATCATTCTAATTATAAATCCACAAGTGGATATGTGTTTATGTATGGAAATGTACAAATTTCATGGGCCAGTCATAAACAAAGTATTGTGAGTCTGTCTTCTACAGAAGCTGAATATGTGGCCGTATCGGAAGCGTGCAGAGAACTGATGTGGATTGAAAAACTTATGCTGGATTTCGGAATAGCTGAACAGAGACCAATCCAGATAATGGAAGATAATCAGAGCTGCATCCGACTGTCACAGAATGACAAGGTTCAGTCACGCACCAAGCACATCGCAACGAAATACCACAACGTGCGAGAGTTGGCGAAAGAAGGGGTCATCAGTCTACACTATTGTCACACCAGTGAGATGACAGCTGACATCATGACCAAACCATTACCCAGAGAACATTTTGTGAATCTGCGTATAAAGCTTGGACTTTGTATGAATAAATAATTGCATGACAGTTATGCATGAGAAGGGGTTTGTTGGAATGTAATTGTATTTTACATGCATTGCCTGTCACCTATTATTTCTCTGTGATTACTCTGTGACCTCTGATGTGAATTACTTAGAGAGGTCACACAGCTATGTAACTTCCTGTGGGGGTTAGATGCAGCAGACACAGCACATGGAGCACATGGAGCTCATGATCTCTCCTAACCTGAGAGGATCTATGGTGGTGTGAGCATCCATTACCATCTAAGCACATGGAAGGAGCTGATAATACAAATGTATAGTAATATGTATATATAAGCCTGTCTGATTATAATCTAACTACAAACTGTGAGTAAACAGATGTTTTGTTACTTCAACTTTAAAGTGACTCAGCAGTGAATTATTCAGGGGTGAATGAGAGAGAGATGAAGAAAGAAATTAACATTTCTAAAGCTGAAGCTGTGTGTACTAAAATCTGCTAATTATTTACTACAAATAATCCAACACTCTTCCCTACACCCCTGTATTCCCTTCTGCAGCCTGCTTCCTCCGTTCTTTTGCCTCCACTGCTGCCATACCCTACCTCCAGCTGAGCTTTCCAATTCCTAATGCTCCACAATTTGTTGTAAGCTACCTTGAGCACATGTACCCCATGAAGGTTTGTCATGTCCCACTTTCTACGATGTAAATTTTCTGTCAGAGGTAGCAGGATGTGATAGTCCTTGAGTCTGTGAAAGGCTGACTATGAGCTAACGGCAGCTTATAAAGTGCTGCAGTGCCTTGTCTTTCTGGACATGCTGGTGCCACTCCACCATTTCCCCAGTTCTGATGCTCTAGGTGGATATACTAGTCCATCTAGTGGAAGGTCCAACCCTGTGTACTAAAACAAAGGGAAATGATCTTGAACTTGGATTCCCCCACTAGGATGTGGCCAGGGTAAGAGTTATTTCCTCTTGTGTTCTGTCTAGTGTTATTTCCTCTTATGTTCTATTTAGAGTCATTTTTTTATCTCAGCTGTCTTGGTCATGCTTCCTTTTGTATCTTTTAAAATTGTATCAGTTTCATGGTGTTTTGTTTAATTAATGTGTTGTTCTGCTTTATTCTAAGGCTTATTGTAAACTGCATCGATACTCTGGTGATTTTGCAGTATACCAAATTATATAAACAAACAAATAAGTAAATAAGTAGGTCACTGAGTCTATAAGTAGAGGTGTTTTTTTGAGGAAAGACATTTTTTTTTGGCTTCTTTTCAGCCTCCCAGAAGCAGGTGGGTGCTCAAGGGAAGAAATCTCAGGCTATGCAGAGATGGCTATGGAGAGAAAAGGGGTGTAGTGTGGGAGCTTACAAAAGAGCTTGAGGTTTTGTCAATGTTGGAAGTTGGAGAGATTGCCAGCCTGTATTCTCTAGCTTCAGGGTACTCATAACCAAAAGGAATGAAAAGAGAGAAGTATCCGGACATTTAGGGGCAAAGAGGAGTTGCTGTATAGAGGATGATGAACAGGAATGGTGTCCGCGCGTGTGTGTGTGTGAGTGGTGGTGGTGGTGGTGGTGGGGGGGGGGGGGATGTCTTGTTAGAAGATCTAGAGAGTTATCAGAAGAAGAGAATACTTCTGGATATGGGCTCAAGTCTGAAAGGAGAAGGGTAATAAAGAGTCCACCAGAATAAGAAAAAGAACAATGTCCAGTATCTTTTAACTCTCTAATTTTGCAGTTTTTGGTTCTGCATTCTATCTGTGGATATAAAAGATGAACTTTATCTGTTTCTTTAATTCATCCAATAAAGATTGTGTGTAAATCAAAGACTATCTTCTGACATGGACAATGATATTTGATGAGGTGACTGTGTGCTTGGAGGAAGAGGGTGAGAGACAATGGGAGCAGAACTAGGGTCTTGAAGAGCAATCTTCCCCACCACACAATCAAGCAATTGACCAAATTTAATTGCTAATTAGATTCAGCTGATTAAATACAGCCAGGTCTGATTTCAGCCAGCTCTGTTGAATCTAAAGTTAAATATATATTGAACCATACAATGAGGATGAAGTGCTTACCACAAAGTTTCTACAAGAACACTATGCCATGATGAAAGGAAATTCCAGAAGAGATGAGGAAAAATTTGTTGAAATATATCAGTCTGGAAAGCATTACAAAGTCATTTCTAAAGCCCTGGGACTCCACTGAACCACAGTGAGAGCCATTATCTGCAAATGGAGAAGACTTGAAACAGTGATGAATCTTTCCAGGAGTGGTTGGCCTGCCAAAATTACTCCAATTGAATAGTAAAAACTCATCCAGGAAGTCACAAAACATTCCAGAAGGACATCAAAAGAACTGCAAGCCTCTCTAGCATTAGCTAAAGTTGGCGTTCATGACTCCACAATGAGAAAGAGACTGGGCAAAAATGGGATTCATAGGAGAATAGCAAGGCAGAAACTGCTGCTATCCATGAGTAACATCAATACTTGTCTCACTTTTGCAAAAACACACTGGAATGATCTCCAAGCCTTTTGGGATAATGCTCTATGTAAAGATCAGTCAAAAGTGGAACTCTGTGGATAACACAGATCTCATTATGTATGGCATAAAATAAATAAAGCATCTTACGGTAAAAACATCATACCAACAGTAACATATGGTGGTGGTAATGCGATGGTATGGGGATGCTTTGCTGCCTCAGGACCTAGAAAACTTGCCATTAAGGAAGGAACCATGAATTCTGCATTGTACCAAAAAATCCTTAAGAAAAATGTCTGGTCATTTGTCAATGAGGCGGTTAGCTTAGCAGAGTTTAAAAAAGGTTTGGATGCCTTCCTAAAGGAAAAGTCCATAGACCGTTATTAAATGGACTTGGGGAAAATCCACTATTTCTGGGATAAGCAGTATAAAATGTTTTGTACTTTTTTGGAATCTTGCCAGGTATTTGTGACCTGGATTGGCCACTGTTGGAAACAGGATGCTGGGCTTGATGGACCTTTGGTCTTTCCCAGTATGGCAATACTTATGTACTTATGTGTAATTGGTTTATGCAGTAAGACAACAATTACATTACATTATATTGTAGGCTTCTATTCCTCAATGACCTACACAGTTCCATATGGATCATGTGGGCATAATCGAAAGGGACGCCCAAGTTTTGCTGAGGACATCCTCACAAAACGTCCCAATGGAGGGGCAAGATGAATGTCCATCTTTTGTTTTGATAATACGGTTGGGGATGCCCAAATCCTGAAATTTAGGTCTTCCTTAGAGATGGTTGTCCCTAGAATTGGTCGTTTCTGATTTTCAGCGATAATGGAAACCAAGGATGTCCATCTCAGAAACGACCAAATGCAAGCCCTTTGGTTGTGGGAGGAGCCAGCATTCATAGTGCACTGGTAAGAAGCGGAGCCAGGATGAGGTAGGATGACGGCGTGGGGGGAGCGTGAGCGGACTTCCACCGGCGCACATTTTCAGTGCAACAGGATGAAAAAAAATAAGCAATGGCAGAACTCCATTTGGGGGAGCGTCTGCTCCCCTGGTGCCCCTTCTAGCTATGCTACTGGCACTGGTCCCTCTGACATGCCAGGACACCAACTGGGCACCCTAGGGGGCACTGCAGTGGACTTCACAAATTGCTCCCAGGTACATAGCTCCCTTACCTTGTGTGCTGAGCCCCCCAAACCCCACTACCCACAACTGTACACCATTACCATAGCCCTTAGGGGTGAAGGGGGGCATCTAGATGTGGGAACAGTGGGTTTCTGGTGGGTTTTAGAGGGCTCACATTTACCACCACAAGTGTAACAGGTAGGGGGGATGGGCCTGGGTCTGCCTGTCTGAAGTGCACTGCACCCACTAAAACTGCTCCAGGGACTTGCATACTGCTGTGATGGACCTGAGTATGACATTTGAGGCTGGCACGACATATTTTTAAAGATGTTTTTTGAGGGTGGGAGGGGGTTAGTGACCACTGGGGAGTAAGGGGAGGTCATCCCCAATTCTCTCCGGTGGTCATCTGGTCAGTTCAGGCACCTTTTTATGCCTTGGTTGTAAGAAAAACAGGACCAGGTGAAGTGACTAGTTATAAGACGCTGCTACCATTTGTTTCATGTGGCGGCACACTGAGGACGAGGTCGAGTGGATGTGAGCCTCCATCCTGAATGATTGAGTGGGATAATGCAGTGAATGCAGCAGCTGACAGGCGTTGTCTTTTTTTAACAGATCCGGTGCTAATGAACTGAAGATCCCTTGACAAAGCTTGAAAGTGAAACAGGCACCTGTGGGGTCCAGTGAGTGTTCAGCACAACTGATTATTCAGATAAGTGACCACTTTAAGCCTGCCATGTGTAGTATTATGATGTGAAGAATCAGCAGTGTGTGTGTGCACGACAGCAATTAAGAACAACCAAAAAAAAATGCAAAAAATACAGAAAATATGAAAAATAAATAGTAACACGATTAGTGAGTGTTCACAAAAATTTGTAGCACACATCGGCCGGAAGGGGTTTTTGTCTGTGATTAAAATAGTCACGTGAAGGGTTTCACCCATAAGGTGGAATGAACGGTGAGCCTGAGTCTCTTTTTTGCAGACCTACCTTCCTATGGCCAAGGGTGGCCTTGGAGTGCGAAGTATTAAAGTGTTTTCAGTGGCTGGCTGTATGAGGCATCTGAGTGATTGGTTTAGGGGTACAACGTTTTTTTCCTTCCCGGTTACTGAAGGTTATGGTGATGAGCCCGCAACATTTTAGTTACTGGCTTCACGCGGCCTTGGTTGAGCGGCCACGAGGCCAAGCTTTGCTCCCCTCTTCCTTCCCCTGCAGAGGGCATGGCGATGGATTTGTAAACTTCATAACCTTGACCCTCATGTATCCCCCTTGTTGCCAATTTGGGGGAATGCAGACTTCCCTGTGGGTAGGTCTTCGGCGGTTTTCCGCGGGTGGAGGGAGGAGGGGACCATTTTTCTCTTCCAGGTCTTAAATAAAGATGGCAC
Source organism: Microcaecilia unicolor (assembly GCF_901765095.1). NCBI lineage: Eukaryota > Metazoa > Chordata > Amphibia > Gymnophiona > Siphonopidae > Microcaecilia > Microcaecilia unicolor. Next base: position 50,244,547 of record NC_044040.1, read on the forward strand.
ATGTAAAGCCTTTAAGGACTTGTGTACAAGTAAACATCTGACCCCTTGGGCCTTTCTCCCCTATCTACAACTGCGTCACTATATTGCCTCGTTGCCACAGGCCTCCTTGTCTCTGATGAAATGGGAACAACTAGTTGAGATATATGACCTAGATGCACAATTGGCAGTTCCCTTGAAATACTTTCATAGTTAATTAAGAGAGGCGTTGCCTGAGGTGTGCTATAGGGACTTGGCGCAGAGTTGGTCTGGGGAATTGGGATACCAGATTCAAGATAAAACACTGCAAACTAGCTTACGTGCCTGTTATGGGGCTTTTGGGAGTGCTGATATTTGGGAGCTGAAGTATAAATTTACTATGTGCCTATACATCTCACTGCATAAGGCCTTTAGGGCAACCTTGCGCCCCTGTGATGATTGTCTGAAGTGTGTGGGAACTGGGGCCCACTTGGGCCATATGTTCTGGTTTTGTCCTCCAGTCCTGGCATTCTGGATGACCCTTTGTGCCCATGTGTCTGGGATTTGGAGGATTAAGTGGCGACCCTCCCCCGCATTGTTGTTTGATGTGTACTATATGGGGTATGACAAACTTTTTAAGGCGGGTTCTGATGGGGGGAAAAAAAACATATTGAGTGGCTGGCTACTTCCTGACCATCCCTCGATTCAACAGTGGCGGTCCCTTATGATCTCCCTGAGTGCGATGCAACTCAGGGACGTTCGGGTTTTGGCCTCACAGCGAAGGGACCGCCTCTTGCAAGGCTGGTCCTCCTTCTGGGATACGTTAACACCTGCATGGTTGATGTCCTCCAGGGGAGGGAGAAGGTGGTATGGGAGTGGGAGAGGGAACCTGAGGGGGGGGGGGGGGTTGGTTTATTTAGTTTTTTGGGGGGGTTAAGCAAGTGTATATGGGGATTTATGACAAAATGATAAATAATAAGACTGTTGACTACCTTATTATTGTAACCGCATACGCTTGCATAAATAAAGTATTTTAAAAAATAAATAAAAAACATTTGAGTGTTATCAATAACAAAATCTTCCTTACCCTCAATCTCTTTTGGGGAACCAAGCCAAATAAATTTCTCTTGTCCTGATTTAGTTTTAATCTAAATTCCTGTGGCCAACTTTCAATAACATTAATAACGTTTCCGAATTTCACTTAGAGTATCCATATGTACTTTTGAAGCTGGTAAGAGAATGGTGATATCAGCAGTATATATATATATATAAGACCTTTTGACTGTTCCAGAATTCTCCCTAAAGCTGTAGCATTACATTGAATAGCATAGAGTACAGCCAGTCTACATATAAATGTCTGATGAGAAACAAAATTAAAGTTTTGGATTGCCTTGAACCCAATGGAGATGCTGTGGCAGGACCAGAAATGGGCAGTTTATGCACAAAAACCTTATGAAAGTGTCTGAATTAAAGCAGTTCTACAAAAGTAGGCTAAGATTCTTCAGCAGTGATGTGAATGACTGATCAAATATAGGAAGAGTTTGGTTGAAAATATTGCTGCTAAAAGTGGTGCAATCAGTTAAGTTTAGGGACAGTTACTTTTCCACATGGATGATATGGATGATGGCTAATTTTGTTCTTTAAATAAATGAAATAATTGAAAAACTGTGTTATGGTTTTACTCAGGTTCCCTTTGTTTAATACAATATTACATTTTGTTTACAGATCTGAATCCATTCAGTATGATATATATGCAATAATAGGGGAAATCAGAATGGGGTAAATCTTTTTCACATCACTGTATTTCTAGGTCCCTTGAGCTACCACACACAGTCTACCTAGGGACTGGGTATAATTCATTTATGGCTCAGGAGACATAGGTATCATTTCAGGGACCTTAGTGAGACTCTTAACACTACAGCACTGATATTCATTTATCCAGATAATGGCAACTGTTATCCAGTCAGACCCATCCATGGATTTCAGCAGCATCTAGAAGGCACCTAATTACATAGTAACATAGTAGATGACAGCAGAAAAAGACCTGCACGGTCCATCCAGTCTGCCCAACAAGACAAACTCATATGTGCTAGTTTTTCTGTATATCTTACCTTGATTTGTAACTGTCATTTTCAGGGCACAGACCATACAAGTCTGCCCAGCACTATCCCCGCCTCCCAACCACCAGCCCCACCTCCCACCACCGGCTCTGGCACAGACCGTATAAGTCTGCCCAGCACTATCCCCGCCTCCCACCACTGGCTCTGGCACAGACCATATAAGTCTGGCCTGCACTATCCCTGCCTCCCAACCACCAGCCCCGCCTCCCACCATCATTCTGTAAAGAAAACTAATCAATCAATTTTCAGTGTGTGATTTTTTACATACTGAATTCCGTTACCATTTTCATCTCCTCCACCTCCCACGGGATACTTGGAATGCCCTCCTGCGGGAGGTAGTGGAGATGAAAACGGTAACTGAATTCAAAAATGCGTGGGATAAACATAAAGGAATCCTGTTCAGAAGGAATGGATCCTCAGAAGCTTAGTGGAGATTGGATGGCAGCACCGGTCGTTGGGAGGCAGGGCAAGTACTGGGCAGACTTCTACGGTCTATGCCTCGAAAATGGCAAGGATAAATCAAGGTCAGGTATACATATAAAGCAGCACCTATGAGTTTATCTTGTTGGGCAGACTGGATGGACCATACAGGTCTTTATCTGCTGTCATCTACTATGTTACTATGATCTCTGCGGGCAGAATTGGTCATAGATTTCATTGCTGGGCCTTGGTTGGGCACCACCATTGAATATCCAGGGCTAATTACAGTTGTGCTGACCACTAGAACTTATGCAGGTTCTGGCCAATATTTAGCTGGGACCCACATGAAGGATGTAGATGTCCCCTTTCTAATTCCCCTCCCTCCCTCCCTCCCAACCTCCCTGAGTACAAGAAGTGCGACTGAGCTCACCCCCACCCTTCCCACCCCTGCATAACCCTTGAAAGATATTAATGAAAAAGATCTGGAAATTCATCTAGGCCCATTACATCATCAACAACAAGAACAAAATTGGTCTTTTGTCCAAACACACATAAAAATGCCAAGCTATCTTGGAAATTTTTTTTTTAACAATACAAAAACATAAGTGAGACATTATTCAACAAGCCACTGATAATGAATATCTTAGAAGAACAGCTAATATGAATCTGTTGGGTATTATCTAAATTAAATATTGATAAAACTTCTCTTTTCAACTGTGAACAAAAACAGGACAAAGAGACATGATAAAAAGAAATCTTCATGGAAAAAAATAAGTCAGGCTGACCTAAATTAGTTCTCAATGAATGGATATGCATGTGAATGAGAAACTTTAGAAGAGAGAATAAAACTGGATTCCAACATCAAAAAGTAGAGGTGTTGAGATATCATCTGGAGGCATCTCAGTTACTTACATTGGATGTATGATAGGAAAGATTATGTCACCACCGTGTACTCAAGTGCTACTCTTTTATTATGAGAATAGAAAAGTTTGCCATGGACATTGACAAGTTAGACAAGTCAAGTGAAGAGATTATGGTTTGTAAGATTTCAGAATCAGATTTATCATCTTCAGAATGCACCTACATGTGGGTACAGTGGGTTTCAGGTGGGTTTTGGAGGGCTCCCATTTACCACCACAAGTGTAACAGGTAGGGGGGGATGGGCCTGGGTCCGCCTGCCTGAAGTGCACTGCAGTACCCACTAAAAACTGTTCCAGGGACCTGCATAGTGCTGTGATGGAGCTGGGTATGACATTTGAGGCTGGCATAGAGGCTAGCAAAAAATGTTTTAAAATTTTTTTTGGGGTGGGAGGGGGTTGGTGACCACTGGGGGAATAAGGGGAGGTGATCCCCGATTCCCTCCGGTTGTCATCTGGTCAGTTTGAGCACCTTTTCAAGGCTTGGTCGTGAACAAAAAGGGACCAAGTAAAGTCGGCCAACTGCTCATCAGGGCCGCCCTTCTTTTTTCCATTATCGGCCGAGGACGGCCATCTCTTAACCACATCCCCGTCCCGCCTTCAGTACACTGCCGACACGCCCCCTTGAACTTTGGCTGGCCCTGCGACGGAAAGCAGTTGAAACCAGCCAAAATCGGCTTTCCATTATACCGATTTGGCTGGCCTTAGGAGAAGGCCGGCCATCTCCCGATTTGTGTCGGAAGATGGCCGCCCTTCTCCTTCGAAAATAAGCTGGATAGCCTGTTAGAGCAATATTCAGCAGTTAACCAGCTATCTGTTACTGCATAAAGATAGGACTGACTTTTATGCAGTTACCCTTGTCAGTTAAGCGCTGAATAGTGGCAAAATAGCTGATTTTCAGTTTGACACTAACTGGTTATTTTCAGCAGCACTAACCAGGTAAATGCCACTGAATATTTGCAGTTAGCCCCAAACAGGCAATTTAACCAGCAAGTAGTAATGCCTTTGAATATTGACCCCAAAATATTTTTCAGGATTTTAGCTACTTTTCGATATTTCTATTTATTAAGGGCTCCTTTTACAAAGCGGCACTATTGATTAGCAATGTGCTGAATGCAAAGAAGCCCATTCAATTCCCATGGGCTTCTTCGCATGCAGTGCATGCTAATCAGTAGCAGCACTTTGTAAAAGGAGCCCTAAGTATTCCCAATGTAACTCAAATAGCTGAATTGTTCCCAGAGGAAACATAGATCTTAGCGTGGAAGCTAAAATTCTCCGTAGTTGCCTAGCCAATAATAGGGCCATTTACATTTGGCTTATGAGCCTCAGTAGCTGGTGATGTCAAGGCACATTTTCAGTCACAACACTTTGCTGAAAATAACGTAAAACTTAACCACTGAGACTTAAACCTACTTTTTGACTGTTAAGAGGCGAAGAACTCAACCCAGGTATTTCATATAGCATTGTATTGTACAACCACTTAAGTCACTGGGCTGGTCCACTTACAAATTAAACTGTTAATGCTAAAGAGGAAAACAACTTTCCCAAAAGCTAGTCTTATTATTATTATTATTATTTGTTGCATTTGTATCCCACATTTTCCCACCTCTTTGCAGACTCAATGTGGCTTACAATACATCATGAATAGTAAGAATACATGAGAAAGTATACATTTAGTAATAGCAGAGAATTTTTGGTAACATGATAATGATAGAACATGGACGTATTTTAACAAGCAGACATATTAAGAGATATTTAGGAAATATATAAGAATTATAAAGATAATGTGCGATTCATAACTATTATTTGTGATCATCTGTGTTGCATTCTGGTGATTATTGTGAAGCTCTGTGTATTCTCTAAGTGATATGGTTCATTGCTAGAGCATCAGCAAATGTATTACTTAGCTACACTTTGTCATGGTTGTCCATGTGATTATCCTCTCTCTCCATCATCTCTTGTTTTTTTTTTATGTCTCTCACTACAAATGGTTATCCAGTTAATTAAACATCCACATCTTCAAAATCATTTGAAAAGCATCAGTAGATCGGTTTTCAAATTCTTCAGTTTTTATTTCAGCATCCAAATAATGTATTGTTTGCAAATTTACCATTTGATTAGAAACCTCTTCCAAGAAGATTGTTATGTTCCCTGATGTGAATGATGAGGCATACTTAAAGTCTGATCTGTTTGCCTGGGTAACATAAGGTATAGGTATTTTAACTTTGTTGTTGTATAGAGCACTATTTAGATCTTTTGGGTGGTGGGGTCGTAGCACTGGGAGGGGTAGAAGAATGAGTACTGATCTAGTATTTTGTGGGCCTTCTTGTGGCTAAGAAAGCATAATCTTTGCTTTGGGAAACCAGAAGGTACCCTGCAAAAACAGTATTTCACTCCTTTCTCCATCCCTTTTTCCTCCACATTGATTTGAAAGTACACCAGTCAGTACAGTAGAAAAAGCTGGAGAGAAACACTGAAACCTAGAAAAATGAAGACAGATATAGACCATTTTGCCTATTCAGTCTGCCCATTCATGTCATCTACTATTCCTTCCTCTCTCTTAGAGATCCTATATACCTGTCTCAAGCTTTCTTGAATTCAGATAGTTTTTGTCTCCACCACCTTCAGTGGGAGGCCATTCCACAAATTCATCACCCTTTCTGTGAAGAAGCATTTCCTCAGGTTACTCCTGAGTTTGCCCCCTTTTACCTTCATCCTATGCCCCCTCATTCCAGAGCTTCCTTTCAATTGAAAGAGACTCACCTCCTGTGCATTTATTTAAATGTCTCTATCATATTTCCCCTTTTCTGCCTTTCTTGCAAAGTGTAGATATTGAGATCTTTGTCTGTCCTCATATGCTTTATGATGAAGACCACTAACCATCTTAGTAGCCTCTCTCCCCTTTTCTTTACCTCTTCTTGAGCCCTTTAGTGACTCTCATTCATACATTCCTGGTCAAGGAATACATATACATGGACTATAACCTTTTGATCGATCTGTTATCCCCCAATCTCTCAGCTATTCAGGTTTGCTTGGGTTCATCAGTTAACTGGCTTTCTTCACATGGTTTTGTCCTTAACCCAACTAAATCCTGGACAGGGGTTGGTAGTGGAAGACAGTAGAAGAGATGTTTGGAGGAGACAGGAGATGCAATGTGCTAAATTTTTAAAATCACGATTATGATTAATGCATTAATCGCAGAGTTAACTGCGATTATAATGCAGCCTTAAAAATAACATGAAATGCCACTTTTGTTGAGAAGAATGTAATGTCTGTGAGGTATAATATGATATTAAATGCCTAGATAGAAATACTGGTAAACCTGAATAATAAAGTGGAGGAGTGGCTTAGTGGTTAGAGCACTGGTCTTGACATCCTGAGATGGCCAGTTAAATCCCCCCTACTGCTCTTTGCGATCTTGGTCAAATCACTTAATCCTCCATTGCCTCCAGTACAAAATTAGAATGAGAGCCCTCCAGAGACAGGGAAATACCCAGTGTACCTGAATGTAACTCACCTTGAGCTACTACTGAAAAAGGTATGAGCAAAAATCCAAATAAATAAAATAAATATTGATGTATAGGAGTATGCAATGCAATGTTTTATTGGGATCCAGTGTTCTTTCTGTAATAAAGGTAACATGAATGAATTTATTTGCACCATCTGTAAGCTTTACTGCAGTATTTTGCATTAATTGTAATCAACAAATTTCTGTCAAACGAATACTGTCATATAAGAAATTACAATAATCCAAGTGTGTGAGGACTAATGAATGAACTAAAGTTTAATGTTTTTCCTGTTAATAGTGATTTTACAGAATGAATCAGTTTAAGGGCCCTTTTACCAAGCTGTGGTAAACACTAACATGTGTTTACTGCTGCTCAAAATGGCGAACCATGGGGAGCACTGAAGTGTCCCACGGTATGGTGCACATATGCGTGCGCTACCCATGTGGTAAACAGGATTAGAGCTTGAGCCCTTACTACCTACAAAATAGATGGCGGTAAAGGCTCATGCACTAATGTTTCTTAATTGCCACATGCTAATGGCAAAATTAGCGTATGGCCATTAAATCAGAAATTGGAAAATCAGCCATTTTCTGGCCTGCAGTAAAAAGTGGCCTTAGTATGTGGGAAACACCCACGCACCCACATAAGGGCGTGCTAAGGTCACTTTTTGCTGCAGCTTTGTTTGTAGAAACATTTCCTGAGAATGGTAGAAATATGTTCATACAAATCCCTAATTAGAACTCTGAATATAGGAAGGATAACTAAATAACAATAAATTACATTTTCTTAAGCATTTATTGAGAGGAGGGAAAAAACCTCAGTGGCTCTCATACTTCCAATAAGGAATGCATGGAAGAATCTCACAATCATAGCACCATTATCGGTTAGAAAAACACTCACTTTCACCTTATTTTTATTTTTGGCAGCTTTTCTTGCAAACCCTGATAGCATTTGAAATCAATACGTTGCATTTAAACTTGTCAAAATCTCTTCTTAATATTATAATAAGATACATGAGATAAGTGAAGAACTTGTCTTTCACTGGCTAATTACATCTTTTGGGCTCTACGGAGCCGTCCGTTTCACCTAGCGTGGTTTTAGCTGGAGCCTATCCTGCTTATTTTCGAAGGAGAAGGGCGGCCATCTTCCGACACAAATCGGGAGATGGCTAGCCTTCTCCTAAGGCCGGCCAAATCGGTATAATCGAAAGCCGATTTTGGCTGGCTTCAACTGCTTTCCGTCGCAGGGCCGGCCAAAGTTCAAGGGGGCGTGTTGGCAGTGTACCAAAGGCGGGACAGGGGCGTGGTTAAGAGATGGCTGGCCTCGGCTGATAATGGAAAAAAGAAGGCCGGCCCTGACGAGCATTTGGCCGACTTAACTTGGTCCCTTTTTGTTCACGACCAAGCCTTGAAAAGGTGGTTACCAACCCCCTCCCACCCCCCAAAAAAATTAAAAAAACATTTTTTTGCCAACCTCTATGCCAGCCTCAAATGTCATATCCAGCTCCATCACAGCACTATGCAGGTCCCTGGAGCAGTTTTTAGTGGGTACTGCAGTGCACTTCAGGCAGGCGGACCCAGGCCCATCCCCTCCCACCTGTTACACTTGTGGTGGTAAATGGGAGCCCTCCAAAACCCACCCGAAACCCACTGTACCCACATGTAGGTGCTCCCCGTTACTCTTTAAGGGCTATGGTAGTGTTGTACAGTTGTGGGTAGTAGGTTTTGGGGGGCTCAGTACCCAAGGTAAGGGAGCTATGCACCTGGGATCAACTTGTAAAGTCCACTGGAGTGCCCCCTAGGGTGCCCGGTTGGTGTCCTGGTATGTGAGGGGGACCAGTGCACTACAAATGCTGGCTCCTCCCACGACCAAATGGCTTGGATTTGGCCAGATTTGAGATAGCCGCCATTAGTTTCCATTATTGGCGAAAACCAATGGCGGCCATCTCTAACACCGGCGATCTCTATGGGCGGCCCAAATGTTGAGATTTGGCCGGCCCCAACCAGATTATCGAAATAAAAGATGGCTGGCCATCTTGTTTCGATAATACAGTCGGGTACGCCGCTCCCGTTCGATTATGCCCCTCCACATCTCAGAAAACTATTGCTGAGAAATGGGAGCTGGCGTACGCAATTTTTTTTACAGCATTTTGACTCAGATCCAGTCTGAAAAGAAATTTAACATAGTTAATGTATACATGAAATGATAAATCTGAATCAAGAACTACACCTAAAATTGTCAAGGAGGGAACAATAACTACATGGACCCTAGCAATCAAGATTAGTATTTATTGGTAGTCTCGCTTCTTTTCTGGAAAAAAATAATACCTTTTAGTCTTGTCAGAATTTAGTTTAACCCAACGTTCCCATAATAAGCCATATGGGAACAAATTGATTTGTTCCCATATGGGAACGTTGTGGGTTAAGTTGATTATGAAATAAGCAGTTCATAATGACATCTGATTTTAAGTTTAATGCATCTGCACAGGCAAAACCAGTAAGACTTTAAAGATTGAATCAAGGTCAAAAGACCAGCTAAAAAAATGTTGAATAAAACATCCCATTTCCCCTGTGGAGTCCCTATGCAAAATGGGGATTTTTATGTTGTCTGCACTCTAATTCACCTCATCTTTGTTGATGACATGCATGTACATACAGAGTACGTGCAGAGTATGTGAAACCTTTTTCAGAGCTAGTACTTTCAGCTGGAAGAAAATTATTTGAGCTTTCAAAGCAAGGTTAAGGCCTAGTTATTTCCATGCCATCTTTAGCGAAGCCCTCAGGGAGTAGGCAGGTAGTGATTCAGTTTTATGAGTTGGTGAGACTGATTTATTTGATTGATAGTTAAATAAAACTAATAAAACAATGTTTTATTGATTTGACTGTGCATTGCTTTGGACTTCCTTTTGGATTGGAAAGGTGGCATTGAAGTCTTTTCAAATAAATAAATAGACAATGCCAGGGAAGAAACTGAATTTAAACTTGAGAATCAGATGAAGAATAAAACATCTACCTGGTATTTGGATGATAGTCTAATACATATGATAACATAAGAAACCTAAAAAAGAATACCCTATTTAGAATGATGAAGCTCACCAATATTAGTAGATATATTTGCATGTTCAGTTCTAATAAAGATAATGAAGTGTGCACTTGATAGAATGCATTATAAAACTAATTAATTTGCTGACATGTAGAAGCATATATTTTGGAAAAAGTTAACATATCTAATACATATCAAGGGACAAAAAACAAAACCCCACCTAAGCACCATTCAGAAAGCACTCGTCTATTGGTCAAAAGACTCAATCAGTTGCCTTGTGTGTTAATCACTGCATGTTGCAAACTGAGAAAAAGTAATTTTGCAAATGATCTGAAAGCAAAAGGCAATAATGAAACAAATTTTATGGCCGCTATGCTTAATGATTTGTTTGTTCAGTAAATAGAAGAAATTATTTATTAGGAAAATAATAATGATTAAAGAGGTCTGGAAAAAGCCATTTAAGATCAATTAGTGTCCTAGATGGATTCATGAAGAAAGCTCCATTAAAACAAAACTAAAAAGAGGATAAAGAAAAACATCTAATACATCTTAAAAATAGAAGCATAGAAACATAGAGTCATGACAGTAGATAGAGGCCAAATGGCCCATCCAGTCTGCCCATCCTCAGTAACCACTAACTCCTCCTTTTCCTAAGAGATCCCACATGCCTGTCCCATGCTTTCTTAAATTCTGACAGTCCTTGTCTCCACGACCGCCACCTCACTGATCCTGGATATTACTTTTGAATATTTGAATATGAAAGCAGGTTCAAAATCTTGAGCTACGGACAGTCCAATCAAACTAACCCTTTTACAAGCCCATAAAATTCCCCGAGATAAATAAGAATGACGTTTCTTCATTCAAACTTTATACAGGACTGAAAAATCAGATAAAGAGACACATGATCAGAGAACTCTATAAATAGCACTCAAAATGGGTACAAAAAAAATCAGCAGTAAGCACTATTCTATAAAGGGCATGTACCCTTCGTAGAATAGCATGTAGTGTGGATTCCAGGGCCTAGCTGTGGATGCCAGACTTGTACCTGCTGAAACCTGGTGTAAATTCTGGCATGCAAGTTAGGAGCACTTACCCAGTATTCTATATTTACGTGCGTAACTTTTCGGAATGCCCTGACACACACACACACCACCTAATGGCCACATCCCCTTTTGAGATACACACTATGGGGGTCTTTTACTAAGCTGCGGTAGTGATTTTAGTGCACGCTGTCACGTCTGTGCTGACCTCACCCTCTGGTGGCCAGAACCGGTGGCTGCTGTGGACCGTCACCCATTCCAGATTTCAGCCCAGTCCGGATCTTCTGGGCTGCCAGACTTGCTTGCTTGGATTGAATCTACACAGCACCCGTAGTTTCCTGGTGATGGTTGCAGCTGAGCTCCAGGTCTGCTGGGCTTATTAGCCATTCTGAAACCTTGCTGCTTTGCCTTTGCATTGCGTCTAAGGCCCTGGTATGTTGGTGCTTGTTGCACTTCTGCTAGTCCAGTGTTTGCCTGAGATTCTTGCCTGTTTCTAGTTAGTCTGTGTTTAGTTTAGGTTTTGCTTGCTTTCCTTGCCTGGTTTCTTGTTTGTAATTCTGTGTTTAGTTTCTGTTGGTCTGTGTTCTGGCTTTGGGGCTGCTTGCAGCTCTTAGTTCTGTGTCTTGTTAGTCAGTGTTTGTTCCCTGTTTAGTGGCTGTTCTGCAGCTTTCTGTTCTGCCCTTTAGCTTTCCCTTCCTTGGCCAGTCTCTTGCCTTGCTGCCCATGTTCCTCCCTTTCCCCTCTGACCCTCAGTCCCCGTGCTGCCTTGCTGTTATCCAGTCCTGCCCTGTCCAGCAAGTCCTGCCGGCCACCTGAAGCCACAGAGCTCAACTCTTGGTGAAAAGTGGCCAAGTGCAGGTGAAGCCTAACTGTTTGCCTGAGATTTGCCCTGCCTCTAGCGTGGGGTGGCAGTGGCCCAAGGGCTCACAACCTAGTTTCCAGCCTTGAGAACGTGACACATGCTAATGACTAGCACATGCTAAACGCTAGAGACGCCCATACATTCCTATGGGCGTCTCTACTGTTTACTGTGTGCTAATCATTAGCACGTGCTAAAAACGCTACTGTGGCTTAGTAAAAGACCTCCTATGGGAGTTAGGCATCCTGTCTTACAGAATAGTGCATAGCCAGATGTGTGCGCAAATTTTAATGAGTACCAATTAACATCAATAATTGGTAGTTGGCACCCAAATATTGATAGTTGAGTTCATTAACCAATCTGCATGCATATGTTGGCAGCACCCCCAAATTTGGGTACATATATAGAATCCTGGGATATATGCCCAATTTAAACTGCATTAACTGCTAATGCAGAGTTTTGGTATTTTCATAGTTAGCACACGGTAAACCGTGCTTTAAGTGTTCTTTGTGCCAGGGGGCATGGTATGAGTGGAGAGTGAGCATGGAAAGCATTTGGCAGTTAATGTGTTGTGCTGCCTAATGTAAAATAAGCAGTAGATCTCAAAAAAACTCCAAGATGTGCAAAATGTACAAAATGTTCAATGCATTCACCACTTAAAAAAAAAAAAAAATACATAGATAATTAAAACCTGACATGGCCATGTTTCACCCTCTCAAAGAGCTGCATCAGGGCTTGAAACAGAACCCAGTTGTGTTGACAGAATGCTTCACTTACTGGTTTTAAACTACTCTCTCCTCAGAAGAAGCAGCAGCAGCAATAGTGGTGAATAAATTGAACATTTTATACATTTTGCACATCTTGAAGGGTTTTTTTTTTTTAGATCTATTGCTTCTTTTTTCCATACTGGATCTTGTAGTTCGATTGCCTATTTGGTTTTTTTTTTTGGACCTTTAATGCAAACTTAATGCAGGACCACTTACTGGCAACTAAATAGTTGGCTCTAAGTGTTTCTGCTTTAATTGGGAGCCGGTACCACTGTTAATCTGAATGTTAATACACAGACTGCAATACAAAATAGTGAGAATGCCCCCAGTGCTTACTGTGTTAAAATTTGTAGCTCCCGTGCGCTAAAGTCCTGCATTAAGCCTCAATAACTGCAAATTTTACCACGGTTTAGTAAAAGAGCCAAGTGTGATATAAATGTGGAGATCCTTTGAGCTATTTCAGTGTATTTATACAGCATGTCCTACTGTTTGTGCAGAAAAGGGGAACTATCCAGGTATGAAAAGATTCAATGTAGATTTAAGAGAGGAGCAGCTCCTCTTCAATACTGGGGCAGGAATATAAAAGGAGGGATGGTGAATCCTTCGGCATCATGACCATATGAAGGATGGTGGACCAGAAAGGGGATTGAGGACCTCAGGGAACAGCGGGAGGCAGCCAAGGGCTCTTCGGAGCTCCGATGGATAAAGGATGAGCTTTTTTTCTTCCATTTGGAATGTGCTTCTTCATGTGTGCTTTTGGGAGTGAGTCAAGATGAGACTCAGTGAAGCACTATCCTGAAGGATAAGAATCCCTGAGTCCGAGGGATAAGAGCATGGTCCCAAGATTTTGTCTTACACCAAAGGTATTGAAGTGGAATTAGCTCCCTACTGCTCTCATGAGTTATCCAGACCATCCAAAGGCCTTGGAAAACAAAAGGATCAATGGTATCCTGAACCTCTTAATGGATGGCTGCAACCGCAGTGGCAAAGGAAGAACACTTCACAAAGTAGGGGCCAACAAAAAAAAAATGTGCTAGGATGGGTAGCCACCAGGTAAACCCTAGAAGCAGCTACTACAGACATCCTATGCGCAGAGGAAGACTGAAGTGATTTACCCAGCACATAAGAAAGAAGCAGCTCTGCCAAATGTGAAGGGAACCCAGACTGAAAGGTCCTGTGTGCAAAAGTACCTTAAAATCAACATGGTACTTAAGAGGGAGCCAGTGCTAGTGGACATATAAAGGTGTCACATGATCCCGTAGACGTGCCTTCCCCAACAATCATATCACTATTGGAAAGTCTGAAAGTTCTTCACCGCAGCCTGGCTAACCCCCCACGTATACCACATAACTGTATTCCAACTTAGAGATCAGAAGAGCATGCCACAAAGTATGCAAAGAGTCCTCATCAAAGTAATCCCTCAAAGCCTTAAGCTAGTGCAGCACAAAGAACCCTGCTCTCACCACTGAGGAAATCTGGTCCCCAAAAGTCAAATGTGTATCAATTGTCATCTGAAGATATCTGAATGAAGGGACAACTGGAACCGAATGGTCCAATCCTGAAAACTCAACTGGGTTGTGGCCCTCGAGGACCGAGGTGGCCCCTCCCTGCTTTAAAGGAACTGTGTTTACTCCTCGCTACCCTCAATAACCTCTAAGATTGGAGTTAGGAGTGAATAGTTTTATTGACTTTGTAAATGTTTTCTGTTGATGCTTGTTACTTCCCATTATCACTACTGCCTCTGCAATATTGTATTGTGATTGCCATTTAAATGATTTTACTAAACTGTTGGTTCAGAACACAGCATTGACTTGGCCTTAGGCACTGAGAGACTGAACAGTGTGGAACAAGAGTGGAGCTGCTTATTTGGCCTTGTGGTGTATGCTATTCTTGGCCTTAGTCCCAACCAATAAATCTTGATTACGTGCAGGGTTATCCATTATCCAGGTACATGCCAGGGGTAGGCAATTCTGGTCCTCAAGAGCCCCAGGCAAGTCAGGTTTTCAGGATATCCACAATGACTATGCAGGAGATAGATTTGCATACCAAGGAGGCAGTACATGCAAATCCATCTCATACATATTCATTGTTGATGTCCTGAAATCTAACCTGCCTGGGGTTCTTGAGAACTGGAACTGCCTAACCCTGTGCTAGGAGTCTGCTTAGGTGACACACAGAATGCACCTGCTAAATCTTTTACCCCTCTGCTCTTTGTTTCACTATACGGTCTGTGCAGTGGGGTTTTGACTCTTCTGTCATGTATTACTTGAACCTGGGATCTAGTCCAGGTTTACTAAACTATCAGACTTCTGTTGCCTGAGATAGAGATGTTGCCACACCGTAATTATGGTTATTTATTTATTTCAGTACATTTACACCCCGCCTTTTGCCACAGTGTTGCGGCCCCAAAGCGGCTTACAATGAACTTATTAAAAATAAATAAAAACAAATACATTGCAGTTACATTTTAGTAAATTAGAGTGGGAAAACAGGGAATGAAGGAAAAAGAAAGGGAGACAGAGATGACCGACGAATGGAATGGTTATGGAATGGTTGGCAGCATAATAGTGTTTTATTAACAGCCAAAGAGGGGAAAAATAGCTGATGAGGACATTGCAGTCTTGGATGCAGGTGCGATTAGTCCAACCTTCTGATATCAGGTCTGGGAAAATGATCTTTTATTTGTATTGAACATATTTTTTATGTTTGTTGCATTGTCAAGTCTTATACAAAACTGAGTTACTTTAGATGCTGAGGATTAAATTTGCCCCTGTTGCCCTTGGGAACTTTACATGAAAATGAAAACTGAAATAGAATGTACTTTAAACTTGTAAAGTTAGATAGGGAATATATGATAATGATGCATAATAATAAATGCATTAAATGTTCCTACATGTAATGCATTCATTAATTTCAATAAGGGCAGTTCCAAAGAAATAACAATCCCTACAGCTGCAACACATTGCTTGAGTGGTTTTCAAGACTATGTTTTTTTCTATTTCATCTCTTTTTTAAAGGTGTTATGAATCAAATTTCCTATATATTTTTTTTTCATTTTGCATATACTGAAGAGGGATTTAATGAAAACAGTGCCTGTGGATTTCAAAGTTCCCTATCTGACTTCAAAGTGTCTTCTGTCTGCAGACCTCTTAGCCGAGGATCTATACTCCTGAGCATCCAATACTCTATTAGAGTAGCAGAAAAAAATAAGACAAGAAAATATGGCAAAATCTCTCCCAGCAGGAGTTTTTATACTGCAACTGATCACATCAATATATCTGAATATTCTCTTCCATATTCCTTTAGGGAATACATCTCATATAGGTGCTACCACTCCCAGCTTCCTCAGGGAATAGGAATATCCCTTAAATAAAGGGCCAGCAGATACTTATTTAATCTCCAAGGTATAAATACAGCAGGATATATTTAGTGACAGATGTTATTATTATTTATAACAATATATACCATTAACACTGATCAATGACTGTTCTATTTGTTGAACAACTTCCTGGTAGTGAGAGAAGCCCAGGTAACTTCAGTAACCTAACAGACTATTTGGCTTCAATCATAGGTCAAATATTCCTCTGTTACATCCAGAAACCACTTCCAAATGTTAATATGAAAAATATACTTAGCTTCAATTATTCAACAAAATTCCAAGATCATTTATTTACTTATTTATTAGGATCTATTTACTGCCTTTTTGAAGGAATTCATTCAAGGGGGAATACAGTAAGAATGGATCAAACATGAGCAATAGGCAATCACAGCAGTAAAAATATTCAAATAACAATAAAAAGTATGATAGTATATTACTTACAATATCAACACAATATGTAATAGAACATTGTAATTGATAGTGAAGGGTAAAGCAAAGATATAACGTATAGATAGGTAAGAGAGTAAGAAGAGTTAGAAAGTAAGATGATTAATTTAACGAAAGTTGCACATGAGGTCAGAGATGGTTTAATATTATCTCAGCTAGGGTAGGAGTAGATAAACATGCTCAACTAATCCCAAAAAACTATTTCAAGCTCCCAATTAAGTCTCTATTTCGCCAACTGCTGTTTCAGGGGAAATACTGCTTCAGGAACAGCAAGTCAGTAGGAGAATTCTTCTCAAAATAGTTACTGCTTCAAAAAACTAAACAAAACAAATGAACAACAACTGTGCTGTTCTAGGCAAAGTATAGAGTAGCTTCAACAGCTAGCTTAAACCATCCTCATTTAGAAGACTCTCAATTCTTAAGCAAATCTTTATTGTAGTACTCAGAATAAACAAAGACCTGTTGCCTCTCTCTTTGGGCCACACTAAAGTATCTTTCTTGCTAAGAAATTGACAGTACTCTTCTGATTTATGTTGATATTGCTTATAGACTGCTTGCAGCTGGTCAGTATTTAGGCTCCTAGCCTTGCTTCTCTTTGGAACTTCAAGCATTTCTTGTTCTACTTTGAGCTAGAGTTTTTCTAAAAGACAGATTTTTGAGAGCTTTTCCTGGCTTGTTCTGTGTTCTGTTCCGATTGCTCAGTTATAGCTCTGTCTGGTTCAAGAAACTCTGCCGTGGCTTGCACAGGTAAAATAAACCCCTTGAATAGTGACTGGAGCCACAAACCCCAGTGAATCATACAGACTATTAACTGTAGACAAGACACCTCTGCGTTTATACAGTTTCTCTTAAGTGGAGCAGTGGCATAGCTAGGTGGGGCCACGGGGGCCTGGGCCCCCCCAAATTTCTTCTGTGCCCCTGGTTTTGCTGGCGGGGGTCCTCAACTCCCACCAGCTGAAGCCTTCATCCAGCACTGGTCTCCGGTGCTGCAGCATTGCCTGCCCTGCTGTCTCTTCCCCTCATGTCCGGCACTCTCCTTTTAGTGAAATTGAGCATGCTGAAGCTCAATTTCACTAAAAGGAGTGTGCAGGACATGAAGGGAAGAGACAGCAGGGTAGGCAACATGGCGGTGACAGAGACTGGCATTGGATGAAGGCTTCAGCTGGCAGGGGTTAGGGACCCCTGCCAGCCAAGGTATTTGCAATGGCAAGGAGGCAGGGAGTGGCGGGGGGGGGGGGTATGGCAGTGGGGCAGCACACCAAAATGTGCCACCCCACCTTGGGCTCTGACCCCCTCCCACCACAAGGTCTGGTTACACCCCTGGAGTGGAGACTTGAAAGGTGAAAATGTCTCTCGTTAGATCCCAATGTAATCCAAGGCTTCTCTGAAGTGGATGGGTATCTACTCTTAGATCTAGGTCCTTTAAATCTTTGGCATGATCCTGTGCAGGAAATGTTCTCACTACTTCTGGACTATTGGAGGCAATGTTATGAAGTCTCAGATTGGCCTCTGTCACACTACTTGTGTTCTCTTTAGCAAGTCAATGACTTCTACTTCAGTTGGTAAGGACTTCAAACTATCGTCTACATAAAAGTGTCTCTCAATGAAGCATCTGGAATCGGTGCCATGTTCTCTTTCTCCGTCTTGGGATGTCCTTCTAAGCCTGTAGGTTGCTACTGCAGGTGATGGACTATCACCTAAGACATGAACTCTCATTCTGTATTCTACAATTTCCTGGTTGATGTCATTATCACGGTATCACAGGAATCTCAAGTAATTTCTGTAGTCTGGGTGTACAACAAAGGAATAGAACATTTGCTGGATATCTGCTATTAGGGCTATAGGGTCCTTTCTGAAGCGAATCAAGACTGCTAATACGTTGCTAATCATCTCTGGCTCAGAAAGCAGCACATTGTTGAGTGAGATTCCTTGAAATTGAGCACTAGAATCAAACACAATCCGGATCTGACCTGGTTTTTGTGGATGATACACACCAAAGGTAGGTACATACCAATATACTTCATTGTCTTTTAATGGTGGAGCTGGATCTGCATGGCCATTATTCAGCATGTTCTGCATGAATGTTGTAAAGTGCTCTGTTCTCTCTGGTTTCCTTCTCAGAGTCATTTGCAATGAAATGAGATGACAGAGGGCTTGCTCTCTGTTGGTAGATAGTCCTGCTCTGGGTGTCTGGAAAAGTAGCAGATCCACTCAGCTATTGGACTCATCCTTGTAGAATTCCATATTCATGACTCTTAAGAACTCTGTCTTCTACTGAACAAGTTGGTTTGTCTTCATCCTTGGTGAGTTGGAACACTGAATTCCCCAGATGTTCTCCTAAATCTATTGGAGAAGTGTTCTGACAGATAGTTGAGCCTGGGTCTGATTCTTCCAAGCTGTAAACCTCCTTCACATGCAAATGATTATGACATGGCTTGAACAAGGTGGTGCGCCCATTCTCCAAGATGCTCATTTGTATACTTATATGTCTTCATTTGGTCTCCTCAGTCTGTTTAGACAGATGTCACCCACTATTACCCATCCCAGGGTGAGTCGGTGGGCACATGGAGCATCAGTGACCCTGCACATGACCTCACAAACTCTGATCAATGTTGGTGAATCTTTCCCAACAAGAGCAAGATCTTGGCATTTGAGTCCAAATGCTGCAGATACTCAGCTATAGGTTGCAAATGAGATGATTGCACAACCTCTGGGGTAGGAATTTCTTTTCTGTTATTAAGTATTTGATTATACTCAATAAGAATTGGTAGCTGGGTCTTGTTGCTGCCATCCATCACTTCTATCACATATCCACTTGCTCTTCTCCCCATCCTCTTAGTCATCCCTGTATAGGTCTTGAGGCTATAGGGATAGCAATCTCCCTTGATGTCAAATAAGTCAAATAATTCTATCCATACCAGGACTGGTTACTCTGCTCTTCTATAATGATATACGTCTTTACTACTTTTCTAGTTGCTCTTTTGGATATACTTTAGCTACAGAAATCTTGGTGCATGACTGTCCACTGCAGCCTTCTCCGCACACTTGTGTATAGTTTAGAGTAACATTTGGTGGGGTTGATGCTTGCTCTGCCTCACTCTTTCTGTTGTGGCTTGATTCTGAGGCTGGGGTTCCTGTAGAAGTAGGTTTCACTTCTGTCATGATATAAGGCACTGGACATGCTGGTCAATATTGTAATCTGTAACATTTGATGGCTCTGCTTTACAGTATTTAGCTATAAGCTTGGATGAAGAGCAACTTTGTAGCAGATTCTGTACTTTTCAACAGCTCTTTATGATCTCTTAAAGGTTTCTCCCTAAATCCTCTTATGTATAGGACACTGTCTATCAGGATCCTCTACCTTTCTGTATTAGGAGGATGATAAGTTGGTAGGATTGCTATGGGTGACATCCATCATATGTACAGCTACAGGTTTCTTGGTGTTGCCATACTTCTTGACCAGCCTTTTACTCGGGAAGTAGCCTGTCTTGACTGCTTCAGGTACATCAAAATGAAGCTGGGGTCATTTCTTCTTTTATTCCAAATCTCAGATGAACTTCACAAAGATTGTGAAAGGAGCAAACCTCTCTTGGTGGTCTTCTTTATACTTGATACTTACTGATGACTATTTTTCTCTTACATCATATGGCATCTTTGATATAATCTCATTTATGCCCCAAGCTGTATCGAAGTAGTATAGGCAAGGAAGGTTTGGATCAGTTTGAATTCTTCCAGTTCCTGGAAGAGGTCTCCTAATCTGTGTAACTTGTCCATTATCTCTATTTGTCACCTTTAGGTAACTATTCTTTCATCAGTGCCTGTTGGATAGCCTCTGGGCTTCCATAGTGCTAGTCAAGTCTCCTCCAGATTTCTTTCAACCTCTCAAGGGGTCATGCAAATACCACCCAGTAATCCCTGCACACACTCAGATGACTATATTCCAACCATTTTATATCAGGTTTATTTCTTGGCTCAGGGTGGGCTTCATAATTGATATGGCATCTTAAAGTTAGATTTCCATTTCTATACTTTCTCAGGGCAGTCATTGAACTGGGTAGCCCCATATTCACCATCTTTTTGTGAGCCATGTATGTTGCTAGATCTTCTCTTTTTGAAGTCCTTAGCACACTGGCAGCAGATACCTGTGGCTGGCTGTGTGCTGGGTTTGTCAGAAGTGTGGCTGCTCAGATGGCTCTTGCTTAATTACAGGGTGTTTTGCTGAGCATAGCTGCTCAACTTTTGTCTGAGCCCAGTTCCTGGGTAGTGTCAGAGTCCGTGTTGAAAGGAAGTATTTCCCTTGGTGTGCTTTCCTGGAGCAACAGCCCATGGTAGTTGCATCCGTTGCATGTGAATATGTGGATCACTGTGGTGGCAGCTCACCTCTGTAGCATGCTTGGCCTTAGGCTTGCTTCTTTCATGTGAATTAGGCTCTGGTTTAGAGGAACATGCTTGCTCAGAATCTGATGACTTTTCTGAGATAGACTGTGACTGTGCACTTTTGTGAGACAGAGTATGAACCTTCACATATTCTGCTGTTTGCATGGCAGAATCTTCTGCGACAATGTGACTGAGCTGGCTCTTCCCTCTATCCTGCCTTGTGGCTTCTTGAAGTGCTATTATTTTGGCCTTGAGGAAAGCTGCTTCTTTTTCTTGCTGTAGTAGCTTCAAGGTGATGTCTAACTCTGCCTTCTTGCATTCAGCACAAACGAATTAGTTAATTAGGCATTAATAATTGGAATTAACTAGCACTTAATTGGCAATAATTGGAAAATACTATTGGAATTAACTAGCACTTAATTGGCAATAATTGGAAAATACGTATGGAACTGCTTTGTGTCCAATTATGTAACAGTGCACCTAAAATTCATAGTGTGCAGCTCAAAAGGAGGTGTGGCCATATGAGGGGCATGGGCAGTTCAGGGGCATTCCCAGGATTAGGCACAATGTTTATTTATTTGGATTTTTGCTCACACCTTTTTCAGTGGTAGCTCAAGGTGAGTTACATTCAGGTATGCTCACAATCTAAGTTTGTACCTGAGGCCATGGAGGGTTAAGTGACTTGCCCAAGATCACAAAGAGCAGCAATGGGATTTGAACTGGCACCTCTGGATTTCAAGACTGTTGCTCTAACCACTAGCCACTCCTCCACATGTTATAGAATGATGTCATTTGTGTGCCTAAGTTTCATTAGTTGGGCACCAGCATTTACACCAGGTTTTGACAGGCATAAGTTCCATGTCAGTTAGGTACAAGATCTGCACTAAGCTAGTATTGTGTAAAGGGTGCTCTGCACCGAGCACCATTTGCAGAATGTACTTTAGTGCGGATCTTCCCGATGCCTAACTTTGGGCTCTATTTACTGAATTCTGCCCCAAATGTTTAGTTCTGTCCTGAGGTTGGATAGCATTGCATATACACTGTAATGCTCCACACTCTTCCTTTACCTGCGTGTGATCTTTTCCAGTAATAATCAGTCTTAGGGGTAAAAGGCTTCCCCTCTACCAGATGCTCAGAGCCAACCTATTCCTTCTGAGTCAACACACAGTTTCTCTTTCTGGGATCCACTTTCACACAGACCATTCTCAAAAAGAATAATCTTGAACACAGTACCTCCTCCAGTAGTCCAGTTCCTGAATTTGGCTTCTTTCTCCTTGTTTCTTCAGCTTAACAGTCAAGCTGCTGCTCCACTGCTTTTGACCACCCCTCTAGTTTCTACATTTACTTCACACTGGACACAAACTCTAAAGTCAACAGAAGCTTCACACAAGGTACAAACTTAACTAGATACAAAATATGCAGTGACTCTAGGAAGCAAAGTTTCAAAATAATGTGCTTAGAAGTGGAGAAAACCCTCAGAAACCTGGGACAGACAGGTTTAGAGCGAGGTTACTAATATCAAAAGTAACACCCGCCCAGATTCCTATCATTGGGTGTAAAAACTCCACATACATGCACATAATTCCACCTGCCTTGGAATAGATGTAAATATGTGTGCCTACTGTCACTGGTATATTTTATAAAATCATATATATGCCTTTTTCTGTCTAGAGCTCTGTTTAAAAAATTACCCTCAAAGTGACCAGTATACTCTTCACCCTATGAGGAGCTCTGTTCATAGTGGCCTTGACCCTAGCATTCTTTCGGTACAGATTGTGAGTCAGTTGGTGTCCCTATCAAAACTGGAACCCGAGAGAGAGAAGGAGAGTGACAGGAAGTAGTGTCAAAGACAGCTGAAAATAAGAAAGTTCAAGACAGACCAAGAAGGGAAAGGAATCTGGATATGTTAACCAAGTTCAGTTAACGAGTTTCATAACAAGTGCTGGAGATATCCTAGAGGTGAGGAAAGGGTGAACTTATTTCTGTTCCATAGGTTAATTAGATTTAGATTCCAATATGTAATAGTATTAAAGAAATGTTTACTATGTCTGATCTTGACATTAAAGCATTTGGAAATGCATTCCTTTCAAATAGATGTTTATCCTATGTAAGGTTCATTCCTAGTGTTTAACTTGCTCTTTAGACTAAGAAAGTTGAAAAGATAATGTTTAGCATTTCCTGGTAGTGAGAGAGGGTTTGGCAACACAAACAAATCTGCTATCATTAATAAACAATAAAGGATAATTCCATTAATTACATAAAAATAGTTAATTCAGTCCCTGGTATAAAACAAAATAAAATATGCACCAACAGGCTATGAGTCCCAGACACAAAGAATATTATCAGTTATGGAAATCTTCATCATAATTCAATTCTACATAATATCAATTAGGTTTCAAGCTCTCATATAGTACTGAAAACCATTCTTACTACATTAGTAGCCATCTTAGATGAGAATTAAGCTTAGGCAATCCCAATTTGAAATGTCTAGTGCATTTCATACCGTAGATCATGACATCCTTTTAAACATACTTGATTATATAGATCTGTAGAACTGTCTGAAATGGTTCTCTGGATTTTTAAAATCCAGGTCTCACCAAATTATACAACTGGGTACTATCTCGTCGTCATGGGTTTTCTTGTATTGGAGTGCCACAGGGTTCTCCTCTATCATCTATTATGATTATCCCTTTAGGTCATTGCTAGAATCAAATGGGTTTGCAGCATTCAATATTAGCGATGACATTACAATTTATATCCCAATTCATCAAAGAATTTCATGAGATTGCAAACAAAATCAAAGTAGGTATCGACTTAATTTACTGGGCTCTTAATTTTAAATTGAACTTAGTATTGATAAAATTAAATTATATACTAACTAGCCCTTATCACCCAATAACCATCTCAATTTTAAGATTGATAGTGTTACTTATTCTTTGGATTCAACAATGAAAATCTTGGGGATCTTTCAGTTTCTTTTGATTGTCAAATTTCCCAAATAGTCTCAATGTCTTTAATTAATTGTGGGAACTTAAAGATTAAGATCAGCATTTGCACTTTAGTTCAGTCGTTAGTCGAACCAAATTTGACTATTGCAATTCAATTTATGCGGTATTAAGAAGAGTCTCCTAAAAAAACTACACACTGCACAAACATGCTGGCCTGCTCTCACCGTGTTAGGTTAAAGCATCTCCTCTTCTTAAGGATCTACATTGGTTACCTATCAATGGAAGATTTCATTTTAAACTCTGTGTTTTTGTTCATCCTAATTCTTTATGGTATCTTACCATTTATATGATAGATCTCATTAAGTTTATCACCAAGAAATGCCACCCTCATCATCTATAGAATATCTCATATAACATTTCCCAAGTTGTAAAACCTTATCCTACAAAACCTACATAAAGCTACTTTTTCTTACCAAAGTACCAAACTCTGGAATTTATTACCCAAGTATATTTATTTATTCATGACATTTATAGCCCACATTAGCCGGAAATAGATTGAAGTTCAATGGGGCTTACAAACAATAAAGTGAATAAAACATAATAATGCACAGAATATAACACAAATTACAATTAAGTTCAAGAAGCAAATTAATACATGTGCAGTAAGTAACCATGGATTTAAACTATCTCAAAGACAATAATTAAGGGTGGATAGGTGAGAGCATAATTAAGCAGGACAAGATGGGAAACGAGATTAAGAAAAAGGTGTGGGTGAAATTCAGAGTTCTTTGTATTGTAAACTCCGCTCTTCTTCCGTAGGGCTCGGCCTCCTCCCCCAGGTGCAACACCAGCTGCAACTGTCCCTGTGGGCACAGCACATATACCACACTGGTTGAATAAAAATCCTTCTTATTGTAGTTCCAATCCTCCTCAGTACAGGAGCGCTGTTCACTGGCGCTTCCCCCCCTTTAAACTCAGGAAAACAATTCTGAGGTCCTCAGCTTTTAGCAAGTGCAGCGTCCTAACAGAAATCCACAATCCCCAGAATATCAAAGAACCAACAGGTGAGCTGAGATTCCTCTCTCAGCCCGCAAACCTCGGTCCATTCCCCCCTCTCCCCTTCCCTCCCAAATAAAGTTCCTTATTTTCAAGTGTTCTACAGTTAGTAGTCCTTGGCTTCCACAAAGTCCAAATCAGTTTCTCTTCTTAGTCAGGAACCACAGTACTTTGGTTCTCAGACTGAGCAGTGCTCCACCCTCTGCACAGCAACAAACACTCTGTGGCCTCCCACACACTGCTCTCTCCCACAGTTGTAAAAAGTCACTTATCTTTAACTTTCTAGGTCCATCTGCTCCTCCTCATAGGGTGCAGCGGCTGGGAGATCAGCTCCACTCTCCTCCCATTCCATGTCCTTTTTCTCCTCACCAAAGATCTCCTCCAGTCCTCCGTTCCTCAAAGACTTCAGAAAGGCAGCCCTCTCTCCCTCACAGGTGGCAGGAATTACATATTGCTTCCTGACCCAGGGAAACTGGTTCTCCCCATTCCTGCTCCCCTTCCTGGCTGCTGGTGTTTCTGCATCCCCCTTACTGCTAAGTGCTCGGGCCCGCTCCCAATAAGGGAATCTGATCCGGGTTTTGGGTCTCACCCCTTCCCTTGCTGGCTTCTGGGTACGATAGTTCTAACTCTACTGGCTTCAAGGGAGGTTTCAAGGACCCTGTCCTATTACAGTATTTAGAAAGGCCAGACTGAAGAAATGTGTTTTTAGAAGACTTCTAAAAGTTAAATCATTTATAAACTTGATTGATTTAAGAAGAGAATTCCAAATTTTGGTGCCTTGATAGGAGAAATTAGCAGAGTGAATTATTTTATATATCACATTCTTACAGCTAGGGAAATGTTAAGACAAGATATTCTCTAGAAGATGAAACAGCATTATGAGGGGGTAATTCAATAAGATTATTTATATATGATGGGTCTTGACCAAACAGAATATGGTGAATGAAAATGCATAATTTGAAAGATATTCTATCTCTTATGGGTAACCAATGTAGCTCATATAAAAGAGGAGTGGCTTTGGTGGAGTGAGGAGATCTATATATAAGACGAGCAGCAGCATTTTGAGCTGTTTGTAATTTTTTGAGAAGACCATCTTTAAGTCCAGCATAGATGGAATTGTAATAGTCGAATTTGGTGAGGACAAGGGATTGAACCAAAGTACGAAAGACAGATTTAGAGAAAAATGGCCTCAATCTCTTTAGCTTCCAAAGTGCGTGAAAGACACTCGAGGTCAACTTAGAGAGTTGGTTTCAAGGGTGAGGAAATGATCTACTGTGACTCCCAAGATTTTCATTGATGACTCAAAGGAATAGGTTTTGTTCTTAATAGTAAAGTTACTAAGATTCATAGGATGGTGATAGTTAGTTATAATTAGAAACTTAGTTTTACCTGTATTAAGTTTTATTTTGAAATTAGAAGCCCATGATTCCATAAGTTTTATTCCTAGACTAATCATCTGAGTTCTGTTTTTGTTTATTGTAGACCCCTGAGGCAGGCACTTGGCCGAAACATGGTGCCGTGTCGGGCATTATAAGAATAAAGTTTTTCTACTGTAGCTCTGTCTTCCTGTTGCGTTTTGGAAGTGCCTTGCTGGTCACACTACTCCTTTTTTTTTTGTGTGTGTATTCTTATATGTAGTGGACCTCAGTCTTCTGCTTCTGCGGTCTTCCTTCTTCTAAGGAATTACTTGACATAACTCACATAAGTTGGCACATGACAAGTCCTTCCATGACTTTAACAAGAAGAGGAATTGAGACTACTGGTCTATAGGTGAAAACTAAACTTAGGCTAGTTTTGGTATTTTTAGGTATAGGAGTCAAAAAAATATTGCATTGTCAGAGGGAAAGAAATCTTGAGACAACATCAAAGTAAGATTCGAGTACAAATGATGTAAGAATAAATCAGGAGCTGACTTGAGGAGATAAGTAGGGCATGTATCAAGCAGACAATTTGTGTATTTGTGTAATGCGTGATTGACCTGATCAGTTGTGATTGGATGAAAAATGGACCAGGTTCTATCTGAATGTGAATGAGGCAGTAAAGGATCATGTAAATAGAGAAAATAGTCTATAGATGAAGTGGTATTGTTAAGTTGTAGTCTGATTTTTGCTATTTTCTGTTTAAATTAAGTAGCCAAGATGCTCAGACACTCAGTCGATTATACGTTATTTAGATGTTTACTTAACGCCCAGTTCTTTAGATCTGTTTTCAGCTAATATGAAAAGAAACATTTTTTTAAATAGTTGTATTAATATTGTCTTGTAATGCTTCTTCTTAATTTGTTATGTAAGCGACATTGAACCTGAGCGTTCTTGGGAAAATGTGGGGTAGAAATGCCATAATAAATAAATAAGTAAGTAAGTAAGTAAGTAAGTAAATAAATAAATAAATAAATAAAGAGTATCAAAACTCCATTGTACAAATCTAAGAACATGATCACTTTTTTTGAATTCTACCTTCATCCCAATTTGAAACATTCCAGTGAATGTGGAGAAGCTCTCATGTAGGATTTGTTTGCTTCAACTATTGGAAGTGTGCACTGGAATCAGTCCCTGTAGAGCAGAGGTGGATAAGCTATAGCCTATGGGTCACGGCAGGGCCACATGAGGTTTCCATTGCTTCCACGATAGTGAGTCAGGTCCTAAGAGCATTTTACTTCTGAACAGAAGCAACATTGTCTGGTTAGAAGTGATGTCACTGTTCAACCATCAGCCCTAAAGGAGGGGAACCAACACCTATCCCTCAGCCTTCCATGGGCACTCCCTGTTTTAGCACCTTCCAGGAGGAACCCATAAACCCAGTGTGGCCATCAGGTCCAAATACAGACCAGCTTCTCTGCTCTGTGTCAATACCTGTAAATCAACATGTAAACTTTAATTTTATTATCACAAAAGTATGAGAGCTTTAGGTTTATCTGGTTTTAAGTCAGGTTCTTTTAATAATCCTAAATTACCATTCCCCTAGAGACGGTCCACTTGTAGGAGAGATAGTAATCTCAGTTCTTGTGCCATTAATCCAAAACATTTCCTGATATTAAATCCACTCAAGTGTAAAAATGCAAAAAAAAAAAAAAAAAAGAAAAAGAAAAATTAGCATGCAATAGGTTTCTTGCATGTCCTTATTTTAAATTCCTTTTAACACAATAGTGGGCAACTGAAAAAACCCTTATCATCCATTTTCTTTATTACTGAAAACTTGTGCATGCTGAGGGGAGGAAAAAAAAATCACTCATTGTCTCCAAAAGAAAGCAGTCTAGATTTAACTAACTATGTCGGCATCCAAAGATGCAGGGGCAATTTTTTAACCTCTGCATGAGTTAGGAGAAGAAAACATCAGTGCTGTTAATAAGAAAGACATATAATTTCCTGATATATATTCCTCCTTTTTTGTGTGTTTTCTTTGCTGCTGCTTACTGAGGCAGCCAACAGTTTCTATTTTAGTAAGATCTTCATGTCAAAATTAGGTCAAATGAAGGCTTATCGAACAAAATGATGTTCATTGAATTGAGTTACTGACAGATTGTAGCATATGTGCCATTTGGTGACCAAGGGGTACCTGATGCACCAGGTAAATTTTCAGCCTTGTGCTCTCTCTCCTGGAGAGGCTTTAGGCCCTAATTCCCTGAACCTCCACCATTTCCCCTTTCCCTCTCTACCCTTCCCAAAGAATAGCCACTCCCTATGTCCCTCCTCAGGTGGCCAGCACATCCCCTTTCCATCCCTATCCCCCTATCAGAACCCTCTTTCCTGTCCATACCCAGCACTGCTCCCCCCTGCCGGCCACTACTACCCTACTTGGTCCTGGCCCAAGTCACAAGTAGATCTGGACTTCAACACAGGGACCTTTAAATACAGGCCCACACTGAGGCACTGCCTCATTCTGTTCAACACTCTAGCACTTCCTGTTGAAGAGAGTGAGTGCAGGATGCACCAGGGCATGAGCTTAGGCTGTGTTTAAATGCCCTTCACTGGCACAGTGCCTACCTTGCGACTGGGCTGGGGCAGAGCAGAGGGGAAAAATACTGGACAAGGGGTGGAGGGGTGGGGAGAGGAGATGCTGCTCGCCTTACCCTTCCCGCCCAAATGCTACCTTGCCTAGTTCTCCTAGTTGCAGGGCCAATCCTGTCTCTCTTTGACCCCATTTACTGGACAACCACAGTGGAGGGACGTTGACACTTCCTATGTTGGTATTGTAAAATTATAGTGAAACTCATACTGAACTTACACTGCATGTGTAGTATAGGGATTCAACTAATTTTCTTCCCAGCCCTTCATATTTGGAACATGAACCAATCCTGAGCTGGATCTAGCTTAATAGCTCTCAATTCTGATGTGAGATACCATTTCACCCATAATATCTTTGGGTTTTGTTGTTATTGTTCTGCCCCCATATTCATGGAGGCAGGGTATATTGTGATGTATATTTAGTATGAGTATTATTTGTATTCAATTGCTTTATTTGTGTAATAGAACGTTCTGCACTGTGTGAATGCATAGACTACAGAGGGTGTCAGTATAAGATATTAGTCATCTTGTAACATACAGTGGGGGAAATAAGTATTTGATCCCTTGCTGATTTTGTAAGTTTGCCCACTGACAAAGACATGAGCAGCCCTAATTGAAGGGTAGGTTATTGGTAACCAGTGAGAGATAGCACATCACAAATTAAATCCGGAAAATCACATTGTGGAAAGTATATGAATTTATTTGCATTCTGCAGAGGGAATAAGTATTTAATCCCTCTGGCAAACAAGACCTAATACTTGGTGGCAAAACCCTTGTTGGCAAGCACAGCGGTCAGACGTCTTCTGTAGTTGATGATGAGGTTTGCACACATGTCAGGAGGAATTTTGGTCCACTCCTCTTTGCAGATCATCTCTAAATCATTAAGAGTTCTGGGCTGTCGCTTGGCAACTCGCAGCTTCAGCTCCCTCCATAAGTTTTCAATGGGATTAAGGTCTGGTGACTGGCTAGGCCACTCCATGACCCTAATGTGCTTCTTCCTGAGCCACTCCTTTGTTGCCTTGGCTGTATGTTTTGGGTCATTGTCGTGCTGGAAGACCCAGCCACGACCATTTTTAAGGCCCTGGCGGAGGGAAGGAGGTTGTCACTCAGAATTGTACGGTACATGGCCCCATCCATTCTCCATTGATGCGGGTGAAGTAGTCCTGTGCCCTAGCAGAGAAACACCACCAAAACATAACATTTCCACCTCCATGCTTGACAGTGGGGACGGTTGTTCTTTGGGTCATAGGCAGCATTTCTCTTCCTCCAAACACGGCGGAGTTGAGTTCATGCCAAAGAGCTCAATTTTGTCTCATCTGACCACAGCACCTTCTCCCAATCACTCTCGGCATCATCCAGGTGTTCACTGGCAACTTCAGACGGGCGCTACATGTGCCTTCCGGAGCAGGGGGACCTTGTGGGCACTGCAGGATTGCAATCCGTTATGTCGTAATGTGTTACCAATGGTTTTCGTGGTGACAGTGGTCCCAGCTGCCTTGAGATCATTGACAAGTTCCCCCCTTGTAGTTGTAGGCTGATTTCTAACCTTCCTCATGATCAAGGATACCCCACGAGGTGAGATTTGCGTGGAGCCCCAGATCTTTGTCGATTGACAGTCATTTTGTACTTCTTCCATTTTCTTACTATGGCACCACAGTTGTCTCCTTCTCGCCCAGCGTCTTACTGATGGTTTTTGTAGCCCATTCCAGCCTTGTGCAGGTGTATGATCTTGTCCCTGACATCCTTAGACAGCTCCTTGCTCTTGGCCATTTTGTAGAGGTTAGAGTCTGACTGATTCACTGAGTCTGTGGACAGGTGTCTTTCATACAGGTGACCATTGCCGACAGCTGTCTGTCATGCAGGTAACGAGTTGATTTGGAGCATCTACCTGGTCTGTAGGGGCCAGATCTCTTACTGGTTGGTGGGGGATCAAATACTTATTTCCCTCTGCAGAATGCAAATAAATTCATATACTTTCCACAATGTGATTTTCCGGATTAATTTGTGATGTGCTATCTCTCACTGTTACCAATAACCTACCCTTCAATTATGGGCTGCTCATGTCTTTGTCAGTGGGCAAACTTACAAATCAGCAAGGGATCAAATACTTATTTCCCCCACTGTATAATTTTATTTTAGTGCTATTATCCAAAAATGTGAACACATTATTTTATAAAACCACTCACTATTTCCTTCACCGTTTGCATATATTTATCTTTGTTTACATTTTGATGGTTATCCCTCTTTTTTCTCATAGTGCTCTGTTTAGTTTACGGGTACACATGGTGCAGTACATTATTGGCGCTAACTAGTCAGTGATGCCACTGGATAAATATTTATCTTTGGAGTGCGGCACACTTTTACTATTCAGCTTTATCGGATGCTTTGATTTTTTGAGACTGCACTCAAGTATGTTCACAAGGTACATCTATATTCCAGCACTTTATGATAGTATTTTTGACAAGGTACTTGTGCTTTCACGGTTCTTGTTTACCGCACTATGGAAGGTTTCAGTGTCACGGGAGTTTTTTTCAATGACTTAAACACCACTGTCCTTACTGTGTTATTTTTGTCCAGGTACTCTATAGGCTTCCACTGCTCTTGTTTTATTTTACAAGGAATGTTTTCAGTGTCACGGTAGTGCACAGCAACGCTAATCTCTTTGACAACGTTTCTTTATGTTGGGGCATCAGCATGAGCGTCTTCAGAAGACAAGAATTTTTTTTGCACCTCATTATAGCATTCTCTGTATTTCGTGGGTCATAACCGCTTCTGTTCACTGTATGTTGTTCATGTCCTGGTAGATATTCCTTCTTCAAAGCACATTTAGGTAATACTCGCGCATTGATATTTGTTCAGCTTGGTCACCGTGTAAACCGTCATTTTGCTCATGGCCCATATTGTGTATATCTCTTATGTTGTTCCCTTAATTTATAGGTATGGTCTCTTTAAAGCAGTGTACTTTGGGTATTTTAAGCACCTGTTTTTGTAGAACTATATTTCTACACATTCACTTTCAGGTAGTCTTCTTTATGTCTGTGTTTTTCTGTCC
Organism: Microcaecilia unicolor; assembly: GCF_901765095.1. Lineage (NCBI taxonomy): Eukaryota > Metazoa > Chordata > Amphibia > Gymnophiona > Siphonopidae > Microcaecilia > Microcaecilia unicolor. Next base: position 50,276,439 of record NC_044040.1, read on the forward strand.
CCCTTTTGTAAGAAACCATAATTATTGTGAAGTGGAGCTTAATGATAACACAGCCAGAAGATTGTATCAGTTTTTAAGATTTATAGCTTTTTTTGTAATAGTGTCCTTATTTTCCTATATAATCCTTTTGATTAATGTATAGAGACAGACTTTAGATTTATGTTTTTATTTAGCTTGTCTTTATTATCATAAAAATATTGCATGGCCATTTTAGTATACTTTTTTTTATATGTAATGTTTACATTGTTTATTCATTATGTTGATATTCTTTTGCATACTTTTTTTTTACATGTTATATTTAACAAGTTTGTGTTATTTTTAGATTTTGTTCTTTAAATGTTTATTACCATTTGTAATTTATATTTATTTTATATACAACTAGTAAAAAAGGCCGTTTCCGAAACCAATGAAACGGGCGCTAGCATGTGGCTTTTTTTTTTGTGTGTGTGTATGTGTCACAGAGTTATTTTGTGTGTGTGTGTGTGTGAGTGTGTGAGGGTGCGGTATGTGTGCAGGTTGTTGATGTGTGTCTTTTTTTGTTTTGTTTTTTCCAGCGGTGGTTCTGGGCTCTCCGTGCTGCACAGATAATGAGCCATTCTGCTGCGGAATGCTCCTCCCTTATTGTCACGTAGTTTCCTCTGATTGGTCCATCTTACGTTGTCTAGTGTTGCCTGGGAACGGTGTTGTGATGGTCCTTTGTGCTTCAGAATGTTGAGGGTGTTTTTTCTGATTGGTCCGTCATGCGAGGGCGGGGCAGAGAGACATGGTCAGTGTTGTGGCTTCACCACCATGAATCCATGAACCCTTCAGGGAGTGACTGAGTGACTTCAGAACGTTGTCTTCACAACGTTGAGGGTGAGTTTTATTATAGTAGATTTATAGAGTCTTGAGGCATGTGCCTTGAGCGCCGAAACACAGCTGCTATGTTAAGTATTTTGATGTGCTTTTAATAAACACCATTGAATTGGACTGATACGTCTCCCTTGTGGTTTTTGGAAGTGCCATCTCTTCACTCTACTCCTTGGTTTGCTGTTCCTCATCTCCTCTAACACAATACTCCACTCAAACTTTTCAGCCTCCACCCTTATGTCCACATCTGGGTCTAATTTCTTCTTTTAACTTCACTATCATCACTTGCATAATCTTGACACACTCCTCAAATTCTCTCTTCAGATATGTTTCAGAGTCAGGCATACATGAAATTCACCACTCTCATGATTAGCACACCATAGATAATAGAAAAAAAAATAAAAATATATATAAAGGCCATTATTTTACAAATATATCCAATGGTACATTGTGGCATTTGTCTATTTCTATTACATCACAATTTCAGAAGGTTGCTATTTACTAGGGATGGGTACCCAAAAATGTTCATGTCATTTTCCGTGTAATTTAGGTGGGGGTGGAGAGTTTCCCATTTCGTTTGGGGTTCCCCCCCTTGTGTTCTCACAGGAGATAACATGACAACATTCTGTACTTTCTTCCTACCCCCACCATGCCAGGCCTCCTTCCTGTTCCCCTGTGCCAGAAGCCCATTCCCCCTGTAGGCCTCCCGAGTCTACAGAATCATTGGTGATCTGGCAAGGTAGGCATTGCTCATGCTGATCGCCAATGATTAAGGTAGGTTGGGGGGGGGGGGGAATCCTTGGGTTTTGTGTGTGTTTGTTTGTGGGGGGGGGGCTGCAGTGAAGAGGCACTGGGATATGGAATGAGGACTGGAATCGTAAGGGGAGGGGCTTTTATGTGTGATCTTGTCATTGGCAAATGAAACTATGCCCATTTTCATTTTACTAACAGGCAACTACAGAAGAGATGCTGTTGACAATTCTTCTGTCATTGTAAATGACTGCATATACCTACCAAGTGATCCACACCAGATTTCAAGGGGAGCATGGTCAGGGTGGAACTAAAAGCTACATGTGTATTCACTTTTAACAAAGGGAATACATATTTATGAGGAAAAGGTTCCACGTCAAGTTTTACACCAGCTCAAAGGCATATATAGGTTTTTAAAAGGTGCTCCTTTCAGCCAGAGCTTTACATGAGGGATTAAAGGAATCATTAGTCTTAATAATATGTATTTTTTTTCCACTGCCAAAATGAAACCATGTTAAAACCGTGGCCTCAATACCTTAATTGGCTGCATTTACATAAATAGGTTTGTAAACTGGGGCAGCTATTCCTGAAGTGGCACGATGTACATGAAGTTGTGAAATTGCCACTTCCAGGTGCAGGGGTGGACTGACAGTGATCTTGGCCCCTGGGAATTAAGTGTCATAGCTCCCTGATCACCTATCAAAGTGATTAAACTAGATAGAAGTTTACTGCTGTAGGCCCTTGGGCACTGCCCTATTGTCCCAGTGGTCAATCCCCTGACCAGGTGTAAGTGCTACCAACGCATAGAAACATGATGGCAGATAAAGGCCATATGACCCATCCAGTCTGCTCATCCACTGTAACCCCTAATTCTTCCTGTTCCTAAGCGATCCCACATGCTTATCCCATGCCTTTTTAAATTCTGGAACAGTCCTCGACTCCGCCACTTCCACCAGGAGGCCATTCCACGCCTCCACCACCCTTTCTGTGAAATAATACTTCCTTAGGTTACTCCTAAGCCTATTCCCTCTTAACTTTGTCATATGCCCCCTCATTCCAGAGCTCTCCTTCATTTGAAAAAGGCTCTCTTCCTGTACATAAATGCCCTTGAGATATTTAAACATTTCTATCATGTCTCTTCTCTCCCTCCTCTCTTCCAGCGTATACATGTTGAGGTTCAAAATCCTGTCCCTATAATTTTTGCATTCCATGTGGAAGCTACCGGTTTCATGCCATCCAGTTTTCAACATGTATGTTTCAATATGTACTGTGCATACCTATAAGTGGGCATTTTAGAAGAGGCCTTTTGTTGGCAATTCCTTTTCCAAATACCACCAAAATTGAGCACGTTTTAACCTAATGTCTCAATTTTAATCTCTATGTTCTATGTAAAACGGGGCTTTATATGTAAAATTGTAACAAATGGACTAAAAAAAACTAAAATAAGTTAACATGTAGTAAAATTCTGTTTTCTAGAAAAGCTAAATAGAAAGTCTCTTACACTTTCTCTCTCTTCTTCTCTCTGTTTTTTGATTTATCTCTTGGCTATTTCCCCAGCAATCTTGCGCTTGTATTTCAATCACTAACAACAGATGAATCAGGGTTCAAAGGCAGCTCCGATACTCACTTGTAATCTATTGAGCTGTGTAGATGTAAATGACCAGATGACAATCTTCACATAGGCATTTACAGTTCCATATCAATTTGAATAAATTGTGAATTTTTAAAAAGGGTCTGTGTGAAACCAATAATCGACACATATCTCAGGCCAAAAATGTCAAGGCCTAAATCTGGATATGAACCATGTCAGAGAAAGTTCACCTATCTCTAATCACTTATTTAAAACTAGCAGCATTATAGCCCTTACTCTGCCTTATCCACAAATTAATTTTATGCTTTGTGAGAAGCAGCATACTTCAAATATTTTAGCAGGTGAGTTTTGGCATGACTGGTAGATTGGGGGGAGGGGAGTTTAATAGTTATTCATGTAAACCCAGCACCGCTGCTTTTAGTTCTCAGACACATAAAACTTTAATAGTCTGATCCTTTTCCCTGTGTCTGAGAGATAAGACTGTGAAACTGTAATAGATTTTCAACTCAGCATCTGTAGAAATGCATAAATTCTTTAAAGCTGCAGTGAGGAAGCTTCGTTCATTTTCCTGCTTGCTCTCATTCTTTTCACCATTTTTGTTTGACTTTTCCTTACAATGATACCAACTTTTTTGTCTACAAGAGGGTCTGCAAACTTTCCAAGAGAAGTGCCACTGAGGATATTTTAAATCACTGGGAGAGCTCATGTGGGGTGGGGTATCCTATTTGGTCTTTCTTAGTGGGGGTAGGGTCCCCTTTTGACGTTTTCCTTTGTGAGATAGAGGATCCCTTTGGAGTTTTGCTTAGTGAGGCAGGGGGTTTTCTTTGGAGTTTTGTTTAATGGTGGAGGTGGGCCTCTTTGGAGTCTGGTCCATTTGTTAATTTGAAAAACATAAGCCAGGATCCCCAGAGATGAGGTAGATAGAAAGTTCATAAAGATGAGGTTGATATTTGAAACAAAACAATTGATATGGTTAGCTTATCTCAAATTTTATTTATTTAACAAAACTTATATTGCTTTCCCAGCCTGAAGGGTGTCGAAAGCAGTATACAAATCAAGGGTCTAGAATAAACCTGCATAAACTGACAAGCATCCCTCAAGGTTCAGCAAAATGTAGCACTTTTTACACAGCCCCCGAAACAGGCACAAGGGATGCCAAAACATCGGTGATGGGAAAATGAGTTAACACTCTGTTGACTTTCAATAATTGGTGTAAGAATAACTAAAATTGATTTGAAATGTCCATGGTGGCCCTTTCTCTTGGAAAGTTTGGGGACCTCTCTTGTAGACAAAAGAGTTGGTATCGATTGTAAGGAAAAGTTGAATAAAATGGTGAATGAAAGCAAAGAAGAAAATGAAGGAAGCTTCCTCACTGTTGCTTTAAAGAATTTATACATTTGTACAGATGCATACTTGAGAATCTATTACAGTATCACAGTCATCTCTCAGACACAGGGGAAAGGATCAGATTATTAAAGTTTTATGTGTCTGAGAACTAAAAGCAGCTGTGCTGGGTTTACATGAATAACTATTAAACTCCCCTCCCCCCAATCTACCAGTCATGCCAAAACTCACCTGATAAAATATTTGAAGTATGCTGCTTCTCACAAAGCATAAAATTCATTTGTGGATATAGTGCAGCTAATTTACTACTACTACTACTATTTATCATTTCTAATTTAAGCAAATGATTAGGGATAGGTGAGCATCTGTACCAAATTCAATAGCAATAACTCTTTTTTTATTTCTCTTATGTCACTAGTATGCCCTGATGTCATTGGCTCTAACTGCTATCTCTATGTGGCTTTGCCTGTAACATAGTAACGTGGTAACATAGTAGATAATGGCAGAGAAAGACCTGCACGGTCCATCCAGTCTGCCCAACAAGATAAACTCATATGTGCTATTTTTTGTGTATACCTGACCTTGATTTGCACTGCTATTTTCAGGGCACAGACCATAGAAGTCTGCCCAGCACTAGCCCAGCCTCCCACCACCGGCTCTGCCACGCAAACTCTGCTAAGATTCTGAGGATCCATTCCTTCTGAACAGGATTCCTTTATGTTTATCCCACGCATGTTTGAATTCCGTTACCATTTTCATCGCCACCACCTCCTGCGGGAGGGCATTCCAAGTATTCACCACTCTCCGTGAAAAAATACTTCCTGACATTTTTCTTGAGTCTGCCCCCCTTCAATCTCATTTCATGTCCTTTAGTTCTACCGCCTTCCCATCTACGGAAAAGGTTCGTTTGTGGATTAATACCTTTCAAATATATGAACGTCTGTATCATATCACCCCTGTTTCTCCAGGGTATACATGTTCAGGTCAGCAAGTCTCTCCTCATACGTCTTGTAACGCAAATCCCATACCATTCTCGTAGCTTTTCTTTGCACCGCTTCAATTCTTTTTACATCCTTAGCAAGATACGGTCTCCAAAAACTGAACACAATACTCTAGGTGGGGCCTCACTAACGACTTATACAGGGGCATTAAAACCTTGTTTCTTCTGCTGGTCACATCTCTCTCTATACAGCCTAGCAACCTTCTAGCTACGGCCACCGCCTTGTCACACTGTTTCGTCGCCTTCAGATCCTCAGATACTATCACCCCAAGATCCCTTTCCCTGTCCGTACATATCAGACCCTCACCACCTAGCACATACGTTTCCCGTGGATTTCTACTCCCTAAGTGCATCACTTTGCATTTCTTCGCATTGAATTTTAATTGCCAAACCTTAGACCATTCTTCTAGCTTCCACAGATCCTTTTTCATGTTTTCCACTCTCCTGTATGGACTCAGGGACTTTCTCTATACCACCTTGGTGGAGACACTGCCCACAGGCTATCTTGCAAATTCACTGACATACACAGGTAAATCATCTTGTTCCTTGCTGCAAGTCTTTTATGCCCATTTTGCAGGATAGTTTGACCAAGTATCGACCAAATCAAGCTCTTCGTTCAGAAATGGTGAAGCAACTATGTGTTGCAAGTCATAACTATGTGTTATGACTTGCCTCTTCTCTGACACACGAAAACAATCCTTCTCTATTGCAGGTGCAGAATTGTGGAATAATTTACCTTGTTGCTTAAGATTATGCCCTAGCAAGCAACAATTGAAGAAATTTTATAGACTTCTTATTTTGTACAGGTATTTGTAGAGATTTAGTCCTTGGACTGTCCTACAGCCCTGCTTGCAGCATACGATATTGTGATACTTTTATGAATGTTTTTATGTAACCCACGGGTTATAAATGTAAAAATAAATAAATAAAATAAATATGCAACTTTATTTTCCATGTCTCAACTGCCTGTCTCTTAGACAGAAATCTCATTTATTTCATGATATCATAACTACTTATCATTTAGATATTTTCTTCAAGGTTAGGAAGCCTATTTGTTCCATTGTCTCCAATCCAATTATTCAGCAATTTACTCTCACCTTACAGAATTATCTATTAGTGATTTTTCCTATCCAGAGTTACTTTTGGTGGAAATTTCTACAAAGCCACTGTTTCATATTTTGATGATCTATTGTCCACCCTCTTTGAGGACTGAGGAGTGGACATGGAGGGACATTTTCGAAAGGGTCATCAACGTTTCGATTTGGACATCCTTGCAAAACATCCCGATCCAGGGGCAGGGAAACCCGTATTTTCTAAGCAAGATAGACATCCATCTTTCATTTCAAAAATACCATCAGGGACATGGTTGTTTCTGATTTTCAGCGATTTTTGAAACCAATGACGTTCATCTCAGAAATGACCAAATGCAAGCCTTTGGTCATGGGAGGAGCCAGCATTTGTAGTGCACTGGTACCCCTGACATGCCAGGACACCAACTGGGCACCCTAGGGGGCACTGCAGTGGACTTCATAAATTGCTCCCAGGTACATAGCTCCCTTACCTTGTGTGCTGAGCCCCCCAATCCCCCCCCCAAACCCACTACCCACAATTGTACACCACTACCATGGCCCTTACGGGTGAAGTGGGGCACCTAGATGTGGGTACAATGGGTTTCTGGTGGGTTTTGGAGGGCTCGCTGTTTCCTCCACAAATGTAACAGGTGGGGGGATGGGCCTGGGTCTGCCTGTCTGAAGTGCACTCACCCACTAAAACTGCTCCAGGGACCTGCATACTGCTGTCATGGACCTGAGTATGACATCTGAGGCTGGCATAGAGGTTGGCACGACATATTTTTAAAGATGTTTTTTGAGGGTGGGAGGGGGTTAGTGACCACTGGGGGAGTAACAGGAGGTCATCCCAGATTCTCTCTGGTAGTCATCTGGACAGTTTGGGCACCTTTTTTTGCCTTAGTCGTAAGAAAAACAGGTCCGGGTGAAAACGTCCAAGTGTTTGTCAGGGACGTCCTTGTTTTTTTCAATTATGGGTCAAGGACGTCCAAGTGTTAGGCACGCCCAAGTCTCGTCTTCGCTACGCCTCCGACACGCCCCCTTGAACTTTGGCCATCTCTGAGACAGAGTGTAGTTAGGGACATCCAAAATTGGCTTTCAATTATACCGATTTGGACGACCCTGGGAGAAGGATGTCCATCTTCAGATTTATGATGAAAGATGGGCGTCCTTCTCTTTTGAAAATGAGCCCATTAGTGTATCAAATAGTGGCAGATGCCTCGGCTAAATTTCCTAATCTTTTATTTCTAGGAAACTTCATGTTGATGTTTCATCTCATCCATGCTGTGCCTATTTCTCATCTTTCTTGACTGATCTAGGTTTACAGCAACAGTACTTATACTGCAATCTGGCCATCACTCAAAGTTCATCTATTACCTTTTCTAATTTACGCACTATTTCAGTTTCATGGTCTGATCATCTTTGTTTGTTCTTTTCAATAACACTAATGTCAACCTGGGCAAGTCACTTAACCCTCCATTGCCCCAGGTACAAATAAGTACCTGTATATAATATGTAAGCCGCATTGAACCTGCTATGAGTGGGAAAGCGCGGGGTACAAATGTAAGAAAAAAAAAACCTCATCGGCATCTGATTCTGCTGATTATTGGACAAGACACTTTCATCACACTGATCAATCTTCTCGTCCATCCCGTCTTCATCTATTTCCACCTAATTTTCAATATTAATCACTAGATGAACAAGTTGATTTCTGGAACACTACATTATGTAACACAGTGGATATTTATTGCTCCAGTGCTTAGCATCTATTGGAATTTCTGGGACAATACTGAACTGGTTTTCTTCTTTTCTTGGAGCATCACATTTTTCAGGTTATGCAGTCTCCTCTCTCCTCTCCTTTTGATCTTTCCTGTGGTGTTCCTCAGGGCTCTGTTCTTTCTCCTTTCCTCTTTAATCTCTAGTAGAGGAGTGTGGTAGCCGTGTTAATCTCTTTAATCTCTTAAGTCCCTTGGCCTAACTAATTCAGACCCATAGTATTAGTTTCTACTTTTACACAGATGATATTCTTCTTGTATAGCACACAGCAGCGAAAAATTGATGGACATAGATGGACACAGTGGCGTAGAAAATTTGCAACGTCTGGAGAAGTAATAGGTGCCAGGTGTAGTGCACACACTCGGCAGCATTAAGATAAGTGCGCCTCTTTTCTCACAATACTCTCATTGAAGAGTCCTTTTTCCTCTCATATTATTTGTATGTGGTTTAGAGAAATGCTCATGGATATACAGAAAGATTTGCATGTCGGTTAGTGGTCACGGGCAAGATTTACTTTATTGCATTTAAGAAGTATATACGTTAATGTATTTTAATTGTATTTTTGGATCCAAAAAGAGAAGTAAAAGAACATTGGTATTGTAAGGCATTACATAGTATGGTAACATGTAGGACAACTTTTTCTAAAGACTAGTCGGAATGTAAGTGAATATGTGAATACTTATATACCATATTGATGTTAGGTAATACTAATGCAACTAATGCCAACATATTGTGACCATGTTATAGTATGAATAATATGAAATGTGTAAATGAAATAATATGTTACGGGGGATGAATGTTTTGTGTGAGTGAGTGTAGGTATGTAAGTGACAGTTAATCTTTTTAGATATTAGGATACAGTTGGAGAGCTTTATTTCATTTATGAAGTAACTTTATTTACACATTTATTGTTGTGTTAGTTTCTTGATTAGCACTGGTGTAGCTCACTGTTGTTCTGTTGAACATTTGGGAGATTTTTAATGATAGAGAAACCCATCCACCCTCTAGGGATCGCCTTCAAACTGTATGGTGATACACCGCTTGGTTGAGTCTTACCTCTGAGTATTTCTCCCTTTCACACAAAATATTTTTTAAGTGCACAGTAGCATTTATGTAGCTCTCTATCTGTTCCCTTTGGGGTTTTTTAAAAGAAAGTTCTAAAACCCTAGTTTGTGTGTGTTGGTTCATTGATTGATACCAGTGGAATTGTAGGGGATTACATATTTAAATTTTTGGTTCACCGGTACTGCAAGGGCACAACAGTTATTTCTTAGTATCTGCTTATATGAACTGATAACACATTACGGATAAAAACATCAGGAAAATGAAGATTTCAGCTAAGGGGACTGATACTTCAGAAACCCTGCACAGAAGAAATTATTTATTTACAGTAACCAAGGCGAAAAGGCAGCTGAGGGGAGATATGATAGAGGTCTATAAAATAATGAGTGGAGTTGAACGGGTAGATGTGAAGCGTCTGTTTACGCTTTCCAAAAATACTAGGACTAGGGGGCATGCGATGAAGCTACAATGTAGTAAATTTAAAACGAATTGGAGAAAATGTTTCTTCACTCAACGTGTAATTAAACTCTGGAATTCATTGCTGGAGAATGTGGTAAAGGCGGTTAACTTAGCAGAGTTTAAAAAAGGTTTGGACGGCTTCCTAAAGGAAAAGTCCATAGACCGTTATTAAATGGACTTGGAGAAAATCCACTATTTCTGGGATAAGCAGTATAAAATGTTTTGTACTTTTTTGGGATCTTGCCAGGTATTTGTGACCTGGATTGGCTACTGTTGGAAACAGGATGCTGGGCTCGATGGACCTTTGGTCTTTCCCAGAATGGGAAAATGATAAAGAGGACTCCTTGATATAGGGAATTCTTAAAGGTTGTGCTGCCTCTTCCTTCAGTCATTTGGAAAGCTGGAAGTTCATGATGGAGCCAAGGGGTAGCATGAAAAATTTTCATTTCAGCTGCCTCCTGCAGATGTGAAACTACTGTTCTTAAGTCTAAAACCACTAGGAGTCTTTCTACACATAGCAATATCCTTCAAGATGTCTGAACCTAATTTTTATGGACCTCCAGCACAGCCACCTATTAAAAGTAACATAGTAAGTGATGGCAGATAAAGACCTGAATGGTCCATTCAGTCTGCCCTACAGTCACATTCATTATCAATTCAAGATTAAATCAACAATGAATGTGAGATTATATACTTAATCACGGTCTTCCTTTGTTTTCCTGGGACATAGACTGTAGAAGTCTGCCCGGCTCTGTCCTTACATTCCAACTACTGGAGATGCCGTCAAAGCCCATTCCAGCATACCTGAATCTGTCATGTCGTTTGCGGCACACAGATCATAAATACTGCCTGGCACTATCCTCAAATTACAAATTACTGGAGTCTCTGTCGAAGCCCTCTCCAGCCCATCCTAAACTGGTGGGTATTATTAGGAAAGGTATGGAAAACAGGTGTGAGGATGTTATAATGCTGTTATATCGCTCCAAGGTGCGACCGCACCTTGAGTATTGTGTTCAATTCTGGTCGCCGCATCTCAAGAAAGATATAGTGGAACTGGAAAAGGTGCAGCGAAGGGCAACTAAACTGATAGCAGGGATGGGACGACTTCCCTATGAAGAAAGACTAAGGAGGCTAGGATCTTTTCAGCTTGGAGAAGAGACGGCTGAGGGGAGACATGATAGAGGTATATAAAATAATGAGTGGAGTGGAACAGGTGGATGTGAAGCATCTGTTCACGCTTTCCAAAAATACTAGGACTAGGGGGCATGCGATGAAATTACAGTGTAGTAAATTTAAAACAAATCGGAGAAAACCTTTCTTCACCCAATGCGTAATTAAACTCTGGAATTCGTTGCTGGAGAACGTGGTGAAGGCGGTTAGCTTGGCAGAGTTTAAAAAAGGGTTAGACGGTTTCCTAAAGGACAAGTCCATAAACCGCTACTAAATGGACTTGGGAAAAATCCACAATTCCAGGAATAACATGTATAGAATGTTTGTACGTTTAGGAAGCTCGCCAGGTGCCCTTGGCCTGGATTGGCCGCTGTCGTGGATAGGATGCTGGGCTCGATGGACCCTTGGTCTTTTCCCAGTGTGGCATTACTTATGTACTTATGGATTTCTAAGTGATGAATATATCCAACCATCATACCACTGCACAGACACTGCACAAACACTTTGGAACATGTGGTCCTAATGCAACAGGGGTTCATTGCAAAGCTCTAAAATTTTTAAATTCTTCTACCTATAAAGATGATGGAACAGTAGTTATTTGTTGTTCTGCATATAAACTTTGCTAAAACTTTAGCAATATCAATATATCAATATTGTTTACCATCTCATCTCCAGAAGTTTAGATTGAATTATAGCTTTTTGATTTTGCACAGATGTATTCCTTTATGCATCATTTGCTGAGGAATTATTTTTTTTAACACATAATTGTTTCAGTGTCTTAGTGAAATCTAATGAATAGTAGTTAATCTTATTATACCTTGTGGTGGAAGACTCAGATTGCAGAAGCTCAGCTATATTGGCAAAAAAGTATTTTAAAAAGGCTTTTTCACAGGAAGTTTAAAGTTCTTGCTGTTTTGGTCCAGACAGTGAGCCCGTTCATAGTAATGGAACTATGGTAGACAAATCTCCGGTAGGGCAAGGGAACTTGGTAAGAGCAAGATAAGGCCTCAGCGTCTCTGGAGCAAGACTGGATAGGCTTGCAGGAAAAAGGTAGCACCTCAGCATCTCAGAAACTAAGCTGGATGGAAGCTTGGCAGGAACAAGGCAGCGCCTCAGCATCTCAGGAACAAGGCTGGATAGAAGCTTGGCAGGAACAAAGCAGTGCCTCAACATCTCAGGAACAAGGCTGGCACACAGAAGCTGGAAGCGTCACAGGAATCAACTCACGCAGAGAAGCTGGAAGTGTCTCAGGAACCCACTCACACACAGAAGCTGGAAGTGTTACAGGAATCCACTCACACACAGAAGCTGAAAGCGTCTCAGGAACCCACTCACACAGAGAAGTAGGAAGTGTCTCAGGAATCCACTCACACAGAGAAGTAGGAAGTGTCTCAGGAACCCACTCACACACAGAAGCTGGAAGTGTTACAGGAATCCACTCACACAGAGAAGCTGGAAGTATCTCAGGAACCCACAAAGGGCAAGGCAGTGATTAGGGAACTTCCTTGGAAAGGCAGCATCTAAGGAACACAGGTGGCCAACGACGCAAAAGCCCTGAAGCCCCAGTTTGGGGAGATTAAATGTCCCGCTGAGACAAGTCAGTCCCTGTGTCTGATGTGACTGCTGAGGCCGAGAGGACATTGGAGATGCATCTGTGCAGACCCCATGGCACTTCTGGGAGCATCAAGGAGAGTGCACCTACCAGCGCCTGGAACTTTCTAGCATGAATTGGTAAATGAACCAAGTCGGTCCAGGGGTAAAGTCAGGGTGGACCCATAAGTTATCCAGGCACCGCTGATATAGAATGTCAGTGCCGGATAACTATTCGAGCAAGTAGGACCATACAAATAGCAGGCCTAATTTGCCCAGATAGTTAGCCAGGTATTGACACTGAATAGAGACCAGCACCGGACAACTTTTCCAGTGGTGGGGCAAGATATGAATAGTTAGTGCTGGTGTCTGGATTAGACCCAGCATTGAATATCCAGACAATTCAGCCAGCTAAGTGCCATGACCTGAATACTGACCCCATAATCTACTGGGTGAATCAGTAATTATACAGTTCATCTGTTATTTTCACAGACTTGACAAGTAAAAACAAAGAAAGGAAAAGGCCAAAACCACTGAAAAGAGAGGTGGGTTTATTACTTTTGAAATCTCTCCTTCTCAGTTTCTGGATTGGAATTCATTCTGTACTTATGGTTCTTTATCAGGAATCTTAAAAAGCACTCTCAGTTGTGGGCTCCTTGAACCCAGGAGATTCCTGTTTGGCAATATCCACCCTCCACCCCCCCCTTGACATAAATTAATGCTAAATGTCTTCTTTTCCCAGTACCATCACTGGTCATAGACCCATCAGAAAAACCTCTGATTGCAAGTTCTCTAACCATTCTATTTCTATCTGGTCATAGGACTTTTTCCTGACAGTTCTGTCTTCCAGTCCTCTTCCCCAGTTCTCTCAACCAATCATAGGCTCTGTGCAGGAAGAAGCCAATTGAATAGCTAGCAAAAGCACCAATTGTCAGGTGTACATTGTCATACTGGGTCAGACCAATATTTCATCTAACCCAGTATCCTGCTTCCAACAATGGCCAATCCAGGTCACAAGTACCTGACAGAAACCCACTTAGTAGCAACACTCCATACTACCAAGCCTAGGGCAAGCAGTTGTTTCCCCCATGTCCATCTCAATAATGGACTATGGACTTTTCCTCCAGGAACTTGTCCAAACATTTTAAAACCCCAATATGCTAACTGCTGTTACAACATCTTCCGGCAACAAGTTTCAGAGCTTAACTATTTTTTGAATGAAAAAATATTTCCTCCTATTTGTTTTAAAAGTACTTCTATGTAATTTAATTGAGTGTCCCCTGGTCTTTGTACTTTTTGAAAGAGTGAAAAATTGATTCACTTTTACCCATTCTACACCACTCAGGATTTTAAAGATCATATCCCCCCTCAGCCACTTCGGCTCCTTTCCAAGTTGAAGAGCCCTAACCTCTTCAGCCTTTCCTCATATGGGAGGCATTCCATCTCCTTAAATCATTCTGGTCGCTCTTCTTTGAATTTTTTCTAGTTCTGCTATATCTTTTGTTGAGACAGTGGTGGGAAGTGAATGAAATAGACAAGGTGAGGTCATGCCGTGGAGTGATACAGAGGCATTATATACATTCGAAATTTAATTACTTTATAAATACAAAAAAAACCTACACCATCTAAAATGAAAGTATGCTTACCTCCTGTGTAGAGGAGAAAAAGCTATGTATTCTGGAAAGAACTCTCAAACCTCTGAACAGCAACTAGAGGCTCCATGTCTGTTTTTATAGTGCCATCTAGTGGAAAATAGATAGTAAGCTCTGGGAATTGGAAACAACAATATTGCACATAAGGATGATTTGCAGCATAGTTTCATAGCACAGCTGTTCCATGTCACTGCTACTTATTCTATTTCCTGCTATGAGCACTTTGTGTTGTGGCATTTTATATAGTAGTTCATGCTGTGTCTATTCCATATATCATATGGGACATCACTGAAGCAAACTACCCTCACAGGAATGGCAAATCCAACATAAAACATTTAAAAAAAGAAACCCACCACCATCAACAACAAAAAAAACCAATCCTGAAATGCACCAACTTGCATCAATTCTAAATTAGAGTTAATGTGGTTATTATAATTACTAATGTTGCTATTTGATATGAGGAGTTGGCTGTGTGTGAGTACAGGGCTAATCAAAATCTACCTTTCAACCATTGGTCCAGTCTAATTCAATTCAATTTTTAATAAAATTATAGATGCAACTAAAAAAAAAGGTGTTGATTTCCAAAATAATGTCATACAAAGTGCAACTAAATATCTCAAAATGGTGCTGTCATCCCTCTTCCTGATCGAGTTTGGAATATATTTCAGGGTTGGAGGTTTTTTTTTAAAATTATTATTTCATATTTTATATGTCAGACATCAAAAAAGACTGCACACACCACAGATTAGAGCTTTCTTTTTCTCTGGCATATGAAGCATGCTTCAGAGAACTGGAGAACTTCCCTTGTCTCCCATTTTTGTACCTGCAAATCCTGGGTGCAGACTGGCTGGTAAATGACACATTCTTTCCAGTAGACACAGCAGGTGATCTCCAATGAAACCTTGATACATTACAATTCATAAGACCACTTGCCTGCCATGTAGTCTCTTTGACTCCCAACAGAAAATGTACAGATATCTGTAATGACAAAGAAATATGGAGCTAGTTACTTTTCACCCGTCCCCTTTCTTGGTCTGCTCAATCTCAGCAGGCTTTACTAGGCCCCAAGAACATGGTTTCGTGAGGGTTTCACCTCCTTTTGTTTTTGCATTCTCCTCACTTTTTATCATGTTATAGAATATGGCCCATACAGGTACATGCAGGGATTTATGCCATGTTTTCATTGGTGTAAGTGGATGTATTTAGTTTTAAGCACTGGGATAACTGTGCCTAAATCTAGGCATTGCTTATTACTTATTTGGATTTTGCTCACACCTTTTTTAGTAGTAGCTCAAGGTGGGTTACATTTGAGTACACTGGGTATTTCTCTGTCCCTGGAGGGCTCACAATCTAATTTTGTACGTGAGGCAATGGAGGGTTAAGTGACTTGCCCAAGGTCACAAGCTGCAGCACTGGGATTTGAACTGGGTATCTCAGGATGTCAAGATCAGTGCTCTAACCACTAGGCCATGCCTCCCCTCCATATGCATATTGCTCTACAATGGCAGATTACTGTTACTTTCTGCACAAGGTAATGTTACTAGTAGATAGAAGAAGCCTCACCCTGTAAAAAAAAATGGATTGTTATAGAATAGGAAAGAAATGGATCCAAAAAATGTCAGGTCATCATTTTCCATATTATGCTTGCTTGGTAATTAGCCTCAGTGATGGGCAGAGGCCAGAATGTCTACGAGGTACTTTCACACTGTTCAAGCAATCAGAACAGAGACTGCCCTCATAATTTACTCTACCATTTTTTTTGTTACATTTGTACCCTGCGCTTTCCCACTCATGGCAGGCTCAATGTGGCTTACATGGGGCAATGGAGGGTTAAGTGACTTGCCCAGAGTCACAAGGAGCTGCCTGTGGCTGAAGTGGGAATCAAACTCAGTTCCTCAGGACCAAAGTCCACCACCCTAACCACTAGGCCACTCCTCCAATGCAATACCACGTTGTATTTCTCATTCCGGAAATGGCGATCGCCACTACGGCATACTGTAAACCACATTGAGCCTGCAAAAAGGGAAAATGTGGGATACAAATGCAACAAATATATAAATAAATAAATAAAATATGGGATGAGTTGAATATGATCCTGCTGTTTTTCAGGGATCTTGCCTTTTTTGGGGGGGAGTGTGAGCCAAATTCAACCCATTGCTTGAAAAAAATTCATTGGCATCTTTCTAGGACCACAAAGAACATAAAGATAAACATTCCAAAATCAGAGATTGGGGGTTACATTTTTATAGTGCTGCTGCTGCATTCACGATGCGGCCCAACACTGCTACTGCTTCAATTTCAACACGCCCTCCTTTGGGCAAAGCAGCTTATAGAATATGCTTAGGTGGAAATGTTTACCATATGATTTTTTTAGGTACCATATATAGAATCTGGCCCTTAATGTGAGAAAAAGGCTTACCATAAAATGTGTTGAAGTGTTTTGTGGTAATTTGCCTGTCAGCAAATAAAAATTTTTTTTTGAAGGCGTGCGCATGTCATGGTTGGGGAATGAGCATCAAAGTGTTAGCCAGCTGGCAGGATCGCATTAGCATGCGCTAGCTGGATAATACCAACAACGCTGGAGCATGTAGGAGGAAATTCTATAAATGGTGCTAAAAAATAGATACAGGGAAAGATCTGTGCCAAGTGCTATTCGAAAGCAAGCACTCCGGACTGCGCACCTTTTATAAACTAGCACTTAATGCAGATTCCCATGCACAACTTTGGGCACAAGGATTTATGCTTGCTGAAACCTGGTGCAAATCCTGATACACAAGATGGGCATGCAACCCTGGAATTCTACAACACTGCACTGAAACATTTGGAGCACCTCTAACCCACCCATGCCCCTCCCATGGCCATGCCCCATTTTGGTATGCACGCAAGACAATTTGGGCACACAGCATTATAGAATAGCGCAACGGCACATGTGCACATAAATCCAAATTAGTGCCGGTTGACTAATTAACGCCATAACTGGTTGTTAGCACATAAATGACTAATTAGTTTACATGCGCATCTGGGCTCCGTGCCCAACTTTGGGCAACCAATATAAAATCCGGGGGTTAGTACCTCTAAAAAGGAGGTGGTAGGTGCAAATCCCATGCACTAATGGAAATGTAATGCAGGACCTGCAAAATAATAATAATAATAAATTTAAAATGGCCTTTGTGTGTGGGAAAGTCCTGCGTTAGCACACACTAAGCCCAAATTTTGCCATGGCTTAGTAAAAGGGCCCCTATATTTCTTCTCATGTACATCTCATCATATGACTTTTTCATATCAGTTACAATGTTTCATAATGTGCCTATCCAGCTTATTTTCGAAGGAGATCGCCAGCCATCTTCCGACACAAATCGGGAGATGGCCGGTGATCTCCTAAAGTCGGCCAAATTGGTATAATCGAAAGCCAATTTTGGACGACGCCAACTGCTTTCCGTCGCAGAGCTGGCCAAACTTCAAGGGGGCGTTTCGGTAGGGTAGCAAAAGCGGGAGGGGGTGGGATGGGGCGTGCTTTGAGATGGCCGGCTTCGCCCGATAATGGAAAAAAGAAAGCCGGCCTTGATGAGCATTTCGCCGGCTTTACTTGGTTCTTTTTTTTCACGTCCAAGCTTCAAAAGGGTGCCCCAACTGACCAAATGACCACTGGATGGAATCGGGGATGACCTCCACTTACTCCCCCAGTGGTCACCAACCCCGTCCCACCCCCCCCAAAAAACAAAACTTTTTTGCCAGCCTCTATGCTAGCCTGAAATGTCATACCCAGCTCCATGACAGCAGTATGCAGGTCCCTGGAGCAGTTTTTAGTGGGTGCAATGCACTTTAGGCAGGTGGACCCAGGCCCACCCCCCCCCCACCTGTTACACTTGTGGTGGTAAATGGGAGCCCTCCAACCCCCCCCCAAAAACCCACTGTACCCACATGTAGGTGCCCCCCTTCACCCATAAGGGCTATGGTAGTGGTGTAGAGTTGTTGGGAGTGGGTTTTGGGGGGGATTTGGGGGGGGCTCAGCACCTAAGGTAAGGGAGCTATGCACCTGGGAGCTATTTTTATTTTTCATTTTTAGAAGTGCCCCCTTAGGGTCCCCGGTTGGTGTCCTGGCATGTCAGGGGGACAAGTGCACTACAAATTCTGGCTCCTCCCACGACCAAATGACCTGGATTTGGACGGGTTTGAGGTCGCTGGCTTCAGTTTCCATTATCAGCGAAAACCAATGCTGGCCATCTCAAACCTGGCCATCTCTGACATTTGGCCGGTCCCAACCGTATTATCGAAACAAAAGATGGTCGGCCATCTTTTTCGATAATACAATTCGGGACTGCTTTTTGCAGCGCCGGCCAAATAGATGGCCGGTGCCGTTCGATTATGCCCCTCTATGTCATTAGTAGAGTACCAAGTTTCATAATGCTTTTGTTTCATAGCATTTCATACAGTATCTATTTCATGTGTAGAGCATTTCATATGGTCTCAGTTCATAGCTCAGGTATATTATTTCATCTTGTATCTGTTTTATATGTTAGATGTAGTTTCATAGTGTGCCTTTTTTATAGGGCACATCTTTTCCTGCTCTGCTTATTTCATATATCAGATGAAGCACTTCATAGCATATTTGGTTCTCAAGTACAGTATTTCACACTGTATCATCTTATAGTACAGTATTTTATATCCATACATTATATCAGTTAGCAGGCTAAAACTTGGAAGTCCTACACACCAAAAGATATTGGAAACTGTGCTGACCACAACTCACTTTAATTACAATTTCATCATTTCTTTTCTCTTGTACAATAGCACACCTCTGTAAAGAATCTTCACTGATAGATACCACTACTGTTCTGAAAGAGAGCCTCTGTAGAAAGCAAGTATCATTTCTCATTACTTTTAACCTTGCCCCAAAAGGTGAATGAATCATAAAATCTGCTGCTTTCAGGAACATTTATCTCTGCCAGCCTGTCCATCAGCATCTATCTAGCTATGCCGTGGGGACCCTTGACATCTGTGCTTTAACAGCAGGGATCTTTGCTGAAGGCTACTGGCACAGGATATAGTGGTATGCATTTTAAAAACTTGGGACAACTCTCTTAGAATTGGGACCCTGCCTTTGGTTTTGAGGCCAGGAACAGCTGGTCGCCAAACATACTCTGGTCTTTGAATAGGCAGAGGGAAAATGCCAGTGAAACAGACTCAAAAAATAAATGAACTGTAAGCGAAAGACAGCACAGCTGAAAGGGACCTCAGTAGGGGCAGTTTTTAAGGATGTGTATGGCCAAAAACCTTTTCGTTCATTTTCACTTTCTGTTGAAATATTTTTTTCCAGATTTTTGAGTGTATTATGGGTTCATTTCACACATTTGCTTTAATTTTTAAAATCTCCACGTTAGAACTTTTTTTAATGTGTGCAAATCAATTATATGTACATAGATTCTAAGGTATATATATGTGCAGTCCATTCTGAGATTACTTTTTTTTTTTAGAAACCCAAATAAACCTAATCTGCACTAATGAATACACATCCCTAGACGCTTTCAAGATGCTTGATTTGGGTCAAAGTCCGTGAGTACTTTTCACCTGTGGACTCTGCATTGAATTTCAAAGGTTGCACATACCTCCTCTTTGAAACATGCTGCAGGTCCTTCATCCTCCTGCACCTGCTTTGTATTCAGGTAGATTTTTTAAGGTGTGTAGGCTTGAAAACAAAATCCACATGCATCATTTTTAGATCCTGCCCAATACACATCTCCAAAAACATATTTCCTTAGTGTGGATAAATGTATGTGCACTGGGTAATCCCTTGTAGTGGTAGCAGGACCACAGGAAATGTCCATCTGTATTTGAAATGAGGTCAGTTCTGAAGTTTCTACTCCTCATGTGATGTGGATGCTGTGATTTAATGGAGGAAGAGCCTGCATGATTTAGAGGGAGTTATTCTTGAGGCTGGCAGAAGTTTGAGATGTGAAGGGGCAGCAAAGAGATATCTTTCATCATGGCTGAGTAGGCCTTGTACAGGGTAAGGAGCTGTCTATGTTAGCTTTTAAAACAAACAGGAGGAAATATTTTTTTCACTCAACGAATAGTTAAGCTCTGGAACTCTCTGCCGGAGGATGTAGTAACAGTAGTTAGTGTATCTGGGTTTTAAAAAGGTTTGAACAAGTTCATGGAGGAAACGTTCATAGCCTGTTATTGAGATGGAAATGGAGGAAGCCACTGCTTGCCCTGGGATTGGTAGCATGAAATGTTGCTACTAATTGGATTTCTACCAGGTACTTGTGAACAGTATTGGCCACTGTTGGAAGCAGGATACTTGGCTAGATGGACTATTGGTCTGACCCAGTATGGCTATTCTTATATTCTTATGTATTATTTTACTGTTAACCCCTGTTATTAGTAACTAGGTCTCATTGCATAAAATGGAACCTATACTAAAATAGCACAAATTAATGGTAAAATAACACATCTTAATGATAGTCCATATTGATAGCTATACCCCTTGCAGAGATACAGGCAGAAAGGAAGGTCTGGAGGAAAGAACCAGTGTTATTTGTTGAATGTACCTTAGGAGATGAGTGGGACCAATATGGTGCATTCCATCTTAGCCCCGGGATATCAAGTCTGAGGGATTAAGGGATTGAACACAGCATGTCCCTCACACCCAAAAGGGAAGAAGGGAAGTGGGGAATCAGTTGCAGAATCTGTAAATTTGCTGAGCTGAGTCCAAGGAGAGTTTGGAGCAGGGATCACACCTCCACACCACTTCATAGAAGAAATTAAGGAAATGAGCAGTGGGAGAACCTTTATCCAAGAGAAGTACCAGATCAGAGAACCCAGTAGTGTGTTCCCAATGGGGGAATAAGCCTCTACCAGGACTGTGTACTGCAGGCTCAAAGAGCTCACCTTCCTCAGAGAAAAATATCCATCTACCTCAAAGCAATCCTTTCTGGAACTGGATCCCAAAGAGAGAGAGAGAGGGAGAGAGAGAGAGAGAGAGAGAGAGAGAGAGAGAGAGAGAGAGAGAACCAATAAGAACTTTCTAAAGAAAACCTCAAGTATACCAACTTTGGAAACAGATTTCTACTGAATACTTTGTGTGACTGTAAATAGTTCCCGAAAGAAGTGGTTTGTTGATGTTTTACATCACTCAGGTTGCGTAAATATTTGGTTGGAGCTTACAGACAAGGGCATGGATCACATTATTGTGTGAGGGAAGTAGTGTGTGTGGATTTACTGTACCATCTGGCCTTTGAGCTCTGCTGGCCGCAGCCGTGACCCCAACAACAGTTCGTAATTCTAGTTATAGTCACATTCTTTATGTTCACTGGGCAAACAAGAGTTACATACTTGTTGTTTCTGGTAATATACTGTAATTTTGAGATCCCTGATTGTGAGGCTAGAAAGGATGCAGACACAAAAAGATGTTCAGGAACCCTTATGAATAAATATATTTGCTATTTAATGCTGGATCAGAGGTTGCATCCTAGAATGAATAGGGGCAAATTGGGTGATAATGAGTGAACAATGAAGTATTGCAAGCCCACCTGCTCCCAACTGTGGAGTGCCTTAACTGCCTCATTTTCCTATGCATGAGCCTCATTATTGCTTTTTAGGCATGCAAAGTCACTTAGGCAATGTCTGTCTCATATAGAATAAAGTAAGAAAACCATGCTGAGCATGCTTGTGTAACTGACTACACTCTGCTGTCTCCCTGAAAGAGATCCTGTGATCTATACATAGCTTCATGCAATTGGACTTTCTTTTCTAGTGTTCGGCCAGTTCCTTTTATTCTCTGGGAAACTGAACATTAAACTTTACAATTCCAACAGATTTTAATTCAGTCCTACCTCTAAAGAAACACAAAGGAATAAAAAAAATGTCATTGTTGGTCAGATTAATTCCTCTCAGCATATGGCAATTCACAAAAAAGGAGCATGATATACTAGCGATGCATATATTTTACGTAACACTATATATCAAAAACAGTTTATTGTTCAGAGTTCAATGTTTCAGAACAGAGTTAAGTTGAATCCAACATTGAAAAGACAAAGAGAGTTCCATAGTACCCAGGGCTGGTGTTGTAGGAGGAGAAGAGTCAACTAGGACAATTGCCCAAGTGCCCCACACCACAGAGGAGCCACAGGTCTACCAGGATGTGAAAAACACAGCTCATCAATGGGCAGTTGGTGGAAGCACTGCAGTGAAAATCCTTGCAGGGCCTATGATCCAGCTCACATTCACATATCTTCATATTGCATGTGTGTCTTTTGGTGTTAAAGAACACCATGCAAAGGATGGGTTCTCCAATGGGTCTGTGAGTATGGCAGATGAGAGAGGAGCAGGGAAGAATCACTGGGGAAGAGGCCGTAAGAGGAGTTGAGAAGGGACCATTAGGAAAGGTGAGAGGAGGGAAAGTACGCAGGAAGGGGCCATAGGGTTAATAGGAGGTCATAGGAGGAAGAGGGGTTGGGAAAGGTTAAAAAGGGGTAGAAGAGAAAGAAGTAGAAGAAGAGCAATGGGGTGAAAAATGTTGGGTAGGAGTGGGAGAGAAAGGACCTGCTAAAGCTCAAGGAGGAAGGGGATAGGTGGAAAACTTGTGAATGGATCATGAAGAAGGAACAGAAGAGAAGAGAAATTGGTGATGGGGGGCAGGTGGGTAGAGAAGGGTACTTAAGTTTCTGTCCAGGGCATCTGTGTGTCTAAATTGACCTTGCACATGTTAGTGACAAGCTAAGATATACACAGTCTATGCTACTGGTTCTCAGTCCAATCTTCAGGACATACCCAGACAGTCAGATTGTCAGAATATCCACAATGACTCTGAATGAGATATACTTGCATACAATGCAGGCAGCACATGCTGATTTCTGTTTATTATTGAGACCCTGAAAACCACACTGGCTCAGTATGTCCTGAGAAATGGATTGAGAACCCCTAATCTAGGATGTACTCCATCCCCTGATTTCTATATAGATCACTCAAATTTGGGTGCAGATCCCAGATCCGTGCACAAACTAATTAATGAGCTATTAACAATCCATAATTGGTGTTAATTGGCACTCATTTAAGTTTACATGTGGATCTGCCCTATTCTATTTTTTTAGCGTACAACTGAAAAGGAGGTGTGGCCATTGGCAGGTCAGGGGCATTCCCAGAAATTAGGTGCAATGTTATAGAATAGGGTTATTTACGCTCCCAACTGCCATTAGTTGTGCAACCAATTTAAAAGGACCTCACAGTATATGTGTGGGGACTTATGTTAAATTTTTCAGATCGATTTGTCCCAAACAAGGAGGTTTAGCGTGAGTGAAAAATTACTGCCAAAGCTAAGTACTATTACTACTACTAAGTACTACCTATAAGCATCTCAAAATCTTAAATTAAAAATAAGAAAAAGATTGACGAATATAGATAAAAGAAAAAAAGAAAAAAAAGAGGTTTAAAAGAAATCGGGTGATCTATGACGATGTATGCAGCGCCATAAACTATGGGACGCTGCTCCCGAATGGGTCTTGCTGTCAAATATTCTGATGATCCCCGTACAAAAAATCATCCATGAAGTCAAAAATGATGATTGTGTGAACCTGGACTGTGTATTACATATAAATTAGTTGTGCAACAGCATTTATACCAGGTTCCAGGAGGCATAAATGTGATGCTCAAAGTTATGCACAAAATCTGTGCTAAACTAGTATACTATAAAGGACCCTGTGCGGAGAGCACCTTTTGCAGAATACTAGTTTAGTGCGGATCTTCCTGGCACCTAACTTTGGGTGTCATTTATAGAATTCCCCCCTATCCCCCGGATTCTATATATGGTGCCTGAAAATCCGCACAGAAACAGAGGTGTATTCAATAACTATGCCCATAACTTAATTGGTTAACTAGCTAATCAGCACTGGATATTTTAGAGATGACCAATTGGAAAAAAGATTAATCCTGAGTCAGGAACTGGATATAGAACAGATATGCATGGTGATAAGAGGGTGACAAGGCAGTAGAATTTCTATGGTTTATAATGGGCTAGAAAACCCAGATCTTTGTTAAGTCCTGTCTGGTGGGTGTCAAAATATTTAATCATTCTGATTTCAAAGGTCTTACGTTCCCGTGTTGTTTT
The DNA here is from genome assembly GCF_901765095.1 of Microcaecilia unicolor. Classification (NCBI taxonomy): domain Eukaryota; kingdom Metazoa; phylum Chordata; class Amphibia; order Gymnophiona; family Siphonopidae; genus Microcaecilia; species Microcaecilia unicolor. The sequence continues at coordinate 50,300,854 of NC_044040.1, forward strand.
AAAGTTCCCTTTTAGTATTCTCACCATAGAACCATTGGTACAGTGTTCTGGTTTTGTAAAGTGCTGCCCCACAGAAGTGACATCCTGGTTGGTACTGGTATTTTTCATATAATGTCTATGTAAATTAAATCTCTTCTTTAGCATCTGGCTTGTTTCTCTAATGTAGCACCCTTCATCACATTTTTTACACTGAATGATATATACCACATTGGAAGATGCGATTGTGAAGGATTCCTTTATGTTGAATATTTTTCCTTTCTGAGTGACTGTGGGATCCTGTGAAATGTTTTGGCAAGTGTGTTCTGAGAAATCATGGCATGCAATAAGCTTGAGTAAGGAGACACTCTCAAGCAAGGTTAATGAGTCTAATAATTTTAAAAAAGATAAAAAAAAAATAAAAATATTTTTGATGAGAGACGAGCAAGAAGTTGAAAATATTTTTGTGTAATAATGAGAGAGACCAGCAAGAAGTTAAATAAAGTCATAAAGACTGGTAGGAGGCTTTCCGGGACCAGTAATTGAATTGTCGCTAACAGTTGTTATTTTAAGCCACATGGAAGTGGCACAAAAACTCTTGTTCTGAGGTCCCTTTCCTCCTAATATGTGGATAGTTATGTGTATTGGAGTTGCATTCAGTTAGTGTGTATCCCTTTTCCACTGCTCAGTTTTTGATAGATATTTTGTGGGAATTTTTATGTGCCAGTTTTTTTTTTATGTTAAGTGATACTACAGAAGCAGCATTCAGAGCTATTGTCAGAAAGAGATTCAGCCATCATGCAATGGTGACACCCAGTGGCTATATTTAGGGCACACGATTGCAAGTTTTCAGAACAAGGGTGTTCTCTCCTACCTTATTGACAGTAGTTGGAGGGGAAAACAAAGGCGCTGCAAATCCATTCATTCAGCACATTCCTTTCATCTAATAAGTCAGTCCAGGCCAGAAGATGCAATTCTAACCAAGGTTTACTCAAACATGGATGATGAGGGGAAAGAAACATGGGACAACTTCTCAGCATCAACTATTTCCAGTCAGAAGTCTCTATTAATATAAAGATAATAACCAACACCTACAGTCTCTTTTGTAGTAGCTCTGCTGAACCTTCTGCCTGGGAAGAGGTTCTTTATAGAAAGTTCTTTACAGCTGCTCTCTTTCTCGCTGGACTCTGGTGCCAGAGAAGGGCTGCTATGAGGTAGATAGCTCTTCAGGAAGCTGGTAGAGTGGTAGAGGATTACTTCCCCATTGGGAATGCACTACTGGTGCTCTTTATCCCGATGCTTCTTCTGGATAGATATTTCCACTATCCTTCTCCCTTGTTCTCCTGTGAAGTCAATGTTGATGACTTCTGGATATCAGTGCAGTAATTGTGTAGGTCATAGGTGCCCGGTATAAGAGGCTTGGAGAGGCTAAGCCTCCCCTGCTGTGCTCTGAGGGGTTTAAATTGTTGATTTACCTCCATCCTCACAGCAGGAGCTGCAGTGAAAGCCCTCTAGCCTTGTGTAACCAGTTGTAGAAATTGGTTTATGGTTTAATTTGTTTACTTTACTGCTGGGAGAGCAGGGGAGGTTGGCTGGAGGTGTCCTGGTTTGCCAGGGAGATATTTAACGAGGATGACTTCCTGACCTGCACTGAGGACAGATAGCAGCAGAATCGGATACTGGGCCAGCATGATCAGAAAAAGTCACCAGACAACAAAGGTAGAAAAGATCTTTTTATTTTCATTATAGTGTTTGGAATATGTCCACTTTGAGAATCAGGTGCTCAACATTAAAAGTTTATATTTATTTACTTATTTATGGCATTTTATCCCACATTAAACATGAATTAGGGTGTTTTGTGGCTCTACATGAGAATTGTGATGATATGATCCCTTGTTTCATATTGTTGACGGTCTGCATTTTCCGTATGGGTGGTATATTGGTGTATTAGGTTCTGCCCAATGTACTATTTATGGTACAGTAAGATTCTGAGTGTTTTTTTTGCACAAAGTTGTGCATAGTGTTTTGCAGTTGAGCGATTGTGCTTAGAATATGCTTTGAGCAACCACTTTATTCTTTGACATAAGATACATATATAATATCTAAATTTAATAAAAGGTATTAATTGTGACTTTTATTTTTATTTATTTTTTCTGTGTGTTATCAGACAATTATGGATTTAAGCTCCACCCCTGGCCCCACCCCCTTTAGCCTCCCCAAACAGTTGGGCCACCGACCGCCTATGGTGTAGGTTGTGTTAGTGTTTCCTCACTCCTTCTCTCCCCCTGTGAACTGGCAATATTAGTCAATCACAAGCTTCCCCCTTATTAAATGGTACAGCAGCCAAGGTAGCAAAAAGCCAAATACTTCCCCCTGGGCTTGGCATTTATACTACCCAAGAGTTTCCCACCAAAGTTTTCCCCCTCCCAGTACTGCTAATCAGGCAGGACAGAACACCTTGTTCTGGAAACTGCAAGATCTTTCAAGTCAAAAGTTCTTCTTTCTAATACTGGTAGAGGCACTGGATGCTTTTGCTGATTTGTTACTTGCAGATAGAATCTGTGTACCTTCTATAAGGGTAAAAATATAGGGTCCAATATGCAAAGGAATTATGGTCCTGCTAGGGAACTATGGCTAATAACAAATCATTTTAAACAACTTTAAATCATTTTCAAAGTGAAAGCATAACCAACATACCTTAACTCTATACAGCAGCAATTCGTGGTAAATCTGCCTCATCTGTGCTGATACTTGCTTTAAAAGCCACGTGTGGGGGTCATAGGTCACAGCATAATTTAATTAGCTAAGAAACCTCTCCTAAAAACCACACTAAAAGTATTTACAAATTTAAAATGGTACAATGCCTCCCTAAAGAACTGTGGTTAATGAAAAAAAAAAGACATGTAAAACAACTTTGGGACACTGCCAATGCTCCCAATGCTGTAAAATGGCAGATTTTCTAAAAAATCTAAAAAACCAAATGATGACAAATTCTGAAAGAGTATACTTGAGTTAGTAGAATAATACTATTTCCTTAATTTTAAGCCATAAAAATGCTCAAAAGATGTTTCAAATGCCGTAGAGCTTATGCATTCCAGTATGTGTATTCCAATGACGTCATCACATCTGAAAGGTATGACAAAACCATTTTAATGCCAAACCTTTCACACCAGTCTCTTGAATATGGGAAAGAAGAAGGTAATAATCAACAGTATAAAATGTAGAACTTTCTGTAAGTACTGCTGAATGAGCATAATATCTTTCCTGTCGTCCATGTGGCAGATATTGAGGCTTATTTTCAAAGCACTTAGCCTCCCAAAGTTCCATAGAAATCTATGGCACTTAGCCTCCCAAAGTGCTTTGAAAATATGCCTCGATATCATTTAACATAGAAACAAGAGGTGTCTCAGTGAAATGAATCTCCCAGAAACCAGATTGATTGAGATGAAATGTTATTAGTGCTCCAGAAATGAATAATCTGCTGGTGTACTGACTTCTCTGTGAAATTAGCAAAAAAAAAAAAGGAGGATTAGCTGTAGGCAGAAAATTGCTGGAATCGAAGTATCAAGACCTTGCTTCTTTTTGCAAGTACATAATCAATAATCCCCCATAGGATATTTGTAATATTATGTTGATCATCCAACCAATGTTGTGTTAAAAGGTGCAACTAATTGTGAAACACCTTACATAGTGTATGTTATCATCTGTCCTTGTCCACAAACAAATGTAGGTTGAACAAAAAAACTGATATGGCTACATCTGAATATATGAGCCATCTCAGGACAAGTAGTAACTGCAAAGTACAACATTGGTTGCAAGCACAACATAATGTTACAGGTATTCTACAGATGATTACTGATTATGTACCTGCACATCTGTGTGAAGGGGATTGCGACTTTCAGCTAAATTAGCGTGAACAATATTGGATACATATGCTGCATCACTCATGTGAAGGGCAATTCTATAACTGGTTGTCTACATTTATGTACTACTTGTATTTGTAAATGTACTGAATACCAGCACTTTCATGGGTAGGTGTACACTTAGGCATATACATAAGTCACTAAGGGCTTCTTTCACAAAGCTGTGCTACTGATTCTTAGTGCAGCAAATGAGAGAAAGCCCATTTAGTTCCTATGGGCTTCCTCTCATTTGTTGCATGGGAATCATTAGCATGGCTTTGTAAAAGAAGCCCTAAGGGATCCTTTTACTAAGCTGTGGTAAGCACTAGCACATGCATACCACAAGCTAAAAGGGATGCGTTGAGGCGTCCTGTGGTAAAATTCCAATATGCATATGTAAACCATGCGCTTAAAAATCTTTCAGAATTTTTCTCTGAGGGGGCATGTCTGAGGGTGGGAGGGTGGAGAGCGGGAGTGACGGTGTGAATTAGTTAGCACAGCCACATTACTCTGTGTTAACTGGTTAGAGTAAGATTAGTGCATGAACCCCTACCACCTATGAAATGGGTGGTGGTAAAGTCTCTCATGCTAATTTTTGTTAATGGCTGCACACCAATGGCAACAGTAGCACATGGCCATTAATTGGGAAGTAATAAGGCCACTTTTTACCACAGCTTAGTAAAAAGACCCCTAAGCAGCTCTTTTACTAAAATGCACTAGAATCTGTGCTTAGTGGGTGGTATCCTGGTATTTTACCTCGTATTAAGCCTGGATTTAACGCAACACCTTTGGGGTTTAAAAAAAATATTTTAATGTAGGTAGTGCATGTAGTACCTGCCTAGAATTAAAACAGGAGCACTTACTGCCCAAGTGCTTCCCTGTTAACTCTGTATTATGCCCACTCCAAAAAACATTTTTATAAAATTGGTAACACATGGGTTAGCATGTACAAACAGTCTTGTTTGATCATTGTCGTCTGGCTTTGTTCCTCTGAACAGAAGTCAGTCCATGGTCCACTTCGGTAATCCAGGAAAAGATGAGTCCACAAAGCCAGCAACTGTCTCCAGTAGAACAGTCTCTCACCTTTGGGAGGGAGAACAGCCTCTAACTCTTTAGGCTCACCAGCTGTAGGGTCTTTATTTAGGTCTATCTTTACAGTTAGGGTGAATTGTATGACTAGAAACCAGAAGGGTTAGTCCCCCCCTACCACCTCCCCATATAGCCTTCCCTGACCTCCCATGCAGGGTTACAATGTTTTTGCCTTAACTGTGTGAGAGGGCACCGGGACTAAACTCATATCAAGTAGTCATTCTATAAGGCCAGCTTGGCTCAGGGTCCTCATCTTCCTATGATAGGACATGTTTCTGCAATAGCATGTTTGCGTGTGCTAGAGTGTATGTTAAAGTATTTTGTGGTCTTTTGCCTGTTTGTACATATTAACCCATACATTACTATGGCACCAGGGGTGCCTAAAATGAGGCAACTTACAGAATTGTAGGGGCAAAGGGCACCTGTATAAAGCACTATGTACAGTACATGGCACTATTCAGCATTTCCAACCTGACTTTAAATACAGACTTTGGCTAACTTAATCTTTCACTGCTAAGACCTGTGTGTGTGTTTGTGGTGGTGGTGGTGGTGGCACAGTCAGCAAGGACACTGCAGATCTCATCAAAAACCGTGGGCCATCCAAAGACCACTGGAAATTCTCTTGGTGACTGAGCTTACATAATGGTTGGAGATACATAATATCAAAAACATGTTAACATGTTGTTTCCTGGGACATTCCAGTCCACGGTCAGAGTGGTGGTACATTGCGGATGTGATATAGTGGTTGGATCTGCAAATCACAATGATGGAAAATCCCAGGCCTATTGTCTTAGACATGGTAACACAGTTGTATCTCAGGAAAAACACTTTCCTCCCTGAAACCCTAGCTTTGTGTTTCAAGAACCCTTTATTGTGATGCCAATGAGACAGTATTATGGTCCTTAAGTCATACCAATCTGTAACAAACAAGCTTGTTTCACAGAACATATGGCATCTGGGCCAAGCCAGGAGTGAAATCACCATGTCACCTGGAGCTGTTTTTTTCTTCTAGAAGAAGCACATTAGTGAGGACAAGGGTTTCTTTTTTTCCATCTGAGCAGCCCCTGCTTCCCATCTGACCAACCATCTGAGGAACATTCTTCCATCTGCTGGATGTCTGCGCCAGGTTGTATAGTAGTCATATATAGCCATTTTGTAAGTGCTGTGGATAGTGTAGCTGACTGAATTATAAATCTTCTCATGTGTTTACTCTGAGCTTTTTCTATGATAAGAACTGCAACTGTTTTGCTGCTATTATAAATAAATAAGCACTCTATTTTTTTTGTTTAATACCCTTGGGTATGGAGTTAGTTCTGTTTATTATTTGGGTGGTATAAGCTCAGGTCTGTAGATAAAAAAATAGAAATATTTGATTCTGACACCACATTGTCTAATGCTAGAACAGGGCTGAGTCACATTCTTCAGTAATCCATACTGACTGTCACATCCCCAATAAAAACCCAAAAATGTTGTTCTCTATGTATGTCTCACAGAATTATCACCTAAGTGGCTATTTAATGGACCCACTGTAGCTATTTTAACAAGTCATACACATTTATTTTGTGCAAGTTTCACTGGATATGCTGTGGAAGATTTATTTCATGGTCTGACTTTTTTTTTTTTACTATATATATTTAAGTATGCACAAAACCAAATTACAGATTCTGGAGTGTTGGTAAGTAGCATTTCTCATCATACCTGTTTCTTAGTCAGTAGAAACCAATAAGCCTTCTCACTATCTATTAAGCATGAAACCAAATTACAAATTCTGGGGCGTTGGTAAGTTGCATTTCTCATCAAACTTGTTTCTTAGTCAGTAAAATCCAATAATCCTTCTCACTATTTCTTCACATGCTCCTGTTATAGCCGCTCATTAATGATTTCTAGTATATATTGCAACTTCCAAAGTCAGCATCTGTTACAGTGATAAGAAACATTTGGTAAACTTTGAGTTGGAGGCAAATGGTCGAGTTAATTAGGTTCATTCATCTGCACAGCAGATTGAAGATATTTTTTGATGTTCTGAGAGTTTATGCAGGTTTAGTGTGGTACAAAAATGTGTTCCACCTAAGGGAAGGAATCCAGACATTATGTTTTCCTCAGCAAATCTAGAGTAGCTTAAAAAGCCCCCCAAGACGAGCAGACTGTGAAGAGAAAGATCAGTAAATATGCACACCATATGGAAACTGGATGGGCAAAAGTGCTGGTGTATTTATAGCCTGCATGGGAGGGCTTCTGCAACATTTACCCTACTGTACCTGTATCTATTTTGTAACAGCATTAACATATAATTGCATACATACTTATATTCTATTAATGACTGATAAGTATCTGCCAATCATAGTAAAGCACCATCAGAGATTAAAACCTCATAATTCATATACATTTTTTCAACATTGATATCAAAATGATAGCATATGATTATTTTAGCTGCAACTAATAGATTTAAAGTATGTTATTATCACATTTAGAATAATTGCACTCTGCTTCTATTGCAGTGCCAGGATCCCTTATATCCCTTGGCTTTAGATAAACCTTTGGTTTTGAATTAGATGTAGCTCTGCAAACTGCTTAGAGAAAGCTTTAACTAATAAAATAATGGAAAACAGCAAAATGGGCTTGATTTGTCTTCTAATAGAGATCAGCTGCCAGAACTTCATAATTCAACCAGACCTAGACCTTGGAAAGATATTAAGTTTTAAATGAAGTCAGGTGCATTTAATCACTGATTTACACTGAACTAATATAATCTCAGGGAACCTTTACCTCATGTGGTTGTTATCAGTTTTGTACTGACCTAATTAAAAAGGTAGCTGATTATTATACCTTTTTCTCTTTAAATAATTTTCATTTTAATGAATACATAGTAGATAAATGTTTTTAGGTTTTCCAAAGATCCTGTGTATCAGGAATTACATTCAACTGGTATCCTTATCATGTTCACACTATAAGCACTCTTCCTTTGAGGAAGGAACCTGGTGCCCTGTTAGACTTCAGACTTGCTCCTTTATACATGTATTTGTGCACATACATATATATGCACATAAATTATATAGTACATATTTGTAAAGAGAGCATACTCATGGGTGGAGCATGGTGGGACACCCACTTATACATGTAAGTTATAGAACACTGTGCTGTGAGAGGACTTCCAAAGAGGGAAAAACCTTCACTGCAGGGGTGGATTGACCATTCAGGCAATAAGGCAGTGCCAAAGGGCCCAGAGGCTCTAGGGGGCCCAGAGACTCGTTCCAGTTCGCCTGCCACCACCGCACATTATAGCCCATCCCTGATTCTACCTTGAAGGGCCCTGGTGGTCTAGTGGCCTCTGCAGGGGCAGGAAAGAATCCCACTCTTTCCTGCCTACTGCTGCTACTCTGCCTGGTGGTGGTGCCGTGTTTTAAAAATGGCTGCCGAGACCCGCGAGACTACCACAGGAAGTCTCGGCAGCCATTTTGAAAACATGGCAGTGCCTGGCTTAGTGGCTATAACAGGTAGGAAAGAGTGGGGTTCTTTCTTGCCCCTGAAGAAGCCACTAGACCATCAGGCCCTTCAAGGTAGGATCAGGGAGGGCCCAATTTGGCTCAGGGGTCTGTAATGTGTGGGAGGGAGGGCAGCAACTGCGGTGTTGGTGGGGTTTGTAGTGTGCAAGGGGGTGGAAGTGCAGTGGTGGGGCGATGGTGCATTAATGGGACAGTGGGCAATGGCTGGGGGGGGGGGGGGGTCCCAATGACTTGTATGCCCAGGATCCCCGACCACTGTCAGCCCACCCCTGCTTCACTGGTATTTGCTGGGAAGTTTCTTTTAAACTTTGGGAAAGGTAGAGCTAAATAGATAACCTCAGTGATTTTATTTTAAGTTATTCTGCTTATTTGTTTTCTAAGATTTAGTCTCCCTTACAGTTCTATAGGCTATCATTTAAAGGGGTTATTTTACAGTTTACCATAGTATCAGTATAGAGCACAGCTAATTGTCACAGGAAACCTCAGAAGGAAGGGGTTAGGACAGCTGTTTAAGTTGGAGATTTGATCATTAAGCATGTAGATAGCTGGATGGCTGGTGGACGTGAGGAGGCTATTCTAAAATGATGGGTTCCACCTTAACCAAGGTGGAATCAGGATGCTAACATCAACATTTAAAAAGAAGATACAGCAGCTTTTAAACTAGAAGGAGTGGAGGAGCGGCCTAGTGGTTAGGGTGGTGGACTTTGGTCCTGGGGAACTGAGGAACTGAGTTCGATTCCCACTTCAGGCACAGGCAGCTCCTTGTGACTCTGGGCAAGTCAGTTAACCCTCCATTGCCCCATGTAAGCCGCATTGAGCCTGCCATGAGTGGGAAAGCGCGGGGTACAAATGTAACAAAAAAAAAATTGGGGGGAAGGCTGACAGTCGCTCAAAAGCATGCAGTTTGGAACAGGTATCTTTGAAGGATATCACCAAAACAGAGAGTATAGGGTATCCAAGTAGTGAGGTTGCAATAAAGGCCATAGTAGAGCAGGTGTCTTTAAATAAAGAGCAGACAGAATTTAAAGACTGCAAATGATCACTGTCAACTGCAGAGCAAGTTGTAAATAGGAATAAAAAATATTGTTTGAAATGTCTGTATGCAAAAGCCAGAAGCCTAAAAATTAAGAAGGGATAGTTAGAATATTTTGCACTAAATGAAAAGATAGATAAAATAGGCATCTCTGAGGTCTGATGGAAGGAAGTTAACTAGTAGGACACAGTCATACCAGGGTATAAATTATATTGTAGTGATAGGGTGGTTTGAATTGGTGGAGGGGTAGCGTTATATGTTAAAGAGGGCCTTGAATCGAATAGTGTAAAAATTTTGCAGGACACAAAATACACTTTGGAATCCTTATGGATAGAAATTACATGTGTGAAGGGGAAAAGGATAGTGACAGGAGTGTACTATTATCCACCTGGCCAGAATGAACAGACAGATGCAGACTTGTTAGTAGAAATTAGGGAGACTAATAAACTGGGTAACACAATAAAAATGGGTGTATTTCAATTACCACACTATAAAGAATCTGTAGAATTCACAATCACAACCTCAGAAAACTTCTACAATATTATTCTGTATCTGAAAAGATGTCATGTAACTTACAACCAACACAATTTTGCAGCATAGAGGCAAAACTTATGAAGAAACCGCACCAGGATCAAAAAGCAAAATTGACGATCTTGCTCCTGAAGGAACGCACAGTGAAACAGGTGCACTGTTGATCAACTTGGTCAAGCAAAATATTGACTCCTATGCTGCAGATAAGTGTGTTCATGTTTTCACTTTTGAGTTAGAAATCAGTCACACAATGTATAGATAATCTGAATTATGCATCATACAACTAAACAAATTGGCATAAAAATAAGAGGAGGTTTTTAGACCCATGAGGATGTTTGCGCAGCTATCTCAGTCATCAATAATTCTGTTAAAAAGCCGAGCTTCTGAGGTCTTTTCCTCCTTTTCAATAAAATTAGATATATGTAACTCCTGCTCCTATTACTGATTTTGGCAATTCTCTACTATGCCAACCATACAGACAGCCAAACATGATGGAATCTTGGTTATAACCGTATTTCATCCTCAAGTTTAGTGGAGGGGCATAATCGAAAGGGACGTCCAAGTTTTCATGAGGACGTCCTCGCAGAATGTCCCCAACCAGTGGCGAGGAAACCCGTATTTTTGAAACAAGATGGACGTCCATCTTTTGTTTCGATAATACGGTCAGGAACTTCCAAATCCTTAAATTTGGTCGTCCCTAGATTTGGTCATCCCTAGACTTGGTCGTTTCTGATTTTCGGTAATAATGGAAACCAAGGATGTCCATCTCAGAAACAACCAAATGCAAGCCATTTGGTCATGGGAGGAGCCAGCATTTGTAGTGCACTGGTCCCCCTGACATGCCAGGACACCAACCGGGCACCCTAGGGGGCACTGCAGTGGATTTCAAAAATTGCTCCCAGGTACATAGCTCCCTTACCTTGTGTGCTGAGCCCCCCAACCCCCCCCAAAACCCACTACCCCCAACTGTACACCACTACCATAGCCCTTACGGGTGAAGGGGGCACCTAGATGTGGGTACAGTGGGTTTGTGGTGGGTTTTGGAGGTCTCACTGTTACCTCCACAAACGTAACAGGTGGGGGGGGGGGGGAATGGGGCTGGGTCTGCCTGCCTGAAGTGCACTGCACCCACTAAAACTGCTCCAGGGACCTGGATACTGCTGTGATGGAGCTGAATATGACATCTGAGGCTGGCACAAAATATTTTTAAAGATATTTTTTGAGGGTGGGTGGGGGTTAGTGACCACTGATGGAGTAATGGGAGGTCATCCCTGATTCCCTCCGGTGGTCATCTGGTCAGTTCGGGCACCTTTTTGTGGTTTGGTCGTAAGAAAAATATGACCAGGTAAAGTCGTCCAAGTGTTCGTCAGGGACATCCTTGTTTTTTCCATTATGGGTCGAGGACACGCCCCTGTGAACTTTGGCCGTCCCTGCAGTTTGGGACGTCCAAAATCGGCTTTCGATTATACCGATTTGGACGACCCTGTGAGAAGGATGTCCATCTTCTGATTTGTGTCAAAAGATGGTCGTCCTTCTCTTTCGAAAATAAGCCTGATAGTAGATAAAGACCTGTGCAGTCTATCCAGTCTGCCCAAAATGATAACTCATTGCATAAAGTATGATGTGAACTACATATGTATACTTGATCATGATTTGTCATTTTCAGGTCATGGACTGTAGAAGTCTGCCCAGCATTGACCTTGTTCTCCAGCTACTGAAGCTCAATCTGTCCAGCCACAATCAGGGCACAGACCGTAGAAACTTGCCCAGCACTGACTTTGCTTCCCAGTTACTGGTGTTGCTATCGAATCACTGCTAAGCCTGTTTGGTTCCATGGCAGTGAGGGAAGAAGCAGTGCCGCCTAGCAACTGCCTGTTCATTTATATTCTCAAACCAGCAAAACTTCTCCAGAAACCTTTCTTTGTACAGACCGAATAGTGAGAGGGAGATAGTTGAATGAACTCTTTTGAATTACAATAAAATTAACATCCTTGAACAATGCAGTGCTAAAGTAATGCATGTGCCTACTACTTGGATCTGTGTTTCTACTGTATAAACTCTTGAATGGTTCTATGAATACAGTCTAGGAGTTAATTCATTTACTGAATGATCTATTTACAGTACTCATTCTATTTTTTGCACAAATTTTCAATCATTGTTTAGCCTTTAGCCTTTATTATATTAATACTAGTGTTAAATCCTGTCACAAAATGACAGGAAGAATAGACAGCAGGCCTCTATCTTCCAGTCAGCATTAGTTAATCAGTTAAGAGTCTTTCTTAACTGGTTAACTCATGCTGAATGTCAACCCCTTAGTACATTTTACATTAATGTGGCTAATGTATGGTTTTTTTTAGTTCAACATTTTATTGTAGATTTAAGCAGAAAACAAATCAACAATATAGACCATGTACAGAAACAATAATGTGGATTGCAGGTGTGGTACAATTAGTTATCATTCAAGGGTCCTCACATTTTGTGATGGGATTGTTTGCAATTGAGATGCTCAGCTGCAACAACATCAAACATTGTGACATGACATACCATGTTCCACCATACATTATATTCTATACATGAACAGTCTTTCCAGTTGTACAAAATAACTTGAAGAGCCACAGCAGTTAACAAATCAAAAATGTTTATGGTGAGGTTTCACAACGGTCTGGGATAAACCCAAAGATTTCCAAATTACATGTTTAAAATGCTTTGACTCATTAAGCTGAAAAATATTGCTGAGCTTCTCCCATTCTCTTCTAGTAGTCACACAACATAGAACAATGATACAGCTTGGGGGAGAGAGCACCTTTCTCTCACTGGAAAAACCAGCATTGAGTGTAGGATTGGTTGGGCAACTTTATAAAGTGTTCACACTGCTCTGTGGAGGATAAAGACGGATGTCTGCATTAGAAATGCTGACAAAGAACAAAGAAGAATGAATTGATTTATATCAATGGGGCATGCTGTTTAGTCTTATCCAGAATTTGCACCACATAAGGATAATGCAGAGCTTTCACCACCATAGACCACAGATATCTAGGCCTTGAATCAGTAGGGCAGGCACATGATGTGTCCTATCAGTTTCAAAAGGCTTTTCAAATTGCAGTCCAAAAACATTTAGGCACGAAGGATTTAGTGAAGGCTTACAGCATCTGTGCCTTCAGACCCCTCTGGAACTGACAATAAAAGAAAGTTATTACACCAGTTCCAGTTGCTTAAGTCTTCAAGGACTTTCTCTAGCGCATTGACTGTATGACGTTTGCATTGAGGACAGCCTAGCTCATTTTCCACATCTGCAGTGCGCTCCACAGGTGCAGTTACTCAGGCATTGGAAGTTGCCACCTCCTCTCTGAGCAGGGCAAGATCTGCTTTCATTTCATTGATGGTATGGATATCTTTCAGTGAGAGTATCTCTGCCACAATCATCACCAAAGTGGCTCTTCCTGTTTAGATTCAGACACCATCTTATAAGGGGAGGTCATCTCGGGCTTGGAGCACTGACCACTGGACTCAGTGAGAAGGTACACTGGACTCTGGTTTGGACTTGGCAAAATATTCAGGGAACCAAAATGATTACATATTCTAGAGTCATGGTGTAACCAATGTCAGAGCTCATAAGCAAATTATAGGCTGTCTGCCAATAGCAACTCTCCTACTCCGTCATCTGCAGTGAGCTCACCAGCATTCAGCTCACCAGCATCCCTTGAGGCTAATGTATGTTAACACTGGTGAGTTGGCCTGTGTTGACTCCTGATTTTAATATTTGTATATATACCCTTTAGTATCTAAAGAATTCTTTGAGACAAAGAGGGGCATTTTCGAAAAGGGACGTCCAAGTTGCAATTTGGACGTCCTTGCAAAACGGCGAAATCTAGGGGTGGGGAAACCCGTATTTTTGAAACAAGATGGACGTCCATCCTTCATTTTGAAAATACCATCAGGGATGTCCAAATACTTAAATTTGGACGTCCCTAGAGTTGGACGTCCCTAGACAAGGACGTTTCTGACTTTCGGGGATTTTCAAAACCAAAGACGTTCATGTCAAAAATGTCCTAATGCAAGCCATTTGGGTGTGGGAGGAGCCAGCATTTCTAGTGCACTGGTCCCCCCTGACATGCCAGGACACCAACCGGGCACCCTAGGGGGCACTGCAGTGGACTTCATAAATTGCTCCCAGGTACATAGCTCCCTCACCTTGTGTACTGAGCCTTCCAAAATCCCTCCAAAACCCACTACCCACAACTGTACACCACTACCATAGCCCTTATGGGTGAAGGGGGGCACCTAGATGTGGGTACAGTGGGTTTCTGGTGGGTTCTGGAGGGCTCGCTGTTTCCTCCACAAATGTAACAGGTGGGGTGGGGGGGGGGGGGGTATGGGCCTCGGTCCGCCTGTCTGAAGTGCACTACAGTACCCACTAAAACTGCTCCTGGGACCTGCATGCTCTGTCATGGACCTGAGTATGACATCTGAGGCTGGCATAGATGTTTTTTGAGGGTGGTCATCCGGTGGTCATCTGGTCATTTCAGGCACCTTTTTGTGCCTTAGTCGCAATAAAAACATGTCCGGGTGAAAACTTCCAAGTGTTTGTCAGGGACGTCCTTGTTTTTTCGATTATGGGTCAAGGACATCCTAGTGTTAGGCACGCCCAAGCCCCATCTTCGCTATGCCTCCGACATGCCCCCTTGAACTTTGGCCATCCTTGCGACAGACTGCAATTGGAGATGTCCAAAATCGGGTTTTGATTATACCGATTTTGACATCCCTGGGAGAAGGACGTCCATCTTCCGATTTATGTCCAATTGATTTTTATGAGCCTGCAAAGAGGTGGGAAAATGTGGGATACAAATGCAATAAATAAATAAATGTGAAAAGATGGACGTCCTCTTTCGAAAATGAGCCCAATAGACACCTATGTACAATATGCAGTTTTGTTCCTTAATCCTAATCTCATAAATGGGATTATAACAAAACAAAAAAAGGTCTTCAAGTTAGTCTGGCTAGAATTGGCCTGCAGCATGATTAGAGTTCACATATTTCTTTCATAAGATTATTTTCTCAAAATTGTATTAACCTTTATCTTTATAGAAAACCTTTCGTTGTGGTGTTCAAATACACCAAGTGAATTATTTACACTTACAGATCAATTTCTAAATCTCTCATTTCAGAATTGAGTTAAACTCTACAGCCAGAAAGGCCTCAAATGTCTGCAGCTAACAAGGTATCCTAAACTATTCATCAGACTGCCTGCGGGCAATGATGGCAGACAGCCAAAGGCACAAATGATACATACTGCTCTGCTGGTTTTGCAAATTTTCTTCAAACAGAATTTTTCTGTAATCAGATTTAATTGCAGATTTATCAGGGACTCCTAAAGAGTGAAACTAGAGGCAAAACAGTTATTTCTCTTTTTTAAATAAGCTTTATTTCAGTAAAGTATTTTTTACAGTGCTCTTGCGATGCAACGATCTCTAAAAGGGACCTGCTCTGATACAGTTTGAAAAGTGCATTTTGTACTTGGCTCTGCCTTTGATCGAATTAATCTGGGCTTTTTTGTAGCCCTAAATGAGGTCTGTAGGCTGACAATGTATCTGTTTAAAGGGGATTTTAGGGGATAATAGCCAATGCAAATACTGCCATGAGAATGGAAACTTGCTTTTGCACTTTCAATCACATAATAACAGCAAAGAAGGCTTTTTCAATGAATCGAAATGGTGGCATGCCATCTGGGATTATTTGGAAAAATAGTTCTACAAAAGAATGGAGCTGCGGCCCACTCTTAAGCTGACATGTTTTAGTTGGCAACCTTATGCTAACTGATGTAGAGTTGGGCAGCATTTTTCTTCTTCTTATTTCCTTTCATTTGGATTATATGCAAAATTCTCTTTGATTCCTGGTATTTGGGTCTGAAAACTTTTCTATTGTCGAAGAGTTCAATTCAACCTGCTTGCAGCTGCTTATCGCACTCATTGTTGCAACTGCTAGGTCTACGCGTCTCAGATGAATGTAGTAAAGCCTTTTAGTGCCTTAATAGGTATCCTGACAAAGGTTATTTATTCTGCAGTACTTGTTTTAACAAAACGTTTACACACACAAAACTAGCGCCTAAAACATTCACATTACTCAACACTCCGTGCAGTACAAATTCAACTCCCCTCCCCACCCGACGAAAAAAAAACCCCCAGACATGATGTAAATATGCCAAAATCATAAAGCAGATATTTTAGACCAAATGAGCAAAGACAATGGGAAATTATCTTAAGACTGTCTTTTGCAGAGATATGTTGATGACTATAGGTTTCTCTGTATTGGCACAGCTTGGATAAAGTTGTAGAGATGCCGCTGTGTCAGATAACTCCAAGCATGGAAGGGTACCTTCCTCTAGAAACAGGTTGGAGCAGGGTGTGTGAAAACAGAGAAGATTTAGTGGCTAGAGTTCCTCCATTTCTTTTTGTCACAAACAATCCTAATGGCTTTATTCCATGCCTTGTAATTCTTCCTCTGATTGCAGGGTCATTTATAACTTCCTGCCATATTAGCAACTTTATGCTGGAATCTGAATTAGTGATAACTTTAGAAATGGAAATACATTTAGTTGTGTGCTTTTTATTTCACTATAGCTATTCATTTATCAGAAAGACATCCATGTGTTTATCCATGTCTTCAAAAAAGCCAGTCTCAAGTGTGTAGTTTGTTAAAAAACAAAAAAAAACCATTTCTGCCCTGCAGGTATGTGTAAAGGCCACTCAATACAAATCATTTCTTGAATACCCTCCAAAATGGGTATTTATGTTTCTCTATATATGTTTTTACAAAACACCACTGAAATCACTACATTTTCTGATTGTATTCTAACAGAAGATCTGTACATTCAAAGTGAGATGGCCAGTGGGTACCTTAGAGGAAACAGTGACAGCTGTTGCAGGTTTATCCCATCTCCTTTTCAAGGAGAGGAGAGGGTGAAAGGATAAGTGACCCTTTCCTTATGTGTAGATTTGGTTGGAACATTGAGGAGGAACTCTGCCAAGTAGCCAAGGAGGTTAATGATTCAGACCTCAGACTGGTTTTCATTCTATTCACATCTCTCACTTTGGATAGGTCTGATCCAGTTAATTAGTTTGTTCAGTGATATGAAAGCAGAGGACTGTTTGCAAGGGAGTTAAATTACAGAGACCACCAAATATTAGGTAATTAGTCTTAGTATATTTGCAACTGGCTTTGATATTAGACTAACTTAATACATTTGTGACTGGCTTTGGTGAGCTACACTCCTTTCATCAGGCCAATCTAGGTGGATTAATATGGCAACCAGATTACTTTATTCAAAAACCTGCAAAAATTACATAGCCTAATTGGAAGAAACTCTAGACTTGTTAATGGGTCTCCATTTTTGATTGGCACTTTCTCAGATTCCTGTGACTCAGCTAGTTAGGGCATTACACATTCTAGTTTCCAGATCGTTCATGTGATTTTGTACATTTTTACCATTACATAACACTGAAATTTTGCTTTTATGCTCTGACAATTTGCATACCTTATTATGTGGTAGGTGACATTATAGGTAACATTTAATCAGGAATCTATAACCTGCTTCTATCCCCCATAGGGGCTTAGGCAGTTTACATCATAATCAATAAAATAATCATTACATGGTTATAACAGTTCTCAATAATATGTATTCTGACTGTAGTTTAATTACATTTCTTAGATCAGTTCTTCATTACGAATGACAGATGTAACTAATGTAAATGATATTATTCGAAAAAAAATACAATACAAATTCCCAATTTATACAAAACCCTTTCCTTAATCTAATTTTCCCAGATTGAATTGCTTCATCTATTGTTTAAATAGCCAAGATTAATGGCTTTCCACAATTTAAGATAATTATATTCTAATCTTATCTCTTTAGGCATTGATTCCATAGTTTAGGAAGGTGGTACAGGCTGTTATTATTAGTTCCTTCAATTATTGTAATACTTTATATGCAGGTTTATCTAGCAAATTGTTGATGAAACTTCAGGTAGCCCATAATCAGTGTTGTCCAAGTTACTTTGCAAATGTAATCTATTAACGTTACTAGTTGCGTGTTTAATCAGTTACTGTGAAAAATAATACATTACAGGTACTAGTTACTTTATAAATGTAATCTATTACAATTACTAGTTGCTTAATTTCTTTTGTCCAAGTATGTTTATTTATTTATGTGTACTCATACAAAGAAGATGTAACAAAAACGTGACACTTAAGATAGGAAAGGCAAAATGTTATTTTGCAAATTATGAGTTATACATTTAAATTCATACATTTTCTTTTATAGATGTAGCAACAGTTAGTAAAGAAAATCCATATGCAAATCAATACCTAGTAGCTGTCTAAAGAGGCATGATTTAAGTAATGGACATATATTGGTCAAGCTTAGCCCATACCTTAGATACTGAAAGCAGGGAGCCATGTTTATCTGCTAATGAGGTTTCAAATTTATGAACTTGTATTACAGATTGCCACCAGAAATGAATATTGATATAAGAATTGTCTTTCCAGTTACTTAATACTGTCTTCAAGGCTAAAGCAAGGAGGATATGTAGAAGCTTTGAGTCATATTTATCCAAATCTATATCCAAAGAGAGTGCTCTAAAAATTATGACTTTCATGGGTAATGGTTGATGTATTTGTAGGACTGATGAAATAATTTTCCAAACTTGTTGCCAAAAGTTTTGTGTAATACTACAATTGAATAGTATGTATTTTAAAGTGCCTGGATGGTTTTTACAGGACCAAAAGAGTTGTTATGAAGTAATCCCTCAACTGCCATCTTCTGTGGGGTCCAAATGGTGCAGCGGTGGAGGAAATACAAAGATTGCACAATGGTAGCTGATCATAAAAGTCTACTAATTTTGGACCAAAAAAGTTCCCATTGCTCTAAAGACATTTTGTAATCTGAGTCTGCTTCTCATGATTGCATGAGTCCATGTTTAGAACTAGATGATTTAGAAATGAAAAGTTTGTAGAGACATGAGGCAATGTGTCCAGTACAAAAAAGCTTTCCTATAAAGGAGGATATTGACGGTTGTTGGAGTACTAACAACTTTAGATTCAATTCTGGAAAAGTAATGCTGTAGTTGAGACCATTTAAATATTTGATTATGAGGTAACAAAAATTGTTTTTGCAATGTTTGAAATGAAATAAAATGTCTCTCTTTAAGTATTTGGTCCATTAGCCAAATTCCTTTATTGTACCATTCATTCTAAAAGAAAGAAGATTTATTTTGATATGTGGGTTGCCCTAAATCAGAGTGTGTGGATGCCTCACTCATAATTTCCATGAAGGTATCTAGCTTTAAAAGACATTCATGAGAGGGGAAAGGGGACTTGATATACCGCCTTTCTGAGGTTTTTGCAACTACATTCAAAGCGGTTTACATATATTCAGGTACTTATTTTTGTACCAGGGGCAATGGAGGGTTAAGTGACTTGCCCAGAGTCACAAGGAGCTGCAGTGTGAATCAGACTCAGTTCCCCAGGATCAAAATCCACTGCACTAACCACTAGGCTACTCCTCCATTTATGATTGGGTTTGTAGCCAGATGCTTAGGTAAGAAAAAAGGGATAATATTTTGTATTAAGTAATGGCTCCACAATTCTTTTTCTAATTGAAACCATACAGGAATATATCTTGTTGGCGTGTTAACCCAGTAACAGGCTTGTTGAGTGATAAAGGATCTATGGTAGGTAAGAAAATCTGGAAAGGAGACACCAGGGAGTTCCTTTGGTTGTTTCAAGGTTTTGAGAGCTATCTTAGGGATTTTAGAGACCCATAAAAATTTAGGGGCCCTTTTACAAAGGCACATAGGCTCTATGCATGTGTAGCACATGCCTAAATGAGACTACTGCCAGGCTACCTTGCTCCCTGGCAATAATTTCAGATTTGCCACATGCCCATATTGCCTGGATGATTTATTTGTTTCCTCCCACATGCAGCGTTTCTGGTGGTAATCATCAGTTGGAATGCGTCAACCGGTCACCGCATGTGTAGTGTGTGAGCTCTTACTGCTAGATTAATGGGTGGCATTAAGGGCTCAGACCGGTTTTAGGCAGTCACTGGTTTCAGTTTTACCACATGCCCTTTTCCCGTCCCATTAAAAAAGCCCTTTTTTTTGCAGATGCGGTAAATACTGGCAAGGCGCATGCCCAAAACATGCGCCTACACTACTGCAGGCCACTTTTTACCATGGCTTAGTAAAAGGACCCCTGAGGCAGTAGGGTATCTATACAATGATAAAAGGAGTTAGGAAAGAGTTCTAGAAGCATGCTAAGAATAAAGTTAATCTTAGCATTAATCATTTTAATAGATTCCAGTCTCTTTCACCATTTTAAATGCAGAAGACATCAGGATAGCTTTAATTCTTTGATAATATTAAGGAATTTTTTTTTTGAATTAGTTTCCAAAGTAGAGTCTGTGTCAGGCAATAAATCTAAACCTAAGTATCTAAATCCTTTGGAGGACCAAATTAGCCGAAAAGCTGATCCAATGTCTAAGTGTTGCATGCATATTGAGATGAAGAACCTCCATTTTTTGATAGTTGATTCTATATCCAGGGAATTTAGAGTAGTTATCTACTAAATTGAGGAAGTTAGGAATAGAAGATCTGGGATTAGAAAAAAAAAATACATTATCAACATAAGCTGCTGCCTTGATCTCAGCATTATTTAAGGTAATACCTTGAATTCCTACGTCCAGTCTGAGTATTATAAATAATGGCTCTAAAGCTAAATTAGAGGTGATAGTGGACACCTTTGACATGTTCCTCTCTGAAGGGATATATTATTGGAGAGGGTGTTGTTGTCAAGAATTCGTGCTGTTGGGTTTGTGTATAAAATTTTAACTTAGGGCCCCTTTTACCAAGGTGCGGCAAAAGCATTTTTGATGAGTGCCGAGGCCCCCTTTTACCACAGCAGGTAAAAGTTAGGTCTTTTTTTAAAGAAATGGCCATGTGGCAAGTGAAGCACTTGCTGCTTCACCATTTTTGGGGAAGCCCTTACCGCCACCTATTGAGGTGGCAGTAAAGGGTCCCGCACTAACCTGGAAGTAACTGGGCAGTGCGAATGGTAATGCAAGAGACACCCATAGGAATATATAGGTGTCTTTAGTGTTGGCGCATGCTAATTTTTAACGTGCGCTATAAACGCTAGCACGCCTTAGTAAACAGGGCCTTAAGGGTAACAAGAGCAAACTGTTATTATTTATGAAAATATACTGTATTTTTCGGACTATAAGACGCACTTTTTTCCCCCCAAATTTGGGAGAAAAATGGGGGGTGCGTCTTATAGTCTGAAGGTAGCGAGTTCCGAGTTCGGGATCGCCCTCCCCCCGAGTTCGGGATCGCCCTCCCCTACTCACATCACGCGATGTTCCCTGGTGGTCTAGTGATGTCGGGGCATGAAAGAGCCCCCTCTTTCCTGCCCAGCGCGCTGCTCTCTGTCCTCCTGTATGCTGCCTGACGGTCTCGGCGAGATTCAAAATGGCTGCCGAGAATTGAAGTCTCGGTGGCCATTTTGAATCTCGCCGAGACCGTCAGGCAGCATACAGGAGGACGGAGAGCAGCGCGCTGGGCAGGAAAGAGGGGGCTCTTTCCTGCCCCGACATCACTAGACCACCAGGGAGCATTGCGTGACGTGAGTAGGGGAGGGCAATCCCAAACTCGGGGGGAGGGCGATCCCGAACTCGGACAAGATGCACCGGAGCACCTAGGTTTTAGAGGAGGGAAAAAGGAAAATTTTTTTTTCCTTTTTCCCTCCTCTAAAACCTAGGTGCGTCTTATGGTCCGGTGTGTCTTATAGTCCGAAAAATACGGTAAGCGTCTTAGTTGTGCAACTAAAGGTCTTTGCACCTAAACTTAAATGAGAACATTTAACTATACAAATGACATTATTTTTCTTTTTAACTGATTGCACAAAACAATGAATGGAACCTTGTACCAAATGATTGCAGAGTGAAATTATTGGAGGCACCTTAGTAATGAGTGTGCACACTTGTGCACAAACAAGTATAAATGATATTGAAATAATCAATGAGAAAGGTCTTACAATATGCAATTGCAGAGCTGGATTATTCTAGGCATTTCACTTTTGAGCATGCAGACACAGGGCCAGCACTGAAAGAATCCTTATATCAAGAATGTGTAGAACTAAGTTTTATAGGCATGAGAGTACTAAATTTAGTAAAACACCAAAATAGCTACACCTTATTGTGAAAAAATATTCTGTGGATCCAATTACTGCATAGTTTAAATATCTTAAGAGTTAATGAGCTGCACTGCATGTTTTGCATCACAGTAACTTACTAACCATTAATATGAATAAAATTTGATATGCAGTAAACAATTAATAATGTTTTCAAGTTTACCTCATTTATTTTTTTTAGTTTATTCTTGGTTATTTTACTATTGTTAAGCTGTTAACAAAATTGTGAGTTCTATGTTAAACTGTACCCACTGTACACTGCCTTGGGTGAATCTCTTCATAAAGGTGGTTAATAAATCCCAACAAATAAATAAATAAATAAATAAATAAATAAGCAAGCAAGCAATTAGTAAATTTCATAGGCATTTATAGGGAGTGGAAGAGTGGCGTAATAGTGCAGTGGGTTGCAGACCTGGGGAACTGATGGTCTGTAGTGTGTCGAGATCCTGTGGAACCAGGTTCAGTTCCCTCTGCAGCTCTGTGTGACCCTGGGCAAGTCACTTAACTCTCTGTTGCCCCAGGTACAATAGTGGTACAATCTACTACTTAGGGCCCTATTTACTAAGGTGCGCTACCATTTTTAGCGTGTGCACAAAATTAGTGCATGCTAACTCTGTGGGTGCCCATAGGAATATTGTGGGCACCTACACAGTTAGCGCATGCTAATGGTTAGTGCATGCTAAATGCACTACCGTGCCTCTAGCACGGCTTAGTAAATGGGGCCCTTAGCTTGTGAGCCCACTAGGGACAGACCCAGTACCTGTAAAATGAAACTGTAAACCACTTAGGCCTAAGCGGCATATAAATACTGAAATGAAATGAAAATTCTAGTAGTACAAATGCATAATGCAGGCAAGTTTGAATGCAAACAGAACTGGTACATTCATTCAGCCATACCCTCTGAAGCCCTGTATTGACAAAGGATTGTAAAGCCTCAGGAGTGTCAAAAACAGGGGTGAAACTGTCGAGTGTGACAGTCATCCAAGCTGGAAACTGGAGACCATATCTAGCCCAAGGTCTTTAAGTCTTGGTCACATTTGTAGAAATGTCATTGTTTTGAAAGTACGATCATATAAGGATCCTAAAACCAATTACACTCATCCTACTTTATCCGTACAGCATCATCACATTTCTCATACTTCTTACTATTCGCCTCAGCGGTGCTCATATCCAACTTTCATTCAATGTTGGAAATGTATAAATGCACCAAATTCTTCATGGGCAATTTATATCGCATTAATTTCATCAACTTTGTTGGCTTAGTTTAATAATATTATTTAAACTTCCTCCATAAAGTACTTATCTTAGCAATTAATCGGACCGGGGGATCTGAAATGTCCCATGAAGAATTTGGTGCATTTATACATTTCCAACATTGAATGAAAGTTGGATATGAGCACTGCTGAGGCGAATAGTAAGAAATATGAGAAGTGTGATGATGCTGTATGGATAAAGTAGGGTGAGTGTAATTGGTTTTAGGATCCTTATATGATCGTATGTTTAGAGTTGAAGGTTCCTAAGAAGATATAAGAAAAAGTGTTGCCAAAGATATTGATAGTTTTTGAAAGGTCTGGAATGATATTCATCCTCCTACCCTTGAACAAAATGGATGGAATTGCTTTAGCCGTTGTAAGGATCATCAGCGCCTGAGGGTAATGGAGCAATTTTGCGATGATTGGTCATGGGCCTTTGGCATTTGTTCTTAGTTTCCCTGGAGAGCAATGGGCATGCTCAAATTCCAACATGGTGTCTGGCAGAAGTTGCAGGATAGAGATCAACCGTGAGATTAAACATTTGGTAATGTCAGAGCCTTCTGCTTGCACGGGCATTCCCAGAATTCTGATTTTGTTCCTCCTGCTTCTATTTGATAGGTCTTCAAGTTGCCATTCCACAATCTGAAATTTATCACGTGAAATGTCCATGTGTTGTTGTAATTTGTTAGCTGTAGTCTACGATTTCTGTTCAGCCACATCTAGTCAGATTTGAAAATCTGCCATTGAGGAAGAGAACATGGCCAGGTCGTTTTTAAGGCCACATGTTGTTTCAAAGTGTTTCCTTGTAAGTTCATGTAGAGCTTTAAGCTCTTCCATGAGAGTTTCTGTCAATGTTGTTCTGGCTCTGCTTGGCATCATTTTCTCAGAGGAAGGTGGGTCACATTTCGATTGCTTTACTCCAAGGGCGTAGCCAGACAGCAGATTTTGGGTGGGCCTAGTCAAGAAGTGGGTGGGCACCAAGTGTTCTCCTCCCCCCCCCCCCCCCCAAATGCAATGAGGCCAATATCAGCAGCTTAGGAAGCTTAGACTGCTGAAGTGGAAAGCAGTGTTTTCAGCACCATCAGGGGGAGGTCTTCAGCTGACGAAGCTTGGGATCCCCACTAGCTAGCACTAAATGGGTGGGCCTGAGCCCTAAGTGGATGGGTCCCAGCCCACCCAGGCCCACCTGTGGCTACGCCACTGCTTTACTCTGAGGGATGATGCTGATCCAGATTCCTTTTTATGCACTTTGTCAGAGGACATCTTTATTATTTGTAATAAAGAATCATCACATAAAAATTGTAGCTAGAGACACTGAAAAATATTTAAGTCTTTGTGCCCAGGAGGAAGCTCTCTGTTCATGCGTCCATCTCTCCCAAAGTCCTCTAGTTGCCCCCTAGTTACTAGTTACTTTGTAAACATAAACTATTACAGCTACTAGTTGCTTGTTTAATAAAAGTAATGTTAAGTTACTGTGACTATATAAAGTAATAAGACGTTATATTACTCGTTAGTGGAAAAAGTAATGATTAGAGTTATTTCATTACATTTGCACAAAAGTAATCATTACAATTACTTGTTACTTTTAAAAATAATATATTACTGCCCATAATACTGTGACAAGAATTTTGTTGAGCTGCAGGAGAAATACTATTGCCTCAAACTGCTGCATCAAATACATTGGCTGCAGATTCAGGAACGTATGAGCTTTAAGGTTTTCACATCTTCAGGTGTGCCTAATGCTATGTCTTTTTATTCCACACTGGGGCTCATTTTCAAAGCACTTAAAATTACAAAATTATTATGGAACTTTGTAAATCTAATGGGCAGATGATCAAAAGCCCCGGGCTGTTCCAAACAGCACTCTAAAAATAGCACTGGAAAAGCTTGGGGCTTTACCACCCCTATGATCAGCGATCATAGCATGCAAATTTATGCACGCTATTATCTCAGATCATAGGGTAAAGTGCAGGAGGATAGCACAGGCACAACCTGCTGCACTTGTTTGACAGGTCCGGGCTGTCAAAACCCCAGACCTGTCAAGCACAGGGGCTAGAGGTCCGTGGGACCTCCAGACCCCCCCTGCAACTGTAAGGCCCTTGTGGCCTAGTGCCCCTCAAACCCCCACATCCCCACTCCAAGCCAGCGACATGGGACCACAAACTCAAGCACCCCCAAAACCTGGTGGTCTAGCAGCCCACCCCCGGCACCTTAACGGTGGAGGGAGTAGTACACTCCTTCCTCTTCCAGCACTACCTTGAAAATGGCAGCACCCAACCCTGCCCAATGCATCACCACCATATATGGGAGTTTCTCAGGATGGGCAGGGCCAGGCACTGCCATTTTCAAGGCGGTACTGGAAAAGGAGGACGTGTACTACTACATTCCCATCTCCACTGTTAAGGTACTGGGGGCGGGCCCCTAGACCACCAGGTTTGGGGGGGGGTGCTTGAGTTTGTGGCCACTGGGCCACCAGGGCTATTTTAGGGGTGAAATTGTGTCGGTGGGTTGGGGGGCTGCAGGTACGCCAGACCTCTAGCCCCTATGTTGCCAGCTTGGGGTGGGGGCTCGGGCTCCTGCAGGGGGAGTGGGATGGGGGGGCCTGCTAGTATGCGAATGCATGCTGTACCGGGCTTTCCATTCCACCCCAATGTTCCACAAACCCTAACACCAGCTCCGAGCTGGTATAGGGTTTGCCACATGCAGCATGCCAATGTTTGGTATGCTGCCCGCTGATCAATGGAGAGGAATATGTTTAGTATGCATTTGCATACTACTTGCAGTAAGAGTCGTGTTTAGCATGCACTTGTGTACTTCTTGCAGTCAGAGCCCAGGAGGGCATTGTTTCATGCACTTGGGGGCTCTGATTATGTGACGGTAGCAAACATGGGTGCTAGTATGGCACTAATAGGCTCTAGTGTCAGCATTTGCTTCTGATCATCGGCCCATAAGTGCTTTGAAAACATGCCTCACAATGTCCCAACTTGATTGTTACACTCTGCACAGAAGAACTTGTTGCATATACCAGATGGGTGATTTTTTTTTGGAAGAAGACATGGTGCAGGAGGGCTTTTAGTCAGCTGGTTGTAGTGGGATGGAATAATTTGCCAGTGTGTTTAGTCACGTGGGTCCAAAGTTATGGAATAGTACCCTGTTGGAGCTTAGACAGTTGGGGGTATGTTTACTAAGGTGCTTTAGTGTTTTTAGCATGTGCTTAAAATTAGCATGCACAAACAATGTAGGCGCCCATAGGAATAGTATGGGTGCCTACATGGTTAGCACATGCTAAAAGTGCTATGGTGCACTTAGCACTGCTTAGTAAACAGAGGTGTTGGTCTGTTATGGATCTTTTAAAAGAAAACGTAAAGCTTGTTTTTTAAATGATGTTTTAAAGTAGTTTTTAATAAGCTTGTTCTGGAAAAAAAATAGCTTTTTAAACTGTAACTCACCTTGAGGGGCATAATCGAACGGGGCCGGCCATCTATATGGCTGGCCATCTATACAGCCGGCCCCATAAAGCGGCATCCCAACCGTATTATTGAAACAAGATGGCCAGCCATCTTTCGTTTCGATAATACGGTCGGAGCAGGCCAAATCTCAAAATTTGAGCCGGCTTTAGAGATGGCTGGCATTGGTTTTCAGCAATAATGGAAACTAATGGCGGCGATCTCAAACCCGGCCAAATCCAAGGCATTTGGTTGTGGGAGGAGCCAGCATTTGTAGTGCACTGGTCCCCCTCACATGCCAGGACACCAACCGAGCACCCTAGGGGGCACTGCAGTGGACTTCAAAAATTTCTCCCAGGTGCATACCTCGCTTACCTTGTGTACTGAGCCCCCCAAATCCTCCCCAAAACCCACTCCCCACAACTGTACACCACTACCATAGCCCTTAGGGATGAGGGGGGCATCTACATGTGGGTACAGTGGGTTGGGGGGGGGGTTGGAGGGCTCCCATTTACCACCACAAGTGTAACAGGTAGGGGGAGTGGGCCTGGGTCCACCTGCATTAAGTGCACTGCACCCACTAAAAACTGCTCCAGGGACCTGCATACTGCTGTCATGGAGCTGGGTATGACATTTGAGGCTGGCATAGAGGCTGGCAAAAAAATGATTTTTAATTTTTTTTTTTGGTGGGAGGGGGCTGGTTACCACTGGGGGAGTAAGGGGAGGTGATCCCTGATTCCCTCTAGTGGTCCTCTGGTCAGTTGGGGCACTTTTTGGAGGCTTGATCCTAAAAATAAATGGACCAAGTGAAGCCAGCAAAGTGCTTGCTGGAGCCGGCCTTCTTTTTTCCATTATCGGCTGAAGCCGGTGATCTCGTAACCCCCCCCCCCCTTCCCGCCTTCCATACCCTGCCGACACGCCCCCTTAAACTTTGGCCGGCCCTGCGATGGAATGCAGTTGGTGCCGGCCAAAATTGGTTTTCGATTATACCGATTTGGCCAGGTTTAGGAGATGACCGGCCATCTCCCGATTTGTGTCGGAAGATGGCCAGCCATCTCCTTCAAAAATAAGCAGCCTTGAGACTTATTTTAGATGAATCGAGTATCGAATAATAGTAAAGTAAAATTAAGAAGAATTTAAATATATATCATCTCTTTTAGAAAGACTCCAAAATTTTATTTATTTCTAATATGATGTGATGTTTTATTGTTTTTATTGTAATTTAGATCATTTTGTAAACCATCTTGATTGGTTTTGCCAAGAATAGGGTATGGAAAGGTTAATAAATAAAATAAAATTAATTAATTAAAACCAGACTAGCCAAACCACATAAAATATGTACAAGGTAACAAGGCTTGGGAGGGTTAGGTTAAGCTTTCTGCTCAGGTGTTAGGTAGTGGAGGAAAGGAGGTAATTGGGTCAGTGCTATAAATTGTCTCAGTTTAGGTGCCCAATGTGGTGTGCTTACCCTATAATTCTATAAAAGTCACTAAAAATTGCATGCATAAATTTTCATGTGCAATTTAATTGAATAATGAGCTAATTAGCACTGATAATTGGCTTTTTAATAAGAAATTATTGCCACTAATTAGATTTAATTAAAATGTATGTGTGTAAATTTAGGCATGGGATCCACGCCTAAATTTTACATGCGAATCAAAAAGGGGGTATGGAAATGGGAAGGTCATGGGTGTCACGGTCGTGCCCTGGTTTCAGGCTCTCAGTCATCTCGCCCCCTGGTGGCCAGACCTGGTGGCCGCATTGGATTGTCTGTGTGCTGTTTCCCGTTCCAGACTTCAGCCCAGTCCAGTCTGGATCTTCCGGCCTGCCAGACTTGCTTGTCTTGTTTGAGCCTGCACAGCACCCGTAGCTGCCTGGTGATTGCTGCAGCTGAATCTCAGCTGCTGCTGGGCTTATTAGCCATTTGGAAGCTCTCTGCTTTGCCTTTGCATCGCCTAAGGCCCTGGTTTGTTGGTGCTTGTTGCACTTCTGCCTAGCTTGGTTTTTTTTTTCTAGTTCCTTGTCTGATGCTAGTTAGTCTGTGTGTAGTTTAGCTTAGGGTTATTGTTTGTTTCCTAGACTTGTTCCTTGTCTGTCTTTTGTGTTTAGTTTCTGTTTTTCTGTCTCTCTTGTTCAGAGGCTGCTTGTCAGCTTTCAGTTCTGTCTTGTGTTTGTCAGTGTTTGTTCCCTGTTTTAGTGGCTGCTTGCAGCTTCCAGTTCCTTCCCTGTCCTGTAAGTCCTGTCGGCTGCCTGCAGTCAGGGGCTCAACTCCTGGGGAAGGGTGGCTAGTGCAGGTGAAGTCTTGCTGTTCCTATCTGAGTTCTGTCTTGTTCCTGGGGTGGGGTGGTTTTGCCTGCCACTGCCGCTCCTCGGCAGTGGCCCAAGGGCTCACTAACCTAGTTCCTGCTTTTGAAAGAGTGACAATGGTGTGTCATGGGCAGATTGGGGATGTTACTTTAAGTTACATATGTAGTTAGAGAATAAGGGCATTCATGCCTAAATTTACGTGCAGGTATTTGCACCACTTTTTAGTTGGTGCAAATGACTGCATTTAAAGTTAGGCATGAATGCCCTTATTCTCTAACTACATATGCCGCTCCTCGGCAGTGGCCCAAGGGCTCACTAACCTAGTTCCTGCTTTTGAAAGAGTGACAATGGTGTCTCATTGGCAGATTGGGGATGTTCCTTTAAGTTACATATGTAGTTAGAGAATAAGGGCATTCACCACTTTTTAGTTGGTGCAAATGACTGCATTTAAAGTTAGGCGTGCTAGTCTATAAACTGTGCCTAACTTAATGTGGTTTATAAACTAGCATTTTGTTTTGGTGCCAAATATAGAATTCATCCCTTAGCACCAAGATTTCATTAAACAATACTACTGCATGTTGGCATTGTGCCCTTATACAGCATGTCAATGGCAGGCATAAGCTGGCATGTCTAAGTGTACATGGAGGCATATTTTCAAAGCACTTAGACTTACAAAGTTACTTGAGTATCCTATGGAACTTTGTAAGTCTTTGTGCTTTAGCCCCCAAGTGATGTGCATAACTTATAGTATTCAATAAACTGCACATAACTTGGAGACACACCCATGGCCCACCCATGCTCTCTCTTTCTGTATGCCCCCTTGCAGCTAGGTGCTTCATTATAGAATAGTACCTAGTGCACATAGGCACCTGTCAATAACACCTTTGACATGCCTAAGTAGTGTGTACCTCTAGGCACCAGCCTATAGAATTGCTCCACATGTCTTTCAAATGGAGCATGGATGGATAGTATATGCTAAGCTGCAGCCTACCAACCAGCATCTTTTCTTTGCTTTTCCTGCATTCCTTTTCCTGTTGATCAGGTTTGGAGGGGTCTACGTAAGAGCAGCTGTAGCTGCTTATCTATTCTGTGGGCTTATTGAAAAAGGACTGTTTCCTAATTCTGTGACTATGGAAAATATCTTTGCATAAAGCCTTCTATGAGCTGCACTGAAAACAGGACTCTGGGATTAAGAGCAGAAGTTAGATAATCTATGGTAGGGAGAAGATGTCCCAGAGAGAGCTGGCAAAAGAAGTTCCTTTCAGAAGACACAACCCCAAAAAATGACAGAGTATTTTGGTTTAGGTTACAATTATTTACCTAAACTTTGACATCCTCATCCTTCATAATGTACAACTTGCTCTCCCGAGGAAAAATGATTCAGCTCTCCAAGCTTACCATTCTTATATATATATATATATATATATATATATATATATATATATATATATATATATATATATAAACATTTTGCAGTTTTCCTACCTTTTTAACAACATTTATGAATGTCACTTCATGAAAATTGCATTAGTCTCATATTAAACTATTATATTATGCAAATGTAACAGGTGCAAACATAATATTGCACAAATCTTTATTTTATATGCATCATCCACCTTGTTGCACTATTTAAAATTCAGGATATATACCCACAATAGGTATTCAGTGAATGCATAAACACACTCAGCACCTATTAGGTATTTAATTTATAGTTTCAAACCCTGATTTAAAATGTCAGAGTATAAGTGAAAGAAATGCAAATGTTCTGCTTGATTTGAAAGCAGGGCCATTTTGACATAATAGAGCTTTCCATAATAGAGAAGCCAATCACTCATGGGGGCTCCAAAAGGTTCTAAACACTTTTTATATCACCAAAAGCAAAAATGTAAAAGCAAGAAAGATAATATATCTCAGAGGATTCTGTGAAGAAAATGAAAGATATCCTACATTACTTAGCAACTGTACAGGAATTGTTTATAATGCAAAGTAGAGAGGTGTGGTAGCCGTGTTAGTCCACTCTTTAAGGTTATCAATCCTCCATCAAAACACCCAGGGAAAATCTGCTACAGTACAAAGAAAAAAAAGCCACAGACAGAATTCCCCTTGTAGTGACATACAACCTAGAGCTGGAGAAACTGAGGAAAATCATAAGAAACCTACAGCCACTAATCCAGGAAGATGAATTACTGAAAGAGATATTCCCATCCCCACCAGTGCTGGCCTTCCGACAGCCACCAAATTTAAAACACAAGCTGATTAGAAGTAAACTTCCAACACAGACGGAAAAAGAAAAGGGCACGTTTCCCTGTAACACAGCCAGCTGCAAACTATGTCAAAACATTTCACAAGACCCCACGGTCATTCACAAAGGAAAAATATTCAACATAAAGGACTATTTTACATGCTCATCTTCCAATGTAGTATATATCATTCAGTGTAAAAAATGTAACGAAGGATGCTATATTGGAGAAACAGGCCAGATGCTTAAGACAAGATTCAATCTGCACAGACATCACATGAAAATAGCCGGTGCCAGTCAGGCCCCCTCCCCTGTGGGCCAACACTTCACAAGACCAGAACACTGCACCAGTGATTTCACAGTAAGAATACTGAAAGGTAATTTTAAAACAATACAGGAACAGGAACAGGAACGTAAGACCTTTGAAATAAGAATGATTGAATATTTTGACACCCAACAAACAGGACTTAATAAGGATCTGGGTTTTCTAACCCATTATAAACCATAAAGCTGTATTTCTCTCTTTATTTCTCTGTTTATTATCCTCCTCTCACCTATCAACACCCATCCTGTTAGAATATCAATGAAATGCTTTGATGTCCCCATGCATACCCCCACCCTCCCACTCTGTCAGACTGTCAAAGTAATGCTTTGATGTTTCTCTTATATATACTATCTGATCTGACGAAGAAGGGCAACCTTTGAAAGCTAATCAAGAAATGTATTGTTATGTCCAATAAAAAAGGTATCATCTTATTTTCTTTTCCATGTTTTATTTTGTTTGATTTCTATTGATAACCTTTATAATGCAAGTAAATACTGTTGTATGTTTCAGTAATTGCATCAAATGAATTATCCTGCTTGACCTATTGATTATGTTTCTTTCAACTACAATTACTTGGCCCAATTCATGAGTTCTGTTGGAAATTTTTTGTTCACAATTTTTTAAAGTGTGAACAAACATGAGTTATTACAAGGTTTCAGTAAATTCTGATTTGTCTGTCCAACTTAGATAAACTAGAGGTGAACTTATCTGGGTGTCTCATTTTATTGATGTCACATATAAATGGTGAAAACTAATGAAAGCGGTCTACATAATGCATGATCAGATCATCAACAAATAATTCAGAAAAGGGCATGCCAACATCTACCAAGACAAATAAAAAAATCATAATAGTTGAGTAAAGAATCCATAGGAGACTTAAATGACAATCTAGGCCTATCAAGATGTTCCATGTACATATACTTCTGTCCCTTAAGATCACCTTCTAAATAATTCTACAAGTTATATAATCTTAACTCACCCAAACTAAAACAAACAAACAAACAAAAAAACAGGCCACTAATTCTCAAACTGCCTGCCTTGGAGATCAGTGAGATAGCATCTAATGGTTCAATAATTGGCAAATATGATTTAATGCTAAGAAATGCAAGGTCATGCACTTGGGTTACAAAAATCCAAGGGAACAGTACAATATAAGGGATGAAGAGCTTCTGTGTATGAAAGAAGAGCGGGACTTGGGGGTGATGATATTAAGGTGGCCAAACAGGTAAAAAAGGCAATGGTCAAAGCCAGAAGGATGCTTGGGAGCATATGGAGAGGGATGACCAGCAGGAAAAAGGAGGTGATGGTGCCCTTGTATAAGTCTCTGGTGAGGCCCCATTTAGAGTTCTGGAGACCATACCTACAGAAAGATATAATCAGGATGGAGTCGGTCCAGATGGTGGCTACAAATTTGGTCAACGGTCTTTGTCATAAAACATATAGGGACAGGCTTATGAACCTCAACATGTATAAACTGGAAGAGAGGCAGAAATGAGGGGATATGATAAAGACATTTAAATACCTCAGTTGCATTAATGTACAGGAAGTGAGCCTTTTTCAACTGAAGAAAAACTCTGGAATGAGAGGGCATAGGATGACGGTAAGAGGAGATAGGTTTAGGAGGAATCTAAGATGCATTGAATGGCCTCTGGTGGAGGTCGTGGAGACAGGTACTATTAAGAAAGTGTGGGACAAGCACATGGGATCTCTTAGGAAAAAGAGGAGTTAGAGGTTAGTGAGGATGGACAGACTGGATGGGCCATTTGACCCTTATCTGCCTTTATGTTTCTTTGTTTCTATTTTTCTACTCTCTCTGTACACAGTTGTTTATAAGGATTGCAAAATCTCTGAAGCAACTCATACTACAATGCCAGCACAGGGTGGTCTAATTACTGAGGCTGTACACTGAATTTAACTCTCACCCCCCCCCCCACCCCCACCAACACACACACACACACACACACACACACACCAAAGGACTCTATTTTTTTTTTGTTACATTTGTACCCCACACTTTCCCACTCATGGCAGGCTCAATGCGGGTTACATGGGGCAATGGAGGGTTAAGTGACTTGCCCAGAGTTACAAGGAGCTGCCTGTGCCTGAAGTGGGAATCAAACTCAGTTCCTCAGGACCAAAGTCCACCACCCTAACCACTAGGCCACTCCTCCACAATCATATTTAAGTGATAAGGTTGTGAGGAAGACTCATGAAGCAGCTGATCTTCTGTCATTTCGACTCAAACATCTGTCATGTTCTGGTCCCTTCCCCAATGATAGAAGACTCATTCTCCCTTCCTTCCTTTCTTTCTCTCTCTCTCCCACCCCCATCCCTCTCTAATGAACGCTGTAAACTGATCTGATTATTTGATTAACTTTTATATTACTTCTCCAATTAAATTAGATGGACTACCTTGCATTTAGCAATTGTGTACCTGAATTGTCTTTTTCACCTTACTCTACCCTACTTTGAACTTTTCCTTCGACCTGTGCAAGTTGAAATGTTCCCTATAACTCAATTATGAAGATAATTTGGAGTCAGTCAGATTTAGGATACTATCAAATATTCAGCACCAAAAAAGCTTATTGGTCTGTGAAATGCTGTAATTTCTTATACTATTAATTTTCATGACCATCATTTTTTTTTGTTTGAAATCATCTAACAGTATATATTTTCAAGAACATTAAATTCTTTCTAGTGTACTGAAGCCCATAATTATACATAAAAATAGATAAGGAACAACAGCACTGCCAATTATTTTGTCTCTCATGAATAGCTGGTAATTGTTATAATATAGAAAAAAAGATATATCACACTGGAAACAATCTAACTATCCTTAAAATACAGAGAACAATTTCTATAAGAGATTATTGAGGATGTGTAGGTTAAGAAAACATCTTGCAAATGTTTTAGCTGATTATGATATTTACCAAGAAGTAACTAGTGATATGTTAGTTCCACTTGTTTTCATATTTTGTTCCAAACGTTTCTTGTATCATTTCATTTTTTTTTGGCAGGTAAATGCAGCTGTTAGCAACAGTGATAAAGGGCTAGATTCTATATATGGCGCCTGAAAAATCCAATTGCAAAAATATTACACCTAGGCATGTTGGAAACGTTAATTGTTTGAATGTCCTAGCGTGAGCGGTCTGAAAGATATGTGTTCTTTCAAACTACATATATTCATTATATCATCTTGTTAAGTAGCTCGGTGTAGCAAGACAAGAAGACAGAATCAAGATAAGAATTTATATGTATCTAGTGTTGTGAAGGACTCTAAAACATCACACACTGTTTGAGGTTTTTGGCCAATAATGAACAGAGGGTCTAAAGTGATCCGTTTAAGCTCCGATAGATGTTCATAGTCTAGGAGCTCTGTGAGGTCTTTTTTCCTCTTATACATTGAATGGTGCTATAGTGGAATATTTTTATTCTTTAATTCAGTGGAAATTAGTATATTGTGACTGCACCTAAAGTTAGACATGATTCTCAGGTGTAAGAGCTATTCTATAAATCATGCCTAATTTTAAGTGTGGCTTATAGAATAATGATTTTTTGCAGGGGCCAATTTTTTTGCCACCATATATAGAATCTATCCCAAAATACATACATGCATAAATCATAACACCAACCATGCTCTGCCCATATTTTGCCTAAAACCTGCCCCCAAATACACATACACCAATGCTATGTAAACGTATGTGCATACTGGTCACTATCCAGCTTATAATCGAAAGAGAAAAACGCCTATATTTTGACCCAAATCAGGAGATGGGTGTTTTTCTCGCAAAGGCGCCCAAATTGGTATAATCGAAAGCCAATTTTGGGCATTTCCAACTGCACTCCATCGCGGAAACGAATAAAGTTGACGGGGGCGTGTCGGAGGCGGGACTGGGGTGTGGTTATCAGCCGAGAAGAGATGGGCGTCTTTAGTTGATAATCGACAAAAAAAGGTGTTTTTACCGTGATTTTGGGTCACTTTTTTTGGACCCTTTTTTTTCACGAACAAGTCCCAAAAAAGTGCCCCAACTGCCCAGATGACCACTGGAGGGAATCGGGGATGACCTCCCCGGACTGCCCCAGTGGTCACTAACCCTCTCCCACCAAAAAACCCCCACTTTAAAAACTTTTTTTCCAGCCTCTATGCCAACCTCAAATGCCGTACCTGTTGGATTATTTGTAGTAAATAATTAGCAGATTTTAGTACACACAGCTTCAGCTTTAGAAATGTTAATTTCTTTCTTCATCTCTCTCTCATTCACCCCTGAATAATTCACTGCTGAGTCACTTTAAAGTTGAAGTAACAAAACATCTGTTTACTCACAGTTTGTAGTTAGATTATAATCAGACAGGCTTATATATACATATTATTATACATTTGTATTATCAGCTCCTTCCATGTGCTTAGATGGTAATGGATGCTCACACCACCATAGATCCTCTCAGGTTAGGAGAGATCATGAGCTCCATGTGCTCCATGTGCTGCATGTGCTGCATCTAACCCCCACACAGGAAGTTGCATAGCTGTGTGACCTCTCTAAGTAATTCACATCAGAGGTCACAGAGTAATCACAGAGAAATAATAGGTGACAGGCAATGCATGTAAAATACAATTACATTCCAACAAACCCCTTCTCATGCATAACTGTCATGCAATTATTTATTCATACAAAGTCCAAGCTTTATACGCAGATTCACAAAATGTTCTCTGGGTAACGGTTTGGTCATGATGTCAGCTGTCATCTCACTGGTGTGACAATAGTGTAGACTGATGACCCCTTCTTTCGCCAACTCTCGCACGTTGTGGTATTTCGTTGCGATGTGCTTGGTGCGTGACTGAACCTTGTCATTCTGTGACAGTCGGATGCAGCTCTGATTATCTTCCATTATCTGGATTGGTCTCTTTTCAGCTATTCCAAAATCCAGCAAAAGTTTTTCAATCCACATCAGTTCTCTGCACGCTTCCGATACAGCCACGTATTCAGCTTCTGTAGAAGACAAACTCACAATACTTTGTTTATGACTGGCCCATGAAATTTGTACATTTCCATACATAAACACATATCCACTTGTGGATTTATAATCAGAATGATCCCCTGCCCAATCTGAATCACAGTAACATATTAGTTTTGGATTACTATTGGCTGAAATCTTTAATTTACAATCAATGGTACCCTTTAAATACCTTACCATCCTTTTAACTGCAGTCCAATCTGATTTGGTAGGTGAGCTGACCCTTCTGCTCAAAATTCCTACTGCATTTGCTATATCAGCCCTGTATGTGGTAGCTAGATATAAAAGCTTACCTATGGCTGATCTATATTGGATGTTATCTGGTAAAGGTTCTCTTACTGTTTCATCCTTCAGAAAATCAGTGATCATGGGAGTGCTTACAACTCGGGCATCTTGCATACCTAAACTTTCAATAAGCTCATTTATTTTCTGCTTCTGGCTTAGAAGATAAGAACCATCATTTTGTTTCTCAATTTCTATACCAAGATAGTATGACACATTACCAAGTTCTTTTATCTCAACATTGAGGTTTAAACACTTTACAATGTCCTTGTACTCTTGCTCACTTTTGCTTGCAATGAGCAGATCATCAACAAAAGCTAAAATGTATGCATATTGTCCATTTGTGCACCTAGTGTACAAACATTTATCTGCTTCACCTTGCTTAAATCCTAAATTTGTCAATATTTCATGCAATTTATCATTCCAACATTTTGCACTTTGCTTTAATCCATAAAGACCTTTGTTTAATTTACACACTAGCTGTCTTTGTTTTGTATTTATGAAACCTGTTGGCTGTTCCATGTACAAGTCTTCAGTTATATCTCCGTGAAGAAATGCTGTTTTCACATCAATGTGTTTGACTTGCATGCCTTTTGAGACTGCAATGCTCAGAAGTGTTCTGATTGTCGTGTGTTTCACTACAGGTGCAAACACTTCATCAAAATCTTCTCCATATTTTTGAAGATATCCCTTTGCCACTAATCTGGCTTTATACCTTTCCACTTTTCCTTGTGCATTCCTTTTTAACTTGAATACCCATTTGCATCCTATAGCTTTCTTGCCAGGAGGTAATTTTGTAAGAATCCAAGTATTATTTTTATCCAATGCATCAATTTCTTCTTGTGCAGCTTTATGCCATTCAGCAGCTTCTTCTGCTGGCATTTTCTCAATCTCATCCCATGTTAAGGGCTCTTGAGCTTCTGCTGACTTTGTTAGGTAAGACAGTCTTGGGGGTGGAACACCTTTGTTTTCCCTGGATGAGCGTCTGACAACAGGTTGGTCTGACCTTTCCGCATCCTCTAAATCTGAGAGTTCTTCTCCAATTGATTCCCCTTCTCCAACTGTACTGTCTTCTTCAATGATCCTTTCTGTGTCTGCTTCCTCTGCCTGTTCCTCGTTAGATACAGATGAGTTGCTTTCAGACATCTGCCTTGGTATGGCATTTATATACACTGGCATGTCTATTATGGTTCTAGTTTCATATTCTGGATGATAAGGCTCATCTGGGATAATCCAGCCTTTATCAACCCTTTTGTTTTCATCAAAATATGTAACATGTCTTATGCCAACAATGCCAGTTTTCAGATTCAAAATTCTATATCCTTTGTGTCCTGGAGCATAGCCAACTAAAATGCCCCTTTCTGTTGTGGAATCCAGCTTATGCCTTCTTTGTTTTGGTATATGAGCATATGCTGTACTTCCAAATGTTCTTATGTGTGACAGGTTTGGCTTCCTACCATGCCATGTCTCATGTGGTGTGCGCTCAGCGCCCTTAGTTGGCATTCTGTTTTGTAGGTACACTGCTGTGAGAATGGCTTCCCCCCATAGTCTTTTAGGGAGATTGCTATCTGACAGCATACATCTGGTCATTTCCACAATTGACCTAAATTTTCTCTCTGCAACAGAATTTTGCTCTGGTGTATAAGCTACTGTTGTGATATGCTGAATGCCTTCTTGTTCTAGAAATGTGCGCATGCTTTGTGAAGTGAACTCACCACCATTGTCGGTCTGAAGAACCTTTGGTTTTCTTTCAAATTTATTGCTCACCATGGCTACGTATTTCTTCAGCATGTCTGTGACTTGACTTTTCTCTTTCAGCAAATAGGCCACACAATATCTAGAGAAATCATCCAAGAATATCAGCACAAATCTGTTATTTCCCAATGATGGGATATTAAACGGTCCACATAAGTCACTGTGTATTAAGTCCAGCACTTTATTACTCCTATTTCCTGTGTATGCAGGAAATGAGGGTCTCACACCTTTTTGAGTAACACAGTCTATGCATTTCTCCATATTACCAGCATCTGCACTTATCTGAATGCCGGTGGCCAGTTGCTTACTGTAAAGATCCTGGATCACCTTAGAATCACGATGTCCCAGGCGGCGATGCCAGATTTCCAGACTACATTTACCTTCATTCTTCCTTACTTGCGCCATATGTGAGGCTTCACCTGAAATGCTCAGTTTATAAACATCATTATGCATAAAAGCTTCAGCATACACTTCATCATTTTTAGAGATTGTGCACTTACTGTTTTCAAAATGAATCACAAATCCCTTCTTATCTAATGTAGATACACTAAGCATATTGCAAACTGCTTGGGGAATATACAAGACATCACTTACAGGAATTTCTTTAACTTCATTAGACACTTTGCATTTTAAGAATCCAATACCTTTTGCTTGGATCTTAGCAGTCCCTGCGTTTGCAGTTTTAAGAATACCTTCCTCTGGACACATTTCCTGAAAGAAATCCTTACAATTGGTTAAATGGCATGTGCTCCCCGAATCCAAAATCCAAGTACTTTCATTTGAATTATTATTTACCATAGTCAAAGATTTTTCTGCCATTAGAAAGCCCTTGTGTTTATCTTTGTCCTTCATACATTTCCTGGTTTGAAAATTCTTTAGTTCCATTGGCTTAGGTGAGCTAGAGGGAGTGTTTTGTGTTTCCTTACACCATTTAGATACATGTCCCTCCTTTCCACATGAGTAGCAAATCAGCTTGCCCTTGGGTGGAGTTTTCCCATAGCTCCGCCTTCCTCTGTTCTTTGCCAAGAAATTTGTTTCATTTCTCTCTGACTTGCTTTGAGAACACATCTCCTCAGAATCATTTATTATGCATTCCTGCCTTAGTTTTGATGTTGTCTGTTCAAAAGATTGCCCTTCAATGGCCTCATTTACAGACCTAAAAACATCAAACTTCTTTGATAGTGAGGTAAAAAGAAATGCTCTTTTCAATGCATCACACATGGGAATTCCAGAAAGTTCTAGCTTTTGAAATGAAGACATAAGATACATAATGTGATCATTACATTTACTTTTATCCCTTAATTTGGTTTCATTCAACTCTGCCAACCAAATTGGTTGCTGCTTTGCATATGTAGTTGCATACATAGTTCTCAGCTTACATAAAATGTCCTTTGGTGTATCTTTTCCCTCCACTAATATGGCTTGTTTCTCTGAGAGAGCTTCCAAAAGCATGCACTTCACATAATAGTTTGCATTGTCCCATTCAGCCATATTTTCAGCTGTTCTGTCTTGGTCTAAGCATATATTTAATCTTTTTGCTCGAAGGAGACATATGAATCTTAATTCCCACTGCTGATAATTAAACTCATTTAATTTAGGCACCTTGAGAGAATAGAAAAATGGTGAATTTCTTCCCTCAGCCATTTTCTTAGCCTTCTGTCTGCTGTGTGGGGGGAGAGAGAGACAGACTGAATCTTTCCTTTAAAACTTAAGAGAAAAATGTGGCCTTTTTTTCTGCCTGGTAATATTTCTCTTCTTTTTCAATTCCTGGCCCTGGGCCCATAACCCTTTTGTTGGATTATTTGTAGTAAATAATTAGCAGATTTTAGTACACACAGCTTCAGCTTTAGAAATGTTAATTTCTTTCTTCATCTCTCTCTCATTCACCCCTGAATAATTCACTGCTGAGTCACTTTAAAGTTGAAGTAACAAAACATCTGTTTACTCACAGTTTGTAGTTAGATTATAATCAGACAGGCTTATATATACATATTATTATACATTTGTATTATCAGCTCCTTCCATGTGCTTAGATGGTAATGGATGCTCACACCACCATAGATCCTCTCAGGTTAGGAGAGATCATGAGCTCCATGTGCTCCATGTGCTGCATGTGCTGCATCTAACCCCCACACAGGAAGTTGCATAGCTGTGTGACCTCTCTAAGTAATTCACATCAGAGGTCACAGAGTAATCACAGAGAAATAATAGGTGACAGGCAATGCATGTAAAATACAATTACATTCCAACAGTACCCACCGCCATGACAGCAGAATGTGTTCGATCCTCTCACAGCCTTTCCCTGGGTCAGATGTGGCTCTCGGGTGCACTACAAGGTCACATCAGCATTGCATTGTGGTGGGTGTAGGGTACTGGGCTCCGTGATTTCACTAGCTTGTGTTACAGTCTCACGATGTTGGTAGTTGGTAGGCTCTTCTCCCATGGTGCTTTTCCCCCTGCCTACTGGGTCAGAGATTGTGTCCAGTTTTGTTTCCGGTATTCCACGAGGTAGTGGCCATTTTTGTAAGCCAGTTTTAGATCCCTTTCATGTGTTAGTCACGTTAGAGAACTTAGTTCTTACCTTGAATGTGGCTGAAAGAGGGCATTGTACAGCATTCTGCCAGCTCTGACCTACTGCTAATCTCAGTACCAGGGAGACTCGTTGCCAGTGGGGCACAACCTCTGATCTGCAGTTAACTGTGAGTAAACGTGCTTATTCCAATAAAGGACGTTTTCGGAGAGATTAGTCTTCAGGTGTAAACTGGTGTGTCAATGTTATACAGCAGCAACAAGTCCTAGAGGCCTGCGTGTATGCAGGTCCCTGGAGCACTTTTAGTGGGTACCGCAGTGCACTTCAGCCAGGTGGACCCAGGCCCATCCCCCCTACCTGTAACACTTGTGCTGGTAAATGGGAGGCCTCCAAAACCCACTGTACCCACATGTAGGTGCCCCCTTCACCCCTAAGAGCTATGGTAGTGTTGTACATTTGTGGGTAGTGGGTTTTGGGGGAGGGGGGTTGGGAGCTCAGCACTCGTGGTAAGGGAGCTATGCATGTGGGAGCTTTTTCTGAAGTCCACTGCACTGACCTCTAGGGTGCCCAGTTGGTGTCCTGGCATATCAGGGGGGCCAGTGTACTACGAATCCTGGCCCCTCCCACGACCAAATGGCTCGGATTAGGACGTTTTTGAGCTGGCCGTTTGTAGTTTCCATTATCGCTAAAAAAAACAAACGCCCAGCTCAAAAACGTCCATTTTTTCGAAAATACGGTTCGGCCCGCCCCTTCACGGACCCGTTCTCGGAGATAAATGCCCATGGAGATAGGCGTTTGCGTTCGATTATGCCCCTCCACGTGTACCATTTAAGCACATATACTATCATATGCTCAAAAATGCATTTAGAGAAGTACCTCTATAATGTCTCAAGATCCCACATTTAGGGGCACTGCACATAGATTCAAGCAACAAAAAAAACAAATCATTTATAGAGTGTTTTCAATTTAGAATGACCAGCTGTTATTGTCACAGTCAGGATAACCATCTGGGTATTCTTTTAAATCAAAATGAATCCTCAGTCTCGCTTGCTACGCTGTTCAGATTTCAGAGGGGTTTCAGATGCAACAACACAGCTGGTCAATAGTTTGTACAGTGGGCAGGCAGATATAGAAATGAATCGATTCATGAATTGCTAATTTGTTTGGCTTATGGGAGAACCAAATCATTAGAATATCTTGCTAATAAAATTTTATCAGTTAACAATTTCAGTAACCTTACAGTTATAGGTTATTTCCTTCCTGGCAGTTTTATACTGCAACAGGTGACTTGCAACCAAATAACATTTTCCAGAACACCTACTATAATAAAAAGGGGTTATTCACCTGCTATTTGGTATGTTTTTAAATTCTAATCCTTATTTGGAATAGTCCAAAAATGATATTCAAAGTTATTTTCTCATGTTGATACAGTACTTAGGTTATATACACCACCCTAAAACTTCTACTCTGCTCCCTTTTTATCCTATATTATTTCGCATTATTTTCAGTATTAGAGAAAAGGGGTTGTTTTCATTTCCTCAAGTGAAGAATCTTCTTAGCTGTGCAGCACTATCCACTTTCATTGGAATGGAGTCAGGTAAAGTATCTCAGGAGAAAGATATAAAAATACGGGTCTATTTCTTAAAGACAGTCCCACAAAAACTGCAACATACTGCAGCATTTCAGAGCATGTTACACCATTTTTAGCAGAATTACATTGGTTCGAATTGAACAGCATGTTCAACTCTTCAGATCAGTCTTCAGATCCCTAACTCAGGGGCCCTTTTACTAAGGTATGCCCAAAAGTGGCCTGCGCTGGTGTAGGCGTATGTTTTGGATGTGTGATGGTCCATTTCCTGAGCGCACTTAGAAAAAAGGGATTTTTTTTATTGTGCCAGAAAATGGATGTGCGGCAAAATGAAAACCAGCGCGCATCCATTTTTGGCCTGAGACCTTAATGCCACCCATTGACTTAATGGTAAGGTCTCGCATGCTAACTGGGCGGTTAGTGTCCAGTGTGCACCAACTGCCGATTTCCACTGGGTAAGCGCCCCACGGTAGAAAATAGAAAATATTTTCTACTGTGTGTTTTGGGCGCATGCCAAAAATGGAATTACCGCCCAGGGCATATGGTAGCCGGGCAGTAGTGTCAATTTGTCACATATTGGACGCGCATAGGGGCCTACACACCTTAGTACAATGGCCCCTCAATTATAAGTGTTATCTAAATTTGATTATTGCAATGCCATTTATACAGTTCTAAAAACCTCATTAATCAGAAAATTACAAACTGCACAGAACACAACAGCTCGCCTTGTACTTAGAGCTCCCTGTTACTTCAAAGTGACTCCACTACTACTACAACCACATTGGCTTCCAATAAATGCATGCATCACATTCAAACTATGGGTATTCATTTATCAAATAATTTATGGTCTCTCTTCAACATATACACAAATCTTATTGAGTTGCCAATGCATAATATTAAGAAATCCTCTAGAGATTTCCTTGCTTTACACTTTCGACAATGTAATAAAATTAAATACAAAACAAGTCACATGGCTGGATTCTTATGAAAATGCATTAAAAGATGGAATTCCCTGCGCAAACAATTACATCACACAACTAAATATCTCATATTTCGTAAACTGCTAAAAACTTGGTAAGATCGTAACATTCATGATTCACAATATTCTTCTTGTTATTACAATGTTTTTCATCTAAATTATCTGTTAAATTGAAATGATCAGGTTTTGATTCTATTTGTTCTATATAACTTGAAGTGGTTATCAGATGTTTCTGTTCATTGTAATAACCAATCAAATACAAGATATCTACATATGCAAAGATAGGTACTAAATGGAGGAAAAAGCCTCAAACGAACTGTTAAGGCACTCCTTATGTTAACGAATCAACTTTAGGGAGACCTGCGGACTTATCACTGGCAAAAACCTCCTGGCTACTTAATTTACAGCTCTTCAAATCACTTGTTTAAGTACTTTTATGTAATTTTGAAAAAGACTTAGCTTTCCAGCTGTCCAGTTGTTCGTTGAAGCTCTTTCAACTACCCACGGCCCGACATTGGCCAAGGTTTCGATTTCTGCTTCAGGGTTACCGAGGACTCAAACTGGTTGATTTCGCTGTGCATTCGCATCCAACGAAGATGACAAATGCTCAATATATTTAAATTGCTTTAGCAAGTGCACTTATCTTTCTCACAGGTCCTGGTTCCTAACATGCATAGGCGCCCGGTATAAGAGGCTTGGGGAGGCTAAGCCTCCCCAGCCCCAACCATGACTTCTACCTTCCTCCCGTTCTATTGCTAACTCTGCCACTG
This sequence comes from Microcaecilia unicolor, assembly GCF_901765095.1. Lineage (NCBI taxonomy): Eukaryota > Metazoa > Chordata > Amphibia > Gymnophiona > Siphonopidae > Microcaecilia > Microcaecilia unicolor. The sequence continues at coordinate 50,345,615 of NC_044040.1, forward strand.
CTGCCGGTTTAGAAGTACCACCAAAACACAAGAGAGCTGCAGCGGGGGTCACATCAACATGTAGACTCACAGCTGCCGACTTTCCCAGCCTCTCCCCCTCCCTGACGTCATTTCCTCTCCCGGGCCCCGCCCCCGGCGACTGAGAGCTGCAGAATCGGAAGGCGCGCCCGCTGCCTATGCAGAATGCAGCAATGCCTGTTCCGCGGCTGGTCCCGAAATGCAGTAGCCACTTTAGGTTCCGTGCGGTCCTGCATGGGGTGTCCCAGCTTCTCCCCCCTCCAACTAGTGCGGTATCGCTCGCCCCACTCTGCTACTGTTTAAATTTCGAAGCCTCCGGCAGCATCAGCAATGTGAGTGCTGCCTTCAGCCATCCTTGGAAGCATTCTCTGTTCAGCGGACGCTGAAGTTGTATAGAGGAGGCTTCTGGGGCAGGCAGAAGGCAGCACATTCATTACTGCTGAGATGCTGCTGGCGAGCCTGGAACCTTGGAGGCATGCAGGAGCGGTCTTGGAGTGAGGAGGGGGAGTGCAATACCGCACTAATCGGGGGGGGGGGGGGGGAGGACGGAGGGAGAGTGATTCCAGCCAGACCAAAGGGAAAGGGGGGTGGAGAGAAGAGGATGGAGAGATACTGGCCCTGGGGTGGGAGTACAGGAGAGAGGGAGAAAGAAGGGTGAGGAACATCAAGGGAAGGGGACATAGGGCAGATGTTGAACTTGGGGGTAACAGGGATGGGAACACAGAGAGCAAATACGGAACATAGGGGGAACAGGGATGGGAACACAGAGAGCAAATGCTGAATATGGGTGGAATAGGGACAGAGACACAGAGGGGACAGGGGAGGTTATGGATAGGAGAGATAGTGAGTCAGAGGGAATGACAGTGGACATGGAGAGAAAAAACTCAAATAGGAGGTAAGCAGAAGATGAATATGAAACAGAGAGAGGAGAAATAAAGATGGAGGGGGGAGATACTGGAATGCATAAGTAAAAAGAAAAGAGGAAGACACAGGCAGGAGGGAAAGAAAAGGCAGGCAGTGGATGGAAGGGGCAGAGAAAGCTGCCAGACACCATATGAAAAGGGGAAAAGGGCAGACAGTGGATGGAAGGGGCAGAGAAAGCAGACAGACGCTGGATGAAAGGGAGAGAGAAAGAGAGCAGATGCTGGATGGAAGGCAGAGAGTGAAGAGAAGACGAGGAAAGCAGAAACCAGAGACAAAGGTAGAAAAAAAGATTTATTTATTTGCTTTAGAATAAAGTAGTATTGTAGCTGTGGTGATAAATAGAAATGAAAATAAGGTGATTTTTTGTTGGACTAATTTTAATACAGTTTTGACCAACTTTCAGAGACCAAAACCTCCATCCTTCAGTCAGGACAGGACCGTAACAGCAGTACTGACCTGAGGAAGGAGGTTTTAGCCTCTGAATGCTAATTGAAAAAGTATTAGTCCAATAAAATGGTATTATCTTATTTTCTCTGTTTTGTTTTATTTCTATTTTTTAATTTATAAAATGGTGATTGGTATTTGTCAGTTTTTTTTTTCAAATTTACGTCTGCTATCTTTATATTTTGCACAGTACTAGGGATATGCATCACTGTTTCTGTGGTGTTGCATTGAATGTGGAATCTGGCCTCTTGGGGGTTCAGTTTAATTTTTGTCTATATATTTCTATTTTAGTTTGTGGTTACTTATTCTATACTTGGTGAGGATGTATCTGTGTTCTATGTGTTTTTGATGGCTTATACTGTGCCAAAACTGAAATTTGAAAACTCTTATCTCTATCTGGTCATTAATAAAAGGAGCTCATTGTGAATACCATCCACCCTAAAATGATGTTTTGTGGCTATACATGAGAATTGTGATATGATCCCTTGTTTCATATTGTTGATGGTCTGTGATGTTCGTATGGGTGGTATATTGGTGTATTAGGGTCTGCCCAGTGTAATATTTATGGTATAGTAAGGTTCTAGACGGATTCTAGGTCACTCAAGAGTTGTTTTGTTACTGGCAGGAAGGTTTGACTATTGCACAGAGATGGACTGATAAGCAAGAAAAGTGACATCCTCCGTAATACCCATTTCTGTATTACAGGATAAATATGATTGGAATCCAAATTCCAAGGAGTTTAACTGGACAGGATAGACACTTGCCTGGCTAAACCCCAGTGAGATGGCCGGTTGTCAATATTCAGCGGCAATTAACCAGCTAATGCTGCTGAATAACACCACTAACTGGCCATTTCCTGATTGGCTAGGTTAGGGATGGTCTGGAGGCAGAGTAACGTTGAGGTGTATTTTCAAAGCACTTAGGCCTACAAAGTTACATGATAACCTATGGAACTTTGTAAGTCTAAATGCTTTGAAAATGAGCCCGTTAGCAGTGATATTCAGTCAGCTAACTGGCTAAGTATGCGGATACATTTAGGAGAGCAAAAGAGCTGTCCTAACTTTATCCGGCAAGTTAATTGGGCACCAGTTTGAATACCAGTTGGTTTTGGCAAACTTCCGGGTTGTCACATATACCGAGATATTCAATGCTGGAAGTCTCTCGCTCCAACGTTGAATATCTAAGGTTAGTTCAGTCCATAGCTGTGAGTGGTTTACAAGCTGCTTACTGCTGTGGGCTGAATATCAGGCCCACTATTTTTAATTGTTCTGGCTCCCTCTATTACTACAGCTGGTCCTTTAAAGCATGGGCTAGTAACTTTGCAAAAGATCCTTCACTGGTTACTGGTTCAAGCTCAAATCCATTTTAAAGCTTTATGCTTTATTTTTAAGATCTTAAATGGATTCTGTCCAAAATATCTTTCAACCTTGATTTGTATTCAACCTTACAGAACCACTACTAGACTTATCCACATTGAAGGGCTAAAACACTGCATAAGACACTACATTTAGGCACTGGCCTGCAATATGAACCTGACTTTTATAGACTTAACCTTTTGCAGACCTAATGCAGAGGCTTGGTACTGTGTAAAGGTACATGAAGAGTCATCCAGTCTGCTAAAAGCAAAACAACTTGGAGTGGAGTAGTGGCCTAGTGGTTAGGGTGGTGGACTTTGGTCCTGAGGAACTGAGTTTGATTCCTGGCACAGGCAGCTCCTTGTGACTCTGGGCAAGTCACTTAACCTTCTGTTGCCCCATGTAAGCCACATTGAGCCTGCCATGAGTGGGAAAGCATGGGGTACAAATGTAACAAAAAAATAACAACTTTTTGTTGTTATATTGTTATCAGTGTGGATGTCATTGCAGAGACTTCAGGACGTCATGTTACAGAACACCTGGCATCAAGCCTTGGGGAGAAAGGTATAAAGACCCCATCCATGAAGGTGTTATGAATTAGCTGGCACATGAGCTGTTATCTGTTGGAACCTCAGTAACGGCCATCATCTAGCTTTGAGCCTTCAACCAGAATGAAGGCTCGTTAATCTGTGGCATCGCCTGCCTGTAAACTTTCTTGGCTGGGGAGTCCATCTGCTGCCTGTGTTTCTGAGTCCTGATTTATCATCATCAGTACCTGTGTTCCTGAGTCCTGATTTCATCATTATCAGTGTTGTGTTCCTGATCCTGATTCAGCATCATCAGTTCCTGTACTGTCTCCTGACCCAGTGTTGTGTGATATCATCTTTCAGGTCTGAACTGTTATCTCCTTAGTGCCTATGAATGCCTGGGGGCGCTAGGTATCCTAATATTTCAGGATTAGGGGAGTGTGCGCTATCTTATCACTTAGACCCTGTACCATCATTCTAAGTTAGCATAATTCACTGTCTCTGATTACATCTATTATTGTCTGCTGTCAGTATGGTACAATAAACAGCTTACTTTCCTATAATAACATCTGAGCCATGTGTCTATTACTTTCAGTATAAAGTAATAGTGTATATAAGCATAATTTTGGACTGCGAATTAGGATCACGAGTGAGAGATTGTTGTAAGATTGGCTTGTTTATTTTTCCAGAGTGCTAAAGGTAAATTATTCCTCTCACTCAGTACCAACTCTGTTTTGGATTTGGTAATATGTGCTTAGTCCCCACAACATGAATATTCTCTTGTTACTATGTAAGCCGCATTGAGCCTGTGATGAGCGGGAAAGCGCGGGATCCAAATGTAATAAATAAATACGTTATAGATTCCTTTTTTTCTTTAGATCTCATTTGGTTTCTACTACCAAGAGATTATTCACATTGGCTATGGTCCCTTTATGGAATGCCTTGCCTATAACTATTTGGACTGAAACAAATTACATGTAATTCTGGAAATCATTTAAGTCTTGGCTTTTCTCTAAGTACTATTCATGAATCACAGTTAAGGTTTGTATTCTCATGCAGGATAATTAGTATTTGTATGTAGGAATTTTACTATTTTGTTAGTAGTTAATATGTATTTTTTATCCTGTTATGAACCGTTCTGAGCCTCTTGGTGTTAACATGGTATATAAGAACCATCATGCTATGTTATGTTAATATATAATAAATTACACAAATTATCCTTCTTTTGCATTTATATAGCATCAAAGTTAATCAGAACTGAGATAAAATGCATAGAAAGTCAAACTATTTTTTCATAGAGCATTTAAACTTGTTAGGATAACAAGTGATTGTAAGCTCTTTTGAGCAGGGACTATCCTATCCTTTTTGTTAAACTGTACAGCGCTGCGTAACCCTAGTAGTGCTCTAGAAATGCTAAGTAGTAGTAGTAAGTGTACCATATTATCACAGACTCTTGATCTTTATTGGGATATTCAGGGTTAGCAGAATAGAAAACCACATGTGATGATTCATAATGAAACTATGATATGCTGACTTAGAAAGAAATATGTCTGCTTTACTGTAGTATAATCTTTAATCAATATAGACTAATTTGTTGTTCAAAGGGTTTAAATAAAAATCATTAGAAAATAAGCATGAACAAAAGTGACAAGAAAAGATATACAATGTAATCCAGAAAGATAAACAATATGAGAGGCACTACTTAAGTTCCTTGTACTGGTCAGAGTTTCCCAGATCAAGGGCAGGGGTTCTAAACCCAGTTGCATACACAGATTTTTATTTTTATCTTCTAATTCCTATCCCTAGAGCAAGAGTTCTCAACCCAGTCCTCAGTACATACCCAGCCAGTCTGGTTTTCAAGATACCCACAATCAATATACATGAGATACATTTGCATGCACTACCTTCATCGTATGCAAATCTTTCTTATGCATATTCATAGTGGATATCTTGAAAACCTGATGAGCTAGGTATGTCACAAGGACATGGTTGAGAACCCCTGGTCTAGGGATAAGAATTAGAAGATGAAGATAAAAATCTGTATATGCAACTGATTAGAGCCGACAGAATTTCAGATTTAGTTTCGGATTTGGCACCGAAACTGGCCAGAAATATGGGTCAGGTGCCAGTGCATTTTTGGCTAAAACCGAAACTCTCTGCCCCCATGACCAGTCTGTGCCACTGCCCATCAACACTACCCTCTCCCCACCTCTCATCCATAGGTCCTCTCCGGGCCTACTTACTAAAAGCCCCGGTGGTCTAGTGACCTCTTTGAAGTAGGAACGATTCCAAGTTGCTCCTGTCCCTGTCTGCTGTATAGTGAAAATGGCAGCCAAGACTGCTGCAGGAAGTCTCAACCACCATTTTGAGAATGGAAATGGCATGAGGAGGAGGGGAAGCATTATTGTAGGAAGGAGTGAAGTGGAGCGAATACAAATGTTTCCAATAGATGGTCAACATGTTGTAAGACTTTATTATGCTACTACCAAAGTGAAAATAGTCATGTATTGCTAATTTTGTAACTTAAAATACATGTGAAAAAATGAAGTCAGTTGTGATAAGGCACCATTAGATCACTTAAAATATTAACAATAACAATGGCCCAATTATTCAGCCAGGGCAGTCAGCATTCAAAGTAAAAGAGGCTTTTCCGGTGTTATGCCACATGGATCAGTCTTTAGTCTGTTCTTTTCAATATTTTGTGAGAGATATTGAAAGTTGTACCATTAGGAAAGGTTTGCCTTTTTGCAGATACCAAAATCTGCATCAGGATAGACACCCTGAAAGGTGAAAAACATGAGGCTGATCTAGTGATCCTGAGTAATGGTTTAGAGTTTGGCAGCTAAGATTAAATGTGAAAAAATTCAGAGCCGTCCATTTGGTCTGCAAAAACCCAGGAGTGTATAGAAGGTGAAGTTCTGTTTTAAAGAGCAGGATCTGGGGGGTGATCACATCGCATAAACTTAAAGTAGCCAAATAGGAAGATAACCTGATGACAAAAGACAGAAGGCTGCTTGGGCACATAGGAAGAGGAATGGTCACCAGAAAAAAAAAAAAAGGAGGTGACAGTCTCTCTGTAGAAGGGCTTGGTGAGATCTCATTTGAAGCAATGTGTGCAAGTCTATAGATTGCACCTTCAAAGGATATAAACTAGAAGGTGGCAGCTAACATATAAATGGTGAACTGTAAACTGAAGTGCTGTATCCACAGCTCTAGTTACTAAGCTGTGGTAAAATGTGATATTTTACTTTCGCAAAATTTAATAGGTGAATCACTAAATGAGGGGTAAAGGGTCATTGATTTAATATAACGCCTTTCTGTGGAACAACCAAAGCAGTTAACATATATTATACACAGGCATTTTCTCTGTCCCTAGTGGGCTCACAATCTTAAGTTTTTTTTTGTATCTGGGGCAATGGAGGATTAAGTGACTTACGTAGGGTCACAAGTTGTTATAATGGGAACTGAACTCAGTTCCCCAGGTTTGTAGCCTACTGCAGTAACCATTAGGCTGTGCCTCTACTAACCTGCAGTATGAAAGACTTCTGACTTGCATAGTAAATTTTAATTTTGCACTGCTCCAGCTTCCAAGCCACAGCAACACAAAGATAGGAACCCCAAGTTAGGCCCAATCCATCTCATTTGCTCCTCTTCTTAAAGCCCTCCAACCCCTACACTCTCCCTTTGGCACCTACTGGAAGGTTTTCAGGGGGGGTGGTGAGTAGGGGGCAGTAGTAATACCCACATGCTCCTGCCTTACAGCTCCCAGCATCAAAATGGATGCCTCAGCACTACTACTTATCATTTCTATAGTGCTACTAGACGTACACTACGCTGTACACTGAACATGAACAGACAGTTTCTGTTCTACAGAGCTTACAATCTAATTAGGACAAACAGGACAAATAAGGGATCAGGGAATTACTAAGGTGGGAATGATAATCATGAGTATTGACAGGTGAGTAAGGGTTAGGAGTTAAAAGCAGCATCAAAAGGTGGGCTTTTTGCCTAGATTTGAAGATGGCCACAGATGAGCTTGATGTACCGGCTCAGGAAGTCTATTCTGACCCTCAGGAATGTTTGAGCAGTAGTCTCACAGTACTACCGCTAGGGTGTCAGGCTGCCAAATAAAGGATATTTTGTGCAGAAAAATCCTTTTTCTATTTTTCTCATTTTATGTCAAATTTGGCTGGTGTGTGTGTGTGTGTGTGTGTGGTCAATTAGCAAATGCATTTTCATATCTTATGTTCTGTTATAAAGGGGTCCTTTTACTACAGTGCACTAATAGATTTAGCATGTGCTAATGATTAGCTTGTGTGAAATGAAAAGAAGCCCATGACATTCCTATGGGAGTCATCATTTAGCAAGTGCTAAATCTGTTAGTGCACCTTAGTAAAAGGACCCCATATGCTTTTTATGGCTGGCTAGGGATGAGTACAGCCAAAAATGTTTTGGTTCATTTTTGGAATTTTCAGATATGGTTTCAATTTTTAGCTTTTTTAAAAAATATATTTGGTTTAACAAATTGTTTAATGTACTGTGAAACCTTTTAATATGTGCAAATTGATTATACATGCACTAATTCATAGATGAATGCACATTAACCCCCAAATTATATAAACTACGCCCAAAGTTAGGTACGCAATTGGGTGTGCAATTATAGAATAGGGCCAGTTATGTGCATAACACAACTAATTGGCACTAAACTGGTGAAAAATACTAATAATTGGTGTTAAGAAGTACCAATTAGTGTGAGAGTGTTAGCATGGGTGGCTGAAACATACCGCTGACTTTTGCACTACTCAGACCGCAAGGGCGGGAGCTCAGGCAGTGGACCTCTTTGGCTGGTGGAGCTCAGGCATCCCACCAGCCATTAACCCGGTAAGGGGGCTTGAGCCCAAAGTGGGAGGCGTCAGACCTGCCCCCCCCCCCCCCCCCGTGACTGCCCCTGTGACACACCATAGTTGCAAGTTGATCCAAAAAAGGAGGTTTAAAGTTTTATAGAAGGCCATGAAGTCCAACTCACATTTTAAAGATGCTGAAAGTTTATTCCAAAGCACAGGACAGCTTTCTCAGCCTACACTTCTCTACCTTCATAAGAACATTGAGGGAGAGCTACTGCATCAAGCACTCCATTACATTACAGAACTGTTGATATGATATAATAAAGAACACTGATTGTAAACAATGACCTTTGGTGCACTAAATTGTTCCTGTGATTTCTAATTATAAAGCATATTAAGGAAAGGAAAAATGAATGGGCAGAATGAACATCTATACTATACAAAGTTTTGCTGTATTTAAATCAGTGTTTCCCAAGTCCTGTCCTGGACAACCCCTTGCCGGTCAGGGTTTCAGGATATCCACAATGAATGTGTATGAAAGAGATTGGCATATAATGGAGACAGTGCATGCAAATCAAGTTCATACATATTCATTGTGGATATCCTGAAATCCTGATTGGCAAGGGGTACTCCAGGACTGGCCTTGGGAAACACAGATTTAATTCACTAGGGGCCCCTTTTATAAAGGTGCACTAGCATTTCTAGCATGCAGTAACTGTGTAGATGCCCATAGGAATATTATGGGCATTTACATGGTTAGCGCATGCTAATTTGTAGCATGCGCTTAAAAAGCTAGCACACCTTTGTAAAAGACCCCCCCTAGATTCACATAAGAGATGACTGTCTGCTCTTACTTACAATGAATAAAATTGCAGTCATGGAAATCCAGCTAAAAATGCACTGACCAAATTTATCATCTCTCTCTGAGTAGCCTAGTGGTTAGTGCAGTGGACTTTGATCCTGGGAAACTGAGTTCGGTTCCCACTACAGCTCCTTGTGACTCTGGGCAAGTCACTTAACCCTCCATTGCCCCTGGTACAAAATAAGTACCTGAATATATATAAACTGCTTTGAATGTAGTTGCAAAAAAACCTCAGAAAGCCGGTATATCAAGTCCCATTTCCCTTTCCCTATTTGAGATTCTAGATGGAATGTTGCTACTATGAGATTATGTTGCTACTATTTGAGATTCTACATGGAATGTTGCTATTTCACTAGCAACATTCCATATAGAAGCTTGCCCTTTCAGATCAGCAACACGGCCGCGCAGGCTTCTGTTTCTGTGAGTCTGACGTCCTGCACGTATGTATGTGCAGGATGTCAGACTCACAGAAACAGAAGCCTGCGCGGCCACATTGCTGATCTGCAAGGGCAGGCTTCTACATGGAATGTTGCTAGTGGAGGAGTAGCTTAGTGGTTAGTGCAGTGGACTTTGATCCTGAGGAACTGGGTTTAATTCCCACTGTAACTCCTTGTGACTCTGGGCAAGTCACTTAACCCTCCATTGCCCCTGGTACAAAATAAGTACCTGAATATATGTAAACCGCTTTGAATGTAGTTGTAAAAAAACCTCAGAAAGGTGGTATATAAATCCCATTTCCCTTTCCCCCTTTCCCCTATTGCTACCTGCTTGTCTAGGAAATAGAACTAAATTCAGTAAGTGGCGCTCAAATTTGGGTGCCGAAAATAAACAGTGCTCCTAGTTGTGTGCTATTTATAGAATAGCTCTTAGAGCCAATTTCCATGCCAAACTTTGGGTGTGAGGATTTACACCAACTAAAACCTGGTGCAAATCCTGTTGTGTAAATTAGGTGCAGATCCCGGTATTCAGTAATACTTTGCCCATCTATAGTGAATGGCCCTGACCTGCCCATGCCCCTTCTATGGCCACGCACTCTGGAGTTGCATGCTAAAATATTTGCACATGGGTCTTTATAGAATAGTGCAAATCCAAATTGTGCCAATTAATACCAGTAATTGATTATAGCACCCAATTATTGGTGCTAATTGGATCGTAAGCCAACTTAGTTGCACATGCATCTCAGAATAGTATGCAATTCTGTGCATGTAAATTTGCATGCCATTTTTAGAATGTGGGGGATAGTGTGCACCTTTCGATCCTCTTCCTTATTCTTATTAAATAAACATTTGTTGGCATACATATTTTATTTTACTTGAAAAATGTTATATACAAAATTTGTGAGACATAACTTAAAATTCACATTACAACTAAAATTTTGACTGGATTAAAACCGTGTTTTAATTTAGTCTACTGTAACTCTTTCACCCACATGCTATATTCTAGTTTATCTTTCTACACCTGAAAAATATAGAGCTGTATATTTATTGTTACAAGTAAGCATATTGTTAGCCAACAGATGTCAGTCTTGTAGTGTAATTCATGATCATTTTGCTCTGGGTTGTGCATTAGCTTGTTGCTAGAACATTTGAACAATGAAACGAACAAATGTGAATTCATATGCACTCATATGATAGTAAATTGTTCAAGTGAAACTGTTTTTTGGCATTGTTCAGAAGGATTGGTTTATTTTAAAATTCAAGCTGAAGAAATTTTCTGTTCACTGAGAAAATTAGTGTGACTGCTGCAAGACAAGAGAGAACTGAATATAGGGAAAATTCAAAACATTTAAATGAATATTTGAACTAGAGAAATTTAGTTAAAAAGAAAATAAACCTTTACATGCAGCAAGTAGGCAGGCGAAACATTTTTTTTTGGGATGTTTGATCCCACCCACCCAGGAATGCCAAAAGATCATCCCGCACATTCCTTGATCTGTACTTCCCTAACTGCAAAGGTCTAAAATACAAATTAATGCACGCGTCAAACTTTACCTACTTAAGCACACAGATATGGAACGCACTGCTGCGCAACTTGAAAACGATCAGCGAACTAATGAACTTCCGCAAACTACTGAAGACACATCTCTTCGATAAGGCTTACCACAAAGATCAACCAATGGAATACACATAACTCCCCCACACATAGTCAAAACTGTCTTACAATATATGCTTGTTATACCACTACCATGTTTTATCATTATTATGCTGTCCAAGATTATTCTGTAACACTAAATGTCTATTTTTAATGTACTTCTACCACTTATGATGTATTGTAAGCCACATTGAGCCTGCAAAGAGGTGGGAAAATGTGGGATACAAATGCAATAAATAAATAAATTTGAATTAAACAATGGGCCCAATATTCAGCAGGCAGTGATCAGCTTTTTGCTGAGCATTACTGGCGTTATCCATGGAAATTCAATGCTTGGCCATATCTGAGCTCCGGCATTGAATTTCTGGGTATATGCATCCAGCAGAAACATAGCTAGTTAAGGGCCTAAGTGGAGGAATAGCCTAGTGGTTAGTGGAGCAGCCTGAGAATCTTATTCCATAGGCAAAGTTCAGTCTCCAGAACACAACACAAGTCCCCCCTGACATGTGCTCTCAGGATTCAGAATAGTGCTTCGTTATTTTACAGCCACTTACGTAAGTTTACAGTTACCCATAAAAGTGCTGGTAATCTGTACAATTGCCCTTCCCATATATATTCAGTAATGCTGACTATTCCTCAAATTCTATAAATGGCGCCTTGAGTTTTGCATGACAATTTGGCCGCAAGACCAAATTGTACACACTTGATTAATGGACGCTGATAATTGAAACTAATTAGCCACACTAATTGGCTTTAATTAGAATGCACGTGCACAACATTCTAGGCGTATTCTTTAAGGTGGTGCACATAAATTCTAATGTGTGCAGCTGAAAAGGGGGCGTGGCCATGGGCAGGTTGTGGGCACTTCAAAAATCTAGGCACACTATTATGGAATACACCTGATCTGTGCCTAAGTTAGGCGCAGGTATTTAGGCCTGGTTTTAGGTGGCCTAAACGGGTGCGCCTAAATTGTAGTTGCAAGAACAGCACATGTGCATGTTCTATAAAGTAAGCCTAACTTTAGGCATAGTTTATAGAATCGCACTAGGATCATGGTTTTTCACCGCCGATTTTTCAGGTGCCATTTATAGAATTTAGCACTTTGGGCCAGATTCTACATAAGGCACCTAAAAAATCTACATAGTAAACATTCCCACTTAAGCATATTCAATAAGCGGTGCCTAGATTTAGGTGCGGTATATAGAATACGCTTAGTTGATATTCCAGCACCTGAAACTATGCGCCTCCATTTATACCAAAAATGTTGCGTAAATCCCTGCATATAGATTTAATGCTCACTGGCCATATCCTATAACTATGCATGCAAATTTGGGAATGCCCACAGAACGACCATTTTCCTCTGCATAGCCATAGCTTGTTAAGCCAATTAAGCTTTATACCTGGATTTCAGCGCGGATCTCTAGGTGCACTACATAGAATCTGGCAGTATATGTATAATAGCACTGAATATATTAATTTAAATGTAGGTACAGACATTTAAATTAACATGGTTACCACTGCCACTGAATACCAAGATCTTGATAAACAAGTTTGTCCTTGAGAGGCTTTTTGCTACATGACTATTATTTATGGTGTTAAGGATCCAACCATTCAATTAGCTTTGAGACTCAAGAAGCCCCACTTCTTGCAGCTGGCCTCACTGATTTAACTCAAAGACCAAAATGCAACTAAATGAGCTGTGGACTGTGTAAACTGAATTGGTTATTTTGCATTTTTAAATCTAAGTCCCTCATACCATATGTTTTGTCCGTGTTAGCTGTCTGTCTTTATTAGGCTCTAGGCTCTAAGCTTCAAGTCGGAATTGCCTACCATATGTGTCTGAAGTGGTGAGGACATAATTCCTAAACATTAATTAGAAGGATGCATGAGAGGACTGAACAGTCAGAATTGCTAAGTAAATGTAAAACTCGTGTTAAAAAATGTGAAGTAACCACCTAGTAGTCAGAGCAGCTTCTCTTACTGACATTTTGTGACTTTAGGTGAGTCATTTTCATTTGCCTCAGATACCACTTAGGGCCCCATTTACTATACTGAACTAGAGGTGCACTAGTGTTTTTAGCATGTGCTAAGCATTAGCATGCACTAACCGTGTAGATGACCATAATATTCCTATGGCCATCTACACGGTTAGTGCACGCTAATTTTTAGCACACACTAAAAATGCCCTTAGGGCCCTGTTTACTAAGGTGCGCTAGAATTTTTAGCATGCACTAAAAATTAGCACATGCTAATGTCAGAGACACCCATAGGAATATATGGGTGTCTCTGGTGTTAGCATGTGCTAAAAAACGCTAGTGTGCCTATAGCGCGGCTTAGTAAACAGGGCCCATAGTTTATAAGCAACCTTGGGCAGGAAAATAACTTGTACTCCTGATTGTGACTGACTTTGAGCTGGATTAATATACCTGAAGACTATTAGTTTTGTAAGGTTGACATTGGGACAGCATGAGAATTGACATTGGGACAGCATGAGAATTTTTTAAGTTTTGTGAGCTTAAGAGTAGGTAAATGTGACCCCTTAGGGGTAAGTTAGTATAGTTTGTAATTAGTTTTTTTTCCGGTTCTGTTATTCTTTGTTGGTTCCTTTTTTGTTTGGGGGGGGGGGGGTTGTTTTGGTCATTTTTTGCTTTTTAAAAATGTTATCCTGGGTCCCGATTCCTAGGTGTTTCATTGATACACATTTCCCCCTGAATTCTATATATAGTGCTGAAATTTCTGCACGGAAATTAAAGCATATTCCATAACAATGTGCATAACCTAATTGGTTAACAAGCTAATCAGTGCTGATAATTGGATGTTAACCAATTATCAGCACTAATTAGCATTAATTAGAATTTACATGCACTACTTGCTAAGCGTATTCTATAAAGTTGTATATGTAAATTCTAATGTGCACTGACAAAAAGGGAGTATGGCCATGGGTGTGGAATGGATGGTTCATGGATGTTCCAAAAATTTACATGCAGGTTTATAGAATACATCTGCTCCATGCCTAACTTAGGTGCCGGTATTTACACCAAGTTTTCCTTGGCGTAAATGGATGCACCTAGTTAGGTGCTGACATGGTCGCTAGGCGTATTCTATAAATGCGCTTAGGTGTATTCTATAAACCACGTCAAAATCTAGGCGTAGTTTATAGATTATGCCTAGCTGTTAAGTGGTGGGTAGTCAAGTGTTATTACTGAATAAATAATGTTATTGGATCTTTAGTAGCTCGGGTTCTGTATGTCACCAATGAACAAAGCTGCAGCCTTTTATACCCAAGCAAATTTCTGGTCTTAATTAGTGATGTATTGGTATTACATTTATTTGCATGTTATAATTATATCTAAGGAAAAGATGGGTGATAGGGTAAATGGCCCATCTGGAGCCCGTCCCTTAATGGGGGGATGAGCCAACCCACATTTTCTGGCACTCAGGCTGAGACATCCAGTTGTCAAGATGGAAAGGTGAACCTTCACCTGGACTGTGCAAGAGAACATGGTGAGCCATTATTGGGCTGTCATGTTGCTGGCGGGAATCACCTGTCAATGGGAAGGCGACTCTGGTTGGGGAAGGGTGGGTTTAGCAGTGCTGATATAAGGCCAGCCCCTCCGAGAACCAGGATCCTTCCTGCTCCTCTGAGGAAGTTTGCTCACACGCCCATCCCACCCTTTGCTTTTCTAGGGGCCTTCAAGAATAAAGGATGTGCATCTTTGTCGCAGCTTTGGGCGGGGGGGGGGGGGGGGGTTACCCGAACTAAAGTCTGTGCAGAGGTCCTTCTGGACAGGGCCTCAATGTTCACCCAGCGGTGTACATTGGGCCACAGTACAATACAGATGTGGCGGTCCATGTCTTGGGCCTCAAGGGTTCACCCAGCAGTGGACACTGGGCCAACTCAATATAGACGTGGAGGTCCACATCTTTGAGAGTTAAGCCATGCTGATATGCTGGTTAAGGTAGTGTGGTTTTAATGCTTTGGCTATAACTCCTGTTAAATGAAAGGTAGTCAAGTGCTGCTACTGAATAAATAATGTTATTGGATATTTATTAGCTTGGGTTCTGTATGTCACCAATAAACAAAGCTGCGGCCTTTTATACCCAGGCAAGTTTCTGGTCTTAATTATTGATATATTGGCATTACATTTATTTGCATGCTATAATGGTGGGTGATAGGTCTCATATCCCTCCATTAGTGGTTTACAAAACAAAAGAAAGTGGGAAAGGGGAGCGATATAAAATAATAAAAGCACTAACAAATATTAAGACATTGAATTACAAGAGGGTTCTAGGAAAAGGGAAAGATTACAATATAAAATGAGGGTAGGTATGGAGAGGGAAATATGAACACAGGTTTTTAAAAACAGCTGTCTCCATAGTTTGCAGTCCTCTAAAAAGGAACTACAGTGGGGGGGAAAATTTAGTACAGGAGTAAACAATCTAGGCTCTTGGTGTGTAATTAATGTCACGCAAGCATTTTCTTGTTTCAAGAATTGGAACAAAGATCACTTCCAAAAGAAAACTTTCTACAAGCAACTCACCGACTACTTAAACAAATTCTCAATACTACACGAATCTCAATCAGGATTTCGATCCAACCACAGCACTGAAACAGTACTAATCACTCTCCTAACCAAATTCAAACAAGAAATTGCAATTGGCAATAGTGTACTTCCCCTACAATTCGACATGTCTAGTGCATTCGACATGGAAGACCATAAAATACTACTAAACATCCTAGAATACTTCGGGATCGGGGGAAGTGTACTCCTCCCTCTCCTTCTCTGCGCATATCCAGCAGATAACCAAGTCCTCTCGCTTCTTTCTTTATAACATCAGCAAAATTCGCCCTTTCCTCTCTGAGCACACCACCCGAACACTTGTCCACTCTATCATTACCTCCCGCTTTGACTACTGCAACCTACTCCTCTCTGGCCTCCCACTTAGCCATCTATCCCCCCTACAATTCCGTTCAGAACTCTGCTGCACATCTTATCTTCCGCCAGGACCGATATGCCCATATCACCCCTCTCCTCAAGTCACTTCATTGGCTTCCGATCAGGTACCGCATACAGTTACCTACAAATGCACTCGATCTGCAGCCCCTCACTACCTCTCTACCCTCATCTCCCATTACGTTCCTACCCGTAACCTCCGCTCACAGGACAAATCCCTCTCATTCCCTTCTCCACCACTGCCAACTCCAGGCTCTGCCCTTTCTGCCTAGCCTCACCCTATGCCTGGAATAAACTCCCTGAGCCCATACGCCAAGCCCCCTCTCTGCCCATCTTCAAATCCCTACTCAAAGCCCACCTCTTCAATGTCGCCTTTGGCACTTAACCATTGTACCTCTATTCAGGAAATCTAGACTGCCCCAACTTGACATTTCGTCCATTAGATTGTAAGCTCCTTTGAGCAGGGACTGTCCTTCTTGTTAAATTGTACAGCGCTGCGTAACACTAGTAGCGCTCTAGAAATGTTAAGTAGTAGTAGTAGTAGTAGACTGACCAAAACTGAACTCTTTATACTTGCCTGCTTATTTTACTCTGTCACTTATACCACTCTGTATTTCTCATTCCGGAAATGGCGATCACTATTACGGCATCATGTAAGCCACATTGAGCCTGCAAATAGGTGGGAAAATGTGGGATACAAATGCAATAAATAAATAAATACAGACTATAAGAATACCTTATCCAAAACAATGTGACATGAATATCAAATGCTTAGCACATCATTTAAAACAGCTTAGAGGAAAGACTTCAAAAGTCTGTGGTACTCAATGATGACTCATAGAAACATTTTCAGTATTCAACAGACACTCGCTTTGTCATTGGCCAAAAACCTCCAGCAGTGCTTGAAATTTTTCTTTACTTTTCTTTGCTGTGCTTTAAAATGATATAAAGTACACATCAAAAATATCTTAAATACACTTTTATATATCTCCAGGCTTAAAGAATGTTTTAAGACGAATAGCAAATGATGAGGCAGCATTTGTAATGACACGTTACTGTACAGTTTCCCCTTGAAAAAGCTGGTGGGCGAGGGAGCTAAAAGATAAGTGCCAGTTGGAGATCCTATATAATAATTCTCACCTCCAACAGGATGTGCTTGGGACCGTGCCTGCCGGAAGTGGTCTGCTAGGCAGGCATGCTCTGACCTCAGTGACATCAGTGACAGACAATTTTGCAAAGCAAAACAATCTGAGTGCTGGCCATTAGGACACAGGGTTGATAGGAGAGTTTTAAAAGACTGAAGGAACCGAAAGTGTTAAATGGGGGGGGGGGGGGGGGAGTTCATTTGGGAACAATCTGAATGCTGGCCATTAGCACACAGGGTACATAGGAGAGTTTTAAAAGACTGAAGGAACCAAAAGTGTTCGGGGGCGGGGGGGGGGGGGGGGGGGGAAGTTCTGAATGAATGAAAGAAATGAAAATTTACGAGAGGAACACAATCTGAATGCCGGGCATTTGTACACCGGGTAGATAGGACACTTTTTTAAAAAAATGAAGTACGTGAAAGTATTACATCTTGGGGGAGGGGTGAGGAGGAAAGCGGTGGGGTATCCGGATACTGGGCGTTAGGGCCACGGGGGTACATAGACTTTTGAAAGCCTTAAGGAACCCAAAGTGTGGGAAGGAGGAGGAAAAGGAGGGGAGGGAACGGGGTGAGGGGCATTAGGAACAGGGGAGGGGGCCCTGTCACACACTCTCATTCTCACACACACACACACACTGTCACACAGTCTCACTCTGTCACACACCCGCACATTCGCTCTGGCTCTCTCTCTCAAACATACACACTCCCAGGAAAACCTTGCTAGCGCCCGTTTCATTCGTTCCAGAAATGGGCCTTTTTTACTAGTTATAATATAAAAGTTAAGATATTTTTGATGTGTACTTTACATCATTTTAAAACACAGCAAAGAAAGGTAAAGAAAAATTGTGGGGTCCTTTTACTACGCGGTAGCGTACCCTTGCATGAGTTTTTCCTGCACGCTAAGGCTATTTTTGCAGCAGCCGTGGCCTATTTTTTGTATTAATAGCCATGTGGATGCAGTCATTAATAAAAATTACTGCTTGGTCACTTACTACCACCTATTTTGTAGGTAGTGAGGGCTCACCTGGTAATCTGGCACTAACCAGCTAGCATGCGGTAATGTACCTGCACTAACTGATTAGTGCAGGAATGCCCTGACATGCCCCTTCCCCCCCAAATTTGAAGTTTTTGAGTGAGGCCACCGCATGAAGTCTCAGCAGTCATTTTAAAGAAGCGGCGGCAGCGGGCAGGAAAGAGTGGGGATCTTCCTGCGCTGCAGGAGCCACTAAACCACCAGGGTGCCTTGAGGTATGTGTGTGGAGGCTAGGGGGAGGGAAAACAAAGCTCAGTTCGCCGTACAGTTCAGTGGAAACCCTGCAGGACTTGGGGTCCATCACTGCAGGATTCCCGCTGTCCCTGTTCCTGTGCAGCTCTCTGTGGTCGTTCACCTTGAGCTTTTGACCAGATAGATGGATTTTCAATGTGATAAGTATAAATGCAGGGGTTGGTAGGATGGAGGGGTAATGAATACGTTTTGGTACTATCAGAGTTTGAAAAGAGCGACTTTTGGAAACGACTTGGGAGATGGACAAATGGAGAATGCGACAGGATACATCCTGTATTTAAGGTCTGTAATACCGACTGTACCTGAATATAACTCACCTTGAGCTACAACTGAAAAAGTAATAAATTCATAAATAGGATTAACAAAGTAAATTTTCTTAGCAGCAAAAAAACAGCATTGTACAAGTCTGTTTTAGGGATAAAATGGAGATGCTCATGCATTTTTCAACACTGCTCATATACCATAAATATAAAGATGCAAGAAAGCTAATTATTTTGGCAAATGGTCAAAACGCTTTTGTATATCTGTTCCAAATTTCAAATGGACTTCCTTTCTATTTATCAAGCATGCATTGAACAAATTTCCTTGATTTATTTGCCAATTCCATTATTTGATGCAAATTGGTTCTTTTAATTGGGTATTTTATTCATACAGGCCCCTATTTCTTAATGCTTAGCATGTGATAACAATATTAACGTGCATTATTTGCCAAAAAGACTATTTTATGTTATCACACATTAAGCTTTTGTAAACTGGGGCCAGAATGTTTCATATATCTCTGTTCTTTTCAGATCAAAATAAGGACTTATCATAAATCTTTTATAAGACATTTTAAAAGGAGAAAACTTCAAAATGATTTTACGTATAACTTAATGCATTTCTGAGATCCATCATTTTCTTTAACAGAAATTATTCCACAATAATAAATGCTCTTCCACTGAAATAAATTATCCAGGATAGCATTTAGGCAGTTTCCAGTAACAGTACTCAGCTGATAGCATTCTTTAGCTTAGAGAATATAGCATTAAGTTGTAGGGTCTGGCTTATATTTTTGTGTATATTTGAGAGGACCCTTTCTCTTTCATGCTTAATTTATCTTTATTAATTATTTTACTTCTCTCTCTTCAGCATATGAATGTGCACATAGATGCTAGCCCATTTGGAGATACTGCTCCCTGCTAGATTCAACTACTTAGGTGGTGTGTGAAAAATCATGTACAGGGACATTTGTAATGACTATCAAATAAAAATGCTGAATTCATTTTTGGAAAATGGTGCCAGAAAGAATTTGCAAACCTCAGCTTTCATATTTAATTGGGGTTTGCAGCCTCTAAACCTTGGCTTTGTTCTCAATATTTTCCTCCTGAAAACAGCAGACAAATCTGGAACTGAAGCAGCGAGCATACTCATAACTGGTGATATCATTGCAGAGGAAGGGCGTGCAGCCAAAAATGGCCATTCTTACTTTTTCATTTCTGACAGAAATTCAGGAAAGCAAGTCATAGCAAAGATGTTGAAAACAGATAGGTTAATAGTAAAGGGTAGTTAGTGGTGACTGCATTTTTTGAACACTGGCCAAGACATTTAAAAACATATGTATATAGATAGAGCAGTGCTGACACTGAATTTATGTATAAGGCAGTCACAGCTACTGGCTATATGTATAGTGCTGATATTAAGCTGCTATATGCATAACTATGCAGCTTTTTTCTGGCTTTACAGATAGCAAATGAATATTTCTGCTATTCGTATAGTTGGGCATTTTGCCACACCTCAGTAAAATGGTCTTGGCATTATCCACATAGTTCTAACAAATGGGTACTCTTTAAATTCAGTTTCTTATATATCAATTTGTGCAAAACCAGAAACCATATTAAATCCAATACAATCAAAGTCAAAATCATGTACAAAAATATAAATAAATTATATAATTATTGTGTGCTCAGTTTTTTTTGGTGTATATACAGAGACTCAGGAATTGAGATGTAAAACACCATGTATACATCATTGCACGCCCTGCCTCCTCCTAATAAAAAACTAAGTAGGGTCTTGCTTTTAAGTGCAGCAGTTATATGCACATATTATACTATTACTTAGCTTAAGCAGTAAATTTCAGTCCAATTGTTTGACGTGCATGCAATATCCAATCTTGCTCCCTGGTCAGTGCAATACTTTTCTAGTGTAGCTTGTTTCACATCACAAAATTAAAACAAAAAAATCAAAAAAAGTCTCTCAAGTTCCCTACATGGGCCATGTTCCGCCAGCAAAGCGGCGTCTTTAGGGGATCAAAAGGTGCAGCAGCTTTGGGAGGAACCCTCTCCAAAAAGTCTAAGTCCTGGACTTAGACTGATTTGGAGAGGGTTCCTCCCAAAGCTGCTGTACCTTTTGTTCCCCTAAAAATGCTGCTTTGCTGGCGAAACATGGCCCATGTAGGGAACTTGAGAGACTTTTTTTGATTTTTTTGTTTTAATTTTGTGATGTGAAACAAGCTACACTAGAAAAGTATTGCACTGACCAGGAAGCAAGATTGGATATTGCATGCACGTCAAACAATCGGACTGAAATTTACTGCTTAAGCTAAGTAATAGTATAATATGTGCATATAACTGCTGCACTTAAAAGCAAGACCCTACTTAGTTTTTTATTAGGAGGAGGCAGGGCGTACAATGATGTATACAAGGTGTTTTACATCTCAATTCCCGAGTCTCTGTATATACACCAAAAAAAACCGAGCACACAATAATTATATAATTTATTTATATTTTTGTACATGATTTTGCCTTTGATTGTATTGGATTTAATATGGTTTCTGGTTTTGCACATTATCCACATAGTGGCATTGAAGATTCACAGATAGATGACGTAAATGTTTAGTGGTGTGGGCAGCCACTAAACATTGATATTGACCTGGGAGAATTTTCTCTTTTACATATACAGCAATCCTTTCTACTTGGAAACTGACTATTCCTGCCACATTACACTGCATGGAGTAGCAATTGTAGTTTTATTTAGAAAATAAAAGATGGAGGCTTGTTATCTGCTTTTTGGGCTCTGTTGCAATGCTGATGATTGAGGGGAGCTTGCTTGTCTGCTGTGGAGCGCAGGGACGTTGCCCATCCCAGTCTGACATCATTAGGTTGCTGCTTAAAATCCAGTCTTCCCATGGAGGGGCAGTGCAGAATACTTTGGAAATACTCTAGAATTATTTGGTAATTAGAGCACCTGGTGGTAAGATGGGAATGCAGAAGGAAAGAGTGACGCTTGTACCAGAATCATCTGAAACCCCAGTAGGTCCAATGCATAGATATGTTGTTTCAAAACTTCCAACTAAAATGTTCTCTCCGAATGGAAGCACATCTCCTTCTTCAGGGGTACCTTTAAAGCACTGTTTTGAGAACACCTCCTCCTATTCCTGAGAACAAGCTTATGATTGGTGAGCAGGGAGGGGGAACCCCCCTTTCTCCCTTCTGGGTCCATCAGGGGCATAGCCAGACCACGCGGTGGGAAGGGGCCAGTGCTCAAGGTGGGGGGGGGGGGGCACATTTTAGTCTGCTGCCCCCCCGCCACCTCCCCCAATCCTCCCCGCTGCCCTGCCGCTCCCCACCAACTGCCACAGCGAATACCTTCGCTGGCGGGGGTCCCCAACCCCTGCCAGCTAAAGCGTTGTCCAGCGCCGGTCTCTGGTGCCGCCGGACTGCCTGTCCTGATCTGTCTTCCCCTCATGTCCTGCATGCTCCTTTTAGTGAGACTGAGCATGGTCAGTTTCACTAAAAGGAGCGTGCTGGATGTGAGGGGAAGACAGAGCAGGGCAGGCAACACGGCAGCATCGGAGACCGGCGCTGGACAAGGCTTCAGCTGGTGGGGGTTGGGGACCCCCGCCAGCAAAACCAAGGGCCCTGCTCCCACATAGCTACACCACTGGTCCATATTATCCTTTGGTCCCTCTAGTTTGATTCTTTTATCGCACACGATTGTATTGTCAACGGAAGCAGCCTTGGAGCCACATCTTGAGGATATATAGCCTCAGGAGATTACCTTAAAAGATGTTTGGATTTTGCTTCAGAAGACCAATTTGTTTTTGGCTGGTAACATGAAACAGATAGTGACATTTTCATAAGTAGTATGTGTTAACTGCAGGATTAGGACTCTAGGTTACAACAAACTGAGAAGGTAATTCAGAAATTAGATGCCTAAGGGCCCTGTTTACTAAGCAGCGCTAAAGGCACATTAGCGTTTTTAGCGCATGCTAAACGCTAAAGACACTCATAGGAATATATGGGTGTCTCTAGCGTTTAGTGCACGCTAATTTTAGGCGTGTGCTAAAAATGCTAGTGCATCTTAGCAAACAGGGCCCTAAGTGCAAGCAGTAAAGTCTGTGGGAGTGGCCCATACAAAAGATACTTTACACATATTGGATAGAGTCCATAAATGGCGCCAAAAATCGACTAAGTGCATAAACAATGCTTAACTTTAGCCACTGGCAATTATGATCAAGTCTATTCTGCTAATCTAGGCAATTCTGTAAGAATGCGTGTAAATTCTGGGAATGCCCCTGTCTATGCCCCCACACAAAGTGTTATAAAATATGCAAATTGGCTAGACATGCTGATTTGCACGTACAACTTTAATTGCCATATATATATATAGAATCTGAGATTAGGTAGAAAACTTGGAAAATCTATATAGAGAATGAAATTTGAAGTTTTTGAATTTTCCAAAGACTTATCACCTATCACCTATGATTTTGTTGAGGTCTTATTTGATGGATGTATTATAACCATAGTATCAGAATTAACTAGGTTCATCTGTAGAGAAGATGACCTAGGACCATATCCCACTGTAACTGGTACACTTGTGGTGGAAAATGCGAGTGCCCCAAAATCCTTAAAATTCCTACTGAAACCACAAATAGGTGACACCTACAGGCATAAGGTCTATTGTACTGTATCCAGCTGTACACCACTACATTTTTTTGCTACTCCTGGAGGGATCACCATACAATATAAAGGGGTTATGATGCGATATATACCTAGGACTTTGTTACACTCCTACCTTGCTGCTCCTGGCGGTGGCCATCTTGAGAGCTTCATCAGTATCAGTTCCTGAAGATCAGCCATCTTGAGAAGAGCATCTGCATCGGTTCCTGAGGGGAAGCCATCTTGAGAGGCTTATTCCTATGGGTGTGCCCAATGAGGTTCCTCGCCTGTCAGCTGTGGCAGGGATCTCCTGATGAGAGGCCTATTTAAGAACAGAACTCTATCATCAGTTTGTTTTGGCTTCTACTTTGGTGGAGTTTGTGGTGTTTCCTGTTGGTTTGTGGATTTGATCACTGCCTGTATCCTACTTTTTTGTTTGCTGCGTGCCTTGACCATTGCCTGAATCCTACTTCTTTGTTTGCTGCGTGCCTTGACCATTGCCTGAATCCTACTTCTTTGTTTGCTGCCTGCCTTGACCATTGCCTGAATCCTGACTTCGTTTGCTGCCTGTCTTGACCATTGCCTGAATCCTGACTACTTCTGTTTGCTGCCTGCCTTGACCATTGCCTGAATCCTGATTACTTCTTTGTTTGCTGCCTGTCTTGACCATTGCCTGAATCCTGACTACTTGTTTGCTGCCTGCCTTGACCATTGCCTGAATCCTGACTACTTCTGTTTGTGCCTGCCTTGACCATTGCCTGAATCCTGACCACCTGTTTGCTGCCTGCCTTGACCATTGCCTGAATCCTGACCACCTCTTTGTTCGCTGCCTGACCTGATCACTGCCCGTATCCTGACTACCCCTTTGTTTGCCGCCAGCCTCGACTCTTGCCTGTCGTCTGACCACTCCCGGTTGGAGTTCGGAAGTCCTGTTGGCCCCCGGTCCTGGGGGCTCAACCCCCCGGGGGAAGGGGTCGCTCCAGGTGAAGTCTCGGGATTGTTCAGCCGCTCTGCGGAGCTCAGGTCTGAGCTTGTCTCATCTGTGCTTCATTGGGCACAGGGACTCACAGCCATAACAGACTTTTTATGTAAGGTTCACTGCAGTGCCACCTACGCTGCCCCACTGCTGTAATGGGAGGTCGGTGTGGCCAGTCAAGTAAGACTGCTGGCCTCCAGACATCCCAATGGCTTGCTTTTGTGCATTTTTCCCTTGAGAGTTCTTGGTTTGAAAATGGCCCTTAAAATGAATGATGCACCAAGCACAAAAATGTCTAAAATAGGGTGATTTTCAAACCAAAAAGATAGACCTCTTTCTGGTTCAAAGATGACCTGGGGCCCTTTTATCAAGCAGTGGTAGAGATACCATGTGGTTAGTGTTTGGCAAAATAGCAGTACTACCAGGCGTGCCCAACAGCAGTTCCGAGTTTGTTGCATGCCGTTTCTAGCTTGGTGAGTATGTGTTCCCGATGGTAATCAGCGTAGGCTCATTGTTGCACACTACCTGATTACCGCCAGGTTCGTGCGTGACCACCTACTGAATAGGTGGCAGTAAGGGCTCAGGCAGAATATGGACATGCACTAATTTTGATATTAGCATACAGCCATTAACAACTTTTAAAAAATGCTTTTTTCCTGAAATGGTAAAAAAATATGGCCTGGCACATAGTAATCCCACAAGCCACTTTTTACTGTGAACAGGTAAAAGGGATCCCTTGATTGCCCCTCATTTTTGGACTTTTTTTGTAAAACATCCAAAATTACATTTGGATGTCAAATCGAAAATGCCCCTCTGTATCTATTTGATACAATTTTTTTTTTAGAAATTTACCTCCGAGAAGAAAAACAAAATTCTCTGAAGAAAAATAAATTCCTAAGAACAGCAATGTGATTCTGTAGTTGAAACACAAGAGGAGCTCAGTTTCATGCTGAACTAGAGTATTACTGGAAAACTTTAGTAAAAACAACTTGTGGTGTTCTACTCTTAGAGGATTTGAGTGAAAAAAACTTTTTTTTAGAAGACAAAATTTTGCTACTGAAAGAGAGCTGGTACTTGGTTATAACAGCTGAAGTTTTTGCCAGAACATCCCATTAGTTAGACTGGGAGAAAAGTTAAACAGATAGTAAGGTTTTAATAGTGAGGAATATCAAATCATTACTTGATTTTTAAAATATACATTTCAGTAGGAAATAAGGCAGGACCACCAGTAAACACACACACTGAGGGAGAATAGTTTCTTTTATTTATTTACAAGTAAAGCTAGAAAACAGGTACAAGAAGAAGAAAAAACCTGAAGAAAGAAGACCTAGACAGATCAAGAAAAATTAAAACAAGAAAGCAGGAGTAAGATAAATTGGAGAAAAAATACACATGGCCATTTATTCTTTAAAGAAACAGAAAATAAAACTGAGCTCAGAATATACACATAAACCTGAAAAATAACTACTACTACTTACCTGGTAGGCTCCTATAAGGACCCGTAAAAGAAAGAAAACACATGTTAAACAAAGAATTATATTTATCAAGAAAAAATAAATTTAGAGTATTATCACCCAGATAAGTGGCCTGATTTGCAATTTGCACAAACCCTAGGCATCCATTGTTAATAAGAAATCAGTGATAAAATGGGCTCAAATCATCTAAAATTCTAGAATTCTCAAGACCATCATCATCATCTGTGGAAAGTGAGACTTCTACTACTAAAGAATAATTATCACATGATCTAGAAGGCCAATACATCAAACAAAAAGCTACTCACATGAAAGACATAAGAACTTCCAATGAAACTTCAGACACTTATCTGATGAAAAGTTAGAAACATGACCCCTCCCCCTCTTTTACCTTCCTTTGTCTGAACCTTCCAAGTATATCCTGACAGGCAACATTGTTTAAACAAATTAATATCTCATTCCATTCCCCACAGTTATATAAAGAGAATCTAAACAGGGATCCAAAATAAAATGATACAAATGTCCTGGGAGATGCACTGACTGACTGCCTGGTGTCAATATTTGAGATGGTAGAGAAAGTATACTGAGACTCATCAATCCTACTGACCATTATCCCATGCTGCTCACCCATGTTGTCACTTTTGATAAGTTGGCAGCTATCTAGCAGAATCATTTGTGTCTTCATGGCTCTGGGAGAGAGGGTAAAGCAAATAGGTGTACCGGCAGTACACTCATCGATCCTCTCTGTCAAGGGAGATGGCCAAAACAGAGAAGCTTGTGTCCTGGAAATGAATGAGTGGCTGCGGGGCATGATAAAGGCTCAGGCTGTAAATAGGCGCGCTCATTTCCCAGCCCACTGAAGAAAAGCCCTTCTTCCCAGATGCGGTAAAAACTGGCCCAGCATGCGCCCAAAAGAAGCACCTGCACTACTGCAGGCCACATTTTACTGTGGTTTAGTAAAAGGACCTTTGACTTACAAAGTTACATAGAGGGGCATAATTGAACGGGGCGCCCAAGTTTTCCTGAGGGCGTCCTCGCAGGACGTCCCCGCAAAGCGGCGGGGAAACCCGTATTATCGAAACAAGATAGGCATCCATCTTTCATTTGATAACATGGTCGGGGACGCCCAAATCTCAACATTTAGGTCGACCTTAGAGATGGCTGACCTAAATGTTGAGATGGTCGTCCCCGGTTTTCGGCGATAATGGAAACCGAGGACGCCCATCTCAAAAACGACGAAATCCAACTCATTTGGTCTTGGGAGGAGCCAGCATTCGTAGTGCACTGGTCCCCCTGACATGCCAGGACACCAACCGGGCACCCTAGGGGGCACTGCTGTGGACTAACTGATGCACTAACTGAATGGAAAAAGCCCTTCCCTTACTGATCCCTTAGCGATTCGGAAAGGAACAGGCATGCATGAAGGAAATCACAAGCAAATGAGCTGCTCACTGTTAGCTCATTTGCAAACAATTTCCTTCCTAAGGAGGGGAAGCCAGTGCAAAGCAGCCAAGCATTATGCCTGGCTGCTCTGTGCATGCCAAAGACAGCTTCATACGCGAAGAGAAGCTGCATGTATAATAGCCGTCTACAACCTTAAATAAATTGCCATCTACAACCTTAGAAAAATACAAGTCCTGGTGAAAATGTCCAAGTGCTCATCAGGGACATCTTTTTTTTTTTTTTTTTTAAGAGTATGGGTGAAGGACGTCCTTCGCTATCCCTCCATCCCTGCGATGGCAGTTGAGGACGTCCAAAATGTGGATGTTTCTGTGAGAAGGATGTCCATGCCTGGATGTTTCTGTGAGAAGGACATCCATGCCATTGCTATGCCTCCGACACCCTTTATTTATTTGTATTTTGGATCACAAGTAGTAGCAGCAGTGGGATTAGAACTGGCCACCTGTGGATTGCAAGACAAGTGCTCTAAACACTAGGCCACTCCTCCACTCCACTCCCTTGAAATTTGGCCGTCCCTGTGGGGGAGAGGCAGTTCAGGACGTCCAACATGTTTGAAAGAAGGACGTCCATGCCTTCGCTATGCCTCTGCTGACACACACATACCTCTCCCCCCAGGGACCTGCATACTGCTGCGATGGACCAGAGTATGACATTTCAGGCTGGCAAAAAAAGTTTTTAAAGTTGTTTATCTCGGGGTGGGATGTGGTTAGTGACCACTGGGGGAGTCAGGGGAGGTCATCCCTGATTCCCTCCGTGGTCATCTGGTCAGTTTGGGCACCTTTTTGAGGCTTGGTTGTAAGAAAAAATGGACCAAGTAAAGTCGCCCAAGTGCTTGTCAGGGACGCCCTTTTTTTCCATTGTCGCTCGAGGACGCCCATCTGTTAGGTACGCCCCAGTCCCGCCTTTGCTACGCCTCCGACACGCCCCCGGGAACTTTGGTCATCTCAGTGACGGAAAGCAGTTGGGGACGCCCATCTCCCGATTTGCGTCAAAAGATGGGCGCCCTTCTCTTTCGAAAATAAGCCTGATAGTAACTTATGGAATTTTGTAAGTGCTCTGAAAATGAGTACCACAGTAACCTATGGAACTTTGTAAGTCTAAGTGCTTTGAAAATATGCCTCAGAGACAGAAGCATTACAGTAAGACAACAGGGAGAGATGTTTTCCTTTTTTTAGTGATTTTTTTTAAAGTTAGTGTAGTAGGTAAAAAGATGAAGTCCAGAAGAAGGACATTTCTATAAAGGGACCCACCTTACATGAAAGGAGAAATAAGTGACATTTAAACAAACAACTCAGTAGTAAAGAAAGAAAAGAAAAGTAAAGAAATATACATACCCAATAATATCTTGAATCTGGGGAGCAGTTCATATCCTGAAAGAAATTATACAATGAATTAATCTTTCTGGAAATTTTTAAAAAATTCAGTGTTAAGTTGAATTAAGAAAGAAATAATATTAAACATACTTATCTGAGGTGGTTGCATTGTGAAAGAGTTGACTGCAGAATACTTTAGTCTATATAAACTGGATCCAGTTAGGCTCAACTGAAGGAAAATAATATATTAAACTAGTAAAAAAGGCCCGTTTCTGACACAAATGAAACGGGCGCTAGCAAGGTTTTCCTCGGCTCCCCTTCAGCCACCCATGTGCAGCGACCCTCCTCTCCCCCTGCAGCCACCCATGTGCAGCGACCCTCCTCTCCCCCTGCGCCCACTGTAGCCACCCATGTCCAGCGAACCTCCTCTCTCCCCTGCCCCCCCTCCTGCCACCCATGTCCAGCGACCCTCCTCTCTCCCCTGCCCCCCCTGCAGCCACCCATGTCCAGCGACCCTCCTCTCTCCCCTACTCCCCCCCCAGCCAGAGTTGTGAGAGTGCCAATGTACGGGTGCTCTGCATCACTCCTTTCTTCTAGTAACATCCACAGTCCTTTCCCTTGCAGGACCACAGGGGCGGGCAGTGAGACAGTGTATGTGTATGTGTGACATAGAAAGAGTGTGTGTGTGACAGAGAGACAGAGTGTGTGTGTCTGTGTGTTTTTGATAGAGTGTGTGTGACAGTGAGACACAGAGTGAAAGACTGTGTGTGTGTGTGACATTGAGCTACACTGTGCCAGAGTATGTGTGTGTGTGCATGACCCCCTCCTTCCGTCCTAGGTGCAGGTCCCCCCCCTTTCCGTTCGAAGTTCCTGCCCCCATCCCATCCTGTGTGAGTGGCAATGTAAGGTTGCTCTGCATGACGTTCCCTCCCCCCCTTTCCATTTTTCGCAGGAGATAATACCCAGTAGGACACTTACACATAACAGTTTCAGGCTTCTCAGTAGTATTGAAATCATCTTCGTTTTGATTTTGGAGCTGCAGAACAGTTACAGGTTTCTCAGTACGTTTGACATCATCTTCATTTTGATTTTGGAGCTGCCTGTCAGGCGCCTGTGTCATGGCAGCAGGAGTTGTCTGTTCTGTCAGTGGTGGTTCGGGAGGGCGTTCGTTGAGCGCGGTAGGTTCGGGAGGGCGGCTCTCATCAGCTGTTTTTTTTTTAGAGTGGCAGGTTCGTGTTGGCGGTTCGTGGGGGGCAGTCTCGTCAGCTGTTTGGTTTTTTTTTGAGGACGGGAGGTTCGGGAGGGCGTTTTGGGAGTGCGGCAGTCTCATTAGCTGCTATGTTGTTTTTTTTTTGAGGGCTGCAGGTTCGGGAGGGCGGCAGTGTTGTCAGCTGCTAGGTTTTGTGAGGGCAGTTGGTGAGCGGGGCAGTTTGGGGAGGGCGGCAGCCAGTCTCGAGCCTTTTTGTTTTTTTTTTAATTTTGCGCGCGTCAGTTCGTGGGTGTCGATCAGCTGACATCATAATGCGGCCAGTGACGTCTCTGTCTGATCTACGGAGCCTACCAGACCACCTCCGAGGGAGGCACAGTCCCAGGCAAGACAGAACGTTGGAGGTGAGAATTATTATGTAGGATTAGGGGGTCTTTTGCTAAATTCCTAAAATAACTTGCATTAAGCTTCAGTAAGAGACCTCCCCTAGTTACTTATTTAACAATTTGGGGAACATAACGAACCTTAAAAGTTGAATAAAACATCTACTTCTTCAGATCTATTTTGGCGAGTCAGAATATCAAATTCTCTATGCATTTAATTAAACTATCGATTCTCTTTCCAACATGAACTAAATAAATAAAATAAATTATTTTCCCCAAGCAGTTCTACACTTATTTGAATATGGTTAGTGTTTTGCCAACTTCTGCCTTTGGAGAATAACTTCACTTGAGGTAATCTCCACCTACATGACCAACAATACTAAGATTAATAGTAAAGTTGAATGCCTTCTCCAAGCTGCAGCTAGGTTACACTAGATAAGAAAGGAAAATGAATATTAAAGTTCAGACAGCAATAATATAATAGACATATATCCTAATAAAAACATTGATGGATTTCTGGCTAACTTCATAAATGACAATGAAATGCCAAAAATTAAGTTTGGCTTATGAATTTAAGATGGTCACTGCAGCTTACAATTACTTCTGCTACATTTGGTAAAATGTTGAAGACAACATGTTGCATGAAAATGGCTCCTTATCTAAGTGAAGTGCCTCCATGACCCCTTTCCAATTTCTACTAGTTTACATTCTTTTTTGGGTTTAAATCGTGAGCATGTTTGCAGATGAAATGTTGTAATGGGTCCCACAACCCATGTGCAAAGATGGGAACTAACACTCTATTTGCTTTCTTAGCTGCCGCCGCTGCACACTGAGCAAAGGGTATCAACAATGACACTTAGACCCCTTTCCTGATACCTTGATATCTCCCATAGCCTTTCAAGTTCATCAAGAGAGTAAAAAGTCCAAAAATGTCATAAGGTGGCAAAAGAAGGTTTAAAAAAAAAAATCTCAAAAACATTCAAGTTGCAATTTTAACACCCTGATTTTAGAAGTTTTGCTCCACAGTTTGTCCAAATTTCAAGGGGGTGTGTTGGGGGTAGAACATGGGTGACACCTAACATCTAGGGCCAAAATTAAGACATTTTTGGCTAGACCTGTTTCAATCACAACTAAGGCACAAAAAGGTGCTGAAATAACCAGATGACCACCAGAGAGAATTGGGGATGACCTATTACTCCACCAGTGGTCACTAACCCCCTCCTACCTTCAAAAAACATCCTTAAAAATACGCCGTGCCAGCCTCAGATGTCATACTCAGGTCCATGACAGTGCATGCAGGTCCCTGGAGCAGTTTTAGTGGGTACTGCAGTGCACTTCAGACAGACGGACCCAGGCCCATACCCCCCCTACCTGATACATTTGTGGAGGAAACAGCAAGCTCTCCAAAACCCACCACAAACCCACTGTACCCACATCTAGGTGCCCCCCTTCACCCGTAAGGGCTATGGTAGTGGTGTACAGTTGTGGGTAGTGGGTTTTGGGGGGCTCAGCACACAAGGTAAGGGAGCTGTGCACCTGGAAACAATTTGTGAAGTCCACTGCAGTGCCCCCTAGGGTTGCCGGTTGGTGTCCTGGCATGTGAGGGGGACCAGTGCACTATGAATGCTGGCTCCTCCCACGACCAAATGGCTTGGATTTGGTCGTTTCTGAGATAGGCGTCCTTGGTTTCCATTATCGCCGAAAAACAGAAACGACCAAGTCTACGGACGACCATCTCTAGGGATGACCTACGTGTCAAGATTTGGGCGTCCCTGACCGTATTATGGAAACAAAAGATGGTCGCCCATCTTGTTTCGATAATACGGGTTTCCCCGCCCCTTCGCCAGGACGTCCTCAGGAAAACTTGAGCACCCCTTTCAATTATGCCCCTCTATGGCACATCACCTACTAAACAGGGGTAGCCAAAAATAGGTTCATTGCGCTCCTCTCTCATCAAAAAAGGAGGCACATTTTTCATGGATTCAGATAACATTATGGGTCTAGCATGTGCTACCAAGTAATATAGGTAGAAAATAATTTGAGAATACCGTGAAAAAAATATTTGAATCTACACTTCTATTTTATGAAGTCAAGTTGTTTAACTGTCTTTATGCAACAGGCTCCTACAATAATCTCTAGCAGTACTTCCACACAAAATTATCAAGGAAGGTGCAACTATGTGCATGTACTCTAATGTGGGTATATAAAATAAAATAAACAGATATACAACAGGTCCACCCCAATGCGGACTCTGGGAACACCTACAAGTAGACCTGTAAACCACTTAGGTCTTATACAATTTTTACTAAACATAAACATCTTTAAAAATGTGTGGATGTATATGCATGTTTAAGAACACACGCACAACGTTGTAAAGCCATTTCTACGTGTAAAATGAACTCACATACAGAGAATACTTTATTAAATTATCTTCAAAGTGGTTAAAAGGAAAAAATAAACGTTTTTCAAAATTACAAGAAGCGCAATCAGGGTTTGCATTTACAGGTCCCCAAAACAGTACATTTGGGAACGTAACAGTGCACGTGCAAGTTTATGAATGAATCCCTGCGTAAATCTGAGCGTAATTGCGCAGGAGCAAAAGGCTGACAGACTCTACTGGATACACTCAAAACCTATCGCAAACCAACAGAGGCAGGACTGGAGTTCTCTCGTTAGGGATTTTCAAGGACGGGTCCTGCACCCTTCCTTCAGGCTACTCCCAAAGAAACCCCAATACGAGGACGTTAAAGAGGTCGAAGCCAGCCCAATGCATCAACATCTTCAAACGCAGTGAGACTGAGGCAACCGGAGGTGCAGAAACTCTACAATAAGTTAACCCCTCCTTACGTCCGGCATCTCTCTCTCACCCCGCTCCGAGCGTTCACTTTCATTCTTAAACCTTGCTTCATCCTCGCTCCCCACATCCTATCTTCGAACCTATAACGAAGCCACCCAAAGTACACTGCCTACAACTAAACCCTGGAGCTTTCCCTTTTTCGTCCCCCCCCTTCACTTCTGACGCAACTTTCTTCTTTCTCCCGTGCCACATCCCGTCCTCCTTGACGTAACTTCCTGTTTCCGGCGGGGCGGGGACGCGGCAGAGGGAAAGCTCCGGGGCCGCAGCAGGTAACCTGTGTAAATTACCGCTGGTGCCGGCGACCTCAAAAAACAAGTTTGAAGGTAGAACCAGTGGCGTTTGAGAACGAGGGAGAGACATGGTGGACCGCGGTCGTGGTAGGGGAGTGGAGGGTGAGATACCGGACCGTGGACGGGGAGGAGAGGGGGGAGAGATATGCTGACCAGAGTGAAAGAAACGCCAGGCTGTGGGAAATGGGGGTCCCGGTTACCTGCGTGTGTGTGTGAGCGCAGGCAAATGCGCGTGACTTGGTAGTTCTTTAAAGGTTCTTAAAAAGAGGCGGGATCCATCAGTCGTGATGAAAGCGTTGATGGTTAATGTCTTTTACGAGCAGGTCTAAAAAGTAAAAACATATTTTTAAGAAGTTAAGTTTCCAGGGTTTAAATTGGTCCTTCAGTGAAGTTGACAGAACGCAAAAGGACAAATACAGCATGTATCCAAGGCTATGTGTACTTTTGTGCCTGTCCTGTCACTAAAGTTTAAAGCATTATTTTATATTACCAAATTCTTTAAGTCGAGTTTTTATGTGTCTGTAACGCTATCTTAAACGTCTTTTACGGTATGGTAGAACGGACTTTAGTTTTGCTATTTGGCGCAGATAGGGAAGAATACAGTCGTATGTGGATTCAGCTGATATACAACCAACAGAAAGCTGTTCGTTATATTCAAATTCTCAAGCTGTGTATGATCTCTCGTTTTGTAAGTTTCTATTTTTGAAGAAGCTTTCACATTCAACTGAGATTTGTAGAAAATAAAATCTCATCGGAGACTCGTCAACTAGAATATAAGCCTGAAGTATCAGTGTTATAGTTCAGTGATGGTATAAAATGAATATGATTGTACAAGGCTTTGTGGTTTATCTGTATAATTCAAATGTAAATTGTTTATTATCTATACAGTTGCCCCATATGTAGGATAGTTAGAAGCCCATGTACCAACTTGAGGGATTTCCCTCAGGTTACCAACTTCATTCACTTGCAACTTTGTTATCCATGTAAATAGTACTGGATAGCATACTTGAAATGTATAACCTCATTGGGTTAGTTCATTAACTCACCAGAAGCTACACGACATAGCAGCTTGTTCATTTTGATTTTAAATACACTCGTGTAGCAGGGTCCTTGTGAAAGTTTACTATTTGCAAAGTGTTGAACTTGCAAATCCTTTTTGCAGAGGGAGCTTGAAAGTTACACAGATACAATTCTTATGTGTCCTTTTGCACAAGCTCCGCTTGTGAAAATATTTTGCAAGTTACTACTTCAGCATCCCATGGTGCTTTTTCATTTCAGTAAATGAATGAGATTTTTACATGAGTATACATATCAGGAGTAACATCTAGATGTCTTCTGATATGTTTATGGGGCCCTTTTACAAAGTCGCGGAAGGCTTTACATGCGTGCAGCGTGCTCCAAAACGAGACTACTGCCAGGCTACTGCGCCCCCACTTGGCGTTAATTTCAGATTTGGTGTGTAACCATACCGTTGGGACTAATTATTTTTTAATTTCCTATCACACGTGGCATTTCCATCGTTAATTGTCAGTTGCTGAGTGCCAGCTGGTCACCGTGTGTGTGGTGTGTGTCATGCGTGTAGTGCTTGAGCCCTTACTGCTAGATGAATGGGTGGTGTTAGGGCTCAGATCGTAAATAGGTGCATGCTGGTTTCAGTTTTACCGCAGGCCCTTTTCCCGGCCCATTGAAAAAAAAAAAAAGCTCTTTTCCCAGATGCGGTGAAAACTGGCCTAGCACGTGACAAAAACATGTGCCCACACTACCACAGGCCACTTTTTGTCCCGGCTTAGAAAAAGACCCCTGTATTTGTTAAATTCTTGATATACTTCCTTTCTGTGGTAACAACCAAAGCAGTTTCCATTTTTGCTATATGTAGGCGTTTTCTCTATTCCTAGTGAGTTCACAATCTATTTATATCTTAATAAATTATGGTGCAAGATATATTTTTTTAATGTGGCATTTTATGTTTAAAGAAAAAGCAGTCGTAGAAAAAGATTTTTTAAAAAAAGCATTGTGCCAATATTTGTCTTCAAAAGATTAAGGGTCTCTTTTACTGAAGCTTAGCGCATGCTAATGGAAATTAGCATGTGTTAAGGCACATAAGTTTGAAATAACATATACTAAATGCTGAGCATCCTAAGTTTTAGTAAAAGAGCCACTAATTTTCCTTCCATGCTCTTTACAATATACTGGGACTCCACAATAGTAGTATTTTGCATCAGGGTAGAATATTATTTTAAGCCGTTATTGGTGAATAAGTTAAATATCTTTTCTTCACTGATTTTTTTTTTCAAAGTTTTGAGTAGTTACAAAAGTTAAAGGTGAGCTCAAATTTGCAGTGTTATTGCTTGGATATGAACTATGGTATCGTGTAATACCACAAATTACATGAATGAGATTCTTTTCCATGAAACCTGTGTTGATCATTTTTACCATAGTTAAAATGAGAAAAATGCTTTACTACATTAGTCTGAAACTGGGGAACACCTTTTTGTACATCTGACCCCATGTCAATTGATTTTTGTTTTTTCAAAAATCCCTTATGATCTGGAAGGAAGCAATGAGGCATATTTTCAAAGCACTTAGCCTTCCAAAGTTCCATAGAAACCTATGGAACTTTGGAAGGCTAAGTGCTTTGAAAATATGCCTCAATGTCAATTATTTTAAAAATGACTGAGTTTTTGAGATGGCATTAAATCTTGCAGTATGTATAGTTTTTCATGGTTCAAAAAGAACTTTTTTTTTTCTAATGCTTGAGCATATGTTGTAATCATATATTGCCAGTGAGTTCCTAAACCTGAAACTTTTATTTTATTTGAGCTTTTGTTATGTAAAAATTCCTTCTAATTTTTTTTTGTCTTTTAGCTTTTGGATCATCCATTTTAAAAGTGCTTGTCTTTAACTCCAGTCATGGAAAAAACATACAGCACTCTTCGAAAGACCTCCCACTTTTTGCGCAACCAGGTATTTAAAAATGATCCTTTTTTAAAAATGTAAGACATACTTAATATTGTCCAATAAATATACATAGGTTTTTACTGGAAATGGTAAATTGTACTCTGCTAACATAGGTTTAGAAAGGAGATTGGTATACTAAAGATTCTTTCTTAAAAAGCTGATCTAATTCTGATCTAGCATATCTTTGGTAATATTTTGTAGTTGAATATTTGTAACTTTAAGTACAAGTTCTTTTTTTTCTACAGTCTAGCTATGTGGCGATTCATAACATTGATATTGTATGATGAATTTTGTCTTAGGGAAGTGACCAAATTATTTGGTTATTTTTAGCATAACAACAGAAATGAACTGGATACAGAAGAAAGTAGGTCACGCTCACAGAAAATGCCTCTAAGAGACAAGTGTTGTCAGACTGACCACCATCACCATGGCTGCTGTGAACCAGGTAGAGCTGATCTATTTTTTCACTTAAAAGAAAAATTGGCTTTATTTTCAATAGAACAGGTAAAATAAGATATTTTTATTGCATTCAAATTATTTTTAATTTCATCTTTTAATAAGG
This sequence comes from Microcaecilia unicolor, assembly GCF_901765095.1. Classification (NCBI taxonomy): domain Eukaryota; kingdom Metazoa; phylum Chordata; class Amphibia; order Gymnophiona; family Siphonopidae; genus Microcaecilia; species Microcaecilia unicolor. Next base: position 50,382,459 of record NC_044040.1, read on the forward strand.
TTTTTTTTTAATCTTACAAATGTTAGTTTTCATTAGTTCTAGAAGATTTTATTACATCTGTTCATTCATAACCCCCCCACTCCCCCGCTTCACAAACTGTTCAAAGTGGTGTACAAAGGAAATAATAAAATACAAACATCATAAAAGGAGAAAGTAGGTCTGCCGTTTTTTTTTTCTTTCCCAAAATGCTGGCTGCTGTGTTTTTTTGATACCCAGATATACAGTACTTGGCTGTACTCGGATACCAGTGCTGAATGTCTGGGCATTTGATGGCCACTGGAAGCTATCCAGGTACTGCTGATATTCAGTGCTGGAACCCAGATAGCTATCTGGGCAGGTTAGGACAGCTGTTTCTCTGACCTCATTTGCCTGGATAGTTATCTGGGTACCAGTGCTAAGTATTGGCAGTGCTCGGGTAACTTCTGGCTCCTGGTGCAGACCTGACACTACCCTGTATTTTGAGCAGCACTATCCCCCAAATTCTGTATTTGGTGTGCCGAGTAGTGTGCGTAAATTTATGCGTTTGGCTAATGTATATGCACTACTAAATTAAGTAGTGAACCAATTGGTCTTGACAATTGGCCGATTAAGCATAATTGGAATTTATGCTCACTTCTTTTTAGGCATATTCTAAAAAGAGGTGTGTTAAATCCCACGTGCATAGCCAAAAAGGGAGTGTGGGCGGGGCCATCAATCACATCTATGCATGTGGTTATAGAATGTGGGGGAAGTACAACTAGATTTAGGCATAGACATTTACACCAGCTTTTCACTGACGTAAATGGCTGCTCCTAAATCTATTCTATAAATTGTATCTATTATAGAATACTGCTAGGCACGTGAATTTTACTCGCCATATATAGAATCTGGCCCTCTCTGGGTAAGTGGTGTTGAATATCCAGTGATGACCCAGTAAACTGGACTTATCCACGTAGGAAGGATTTGGCACCCGAGAAGCGTCGGTGCTGGGAGGACCGCTCCCTCTCCATACAGGAGGGGCCGATGTGTCGGCCTCTCAGCAGTTCAGTTCCTGCTCCCGGGCCTCAGGTGACTCTGACACCGACTGCTTCACCGGCCCCACAGCCTTCTCCATGGTGGCTCTCGATGAGCGCATACGGGCCTTGCTTTCAGAGCTACTGGAAGGACTACTGCGCCAATCTGCTTCGGCGTCGGGGGGTGCTTGTGCCTGCCGTGCCATCTGCTCCAGCTGAGTCTGGCCCTCCACTTCGTTTCTGCTTGCGGCTCCGGTATTGGCGGCCACCCAGGTCGACTCCCCATCGACGTCAGTGGAGGAAGCTTCGCTGTAGTCCATGCGGGTGTTGGTCCCCCGGCATCGCCTTAAGGGACCACGGGTCTTCGGCGTCGAGGCGGGTTCAGTCTCGGAGGTCACTGAGGGAAGTGCTTTCTGACACCGAGGAGGAGCGCTCGTGGGAGTCCGAGGAAGATCCCAGGTACTTCCTTTGGGATTCCCTCTGAACCTTCCCCTCCACCTGAAAGGAGACTGTCTCCTCCGGAGAGCCTCTCCTTCTCCTCTATTGTATGGGAAATTGAGCATGCCATTCCATTCCCCATTGGAGAATGAGCCCAGGGCTCAGATGCTCGAGGTGCTGGACTATTCCTATCCACTTAAAAAGGCAGTAACAGCCCCTTTGCATAAGGTACTCAGTGAAGTCCTTATGCAAAACTGGGCGTGCCCTCTGTCTGGTCCCGTGATCCCTAAGAAGACAGACTCCCAGTATCGGATCCACGGTGAACCTGGGTTGATGAGATCTCAGTTACCCCATAACTCCATGGTGGTGGACTCCGCTTTCAAAAGGGCCAAGAGTACTAGAGACTATGCTTCGGCACCCTCAGGTAGAGAAACTAGCACTTTGGACTCTTTTTGGAGGAAGATGTATCAGGCGGCTATGCTCGCTGCCCGTATTCAGTTGTACCAGCTCTTCATGAGCATCCACTTGTGGAACTCGTTGCGGCAACTGTCTAGTTTGGTTGATGCCCTCCCTCTGGAGCAGGCCGAACCTTTTCACTAGGTGGTTAGGCAGCAGATGGCATGTTGTAAATTCCTGGCCAGGGGCACATATGACACCTTTGATGTAGCATCCAGGATCTCTGCTCAAGGTATAGTGATGCACAGACTGTCATGGCTGCATGTCTCTGACCTAGACCATTCGGTCCAGCAGAGGATTGCGGATTTTCCTTGCCAGGGGATAACATTTTCGAAGAGAAGGTGGAAGATCTGGTTGACCAGATCAAAAAGCACACATGCTATGGCTTCTCTCTCCCGCCGGACGCCTTCTGCTTCCACCTCCTCATCTAGGAGATATTTTGGTGGGACGTAGAGTGCTCCCTATTTCTACTCTAGGTGTAGGTACACTCCCGTGTCTCGCCAGCCTACTCAGGCTCAGCCCCAGCGCTCTTGTTCTCGTCAACAGCATGTTCCCAAGGCCCCAACTGCTCCCCTGCAAAAGCAAGAGATGGGCTTTTGACTGGCTCCATGAAAGCATAGCCGCAATACAATTGTCCATACTGGATGACTTGCTGGTTAGAGGGAGGTTAAAATTTTTTCACAAAAGGTGGTCTCTTGTAACCTCTTGTAGGTTCTTCAAATTGTCCGGTTAGGATACATCCTCAATCTGGAATCCAAATCTCCAAATTGCCCACGGGGAGTTCATTCGTACAGCTCTCAGCCCAGGCAGGTACTTGCAGAGGAACTCTCCGCCTTCTCAAGGCCCATGCAGTCGAGCCCGTTCCACCAGGGGCAGAAGGGCTGAGATTCCATTCCAGGTACTTCCTTGTGCAAAAGAAAACAAGGGGGATGCATCCCATCCTAGACCTAAAGGCCCTGAACAAATTCCTGGTCCAAGAAAAGTTCAGGATGATTTCCCTGGGCACCCTCCTTCCCATGATTCAGGAAAACGATTGACTATGCTCTTTGGTCTTAAAGGATGCTTACACACACATCCTGATACTTCCGGATCATATGCAGAACAAATGTCTAAATTCTACACTTTTCTAATATTATGTATTATATCACTGAGAAACAATCATAGACTCCCTCATTAATAAGAAGTTCTTAGATTTTCCAAAACTCAAAGAGTTTTTGATCTGTGCAGAAGTGGAATGAGTAGGCATTTTTTTTTTGTTATATTTGTACCCCGCACTTTCCCACTCATGGCAGGCTCAATGCGGCTTACATGGGGCAATGGAGGGTTAAGTGACTTGCCCAGAGTCACAAGGAGCTGCCTGTGCCTGAAGTGGGAATCAAACTCAGTTCCTCAGTTCCCCAGGACCAATGTCCATCACCCTAACCACTAGGCTACTCCTCCACTCCATTCCATTTAGTGAATTTGCTAGAATTCTTTTTAAAAATTAGAGTATCATCAGTGTATAGAGATGAAACACATTCAGAGAAGCATTTTTGATATGACGTCTAAATCTGATTTTGGATGTTTTGCAGAAAACATCCAAAAATCTAGCAGTGAACATGACCATTTTCAAACCAGAAAAACATCCAGCTTTTTGTTTCGGAAATGGCCACTTTTTGGATGTTTTTCTGTTTTGAATTTGAGCCCCTCACTGTCTCCATCTACAATCTCCTATATGTCTGCTGCTCACCTAATCACTGTTGCTAGAGGCTCAGTAGCTCAAAGAGTGGTGAGAAGGAAAGCCTTGTGTTGTGCTTCTGCGAGGAAAAGCAATTTGAGTGCTACCCATTAATCAGTACTGAGTCCTGTGCCTTTTTATAAATGGCCTTAATTTGCACCAAAAAATGTCCTCCAAATCCAAATTTTCTCTCCTTCCAACAGGAAAAGCCATTCTATTATGTGGGAAGCCTTCTTAGCGGATATTACAGCAGCTAGGATGTTAGACATTTGGGTGTAATGCATTAAGCTAATTAGGTATATAACATTATCTACCCATATCTACCCTTGAAAAAAAAAAAGAAACCTAGAAAACAATTGATCATGTTATATAGTAGTTGGAATATGATTTTCAGTGCATGCACATAGAAGCCTTGCAAGAGTCTTCTAGTCTGTATTTAACAAGGAAATTGCTCTGTAGTTGTAAAAAGATTTGGGGAGTTCACCTTTACCATGAATTCTATTAAATATTTCCACTGACAGGATGCAAATTGGTCAGACTTCTGGTCAGACATTGCCTGATAATAGTTCTCCAGGCAAAAAAATCTAGATCTACACTTTTAAAAACGTTTGTATGACTCCATCCGTTGAAGCCCAGGCTGGATCAGACAACTTGGGTAGGGATAGAGAATCCAGCCAATGCAAGATCAGTCAGACTTTCGACTAGCTGTGTTATTGGAAGCATAGAGTGTCATAAAAGCGAACAAGAATCCTCTGCTATCTGAGCTGAGGTTGAAAGGTTACCAATTTTGTTGTTCTTTTAATTGATTTTCCTCTTATGTAGTTGCCAGATCAAAAGTTTTGTTGGTTTGTTCTCTTTCTCATACATTTTTCATTGTGTCTGAGTTTCTTATAATTCTTCTAGTTATAGCACCTTTGTAATCTGCTGAGGTGGCTCACCAATCAGTGGTATTTCAAATGGAAATCAAATTTGAAACTTTCTTCCAAATCATTTTAAGAATTTTTGCCTGTTATGTTGAACTAAAATGATGAAGTATCCACTGTGGACTAGATTTTGTTTATGATGCCTAAAAAATTGGTGCAGAAAAAACATGCCTAGGCGTATTCTATAAACTAAATGCCTAAATTTAGGTGTAGTTTATAGAATTATTCCCAGGGCCCATTTCCTGCGACTATATTTAGTTGCAGCCGTTTACGCCAACTAAAACCTGGTGTAAATGTCAATGCCTAAATTAATGTGCAGAACGAGCATCTACTATAATAAAACTCACCCTCAACGTTCTGAAGACACTGACGTCACTGCAGCCACTCAGACACCGGTTCGTAAGTTCATGGTGGTGAAGCCACAACACTCACCATGTCTCCATGCCCCGCCCTTGCGTCAGACGTGATGACATCAAGGGCGGAACAATTACAAAACAACGAAAATGAACGAATGGGGAGGAGTAGGGAAACACGCTGCAGACTGCCTAACAAACAAAAGCGGCCGAGGTCGTGCCCAACCGAAGCCATCTCTCTCTGCCCATGTCTCCTAGCCCCGCCCTCACGTCAAACGTTATGATGTCGAGGGCGGAGACATGGCCAGAGATAGATCCCATCTGGCAACCCTGCGACGAACCCCACAGTGACCACCGACTAAAAACGTGCCAGCTACCCTCCAACCACCCCTCCACAAATGGCCCCGCCACAATCGCGGTTGTCGTTCGACAAAGTGGTGAGTTACAGGGGAGTGGGAGAGGAAAGAGAGGACGGCCTCGAACTCGGAGGGGACGAAAGGAGGGCGTGGGACTCGGAGGACAGAGAGGGAGACAGCGACGGAGGGAGGGGGGAACCCTTGCTAGCGCCCATTTCATTTCAGGCAGAAATGGGCCTTTTTAACTAGTATTCTATAACACTGCACGTAAATGCCAGGAACGCTCACAACCCACCCATGCCCTTCCCATTCTCATGCCCCCTTTTAAAATTGGTGTTTTAGAATTTACACGCATCACTTTATAGAATATTCTTGAAAAGTTGTACGTGTAAATTCTAATTAGCCAGTTAGTAGCAATGATTGCTTATTAGGTGGCAATTATTGGCACTGATTGGCTTGTTAAGCTAATTAAGTTGTGCCCACAAACCTGGTCATATTCTGTTTTGCATGCACAACTTAGGTGTGTATACCTCTAGTTTGATCAAAATAATTATGCTCACTTCAAACTAGGTTGATTTTAAAAACAGAAAAATAGCTGTCTTACTTTTGATCATTTTGTGAACTGCTAAGCAGATAAGAACATAAGAATAGCCGTACTGGTCAGACCAATGGTTCATCTAGCCCAGTATCCTGTTTCCAACTGTGGCCAATCTAGATCTTCTTCACTTCCTCGCCTATAACCATCTCTGACTTTGATTTTCTCCTGTTAGCTGTCCTTCATTTATTTCTCTGCCTCTCTATCTAAACATAACGTAAGAATAGCCATACTGGGTCGGACCAATGATCTATCTAGCTCAGTATCCTGTGGCCAACTGTATCCAATTCAGATCACAAGTACTTGGCAGAAACCAAAATAGTAGCAACATTCCATGCTATCAATCCCAGGGCAAGCAGTTGCTTTCCTATGATTATAAAAAAAAAAAAAATGTTGACAGGATAGCTTTTGAGGGTATGAATATGAGCAAATGGAGATGTACAGAGCTAGAAAAATACTTTTTGTCCCCCGAGTCATGACTAGTTGCTGCTAGCATCTCAGGCATTGCCTTCAGTGAAGCAACTGCTGGGCTTCATAGAGGAGCCAGAGTTAAGGCCCATGACATAAGTACATAAGTAATGCCATACTGGGAAAAGACCAAGGGTCCATCGAGCCCAGCATCTTGTCCACGACAGCGGCCAATCCAGGCCAAGGGCACCTGGCAAGCTTCCCAAACGTACAAACATTCTATACATGTTATTCCTGGAATTTTGGATTTTTCCAAGTCCGTTTAGTAGCGGTTTATGGACTTGTCCTTTAGGAAACCGTCCAACCCCTTTTTAAACTCTGCTAAGCTAACCGCCTTCACCACATTTTCCGGCAATGAATTCCAGAGTTTAATTACATGTTGGGTGAAGAAAAATTTTCTCCGATTTGTTTTAAATTTACTACACTGTAGTTTCATCGCATGCCCCCTAGTCCTAGTATTTTTGGAAAGCGTGAACAGTCGCTTCACATCCACCTGTTCCACTCCACTCATTATTTTATATACCTCTATCATGTCTCCCCTCAGCCGTCTCTTCTCCAAGCTGAATAGCCCTAGCCTCCTTAGTCTTTCTTCATAGGGAAGTCGTCCCATCCCCGCTATCATTTTAGTCGCCCTTCGCTGCACCTTTTCCAATTCTACTGTATCTTTCTTGAGATGCGGCGACCAGAATTGAACACAATACTCAAGGTGCGGTCGCACCATGGAGCGATACAACGGCATTATAACATCCTCACACCTGTTTTCCATACCTTTCCTAATAATACCCAACATTCTATTCGCTTTCCTAGCCGCAGCAGCACACTGAGCAGAAGGTTTCAGTGTGTTATCGTCGACGACACCCAGATCCCTTTCTTGGTCCGTAACTCCTAACGTGGAACCTTGCATGACGTAGCTATAATTCGGGTTCTTTTTTCCCACATGCATCACCTTGCACTTGCTCACATTAAACGTCATCTGCCATTTAGCCGCCCAGTCTCCCAGTCTCGTAAGGTCCTCTTGTAATTTTTCACAATCCTGTCGCGAGTTAACGACTTTGAATAACTTTGTGTCATCAGCAAATTTAATTAGCTCGCTAGTTACTCCCATCTCTAAATCATTTATAAATATATTAAAAAGCAGCGGTCCTAGCACAGACCCCTGAGGAACCCCACTAACTACCCTTCTCCATTGTGAATACTGCCCATTTAACCCCACTCTCTGTTTCCTATCTTTTAACCAGTTTTTAATCCACAATAGGACATTTCCTTCTATCCCATGACCCTCCAATTTCCTCTGAAGCCTTTCATGAGGTACCTTGTCAAACGCCTTTTGAAAATCCAGATACACAATATCAACCGGCTCCCCTTTGTCCACATGTTTGTTTACTCCTTCAAAGAATTGAAGTAAATTGGTCAGGCAAGATTTCCCCACACAAAAGCCGTGCTGACTCGGTCTCAGTAATCCATGTCCTCGGATGTGCTCTGTAATTTTGTTTTTATTAATAGCCTCTACCATTTTCCCCGGCACCGACGTCAGACTCACCGGTCTATAATTTCCCGGATCTCCCTTGGAGCCTTTTTTAAAAATGGGCGTTACATTGGCCACCCTCCAATCTTCCGGTACCACGCTCGATTTTAAGGATAAGTTGCATATCACTAGCAGTAGCTCCGCAAGCTCATTTTTCAGTTCTATCAGTACTCTAAGGTGAATACCATCCGGTCCAGGAGATTTGCTACTCTTCAGTTTGCCGAACTGCCCCATTACGTCTTTCAGGTTTACTACTACTACTACTACTTAGCATTTCTATAGCACTGCCAGGGTTACGCAGCGCTGTACAAGTTAATAGCTTCCTTCACCTCACTTTTCAACCAGGCCGGCTGTCTTTTGGAGTTCCGTCTTTCTTTTCTAATGCGCAGAATATGTATGGCCTGGGCCTCCAGGATGGTATTTTTGAACAGCGTCCACGCCTGTTGTACAGTTTTTACTCTCTCAGTTGCCCCCCTAAGTTTTTTTTTTTTTTTACCGTTCTTCTCATTTTATCATAGTCTCCTTTTTTAAAGTTAAACGCTAACGTATTTGACTTTCTGTGTACAGTTACTTCAAGGTCGATATCAAACCTGATCATATTATGGTCACTGTTAACAAGCGGCCCCAGTACCATAACGTCCCTCACCAGATCATGCGCTCCACTAAGGACCAAGTCTAGAATTTTTCCTTCTCTCGTTGGCTCCTGCACCAGTTGCTCCGTAAAGCTGTCCTTGATTTCATCAAGGAATTGTATCTCTGTAGCGTGTCCCGATGTTACATTTACCCAGTCTATATTTGGATAATTGAAGTCACCCATTATTATCACATTGCCCATTTTGTTCACGTCTCTGATTTCTTTTATCATTTCTGTGTCTACCTGCTCATCCTGGCGAGGCGGACGGTAGTACACTCCTTTCACCGTTTTTTTTCCCTTTTATACATGGAATTTCAACCCACAATGATTCAAAGGTGTGATTTGTGTTCTGCTGAATTTGTAATCTATCTGAGTCAAGGCTCTCGTTAATATACAATGCTACCCCTCCACCAGTCCGGTCCACCCTATCACTACGATATACTTTGTACCCCGGTATGACAGTGTCCCACTGGTTATTCTCCTTCCACCAGGTCTCAGTAATGCCTATTATATCCAATTTTTCATTTAGTGCAATATATTCCAACTCTCCCATCTTATTTCTTAGACTCCTAGCATTTGCATATAAACATTTCAGAGTATGTTTGTTGTTCTTATTTGCATGATGCTTAGTACCTGACACTATTGATTTGACATCTTTTGTCTGATCTTTAGTTGTAATGACAGCATAGGGCAGTCTCTCTGCCTACATGCCTGGTCTCTGGCATTGCATGGAGGTGTTGTAGATAAGGTGATGGTCTTCCTCTGAGGAACTAGAGGGAATATTTAAAAAAACAAAACAAAAAAACAAAACAAACAAAAGTGAAGGTAAAAGTTTAGCTAAGGACCCTAATTACTAATTATATGTATTTGCTATTGCTATGGGTGTCTCTAGCATTAGTATGCACTAAAAATGATAGCGCGCCTACAGTGTAGCTTAGTAAACGAGGGCATAAGACACTTGAAAGTGAGTTATAAAATAAATGGGCTTGGGGTGGGGGTGTGGGAGGCACCAAAAAGGAAAAATGGATCTGACCTGTACTTACATTTTTCAAAATATTTTTCAACTCCTGGAGAGTTATCCTTGAACTCAACTTTTTTTTTTTTTTTGTTTGAAAGTGGTTTAAAATAATTATTGCTAAGAAAGCAAATAGAATGTTAGGTATTATTAAGAAAGGAATGGAAAACAAAAATGAGAACTTTGTAATGTCTTTGTATCGGTCCATGGTTCGACCGCACCTTAAATATTGTGTTCAATTCTGATCACCCTGTCTCAAAAATGATATAGTGGAGTTAGAAAAGATGCAGAGAAGGGTGACGAAAATGATAAAGGGGATGGGACGACTTCCTTATGAGGAAAGGCTAAAGCAGCTAGGGCTCTTCAGCTTGGAAAAAAGACAGCTGAGGGGAGATATGATGAAGGTCTTTAAAATAATGAATGGAGTGGAATGGGTGTAGATGTTTGTTTACCCTTTCCAAAAATAATAGGACTAGGGGGCATGCAATGAAGCTACAAAGTAGTAATTTAAAACGAATCAGAGAAAATGTTTCTTCACTCAACGTGTAATTAAACTCTGGAATTCGTTGCCAGAGAATGTGGTAAAGGCGGTTAGCTTAGCAGGGTTTAAAAAGGTTTGGACAGCTTCCTAAAGGAAAAGTCCGTAGACCATTATTAAAATGGACTTGGGGAAAATCCACTGCCTATTTCTAGGATGAGCAGCATAAAATGTATTGTACTGTTTTGGGAAGCCCACCTTTTTGATGCTGCTTTTAACTCCTAACCATTACTCACTTGTTCAGTACCCTTATTTTATCGTCCCCACCTTAGTAATTCCATTTTACTCTTATTTGTCCTGTTTATCTGTCCTAATTAGATTGTAAGCTCTGTCGAGCAGGGACTGTCTCTTCATATTCAAGTGTACAGCGCTGCGTACGTCTAGTAGCGCTATAGAAATGGTAAGTAGTAGTAGTATTTGTGACCTGGATTGGCCATTGTTGGAAACAGGATTTTGGGCTTGATGGACCTTTGGTCTGCTTCAGTATGGCAATACTTTATGTACTTATAACTGGGCTCTGTCTTTGAGGTACCAAGGGAAAGATTCATCAATTCTGAAAGCAAGGTTGGGGGAATCAGTTTCTCTGCTCATCAGCTGAGTACCTCAGCTACTAGTCATACAGTATATTTTTAGTAAGTGTAGGGCAGTCTAATATTTCATTTCAGCATAAACATATTTTTAATACTTTGCAGCGCCTTCTCCATTGCTGTGCCCAGCTGCCATAATCTTATTGGGTCTGTTTGAAGAGCATGGTCAGACGTTGCCATCAGGTTGCTCACTTAAGGCAGGAACCCCTTTGGAAGCCAGTTTTGGATGTCTGTAGGGCTGTATAATTTTTTAAAAAACTTTTCTGCCAGTTTTTATACTTAAGATGATTTCTATATGTTAATTATATGTATATGTTATTTTTTAATATTTCATTTCTTAGTATTTTTGCTTTAGTATTTTGGCCTGTTAGTGGTTCCTGGTATCCTCTGTAGCTCAGCAAAATCACAATTTGGATGAGTCATCTAATTATCAAATATTGAATCTCTGTGGCTATGGCGAGAGCTTTCTCAGCAGTGAATGAGGGGTGGCAGTGCCTTCCTTCGTGTTTAGTGAATATACCATTTGTTGCATTGTCTACCATTTCCCAGTTTGATACATGTATTCTCTCTTTTAAGGTAGGTTTAATTTAATGCAGGCTCGGTATGAAATCTTACTCTTTTACATTCCTAATTTATCGAGAGACAGAAAATGCTGGCAGATAAAGACCATACAGCCTGTCCAGTCTGCCCATCTACGTTAATTTCTATGCTCTACAATACTTTCATTTTTCTTGGAGATCCTTTGTGCTTCTTCCATGCTTCCTTGAATTTAGATACTGTCCTTACCCCTATCACCTCTGTGGAGAGGCTGTTCCATGTATCTACCACCCTTGCCATAAAATGTTTCCTTAGATTACTATTACATCTACTTCCCCTTTACTCTCATCCTATGACTCCTTGTTCCAGAGCTTCCATTAATTGAAAGGTCTGCCTCCTGTACATTTATTCTACAGTTATTTAAATGTCTTTATTATAAATTTATTATATATTATATCTTTATTATATTTCTCCTTTCTTGCCTTTTTTCCAAAGTGTGCATATTTAGATACATGCTGCTTTTAACTCCTAACCCTTATTCACTTATTCAGAACCCTTATTTTATCATCCTCACTTTAATATTCCCTTATCTCTTGTTTGTCCTGTTTGTCCTAATTAGATTGTAAGCTCTGTCGAGTAAGGACTGTCTCTTCATGTTCAAATGTACAGCGCTGTGTAAGTCTAGTAGCGCTATAGAAATGATAAATAGTAGTAGTAAGATGACCAATTGCTTTAATAGCTGCTGTCTGGTTTGACTCCATCCTGTATATATACTTTTGAAAGTGTGGTCTCTAGAGCTGCACGCAGTATTCCAAGTGAGATCTCACCAAAAACTTATACAGAGGCACCATCATCTCCTTTTTCTTACTGGTCATTTCTTTTCCTATGCACATGAGTATCCTTCTAGCTTTTGTCTTCACCTTTTCTACCTATTTGGTAACCATAAGATTGACAGATATGATTGCCCCCAGATCCTGCTCTTCTTTTGCGCACAGACGTGGAGGGGCATTTTCGATCTGATGTCTAAGTCCGATTTTGGATATTTTGCACAAAACATCCAAAATCCGAATAGGAAAGAAGGTCATTTTCAAAAAAGAAAAAGTCTTTAAAAAAAATACTGTTTTGAACAAGGGTTTTGAACAAGGTTTTGTGATTTGGATGTTTTGTTTTTTGGTCCATTTTTGGAAAAAAATACCCGAATAGGTGCAAAAAGTAGAGATTCATGCCATTGGGATGTAGGAGGAGCCAGCATTTTTAGTAGACTGGTCCCCCAAATATCCCAGGAGAGCAGGAGGGCACCCTAGAGGGCACTTATAAAAAAGCTCCCAGGGAAGCTGCACTACTTGGAGGCTGAAGAGAACCAAGATACCGGCATGATAGGTTGGCTGTTTGGAGTGTCTTGGGGTTTTTTTTTTTTTTACTGCTGAATAGTTTTCTTTCTTACCTGATTCTGAGCATGCAGAAGAGAAAGACAAGCTGAAAGGACTTCCCCTTCTGAAGCAAGAGTCGCCTGTCTCTCGACAAACCTGTATAATAGCCTTTCTTTCTTCTTCACCAATATTGGGCGTTTCTGCTACCGGGACAGGGAAGAGTCCCAGATTGGAGAGCATGTTTTTGTTCAGCCCAGCGGAGCCAGCAACCCATTCTGTTCCGCAAGCTGATATCTGGTTAGCATTGACTCTTCACCCTGGAAGAAGCGGGTTGGAGGATTCAACGGGGAAGCAAACATCACCATTGGAAGCGTTGGGGAAGACTGCTGCTGTCAGTTTAAGCCCACAGCATTTTCCAGAGGTGATCCAGCGACTCCCGGACATGGCATCAGTGGAAGCTACGGAGGAACGTATTTCCACATCTTATACTTCTGGTGAAGTTGCACTTTGTGCTACTGCTCTTGAGCCATTGGTGAGACTACAGGAGAGATCACTGGATTCAGTATGGACAGCCCTTGAAACCCTGTATAAGATTTGCACTTGGCTGGAAGCTGAGGTGACCAAGTTACAGAAGAATAAAGCTCAGTTTGCAGGAGATAGACTGTTGCTTTATCTGTAAGGTGGAAAATCTGGAAAATTCAGTGAGAAATGTAAACCTAAGAATGCTTAATTTTCCATATTCAAGATTCATTTCACCCAGGGACATGTTTCATAGATTTTTAAAGGAGACTTTTAAGTTTCTGGAGAATTCTTTCCCACCTGTTCAAAAACTATACTATATCCTGACTATTCCATCAGTCAGAAGTGTAGGGAAAGGAGGAGGAGCAGCTTTTACAGAATGTATCATCAGATAGCTTGGCTCTTTCTACATTGATTGAGCAGATGGTGGAAGAAATTAAAACAAGAGTTACACTCCTGGTTTCATTTCTGTTTTTACAAGACAAAGATGCCTTATTGAAGTTGTACCTTCAGGAAGCTCAACCCACATGTCTAGGTGGAAAAGTTCAGATTTTTCCCAGTGTTTTCAAAATGGACCTAGGAAAGGAGGAAGAAGTTTATAGGACTGAGACAAGAAGCATTATCATTGGAACTCATTTCTAGCTCCATTTTCCCCGTAAATGTGTTTTTCTCTTTATAGATAATAAATATGTATACTTTGAACCCATCCAGTTGCACAGTTTTTTTTGAACTTCCAGGGTAGCTCAGAATTTCCAACTTTTCTTCAACTCACCAGGAGCTAGTGTAGGGAGGTCATACCCATCATTTCTCCTCTGCTTTCCTAATTGAATCTTGTAGTAGCAACTATTTTATTTATTTGTTACATTTGTATCCCACATTTTTCCACCTATTTGCAGGCTCAATGTGGCTTACATAGCACCGTAATGGCATTCGCCAATTCCGGTAAAGAAACAAATACAAGGTGATATTGTGGTCGAATAAAGTACCTGTGTTTCAGGTATAGTGGGGATCGAGGAGAGGAAAGGTTATATAGTATCCATTACAAGCTTTGGTTTTGCTGTGTTGCAGAGTGTAGGTATTTATGTTGGATTGGTGGGGTATGCCTTTTTGAACAGGTTGGTTTTTAGTGATTTCCTGAAGTTAAGGTGGTCGTAGATTGTTGTCACAGCTTTTGGCAATGAGTTCCATAGTTTTGTGCTTATATAGGAGAAGCTGGATGCATAGGTTGCTTTGTATTTAAGTCCTTTGCAGTTTGGGTAGTGAAGGTTTAGGTATGTTCGAGATGATCTGGTTATGTTTCTGATTGGTAGGTCTGTGAGGAAGCTATTAGAGCTTAAAGAAAATCCTTCAGAAAATGGAAGAAGGAACCGACTGAAAATAATAAAAAACAGCATAAGGAATGTCAAGTCAAATGCAAAGCGCTGATAAGGAAGGCTAAGAGGGACTTTAAAAAAAAGATTGCGTTGGAGGCAAAAACACATAGTAAAAATGTTCTTAGGTGTATTAAATGCAGGAAGCCAGCAAAAGAATCGGTTGGACCACTAGATGACCGAGGAGTAAAAGGGGCGATCAGGGAAGAGAAAGCCGTAGCGGAGAGATTAAATGAATTCTTTGCTTCGGTCTTCACCGAGGAAGATTTGGGTGGGATACCGGTGCCGGAAATGGTATTCGAAGCTGACGTGTCGGAGAAACTTAATGAATTTTCTGTAAAGCTGGAGGATGTAATGGGGCAGTTCTACAAACTGAAGAGTAGCAAATCTCCTGGACTGGATGGTATTCATCCCAGAGTACTGATAGAACTGAAAAATGAGCTTGCGGAGCTATTGTTAGTAATATGTAATTTATCCTTAAAATCGAGCATGGTACCGGAAGATTGGAGGATGGCCAATGTAACGCCGATTTTTTAAAAAGGTTCCAGAGGAGATCCGGGAAATTATAGACCGGTGAGTCTGACGTCGGTGCCGGGCAAAATGGTAGAGACTATTATTAAGAACAAAATTACAGAGTATATTCAAAAGCATGGATTAATGAGACAAAGTCAACATGGATTTAGTAAAGGAAAATCTTGCCTCACCAATCTACTACATTTCTTTGAAGGGGTGAACAAACATGTGGATAAAGGTGAGCCAGTTGATACTGTTTATCTGGATTTTCAGAAGGCGTTTGACAAAGTACCTCATGAAAGAATCCAGAGGAAATTGGAGAGTCATGGGGTAGGAGGTAGTGTTCTATAGTGGATTAAAAACTGGTTAAAAGATAGAAAACAGAGAGTAGGATTAAATGGTCAGTATTCTCAATGGAGAAGGTTAGTTAGTGGGGTTCCCCAGGGCTCCCTGCTGGGACCGCTGCTTTTTAACATATTTATAAATGACCTAGAGATAGGAGTCACTAGTGAGGTAATTAAATTTGCTGAATTTATAAATGACCTAGAGATGGGAGTCACTAGTGAGGTAATTAAATTTGCTGATGACACAATTTTTTCACGGAGAGAGTAGTGGATGCTTGGAATGCCCTCCCGCGGGAGGTGGTGGAAATGAAAACGGTAACGGAATTCAAACATGCGTGGGATAAGCATAAAGGAATCCTGTGCCGAAGGAATGGATCCTCGGGAGCTTAGTCAAGATCGGGAGGTGGGGCTGGTGGTTGGGAGGCGGGGATAGTGCTGGGCAGACTTATACGGTCTGTGCCAGAGCCGGTGGTGGGAAGCGGGACTGGTGGTTGGGAGGCGGGGATAGTACTGGTCAGACTTGTACGGTCTGTGCCAGGGCTGGTGGTTGGGAGGTGAGGATAGTGCTGGGCAGACTTGGTCTGTGCCAGAGCCGGTGGTTGGGAGGCGGGGATAGTGTTGGGCAGACTTATACGGTCTGTGCCCTGAAGAGCACAGGTACAAATCAAAGTAGGGTATACACAAAAAGCAGCAAATATAAGTTATCTTGTTGGGCAGACTGGATGGACCGTGCAGGTCTTTTTCTGCCGTCATCTACTATGTTACTATGTTACTATGTATTCAAAGTCGTTAAATTGCAGGAGGATTGTGAAAAATTAAAAGAGGACCTTACGAGACTGGGCATCTAAATGGCAGATGACGTTTAATGTGAGCAAGTGCAAAGTGATGCATGTGGGAAAGAGGAACCCGAATTATAGCTATGTCATGCAGGGTTCCACTTTAGGAGTCATGGGTCAAGAAAGGGGTCTAGGTGTCGTCGTTGATGATACGTTGAAACCTTCTGCTCAGTGTGCTGCTGCAGCTAAGAAGGCAAATAGAATGTTAGGTATTGTTAGGTATTATTAGGAAAGGAATGGAAAACAAAAATGAGGATGTTATAATCCCTTTGTATCACTCCATGGTGCGACCGCACCTCGAATATTGTGTTCAATTCTGGTCGCCGCATCTCAAAAAAGATATAGTGGAATTAGAAAAGATGCAGAGAAGGGCAACGAAAATGGTAAAGGGGATGGGACGACTTCCCTATGAGGAAAGCCTAAAGTGACTAGGGCTCTTCAGCTTGGAGAAAAGGCGGCTGAGGGGAGGTATGATAGAAGTCTATAAAATAATGTGTGGAGTAGAACAGGTAGATGTGAAGCTTCTGTTTACGCTTTCCAAAAATACTAGGACTAGGGGGCATGCGATGAAGCTACAATGTAGTAAATTTAAAATGAATCAGTTAAAATTTTCTTCACTCAACGTGTAATCAAACTCTGGAATTCGTTGCCAGGGAATGTGGTAAAGGTGTTTAGCTTAGCGGAGTATTAAAAAGGTTTGGACGGCTTCCTAAAGGAAAAGTTCATAGACCGTTATTAAATGGACTTGGGGAAAACCCACTATTTCTGGGATAAGCAGTGTAAAATGTTTTGTACTTTTTGGAATCTTGCCAGGTATTTGTGACCTGGATTGGCCAGTGTTGGAAACAGGATGCTGGGCTTGATGGATCTTTGGTCTTTCCCAGTATGGCAATACTTATGTACTTATCAGGTCTGTCATTTATCTTGGGACCTGGCCGTGGATAATTTTGTGGACTAGGGTGCAGATTTTGAAGGTAATACGTTCTTTGATTGGAAGCCAGTGCAGTTTTTCTCGGAGGGGTTTGGCACTTTCGAATCGCAATGTATCAAATATCAACCTGGCTGTTGTGTTTTGAGCGGTCTGGAGTTTCTTAGTTAGTTGTTCTTTGCATCCCGCGTAGATTCTGTTGCAGTAGTCTGCATGGCTTAGTACCATTGATTGTATGAGGTTACGAAATATTTCTCTCGGGAACAAAGGTTTTACGTGTTTAAGTGTCCACATTACGTGGAACATTTTCTTTGTTGTGGACTTCACTTGGCGCTCGAGTGTGAGGTTGCGGTCGATTATAACGCCGAGTATTTTCAGGCTGTCTGAGATAGGGAGGGTGTGTTCTGGGGTGATTTAAGGTTGTGGGTTTGTACGTATTGTGTTGAGATGAGAGGATGAGGCAGTGTGTTTTTTCAGTGTTCAATTTCGATTGAAAAGAGTTTGCCCATGAGTCTATGGTGTTCAAGCTGAGTTTGATTTCGTTGTTGATTTCTGTTAGATCATGTCTGAAGGGAATGCATATTGTGACGTCTTCTGCGTAGATGAACGGGTTGAGGCCTTGCTTTGATAATGACTTGGTCAGTGGGATCATCATTATGTTGAAAAGTGTAGGTGATAGTGGTGATCCTTGAGGTACTCCACAATCTGCTTTCCAGGGTGGTGATATATTTAAGTTTGATTTCACTTGGTATGTTCTGGTGGTTAGAAAACCCTTGATCCAGCTTAAGTATATTTCCACCAATTACTACTACTACTACTATTTAACATTTCTAAAGCTCTACTAGGGTTACGCAGTGCTGTACAATTAACATAGAAGAACAGTCCCTGCTGAACGAGCTTACAATCTAAAGGACAAATGGACAGTCAGTAGGGGCAGTCTAGGTTTCCTGAAAAGTATAAAGGTTAGGTGCCGAAAGCAACATTGAAGAGGTGGGCTTTGAGCAGGGATTTAAAGATGGGTAGGGAGGGGGCTTGGCATAGGGGCTCAGGAAGTTTGTTCCAAGCATAGGGTGAGGCGAGGCAGAATGGGCGGAGCCTGGAGTTGGCGGTAGTGGAGAAGGGTACTGAGAGGAGGGATTTGTCCTGTGAGCGGAGGTTTCGGCCGGGAACGTACGGGGAGATGAGGGTAGAGAGGTAGTGAGGAGCTGCAGACTGAGTGCATTTGTAGGTAAGAAGGAGAAGCTTGAACTGTATGCGGTACCTGATCGGAAGCCAGTGAAGTGACTTGAGGAGATGGGTGATATGGGCATATCGGTCCTGGCGGAAGATAAGATGTGCAGCAGAGTTCTGAACGGAATGTAGGGGGGGTAGATGGCTAAGTGGGAGGCCAGAGAGGAGTAGGTTGCAGTAGTCAAGGCGGGAGGTAATGAGAGGGTGGACAAGTGTTCGGGTGGTGTGCTCTGAGAGGAAAGGGCGAATTTTGCTGATGTTATAAAGAAAGAAGCGAGAGGTCTTGGCTATCTGCTGGATATGCGCAGAGAAGGAGAGGGAGGAGTCGAAGATGACTCCGAGGTTGCGGGCAGATGAGATGGGGAGGATGAGGGTGTTATCAACTGAGATAGAGAGCGGCGGGAGAGGATAAGTGGGTTTGGGTGGAAAGACAATAAGCTCGGTCTTGGCCATGTTCAGTTTCAGGTGGCGATTGGACATGCAGGCAGCAATGTCGCATAAGCAGGCCGATACTTTGGCCTGGGTTTCCGCTGTGATGTCTGGTGTGGAGAGATAAAGCTGGGTGTCATCAGCATAGAGATGATACTGGAAACCATGAGATGAGACTAGTGAGCCCAGGGAAGATGTGTAGATTGAAAAAAGAAGGGGTCCAAGGACAGATCCCTGGGGAACTCCAACAGAGAGCGGGATGGGGTGGAGGAAGATCCATGAGAGTGTACTCTGAAGGTGCGGTGGGAGAGATAGGAGGAGAACCAGGAGAGGACAGAGCCCTGGAACCCAAATGAGGACAGTATGGCAAGAAGTAAGTCATGATTGACAGTGTCAAAAGCGGCGGACAGATCGAGGAGGGTGAGGATGGAGTAGTGGCCTCTGGATTTGGCAAGGAACAGGTCATTACAGAGAGTGCTGTCTCTGTCGAGTGTAGAGGGCGAAAAATGGATTGAAGCGGATCGAGGATGGCCTGAGAGGAGAGAAAATCAAGGCAGCGTTTGTGAACGGTGCGCTCAAGTATTTTGGCGAGGAAGGGTAGGAGGGAGATGGGGCGGTAGTTGGAGGGACAGGTAGGGTCAATTGATGGTTTTTTGAGGAGAGGTGTGACTACGGCGTGCTTGAAGGTGTCAGGGACAGTTGCAGTGGAGAGAGAGAGGTTGAGGATATGACAGATGGAGGGGGTGACAGTGTGAGAGATGGTGTTAAGTAAGTTGGAGGGGGTGACAGTGTGAGAGATGGTGTTAAGTAAGTTGGTGGGGATGGGATCAGAGGAACAGGTGGTGCATTTCAAGGAAGAAAGAAGGCGGGGGCGGTCTCCTCCTCGGTGATATCAGGAAAGGAGGAGAAGGAGGCCAGGGTTGGTTGGTTGAGGGAGAGGGTTGAAGGGTGAAGCGGAAGAGGTGGCTTGGTAGTGAACTCAAGGTTGATCTTTTACACCTTGTCGTAGAAGTAGTCAGCCAGTGATTGAGGAGAGAGTGAGGGTGGGGTGGGAGCGGAGGGCACTTTGAGGAGGGAGTTAAGGGTGGTGAAGAGACGACGAGGGTTGGAGCTGAGAGAATTGGTCAATTGGGTGTAGTAGTCCTGTTTGGCAAGGAATAGGGAGGACTGGAAGGAGGATAGCATGAATTTGTAATGAAGGAAATCTGAATAGGTACGAGACTTCCTCCAGAGGCATTCAGCAGATCGGGCGCAGGAGCGAAGGTAACGGATGCAAGGGGTCAACTAGGGCTGGGGATTAGTACGCCTTGTGGGATGGGAGATGGATGGTGCGAGGGTGTCCAGAGCAGAGGAGAGAGTGGCATTGTAAGCGGAGACCCGCTTGTCGACAGACTCGGAGGACATGATGGAGGGGAGGAGATTAGAGATACTAGAGGATAAGGTGGGAGGGTCAATAGCCTGGAGATTCCTGGAAGAAGTGGTTAATGTTGGGGCGGGGCTGAGGGGGGGTGAAGAAGTGTGAAGGTCATCAGGTGATAATCAGAGAGAGGAAGAGCTGAGGCATGGAAATTGGAGGGTGAGCCGGAAGAGGAGAGGACGAGGTCAAGGCAATGGCCATTTTGGTGAGTAGGGGTGGTGGAGCACAGCTGGAGGTTGAAGGAGGATGTTAGAGTGAGGAACTGAGAAGCGTGAGAGTCGGATGGGTCATCAGCGTGTATGTTAAAGTCTCCGAGAATGAGGGACGGGGATGAGGGATCAAGAAAAACAGAAAGCCAGGCATCGAAGTCAGTGAGGAAGGAAGAGAGAGATTTATCAGGGGGGGTGGTAAATGACTGCCACTGAGTGGCAACAGGTAGAATAGACGGATGGCATGGGCTTCAAAGGATGAGAAGCAGTGAAATTGCGGTAGGAGGAGGGGTTGGAAACTACAGGAGGGCGAGAGTAGGAACCCGACGCCACCACCGCGGGGAGTGTGGGAGGAGAGATAACCTCCATGGCATAGGGCCGCAACTGAGGCAAAGTCATCAGGGGAGAGCCAGGTTTCTGTTAGGACGAGCAGTTGAAGGGAACGAGAGATGAAGAGATAATGGGTGAAGGGAAGTTTGTTGTAGACTGATCGGGCATTCCATAAGGCACATGAGAAGGGGAGGGAAGAGGGGGGGAGGAGGGGAATAGAGATGAGATTGGAGACATCCCGGAATCGTTTGCATGGATAGGATGAGGACAGGTGGGGGGGACCTGGATTGGGATTGATGTCTCCTGTCTAAAAGTCTTAGTAGTATGTTGTGGTTTACCATGTTGAATGTGCTCGACATATCAAATTGGAGGAGAAGTATGTTTTTACCTTTAGCTATTTCCTGCTTGAATTTGGCCATGAGAGTAACTAGCACTGTTTTGGTACTGTGGAGAGGGCAGAATCCCGATTGTGATTCATGTAATATTGAGAACTTGTCCATGTAGCCGGTAATTTGTTTGGTCACCATGCTGTCCATCAGTTTAACTGCTAGTGGGATAGATGAAATTGGGCGGTAGTTAGAAAGTTTGGATGCTTTTTTCTTGGTATCTTTTGGGATTGGGGTAAGTAGGATGTTGTCATATTCCTCAGGGAAAAGACCTTGTTGGAACATGTAGTTTAGGTGAGATGTGAGGTCTGTTATGAAGCAGTCAGGGGTGGATTTTAGTAAGTAACTGGGGCAGGTATCCAGTTTGCAGTGGGTGTTGGAGAACCTTTTGATCGCCTGGGTGACTGTTTCAATGGTGAGGGGCGTGAAGGTTTTCGGTATCAGTATTGTTCTGAGGTAGCGTTTTGCGTAGATTTGTAATTTTTTCATTGAAGTATTTAGCAAGTTTGTCGGCTGATGGGATGTCTGTATTGGTTGTGGTGACCGATGTAGTGTCTAGTAGTTTGTTCACAAGTTGGTATAGTTTCTTCGTGTCTTTGTAGTCAGGCCCTATTTTGGTTTTATAGTGTGACCTTTTGGTTTGTCTTATAGCGTATTTGTATTTTCTTTGTATCTGTTTCCATGCATTGAGTGTGTGTTCGTCTTTTATTTTTTTCCATGCTCGTTCGAGTTTCCTGGATTGTGTTTTTAGTTTTTCCAAATCATCGTTAAACCATGGTATAGAGTTATGCTTTCGTGAGGTTCTTGTTCATAAGGGCGCTATTTCGTCTAGTATGCTTCTGCATCTTTTATCCCATTCTGTGAGGTAGTGTGTGCAGTCTGTTTGTGCTGACCCCGGCGAGTGGTGGGTGAGGTACGGGACAGCGTGGGCTGCCGCGGGTTGGTCGGGTCCCCTGTGTCGCCTCGGGCTCACCACTGAGACTGCCTTCCCGTTTGGTAATATGGTTGGATCATAGCATAGTTACTTTTACACTTCAGGTTGGTTACTCGGTTATGTTACTCCGGGTGCAAGGATTCCGTGGTACCTAGAGTTGTGTTGGTGGTTGGGTTAGGAGCAGTCAGGTGAATTAGGGTGTTGCTCCAGGGCGCAGGTTCTCTGTGGCTCTGAGAGCTGATTTGTGGCAGGAAGCTGTTCGGTGCAAATCCGCTCAGGAGATGCAACAGCCACTGGCAGCGGCTCATGCTCTGTAGTCCACCGTCTCTGCCAGTCCCAGTTGCTCTTGCCTGCGACGCAAGTCGCTTCCGTCCGCCACATGTGGCGTGGGGTAATGCTGTCCGGTCACGGGCCTCTCCGAGTCACGCCGTTGGCTGTGAGCAAAGCGGGGTAATTCCGTCCAGTCGGGGGCCGCTTCGAGTCACTCTCTGAATCGCGCGTCGCCCACGTTGTGTCTCTCCGGCTGCCTCCGATGCTCGATGCTCTCACCTGCTCCCTTCATCCGCCTCTTTCCATCCTGTTGCTCAGCCTGTGCAGCGTTCCGCTCTCTTCCCGCTGGCCGGTGCCTCCTGCAATGATCAGTGCTGATACCCTGGCTGGCGGTGCTGGAGTCGGGCTCGATGGGTGATCAGCTGTTCAGGAGGTGGGCGCTGACGGTGAGCAGTCGTCGGTGCAGGAGTTAGTCGCGTCCCGGCGGCCCGCCGGTGATGCTAAGGTGGGTGCAGTTGGGCGGATGCCAAGGCCGGGGCCAAGCAGCAATGCGGTCTTGGGCAGTCGCGTGTGGGCAGTCTCGACGGCTCCCTGCGGTGTTCCAGACCGAGCCAGGTGACTGACAGTTAGTTTAGGCTCAGCGGTTCCTCTCACTTCACTCTCCGGCAAGATATGGCCGATTTGCGGCCCATCTCCGGACACGTTGAGGGTCTTCGAAGCTAGCTGCTCCTGCGACCATCTATTCGGTGGCCATCTTTTCAAACTATAGCCTTTCTTCTTGCAGTATCCCATTTGTAGTTTTTTTTTTGTCCATATGGAGGTTTATTTTAGGAATGACCTAGACACATTTAAAAGCACAGTGTTTAGTACAACAGAACTCTCAGGATTTGCCTTGTGTGGAGAGCATATTTAAAGAAACCTGTCAACCCGTCAGACATAATTACTGTTCCAATTATGAAATCTTCTTATCAAGAGGAGGATTATTCATGAAACTTCATGTTTTAAATCTTTGAAGTTGATTTACAATCTATAAGGAACTTCAACCTGCTCAAATCATCTCCCTTCACGGTTGGGTGAAATGTCAAAAAATAAATCTGTACACTTTTTATGTCATTTCTTTCTGTAGAGTACATGTAAAAATGTATGAATCCCCTTATTTTATCACTATTGAATACCCTATTTCCCTCATGAACCTTAATCATAGAAATCTAATTAGATCACTTATTGCTTACAACCAGTTTTTTCATTTTGGATAGTATGATACCATATAAATGGAATCAGCATTGCCATAAATAAAGTTACACCCCATTTTTTGTCATATTGACCACTAAAAAATATGCCAAGTGTCTTCACTGCCGTCTGTTTGTCCTATATATTTTCTGTAATTTTTCGTGAAGACTCTTCTAGAGCTCAGTTTTAGAATTAAAAAAAATATATATATATATGTTAGCCTCACTTTTGTAGCCAGCCAGCCAGTCAGGTTTTAAGAGCATAATCTCATCACCAGACCTGAAGGAACTATTGGAAAGATTTGAGGGCTGGTTTTCAAAACAGAAAGACGTCCCCCAAAAAATGGCACAAAGCGGCAAATGGATGTTTTTTTTCAAAACTCATTTTTAAGACTTTTTTCTTTGCAGTTTTTCTAAATCACATTGAAGATGTATTTTTTTTGGGTGGGACTAGGACCCGCTTATGATTTGGATGTATTTCTTTGATGATGGAACACTTTAAAAACATCCAGGGCAAAAAATAGAACACTGTTTTAGTAGACTTGTTTCAGTAACGACTAAGTGCCAAAAAGGCACCCAAACTGGCCAGATCAACATTGGAGGGATAAAGGCATGACCCCCCTCCCCCATTAATCCTCCAGTGGTCATTGACTCCCTCCTAAGATGTGAAAGTGACAGTGCATACCTGGCTATATGATAGCGGCAGATATAATGGCCGTTCCTCTTAGAGCAGTAAGCAAGTCCCTAGAGGAGCCTAGTGGTTGGTGCAGTTCATTGTAGAGAAGGGTACCCAGGCCCATATCCCACTCTAACTGGTACACTTATGAAGGAAAAAGTGAGCATCCCAAAAATCACAAAATTCCTACTGAACCCATATATAGGTGACACCTGCAGGCATATAAGGGCTATTGTACTGGTGTGCCCTTGGATACAGTACATTTTTTTTGCTATTCTTGGAGGGCTCACCATACAATTATAAGTGGGTTTTGATGTATTGTGTACCTGGAACCTTTTATGTGACATTCACTGCAGTGTCCCCTAGGCTGCCCCACTGCTCTGCTTGGATGTCTATGTGGCCAGTCGAGTAAGGCTTGTTTTGTGCATTTTTCTCTTGGGCATTTTTTGTTTGGAAATGACCCTTAAAACACACCAAGCAAAAAAATGTAGTAGGGTGATTGTTGAACCAAAAAGTCTTTTTTCTGGCTCAAAAATGACCATGTTTGGCACTGGTGTTTTGGAGGTTTTTGTAATAAAATGTCCAAAATTGAATTTGAACGTCATATTGAAAATACCCCTCTGGGAGTTAGGTGCCACGAAAGGGTGTTTATGTTAATTACTTTTGATATCTACCTTTTATAATAAATCATCAAAGTGGAGAATATTGCTGAGAACAAAAGCAAAAGACATAAAACACAACATTACAAAAATACAATATCAACAGGAACTTAAAAGCATATAATCAACAAACCACATACCCATTCCCTTTACTCTAGACCGTACCAAGCATTAGAACCACTTTCCTGCTCAAAATACAGTGCAACAGGCACCCAGAAGCTTTCCTTTGCAACCTAAATTAAATAAGCGTGTATCTGACCAACTTAGTTAACATGAAACTGTACATGGAAAAACAAACTTGTGGAACTATAATAACCAGCTTGTATATGCCATTTTAATGGCCAGTCATACCAAAGTGCAGGAGCCAGGCAATAAAATGCAGGATAAGTAAAGGCCAGCCTTGTAGTTGCCAATGAAATTATTGGTAGCAGGTACTGCTGAGTGGACTTTAAGGCCCTCTTAACTTCATGTGGCCTCAAACAAATCTACCAAATATTGACATGGAACCATGTCCACTAAGTTAATACAAAATTTTTTAATTCAGATTCTCATTCTACTGTGGAGCTAGAGAAGCAGATAAACCTTTTTTTTTTTTTAAATTGACATGGAACCAACAAAAATTTTAATCCAGATTCTCATTCTACTGTGGAGCTAGAGCAGCAGATAATTTTTTTTTTTAAATTTATTCTTGGTCAATAACCTGGCAACAATGATTTGAACCAGCTGCAGTCTGAGAACATATCCTGGCAACAATGCATACAGAGAATGACACTAGTGAGGTTATTTGTGCTAAAAATGTGAATCAAAGTAGCAAGTTCCTCGTGTTCCAGAAATGGTCTCAAACATTGCAATTGCCATGGATATGAGACTTGAATAACAGCAAACAATTTGAGACTTAAGTATCACTTGTGGATATCATCTTTCTTTGAAATTTCAGTTGTCTGATATAGTTAGAGCACCCATATTCTCTTAGGAAACCCTCATAAGTGTCCTTATAAATCAGTTATGTGTTCAAGGTATGGCTGAACATGAGTTTGAAACAGAGTTGCACGGGGACAGAAATTTCACTCATACCCACCTGTATCTGCTCAGATCCATCCCATTCCCACCCATACCCATAATTAGTCTCAACCATCCTTACCCATAGCCACAGGAGTTGACGCTATTATTTACTTACTCTCAGCCCTCTGTTTCCTCCCAACCCCAGTAGCCTGCCATGGTTCAATAGTGAAGACCATCCAAAAAAAAAACAATGAGTGTTCCAAGCATCAGTCCGGTGTTTCAGCTGCCACTCTTCATACGTTCCAAGCCTCATTCTGGTACTCCAATTGCCTTTGTCGGTGCATTCCAAGCCTCATTCTGTAGTTACCAGAGATTTTGACTACCCTCCTGCTGGAATCTCCCAGAAACTTCTTCCATAACTGCAGGAATCCCGCAGTCCCCATTCCCATGCAGATCTCTAGCTTGAAAGAAATATATGATCTCTTGTCTCCTGGCTTAATATTCTCCAAGGTTCAAACAAGTTTCTATTCTTGCATAATGAAGACCCCCTATCAAATTTCTTCTCAAATGAAGAAGCTCTGTTTATTTTTGTATGCCAGTCATGTTTCCATTCTGACGTATTACAAAAGATTTCAGCAAAAAGGCACATAAACCCAGATGAAAGGCAAACAACTGGAATTCTAATATATTCTCTTCTCAATTTCTCTCTGTCTTCTCTAGGAAAAATCTCATCCTGTTCTACAGTGTTTCTTTAGAAGACTCCCGATAAGATGGTAAATAGCAGCAGACCAGTTGACCCATCCGGTCTGACCAGTTATTCTTGTCTGTAGGGCTACGCATAGATCCCAGCTATAAGCCATAGAGAGAGATTGCTTGTAAAATATAATTCCTTATCCAAGCCAGTTCTTGTCATCTTCCTTATTTGTACACTTTGTTGCATACATGAGCATACAAAATTGCTTACTTAGTTCTGAGTGTCACTTCTTGTCTAACCCATAAGCTTTGTTATAGTTGCCAAATCTATCATGGTTGTTGCCTGAAGATCTAGCCTCTAAGGTTTCTGAGACCTTTCTAGATGGTGTCGTGCTGGACTGTGATGAACTGGCTAAGTTCTTGGGAATTGTAGCATTACGGGATACTAGTAAAAAAGGCCCGTTTCTGTCAGAAATGAAATGGGTGCTAGCAAGGTTTTCCTCGGAGTGTATGTTTGAGAGACAGAGAGAGAGAGAGAGTGTGTGAGAGATGGAGTGTGTGTGTCAGAGAGAGAATGAGAGAGACAGTGTGTGTGTGTGTGTGAGAGGGAGAGAGTGTGTGAGAGACAGAGTGTGTGTGTGACAGAGAGAGAGAGTGTGATAGAGAGTGTGTCAGAGAGAGTGTATGTGATAGACAGAGAGTGAGTGAGTGTGTGCCCCCATCCCCTCTCTCAGGACCCCCATCCCCCCTTTATGATCTGAGGACCCCCTTCCACCCCCACCTCTCTGGTCTCAGGAACCCCTCACCCCTCCCACTCCCCTGCCCCCCTGCAGCCACCCATGTCCAGCGACCCTCCTCTCCCCCTGCCCCCCCTGCAACCACCCATGTCCAGCGACCCTCCTCTCCCCTTGCAGCCACCCATGTCCAACGACCCTGCTCTTTCACCTGCCTCCTGTCCAGCCACCCAGGTTGTGTAGCGAATTCTTTGGGGCAGGCAGGAAAGATCCCCGGTCCTGCCTACCCGCTGCTGACGCTGATCCTCCCCTGCTGTCGGATCGCTGTTCAAAATGGCCACCAAGACTTCCAATGGCGGACTCGCGAGACTTCTGCTTTAGTCTTGGAGGCCGCGCTTGTAAGTGTCGGCAGCCATTTTGAACAGCGATTCGCTAGCGGGGGAGGGTCAGCGCCAGCAGCGGGCAGGCAGGACCGGGGATCTTTCCTGCCTGCCCCGAAGAATTTGCTACACAACCTGGGTGGCTGGAGGGGAGGCAGGTGAGAGAGCAGGGTCGTTGGACATGGGTGGCTGCAGGTGGGGCAGGGGGAGAGGAGGGTCGCTGGACATGGGTGGCTGCAGGGGGGGGCAGGGGAGAGAGGAGGGTCATTGGACATGGGTCAGCTGTGAGGCATGGAATGCTTTTTTTTTTTTGCGGGTTGTGAAGTTCACAGCATAATTGCAGCGGTGACGTCAGCCTGACTACGGAGTCTAGCTCAGCAACTCTGAAGGAGCCACGGACACAGGCAGCAAGATTAGAACGTTGGAGGTGAGAATTATTATATAGGATATTCAGTGAATGGCCAACTGAATTTCTTCACCTCCTCAGATAAGTTTAACATCTTTCCAGCCTGCTTAAACCTAAAACTAATATTTCAGACTCTATTTGGGAAGCATTGATGACTATGGAAAAAATTTTCCCTCCTGTTTAATAAGCCACACGACAATGCCAACACAGCCCATTCAAAGTGAATGGGCTGTGTCTGCATTAGCACACTTCAGCCACTAGCCTGGATTATTAAACAGAGTGGAGTTTGTTTTCTCAGATTTCTATCCTTTATCAATAATTTGGACTGGTGTTGGGTAAAACTGAAAAGTTGCAAAAACATATCGATAATGTTGGACAAATGAGTCCAGAAATTAAAGAAGGATTGTCAAGATTACCATGGAAAAGAATCTGTATTTATGGAAGATTCTTTTAATATTTGAAGAAAAGTTGAAGGACTGTAAAATAAAAGTGAAAAAAAGAACTTTAAGGTTCATTAATTTTCCAAAATCCTCTCTTTGCCCACCTGTTGAAATGTTAAAAAGTAAAAAAATAAAATACTTTTTTGAGATTTTAAAGGTTCCAGAGGCTGCTTTCTCCCTATTACTCATTTGTATTATTTACCCTCTTATAAGAGAACACAGAATTTGGAAGGGGGGTGATGATTCTCATGCATCTGTAGACTCTGAGTCCTCTGGACATATTGGAAACTTCTAGTGACCCAACTTTACAATCTGGGACTTTTGATTGTTGATTTTGCATTGGAGTCAGATAGGGACTGGATTTTGAAACTTTTCTTTAGAAGATTAGAAAAATTCATGGACAGTCATCAGTGTGTTCCTTGATGTTGCTAAAAATACACAAAGAAGAGGGAAACAATTTTTGTTAATGAGAGCAGAGGTTTTACAGTTGGCTCAGTTTTGGTTAAATCATCCTTGTAAATGTGTTATAAGATGACAGGGGGTCGGTCATATATATATACTTTTTTTTTTTTTAATCCACAACAATTAACTTTGTTTTTAGCTGAGAAACAAACTACCCTGAAAGATTCTTCACTTCCTTCTACCTCTACACCTTTAGCAGCTATTGTTGTATCCATTAGAATTTTTAGAATGGCAGTAGTTTAGCTAAATTTCTTTAATTATATTTTGTTGTTATATAACAACCATCTCTATATTTTGAGGACTTGATAATATACGGGATATTTTTCTTCTTTTTTGTATCTTAATTATGTCAAATGTTTTGGACCTGTAATCATTTTCCAACAAGTGTTTATTACTTGATTTGTTATCTTTTGAATTTGATAAAAAAAAAATGCATGTGCAAATCCTAATTGTAGCCAATTAACTGCAATAATTGGTTGTTAGCGCCCAATTGTTTCTAGCTAATGCCTCGTTAATTAAGTTGGATGCACAATTTTGGGCATCATATATAGAATCTGAGGGTGTTTGTTTAATTGCAAATTTCCTAATCGGTAATAGCCATCATAATCATACATCATAGGGCCTTTTTTTTAGATGTTAATTTTTATATTCTGTTTTATTTTATATATACTTTAGTTTTTGTGTAAATATAAAAGCTGATATCTTTCAGCATATTTTCCTCGGCAATCCATTCTTATCACACACTTTCCCCACCAGCCTGTGGTTGGCTTCCTCCCTTCGTGCTCCTCCCTGCTGCTGTTGGATGCCTTCTGTTGCTCATTCTGTACTCTTACTGCCAGCATTGATATGTCATTGGAAACAGCTGTACTTGAGAGCCAGCAAGAGGATAAAGGAGGCACATCAGCTGCAAGCCTGAAATATTGAAGCAGTGTACATTTAGGTACACTAGGGGGCTCATTTTCAAAGCATTTGGACTTGCAAAGTTCCATAGGTTACTATGGAACTTTGTAAGTGTAAGTGCTTTGAAAATACGCTTCTAGGTGTTTTTTCATCCCTGGAGGGCTCTCAATCTGAGGGCTTCTTTTACAAAGCCTCACTAGTGATTCCCATGCAGCAAAGGGAGGAAACCCATAGGAACTGAATGGGCTTCCTCTCATTTGCTGCACAGGAAATGAAGCCCTAAGTTTGCACCTGAGGTTACGGGACTTGCTCAAGCGTACAAGTAGCTGCAGTTGGGTTTGAACTGGGCCCCCCTGGTTCTCAGCCCGCTGCCCTAACTAAAACAGACAAGAGGATTAAGGAGAGTGCAGATGAGAGAATGCTAGATGAGAGAATGCTAGGAATTGTAGATGTTTTTTTTCTATGGTTTTTCTAGTAAATGCCTTTCGTAGAGGTTTTTTTTTTTTTTTTGTCTAAAACAAGCTTTTATTATCCTATATAATAATTTGCACCTCCAACGTTCGTAACACACTTCCCATTGGTCTGCCCTGGCGATGACGTCAGAGGGCGGACCAGTGAAAGGGAAGGGAAGCCAGCACCAGTCAGCCACAGAACGTTGGAGATGAGTAGAGAATCGCCCCCCTCCTTCCCCCCTCCCATCCTCCATCCGAGTTCCAGACCCCCCTCTCCTCCTCCCTCTCCTCAAGAGTTCCAGCCCCCCTCCCCATCGAGTTGCAGGCCCCCTCCCTCTCCTCCCCTCCGAGTTCCATGCCCCCCCCTCTCCTCAGAGTTCCACACTCCCGCGCCACCCTCTCTCTCCCTTCCAAGGTCAAGCACGACCTGCCCTCGCCTTCCTGCGTGCCGGCTGTAATTTAAAAATTCTTACCTCTGGGTCCGGTGTCAGCAGTGAAGGCGAGTGGCGCTTCAGCCTGCCTTCCCATCTGTCTCAGCTCTGCCTCTGGTCCCGCCCTCATTTCCTGTTTCCGGAAGGGTGGGACCAGAGGCAGAGCTGAGACAGATGGGAAGGCAGGCTGAAGTGCCTCTCGCCTTCACTGCTGACGCCGTACTCTGAGGTAAGAATTTTTAAATTACAGCCGGCACTTAGGAAGATGAGGGCCAGGCGGAGGACAGGTCGTGCTTGCACTCGGAGGTGAGAGAGAGGGAGGGAGGCGCAGGGGTCTGGAACTCGGAGGAGGGGGGCATGGAACTCAGAGGAGAGGGAGGGAGGGGGTCGGTCCTGGAACTCGAAGGGGAGGGGGAGAGGGAGGGAGGGAGGGGGACAGTCCTGGAACTCGAAGGGGAGGGGGACAGTCCTGGAACTCGAAGGGGAAGGGGGCGGTCCTGGAACTTGAAGGGGAGGGGGCGGTCCTGGAACTCGAAAGGGAGGTAGGGGGGCATGGAACTCGGAGGGAGGGGGGGCTGGAACTCGGAGGAGAGAGGTAGGGAGGTGAGCGTGGAACCTTGCTAGTGCCCGTTTCATTTCTGTCAGAAACGGGCCTCTTTTACTAGTGTTTCTATATTTAGTTCTCAACCACTAACTGTTAGGTTAATTGATTCTACACAGCCTAGAAGTAATTGTATGAAGCTTGTATTATATGTGGAGAATGGTTGTTATAAAATTGCTTAGCTAAATGCATGTGTAGAAATGTGTGATCTTGTCAGTGCACAGAAGTATTCCTGCGAGGTGGGGGTGGAGGGGGTGTAGTTTGGAAGGGGCCGAGTTGTGCCAGATTCTATATATGGTGCCTAGGCGTAGTTTCTAAACTACACCCAAATTTTATAGAATAGACTTAAATTTCCACATGGTATATAGAATCCGAGTGGCTCGCCACGTGACTAAATTTGGTCATGTCCATTTAGACCATGTTTTACTTGGTGTAAATCCCGACACTGAAATTAGGCACAGATCGAATGTATTCTATAATAATGTGCATAGATTTTAGAAATGCCCACACTCCGCCCATGGATACACCACCTTTCAACTATGCAAATTAGAATTTAGGTGCAGCACATTATAGAATACACTTGGTGAGTTGTGTGCGTAATTCTTAATGCCATTTAGTGCTGATAATTACTTGTTAGCGCTGATTAGTTAACCAATTAAGATAGAATTCGTTTCAGTTTCTGCACGGATTTTCAGACGCCATATTTCGCATCTGGGGGATAGTGTGCATATACACACAGATATTTATACTTTTGGAGCAGGATGGAAGAAGCTATTGGAGGTGGAGCAGGGTAGAATTTGCTGTTTGGGGTGTTCCAACATTTTGCTGGAAGTAGAGTAAAAGTCCCTTGTTAAGTGAATGGTACATAATGCAAGACCTGGAGGTGTAGCCTAATGGTTAGTTGCAGTGGCCTGAGAATCAGGGGAACCAGGTTTGATTTCCACTGCAGCTCCTTGTGACTCTGGGCAAGTGATTTAACCCCTAAAATAAGTACCTGTATATAATATATAAACCGCTGTGATTGTAATCATAGAAAGGTGCTAGATCATGTCCCATCCGCTTCCCCTTTCCCTATATCTCTTGTGAGCAGTTAACACCCTTTAAGTGGTTATCTACTGTACATTTAACACACGATAGTGACCTTTTTCTGTCTAACTGGAGGCATTCCACACAGTCATAGCAGAATGTATGGAACGCTCCCAGCAGTTACCAAAGAGGTTTATCAGCTGCATTTGGCAGTTATAGAGAGGTAACTGCAAAACCTTAGCACATATCAAATGAGGCTTATGTGCCTATTTTATACCAATTTTCAAAGCAACAGTATTCACATTTTTGTTTTCTCAAATTTAGTGTCAAGTACATGTGTTATTTTTCAACTGGCCCTGTATTGTAAGAAACAGATTTTCTCTTTGGAACTTTTATAGTCCTTCATGTACATTTGGAATGTATTTGGTGGAACAAAGTTTTTTTTTCTCTTCTTTTTTTTGTTTTGTTTTTGTTTAAGGGTTTTTTTCTCCTTAAGACCTGTTTATCCATAAAGTGTTTCCATTTCCAATTTGACAGAAACACACACATTTTGTCATCACAAGACAGTGTTGTCCTAGATATTCGTGTGTGTTCTCCTTTAGTGTATGCTTTAATATTTAATTAGATACCAGTGCAAAGTAAATATTTTTCTTGGCTCTTACAGTGCGTATGCCGGAACCTGGAGATCCTCCCTTATTACAACAGCAGCTGCAGACATCGAAATCTGGGATTCAGCAAATTATCGAGTGCTTTCGATCAGGTAGAAACATTTTTATATGATTCCTTGGCTCTGAAATTTGTCCCTTCATTAGTATGGAGTAGCAGTCATCAAATTAGGATACAATTTCTTAAAAAATAAGAAATTGTAGGTATGTATTGCATTAAACTTACAAAAATAAAACTAGTTAAAAAGAAACTGACAAAGTATATTTGTAGGCTATCTTTAAATGTTTACAGATACAAGCTTTTAGAACTAATAAAGGAAGAACATAAGATGTGCCATGGTGGGTCAGTTGAAAGGTACTAGCAGATCCATTCCATGTTGCTCACTTCCTGAAGTAAGAGATGGAGATATCTAAGTCTTATGTGGCTGATAATTGTCTGTAGATATGTACACCAGGAAATTGTACAACCCCCCCTCCCCCTTTTTTTGTTTAAAGCTAAGCCAGGGGTTGGCGATCTCAGTCTTCAAGGTCCACAATCCAGTCTGGTTTTCAGGATTTCCCTGATGAATATGCATGAGAGCTATTTGCATACAGTGGAGGCAGTGCATACAGATAGATCTGATGCTTATTCATGAAGGAAATCTTGAAAACCTGATTGAGTTGTGGCCCTCGAGGACCGAGGTTGCCCCCACTCTGAACTAAACTGTATTGCTAGCCTTGACCAGATTCTCTGGTAGCAGATTCCAAAATAGGATTTCTATTGCCCCAAAAGCCAGCATCATAATACATTTTTTTATCCTTAGAAATACACAGTATCTTTACATTTACATTGGTTTTCTTCTGACTACATTTTACAGAAATCATTGTACATGTCTCATTTCTTCTGATAGATTTGTTTGTTTTTTTGTAGAAAGCAATTTTTTCTTAAGCTTATGGATTGGCATCCTCTCAAACATGGAAGTCCTTCTCTTAAGCTTTGCTGGCTTTTTAAAGAAAATGGTAAAAGAAGAGTAGTAATTGGATTATAGAAATGGGATCTGGTTTTGTTTTTAAACTTTTGTGGTTTTAAATGCTCTGCAGTGCTGTCTTGTACCAGTGGTTATGTTGCTTACAGTCAGTTGGTAGAAGTGTAACTTATGAAACCTGTAGGCCCCTTGTGAATTATGGAAGATTGACTGTGTTTTATCATAAGAACAACTGGTTCCTGTAAGCCCATTCAGGAGAAATGCCCAGTTATTAAGAGGCCATTATGAAAATAGTCATATTTTGGATGGACTTTGTATTAAAAGGAATGGACAGCTAAAGATTACCACTTTTCAGTATCTTTATAAATGACATTGGAGGAGGTCTGGAAGGCACAGTGTACCTATTTGTAGATGACATTAAACATTTGCCTCAGAGGGGATAGAGAATATGAAACATGATTCTGAGTTACTGGGAAAAAAGGGTCCTAGATATGGCAACTATATTTTAATTTAAAACAATGTCAAATCATGCATTTGGGATATGGAAATTCAAAGGCTAAACGACCTTTGGGATATGGAGAACTTAATCACCAAAGAGTAAAAAGAGATGGGGGTGGTCATATCTAATGAACTTAAGGTAACCAGACAATGCGATGAATCAGTTGGAAAAAATAGTATAATAGGGTCCATAATCGGGTATTGCTGGCATAAAAAAGAAGGCCAAATCACCACCTTAAAACTGTGCTCTTTGTGTAGACTACATTTAGAAAAGGATATTACCTAAGTAGAGGTGATTAAGTGAGGGGTTGTCAAAGTGAGTATATGGCCTAACCTTTTTAGCAGCAACACCAAGAGAAGGAAAACCACCTACAAAATCACCAGAAGGACAAAGCAATGGGGGAGCGGTCAAAAACAACAAGGTACACAGACTTTATTTGAAAACAAGAGCCTTTATTAACCTAGATCCAATACAAACTCAAGTGGAATGGCACAAGGATCTGTCTCAATATAGCAGTATTTCAACACACGAACCTTATTCTACCACAACATTACTGTATTTGTTCATACCGGAATTGGAGAACGCTTTTACGGTACTATGTAAGCCACATTGAGCCTGTGGGATACAAATGTAACAAATAAATTCTAAATACCTAAAAAGTTTGAAATATAGGTTTTCTGGGTGTCACACCTTGTAATTTCTAAGATTACATAACCATAGTCGTTTTAAATAAATCAATTAGGAACCTCAAACCTCCTAATAGGGAATACACAGCAAAAAATTGCACCTTCCACTATTTTTTTCAGGAGTAGAATACTATCACAGGTTCCAATAAAGAGAAGAAAAAAGAGAGAAAACTCCAATCGCAAAAACTCATATATACATGAGAAAAACGAATGGTACAAAAACTCTCCTTCCTCTTCTCTCTCTCTATTACTAGAAATTAACAAAATGAAATACCTCCCCTCAAAACCCTCAACCCGGTCATAAACCCGGTATATCTTAAGAAATCCCAAACTAACACATCACATTCAAGCCTAAACGAATCCCATTGAAAACCCCGTATTAAAGTGAGAAAGAGTCCATACAATGTCTTTCAAACAATCACTTATCTTCTCATTTAGTCCTTCCAACTGGGATAGTAGTAATATAGATCAGGGTTGAAGATCGTGTAGTTGGATTCATCTGTTTTAGTCTGAAAAATTGACACCATCCCGTATCTCCCTTCAACAAGTGCACCTTGTTTCGCCAGTCAGTAGGCTGCTTCAGGAAGGGCACTCCAATGAATCTTGGCACGGACTTCTCAGCATCATAAAACTTAATTGCATGCACTGACAAGATGGCGCCGGTGGAAAGACGCCGACAGGAAATTTAAACCTGATAGCATCATACACTCTGTATAGGGAAGCCCCGCCCTGAGAATCTTGACTATTCTAATAGGCTCTCTCAAGCAATCGTATAGGGAAGTAGCTTCTCCTATGTTAATAATACGCATTCCATTCGATACTACGATTCAAACCTTGTGGTTCCACTGTTTGTAATAAATGAATCCAGTATTCTTTTCTCCACAGAATGCTTTTAATATCCCCCCCTCTCTTACCCACTGTAACTTGGTCGATAACCATACAGGTCAATTGATCAAACTGGTGTTGAAAATGAACACAACGACGTGTCATAGTAACATAGTAGATGACGGCAGAAAAAGACCTGCACGGTCCATCTAGTCTGCCCACGATAAACTCATAAGCGTATACCTTACCTTGATTTGTACCTGTCTTTTTCAGGGCACAGACCGTATAAGTCTGTCCAGCAGTATTTCCCGCCTCCCAACCACCAGTCCCGCCTCCCATCACCGGCTCTGGCACAGACCCCGTATAAGTCTGCCCTCCCCTATCCTAGCCTCTCAACCACCAATCCCTCTTCCCCCCGCCACCCAATTTCAGCTAAGCTTCTGTGGATCCATTCCTTCTGCATAGGATTCCTTTATGCCTATCCCACGCATGTTTGAATTCCGTTACCGTTTTCATCTCCACCACCTCCCGCGGGAGGGCATTCCTAGCGTTCACCACCCTCTCTGTGTCTGCCCCCCTTCAATCTCATTTCATGTCCTCTCGTTCTACCGCATTCCCATCTGCGGAAAAGATTCGTTTGCGGGTTAATACCTTTCAAATATTTGAACGTCTGTATCATATCACCCCTGTTCCTCCTTTCCTCCAGAGTATACATGTTCAGGTCAGCAAGTCTCTCTTCATACGTCTTGGAACGCAACTCCCATACCATCCTCGTAGCTTTTCTTTGCACCGCTTCCATTTTTTTAACATCCTTCGCAAGGTACGGCCTCCAAAACTGAACACAATACTCCAGGTGGGGCCTCACCAACGTCTTATACAGGGGCATTAAAACCTCCTTTCTTCTGCTGGTCACACCTCTCTCTATACAGCCTAGCAACCTTCTAGCTACGGCCACCGCCTTGTCGCACTGTTTCATCGCCTTCAGGTCCTCAGATACTATCACCCCAAGATTCCTCTCCCCGTCCGTGTCTATCAGGCTCTCCCCACCTAACACATACGCCTCCCTTGGATTTCTACTCCCTAAGT
The DNA here is from genome assembly GCF_901765095.1 of Microcaecilia unicolor. NCBI lineage: Eukaryota > Metazoa > Chordata > Amphibia > Gymnophiona > Siphonopidae > Microcaecilia > Microcaecilia unicolor. The sequence continues at coordinate 50,419,495 of NC_044040.1, forward strand.
GCATCACTTTGCATTTCTTTGCATTGAATTTTAATTGCCAAACGTTAGACCATTCTTCTAGCTTCTTCAGATCTTTTTTTCATGTTTTCCACTCCCTCCGGGGTGTCCACTCTGTTGCAAATCTTGGTGTCATCCGCAAAAAGGCAAACTTTACCTTGTAACCCTTCGGCAATGTCACTCACAAATATATTGAACAGAATGGGCCCCAGCACCGATCCCTGAGGCACTCCACTACTCACCTTTCCCTCCTCCGAGCGAACTCCATTTACCACCACCCTCTGGCGTCTGCCCGTCAACCAGTTCCTAATCCAGTTCACCACTTCGGGTCCTATCTTCAGCCCTTCTAGTTTATTCAAGAGCCTCTTGTGGGGAACCGTGTCAAAAGCCTTGCTGAAATCTAAGTAGATGACGTCCATAGCACGTCCTTGATTTAATTCTCCTGTCACCCAGTCAAAGAATTCAATGAGATTCATTTGGCACGATTTCCCTTTCGTGAAACCATGTTGTCTCGGATCTTGCAACTTATTGGCTTCCAGGAAATTTACTATCCTTTCCTTCAGCATGGCTTCCATTACTTTTCCAATAACCGAAGTGAGGCTTACCGGCCTGTAGTTTCCAGCTTCTTCCCCTCCCCTTTATCAGAGCTTGGCAGGAACAGAAAGAAAGACAGACAGACAGACAGACAGAAAGAGAGGTTTCCCAGTGCTAATTAAATTGATTAAGCAACAAGCCTTAAAAATTTAAGACAATATCAGGTAGTTTCTCACCTAAAGCCAGTCAATTTGAGAAGTAAGGGATTTAGGGGTCAGAATAAACCTGTCCTTTTTGCAGGAGCTTGGTTCAGTCCCAGCACCTGGAAGTTAGAAGTAAAAGTGGTATGTCCTTTAGTTTGAGGCCAACCCTGCTTGCTCCCAGCTGTGGGGGTGCTTAAGTCCCAAAGTGTCAGCTAAGTGCTGCTATCAAGGGAATTCTCTAGCTTAATGGACCTTCCATTAAGCTTACTTAATAGGTGCTTAATAGGTGCTTCCAACTTTAATTTGTAATACAATGATGATGTTCTATAACTCTCGTTCTAAACTGTCTTGTAGTATGACCCACATACATCAAGCCACAAGGACACCAAAAAACCAAAACCATGTTTGTAGAGTCACAAGAGGTACTACATCTTACCTCAAAGTTCTTCCCTGTAGTAGAACTAAAAACAGATCCCTCCTTTGTCATTGAGCAAATAGAACAATGACCGCATCTCTGATGCCGTCCTTCCCCATTTTGTTTGCGAGTCCAAACATCTGCATAACTAAACTGATCTTGCAGGTTCCGATTACGAGAAAAAGACATCATTAAGTGATGGTCTCGAAAGGCTGGATGCGTTAACATTACGTTCCAATGCTTCCTCATAATAGTGGCAATTTGTGTAGACCGGTTAGAATATTTTAACACACAAGCTGTTACTTTTGAATCTTTTTTTTCTTTTGTTCATGCTTAATCGGTTGTAGTAAAAACTCTCTATGATTATGCAAGGCTCTTTTGTAAGATTGTTTAATTAATTAAATAAAACCATACCTGCATCAGGAGTCAAAAAGATCTACTAACACACATGTATGCAGTTCTGTACAAACAAGGTTAAAATACTAAAAACTTGCTGTAGGTAAAACAGATAAAAGTTAACATACATTATACATAAATTAACTAAACCATGAAAAATGTTGCAAACATGCCTAGAGTTATTACTTAGGGGTCCTTTTACTAAGCCGTGTAAGTGTCTATGTGTGCCCAACGCGTGCCAAAATGGAGTTACCACCTGACTACCATGTGGTTCTTGCAGTAATTTCATTTTTGGTGTGCTTAACATATGTGCGTCTGAAAAATATTTTTTATTTTCGGGCGCACGTAATGGATGCGCGCCAAATGCCACTTGGCGTGCATAGGTTATTACCGCCCGGTTACCACGTGAGTCTTTACCGCTAGGTCAATGGCTGGCGGTAAGGTCTCGGACCCAAAATGGACGCGTGGCAATTTTCATTTTGCCGCACGTCCATTTTCGGCAAAAATTTTAAAAAAGGCCTTTTTTTACAGGCGTGCTTAAAAATGGATTGGCGCACGCCAAAACCCGAAACTACACTACCACAAACCATTTTCAGTGCACTTTTGTAAAAGGACCCCTTAGTGTTTTATCACTAACTGCGGTCAGCTAACAATAAATACAATAACTTCCTACACCCATCTCCCTACGTTCTTTCCCTTCCACACTTAATCCCTCCTATTACTTCTTACTTATTCATTAATCACATTATTATTATGTTTTCTACAATTTGTACAATCTTCTTAAAGACCTTGTTATTTCTTTTTCTTTTTTACTGGTTACTATGTAAGCCGCATTGAGCCTGCCATGTGTGGGAAAGCGCGGGGTACAAATGTAATAATAAATAAAAATACCCTAGAGTCGTACACTTCATACTTGTAAACACCAAAGTGTAAACAGTAAGCAACATTTTTCACGGGGATGGGACGACTTCCCTATGAAGAAAGACTAAGGAGGCTAGGGCTTTTCAGCTTGGAGAAGAGATGGCTGAGGGGAGACATGATAAGAGGTATATAAAATAATGAGTGAAGTGGAACAGGTGGATGTGAAGCGTCCACGCTTTCCAAAATACTAGGACTAGGGGGCATGCGATGAAACTACAGTGTAGTAAATTTAAAACAAATCGGAGAAAATTTTCTTCACCCAACGCATAATTAAACTCTGGAATTCGTTGCCGGAGAACGTGGTGAAGGCGGTTAGCTTGGCAGAGTTTAAAAAGAGGTTAGACGGTTTCCTAAAGGACAAGTCCATAAACTGCTACTAAATGGACTTGGGAAAAATCCACAATTCCAGGAATAACATGTATAGAATGTTTGTACGTTTGGGAAGCTTGCCAGGTGCCCTTGGCCTGGATTGGCCGCTGTCGTGGACAGGATGCTGGGCTCAATGGACCCTTGGTCTTTTCCCAGTGTGGCATTACTTATGTACTTATGTCATGGTTTAGTTAGTTTGTTGTATCAGATTATATAGGTAATGCATGTTTTTATTAATACTGTTTTTATATAGAATAAAGTTGTTGTTTTTTAAAGTTATTTTAGCCCTATTTGTATAGAATTGCATAGATGTTGTGAGAGTGCAGATGAAATGGGATCCGGGAAGGCACGAAGAAAGGGGGTACAGGGAGCCGGGGAATCCCAACAGGGCAGATTTCATGTGCACAACACCCACATCTAGAAAGCTGGGCTACCGGAGGCAGAGAGGTTGGCTGGGTTAAGGAAGAAGGGGAGGAACTACCAGTCCCAGAATCCTTCTCTTCCCCACCTGGCTGTGCAAGAGTTAGGGGAGGAGATAGAAGATTGGGAAATGGTCTCTGAGGAAGGTGATGAGGGCTAGCTGGAGAGATTGGGGGCGGGGGAAGTTGGAGAGGAGGATAAAATGGAGATTACTGAAGGGCTAGGGGAGGAACAGATGGAGATTGGAGCCCTGGCTCAAACCCAAAAAGCTGCTGTAAGAGGGTGGCTAGCTGTACCTTGGAGAGACTGGTGGAAGACCGGAGGAGAGAGGCTGAGGCACTGGGGGAGCTCTCTACTAAAGAGGAAACAGGTGCAGTCTGTGGGAGAGAAAGAGAGCTGGGCACAATTGAAACCCCAGCCTGAACCAGGTGGGAATAAAGCTGTGTAACCATGCTGTAAGAAGGTACAAGAAAGACTGTGTAAACTGTTTCATACTAAAAAGGTCTGGGCTGCAACCTACCAGGCTATTGGGTTTTTCCCTCTGATGGTGTGCTGTTCCCTAGGTGAAGTAATCTGAGCTAAAGTGAGGTTGTATGGACTGTTTTTGGACCTGAGTTTGGGGTTATATGGACTGTTTTTGAGCCTGGAAATGACTGTGTTGAGCCTGGATTGTGCTCTGGGCTGCTAGCCTAAACAACCTGGAGTGAAGGGTGTTTTGTTGATTTGAAGCAAGAAAATAAAAGCTCTTACTTATAAACATTGGCCTTTGAATGTGCCTCTGTGAAAGGAACGGAGGGAGGAGGAAGTCCTGGGAGTTCGCAGGGCCTGGCGCCAAGGCTCAGAGGAGCCAGATTGCTGTGGAGTGAAGGTAACAGTCGTGTGGAGGAAGAGGCAGCTAAGCAGGGTCAAGCCTGGCTGGGTCCTGGATGGGCGACCCGGCTACAAAGTGTGATGTTTTATTTGTAGATCTTTTTGTTGCCTGACTCAGGAATGGTTGCTGAAACACAGCTGTATTGAGTCTGATCCATTCCACTTGAGTTTGTATTGGATCTTGGTTAATAAAGGCTCGTTTTATTTATTTATTTGTTACATTTGAACCCCGTGCTTTCCCACTCGAGGCAGGTTCAGTGTGGCTTACATAGTAATAGGGGTTACAAGGTATTACAGAGAGAGTACAAGCTGCTGTATAACAGAATAATGATGGAGACATGCAGATAGGTGGGATGGACAAGTAAGAAGGGGGCAGAAGAGGCAGGAGGGGGAAGGTTGAAATGAGCAAGGGATAAGGGGTGGTAGTGGCCGGAGGAGGGAAAAGTTTGAGGGATAGCATAGGGGAGTTGATGGAAGATGTGGTCTAAGTCATAGTCGTTGTCGAGTGATTAAGTGTTGGGTAAAGGGTACATGAGATTAGGTTAGATCAAGATCTGGTGTACCTCGCTTTTGACTGATCCCTCACTACATCTAACCTTTTTAAACCATACACAGAGAAACTGAGGAAATTAAGATTTACTGTATAGAAGAAAGAAGGGAAAGGGAGGATATGAGGTGAACATTCAAAATACCTAGCAGGCTTGAGTAAAGTACCAGAGGTATCTTCCATACAATGAAAAGTTCAAAGGCAAAGGGTTCTATGAAGTTGAAGAGAGAGAAGTTGAAAATGAATGTTAGTCTTCTTTTTTTTTCACTGAGAATAAGGGGCACCTGCAACAGACTTGCATGGGTTCTGTTAGGACCCCAAATCAGTGGCCAAATTTGAGCATGAATGAGAAAAGGGGGTAATACTATAAAGAGGGTGCTAGCATTTAGATGCCAAGAAACGTGTGAATGACTAGAATACCTGCATTTAAGCGATTTCTTGCTCCTTATAGAATTAACCCCAGTGGGACCTTAGTAGCAGAGAAAGAGACTTGGCCCCTTTTACCAAAGTGCAGTAAAATGGAGCCTGCGTTGGCATGTGGATTTGCTGCACGCTGAGGTCCCCTTTTACCGCAGCGGGTAAAAGATTGTTTTCTATAACAAAAAAAAGAAATGGCCCTTCTCTAATCACAGGGATTGGCACGTGGCTATTTCCGGCTGGAGCCCTTACAGCCACCTATTTAGGTGACAGCAAGGGCTTCTGCGTTAACCAGGCAGCACAGAACGCTGCCTGATTACCACTTGGTAGGTCCCGTCACTACAAAAGTAAAAAATATTTTTGTCACACCAGAAATGGCACACGCTGGGGGGAAGGGAACTACTGCCAGGCTCCTGCGGTAGCCCGTTGATAGTCCTGATTTTGGCACGCGGCAAAGCAGCGGTACATGTACTGCCACTTTGTAAAAGGGGCCCTAAATGACAGATAATGGAAGGTTCTATTCTACTGACTTTGTTTATATATACTTTGTAGTGCCTTACTGTTTCTAAAATTAACTTGAGAAATTAATAGATTTCTGAATAAATCTCCCTTACAAGTTGCAGTTTAAGATCCAGCTTTATGCAGCACTTCTCATGTTCTGTGCCAAAGCACAATTCTCATGCAAATAAGGCCTCCTTCTGTTTGAATCAGATCAACGGCGTTGTGATATGTGGGTATAAGAGAATGTGTGCTGGATTTTGGAACATTTACTACACTGATTAATAAATCAGACTAGATTAATAAATCAGTTAAACAGTCACAGCAGCTACCTACCATGAGAGGACTAGATAGTTCTCTCATGGTAGGTAGCTGCTGTGACTGTTTAACTGTACACTGGAGGGTAATGTCTCGAAATAGGTGAATTTTGCACATAACAAGAATGAACCTTGCTGCTATATCAAGGTATGTTGAAATGATATTGGTCTCTCAGGTTAGGTTTACTGCTAGTGATCATCTCAGCACTTGGGCAGTATTTCAAAGTGAGCCCTCTTTTGGTGATTGCAAGTTATAATATGCATAGGCAGCCTATATTTCCTGAAATTTTACAGCTGTGTGATATTTGTCCACTACTATGTGAAACCAACAGCAGCTGATGTAAGAAAATGGTCTTTTTTTTTAACTTTCCTCATCTTTTTCATAAAATAGTTCACTTTTGACTTTAGCTTGTACTGAGGTATCATTCAGGTTTACTGTGCACTTTTGTCTACTGTGATATGATCTCATTATGGTAAATCCCTCAGTTTTGCACGTCCTTAAAGTCTTTAATGCTTTGGTGTACTGACTGTTCAGAACCGTTCGTACAAAGCAGTTGACCTGTATACTGTATGCTATGTGGTTTTATGGTTTCTACCAATAACACATTCTATGTTTTTTTTTTTTTTTCTCTGAACTATCATGTAGCAAGAGTGAAACATCTCACAATTTTCATATTGCTCATTTTTTTTTCCTTCTCAAGAATTGTATCTTTTGTATTATAGATGACCACATTTTACTGTGCAGCAGAAGACTACTGATTATTTCCTATGTAATATTCAGTTTCTAGCATTGAAATAGAGAGCAATCACCACAACTTTCTGCTGCCATAGCCCGTCCACCTTTCCACCACCTGATGACCCTCCTCAGGCCTACTTTTTAATACCCTGTTGGTCTAGTGGTGCTCCCCACCCTCCGACCACCTGGACTTACCTTTTAAATCTCCTGCCTATGCTGGTTGCAGTCCCAAAATGGCCTCGTGAGACTGCCACGGGAGGTCCCTCTGGACATTTTGGCTGAGGAACCCACAGGGCAAGAGCGAATGGGGATCATTCTTCCCCGGAAGAGGCCACTAGGCCACCTAAAGATTTAAGATAGGTCCAGACAGCCTGGGGGGGGGGGGGGGTGCCACTAGACCACCAGGGCATTTTAAAGTAGGCCCAGTGAGGACCTTTGGTTGGTGGAATGGTGGAGGGACTGTGATGGGGGTGGCTGCTACTGGCCCTGAAGGACCCACTCTGTGGAGGGGGGAGCAGTCAATTTCATTTTTGGCCAAAACTGAATGGCAGACTTCAGCTGCTGTTTTAGTTTTGGTCAGCCTCCACACTGAAGCGGCTGCTCAGGTTTCATGGTGTCTTGTCTTAGCAACAGTAATTTAGCTTGTGCTGGTCTGTTTTTTTTTTTTTTTTGTGTTGGCATGCACAAAGAAACCTAGGTGTACTGACAAACAGAGAGATGAACAAACCCTCCCTAATAGGGAGTGAAAAAAAGTGACCATCTTATGCTTATCTCAGTTTAGAATTCAATAACTTTATGAACAAAAACAGTTATAGAGGAAAACCATCTTTCCTGTGGGCTAGTAATCTTTTTTTTTGTAGCTGTCCCAATAATAAACTGGCTATCACAGTTTACAGGTTAATTTTATTTTTTGATACTCTGGCTTAAACTCCCCTTGTCTGTAAAGAAAATAAAGAGTAAGCAGCATAAAATGTTTTGGGATCTTGCCAGGTGCTTGTAATCTGGATTGGTCACTGTTGGAAACAGGATGCTGGACTTGATGGACCTTCAGTCTGTCCCAATATGGCAATACTTATGTACTTATGACACTATGCTGACAAGCAGTCAGATTTATATCAAATGTCAAGATATCATAAGATGGTTGGCGCCAAGCTGGGAGCATCAATGACCAGAAAAAAAAAATTAACTTGAAGGTATGCTGAGTTTGACAACAAGAATGCAGGCAATGAAAACACTGCAAATAACTTTAATCTCTTCAGCTTTCTTTATCATAGGCTTTATTATGTAGAGTTTTGGTCAGAAAGATGACAGTTTTCCAGATTTAACAATACTCATTCAGGAATCTAACAAAACAATACTTCCTCAATATGAAATCCAAACAATTATATAGAAAGTTTTTACTTTAAAAATAACGTTGTTATAAATTTAATACAAGTTTATTCATTTCAAAATTCTTTTCAATAATAATAAAGCACAGCAATCTTAAAATTGCTGTGCTTTATTATTATTGAAAATTTTTGAAATGAATAAATTTGTATAAAATTTGTAATGATGTTATTATTGTCAGAACTTTCTATATAATTGTTTACTTTTCCAGATTTGCCATGCAGTGATGTTTATGAACTTATAAGCATGGTAATTTTGCAGGTCTTCTTTAATCGCCTTTACAGTGATTAACAGGAGTAAAACTATGCAAGTAAAACTATGCAGAGCTGCAGGCAAGGGTGTAAAACAAGTTATAGGAGAACAAATTAACCCCCCCCCCCCCATATTTACTAAGCCGCATGGCAATGCTAGCACAGCCTACTCAAAGTGAATGGGCTGTGTCGGCATTAGTGTACTGCAGCCGCTAGTGCGCCATAGTAAACGGGAGTAAATGCTGGATTCACTGCTGCAGTGGTTTTCATTAAACCTGTCTTTTCTGATTTTTGCTAAATTCAGAAGTGTGCAGGAATAAATCTCTGCAGGACCAAGATGAAAATCCCTCAGGTTGGATTAATTTTTCTTTTTTTTTCCCAGCTAAAACAAAATGCATTTGTTTGGTTATGTCCCAGGAATTTTGCAGAATTTGGAGTTGATTTTATCTCAAAAGTGGAAAATGTGAATGTTTGTTTTTCTTTGGATGAAAATGCAAATTTTATGCTGCTTCTGAAAAGTTGTGTGACATGTATGTCTGCTGATTTTACAATGCCACAGTCTGTATATGTAGAGATACTGCAGGTAGATACCTTTTTATTATCGTAAACAATTAGAATTTACAAACACAAATGCTCCTCCAAGTTCAGGAAAAGTTTAGAAAAAAAACAAATTTTCTATTTACCTAATAGATTTTTTGAAAAAAAATTATTTTAACTAGATCAACGTTTACGCTGCCACAGATGAAAAAAGCAATGAATGGCGCTTGGCTGCCTCCATGAGTTCCACATGTAACAGGGTGCCATACAGGCTTGCTTACCTAGTGATGTAGGAAATCTGAACTGCTCAGTCTTTAGCAGGACCATTTCCCCTACATGTTCATATCTTGAGAATAATCATGGCATCAACATCAAGGGAATGTTGGGACCATCAAGCGCAATGACCTGATGATGACATATCTTTAAGATCTTCCCTACCCTTCTAATTAGCAAAAGTGAGGGGAGGGAGGAAAGCTATGAAGCTTAAAAGGGGTCATAGGCTTTGGCCTGTGCTTCTACCCTTTCATCTGAGCATCTGAGAGCACCCTCCCATCCACTGTTTAAAGCTGATATTTTAGTTTGATTGTGTTTTCTGAATAGAGTATAAAATAACTATGTATCAAGTGTAATATTATTAGTTACATTTTTACTGTATAATATATTTTGTTTCAAGATAGGTGGGGTACCCAAGCCTTGGAGGGGGTATTATTGTTGTCATGAAGTCCTAGTGCAACACTAGACCAGTAACCCACATTACTAATTTAATTTGGCCTGGAGGACTGGCGGCTTCACTTGAATGGGGCGAGTCACCTGGAGAAGCACTGGGCATTTTGCTATGGGAAAGCTATGGTCTTGCTTGCCAGAAGCAGACTGATTTGCTTTATGGTAGTTATTACTGTTTTATATTACATGGCTTGGATAGATGGGTGATAAATATTTTTAAATATACACAAGATATTAGTAAAACCATGGTCTATTCATTCCACTTAAAATCAATTCCCTTGAGCATTTTATGCAGATGAAGTGTCATGGGTTGCACTCTGGTAACAGAAGGGCATCCAAATGCAAACAAATAGAAGCCTGTAGAAGCTAAAAAACCAAAATAAAAATATTAAAGCATGCTTAGCTTACATGCTAACAATGAATAATAGCCATTCAGAAGCAGAATTTACTCATAGCACTATCCCTTTTGGACAATATTACAAAGGTATAATAGCTCTACCACTATATTCTGCTTGTAGATTTAAAAAGACCCAATTAATCATAATCTTGCACATGACGATTAGTTCAGTAACAAATACTAGGTAATATATTAAATTAGCAAGGCAAATTGCAAAGACCAGAACCTATGTGTATCATCTTTGATTGTGAATTACCATGCCACAATTCCATTACAGAATTAAAAGTGAAATAGCAGCCTCAACATGTTAGGTATTAAACTGAAAATTAAAGAAAAACCTAAACTCGATCTTTGCTTTTAGGGCCTGTGAGGAAATGTGTAAGAAGTTACCAGCCCCCCTCTCCTTAATAACAGTCTATCACTGAGCCACCTTAAATCCCATTATACAGAGTAGAGAGGGCATGACCCAGTGAGGGCAGAGCATAGAGTAATGTGGTCCAGGCAAGATAAAACTCCAGAGTACAGCTAAGCCAGGGAGGCCCAGGAAGATAAGAGTAGCCCTCCAGCATATGCCTTCACTACATATGTGTAAGCAGCGGAAGCTTGGTTCAGGTAGGCCAAGTTTTATCTTGGAACCTTGTGAAAACTTGAATCCTGGAGGTCAGGCCAAAGCAAGGCTTGGTTTTGATTATTTTTAAAACAAAAGTTAGTACACACTATGGCCCTGCCAGGGACATCTATGGAGAGATTATCCTCGCATCCAAAAGACTTTTGGTTCTTATTTCATCACACCTGTGAAAAGAACATGTTGGAATCATTTATTGAATATTAATAAAGTTGTTTTGTTTTACCTTCAGTCCTCTGAGTTGGCTGTGTCTGTTAAGATTCCGCGCCCACCCTTGCTTAGGCTGCTACAGGGTCCCTTTTACTAATGCTTAACATGTGCTAATGGGTGTTAGAATGGCCATCATGCCTGTAGGACTATAATGGGCTGTGGTTATTCAACTTTTTGGCCTGTGGAAGGCCATGACTACAAAGTGCAAGTGGTATTTTATCCATTCATTGAGGCCTACACGTGACTCATGAGTATTTGTATTATGCAAGCTTTACTATTACCCGGGGTCAAGCTATATGAGAAGCTTCACTTCAAACACTTTTTTGCGGTTTCAGGGACATAGATGAATACAAATTCTTTCTTGATCAAATTAAGGAGCTGTTTGGTTAGTCTATAATAAATACATCGAGAGATGTGCGTCCTTCTCTCAAGGTCACCCAAATCGGCATAATCGAAAGCCGATTTTGGGCATCCTCAACTGCTTTCCGTCGCGGAGACGACCGAAATTCACGTGGGCGTGTCGGCACTATACCGAAGGCAGGACTGGGGCGTGATTTAGAGATGGGCGGGCTGGGCCGATAATGGGAAAAAGAAGGGTGTCCCTGACGCGCATTTGGCCGACTTTACTTGGTCCATTTTTTTCACGACCAAGCCTTGAAAAGGTGTGCCCGATCTGACCAGTTGATTACCGGAGGGAATTGGGGATGACCTCCCCTTACTACCCCAGTGGTCACCAACTCCTCCCGCCCCCCCCCCCCCCAAAAAAAATTGAAAAACATTTTTTGCCAGCCTCTATGCCAGCCTGAAATGTCATACCCAGCTCCATCACAGCAGTATGCAGGTCCCTGGAGCAGTTTTTAGTGGGTGCAGTGCACTTCAGGCAGGCGGACCCAGGCCCGTCCTCCCGTTACCTCTTACACTTGTGGTGGTAAATGTTGAGCCCTCCAAACCCACTGTACGCACATGTAGGTGCCCCCCTTCACCCGTTAGGGCTATGGTAGTGGTGTACAGTTGTGGGGAGTGGGTTTTTGGGGGGGGGGGGTTGGGGGCTCAGCACTGAAGGTAAGGAATGGGAGCAATTTGTGAAGTCCACTGCAGTGCCCCCTAGGGAGCCTGGTTGGTGTCCTGGCATGTGAGGGGGACCAGTGCACTACGAATGCTGGCTCTTCCCATGAACAAATAGCTTGGATTTAGTTGTTTTTGAGATGGGCATCCTCGGTTTCCATTATCGCCGAAAACTGGGGACGGCCATCTCAAAAACGACCTAAGGACGACCATCTCTAAGGTCGAGCTAAATTTTATGATTTGGGCGTCCCCGATTGTATTATCGAAACGAAAGATGGATGCCCATCTTGTTTCAGTAATACGGGTTGCCCCGCCCTCATGACAACTTGGGTGCCCTGTTCGATTATGCCCCTCTAACTGCTTTAGTAAAAGAGCTTCTATGTTTTTTATGATTCCATATCATCAAGCTGATCAATCCATAGACTGGTGGGTTGTGTCCATCTACCAGCAGGTGGAGATAGAGAGCAAACTTTTGCCTCCCTATATGTGGTCATGTGCTGCCGGAAACTCCTCAGTATGTTCTCTATCTCAGCAGGTGGTGGTCACACACAGCAGCAGCAGCTCTGGCTAGGCCTCCAAGCCTAATTTTTAGGTTTTGTTGAGTGCCTGGGGTTGAGGGCTCTTTTGAGCAAGTGCAAACCTGGTGGTGCCAGGTCCCTCCTTTTCTCCCCCCTCCCGCTGGCTCCGTTAAAAAAAAAAAAAAAAAAAAAATTTTAAACGTCTTTAAAGGCGTTTATTTCGACGTTTATTTAAGCGTCTATTGCAGCTACTCACTGGGACACCAGGTCGTTACAACTCGGAGCGGACAGCAGGTAATTTTACCTTTTTATAGCGGGCGGGGGTTCCCCGATTCTTCTCCTCGTGGCACATGGCGTCGGAGGGCGAGGGCGCAAAGGGTCGCTCCCCGGGTCGCTTGAGCGCTTCTAGAGGGGATGCGGGGGTCTTAAAGCCTGATTCGCCCTTGTTGGGTGGCAGTTTCGTGACCGATGAATGTCCCGGTCCTTCCTCCGGCGTGGCGGTTTTTCCCGCCATAAACGCCCATCCCCCGCTCCTCGCCTCCGCCATTTTGGCCGGCCACGCGGCTCGGACGGCTTCTTCTTGGGCCGCCCTTGAGGTTGGAGACATTAATGCCATGAACGCCCTTAATTTGGGCGACGGCACAGAAGCGGCTAAAGTTAAGAGCCGTTCTTCCCGCGCGGCTCCTTCGCGGAGTTTCGCGCCGGACGCCATTTTGGATGCGCAGCAGGCCTCTCCCCCGCTGTTGCGAGCGCCGGTTGAGAGTGCGCCTAGGGCTGTTGCCCAGGCTGCGGAAGTGCACAGTCTGGGGGGTTTCTCCCCCGAGTTTGTTTTGCTGCTGCATCAGGCCTTCCTCATGCACAACGCTGCCCCCGCTCCCTCGTCTGGTAAAGAGGTTGAGGTTCCCAGAGGTAAACGCCCTCGGGTTGATTCCCAGGCCTTGGAGGAATTTGTCTCCTCCGATGTAGATGAGGGCAGCGTGTCTGAGGTCTCCCAACGGTCCTTTGCGGATTCCTTGGAGGAGACGGATCCCCGCTCGGATGGAGCGGATGACCCCTCTGCAGCGCGGCTTTTTCGCCCAGAGGATTTGCCCAACCTGTTGTTACAGGCCATGGACACTTTGAAGATTTCCTCTCCGGAGGACGTCTCTCCCTCAGCCCCTGTTGGCTCCGCCATTATGCTGGGGACGAAGCGCCCGCCGAGAACCTTCCACGTGCATGATGCCATGCACACCTTAATTTCGGCTCAATGGGATGTCCCAGAAGCGAGCCTTAAAGTGGCTAGGGCTATGTCCCGCCTCTATCCTTTGGCTGTGAGTGAACGTGAGGCCTATCTGTGGCCTACCGTGGATTCTTTAATCACTGCGGTGACTAAGAAAACGGCATTGCCGGTGGAAGGTGGCACGGCCCTAAAGGACGCCCAAGACAGGAGATTGGAGGCGGCCTTAAGGTCGTCCTTTGAGGCGGCTGCTTTAAGTTTGCAGGCCTCAGTTTGCGGCTCCTATGTGGCCAGGGCGTGCCTGACTATGGTGCAGCGGGCTTCCCCCTCGGATCATTCCTTGAGGGATGATTGGCCAGCCCTGGAATCGGGCTTAGCCTATGTGGCAGACTTGCTGTATGATGTCTTGAGAGCCTCAGCTAAAGGCATGGCTCAGACAGTCTCTGCGCGGCGGTGGCTTTGGCTGAAACATTGGTCTGCTGACCACGCCTCTAAATCCCGCCTGGCTAGGTTGCCTTTTAAAGGCAAGCTGCTCTTTGGGGTCGAGCTGGACAAAATCGTGACCGATCTCGGCACATCTAAGGGCAAGAAGTTACCAGAGGTCAGGGCTCGGGCTAGTGCTCGTCCCGGTACCTCCAGAGGACGGTTTCAGGAAGCCCGTCGGTACCGCCCGGGCAGGTCGGGTTCTTCTGCCCCCTCTTCCTTTAAGAGGCATTTCTCCCCCAAGCAGCGTTCCTTTCGCAGAGACCGCCGTCCCGGAGGTGCTCCCTCCGGTCCTCCCCCAGGGTCTCGTACCCAATGACGGGGTCTTGGTCCACGCCCCAGTGCAGATTGGAGGACGGCTGTCCTCGTTTCTGGGCGAGTGGACCACAATAACTTCAGACGCTTGGGTGCTGGAAGTCATCAGAGACGGCTACAAGCTAGAGTTCTGCCGACCCTTAAGAGACGGGTTTGTACTCTCTCCCTGCAAGTCTCCGGTCAAAGCTGTGGCAGTGCAGCAGACTTTGGACAACCTGATCCGCCTGGGTGCGGTCGTTCCGGTGCCAGAAAGTCAGCTTGGCAAGGGGCGTTACTCCATTTACTTTGTGGTACCAAAGAAAGGAGGTTCTGTCCGGCCTATCCTCGACCTCAAAGGGGTCAATCGGGCCTTGAAAGTGCGGCACTTTCGCATGGAGACTCTCCGCTCTGTTATAGCGGCAGTGAAGGCAGGGGAGTACCTGGCTTCCTTGGACATCAAGGAAGCGTACCTGCATATTCCCATCTGGCCTCCTCATCAACGCTTTCTGCGTTTTGCAGTCCTGGGCCGACACTTCCAGTTCAGAGCCCTCCCGTTCGGGTTGGCTACTGCTCCGCGGACCTTTTCCAAAGTAATGGTGGTCATAGCGGCCTTCCTGCGAAAGGAAGGAGTACAAGTCCATCCTTATCTGGACGACTGGTTGATCCGAGCCCCCTCTTATGCAGAGTGCGGCAAAGCTGTGGACCGGGTAGTTGCTCTTTTGAGCTCCCTGGGATGGATCATCAACTGGGAGAAGAGCCAGCTGCGCCCGACTCAGTCCCTGGAGTATCTGGGAGTTCGATTCGACACCCAAGTGGGCAGAGTGTTCCTGCCAGACAATCGGATTGTCAAACTTCAGGCTCAGGTGGACCAGTTCCTGGTAGCCTCTCCTCTTCGGGCTTGGGACTATGTGCAGCTGTTGGGCTCTATGACGGCCACGATGGAAGTAGTGCCCTGGGCCAGGGCTCATATGAGACCACTACAACACTCTCTGCTGCAGCGCTGGACTCCGATGTCGGAGGATTATGCGGTGCGTCTTCCCTTGGATCCAGCAGTGCGCAGGGCGCTGAGCTGGTGGATGCAGGCAGACAAGTTGTCTGCAGGAATGCCTCTGGTGACCCCAGAGTGGATTGTCGTCACGACGGACGCCTCATTGTCGGGCTGGGGAGCCCACTGCTTGGGAAGGACAGCGCAGGGGCTCTGGTCTCCTGCAGAGGCGAAGTGGTCTATCAACCTCCTGGAACTCAGAGCCATTCGGTTGGCGCTTTTGGAGTTCATCCCGGTACTGGTGCTGAAGCCTGTACGGGTACTGTCGGACAATGCCACGGCTGTGGCCTATGTCAACCGCCAGGGAGGTACCAAGAGCGCCCCTCTAGCCAAGGAGACTATGAGTCTATGCCAGTGGGCGGAAGCGAACCTGGAACAGCTGTCAGCGGCCCACATTGCCGGAGTCATGAATGTCAAGGCGGACTTTCTCAGTCGCCATACCTTGGAGCCCGGAGAGTGGCAGCTATCTGCTCAGGCGTTCTTGGACATCACGAAGCGCTGGGGCCAGCCGAGCCTAGATCTGATGGCGTCATCGGCCAATTGCCAAGTGCCGCGCTTCTTCAGCAGAGGACGGGACCCTCGATCCCTGGGAGTAGATGCTCTTCTCCAACAATGGCCGACACAAGAGCTTCTCTATGTGTTCCCACCCTGGCCCATGTTGGGCAGGGTCCTAGACCGGGTGGCAAGACATCCCGGCAGGATAATCCTGGTGGGTCCGGATTGGCCCAGACGTCCCTGGTATGCGGACTTGATCAGGCTCTCAATCGACGATCCTCTGCGGCTGCCAGTGGAGCAGGGCCTGTTACATCAGGGTCCCGTGGTGATGGAGGATCCCTCCCCCTTTGGTCTTACGGCCTGGCTATTGAGCGGCAGCGTCTGAGGAAGAAGGGCTTCTCAGACAAGGTCATCGCCACTATGCTGAGAGCGAGGAAACGCTCTACTTCTACTGCTTACGCCAGGGTTTGGCGTATCTTTGCAGCGTGGTGTGAAGCAGGCTCACTTTCTCCCTTCACTGCTCCAATTTCTTCAGTGTTGGCGTTCCTGCAAGAAGGTCTGGACAAAGGCCTGTCGCTCAGTTCCCTTAAGGTCCAGGTAGCGGCTCTGGCTTGCTTCAGGGGC
This sequence comes from Microcaecilia unicolor, assembly GCF_901765095.1. Classification (NCBI taxonomy): domain Eukaryota; kingdom Metazoa; phylum Chordata; class Amphibia; order Gymnophiona; family Siphonopidae; genus Microcaecilia; species Microcaecilia unicolor. The sequence goes on from NC_044040.1 coordinate 50,436,004, forward strand.
CGCCTGAAGGGTGCTTCCCTGGCTTCCCAGCCAGATGTGGTGCGCTTTCTCAAGGGAGTTAATCACCTGCGCCCTCCTCTGCACTCAGTGGTGCCTGCGTGGAATCTCAACCTGGTGCTAAGAGCATTGCAGAAGCCGCCGTTTGAACCCTTGTCGAGGGCATCTCTGAAAGACCTGACGTTGAAAGCAGTCTTTTTGGTGGCTATCACTTCAGCCAGAAGAGTTTCCGAGCTCCAGGCGCTCTCATGTCGAGAGCCTTTTCTGCAGTTCACTGAGGCAGGAGTGACTATTCGCACAGTGCCTTCCTTTCTGCCCAAGATTGTTTCTCGCTTCCATGTGAATCAGCAGCTCTGTCTCCCTTCCTTTCGTAGGGAGGACTACCCAGAGGAGTACTCTGCTCTTAAATATCTGGATGTGAGACGAGTCATCATCAGATACTTGGAAGTGACCAATGATTTCCGGAAATCGGATCATCTGTTTGTCCTGTTTGCAGGTCCTCGTAGGGGTCTGCAGGCTGCTAAGCCTACAGTGGCAAGATGGGTCAAGGAAGCCATTGCAGCGGCTTATGTGGCCGCAGGGAAGGTGCCGCCTATCCAGCTGAAGGCTCACTCCACAAGAGCTCAGGCGGCCTCGATGGCAGAGGCCGGTTCCGTCTCCTTGGAAGAGATATGCAAGGCGGCAACTTGGGCTTCGGCCCATACATTCTCCAAGCATTACCGCTTGACTGTGGCTGCTCGGGCGGAGGCCCGGTTTGGAGCTTCAGTGTTGCGGTCAGGGATTTCTATGTCCCGCCCTGGGTGAGTACTGCTTCGGTACATCCCACCAGTCTATGGATTGATCAGCTTGATGATATGGAAGGTAAAATTATGTATAATCATACCTGATAATTTTCTTTCCATTAATCATAGCTGATCAATCCATAGCCCCTCCCAGATATCTGTATTGTTTTATTCTGGTTGCATTTCAGGTTCAAGTTTAGTCTTCAGTTACTTCAGAAAGACTTCGTGTTCAAGTTTTTTCACTTGGATTCTTCAAGAGTTAAGACGAGTTTGTGTTACAGTGAGCTGCTGCATTCCTCTCCCCTCCGTTTACGGGGCTGGATTGAGACTTATAATTCTGCCGGCACTCCCTCCCGCTTCGTGCGGCTGTAGGGCAGTTTTGTACCCCTCCCGCTTCGGCGGTGTTCGGGTCAGTCAGCTCCTCCCGCGGTTGCGGTTGCAGGATAAGCCAGATCCCCCCGCATCGGCGGGGTGGTGTCCCTCCCCCGCTCCGCGGGGATGAGCTGGACGGATTCCCCTCCCCCACTTGTGTGGGGATGAGCTGGGTTAATTCCCCTCCCCCGTTTCGGCGGTGGTGAGCTGGGCAGAGTGTCCCTTCGTGGGTGTAATTCTCTAAGTGCTGAGTCCTGCGGATGGAGCTTTGATATCGACATACTGAGGAGTTTCCGGCAGCACATGACCACATATAGGGAGGCAAAAGTTTGCTCTCTATCTCCACCTGCTGGTAGATGGACACAACCCACCAGTCTATGGATTGATCAGCTATGATTAATGGAAAGAAAATTATCAGGTATGATTATACATAATTTTACCTTCTGCTCAGCTTGAAAGATTTCCTTATAGATAGGATGCTAAATGAATGTGATAAACAGCATGTGGGTCCTTTCATTTTTATTCTGCCATCATAGGCCAGATGAGCAGATGAGATCCTTCACCTAGTTCATAAGAATTAGCACCCCTCCCTTCCTCTGTCTACCCACAAAGCTTTTATAGTAATCAAGATAGTGACCAGTTTGTGTAACTGTTGCTTGAACATTCGGCTTCCTAAGTTCCCTGTGCAGCTTGCCAGACAGGCTTGGCTACGTGCCTGTGCTTTCACTGTATCCACAATGATCCCAAGAGCTTTTTGGGGGATTTATTTATTTGACATTTATATACCACATTATCCCAAGGAACCTTGAGTTCAATGTGACTTACCTTAGAAAATCAAAATAACTATGGAAGAAGTGTGACAGTATTGGTAATTGATTAGTTGTGGGTTGAAAAAAGTAATTCAAAAAGTTGGTCAAGTGTTGGATATATTAGTTATAGATCATCAATAGTAGAAATTAAACATAGAATTGTTAATCTGTTGTCAAGAATGTATTAAATTGATAGGATATTTGGTAATTATGTTGATGTTTGATAGGTTTAGGTAGTGAGTGCCACCATTTTGTGCCCAGATAAGTGAGGTCAGTCGAAAACCTGTCGTTTCTTTCTCTATAATATCACCAAAATTTGCCCTTTCCTTTCTGAGCACACTACCAGAACCCTCATCCACTTATCACTTCTCACTTAGACTATTGGAACTTGCTTCTCACAGGTCTCCCACTTAGCCATCTCTCTCCCCTCTTCAATCTGTTCAAAATTCTGCTGCACGACTAATATTCCGCCAGTGTCGTTATGCTCATATTAGCCCTCTCCTCAAGTCATTTCACTGGCTTCCTATCCGTTTCCGCATACAGTTCAAACTCCTCTTATTGACCTATAAGTGCATTCACTCTGCAGCTCCTCAGTACCTCTCCACTCTCATCTTTCCCTACATTCCTCCCTGGGAACTCCGTTCACTGGGTAAATCTTTCTTATCTGCACCCTTCTCCACCGCTAACTCCAGACTCCGTTCCTTTTATCTTGCTGTACCATATGCCTGGAATAGACTTCCTGAGCCGGTACGTCAAGCTCCATCTCTGGCCGTCTTCAAATCTAAGCTAAAAGCCCACCTTTTTGATGCTGCTTTTAACTCCTAACCCTTGTTCACTTGTTCAGAACCCTTATTTTGTCATCCTCACTTTAATATTCCCTTATCTCTTGTTTTTCCTGTCCTATTTAGATTGTAAGCTCTGTCGAGCAGGCAGTCTCTTCATGTTCAAGTGTACAGCGCTGCATACGTCTAGTAGCGCTATAGAAATGATAAGTAGTAGTAGTAATTTTATACATAATTTTTCTGCAATTTGGGAAATGTAGTATAATAAGATAATCTCATGCTCCTAGGACCGCATTGCGCAGGGAAAGTTCTGTGAGTGTTTGGATGTAATTTGGGGCTTTTCCATAAATTATAAATGAATAATAGCATATATCTTGAAATAGACTCTAGCTTTTTTAGGTAACCAATGAAGCTTAATTAGCAGATGGGTTACTCTGTCAAAATGTGTCATAAATAAGGCGAACAAAATACTGCTATTCGTTTCCTCTTTCATGATAGATGCTATGATCTTGTCACTCTGATTTTGAAGGATCATCATTTACTCCCCATTAAGTTTCAAATTATTCACATGATTCTAACCATTACTTACATGGCTCTGCTTTCTTGCTCTCCCTCCCCCCCATCTAGCCAGTCTGATTACTCCCTACTGCCCCTTACTTGCTCTCTGCTCCGCTTTTGATTCCCATCTCTCTATGTCACCTACTCATTGTGCTTGGCTTGACTCCACACATCATTCAACTTCTGTCTGGTCCTCTGGAATTCCCTGCCTTCTGCCCTGAGATCTGATCTTCCCTAACCCTGCTTTGGCTTTCTCTCCCCAAAGCCCATTTATTCACTCTGGCATTCCTCTAACTCCCTGCTTGTTCAGTGGGTACCCGGGATTCATGGTCTGCAGGCTTTAATCACCCACCCTGCTTCTGATTCCTTGATCCCCTTCCCTGCTCCCCCTTTATTTTCTCTCTCCTGTCTTAATGGAGTTCATTTATTGTTTCTGCTTAGTTTTGTGCACTGCTTTGATTTGCTGTGAAAGGCGGTATACCAAATGCCTCAATAAACATAAACATAAATATATATGGGGAGCCAGCATTCTTAATAGACTGGTTACACAGACATCCCAGCAGAGCAGTGGGACACCTGAGGGGGTGCTGCTGTGGACTTCACATAAAAGATCCCAGGTGTACATCTCACCATTAACCTTTTATATTCTGTGGTGAGCCCTCTAAAACCCACCAAAAATCTACTGTACACCACAACAATAGCCCTTATGTCTGCATGTGTCACCTATATGTGGGCATATTAGGTTTTTGGAGGGCTCACACTTTCCAGCACGTGTACCAGTTAGAGTGGGATATGGGCCTGGGTCCCCTTCTTCTACAGTGCACTGTACCAACCACTAGGCTACTACAGGGACCTGCTTACTGCTCTAATAGGACTGGCCATAACATCTGAAGTTCTCATAGAGACTGGTATGGACTGTTTCTTTCACATCTTTCGGGGATTGGAGAGGTGAGGGACCACTGGGGGAGTAAGATGGGGGTCATGCCTTAATCTTTCCAGTGGTTATTTAGGGCACCTTTTTGTGGCTTAGTTGTGATTGAAACAGGTCTAGACAAAAATGTCTAACTTTTAGCTCTGGATGTTTTTGCTTTGTTCCATTTTGTCCAAGTTTTGGGAATGCCCAAATCCCGCCCCCAACATGCCCTCTTGTGATTTGGATGCATTGCTTACAAACTGCATAGAAAACCATTTAAAAATGGGTTTTGTTAATAGTGATTTGGATGGAAACGATCCAAGATGGCGACTTTGTGACCGACGCTAACAGACGCGTTTTGAGACGGGCTCCAGTGGATCCTGAAAGAGAGTTCTTACCTGCCGGATAGATGGGTAAGAGGCGAGGGAAAGTCAGGGAGATTCCCTCTCTCCCTGGCAGGAAACCTCCGCTCCAACAGCCGACGCTCGAGCAGTTTGGAATCGCGTCTGGCTTGGCAATGTTTTCAACTCCTGTTGCTGGAGTCAGCTCATTGGAGCTGACCGACAGTGCCGACGGGGCTTCCTTGAGCCCTGTTTTTCGTGCAGCGCCCCCCCAACCAGGAAGTGAGAGTCTTCAGGGGAGTCCTGGCGCTTCAGCTCCTGGAGGTGTAGGGGAGCGTACAGGGAGGGAACCTGCCTGCAGCCGGTTCAACACCTGAACGCTTGAACATACCAGAGAATAGTACAGCTCCTGTTGTGGTTTCCTCAGCTGTGAGTATCCTGGAACAAGCGATTAAAGCACCTATCCCGGTTTTTGAGGGGAAGTTTGGAAAACCTGCTGTAGTGATTTTAGAGTCACTTTGGGATCTGAACTCCACGATCCTCTCAACTTTGCAATTAGTGATTAAAAAAAATTCTGAAACTAAGGTTTTGGCTGAGACTGCACTAAAACAATTGCAAATTAATGATGACCATTCTGCTGCTGAAGTAAAAAATCTTTCTGCTAAACTTGAGAAAGTGGAACTGGTGGAACAATCGTTGATTAAAGAAAGAAACTTTGCTTCTAGACGCATGGAATATTTGGAAAATCAGTCCAAGAGACTTAACCTGCGTATCATAAATTTTCAAAAATCACCTTTAATTTCTCCTGTACAAATGGTTAAGAAATATTTGGTGGAGATTTTGGGGATGCCCGACACTTCATTGCCACCTATTACAAGAGCATATTACCTTCAATTTACTGGTAAAATACCAGAAAATTTGAACCCTCAAGATTCAATGAACTTGACGGCATTCCTGGAATCATCATTAGAGGTGGTTACACAAAGAACCACATTGTTGGTAACATTTGCCTTGGAGTTAGATAGAGATGCAGTACTCAGGTTATCGTTGAGACACTTGAATTCTTTATTTTTGGGTTCAAAAGTTAGGGTTTTCCCAGACTTGTCTAGGGAAACCCAAAAAAGATGTAAAATATTTCTTGCATTGCGTCCAAGAGTTTTAGCCCTTGGAGCAAATTTTTTGTTGAAATTTTCTTGTGTTTGTAGGATATTATTGCAAGCAAAACAGTATCAGTTTTTTGAACCCAAACAACTGGAGGATTTTCTAAAAAGTAGAGAGGATATAAATGTGAAAGTTTAGACCTGAATGTAACACTGTATAACAACTTGGAGTAAACCGCCAGAGCTTGGCGCAGTCTTTGGTTTATTAGGTATGAGGATAAATCTAGCTATTAGGGTTAGAATTATATATATATATATATTTTTTTTGTTTGTTTGTTTGTTTGTTTTTTTTGTTTCTTGGATCAGATTACCTTGATTTTGTGGTCGATATTTTTGAATTTATTTCTATATATATTCTTGTTTAATTCATGATGAAGATTTGCATATATTGTGTATTATTATTCAAGATTGAATATTATGTATGATAAAATTCTATAAATAAAAAAATAAAAAATAGTGATTTGGATGTTTGGCAAAAAAAAAATTCTATCTGCTGCTTTGTGCCACTTTTGGGACATTTTTCTGTTTTGAAAATGAGCCTCATAGTAATATAGTAGTAGTAGTATATTTATTTTTTCTAAATTTCTATTCACTATTTTTGCAATTCTAGATGGATCACAATCCAGCATACCTAATTTTAAAATCACAATACAATAAATAGAAAACATCACGACTGAGCAAGCATTAAAACATTAAAATCAGCCTAGATATAAAACCCATATCACCTCACCACAAAAAAAATGTATGTACAGTATTCTCAGTATTCTTTGTAGAATGGCATCAACATAGTCTATTCATCCTAGTAAGGAGATATCATAAATTTATAGCATAGGCTTTATGAAATAAAAAAAAAATGTTTAATTCAATTTTAAACTCCTTGAGACCTGCATGGTCCATCCAGTCTGCCCAACAGTCACATTCATTACCAAATCGTTATTGAACCAACAATCCAATAGTAGGATTACATTTTACTTGCTAAGTTTCTCTTTACAATGTCTTCTCCTTTCCCACTGAGATATACAGCACCCACACTCATACAAAACAAATTACTCCATTTCTGATAAGAGTAAGTTCCCTTTGGTACAATATAAATATTATACTCTGAAAGCATTCATCACATGTGCATGAACAGTTTTAGTCCCCAGTTCCAAATAGAAATAAGAACAACAACAACAAAATTGCATTAGCTTTACTCACAGCAAAATAATCTTTCGTCTCAATCATTTGGACGTCATCCATGTAGATTTGGTATTGATTTGTTACCATCGTGGAGGGTAATGAGGAAAGAATTGTACTGAAATGTTTGTATAGTGCATTTTTCACATCATTTGCTTGGGGTTTCATTTCACAGTTCAGCTTTATTTAATATCCAGCAAATAATAAAAATGTATCTAAGTGGTTAACAAATCAAGGGCCTCGTTTACTGAGATGTACTAGTGTTTTTAGCGCATGCACAAAATTAGCATGTGCTGCATAAGCGCCCATAGGAATATTGTGGGCGCCTACACAGCGTGCGCTAAAAAAGCTAATGCGCCTTTAGTGCAGCTTAGTAAACAGGGCCCCAAATGTAATATGATTAAATGAAAGGATAGAAACAAAAGGCAAAACTAAAATTACATAGGGAAAAAAATCCAAGGGAGGAGTAGAAATTAATGTATTCAAATTAACAAGAGACAAAAAAGGTAGGGAGGAAAAGTGAAAAGAAAGGGAAATTAACGTAAATGTGAAGGGCAAAAGCTCACTGTGAGGGGTGGCGAATGCTTGGAACTTTACTCATAACGAAGTAGATAGAAACGCTTTGGTGAAAAGATGGGCTTTAAGAATAGCTTTAAATCCCTAGAAGAGAGGGTTCAATTTGTAGAGTAATGTGGAAGGACATTTTTGATATGACGTCCAAAATCTGAATAGGAAAGGTCATTTTCAAAAAGGAAAAACGTCTATCACCCCCCCCCCCCCCCCCGCTCCCCAAATACTGTTTTGCACAAGGTTTTGTGATTTGGACGTTTTGTTTTTTTTTGGTCCATTTTTAAACAAACAAAAACCGGCGAAGTGCAAAAAAACACAAAATCAAGCCATTGAGATGTAGGAGGAGACTGCATTTTTAGTAGACTGGTTCCCCAGACATCCTAAGAAAGCAAAGGGGCACCCTAGGGGGCACTGCAGTGGACTTCATAAAATGCACCCAGGTACACATCTCACCACTGTTCCCTTATCTTGTTTGCTGAGCCCCCCCCAAAACCCACTACCCCCAACTGTACACCACTACCTTAGGCCTTACAGGTGAAGGGGACACCAGTGGGTTTCTGGTGAGTTTTGGAGGGCTCACAGTTTCCTCCACAAGTGTAACAGGTAGGGGGAGTTATGGGCCTGGATTCACCTGTCTGCAGTTCACTGCACCCACCACTAGACTACTCCAGGGACCTGCATGCTGTTCTAATGGACCTCAGTATAACATCAGAGGCTGGCAAGTAATATTTGTGATCACATTTTCTGTGGGTGAGAAGTTGGTTAGTGACTACTGGGGGAGTATGGGGAGGTCACCCCTGATTCCCTCCTGTGGTCATCTGGTCATGTAGGGCACTTTTTTGTGCCTTTTTCGTTATAAAAACAGGTCTAGCTCAAAAAGTCTTAGTTTTAATCTTGGATGGTTTTGTTTTGTTCCATTATGGCTGAAAAACGTCCAAATGTTAGGAACGCCCAGATCCTGCCCTTAACACGCCCCCTTGTGATTTGAACACACTTCTGATGGATACACTTCATAGAAAAACATCTAAAAATTGGTTTCGAAAATACCAATTTGAACGTTTTTGTGAGAAAAACGTCCAAATGCAGATTTATGCCACTTTTTGGATGTTTTTCTCTTTTGAAAATGAGCTCGATAGTGACCCTGCCCAACAGGATAAATTAATTACATATGGTATGATATGCTTCACATGTATACTTGATCTTGATTTGACCTTACCATTTTTAGGTCATAGATAGAAGTCTGCCCAGCACAGGCCTTGTTTGCCACCTTCTAAAGCTGAATCTGTCCAGCCACGACCAGGGCACAGATCGTAGAAATCTGCCCAGCACTGGCTTTGTTTCCCAATTACCAGTGTGTCTAAGCTTCTGTGGGTGTATTCCTTCTAAACAGGATTCCTTTGTGTTTATCCCACACATTTTTGAATCCCGTTAGTTTTCATCTCCACCACCTCCCAAGGGAGGGCATACCACAGGTATCTACCATCCTGTTAGTGAAAAAATACTTCCTGACATTCCTGATTCTGCCCCCTTTCAACCTCAATGCATGTCCTTTAGCTCTATCACCTTTCCGTCTCAGGAAAAGGTTTGATTGTGCATTAATACCTTTCAATTATTTGAACATCTGTATCATATCACCCCTGTTTCTCTTTCCTCTAGGGTATACATGTTCAGGTAAGCAAATCTTTGCTCTTATATTTTGCAACGCAAATTCCATACCATTTTTGTAGCTTTTCTTTGAACTACTTCGAGTCTTTTTACATCCTTAGCAAGATACAACCTCCAAAACTGAACACGATACTCCAAGAGGGGCTTCACCAACGACTTGTAGAAGGGCATCAACACCTCCTTTAACACCTCCTTTCTTTTGCTGGTTATACCTCTTTCTATGCAGCCTAGCATCCTTCTGGCCAGAGCTACCACCTTGTTGCATTGCTTCATCACCTTCACATCCTCGGACACCATCAACCCCAAGGTCCCTCTCCTGAGCCAAGCCTACCAATCTCTCCCCTCCTATCTGGTGTATCTCTTGTTTTTGTGCACTGCAAGTGCATCACTCTGCACTTCTTGGCATTAAATTTTAACTTATTAATTAAACTCTAGATAGTCATATCAAATATTTTTTTTATTACAAATCATTAAAAACGGACACATAAAACCATTCATTCATCTCCAGCCAGTCGCACACAGGTTTTTCATTAATAGTGAATCAGTGCTTTTTACAACAACTTAGTTATCCCTCTAAACAGGCCAGACCACAACTTTATTTATTTTATTTATTTATTATTGCATTTGTATCCCACATTTTTCCACCTATTTGTGGGCTCAGTGTGGCTTACAATACATTGTGAATGATGGAAATACAATTTGTTACAGTACGATTATGGGTTACATTGTGAAGAGTTATGGGAAGACAAAGTCAAGTCAAAACATCATTTGGGGCATAGAAACTATGGAATGTAACAGTGGGGAAATGATAGGGCGATCGAACAATAGCAAGAGAACTTGCTTAGTGTTCATTGAACTTTCCTTAATCAGCAACAAATATCACTTTACTTTTCCTCTGCATGTCCTCAGGCCCTCCAGCCACAGTTCCTTCTTTTCATCTCTTTATCACTGCAGGGAAGAATGTGAAACAGTTCCAATTCACTTCTGCAAGCTGCCAGCCTTGTTGTGTATCCCAATCAAAGCATCATCACAAAAAACTGTAAATCCAGTGTCAATAGATGTGTGAATGACTGAAATTTAAATGAGAGAATCTTCAGCTGCACTCCTTTATGTGGGACCGTATTTCACTAGTTGCCTCATCAGGAGGAGCAAACGTATAGGCTAAACAAAGTAAACATACAAAAACAAATATGTATCCCTATTAACTGCCACCTTAAATAATTGGTTAATAAATGAAAACTAAGCAGCTTTACCGAATGTAAAAAGTTCAGTCACAGGTCTCAAGAATCTTCACAACGCCTTGTGACGCCACTCAAATCAGCACTTCCATGTTACAGCAACCCCCAGAAGTGTTGCCTTAAATGGCATTCCCAACAAACAATTCACCATTCTAGGTCTAAGTTTAACCCATTAGGAACCATAGTGTTCACTGGAAAATGAACTGCTGCTCCTTATTTATCAGAGTATCTGATACATTCCCTCCTCCCTCGGGTATTATTTGCAAAAGGACCACAGACTTTAGGTTCTCCACTGTGAGTGTCTTGCAGACACCCAGTGAGACACCAGAGGGGCTTCTATTCTTGAATGTTTGATGTTCTGCTAATCTTTGTTTCAGTTTCCTCTTGGCTTGGCCTGTGTAATACAAATGACATGGACAAATTATACAGTAAACTACTTGTTGACTTTCAGAAGTGGTCTTGCATTTTAAATAAAAATTGGTTCGTTTTCCAGGAATTGGAACACTTGTGGTTGAAAGTGCATACTTGCAATAAACACAATGACCACATGGGCCATGACCCACCATAGACAGATGTAGATGATTTCAAAACTTTACCCATATTTACTCTCCTTTTATGCAATTTTCAGATGCTTTTGGCATGACGAATGGGCTCCAAGGACATTCCAGATCTTATGAATAATACTGCTCATATACATAATTAGAATAAGGGATCACTCACACTGTAGTGCTTGACATAGTGAGAATAACCATGAGCAATTTGCATATAATGCCCTTTTGTAAGTTCTTCTCACTAACCTCTTCGGGGGTGGGTACATGAGAGGTTGGCCAAGCCTAGATTAAACTGATTTCTTCAGTGAAGCAGCCCAACTACCTGTAATAGCACAACTTGAACTTCTCCCGCTAACAAAAGTTGGACAATCCTGGACTAAATTCTTTGCATCAGTATTATGAGGAAAATGAATGTAGGGTACTTCAAATGAACCTGAAAAAGATGAGTTTTTGCTTCTTCAGCAAAGTTATCTTCAATTTCTGTTTTTTTGCCTGCCTGATCAATGCTTTGCGTCTTAATTTGCCAATGCTTATGTTTTTTTCTTATTGTCTTCATGTGGATCCAGTTTCTGTTGCTGGAAAAGCCTCTTTCACATCTTTTAATTATGCCAACAATCATTTGGCCTTCCTTCCTTCATCTCTTAGTACATGGAGTATATGTGGTGCAGGTTTCAAAGACAGTATTTTTAAACAATATCTATGCCTGATGTAAGTTCTTTACTTTGGAAACAGGCATAAAAATACACATGTACCTGCTGCTGATGATTGCATGTATAAGAGGTGATTTTAGAAGGGAAAGTATTCTTGTACATTCCCTTTTCAAATCTGCAGCTTTTTACATGTGTTCCAGTGGCATCCACTTATATTCTCATTTCTAAAGTCACCTCCATAGTCTGGTTTGTGTGGCAGGTTGTGCAGGTGACCTAGTAGTCAGGACATTCAGGCAACACACGCTAGTTATTTAAAATTTTTACAAAGCCTTTTTTCATTCCCATGGTAAGACAATAGGACACTTCTCTGTGAACAAAGGGGCAGATCATATATGCATGTCTGTCTGAGATGATGGAGTACAAATGAAGAAAATAGCAAATGTTCTCCTTGATGAGAGATTTTGTAAGCAGCCACATTTGGCTGGCATCTGAATTATATCCTTGCATCATGATCCAGAATACGCAGGTAGACTGGATGGTAGTAATTGCTGTAAGGTATTACATTTATTCAAAAAGTAGAATTAAACTTAGGCACTCATTTTTGAAGCAGATAGATGTCTCAAAATGCTCCCCAAAATTGCCCATTTGCCAAAAACGTCCAAACTGTGATTTTCAAAAGGCAAAATTTGGACGTCCTATGCTGCAGGTCATCCAAATAGTAAGGGAGCATGTTGTGGGCATTTTTAGGGCAGGACTATGGAGGGCACACATTTATGATATCCAACAGGGATAATTGAATTGGAAGAAATATCCAAGTGAAAAAAAAAAAAAAAAGGAAGAAGGGTGTCTTAAGTTAGACCTGTTTCAGTTACTTCCAGGGTAATTGAATAGCTGACCACTGGAGGGTTTAAGGCATGACCCTTCACTCCTGAAAGTGACACTGGAAAGGAAGACCGGGCTACCTGACAATATTAGGTATTATTATGGGCATTCTGAATATAGCAGCAAGAAGGTCTGAAAGGTAGCCTAGTGTTCAGTGCAGTGGACTGGAAACTAGGGGGCCCAGGTTCAAATTCCACTTCAACTCTTTTTTTTTTTTTTTTGTTTCACCTTTAAATTGTGAACCCTCCAGAAACAGAGAGAATATCTACTGTTCCTAAACATCAAGTATTTCCCTTTTTCTGGAGGGCTCACCATTTAAAACAGGGTTGCAGTGGAATATGAAGCTGGGTGCCCTGGATTTAAGTCCACTGCATTGACTACTAGGCAGCCCCTCTGCTTTGCAGGGTCATCTGTGTGTTGCCAGACAAATTCCTTGTCCTGGTTTTTTGACATTCATAATTTGTGTTTTATTTTGGAAAATGGCTGTTCATTTTGGATGTTCTAACGTATTTTTGAACAGGAAACCCTGGTGTTTTTTCCTGTTTGAAAATGGCTGTGAGATGGACTCCCCCCCCCCCCCCCCCCTTTGGACATTATGAGAAGGATGTCCCAGTTCTGACTTGGATGTTTTTTCAAAATGCCCTCTTAGTGCATTAATATCAGGTGAGGCATTGAAATAGTGTATTAATATCAGGTGAGGCATTGAATTACTAACTTACCGGAAGTTTTCTTTTTTGTTTTGCTACATTTCAGGAACTAAACAGCTAAAACACATTTTGTTGAAAGAAGTGGATACCATCTTTGAATGTAAATCATGCCGCAGTCTCTTCAGAGGATTGCCAAATTTAATTACTCATAAAGAATTCTACTGCATTCCCAGTCTCGCTATGGATGATAGTAAGTTGCTTATTTAAAGTATCTAATAAAAAATTCAGGTATAATGGAAATCTTTATAAGCAAAGAATTTACTTTAATGTAAGAGTACTTTCTCCACTGATCTATGAGACTTGAGAAGGCAACAGTTCTTATAGTGAATATATTCTTTGATGGGATTGTGCTTTTTATAATTAGGTTGTGAAACAGATAAAAATTTCAGAAGTTACATGGTAATAAAACCAATCTCTGGCCAGTGATCTACATTGACATAAGAATTTTGCTTTAGGATTTGTAGTTTTGAATTGTGTATGTAGGAGTACTTCAACTTGAAAAAAAAACTCTTATCAAGAAATTCACTTCAACAGAGTTGTGGTATTGCAATAATTGTGGTACTGCAGTAATTATGCCATTGTATATATCCTTTGTTGAGTGTAGAAAGGTGTAGTCAGAAGAATATATACTACTCAGACCTATGACAAATATTAGTAATTGAGCACATGACTGTTTTAGTTTAACAGTAGTGATTTGGATTATAGATATGGCTTCTAGTTTTAGGTGTTAAGTTTGTAAAATAGATGTTTACTTTCCAGCTGCATAGATATGGTTTATTTGAGGGTTTAAAAATCAATGTTTAGTGTTTTAATGTCATGGGTACTATGGTTGGGTACCTTTTTCCAGTGGGAATTGAATATGTACATTTGTCACTAATGAATTATCAGTGGTGGGTGTAAGACAGGACAGGGAAGTGGTATTTTTCTTGTATTTACCGATAGTCTCCATTTACATTTTTTAATTTTTTTTGCATCAGAGGTGTATTGTTGGTGTTTAAGGTTTTTTCTTACATTTGTATCCCGTGCTTTCCCACTCATAGCAGGTTCAATGCGGCTTACATATTATATACAGGTACTTATTTGTACCTGGGGCAGTGGAGGGTTAAGTGACTTGCGCAGAGTCACAAGGAGCTGCCTGTGCCTGCAGTGGAAATTGAACCCAGTTCCCCAGGACCAAAGTCCACCACTCTAACCATTAGGCCACTCCTCCACAATTATAATTTTGCATCTGGCATTTGGAATCAAATATATGGTTTGATTTCTTGCAAGAATTCAAGATTTCCTCTTATAGAATCAGATGAACAGAGCAGCATTTTAGACATTTTAAAAGGCTATGAAAACCTCTAGTCTTGAGATTTGAGGCCTGGTTATATTCCAGAATATTAATTTTTATAAACACAGTTTAGTATTTTTTCTGAAAATGTTTTAGATATATAAAAATTTCACAGCTCTTGTCCCCCTGGTTGGGTATTGTTGAATCTATATCAGATAAACTTCTATATATAGTATGTAGATCTTATCCAAGTGCCTTGGTTTGCAGCAAATTTTTCCTTTTCCAGCCCATTTCCCCATTCCGCCTGGCCTCTCTTTTTCATGCCCATTCTCCTTACAGCCTTTCTCTTTTCACCTCTTGTTCCTGATTGTACATTTTCTCACTTTATCACATGGCAGTGTTTAACAACCCTGAATTGGCCTACTGTTGATAGCACCTGTGGTATACCTGGTTCGCCTTGACAGTGTTATGACTAAAAGGGCAGATAGGTTGTGAGGAGTGAGGGAGGATGAGAATACCATAACTGGAGGGGAAGGAGGCTAGGATCACCATAACTGGAGGGGAAGGGAAGACTAGTCACAAGGGGGTGAAGGAATGAAGAGGAGCTTTTAGGGGGTAATTGAGGAGAGACTGCAAGGAACAGGGATGGTGGAAGGGATGAATGATAGAGGAGACAACATGAGGTACAGAAGTGAAAAAACATGAGATTTTGTAGATGCTCGTCTGACTTTGCCGCAGACGTGCGATGGAGTTTTTAGTACTGAGCATGCAGGAGGCTTAGAAATATATGGCAGTGAGAAAAGAGAACCAATATCGAAAAGTTAAATGAAAACTGGTGAGGGGGAAAGCTGAAATGCAGAAAGAAATCTATTTAAAAATAACTTGTTGCTATCATGTTAGAACCTATTTTATATGAACAATATTTTGTCTTACGCATGTATTATCTGATACATTACATTCTGAAAGCCAGGCTGTTTCTCCAGTTTTAAATCTTTCAGACAGTCTTTCATGTCCTGCAAGTTATAATGATATTTTTATTTATTTATTACATTTGTACCCCGCGCTTTCCCGCTCATCGCAGGCTCAATGCGGCTTACATAGTAACAAGAGAATACAATCTATAGTAACAGAATCAACAAAGGGGGTATGTGATAGGACAAATGAACAAGGAGTAAATGGGATAGAAGAGGTTTGAGAAAAAGGATAGGAATAGGTAAGGCAGTGGAGTGATTAAGGAGAAGATGGGAAGAGCATGGAGGGTAAGAAGTTTGGAAGGAGATATTTTTACGCCTGTGCTTCAAGCACAGGTGTACTAACAGGAGATTCTCTCCGACGGAGAAGTTTGGCTCTCTCCTCAGAGCCATGTTTCTCAGTGAATAAACATTGGAAAAACATGCAGCGCCTTATATGGACGCCCATGTGTGATAGACGTCATTACATGCACACCTCCATATATGGACAGGGTCAGTAAGTGCATGTCTTCGCATTTATAATGGCTCCAAACATGGATGGCCGTGACTCATGGATGTACATGGACTGCCGTCATGCGTTCGGGGCCTGCATGCGGAGCTTTCCTTACATGGAAGTTTTATTTATATGGATCATTATCAAGTGTGTGAACTGCATATCTATGTTCCTTATATTGCAACATATGTTCTTTCACTTTCCTAGAAAGGGCAGGTAAACATGACACATGTTGACTACAGTGCAATGAACAAAATGCAGTTTGTCAGTCATTGAACAAACTGAAAAGCACTAATGAAAGTGACATCTTGAATGCACTTCTGAGATTGAGTTGACATAATTAGGGCTTGAAGTTTCCAACAGCTTAATTTACCAAGCAAAAGAAGTTCTGGCATTAATAACTATGTCAGCTCTCCTTGCTGCAAGGGTGGTGGTGCACCCATCAAGCAGGAGGGATATTTGGTGTCAGCTGTATCATTTTTCACTATCTGTGGCTAATGTATTATGCCACTGCCTCAGGACTTTGCAGTAAGTTGTAAACATGAAGCTTTGGGCAGAATTAGAAAAACCAGAACAAAGTACAATGTCTTAAGAATTTAGAAAATAAATAAAATAACAGGACTGATGTGTGCTCTGGCTGTTTATTTGTTCTGCTGATTTCTGTCATGAAATTAAATTTTACTTTTTAAAGAGTCATGTGTAAAACAAAGAGCAGTGATAAATTTTGGTAATAGCAATTCTTGAATACAATAAGTAACCTGAGTCTATTGAACAAGTGTGGGGTATTTTTTTTTTGCTTACTATTGGTTTAAAATTAACCATTTTGCTCTTGGTTTCTTAGATTTCTTTTTCAGCATTTTGACTGTTCCAAGTTAGCATGCATGCGCACACAAATGCTAGTCGACTTGCCTCATTCGTTCGCATGCACATCAATGTGACCATGCAGGTGCATGCGACCCAGTAGAGCTTTGCAGGGCCTTTCTCTATCCGCATTAGTGGCAGAGCCTCCCAGTGGTGCACCTCTGCTCCAGTTCAACCCTAATTTGAAAGATTTACCCACATAATTTACTTTGAAAACAGGTGAGCAAACGTTTTCTTGTCCTTGACTATTAAATTGGATTTTTTCCACCCAAAATGCAAGATATTACATTTGTAGGACCCCCCCCCCCCCCCCCAGTACATTCTTTTTCTTTTATTTCCAAGCCAAAATAAAGTGATTTCAGAAAACATATATATCCTTGTAGAATCAAAATTAATATTTAACATTACATTTGTAAGCCTAAAATCTTTGTGGCCCCCAGAGCTTTCTCTTGTCCACTTTGCGGCCCTTTACATGAAAAAGGTTGGAGACCACTGAAATAGACCCATGTGTCTGTCATTTTTGTTGATGTTTTTTTGAAGAAAATTTCTTCTTTTGACTTTGCTTCAGTTATTTTCTGCCTGAATGTTGATGAAGAGGACATTAAAGAGATATTACTAATGTCTTAGATGTTCATCCTGGATCATCACCATGAATATGTTTGTAATTATGGATCGTTAAATCCTGGGAATTCCCATATCTCCATGATTTACAAAATTAAAAAAATAAAGGAAACAGAACACCATGAAATGATAGGACAGAACTGAAACTCATAAGAAAGCAGTCACACAATCATTAAAAACTATATAGATTTAAAACAAATACTTATTTAACAATTGATAATAACTACTGTTGCTGAAAGGTCCACCAGCTGTAACTTGTATTGAAAATCATTGCAAAAAGGTGAGTCTTTCTTAAAAGGTTTGAAAAGACTGCTCGACACAAAGGCCCAGTGGTAGGTTGTTCCAGAGATATGGTGAGAGAAAGTAAAAGGCTCAAGAAAGTTACGACATCTGCTCCAGGATGTTCTCTTGAGCAATTTGAGCGCCAGTTATGACATCTGCTCAAGGATGTTCTCTTGAGCAATTTGGGCCTACTTTTCTTATTTAAAATTGGGTAATGATCTGAGCCTTTGAAGCTCTTGAAAATAGGGATGAGAGCCATCTTTATTGGTTGTCAGGGTGTTGCAGTAGTTCTAATTTCAGAACCTTGATATGAGGCTGTGACCCAGGTTAATTCATCCTGCTCTAATATAATACTTTGAAGGGTTTGTAACCGGTTTCTGAGTTTTAATGCATTAATCTTTAGCAAAGGCCTTGATGCTCCTCTGTGATACACAACTTTCTAGAATTAAAATGAGGTGAAAATTCTATATACATTATAGTGGCTTACCTGACTTGTTTTATGTATGAGCTGTCAAAAATTTTCATAAGTGATCTTTATCTGTAATTGCAAATAGAGCTTTCTTAGAGGCTGATGCTCAAAACTAAAGCCGTGTTAACATACTGTTAACACCGGGTTTCTTCATGTGTTGTTGTGCTCTTTGACAGAGCTTACAATCTATTCAAGACAGACACACCGAATAAATAAGGGATTAGGAAGTTTAATTTATTACGGGAATGATTAAAACAAATTGAGCATGGAACAGGTGAATAAAGGGTTAAGAGTTAAAAGCAACCGCAAAAAGTTGGGTTTTTAGCCTGGGTTTGAATAGTTCAGAGATGGAGCATGGCTTAGAGTTGCCCAGACAAATCTTTTATATTTTGAATTTCCTACACATCAGTTCACATCAGTTAACATTTGTTCAGGCAACTCCTTGTCTAGAAATGTTAACTGGTTCAATATGGGGAGAAGGCCATGCCAGGGGTACTGCTATTGAGCACTATCCAATTAAGGTTGTACAGTTGAATTGTGCTGGTTAATTTTAACTGGGTATGTTCTGCAGCAATGACTTAACAAGATATGTGTTTTAAATCGGGCTTGACAAAGTTTTTTAGGATCTAGAAGCCAGACTTGAAAGAAGTGGAAGTTTTTTTATTTATGCACATTCATAATGTGCACAAGGTGATGCACAGAAAGTTAAGTGGGAAAGGATTGGATAAGAGGCTACTGCTCTTCCCATCACCTACCTACCTACAACATATTTGGCTTTATGCTGCAGTTTCTGGGGCTAAAACTGCAGCTGTTAAGGGTGAGTGGGGTAGCGCTTCCAGCCACCTACTCCCAGAAGCTGCAGTCTTCATTGCTACTTGTCCCCAGAAGATGCAGTTTTAACCCCTCACCACTGCCAGTCTACCAAATTACAGCAACCACAGTCTAAATCCACTCTTCACCACCTGCCCAGCCAACTGCTCCCAACAGTAACATCTCTCAATCCCTCCCCTCCCTCCCCCAAAAAAGAACCAGATTCTTTAAAACTTTAAATTGATCCTATCAGCAGGGCTGCTGGAGAATCTCCTCCTTAGTAACAGTGCTCCTTATGGGCTGGTTCTACAATTGGTGGCGCTCCAAATATCCTCCTGATTAAGATATCTCCATATGGACCATCTTTGTAGGTGGAATTCCTCTAATATCTTTCTCTGTCTCCCCTGTCCTCCACAAGGCCCCCCCTCAGTTCTGTCTCCATCCCTGTTCCTAGCACTCACACATCCATAGCTTGCTCTCTCTGCCTCCCCCAGCATCTCCCCTATCACTCTCTCTCAACCCCTCCTCTTCCAGCACACACTCCATAGCTCTCTCACCCTTCCAACTCTGGAATACATCCCTATGGCTCACTCTCAATCATAATCCTAAAACTGTGCCCCCCCCCCCCCAAGATATATGTAACCATAGTTCTCTCTTGATGACCACCACCCCATACACTCTTTTGTGCCATATGCTCCCCTTTAGCTGGTTCCCAATGACCACCCCACCACAACTGAACTTTCTGTCTTTCCTCCACCTGTATATGCTTCCCCAGCTCCGGCACCCCAGCACACAAAACACTGCACTCTCCCCTCTTGCTCCTTCCCTTCACATCTTTCTCCCCCCCCCCCCCCCCCCCATGGCACATAGATGCCCAGCTCTCTCCCTCTCTCTCCACTCCTGTAGCACAGACACCCATCTCTCTCCCTCACAGCCCCAGACTGGCAAGGATTAGAAGTGGAAGGCAAGATCAGTTGCACATTGAGCCACATCCTCCTCTTCTACTGCGTGGCACTAAATATAAAATTTGAACCACGTGGTTCAAATTCTAAATTCTAAGCAGCAGAAGAGAAGGCTGTGACCTGACATACAGCTACAAACCTTTTCTTAGTTTTCTGATCAGCAGCAGACAGTGGACTGGGGTAGGGGTAGGAGGAGGAGGGTGCATGGGTGTGTTGGAGGTGCCACTTTTGGGGGGGGGGGAGGGAGGAGGCAACAGTAGAAAGCCTACTTCTACTGCTGCCTGCTTTTCACAGCTCATTTTGAGCTACCCATACAGTGGGGGAAATAAGTATTTGATCCCTTGCTGATTTTGTAAGTTTGCCCACTGACAAAGACATGAGCAGCCCATAATTGAAGGGTAGGTTATTGGTAACAGTGAGAGATAGCACATCACAAATTAAATCCGGAAAATCACATTGTGGAAAGTATATGAATTTATTTGCATTCTGCAGAGGGAAATAAGTATTTGATCCCCCACCAACCAGTAAGAGATCTGGCCCCTACAGACCAGGTAGATGCTCCAAATCAACTCGTTACCTGCATGACAGACAGCTGTCGGCAATGGTCACCTGTATGAAAGACACCTGTCCACAGACTCAGTGAATCAGTCAGACTCTAACCTCTACAAAATGGCCAAGAGCAAGGAGCTGTCTAAGGATGTCAGGGACAAGATCATACACCTGCACAAGGCTGGAATGGGCTACAAAACCATCAGTAAGACGCTGGGCGAGAAGGAGACAACTGTTGGTGCCATAGTAAGAAAATGGAAGAAGTACAAAATGACTGTCAATCGACAAAGATCTGGGGCTCCACGCAAAATCTCACCTCGTGGGGTATCCTTGATCATGAGGAAGGTTAGAAATCAGCCTACAACTACAAGGGGGGAACTTGTCAATGATCTCAAGGCAGCTGGGACCACTGTCACCACGAAAACCATTGGTAACACATTACGACATAACGGATTGCAATCCTGCAGTGCCCGCAAGGTCCCCCTGCTCCGGAAGGCACATGTGACGGCCCGTCTGAAGTTTGCCAGTGAACACCTGGATGATGCCGAGAGTGATTGGGAGAAGGTGCTGTGGTCAGATGAGACAAAATTGAGCTCTTTGGCATGAACTCAACTCGCCGTGTTTGGAGGAAGAGAAATGCTGCCTATGACCCAAAGAACACCGTCCCCACTGTCAAGCATGGAGGTGGAAATGTTATGTTTTGGGGGTGTTTCTCTGCTAAGGGCACAGGACTACTTCACCGCATCAATGGGAGAATGGATGAGGCCATGTACCGTACAATTCTGAGTGACAACCTCCTTCCCTCCGCCAGGGCCTTAAAAATGGGTCGTGGCTGGGTCTTCCAGCACGACAATGACCCAAAACATACAGCCAAGGCAACAAAGGAGTGGCTCAGGAAGAAGCACATTAGGGTCATGGAGTGGCCTAGCCAGTCACCAGACCTTAATCCCATTGAAAACTTATGGAGGGAGCTGAAGCTGCGAGTTGCCAAGCGACAGCCCAGAACTCTTAATGATTTAGAGATGATCTGCAAAGAGGAGTGGACCAAAATTCCTCCTGACATGTGTGCAAACCTCATCATCAACTACAGAAGACGTCTGACCGCTGTGCTTGCCAACAAGGGTTTTGCCACCAAGTATTAGGTCTTGTTTGCCAGAGGGATTAAATACTTATTTCCCTCTGCAGAATGCAAATAAATTCATATACTTTCCACAATGTGATTTTCCGGATTTAATTTGTGATGTGCTATCTCTCACTGTTACCAATAACCTACCCTTCAATTATGGGCTGCTCATGTCTTTGTCAGTGGGCAAACTTACAAAATCAGCAAGGGATCAAATACTTATTTCCCCCACTGTATATTCAGGCTGCAAAACCTAGGTTGCAGGTCTATTTTTGTTGCCATGGTAACCTGGCACCTGGGGTTTGTCAAACCCTGTTTTTAGTATCTGGTTAAAGTTAACCAGATATTCTGTGGATGAATATTGGCCCAAAGCCTTTTATTTCCATATAGAATGGCAGAAAAGCCTTAGTAAATCGGGCTTTTTTATTTTTTTTTTTATAAGCAAGTTCTCAGATAGAGGTATGTGATAGTGAAAACACAATTTAAAGGTAAACTAAGCTCTCTTTTCTGTGAAATTTAGAGATGTGCAAAAAATTATCCCCCCCCCCCCTCCTGTTAGTAGATGTCCTGGGACATAGTCCGATATTCCCCAAGCCAGTTTGACCTGACATATAGTTTGAGGATTTTGTATAATAGAAGTAGACCCAAAATTAGTTATTGCTTACAAAAGTCAACCTTATCCCTTTGCTTGCCTAGATAGCTACTAGAGAGATGGTAAAGAATGTGTCTTCAGTGCATAAATGTATTAGGAATCCTAGTGTTAAAGGGAACCAACTCATAATGTAAACTGAAACATGTTTGGGGAAACTATTAAATAATGAAAAATGTTTAGTAAACTGAATTAAATTTTAAACCTTTTCTGCCTTCACAGAGCAACCGATCGAAAATGATAAACAAAGTCAAGCCATAAGAGATCTCCTGGAAGCCATTTATCCAAGAGTGGATAAACGAGAATATATTGTTAAACTAGAGCCTATAGAGACAAATCAAAATGCGGTTTTTCAGTTTGTTACAAACATTGACAATCCAGAGCAGAACATTGAAAGAAGCAGAACTCCAGACCAAGGCAAAGTACAACTACCAGAACCATGTGATGAACACTGTGATTCTGTTTTAACGCCAGATACAGAAGTTGTGGAACAACTTCCTGCAGAAAATATTAGAAAGGAAGTTTCTTCTACATCTGCTTCTGAAGAACAGCAACCTAAGTTACTGAATCCTGTATCAGAATCTTCTGAAAGTTCTGTAACAGACCACCAGATTGTTTGTCGCCTCTGTAAGAAAGGGTTCAACTGTAGACGCAGTATACGTCGGCATATTAAAAGAGTACACAAGAAAAAGGTGGAGGAAATAAAGAAGCACATTGAAGTACGAAGAAAGTCTAATCCATCATCCACAAAAGGGCGCCATAAGAATGTTTACACAGCCAGTACATGTTGTGATGTATGTCATAAATCCTTTGCTACAAAAGCCAATGTGAGGAGACATATTGATGAAGTTCATAAAGGACTAAGACGGGATTCTGTTACTCCTGAAATATCTGTGAAACCTAGACACCTTTTGCTACTGAAGACAGTTTCTCCTAAAAAATCTGTTAAGATTTTGACTCATAAACAAAAGTCATCATCCAAGGTTGACTACAGTCTAAATACTTGTAAATGCCCTCATTGCAGGAGAAAATATAGTTCACAGATGTTGCTTAGAAAACATGTACAAATAGTTCATAAAACAACCCTCTCTAGAATTGACTCTAGGCAAGAGAAAAGGCCCAATAATGCTACCATCAATACCGAAATGAAAGTAAAAATGGAAATCCCAAGTATAATGGACAATATAGAATCTTCCACTTCACTTACCCATCCTCCACAGAATGAATTAAGAGGGACACATCCAAATGAAAAAAAGAATGCACCAGCAGGACAAAAAAATAAAGTTAAACAAGATGGTGAAACCCCTAAACCATCCAGTTCGTCTGTTTCAAGTGGTCAGCAAAAATATAGGAAACCTAAACTTTCGGCTGGCTTTGACTTTAAGCAGTTGTACTGTAAACTCTGTAAGCGCCAATTCACATCCAAGCAGAACCTGACGAAGCACATTGAGCTGCATACAGATGGAAACAACATTTATGTTAAATTCTATAGATGCCCCCTCTGCACTTATGAGACCCGTCGGAAACGTGATGTGATACGACATATAACTGTTGTACATAAAAGGTCATCCCGTTCCCTTGCCAAAATAACTGCTGGATTAGAGAGCAGGGCAATAAAAAAGCCTATTGAATTTGTTTTAAATAGGGCAACAAAAAGAGGCCCTCAGAGGGATGAAGCAAAACAGATTGGTTTAAAACAGGATGGCACCACTGTCTCTTCCACTAAAAAATATGAAGGGTCTGATGTGGGTATTGAGGTTAAAGTCACAAAAAACTTTTCACTTCATAGGTGTAATAAGTGTGGCAAAGCATTTGGTAAAAAGACATGTCTAGTCCATCACAAAAAAACACACAAAACAAGTGTTTCTGGTTCTTCCGAGGAGTTTAAAACCAAAGGCAGAAGTACAAGGTCTAAAACGCTTGTCTGGTAAAAACAAAAAGAAAAATACAAAAAACTGCATTTTTGTAAAAATTTGTGCACAAGGGGAAGCTCTTCTTTTCTACTGTTAGCCACTTTTATAGCAATGATTTCAGAATAAGTTCTGTAATAGCCCATTTGTATCTCTTTAGATCAAATTGTGGGTATGAGCTGCTAGAGAAATGAAGTTTGTCACTGACTTTGGAACAATTTACCTCTGCATTTATTGGCTACATAGTGAAAAATACAACTGGCATGTCATGGGGCTACCTCCAATTCATTGGTTTTAAGATTGTAAAAACTGCATCAAATCATGCCAAGTTTACATATTAGATATGTAAACTTGGCATAAAAGTTTAATCCTGGTTTTGTGGTGCAAACCTGTTGCTGTAATTCTTACATCTGAAAGTAGACATATCAAAGTACAAGTGTGGAAATTTATCAATGCAATAATTATAGGAATATATGATCTTGTGTTGCTGTTTAATTGAAGTGTAAACAGCATTAAATTGCCACACATAAGAAAGGCACTTAACCTATAAATGTTAACCACCGGTAACCCATATTTGTTTTTTTTTTTACTTGTAATAGCGCTTATGTAAGTGACAAATGATTGCTTGAAATGTATTTTTGTTTTTATCACTGCTTTTAGCAATCTGGTTTCTTAGTGTTTTGAATAATCTATGTTTTTTTCATTCCATAATCAAGAACCATAATTGACCTCTATTTCTTCACACAAAGGGTGGATAATGTATTGAAAGGTCTTCCAAGTTAGTGGCTGAAATGGTATTAGAACTATAAAATAATAACAGCAAAACCAGGGAACATGCACAAAAGAATTTTTATTGTGGAGAAGCCAGTGTAAAGCCAGTGATCAAATAGGATCTATGGTATCACAGTAGGAAGGGAAAATGATAGACATACTAGCCCTTCTGACCTTTAGTTGGATTCATATTCTGTTTTTGTATGGGAAACTTTCTAACATGAAATCTATTTATCATTGCAAGTCTGTATATTTGTGTACCTTCTAGTATTGTACTTCAGTGCAAAAATCTCATTAAGCTTATGGAATGCTGTGAATCAGTGAGCAGAATGAACAGGAAACAGTAGCAAAAAGATAAATTGTGACATTTTATAAATAAATCTCAGTGACCAATAGTTGTTAGAACTGAAAATAAAAGTTAAACACATTAATTCCATGCTTTCTTACAACCTTTAACATGCTTTAATTGTTTTCTGTTTTTACTTAATTCTTTAATTTGCTCTTTTCATCTGAAAAGATTGTGTGTCATCACATTAGACTTCAGCTTATGGATTTATGAAATGAGCAGTTCAAATAATTGACATAAATATGAAATTAATTTTAGCATACCAGTCAATGTTTTTTTCTGGTTTACCATGACATTGACTTGGGGAAAAATGCATTTTTCATAAATGCTGAAAAATGCTTCTAGCATTTATTAGCACGAAAGAAAGTGGAAAAAAAAAACAACTTCAAGAGATCAAATAAAGTACCGGGATAAGATGCTCCAAAACACAAACTTTATTCTGACCCAGTTTGTGTTTTGGAGCATCTTATCCCGGTACTTTGTTTGATCTCTTGAAGTTGGTTTTTTTCCACTTTCTTTCGTGCTGTTGAACGTTTGTGGAAACTGTGAACCCCACTTGGTTTTGCGGTTCTAGCATTTATTATTCAGATGTGAATGCTGCCATAGGGCCTCTTTTACAAAGCCACGCTACCAATTCTTGGTGCGGCAAATGAAAGTCTGTTCAATTCCTATGGACTTCCTCTCATTTGCTGCGCAGGAATTGCTAGCGCAGTTTTGTGAGAGAAGCCCTTAGCTAGTTGTGAAGTTGCATGAGACAGAGAAATGTACCTTCTGATATCTAGGTAGCCATTCTTGTCTTTACTCTGCAGTTCTGACAGCATAAATTTGGGAATATTGTGATGTTGAGAAAACTTTTCAAAAGGATTCTGTTTGAAAGAATATTCACTTAATTTTTTTTCATAAAGTACTGCTGCTACTTCTCACAAAACGGTAAGTACTTATATTGAAGTTACTTTCTTGACAGCCTATACTGGATAGTGTACTTCAAACTGATCAGATGTAAATGTGTTAAACATGCATGTTAAAATGTATGTTAAATTGTCATCTTTCAGTAATTACATAGCTTTCATGACTTCAACACAGGTATCTCATCTGGTACCACAAAACTTGAATGATGGATGTATAAAGGCTCACTTTACTTAAACCATTCGTTAAATTCTGCCTGAAGTGTATAAGAGAGCCTGTCATACAATAGCATTTGGAAAACTTGAAAGAATACATTTTCTCTATTTAATTTTGTTAAAAAAATCTTTGTACATATGCGCACTTTAATAATTCAGTAACTACAGCTTCATTTTCATGGTTAAAGTGACATATTTGTGTACTTTTTTAAATAAAAGAAATGTTATATATTCACTAATTTTAAAATGAAGGTAAGAAATATTCTGATATTTCATAGATTCATGATCACTTGTTATGCTATAGTGAATTTTAAAGGTGGGAGGAGAGTGACATTTGTTTCCTTAATTGAGGACTAGACTTGAGGATAGGCATTTTTAAAAGCTGGGATGAAATTGTAAAGTGTGCCCTTTTACAAAATGTATACAGAATAAACAAAACAAAAAAAACCCCTCCCAAAACAAACAAAACAAAAATAAAGACTAAAAAATAGACCAGAAGAGTCTAATAGTTTCCAGATGCACCCAGGTTATTTTGAAGAATGTAGCTGTTGCTGCTGCTTTAAAAATCATCTTTTAAAAGACATTCCGTTTTTTCAAGTTTATTTGCAGCCCACTGTAACTTGCAACATATGAAGGGGTCTTTTTACTAAGGTGCACCGATGGATTTATACATATGGGCTGCATGGCACTTAACGCACACTAATTCATTAGTTCATCTTAGTAAAAGGACCCCTAATTTAGTGCATCATGCTTCCATCTAAGAAATTTTAACCAGCATCTCTGAGACCCATGAAAAGTAATTAATTAATAAATACAAAATTTTGAGCAACAAACAAAATGAAGCACTCCCTAGCCCCATTTTCTTTCAATAAAGGAAAGTGTGCCTCTTCAGCTGCTCACTTTATTGAACAAAAGTTAATCAGATAATTTTCAAAACAGTGACAAAATTTTTTTCTGTTTTTCAGATCAGAATTTTAGAAGATAGTATGCTTTCCAGTGCAAAGTTCTAAACATTATTAAATTGTACTTTTTAGGCAATATGATTTGTTTTAGTAGAATAACTGAAAAATATATTATCAAAGGAACTAACAGGTTTTGTATATAACTGCACTTCTTTACTTAGCTGGTGTCTTTTTTTTTCTTATTTACTTTAAAATACCTTAAAATGAAGGTTGTAATGGTACAATATGCTTCAGTAGATGATAAATGGTTAGCCTTTCTTGCGTACTGCACTAAAAATCATTGCTGTGAAAGGAAACCAGAAAGACTGTAAATGTTGCCATCAGTGTTTTTTGTGAGTGTTCATGCTATTTTTAAATAAACGTACTGTGAGGGATGGGAATAAACCAGATTGGAAGCTACTTCCAGTAAGTTGTTTTGATTGGGTAAAAGAGGTGCCTTTTGTTTGAAATCAGAATTAATACTTGACCATAGAGCAGAGCTTCCCAAATGGGGTCACAAAACCTGTGCTTGGGGTCATGAGCTAGGTGGGCACCTTATAGGATGTCATTGTCCTTCACTGCCCAGGGATTGCATGCTTTCTGTGTCTGTATAATTTGGGGTCACAGGTGCAGAAAGATTGGTGAGCACTGCCATAGGGCAACTATGAATAATGGTTTGCTGGGATTCTCTAAATCCATATCTATTGAAAACACTTAATTTAAAGATCGTGTTCAGAGATTCCCACAGGAATGTGCTCAGTGAGCTGTGCATGAACCAGAGAGCACAGTATGACTAGTTCTTTCTCCCTGAAGCAACAGTATTAGCACTGTGAAATGGTGGCCAATGGTGGGGAAATGAGAGACTGACTGTTGAAGCTAAGAAGCATGTTTTTCCAAAAATTTTGAAAAGTATAAAAATTCAATTCTGATGAAGATTTTTGAGTATGCATTAAATATGAAGAAAGGAAGGTGGAAGGTTTTGAGCTGATGAGTGATGAAAAACAGGTTTTGAAAACAAGCTATACCTATATGTGTCTGAGGCTTTACTGCCTATAAAAATTAAATATCTGCATGAAAATATATTATTTGTTATGGTTCTGGGAATCTTTGAACACAATCTTTAAATGAGGTGTTTTCAATAGGTATTTTTAAGTTCACTCCTCCTATATATACTTTGTGATTCTCTAAATCCATGCAAGATTCATAGGGGGCCCTTTTTCTAAAGCAGAGGTTCTCAACCCAGTCCTTGGAACACACACCTAGCCAGTCAGGTTTTCAGAATTTCCACAATCAATATGCATGAAACTAATTTGCATGCCTTACCTCTGTGGTATGCAAATTTATCTCATGCATAGTCATTGTGGGTGTTCTGAAAACCTGACTGGCTAGCTGTGTCCTGAGGACTGTGTTGAGAACCCCTGTTCTAAAGCTTTGGTGCACTCTAACAGAATTGCCCCTCCCCCATTTACTAAACTGCGCGGCAATTCCGACACAGCCCATTCAAAGTGAATGGATGGGGTCAGCATTAGCACACAGCAATCGCTAGCACGGCTTAGTAAACGGGGTTGGTGAATGATAAATTCTAAGAAGCCCACAGGTATAAAATGGACTTGTAGCATTTAGTGTGCACTAATGGGCACATATTCAAAAGAGAAGGACATCCATCTTTCGACATAAATTGTCGGAGGCATAGCGAAGGCGGGACTTGAGCGTGCCTAACACTTGGACGTCCTTGACCCATAATCGAAAAAAACAAGGACGTCCGTGACGAACACTTGGACGTTTTCACCCAGACATGTTTTTATTATGACTAAGGCACGAAAAGGTGCCTGAAATGACCAGATGGCCACTGGAGGGAATCGGGGATGACCTCCCATTACTCCCCCAGTGGTCACTAACCCTCTCCTACCCTCAAAAAACATCTTTAAAAATATGTTAGGCCAGCCTCTATGACAGCCTCAGATGTCATATTCAGGTCCATGACAGCGTATGCAGGTCCCTGGAGCAGTTTTAGTGGGTGCAGTGCACTTCAGCCAGGTGGACCCAGGCCCACCCCCCCACCTGTTACATTTGAGGAGGGAACAGCGAGCTCTCCAAAACCCACCAGAAACCCACTGTACCCGCATCTAGGTGCCCCCTTCACCCTTAAGGGCTATGGTAGTGGTGTACAGTTAGGGGTAGTGGGCTTTGGGGGGGGCTCAGCACACAAGGGAGCTAAGTACCTGGGAGCATTTTATAAAGTCCACTTCAGTGCCCCCTAGGGTGCCCGGTTGGTGTCCTGGCATTTCAGGGGGACCAGTGCACTACAAATGTTGGCTCCCCCCATGACCAAATGGCTTGCAGTTGGCCGTTTTTGACATGGACGTCTTTGGTTTCAAAAATTGTCGAAAGTCAGAAATGTCCAAGTCTAGGGACATCCAAATTTTAGGCTTTGGACGTCTCTGACGTATTTTCGAAACAAAAGATGGACGTCCATCTTTTTTTCAAAAATACTGGTTTTCCCGCCCATGGATTTTGCCATTTTGCAAGGACGTCCAAATTGCAACTTGGACGTCCCTTTTGAAAATGCCCCTCCAATTCTGTTAGCATGCTAAGCTTTAGTAAAAGGGCCCCATAATTTGTAGTAGAAGAAAAGTGAGGGTTTAAAAAGGTTTTTTTTGCTGTAAATATTTTTTTTGAATGGGTGAGGAATTTACACCATAATGGTTAGTTAGCTTATATAAATAACTGGTACATTGATAATGTTCTTACATTACATAACTCTACCTCAGTTTCTTCACAGGAAAAACTTTACATTTGTACTTCTATTTAAATCAAACTTGTTCTTTGAAGAAATTCACTATTCTGCAAAGTTAACCAGTTTTTAAAGGTTTGAGTGAGTAGTTTTCAGTCAAATATGTCATATTACTTCTTTCGGAACTATAAGATAATGGAATTACAGTTATGTTGATCCGGACACAGCTCAGTTCCCTGTGCACTCAGACAATGTACTAAAAGTTTAGTTAAAAAAAACAAAACAAAAAAACTCCCAATACCATAAACTAATGGTGTATACATGAGTGGGGAGTTTTGAAAAATGCTTTAAGACAAGACATGGTTAAAACAGAAGTAAAAAGGTATGTTAACCTTAGCATACATTTTTACATCAGAAGATAAGTTAAAATTGTGTAAAAGTCTATAACTTTACTGCCATTTTCAATGTCAATTGTTAGAGGTGGAAGTTGATTTATACTCCTAACAACTGAATTAAAAAAAAAATTGGTGGCTTTCAGATGCAGCCCAAAACTTGTAAACCAGAAGAACCCCTAAACTAGACACTCTGCCCTATGACTGCAACTGAACTTCTGGGTTTTTTTTTTAAATGGCCAACGCTGAGGAGCCAGCCAAGAGCAGTAGTATAGTGGGGCCTTAAGTGGGAAGGTAGGATGTGAGTTTGGGTGGGGGGGGGGGGTGGGGATCAATGACAGGTTTCCTGGTTGCAGGGTTTCAACCTCAACTTAGTCTCCCAGGTGTGGCAATTTTACCCTGGACCCTGTGACACCTAATTCTGGGTCCACACTGGCACAGTACATGGGCCTCAGAAGTGTGAGTTAATTTTACTCTAGCTCTGACCCAGGCATTAAATTTCTAGCATAAAAACAAAAGTTGTCCTAAGCTTACCATGCCTTATTTCATTTGTCTCTGAATAAATTTCTGGGTTTAAAATCTGTTTTCCTTTGCTTTTTAAAAGTGGAATAAAATAAAGCTAAATTAAAAAAAAAAACATGGGGCTAGATTTGTACTAATAGGAACTACAATGCACTAACATGCATTAACAAATGATATTAGCACATGCTTGCTAACACTATTCTAAATGTAGCTCTCGACTTGCTGATTTTTCAGAAAGCAAATGATGAATTGGATTGCTCCACACATCAACTGAATAGTGGTCTTCTTTTTGCACTTAAATTGTTGAACAAATGTTTTGGTAGTGGCAGTGGTCCTTGGTACCTTGGGATTCATGATTGTATTAGCTATCTCTGAAATGCCATCATAGGTTGCAGTACTCTCATCTATCTTCTCATAGATCTCTTGTCTTGCCAAGAATGTCTATAATTTAATCTGTGGTAGTGTCTCTGCTTCTTTGGTTATGGGTTTTTTTTTTTTTTTTTTTGAGATGCTGGTTGATGTGTAGTGTCATGAACTTGTAATATAGTAAATGACAGCCAATAAAGACCAAAATGAACCATCCAGAACATTCAGTTGAGGTTGTTGTGAACAATTCTTGTGAACAAGCACTTCATAATAACCAAAGGATTGACTGCAAAAACATTGGAAGGCCCACCCAACATATGACTGTATGTACACTGAAATATAAAGAATATTTTAATACTGGCTGTCGCAAATAATCATGTAGATTGTTAAGCAGTGTGCACCTTCAGAGCAGAAAACAGTTTTTCAGTTTAAAATTCTTTTGGTATATATTTCATCTGGGTGCTGCAGAACTGCATAGCTCTGGTTCTGCAGTGGGTTGGAGAATTTACTGGGAGGCATAAGGTTCTCTTGGCAGATACCAAATCTCAGAGAAATAACTCTTTGGGGGTATATATGACTATATTTTAACATAGTTCATCATCTGGGAATGGTTCAATTTGACTGATGGCTCGGTTGAAATGTTGCTGTATGACACTTCCAAATACAAATGGCAGCTTCAAAATCCTGATCTTCTGGCATCAACTCAAGCATGTGTTCAGCCATTCAAAAAAGGCTGTATGTAGGATAACTCCTTTAAATAGTAACATATTTTAGGACATGAATTAAAAAAGCCCCATGAAAGCAATCCACATGCAGATGCTCACTATCAACTAAATTGTAGCTCTAGGCAAGTTAGTTTCAGGTACAGTTACAGCATGCAGTTAGGCCAGATTCATCATGGCTAATACTTAACATTTTGCAAAGTACATAACTGGCCCAGTTGTCTAGTAGAGATACTCTGCATACAGCTCTTGTCCTCATGCTGCACTTATTCAGACTGATTGGGATAGTTGGTTCTCTACTGCCAGTATTTACTTCTGTGCATATAAATTTTGCAGAAACAATGCCTCTGTTTTCAATTACATAATGTGTGTGTTTTCTCCCTTGCATGTTGTGTATGTGTTAAACCCATTTTTTAAATTCAGTTGGCATTTCAAAAACAATGTAGAGTCACCTTCATTGTTAAGCTTGCACGCTGTGCTAATCTGTTGTAACAGGGTTTTACAATTGCTATATGTGTGCTGAGGAACCCAAAATAAATGACTGGCCTCTTGATGCATCATGTATTTCCAACAGTCTGTAACAAAATAGTCTCTCTTCTGTTGAGAACTATCACTGTCAATAAATTTTTTTTCTTGGAAATCAGCTTTTATATGATTGGTATTTGTCCTATCTCTGTGTGCTTTAAAGATGGTGTTTAATTTTTACTTACTGTGGTGCTTTATTTAGATGCTTTCTAACCTGCTCTAGCTTTTCTTTTTTTTTTAACCCACACTAATAGTGTGGTGTATTAAGTGTTAGCGCACACTAAGGGACCATTTTAGTAAGTTAGGCGCTAACAAATGTCTAATGCAGCTTAAAAATGGTGTACCGTGGGACATGCTCAGGTGTCCTTTGGTAACTGCCAAATGTGCATGCACTAACCATGTGGTAGTAAATATTTTTGGGTTTTTATTTTGCAGGGTGCATGCTGGGCAGAGAGTGGGCATGGGTAATGTGTGTGCCCTTACTGCCTACAAAATGGGTAGCAAGTGCATACGCAATATTTCAATATAGCTGCAAAGTAATATTTCAAAATAGTCTGTGTTAACTATTGGCATTTTTAAGAAAGCAGCTGTTCAGTTGGCAAAAAAAGTCACTACCATGCATTAATGGTCCTACCAATAATGCATGATGCAGTTAGCTACATCTTTTGAAGTGGCATTAACTGCTCTGGTTATCTGACACCTTTGCAGTTAACAAACTGTAACAACTTCCACATCAACTAATTCCCCCCCCCCCCCCCATTAGTTGAATGCCGCAGTTGGGGGGCCTTCTATTACATTGTAGTAAAAATACCTGTGTAAAGGTGCACTAAGGACACTTTTACTGCAGTGTAGTAGAAGGGCCCCCAACCAATGTGGAAGGGGGTGGGGTGACTTTTTTTTTTTTCCAACTGCACAGTTGCTTTCTTAAAAATGCCAACAGTTAACACTGATTTTTGCAGTTACTGCAACTACATTCAAAGCGGTTTACATATATTCAGGTACTTATTTTGTACCAGGGGCAATGGAGGGTTAAGTGACTTGCCCAGAGTCACAAGGAGCTGCAGTGGGAATCGAACTCAGTTCCCCAGGATCAAAGTCCACAGCACTAACCACTAGGCTACTCCTCTGCTCTTTAGAGCACATTTTAGACCAGTGCTGTGGCAAAAGTACTGCAGCTCAGCATGTACTTAAGTTTTCTGTCCAGCAGGGATTGAGCAAGTCATGGAGGTAATGGTTCTCAAACTCCATCTAGAAAGGATCACATCTGCCATTACTTCTACCAGAAGAACGGTTCATTCCTAGGGAACTTTCCTTCCAGCCTTGGAGAAGCAAAGTAATTTAGGTCAGTCTTCTGCACGGGAGGGGGGAGGGGAAGAAAAGGAAAATATTTAAAGGAAACTCCACAAACATAAAATAAAATTGAATAAAAAAGACATCTATTTTGAAGCTTTTGCTTTCAAACTTCACAGTGCTAAATTCAATTACTTAAAAAAAAG
The DNA here is from genome assembly GCF_901765095.1 of Microcaecilia unicolor. Taxonomy (NCBI): domain Eukaryota; kingdom Metazoa; phylum Chordata; class Amphibia; order Gymnophiona; family Siphonopidae; genus Microcaecilia; species Microcaecilia unicolor. Next base: position 50,470,066 of record NC_044040.1, read on the forward strand.
TTTAAAACTCATTTGTATGGTTTGTAAATGGAAGAGCTATAGATCCCAGTGACAGAAGAAATCTATCTGCTCTAGTGAACATGTATCTTATCTTGGTGGTCTGTGACTTTTTTTTCCAACTTCTCAGCTGCTTTCTTAAAAATGCTAACAGTTAACACTGACAATTTTGAATATTGCTATCTAGTCAATTCTGTTGTCAATGGATCATTTTTTTTGTTTCTCATCGTACCATAAAATTCTAATGATAGTGCAGCATCTACATGGTGACAAAAATGATTTGCTTTGTCCTGCCTTAATAAAGTAACATAGTAAATAAGTTAAAGACCAGTGTGGTCCATCCAGGCTGCCCAGAAAGACTGCATGGGTTGCACTTGTCACTCTGCAGGTTATTCCCTGTTTTTTTTTTCTTTTGCAAGCCATTTATATTTTACTTTATACTTTTATTCCATCCTCTTACATATCCCATGCCTTTCCTTCACTGTTTTCAACCTTATCATCCTTTCTGTGAAGAAATATTTCCTCATGTTGCTTTTTCAATTCCCCCACCCCTTGCTGCTGCTTTTCATGTTCTCTAGTCAGTCCATTTTTGGAAAAAGGTTTGGCTATTTATATTATTTGTGTTTAAATATGTGTATCATTTCTCCCTATCCCTCTTTTCCTCAAGGATATACATATTAAGGTTTTCAAGTCTCTTATCATATGTGTAGACACATACAATTGTGGTTACTTTCTTCTGAACCACTTCAAGTCTTTTTATGACCTTAGCTACATATGGCCTCAAACTATATACAGTGCTCCAAGTGCAGTCTCACCAGTTACTTTTACAACAATAGCAGCATCAACTTCCTTCTGCTAGTTATACCCTTCTCTGTTCATCCAAGCCTCCTTGTGGCCCTGGCTATTGCCTCATCACATTGTTTTGACACCTTGAGATCCTTAGACGCTGTCATCCTGAGGTCCTTTTTCTGTTCCATGCACATCAGCCTCTCACCTTCTATCAATTTCAACTTATTTAGATTTCTGCATCCCAAATACATCACTACATTTTATTTTCATTTAAGCTAGACTGCCGAGCATTAGCCCATGCTTCTAGTTTTTATAGATCACTTCTCATGTATTCCACTTCCTCTGAGGTGCCTATTCTTTTGCTAATCTTTGTTCGTAAACAAAAAGGCATACTTTCCCCTTCTAATTGTTCTGAAATATTGCTCACAAAAATATTGGATAGAATCAGACCCAGGACAGATCTTGAGGCACTCCACTACTCACCTTTCTTTGTTCTGAGCAAATTCTACTTACTGCCACTCTGTTGCCTGTCAGGCAACCAATTTCTGATCCAGTTAACCATTTTGGATCCCATCATAGGCTCCCTGTAGAGTCTTAGGGAGGTTATGCCTCCTTAGCTCCAAGCCCAATCTCAAGAGCTAGAGCCCACCAATGCAACCAGCAACCATAGAGGACCTCAGGCCCTTTTCTGTCAGTAACAATTGGTTCCCCCCCCCCCCCTTCTGCCACCTCATTCCTCCCACTGTCCAGGGCTGGTGGCATCAAGGCCATTCCAGGTACCGGCATTTCTCCCGCTCCCTTTCATTCGTCCTCCCTGTGGTCCATTCTCCCAGCATGCCTCAATTGCTGCCAGTAGCAACACTACAGCAATTAAAACAGGCTGCTTTGGGACCTCCCCTATGATGTGCCCTGTCTATGGAATCAGGAAGTGACATCAGAGGAGATGAGGTGCATCACAGCAAAGGCCCTGAAGCAGCCTGTTTTAGTCTCTGCCCTGTCACTACTGGCAGTGAGAATAGACCATGGAGAGGGAGCACGAAGGGGGATAGACAGACATTGAAGTGAGATGTGCTGCTTGACCTGAGGGGAGGAAGGGACAGGAAGAAGTGCTGTTGGACCCCTGGGGAGGTGGTGAAAGGGGACAGACAGGGAGGCATGGTGTTGGACCTGGAGAGGGTGGAAGGGACAAATAGAGGTGTTGGAGGAGGGAGGTGAAATGGATGGATAGAAAGAGATGCTGCTGAATCCATGTGGGATGGAGATGAATGAAGGGACAAATAGGAAGAGGTGCTTCTGGACTCAGTGGGGGGAGGAGGAGGAAGGGATAGACAGGGAGAGGTACTGCTGGACAAATAGGAGGAAATATATTTTCACTCAACAAATAGTTAAGCTCTGGAACTCTCTGCTGGAGGATGTAGTAACAACGGTTCCATATCATCAAGCTGATCAATCCATAGACTGGTGGGTTGTGTCCATCTACCAGCAGGTGGAGATAGAGAGCAAACTTTGCCTCCCTATATGTGGTCATGTGCTGCCGGAAACTCCTCAGTATGTTCTCTATCTCAGCAGGTGGTGGTCACACACAGCAGCAGCAGCTCTGGCTAGGCCTCCAAGCCTAATTTTTAGGTTTTGTTGAGTGCCTGGGGTTGAGGGCTCTTTTGAGCAAGTGCAAACCTGGTGGTGCCAGGTCCCTCCTTTTCTCCCCCCTCCCGCTGGCTCCGTTGAAAAAAAAAAAAAAAAAAAAAAAAAAAAATTTTTAAACGTCTTTAAAGGCGTTTATTTCGACGTTTATTTAAGCGTCTATTGCAGCTACTCACTGGGACACCAGGTCGTTACAACTCGGAGCGGACAGCAGGTAATTTTACCTTTTTATAGCGGGCGGGGGTTCCCCGATTCTTCTCCTCGTGGCACATGGCGTCGGAGGGCGAGGGCGCAAAGGGTCGCTCCCCGGGTCGCTTGAGCGCTTCTAGAGGGGATGCGGGGGTCTTAAAGCCTGATTCGCCCTTGTTGGGTGGCAGTTTCGTGACCGATGAATGTCCCGGTCCTTCCTCCGGCGTGGCGGTTTTTCCCGCCATAAACGCCCATCCCCCGCTCCTCGCCTCCGCCATTTTGGCCGGCCACGCGGCTCGGACGGCTTCTTCTTGGGCCGCCCTTGAGGTTGGAGACATTAATGCCATGAACGCCCTTAATTTGGGCGACGGCACAGAAGCGGCTAAAGTTAAGAGCCGTTCTTCCCGCGCGGCTCCTTCGCGGAGTTTCGCGCCGGACGCCATTTTGGATGCGCAGCAGGCCTCTCCCCCGCTGTTGCGAGCGCCGGTTGAGAGTGCGCCTAGGGCTGTTGCCCAGGCTGCGGAAGTGCACAGTCTCGGGGGTTTCTCCCCGAGTTTGTTTTGCTGCTGCATCAGGCCTTCCTCATGCACAACGCTGCCCCCGCTCCCTCGTCTGGTAAAGAGGTTGAGGTTCCCAGAGGTAAACGCCCTCGGGTTGATTCCCAGGCCTTGGAGGAATTTGTCTCCTCCGATGTAGATGAGGGCAGCGTGTCTGAGGTCTCCCAACGGTCCTTTGCGGATTCCTTGGAGGAGACGGATCCCCGCTCGGATGGAGGGGATGACCCCTCTGCAGCGCGGCTTTTTCGCCCAGAGGATTTGCCCAACCTGTTGTTACAGGCCATGGACACTTTGAAGATTTCCTCTCCGGAGGACGTCTCTCCCTCAGCCCCTGTTGGCTCTGCCATTATGCTGGGGACGAAGCGCCCGCCTAGAACCTTCCACGTGCATGATGCCATGCACACCTTAATTTCGGCTCAATGGGATGTCCCAGAAGCGAGCCTTAAAGTGGCTAGGGCTATGTCCCGCCTCTATCCTTTGGCTGTGAGTGAACGTGAGGCCTATCTGTGGCCTACCGTGGATTCTTTAATCACTGCGGTGACTAAGAAAACGGCATTGCCGGTGGACGGTGGCACGGCCCTAAAGGACGCCCAAGACAGGAGATTGGAGGCGGCCTTAAGGTCGTCCTTTGAGGCGGCTGCTTTAAGTTTGCAGGCCTCAGTTTGCGGCTCCTATGTGGCCAGGGCGTGCCTGACTATGGTGCAGCGGGCTTCCCCCTCGGATCATTCCTTGAGGGATGATTGGCCAGCCCTGGAATCGGGCTTAGCCTATGTGGCAGACTTGCTGTATGATGTCTTGAGAGCCTCAGCTAAAGGCATGGCTCAGACAGTCTCTGCGCGGCGGTGGCTTTGGCTGAAACATTGGTCTGCTGACCACGCCTCTAAATCCCGCCTGGCTAGGTTGCCTTTTAAAGGCAAGCTGCTCTTTGGGGTCGAGCTGGACAAAATCGTGACCGATCTCGGCACATCTAAGGGCAAGAAGTTACCAGAGGTCAGGGCTCGGGCTAGTGCTCGTCCCGGTACCTCCAGAGGACGGTTTCAGGAAGCCCGTCGGTACCGCCCGGGCAGGTCGGGTTCTTCTGCCCCCTCTTCCTTTAAGAGGCATTTCTCCCCCAAGCAGCGTTCCTTTCGCAGAGACCGCCGTCCCGGAGGTGCTCCCTCCGGTCCTCCCCCAGGGTCTCGTACCCAATGACGGGGTCTTGGTCCACGCCCCAGTGCAGATTGGAGGACGGCTGTCCTCGTTTCTGGGCGAGTGGACCACAATAACTTCAGACGCTTGGGTGCTGGAAGTCATCAGAGACGGCTACAAGCTAGAGTTCTGCCGACCCTTAAGAGACGGGTTTGTACTCTCTCCCTGCAAGTCTCCGGTCAAAGCTGTGGCAGTGCAGCAGACTTTGGACAATCTGATCCGCCTGGGTGCGGTCGTTCCGGTGCCAGAAAGTCAGCTTGGCAAGGGGCGTTACTCCATTTACTTTGTGGTACCAAAGAAAGGAGGTTCTGTCCGGCCTATCCTCGACCTCAAAGGGGTCAATCGGGCCTTGAAAGTGCGGCACTTTCGCATGGAGACTCTCCGCTCTGTTATAGCGGCAGTGAAGGCAGGGGAGTACCTGGCTTCCTTGGACATCAAGGAAGCGTACCTGCATATTCCCATCTGGCCTCCTCATCAACGCTTTCTGCGTTTTGCAGTCCTGGGCCGACACTTCCAGTTCAGAGCCCTCCCGTTCGGGTTGGCTACTGCTCCGCGGACCTTTTCCAAAGTAATGGTGGTCATAGCGGCCTTCCTGCGAAAGGAAGGAGTACAAGTCCATCCTTATCTGGACGACTGGTTGATCCGAGCCCCCTCTTATGCAGAGTGCGGCAAAGCTGTGGACCGGGTAGTTGCTCTTTTGAGCCCCCTGGGATGGATCATCAACTGGGAGAAGAGCCAGCTGCGCCCGACTCAGTCCCTGGAGTATCTGGGAGTTCGATTCGACACCCAAGTGGGCAGAGTGTTCCTGCCAGACAATCGGATTGTCAAACTTCAGGCTCAGGTGGACCAGTTCCTGGTAGCCTCTCCTCTTCGGGCTTGGGACTATGTGCAGCTGTTGGGCTCTATGACGGCCACGATGGAAGTAGTGCCCTGGGCCAGGGCTCATATGAGACCACTACAACACTCTCTGCTGCAGCGCTGGACTCCGATGTCGGAGGATTATGCGGTGCGTCTTCCCTTGGATCCAGCAGTGCGCAAGGCGCTGAGCTGGTGGATGCAGGCAGACAAGTTGTCTGCAGGAATGCCTCTGGTGACCCCAGAGTGGATTGTCGTCACGACGGACGCCTCATTGTCGGGCTGGGGAGCCCACTGCTTGGGAAGGACAGCGCAGGGGCTCTGGTCTCCTGCAGAGGCGAAGTGGTCTATCAACCTCCTGGAACTCAGAGCCATTCGGTTGGCGCTTTTGGAGTTCATCCCGGTACTGGTGCTGAAGCCTGTACGGGTACTGTCGGACAATGCCACGGCTGTGGCCTATGTCAACCGCCAGGGAGGTACCAAGAGCGCCCCTCTAGCCAAGGAGGCTATGAGTCTATGCCAGTGGGCGGAAGCGAACCTGGAACAGCTGTCAGCGGCCCACATCGCCGGAGTCATGAATGTCAAGGCGGACTTTCTCAGTCGCCATACCTTGGAGCCCGGAGAGTGGCAGCTATCTGCTCAGGCGTTCTTGGACATCACGAAGCGCTGGGGCCAGCCGAGCCTAGATCTGATGGCGTCATCGGCCAATTGCCAAGTGCCGCGCTTCTTCAGCAGAGGACGGGACCCTCGATCCCTGGGAGTAGATGCTCTTCTCCAACAATGGCCGACACAAGAGCTTCTCTATGTGTTCCCACCCTGGCCCATGTTGGGCAGGGTCCTAGACCGGGTGGCAAGACATCCCGGCAGGATAATCCTGGTGGGTCCGGATTGGCCCAGACGTCCCTGGTATGCGGACTTGATCAGGCTCTCAATCGACGATCCTCTGCGGCTGCCAGTGCAGCAGGGCCTGTTACATCAGGGTCCCGTGGTGATGGAGGATCCCTCCCCCTTTGGTCTTACGGCCTGGCTATTGAGCGGCAGCGTCTGAGGAAGAAGGGCTTCTCAGACAAGGTCATCGCCACTATGCTGAGAGCGAGGAAACGCTCTACTTCTACTGCTTACGCCAGGGTTTGGCGTATCTTTGCAGCGTGGTGTGAAGCAGGCTCACTTTCTCCCTTCACTGCTCCAATTTCTTCAGTGTTGGCGTTCCTGCAAGAAGGTCTGGACAAAGGCCTGTCGCTCAGTTCCCTTAAAGTCCAGGTAGCGGCTCTGGCTTGCTTCAGGGGCCGCCTGAAGGGTGCTTCCCTGGCTTCCCAGCCAGATGTGGTGCGCTTTCTCAAGGGAGTTAATCACCTGCGCCCTCCTCTGCACTCAGTGGTGCCTGCGTGGAATCTCAACCTGGTGCTAAGAGCATTGCAGAAGCCGCCGTTTGAACCCTTGTCGAGGGCATCTCTGAAAGACCTGACGTTGAAAGCAGTCTTTTTGGTGGCTATCACTTCAGCCAGAAGAGTTTCCGAGCTCCAGGCGCTCTCATGTCGAGAGCCTTTTCTGCAGTTCACTGAGGCAGGAGTGACTATTCGCACAGTGCCTTCCTTTCTGCCCAAGATTGTTTCTCGCTTCCATGTGAATCAGCAGCTCTGTCTCCCTTCCTTTCGTAGGGAGGACTACCCAGAGGAGTACTCTGCTCTTAAATATCTGGATGTGAGACGAGTCATCATCAGATACTTGGAAGTGACCAATGATTTCCGGAAATCGGATCATCTGTTTGTCCTGTTTGCAGGTCCTCGTAGGGGTCTGCAGGCTGCTAAGCCTACAGTGGCAAGATGGGTCAAGGAAGCCATTGCAGCGGCTTATGTGGCCGCAGGGAAGGTGCCGCCTATCCAGCTGAAGGCTCACTCCACAAGAGCTCAGGCGGCCTCGATGGCAGAGGCCGGTTCCGTCTCCTTGGAAGAGATATGCAAGGCGGCAACTTGGGCTTCGGCCCATACATTCTCCAAGCATTACCGCTTGACTGTGGCTGCTCGGGCGGAGGCCCGGTTTGGAGCTTCAGTGTTGCGGTCAGGGATTTCTATGTCCCGCCCTGGGTGAGTACTGCTTCGGTACATCCCACCAGTCTATGGATTGATCAGCTTGATGATATGGAAGGTAAAATTATGTATAATCATACCTGATAATTTTCTTTCCATTAATCATAGCTGATCAATCCATAGCCCCTCCCAGATATCTGTATTGTTTTATTCTGGTTGCATTTCAGGTTCAAGTTTAGTCTTCAGTTACTTCAGAAAGACTTCGTGTTCAAGTTTTTTCACTTGGATTCTTCAAGAGTTAAGACGAGTTTGTGTTACAGTGAGCTGCTGCATTCCTCTCCCCTCCGTTTTACGGGGCTGGATTGAGACTTATAATTCTGCCGGCACTCCCTCCCGCTTCGTGCGGCTGTAGGGCAGTGTTGTACCCCTCCCGCTTCGGCGGTGTTCGGGTCAGTCAGCTCCTCCCGCGGTTGCGGTTGCAGGATAAGCCAGATCCCCCCGCATCGGCGGGGTGGTGTCCCTCCCCCGCTCCGCGGGGATGAGCTGGACGGATTCCCCTCCCCCACTTGTGTGGGGATGAGCTGGGTTAATTCCCCTCCCCCGTTTCGGCGGTGGTGAGCTGGGCAGAGTGTCCCTTCGTGGGTGTAATTCTCTAAGTGCTGAGTCCTGCGGATGGAGCTTTGATATCGACATACTGAGGAGTTTCCGGCAGCACATGACCACATATAGGGAGGCAAAGTTTGCTCTCTATCTCCACCTGCTGGTAGATGGACACAACCCACCAGTCTATGGATTGATCAGCTATGATTAATGGAAAGAAAATTATCAGGTATGATTATACATAATTTTACCTTAGCATATCTGGGTTTTAAAAAGTTTGGACAAGTGCGTGAAGGGAAAAGTCCAGTGTCTGCTATTGAGACAGACATGGGGAAGCACACTGCTTGCCCTGGGATTGGTAGCTTGGAATGTTGCTACTATTTGGGTTTCTGCCTGGTACTTGTGACCTGGATTGGCCACTATTGGAAACAGGATACTGGGTTAGATGAACCATTCGTCTGATCCAGTATGGTTATTCTTACGCTATATTGACCCAGAGGGGAGGAAGAAGAGATAGACAGAAAGAACTGCTGTCGGACCCAATGGGGGGGGGGGGGGGGGGGAGAAGGAATGGACAGGGAGAGGTGCTGCACTTAGGGTGAGGGAGATGGAAAGATGCTGGCCCAGCAGGGGGGAATGGAGGGGGAGGAAGATGGGAGGGAGAGATGCTGGATGGGGGGAGAGAGACTGGATTGGGGAAGAGAGGAGAGATGCTGGGCTATGAGGGGTGGCTGTAGGAAGGGAAGAGAGAAGAGCAATAAGGGAGGGGAGCATGGGGACAGAGAAGGGGCAGTGCTGGACAGAGAGAGGATAGGGACACAGGAACAATGCTGGACAGAGGGAGATAGGGACACAGGCAGAATGCTGATCACTGGGGGAGGGTTAGGGAAAGGGGCAGATGCTGGCAAGGGTAAGATAGGGATACATGGAAGATGCTGAATATAGGGGAGGATAGGGACAGGGAAACAAGGGAGCGATGCTAGATATGGGGGGAGGATAATGACAGGGAATCGGAGGGGGAGAGGCTGAACAGGATAGATAGGGAATCAGAGGGGAGAGGCTGAACAGGATAGATAGGGAATCAGAGGGAAGATGGATGGTGGACAAGAAGACAGAAGAAACGTCAAATGGTCAGGGGATCGTGGAAAGAGTGAAAAAGCAGAAAAGAGACACCGAAGTTAAAGTGAATGACAAAATCAAATGCTCAGACCACAAAGGTAGAAAGTACTTCATTCAGAATGTATTAATTTGGAATATGTCAGCTGTGGGAGATGTGCATCTCTGATATCTTGCATTTCGGTTCCTATTTCTCTGCTATTGCACGTGGGGTGTGTAGTATAGCAAAGTCTGACTTCTTGAAATTTCCAGTACCCTTTTTTTGCCTTCATATCTCTATTAGTGATCTGTAGTCCCCTGCCTGTGTTTTGTGCATATGACCAGTATTTTGCTGGTATGTACAGTAGTTTCAGTATAGCAATCTTGTTGCAGAGCCATTTGTTCTTTTTTCTAAGTCTCTGCTGTGTTCAAAAGAGCCCCCATTGTCCCTTCACTAATGACATAAATGTTCTCTCTAAAAAAAAAAAAAAAAACCCCAACAACCCCCAACTCCCTTGCCTCTTTTCTTTCTCACTGATTAATGTCCAGTAGACAGAAAAGTGGCATTATAAACTGCCACTTCTAATTTTCATCCAAGCCTCCTGCCCCTGGGTTCTACCTCTCTCCTGTATAAGTCAAATAATCAAGAATTTGAACTACATGGGCAAGTGGGAGGTGAGAGAAAGAGAGGAGCAGACAGGATGAGGACAGGTGGGAAGTGGAAAAAAAAAAGGTAGATTGCAGGTCTCTGGAAGCATAGGCATCATCTATGAACACTTTTTTCAATTTGCTTTAATTCAGTTGCCTATGAGACCTATATATATATATATATATATATATACAGTGGGGGAAATAAGTATTTGATCCCTTGCTGATTTTGTAAGTTTGCCCACTGACAAAGACATGAGCAGCCCATAATTGAAGGGTAGGTTATTGGTAACAGTGAGAGATAGCACATCACAAATTAAATCCGGAAAATCACATTGTGGAAAGTATATGAATTTATTTGCATTCTGCAGAGGGAAATAAGTATTTGATCCCCCACCAACCAGTAAGAGATCTGGCCCCTACAGACCAGGTAGATGCTCCAAATCAACTCGTTACCTGCATGACAGACAGCTGTCGGCAATGGTCACCTGTATGAAAGACACCTGTCCACAGACTCAGTGAATCAGTCAGACTCTAACCTCTACAAAATGGCCAAGAGCAAGGAGCTGTCTAAGGATGTCAGGGACAAGATCATACACCTGCACAAGGCTGGAATGGGCTACAAAACCATCAGTAAGACGCTGGGCGAGAAGGAGACAACTGTTGGTGCCATAGTAAGAAAATGGAAGAAGTACAAAATGACTGTCAATCGACAAAGATCTGGGGCTCCACGCAAAATCTCACCTCGTGGGGTATCCTTGATCATGAGGAAGGTTAGAAATCAGCCTACAACTACAAGGGGGGAACTTGTCAATGATCTCAAGGCAGCTGGGACCACTGTCACCACGAAAACCATTGGTAACACATTACGACATAACGGATTGCAATCCTGCAGTGCCCGCAAGGTCCCCCTGCTCCGGAAGGCACATGTGACGGCCCGTCTGAAGTTTGCCAGTGAACACCTGGATGATGCCGAGAGTGATTGGGAGAAGGTGCTGTGGTCAGATGAGACAAAAATTGAGCTCTTTGGCATGAACTCAACTCGCCGTGTTTGGAGGAAGAGAAATGCTGCCTATGACCCAAAGAACACCGTCCCCACTGTCAAGCATGGAGGTGGAAATGTTATGTTTTGGGGGTGTTTCTCTGCTAAGGGCACAGGACTACTTCACCGCATCAATGGGAGAATGGATGGGGCCATGTACCGTACAATTCTGAGTGACAACCTCCTTCCCTCCGCCAGGGCCTTAAAAATGGGTCGTGGCTGGGTCTTCCAGCACGACAATGACCCAAAACATACAGCCAAGGCAACAAAGGAGTGGCTCAGGAAGAAGCACATTAGGGTCATGGAGTGGCCTAGCCAGTCACCAGACCTTAATCCCATTGAAAACTTATGGAGGGAGCTGAAGCTGCGAGTTGCCAAGCGACAGCCCAGAACTCTTAATGATTTAGAGATGATCTGCAAAGAGGAGTGGACCAAAATTCCTCCTGACATGTGTGCAAACCTCATCATCAACTACAGAAGACGTCTGACCGCTGTGCTTGCCAACAAGGGTTTTGCCACCAAGTATTAGGTCTTGTTTGCCAGAGGGATTAAATACTTATTTCCCTCTGCAGAATGCAAATAAATTCATATACTTCCCACAATGTGATTTTCCGGATTTAATTTGTGGGACTGGGGCGTGCTTAACAGATGAGCATCCTCAACCGATATTGGAAAAAAGAAGGGTGTCCCTGACGAGCACTTGGCCGACTTGGTCCATTTTTTGTTACGACCAAGCCTCAAAAAGGTGCCAGAACTGACCAGATGACCTCCCCTTACTCCCCCAGTGGTCACCAACCCCCTCCCACCCTCTATGCCAGCCTCAAATGTCATACCCAGCTCCCTGACAGCAGCATGCAGGTCCATGGAGCAGTTTTAGTGGGTACTGCAGTGCACTTCAGCCAGGTGGACCCAGGCCCATCCCCTGTTACCTGTTACCTGTGGTGGTAAATGGGAGCCCTTCAAAACCCACCCGAAACCCACTAGTCACATGTAGGTGCCCCCCTTCATCCCTTAGGGCTATGGAAGTGTTGTACAGTTGGGGGGAGGGTTGGGGGGCTCACCACCCAAGGTAAGGGAGAAATGCTCCTGGGAGCAATTTGTGAAGTCCACTGCAGTGCCCCCTAGGGTGCCAGGTTGGTATCCTGGCATGTGAGGGGGACCAGTGCACTACGAATGTTGGCTTCTCCCATGACCAAATGGCTTGGATTTGGTCATTTCTGAGATGAGCATCCTCAGTTTCCATTATCGCCGAAAACCGGGGACAACCATCTCTAAGGTCAACCTAAATGTTCAGATTTGGGCATCCCCAACCGTATTATCGAAACAAAAGATGGACACCCATCTTGTTTTGATAATATAGGTTTCCCCACCCCTTCGCCGGGATGTCCTTAGAGATGGACGCCGTTAGAGATGGTCATCCCCGTTCGATTATGCCCCTTCAAGTCATAAGTCTAAAAAACTCCTTTACTAACACTTTTGCAACTTAGCTTTCAAATGCTGATAGCGGATAGCTCTATAGAGTGCTTCTGTTGTGAAGTCTGCTTCTGCAGGAGCCCCACAACTTATTTTTTCTCCATGCTGCTGCCAAACCTTCAAAAACAAAAAAATGTTTGTCAAAAGCTAATCTATCAACTAGGAGTTTGACCTATATGTTGGTTCCCTCCCAAGATTATTCACAAACTGTGAAAAAGACTCATTTATCTTATTGCTTAATAAAGTGCCTATTCAAGCTCTCCATCTAAGTAAAACAAAGTGGTGTCCGCTTGTTATAAAAGATGCCACGTTTGAATTATGCAATCAGAATCCTAATCTGATTGGTTGAAAACATCATTTTACAAGACAACTTTCCGTTCTATACCTATATTGAGATCTTTAGGTGTTAAAGATTGCAATCAATATATCCTAGATAGGCTGTCTTGGTATATATGGGTACCAATGACATCGGAAAATGTGGGAGGGAGGTTCTGGAAGCCAAATTTAGGCTCTTGAGTAGGAAGCTCAAATCCAGAACGTCTAGGGTAGCAGTTTCAGAAGTGCTCCCCATTCCACGCACAAGGCCAAAGAGACAAGCAGAACTCCGGAGTCTCAGTGCATGGATGAGGCGATGGTGCAGGAAGAGGGTTTTAGATTTCTAAGGAATTGGGCAACATTCTGGGGAAGGGGGAGCCTATTCCAGAATGATGGGCTCCACTTTAACCAGGGTGGGACCAGGCTGCTGGCCCCAGCATTTAAAAAGGAGATAGAGCAGCTTTTAAACTTGAAACTAGGGGAAGGCCAACAGTCGATCAAAAGTGCATGGTTCGAAACAAGGTATCTTTCAAAGATATCACCAAAACAGGGAAAATAGGGTATCCTGATAGTAGTAGATCAAGTGCCTTTAAATAAAAAGCAGACAAAAGATTGCAAATTATCACTGTCAACTGCTGAGCAAGATGTAAATAGGAACAGCAAACATAGTTTGAAATGTCTATATGCAAATGCCAGAAGCCTAAGAAATAAGATGGGAGAGTTAGAATATATTGCACTAAATGAAAAATTAGATGAGACCTGGTGGAAGGAGAATAACCAGTGGGACACTGTCACACCAGGGTACAAATTATATTGTAGTGATAGGGTGGATTGAATTGGTGGAGGTGTAGCATTGTATGTTAAGGAATGCCTTGAATCAAATAGATTGAAAATTCTTCAGAACACAAAACACATCTTGGATTCCCTATGGATTGTAGTTCCATATGTCAAGTGGAAAAGAATCAAATAGACTGAAAATTCTGCAGAATACAAAACACAACTTGGAATCCCTGTGGATTGAAATTCCATGTGTGAAGTGGAAAAGGATAGTGATAGGCATGTACTACCATTCACCTGGCCAAGATGAACAGACAGATGTAGAAATGTTATCAGAAATTAGGGAGGCTAACAAACTGGGGAACACAATAATAATGGGTGATTTTAATTACCCCAGTATTGCCTGGATAAATGTGACAGGGCATACTAGGGAGGTAAAATTCCTTGACAAAATCAAGGGCTGCTTTATGGAGCAGCTGGTACAGGAGCCAACAAGAGGTGGAAAAATTCTAGACCTAGTCCTTAGTGGAGCACATGATCTGGTGCAGGAGGTAATAGTGCTGGGGCTGCTTCATAACAGTGATCATAATATTGATCAGATTTGATATCAGCTCTGGAGTAAGTATACACAGGGAAATTCAATATGTTAACATTTAACTTTCAAAAAGGAGACTATGATAAAATAAGAATGGTGAAAAAAAGAGGAGCAGCTGGGAAGATCAAAAATTTACATCAGGCATGGATGCTGTTCAAACATTTCCTCCTGGAAGCCCAGGTCAGTTATATTCCATGTATTAAAAAAGGAGGAAGGAAGGCCAAGCGACAGCCAACATGGTTAAAAAGTGAGGTGAAGGAAGCAATTAGAGCTAAAAGAAAATCCTTCATAAAATTGGAAGAAGAATCCGACTGAAAATAATAAGAAACAGCATAAGGAATGTCAAGTCAAATGCAAAGTGCTGATAAAGAAGGCAAAGAGGGACTTCGAAAAAAAGATTGCGTTGTATGCAAAAACATATAGTAAATTTTTTTTTTTTAGGTATATTAGAAGCAAGAAGCCGACAAAAGAATCAGTTGGACCACTAGATGACAGAGGAGTAAAAGGGGCACTTGGGGAAGACAGCCATAGCGGAGAGATTAAATTAATTCTTTGCTTCGGTCTTCACTGAGGAAGATTTTGGAGAGATACTGGTGACCAAAATGGTATTCAAAGCTGACGAGTCAGAGAAACTGAATGTAATCTCTATAAAGCTGGAAGATGTAATGGGGCAATTTGATAAATTGAAGAGTAGCAAATTGCCTGGACCAGATGGTTTTCATCCCAGAGTACTGATAGAATTTGTTTGTTTGTTTGTTGCATTTGTATCCCACATTTTTCCACCTATTTGCAGGCTCAGTGTGGCTTACATAGTACCGTAAAGGCATTCGCCAATTCCAGTATAAACAGTTTCACAGTGATGTTATAGTAGAATCAGGTTCATGTGGAACAGCATGTTAGGGAATCGTATAGAGGAAGAGTTATGTTATGCCCATTACGTTCTTTGGTTTCTTAATGTTGCAGGGTTCTGATATTTAAGTAGGGTCGGTAGGGTATGCCTTTTTGAACAGGTACATTTTTAGTGATTTCCAAGTGTACAGCGCTGCGTACGTCTAGTAGCGCTATAGAAATTATAAGTAGTAGTAAGTTTGTTTTCACAGCTTTTGGTAGTGCGTTCCATAGTTGTGTGCTTATGTAGGAAAAGCTGGATGCATAAATTGATTTGTATTTAAGTCCTTTGCAGCTTGGGTAGTGGAGGTTTAGGTATGTTCTTGAAATGAATTTGCAAAACTATTGTTAGTAACATGTAATTTATCTCTAAAATGAAGCAAGGTACTAGAAGATTGGAGGGTGACCAATGTAACGCTGATTTTGTTTTTTTTTAAAAAAGGCTCCAGAGGTGATCTGGGAAATTATAGACTGGTGAGCCTGACATCGGTGCCAGGCAAAACGGTAGAGACTAGAACAAAATTACAGAGCATATACAAAAGCATGGATTAATGAGACAAAGCCAACATGGATTTAGTGAAGGGAAATCTTGCCTCACCAATCTACTACATTTCTTTGAAAGGGTGAAAAAAAACATTTGGATAAAGGTGAGCCAGTTGATATTGTGTATCTGGATTTTCAAAAGGCATTTGACAAAGTACCTCATGAAAGACTCCAGAGGAAATTGAAGAGTCATGGGATAGGAGGCAGTGCTCTATTGTGGATTAAAAACTGGTTAAAAGATAGAAACCAGAGAGTAGGGTTAAATGGTTAGTATTCTCATGGAGAAGGCTAGATAGTGGGGTTCCCCAGGGATCTGTGCTGGGACCGCTGCTTTTTAACATATTTATAAATGATCTAGAGATGGAAGTAACTAGTGAGGTAATTAAATTTGCTGATGACACAAAGTTATTCAAAGTCGTCAAATCGCAAGAGGATTGTGAACAATTGCAAGAGGACCTTACGAGACTGGGAGACTGGGCATCCAAATGGCAGATGATGTTTAATGTGAGCAAGTGCGAAGTGATGCATGTGGGAAAGAAGAACCCAAACTATAGTTACGTGATGCAAGGTTCCACATTAGGAGTCACTGACCAGGAAAGGGATCTAGGTGTCATCGTTGATGATACGTTGAAACCCTACAAAAGGAAATAGAATGTTAGGTATTATTATGAAAGGAATGGAAAACAAAAATGAGGATGTTATTGTGCCTTTGTATTGCTCCATGGTGCAACCACACTTTGAATACTGTGTGCATTTCTGGTCTCCGCATCTCAAAAAAGATATAATGGAATTAGAAAAGGTACAAAGAAGGGAGATGAAAATGATAAAGGGGATGGGCCGACTTCCCTATGAGGAAAAGCTAAAGTAGTGGCTAGGGCTCTTCAGCTTGGAGAAAAGACAGCTGAGGGGAGATATGATAGAGGTCTATGATGAATGGAGTGAAATGGGTAGATGTGAATCACTTGTTTTATTCTTTCCAAAAATACTATGACTAAGGGTCATGCAATGAAGCTACAAAGTAGTAAATTGAAAACAAATTGGAGAAAATATTTCTTTTCTCAACAAGTAATTAACATTTATGTACTTATCTATCGTTCTCTTCTTAGCAAAATTTTCCCACATCACCTCCTCTTATGTCTTCTTCCACATGATCTAAAACTGTACATGTCAAATCTTCAAATTGATGTGAACATTCCATGCAATGCAACACCATTAATGCTTTTTTTTTTCTGATGAAGCAAACACCATCTATGCTCATTCAAATGTATTCTTCACAGCCTGGTGGTTTTTCCAACATATATTTTTGAACAGGGATATTTCAATGCATAAACTCCATATGAACTTGTACAATCAGTTCCATATCATAATTTATAGAATTTGTGACTAATTGGATTGGAAAAAAAAATCAGATTATATCAAAATTCAACAAGATTTACAGTGGCCACAATTAAAGTGACCTAATTGTGAAAGTGCTTGCACTGTGTAGATCTTCCTGTCTTGTAACAATCCCTTAAGGTTTTTGTTTCTCGAAAATACCATACGTAAATCTTGTCCCTCAAAGACTGGATGGGTTTGCATAATAGCCCAATGTTGTTTGATATTTGCTGCTATTATGGAACTGTTTGAACAATGAGTTACACAAGTCTGAATATCCTTATCAGTTGATTTTTCAGATTTTGGTGTCAATAATAGTTCTCTATGGTTGTATTTCGCTCTTCTGTACGCTGTTTTCAACACCTTAGGATAACCACTCTGTAATAACCTGTTGATTAGCTTTTTAGATCACTTTTTAAAATCTTTTACATTTTACGAATCCTTCAATGTCATGTACGGCTGGCTTCCGCTGCTGACTTCTGCTGCACTCAGAGGCAGGCCACGGTGCTGATTTCTGTTGTGCTCAGGTGCAGGTCACTCCGGTGGCAGTTTGGCACTGGTGGTGCTGCCAAGATGCCTCCTCTCCGGCGCTGGCAAGGCATCTTCTGGCAAGGCCTTCATGGTAGGATCAAGGAAGAGTTGGCTGGTCAGGACATACCGACTACCTTAGATGATCTTATCACCCTCTAAGTCCAGATTGACGTGCGACACCAGGAGCATGCACAGGAATGTAACACGATGAGGCAGCTGCCCTGCCTGACTCCACGGTTTCAATGTCCCATGAATTCCTCTGCTCCCTCTTCTGCTGCTGAGGAGAAAACAGAAGAACCTATGCTTCTGGGCCAAAATTGACTTTGCATGCACCTTATATCAAGTTTCATCATAACAGAGTAGTCCTCCGCACTCACCCTAAGTTCTTAGGGTGAGTGCGGAGGACTACTCTGTTATGATGAAACTTCTTGCTGAAGATGGTGTCGGAGTTCCATCTGAACCGGTCAATTGTCTTGCCAACATTTTTTCCCCGTCCACATACCCGCCCTGGTGAAGACAAGTTGCACACCTTGGATTGTAAGAGAGCATTGGCCTTTTACGTGGAGTGGACAAGGCCCTATAGACAGTCTGCTCAGTTGTTTGTTTCTTTTAATCCCAACAGCAGGGGAGTCACCATCGGAAAATGCACAATCTCTAATTGGCTGGCGGATTGTATTTCCTTCACTTACGCCCAAGCTGGGCTGACTCTGGAGGGCCATGTCACGGCTCACAATGTTAGAGCCATGGCTGCGTCAGTGGCTCACTTGAAGTCAGCCTCTATTGAAGAGATTTGCAAGGCTGCAACGTGGTCTTCAGTCCACACATTCACATCTCACTACTGCCTTCGGCAGGATACCCGATGCGATAGTCGGTTTGGACAGTCGGTGCTGCAGAATCTGTTCGGGGTTTAGAATCTAACTCCACCTTCCTAGGCCCATTTCTTTTCTGTTCCAGGCTGCTCTCTCACGTAGTTGTGCTTCTTTTCAGGTCAATCTCTGTTATATCCTCACCGTTGCGAGGCCCAATTGACCAATGTTCATTGTTTTGAGTGAGCCTGGGAGCTAGGGATACCCCAATTGTGACAATAAACAGCCTGCTTGTCCTCGGAGAAAGTGAAGATACATACCTGTAGCAGGTATTCTTCGAGGACAGCAGGCTGATTATTCTCACAAACCCACCCTCCTCCCCTTGGAGTTGTTCTAGTTTCTCATTTGCTTTTTATTAAACTGAGGGACTCACGCTCATGTCACGGGCGGGAAGCCGGTTGCGCATGCGCGGTGCATTCTGCTCGCGTGACAGAGCGTTTGAGAGACTGCTTGCTTTCAAGTTTTTGCCGGTGTCCTGTGCCGTCGCAGATGACGACCCAATTGTGAGAATAATCAGCCTGCTGTCCTCGGAGAATACCTGCTACAGGTATGTATCTTCATTTTCATAGTACGGCGGGATATGCTTCACTTTCTTTTTCTCTGGTGTTGCACTGTATACAGAGTCTGGCATCTTGGGGGTTCAGTTTATTTTTTATTTCTATTTTTAGTTCACGATTCCTTATTCTATAATACATGACACTCTGATCTGCATATGAGAGATCTGTGCTAATCTGATTTGTTTAGTTTTCCAATAGGTTTATTAATGTTCTAGTATCCACTGCAGTGTTTGTAGTGCTGTCTTTTCCTAGGTGTGTCCTTGTTGTTTGACTTGTGGAAGTTACTGCTATTATGGTATTGTAGAATAGCTCTGAAGGTTCTGAGTGACATTTGTAGTGTTTTGTATTACTTCACACTATGCCTGGTTCTGATTTTGGATTTAGTCTACATCTTTCTTAGTAATAGCTCAAGGCAAGTTACTTTCAGGTACAGTAGGTATATTCCTGTCCCTGGAGGGTTTACAATTTAAGGGCTCTGTTTACTAAACCGTGCTATAGATGTGCTAATGTTTTTAGCTCAAGCTAAAAATTAGCGTGCACGCTAAACGCTAGAGACAAAAATATATGGGTGTCTTTAGTGTATAGCACACCTTAGTAAACAGGGCCCTAAGTGTTGTATCTGAGGCAATGCAGGGTTAATTGACTTGTTGAAGAACCCAAGGAGTATCAGTTGGATTTGAACCTTGACTTCCCTGATTCTCAGCCTGCTGCTTAAACCATTAGGTTCAGCTAATATAGATAATACATATTAGCTGTACCTAATGTTTGGTAACTCAACAGCAAACTAAAGGCTAGCAGAGCTGAAGCCTTGTCCAAAAACACTGATAGCTAAATTATTTTATGGCTGCCAGTAATCTCAAAATTGCTATTATAGGACTGCTGAACATCACAATTCATATGGTCAACTGGAAGGAGATAGGGCCAACTGAGAGCCAAATGTTAAAGCACTTGCATATATTTCAAGAATACTGCAAATATTATTCTGTTTAATATGTTGTACTATTTTACCATGCATTATTTTGATTTTCTTTTGGTAAATAATTCCCTAGAGTGCATAACGTGTGTATAATACCATCAGCAACAGAGGTACTGCGGGAGGCAGCTGGTAGACAGTGAAGGGGTCCTTCCGTGCTATGTTCAAAAGTGCCCCTACTATCCCCCTTTTTTTAAATAGTGGTGCTCACACAGGGGTAGCAGTGTTCCCTTTTAAGCTGTGAAAAATATCTAGTATCTGAGTAAAATTCAGAGTAGCTATAAAATACAGACGAACAAGTACAAAGAGCATGCAGACCATGGCTCATGGAATTCAATCGAACCTCCCTGCGAGTGTTTGTGTGTGCGTGCGCATATCTGTGTGTGTATCTGTAAGAAGTGCTCACAAGGTAATGTCATAGAACATTTTTGCTCACATTAACTCTGTCCTTTGCTCGTGAAGAAAGTGTTTTGCTCTTATTAACTCAGTCCTCAGACTTAAAAAAAAAAAAAAACACCCTAATTTTAAGATGGGGGACTACCTCAAGGAGTAGTTAGTTGAATGGGAACATATAGGAGAAAGGGAAAAGCAGTGGGCAAAACTGAAAAGTTATTTTAAGAGAAACAGACCTTTTTGTTAGAAAAGTAAATAAAAGTATGAGGGAAAGAAGGTCACTTTGGTTCTCAAATGCAGTGGCTGCAAAGGTAAGGAAAAAGAGGTTAGGCTTCATAAATTACAAGTCATTGCAGAAAGAGGAAGACAGACAACATAAGCTGCTAAAGTAGTCAGGAAAGAAAAGATACAAATGTGAGAAACAATAGCCAATACAGTAAAATGGGCGGCGAGGGGATAGACTTTTTTTTTTCTTGCTATGTCAATGATAGATATAGTTGCAATCACAGAGACATGGCTCAATGGTTCCCATGAATGGGATGCAAACATACCAGGCTGTAATCTTTTTAGGAAGGATAGAGAGGGGTGTAAAGGTGGAGGAGTTGCTCTGTATGTGAGAAATGATATCACAGCGACTGAAATGACAGGGAACTGGGGAAAGGAAGAAGCAATATGGATCACCTTAAAAAGAGAGGATAGAACCTCTATCCACGTGGGTGTTGTCTACAGACCACCGACACAATTGGAGCAACTAGATAAAGATCTGATCGCTGATATTCAAAAGTTGGGGAAGAAAAGAGAGCTGCTGTAGTTGGGAGATTTCAATGCCGGATGTAGATTGGAAGGTTCCATCTGCGGAATTGGAAAGAAGTAGAGAGATCGTGGATGCTTTTCAAAGTGCTTTGCTCAGACAAATGGTGACGGAACCCACAAGGGAGGGAGCGACGCTAGATCTGGTACTCACAAATGGGGATAGTGTGTCAAATGTCTGAGTGGGTGTCCACCTGGGCAGCAGTGACCATCAAACGGTTTGGTTTGATATGACGGCTGAAAAGGAGGGTGGCTACTCAAAACTGAAAGTCCTGGATTTCAAGCGTGCTGACTTTAGTAAAATGGGGGAATACCTGAGGAAGGAGCTGATGGGCTGGGATGACGTACGAGAAGTGGAAGGGCACTGGTCCAGGCTGAAAGAAGCTATAAATAGGGCCACGAACCTTTATGTAAGGAAAGTAAATAAAAGCAAGAGAAAAAGGAAACCGATATGGTTCTCCAAGCAAGTGGCTGAGAAAATAAAGGCTAAAGAGTTGGCATTCCAGAAATACAAAAAAACTCAAGAAAAGGGACACGAGGAGGAATACCGGATGAAACTGAAAGAAGCCAAGAGAGAGATACGTCTGGCGAAAGCGCAAACGGAAGAACAAATGGCTAGAAATGTAAGGAGAGGTGGCAAAATTTTCTTCAGGTATATTAGTGAAAGGAGAATGACTAAAAAGGGAATTGTGAGACTAAAAGATACTGCGAACCGCTATGTGGATAATGATGAAGAAAAAGCAAATTTGCTAAATAGATACTTCTGTTCTGTTTTCACAGAAGAAAATCCTGGAGAAGGACCGCGATGGACTGCAAAAAGTACAAATGAGATTGAAGTGGATAGAGCACTGTTCACAGAAGAGAGTGTGTATGAACAACTTGAAAAGCTAAAGGTGGACAAAGCCATGGGACTGGATGGGATCCACCCTAGGATATTGAGGGAGCTCAGAGAGGTTCTGGCGGGTCCTCTTAAAGATTTGTTTAATAAATCCTTGGAGACAGGAGAGGTTCCGAGGGATTGGAGATCGGTGGATGTGGTCCCTCTTCACAAAAGTGGTGATAGGGAAGAAGCTGGAAACTACAGGCAGGTAAGCCTCACTTCGGTTATTGGAAAAGTAATGGAAGCCATGCTGAAGGAAAGGATAGTGAATTTCCTGGAAGCCAATAAGTTGCAAGATCCGAGACAACATGGATTTACCAAAGGGAAATCGTGCCAAACGAACCTCATTGAGTTCTTTGATTGGGTGACAGGAGAATTGAATCAGGGACGAGCTATGGACGTAATCTACTTAGATTTCAGCAAAGCTTTTGACACGGTTCCCCACAGGAGGCTCTTAAATAAACTGGATGGGCTGAAGATAGGACCCGAAGTGGTGAACTGGATTAGGAACTGGTTGACGGACAGACGCCAGAGGGTGGTGGTGAATGGAATTCGCTCGGAGGAGCGAAAGGTAAGTAGTGGAGTGCCTCAAGGATCGGTGCTGGGGCCGATTCTGTTCAATATATTTGTGAGTGACATTGCCGAAGGGTTAGAAGGTAAAGTTTGCCTATTTGCGGATGATACTAAGATCTGTAACAGAGTGGACACCCAGGAGGGAGTGGAAAACATGAAAAAGGACCTACGGAAGCTAGAAGAATGGTCTAAGGTTTGGCAATTAAAATTCAATGCGAAGAAATGCAAAGTGATGCACTTAGGAAGTAGAAATCCACGGGAGACGTATGTGTTAGGTGGGGAGAGTCTGATAGGTACGGGCGGAGAGAGGGATCTTGGGGTGATAGTATCTGAGGATTTGAAGGCGACGAAACAGTGTGACAAGGCGGTGGCCGTAGCTAGAAGGTTGTTAGGCTGTATAGAGAGAGGTGTGACCAGCAGAAGAAAGGGGGTGTTGATGCCCCTGTATAAGTCGTTGGTGAGGCCCCACCTGGAGTATTGTGTTCAGTTTTGGAGGCCGTATCTTGTTAAGGATGTAAAAAGAATTGAAGCGGTGCAAAGAAAAGCTACGAGAATGGTATGGGATTTGCGTTACAAGACGTATGAGGAGAGACTTGCTGAACTAAACATGTATACTCTGGAGGAAAGGAGAAACAGGGGTGATATGATACAGACATTCAAATATTTGAAAGGTATTAATCCGCAAACGAACCTTTTCCGGAGATGGGAAGGTGGTAGAACGAGAGGACATGAAATGAGATTGAAGGGGGGCAGACTCAAGAAAAATGTCAGGAAGTATTTTTTCACGGAGAGAGTAGTGGATGCTTGGAATGCCTTCCCACGGGAGGTGGTGGAAATGAAAATGGTAACGGAATTCAAACATGCGTGGGATAAGCATAAAGGAATCCTGTGCCGAAGGAATGGATCCTCAGGAGCTTAGTCAAGATCGGGAGGCGGGGCTGGTGGTTAGGAGGCGGGGATAGGGCTGGGCAGACTTATACTGTCTGTGCCAGAGCCGGTGGTGGGAAGCAGGACTGGTGGTTGGGAGGTGAGGATAGTGCTGGGCAGGCTTATACGGTCTGTGCCTGTGCCAGAGCCGGTGGTTGGGAGGCGGGGATAGTGCTTGGCAGACTTATACGGTCTGTGCCCTGAAGAGCACAGGTACAAATCAAAGTAGGGTATACACAAAAAGCTGCAAATATGAGTTATCTTGTTGGGCAGACTGGATGGACCGTGCGGGTCTTTTTCTGCCGTCATCTACTATGTTACTATGTTAGGAGAAAGTACAAAATTGCCATTGTGAGGGGAAGAATGTAGAAGCTGATAAGGATGGAAGGGCAGACTGGATAGGCCATATTGTCTTTATCTGCTGTCATTTTTTCTGTTTCTATATTTCTTACATATTGAAAACCTCAAGTAATATCACTTGAACATGTTCCTTTGTAAAATGACTGTTCCCACTTCATATCTTGTTAGCTACACATGCTTTTCACAGGGTCTTAGAGGTATTTTACAAAAGGCTCCCTAACCATTGAGGCTTTTGCAAAAATACTTTGCAAATTGGTCAGCCTAGGATATAATGGCTATGATGTAATTTTTGACATCATAGCCGTTATGGACTGCTTGGTTCCCATTTCATGTTCTATTATGGTTGATCCCAGGCCTTAGGCAAATTGTGAGGGATTAGCTTGAAAGTAGTATTTTTGTTGATACAGTGTGAATATTAATCTTTGCTGGTTGTGTGTTTGAAGATTAAATACCATCGTACACAAAGTGCAGCTTTTCAACATTTTTTAAAAATCAACTGCCCTTTACTATAAAGAAATTATGTCTTTCTTTTTGCTTTTCAAACTTTTTGGCTACTTTTCCTCTCTTGTATTTCTAGAACTCTCCTAAATACTATTAATTGCAATCTGGGTTTAATTTTGTTCTCACACAGTCTTAGGAACAACAGGCCCACAACAGACTATTTATCTTGCCTTTATCCACTCTTTTGTAAAGCAAAGCCATGATAATAGCCTTTACGTTTGCTTTATTGCTCACTTATATATGCATTAAAGAGCCTGCCCTAGATTTCCCCACAATGCCTTATCAGCAGACAGCTTTATGCTGTCCTTCACTATAAATCTTGATGTGCAATAGAGACATCTATTTCTGAGCTTCCTAAAGGCCACCTGTTCCAGCTTTGTTTTGTCTAATTGACAGATTTCAATATGAGAATTTTCTTCATGCATATGTGTTTTTTTTTTCCTTCAGAAACCTACTTAACCACTATTAGATCTTGACATGACACAAATTTCAATCAGGCTCCAGCAAAATCATTCTTATTCTACTTTGTTGTTATATCTTCTGCGTTCTCAGCTGTCACATTATCTCACACCCAAGTTATTCAGTACGTTTTATTTTTCTATTCCTTTTCTCACCTGTTCTGCCTTCCACAGAGCTCAAATATTATACTGCTTTAAAGCAACTACAACATTTTTATAGATCAGAAATTTCATGGGCTGGCTTGGCTGCTCGGTGGTGGTGCTGCTATGTGTGAATTGGATTTGATTCCTGAACATGCTGTTTGATGCTTGGGTCACTTGGTGCTGGCAGTACAAAAGCGAGTGTTCCCATGAGGGAGCACAGTGGAAAGTTATGGCAGGAAATGTAGTTCATATCTTTCAACCAGAGGATTGTTGACTGATGGGTAGAGCTAGGCTAGAGAAGGGTGTAAAAAAATGGTTCACATGAGTCTGATCCCATTGTAGAGGCTGACAGCACAGAAGACTGCCCGGTCTCCCCTCTGTTGTGGCTGCCAAAGGCTCAGTGTGTGTTTCAGAACTGAAGAACTTGATCCTGAAGGGGGGTTGGGGAAGGGTGAGAGAGAACAGCTGGTGCTAATGCAAGACTCATGCTGGCCAAAAGGAACAGTGCTGAGATCAAGTCTCAAACAAGCCTTCCCTCCAGCTTTACCAATCAGCGAGTACTGATGTGACCTTAGCATGCTGACTAGGGCCAAGCTAGTACCAACAGAAGGAGAAACCAAAAGAAAGGACGAGAAAAAGACATTTTAAAAATTAGGCTAACCGTTCTTTATCTTTAATAGGGTTAGTTTCAAATTGAGCTGGAAGGTCAAAAGCAGTATAAGAGGTTGCTTAAAAAAATACTATTGATAATATGACTAGCACTTCTGAGCCGCAGCTATAATGAAACCTCAGGGGTTCAGTTTTTTACGTGGCTGGGAACAACAGAGCACATGAGGGGGGGATTTGAGACCATGTTCCAAGAATGGAGTTGGGTGCTGGTTGTGGTGGCCACCATAGCTGGACCAAAGTCAGGGCCTGTAATGAGGAGGGTCCACCAGAGATGTGAGCTGCATATGTGGCACATAGCTGAAAAGGAGGTAGGCTGAGTTTGAGGTCTGGACTGGAGATGTTCGCAAATGTGTAGATGCTCAAATGGAGAGGCCCAATGGTGTGAGACTGGACAGCAGGGTGAGTAAGACGGGGGAAGAAAATTACACAAAATCCTATGCCTACACAGAGCTAAGGGAGAGCTGCCAGTATGAAGACCTCAATATGAGGGTGATCCAAGCAAACTACTTGGAGGGTAGAGAAAACCACAGGAGTCCTGAATTAGACTATGGACAAAATCAGGATCTGGAGAGGTGATTAAGGTTCTGAGATCACAAATTGTGGCAACAGGCACCTGAGTATTTGCTGGCTCTGGGAAGGTATCGATGAGTAGAAGTCTCAATGGGGATCAGGGCAAAAGTAAAAATGTTGGAGAGATGCCTGGCTTAAAAGGAGACTGGAAAAGGAGATTTGCTCCATTTTAAGGGATCCTTATGAAATACTGGGATGGGGGACTCTGACAAAGTTAAAATGGGGTTCTGAAGGGTAAATAAGGAAGTTGTGTGTGTGTGAAGTGAAAATACAGTGTGCACACTTGGAAGATCAGAAAAATAGAAGTGCAGAACGTACAGTCACTGTAGGCGTTCATACTACAAGAACAGGACTTCTGAATGCATGAAGCTGGCTGCACTGCTTCTCAGAGGAATCTTGAGCTTTTTGCTGTTTGCAGAGAGCGATGTGGCTGAATGTAAGCTTGAGCTATCTGGTGCAGGAAGTTCAGGGTGGTCTCTCAGTTTGAAGTCCCACGAGTAGGGTTACCATATTTGCAGAGACAAAAAAGAGGACACAAAAAATAAAATGCCACCTCTCCCATATCCCCCCACCCCTAGCCCTGCCCCTCCCACATACTCACCTTGACTTCCCAAGAAAGCAATGAAAATATTGGTAAAAGTAACAGAAATACATTTTCTTCCGTAGTCTTAATACAAAATTATAAAAGATGTATATTTACAAAAAAGCAAACATCATGAACAGCATGGTCCCCCTTTCCTTTCCCTTCTATCCAGAAGCAGCATGCATCCTTCTCTCCCTCCTTTCCTTGAGCATCTTGCCCACTCCTCTCCCTCCCATCCACTTGCAACTTGCCCCCTTCTCTCCCTCCTATCCATGAGCAGTTCTGTAGAAAATAAAAATAAAAAACAACAAAAAATTATAAACCCAACATTTGTAGGCAACAGGGTGCAATTTCTAGGTGCCATGGCAACCTGGCTTGGGATTTGTTGAGCCCTGTCATAGAAGCTAATTTTATAAATCTTTTTTCATTTGTAAAATGCAAATTTATGCTTGTAAAAGGCCTTTTATGAAATTAGGTCATACCTCAAAATGCATGCAGTGCAAGTACATAGTTGGTTTGCTCAGTGGAGGATTTTATATGCTAACATTTATATCTACTCCTTCAACATAGGCATATTTTCTCCAGGATACTGTGCTAGAAATTTTTTTAAAGACACGTAGAGCAGCATTTTAGAAAGGATGTTCAAAACTGAATTTAGATATCCAAGTTTGAAGTTCTGTCAATATCTTAGAAATAGGTCTGCCACCTTAGAGCCTAGTCTACTGGTGAAATGGACCTTCATGTGTGGGTGACGTACAGCATGAACATTGATTGTAGAAAAATAGATGTCTAAAATATCAGCGGGGTAACAGGGATTAGATTATTGTGAAAGCCAATTGTAGTAAAATAGATGTCTAAAAAATATCAACGGGGTAACACAGGGGTTCGATTTTAGATTCTTGTGAAAGCCTCCCACTTTACCTTGCTGATGTGGTCATCCTTTAGGAGCCACACAAGCTGTTGAGGTCAGTAGCAGATTTTAGGTTAGAGGTCCCAGTTCTATCTAGGGTGCATTTTTTTTAATATGGCACCTACACTGTGGAATAGTCTCCCTGTCTCTGTGCTCAGAAAGTTTGTTAAAGAAGTTTAAAGCAGTGGAGGCAGTGCATGCACATCTCTCTCATGAATATTCATTGTAGATATCCTGAAAACCTGACTGGTGGGGTACCTCCAGGACCAGGTTTGGGAACCACTGGTAAAAGGGCAGCTCAAGGCATATTTTTTTTGAGGTTGCCTTTGGTACATGAAGTGGTGGTAGTGGGGGTGATACTTCCTTGGGTACGCTAGATATTAACCTTCTGTTATGGTTGGTGTGGTATGGATGTTCTTTCCTTTTATTATATTGGAATTCTTTTTCTGTCTTTTATATTTGCATTTATTTATTTTATTGTACACTGCTGTGATCTGCAAAGCCAGGTGGTATAGCAAATGTTAATAAACTGTATGTTATGAAATGTCAACATAACCGTTTATATTCCAGCACATAAACATCTATGTTGGCCATTTTAGAAACATGGAGGGGCATTTTCAATATGTCATCCAAGTCCAATTGTTTTGCTGATAAAAGTCTAAAATTCTGAACTCAATTTTTGAACCGGAAAAATTTCTATTTTTTTGTTTGTTTTGAAAATCACTATATTTCAGATGTATTTGTGCTCAGTACGTATTTCTTTAGGTATAATTTTCAAAAAAACAAACATGTCCGACAGAAAAAATGCATAAAAACAAGCTATAGGGATGTCTGTGTGTCACTATTCCTAGTTAACTGGCCACACAGGCATCCCAGCAGAGCAGAGAGGCAGCGTATTTGTCAGTGTACTGGAATTTATATAAAGGGAAGAAATCCCACCTAAACACCCTTATTTTGTATTGTGAACCCTCAAGAAACACCCCAAAACCTACTGTACATCACTACAGAAGCTCTCAGTTCTGCAGGTGTCTCCTATCTATAGGTGCAGTCGCTATTTTCTGGGTCTTGGAAGGCTCACAATTTCTATGACAAGTGTACTAGTTAGAGTGGGATAAGAACCTGGGTCCCTTTCTCTGTAGTCCACTGCACTGACAACTAGCCTACTCCTGGGACCAGCTTGTTACTCTAATAGGAATGGCCATAATATCTGAAGCTGTTACTGTCATATTTTTGAGGGGGTGGGGGGGGGGGGGGGTCAGTGACCACTGGAGGATTAAGGGGGTGCATGCATTAATCCCTCCAGTGGTCAGTTAGGGCACCTTTTGTGACTTAGTCATAATTGAAACAGGTCCAGATAAAAAGTCCCAGTTTTTGTCTAGACATCTTTATCTTGTTCCATTAACACTGAAAAATGTCCAAATTCTGGGCCCACCAAAATCCTGCCCAAAACATGCCCGCAACATGACCTCTTGTGATTCAGTTGAACTCTGGAGAAAACCGTCTGAAATCTGATTTTCAAAAATTGCAACTTGGACATTTTCTTGTGAAAAATGTCCATCTGCTACTTTGTGCTGCTTTTGAGACATTTTTTTCTCTTTTGAAAATTTGTGCAATAGACATCTGTTTCTTCCAAAGAACTTAGTATTTCTTGCCAGTTTCACTGGGGAGATGAAGGAAGTAACCTCCAATTGACAGGAGCATTTTTCAGAAATCTGGATAGCCCAGGTAGCAGGTCTAACTTGTGACATTCTTCTGAAATGGGGAATGATTGTTTTGAGCCTACTCTAGTCTAACCCCAAACACATCCAGACTATGCCCCCTTTCCATTTGAATGGTTTTCAGTTGTAGATGTCCATATCTAGGCTTTGAAAAATCATAACTTAGATGTCTATACATGATAGACATCTAAGTGTCAGTTTACGGGCATCCAAGATAAGAATGATGCTTCTCAGCAGCGGCCGTACCATTAGGCCACATGGGCATCCCACCCCCATGCCTGCTGCGCTCTGGCATTGCCCCCACCCTTTCTTCCCTGAATTTATCTTCTTTTCTTGCTTTCCAAAAGTCAGGGCGGCAGTGGTTCCCATACGCTGCCCTGCCGCCAACCACTTTTCTCTTACGGCCTTCCTCTCTGCCGTACTTCCTGTTTCCTCGGAGGCAGGGTGGGCCACAGTAGAGAGAAGGGGTCTGGGCCAGTTGCAGGCAGCATATGGAAATTGCTGCTGCCCTGAGTTTTGGATAGCCAGAAAAGAAGGTAAATTTGGGGAAGGAAGGAAGGGGGGAGATGGACTGGGGGGGTGGGGGGCAGGTGGAGTGGCAGACCATCCCCTTGCCCCAGGTGGCAGAATGTCTTGGATACTCAACACCTATAAGTGAAATATGTATACTCCCAATAAATTTAGTCAAAATCTAAATTTATAGGGAGTAAATATGTTTTGCTTCTAACATAAACACCATAGGCACTTATGTCGCTTTATAAAATATGCTAAAAATAGGCACCTTCCTGCTCACTTATCCTAGGTGCCCTGTTATAAAATTATCATACATGCAAAAAAAAATCTTTATAAAATTATATAAAATCTATATAAAATTAGGGAGTAATTTTATAAAGATTTTTTTGCACGTATTTGAAACATACATGTAAGAGGCCTTTTATAATGTACCAGCTGGCTTTAATGTATGCTCTTTCCCACCCTGCTGCGATGCATGTGCAGATTCTCGTAACCATCAATATTTGGTTGCCAACTATAATTATTGTTAATTGGTGCATCAATAATACACTGAAACCTTCTGCTCAGTGTGCTGCTGCGGCTCGGAAAGCAAATAGAATGTTGGGTAATATTAGGAAAGGTATGGAAAACAGGTGTGAGGATGTTATAATGCTGTTATATCGCTCCATGGTGCGACCGCACCTTGAGTATTGTGTTCAATTCTGGTCGCCACATCTCAAGAAAGATATAGTGGAACTGGAAAAGGTGCAGCGAAGGAAAACTAAAATGATAGCGGGGATGGGACGACTTCCCTATGAAGAAAGACTAAGGAGGCTAGGGCTTTTCAGCTTGGAGAAGAGACGGCTGAGGGGAGACATGATAGAGGTATATAAAATAATGAGTGGAGTGGAACAGGTGGATGTGAAGCGTCTGTTCACGCTTTCCAAAAATACTAGGACTAGGGGGCATGCGATGAAACTACAGTGTAGAAAATTTAAAACAAATCGGAGAAATTTTTCTTCACCCAATACGTAATTAAACTCTGGAATTTGTTGCCGGAGAACATGGTGAAGGCGGTTAGCTTGGCAGAGTTTAAAAAGGGTTAGACAGTTTCCTAAAGGACAAGTTCATAAACCGCTACTAAATGGACTTGGGAAAAATCCACAATTCCAGGAATAACATGTATAGAATGTTTGTACGTTTGGGCAGCTCGCCAGGTGCCCTTGGCCTGGATTGGCCGCTGTCGTGGACAGGATGCTGGGCTCAATGGACCCTTGGTCTTTTCCCAGTGTGTCATTACTTATGTACTTATAATATTTGCACGTGCATCTGGCTTCACTGCCCCTCCCATGGCCACATCCCTTTCAAGATATTCACTATGGGAGTTAGGGGCCCTGCTTTATAGCAGTGTTTCCCAAGTCCAGTCCTGGAGTACATCTTGCCAGTCAGGTTTTCAGGATATCAACAAATAAGCATGAAAGAGATTTGCATATAATGGAGGCAATGTATGCAAATCAAGGTAATGCATATTCATTGTGGATATCCTGAAAACCTGACTGGCAAGGGGGTACTCCAAGACTGGACTTGGGAAACACTGCTATAAGGCAGGGCCCCTAACTCCCATAGTGCATATCTTGAAAGGGATGTGGCCATGGGAGGGGCATGGTGTGTCAGGGGCATTTTGAAAAGTTACGCACATAGTTATGTAATACTGGGTAAGCATGCCTAACTTGGGTGCCAGCATTTACACCAGTCTTTAGCAGGTGTAAGTCAGTCTGGCACCCAAAGTTAGGCATGGGAATCAGCACTATGTGCTATTCTATAAAGGACGCTTGCCCTTTATAAAATAGCGCTTAGTTCTGATATTTTTCAGTGCACATTTTGAGCGCTATTAATATAATTCCCTCCTTTGTGAATAGGTGTATCCAAAGGAATTACCGGGGTGGAGCATAGGTGGAGTTCAGAAGTACTCATGATGATAAAATACTGTACAGGTAAAGTTCACAAGTATGCATGTTGATTAAATATTTCCACCTGCTCTCGAGCAGGTGTTACATTCTACGCCGGCATTCAAGGTGTGATTTCTGCCACATAGGCTATTATTTTATGAAGACACATGGGCACCCACAGAAAGGGTAATTCTATATGGAGCCATGAATGTTTGGGTGGAAGGTATGTGCATAAAAGCTAGTATTCTAGTCATTTATATGTGTATGTGAACAAATACTCATAAATAACAATAATCCACATATACACTATTCTGTAACTATGCACCTATCTTCAATGAAGGTGGGCATTCAGAAGAACAGAAATTGGATAGAGTATGGGTGGGGTATGTAGTTATGTGCGTAAATTATAGAATACTATAATTTGTGTACATATTTCTCTTATCTAGGTGTAAACATTTGCACAAGCTCCATGGTGCATGGTGGATGAGTGTCTTAATGGTTATAGAAGCAGACTGTAGAACCAAGGAACCCTGGCTCACATCTTATTGTGGCTCCTATGACCTTGGGTAAGTCACTTAACCCTCCATTGCCTCAAGTGTAAGCTTAGATTGTGAGCCATCCAGGGCCAAGGAAATACCTAGCTTACCCAAATCATATACCTCACATTGAGCTATAACTGAAAAAGGCATAATCCAAATCAATAAATACCTATATGAATACTTAATTTAATTTTGACATTTATAATCCGCTTAACATTTAAGTACCTTCCTATAAAATTACCCTCATAGGGCTAAATTCTATATATGTGCCTAAAATCTTGAAATTTGGAGCTGTGACAGCTCACTTTTACCAGACTCAACGGGATTTCCTTACACCAAAGGTCTTTTTTTAAGACCATATTTTACCATCATCTGATATCAATGTTTATTGACCATTGGATGATTTCATATCCTGAAGCAGGCCTGTGGCTGAAGCATAGGGCTGGGGAATGCACCTACATTTAGGTATGGCCATTGACGCCACTGAAATCCTAAATGTAGGCATGTTCCCCTGAATTCTATGACAACACACTTAAATGCCCACACTTCTCCTATGGTTGTGCCCTCTTTTCAGCTACGTGTGCTAGAATTTATACATGCCTTTTTTTTTTTTAGAATACACCTAAAAAGAAGCATGCATAAATTCCAATTATTGCCATTTGGTAATGATAATTGGTTATCAGCCAATTATCACCAATTGGCTTGTTACTCCATTATCACACATAAATTGGAGGCACACCCAATTTAACATGCGCTACTGGCCGCACCTTATATAGAAGCCAGGGGATAATGTTTTTTATTCACTATAACCCCATAATGCCACAGGAAACCATTAAAATGTGAAAATGGTTTACACAGCTACCCTGTAGGGTATGAACCCCAGAACTGGCAATAGTGAAATTATCTCAAAAACACGTAAATCACTCCTTTTATACAGTCTGTAGATGAGCGCAAGCCCTTGAACTGTATAGAAAAATTTATGTAAATAAAGTAGCCTCAATAGCCCAGGGAACCTACAATTAGGACTCCACTGAATTGGCTAACATCATGCATTATTAAAAAACAGAAATAAAACAAGCACAGTATAAAAAAAGAAACTATATGAAATCCTGACTTTTCTCAAGTTTCAATCCCTTGTTTAGATCTATCTCAAAGGAAAATAATCTGCCTTTGAAGTATGTTATCTAACAGAGCACTGTTAAAAAAAAACAAAAACAAAGGAAGACGTTGACAGCGACATGTAGAACCAATCTGCAAATTCATTCACTCACTCATCTTTACAGCATTCCATGCTTAAATATAGGATAACATCCAATGAAGAAACTCATCTTATATATCTGCAGTTCTAATGACAATACTCTCTCTGAGCAGAAAATGCATGCCAATGAAGGAAAGTGTCATATCAGACTATCCTACAAGCTCAAAGCAGTCTAAATAAAACAGAGGAGGTAAGTAGAGTTGCCATATCACTAGATTAACCTGAATAGGCTGATTCAGTCCTAATTTTGCAGTCTAGCATGCGTTGAGTTACATTCTACTTTCCTTAAGAAAAGCAAAACTAGAACTTCATTCAATGGGCAAAACCAGTACTGGATCAGCCTGTTCAATTAAACCTCAATGATGCTTCAATCCTAATAGCAAGTAAAATGCAGTTTCTCTGTGTAGTGTACTTGAATCGGTAAGTCTACTACGTGACTTTTACGTTTTCGGTTCTTTTACGTTTTGTTGATGCATCTTGGCCTCAGAAAAGAAGGAAAAAATAAGAGGCTGGCTGAAAGAGAGAGCTCTTAGGAGTCAGTATTACTTGAAAGTGAAGAGGAATTGTGTGTGGGGGGGGGGGGGGGGAGTGTTTTTAAAAAAATGTTATTTATAAAATTTCAAATTAAATTCAAGACATACAATCCTTATATAACAGAAAAAGACATTAAGAATTACTAGGAAGAATTAACAAAGGAAATTAATAGTCTGTTTTATTTTATTTTTGTTTATTTTTGTTACATTTGTACCCCGCACTTTCCCACTCATGGCAGGCTCAATGCGGCTTACATATTGTATACAGGTACTTATTTGTACCTGGGGCAATGGAGGGCAACTTGAGATGGACGACAAGGTAAAGAATGACATGGGGATAAAATTTGTCCCCATCCCCGCAGGTTTGTCTCTGTCCCCACCCCATCCCCGTGGGCTCTGTTCTCATCTGCAGAAGCCTCAAACATTTATGATTTTATATTTAAATCTTTTTATTAAAGTATAAAAAGGAACAATATGCTGTGCAACTGTTGTGTATAAATTACAAATAGAAAACAATAATAACAATGAGCAGTTATAATAAACACTCCCACCACCACCACCACCACTACCCTCTACCCTTCCAACCCCAACAATAGCTGACTTCTACTACCCCAAGGAATCCTAATCCACCCTGTTAAAATGTCCCGGGGTACAAAACACAACCCATTCTGTATGACCTAGAGTGGAGAAATATGCTCTATGAAGCAGTTATGATTGTTTAATCTGTGGATGAGTAAGAGGTTATCAACACTTTCAGGATTCAGTCTAGCTCTCCTGTCTTCCACAGTCCCACCTGCAACAGAATATTTCTTAGAAGATGTGCTGGTAGCAAGATGTAGATGTACAGGATGCCCCATGCAAATTTTGCTAGCTGTGGCCAGCATGTTTGCTTGTTTTTCCAAAATATAAAAATATTGTCTGCATCAGTCAAACATAAATAACAGTCCTGTTAATTAACAGGCGTCAAAGTAGAAAGTGACACGGGGACAAAATTTGTCTCCGTCCTCATGGGCTCTGTCTCCATCCCCGCCCACATGGGATCTGTCCCTGCCCCATCCCCACAGGCTCTGTCACCATCCCCATGGTTACCGCGGATCCACATCCCCGTGTCACTCTCTACTACAAGGCAAATACCAGGAAAAGTAAGAATTAAGGATAAAATTGAAAGAGAGAAAACCATCCATTATTAATTATGGAGTAGAGTTGGAACCACCGGGGGGGGGGGGGGGGGGGGGGGGGGGGGAATAATAACAGGTGATTTAATCCAAAAAATTCTTCAAATGGTCAGAATCAAAGAAAACACATTTAACATAATTATGTCTGTTGACACATTCGCATGGGTAATTTAGCCCCAAAAGAGCATCTAACTATAATAGTTGCGGTTGCAGAGCCAAAAACTGTTGGTGACGCTTCTGGGTCACTCATGCAACATCAGGAAAAGCCTGGACTTTACAACCCAAAAATAAGGAATCACAATGGTGAAAGAAGAATCTTAAAACCCAGTCATGGTCCGGTCTACTACAAAGAAAACAATTAAAGTTGCAAGTTTAACTTCAGCCACATCTGCTTCAATAACCCGAGTCAAATTCAGCAAACCGTATGATACATCCATATTAGTTACTTCCTCTGCTGGTTGATCCGTTTCTTTCTTGGAGTAATGTGAATAAAATATAGTTTATATACAGGTGGATTGGAATTTTCTGGAACTTTCAAAATGTTTCCTAAATATTTCTTAAAGGTAATCAACAGTGCTTCAGCGGAAACTTTTGTAGAGTTTTACGTCTTAAAGTATTATCCAAATTCTCTATCTTGCAGTGCAACTGAATATTATCTTTTACCAATAAATCATGTCTTTCATTAACTATAATTTCTAAATTCTTCACCCTTTTTTCAACTAAAGCAGTTTTCTGTTCCAATGCAGAAACACGGGCTAAGCCCACTGAAAACGTTTGAGAAATTATCAAACGTTTTTGGAGATACACTGTTCGACACCAGACATTGCATCCCACAAAGAATGTAAAGTAATGTCTTCAGGCTTTTGAGGAAAAGAGACTTACTGAGCACTGCATGCAATCATAGCAGTCTCCCTCCTGCTGCTTCCAATTCTCCAGCGTTATCGCCTCCAATCTCCTGGACTGCCTCAGACACAGCAGTCCCGCCAGACACCTCTGCTGGGCCACACAGCCCCACCAATAGGCCCTCAGTCATTGCTGTAGACTCTGAGTGCTGCCACTGCACAAAGCCCACAGACACTGGCATCGGAGGTGGACTCATAAATTCTGGGCTAAAGATGACATTGGCTTCCCCTTGCTCTTTGGCATGAGAAAGTAAGTAAGAGGAAAAGCTTTGCAGAAAAAAAGGAGATCCGGGCAGGAGCTCTCAAGATGCAGTCCCTCTCAGGGCGCCACTTTGCCTCTGAGTTGTTTTAAATGTTTATTCATCACTTGATATACCACCTTTACATAAGAAAGATCAAAGCAGTTTACAGTTTAAAACTACAAAAGGACAAAGGAAAGGAACTATAAGTTATCAATAGGAAAAAACACATGCACATAAGTAGTACAGAGTGCATCAGGTACAAGCATGGCTCCATGCAAGCTATAGATTTTTTTTTCCTGGCTCCTAAATTTTGGAACGACCTTCCCCCTTCTCTGAGATCTGAACTTTCTTTCCCTAGGTTCAAATCATTACTTAAAGCTCACTTCTTCAGATTTGCTTTTAATGTTTCTCTGAATTGACTATTCAACGGGGAAGTCCAGTGGTGGTGAGAATTAAAGGAAGTAAATATAAGGAGATATACACTACTCAGAAAAATATTTGTAGCTGTAGAAGAAAGCGATATACTGCCAGGAATGAGAACTCGCATAATTCCGCCTTTGACATATATGAACAGCCCAACGGCATACTGCTCTGAGATGCGCTCTTCCAAGGTTGTGAATTGATCCATTTGATGAGAATACACTCTGGTATTATGGGCATGGCATTGAATGCTGATCACCTTGTGCACCACTCCCAATTATGTTTTAATAACTACACTTATTATTTATTTTGTTTATTTATTAGGATTTATTTACCACCTTTTTGAAGGAATTCCATCAAGGCAGAATAAATCAAACATGAACACTAGACAATTACAGCAGTAAAAATATTCAAATAATACAAAATATGGCATAGAGGGGCATAATCGAATGCGAACGCCCATCTCCATGGGCGTCTGTTTCCGAGAATGTGTACGTGAAGGAGCGGGACAAACCATATAAAAAAAATGGCCGCCCATCTTTTTTCCGATAATATGGTTTGTGCCAGCCAAATGCATTGGATTTGTGCGGATTTGAGCTGGGCGGTTTTGTTTTTCAGTGATAATGGAAAACGAAGGCGCCCAGCTCAAAAACGAACAACTCCAAGGGATTGGGTTGTGGGAGGGGCCAGGATTCATAGTGTACTGGTCCCCCTCACATGCCAGGACACCAATCCGGCACCCTAGGGGGCACTTTTACAAATTAACAAAAAATAGTAAAAGAGCTCCCAGGTGCATAGCACCCTTCCCTTGTGTGCTGAGCCTCCCAAATCCCCCCCCAAAACCCACTGCCCACAAGTCTATACCATTACCATAGCCCTAAGGGGTGAAGGGGGGGCACCTACATGTGGGTACAGTGGGTTTTGGGGTTTTTTGGAGGGCTCAGCATTAACCAGCACAAGTGTAACAGGTAGGGGGGGTATGGGCCTGGGTCCGCCTGCCTGAAGTCCAATGCACCCACTAACAACTGCTCCAGGGACCTGCATACTGCTGTGATGGAGCTGGATATGACATTTGAGTCTGGCATACAGGCTGGGAAAAAAAGTTTTTAAAGTTTTTTTTTTTTTTTTGGTGGGAGGGGGGTTAGTGACCACTGGGGGAGTCAGGGG
This sequence comes from Microcaecilia unicolor, assembly GCF_901765095.1. NCBI lineage: Eukaryota > Metazoa > Chordata > Amphibia > Gymnophiona > Siphonopidae > Microcaecilia > Microcaecilia unicolor. The sequence goes on from NC_044040.1 coordinate 50,507,759, forward strand.
AGGTCATCCCCGATTCCCTCCGGTGGTCATCTGGTCATGTAGGGCACTTTTTTTGGGACTTGTTCCTGAAAAAAAGGGTCCAAAAAAAGTGACCTAAATTCTCGCTAAAAACGGCTATTTTTTTTCCATCATCGGCGAAAGCCACCCATTTCTGTTCGGCCGATAACCACGCCCCAGTCCCGCCTTCACCATACCTCCGACATGCCCCGTCAACTTTGGCCGTTTCCTCGACGGAGTGCAGTTGAAGACGCCCAAAATCACCTTTCGATTATACCGATTTGGGCGCCCACGGGAGAAAGACGCCCATCTCCCGATTTGGGTCGAAATATGGGGTCTTTCGAAAATAAGCTGGATAGTATACTACTTAAAATGTCAACACAATAAGTAATAGAACATTTTAATTGACAGTGTAGGGTATAAGCAAAGATGAAACATATAGATAGGTAAGAGGAGTTAGAAAATAAGGTGACTAATTTAAAGAAAGGTGCACATGAGGTCAGAGAGATGGTTAAATATGATCTCAGCTAGAGTAGGAGTGGATAAATATATCCTGCTGCAGTATGTGCAGCCCATGTCACTCTTTGTGTGTGTGTGTGTGTGTGTATATATATATATATGAGTGAGACTAACAAGTTAATTACTTCTTCCATTAAAGGCCTGGTTAAAGAGCCAAGCTTTCATCTGCTTCCTGAAGTAGAGGTAGTCTTGTGTTAAGTGGAGCCTTTAGGTAGCTCATTCCAGAGTGTGGGGGCTACTCCATAGAAGGCTCACTTTCGGGTATCACACTGTGTAATGTTTTTTGGAGAGGGTGTGGTTAGTGATAGTCCTTGAGAGGACCTTATTGTCCTTGGAGGTGTGTAGAGGGGCATCCTATTCTTCAGGTATTTATAGCCATTTCCCTTAAGGGCCATGAAGATCAGACATAGAGTTTTAAATTTAGCCCTGTATTGTACTGGTAGCCAATGAAGTTTTTGCAAAATGGTGTGATGTGGTCACGTCGCTTGCAACCTTCTATTAGTCTTTCTGCTCCTTTCTGAATCAATTGGAGCTGGTGCAGGCCCTTTGTGGTCAGACTGTTGTAGAGTGCATTGCAGTAATCCAGTTTTGATGTAATCATGGGATGCACAACTGGGATAAGATTTACCTTCTCATGTAAGGAGAAAGGCAGTGTAACTGTCGCAAATAGTAGAAGCAGCTCTTGAAGGTTGTTTGGATTTGGGGAATCAGAGCAAGTGTTGAATCTAACTGTAGTCTAAGGTTTCTGACTTGTGATTTGAGGGGAAGTTTGTACTTCCCGAAAGAGATTTTAATGTCAGGTATGTATCCACTTGTGTTAGGGACCCAGAGAAGCTTGGTTTTACTTGATTTCAGGCAAAGTTTGTTGTGTTTAGCCCATTCTTGAATTGATGTGGGACCAAAACATGCTGCTTCCACAGAATGAAAGGCAACACATCTTGTCTACCAAAAAACAGGGCATAAGTGCAGAAAATAATGAGGGCAAATTCTAGAATCTTGGCTAAAAGAGATGCATTGGGGGGGGGGGGGGGGCTTATTTTCAAAGCATTTAGACTTACAAAGTTCCATAGGTTACTATTGAACTTTGTAATTCTAAGTGCTTTGAAAATACGCCTCCACGGGAAGAAGCTAGCAACTATCTTAATTTTCCCTTCTGTTTCTGGAGTATGTTATAAAAAGTTTCTGGAGCATTCTTTTAGCTATCAGGCTGTATTAGTTTGAAATTCACTGCAATTAGATAAGACTTCATGCTTATTAGTCCTTTCATCAGTCTTTAAAGATTTTTTTATTTAACAGATTCTTTTTTTTTTCTTTCAATGCATTTGTATTAATATCAACTGGATAATATAAAACAATCCAAGCATTATCCAAATCACCATAGCTTTACATTAATATGCCTCTTTTTATGAGTTCAGGAAGTAACTGCAATAGCAAAAACATTTCAACGTACCCTTGAATAACCCTCCTGCCAACCAGTCTCCCTCCCTGTTTCATAGTTCCCACTTTATATGCCAAAATTCTGATGAATTTCTCTCATATACCCCCCTTCTAATGGTATACACTGTTATGTCTTCAATGTATAACCTGTTCACCCTTCTCTTCTCTCCCTTCTCCCCTCCCACCACCCTATTTAGATTTGTAAGCTCTTTGAGTAGGGACTGTCTTTCTTCTGTGTTTGTACAGCGCTGCGTACACTTTGTAGCGCTCTAGAAATGTTAAATAGTAGTAGTAGTACTTAGGCGAGTCCATTCTTCACTTGCATTGTCTTGTCTCCCCGTATTTATTTGAAGGTTTTCCAATTCTCCCGCTCTTTGGAGCCTTAGTATCCAATCTTGTATGGTGGAGCCAGACGATTGCGTCCATTTGGCAGACCCAAACCCTATTCTCTATCTCTTCCCAAAACTGTCATATCTTGAACAGGACCACCGAAAGTGCAAGAAGTTTCTTTGCTTTCCCCCACATCTCCATTATACATCTGGTTGTGTACTAGTCTTTTCTGTTGTAAACCACTTTGGATCTTTAATGGGGCATTAACGGAATATAAGGGGGTCTTTTACTAAGGCATGCTGGCGTTTTTAGCACACCCTAAAAAAAGGTGTGCGTTAAACAATAAAGACGCCAATGTATTCCTATGGGTATCTTTAGCATTTAACGCACACCTATTTTTAATGTACGCTTAAAAACGCCATCACGCCTAAGTAAAAGGCCCCCAAAGAAAATAGATTAGATTCTACATTATAAATGGAATTCCAGTTCCTTTCGGGGCCGTTTTACTAAGCTGTGTTAGTTGCTAGTGCACTTCTAATGCAGCTTAAAATGGCATATTGCGAGATTCACTCAGGTGTCCTCCAGGAAGTGCCATTTTAGCACGCACTAATCCATGTTGGGCATATTGGGAGAATTCCTGTGCTAAACAGTGCTAACTGGTTAGCACAGGATTACCTCGTGAGCCCTTACTGCCTACAAAATGGGCTGCAGTAAGTGCTCACATGGCAATTTTTATTAATGACCATGCACTGATGGTAACATTAGTGCAAGACCATTAATACAAAAAAAAGAAAAGAAAAATAAGCCATTTTATATCTGCAGCAAAATGGCTTTAGCGCATTGGAAAAACCCACATAAGGACAATCTAAGGCCATTTTTTTGTTGCAGCTTAGTAAAAGGACCCCTTAGTGAGCAATCATGCGGCTTGTTCCAATCAGATATTTGATGCTACTTCAGTTTTCGAAGACAGCATTTAGTTCCAGGGTGTGCTAATAATGGTAGTATGCGTTATCTACCAGAGGGCCCATTTCATTCCTATGGAACCTTGGAAGATAATGTGTTAAGTGTGTTAGCTCATGCTGTTAGTAAATGACTCCTAAAATCTTTCATTTTGGCTTTTGACCAGATTTTTCAGTGAATTTGTTTATTACTGTATTATACATTGGGGCCTTATCTTTTATTTTTGATGATGAGATATACACATTATTTTCTTTCTTATATTTTGCTTATGCATTTTCCTTTTATGTATTACCTTCATTATATTCTCTCTTCCAATATTGATTTAAAATGCAAAAGAGATTAGTGGCACTCAACTGTATGTATGTGTGCTTTTGTTATTAAGCTGGCATACCTTGCATTTGCCATTACTGTCATGAAAATTAAACATTTCTAAAGCACTATGACATGTACAGTGAACATTTAGAATGGATAGCAAGAATGGAAAACTTAGCAGATCTGTGATATAATAGAGAGGAGGAGGAGGATGAAGAATGGATAAGATTAGAGAATTATTGTCATGGGCAGGCAGGAGTGGGGGGCAGGAGGTGAGGTGGAGAGATAAGGATGGGGTGGGGAAGTGGGTTTGAAGGAATAAAGGCGAGGAGGTTAGGGGTTATTGGTTAGGGCTTTGGTCTCCAACCCTTTTCATGTTAAGGGCTGCCAAATGGACACAGCTCCAGGGGCCACCAAAAGATTTTTGGCTTACACATGTATTTTTAAATACTGTGGGGGTCCTTTTATTAAGGTGTGCCTAAACGTGGCCTGCACTGGTGTAGGTGTGTGTTTTGGATGTGCGCTGCCTGGAAAAAAAGCATTTTTTGTGCCAGAACATGGACATACGGCAAAATTAAAACCAGCACATGCTACCCATTGACATAGCGCTAAGGTCTCACACGCTAACCACATGGTAAGCATTCAATGCATGTCAACTTCCGATTACTGCCGAGTAAGTGTCATGCAGTAGAAAATAGAAAATATTTTCTACCGCATGTTTTGTGCATGTGCCAAAAATGGAATTATCGTCCAGGGCACAGAGTAGCTGGGCGGTAGTGCCAATTTGATGCATGTTGGACGCACACAGGCACTTACATGCCTTAATAAAAGGGCCCCTATGGACCCTGTTTACTAAGCTGTGCTTTAGGCGCATTAGTGTTTTTAGCATGTGCTAAAAATTAGCATGCGCTAATGCTAGAGACACCTGTGACAAAGCTAGCACTCGGGGCCCCACAGATAAGCAGCTAATCCCTGAACTATGGTTCCCAGAAGCCCTTGCAAGCAGGAGAGAGGAGGGTAGCCCCAAAAGGGTGGAACGGATTTCCAACTCCAGCAGGGGGAGTAGTGGCTCAGTGCTAGGGGAGCCAGTTACTCCCTTCCCCACTAGAGGGAGAAGGGGAGGTGAAGCTCTGTCCCCTTAGCTGTATCCCCGGTATATAATTCCCTCCAGCTGTGAGAGGGGGAGAGATTTATTGGTGGCTCCTAGCCACCAGGAGGGAGAGGAAACTGATTGAGAGAGAAGCTGTCATGGAGTAGGTGGAGGACAGGAAGGGCCTGCCACTGGAGCTTCCCTGGGGGGGGGGGGGGGGGGGGAGAGTAAGCTGCCATGGAGTGGGAGAATGTAAATGTAGCCCTGTCGAGCACATGAATGCAGTGTGAGAGGCCACAGGGGTGTGGTGCTGTGAGGTAGGAGGAAAGCTGCCAGCCTTGTTTGGTACAGGGTCTTCCTGGGTGCTGTGAAGAGGACAGGGGCATTAAGTAGTGGTTTCCTTTGAAGACACTGTTTGTGAAAGGGTTGAATTATTGGGATGTAAGGAACAGCAGGCTGAACTTTGACTGAGCCCTTCTGAGGGAGACGGGAGGTAGTGCAAAGGAAGTGGGCCTGAACTGTTAAGGAACTGAATGTTGGCTGGAATTCTGAACCCGGCCTGAACCCTGTTTGTGAACTGCATTTCAATTTTGAGAGTGGAACTGAATTGAGAATAAAGCACTTTAGTCCTAAGTCCGTATGGCAGTCTGGTTCTTTGCTGGAAACCTGTGAGCCTAACAGGGCTGCCGGCCCCAACCCAGAGCGGAGGAAGCAGACTCCTTTACACACACTAGCATTAGCGTTCACTAAAAATGCTAGCGCACCTTAGTAAACAGGGTCCTAATTTTGATTCTACAATGATTATATATATATTTTTAACTCATTTTATTTTGGCCTATTAACAGTTGCAAAACTGATAAATGTGACTCCTGAGTAACACACTTGGAAGTGATCTAAGAATGTGGATTCCTCATTAAGTCACTGCTTCTACTCAATCTCAAAGCTGAGAAGGCAGATGATGGAATGTTAGCCCACCCAAAAAATAAACTTATTAAAGCAAAAGCAACATTGTCGGTGGATAGAGCTGAAAAATCAAATCTGCTCACCTGAAGGATGCAGCACCATCAGGAGACAGGTAGATAAAAGGTCTCACAAAGTTCCGCTGGGTAGTGTGCAACTCATGTTGATGCAAATGCGTGCCTGCGTGTCAATGTGATCATGCATGGCACACGACCCAATGGAGCTTTGCAGGGTCTTTTCTCTACCCCCTCCCAACGGTGCCGCTTGCATCAGGTGAGCAAATTCAAGTTTTTCATTATTATTTATGGGAACCACAAAAATTGACTGCCTGGGCTGTGTGTAGGAGACCACTGGGTTAGGGGAATAAATGGGGGTTGTTTCTGTGTGTGTTGCTGTTTCTGAAAAAGTTTCAATAAAAATGGAAAATTAAAAAAAACCACAATTTATGTGTGACTGTTCTGTAACTTGGAAATCTGTATTCTACTGCTATAATGCCTAAACTAAATGAATAGTGCTGGAACAGTGACTGCACTATCTGTATATTCAGTAGCGCTACCTATATGGATAGTGATGCAGAATATACAATATAATTTAGGGGCCCTTTTACTAAAGGGTTGCCGCATGCAACCTGGAAATACTACTGGTCCAACGTCAGGCGTTATGGAAAAGTAATTTCTAGCATGGTGCTATCCCAGTGGTAATCTGGCAGTGCCGCTTGCTGTCCGGTTACCACCTGGTTACTGCAGGAGCCCTTAGCGCCACCTCAATAGGTGGTGGTAAGTGCTCCCCCTGCATGGCCAAGCAGTAAGAATAGTTTTACCGCATGGTCATGTTTTTTTTAGGGGCTGGATTGTAGAAAAACTTGAATAGGCTATCCTGTTGCTCCTGAATATTGCTTTCCTAATTTACCAACTTCTTTTGGTTATTGGTTCTTAGGGGCCCTTTTAGAAAACTGCAGTTAAAGGGGCCCTGCGGTTACATCAGCATGTGGATTCGCTGCATGGCGAGGCTCTCTTTTGGGTAAAAGGCTTTTTTAAAAAAAGGAAAATGGCTTTGCAGTAAGTGAACCATTTCCCAGGGAGCTTTTAATGTCACTCATTTAGGAGGCGGTAAGCGCTCCCTTGCTACCCTGGTGATAACTGGGCAGCATGCGGCACTGCCTGATTACTTCTGGATAAGCCCCCTGCACTATAAAAATGCATTTTCTAGCGCCAGAGTTGGCGCACGGCCAAGGCCGGAACTACCACAAGGCTTCTATGGTAGCCTGGCAGTAGGCCCGATTTGCTATGTGCCAATGCGGCAGTAGCCATACCACCCTTTAGAAAAGGGCCCTTAAGACCCCCTCTAATGTGGTGTAAATTAATGAGACATGGAGGGGCATTTTCAAAAGAAACGTTCACGTTGCAATTTGGACATCTTTGCAAAACGTCGAAATCCAGGGGTGGGGAAAACTGTTTTTTTGAAAAAAGATAGACGTCCATCTTTTGTTTCGAAAATACCGCCAGAGATGTCCAAATCCTTAAATTTGGACGACCCTAGATTTGGATGTCCTTGGATTTGGACGTTTCTGACTTTCGGTGATTTTCAAAACCAAAGACGTCCATGTCAAAAACATCCAAATGCAAGCCATTTGGACGTAGGAGGAGCCAGAATTTGTAGTGCACTGGTTCCCCTGACATGCAGGGACAGCAACTGGGCACCCTAGGGGGCACTGCAGTGGACTTCATAAAATACTCCCAGGAACATAGCTCCCTTACCTTGTGTGCTGAGCCCACGAAAACCCACTACCCCCAACTGTACACCACTACCATAGCCCCTTACGGGTGAAGGAGGGCACCTATATATGGGTACAGTGGGTTTGTGGTAGGTTTTGGAGAGCTCGCTGTTTCCTCCACAAATGCAACAGGTGGGGGGGGGGGGGGGTATGCGCCTGGGTCTGCCTGTCTGAAGTGCACTACAGTACCCACTAAAACTGCTCCTGGGACCTTAATGCGCTGTCATGGACCTGAATATGACATCTGAGGCTGGCACAAAATATTTTTAAAGATGTTTTTTTGAGGGTGGGAGGGGGTTAGTGACCACTTGGGGAGTAACGGGAGGCCATCCCCAATTCCCTCCGGTGGTCATCTGGTCATTTCGGGCACCTTTTTGTGCCTTATTCGTTAAAAAAAACACATCTGGGTAAGAACGTCCAAGTGTTCAGCAGGGACGTCCTTGCTTTTTTCGATTATGGGCCAAAGATGTCCAAGTGTTAGGCACGCCCAAGTCCCGCCTTCGCTACGCCTCCGACATGCCTCCTTGAAATTTGGACGTCCTTGTGATGGACTGCAGTTGAAGACGTCCAAAATTGAGTTTTGATTATACCAATTTGGACGTCTCTGTGAGAAGGACGTCCATCTTCCGATTTATGTCGAAAGATGGACATCCTCTTTCAAAAATGAGCCTGATTATGATTATCTTTTTATTTTATACTATTTCTTGTAAAACTATCTAAATGCTCATTATTTTTCTGTGCAAAGGTGTTACTTTGATTGCGATAATGAAAAGTTCAATAAAAAATATATATACACTATTTTATTTATTGGGATTTATTAACTGCCTTTATGAAGAGATTCACCCAAGGTAGTGTAGAGTATAACATAAAACTTCAGCATAACAATAGTAAAAGGACTGAATATAAACATAAATACAATAAAAGAGGTAAGCTTGGAAACATCAATTTGAAACTTAATAATAGGACTACCACGAAACAGTATCAAAAATATACACACTTATCATATCAGTTTAAATACCAGCATCTGTGCAGTTGCCACACTGGCTGCAAATCCAGCCAGATGATAATAATAAATATTGATCTGTATTGAATAATTCTTTCCAGGGAAGCAATCCCTGAAAATATTAGATAGTTAATGTTTCAGATACAAACTGTACATTGGTAGTTTCTGGAGTGAGGAGGCGGTAAGGAAGGAGCAATGCCATTATTATTACTCAATTACACTTGGATAGATGGAAGCACAGGATGCTGAAGTGACTTGTCCAGGGTCACACAGAGCTTGACAAAGGAGTCTGACCCTGCAAGGTCTGGAATACCAAACAGATGATTCTAAATTGAGGGACTCTTCTCCTCCCCCTCCCTCCAACCATAGTTGCTTGCTGTGTCTGACACAGAAACCCAGATAACCTATTAATATCATATTTCTGTATCTACAATCACTATTATTTTCTAGGAGAAGTTGATCTGGTTTGTTTATAAACCTAATATGCAACACTGCACGTCCGTTGTAGTGAATTTCTGCTACAATGATTTTACCGAATGGAACACATCTAACACACTGCATTTAAATTATAGCACTATACCCAAAGGATTTCAAAGAACATGAACAGTAAAACTAGTCAAGTAAAATGATGGACATGCTGTATATTATGAGCAGTTTGCTTTATTACAGCAATTTCACATGCAGTATATTTTTGTGCCAGCAGGTAGTTTGTTCTTCCAAGAAACAGCTTTTATTAATGTGATCCTTAAGTTAGCAGGTGATCTTAAACAGAGATGCACTATGGCTAGAGTCAGGAGTGGCCTCAATTCATGCAAGTGACTGGAGGACACTGGAAATCATTAGGCCCTTTCTCTTCCTGGATAACCCATCAGAGTGACACGCAGCCTGGGCCTAGAGAAACCCATCAGTATCCCTGAGCTTGAATATGGAAAGTAAACATATACAATTTATCTGTGGCTTGTCAAGAAAGGTCCTAAGTGATGCCTTAATCACCATGGCTTAGGCTGCCCTTGACTGCAGTTATAGTGTACATCAATCACAGACTGAAAAAAAGCCTACAAAATATTTGAATTATATTCAATAAATGTCATTGGGTGACAGTGTTCAACAAGACCGAGCACTATATAATGTGATTGGCTTCCCATAATTTCTTTCATTGTGGCATCGTTGCAGTTGCAAATAAAAATTAGTTCTGTTATTTTGGTAAAAATTCATTGTACTTGGGTTTAACAAGAAAGATGAACTGAGAGAGGTTATAAAATGATTGAATATGCACGTTAAGAAAAGGTGATTTTCTAATCACTGAGGGGTCAAATAAGAGGCAAAATCATAATCTCCAAGAGGGCCAAGAGAAAAAACTGTTAAAGAAGAATGAATTTTTCCAAAATATTTATTACACAGAACCTTTGTATTCTTTTGGGCTTAGCTGATTGCATAGGCAACAACAGCATATTGGGTGCTTGAGCACCCCTCAGTTTTACAAAATGTGGCTTTTATTCCCTCCCTCATCTCCATACTTCTGCTGCCTCCATAGCCACCAACTGGAACCAGTAGGAGCAAAGGGAGACTGCTGATACTCCAAGCTGAATCTTCTTCCCTGGTCAGCAGGAATTATTGTGATTTGAGACATGTGGCCCTATGTTGATCCTCGTAGTTCAAACTGTGTTTCTGGTTCCAGATGGTGGAGGAAGGGGGTGTAGCCTGAGACACCACTGCTGTCCTCCTACTAGGCAGGTGAGAGTGGTATCTGCTTGGAGAAGGGGAGTGAAGAATAGAGAATGATACGGGGACAGGGATGGGATGGGGACAGAGCCTGTAGGGACCGGGACAAACTTTGTCCCCATGTAATTTTCTACTTTGAAGCTTGTTAGTGAACTGGACTGTTATTTACGTTTGAGTGATGCAGATGGCAATATTTTGATTTTTTGGAAAAACAAGCAAACATGTTGGCCACAACTAGCAAAATTTGCATGAGGGATCCTGTACATTCCTGCTACCAGCACATCTTCTAAGAAGACATTTTCTATTGCAGGAAGGACTGTGGAAGACAGAAGAGCTGTACTGAGATTCTTGATGACTTACTATTCATCCACAGATTTAAAAAAAAAAATCATAACTGCGCTTCATAGGGCATATTTCTCCCCCGCTAGGGCATACAGAACAGGTTGTATTTTGCACCCTTGGCCATTTTAACAGGGTGGATTAGGATTCCTTGGGGTAGTAGAAGTCAGCTATTGTTGGGATTGGAAGGGTAGAGGGAGGTGCTGAGGGGGGTTATTATAGTTGCTTGTTGTTATTATTGTTTTCTATTTGTGATTTATAAACAACAGTTGCACAGCATATTGTTCTTTTTTATACTTTAATAAAAAGATTTAAATATAAAGTGTTTGAGGCTTCTGCAGATGAGGACAGAACCCACAGGGATGGGGAGGGGACAGGGACAGAACCTACAGGGACGAGACAGGTGCAGTGACAGGGCCCGTGAGAATGGGACAGGGATGGAGACAGAACCTGTGGGGATGGAGACAGATCCCATGGGGACAGGGCGGGGACAAACTTTGTCCCCGTGTCATTCTCTAGTGAGGAGGAACTAAGTGGGTGATGGGGTTTGGTTTAAAGTGGTGAGAAAGGACAGGGAGGGTAATTGGGATTGATATAGGTAGATGAGAAAGGATGAGAAGGGATTCACTATAGGAGGGTGTGAGAGAGGGAATGAACTAACAGTAGGGAAGTGGTATGAAGGGATGAGAGACTGAATCAGCTATGGGGAGTCAGCAAAGGGTAGGACCCTACACAAATCTTCAGCCACCAATTTTGATTTTTGTTACAAGCACAGATTGTAAGTACCCTGAAGACAGGGAAATATGAACTGTGCCTGAATATAGCTTGTCTTGAACAGGTAATGAAAAGGATTATTTAAATTCAAATACATAAATATTTTAGATTTAGTTACTTGCCTTTCCAAACCTGAGCTAAAGTTGAATTATATTTAGACATAGTAGGAATTTTCCTGCCTCTGGGGGCTGACAAAATGCCAATACCACAACTTAATGCAAAACCATTGAAGCTGAACATGCATCAAATAGTACTGAGCTGTGTTGCATGTAAATGCACATAAAACAGCTTATTATTTTATAAATTGAATACTGCAGCTTTGGAAATTGCATCATTTATGGAAAGTTAATAACACTTTCAGAGGAGGTGTTAACTTTCCTCTGGAAGCATTGGTTGGTTGATATGCAAACAAATGCTCTTTGGGAAGGATCCAAAGGGGCTGACATAGTCCTTAAAAAATGTATCCCTATCTCTCCTCTCTCTGGATCCCCCAACCCCGTGTATAGAAAGTCTGGGATCCCTCTACTTTCTCTTGACCCCAATAACCTTGCATATTTGCTATTTTATCTTTGCTTACATGGGGTAAAATTGTACCTTGCACCTGATGTAGTGGAGCATGAAATGTCTTATCTATGGTTACAAGGAGTATAAGGCCACTGTTTTCATCACTAGGCTACTCCTTTACTCATCTGCCAGTAGGAGTTCCAGCACGAAACTCTCTTCTGTTGATGGTGGCTCTTTCCCCTCCTCTGAGAGAGCTGTTTCAGCTGTATTGTAGCTGCACCATTTACCAATGCCATCACCTGCAAGGTGAGTTTTATCTTTCTCATTAATTCTCTCCATCTCTGCTTTCATTCCTTGTTTTCATTATTGAAACCCTCCCTGTTCTCACTGTTGCAACAATCCTATCTCACTGTTTTACCAGTAGTCGTGAAGAAGGCCAAATACCTTAGATAGGATTATTTGAAACAGGGTGGAGCTTACACAAAAAGACACTACCCTTGTCCACAAATCTTCAGAGAAAGACTTCTGGAGGAATTAGGAGAATTAAAGAAAATGGTACAAAGCAGTTTCCTATGACTTATTTTTTTCAATTCAGCACTAGTTGACAAGATTGCTGAACATTTAGGTAAGTTTTACATATTTATTCCAGTAAAGAATTATTTAATAAGTAGTAGTCTCATACTTAATTCAGAAAGTACAATTTAAATCTTTATTTAAAAAAAAAAAAAAACAACAGGTTAAAGAATTTCAAGTTAAAATTCTATTTAAAATATATGTACACTGAATTTCAAAATATTGAGATATACCTAAAACCCTTTACTCTTTTCTTTTCAGGGATCAATACAAGGTTTTCCTTCTCAAGACCAAATGTCCCACCAAGTGAAACCATCAGATAACATTTTACTATATTTAGAAACTTTAACGTTTTATTTTACTGCTCACAATTAATGTAGACACAGTTGATCCTTCTCTCACTCTTTGTTTCTCTTTAGTTTCCCGAGAGTTCCCATAGAAAAATCCAACCAAGTATATGCTCTTTTTTTTCAGTGCAATACAATTTTTTAAAATATATTAGTGTTCCACAGTTCTCTGTCAAAGTTTTTTTTCACTTAGCTCTGTCAACAGTCCTTTTCTTTCTTGTTACAATGTTCTTTGTCTTTCTTGCGTTAGGCATCTTATTTCTCTGATGTGATTTGGCATTTTCTTCTTGAAAACCTACTACCCTAATCTTTAAAAACACCAAAACCAATGATCTGTCTTCTGAACACTGTAAATACATGCTATTTTTAATATTCCTCATTCAGTGTGGAAGCCTAATATACTGTTTTGCTGACTAGTTTAAAATAATGTTCTCCAAATATGGCTCCCATACGAGCAGGAAAGCCTTTTTATTTTTTTCCACTTAAAATTTTTTATTGTAATAATTCTATAACAGTTATTTTCGCTCACATTTGCCCATGCAGGTGCCATCATTTGCTGGACTATAACATGTTGAACTAGCTTATCAACTCTATAAACTTCTCCACAACACATATTATCAAAATAGTCCCATAAACAGTATCCGCTCCTCAGACAGACTATACGCCCATAGTATACACCATCACCCCTCCTGCCCTACGAATCACATCCAACCCCTGCTCAACTTGAGAATGACCCCTGATTCTTTGGGACACACTCTCTCTCCCCCTCCCCTCCTACTCCCCCCAAACCCACCCACCTCCTATAATACTCCACCATCCTAAATGCATGTCAATTGCTGTTGTAATCGAGCCCATCCGCCTTTATGTTGCAGTACCTCCTCCCTGCGGTATGCCGTTAGGCGCTCCATTTGTATTAACTGACCCAATTTGCAGTTCCAATCACCCAATGTTGGGGAGTCTGCTGTGCTATGAGGCACTTAGCTGCTGCCAACCCCCAGCACAGCCATTTACTCTCCTCCCAAGAATCCCTCTCATTATGTAAGCCCAAGAGGCACACCAAAGATGATCCAATCAACTTTACCAATGCCTTCATAATGACCCCACGTAAACCTCTTTACCCAGCAACATAGCAAGACTATAATTGTACTGGACAACACGCAATCTTCATCCTTTCCAACCCTCCACTTATACCTCATACGATCACTATACAACCTTGTATCTGTTATCAACCGACTAGGCAAACGCCTCTGACGGTACTATGTAAGCCACATTGAGCCTGCAAATAGGTGGGAAAATGTGGGGTACAAATGCAATAAATAAATAATAGCCAATATCCAAATTCTTTCTCCTAAACTTGCAAACTGCTTCAGGAGCCCTTTTACTAAGCTTCATTAGGCTCTAACACACGCATAATAGAGCACAAATAGCTTAACAGTGGATGTGCTAAAAGCATTCTGCATTCATTTTGCCATCTGCATGTGCTAAGTGGTTGGTAATTTTTTCTTTGTTTATTGTGGGCCTGTCAGGAGCAGAGAATGGGCATGGATGTGCTAGTCAGCTGACATATGCACATTTACCATCACTCTAACTGGCTAGCATGTTCATAACATGGGAGACTTTTTTTTTAAATTTATTTTTATTGCATTTTCATATTTATACAACTCCAAAATAGAGATGATAGAAAAAAGAAAAATAGTATTACAATAAACATGGGAGACGTTAATGCCATCTAAACAGGAGGCAGCATGTTCTCCTACAGTAATTTTTTTAAATGGCTGTACGCTAATGCTGCTGTTTCTCATTTTGGTGCTTGAATAAATCTGCTTTGAACTGCATCTCCCTGGTAGATTGGTCATTGTGTCATTCTGTATTCCTGCTTTGGCTTCTTTGTGCGCTAATGCTAACATTAGTGCACTGCCATTAATGAAACAAATAGAAAAAAAAAGACCTTTTTGACGGCCATGCTAGAAATAGGCTTAGTGCATAGGAAAGGCCTGCTTATGGGTGTACTAAGCCCATTTCTAAATGCAGCTCAGTAAAAGGACATCCTTCATAGCAGCACCACTCAGTGTGTTTTCTCTAGCGAAAAAGGTGCCGGTACTCAAATGCCAGGCCACCCTTCAGGAGTAGGGTGATCACTGAGGGACCCACCCCACAATAGCCAGGCCCCCTGCAACCAGTCATAGAATCTATGACAAGGCAGAATTGGTGCATAGAGTCTGAGCACTTTTATTAAAACTTGGGGACCATGGGTCAATTTTAGCAGACAATAGAAAAGGTGCTGGTACTCAATACCTCCAAGTACCTCCTCAAAAAAAAAAACCCCTGGTGCTACTTTTAAAAACTCAGACTTAAGCACTGCTTACATCACTGTCTGAAAAAACCCCCTACTTTATAGCCATTTTTAACGAGGGTTTTCAAACAAGTCACATGCATCCATGCATCATCAGCCTCACATGTAAGAAACACTCAGCCAAAAGTGTTTTTATTTTTTGGAGGCTGCTTAATGCTTCTTCAAGCCAACATTACAGAAATTCCCTAAGTTTTCAAGATTTTATAGAATTGGAGATTCCTTTTTGGCTATATAACCTTGATAAATTTACTTTCCTCAGCAGTAAAAATAATTTTTTTCTAATCAGAAACAACTGATAACAGACACAGAATTCCTACATATTAAAGCCAATTTTTTAAAGCCAGAACTCTTTTTACACTAATACTTGGACTTTCTCTGTCTGATGTAGCTTACTTCTCATCCAGCAAAGCTTTAAAACCTTGAAGCGGTGACTCTATTTAAACTCTTTCTTCATCAGCCTCTCTATCACATCAAGTGAACACCAAGTTCCTTTCACTCACACTTTATCTTCCTTACAATTCCAATAACTCCTTTTTTTTTCCTGCATTTTAAAATCTTTTTTGCTATTCTTCTGAGGAGCGCTAACTAGTACAACTGTCCCCTTTGGGCTCTTCTCCTAACTGCCTTAACTGTGGTGTAGTAAGGAACAATGATTCAGCCCAAGGTCTGCAGCCAATCAGAATTGTCATGGCAAGCCTCTGCAAGAACCAGCCAAAGAGGTCTCCTGTGAGAGTCCATATGTCAGCCATTGACGACAGCACAGATGGGACTCTCACAGAAGACCTCTTCTGCTGGTGGGGCTTAGCATCCCCGCAAGCCATTATTGCAAAGGGGGCCTGGGCTGAAAGTAAGGCTCACACACACACACATAGCAACCCCTGAGTTTTATCCTCCAAATACTAGCATATCTGCTGCTAGCCCTGCCTCTTTTTCCCCAGGCCTAACCTACCATGCATCTTATTTCAGCAACCCAAAAATGCCGAATCTTCATGTGCAGGCACCAGAACCTCCAGGTTCATAGCCCAGACGTGACCTACTACTAATCATTTCGATAGTGCTACTAGGCATATGCAGCACTGTACACATTATATGCAGGTACTTTCTCTGTCCCTAGGAGGCTTACAAACTAAGTTCTTTTTTTGTACTTGGGGCAATGGAGAGTTAAGGGTATCTTTTAATAAAGATTAGCTTGAGTTATCTGCAGCAGGGCCCATAGGAATAAAATGGGACCTGCTGCAGATAACGCAAGCTAACTTTAGTAAAAGACCCCTTAAGTGACTTACCCAGGGCCACAAGGAGCAGCAGTGTGAATCAAACCCAGGTTGCCAGGATCAAAGCCTGCTGCACTAACCATTAGACTACTCCTCCACTCCAACTGCATCGTCACATCCTGCTGCTGATCTTATGCATCTCAAGGCATAGAGGAAGTGGTGCAGTGGCAGAGGCTTCCCCCCTACCCCAGCAGACTTGGTGCTCCAGTGCCTGGCTACTTCTTGTCTTTGGTGCTGCTTTTCCCAGTGCAGTATTTTTGCTATCCCCACCAGCCAAATTTTGTCATTCTAGGTGATTGTCTCATTTGCCTGCTCGTAATGACCCCTCCTGACCTGTTGTGCTCCCCTTTATGCTTTTCTTCCCCCTCCTCCCCCCTTCTCCCCTGCCTTTCCTTACCACTGGCCTACGGCCCAGTTGTGTCCGGCCTCCCTACTTGGATTGGCCTCTTTCTTTTGCCTAATGGTAAAACTGGCCCTATGAAAAGTAGGGTCTGGTACTGGGTAAGGTGAGAGAGAGATTGGTGCCATATGCATATATGTTTTATGTGTGTATGAGATGGTATCAGCACTGGAAGGAAGGGAGCAGTGACAGCAGGTTTGAAGGAAAGGAGAGGGAGGAAAAGCTTTATTCAGTGGAGTTGTGATATGACCAAGAGCCATTTGGAATTGTGAATAAGTTCTATCTTTTTGCATAATTGATACAATTACTAATCATCTGTTTGTCACTGTTATTCTTTCAGATAGCAGTACAAGCCTAAGAAATTATGGTTCTCATATGAATTTTCCTGATTTTTATTATGGGTTTCAGTCCTAAAAGATATATTATATATTTGTTTAGAATAATTTCTGTCATTTCATCTTCAATTACTATAATTGAGTCACAATGAAACAAATTGTAACAGATTTTTTCCAATGTAACATATTTGTTTAATAGACAGATTTTCACGTTGTGCAGCTTCACACATTAATTTAGCCCTGTGCAAGAAGTTAAAATTACACATACTGAAGAAGTTCACTTCATTGTAACATGAATGTATCTTTGACTTAATAAATTTAACTCTTAAATGAAAAGTCAAAACCCAGTATATGTTTTAACAAACAAGTGGGGACAGCATGCAGAACATGGAATTCTTTCTAAGCACTCTGCATGGAAATGCATTTGTGTGTATGTGTACATACATTTATTTATTTATTATTACATTTATATCCCACCTATGTGTATCTATGCAAGTCTGCTGGGGTGTGTGTGCTTTCTGTGTATCTGAGATCAGGAGAAGAGATGAAAAGGGAAAACATTGTGAAAGGTACAGCTCCTTAATTACTATGTTGTAGTCAATCGGGTGCTTTTACCAAGCTGTGGGGAAAAAGGACCCTGTGCTAGCAGCAGGTTCCATTTTTACTGTGTGCCAGGGATCGTTTTACCACAGCAGGTAAAAAAAGATGGCCATATGATAAGAGAACTCTTACCGCATCGCCATGCAGCAGGGAGCCCTAAACCGCCACCCACTGAGGTGGCGATAAGGGCTCCCACGCTAATCCTGATTACTGCCGGGTTACTGCCGCCCAAGCCATTTCCAGGGGTTTTCTTTTTCCCCCTGAAAATGGGGCATGCTTGAGGCTGGACTACCACCGGCAGCCATATTTCTGTGTATCTGAGATCAGGAGAAGAGATGAAAAGGGAAAACATTGTGAAAGGTACAGCTCCTTAATTACTATGTTGTAGTCAATCGGGTGCTTTTACCAAGCTGTGGGGAAAAAGGACCCTGTGCTAGCAGCAGGTTCCATTTTTACTGTGTGCCAGGGATCGTTTTACCACAGCAGGTAAAAAAAGATGGCCATATGATAAGAGAACTCTTACCGCATCGCCATGCAGCAGGGAGCCCTAAACCGCCACCCACTGAGGTGGCGATAAGGGCTCCCACGCTAATCCTGATTACTGCCGGGTTACTGCCGCCCAAGCCATTTCCAGGGGTTTTCTTTTTCCCCCTGAAAATGGGGCATGCTCAAGGCTGGACTACCACCGGCAGCCATATTGGGTCAGCGGTAGTCCCGGAAGAGCGAGTGGTAAGCCTGCACTGGCCTTACCACTGCTCTGTAAAAGCATGTGTGCTGCAGCTGTTGGAAATGTTATATCAGAGAGCGCTAGGGAGATACATTTCCTAAATATAATAAATGACTGTTTTTTGGAGCAATTGGCCCAGGAACCAACAAAATGGGGACTGGGTAAATATAATATCAGTGCATGCCAGGGAGGTAAAATTACTTAATGAAATCAATGACTGCTTTATGGAGCAGCTAGTTCAGGAACCAACAAGAGGGGGAACAATTCTAGACCCAGTTCTTAGTGGAGCACATGACCTAGTGCAGGAGGTAATTGTGCTGGTGCCGCTTGACGACAGTGATAATAAGCTCCTGGAGTAAGTACATACAGGAAATCCAATACGTTAGCATTTAACAATCAAAACGGAGACTTTGATAAAATGAGAAGAATGGTAAAAAAAAAAAAAGCATAGAGTATCAGCTGCAAAGGTAAAAAATGTACATCAGGTGAGGATGTTGTTCAAAAATACCATCCTGGAAGCAGTATCCACTCCATTCCCAAATATTCCTTCAGCAGCCAACCGCGGTCCTTCACCAGGATTTTCCTCCGTGAAACCGAAGAGAAGTAATTGTTTAGCACATTCGCCTAATCCTCCTCACTTTCCCCATAACCATTCTCATTATCTTTCAGTCTCGCAATTTCATTCCTATCTTTTCTCCTTTCTCCAATATATCTGAAAAAGGTCTTGTCACCTCTCTTTACATCTTTAGCCATTTTTTCTTCCGCTCGCGCTTTCGCTAGCCATATTTCCTTCTTCACTTCTTTGAGTTTAATCCGATAATCTTTTCTGTGATTCTCTCGTTGCATTCTTTTGTATTTCTTGAACAAAGCCTCTTTTGCTCTTCATTTTTTCGACTACTTGGTTGGAAAACCATATAGGCTTCCTGTTTCTCTTGGTTTTGTTTACTTTCCTCGCGTAAAGATCAGTCGTCATATTTATAGCAGCCTTCAGCTTTGACCACTGATGTTCCACTTCTCCTACGCCTTCCCACTTCCCTTTTTCATGTATTCCCCCATTTTATCAAAATCATTACTTTTAGTTTTGTGCGTCCACACTGCACCTTCGCCCTTCTATCAAACCATACGGTGTGATGATCACTATTAGAAACACTTCCTTCATTTGTGAGCACTAGATCCAGCATTGACCCTTCCCTCGTGGGTTCCGTCACCATTTGTCTGAGCAAGGCACATTGACAGGCGTCCACAATCTCCCTACTGCTTTCTGATTCCTCAGACAGGGTGTTCCAATCCACATCAGACAAGTTGAAATCTTCCAACAGTAGCACCTCCCCTTTCATACTAATCTTTTGAATATCCTCTATCAGATCCTTGTCTAGCTTCTCTAGGACACAGGTAACCTCAGTTACCAATCAAACCAATTCTGAAAAAGCCCAGCGTAGCTCACAGCTCCCAAGGTAAAGTGAAGTTCTGGGGTTTTTGTTCTCTAACTACACAGTTGTACACAAATTGCCCCTCCTCCCAAGGTATGAGTCACTAGGTGCTATGTAACCAAATTGATTTAATTAGGTCTCTGGCACTGAAGATTCAAAACCCAATTCTAATAAACAGAACTTTAAGACAAATACCAGAACCAGAGTCACCAAATCTTTTGTAACCAAGTTAATTGGATTAAGTAACTTGGCAGAGGTAAAAAAACACAGTTCTAAAGAGCATTGGAGCCGACTCTGTGGGTGCTGTGGGTGCTTGAGCACCCCAAATATTGAGAAAATTCCTTGTATCTATCCAGGGAAGGGTTATTTCCATTGGGCTTAGCACCCCCATTAATTTTGAAAAGTTGGCTCCTATGCTAAAGAGTACCTTTAAGACAATTGCACCATAAAAATATGAAATCACTGGCACAGAAAGAAGTGCAACACAGTTCAAATAAGAAACTACCAGCATAAAATTATGAAATCACAATGCAACAACAATTGTAAGTTATAGGCAATAGGCAATAGTACCTCTCTATCGCTCTATGGTGTGACCTCATCTTGAGTATTGCATTCACTTCTGGTTGCCGTATCTAAAAAAAAGATATAGTGGTATTAGAAAAGTATCAAGGAAGACCGACCAAAATGATAAAGGGGATGGAACTCCTCTCATATGAGGAAAGGATAAAAAGGTTAGGGCTCTTCAGCTTGGAAAAGAGACAGCTGAGAGGAGATATGATTGAGGTCTACAAAAACCTGAGTGGTGTAGAATGAATAGAAATGAATTGATTTTTTTTACTCTTTGAAAGACTAGGGGACACTCAAAGAAGTTATATGGAAATAATTTTAAAACAATAGGAGGAAATATTTTTTCACTCAATGAATAGTTAAGCTCTGGAACTTGTTGCTGGAGGATGTGGTAACAACTGTTAGCATATCTTTGTTGAAAAAACATTTGGACATGTTCCTGGAGGAAAGATTGTCTGCTATTGAGATAAACATGGGGAAGCCACTGCTTGCCCTGGAATTGATAGCATGGAATGTTGCTACTCTTTGGGTTTCTGTCAGGTACTTGTGACCTGGATTGGCCACTATTGGAAACAAGTTACTGGGCTAGGTGGACCATTGTTCTGACCCAGTATAACTATTCTTATGTTCTTACATGTGTGTGTGTGTGTGTGTGTATCTGCGTATATTTCAGTTCTATGTTGTGTTTGTGCTGAACATGTGTCTGTGGGAGGTAGCAGAGTGTGGGGTGACCTTCCAGAGTGGCAGGTTTTAGGGGGTGAAGGTAGTTTACTGCATGTAGGAGTAGTTTCAGGGGACTGGTTTGGGGGTTAGGGCAATTTATGAGGTGGTGGGGCAGTTAGTGGGATTTTGTGTGTCATTTGTAGTAGGGTAGCTTTTGGGTGTAGGGTAGTTTGTTGGATGATGGGGCAATTGTAAGAGGTAAGATTTTGAAGGTGGTACTGTTGGGGTAGATTTTTGGAGTGGGGCTATTTGCAGGGGATAATTTTAGGGGTAGGGCAATTTGGGGATGGTGTAGTAGCTGTAGAGGATTTTTTTTTTGTTTTAGAAAATATGCAGGGTGATGTGGAAATTATAGGGGGTAATTTTTGTGTATGGGGTAGTTTCCAGGGTGGTATATGAGGTGGTGGGACAATTTAAGTGAGTAATTTGTAGACTCTAGGGATAGTTTTGAGGGGGTAATTTGGGGGAGGGGCATGGGAAGAGCAATATGGGGGAGTAGGAAATTCCACCTTTTAAATTGCCTTGCCCCATTCATATCATTCACTTCTACATTTCACTCAGAGCTTTCACACTACAGAATCTGGATCTCCCTTTCCCACAGAAATGCACTGAACTATTGTTTGGGGGGGGGGGCTTATTTCTCTGGAACCCTCAGTCTGATTTTCCACATTTTTTATTTCAATGTGTCTTTTTTGCCACATTGTCATTAATATTTCTGTGCTAGAAAAGCTGGAACTCTTCTCATAGAAATGCACTGGGCCTTTTTGGGAGGGGTTGGGGAGGCTTATTTCTCTGGTATCAACAGTCTGATTTGGCCCATTTTTGTACCTGTTGTGTCTTTTCAGTGTTTTTTTTTCTTATGCCAAGTTTCACCCATTCTGTTAAATTTTCAGAGAGTTATTTTGCCCTCAGAAAGATGGAGAGACATTCTTACCGCCTTTTTGTATCTTTCCAAGTTCCATTGAGCTGGAAAGCATAAGAATGCACATAGCTGCAGTATCTATCTGGAACTGCTGGAATTCGGATTTGTAAACTTCTGGAGCTGTACAAACATTCGGAGATGTTTGGCCAATGCTTTTGTTTTTCTCATGCTTTTAGATCAGCTCTTTCATTGTACAAATTACTGCCCGCTTCTGAATTTCATTAAATAAAATCCTTCAGATGTATTTGTGCAATAAAGTAATTTATTTTATGCAGCAGCAACAACAAAATATTAAAAGTTAAATTTAAATAAAGTGGTGATAGGAAAAGAAGGCCAACACAAAAGTTGTATTTTTCTTTAAAATATTATAGTCAGTGCAAATATTTTTCATTGCCACTGCTATATTATTATGCAATCAGGTGCAGAATGTTTGAGATATATTATTGACTATTTTTACTTTTCATTTTAATTATTGATTTCTTTCAATTCTTGAGAAATAGCAGACTGTATTGGAAACTGAATTCCCCTGGTTGTGCAGAGGAGAACTGAGCAGCAGTAATACAACTTTCTTCATGCTAATCTGTCCTGCCTTGACCCTCTGGAGAGATTTTTCCTCTAGTTTAATGGCAACTATGTAATTCAGTTAGACCAATTAAATCCTTTGGTTCTGTAGTGGGACTATCAAATGGGGTTTCCTTTAATGTTAACAGGGCCTCTTTTATCAAGCTGTGCTAGCAGTTTCTGAGCTGCAGTGCCAACAGAGCCCATTTAAAGTGAATGGGCTTTGTTGGCATTGCCATGCCGGGAACCGCTAGCATGGCTTTTTAAAAGATGCCCATAGTAAGGCTATTTTTTTTTAGTGTTCTCAGGGCTTAGTGCTTTTTTTTTTAAAGAGAAGTATTCAACACTTTGATAACTCATTCTTCATTTTTACTTTATGATGTCTACTGAACAGAAATTCACTGAACCACTTCAGAACTGAACCTGAAATACCAAGAGAGCTTAACTCGAATAATAAAATGCTATGATCAACTGTATCAAAAGCCGCAATTAAATCAAATTGTAAGAAAATCATAGTCTTTGCTTTACATAGATTGCTTTTATATCATCAGCTACTATTGAAAACAGAAGGGCCCTTTTACTAAGCTACGTAGGCGCCTACACGCATTCAACATGACCAGTTTGGAACTATCACCCAGCTACCACGTGGCCAGGTGGTAATTTCATTTTTTATGTGTATGAGATGCATGCTGGAAAATATTTTTTATTTTCCAATGCATGGCAGTAACTGGGCAGTAATTGGAAGTATGCATGCTGATGATTACCACCCGGTTAATGCGTGAGACCTTACTGCTAAGTCAATGGGTGGCGGTAAGGTCACAGACCCAAAATGGACATGTGCCAATTTTTATTTTGCTGCATGTCCATTTTCAGCCAAAAAAAAGGCCATTTTTACAGGCGCGCTAAAAATGGATTTGCATGCGTCCAATACATGCGCCTACACTAGCACAGGCCATTTTTCTTGCACCTAAGTAAAAGGACCCTAGAGTGATTGCCATACTATGAAATAGTCTAAATCTGAATTGCAAAGGATTGAAACAATTGTATTTATCCAAAAAAGTTGTAAGCATCTCTGCAGCAACAGATTGTCATTTTCGCTAGCAAGGGAACACTGACTACCTTATTTTCTAAACTTTCTGTCTTTTGATGTAATGTCAGACTATCCTTAATTCCCAAAATGCCTGTTGACTGTAGCAAGTTCACCAGGTATTCTAATTTCCCCACTCTCAACTCCAAAGTTGAAATTTGAAGATCCATATTCTATAATGTCTCCACAACTTGTTTTGAAAATTGAGAGGGCTGGGCAAAAGAAGATTGAAAAACATTTTCAGACCTCATTGCTATCTGCCATATAGCTACTAGAATCACTTCTCCCACACATTTTAAGGAAAGAGAGGGACAAGCTTGCTCTGAAGGACATTGGCCAGAATAGGTGTCTCAGAGGTAGATAAATCCCTCTGAGAAATCAAACCTGATTCAGGTTGTTGTCATCGAGGAGAAGAATCAGAAGTCATTGGAGGGGGAGGGGTGAGACCACCCCTGGTGTTCAAAGACAGCCCAGAAATGTTGAGCGACAAAGCTGATAAAGCCTGGAAATGTTTATCCATAGAACCAATTACCGGAGATGTGGCAGTTAAACAGCTTTCCCCTTTATTCTTACACTTGACCATATCGGAAAGTAATAAGAGAATTAAAACTCACTGAAGGTATGATAGTCCTCTCAAAAGGACAGCTCCAAATTGGTTCCAAGTTGGCTTCAAGGAGCCTGGTGTGCCCCTTAGGTCCTTTATACTCCTGAGGAGGTCCCATTTAGATGACATCAGTGGGACAGGCAAGCTCCTCTCCTCCAAGCTGCCACAGGGCACGCTATCCTTTATGCTCCTGAGGAGGTCCCAGTTAGATGTCATCAGTGGGTCCTCAAGTGTGCTGGGAGTACTCACAGCCTCCTAGAGATGACATCTGGCAGAACTCCAGTAGCACAGCTATGGGCAGGCTTCTCTCCTCCCCAAGATCTGATTTTTACATTAGCAACTGGAGTCATTTTATTTCTTTGTAATATTTTCTATGTATTTCATCTAAATGCTATACTGTTGAAGCAAAGGGAAATAATGCATGTACATCAGGATACAATTCCTCCCTAATCTCAACATGGGATTCTACCTCTGTATCTGGTAGATTATCATCTTGGACGCAATCATGCCTCAGGTTCCAACTTAGCCAGAATATCCCATTCATCATGTTTAGGCCCCTTAAACTGATCATCATTCAACTCTATCGATGCTACAATGTCCTTCTCAGTTTTTGATTTCTCCTGAATTATGAATTATTTGGTCAATATTCAGCCAATGCCAATCAACATGCTTTTAAATGCAGACTGTTGCCGGCTAAGATAGACATGTATTTTCAATGTCAGGCCTTGAATATTGAGGTCTGACCAGAATGGTGGTCACTCACATGTATGCAGGTTCTGGCTGAATATCGGATGAGATCCACATAAGTACCTTTGTCAGTTTCTCTCTTCTCCCATCCTCCCCTGCCCATTCATACACCTCCCTCCTGAACTCCCTCACCAATTCTAACTCTGACCTGCTCTTGAATCTTCCCCTAAGATCAGCACTCTTTGAGATCGATCCCCTTGAGACCACCCCCTGAGACCAGCCTCCCCCCTTGGGGGCCTATCTACATATATGAAAGGTTGACATCTAGCTGTAGTACCGCGAGACTATTGTTAGAGTTCATATTAGCCATTTTAATACATGAAGCCACTAAAGGCAAAAACGATTGGGGATTGCTCCTGCCTAGGATGACCCCACTGGACCACCAGAGATGCAAATAGGCAGTCCCCAAGGAGGGGGCTGATTGGGGAGGGTCAATCTTAGGGGAAGAGTTTGGGAGGCTGGTCTGAATCAGTGGGGTTCAGTTTGGGAAGAGGGTTGGAATCAGTAGTGGGTTCGGAAAGGGATTGGAATCGGTAGTGGGTTCGTAAGAGGGTGTCTGAATCAGCAGGGGTGGTTCAGGGGGGGGGGGGTGATCATGGGGGTTGGGAGGGGATCTGATCATGGAAAGGGGAAGCAGAAGGGAGGGGGTGCATTCAACAACGTCAGCTGCTACCTGGAAGCTATGTAGATGCTGGCCGATACTAAGTGCTTTTTTTGCAGTCTTAACTTAGCTATGTGAATACCAGGACTGAATGTTGCACAGCTGTCAGCTCCTCCTTGACTCCACCCTCGGAATGCTCCTCTCTGGATCACATTGTAAATGGATGGATAATGCTGATATTCATTGGCACTGCCTGGTAAAGTGCTGCTGAAATCAGCGGCTAGCCCACAGAGTGCAATTTAAGCAGGCAAGAATCTCTCTTGCCCACTTAAATTGCTGTAAATACTGGGCAGAATAGAAAAATACATTATTATGTAGCATTTCTCATTTAGGGTTTTGCTCTGTTATAGCTCTTTGACTATCAGATTCTACTTCTGTTTGCTACTAGTGTGTTTTCTCTAGACACTCCCTTAATAATTCATTTTCTCTCTTTAGCTGGCTGCATCTCTCAGCTGTAACTGAGACTGCAGTAGCAGTAATTACATACTCCACAGCAATATTACACTGTTGTGCCAGATTATCATTTACCATTTGTTTCACTTCTTCATATGCTATCTTCAATCCCTTACTTGCCTTTTTCACTTCTCTCAAGGCTTTAGTCTGTTCCTGTATTATCCTCTAGCGTGCTTAATAACAAAAAATGGCTACAGTGTTCACACGCTAATATGTCTAATATACAAATCCAAGTGAACAACTAAGATCCACACATTAGCTTTTGATATGCAGGAGGAAAAGACCTCAGATGTTACAAGAAACGTCCTGTTGGGTTGGGGGAAAAAAGAGTCTTTAGTGACAATTCAATCAGAGGTAAAAAAAAAACCTCCTTAACTAATTCATTGCAGTCAATTTTTTTCAAAATGAGTGTTTTCTTCTGATTGTACATAATGAAAAACAACCTCTTTTTTAGTCCAAAATTTCCAAAACCGTTGCTTATCTCAATGACATATAGCAGTTGTAGGCAGTGTGTAGTAACACTTATCTTGAAATGGCAGGACCCCTAGTGTCCATACATTAGCCGTTTTCAAGTTTCTTTCTTTCTTTTTTTTTCTTACTACAGAAGGGATTGCTTTTCTGATTTTCCTAATGAATTAAATTCCTGAAATGTTCCTGTTTTCTAAGGAGATAACTATTTGTCAGCCCGTTATTCTAGAAGGGTTTCCCCCTTCAGATATGTCTCTGACCTATCCCTAGGTTCTTCCATGATGTGGCCATCTTTGGACATTGTTACCAGTAGGTTACAATCTTATTGTTAATAAAAGTCAAATGTACAATACAAACCTTATTGTTAAAAATAAACAAAAGTTAAATGTTCAATTACTCTAAAATTATATTAGGCAAACAAATATAAAAAAATCCAATACCTTGCAATATCCTTGTCAACCACTAAAGGGTCTTCATATGCTCATCCAAATTCTGTTCCATTATACAGAAATTTCACACAAACTTCTGTTGCATAAGTACATAAGTACATAAGCATTGCCATGCTGGGACAGACCAAGGGTCTATCGAGCCCAGCACCCTGTCACCGACAGCGGCCAAAAGAACAAGCAATTTGTCCTGCCCATCCTAGAAATACTGCTTTAGTTCCTCGTCCATTCAATAACATTCTATGGCTTTTTCCTCCAGGAAGCTGTCCAACCCTTTTTTGAAGTCCGCTCAGTTAACCGCCTTAACCTCCTTTTCCAGCAGCAAATTCCAGAGTTTAACTACGCGTCGAGTGAAGAAATATTTCCTCCAATTTGTTTTAAATTTACCACACTGCAGCTTCATCGCATGCCCCCTTGTCCTAGTATTTCTGTAAAGCGTAAACAGATACTCCACATCGACCCATTCCATTCCACTCATTATCTTATAGACCTCTATCATACCTCTCCTCAGCCGCCTTTTCTCCAAGCTGAAGAGCCCCAGCCTCTTCTGCCTATCCTGATAGGAAGTCATCCCATCCCCTGTATCATCTTTGTCGCCCTTCTCTGCACCTTTTCCAAGTCCACTATGTCTTTTTTGAGGTGCGGTGACCAGAATTGAACACACTACTTGAGGTGTGGTCGCACCGTGGAGCGATACAATGGCAGAATAATATCCTTTTTTTGTTTTCAATCCCTTTCCTAATAATACCCAACATTCTATTTGCTTTCCTAGCATAAACATTGTTCTCATAAGGGATTTTTTAAAACTCTTGCAATGGTGGACAAACAAAATTCGCAATACTGTTCCTCAACTATTTTCCATTTCTCATTTATTGGTGAGTTGTCTTTTTCTGAAAGCTCCCAACCATTTGTTTATTTGGATTTTACTCATACCTTTTCAGTAGCAGGCTAAAGGTAAGTTGCTTGAAGTACACTGGATATTTCTTGTCCCTGGAGGGCTCACAATTAAGTTTTTGTACCTGAGACAATGGAGGGTTAAATGACTTGCCCAAGATCACATGGAGTAGCAGTAAGATTTGAACCAGGCACTTCTGGATGTCAAGACTAGTGCTTTAACCACTAGGCCACTCCTCCACTCCATTAGTCTGTCTGTGTCCTGTGTTCAAACCAATACATCCCTTTCTCTGGAGAAGAGTTGCTGTGCTATCGTTGAGCTAGATTTATTAAAAGGTGCTACCACATTAGTACACACTAACCCACATTAATACACATTATTTACCAGAGGTCCTGTTGAATTCAATGGGAACTCTTTACTAACTTGTACTAACAGCACTGGCATATGCTAACTCAGTTGCACACTTGTACATCTAGGGATAGATTTAGTAAATGACACCCAAACTTGGGCACCCAAATGTCTATAAATGGTGCTCTGAGTTGGGCACCATTTATAGAATAGTGTGTAGCGCTGGGATCCACACCCAACTTTGGGCATGAGGATTTATACCAACTGAAACCTGGTGTAAATCTTCAAGCGTAAATTAGGAATGAATCCTCTGAATTCCGTAATACTGCTCACATCTTTAGTGAATGCCACTGACACGCCTATGTCCCTCCTATGATATGTCCCCTTTTAAGTTGTGTGCTACAAGATTTGTGCATGCATCTTTATAGAATAGCACTGAGCAAGATGTGTGTGCAAATTGAAATTGTTGCCAATTAGTGCCAATACTTGATTAACGCCCAATTATTGGCACTAATTGGCTCAATACTCAATTAAATTGTGTGCGCAAATTGGGTATGCACTGAAATTTGCACATGCAATGTTGAGTGCCATGCATACAATCCGGGGGTTTGTCCATAGAATGTTACACAGCAGGTTTTAAATGGCATTGTTTAACTTACCCTTTCACTCTTTGTTTCAGGTTGCCAAATATTCATCACAGAACAAGCTAGTTTGTGGTTCATCACAGGTCAGGCAGTTTTAATCAGGGTCTGAATTTGTGGGTTTGCAGTTTAGTTAAATGGCTATATCGCATAGATTTCATGTGTAATACCTCCAGAAACCAGCTCTGTTTTGATAACCGATAACAGGGAAGAGACAACCATCAGTTAGCTTTAGTAATTAGAGTTCCAAGTATATCCACCATTAGTACAATGGATCTCAAAACAGGCCCCTTGAAATGGAATGATGCATCAGCAATTTATTCTGGAGACCATGTACAGGTGGTGCTTAGAAAGTGTTAGAAGCAGGACAGTGTGACACCAATTCCCTAAGTAAATTAATGAATCCTTGAGACATGTGGTTGACAACCTTGTCCACTGCTATATTGTTTGTCTGGGAAAGCATCTCTGTTCACTAGTTGCTGACCCCATATGTGTACAAACAATAATCAGGAAGAGGTTTAGGAATTTACACTCTTGTACTAAACAGGTCACCTAAATTCAGTCAAATGTACACTTATGTGCATAGAATGTCAGTGCCTTAATGCTATTCCATAATTACACAATTAAATGGCATAGCACATAATTGTTAGCGGGGAATTCACAGGGGAGGAACATAGGCAGGGCATAGGTGGGACCAACATTAACATGGACAACTGTTGCATTTAGGTGCTAACATTTATGCGAGCAATAGAATTGTCGTAAACGTTAGCACCTATATTTAAGTGCACTCATGCCAGATTATGCTAGTTTTCTTTAAGGACACTTATGTGCATAGAATAGGCTCAATACCCATGTTATTATGGTGCTTAAATGTTGCTGCTCTGTTATAGAATTGCTTCCATAGTGTTTCTAGTTAACCAATAATAATGCCACGCTATAATCTAGGTTTTAGCAAACCAAGTCCCATAGTACTAAATCCCCAATCCCAAAGCAAGCTGCAGCATTGATGAATAGCTACATAGGTGTCCCGTTCCGGGCCCTTACCTGGCGGTCCGCGGGCCGGAGCGGAAGGCTGGGTCGCCTGTGGGATGCGGGGCGACGGGGGAAGGATGCCACGGGGATCGCCGCGGCCGCAAGTTGC
This sequence comes from Microcaecilia unicolor, assembly GCF_901765095.1. NCBI lineage: Eukaryota > Metazoa > Chordata > Amphibia > Gymnophiona > Siphonopidae > Microcaecilia > Microcaecilia unicolor. The sequence continues at coordinate 50,537,780 of NC_044040.1, forward strand.
CCCGAGGCCGGCGATCCAGAAGAACTAACGTCGGCCTCGGAGAAGGAGATCCGCCGGCCAAGATGGCGGCGCCGGCGTCGGCGTCCTCCTCGCTGCAGCGAGACCAGCGAGGAGGCTCCGCCCACTCGCACCGGATTGGCGCATCCACGCAGGAACTCCGCCCATCGGACGGGAGGACCAATCCGGCCCTCCGCTGCCGGCCTGGGCGGAGAGGATTGGTTCCAGCTGTTCTCCAGCCAGGACGAGCGGGGGATTTAAACGGAGACACGGGGGGGATCCAGTGCTTCCGTTTTGTTGTTTGAAGCCGTCCTGCTAGCTATTTCCAAGACTGTGTTTGTTTCTCAAGACAGCTAGCCGTCCTGCTAGCTATTTCCAAGACTGTGTTTGTTTCTCAAGACAGCTAGCCGTCCTGCTAGCTGTTTCCAAGACTGTGTTTGTTTCTCAAGACAGCTAGCTGCCCTGCTAGCTATTTCCAAGACTGTGTTTGTTCCTCAAGACAGCTAGCCGTCCTGCTAGCTATTTCCAAGACTGTGTTTGTTTCTCAAGACAGCTAGCCGCCCTGCTAGCTATTTCCAAGACTGTGTTTGTTCCTCAAGACAGCTAGCCGTCCTGCTAGCTATTTCCAAGACTGTGTTTGTTCCTCAAGACAGCTAGCCGTCCTGCTAGCTATTTCCAAGACTGTGTTTGTTCCTCAAGACAGCTAGCCGTCCTGCTAGCTATTTCCAAGACTGTGTTTGTTCCTCAAGACAGCTAGCTGTCCTGCTAGCTATTTCCAAGACTGTGTTTGTTCCTGTCGGCAGCCAGCCGTCCTGCTAGCTATTTCCAGTGAGGGCGGTGGTTGTTACTCGTACCAGCCTAGCCGTCCTGCTAGCCACTTCCTCAGACTGGGTCCGTGCCCAGTGCTCAGTTAGCCGCCCGGCTAAGCTACGCTCACCAAGGACTCCGTACCCATATCCAGCCAGGCCAGCCGTCACCCCGGGGTTCCAGCAGTCCTGCTGGCCGCCCGCAGCTGAGGGCTCAACCCTCGGTGAACGGCGGTCGCCGCGGGTGAAGATTGGGGTGCTCGGCTATTTCCTGGGCCTAGTGGAGCTCGGGAAAACTCGAGAGCTCACCAACACCAGAGTGACATCAGAGCCGCGACAGAAAACGGAAGCCATGAGCTCGCCGACGCAACCTGATCTACGGGACCTGGCCAAGGTTCTCCAGCAGCAACAGGAACAGCTTAATGCCCTGTCTGGGGCGCTCCAGAATGTATGTTCTCAACTTTCCACGCTTCAGGTACAGAACCAGGCCGCTGCGGTCCAAGGGGCCGCAGCGGCTCCCCGTATGGGAGGGTTCCGCGTGGGACCTCGGTTCCCTGAACCAGCACGCTACGATGGGAACCCGGGTGGTTGTAGGGGGTTCCTCAACCAGTGCAATCTGGCCTTCCGGATGCAACCGGAGGCCTTTGCTTCGGACCAAAGTAAGGTGGGCTACATTATGGGCCTTTGTGGAGGAAAGGCCCAGGACTGGGTGGCTCCCCTGAACGAACAAAATGATCCCATTTTGGAGGATTATAACGAATTTCAGCGCCGGTTCCGGATGGTGTTTGACCTTCCGGGAAGACCCTCCTCCGTGGCGTCGGAACTGCTCCGGATTCATCAGGGAGAAGGTACGGTGGCCGACTATGCCATCCGGTTTCGTACCTTAGCCACGGAGCTGCGTTGGAATCCGGAGTCCTTGATGGCCATTTTTATGGAGGTGTTGCAAGAACGAATCAAGGATGAATTGGCGGGACGGGATATTCCCGGACAATTGGATGCCCTCATCTCACTCTGTATACGGGTGGACACCCGATTCCAGGAGCGAGCCAGAGCCCGGGCGGAGCGGCAGAAGTGGGCACGAGGGGCCCCCCGGACAAACAAAGGGCCGTCCTCTCGCCAGGTGAACCGGGACACTACGAAGCCCGGGGAGGAGCCGATGGTGATGGGCCGGCAACAGTTGACTCCTGCCGAAAGACAGCAACGACAGTCTAATGGACTGTGCTTCTATTGTGGGAAGGCTGGGCATTTCCTCCGGACTTGTTCCATCCGGCCGGGAAATGCGCTCCCCAAGGCACCCTGAGGGGAGGGTTCTTGGGGCACTCCGCTCCCCTACAGGACACTTTGATCATCCTACCGGTGACCTTACGGTGGCAGGAGGCCACGGTTCAGACTCAAGCCCTGGTGGACTCGGGGTCAGGGGGCAATTTTATTGGGCTCGAACTGCTGCAGCAAATGGGCTGGCCCACGCTCCCCCGGAGGCCAATGCTGCGGATAACCTCCATCCAAGGAACTACCCTTCCCCAGCCGGTCACTGAGATTACTCCTATGTTGGGACTGCAAGTGGGAGAGGACCATCGGGAGGAAGCCGAATTCTTAGTGTTATCCCGGACCATCCACCCTGTGGTTCTGGGATTGCCGTGGCTACGATGCCACAACCCGGTTATCGACTGGACCGGGGGAAAGATTCAAGCGTGGGGTAATTCCTGTCAAGAGACCTGTTGTAAGGGTCGAGCTGGCACCTGTCCAGCTTTAAATACGTCGCCAGGGGAAGGACCGGGTGAACTGGGCTCTCTACCTATGGAGTATAGAGACTTTGCTGATGTGTTTAGTCCCAAGGAGGCGGAGGTACTACCGCCGCATAGGTCTTTTGACTGTGCTATTGATCTGAAGACGGATACGGTACCCCCACGGGGCCGACTGTACAAACTGTCCCGAGCAGAGTTCAAGGCAATGCGAGATTATATCCATGAGAACCTACGGAAAGGGTTCATTCAGCCGTCTACATCCCCAGCCGGGGCAGGGTTTTTCTTTGTTGCCAAGAAGGATGGGTCCCTGAGACCGTGTATTGACTATCGGGGATTAAATGCCATCACCGTGAAGGATCGGTTCCCGCTGCCGCTCATTCCCGAGCTCTTGGACAGACTGCAAGGAGCTCAGATCTTCACGAAGTTAGATCTGCGGGGGGCCTACAATCTAGTACGAATCCGGTCAGGGGACGAATGGAAAACGGCTTTCAACACCCACGAGGGACATTTTGAATATCGGGTGATGCCGTTCGGTCTCTGCAATGCCCCTGCGGTGTTTCAACGTCTTATCAATTGTGTACTAGAAGAATTGCTAAATTCCACGGTGATTGTATATCTGGATGACATCCTAGTTTACTCTAAGGACCCCAGGGAGCATCCGGGTCATGTGCGTGCAGTGCTGCACCGCCTACGTCAAGCCCATCTATTTGCTAAGCTGAGTAAGTGTGCTTTCCATCAGCGATCCTTACCCTTTTTGGGGCATATCCTGCTTCCAGGGGGATTACAGATGGAGCCAGACAAGCTCCAAGCCATTCGAGAGTGGCCTCAACCGAAGGGCTTGAAGGCTTTGCAACGATTCCTGGGCTTCGCCAATTACTATCGCCAATTTATTCCCCAGTACTCCAGGTTGACCACCCCGTTGACGGCGCTCACCCACAAGAACGCGAGGGTCAGGGATTGGCCGCCAGAGGCGCAAGCGGCTTTTCGTCAGGTAAAAGAGGCTTTTGAGTCCGCGTCTATTCTGTTGACCCCCGACCCTGAGAAACCTTTCATTGTAGAGGTGGACGCGTCCGCCCTAGGGGCCGGGGCGGTCATTTCTCAAGTCAACCCCGAAGGCCGGCGTCAACCGTGCTCCTTCTTTTCACGTAAATTCTCTCCAGCCGAGCAGAACTATACGGTAGGGGATAGAGAACTCTTGGCTCTGAAACTAGCACTGCAAGAGTGGAGACACTTGTTGGAAGGAGCGGAACACCGGTTCACGGTCATCACTGATCATAAGAACCTCCTATACCTCCAAGAGGCCCAGCGGCTGAATCCCCGACAGGCCCGGTGGTCATTATTCTTTGCCAGGTTTCATTTTCAATTAGTGTTCCGGGCGGCCTCCCAGAATACCCCGGCAGACGCGCTCTCCCGGGCTTTTGAGGTACCAGAAGAGACTAAGGAGACTCATCCGATGTTAGACCCCGCTTGTGTCAGTGCAGCCACAGGAGAGGTTGCACAAATCCAGAAATTCGTGGCGGCCGCCGATCGGAGAAGGGTTCTGCAATGGGGGCACTCGTCTAGATGGGCCGGGCACTTCGGGTACCAAAAGACACTCCGATTCATCACGAGACATTATCGATGGCCACAGATGAGGCGAGATATCCTCCAGTTTGTTACCTCGTGTCCGGTATGTGCCCGAACCAAGTCAGTAGGAGGACCCCCCGTGGGAGACCTACAACCACTGCCCGTACCGACCAGTCCCTGGTCGGAGATATCCATGGACTTTATCACTGATTTACCTCGTTCCCAGGGGCATACCGTGATCTGGGTTGTGATAGATCGGTTCTCCAAAATGGCTCACTTTGTTCCGTTCATGAACCTTCCGTCGGCCGCCTCTCTAGCCCAAGCGTTCATTCACCACATTTTTCGACTACATGGATTACCCACTCGGATCATCAGTGACCGAGGACCCCAATTTACCTCCCGCTTCTGGAGAACTTTGTGCACGGCCTTGGGGGTAGAGAACCACTTTTCATCCGCGTACCATCCTCAAACCAACGGCATGGTGGAGAGGATTAACCAAACCTTGAAAGGATTCTTACGAGCCTTTGTCAACCAACGACAAGATAACTGGGCTTCTCTACTTCCCTGGGCCGAGGTCGCCTATAACCAAAGTGACCACTCATCCTCAGGGCAGTCCCCGTTCTTCCTGGTATATGGGCGACATCCTCGGCTTCCAGGGCCGTTCCCGGCGACTGCCATGAACCCGGCGGGGGACCAAGTCGTAGCCGACCTACAAGAGGTCTGGAAGATGGCTAGGGAACAATTACAGAAGACCGCGATCAAGGACAAGCTCTTTGCTGACCGCCATCGGCGGCCCGCCCCCGTGCTCCAACCAGGACAGAAGGTATGGTTAAGCACGAAACATCTGAGACTTCGAGGGTCTTCTCGAAGACTGGGACCTCGATATGCGGGACCATATGCAATCCAAGAACGAATTGGGCCAGTAACGTATCGATTGCGGTTACCCGGCACCCTACGAGTACATAACGCCTTCCATATCTCGCTATTGAAGAGGTTCCGGGAGTCCGGGTGGCACCCGCATCCAGCCCAAGAAGAAGATCTCCAGGTGGCCCCGGACCCGGAGTACGAGGTAGGAGAAATTCTCGACTCAAAGTGGCGGCGGGGAAGACTGTATTATTTGTTATCATGGAAATCTTTTGGCCCCGAAGATAATTCCTGGGAACCCGTGGCTAATGTTCATGCTCCAGACTTGGTCAAAGCCTTCCACGGCCGATATCCGTCCAAACCCGGGCCCCGGAGGAAGGGGTCTTCCGGGGAGGATACTGTCCCGTTCCGGGCCCTTACCTGGCGGTCCGCGGGCCGGAGCGGAAGGCTGGGTCGCCCGTGGGATGCGGGGCGACGGGGGAAGGATGCCACGGGGATCGCCGCGGCCGCAAGTTGCCCCGAGGCCGGCGATCCAGAAGAACTAACGTCGGCCTCGGAGAAGGAGATCCGCCGGCCAAGATGGCGGCGCCGGCGTCGGCATCCTCCTCGCTGCAGCGAGACCAGCGAGGAGGCTCCGCCCACTCGCACCGGATTGGCGCATCCGCGCAGGAACTCCGCCCATCGGACGGGAGGACCAATCCGGCCCTCCGCTGCCGGCCTGGGCGGAGAGGATTGGTTCCAGCTGTTCTCCAGCCAGGACGAGCGGGGGATTTAAACGGAGACACGGGGGGGATCCAGTGCTTCCGTTTTGTTGTTTGAAGCCGTCCTGCTAGCTATTTCCAAGACTGTGTTTGTTTCTCAAGACAGCTAGCCGTCCTGCTAGCTATTTCCAAGACTGTGTTTGTTTCTCAAGACAGCTAGCCGTCCTGCTAGCTATTTCCAAGACTGTGTTTGTTTCTCAAGACAGCTAGCCGCCCTGCTAGCTATTTCCAAGACTGTGTTTGTTCCTCAAGACAGCTAGCCGTCCTGCTAGCTATTTCCAAGACTGTGTTTGTTCCTCAAGACAGCTAGCCGTCCTGCTAGCTATTTCCAAGACTGTGTTTGTTTCTCAAGACAGCTAGCCGCCCTGCTAGCTATTTCCAAGACTGTGTTTGTTCCTCAAGACAGCTAGCCGTCCTGCTAGCTATTTCCAAGACTGTGTTTGTTCCTCAAGACAGCTAGCCGTCCTGCTAGCTATTTCCAAGACTGTGTTTGTTCCTCAAGACAGCTAGCCGTCCTGCTAGCTATTTCCAAGACTATGTTTGTTCCTCAAGACAGCTAGCTGTCCTGCTAGCTATTTCCAAGACTGTGTTTGTTCCTGTCGGCAGCCAGCCGTCCTGCTAGCTATTTCCAGTGAGGGCGGTGGTTGTTACTCGTACCAGCCTAGCCGTCCTGCTAGCCACTTCCTCAGACTGGGTCCGTGCCCAGTGCTCAGTTAGCCGCCCGGCTAAGCTACGCTCACCAAGGACTCCGTACCCATATCCAGCCAGGCCAGCCATCACCCCGGGGTTCCAGCAGTCCTGCTGGCCGCCCGCAGCTGAGGGCTCAACCCTCGGTGAACGGCGGTCGCCGCGGGTGAAGATTGGGGTGCTCGGCTATTTCCTGGGCCTAGTGGAGCTCGGGAAAACTCGAGAGCTCACCAACACCAGAGTGACATCAGAGCCGCGACAATAGGCTTCCACAGGCTCCTGCTATTAAAAGGGCTGAAGAAGAAATATCAGACCATTCGGTCATCAAAAATCAGTATTGTGACCCAGATGAAATGGTGCTCCTACTTTGGCCAATGCAAGATATGTAGAAAACTAAAACCCTGCCCATATGGATAACCCTGGAGGCAAAATTAAGCTGTCTAATGGAGACCAGAAGTAGATACAATCTAGCTTTCTTTGTCATCTTGGTTGCCGTGGCAAGGTTTGTAGGTTTTAAATACTTTTTCCCATGAAGGGTGAGACATTCTGTCATGTCCAGCTTAATGTTCAGGAAAACCAAACTGGAAGCTGAACCCTGAGCCTTTTCCCTCTACTAGGAAATACTAATATACCTAGTGGTTTCTTCGACGGTGGCAAGGAGGGATGGGTACTCCTGAACTTCACTGCTTATTGATAGAAAATTAGGTTCAGGACAGCTAAGAAATGCTCCATACCTCAAAAAGGAACTGAATTTCTTCAAATGGGCACAGGCTATGGATCAGCATATGTAAGTGCACTTCTCTAAATGTAATTACCCTTCTAAAGAAAAACTCAGGAGCACTATTTAGGAGGCAGTAAGTGCTCCCATATTAACTGTGCATTAGCCTTTTAGCATGTGGTAAGTGTAACACACTAGCTGGTTAATACTTCCATGCCTGCTCTCTGCCCATGCCACACTCCCTGACAAAAAAGGACTTAATGCATGGCTTACTGCATGGTAACTGCTAAATTACTGCAAAAACCCTTAACATGAGTCTGTGTTAGCGGTTACCGTATGGTTTCCATATGTTACGGGCTAGATTCTATATATGGCATCTAAAAAAATTGGCACTGAACAATACCTGTTTAAATAGTATTCTATAAGACATGCCTAAATTTCGGTGTGGTTTATAGAATATACGCTTAAGCAGAGAGTCACTTGTAAATTTAGGTGTGGCCATTTGCACCAACGAAAACATGGTACCATTATCTGTAATTACATGTGTAACTCAAAACCACACCCCTGTTCCACCCCAAAATGTCCATGACAAATTTCTGTGCCCCCTTTTTGGACTGCAATGTAAATTTTAAGTGCGGATCCTGCACCTAACTTTACACGCATTGGTCCGAATGAAATCTAATTAGTGCCAATAACTGCTTGTTAAAAAGCCGATTATTGACACCGATTGGCTCATTATTCTATTAAATTGTGTGTCCAAATCAGGAATGCACCAAAATTTGCATGCATAATTTTTGGTGACCTATATGGAATCAGGGGGGTAAGTGCTTAATGTGGTTTAGTAAAAGGGCTTCTAAGTTTCTTTTGCTTTTCATCAGTGGCTGCCTGTCCGCCTTATTTTCGAAAGTGATGGGCGCCCATATTTCGACCCAAATCGGGAGATGGGCGCCCATCTCACAAAGGCGCCCAAATCGGTATAATCGAAAGCTGATTTTGGGCGTCTTCACCTGCACTCCGTCGCGGGAATGAACAAAGTTGATGGGGGTGTGTCGGAGGCGTGGTGAAGGCGGGACTGGAGCGTGTTTATCGGCTGAGCAGAGATGGACATCCTCGGCCGATAATCGAAAAAAAGGCTTTTTTACCGCAAATTATTTTGGACCCTTTTTTTCACGAACAAGTCTCAAAAAAGTGCCCTAAATGACCAGATGACCACCGGAGGGAATCGGGGATCACCACCCCTGACTCCCCCAGTGGTCACTAACCCCCTCCCACCAAAAAAAAAAAAAAAAAACTTTATCAACTTTTTTTTCCAACCTGTATGCCAGCCTCAAATGCCATACCCAGCTCCATCACAGCAGTATGCAAGTCCCTAGAGCAGTTGTTAGTGGGTGCAATGGACTTCACCCAGGTGGACCCAGGCCCAACCCCCCTACCTGTTACACTTGTGGTGGTAAAAGGAAGCCCCCCAAAACCCACTGTACCCACATCTAGGTGCCCCCCTTCAGCCATAAGTGCTATGGTAATGGTGTAGAGTTGTGGGCAATGGGTTTAGGGAGGATTTGGGGGGGGGGGGGGTCAGCACCCAAGGGAAGGGAGCTATGGACTTGGGAGGTATTTTAATTTTTTTTACTTGTTACAAGTGCCCCCTAGGGTGCCCGGTTGGTGTCCTGGCATGTGAGGGGGGACCAGTGCACTATAAATCCTGGCTCCTCCCATGACCAAATGCCTTGGATTTGTTCATTTTTGAGCTGGACGCCTTCAGTTTCCATTATCGCTGAAAAATGAAACCGGCCAGCTCAAATCTGCACAAATCCGATGCATGTGCCGGGCACAAACCGTATTATCAAGAAAAAAGATGGACGCCCATTTTTTCGAAAATACAGTCTGTCCTGCCCCTTCACGCACCCGTTCTCAGAGATAGACGCCCATGGAGATGGACGTTTGCATTCGATTATGCCCCTCTTTGTCTTTTTTGTTCTTTTTGAAATTTCATTTTTGTCAGTCTGATGAACAACCTAAAAGGAAATCATTAAAAAAATTCCTTATTTCCAATATTTTTTCTTAATGGAACAGAGCATCCAATGACCTATTAACTCAAAAACACTGGTATTCCCATGCCCTTCTTTTTGTCACCACTGTTTGCATTTATTTAGATTTTGCTCACACCGTTTTCATTGCAAATAGCAAAGGAGTCCAAAGCAATGAAGGTGGTCGTATATGCATATGAATAGCAGGTGATCGCACCTCAACTGTTTTCCCGAGGAAAGGGGCCACCAAGTGATTGAGGAGTCCTTTCACATAGGCACGCTAGCAATTTTAGCGCATGCATTAAATATGCATGCGCTGAACGTTAGAAATGCCCATATCTTTCTATGGACATCTCTAGCACGCACTAATCATCGCTGTGCGTTAAAAATACTAATGTGCCTTTGTAAAAGGACCCCTGAGTATCTATTGCTAGAGAATGAGTTTGACCTCCTTTTTTTCCCTCTGATATTCAGACCTTACCCAATTTGAATCTAACCCTCTTAAAAGATTTTTTTCTTGGCCACTACTTTTAGGATACTTTTTAAAACTTAAGCCAGGTTGAACTCCTCTTCACTGTCAGAAACCCAAGCTTGTAATTTTCCCACTTGAGGGAGAAAAACTCTGCCCTGTGGAACACTCACATAAACCAGAGCAGGAAGAAAGGCATAATAGATCGTGTAATAATGTGTCATTTGTGTGTCCTGTCTCTTTTCCCTGCTGCATCTAATGCTGTTTTTTTCCCTTCTATTGGAGCATGTGCCAGCTGCTGTATAATGGCTGCTATACACCTGTCTGTGAGTAGGCTCTTCTGACTCACATGAAGAAGTAATTCACCTTCCCTTACGCTGACTTTATAGTTGTTGATGGCAAGGTGCTGCCGCATCTAGACTAAACCATGCTAATTAGACAGCAAAGATATCTTTCTGATTCTGTCATCAAAGATGTTTCTCTTGAATACAAGGGTATCATTTCTTTGTGAGGCTGCTCGGCAAATCTTACCACCAAACTTGCAGAGAAAGCCCTAGAACTCATTCTCATTGAACTTCCAAACATGGCCCTGGAACTCCTATGGCCTTTTGTCACCCTCATCAACTGGGAAATAAGTTCTGGAGGCCTTTTCTGTTAAGGACAAAGGTCTCTGTTGGATCTCTTTGGCACTGGTGTGCCTGCAGGCACAGGTGTGTTGGCAACAGAGAGGCAGAAAGTAGTGGAAAAAATAGGCATTAGGTCTGTGGTACTCAATCACATCCCCCTTTCTACTTCTTTTGGGGTTTTTTTTCCTGGCTTTTTTTTTTTGTTTGGTTGCTGAGCAACAGATGCTTGCAGAAAGAAAGGTTCCTTCCCAGGTGCCTTTGTTTTTTTCTTTCTTTTTTGAGCCTCATTTCAGCCTGGGCTAGGGCTGTGCTGAGATAGAGAACTTCTTTAAAAGGGGCTGCACTGAGGAGTAAAGAAATGTGAAAGCTTAATCCTTAATGCCAGCATGAAAACTGGAGCTGGAGACTGGTAAACTGAAGGCAGAAAGAGGAGGGGGACTTCACCCACTACCAGCCAGAGACTTCAGATCCTGTTTCCAGTTTGTGTACAGGCAGATTGCAAAGTTGCTGCTCCCCTCTAACATTAGAACGCGACCTCAGTGTCCGATAATCTATAGGTAGCAAAACAGCACAGTAAGGCAGTGGCTAAAGCCAGAGGGGTGCTAGTCTGCATAAAAAGAAAAAAGAACTTTCCAATAAAATAACAAATCAAACATACGAAAAAACTTCTCAATCTCACCTAAATAGGACATAACTAGATGTGATGATTCTATAAATTGGTGCCTTGGTGTAGGACCCTCAATGTTTTATGTTGAGCACCAATTTTATAACAACATCTTGGAGCCAAGATTCCACTGTAGAATATTAGTGTAACAAAGAAAAAAGAAAAATAAACCTCTGCAAATAGCAAAGGAGTCCAAAGCAATGAAGGTGGTCAAAAGAAGGAAAACCATTTGTGAAATTAGAAGGAATTACCTTTTTCATCAAGTGAGCATACAACTTTCTTATTGAGAACCACATGACCCCTGATGCAGGCTATAAGCTGAAACTTGGCCAAGTCGGGTCTCCCCTCATTAACATTGCTATTTGATCTTCTGGTGTTTCTTCCTTCTTTTGATCAACTTCGAATATTAGTTTGAAGGGAAGGGGGAAATGGGACTTGATATACCGCCTTTCTGAGGTTTTTTGCAACTACATTCAAAGTAGTTTACATATATTCAGGTACTTATTGTATACCAGGGGCAATAGAAGATTAAGTGACTTGCCCAAAGTCACAAGGAGCTGCAGTGGGAATCGAACTCAGTTCCCCAGGATCAAAGTCCAGGTGATCAAAAGTCATCATTAGCATGCCCATGTTTAGGTGTGCCCACTTACACTATGTCAATGGCAGGTGTAAATTGGTGGGCTTAGGTGCACCAAATGACAATCACAATTCATAGCATTCTATATGTGCATATCTGAGAGATATGCCCATGGCCCACCCATGCTCCACACATGTATATGCCCCCTTTTGCAGTTAGGCAGTATGGCAAATAGGCACTATCTTATAGAATATTGCCTAGTGCACGTGGAGGGACATAATCGAATGGGGGCGCCCATCTCCGGGGACGGCTCCGGGAAGGGGCGGAGCCAACCATATTATCAAACAAGATGGGTATCCATCTTTCGTTTCAATAATATGGACGGGGCCGGCCAAATCTCAACATTTAGGTTGATCAAAATGTTGAGATCGCCAATAATGGAAACCGAGGCCGGCTATCTCAAAAACGACCAAATCCAAGCCATTTGGTCGTGGGAGGAGCCAGCGTTCATAGCGTACTGATCCCCCCCTGACATGCCAGGACACCAACCGGGCACCCTATGGGGCACTGCAGTGGACTTCACAAATTGCTCCCAGGTGCATAGCTCCCTTACCTTGGGTGCTGAGCCCCCCAACCCTCCCAAAACCCACTCCCCACAACTGTACAACAGTACCATTGCCCTTAAAGGGTAAAGGGGGGCACCTACATGTGGGTACAGTGGGTTTCTGGTGGGTTTTGGAGGGCTCCCATTTACCACCACAAGTGTGACAGGTAGGGGGGGATGGGCCTGGGTCCGTCTGCCTGAAGTGCACTGCAGTACCCACTAAAAACTGCTCCAGGGACCTGCATAGTGCTGTGATGGAGCTGGGTATGACATTTGAGGCTGGCAAAAAATGTTTAAAAAATTTTTGGGGGGTTGGGAGGGGGTTGGTGACCATTGGGGGAGTAAGGGGAGGTGATCCACGATTCCCTCCGGTGGTCATATGGTCAGTTTGGGCACCTTTTCAAGGCTTGGCCGTGAAGAAAAAGGGACCATGTAAAGTCGGCCAAATGCTCATCAGGGCTGCCCTTCTTTTTTCCATTATCATCTGAGGACGGCCATCTCTTAACCACGCCCCCGCCCCCCCTTCGGTACACTGCCAACACGCCCCCTTGAACTTTGGCTGGCCCTGTGACAGAAAGCAGTTGAGGCCAGCCAAAATTGGTTTTGATTATGCCGATTTGGCCGCCATTAGGAGAAGGGCGCCCATCTCCCGATTTGTGTCGGAAGATGGCCGCCCTTCTCCTTCGAAAATAAGCTGGATCGGTCCCTAATTGTAACTTAATGGCACCTTTGATGTGGCATGCACCTCTAGGAACCAATTTATAGAATTGTCATAATAGATAGATAGATGTGTGTGTGATTCCCACATTTGAAGGTCCATTTTCACTATTTCTACAACCAGTTACAATAATGGTTATATCCAATTCTCCACAGTTATTATCAGCAGTCCAATCAAAAACAATTCAAATGCCATCAAATAAATTTTACATTGCGCTCATATATCAACTCAAAATAATAAGAAAATAAAAACAGCATATCTTAAGAAGAAAACACAAGAGACGGATGCATTGAAAATCACTCCACAACTTAGCTGTGAAACCTGACATGAACTAATGATTTATAGACCTGTTTCAAGAATAGCACAGCAACATGATGGACTAGTCTGATAATTTGTCTACCAAAAGAAAATGTCATCTGGATCTTAAAAGGGCATTCTATTATGGTGAATTATTGATCATGTCCTGATTCACTGGTATCGTGAGAGTCAGGAATGCCAGCTTACCTACTGAGATCAGTGCTGGATCTTAATGCTGAAATTGAATGAATGTTTTTGATTTAATAATTTCCTTTTTGAATTTTAATGACATCTAGGTTTCTGATCACATGATCCACTACTACTACTTATCATTTCTCTCTCTATATATATATATAATGCTGATATAATTTTATTTTGGCAGAAAAATGATCAAACTGGACCATTATGTTGCTGTGCTATCCATGAAGCAGGTTGGGTGTCACTCCTGAGGTTTTGAGTGATTTTCATTGCATCAGTCTTGATGTTTTCTTCTTTTTTTTGATCATACTGATGATAAGTATGGAGAACTGGCTATAACTATTAATTTAATTTGTGTGATTCCCATATTTTAAGTTCCATTTTCACTGAATGTATTTACCTTTGGTCTTTTCCCAGTGTGGCATTACTTATGTACTTATTTGGGTTAGATTGATGCTGCATAAAGATGTACAACTGACTGTTTTGGAGGCCATATTTTAGTAACGGTATAAAGAAGCTATACGCAGTAGACAGTGACAAAAACAACCTAAATGGGGTGAATCTGCATCAAAGCTCAAATGATAACCTAAATATATCCTAAGGCAGAGAAAAGAGAAGGCAGATATTAGACAGGGGTTTAACACATCAAATACATTCATGCACACAAAAGAAATCATTTTCAAAGGAAACAAAGCTCTAGAACTAAAGGACATGATATGAACCTGTGAAGAGGCAGTCTTAGCAGCAATATCAGGGAATATTCTTTCACAGAATGGGTGAATGCCTAAAATACTCTCCTGGAGTAGTTGGTGGAGGGAAAAAAAGTATGGGACAAACACAGAAAATCCCTGAATAGTAATAAGATGGAAACCAAGCATTGGGTGCTTTGGTTCAAGACAGCAGTGAAATATCTTTATGCACTCCTAAGGAATGGGGGGAGGTAACTGGTATGGAGCAGCAGGTGCAGCCCTAAATGATGGCACTGGGGGTAACCTTTAAGGAACAGCAGTAACAACCTTATCTTACTGCACAGACTAGATGAACTGTTTTGGTCTTTACCTGTTGTCATATACTATGTTACAATGAAACAGGCAGTGGAGAGATGCCCCTGCTAGGGCCAGAGCAGAAGCAGTGATGGGTGTTGAAGAACCCAGAAGTGCCCAGAGTCTGGAGGACCATATGAGTGAAGCAAAACAGCTGTAGCACAGAAGCACTTGTGGCAGCAAAATGAGAAAGATGGTACAGTGGCTGGGCAGCTTGCCTAAATAAATTCAAGTCCTCCAGCTTGCCCCAACACAACACCTACACAGTGTTGCTATACACGACCACTGAGTGCTGCTCAAACCATCATCATCATGTCCTTCCCCCTTTGCCAGCTTCAAAAGAGCAGAAGAAAGGTCTGGTGGTCATGCAACAGTGCCAGCTTCTCCTGGTATCAGTGTGGGGTCCTGAGTGCAACAGCAGAATTGTGGCCTGCTAGCCTGGCTAATCACTATGGTACAACTCATGTAAGTAAATATTTTGGGCACTTGTTGTAGGGTAGATACATTACAGAGATGCCCAAATATATCATATGAAGGGCCACAGAGGACATATCAAATCACCAAAAGAGTCAGACAGGGGCAGGGGAACTAAGTCTAGCCCTATTAGTGATTTCAAATTCTGGGGAAGGAGGGACTTTGTGGCCAGAGTTCCAAGGAGTGTGGAAGATAAACCTGCCCTCTGCATCCCTCCCTTTTTCCAGCATCTGTCCCCTGGGGGAGGTGAGTGAATGGTAGAGTGTGGTGAATGTATAGTCACTCAATCCCACTCATGCCTTCTCATGCACTTTCATGTTGCTTTCTCCTTGTCTCTTTCAACTGCTCCTCTCCTCCCACTGGAATTGTATGCCTCCCTTCTCATTTTCACTCTTTTTCCTTCCTTTCCTTCTGTTTCTTTACTCCTCTCTCTTACCTCTTCCTTTATTATTATTATTATTTATTGCGTTTGTACCCCACATTATCCCACCTTTTTGCAGGCTCAATGTGGCTTACAGAGTGTTGTTATGATGCAGTCATTGCATTATCTTAAATACATTCAATAATCGGTTGAAGGTATATGGTTTAGATGTAGGTGCTAGGTGAGGTATTGTGAAAGGTGTTTTGATGCACCTGAGTAGTTTAAGGAATGGTTTATTAGGATGTATTTAGTAGGCTTTGTTGAAGAGATGTGTCTTCAAAGATTTGCGAAAGCTGGTTAGATTGTTCATAGTTTTCAGGGCCATGGGTAGTGCGTTCCAGATCTGTGTGCTTTTATACACAAAAGTAGTAGCGTATGGCTGTTTATATTTAATTCCTTTGCAGCTGTCATTCCTGTCACCTGTATCTCTTCACCCTTTCCCAAGTCTTGTAGGCCCAGAATAGGCACCCCTGCATAACCATTCTTAGTCCAGCATTACGGAGATCAGAATCACTAATCCATGCATCTTGGTCCTGCAGACTCAAAATGGGGCAGATCCCAGGCCCACGGAACTAGGAACCAAAAGCAACCCCCATACACTACTGGCATATCCATGAGGCCCTGGGCCCCCTACTTTTGCCTTAGGCCCCCTCCACAATTAGAGTACCTTTGACTGACTGATGGGAATACTCAATTCCCACCAGCTGCTGAGATTCATGGCTGGATCTGCCCCAGCACTGTCTCTACAGGGAAGTCAACAGTGACCCTTCCTGTTGCCAACATCGGCACACCTTGCACATGAACTGAGCATGCATGAGGAGTGCCAATATTGGCGTCAGGAAGGCAGGCTGCTGACTACTTCCCTGCAGAAGTAGTACTGAGACAGGTCCAGCCACAGATCTCATCAATGCCCACCAGAAAAGGTAAGAAATGCAGTGGTGGTGGCTGGGGGGGGGGGGGGGGTGAGAGGAAATGAGTTGCTCCCCAGTCCACTCCTGGGCTCCCCCAGAAATCCAGTGCTGGCTATACTCCTGCCATACACTAGAGGGTAATTCTCAAAAAGTCACCCAAAGGTAGATGCCTAAAGCATGTACACTAAGCATGAATTCTATGATGCCAATTATGCACGCCTAAGCTTAAGCCTGCAGTTAGATGCCAAACTTTAAGCATGGGCATATATGCTAGCTCAATAGCTGGTGTAAACACTTGTGCCTAAATGCTGTCAGGCACATAACTGACAGTATTCTTTGCACGTAAGTGCTAGGCATGCCCCTGACTTGCCCTTGTCCCTCCTTTTGCACCCTTTAGCAGTTTAATGCTAAAGAAATTACACACTAAGGTTATAGAATACCAACTGGAAATTAGTACCAATTAACTCCAAATATAGCCAATTATTGATTAACATCAATCAGCACCTAATTTAAGAATTAAGTTACATGCCTAATGGGCAATATTTTTAACCTGCAGCCTTAGAGCAAAGTGACAAACACATTTCCCCAGCCTAGTATGAATAAAACTGGGCTTCACTCCATTCCTTGGTAGCATTGGTATGCAGTTAGTGTCAAGAGTGAACTTGGGGAAGCTATGACCATGGGGAAAAGAGGAGGTTAGGAGGATAAACCTTTGTCAGCTGCAGCAGTTCCAGGCTCTGGTTATTCCCAGCCTTGTTGCTACCTTATTCTTGGGGGCCATTGACACTTTCCTGGCAAACAAAAAGAGGAGGAGAATTTGAACAGCAGGAAAACTTGCAGGGATAGAGAGATAAGGATCATCGAGACTGAATCTGTTGGCTAAAATCCCTAAGTGCAAAGATGAGAGAGGGAGAGAAACAGACAGGCTGCTATGCATGAGGAATTCACCCACCCTCCCCAAAATGCATGAGGAATTCACCCACCTTCCCCAAAATGCCTAGCTTTGTGAGCTGAATCTGATCTAGAGACAGGAATAGCATGGAGGGACAGCAAACTTGGTCCAAGAGATTCATCTGGCCCATGGGTCTTAGCATGAGGACTCCTGATATGCAATATTCATTCAAGAATATGGAACTCAGCAAGAATGAGTAAAGGGTTATGGATTTGATATACCGCCTTTCTGTGGCACAATAAAAGCAATTCACATTAATTATATGCAGGTAGATATTGTTTCCTCACAAGTAATATCCAGTTCCATATTGTGTGTGCAGTTAGGAAATCTGCTGCATAAAGTCAGTACTTATACTTGTGTGTGAATTATTAAATAACTTTGGAAGCGTAATTGAGGGATAGTGTTTCATTAAAAGTTTATCCAATATCACCCAAAACAGTTACTGAAACAGCTCCAAAAAGTTCAGAAAATAGAGACCATCTTGTCAATGTCAAAACGTTATTTTCCTAATTGCCTGCTGGTTTCTTACCCTTACTATCATAGCTTACTTGGAGCTACCCTATGGACGCACTGAAAGATGCTATCCAAGTGAGCAATAGTTCCAAAGAGGTTCGATTCTAAAATGCCAAGAACTGATGCAGTTGCGAGGACTTTCCTCAAGATGGAACTTTTCTACCAAGTCAAAGTCTTTTACTCTAATGAGATTCATCATTGTGCAGCAAGCATGTAGTAACAAGTAGAAATACTTGTATGACCGCAATCAAAACATCCTTTTGGTTTAATAAGAAATAGACCATTTAACGTCTTCCTATTGTTAGCACAGTACAGCAATGTCTATGAAAGCCTACATTTAAAACATCAAGAAGGATGAAAATATATTTTATTGATGGCCACCACACGGTCAGAAAAATCCTTTAATTCAGTCTGATTTTATGTTATGGATTTCTATAATGTGCTCCCCTGAGTCATTTCATGCATCACCTTTCCGGTTCTGAAAAAAAAAATTACACGGAATGGAGTTTGAAAAAAAATGTTGCTGTGTAACTTAACAGCCGCATTATACTCCGTTTTCTCTGAAGCATCCTTCCATTGTCAGAAAATGCATTTTAGAAAGAACTTCCGAACAATAAAGCTTTCCTTCGCATAGTCACTTAGATTCCATCAGTATATGTTACATAGCTGCAGTATACCTTTGCTCAGGACCTTTTCTCTTCTCTTTCTCCCTCTTGCAGTAAAATCACTGGCTTTAGGCTATGTGAACATATTTTGGTATTGGTACATGCGTTGCTTAAATCTTCATTCTTTACAGAACCCGCAAGTCAGATGTTCACGGAGAGACTGCAACATTCGAGAGAAAGCTAGAAAGTAGGAAGGAGAAATACAGAAGAGCCCACACCGTGCTAAAGAGAAAGCCAGCTCCCCCAGCACTTCTGTAACACGGTGCCTCATAAAATCAGGATTTCGTTTGCCTTCCAGATGTAATTGTTTGGCTCTGCAGTCAGGATTCTGGCAGTTAAAGTGCAGAGAAAGCCTCCTTTGCTTGTGGCCAGGCTGAATGGCAGATAAGAGGTGGATTAGGAGGAGAGTTAGAAAGACCAATAGCTGCCAGTGGGAGTATTTGTTATTCACATGGATGAGACTCCTCACTTATGCTGTGGACTCGCCGCCTATTTCAGCACCAAGAACAGCTACAAGTGCAGCGCCCTCGGACATCCTTATGTAAACCCATGGAAACAGGGGAATGCGGCTAACAGGATTATGACTGGTAGGTTTTACATTAGTTTGGAAATAATTTGGTTGGACATTCTATGTATATATGTATTGTCAAGGCTGCTTTTACTAAGCCCCAATGCATCAAGTTGCAACATTATTCTGTTTAGACCCCTGCAGTTTGATTTTCAGGTTAAGAAGTGCTAGATAAGTACCACTGGCAATATTATTAACTGTAGGCTAGTCGGTTTGAATGTTGATTCCCTGCGATTTTCGGAAACTAGCAAGAATCTAACATTTTCTGTGTTCGCTTCTCTCCCTTTGATTTTTTTTTTTAAATGATATGGCGAATGCATGTTAAGATGATAGAACCACAGAGTCATGCCTTATTAGGGTGAATAAAGAAAAGTTATATTTTGGATGCTGATAGCAATAGTGTGGAATATTAAAAAAAAAAAAAAACAACAGAGAAATGGTACAGTTCCTCAGCTCCTTGTGCAAGCAAATGTTCCAGGAAATGACACTGACATGACAGGGAAAGGTACTGGAGCAAGGGACGTGCGTTGCTCGTACAGAGAGATTTCGTGCTGAATGGAAGACCGCACTAGCATGTTTTTATTAAAGTGACCTCTACATTTCACAGTTGCGCGGAGATTAAACTAATTTTGGTTAGCTGAAGCTCTCGATATTGTATTATGTCAGGAGAGCAGCCAAGCAGTGAAAAGCCCTTTGTACAAGTTTTCGTGTTACTTATTATCTTGCTGCCGGATCAGCCTGCCTTGTGGTGCTTGAAATATATTTTCACCTTACTGTCAATTTCCAGCTCAGCCCCTTGGAATCTTCTCAAATTATTTAGGAGGTCAGACTGCAAAAATATAAAATAGTTTTGATTTTCAGTTCAAGAGGACTTTTGAGAGTGCATTTGATTATGAGAGACAGTCGTATGGGTATTACATATATAGTATTTCCTTGTTCTATGCATCACTAAATGAACAAATGTCAGTCAACTGAAAAAAAACCCGATTAGGTACATATCTAGGAAAAAAGTGTGTAAGAATATAATGGATTGTGATTAATATCCAATTACAAACTTGCCTTAACTTCATGTTTGATTTCTATTGATAACCTTAACTTCATGAAAAGCAAACGGCCATAATTACTTAGGTAAAAATTTACCAAACACAGTGAAGACCTGACACTTGCCTGAAAGATCATTCATGGCTCTAACCTTTTCTAAAACGGTGAGGCAATTTTTTTCCCTATCTCCTCCCTCCCCAAGAAACGTGAAGTGACTGCTGGAATATAGAAAGCCCTCTTAGCAACACTGAACAAAAATCCATCTGCTCAGCAAAATAGCCTAGAGATCCCTTGTGGCTTGTTCAGTTGGTGAAAATATAATAGAATCACACAAGATACTGTCTGTCTGACACGTACCGTTTTGTGCAAATTAAATGGAGGATTCTTCCCTACTTACCAAGCTACTCGTTATGACACTACTGGGATTAAGGGGGAAATGGCTCTAGTGGTTTCTGAGTTTATTTAACAGCAAATGCATACCCTTGTCACATCATTTTGGAAAATGAAAAACTCAAGTTGCAGAAATAAGTGGAAACGCAGCAGCTTTGACATTTTCAGTGGTAATAAACATCCTTCTTAGGCGGTTATCTTTTCTGGCACCGGAAAGCATTTCTTAATCCAAAGTATTTCAAAGTTATTATATCCCATACGAAAACTATTCATCAAAATTGAGTACCAGTCCCTCCTCCTACATACACATCTGGATGGCAATGATATTTAAGCATTCTAAATCCTATGACCTTCAAGTTAGAGGTTTCTTGAAGACTTTCAATGAAGATGCCATCACCAAAGCTGACTGTTTGCTTATAAAGAGTAAAAAAAGGAAAGAAAATAGGCTTATTCATAACAATGAACATGATTGATGAGGCAGAATATAGTATTTTATAGCTGAAAATGGATCTCTGTGATGAAAATTAGTTATGGAATCAAGACAGGCTATTTTAACTTTTATTTGAACCTTGTCTATGGAATTCTTACCTCATTTAACATATTGGAAGGCATAAACAATATTCAGGGCCAACGAAAGCCAAAAGTTTTCATTTTTAAGGAGAGATGATTATATTTTAACTGTTTTACAGAACTTCACATCCTATATGCTCAGAACATCTAATATCTCACATAGGTGATCATTTACTAATGGCTAGTGCATGCTTTCTACCACAGAGCTTATTTTGTTCCTATAGGCCTTGTGGCAGATAGTGCACCTGTATATTGAAACTGACCGAAATAGTGGTCTAGTTACTAAAATACCATAAAACTGGGCTTAATACCCAGTTTCAATGTATGTTAGTTTTCAAATTATTCACTAAACAGAAGTACATAAATTCCATGGTAGAGGTTCATCCATGTGCAATCTTCTCGCCCCCCCCCCCCCATTCTTCACACTTACATCTATAGGGGTACAAAGCCCTTGCCAGCTTAAAATCCCTAGGACAAATTATGGTCCCCCCACACCAAATCTAGCTCTAAACAAAAAGCACATGCTCCCCCTTCAAAGTGCTAACTTTAACCCTGGTCACAAATCCAAGCCTCAGCCAAAATTTAAAAATGATCTGCCTTTATTTAATAGTAAACATTGAATACACCACCATTCACATAAAAATTATGCATCAAAGTGACTTACAAACATGTTTAAATCAGCCTAACAACTAAACAAACCAAAACAACATGGGCACAAAAGGAAAGGAATTGAATAGCACAACAATTTTATCCAAGAACAAATATAAAGCAAAAACAATCAGAGAAGTCACCTCCCAGACCCCCAAATCAACAGAAGCATCAACAATCATAGGATTGCCTAAACATCCAGGCTTTCATCAGTGTCTTAAATCTCAAAGTTGATCTTTCGAACCGCAAATCATGGAAGGGAATTCCAAAGAGAAGGAGCCACTATACTAAAGGCAGACTTATTGGCAGAACAATGCCAATGTCTTGAACAGGAGGGTACAGCAAGAAGATTCTTCTTTGAAGAACACAACTACCTTATAGGAACGTACGTAACAAACAGACCAGAAAGATAAGAAGGCCTACCCAACAACAAAGCCCAATGAGTCAAAAGCAGAATCTTATACTTAATACGGGCAACAAGTGGCAGCCTATACTGTCCCCTCAACAATGGTGTTACATGATCTCTTACAGAAGCATGTAACAGTAACCTTACAGCTGTATTTTGCACGTATTGCAAATGATTCAATTGCATTTGAGGACACCCCCCCCCCCCCAAAAGAGTTACAATAATCTATCTGTGTTATAACCAGCAAATGTAGAAGAATATTAATCACCCTCCTTTACAAAAAATACCTCAAAGATCTAATCTTCCTTAAGAAAAAGAAAGAAGTCTGAACTACCTTTGAGATACAGGGAGCAAAAGAAAGCTTAGAGTCCCGAATACCTCCCAGAGAGGATATGGTAGCCCCGGTACCTGGTCAAAATAGCCTCGACAAAAAGGCCCAAATACAAAATAGTCCTGCAAAAAAAAAAAAAAAACAGACAAAAAATCCCTGGCAAATCAGCCCCTAACAAAAGGGCCTGTTCACAATTTGGTCCCTGACAAATGAGGCCCCTGACAAAAGGGCCCGCCCCTGAGTATTTTACCTGCTCTAGCTGCTACAACTGTGTGTCTTTCTGAGTCCCACTGCTGCTTTGAGCTGAAGTATGTCTCCACTTTGCCACCCCAGTTTTAGTGTTCCAGTATCTCTCTCACCCTTCCCCCTCCCAAGCGATCTTCCAATATACCTGTGGGCTACCAGCAGCATCAACAAGGGAAACTAGCTGCTTCAGCTGGCCCCAGATGTGTTTCGTCTGCTGTGTCCTGCCTCATCTGATGCAACTTCCTATGTCCACATAGGCAGGACACAATAGAGAGAATGTTTCTGAGGCCAGCCCAAACAGCTTATCGACACTGCTGGTGGACAACAGAAATGTTGGAGGATTGCCGGGGGAAGGGGAGGATGGGAGAGGTACTGGACTGCGGAGGGTAGGCAGGACTAAGAGGGAGATATGTTGGACTATGTTGGGCGGTGGGGATAGAAGGGGAGCAGAGGTGCTGGACCCTCAGGTGGAGGGAGACAGAGTTTTGACTCCTAATTTATACATTTCAATGGTCAAGAATTAATCTCATAAACTCAATTAAGTTTTGCCATTTCTTGCTATATCAGGTCAGTTTTTGTTAAAGCTACAGCCATTTAATTTGTATCCATCCAGTATTGACAGTATATAGAGGCAGATCTAGCATAATCTGACGAGACAGCCACACAGACCTGTGTAATGTTAGTGTTCCAATGGAATGTGGGAGCATACAGCTTAATTAACTCCTTAAATAAAAATGAAAGATTTAGGGTGGAGGAGTGGCCTAGTGGTTAGGGTGGTGGACTTTGGTCCTGGGGAACTGAGTTCAATTCCTGGCACAGGCAGCTCCTTGTGATTCTGGGCAAGTCACTTAACCCTCCATTGCCTGCCACAGTGAGCCTGCCATGAGTGGGAAAGTGTGGGGTACAAATGTAACAAAAATAAATAAATAAAATTGTTGAGGATTTTCTTAAAAAAAAACCACTCTCTTGGGCTTATCAAAATTATTTAACACTGGTATGGCTTTCTATTCTTTCAATGACAACTTTCTGTCTCTCTTTTAAGTAATAAAAGGCAGGGCTAGATTAAAGGGCAGGGTTAGATTTGAATTTGATTAATGACCTTTCAAAATCTGAGCTCAAGACAAGTTACATATAAGTACAGTAGATGATTGCCTGCCCTCCAGGGTTTTCGACCTAAGCTGAGCACATGAATCGATGAAGGGTTAAGTAAGTTGTCTAAGGTCACTGGAAGTGGGATTTGAAACATGGTTCTCAGCCTGATGCTTTAAGCACTAGATTATTATGTATCCCACTTTTAAGATATCTTAATGTAATTAATTGGTAGTCTAAACTACATGAATGTTCATCTTTAAGCAGAAATATTACACAATTAGCTAAAACCTGAAAAACCTTGTGGTCAAATAATATATTGGTTTCTTTACCCTCTTCTCTCACTCTCCAGTTCTCCTTGTCTCAACCTTCACCTTCCAAGCTCTCTTCCTCTCTCTCTTGGCTCTTCATCTCCCCCTCACTAGGTTACTTCAATCACCAGTTTCCAATTACCTGGTTCCTTTTTTTTCCCACGTAGATACCTAGAGCAATTCACGCTCTTTGCATTGGCCCTACTTAAATGGCTAATACAAAAAATCCTGGATTACTGTCTTTCTTTAGCTAAGTATTCTCAAGATGGGCAGTGGTACACAGCTTTTAAAGACCTGCCTCTGACATACAAAAGGATGCAGACAGAATCCTTTATGTATGCTTGTAACCAATTGTGTTTGTTGCAGAAGAAGACAAAAATGGTAAACCATTAATGATTATGATTGTAGCTATGCTTTGGCTTATACTTGGAGAAAAAGTTTTACTTTTTACACTGCCTCATACTGAAGTTACCGAGAATTTCTGGCATAAAACGTTTACTGTTCTAGTTTCCATTCTTGGACATAGCTGCCTCTCCTTAACATTGCTAACACATAACTCAAGTGATCTGTCATTCTGATCCTACCAAACATGAGACACAGGAGAGGGAAACCAAAGTACACTCACACAGGAGCAAAGAACAAAATCGCAAGGAGCCTTTGAGATTGGGGACATCAACTCAAATTTATTGGAATAGACCCAACACGGTCCATGTTTTGGCAAAACTGCCTGTGTCAGAGGTCTTGAAACAGTGCACAATGTCCCAAAAATGCATGAAATAGCAATGACACACTGCTCAATCTGAAGATACCAATAGTTACCACAACAAACAGCTGAGTTCTTAATATCAAACAAAACTACAATAGTGTACAGCCGAGAACCGTCAGAGTAATGCTGGTTCTCGGTGGTGCACTATTGCGGTTTTGTTTGATATTAAGAACTCAGCTGTTTGTTGTGGCAACTATTGGTATCTTCAGATTGAGCAGTGTCTCATTGCTGCTTCATGCATTTTTTGGACATTGTGCACTATTTCAAGACTCCTATCAAACATGAGGTCAGTTTACATCACTGTTATCAAGCAGCCATCACCATTACCTCATGCATCAGATCATGTGCTCCACTAAGGACTAGGTCTAGAATTTTTCCTCCTCTTGTTGGCTCCTGTACCAGCTGCTCCATAAAGCAGCCCTTGATTTCATCAAGGAATTTTCCCTCCCTAGCATACCTTGATGTTACATTTACCCAGTCAATATAGGGGTAATTGAAATCACCCATTATTATTGTGTTCCCCAGTTTGTTAGCCTCCCTAATTTCTGATAACATTTCTACATCTGTCTGTTCATCCTGGTCAGGTGGACGGTAGTTCACTCCTATCACTATCCTTTTCCCCTTTACATATGGAATTTCAATCCATAAAGATTCCAAGATGTGTTTTGTTTCCTGCAGAATTTTCCATGTATTTGATTCAAGGCACTCCTTAAAATACAATGCTACCCCTCCACCAATTCGATTCACCCTACCTCTATGATATAATTTATACCCCAGTATGACAGTGTCCCACTAGTTATGCTCCTTCCCCCAGGTCTCAGATATGCCTATTATATCTAATTTTTTCATTTTGTGCAATATATTCTAACTCTCCCATCTTATTTCTTAGGCTTCTGGCATTTGCATATAGATATTTCAAACTGTGTTTGTTGTTCCTATTTACATCTTGCTCAGCAGTTGACAGTGACAATTTGCAATCTTTTGTATGCTTTTTATTTAAAGACACATGCAGGGGCATAATTGAAAGAGAAGGGCTCCCATCTTTCGACACAAATCGGCAGATGGGCGTCCTTCTCTCCGGGTTGCTAAAATCGGCATAATCGAAAGGCAATTTTGGGCATCCTCAACTGCTTTCCGTCGTGGGGCGACCAAAGTTCACTGGGGCGTTTCGGCAGTGTAGTGAAGGCGGGATGGGGTGTGGTTAAAAGATTGGCGTACTTGGCCGATAATGGAAAAAAGAAGGGCATCCCTGACGAGCATTTGGCCAACTTTACTTGGTCCCTTTTTTTTCGCAACTAAGCCTCGAAAAGGTGCCCGAACTGACCAGATGACCACCGGAGGGAATCGGGGATGACCTCCCATTACTCCCCCAGTGGTCACCAACCCCCTCCCACCCCCAAAAAAACAAAAAACATTTTTTGCCAGCCTCTATGCCAGCCTCAAATGTCATACCCAGCTCCATGACAGCAGTAAGCAGGTCCCTGGAGCAGTTTTTAGTGGGTGCAGTGCACTTCAGGCAGGCAGACCCATGCCCATCCCCCCCCACCTGTTACACTTGTGGTGTTAAATGTGAGCCATCCGAAACCCACTGTACCCACATGTAGGTGCCCCCCTTCATCCCTAAGGGCTATGGTAGTGGTGTACAGTTGGGGGGGGCTCAGCACTGAAGATAAGGGAGCTATGCACCTGGGAGCAATTTGTGAAGTCCACTGCAGTGCCCCCTAGGGTGCCCGGTTGGTGTCCTGGCATGTGAGGGGGACCAGTGCACTACGAATGCTGGCTCCTCCCACAACCAAATGCCTTGGATTTGGTCATTTTTGAGATGGGCGTCCTCGGTTTACCTTATCGCCAAAAACTGAGGTCGCCCATCTCTAAGGTTGACCATCTCAACATTTAGGTCGCCCATCTCTAAGGTCAACCTAAATGTTGAGATTTGGGCATCCCCGACCGTATTATAGAAACAAAAGATGGACGCCCATTTTGTTTCGATAATATGGGATGCCCCGCCCATTCGCAGGGACGTCCTCAGAGATGGGCGTCCTTAGAGATGGTCATCCCTGTTCGATTATGCCCCTCATGGTCTACTATGGTCTCAATTGCAACTTTGCTATTGGGATACCCTATCTTCCCTGTTTTGGTGATATCTTTGAAAGATACCTTGCTCTGTACCATGAACTTTTGAATGACTGTAGGTCATCTCCCAGTTTCTTGTTTAAAAGCTGTTCTACCTCCTTTTTAAATGCCGATGCCAGCAGCCTGGTCCCACCTTCGTAAAGGTGGATGTCATCATTCCGGAATAGGCTTCCCTTTTCCAGAGTACTGATTGAATTGAAAAATGTACTTGCAGAACTATTGTTAGTAATACATAATTTATCTTTAAAATCAAGCATGGTACCAGAAGATTGGAGGGTGGCCAATGTAACGCCGATTTTCAAAAAAAGGTTCCAAAGGTGAAATTATAGATGGGTGAGCCTGACACCAGTGCCAGGCAAAATGGTAGAGACTATTATAAAGAACAAAATTACAGAGCATATTCAAAAGTATGGATTAATGAGACGTGAAGGGGCATAATCGAACGGAAACGTCTATCTCCATGGGCGTTTATCTCCGAGAACGGGTCCGTGAAGGGGTGGACCGAACCGTATTTTCGAAAAACATGGACGTTTATCTTTTTTTGAGCTGGGCGTTTTTGTTTTTCAGCGATAATGGAAACCGAAAGTGCCCAGATCAAAAACGAATAACTCCAAGACATTTATTCGTGGGAGGGGCCAGGATTCGTAGTGCACTGGTCCCCCTCACATGCCAGGACACCAACTGGGCACCCTAGGGGGCACTTAAAAAAAAAAAAAAGGTAAAACAGCTCCCAGGTGCATAGCACCCTTCCCTTGGGTGTTGAGCCCCCCCAAATCCCCCTCAAAACCCACTGCCCACAACTCTACACCATTACTATAGCCCTAAGGGGTGAAGGGGGGCACCTACATGTGGGTACAGTGGGTTTGGGGGGCAGTTTGGAGTGCTCCCATTTACCAGCACAAGTGTAACAGGTGGGGGGGATGGGCCTGGGTCCACCTGCCTGAAGTCCACTGCACCCCCTAATAGCTGCTCCAGTAACCTGCATACTGCTGCCAGGGAAGTGGGTATGACATTTGAGGGTGAAAATAAAAAGTTGTGAAATGGCATATTTTGTGGTGGGAGGGGGTTTGTGACCACTGGGGGAGTCAGGGGAGGTCATCCCCGATTCCCTCCAGTGGTCATCTGGTCATTTAGGGCACTTTTTGGGGCCTTATTCGTGGAAAAACAGGGTCCAGGAAAAGTGTCCTAAATTCTCGCTAAAAACGCATATTTTTTTCCATTATCGGCGAAAGGCGCCCATCTCTGATCGGCCGATAACCACGCCCCAGTTCCGCCTTCACCACGCCTTCAACACGCCCCCATCAACTTTGTCCGCATCCGCGACGGAGTGCAGTTGAAAACGTCCAAATTCGGCTTTCGATTATACCGGTTTATTCGTTTTTGTGAGATAAACGTCTATCTCCCGATTTGGGTCACAATATAGGCGTTTTTCTATTTCGATTATAAGCAGGAAAGCGAACTTGGATTTAGTGAAGGGAAATCTTGCCTCACCATTCCACTACATTTCTTTGAAGGGGTGAACAAACATGTGGATAAAGTTGAGCCAGTTGATATTGTGTATCTGGATTTTCAAAAGGCGTTTGACAAAGTACCTTATGAAAGACTCCAGAGGAAATTGGAGAGTCATGGGATAGGAGGTATTGTTCTATTATGAAAAAAAAAAACTGGTTAAAAGATAGAAAACAGAGAGTAGGGTTAAATGGTTAGTATTCTCAATGTGGATAGTGAGCTTCTGCATGGGTCTGTGCTGGGACCACTGCTTTTTAACATATTTATAAATGATCTAGAGATGAGAGTATCTAGTGAGGTAATTAAATTTGCTGACGACACAAAGTTATTCAAAGTTGTTAAAGCGCAAGAGGATTGTGAAAAATTACAAGAGGACCTCATGAGACTGGGAGACTGGACATCCAAATGGCAGATAACGTTTAATGTGAGCAACTGCAAAGTGATGCATGTGGGAAAGAGGAACCCGAAATATGTGATACAAACTTCCACATTAGGAGTCACTGACCGGGAAAGAGATCTAGGTATCATCATTGATGAGAGGTTGAAAACCTGTGCTCAGTGTACAGTCGTATCTAAGAAAGAAATAGAATGTTAGGTACTATTAGGAAAGGAATGGAAAACAAAAATGAGGACATGCAATGTCTTTGTATCACTCCATGGTACAACCACACCTCGAATACTGTGTGCAAGTCTGCTCACTGCATCTCAAAATTGATATAGTGGAATTAGAAAGGTACAGAGAAGGGCGATGAAAATGATAAAGGGGGTGGGACGACTTCCCTGTGAGGAAAGGCTAAATTAGTGACTACGGCTTTTCAGCTTGGAGAAAAGACAGCTGAGGGGAGATATGATAGAGGTCTATAAAATAATGAGTGGAGTGTAATGGGTAGAAGTGAATTGCTTAGCAGGGTTTAAAAAAGATTTGGATAGCTTCCTCAAAAAGAAAAGTCCATAAGCCATTATTAAGATGGAGTTGGGAAAATCCACTACATTTCTATGATAAGCAGCATGAAATGTATTGTATTATTCTGGGATCTTGCCAGGTGCTTGTAACCTGGATTGGCCACTGTTGGAGACAGGATGCTGGGCTTGATGGACCTTCAGTCTGTCCCAGTAATGCAACACTTATGTTCTTATGAAATCAGTGTCTTTGTATGTGCATGACAGTCTTCTCTGCTTGTTTTGCACCTTTTTTGATGCCTTGTGTCTGTATGGCACTGTTGTTGATGCTGTCTTACTCTTTGAGCTGTGCCTTGGTGGTTTCTTCCTTCCACAGTAAAGAAAAGAAATAATTGCTGCATCTCCTAGCCCTGAATTTCTAGATTCCCTTCAGGATAATGTTTTGTAGGCCAACAAATTTCATGCACCCAAATAATTCAGGAGCTCTTGATTATCAATGCCATTTCTGGTGCTGATCTGCCTACTAAAAAATAATGCCCAAATGTTTTGTCCTCATTGCCCTAGGGTCTACCAACAAATGTTGTTCCACTCTACTCCTCGTCTAGTGCATGTAGTCTTCATATAAACTCCGTGATAGAAAGTAAGTTCTTTCCATCAAATTCTCCTGGGCAAACCTGTTTATGTAGACAGGCAAATACTCATTTAGGCACCTGCCAAATGGGCTCATTTCCCCACAAAACTCGAATCTTGACTTCACGCTTTTGGTGATTCTTTTTGTTCCAGTCTAGGTTTTTGTTTATGTTTGTTTGGCACGTTCTATACCACCTTTTCTGGTGAGCAGGTCAAGTCGGTGTACAATCTAAAATAAACAATAAAAACAATATAGAAAGGAATGCCAGTATTTGACAGGAAATGGTAGACACAGACTAGCCTCAAAAGAACAGGAGACGTTAGCATCCAGCACATAGAGGTATACATAACAGGATCCCCTATTCCTAACAGCTCAGTTGCCAGATTGAAAAAGTGAGTCTTCAAAAGATGCTTACATTTATCTGCATAACCAAAAACAGTTTGATTTGTGCTCATTTAAAACAAACGTTGCCTGTTTTAATGTTCATTTGACCTATCCATTTTGTTAGATATACATTGTAGGCTTGCAAGATCTTAAAAATAGATGCAATTAATTATACGCAAGTTAAGTCATAGGTATTTATGTATATAAGTGATTTGTACACACATTAAATTTTTAGGTGCTGAAATGAACCAAATATGTGCTCATGAATGCACATCCCTATTTCATGCTCAAAAGACCTGTGGTCTTCATGCCAATGGAGACATCATTTTATTCCTTCCCACTGTTTTGGTTCTTCATACCTATATAAGTGCTGTTTTGCTCTTCTTCTGGTGCCTTGGGGTCTCCATGCCTATGTTAGTTCTGTTTTACCCCTCTTCTAATGCCTTCAGATCTTTATGTCACATGTCTAGCATAATCTGATGAGGCAGTTACATACATCCGAGTAATATCAGCATACAGATGAAATGTGGAAGCATATAGTATCAAGAAGCTGTGTTTGGAACCGGCCATTAGTAGCTAATTTGTGACAGCTAGGGGATGATACATATAAACCTTAGGGCTGCATTCTAATCTTCCTGCCAAAGAAGTGGCTCTGAGACCTTTCATATGATATTTCTGGTAGTAAAACAGACAGTATGCTCTTTTTGTCAAATTCTCTTTGGAAAAGTTGTCTATGGCGACACTTCAGGTAAATCTTCATGAAGTCCTCAAATGAGCTAATTTTTCCACAACTTCCTGTCCCTGACCTAAACTTCATAGTGCTTCTTTGCCCTAAGCCCAGAGTATTTGTGATCTCCATACCCACGTTGGTGCTACATTGCCCTTCTTCCTGTCTTCATTCTGTACGTCCCATTCCAAATTCTGAGTCCCTACGGTTCCCTGAGTGTCCTACTCTCAATTGTCATTAGCTACCACCTAGTCTCTAAATCTACTTTTACAACGTTCCCTAATTTTCACATTCCCAATTTCTCCCCATCTCACTCAGACCCTAAATATCCACTCTTATTTCTCTCTTTCTCCTTTTCCTCTCAAAGGCTCAGGTAACTCTTCCTCTGTTCCTTCTGTCTCCCAGGGTATTTATTTATTTATTTATACCAACTTGATATGTTGCTGTTGATGCTAAGGGGAATATCATAGTGGTTTATACAAAAAAGACAAGAGAGCCAATACAGGGACAAAGGGAGGAAAGGGCGTGGGGGGGGGGGGGGGGAGATCATAGAGAGGGGAAAGAGAATAGAGGAAAATTGTAGGATCCTAATAGCAGACTAAACATGTGCCAAAAGGAGAAAAAAATACATATTTTAACTACTTTGTTACTTTTTACTCAAATAAAAGTAAATGTCCTGGTGGCTTGTGGGTGACCCCCTGTTGCAATGCACCTGGCAGACTCAGAGTGCCATATAAGGAAACAATTTACCTCACCTGGTGCATTTTAGAATGCACCACGTGGGGCAGGGTGCCACCATTTTACAGATGATGGTGCCCAGAGACAGGAGTGAGTGTGCTTCGCTCCTGCCTCATAGAAGCTACAGAGTGGGTTAGGGCACCCATCAGCCACCAGGACATTTTATTTTTATTTAGTTGACTTGAGGTGGGGAAGGGGATGGAGTGAGGAAGGTGCCCTAGGCACTAGGGACTATTTTTTTCTATTCAAGGCAAGTCAGGCAGTCACGAGGATGGGAGGGAAGGGTGCCACTAGATACCATGGAATTTGTTTTTTTAGTCAGGGAAGGAGTAATGGATGGGTGCCACTCTAAGGGCAGTCAGGTAGTGCCTTAGATACTGGGGTCAGTGGGGGGGGGGGGGGGGGGGGGGGTTGCCTGAACATCCAGTAGAGATGGGAGAGAGAGTACCAGTGCAGAAAGCTAACTGGGAGATAGGTTGGATCATATTACACCTGCCATAGATCTGGTGGAAAACTTAATGCAGTAGCCATGCAAATTTGACCATGTTTTTGTTTTGTGCATTGGCATGACATACTTAATGGCCTCATAGGCATTCATTTGAATGCAATTTGCAGCCATGTATGCTGCACCGAGGTAAACCTGTACTCAACCCCCTTCTTGCATCGCTCACTGGCGTATACCTTTCGGTATCCATGTGGCTGAGCTTGCAGTAGCTTTCTGCATTGGCCCCAGAGTTTAAGTAAAATAATTCAAATCAGATCTTTTCTAAATAATTACATGTCTATATTAAGAAGCAATGTTTAGTTTGTAAATAGCATTTCCTTAAATATTCAGTTTTGCTTCCTTCTTAAAATGATACCATCTGGTTTTGTATACCTTATTTGTATAATTTTTGTTCCATGCCAAATAGCACAAAATCTGGAAATTGTTAGAGAGCTCAAATACTGTAATTTCTATAAAACCTGTTTTTGCGAATCTTCTGTACTGAGAGTTTAGATAATTTTCCTCTTTAGATCAATGTCTAGGAACCTTAACGAAGCCCTAAGACCATCCATGGATTTCTTGGGTCATGAGCTTGACTTTCTATACAGAATGATCCAATCTGGATTTAAATATCTATCTATCTATCTATCTATCTATCTATCTATCTATCTATCTATCTATCTATCTATCTATCTATCTATCTATCTATCTATCTTTAATTTTTCTTCCTTTCCAAAAGATACAGAATTTGGCAAAAAAGGAGAGAGTTTCTGAAGCAAGCTCATCTGCACTTTCTATTAATATACAACACATAGACAAGTAGCATAACTTACTGAATGGATTCCAGCTCAGTCGTCTGTTTTTTTTAACCAGTAGTTTCAGTAACAAGCTTAATTCTTTCTTCTCTTAGAGTATATTTAGCCATGTCTCATAGACAGCAACAGAAAAATAGATGGTTTTCAGTTCTGATATTTTTTTTGTCATTCCATAATCTCATAGCATATAGTCACGTTAAAATGGAGAATATAGGAACATAAGGAAAGCCATGCTGAATTAGACCAAGGTCTATCAAACCGAGCGTCTTGTTTTCAACAGTGGCCAATTTGAGTCACAAGTACTAAATAGATTGCAAAAAAAAGTTGATCAATTTCTTATAGCTCATTTCAATGGATATGCAATGGCTTTCCCAAGACTACCTCAATAATAATTTTTGTGGACTTTTGCTCCAGGAAATTTTCCAAACCTCTTTTGAAGAAATACTTTCTCTGTTTTGTTTTCAATGCACGAGTAATTAGTTTTGTGGACTGTCCTCTTGTTTTTCCGTTGTTTGCTAGGTTAAACGATCCTTCTCTATTTAACCGTTTACCCCACTCATGAATTTATAAACTTCTCTCATATCCCCTCTAGTTGTCTCTTTTCCAAGTTGAAGAGACCAAAACCTTTCAGACTTTTATCATTTTTTTGGCTCCTCTGTGAATCTTTTTTAATTCCAGTATATCTTTGTTGAGATATTTGACCAGAACTGACATTCTACTAAAGGTGTGCTCATATCATGGAACAATACAGAGGCACAATGATGAAAGCCAACAAGGGCAAAGGTGCTAAATTTAAGAAAGAGGAGCAAATGTACAGAAATGAATGAGTCATCTATACTGCATTGATATAAAGCGAGCTCACACAAAACTGGGGATATATTGTTTGGAATATTACACATTTAACAGTGCATGAAGGAGTTCTACCACTCTAGTCAATGTTGGTAAGATCATTGGGCAAACGCTTGAAAAAGGATATGGAATAACAGGAAAATGTCCAGAGAATAATAAGAGCAATAACAATAACAAAAGGGTCTTCTTTAAAAGAGTTGGATTTAATTAGCCTACAGGAAGAAGGGTATTTGTAGCAGAAATCAAATATATACTGAAGGGTGATCAATGGAACAATAATCAGGTGACCTCTATTTCCACTGTGAATAGAAAAAGGAGTAAGTGCTTAAACTGCTAAGGGAGAAGACGTTTCCAGTTGTAATATTAGTTAAGGACTAGAATGAGTTACCTAAGGAGGAATCTCTATTTGATTTTTTTTTTTTTAAAGAACAGATTAGTGCGTGAGCCCTTACAGCTGGTAAAGGCTTACGCGCTAATGGCCACATGTTAAAGGCAAAATTAGTGCATGTGGAAATGAACACAGCAGATCAGTAAACAGTCCAGAATATTCTTTATTGCAGAATCTCAAAAGTAAAATGCCCAACACAGGCCATGTTTCGCCCCAAAAGGGCTGTGTCAGGGGCTATATGTAAGTCTTCAACGCCGAGCCCTCCAAATGAAATGGCAGAGTGCATATGAGCATGATGCCATTTCATTTTGAAGACCCCCTCCATTTTGGAAGTACTGATTGCGCAGGTTTTTTATTTCCTTGGCACCACTTTCTATTGACTGCTAACCATTTGGTAGTCATTATCACACACCATACAGTTGACTCGGTGTTGAAAACTTACATAGAGCCCCTGATGCAGCCTTTTTTCGGCGAAACACGGCCTTTGTCGGGCATTTTACTTTGCAGATTCTGCAATAAAGAGCATTCTGGACCGTTCATTGATCTGCTGTGTTCATTTCCACATTAGAGTTTGCGGATCATTTGCCTTGTTTTTTTGGAACCAAAATTAGTGTATGGCCATTAATAAGGAAAATAGAAAAACTGACCATTTTACCCATGTGGTAAAAATGGCCTTGGTGTGCAGGATTGACCTGTGAATGGGCACACTAAGGCCACTTTTTACCGCAGTTTGGTGAAAGGGCCCCTTAAACTGGCACTGTTTAATTATAGGTAACTAATGAGGTGAAGCTCAAATAGGAGAAGCTCTGCCTCTAAGGTTTGGTTTGATCATTAAGAAGTTGTATGTATGTCTTCTTCATTGTTTATTTCTTTTTTTACACAAAGAGAATGGTTGGATTTCCCATGTTGAAGGTTGTAACTGTTTTATCATTGATGTTGCTGACAACAATAAAGAGAAATTAAAAAAAAAAAAAAGAAGTTGTGCTAGTAAATGGGCTTAGAGCATCCTAACTCGGGAGTTTCCTGCATCCTAATTCTATTTCAATATGGCCATAAATTTGGCATTTTTTCAAGTATATCTTTTTTTGGGCATCTGCTAATGTTAGCATTAGTGTACAGTGTGACAAAGCTAGCACTCGGGACCCCACAGAGAAGCAGCTAATCCCTGAACTATGGTTCCCAGAAGCCCTTGCAAGCAGGAGAGAGGAGGGTAGCCCCAAAAGGGTGGAACGGATTTCCGACCCCAGCAGGGGGAGCAGTGGCTCAGTGCTAGGGGAGCCAGTTACTCCCTTCCCCACTAGAGGGAGAAGGGGAGGTGAAGCTCAGTCCCTTAGCTGCATCCCCGGTATATAATTCCCTCCAACTGTGAGAGGGGGAGAGATTTTTTCTGGGTGGCTCCCAGCCACCAGGAGGGAGAGGAAACTGATTGAGAGAGAAGCTGCCATGGAGTAGGTGGAGAACGGAAAGGGCCTGCCACTGGAGCTTCCCTGGGGGGGGGGGGGGGGGGGGGGGGGAAGAGTAAGCTGCCATGGAGTGTGAGAATGTAAATGTAGCCTTGTCCAGCACATGAAGGCAGTGTGAGAGGCCACAGGGGTGTGGTGCTGTGAGGTAGGAGGAAAGCTGCCAGCTCTGTTTCGTACAGGGTCCTGCTGGGTGCTGTGAAGAGGACAGGGGCATGAAGTAGTGGTTTCCTTTGAAGAGACTGTTTGTGAAAGGGTTGAATTGTTGGGATGTATAGAACAGCAGACTGAACTTTCACTGAGCCCTTCTGAGGGAGAGGGGAAGGTAGTGCAAAGGAAGAGGGCCTGAACTGTTAAGGAACTGAATGTTGGCTGGAGTTTGGAACCCGGCCTGAACCCAGTTTGTGAACTGCATTTCAATTTTGAGAGTGGAACTGAATTGAGAATAAAGCACTTTGGTCTTAAGTCCGTATGGCAGTCTGGTTCTTTGCTGGAAACCTGTGAGCCTAACAGGGCTGCCAGCCCCAACCCAGAGTGGAGGAAGCAGACCCCTTTACAACAGCTACTGAAAAAGTAACATGGGTGTGCTTACTACCTCCTATTTAGGAGGCACTAAGGGCTCATGCATTAACTCATTGTTATTGCGGTGGCTTGAACAACGTTAGATCCACAGACTGAAATCATTAGAACTCAGGGGTTTGAACATTTTGGTGGCATGGACTGCCTTTCTGTGACACTATCCAGCTTATAATCGAAAGTGATCGCCGGCTATCTTCCAGCACAAATCGGGAAATGGCCGGCGATTTCTTAAAAGCGGCGAAATCGGTATAATCGAAAGCGGCATTTTAGACAGCATCGCCGCTTTCCCGTCGCTTCCCCGGCGAAAGTTCAAGGGGGCGTGTCGGTAGATTAGTGAAGGCGGGACATGGGCGGGCATGGGCGTGGCTACCAGATGGCCGGCTTTCGCCGATAATGAAAAAAAAAAGCGCCGTTAAGCAGTATTTCGCCGGGTTTACTTGGTCCTTTTATTTTCACGACCAAGCCTCAAAAAGGTGCCCCAACTGACCAGATGACCACTGGAGGGAATGGGGGATGACCTCCCCATACTCCCCCAGTGGTCACCAACCCCCTTCCATACTAAAAAAATAAAACTAAAAACCTTTTTTGCCAGCCTGTATGCCAGCCTCAAATGCCGTACCCACCTCCATGACAGCAGAATGTATTGTATCCTCCGACAGCCTTTCCCTGGTTGCGATGTGGCTCTCGGGTGAGTGTGACACCTTTTCTGTTAGGTGCCCTGCAGAGTCACATTAGCAATGCATTGTGGTGGGTGTAGGGTACTGGGCTCTACTCCCATGGTGCTTTTCCCCCCTGCTAACTGGGTCAGAGTGTGCTCTGTTTTGTTTCCTGTTGTAGTCCATGCGGTAGTGGCCATTTTTGTAAGTCAGTTTTAGTTCCCTTTCCTATGTTACCCACGTTAGAGAACGTAGTTCTTACCTTGAATGGTGCTGAAAGAGGGCATTGTACACCATTGTGCCAGCTCTGACCTACTGCTAATCTTAGTACCAGGGGACTCTTTGCCAGTGGGGCACAACCTCTGATCTGCAGTTAACTGTGAGTAAACGTGGTTATTTCAAGAAAGAACTTTTTCAGAGAGATTAGTCTTCAGGTGTGAACTGGTGTGCCAAAGTTATACAGCAGCAATAAGTCCTAGAGGCTGTATGCAGGTCCCTGGAGCAATTTTAGTGGGTGCAGTACATTTGTGGGTAGTGGGTTTGGGGGGGGTTTGGGGGGCTCAGCTCCCAAAGTAAGGGAGCTATGCACGTGGGAGCTTTTCTGAAGTCCATCGCACTGACCCCTAGGGTGGCTGGTTGGTGTCCTGGCATGTCAGGGGGGCCAGTGCACTAAAAATGCTGGCTCCTCCCACGGCCAAATGCCTTGAATTTGGCCGGGGTTTGAGATGGCCGACATAACTTTCCATTATTGCTGAAAAACAAACATGGCCATCTCAAACCCGGCGAACTCCAAGGCATTTGGCCGGGCTAACCCGTATTATCGAAAAAAAAGATGGCCGGCCATCTTTTTCGATAATACGGTTCCGGCCAGCTGTAGCACCGCCGCCAATATAGATCACTGGCGATCTATTTGGCCGGCGACGTTCGATTATGCCCCTCCACATTGATGTAGCATAGTGCCATAACGCAATGCTAATGAATGAGCTTATTGATTGGGTCAACGAGGCTCAGCATCCTGTTTTTAAATAGGTGCCTTTTTGTTTCCTTCCTGCCTTATTAAAGGGTAGATGTGCAGCAATGGGCTTGCTGTGCCCCAATCCAGAACTAATGCCGGGCTACCACAGTAGCCCAGCGGTAGTTCCCACCCCCAATGCATACCATTTCCAATGCTACAATAATTTTTGGGATTTTTGTAGTGCCAGAACTTAACTGACGGTAATCAAGCAGCGTCGTGTGCTGCTCGGTTACCGCCGGGTTAGTACGGAAGCCCTTACCGCCATCTCAATGGGTGGCAGAAAAGGCTCCCCACTGAAATTGGCAGGCTTTTACCCACTGCAGTAAAATGGGGCCTCAGCGTGCATCAAAAACACGTGCTGAGGCTAACGCAGGCCCTCTTTTACCGCAGGACCCCTCTATTTCTTGATTGTAGATGAGACGTACAGCAGGAAGAAGAAAGGGTGTACTCCATCTAACTCGGCCTGGGCCTAGAAAATATTCTGGCCCTAGATATGCTGAACATCTGTCAAAATACTGCGTGGGATAAACATAAAGGAATCCTGTTCAGAAGGAATGGATCCTCAGGAGCTTAGCTGAGATTGGGTGGCAGAGCCGGTGGTGGGAGGCGGGACTGGTGGTTGGGAGGCGGGGATAGTGCTGGGCAGACTTATACGGTCTGTGCCAGAGCCGGTGGTGGGAGGCGGGGCTGGTGGTTGGGAGGCGGGGATAGTGCTGGGCAGACTTATACGGTCTGTGCCCTGAAGAGGACAGGTACAAATCAAAGTAGGGTATACACAAAAAGTAGCACATATGAGTTTATCTTGTTGGGCAGACTGGATGGACCGTGCAGGTCTTTTTCTGCCATCATCTACTATGTTACTATATTACAAGATTCTTGAGACCTTGCATCGTAGCATCTGGACACATTTAGCCACAGCAGATACTAAAAAGGAAATTTTTTTTTTTTAGATATTTCTGGATGAAATGGTAGTATACTGAACAAATTCCTCAGCAACAGAGCAATCAGTAATGTCAAGTATTACTTAACTTCTCATGAGTAGACAAGAAAAGATGTTACTTATTTCTCTGTTTTTGTTAATACAAAATGGGAGATCCCAGCTACTATACCATTCTTCTATTGAAGGCAATATTGTCGGAGGGCTATTCTGTATAATGTCAGCTTCCAAGTTAACATCCGGTATCTTTTCTTGAGAATAAAGGAAGTAGACCGTAATGTTTCATTTATTTTACTGCCAGGGTGCTCTTTTTGTTGTTATTATTATAAACAGTCAGTATGCTATAATTTCATCAGTAGTTGGCCCACTGACATTCCAGGGTCAATTTTCAAAAAGCTGCTGAGCTGCAAAGATAAACATTTAATTTATTTTTCAGTGGGTAACTTCCAACTGAAATTTTAGTTGAACCTAATTAGGTTTCATCTGAAAATGCATCTAAACCTTTAGTCATATTTGGTGAGTTAGATTGAAGATAGCTATTTGTGCCACCAAACATGAGTGGATAACCTTAGCTGGTTAGTACTGAAAACAGAGTTAACCTGATAAGCAGTATTCCCTCTAAGGTAAGCACATGAGCGATCGCTCATACATACCGGGAGCGTCGCTCATTTTGTTTTCATAGTCACCTGGACAATATGCTCGGCATAGAGAATGCTGCATACAGTCTGGTAATGGCTGGCTGCTTCTGAAGGAGTGAACAATGTCTCTTCACATACCTGAAGGATCCCGCGACATTCATTGGGGCAGCAGTCTGTGTCTCTGCAGCTCCTACCGTTGACCACTGCCAGCTTCTGGGTAAGCGCACTCCTGCTTCTGGGTACACGCGCTCATTCACAAGCCAAAGGAGCTTTTATTAAGGAAGTGCCCTGCCTTGCCTGACTGCAGTATTGCCTGCTTTGAACCCTATGAGCATTATCTGCCAGCCTTGCCTGCCATGATCACTGTCAACCTTGCCTGCCTGACTTGCCGCGCGTGCCCATTTTGGGTCTGAGACCTTACACCAACCATTGACCTAGCGGTAAAGTCTCATGCGGTAACTGGGCAGTAATGACCTACGTTCGCCAAATGCCACTTGGCATGCATCCAAAGTGCACGGCAGAAAATACAAATTATTTTTCCAGTGCAAGTATTGGACGCGCGCCAAAAATGAAATTACCACAAGAACCACACAATAGCCATGCAGTAACTCCATTTTGGCGCCCGTTGGGCACATGTAGATGCTTACGCGGCTTAGTCAAAGGGCCCCTCTGTTTGTCTTGTAGTAATTACAATCCAGTTGTAAATTTACCAACTTTAACTAAAATAGTTGAAGCAACTATGGCTATACAACTTCAAGACTATTTGAACCATCATCAAGTGTTGAATCCCTTGTAAACCGGATTTTGAGCTTCATTTAGGGGCCCTTTTACAAAGCGATGTTAGAACTGCTACCACTGCTGCATGCCAAATCAGGACTACCGCCAGGCTACCACAGAAGCCCGGTGGTAGTTCCCATTCCAGTGCCACCATTTCCAGTGTTACAAAAATATTTTGTATTTTTGTAGCGCTGGGGCTTACCTGGCAGTAATCAGGCAATGCCACGTACTGCCCAGTTACCGCCGGTATAGTGCAGGAGCCCTTACCATCACCTAAATAGGTGGCAGAAAATGCTTCTTTGGAAATGGCCGCATGCCAATCTGATTAGCACATGGCCATTTCCTTTTTTTTTAAAACCAGCCTTTTACCTGCTGTGGTAAAAGGGGGTCTCAGCACATATCAAAAACACACACCAATGCTGCTGCAGGCCCCCAGTGTGGTAAAAGGGGACTTTAGCACTGGAACTTCCTGAGCCTGTGTGTCTAGCTCCATCTCTACCTGTTTTCAAATCTATGCTGAAAACCCACCTTTTCACCACTGCTTTTGGCTCCTAGCCACTACTCAATTGCCCTCCCCTTGTTCCTTTTCACCCAGTACATCCCTCGCCCTTAATTGTCTCATCTGTCTGTATTATTTTAGATTGTAAGCTCTATTGAGCAGGGACTGTCTCTCTGTGTCAGGTGTTCAGCGCTGCATGCGTCTGGTAGCGCTGTACAAATGCTAATATTAATAATAATCATAATAATAATAATAAATAGCTCCGACAACTGACAATTATTTTTGGATAAAGAGAAACAGGTATTTATAATGCAGAAATAAAAATTTTATGAATAATTTTAGACTTGGAATTGACTATGAGCCAATATGTGAATACTATTAAAAAAAAACTTTTCTGAATCTCAAGCTTTTATGACGAATAAGGCCTTTACTGGAAGTTAAACATCTTCAAGAAATGATACAATTTACTGGTTTAATGCATTTAGGGGTCCTTTTACAAAGGCGCGCTGAAAAATGGCTTACGGTACTGTAGGCGCGGGTCTTGGGTGCGCAACGATCCATTTTTTAGCGCATTCATTTTGGCTCTGAGACCTTAACACCAGCCATTGACCTAGCGGTAACCGGGTGGTAATGACCTTCGTGTGCCGAATGCCACTTGGTGCGCATCCGTTACGCGCATCCAAAAATAAAAAAATATTTTTCAGATGCATGCCAAAGAATGAAATTACCGCAAGGGCCTCACAGTAGTCAGGCGGTAACTCAATTTTGGTGCGCATTGGTCGCGCATAGATGCTTACGCGGCTTACTGTAATTTGTTCTCCCGGGCTTGACAGATAACATTTAAGGAGGCTTCAGATTGTACAGAATTCAGTGGAGAAAAAGGGTGGGAAATTGTCTGATCATTCAATACCATATTTAATCCAGCTTCATAGCTACCAATACAAGCTAGGTCTGAATTTATGGTGAACGATGGATGGTTATCAAAAATATTTATAATTATGAATATCCTAGAATATTTTAGCTTCAATGTATTTTAACCTTCTATCTTTTAATGGTGAAAACTGCTGCTTCTGCCGTATCTGTTCCTGGAATGATGATTGTAAGAAGTGTATTTTTTTGTAATATCTGATTCTGATTTATATAAATTGTTATTATACTGTACTGCATCTTGAACTCATGTTTAAGTGGAATATAAATATATTTTAAAATTAAATTACAGTATATTAAAACAATCACATAACAGAAATATGATAATTGCAATCAGAATACGAATAATATTATAATAGGCAGCACGGAAGAACATTCATATAACACAGATACAATTAGTAGGCCCATATTATAACAGACAAGTAACATAGATATGATGCTAGCGCTGTTTATACAATATAATACAATGAAACATCTTAACAGGTAGACAAGGTGGCAATTATAGGTAAGATATAGAGACAGGACAAACTGAAGGCTAATTATATGAACAGCTGAATAAGATATGAGAAACTAGTCTAAGTTACAGGGTGTGCAGTAAAGGTAGTCCAGGGCTGAGTGAGTGGATAGTTAGTTGCTGCACATAGTAAACGTTTGGAAGAAGAGCCAGGCTTCCACTTGCTTGCTGAAATAAACTTTGGGAGTATTTTACTAAAGATTAGCTCGAGTTATCTGCAGCAGGGACCATAGGAATAAAATGGACCCTGCTGCAGAGAACTCAAGCTAACCTTTAGTAAAAGATCCCCTTAGTTTATTTTATGTATTTATTGTATTTATTCATACTTGTACCCCACAATTATCCAAAAACGAGTTTCGGTTCAATGTGGCTTATATTTAACAGTTGTTAGAGATTAAATTGATTCAATTACATTTACAAGGTTGTATAATGCCGTGATTTAGAGGGGTTGGCAACAGAACTATTAGTGCATATGGAATAGTCATTGGGTTTCTTGAGAAGATATGTCTTAGTTCATTTCTTAAATGAAAAGTTGCGTTACAGTTACAGGTTGGGTTGTGTATTGTTGTTGCAGAATGATTAGTGTAGGCCCTCTGAGAAAGAGAGAGTTCCAGAGTGTGAGGGCTACTCCTGAGAAGGCTAGATGGTATCACATCATGTAATTTCTTTTGACGAGGGTACAGATAGTATTGCTCCTTGAGAAGACCTTAGAGGCCTCAAAGATAAGTAGAGGGCTAACTTATTCTTTAGATACTCTGTGAAAGATCCACCCCGGCCTCTCGGGGTCCGGAGGATCTTGCCCTGCC
This sequence comes from Microcaecilia unicolor, assembly GCF_901765095.1. Lineage (NCBI taxonomy): Eukaryota > Metazoa > Chordata > Amphibia > Gymnophiona > Siphonopidae > Microcaecilia > Microcaecilia unicolor. The sequence continues at coordinate 50,580,815 of NC_044040.1, forward strand.
TGGGACCGGCTGTGACGCTCACCAGATTCCTGTCCCAACCTTGTAGTCCATGGGAGTCCTAAAGGCATGCTTAAAGAAATCCACTCAAAAAAAGTAAAAATCAACAAGTTCCTTTTATTTCAGGGATTCACAGTCCAGTAAGGTCAAAAGAACTGCAGCAGCCCTTTAAAACAGTCTTCTCCTGTTTCCTCTCAGGGCACAAGCTCAGCAGGGTTAAAAAAGAAAAAGAAACAACTCAATCCCTGCTGTGTTTAGAGCCAAGGGGTAGCCACCTTAAACAGTCCCAACAGCCCAGCTCCCTGCTCACTACCTCCCTCCTCTTTTTGATGGAGGTGAGCCTGCAGTCCACCACAAAAAAAAAACAACAACCTCTGCAACTTGCTCCCTCCCCGCTTTTGAAAACAGTTCAAATAAACACTTCTTCATGCCTTAGCACTCAGTTCAAAGCACCCAGTTTCCTTTCGTCTGGGAGCAGGTCACTTGGGGGAGGAACACACCCCTCCCTTCTCACTTTAACACACTAGCACTTCATTACAAACAGTTCAAACACCACCTGAACTCTTGCTGGGGCCAAGAAAGGATCCCACCCTTCGTGGGTCACTCTATCAATGCACTGACCCTCCTCCCTCATGACCCTTTCTCTTCCCCCATCCAGTCCAGATGTTATACCATGAGTTCACCTGGGTTTTCAGTTTTCTTCCTACAGAATGAGCCCAGGCAGAGAGGTCCATCGGCTCCTCTGGATTCTCCTCTCCCCCCCTCTCCTCAGCCTCTTGCCATTCCATGGGTTCCTCGTCCCACCCACTTTTCAGCTGGTTCTCATTCACCTGATTACCCTCAGGGGTCCCCGCCCTTGCCTTGTCAGAGTTCTCCCCCTGACCTGCTGGGGAAGGTAGTCTCTATACCAGGGCTTGCGCCGGGGCTGCTGGGTAGTGTAGTCTTTTTCTCTCCTCCATTTTTCAGGGGGCACTAACCTTTCTCTTCTCTCTCTCTCTGGGGAAGTAGTAAAGGCAAGGCTCTGTTCTGTCTCCTTTTGCTCTTGAGCCTCCTCACTCCTTCCACTTCCATCTGCTCCACCCCTTCACAACTCTGGCTCATTTTGTCTCAGAACATTGAAATTAAAAGTGAGAGTTTTAAATTTGGCTCTGTAAAGCAATTGGTAGCCAATGTAGTTAACTCATTTGTTTCTACATTTCAAACTCCTGACTCTAGAATGGTTTACATGAATAGAAGGAAATATTTAATAAAGTGGTTCTGTGAAATGAATAAAATGATTTTTATATTTGCAAAAGGGAAAAAATAATTGATCAGTATTTCCAGACACTTGATATGTTACTGTCCCAGGAGAAATAGCTGATTTATGGGAATGCAATGTTCAACGTACAGAACAGTTCTCTTCCTAAGATGTAGCCTAGTTTTCTTTACCTCAGAGTTGCTTGCGCTTAGATGGTATAATTAATCTCTTGTCTTCTAGTGCTGTGTAGCCAGGTGTTCAATTGTGCAGCAGGCCAAGAAGAATCATCCTTGCATTTTTAACAGAATAAAAAGTAAAAATTACATTGTAGTATAGAACTAGAATTCATAATTAAACATACCTGCAAGGAAGCAGAAAATTGCTCTACTAAATTTCATATCTGCATTGTTTTTCCAGGAGAACAACATAATCTTCAATGCAAGTCGCAAGGATTTGATATGATGCTTGTTACCAAATGCCCATTTTTCAGTTATTAGCCATATTTTGACCACCAATTCAAAAACTAGGAAATGTGCCAACAATAATGGAAACCGTACAATAAAGGCTAGTTCACAGCTCTTGTTGATTCCTCTGGTCTCTTTGCTGTACGGCCTTATTTTTATATTGTTACTTCGTGGGCACTGATGGTAGCCTCCAGAAGCTACAGCTTCAAATGGTCCACCTCCTTTTTTGACAAGAAAAAATCTTGGATCTTACCCTGTAACGACTTGTTCAGAAGAAAATGGTATGCAAAGGAAAACGACCTCTCTCCTGCCCTTGTTTTTTCCTCTTAACAGCTAAATTGTACTGGCTCTTCAGCATCGTCCAGAAGGCCCATGGCCAGGAAAATATACACTCCATCCGAATCGAGGGAGACATCATTCTAGGAGGACTTTTCCCTGTCCACTCAAGAGGAGACAAAGGCGTGCCTTGTGGGGATCTCAAGAAGGAGAAAGGCATCCACCGGTTAGAGGCAATGCTGTATGCTGTGGATCAAATCAATAAGGATCCTGACCTACTTTCTAATGTCACTCTAGGTGTGCGCATCCTTGACACTTGTTCTAGGGATACTTACGCTTTGGAGCAGTCCTTAACATTTGTGCAAGCACTGATAGAGAAAGATGCTTCGGATGTCAGGTGTGCTAATGGAGACCCACCTATTTTCACCAAGCCAGACAAGATTTCAGGTGTGATAGGTGCAGCTGCAAGTTCCGTATCCATTATGGTTGCTAACATTTTAAGGCTTTTTAAGGTATGTTTTTTTCCCTTATATGTAGATGCTTCACTTTAAAAAATGAGTACATATATAATTGTTTTAGTTTACATATATTTGGAATCACTTAAGTAAAATGTTATGTCTTACAGATGTGGCATTTTTTTGGTTTCCTGTTCATAAAAGGATAGAGTTTGATTATTATGTACCATGATACTGTACACAAGATAAGGATGAAAGTGGAAATCAGTCAATTCAGGGGCCTTTTTACTAAGCCGCAAAGGTGCCTACGTGTGCCCAACGTACACCAAATTGGAGTTACTGCCCAGTTACTATATGGGCTTTGCGGTAATTTCAATTTTGGCACGCATCCGTAATGTGTGTCTGAAAAATATTTTTTATTTTCTGATGCGCGACAGCTACGCGTGTTAAGTGGAATTTGACACGCGTAGACCATTACCACCTGGTTACCGTGTGATACCTTACTGCTAGGTCAATGTCTTGCGGGAAGGTCTCAGACCCAAAATGGACACGCGGCAATTTTCATTTTGCTGCACGTCCATTTTCGGCAAAAATTTAAAAGGTATTTTTTGTAGGTGCACTAAAAAATAATTCTGCGTGCGCCCAAAACACACGTCCACACTACCGCAGACCATTTTTCAGCCCACCTTAGTAAAAGGACCCCTCAGTGTTTTTGTTGTAATATATTTTTCTTCTTCTGATGTTAATTCTTGTGAAATTGTATTTCTGATTTTAAAAAATAGTTGCTCCTTGTTCCTCTGTTAATGATAGCAGGATTCAAACTGTTTTTATGTCATGTCTGAAAGAGGAACTGTTGATAATATTTCTACACTGAGCTTTGTTTTTCAAAGGTTTCTTTCACACTATGCCTATGATAAAACTTTGTTGCAAACAGTCCACTAATGCTTACAGGGAAATTGAATTTATAGTCAAATTGTATCCATGTGTGAAAATTGTGCTAATCAAGCCATCTTAAAAATGGCTTGATTAGCACAAATTTGAGACTTAGAATAAATTCTGGCATGACGATATTTGGTTACTTCTGCTATTAAAAAATATCACATCTTCTGTTTACAAGATGTGGTACAGGGATCCTGCTTATCTTGGGAAAAGAGATACCTTTTCATGGAGGATTTGGAGTTGGTTCTTACTTGGAATCATGAATGCACATATAAATGGTGGCTAATTTTTCTTAATCATCAGGCTTACACTCTTTACTCTTTCCTTTGCCTCTCCCCTCTTTCTGTTTCACAATATCCTTTATACGTATGCTCTCTACCTCCAATTATTATCACTCAACATGTAATTAAACTCTGGAACTCGTTGTCACAGAATTTGGTAAAAGCAGTTAGCTTATCGGGGTTTAAAAAAGGTTTGGATAGCTTCCTAAAAGAAAACTCCATAAGCCATTATTAAGATGGACTTGGGGGGAAATCCGCTACTTATTTCTAAGGATAAGCAGCATAAAATTTGTACTGTTTTGGGATCTTGCTGGGTGCTTGTAACATGGATTGGCCACTGTTGGAACAGGATGCTGGGCTTGATGGACCTTTGGTCTGTCCCACTATGGCAATGCTTATGTTCTTATGTATATATACCCCCAGATTCTATGACTGGCACCCAGATTTGGGCACCTAATTTTGGTTTATTTCCGAGAGGCATTTACACCATAATTGGCTAACAAGCTATTAACCATCAATAATTGGATGCTAACAACCAATTATTGACATTAATTAGCACCAATTAGGATTTGCATGTGCACCTGACTGCACGTTATTCTGTAACACTGGGGACCTAAATCCCACAGTGTGCAACCCAAAAAGGGGTGGGGCCATGGATGGAGCATGGACAAGTCATGGGCATTTCAACAAGCTGCGTGCAGTAATATAGAATACTTGGCGCTGAGATTTACAACAGGTTTCAGCAGATGTAAGAGGCAAGGAATTAGCAGGTGTAGCAAGCAGAGAACTTCCTTGTATTCTTGCATCAGTCTTCATCCTAGTGCCTGCCTTATTCTCAGCCTACATTGTCAGTAGTGGACGCTTCGGCTCCTGCTCCAATCTTCCAGCCTCTTATAGGCTCTGAAACCCTTCAATAATCTGACCACTGCCTTGTTATTGGGGTAGATTTTTAAGACTGGCTTTCATTTGGCCCAAGTGTGTGCAAACCTATCATTTGCCATTCTCTGCTGAGTTTATGGGGCACGTGATACCTGGGTGGTTGAATTTATTTATTTATTTGAATATGGCTCACATCTTTTTCAGTTATAGCTCTTGTTTTCATGAGATGAACAACCATTTTGGTTTTAAGGTCAGAATACTTCTTTCAAGGCAGTGTCAACTCTTGAGTGGCCTGAGGTGCATAGGTTAATTTAAATACACATATTCTGTTGGGGAAAATATAAAACTATGGGGTCCTTCTACTAAGGTGCACTAACAGATTTAGCACATGTTAAGATGCCCATTATGGACCCGATTCTATATATGGCGCCTAAAATTAACACGTGTTAGGTAATCATGCCTAAGCGTATTCTAGTTTACTACACGTCTATTTATGCCTACGAAAAGCTGGGGTAAATCCCCGCATGTAGATTTACATGCACTAGCCCATATTTTATAGCAATGCTTGCAGATTTTGGAATACCCACAAAATGCTCATTTCCACATCCCTAAGCATGCCCCTTTTTGCCTGCGTGCATTAGAATTTAGGCACAATACATTACAGAATATGCTTAGCAATGTATGTTCGTAGATTCTCATTTCTGCCAATTAATGCTCATTATTGCTTTTTAAGTGCTGTTAACAATGCTGATTGGCTTGTTAAAACAATTAATCTACACATGTAGTTATAGAATACACCTAGATTCACAAGCAGAATCGTGCGTAACTCTAAGCACACTATATAGAATCCGGGAGTATATTCATATGGGTGTCATCATTTAATGCATGTTAATTGTTAGCGTGCACTAAATCTGTTAGTGTGCCTTATTAAAAGGACCCCAATATTTAAATCAAAAATCACAGGTGGGAAGCTGCATACAAGTTTTAGTGCATCTAAAACCATAAGAATTCCAAGTCTGTCGAAATGGTAGAAGAACTATTTATACTGTATAAAACATCAAGCTGAACTGTTCTCTCAAGAAATGTAATTGTTTGAGCTGAATACTCAATGAGAAAAAAAGAAAGCATCCTTGATTTTAGTATTTGAAATAATATCACTATAGGAATTAATAAAGTGATGTGGGTGTTTTTAATGATGCACTATTCCAGTAGATGCAGGATTAATTTTAAGCCCTAATGTTCATAGCAGGAAGGGTGTTATAACACTTAAAGAAAATGAAAAATTGTCATTCAATAATTCACTTAGCTGCATGTTAGTATAAGGTTATGGATCTAGTTGAAAAAATGGCAAGAAATTGAAAGAAATGGATTATTTAGCAGTCATGCATTGGTACCCTTTATTGTCACAATGGGAGTCCTTTACTAATGGTTAGTGTGGATTCTCTGCCGAAGGGCCCATAGGAATAAAATGAGTCTTGTGCTAGTTAACATGGGCTAATGGTGTCACTGCTCGCTAATCATTAGTATTGACCCACATTATGTCATAACTGATTTTCTAGGGTATCATCTTTCAATTGTGCAAATATGACAGGTTAGAATTGCTTTGTTTTAAAAAGACAGCACATTAGAAAATTCCAGAAGTTTGTTTAGAATAAAATGTTTCTGGACTATAATTAAGCAGGATTGCATGCCCATATATTCTAATGAAATACATGAAGGTTACCCCTTAAAACAGAAATGTCAAAACTCATGACTAATGATGGGGCCACTACAACAGCTGCGTATTCATTGATGGGCCACACTAAGGGGTGGAGTGGCCTAGTGGTTAGGGTGGTGGACTCTGGTTCTGGGGAACTGAATTCAATTCCCACTTCAGGCACAGGCAGCTCCTTGTGACTCTGGGCAAGTCACTTAAACCTCCATTGCCCCAGGTACAAATAAGTACCTGTATATAATATGTAAGCCGCATTGAGCCTGCCATGAGTGGGAAAGCACAGGGAACAAATGTAACAAAAAAAAAGGTGTGCTGAAAAATGGCTTGCAGTAGTGTAGGTGCAGGTTTTGGGTGAACACCAAGCCATTTTTTAGCACACCTGTAAAAAAGGCCTTTTAAAAACTTTTGCCGAAAATGAACGTGCGGCAAAATCGAAATTGCCGCGCGTCAATTTTGGGTCTGAGACCTCAACGCCAGTCATTGGCCTAGTGGTAAAAACTCATGTGGTAACCCCTACACACGTCAAATGCCACTTGGTGCGTATCCGATACACACGTCACAAAATAAAAATTATTTTTTGGACATGCATATCGGACACGCGCCAAAATGAAATTACTGCAAGAGCCACAGGGTAGCTGGGAGGTAACTCCATTTTGGTGCACATTGGGCGCATGTAGATGCTTACGTGGCTTAGTAAAAGGGTCCCCCAAATATTAATTCTCCCTATTCTCCCGAAGCCAAATTTACATTGTGGAGATCCTTTTACTAAGCTGCAGTAAGCACTAGCCTGTGCTTACTGCAGTTTAAAAGGGCTTACTGTGGGATGCGCTGAGGTGTCCTGTGGTAAAATCCCAATGTGCACACACTAAAAAAAAAACTTGAATTTTTCTCAGATGGGGCATGGCTGGGGGTGGAGAGTAGGTGTGACAGCATGAATCAGTTAGCACAGTCACATTACTGCCTTCTGATTAGCACAGGATTAGCGCATGAGCACTTATCGCCTTCAAAATGGGTTGCAGCAATGGCTCACGTGCTAATTTTAGCACATTAGTGCATGTCACACCAGCTAGACCTCTTATCAAAAATGTTTTACCAGACCATCAGAAACACAGTCTGAAGCATCAAAGTCATCATAGGTCCAATTTTTTGAGTCCATCTTTTTTTTTTAATAAATTTTTAAATTTTTTAAAATCAACATCTTCTTCAATCTATTTCTATAATACAACCTTATATTTGCACCTATGATGACTTTGATGCTTCAGTCTTCAAAATAATTAAATTTATGTTGGAGCAGCATTTCTGATGTCCTGTAAATAATAATTGATAAGAGGACTAGCTTTTGTGGAGTGTTTGTATGATTTGGTACCTTTAGTTATTAATACTTGAAGCTTCTGCCTTTGAATCACACCTCGAATACCGTGTGCAATTCTGGTCTCCGCATCGCAAAAAAGATCTAGCAGAATTAGAAAAGGTATAGAGAAGGGTGACAAAATGATAAAGGGGATGGGACAACTTCCCTATTAGGAAAGGCTAAGGGGATCTTTTACTAAATGTTAGCTCAAGCTATCTGCAGCAGGTCCTATTTTATTCCTATGGATCCTGCTGCAGATAACTTGAGCTAAACTTTAGTAAAAGACCCCCCCTAAATCAGCTAGGTCTCTTCTGCTTGGAGAAGAAATGGCTGAGGGGAGATATGATAGATATGAGTCGCTTGTTTACTCTTTCCAAAAATACTAGGACTAGGGGGCAAGCAATGAAACAGTTAAGTAGTAAATTTAAAACAAATTGGAGAAAAAATTTCTTCACTTAATGAGCAATTAAACTCAAGTTCGTTGCCAGAGAACGTGGTAAAAGCGGGTAGCTTAACAGGGTTTAAAAAAGGTTTGGATAGTTTCCTTAATGAAAAGTCCATAAGCCATTATTAAGATGGACTTGGGGAAATTCCACTGCTTATTTCTAAGATAAGCATTATAAAATCTGACTTACTATTCTGGGATCTTTCCGGGTACTTGCGACCTAAAATGGCCATTGTTGGAAATAGAATACTGGGCTTGAAGGACCTTTAGTTTGTACCAGTATGGCAAAGCTTTTGTTCTTAGGTTCTTACGTATGCTTGTAAATATTAGCGCATGGCCATTAATTGAGAAAATGGAAAATTGTTCTTAGCACATGGGAAAGACCCACATAAGGGCATGCTAAGGCCATTTTTTATCATAGAAAAAAATCATTCTTTATATTTATTTATTTACTGGGATTTCTTAACCACTTTAGAGATTCGCTCAAGGCAGTGTGCAGCATAATAGCATGGAAGAATTTTCATATATCATAGATATGATACTTATAATATCACCACAATAAAATGAAACACCTTAATAGGCACCACATTAGAACATTCAAATAACATGATGCAAACACTGTTCGTACAATATAACACGATGAAACATTTTAATAGGTAGAATGAGAGAGCAAGTGCAGTTGAGATATGTAGATAGGACAAACTGAAGACAAATTACGTGTACAGTGAATAAGACAGGAGAAGCTAATCTAAGTTACAGGGTGTGCAGTAAGCTTACCCATGGGTGGAGTTAGTGAATAGTCAGTCGCCACGACATGCAATTTCTTTTGACGATGGTACAGTGATGCTCATTGAGAGGACCGTAGTTATTTCAAAGATATTTAGATATTCTGGCCCATGTTGTCTGAGCACCTTGAAAATCAAAGGTAGAGCTTTAAATTTGTCACTGTAAGGTACTGGTAGGCAATATTGATTTTGCAGGAATAAAGCGATGTGGTCACACCACTTGCAGTTCTCTGTCAGTCATGCAGCAGCATTATGAATTGGTTGGAATGGGTGCAAATTCTTTTTGGTTTGATCAATGTACAGGGCATTGTAGTAGTCCAATCAGACTCGCCTTTTCACTAAAGAAAATGGAAATAATTTCTCAATTATAAGAAAAATAATCCCACTGGAATATTATGTAGCTGTGGGATGTCTTTGGAAACCACTTCTAATATTGATTGGGCTAAAATGAAAGTGCAATAAGGTTTTAAGTTATGGCTACCGAGGTGTCCATAATATATTTTTCTGATTTTTGTGCATGTACAATGGAACCATAATGTTCTTGTAATTTTGTTTTATAGTATAGGCTTGCTGCATAGTTAAGGTTCAGAGGAGTCAATATGAGCAAGTGTAAAACAAAAATATCTTCAATGGACTTAACTGTATGCTGATAAGAATCATAATACATGCTATTAGGGGCACTGGTATTAAAGTAATTCATTTCACATTAATAAGATAATATATTTATATACCATAAAGGGGTCTATGCTGTACGCATGCTTATATGTTTTTAGTGTGTATGTGGTAAAAAGCTAAAGGGTAATGGTTTAATTGCTCACCTAAATTAAGAGAGAGAGAAAAAGGTGCCACTTTGCAGCCTGTTTTATGAAGACAGATAAGAGCCTGTAGTGCTTATTTTTGAAGCAAACAGATGTCTCAAAAGGCTGAAATGGACATCCATGTGCTAGAAACAAATAAGTACCAAATTTGCAAAGGCAGAAAATGGAGGTCCAACACTGAAGTACATACAAATAGCAAAGGGGCATGCTGTTTGGTGGGCATGCTTTGGGTGGAATTAGGGAGGGCCTGAAATCTGGATGTCCAAGAGTGATTATTGAAGGGAAAGAAACGTCCATGTCTGAAAAGAAGGACGTCTTTATTTAGACCTGTTTCAGGCATGTCCAGGGTACAAAATGGTGCCCTGAATGAGCGAATATCCACTGGAGGGATTAAGGCATGATACCTCCCTGATTCCCCAGTGGTTGCTGTCCCCTCCTTCCCTGAAAGTGAAACCAAAAAAGAATACCAGGCTCTATGACAACTTCAGGTATTACGGGCATTCTCAATAAAAGTAGGAAGTAAGTCTGAGGAGACTAGTGGTTAGTGAAGTGGACCGTAAACCAAGGGACCTAGATTCAAATCCCACATAAACTGTTATTTTTAAAATTGTGTTTTTTGTCAATTGTGAGCCCTCCAGAAACAGAGAAATATCTACTGTACTTAAATATAAAAATCACTTGCTGGCCTAAAATTTAATTTAAAGTAATTTAATTTGGGCATTTATAGTCCACTCAACAGTGAAGTTTTAGGTGGAGTACAATCAACTGAGAATCAACAAGAAACAGTCATTTTATAGAGAACTGAAAGACACATAATAATGTTCCACTCAATGTGGAAATTAAAAAGAGTAAGACCTTTCCTCCCAAGGACCGTCTTCTGCAACCTGGTACAATCAATGGTACTCAGTCAACTAGACTATTGCAATGCACTCTATGCTGGCTGCAAAGAGCAAATAAACAAGAAACTTCAGACAGCCCAGAACACTGCAGCTAGACTCATATTCGGCAAAACAAAATATGAAAGTGCTAAACCCCTACGAGAAAAGCTACACTGGCTCCCACTCAAAGAACGCATCACGTTCAAAATATGTACCCTAGTTCACAAAATCATTCATGGAGATGCCCCAGCCTACATGTCAGACCTGATAGACTTACCACCCAGGAACGCTAAAAAAACATCCCGCACATTCCTTAATCCTCACTTCCCCAACTGCAAAGATCTAAAATATAAACTAACACATGCATCAACCTTTTCCTACTTGAGCACACAATTCTGGAACGCGCTGCCGCACAACTTAAAAATGATCTATGAACTAACTAACTTCCGCAAACTATTGAAGACCCATCTCTTTAACAAGGCATACCACAAAGATCAACAAATGAGAACTCCTACACATATATCCAGTACTGCCTTACGATATTTGCTTGTTATACTATTATCATGCTTTATCATTATCATGTTTACCCAAGATTTTTTGCAATACTAAATGTCTATTTTCTTGTATATTTCCACTATTCATGATGTATTGTAAGCCACATTGAGCCTGCAAAGAGGTGGGAAAATGTGGGATACAAATACAATAAATAAATAAATAAATAAATAAATAAATAAATAAATATACACCACTTTTATAGCTTTTTATAACTACAGTTCCTGGAGGGTTCACAATTACAAAATAAGGGCTCCTTTTACAAAGTGGCGGTAATCTCAATGCTATAAAGGAAATACTGCTGGGCTATTGCAGCAGCCCGGTGGTACTTCCAACCCCCAGCGCGCCGGTGTATACCCAGCAGTAATCGGACAGTGCTGCTTGCTGTCCGGTTACTGCCGGGTTAGCGCGGGAGCCCTTACCGCCACCTCAATGAGTGGTGGTAAGGGCTCCTCCCCCAAATGACCGCGCGGCAAGTGCTTTACTTGCCACACGGCCATTTCCTACAGAAAAGCAAGACCTACCTTTTACCTGCTGCAGTAAAAGGGGGCCTTGGCACATATCAAAAACACATGCCAACACTAGCGCAAGCCCCCATTTGCCGCAGCTTTGTAAAAGGGGCCCTAAAAGATTTAAAGTGAAATTTGAACCACAGTCCCTTGGCTCACAGTTCACATTAGTAACCACTAGGCTTCCCCTCTGCTCTGCATGGATGTCTATGTGGCCATACAGATGTCCATAACCCTTGTTTTCCCCCATTCATAATCCAGGTTGTAAAATGGGTATTCATGATGGATGTTTCTAGCGTATGGACGTACGTCTCATATTTTCAAAAGCAGGTGTAATTGTATTCATGCATAGTATATGTGATTAAAGTAGACATGGGGAAATCCAGCACTTATACCTGAGGTGAACCACTGTTGGAAACATTATACTGGGCTAGATGAACTCTTGGTATGATCCAGTACAGCAACCCTTATATTATCTTCATATGATTCCCATTCCCCAACAAATATCTTTATTACCTATATCTTCTCAATCCATGAGCTGAAGATGAATGAAGCACAACTCACTTCTTTTTAGCCTGGCACCACCAACAATAAAAATGGTACCTGATGACCTCCCACACTCTTTTGTTTGGCACATGCAAAGCAAATGAGTGCTTGAGGTCACCTAGTGCCATTTTTAGTGCTGGTGGCATCATAGAAACTCAATAATGTAGTAAAGGATGGCATTTAAAGACTAGTGTGACCCATCTAGTGCGTCCAGTAGGGTGGTTAGGTTAGAACTGCCACTTTGTGAAGCTTACCATCTCCCCCATACCTATTTTTAGAGTTTTAAGCTGCTGCTCCTTGCAGGCTACCCCCTCTCATGTCTTGTTTGAAATGTGAAGGTTATTTAACTTTGGCTTTCAGGAGGAATGCCCTATATTTCGATTCCATCCTCTTGCTATGTGGAGATCCTCTGTGCTTATCCCATGACTTTTTGAATTCATTCACTGTTTTTATCTTCACCTTCCTCACCGGGAGGACTTTCAAGGCATCCACCATCATTTCCATGAAGAAGCATTTCCTGTGTTGCTTGCAAGTTTACATCCTTGTTGCTTCATCTTTTATTATCTTTGTTGTCTTAAACGATACGTTTACGATGAATTTTTTTTACTATGACATTGTTTAATGATATTATACTGAACTGTAGACTACCCATGTTATTGTGTAAGCCACATTGAGCCTGCAACTAGTGGGAAAATGTGGAGTATAAATGTGTTAAATAAATAAATAAAATATCCCAGTTCTACAACCTCCCTCTCTTTGTTAAAGGTTAATTTGTTCATTTATACATTTCAAGTATTTCAATTTTGTATCATATCACACTTTGATCTTTCTTTCCTCTAGGATATACATATTTAGGCCTTCAGGTCTCTTTTCATGTGCAGAACCCATACCATTTTGGTCACTTTCTTCTGAACAAGGTTTTTTATGTCCTTAGTGAGACATCACCATCAAAACTGAACACAGTACAAGTCTTTACCAATGACATGTACAAAGGCATTATCATCTCCTTTTTTCTGCTGGTTATTCCCCTGTCTATGCAACCTAATTGTATTTATTTATTTGTAGCATTTGTATCCCACATTTTCCCATCAATTTTCAGGCTCAATGTGGCTTACATTTGCTGTAATGGAGGTTGCCATTTCTGGGTAACAGAATTACAAATGGTATTGCGTTAAGGTGTAAGCATACATGGTAACATACATGGAACATACATGGAACATATATGGAACATAACATATATGGAACAGATGATGGTATATATATATGCCATATGCATACATACATGGTAAAGAAGAATATATTATGGTATTGCATGAAGGTTCCTGAGTAATAACTTAGATTGTAACATACATTAGGTCATCAACTGTAGAGAGACCCTGACTTTGATCTGTACCTTGTTCAAGTTGTTTTGTCATGTTGAGATCTTCAGACACCGTCAACCCAAGATCTGTCTCCTGGTCTGTGCATCTATTTCTAGGTTGTTTAATTCTCTGAAGGAGTGGGAGTATATTGTCTGGATACTGTATTATTCAGGCATCTCCTTTAATTTTCAGCTATTTCCTTTTTGAGTGGGTCTTTTACAAAGACGCACTAGCGTTTTTAGCATGTGCTAAAAATAACCATGCAGTAAATACTAAAGATGTCCATATATTCCTATCACACCTTTGTAAAAGACCCCCTGAGTTAATTCCTCTTTCATAACAAACAGTTGGAGACAGATGGGGCAAGCTCTAAGTCTCAAGCTGGTCTGCCTAAGGACTAATGAACCTCAGCTATTGCATAGAATGATAGCCATGATGACTGATTGGTATGATTTAGAGCAGCTATATTATGATAAAGAATAACAAATAGCAAGATTACTTGTTTCCCATGTAATTGAAGACTATGTAAGTAAGACAAGTTATGAGGTGGGTAGGCAGGGCTTTTTTTTGAGGGGGTACTTGGGGGTACTGAGTACCGGCACCTTTCCCACTGTCTGCTAAACTTGACCCATGGTTCTCGTATTTTAATGAAAGAGCTCAGGTTCTACATACAAATTCTGCCTTGTCATAGATTCTATGACTGGTTGCAGGGGTCCTGGCTATTGTAGGGTAGGTCCCTCAATGATCACTCCACCCCTGAAGGTTGGCCTGTCAATTGAGTACCGGCACCTTTTGTGCTAGACAAAATGCACTGTGGGTAGGTGAGAGGTAGGTTGGGGGAGATTTCAATTACTGAAACAAAAACTAGTAATCTATATATTTTGAATTTTTTTAGCCGGAGACCTATGCTGGACAAGTGTCGACTACCTTGGCACAGCCCTTGCCATTGCCAAGTATGGGTCAAGGATATATTTTAAATCTACTACTTAATAAAGGCTGAATTTTTTTTTAAACAGAAACAGATTAATCATAGACAGAAAAGCCAGGTAATTTCTATGAAGCAACAAAATCTAGATTGACAGACCATGGGCAATATTTACAAGAGGAAGGTTAAAAAGAAAATAAGTCAGTGTTTTAAGAACCGGTATTGCAAAGCAACAGAGAGTTTATGTAGCAAGAAACTTTTCAAAAGTAAGAAAACTTATCCAGACTTGTACACCCATTGTACTTCTGTCCTGGTTCTCAGGAGCCCAAGGGGTGTAGTTACAATGTGGGCTACCATTAAGACATTTTATTTTATTACTAAACTTGTGCAGTTTTAGCATAGGTCACATTTGATACAGTGGACCTAGTTACTAATAAGTAGCATTAAAAGTAAAATAACACGTCTTAACTGTAGCCCACATTGATAATTTCCCTTTCCTCAAGTATTAAAGCATCAAACCAGGAGATAATAGAGATATCTCCTGCAACATTGTTGGCCCAAAAGACTTTGAAAAGTGTAGGGAAGAAGATGGTACCTGTTGAGGCGAGGCAAGAAAGACTTGGCTGGGGGAGAGTATCCAGTCTAGATTTTTCAGTTGCAAGGATGGGATGCTTGGTGACCTCTTGTAATTTTGTCCAGGAGGATGGTGTGATTGAAGCAATAAAGCTCTTATTTTTAAGTGTCAGGGTGGTAGGATGATGGATCAGGCAAGGAGATAATTTCTGTTATGTACTGAGAGTATTGCAGGGGAAGAACAGGTTTGGAGGTCATTTCTTTTCTATGTTTGGAGGGTGATGTGCAGGATCAGGTCACACAGGCCTCTTAATTTTAGTGTCAAGACATCGTGGAGTTGGAGGGTGATATGGAAAGTTAGTATGTTGGCTCCATTGACTCACTAACATAATATTTGGTATTAAAACTATAGGAACAGCATGTGAAGGAAAGCATAACACATCATTTATACATACTCATTAAAATCTAATTATAAATAAATAAAAATATTCTGGTCTATATTCAAAATAATTTATCTGGCCAGAAATGACTGCTGACTGGATAAATCGCTCGTTCTGGGCTAGCGGCAGATTTTCAGTAGCACTTAACCGGTTATCCCTACTGAAAATTTGTGTTTAGTGCCTAAATGAAAATTGGCTATTTTGGGGGCATTCTGGGGGCTGAGTCAGCACTTGGCTGGTTAAGAATCAAATATTCAGCACTTAATTTTTTATTTTTATTTGTTACATTTGTATCCCACATTTTCCCACCTATTTATAGGCTCAATGTGGCTTACATAGTACCGGAGAGGCCTTTGCAGGCTCCAGTGTGAACAAATACAGGGTGATGTTGTGGTAAGATCAAGTTCATATGGTACAGCCACATTAGGGAATTGGAGAACGAAAGAGTTGTGTTATGTCCATTACGTGCTTTAGTTTGGTTGTGTTGCAGAGATTAGGTATTTAAGTTAGATCGGTAGGGTATGCCTTTTTAAACAGGTTGGTTTTTAGTGATTTCCAAAGGTTTAGGTGGTCGTATGTCATTTTCAAGGCTTTTGGTAATGCATTCCACAGTTGTGTGCTTATGTAGGAAAAACTAGATGCATAAGTTGTTTTGTATTTAAGTCCTTTGCAGCTTGGGTAGTGCAGATTTAGATAAGATCGTGTTGATTCGGATGTATTTCTAATTGGTAAGTCGATCAAGTCTGTCATGAAACTCGGGGCTTCTCCGTAGATGATTTTGTGAACCAGGGTGCAGATTTTGAAGGTGATGCATTCTTTGATTGGGAGCCAGTGTACTTTTTCACGGAGGAGTTTTACGCTTTCAAATTGCGCTTTACCAAATATAAGTCTAGCTGCTGTGTTTTGAGCGGTCTGAAGTTTCTTTAAGGTTTGTTCTTTACATCCCGCATAAATTCCATTGCAGTAATCTAAGTGGCTTAGTACCATTGATTGTATCAGGTTGCGAAATGTTTCCCTCGGGAAGAATTGCTTCATATGTTTGAGTTTCCACATTGAGTGGAACATTTTCTTTGTTGTGGATGCCACTTGGCTCTCTAGTGTTAAGTTATGGTCCATTGTAACGCCAAGGATTTTCAAGCTGTCTGAGATAGGAAGGGTGTGATCTGGGGTGTTGATACTTGTGGGGATGCCCGTGCTGTGTTGGGATGAGAGGATGAGACAATGAGTTTTTTTCTTTATTGAGTTTTAGTTGAAATGCATTTGCCCATGAATCCGTGATGTTCAGGCCGAGCTTGATTTCATTGGTGATTTCTGTCAGTTTGGTTTTGTAAGGAATGTACAGTGGGGGAAATAAGTATTTGATCCCTTGCTGATTTTGTAAGTTTGCCCACTGACAAAGACATGAGCAGCCCATAATTGAAGGGTAGGTTATTGGTAACAGTGAGAGATAGCACATCACAAATTAAATCCGGAAAATCACATTGTGGAAAGTATATGAATTTATTTGCATTCTGCAGAGGGAAATAAGTATTTAATCCCTCTGGCAAACAAGACCTAATACTTGGTGGCAAAACCCTTGTTGGCAAGCACAGCGGTCAGACGTCTTCTGTAGTTGATGATGAGGTTTGCACACATGTCAGGAGGAATTTTGGTCCACTCCTCTTTGCAGATCATCTCTAAATCATTAAGAGTTCTGGGCTGTCGCTTGGCAACTCGCAGCTTCAGCTCCCTCCATAAGTTTTCAATGGGATTAAGGTCTGGTGACTGGCTAGGCCACTCCATGACCCTAATGTGCTTCTTCCTGAGCCACTCCTTTGTTGCCTTGGCTGTATGTTTTGGGTCATTGTCGTGCTGGAAGACCCAGCCACGACCCATTTTTAAGGCCCTGGCGGAGGGAAGGAGGTTGTCACTCAGAATTGTACGGTACATGGCCCCATCCATTCTCCCATTGATGCGGTGAAGTAGTCCTGTGCCCTTAGCAGAGAAACACCCCCAAAACATAACATTTCCACCTCCATGCTTGACAGTGGGGACGGTGTTCTTTGGGTCATAGGCAGCATTTCTCTTCCTCCAAACACGGCGAGTTGAGTTCATGCCAAAGAGCTCAATTTTTGTCTCATCTGACCACAGCACCTTCTCCCAATCACTCTCGGCATCATCCAGGTGTTCACTGGCAAACTTCAGACGGGCCGTCACATGTGCCTTCCGGAGCAGGGGGACCTTGCGGGCACTGCAGGATTGCAATCCGTTATGTCGTAATGTGTTACCAATGGTTTTCGTGGTGACAGTGGTCCCAGCTGCCTTGAGATCATTGACAAGTTCCCCCCTTGTAGTTGTAGGCTGATTTCTAACCTTCCTCATGATCAAGGATACC
The DNA here is from genome assembly GCF_901765095.1 of Microcaecilia unicolor. NCBI lineage: Eukaryota > Metazoa > Chordata > Amphibia > Gymnophiona > Siphonopidae > Microcaecilia > Microcaecilia unicolor. The sequence goes on from NC_044040.1 coordinate 50,598,614, forward strand.
CCACGAGGTGAGATTTTGCGTGGAGCCCCAGATCTTTGTCGATTGACAGTCATTTTGTACTTCTTCCATTTTCTTACTATGGCACCAACAGTTGTCTCCTTCTCGCCCAGCGTCTTACTGATGGTTTTGTAGCCCATTCCAGCCTTGTGCAGGTGTATGATCTTGTCCCTGACATCCTTAGACAGCTCCTTGCTCTTGGCCATTTTGTAGAGGTTAGAGTCTGACTGATTCACTGAGTCTGTGGACAGGTGTCTTTCATACAGGTGACCATTGCCGACAGCTGTCTGTCATGCAGGTAACGAGTTGATTTGGAGCATCTACCTGGTCTGTAGGGGCCAGATCTCTTACTGGTTGGTGGGGGATCAAATACTTATTTCCCTCTGCAGAATGCAAATAAATTCATATACTTTCCACAATGTGATTTTCCGGATTTAATTTGTGATGTGCTATCTCTCACTGTTACCAATAACCTACCCTTCAATTATGGGCTGCTCATGTCTTTGTCAGTGGGCAAACTTACAAAATCAGCAAGGGATCAAATACTTATTTCCCCCACTGTATATTGTGACATCATCTGCATATATGAAAGGGCTAAAGCCATGGTTGGATAAGGACTTGGCAAGTGGGGTCATCATTAAGTTGAATAGGATCGGTGATAGCAGTGATCCTTGTGGTACTCCACAGTCTGCTTTCCACGGTGATGATATGTTTGAATTTCATTTTACTTGATATGTTCTTGTGGTTAGGAAGCCCTTGAGGTAGCATGTTGTGTAGGTTTACAATTTTTTCACTGAAGTACTTCGCAAGTTTATCTGCAGATGGGATGTCTGTATTTGTGGTAGTGACCAAGTTGGTGTCTAGGAGTTTGTTCACAAGTTGGTATAATTTCTTCATGTCTTTGTAATCTGTCCCTATTTGGGTTTTATAGTATGATCTTTTGGCCTGTCTTATTGCGTATTTGTATTTTCTTTGTATTTGTTTCCATGTGTTGAGTGTATGTTCATCTTTTGTTTTATTCCATGCTCGCTCGAGTTTTCTGGTTTGTGTTTTTAACTTTTTCAGTTCATCGTTGAACCATGATGTCGAGTTATGCTTGCATGGGGCTCTTGTTCGTAAGAGCGCAATTTCATCTAGTATGCTTTTGCATCTTTTGTCCCATTCTATGAGGTAGTATATGGAGTCTGTTTGGGTTGCTCATTCGTTGTTGTATATTAGTTGCCAGAATGTTTTCGTGTCTACTTGACCTCTTGTGCTGTAGGATGTGTGTTCTAGTATTCGTTGTATACCCTTCTTCCGTCTATGTAGGGATAAGTTTAGTTTGTAGTAGTCGGTCCAGGGTGTCTCTGTCCATTTCGTATTTGTTATTGTTAGGTTCTGGTCTGTTGAGAGTTAGTATGAGATGAGATCAATTGGCCAGGGTAAATGCATAAATGGGACCACATAAAACACAGTCCTATCTTCGTGTGGCAACCCATGGCTAGTTAAGTTCTGAATATTGACAACCAGCTATGTGTAAGCTGGTGCTGCATAAACCGGATATTCATTGCCAAAGCCCGCATATGGCCTGATTGAATATTTACCCCACTATGGGGGGGGGGGGGGGGTGGATTCTATATGCGCAACTAAAACATTTGCTCAAAAAACATTTTTACCTAAGCGTATTCCATAAGCGGTGCCTAGATTTAGGCTCAGTATATAAAATATCCCAGTGCCTAAAACTACACACATCCATTTACAGCAATGAAAACATGGCATAGATTTAGGCACACCGGGCCATATTCTATAACTATGCATGTAAATTTCAGAACACCCATGAAACGTCCATTTCCCAGCCCATAACCATGCCCCTTTTTCCCTGTGCATGTTAGAAGTTAGGCACAGTGCGTTACAGAATACACTTAGTGAGTTGTGCACATACAATCTAATTATTGACAATTAGTGCTCATAATTGCTTGTTAAGTGCTGTTATCAATGCTAATTAGCTTGTTAAGCAAAGTAGGTTACACACATTTTTATAGAATCCACTTGGATTTCGGCGCAGATCTCTAGGCATGCTGTATAGAATCCGGGGTATATCTCTTTATTTAAATACAAATATGCAGTAATTTTAGAGAAGAGGGAGCAAGAGGAAAGAATAAGGAGAGGGAAGAGATGAGGAGGAGAAGAAGTAGGAGGGAAGAGAGGAAAGGGAGAGAAGAGGAAGGGAAAGACAAGGGGAGGGGATCAGAAATTTAGGAAAATTAGCTTCCAACAAGAGCTGAAGCCTACATTTTGATACCACCAAAACTAAAATAAACAAAACACCATGGGTAGCCCACATGAATCACACAGTATGCGATGCCCTCCTTTAGTGATGTAAGCCGCATTGAGCCTGCCATGAGTGGGAAAGCGCGGGGTACAAATGTAAAAAAAAAAAAAAAAATAATAATAACTACAACTAAAGGAGTGTAAGAGTGCATTTACAGCTTAACTGGTCAACAGAACTCTCTTTAGGCACAGGACAATCGGTTGTCTGTTGTTTTTAGATCACCAAAGTTGTCGGTTCTAGGCCTAGTGGAGAGGATTCCTTTTACATGTCTTTTTCAGAAATGAAGAAAGTCTAGAAATAAAATTTGAAAATGATAGAACTGTTTCTTGAGCTTGTATGCTCTGATTCATGATTTGTGCTAATCAACCTGATCTATTTTGAATTGCATGGTCTTCTGGAAACACCATTATCTTGTTAAATAATGAATATCTTTGAAGAAGTGATAGCCTAATGGCCACTTTAACACCTTAATACCTAGATTACTACCTTTACTATCTGGGACATAAAAGAATGACGTTAAAAAACCCCAGCTAAGACAGTGATACATTTATTAGCGGTGAAATGGGAGGGACAAAAGGGAAAGAAGCCCACTGTTTGCCTCAGATACCAGCAATTTATCTTCTGAACCATGACAGCTACCTTCTGATTTCCATTATGCAATGAGATTGCAAACAACGTTTCACTGCAGTCTTAATCAATACAGGATCACATGATGGCCCCTGTGGAAAAAGCTCCTATTTACCCATTGAATTGATATAACACAGTTGCTGTTGCAAAAAGGAAGCTTTTCCTTACATTTAATTATGGACCCTGCTCCTTTAAGAACATAAAAATTACACGTATGGCTTGTTTATGTCCAATAATCTAATTCTAATGTGTGGCAGATTTTAGGAATAGCTTTTAGTGGCTTTAGGGCAGTTCAGAAAAATTATGAGTGTGTGTGCTTAGTAACACAGCCGCAATCCTAATAATATTTATTCTGCTAGTCTGAAGTGCATTTAATTATTAATTCAGTGAAAAAAAATACATGTTCAAAGCATAGTGTAGAGCTATAAAGCTGTGAGTGCTTTAAAACAGCTAATTCAAATGTAGGGGTCCTTTCTCAGACTATGATCAAAGTCTTTCTTGTTGTTTACTGTATATAAAATTGATTAAAAAAAAAAATAAAGCAAACCAGATCATTGGCTTCTAAAGTTCACCAGCAACATAAAAATTTTCACTTGTGTAATCTTTTTCAAGAAATTAACGGGTCATTAGTCAGCCTGCAGCAGTCAACATTTTTTTTTAAATAAACACTAGATGTTACAAGCTTTCAATATCTAGATATTGAGCATTGGGATGTATCCAAATACTGGTGCTGGGTATTTGTCAGCCACTGGCACTTAGCTAGGCACCAGTGGCGTAGCTATGTGGGGCCATGGGGGCCTGGGCCCCCCAAATTTGCCCTGAGCCCCTGGTTGGCTGGGGTTCCCAACCCCCACCAGCTGAAGACTTCATCCAACGCTGGTCTGTGGCGCCGCATTGCCTGCCCTGCTCTCTATTCCCCTCACATCAGGCATGCTCCTTTTAGTGAAATTGAGACAGTTTCACTAAAAGGAGCATGCCAGGGGAAGAGCGAGCAGGACAGGCAATGTGGCGGAGACCAGCGCTGGACGAAGTCTTCAGCTGGTGGGGTTGGGGACCACTGCTAACCAAGATACTTGCAGTGGCGGTGCTTCAGTTAGCGGGGCAGCGGCAGGCCAGTGACCAAAATGTGCCCCCCCCATCTCAGGCTCTGGCCCCCTCCCACCTCAAGGTCTGGCTATGCCCCTGCTAGGCACTAGTAGTATCTGGATTACTACCTGGATAAAGTTAGGACAGCCTTTTTAATTTTATTTGGATACTTACCCACTTTACCCAGGTTTCTATATATGACACCTTAATTTCCAAGTAGAAATCGAAGCGTATTCTATAACAATGTGTGTAACTTAATTGGTTGGCTAATCAGCCCTGTTAATTGGATGTTAACAAGCAATTATCAACACTAATTGGCATTAAGATTTACTCGCACAACTCGCTAAGTGTATTCTGTAATATGGTGCACCTAAATTCTAAGTCACATAGTTGAAAAGAGGGTGTGGTCATGGGTGGGGCATGGGTGTTTCTAAAATCAGTATAGAATACACTTGCTCTCCACTGGATTCTATGTGGTGTGCCTAGAGATCAGTGCCGAAATTGCTGCATATTCTATAACAATGCACGTAATTTCACAAGCTTAACAAGCTAATGAGTGCTGATAATAGCACTTAACAAGCAATAATGAGCACTAATTGGCACTGATTAGATTTTAGGCACACAATTCACTAAGCATATTTTGTAATAATGTGCGCTAAATTTCTAACACATGTAGGCAAAAGGGGGCATGGTTATGGGCGGGGAAATGGGTGTTTTATGGGCATTCTGAAATTTACATGCCTAGTTATAGAATATGGCCCAGTGTTTCTAAATCTATGTGCTGGGATTTACACCACACTTTTGTTGGCATATATGGATGCACGTAGATTTAGGCACTGAAATATTGGCCACTGTTGGAAACAGGATACTGGGCTAGATGGACCATTGTTCTGACCCATTATGGCTATTCTTATGTTCTTATAAATCATTGTCTTCTTCCAAAATTTCCCTGAAAATCTACATTGTGGTAGCTCCTCCTATGAGCACTGCTCCCTCTAAACTGAGAGTCCTCCACCTACATTCCTGCCAGTGGGGGGTGCTGTTTCACTATCACATGTTCAATAGTGAGGGATAGGCAAGCTCTGCAGGACACCAGAGAACTTGCCTGTCCCTAATGATTGTAAACACAATATTAAAGCACCCCCTACTGGCAGTATTCTTAGGGAACAGTGCTTATAAGGACAGTTGGACCTCATTTTCTGATTGCATTTTTTTAAAGTTATTTTAGTTACATTTGTACCCCATGCTTTCCCACTCATGGCAGGCTCAATGTGGCTTACATGGGGCAATGAAGGGTTAAGTGACTTGCCCAGAGTCACAAGGAGCTGCCTGTGCTGGGAATCAAACTCAGTTCCTCAGGACCAAAGTCCACCACCCTAACCACTAGGCCACTCCTCCACTTCCATTCCCATTTAATTCAGAGAAAATGTAGGTCTGCTTTATTGGGTAATTTAGGACTAGAAACACAGGACTGTCTCTGTCCTTCATGCAAAACATATCAGATTACAAGGCACCAGAATATTTCAGGAAAGTACAATGCTCACTACTTAGTTCAAGGATTTGTGCCTCTTGGGAATAGAGCTGTGGGTCTACACTGATGCTTTTCGCAGAAACTGAGACTTTGGAAATATTTATTAGCAGTGATATTTAGAGATAAAGGTCAACAAGCACGTTGCAAGATATACCGTCCTAAAGTTATCATGTACAACTTGTTTATTGACCTTTATTTCTACATATTGAGTGGATTAATATGGCAAAACATTACTTGAAAATGCTATAAAATCTCTGTAAAGGTACTATTTTTAAGTTTGCACAGTAGCTGGAAACACTGAGGAAATTTCTTGCTTTTGAGATGGCTTTTCGAAATGGAGGTGTGTGTGTGTGTGTGTGTGTCACTAAAGGGAATGTTATCAACATGGGCTACTGTTAATTCAGGTTATTTTACCACAAATTGGGTTATTTTACCACAGGATCCCATTTTATGCAATGAGACCCTGGGTTAATATAACCCAACTTCTTGTAAAATAACCTGAATTAACAGTAGCCCACTTTGATCATTTCCTTCTCTAAGGGGCTCTTTGGTTAAGCTGTAGTAAACACTAATGTGTGCTTACTGCAAGTTAAAAACTACATCCGCTGGGAGTACTCAGGAGTCCTATGGTAGTAATGGCATCTGTGCGTGCTTCCCAGGAGTGGCCTAGTGGTTAGGGTGGTGGACTTTGGTCCTGGGGAACTGAGTTCAATTCCCACTTCAGACACAGGCAGCTCCTTGTGACTCTGGGCAAGTCACTTAACCCTCCATTGCCCCATGTAAGCTGCATTGAGCCTGCCATGAGTGGGAAAGTGCAGGGTACAAATGTAACACAAATAAAATAAATTTTATAGCGTGGGATGGAGAGTAGTAATGCCTAGTGCTAATTGGTTAGTGTAGCTATATTGCTGTGAGCTACTTGGATAGCGCAAGAGCCCTTACCATCTAGAAAATAGGTGTAGTTAAGGGCTTGTGCACTAATGGCCACACGCTAATGGGACAATTAACACGTGGCCATTCTTGCAAAAATGGAAAATGTGGCCATTTTACAGCCATGCTAAAAGAGGCCACAGTGTACGGGAAAGCTACCTACACGTTAGTCATAGTGCAGGCCACTTTTTAGCACAGCTTAGTAAAAGGGCCCCTAAATGACCTAAATTAGGATTATAAATCTAGGTAAATAAATGTCAAGCTTAAATTGAGGAGCATAATTTTTAAGTTCTTAAATATAGGTGAATTTTCAAAAGAAAACTTAGGGAATCTTTTACTTACTGCATGCTAACAGCAAAAATTGAAGCATGAAAAGTGCAAAGTTTGTGTGGTAAATGCAGGGGGCATGCCTGCATCTGCCTTGCATTTACTACATAATGTGGTCAATTACTGCATTGGCACCATGTTACATGCCTGGGCCATTAGCGTGGACCCTCCGTGTTATTGGCCCATGCATGTAATACAGCCCTGGTGCTAACTGTAAAAATAGTTATCCATGGTAATACCACCTATTTCCAGCCCCTTGATCAAACCCCCAATCCTCCAGGTATCCCCCATGCACCTCTCTGGATCCACCAGTCCCTGATCAGATCATCTATACTGATCCCCCCAACCCCCACCAGATTCCTCCATTCTGATCTTCAAGCCCTGATCTTAGACCCTGATCCCCCTATATCTCCCACCAAACCCTTCATGTAGTACAGTCCCTCCCAACATCTAGTTTCATTTACTGTCCCCTGGTCTTTGTACTTTTTGAGAGTAAAAAATCAACTCATTTTTACCAATTGTACAACTCCCTGGATTTTGTAGACTTCAATCATATCTCCCCTCAACCGTCTCTTTTCCAAGCTGAAGAGCTCTAACCTCTTTAGTCTTTCCTCATATAGGAGCAGTTCCATCCCCTTTATCATTTTGGTCGCTCCTCTTTGATCCTTTTCTAATTCCGCTATAACATTTTTGAGATATAGCAACCAGAATTAAATGCAATACTCAAGGTGAGGTCGCACTATGGAGTGATACAAAGTGATTACAGCTGCCAATGTGTTGAATTTGGCCCAGCACTAGAGCGACCAAATTGATTTTGGAGTGACCAAAATGATAAAGGGGATGGAACTGCTCCCATATAAGGAAAAGCTAAAGAGATTAGAGCTCTTCAGCTTGGAAAAGAGATCTGCTCATCTGCCCACAGCAGTCAGTAACTGGGATCATGCCTGCCTCCCCCTCCCTTCTAGACTCTGAGATACCATTGATAGGTGCTAGGCAAACACAGGGATGGAAGGTCGGAATGGTAACATGAATGAGGGTGGGCCTGGAGCCCTGATGAACTAAGTCACACAACAGGTAAAAGGTGAACACAGAAATAATATTTTATTAAGGGTGCCGGGTTAGGGGTCCTGTTTAGTTCACAGATATGGGAGAACATAAACATAAAACTAGACTTTAGGTGTAGGAACCTCTTCTTGTGGTCCACTTCAGTGAGGGCCATGGTGTACTCTATTTTCTCTCTGCCAGGCGGCATACTGTGCTTGACTCAGGCCTGGGCCCCCAATCTTTAGCAAATAATATATGCCGGCCAGCCTCCGGCCAGGTCAAAAACATAGTTCTGTAAGGTCCCAAGTTGAACGTAGCCTGACTGTCACAGTTGCAGTTCACACATTACATGGAAGAGGCATATGCAGTGAGACTTCACTGCTTCCCGCTGGGCCTCCTCAACCTAGCTGTGCTTTGGACTTTAATATTACCTGGATCAAGGCCTTGTGGCTCCGCCCCTCCCGTATCACTTGCCCCCTGGGTGGGACTGTGAGTTTTAAGGTAGTCCTGCTACTGTGAGGGACTGTCATTAAGGGGGAGTGGTAGCTTCCTATGGACTCCCTCACAGTCTATTTCAGGGGTTGTGGGTGCTAGATTTGGAGGGCAGGTATCTGAATCTGTGGGGCGGGGAGAGTGGAGTCATTCAGGTTGGAATTTTTTGGAGGAGGGGGATTGGGTGTCAGTGGGATCATTTGCATATCCCTTTGAAAAGTAGCAGGTCCGATTTAGGGGTCACTACATTTGCATTACTGCAGCCAGGAATGTACAATGTTTCTTGCAGCAGCAATGCAACTTTATACGGTAGTAACTGTAGTAGCTATTAATCTGTAGCAAATATTGTTATGATAAAATGAATTATTTTACCCCTCTTCATAAGTAACTTGTTTCTGTCAATGTATCTGATCCCTGACTGGGTAAATCAAGCCCTTGATGAATACTAAATTTCATGAATTATGCAAACTTAAAATAAAAGAGAGAATATTGGCTCTGGTTGTCTTGGGAAAGAATCCAGATTTCTTTGTACTTTAGTGAAGAAGAACCTAAAAATTCAATAACACATAAATAAAGTCCTACAGTGTACATGACTTGTAAGAAGAAAGAACCAGTGTTGCTTTGAGTTGGAAATCACGCTGGTAATCAAAACAATTCAATTTTTTTTTCAATGGGAGATATAAAATCTTATGTTGAAATAGACTCATTCTTTATAGATACCTTCTGTATTTTAAGCATCATTTTTCCATCACCACACTTTATCATTTATTAATGTAGAAATGCAATACTCTGTATATTGAAGGGGAGGGGAATAGAGGCACCAGGGCACAGTGGAGAATGCAACAACTTCCACCAATATTTGCTATTCCTATCTAGATTCTCTCTGCCTATCCCAAACTAAAAATGGTAGTTGGAAAAAATTGCACAAACCAGACTTAAGAAGATCTGCAAGTCAGCCTCAGTAAAGAAATTCATGGCTGAAAGGTATAGCAGGAAGATAATAAAATAATGCTTATGTGAAATCGTATATAGATGTCTTAAGATGTATCAAGATGCGGCATAATGTATGCTGATCCTGTCAGCCGAGTATAGTGATAATGAATGAAAAACTCAGAAATACGGCCTCTACATTCTGAAGCTTGATAAAAAGACAATAAAGGGTATTCTGGGAGTCAGAGTATTATCTTCTTAAGATGTCAGTAATTGGATAGCCTGCTTTTGTTTTGCTTTGGTGAGTAATAATGAACGTCACATCATTTAGAGTCTCTGGAATATATATAGCGTCTTGCTGATGTTTTTTTTCTTCAATTCAAGATAACAGTCTATTTTTTTTCTACTGTTTCATCCTAGCCTCTCTTCAACTCTTTTTGGCAATAATGAAGCATACAGGTGATAATGGAGGCCTGCGCTTTCACTTCTCCACAGGGAAATGCAGTCAGTTGTAGACCAGCATTTTCGTGATATGACCTGTTTCAGTGAAGCTTGACCTTTTGGAGTGTTTCAGCTTGTCTTTGAGGAGACCAGAGATAACCATTCTGGTATTTTTCACCTAGCAAAATGATTTTAAGTGGTAGGACCACTGCAAATTTTAGGTGTTTGTAGTGTAAGGCTAATAAATTGTTGGGAAGCACATTGCAAAATTTCATATTAACTGTAGTGACACCAAACGAAACTGTATACATTTGAAAGAATGAAAAAGATGGTTGTCAAAGGAAAGAGAGCTGAATAGAGAATATAATAGCGAACCCTGGACTGAAAAAGCAAAATAGATATGGGAATCTGACTGGAAAACAGGTAGCATGGCTCATATGAAAGCAATAAGCAAATAAAGTGAAATTGTGTAGAAAATTATAGATAAGCAGTATGCTTTTGCAGATGAAAGAAATTCTTTTAGAAGGCTTGTATTGTGAATTCTGTTAATTTGTTTTAAAATTTACATTTGTTTAAATTTCTTTTGATTTTATTAATCACTTTTAGTTGGATGATTGGTCTCTGTCCTATGTTAATTATGGCATTCCTTTCTGCTCTTGAATTTAGTATTGTAAACTGCTCTGACCTGCTCGTTAGATAGAGGAGTAAAGTAGGTTTTTAAATAAACATAAACATAAATAATTCTATATACAGATGCTAACACTGCAAAAACAAATAATAATCCACAAAAGATGAAACCATTAATGTAACTTTGTAAAGAAACAAAATTCTTACAAAAAGAAGGGGAAGGAAAAGCCTCAAAGTAGCTCCAAACACACAGATTTTAACGAGCTAAGGCAGTCCAAAAAGACCTTAACTTCATCATTGGCAAAAACCTTTCCACAAGAAGAGTGTCTACATTCATTATGCATGAAATAATGACATCTCAGAACAAATGTGTAGCACTCAAAACGCATCTGGTGGAACTCTTAAGATGCGGACATGCCCCCAGGCCAATGTTGGCCAGTGTTTCACGAAAACTGCTTCAGAGGGGCAGAATCGAACGGCGCCGGCCATCTTTGGGGCTAGCGCCATAAGTGGGCGGAGCCAACCGTATTTTCGAAAAAGATGGCCGGCCATCTTTTTCTTCTCTAATACGGTTGGGCCCGGCCAAATGTCAGAGTTCGCCGGGTTTGAGATGGCCGGCATCGGTTTTCAGCCACAATGGAAAATAATGTCGGCGATCTCAAACCCAGCCAAATCCAAGGCATTTGGTCTTGGGAGGAGCCAGCATTTGTAGTGCACTGGTCCCTCTCACAAGCCAGGACACCAACCGGGCACCCTAGGGGGCACTTCTAAAAATAAAAAAAAAAAAAGCTCCCAGGAGCATAGATCCCTTCCTCTGGTTGATTAGCCCCCCCTCAAATCCCCCCAAAAACCCACTGCCCACAACTCTACACCATTACCATAGGCCTAACGGGTGAAGGGGGCACCTATATGTGGGTACAGTGGGTTTTGGGTGGGTTTTGGAGGGCTCCTATTTACCACCACAAGTGTAACAGGTAGGGGGGAATGGGCCTGAGTCCACCTGCCTAAAGTGCACTGCACCTGCTAAAAACTGCTCCAGGGACTTGCATACTGCTCTCAGGGAGCTGGGTATGACATTTGAGGCTGGCATAGAGGCTGGCAAAGGTTTTTTTTTTTGGGTGGGAGGGGGTTGGTGACCACTGGGGGAGTAAGGGGAGGTCATCCCTGATTCCCTCCGGTGGTCATTTGGTCAGTTGGGGCTCCTTTTTGAAGCTTGGTCGTGAAAAAAAAGGGACCAAGTAAAGCCGGCGAAATGCTCGTCAAGTCTGGCTTTTTTTTTTCATTATCAGGCGAAGCCGGCCATCTCGTGAGCATGCCCCCATTCCGCCCTGCCTTCAAACCCTACCGACACGCCCCCTTGATGTTTCGCCGGCTCCGCGACGGAAAGCAGTTGAACCCGGCCAAAATCGGCTTTCGATTATACCGATTTGGCCGGGTTCAGGAGATCGCCGTCCATCTCCCGATTTGTGTCGGAAGATGGCCAGCGATCACTTTCAAAAATGAGTTTGTCAGGGTCCCAGTAGGCAAAAAGATTCCGTAACTTGACAATTGACAGGTCTGTACATCCACAGACATATTACATATGTAATACCACACCCATTCCCTACTTTAGCAGATGCTAACATTTACCTGAGTACAGTGCATACGTATATAAATGATAATTTTAGAAAGCAACAGTTTACTTACGCTGTAGAATTGCAAAGGGATGCACAGATTCAAAGGGGACCTTACTCTGGTTGTGGTTTGGCAGTCCAAAATATACACGCATTCCTAAGTTTATAATAGGAATACAAATATATTTTTTAAACTTTGACTGTCAGGATTTATGCCTGTTTTGAGGCACTTGTAACCATCAGCTACCTGCTCATTTGGACCTGGGGTCTTCAGCAGTGACTGAGGGAGCAACTGTGTTTACCTCTACCTCTCTGGTATCTAACACCACCTCAAAAAATTTAAAAGGGAATTTATTATAAATGTATTTATTTCTAAAATTTGCTTAACTGCCTTTTGCCACGGTAAAAAGTGGCTTGCAGTAGTAAAAGTGCATCATTTGGGCGCATGCTGGGCCATTTTTTACTGCGTCCAGGAAAAAGGGCCTTTCTTAAGGGGCCAGAAAATGGATGTGCGCTAAAATTGAAACCAGTGCATGTCCATTTTCGGCCTCAGACCATTGACCTAGTGGTAAGATCTCACATGCTACCTGCATGGTAAGCATGCAGCGCGCAACAATTGTTTACCACCAGGTAAGCGGTCTGCGGTAGAAAACGTTTTCTTCATCTGATTACCTAAACCACTCTGTTAACTCCATTTTAACTATGTATTTCTCTTTTCTAGAATTGGTGATCACCATTACAGAACATTGTAAGCCACCTTGAGCCTGCAAATAGGTGGGAAAATGTGGGATATAAATGCTACAAATAAATAAATAAAATAGAAAATTATTTTCTACCGCAGGATTCAGCGTGCACCAAATTCGGAATTACTGCCTGGCTCACATGCTAGTTGGGTGGTAGTGCTGATTTGGTGTGCGCTGTATGAACGTAGGCCCTCCCGCACCTTTGTAAAAGGGACCCTCAGCTCCTTAATTGACTCCTACTGTACTTATATGTTTGTGAAATCTGACACTTATGATGCATGTAAGTAGCAGCAAATATGTTGCAAGGTCTACATATGAATGTGTAAAATAGGTAGTTGTGAACCTGGACAACACATTTCTCATATTGAGGTCCTATGCAAAATGGGGTTGTCTATACATTGAGTGTCTTTTTATGTATCCTGTTTATTACTCCTCAAACCTCCTTTTAGGTTTTGTCTTTCACTGGTCTAATCTTACTATGTCCCATGCAATACTCATGCAATAGAGATTTGTCATAAGGCTTATTCAGAGAAAACAGAGAAAAATGTAGGCATATATAGACCATATGGACTATACGGTCTGTCCATCTATGCCATCGACTCTCCCTATCACTCCCTTAGACACCCTATGTACTTGTTCCAAGCTCTCTTTATTTATTTATTAGGATTTATTTACCACCATTTTGAAAGAATTCACTAAAGGCAGTGTACATTAAGAATAAATCAAACATAAGCAACAGACAAAGAAGGAAAAATATTCAAATAACAATACAAAATGGCATAGAATACTACTTACAATGTCAACACAATATGTAATAGAACATTTTAATAGATAGCTTAGGGTATAAGCAAAGATGGAACATAGGTAAGAGAGTAAGAGAAGTTAGAAAATAAGGTGACTAATTTATGAAAGTTGCACATGTGGTCAGAGAGATGATTAAATTTATTTACAGTATTATCTCATTTATTCCCCACATTTTCCCGTGTCAGGCCCAATGTTAAATGTTAATTAAATGTTATCTCAGCTAGGGTAGGAGTGGATAAACATATCCTGCTGCAGTTTGTGCAGGCTGTGTTACTCCTTGTGTGTGTGTGAGATGAAGAAGTTAGTTACTTCTTCCATTAAAGTCCTGGTTGAAGAGCCAAGCTTTCACCTGCTTCCTGAAGTGGGGATAGTCTTCTGTTAAGAGAAGCCTTTCAGAGAGTGCATTCCAGAGTGTGGGGGCTACTCCGGAGAAGGCTCGCTTTTAGGATCACATCATATAATGTCATCTGGAGAGGGTGTGGCTAGGCATATCCCTTGGGAGGACCTTAGTGTCCTTGGAGATGTATAGAGGGTCATCCTTTAAGGGCCTTGAAGATCAGACAAAGAGTTTTAAATTTAGCCCTGTACTGTACTGGTAGCCAATGAAGTTTTTGCAAAAATGGTGTGATATGATCATGTTGCTTGCAACCTTCTATGAGTCTTGCTGCAGCATTCTGAATCAATTGGAGCTGGTGCAGACCCTTTGTAGTCAGACCATTGTAGAGTGCATTATAGTAATCCAGTCTTGATGTAATCATGGCATGCACAACTGGGATAAGAATTTCCTTCTTGATGTAAGGAGAGAGGCAGCATTGTTGTTGCAAATAGTGGAAGCAGCTCTTGAAGGTTGCTTGGATTTGGGGAATCAGAGAAAGTGTTGAATCTAACTGTATTCCAAAGTTCCTGTCGCGCCTCTCGCGCTTGCCGCGCTCTCGGAGACCATGGCATACCTTCAGGCTTCCTCCCTGGAAGCGCGGGTTTGTGAGTCCTTAAGGCAAAATCACCCTCCAGGTAGGGAGGAAACAAAACTGGACCGGAACTCCGGACTGGAGTTCTACACCGGAACCCTCGGAACTGGAACCCACCGGACGGGTGCGCACTGGAGTGGGGCCCGCTGGACTGGACACACTGGAGTGGCCCCACCGGACTGGAACATACAGGAGAGAAACCCGCTGGACTGGGACCCGGACTGGACCTAGGCTTCACCTACACTTGACTGCCTTCCCCCTCGGGTTGAGCCCTCAGGTTCTGGCAGCCGGTAGGACTTACAGGAACCGCAGGAATGAAGGTCCAGGAGTGCCCCCTGGCCCCTAGGCGATGGCAAGGCAGACAGGCAGGGAATGTCCGGGTTCTGGCAGTAGGCAGGTTCAAAGCAATGGTCACTGAAGGGCTGTAAACCCACAGAGCAAGAAACACAGAAGGGCGGGAAACCCACAAAGCGATAAACACAGAAGGGCAGAAAACCCACAGCGCAATAAATACAGAAGGGCTGGAAACCCACAAGCGATAAACACAGAAGGGCTGAAAACCCACAGAAGGGTAGGAGACCCACAGAGCAAATAACACAGAAGGGTAAGAAGCCCACAGAGTAATAAACACAGAAGGGCAGGGAACCTACAGAGCAATAAATACAGAAGGGCTGGAAACCCACAAGCGATAAACACAGAAGGGCTGAAAACCCACAGAAGGGTAGGAGACCCACAGAGCAAATAACACAGAAGGGTAAGAAGCCCACAGAGCAATAAACACAGAAGGGCAGGGAACCTACAGAGCAATAAATACAGAAGGGCTGGAAACCCACAAGCGATAAACACAGAAGGGCTGAAAACCCACAGAAGGGTAGGAGACCCACAGAGCAAATAACACAGAAGGGTAAGAAGCCCACAGAGCAATAAACACAGAAGGGCAGGGAACCTACAGAGCATTAAACACAGAAGGGCTGGAAGCCCACAGAACCTTAAACACAGAAGGGCTGAAAACCCCCAGAGCAAAAGACAAGGAAAGCAAACGGTGCTAACAGCACACTAACCTCGGGACCTAAAGCACTGCGGAGAGAATGGCAATGCAAAGGCCAGGACTGTAGTCTCCAAGTCACTAATAAAGCCCTTCAACACCAGAGCCACAGGTGCAGCAATTACCTTGCAACCAAACAGAGGCTTGACACACAAAGCAGTCATCCCATAGGAAGGAACAGCGGGAGCCATCTTGGATACTGGCAAGGATGAGGCAGCGGCAGCCATCTTGGAAGAGGCAAAGCCCACACAGGTGAGGTTCAGTAGGGCAATCAGCACACAGAGCCAGAGAGAAACTAAGACAGAGACAGACACAGAGACAAGCAGAAGCCAGCACAGCCACTGACTCCCAGAAACAGGGTAAGTATGAGGGTGGTCACGGCCACAGACGTGACAGTACCCCCTCCTCAAGACCCCCCTCTCGGTCTCCCTGAGGAGATCAGGTGTCCAGGGGTAACTGTGGTGAAACCTTCTGATCGGTTTCAACCCCCAGACATGGATCACTGGACTGGAAGTCACAAAGAAGTTCAAAACTGGCAGACAGGAGCGGAACTTGTCAACAGGAGGCTCCTTCCAATCACCGCTGGGCCAACTCAGGAACTTGGATGCATCAAGAGGAACCATGTTCAAAAGGAACCCTTCTCTGAGGGAACCCAGACTGAACTCAGGAAGCAAACCGGGACTGGGACCCGGACTAGAGTCAAGAAGCACACCGGGACTGGAACCCAGGCGTGCGTCAGGAGCTTGACTGGAACTGGAACTCAGAGCAGGCTCAGCATCTTGGCTGGAAGTGGAACTAGGAACGGACTCAGCATCTTGGCTGGAACTGGAGCTCGGAGCAGGGTCAGCATCTTGGCTGGAAGTGGAACTTGGAACGGACTCAGCATCCTGGCTGGGACTGGAGCTCGGAGCAGGGTCAGCATCTTGGCTGCAACTGGAACTTGGAACAGACTCAGCATCTTGGCTGGAACTGGAGCTAGGAGCAGGGTCAGCATCTTGGCTGGAACTGGAACTTGGAGCAGGGTCAGCATCTTGGCTGGAACTGGAACTTGGAAATGATTCAGCTGCAGGGCTGGACACACCCCTCTGGCCGGACTGGGACGTCTCTCTATTAGCTTCAGGCGGCGTCCGCCGAGCAGGGTTCAAGAGGAGACGGCCCTGGTATCCCCAGAGCATGCTAGCAGGCTGAAATGCAGAAAATGGGTTTCTCCGGGCCCCAAGCCGTTGAACACACCTTCTCTCAGCTATTGCTTCGGAGGTCTTCTCCCAGGCTGAATCAAAACAAGGTCTATCACAGTCCTCTTGGAACGTCATCTCATCTTCAAGAGCAGACTCAATATCTTGGCTGACCTCTGCACTCGATGCAGATTCAGCATCTTGACTGGACTTGCAACTCGGTCCAGACTCAGCATCTTGACTGGACTTGCAACTCGAGGCGCCCTCTGCCTCATGGCAGGAACGGCACTGTAACTGAGGCTTGGCCGAACACACCCTTTGGACAGGGATCGGCGGCTCGATCTGAAGCGCCACTCGAACTGGCCTTCGGAGCTTGATTGGAGGTGCCCTCCAGACTGGAAGCGGAGGTGCCACCTGAACCACCCTGTGGACTGGCACCGGAGGCTTGGTTAGAAGCCCCCCTTGAACTGGACTCAGTGGCTTGACTGGACGGGTCACTTGAACAAGAACCGGAGACTTGACCCGAAGCGCCACCTGCACAGGAATCTGAGGCTCCATCGAAGGCTTCCCACGGACTGGACTCGGAGACTTCAAAGGGCGTGCCACTTGAACTAGGACTGGAGGCTCGACCTGGAGCGCCACTTGCATAGGAATCTGAGGCTCCGTCAGAAGCACCCCACGGACTGGACTCAGAGGTTTCAGAGGGCGTGCCAGTTGAACGAGGACTGAAAGCTCGACCTGGAGCTCCACTCGAACAGGAATCCAAGGCTCCATCGAAAGCCTCCCTCGGACTGGACTCGGAGCCTTAAGTGGCATCGTTACTTGGACTTGAATTAGAGGTTCAGTATGAAGCATCCCCTGGACTGGACTCAGGCTCTTAAGCGGCTGCGCTACTTGAACTGGGGTCAGGGGCTTGGTCCGACGCCTCACTCGGCCCGTCCTCAGAGACCTGGTCAGGACCGTCCCTCGGAACGAACTCAGAGGCTTAACTGGCGGCTTCACTCGAACTGGAATTGAAGGCTCCACTTGAAACTCTCCTTGGACTGGACTCAGCGCCGGTGGACTGGAATCCCGAATAGGAACTAACCCGCTATGGTACCGCAGGCTGCTCTGCTGAGGAGACCAGAGCGGAGGAATTCCCCGGCGTCTTCTTTCGGCCTCAGCTTCTGGAGTATCCCGCAGAGCTGGCTCCTCCAGGAGTCTGAGGCGGTACTCACAGAGCGAGATAGCAGGATTCATGTCAGAAACTGGGCTATGGCGGACCAGACGCCACCAGAGACGCTTTCTTTCAGCTGCTGCTTCAGGAGTAGCCTTCAGGGCTGGATCAGACAAAAGTTTATCTCGGTACTCCCGAAGCGTCATAAAAGGACCCAAAAAAGAAACTGGGCTGACATAAAGATCAGAGTCAAAATCAGAAACTGCACCCGGATTGTCCACAGGGAACAAAGCTGTGGACAGGTAGCCAACCTGGACGGCTGATCTTGCCGGACTCATGGCCTTTGCATTCTGTCGCGCCTCTCGCGCTTGCCGCGCTCTCGGAGACCATGGCATACCTTCAGGCTTCCTCCCCGGAAGCGCGGGTTTGTGAGTCCTTAAGGCAAAATCACCCTCCAGGTAGGGAGGAAACAAAACTGGACCGGAACTCCGGACTGGAGTTCTACACCGGAACCCTCGGAACTGGAACCCACCGGACGGGTGCGCACTGGAGTGGGGCCCGCTGGACTGGACACACTGGAGTGGCCCCACCGGACTGGAACATACAGGAGAGAAACCCGCTGGACTGGGACCCGGACTGGACCTAGGCTTCACCTACACTTGACTGCCTTCCCCCTCGGGTTGAGCCCTCAGGTTCTGGCAGCCGGTAGGACTTACAGGAACCACAGGAATGAAGGTCCAGGAGTGCCCCCTGGCCCCTAGGCGATGGCAAGGCAGACAGGCAGGGAATGTCCGGGTTCTGGCAGTAGGCAGGTTCAAAGCAATGGTCACTGAAGGGCTGGAAACCCACAGAGCAAGAAACACAGAAGGGCGGGAAACCCACAAAGCGATAAACACAGAAGGGCAGAAAACCCACAGCGCAATAAATACAGAAGGGCTGGAAACCCACAAGCGATAAACACAGAAGGGCTGAAAACCCACAGAAGGGTAGGAGACCCACAGAGCAAATAACACAGAAGGGTAAGAAGCCCACAGAGCAATAAACACAGAAGGGCAGGGAACCTACAGAGCAATAAATACAGAAGGGCTGGAAACCCACAAGCGATAAACACAGAAGGGCTGAAAACCCACAGAAGGGTAGGAGACCCACAGAGCAAATAACACAGAAGGGTAAGAAGCCCACAGAGCAATAAACACAGAAGGGCAGGGAACCTACAGAGCAATAAATACAGAAGGGCTGGAAACCCACAAGCGATAAACACAGAAGGGCTGAAAACCCACAGAAGGGTAGGAGACCCACAGAGCAAATAACACAGAAGGGTAAGAAGCCCACAGAGCAATAAACACAGAAGGGCAGGGAACCTACAGAGCATTAAACACAGAAGGGCTGGAAGCCCACAGAACCTTAAACACAGAAGGGCTGAAAACCCCCAGAGCAAAAGACAAGGAAAGCAAACGGTGCTAACAGCACACTAACCTCGGGACCTAAAGCACTGCGGAGAGAATGGCAATGCAAAGGCCAGGACTGTAGTCTCCAAGTCACTAATAAAGCCCTTCAACACCAGAGCCACAGGTGCAGCAATTACCTTGCAACCAAACAGAGGCTTGACACACAAAGCAGTCATCCCATAGGAAGGAACAGCGGGAGCCATCTTGGATACTGGCAAGGATGAGGCAGCGGCAGCCATCTTGGAAGAGGCAAAGCCCACACAGGTGAGGTTCAGTAGGGCAATCAGCACACAGAGCCAGAGAGAAACTAAGACAGAGACAGACACAGAGACAAGCAGAAGCCAGCACAGCCACTGACTCCCAGAAACAGGGTAAGTATGAGGGTGGTCACGGCCACAGACGTGACAGTTCCTGACTTGTGATTTGAGGGGGAGTTCTTGAATTCAGATATTGTGTTCATCTCCATCACTTCCACCGTGAGGCTGTCCCATGAATTCACTATTTCCTCAGGTTACTTCTGAGTCTATCTCCGTTCACATTCATCCTGTGCCCCCTCGTTTCAGAGCTTCCTTTGAATTGAAAGAGACTCGCCTCCTGTGCATTTATATTGCATAGGAATTGAAATGTCTCCATCAAATCTCCCCTCTCACACCTGGCAGTCTGTGAGTGTGTGGTTCTTTCCTCGGATTACTGTGAGGTGGCTCATTTATGGGAGGCAAAAAGAGGAAGGGGGTTGGTCGAGGACATGTATCTGCTTCTCTGTTTCTCCCTCTTGCTAGCCCAATGGACCATCACCTCCTGTGTGGAGTGTTGGTGTCGGACTCTGGACCTCATCCACTAGAGGTAGCATGGGAGCCTTTGGCTCTGTGTTGACTCTGGATACATCTTTGAGTCTGGGAGAGCAACAGTCCCCATTAAACCCAGCAGTCGGAATATCTTCAGGGATCACAATGGATGGGGCCTCAATGCTGAGTGCATTGGGAATGGACCTGGTGCAGGGTACCCAGCAAGGACCCGGGACCCCAGAAGGTGGAAAGAATTGCCCCCTTCAGGTGGAAGGTTGGGGCGCTTCTGGTCAGTGAGATCCAGGTGGTGACGTGGAGGGAGTAGTAACTGCTCCTGCATTTACCTTCACTTTGCAGCATCCTGGTGAAAATGTCCTTGTTTTCGTTTTGGACAGCCACAGAAGAGCTAGGTAAATTTTTGGTTTCACAATTTTCTCTTCAGACTACACAGAATTGCACTTTTCTGATAAATTAACACAATTGGATTTGGTGAAAACAGATATTCAGAAAACATAATCCCAAGTGGACTCTGTTTTTCAACAGAACTCTGTCCTGGTTAAAGAAAATCTGCTCTTACATAATAAAATTGAAAATACAGAAAATGTTTGAGAAGAAAAAATTTGGATAATGTTCCTAAAGCCCTAGGATTTCACCAAAAGAGATGTTAAGGAAGTACTTTATTGAGACTTTGAAGCTTCCAAAAGTTGATCATCTGGCTATATGAAAGGTATATTACATTCCTGAGAAGCTGAAGTCTTCATCAGGTGTACCTTCAGATTATTAAAATCCAGTTTTGTATACTGAGGCCATGGGACTAACTACTTTTCTAGAGACTTTCATTGAGCAGCAAGTACATTCTTCTATTTTAATTATAACCTTAAGTTTGGAGATGGATAGAGAAAAACTTTTGAACATTTTTTCCAACATAAGGACATTCTGTTTTGTGGCCTGAAAGTTTGTGTGTTCCCTGATGAGGCTTGGGTCATTCAAAAAAAACAGGGAACAGTTTCTCCATTTACATCCCTGAGTATTGCAAATAGGAGGTACTTTTCTGCTGAAGTACCCCTGTAAGTGCCTTGCTAAATATTCCCATCCAGATAGCAATTCCTTGAGGTAATCCTTTATTTTAATAAAGTTAGTTTTCTTAAAGTCTAGAACCTTCATTTTTGAATGAACCCTCTCCACACATATCTTAATATTAAACTACAACATCTGGTGATCACAGGATGCCTACTAGAACATCAGAAACACTCTCCCTATTAGCAGTGGCGTAGCCAGACCTGACATTTTGGGTGGGCCCAGAGCTAATATGGGTGGGCACTATGCATATATAGGTGTGAGTAGTTTTTTTGGGGATCCTAAATCATTTTTAATAAACAGTCTGCCCAACAGCTGTCCTACAGCAGCATAAACCACATACATATTCGGAACCTATGTTGCAAACCTTAAAACCACCATACCAAGAATACAAAACACTCAGGACCTATAGAGCAATTCTACCATACCATAAGCAGTTATTTCTACGAGTCACACAAGGAAAAGGAAAGCATCTTAAACACTACAGTGAGCACTAGAACATCAATTCACCTATTGTAATATGAAACCAGATCTTCCCTTTCATCTTTCACCATTTTTCTTTTTTCCCTCCTTTTCTTTCCTTCCTTTCCCCTCTCTTCCATTTCCTTTTTTGACCCTTTCCACTTTCCTGTCCTCATTTCTCTCTCCCCTTTTTTTCTTCTTTTTGCCCTTTCCATCCTTCCCCCTTCTTTTTCTTCTTTTCCCTCCTCACCTTCCCTTCTCTCTCCTTCCCCCTTTTCTCCTTTCCCCTACCACCCTTTCTCCTTCCCCTTCTATCATGCCCTTTTTCTTCTTCTTTTCCCTCCTCACCTTCCCTTCTCTCTCCTTCCCCCTTTTCTCCTTTCCCCTACCACTCTTTCTCCTTCCCCTTCTATCATGCCCTTTTTCTTCCACTTTTCCCTTTCCACCTCCTTTCTTTCCTCTTCCCCTCCTCTTCTCTTTTCCATTCCCTTTCCCCTTCCCCTCCTCTTCTCACCTAGTAAAGGGCCACCAAAACAGACACCAGAAGCAGATGTGATTCCATATGCCCCAATGAAAGGAGAGTTTAATTTTACTTCCATTGAATTTCAGTATATTCCATCTTTATAACACCAGGCTTCCAAATCCCAAAGGCAGATTACAGAAACAGTTAAGATCAAGGAACATTCTCACAGAAATTTTGCAATGGGTATTGTTTAGAACAGCATAGAAAAATGAGCATAAAATACAGAGAATTATAACTGCTGTTTCTACCAGCTATAATCACTTTTAAGCTGTTTTACTGATGTTCAGTGTTTATTTCATTATATTTACTTAAACCTAGATTCAGGAAACTTTTAAATAAATTAAAAAGCTGTCAAATAAGTAAAAAGAAAACAAAATCTTAGGAAGGAACACCTCCTCTTCTGTTTTCTCCAACTTCCTGGCTGCCCTGTCTGTGCTGTGTCGGGGATGGGTCGGGTGAGCTTCTGCAAGTGCCACAGAGGTGGACTTGACCCGACCCATCCAATTCCAGGATCCATTATCCCCCCACCCAGTAGCCCACACCACACATGCAGTCAGCACCCGCAGCGGGAACTGTGTCGGTGGTTGCCCCTGGTCGCGGTCCCTACCTTAAGAAGAAGAGGCTTCAGTTGTTTGATGATGACATGAGTCAGTCAGGCAGAGGCTGAGCATCAGTCTCACCTCACGCAGCCAACAGGCCAAGCCAGTGCTGCCACCGCCGTCGTCGTCAAACAGCTGGGCTGATTATCCGAGGCATTCTGTCTGTGGTACCAGGTGGCGGGTGGCAGTGCAGCGCATGTTCATAGGCGCCACGTGCAACTGCCAGGGGAAATGGTGCTGCCGCACAGCGCATGTGCACATAGGCGCCTTTTTTTTTTACAAATTTGGGGGAGCGACCGCCTTAAAAAAAAATCTGTGAAGCCGTTTGACAGGCAGCGCTTCGCGTCTGCCCTGCGTGCATTGCAAAAGAAGGAAATCGTCTTCGGGCCTTCCCTCACTGTGTCCCGCCTTCCGAGGGCGGGACACAGTGAGGGAAGGCCCGAAGACGATTTCCTTCTTTTGCAATGCACGCAGGGCAGACGTGAAGTGCTGCCTGTCAAATGGCTTCACAGATTTTTTTTTTAAATGCCCGATTTTCCAAGCGCTGACTGGGCGGGCCTGAGTTGTGATTGGGTGGGCCTGGGCCCACCCATAGCTACGCCCCTGCCTATTAGTAAGCACTAAGTCCAGTATGGCCTAATCCCATGTGGGTTCCATTACCAACTACTGAAATAGTTCCTCATGTAGAGAATCCTGGATCTCCCTGCTTATCGGCACTAATTGGCTTGTTATTCAATGAAATTGCGTACAGAAATTGGGTGATTGCTCAAATTTGCAGATGCAATTCTGAGCATCATATATATAATTTGGGCATAATGAGGCTCTTGTAATTCCTTTTTGGAGTACGGTATTTTGCACAGTAGTAAGATGGATAGATGGTATTCAAATGCCTTTCAGCATTATTACTCATGTAGGGGCCCTTTTACTAAGTTGCATTAATTACTATTGCATACGTTATGCAGCATTGGAGTACTGTGGGACACGCTCAAGCATTCTGCGGTAACTTTAAAATTTGTGAGTGCTAACTGTGTGCTAAAAAATATTTCTAATTTTTTTGAGGGGTGTGTGTCAGGGGTGGCAAATGGCCATTCCTGTGATAAACAGTTAGTACATCTACATTATCATATGCTAACTGGTTGATGCAAGGAAAATATAGGAGCCCTTACTGCCGACAAAATAGGTGATGGTAAAAGTTCACACAGTAGTTAAAAAAATGGCTGCACACTAATGGAAACATTAGTGCATGGTCATTAATTCACAAAATAGAAAAAAAAAAGGCATTTTTATGGTTGTGGTAAAAATGGCCTTAGCATGCAGGAAAGACTTACGTAAGGGCATGCCAAGGCCATTTTTTATCATAGCTTAGTAAAAGAACCTTGAAGAGAAGTATCTACCTGGCTTTAATCAAAGGGGAAACTGGTTCATTGTATGCATTTATATGATTGTTAAGCAACTTTTAGGAAGGCTACAGTATAGTGTATTGGTCTACATGTGTGTCTTGCAGCAATAGAATAGAACAACACCCAAGCAGATACAGTGAAGTCCAAAAGAGTCTTTATTCAAACAAATCCTGACGTGGCTACAACTAACCAGGGTCACACAAGATTTAACCTGGCAGAGAAACTGAGCATCCAAGATGACTTAAATGCAACTTATTATCCACAGAGGGCAGAGCAGCAGCTTCACATATGTTGTTTATGTTTACCCCTGATGCCCAACATGGGTTTACCGAATGCTAAATCAAGACTACCACTGGCACAATGTGGCCGCCAGTGGTAGTTCCGCCCCAAGTGGGGGGGGGGGGGGGGGGGGGGGGGGAGGGGGAGAAAGAAAATCTACGGAAATGGCTTGTGCAGCGGTAACCCGGGTTACCGCGGGAGCTCTTCCCACCTCAATGGGTTACAGTTAGGGCTCCCCGCCACATGCCCACGTAGTAAGAGTTCTCTTACTACTACTACTATTTATCATTTCTATAGCGCTACAAGGCATACGCAGATCTTACCACATGGACATGTTTGTCTGGGGCTTTTTACCTGCTGTGGTAAAAGGGCCCAGGCATGTAGGAAAAACGGCCCCCACTGCTACCCTTTTTCCTGCAGCTTGGTAAAAGGACCCCTCTGTAACTAGCAAATGGAGCAGTAGAGGAGATGGAGCTGTACACAGCACCTTCAACAACTACCATCTGGAGTAATGTACTGAATGTTGTACTTCAAGTCTAGCAGAAGTGAAAATTGCCTTTTCAAGTAATATTTTCAAAGCACTTAGCCTTCCAAATTTCCATAGAAACCTATGGAACTTTGGAAGGCTAAGTGCTTTGAAAATGAGCCGAATATTATCATGGTTACATAGGCCAATAGATTGTTCACACAGCTTTAAGGTAAAACTATCTCCAGACAATCGCAGGCTGCAATCATTTGGCCTATAAGGAGACAATTTTTGGTATTCAAGCTGTGGAAGTCTGCATTCACATTTAGCCAGGTCACAGAAGACAATTTTCAGACAGGTCAATTTACCACAGTAAATCACTATTTATCTGGGTGAAGGGCTTTGAAGTTTACCCTCTCCATGACATATTGCTCAGATAGATAAGGTTTGTCTTCTTCCTGTAAGTATGGAATGACCCTGTTTGCTCAATGAGAAGGAAATTCTGTTCGTACATTGTTAGCCCTTGTCAGATCATTAGTAATTCTACTCCAGGCCATAAGGTTTTCTGAAAGAAATTGTTTCCCACTGGAGAAAAGAAACATTTTAGTTAGAGATGTCCAATGCTTTAGAGAGAAACAAATTTGATGCTATCATGAATGTAGTTACAAATTATGCTGACTTAATTACATATGAAAGAAAGTGAGACAAAGTATGCAAATTTCATAAAAGTGGGATCTTGCCAGGTATTTGTGACCTGGATTGGCCACTGTTGGAAACAGGATGCTGGGCTTGATGGACCTTTGGTCTTTCCCAGTATGGCAATACTTATGTACTTATGGTACACTGAAGCTAAAAATAAAATATAAATAACAATGTCAGCTTTTCTAATTAATATATATGAGGTGGGGTATATGAGTTATTTGGAAGGTTCGTAAGCTTGAGGTAAATAATATACCTTGCATGAGACTACGGAATATGGGTGCTCTTTTACTAAACTGCATTAGACACTACTGTGTGCCTAATGCAGTTTAAAATGGCATACTACTACTACTACTACTTATCATTTCTATAGCGCTACTAGACATACGCAGCGCTGTACACTTGAACATGAAGTGACAGTCCCTGCTCGACAGAGCTTACAATCTAATTAGGACAGACAAACAGGACAAACAAGAGCAGGCACTGCACACTACCCCAGCTACCAAGCCCTGCACACACACACACACGCAGCAACCAACTTGCACCTCAGAAAAGGGAAGATAGGGCAATCAGGCGGGCCTCATGGCCTCTCTGGAACCGATTCACTCAGAATTCAAGCATGCGGGCTTCACGGCCTAACTGGAACCAACTCATACTTAGGGAGGGGAGAAAGAGACTAAACGAGGGATCCCCCATGGGGACTGGAGCACCAGCAACACCCTTAGTGCTAGTAATCAAGGAGAAAGGGAAGCATACACAGAAACACATACTGTGGGATGCGCTCAGGCATCCTGCGGTAACTGCCAAATCTGTGTGCCCTAACTGCGAGCTAAATTTCTTTTTGATGGGACGTATCAGGGAGCAGAGAATGGATATTCCTGTGCTAACCAATTAGCACAGGTACATTACCACATGCTAACCGGTTAGTGCACAGATACTGCGTAAGCCTTTACTGCCTACAAAATGGATGGTGGTAAGTGCACATGCAGTACATTTTCAAAATGGTCATGTATCACATCTCTCCCTCCCCTTTTGGCCATGCCTGTGGTTCTCTCTCCCTCCTCACAGTTTTCTCTCCTTCCCCCACAGCCACTCAAGGTTCTCTTTCAATTTCCTCCCTCCCCCTCCCGCATGGTCTGGCATCTCTCCCCTCCCTCCCATCCCGGACTGCCGTCAGCTATCTCTCTCTCCCCTCTCCTCCCCTTCCCTTCTACCCAGTTTAACTTTTCAGTTTTCTTTCAGTAAGTCTTTGGCCCTGCAGCAGCCATACTGAAACGCTGCCTACAGCCTTCACCAGACCTTTCCCTCTGACCTGTCCCACTCCCTTGATGCAACTTCCTGTTTGGGACGGGTCAGAGGGAAAGGCCCAGTGAGGGCTATAGACAATTTTTCAGTATGGCTCTGCTGCTGCAGGGTCGAAGACTTACTGAAAGAAAACTGAAAAGGTAAACTGGGTGGAAGGGGAGGGGAGGAGAGGGGAGAGAAAGCCAGCCTCCAGCAGTCTGGGAGGGAAAAGGAGGGAGAGATGCCGGACCACACTCAGCAGGGGGGAAGAGGTGTGGGAGGGAGGCAGAAGGTTAATCATTAATTGCAATTAATAATTAATGGGTTAATTGTGATTAATGTGCAGCCCTAATATTAATGCTAAAAATAGAAAAAAAAACATTTTTACGGCTATGGTAAAAATGGCCTTAGCACATGGGTAAAACCCCACATAAGGGCAAACTAAGGCTACTTTTTACCATAGCTTAGGAAAAGGAACCCATGGTAACTACACTGATTAGAGGAAAAGGTAAAATTAGCAGTATTGTTAAGAGTATTGTTGCAGCAGAGACACAGGGTAATTTACAGAAAGGGTGGTGGATGATTGGAATGCTCTCCCACGGGAGGTTGTGAAGACAAAAACAGTGATGGAAATCAAGAAAGTGTGGGCAAACATAGTGGAACACTAGATAGAAAAACTTAAATGACCTCATAGCTGGAGTGAGCTTTGATGGCAGCTGCAGACGATGGGAAGTAAGCCCAATGCCAGGTAGACTTCTATGGCCTGGATCCCATAAATGACAAAGATGGATCAGGCAGGAACTGCGCAAGTGTCAAATGCACCCTGTGTGACACACCCCCAACTGATATGATGTGCTCTTGCCCCTCCCACTTTGATGATGTCAGTGCAAGGGAAACCAATGGACAGCTTCCCTTGCGTCTTATGTGGCTGTACTGGCTGCACATGACTTGCTATGGCACTGGGATCAGGATCAAGTCTGGAGTGAGCTTTGATGGCAACTCCAGTAGTTGGAAAATAGGACCAGTGCCAGACAGGCTGCTATTGTCTGTGCTCCAAACCTGGCAGGAAGAGATAGAGATTAAGGTGCCCATTTTCAAAGAACATAGACTTACAGGGTTCCATAGTAACATATATAATTTTGTAAATGAATCTTATTGTATACCAGTGTTTAATCATGAAGAAGCGGAATCTGTGCAGAGTGCCAGATTCAACTCTGGCCACCTTGTTGGGCAGACTGGATGGACCATGTGGAGTATGTTGCTTTAAGAGGTGGCCTAGATATACGCAGTAGGAAAGCTGCTCTAAAGTCTATTCTATAAAGAAAAAATGGTGCCTACTTTTCTTCACAGAATACTAGCATAAGTGGCTGCACCTACTGTATATTTAAGGCACAAACACACGAACCCACAGGAATACCACTACCAGAAAACATTCAACATGACAATAGGAGGTAAAGGAGCGAAATATCAGACCAGTATACAAGACATTCTAGAGATCAATAAAAACATGGCTCTTCTGAAAATACTTCGGAGCCAAATCTTCTACCTCTTAGGAGGTCTAACCAGATCTCACAAGGCCTTCTAATACTTGTGCACCACTGCCTACACTTTAAGCCCCTACTCCACCCAGCACCCAATTGTATCAATATAACTACCTCTTACCTTAACTGTCACTATCCAACCTTATATTTCTTTGTGGTATATGACATCAATCATATATCCTTCACTGCAGTGGCGTAGCAAGGTGGGGCCACGGGGGCCTGGGCCCCACTAAATTTCATCTGGGCCCCTGGTTTTGCTGGCGGGGGGCCGCAACCCTTGCCAGCTGAAGCCTTGTCCAGCGCTGCTCTCCGGCGCCACCGCGTTCCCTGCCATGCTCTCTCTTCCTCCTGATGTTCTGCACGCTCCTTTCAGTGAAATTGAGCATGCTCAGTTTCACTTAAGAGTGTGCAGATCAGCGCTGGAGAAGGCTTCTGCTGGCGGGGGTTGGGGACCCCTACCAGCCAAAGTATTTGCTACTGTGGGGTGCGGCAAGGCGACGGGGAAGCGGTGAGGCAGTGGGGGGAGCAGTGAGGCAGTGGGGGATGACGGTGGGGCAGCAGACTAAAATGTGCCCCCTCACCTTGGGCTCTGGCCCAATCCCACCGCGAGGTCTGGCTACGCTTCACTGTACATGGCCAACAATGTAATCTTTCATATCTTTTGTGTTTTTTCAATTACCTGTAAAATGACTGTTCAAAATGAGTGTTCAATGGACTGTTGCAATTGTTTAATTCTTGTTAATATTGATTCCATCAGTTCTCTGTAAAATGTACCTCAGTTCTCTGTAACATGACTGTTTTATTGTAGTTTCTCAATTGATTGTTCTCCGCCTAGAACTTAACAGTGAAGCGGGCTAAAAATGCCCAAATTAAATTAAATAGAGCTAGTGTAAATTTTCATGCCTCGATTGGTAAAGAATGCTCATAGATTATAGTATGTATAATCTACACATGTGTGAATGCCCACTGGCAAAGTATGTAATCATATCTGGGCACATACTTACAGAATACCGCTTAGCTGGAAACTGTTCATTTGTACATTCTTGCAGCCTAAAACTAGGTGCTTTTTATGGAGTTACCCCCTAGTGCTATGTGAAAAGCTTTTTTTAGAATCTTCGTTAGAGAGAAACAATCATATTTTACTTTTAGCATTGTTGATATAAATAAGAAAATTGACTCGTGCATAATTTTATTGCGCTACACAGATGGTAAATCAAGCTAGAGATGTCTTTTTATATTCAACTGTGATTTGTTGTGTATGCATTTTGCACAGAGTATGATATCAATCTCTGAGACTTATGACTAGAAGGAAGGAGAGAGCAGAAAATTCGGGCATTTAATGCAAATCAAATACGATTTCTTCCACATCATCTTTTCCTGCAAGCTTATGTTATATATTCTTTCCATACACCGAATGAAACCCTGTTACACTAAATAAAGCAGAGAGACTTAATCTATGAGTAATGCATAAAACATAGAAAGAGGATTAAAATGGGATGGTTTTAGCACTATAGAAACATACATACTCTCAACTTTTGAATGATGCTTCATTATCAAACAATACACTGAGCATGTAATTACCACCACAGAAAACATTGTATTGTACAGTACCAGATGAAGAATGGAACTATTTCGGATGGTATGCTTTCATTTGCTGACAAACTTAAGGGCCTGATTCACTGAAGACTTTTTTTTCCCTTTCTCTCTCTCTTTCGAACAAAAACCTTGATGAATCAGGTCTTTAATGTTTCTCAATGTCTTTTCTGATTCATCAACTGACTGTTTGTTCCACAGTAGTTTAAAAAAAAAGGCAAATAGGATGTTATGGATTATTCAGACCAGAAGATGAAAGTTAAAATAACAAATAACATATTACCGCTGTATAGATCCAGGGTGCAGCTATAACTGGGGTATTATGTACAATTCTGTTGACACCATGTCAAAAAGCCGTACCAGAGGGGAAATGAAAAATCACTAACCACTTAGATTAGTGCAATTCCTTTTTCCATAGCAGCTAACAATAAAAATAATCTCAAGTGGCTCCAGCTTTCAGGGAATTGCATTTGTTAGCATGCATTTGGTTCTTAAGTAAGCCTTAAAAAATTTACAGAGCAATTCTACAGAAGGAAAGTAAGTGTAGGCAAGCACATTCCCCCTGATATTCAGCTGGTGGCAGGTAACGCCCATTTTGGGCCTGAGACCTTACCGCCACCCATTCACTTAGTGGTAAGGTCTCACACGTTAATCGGGCAGTAATCATCAGTGCGCATACAATGCCGATTATTGCCCCGTTAGTGCCGTGTGCCAGAAAATAAAATACATTTTATGGTGCGCATAGTGGACACACCGCCCGGGCCACGTGGTAGCCAAGAGGTAGTTATGAATTGGCACACATTGGGCACGCTTTCATTTTTGCCACACATCCATTTTTGTGTCCCCCCCCCAAAAGGCCTTTTTTGCAGGTGTGCTGAAAAATGGACCTGCGTGTATCCAATACATGCATCTACACCAGCGCAGGCCACTTTTCAGCGCACCTTAGTAAAAGGACCCCTAAATTGGTTGCAGTCTTCTATGGGAGAGATTATTATTACTCCCATAGTTTAGAATGCTAAGGAACCCAATCATTTGATAACCAATTACTGACCTATTGCCTCCATCCCTCTGTTTTGTAAACTTATGAAGGGAGTTTTGGCTTTTCAGCTTGCTGATTACTTGGACCAACACAATGTACTTCATTTTTCTCAGTCAGGGTTTAGATTGAATTTTAGCACCGAGACTGTTATTGGCTCACTTGTTGATAATATCTGAATATTGCTGGTTAAAAAAAGGCCTAGGTACTTCAATTTGACCTTTCTAGCGTATTTGATCTGGTTGACCATGATATGCTTCTTAAAATACTGGATAGTATAGGAATTACTGGAAATGTTTATAAATGGTTCTCTGGGTTTTGAAAGATCATTTTTACAGAGTTAAACTGGACGGTAGCTTGTCAGATAAGTGGAGTATTTCAAATGATGTACTACAGAGCTCATCGCTCTCTCTCCTATACTTTTCAATATGTTCAACATTCTTTGGGATATGCTTTGGAGAAGTTGGGTGTTTATTTTTACAGTTATGGTTCTCATTACTTCTATGTTTTCATCTCATTTAAATTTACTTCATAATGTTCTTCACACCTTATAACTATGGATGAAAAAGCATAAACTCAAATTAAGTTCTGAAGAAACAAAATTTCTGTTGGTTAGTCATTCCACAGATGAGAATGAAACTAGTATAATATTAAATCAGACACTGTATCGTTTTCTCCCTATCTAAGAGTATTAGGAGTCCTACTAGACAGGCATCTGGTGAATCTCTGAAACTTCAAACTTGCCCCCGGGCCAACAGTGGCCAGCGTTTCGTTACGCAGCTTCAGGGTCCCAGATGGCAAAAATAGTTTTCAAAGGGCAGAACTTATGACCCATGCAAACCGGGGGCAAGTTTGAAGTTTGAGAGATTCACCAGGTGCCTGTCCTGAGCTTCATTTGAGATATGAGATAAGTGGTCTTCATTTCTCTGGAACATTGTTTTTGAAGACTGATGCATTATTAAGACTATATTGTTTTCCCTTTTGAAGAGCTAAATGCAGCCATACAATGTTTGGGAAGGTTTTTTTTGCCGATGATGAAGTAGAGATCTATTCAGATCCACACAGCTCTGCAAATCTTTTTTTGAGATTTGAGCAACTTTCAGGCTTTCCTTCCTTTTCACCACAGAGTTTCATATATTGATATTGCATGGATTACTTTGGCTTTGTTGCTTGTTGCGTTTGTAAATCCGCACCAAGTTTGTTGTATTATAGTTATTTTCTTTTACAATTTGCTTAAAATATCCTTAGGGCCCTGTTTACTAACCTGCACTAGAGGCGTGCTAGTGTTTTTAGAGTTTGCTAAGTACTAGCACATGCTAACCGTGTAAATGCCTATAATATTCCTATGGGCGTCTACATGGTTAGCGTGCGCTACAAAATGCTAGCGCACCTTAGTAAACAGGGCCGTTAATGTGCTGTAAAATAGATCAAGCCTTTCATAAGGTAGGATGAAGACTATCTGCTTCAGGGGGTTCTCTGTTCTTTGGTAGTTCATCTAGGGGTCAGAGTTGTGTGCCTTGTTGGAAAAAGGGATGCTGTCTCACCCTATCCCACTCTGTTCCTGTTTTTCTTATATAGATTAATCATGGTGGGATTTCTTACAGCCATTACTTTTTTACCCTGCAATCTATTTCAGTACGCATACTCTGTATTCAAATAAACTGTTCCTATAATGGGCACAGAGGACACTTCCCCTTACTACTCAGTAAGCAAAACCATTGTGGTGTCACCTGAGTAACTGCAGTAGGAATTCTCCCCAATAACAGGCACATTGTGAAGTAATACAAAACCCTGTAAAAAAAAAGACTCAGAACCCATATAGCAAACCTACCACACAAAACAACACCAACCAGGGGCGTATCTGCGTGGGGCCACAGGGGCGACGTCAGACTCCGAACTGGATTCAGACGCTCAACTCCAGCATGATGGCCACGGCGGAGGAAGAACCTGCAAGTTGTCATCTCGGGTTGGCTGGCGGGGGTTGGGGTCCCCCACCAGCTGAAGAAATATTTTTAAAGGCGCAGGAGGAAGCGGACGCAAAAGTAAGAAACGGCAGCGGGGGAGGGCTGGCGGCGGGAGGGGGGTGGAGAGAGTCGTTGGTGGCGGTGGGGGGGTCCGGTAATGGCGGAGGGGGGGGGTAAAATGTGCCCCCTCCCTCTGGCTCTGGCCCCCCCTACCGCCGGAAACCAGATACGCCCCTGACACCAACTGCCAGAATCCAACTACTCAACCTATGAAAATGATTGCAATATGTTCTAGAAGAAAAATGTAGGAAACTCTAGTCCTCGAGCCCTAATAGCTAGTAGAGTTTCTAGGAAGAGAGGCTTGATTATTTATTTTAACCAATCTTTCCCTGTTGTAGTCTCTCCAGGGGGCCACATGTAGTAGCTACATGCTCTGGTCCTCCTGGTTGACCTCAGTGCCCCATAGACAGAGCAGTGATGACCTCCTACGTTTACTGTTGCAGCCTTCTAATGTCTATACTTCCCTCCTCAGCTGAATGAAGCCTGCAATACCAAGGAAGACTACTCTTTTCAGCCCAAGAGGCCAAAAGGCACTCTAGGAACAAGTGGTGCTGCTGTCAGACTCTTTAAAGGGCCTGTGCTGCTTTTTTCATCTCACCAGATGGGCTGAGGGGAAGGGATGGGGTGAAGAGCAGGTAGCAGAAATTGGAGGGGAGAAAAGAAGGGTGGAATGGAGGGACTCTCTCCAAATGTAACTCTTACCTATATAGTTGGTGCAGACCCCATGGGGTTGACATCCTGGCTAAATGACTTCCACTCTGGAGTCACAGTTGATGTAGGAAAGCGAATAGAATATTGGGTATTATTAGGAAAGGTATGGAAAACAGGTGTGAGGATGTTATAATGCCGTTGTATCGCTCCATGGTGCGGCCGCACCTTGAGTATTGTGTTCAATTCTGGTCGCCGAATCTCAAGAAAGATATAGTAGAATTGGAAAAGGTGCAGCGAAGGGCGACTAAAATGATAGCGGGGAAGGGACGACTTCCCTATGAAGAAAGACTAAGGAGGCTAGGGCTTTTCAGCTTGGAGAAGAGACGGCTGAGGGGAGACATGATAGAGGTATATAAAATAATGAGTGGAGTGGAACAGGTGGATGTGAAGCGTTTGTTCATGCTTTCCAAAAATACTAGGACTAGGGGGCATGCGATGAAACTACAGTGTAGTAAATTTAAAACAAATCAGAGAAAAGCTTTCTTCACCCAACGCATAATTAAACTCTGGAATTTGTTGCCGGAGGACTTGGTGAAGGCGGTTAGCTTAGCAGAGTTTAAAAAGGGGTTAGACGGTTTCCTAAAGAACAAGTCCATAAACCACTACTAAATGGACTTGGGAAAAATTCACAATTCCGGAATAACATGTATAGAATGTTTGTACATTTGGGAAGCTCGCCAGGTGCCCTTGGCCTGGATTGGCCGCTGTCGTGGACAGGATGCTGGGCTCGATGGACCCTTGGTCTTTTCCCAGTGTGGCATTACTTATGTACTTATGTACAAAAGCTGATGGGATGGGACAGAAAATACCCACCCCTGCCAGCCAGCCATGCCAAACCAATGCCCATAGGCTGAGGATTGGGGCTGCAGAAGGAACAGACCCTCAAGACTTCTAAGGAGGGTCTGTGCACTGACCCTGGGAATCAGGCCCAAGGACTTAGACATAGAGAGGCAGGCCATGGACTGCACAATTGGTAGTCAGACCCTGCTTTGATGAATCATGCTGCACCAGTCCAAGCTGCACCATCAGCTGGAGGCAGAGAATACGGGCAAGTTTCAGGTCTGTATCACATATTATACTGGTGATAACATTTGTTTCAAGTTTCTGTTTTATCTCCTTTTCTCCTCAGTCTTACAGTTTCATCTCCAACCTCTTTCCTCTTGAAAAGCCTTGTCACTATTTTCTTTTCCACTTTATCTTTTTTTCTTCATTGCTCCATACAACCATATACCTAACTTCTTTTGCTTAGAAATATATTTTGTTCATTTCACCAACTCAGTAATTGCAGAACAAGAGCATCCAATCTGTTTGTCGTAATATGAAATGATTTTGTGAGGAACTTTATAAAATTATATTAATGCAAAAATGATTAGATCATAACTGTTGAGTTGTGCTTCAATATCTATTCTCTTACAAGTTGTCAAAGTAATTTGAAATTGGAATCAGCTTGCCATTTAATGTCTTATACTAATGACAATGTCTGATATGAATCACATTTTTAAAAAATTGCGTAGATTCTACATGATTTCAGGCAAGATCCTCTGTATAAAATTTAAAATGACTACAAAGCAGCTCAGAAAGGTAAGGTTTAAATATTTGGAACCATGCTATCTGTGACATAAGGATGAGAAGTACTGCATAGCATATATGGGAATCAGAGTTCCTAACACTTCTCCCAGGCTCTCTCATACAGAAAGGGTTCAAGTAGATATTCACTTGTCAAGTTCACTTCCTCTTCCTTTCCTGTATTCCATGAGCTCCACCAAGAAAACTTCCTTGAATGGAACATGGTACAGATAACCTCTTAGTCTGGGAGGGAGGGCATGATTTTTGCTTCACAATATATGTGTCAAAACAAATTCCTGGCTTTACCTTCAGCAGTGAAGATTCAGGGCCCAATTTAAAGCATAGGCACCCATGAGCAACCCTGATATCAGGATGGGGGATGTGATGTTGGAAATTCCTCTCTTCCCCTCCCTCTTCCTCCCGCCAAACCCTTCCATTCAGATCCACTCCTCTCCCTTACCTTATGGCTCGCCTATACACAGTGACGTTCCGACGCTGGCTGACACCCGTGGCGGATCGCCGATGCGCCCCCCGGGTGCAGCGTGGTGCCCCCCCCGGTGAAATGACACCTCCCCCCGGCGAAATGACCCCCCCGGGTGCATGCCGCTGGGGGGGGGGGGGTGCCGCGGCGCGCGCCTGTCGCCCTGTCGGCTCCGAGTTCGCATGTGTTCACTGCTCCCTCTGCCCCAGAACAGGAACCTGTTCCGGGGCAGAGGGAGCAGTGAACACATGAGAACTCAGAGACAGGGCAACAGGCGCGCGCCACGGCATCCCCCCAGCGGCGTGCACCCGGGGCGGACTGCCCCCACCACCCCCCCCCCCGGTACGCCACTGCCTATACAATAAAATAGATGGTACACTCCAGCATCCAAAGAAAAGTTAAATGGATGATCTAATGTCCTTCATACGTCGAAAAGCCCTACTGTTTTCTCCCTACTCTTCCCCCAAACTCTTCCACTCAGATCCACTCCTCTCTATTAGCTTATGGCTCCCCTATACAACAAAATAGGTGGTACACTGCAGCATCCAAAGGAAAATTCAATGAAGGATCTAATATCCTTTCTAGGCCCTACTGGGTTTAGCCCTTCTACTAGCACAAGGGCGGGATTGGCTTGGCAGAAGCTCAGCATGCAAAGGCTGGGAGGCCTCACCCTAAATTTTTCTTTGGTTTGCACAGTGCTGCGTACGCTTTGTAGCGCTATAAAAATGCTAAATAGTAGTAATAGTAGTAGGATTCTGCAGCATATCACCAATTTTATTCTAGAGGACTGTGGAACAACAGAGGAAGCAGCACTTCAACACCTGTTAAAAATTTGGTACTGCAGGAAGTTGTCTGTGCCTAAATTTTAGCCTGTCCATAATCACAGCTTGCCTGCTTCCATTCCCACCCATTTCCTGTTTTGTAGAAACCATTTAGAGCCCATTGTATAAAGCACCTTCCATGTGTACAACATGTTATATTGAACAGGAAAGGGCTCTAAATATAATTATACTGCTGAACATGTGTGAATAAATTGCTAACACAGGAGAGTTGTTTTTCCTATATTGAGGCTGTCCATTCCGACAGGCAAGTTTGGTTCTACAGATTTTTCTGTTTTCGGAGGCTTTGGACACATATATTTTAAACAATTTACATCCAAATGCTGACCCCTGAGGCAGGCGTTGCTTAACGCCGAAACACGGCCCGTGTTGGGTCACTTATCAATAAAATATTCCTGTTGTCTCAGTCTTGAAGGCACAGTGTTGCTTTTTGTGTTTGTGTACTTTCTATGTATGCTGTTTACCCTCTCTGCTCAGTTTGCAGACTACAAGATAGCCCATTACTATGCATAAATTAATGTAGAAGCAACAAATATCGGTGTATCTACCTACATGTAAACTACATGAAAAAGCAGTGAAGGTCAGTGCTAAAATATAGAAATGAAAACGGTAACAGAAATTCAAACATGCGTGGGATAAGCATAAAGGAATCCTGTGCAGAAGGAATGGATCCTCAGAAGCTTAGTCGTGATCGGGTGGCAGAGCCGGTGGTGGGAGGCAGGGCTGGTGATTGGGAGGCAGGGATAGTGCTGGGCAGACTTATACGGTCTGTGCCAGAGCCGGTGGTGGGAGATGGGACTGGTGGTTGGGAGGCGGGGATAGTGCTGGGCAGACTTATACGGTCTGTGCCAGAGCCGGTGGTGGGAGGCAGAGATAGTGCCGGGCAGACTTATACGGTCTGTGCCAGAGCCGGTGGAGGGAGGCGGGGCTGGTGGTTGGGAGGCGGGGATAGTGCTGGGCAGACTTATACGGTCTGTGCCAGAGCCGGTGGTGGGAGGCAGAGATAGTGCCGGGCAGACTTATACGGTCTGTGCCAGAGCCGGTGGAGGGAGGCGGGGCTGGTGGTTGGGAGGCGGGGATAGTGCTGGGCAGACTTATACGGTCTGTGCCCTGAAGAACACAGGTACAAATCAAAGTAGGGTATACACAAAAAGTAGCACATATGAGTTATCTTGTTGGGCAGACTGGATGGACTGTGCAGGTCTTTTTCTGCCATCATCTACTATGTTACTTTCCTGCTTATAATCGAACGAGAAAAACGCCCAAGTTCCGACCTAAATCGGGAGATGGACGTTTATCTCACAAAACCGAATAAAGCGGTATAATCGAAAGCCGATTTTTGGACGTTTTCAACTGCACTCCGTCGCGGATGCGGACAAAGTTTATGGGGGCGTGTCAGAGGTGTGGCGAAGGCGGAACTGGGGCGTGGTTATCTGCCGAACAAAGATGGGCGCATTTCACTGATAATGGGAAAAAAGTATGCGTTTTTAGCTAGAATTTAGGACACTTTTCCTGGACCCTGTTTTTTCACGAATAAGGCCCCAAAAAGTGCCCTAAATGACCAGATGACCACTGGAGGGAATCGGGGATGACCTCCCCTGACTCCCCCAGTGGTCATTAACCCCCTCCCACCACAAAAAAATGATGTTTCACAAATTTTTATTTTCACCCTCAAATGTCATACCCAGCTCCCTGGCAACAGTATGCAGGTCACTGGAGGAGTTGTTAGGGGGTGCAGTGGACTTCAGGCAGGTGGACCCAGGCCCATCCCCCCTACCTGTTACAATTGTGCTGCTTAATGCTTATTAGTCGTCCAACCCCCCCAAACCCACTGTACCCACATGTAGTTGCCCCCCTTCACCCCTTAGGGCTATAGTAATGGTGTAGACTTGTGGGCAGTGGGTTTTGAGGGGGATTTGGGGGGCTCAACACACAAGGGAAGGGTGCTATGCACCTGGGAGCTCTTATACCTGTTTTTTTGGTTTTGTAAAAGTGCCCCCTAGGGTGCCCGGTTGATGTCCTGGCATGTGAGGGGGACCAGTGCACTACGAATCCTGGCCCCTCCCACGAATAAATGTCTTGGATTTATTCGTTTTTGAGCTGGGCGCTTTCATTTTCCATTATCGCTGAAAAACAAAAACGCCCAGCTCACACATTGTTGAATAAAACATGGGCGTCTATTTTTTCCCAAAATACGGTTCGGTCCGCCCCTTCACGGACCCGTTCTCGGAGATAAACGCCCATGGAGATAGGCGTTTTCGTTCAATTATGCCCCTCCATGTATTTTAGAAAGGACGTATGAATTGGAAATGAGATGCCTAGGTTGGGACATCTCAAGTTCCTCTAGTATTTTAGAACAGGATCTGCTGACATAGAGCCTGTTCTAAAATACATGGTGAAATAGACATTTAAGTGCTAGTTACATGCAGCAAGAACATCTATTTTAGAATCATAAATGACTAAAATATCAGTGGAAAGTTGTTTGACCCCTGATGCAGACATTTGTGCTGAAACCTGGCTGAGTTGGGTCATCTTTTCAATAAAGATGGGTGATCTCTCTTGATTATCAACCCTTCCTTTTTACCACCTCTGTTTTTCTGGTATAAAATATTAATGGGTCAACACAGGCACTTAAACGTGTATTTAATAGCACATACATACTTCTGAAAGGGTTGAACTTAGGACCGAAAGTGATGAACTGGATAAGAAACTGGTTGACCGACAGGTGGCAGAGGGTGGTGGTAAATGGAATCCGCTTGGAGGAAAGGAAGGTGAGCAGTGGAGCTCCTCAGGGGTTGGTGCTGGGGCCTAGGGGAGTTAGGCACCCTGCCTTACAGAATAGCGTGCAGCCAGATGCACGCAAAAATTGTAATGAGTGCCAATTAATGCCAATAATTGGGTTGTTAGCACCCAATTATTGATAGTTAAGAATGCATTAACCAATTAATTTGCAAGCACATCTCTGCACAAAACCCAAATTTGGGTACCATGTATAGAATCTGGGGATAGTGCATGCTCTTAAGGACATTCACTTTTACGTTAAAAGAAAAACACATGAACATGAAAGAAAAACTTTCTGGGTGCCCATCCCTAATGAACATATCAGAGATGCTGCACATTCAGATTCCCAAAGTTGGCATATTCAAATCACTAAAGCAAAACGAATATTTATTTTTCTATCTTCACTTTATCGGCAGCTCAGCTTCTGTACCCTGTGTCACCAACATTTTGCAAGGGCTGAGCTTTTATGTGCTGACTACAGCATGTGCCTCTACAATTGGTCTTTTGGGGATTGGGTCTCCTCTAAAGGGCACTATCTTTATGTGCATTTGGAGTGCGAAGAGACTAGACCCTTTCACTGATATTTGGGGACATGTGTCAATTTTAGCAGGCAGTGGAAAAGTACCACTGAGTACCTCCTGAATAAAAGCCATGGTTTTGACGATCACCGTTCCCATGCCTGTGCTGGATTTGATTGTTTTATGCTGCTTAACATTCAGAATGTATAGTATGCCTTCATTTTAAAATTATTTTTTATGTTTTATTTGTGCAATTTCACAGATAAGCATAACTTGAAAACAGATTGGAAATAATATAACGAAAATTAAGAAAAACGTCCATCATAAAGCAAATAATAGTGTCCTATTTATTTATCCCACAAAGAATCAGACAATTACATAGAAAAAAAATGTTTTTTCAAGAGTAGCAGCAAAAATAGAAAGTGACTACAGCCGGATTGTGCTAAGCTGCGGGAGGTTATTGAGACCTCACAAGAACTCTAGCATCATACTCCTTAGCCACAATAAATTCAGTGAGTTGCTTAGGCTCAAAAACATAAAATTCTTACCACCCAAAGAAATACAACATTTCACTGGAAAGTTCAAAATAAACATAGCTCCATGAGCCAGGGTCCTTGGCTTAAGAGCCAAGAAGTTCTTTCTACGTCTCTGGGAGGCTTGAAATATATCAGGAAAGATAAGTATAGTAAAGCCTAAAAACTGCTCATTCAAATACTTAGTTAGTGGAGGAGTAGCCTAGTGGTTAGTGCAGTGGACTTTGAGCCTGGCAAACTGAGTTCGATTCCCACTTCAGCTCCTTGTGACTCTGGGCAAGTCACTTAACCCTCCATTGCCCCTGGTACAAAATAAGTACCTGCATATATGTAAACCACTTTGAATGTAGCTGCACAAAAACCTCAGAAAGGCGGTATATCAAGTCCCTTTTCCCTTTCCCTATATGAGATTCTAGATGGAATGTTGCTATTCCACTAGCAACATTCCATGTAGAAGCCTGCCCTTGCAGATCAGCAATGCGGCCGCGCAGGCTTCTGTTTCTGTGAGTCTGACCACGTGCATGTGCAGGACGTCAGACTCACAGAAACAGAAGCCTGTGCGGCCGCATTGCTGTCTGCAAGGGCAGGCTTCTACATGGAATGTTGCTAGTGGAGGAGTAGCCCAGTGGTTAGTGCAGTGGACTTTGATCCTGGGGAGCTGAGTTCAATTCCCACTGCAGCTCCTTGTGATTCTGGGCAAGTCACTTAACCCTCCATTGCCCCTGGTACAAAATAAGTACCTGAATATATGTAAACCACTTTGAATGCAGCTGCACAAAAACCTCAGAAGGGCGGTATATCAAGTCCCTTTTCCCTATATGAGATTCTACATGGAATGTTGCTACTATTGAGATTCTGTTGCTACTAATTGAGATTCTACATGGAGTGTTGCTATTCCACTAGCAACATTCCATGTAGAAGCCTGCCCTTGCAGATCAGCAATGCGGCCGCGCAGGCTTCTGCTTCTGTGAGTCTGACGTCCTGCAGGACGTCAGACTCACAGAAGCAGAAGCCTGCGCGTCCGCATTGCTGATCTGCAAGGGCAGGCTTCTACATGGAATGTTGCTAGTGGAGGAGTAGCCCAGTGGTTGATCCTGGGGAACTGAGTTCAATTCCCACTGCAGTATATCAAGTCCCATTTCCCTTTCCCTTTTACAAAGGCACACTAGCATTTTTAGCACGTGCTAAAAATAAGCATGCGCTAAACGCTGCAGATGCCTACATATTCCTATATTATCAACCAAATAAACCCAGCTGTATCTAATAATTATTTGCTCTTAGTTCATTCTTCAAATCTCTAAATCAGTTCCAAACAGCATAGCAGAATTCTTGGAAAGTTCAAATATGTATTATCACAAAATATAATATATATTCTTGACTTGTGCAAACATTTTTCAGTTCTGTAGAAACGCTTTAAAATACTTCAAAATAGTAATCCTTTATCAAAACTTTTTCATTTGCAGAGCAGGGATGCCTCCACACACATGCGGCATGTTTCACAAATTGCTGCTTCAGGGTGTGGTCCGCCAAAACTAAAAATTAAAATCAACAGTCAGAACAATAAATATATAAGCTTAAGATTGTCTAAATATAATGAACTTCATGCACCTTATGCTTGGAAAATCGTACATACTGCATCAGTGCCTGCCTCGTACTGTTACCAATACACCACTGCTAAGGCATCTCTAGCATTTAGCATGTGCTAATTATTAGTGCATGCTAAAAACACCACCACGCCTTTGTAAAAGACCCCCCTAAGAGCGCAAAATGAAATTCCTATCGTATTCCAGTGCGAAGGTAACAAGGAGAGTTGTTCTAGATGTAATCACCTCCAGGGAATTTTCCAAAAAAGCTGACAAGTTCAGTTCACCTGGATCACTGGCTTCTTTTACAATCGGGATAGAACTTCTCTGGCTCCCTTTAACGTTGAGATATTAAGCCCTCACTATTGGAGGCATACTCTGAGGGGCATAACTGAATGCGAAAGCCCATCTCCATGGGCATCTATCTCCGAGGACGGGTCCGCGAAGGGGCGGGCCAAACCGTATTTTCGAAAAAGATGGGCGTCCATCTTTTGTTTCGATAATACGGTTGGTGCCGGGCAAATGCATCGGATTTGGGCGAATTTGAGCTGGGCGATATTGGTTTTCAACAATAATGGAAACCGAAAGCGACCAGCTCAAAAACGAACAATTCCAAGGCATTTGGTCATGGGAGGGGCCAGGATTCGTAGTGCACTGGTCCCCCTCACATGCCAGGACACCAACCGGGCACCCTAGGGGGCACTTGTAACAATTAAAAAGAAAATTTAAAATACTTCCCAAGTCCATAGCTCCCTTACCTTGGGTGCTGAGTCCCCCAAATCCCCCCCAAAACCCACTCCCCAGAACTCTACACCATTACCATAGCACTTATGGCTGAAGGGGGCACCTAGATGTGGGTACAGTGGGTTTTGGGGGTGGGTTGGAGTGCTCCCCTTTAGCAGCACAAGTGTAACAGGTAGGGGGGGATGGGCCTGGGTCCACCTGCCTGAAGTCCACTGCACCCAATAACAACTGCTCCAGGGACCTGCATACTGCTTTGATGGAGCTGGGTATGACATTTGGGGCTGGCATACAGGCTGGAAAAAAGTTTTTAAAGTTCTTTTTTTTTGGTGGGAGGGGGTTAGTGACCACTGGGGGAGTCAGCGGAGGTGATCCCTGATTCCCTCCGGTTGTCATCTGGGCAGTTGGGGCACTTTTTGGGGACTTGTTTTGTTCGTGAAAAAAAAAGAGTCCAAAAAAAGTGACCCAAATTCTCACTTCTGGCGCCCTTCTTTTTTCCATTATCGGCCGAGCGCGCCCATCTCTCCTCGGCCGATAAACCTGCCCCAGTCCCACCTTCACCATGCCTCCGATATGCCCCCATCAACTTTGTCCGTTCCCACAACAGACTGCAGTTGGAGGCGCCGAAAATCGGCTTTCGATTATACCGATTTGGCACCCAT
This sequence comes from Microcaecilia unicolor, assembly GCF_901765095.1. Lineage (NCBI taxonomy): Eukaryota > Metazoa > Chordata > Amphibia > Gymnophiona > Siphonopidae > Microcaecilia > Microcaecilia unicolor. The sequence continues at coordinate 50,642,092 of NC_044040.1, forward strand.
GAGAGAAAGGCGCCCATCTCCCGATTTGGGTCGAAATATGGGCGTCTTTCTCTTTCGAAAATAAGCCTGTCTATGATTTAATCAACAAAACTTTATGGAAATACTTCTGGATCATCTCAATAGCTGATACAATGGGAGACTTGGGGAAAATTCAAGAGTCTCAAATTACTTTTCTTTTGCTGATTTTCCATATATATTCTAATTTCTTTTTATATCATTGAACTTTCTTTAAATATATAAACCTCTAGCTGTTTTAGCATAGTCAGTTGTTCATCGTGCTTCCTCAACTTTTCACCATAAGCCTGTAAAGTTTCTCCATGTTCCTCCACTTTTTTTTTGTAAATATTTTTATTGGTGTATGAAGCCAGTAACAAGCAATAAAACGCACAAATCTTACCACAGTCATTTCTCAAAAGACTAGAAGCCTTCTTCATGTTAGAGTCCACAAGGAGTGTTTGTGGAATTTGAACCCTGGTGTCTGTAGCCCATAGCCTGGTGCTCTAACCAATAGGCTACTCCTGTACTCCCTGTAATATTCCAGAGATATTTCAGCATTTTTCTTTCCTTCATACCTTTAATTTAATCCCATTCATTCATTCTAACAACAATACTATAAAATGTAAATCACAGTCTTCTGCTCATATGATTGGTGGAGGTAGGAATTCAGAGTAATCTATAAAACTGTTTGAGAATTTTTATTTAAGAAATATCCCAGGTAATATTCAAAGTGATTTAAGTTAGTAGGAGAGGTTCCTGTCCACATAAATCGCAGTCTGTGGGCCAGCCACTTGTCGCGCCCCTTACCTGCGCCGCCCTGCCTGCTGGGATGCCTCGCTCCGCGAGCAGGAGAGAGCGGGGTATCGCTGGCGATGAGCGGCGTGGGCGGAGAGTTGTGCCCTCCTCCTGGACTATGCCGGTTCGCCGCTTTAGCACGGTGGCGGCTGGAGAGCGCCGGCGCGGCCAATATGGCCGGCGCTCACCTACTTGCAAGTCTCTTCCGGGTGCGGGGCCTGGGAACGTGGAGAACGCCCTTTCTGGACCCGGATTGGCTGGTCGCGGCTGGACTCCGCCCTCTCTCGGCGACCAGCCTATCCAGAGCCCTGGGGATGGTAGTTGGCTCCACCTTCTGGACAGCTGATGATGGGTCTCTCTGATGGAGGGGGCTATTTAGTTCAGACGCTGACAGAACTCGTTGCTTCGGCTTCTGCTTGCATTTCCTTGTGTTCTGTGTTTTGGATTGCTCGCTTGCCTTGAACCCTGTTTGGATCTGGACTTTGCCTTTGCCTGCCGCCTGCCCTGAACCTCTGTTTGGACCTGGACTTTGCCTTTGCCTGCCGCCTGCCTTGAACCTCTGTTTGGACCTGGACTTTGTGTTTGCCTGCCGCCTGCCTTGAACCTCTGTTTGGACCTGGACTTTGTGTTTGCCTGCCGCCTGCCTTGAACCTCTGTCTGGACCTGGACTTTGCCTTTGCCTGCCGCCTGCCTTGAACCTCTGTTTGGACCTGGACTTAGTGTTTGCCTGCCGCCTGCCTTGAACCTCTGTTTGGACCTGGACTTTGTGTTTGCCTGCCGCCTGCCTTGAACCTTTGTTTGGACCTGGACCTGGTCTGTGGCCATCTGTCTGCTAGCCATTCGGCACTCCGCGTTGCTCTTCTCTGGAAGTTCCTGTCCTGTCTCTTCAGGTAAGATCAGAACTATCTGGCTGCCAGGCATTGTTTGGCACAGGGGCTCACGTATCGTGGTATAGGCCTGACAGAAAGCCGAAGCCATGAGCTCGCCAGATAAGCCTGATCTGACCGACTTGGCTCAAGCTCTTCAACAGCAACAGGCCCAGCTCAACAGATTGTCTGGTGTATTGCAAGATGTATGTTCTCAGATGTCAACACAGCGAGCATCGGCTCCCGGAGCAGGGAGGACATCCCCATCTCAGCCTGCCTTTCGTCTGCCTGAGCCTCCTCGATTTGATGGCACACCCTCCGCGTGCCGCGGATTCTTGAACCAATGTCAAATGCTCTTTGACATGCAACCTGCTTCTTTTCCGACGGACAAACAGAAGATTACCTACATCATTTCCTTACTCTCCGGTTCGGCCCTGGCATGGGCTTCTCCTCTGTGGGAGCAGCAGGACCCGCTCCTCTCGGAACTTGGAGAATTCCTGCGTCGGTTCCGGATGGTCTTCGACGTTCCAGGGCGCCCCTCCTCTGCTGCAGGAGAGCTCCTACGGATTCAGCAAGGGAGCGGTACTGTTGGAGCCTATGCTATTCGATTCCGTACCCTGGCGGCTGAACTTAAATGGAATCAAGAGGCTCTTACGGCCATTTTCTGGCAAGGTCTGAGTGGGCGCATAAAGGACGAGTTGGCCGGCCGTGAAATCCCTAGCTTCCTGGACGCTCTGATCTCCCTAAGTACTCGGATTGATGTCCGCTTCCAGGAAAGGGCACGAGAACAAGTTGCCTCTCGCCCGTCTCGCAGGTTTTCCCCTCAAAGACAATGTACTGTCTCTCCTCAGGAGACTGTGGTTCCGACTGCGGAGGGATCTGAGGTGCCTATGGTGATTGGCAGGCACCGACTGACAGCTGTGGAACGAAGTCACCGAAGGGAGAATAAACTATGTATGTACTGTGGGAAACCTGGGCATTTTGTGAAGGGATGTCCCAATAAGCCGGGAAATGCTTAGACCCTAGCCTTGTGAAGGGGGTGGTTTTGGGTCGCTCAGGAACCCTTCCGGATAACTTAATGACTGTACCTATTATCTTGCTCTGGCAAGAATACAGGATAAACACCCTAGCCTTGCTGGATTCAGGAGCAGGAGGCAACTTTATTGATGCTAGTCTATTGCAGGGCCTAGGAAGGCCGGTGCTTCCCTGTAAACCAGCTCTTCAAGTCACATCCATTCATGGCTCTACTTTGCCACAACCTATTACTCATCTCACTCTCCCGCTTCGGATGCAGGTGGGTCTGCTACATCATGAGGAGATACAGTTTCTTATTTTACCCCAAGCCATTCATCCTGTTATTCTAGGTATACCCTGGTTACGGTTGCACGCGCCTTGCATAGACTGGTCCTCGGGGGAGATCAGCCAATGGAGTGCTCGCTGTTTTGAGACCTGTCTGACACCAGTACACCCTCCTCCTATTAAGGTGCCAGCACTACCCGGAGTTCTTCACCCTTGTGAGGCTCATCTTCCGAGGGAATACGATGAGTTTTCTGACGTCTTTGATGCACGGGAGGCAGATTCCCTCCCACCCCATCGCCCGTTCGATTGTCCCATTGATTTGTTGCCCGGCACGATGCCGCCTAGAGGGAGATTATATGCTTTATCCCGGGATGAATCTGCTGCTATGCGGGACTACGTTCAGGACAATCTCCGTAAGGGATTCATCCGACCATCCTCGTCTCCTGCCGGGGCAGGGTTTTTTTTTTGTCTCCAAAAAGGATGGGTCCTTGCGGCCCTGCATTGACTATCGAGGGCTTAACAAGATCACAGTCAAGAACCGTTATCCTCTTCCACTTATCCCGGAGCTTTTCGATCGTCTCCAGGGGGCTGTTATTTTTACGAAGTTGGATCTCCGAGGGGCCTACAACTTGATTCGTATTCGCCAGGGGGACGAGTGGAAGACTGCGTTTAATACTCACGAAGGTCATTTTGAGTATCGTGTTATGCCCTTTGGACTTTGTAATGCTCCGGCTGTATTTCAAGACTTCATCAACTTCATTTTCCGGGACCTCCTCTATTCCTCAGTGATTGTTTACTTGGACGATATTCTGATCTTCTCCGCTTCTCCCCAGGATCATTCCCAACATGTTCGCACAGTGCTTCAACGACTCCGGGATCATCGATTGTTTGCCAAACTGGAAAAATGTGCATTTCACCAATCCACCATTCCTTTTTTGGGACATATTATTTCGGCTGTTGGATTACAAATGGACCCTGCTAAACTACGGGCTATCCGGGACTGGCCCCTTCCCCAGGGCCTTCGGGCCTTGCAGCGCTTTCTTGGCTTTGCTAACTACTACAGACAATTTATCTCCCATTATTCGCTCCTCACGGCCCCGTTGACAGCCCTTACTCGGAAGGGGGCGGATGTGCGACATTGGTCCCCTGCTGCCCTGGAGGCTTTTTCTGCCTTGAAGACGGCGTTCCTGTCTGCATCTGTGCTCCGTAGTCCTGATGTCACGAAGCCTTTCATCGTGGAGGTCGATGCCTCTGCTTTGGGAGTGGGGGCGGTGCTGTCCCAGACTACCTCTTCTGGTAAGAAACATCCTTGTTTTTTCTTTTCTAAGAAGTTTTCATCTGCAGAACGTAATTATACCATCGGGGACAGAGAGCTGCTGGCTTTGAAGCTCGCCTTTCAGGAATGGCGATACCTACTGGAGGGTGCGGCTCATCCTATTACAGTTATTACTGATCACAAAAATCTGCTTTATTTACAAAATGCCAAACGTTTGAATCCCCGGCAGGCCCGTTGGTCTCTATTTTTTGCACGTTTTACCTTTCACTTGGTGTTTCGTCCTGCGGACAAGAATATACAGGCGGATGCCCTCTCTCGAGCGTTTGATGTGCCTGAGGAACCTGAGGAGCTCTACCCTATGCTCAATCCGGCTTGCCTTTCCCCTACGGTGGGGGCCTCCGCCTGTCTCAAGACGTCTGTTCCAGCTCGATCTCGTCGCAAGGTGCTTCAGTGGGGTCATTCTGCTGCATTTTCAGGACATTTTGGGTTTCGTAAAACCTTCCATCTGATTTCCCGTTATTTTTGGTGGCCCCACATGGCCCAGGAGATTCGACAGTTTGTCTCTACCTGTCCTACCTGTGCCCGTACCAAGTCCTTGCCCGGCAAGCCGAGAGGGCTTCTTCAACCTTTGCCGGTACCCCACTTTCCGTGGCACGAGGTCTCGATGGACTTTATAACTGACCTGCCTTGTTCCAAGGGCAACACAATCATCTGGGTGGTGGTGGATCGTTTTTCTCGCATGGCCCACTTCGTTCCCATGCGGTCTCTGCCATCTGCGAAGACCCTGGCGTCCCATTTTATCCAGCACATTTTTCGGTTGCATGGACTACCGCATCGTATCATCAGTGATAGAGGGTCTCAATTCACCTCTAAATTTTGGAGATCTTTATGCTCAGCCTTTGGGGTTACCACGCATTTCTCTTCTGCTTACCATCCTCAGACCAACGGCATGGCGGAGCGTACTAACCAGACCCTCAAAGCGTTTCTTCGGGCCTTCACTAATGCTCGTCAAGATAACTGGACTGATCTCCTGGCCTGGGCGGAATTTGCCTACAACAATAGTTTCCATTCTGCTTCCCGGACCTCACCCTTTTTTACTGTTTTTGGACGTCATCCTCGGCTTCCGCCTCCGATTCCTGTGATTGAGGCTCCTGCACTGATCCAGTCTACTCTCACTTCCATCCACGCTACTTGGAGGACAGTCCGTCAACAATTGGGGAGGGCGGCTGCACGGTACAAGCGAATGGCGGATCGGCGTCGCTGTGCCGCTCCCGTATTCCTGCCAGGACAACAGGTATGGCTCAGCACCAAGTACCTCAAACTTCGTCTTCCCTCCCTTAAGTTTGCTCCTCGCTTCATCGGGCCCTTTTCTGTGAGATCCAGAGTGGGGACGGTGGTCTATCGTCTTCACTTACCTGGTAATCTTCGCATTCATAATGCTTTCCATGTGTCTCTCCTTAAACCGTTTCGGACTTCCCACTGGCATCCTGCTCCCAAGAAAGTCCTGGTTCCAGACTCTGACCCTGATCCGGAGTTTGAGGTCAAAGAGATTCTGGACTCTAAACTCCAACGGGGTCGCTTGTTTTACTTGATCTCGTGGAAGAACTTTGGTCCTGAAGATAACTCCTGGGAGCCAGTTGCTAATATCCTTGCTCCTGATTTGTTGCATGAGTTCCACTCTCGCTACCCTACTAAGCCAGGACCTAGACGGAGAAGGGGGGCTTACGGGGGGGGGGGGTACTGTCGCGCCCCTTACCTGCGCCGCCCTGCCTGCTGGGATGCCTCGCTCCGCGAGCAGGAGAGAGCGGGGTATCGCTGGCGATGAGCGGCGTGGGCGGAGAGTTGTGCCCTCCTCCTGGACTATGCCGGTTCGCCGCTTTAGCACGGTGGCGGCTGGAGAGCGCCGGCGCGGCCAATATGGCCGGCGCTCACCTACTTGCAAGTCTCTTCCGGGTGCGGGGCCTGGGAACGTGGAGAACGCCCTTTCTGGACCCGGATTGGCTGGTCGCGGCTGGACTCCGCCCTCTCTCGGCGACCAGCCTATCCAGAGCCCTGGGGATGGTAGTTGGCTCCACCTTCCGGACAGCTGATGATGGGTCTCTCTGATGGAGGGGGCTATTTAGTTCAGACGCTGACAGAACTCGTTGCTTCGGCTTCTGCTTGCATTTCCTTGTGTTCTGTGTTTTGGATTGCTCGCTTGCCTTGAACCCTGTTTGGATCTGGACTTTGCCTTTGCCTGCCGCCTGCCCTGAACCTCTGTCGGACCTGGACTTTGCCTTTGCCTGCCGCCTGCCTTGAACCTCTGTTTGGACCTGGACTTTGTGTTTGCCTGCCGCCTGCCTTGAACCTCTGTTTGGACCTGGACTTTGTGTTTGCCTGCCGCCTGCCTTGAACCTCTGTCTGGACCTGGACTTTGCCTTTGCCTGCCGCCTGCCTTGAACCTCTGTTTGGACCTGGACTTAGTGTTTGCCTGCCGCCTGCCTTGAACCTCTGTTTGGACCTGGACTTTGTGTTTGCCTGCCGCCTGCCTTGAACCTCTGTTTGGACCTGGACTTTGTGTTTGCCTGCCGCCTGCCTTGAACCCTGTTTGGACCTGGACTTTGCCTTTGCCTGCCGCCTGCCTTGAACCTCTGTTTGGACCTGGACTTTGTGTTTGCCTGCCGCCTGCCTTGAACCTTTGTTTGGACCTGGACCTGGTCTGTGGCCATCTGTCTGCTAGCCATTCGGCACTCCGCGTTGCTCTTCTCTGGAAGTTCCTGTCCTGTCTCTTCAGGTAAGATCAGAACTATCTGGCTGCCAGGCATTGTTTGGCACAGGGGCTCACGTATCGTGGTATAGGCCTGACACCACTGATGTTCAGCAGCACTTAAAAGGACAATGCTGCTGAATATCAGCTGGTGAGAACATTCCAGAGTCTGAGTCAGGGCGGAGCCAGTAGTAAAGTAGGTGCTTACAGTATTCGGTGCTGACACCTGCATAGCTAACTGTGCATGAGGGACTGCATAAAGATCAGTCCTAAATTTGCCTGCAAGGCCAATATTCAGTGCTGGCAATTTTCAGTGCCAGCACTGAATATTGGCCTAGCACTCACATAACTTCCAGTACCATCTGGCACATTTTCAATATCTTCCCCTCCTTCCCACCACTTGTTAAGATCCAGACCTCCTCCCACCCCCTCCAACAAGGCAAGACCCCTCTTCCACCCTCCCCCAACAAAGTTCAGACCCCCTCCCACCCCCTAACAAGGCAAGATTCCATTCCCACTTCTCCTCCCTGGACAAGTTTCAGATCCCTTCCCACCTCCCTGAAAAGCCAAGACCCCCTCCCAACCACCTCCTTTGGACATGGCAAGACCACCTGGCAAGGTCCAGAACCCCCCTCCCACCTACCCACCCACAAGTCAAAATAGATCCCTCCTGGGTGTACCTTAACCTCATCAGTTGCCCAGTGGGGTGATAGGAGCAGTAGCAAACTCTAGTGGTAGTTTCGTGGTTCTAATGGTAGTACCATGAAACTACCACTAGTTGTCAAGGCAGACATTTTCAAGATGCAGCTGCTAGGGGGCAGGAGTGAGTAGGCTTTGCTCCTGCTCCATTGCTCTACTGGACCACTAGTGAGGTTAAGGAAGACCTAAGGAAGGGGGTCTACTGCAATGGGGGAGTGGGTTTCTATTGATGTGGCAGGGAGGGCTGGATGGGGGGATCGAGACCAGGGGAGTGGGCTTCTGTTGGTGTGGCAGTGGGCCCTGGACAGAGAATCGAGATCAGAGGACCTGATGTCTACTTATAAGTATCTTATGCAGATCCCAACTGAATATATCCTGGGCCCCGCATAAATACCAGGAGAAGTCCACTGAGATGCAGATATTTAATGTTAGTGCCCGGACATACCTGGCATTGAATACCCCATGCTATTGTATCCAGCCACAGTCAGCATTTTAAAAAAAGGTGACCGCTGATGGCTAAATATTGACCAGATCATCTCTATTGTCTATAGTTTGAGAGACATGAGTTTTATTCAGATGATATCTACCTTCTAGCTCTTGTATTTTAGTGGTTAGAATTGTCATTATTGTATGATTGCTAATTTATTGCATTTTTGATTAGTTTTAAGTTTTATTTATTTTGAGTAGTTTTAAGTTATATTTTATTTTTTCTGACTTGTTATTATATTTTGATGTTCCTTATATACTGCATAAATAAATCTATTAGGGGACAAATTGGTCTCCTAGAAAGGGATGATTCCTGATTTTACGGATTACCTCAGAGCTCTATTATATTCCTGCTTTTATTTAATCTCTTCTTAGGCCCTATTCTTCATATGATATATCAGTTTGAGATCCACTGTCATATCTTTGTAGATGGTACAAGGGTAGTTGCACATGAAGGCTCAGACTTGAAGAAGCTCTGTGAAACCTGGATCTATATTTGACTGCTTTGTTTATTAAATTGACTATCAATTGAGTTTAAGATTAGATTTAAGATTTTGTATCTTCATAATGGTCCATGATATCTAGTAAGTCTGGGGTTTTACCTTTTATATCTTTAGGGCCAGATTCTATATATGGCGCCTAAAAAATCCATGTAAAACTGTTTCGCCTAAGCGTATTCTGTAAGATTTATGTGTGGTATATAGAATATGCTTAGTTGATATCATCGCATATAAATCTGCGTGTACCCATTTATACCAATGAAAACCTGGCATAAATCCCAGTGCATAGATTTAGGCGGACTAGGCCATGTTAGCGTGTAAATTTTGGAAAGCCTATGAAATGCCCATAAACATGCCCCTTTTGAACTATGTGCATTTATTTTGAACTGCACCCTTCTCCATTTAGATGCAGTTCATTATAGAATGCGTTTACCGAGTTGTGCGCGTAACTTGCAGTTATTGTCAATTAGTGCTCATTATTGCTTTTTAAGTGCTGTTAAAAACGCTGATTGGCTTGTTGAGCCAATTAAGTTATGCATGTAGTCTTAGAATGCACCTGGATTTCGGCACGCAAATCTAGGTGCCATGAATAGAATCCCCCCTTAATGTTTTGAAAATCTTTACCTTTCATTCTTCACTAGGAACATTACATGTTGACCTTTTGAAAGGAGTAAAGGGTCATGGATTTAATATGTTGCCTTTCTGTGGGTACAATCAAAGTGGTTTACCTATATTATATGCAGGCATGTTTTCTGTCCTTAGTGGATCACAATCTAAATTTTGTATTTGGGGGTTAAGTGCCCAGGGTCATAAGGAGCTGCAGTGGTAATCAAACCCAGTTCCCCAGATTCTCAGACAGCAACAAAGAGAGTCCAAATCTCCCGCAAAAAACACCTGAAAACAACAAAGCAAGCGGAAGATATCCAGAAAGACCAAACTGAAGTCACAGATGTTGAGAAACCAAAATGATTTATTAGGAGTTGGAATATATTGCACTAAATGAAAAATTAGATATAATAGGCATCTCTGAGACCTGGTGGAAGGAGGATAACCAGTGGGACACTGTCATACCGGGGTACAAATTATATCGTAGTGATAGGGTGAATCGGATTGGTGGAGGGGTAGCATTGTATATTAACGAGAGCCTTGAATCAAATAGATTGAAAATTCTGCAGGAAACAAAACACTCCTTGGAATCACTGTGGATTGAAATTCCATGTGCAAAGGGGAAAAGGATAGTGATAGGAGTGTACTACCGTCCGCCTGGCCAGGACGAACAGACGGATGCGGAAATGTTAAAGGAAATCAGGGACGCAAACAAACTGGGCAACACAATAATAATGGGGGATTTCAATTACCCGCATATAGACTGGGTTAATGTAACATCTGTACACGCAAGGGACATAAGATTTCTTGATGAAATCAAGGACAGCTTCATGGAACAGCTAGTTCAGGAGCCGACAAGAGAAGGAAAAATACTAGACTTAGTCCTTAGTGGTGCTCATGATCTAGTGCAGGGGGTAACGATACGAGGGCCGCTTGATAACAGTGATCATAATATGATCGGTTTTGATATTGGCATTGAAGGAAGTGAAACTAGGAAATCAAGTACGCTAGCGTTTAACTATAGAAAAGGTGATTACGACAAAATGAGAAAAATGGTGAAAAAAAGACTGAAAGGAGCAGCTCGCAGAGTAAAAAACTTGCATCAGGCGTGGATGCTGTTTAAAAACACCATCCTGGAGGTTCAGGACAAATATATTCCACGTATTAGAAAAAAGGGAAAAAAGACTAAACGTCAGCCGGCGTGGCTAAACAGTAAGATAAAGGAAATCATTAGAGCCAAAAACAATCCTTCAGAAAGTGGAGAAGAGAACCAACTGAAAGTAACAGGATAGATCATAAGGAATGCCAAGCCAAATGCAAAGCGGAGATAAGGAGGGCAAAAAAGGACTTTGAGAAGAAATTAGCGTTGGAAGCAAAAATACATAGTAAAAATTTTTTTAGATACATTAAAAGCAGGAAACCGGCCAAAGAGTCGGTTGGGCCGCTGGACGAAAATGGTGTTAAAGGGGCGATCAAGGAGGACAAAGCCGTAGCGGAGAAATTAAATGAATTCTTTGCTTCGGTCTTCACCGAGGAGGATTTGGGGGGGACACCGGTGCCGGAAAGAATATTTGAAGCGGGGGAGTCGGAGAAACTAAACAAATTCTCTGTAACCTTGGAGGATGTAATGGGTCAGTTCAGCAAGCTGAAGAGTAGTAAATCACCGGGACCTGATGGTATTCATCCCAGAGTATTAATAGAACTAAAAAATGAACTTGCGGAGCTACTGTTAGAAATATGCAATCTGTCCCTAAAATCGAGTGTAGTACCGGAAGACTGGAGAGTAGCCAATGTTACTCTGATTTTTAAGAAGGGTTCCAGAGGAGATCCGGGAAATTATAGACCGGTGAGTCTGACGTCGGTGCCGGGCAAGATGGTGGAGGCTATTATTAAGAATAAAATTGCAGAGCATATACAAAAACATGGACTGATGAGACAAAGTCAGCACGGATTTAGTGAAGGGAAGTCTTGCCTCACCAATCTAATGCATTTTTTTGAGGGGGTAAGCAAACATGTGGACAATGGGGAGCCGGTTGATATTGTATATCTGGATTTTCAGAAGGCGTTTGACAAAGTGCCGCACGAAAGACTCCTGAAGAAATTGCAGAGTCATGGAATCGGAGGTAGGGTATTATTATGGATTAAGAACTGGTTGAAAGATAGGAAGCAGAGAGTAGGATTGCGTGGCCAGTATTCTCAGTGGAGGAGGGTAGTTAGTGGGGTCCCGCAGGGGTCTGTGCTGGGTCCGTTGCTTTTTAATGTATTTATAAATGACCTAGAGATGGGAATAACTAGTGAGGTAATTAAATTCGCCGATGACACAAAATTATTCAGGGTCGTCAAGTCGCAGGAGGAATGTGAACGATTACAGGAGGACCTTGCGAGACTGGGAGAATGGGCGTGCAAGTGGCAGATGAAGTTCAATGTTGACAAGTGCAAAGTGATGCATGTGGGTAAGAGGAACCCGAATTATAGCTACGTCTTGCAAGGTTCCGCGTTAGGAGTTACGGATCAAGAAAGGGATCTGGGTGTCGTCGTCGATGATACGCTGAAACCTTCTGCTCAGTGTGCTGCTGCGGCTAGGAAAGCGAATAGAATGTTGGGTGTTATTAGGAAGGGTATGGAGTCCAGGTGTGCGGATGTTATAATGCCGTTGTATCGCTCCATGGTGCGACCGCACCTGGAGTATTGTGTTCAGTACTGGTCTCCGTATCTCAAAAAAGATATAGTAGAATTGGAAAAGGTACAGCGAAGGGCGACGAAAATGATAGTGGGGATGGGACGACTTTCCTATGAAGAGAGGCTGAGAAGGCTAGGGCTTTTCAGCTTGGAGAAGAGATGGCTGAGGGGAGATATGATAGAAGTGTATAAAATAATGAGTGGAATGGATCGGGTGGATGTGAAGCGACTGTTCACGCTATCCAAAAATACTAGGACTAGAGGGCATGAGTTGAAGCTACAGTGTGGTAAATTTAAAACGAATCTGAGAAAATTTTTCTTCACCCAACGTGTAATTAGACTCTGGAATTCGTTGCCGGAGAACGTGGTACGGGCGGTTAGCTTGACGGAGTTTAAAAAGGGGTTAGATAGATTCCTAAAGGACAAGTCCATAGACCGCTATTAAATGGACTTGGAAAAATTCCGCATTTTTAGGTATAACTTGTCTGGAATGTTTTTACGTTTGGGGAGCGTGCCAGGTGCCCTTGACCTGGATTGGCCACTGTCGGTGACAGGATGCTGGGCTAGATGGACCTTTGGTCTTTCCCAGTATGGCACTACTTATGTACTTATGTACTTATGTAGGACCCTACATAGTCCATGTTTCGGCCAAAAAGGCTTTCTTCAGGGGTCTACAAATTGGCATATACAGATGTTCCTCCAAAGGTTCTCACAAAATGAGACGATTGCTTGGTGCTAAAAAAAAAAAAAAAATCTCAGCCCACTGCACTAACCATTAGGCTACTCCTCCAGTTCAGATTTGGCTATTTTCTGAGGCTTTTAAGGATTGATTAGGCGCATGAGTTAGATATTCGATTAGAAGATAGAATGGGGTCATTGTTTTAAATTGTTTTATCTGCATTTATTTTACTGTTTTATTTATTATGATGATTATGTTTGATTTTGTAGCTGTTCAGGTTCTTGAAGAGGCATGCCATCAAATTAAAACCCATAAACTAACAAAGATAAATTAATATGTTATTTTTCCTATCCACTAAGTTGATTATGCAGCATTTTTCAGAACATATAGGTGTTCATTTTCAAAAAGCCTGCAAACTTTCAAGGTATGTAGACAGTGGCTTAGGAAGGGGGAAGGGGCGGTGCACCCCGGGTGCACGCGCTCGGGGGGGGGGGGGGGGTACCGGCCCCACTGGTTCCCTGCTCTCTCAGCCCCTGAACAGGTTACTTCCTGTTCCGGGGCAGAGAGAGCAGGGAACCAGCGGGGCCGACGCAGCTCCGAGTGATGTGCACTCGGGGCGGATCTGCCCTCCCAGAGGTAAGAATGCGGACCGGAGGGAGGGGTTGCGCTGCACCCGGGGGGGGGGGGGGGGGGGGGGGGTCACGCTGTGCTGCACCCAGGGGGAGTGCACCGCGGTGACCTGCCCTGGGTGCCATTAGCCCTCGCTACGGCACTGTATGTAGATGTTTTTAATACACATACTTTGTGCAGTTTTCAAAGCGAAACTATCTGCTTTGTTGTTGTTAAAAGAAAATTAACAAGTGCAAAGGGCACACGTTATAAATATCTGCATACTTTGAATCTGCCATTTGTGTGGACAGTAAAAAGGTGGAGGCATAATAGTACATATACATTTGAAAGTCAAATGTACATGTTATTTTCCTTCCCCAATCAAAGCACACACAAAAGAATGCCTCTGTTTAATGTAGTCAAAGTGGGCACATGGTCATAGTCCCCACAATCCAATTCCTGCATCTGCGCCTGCCCCTGCCCCACCCCAACCCTGGCTCCACAGTTCCATTTCCATTTTGTCTACAAATTAAGCACTGATAAAACTACTTCATATAAATCTCAGGTAAAGCCTGAAGGCCGGATGATCGCTGTGCATATGAGCATTCAAAGAGAGTGGAGATGGCGCAGAAAAAACATCTTAATATGGGGTCCTGCCTGTTTGACACTAAATCCACAGGGCATAGCAGTCAAAGTCATCAGCAACTCTTGCAACATACGGCAATCGCTGCTATCATAAACCCACATCGTCAGTATCGTAAGAGTCCGAGCTAAGATGTCACATCCTTCGCTCACTGATCCCATATCATTGCCTGTATGATTTTGTAGAAATTCTTTTGGTGCCTCTGGATTGTCAAAGTTATTTGTAATATTAACAATGATGATCCTCATTCCTTCCCAGATATAAACTCTAGCTCGTGTTTAGGTTCCTCAACTACTCCTGCATGACTAAAAATAGTTTGTGTTTGGTTGCCCTCATTTTCCTGGCATCAAGAAGAATTATGAGTTTGTTGCATTGCTTACATAACAAAAGAACATAAGAATACCCATACTGGGTCAGACAATGGTCCATCTAGCCCAGTACACTGTTTCCAACAGTAGCCAATCCAGGTCACAAGTACCTGGCAGAAACCCAAATAGTAGTAACATTCCATGCTACCAATCCCAGTGCAAGCAGTGGCTTCCTCTGTCTGTCTCAATAGCAGACTGTGGACTTTTCTTCCAGGAATTGTCCAATCCTTTTTTAAACCCAGATAAGCTAACCGCTGTTACCACATCCTCTGGCTTTGTTAATAGAGCCCATGGGCATCTCAAGACACTACTGGGGCAATTCTATAACCTAGGCACCCATATTTATGCATGGTTTGCTGTGCAAATGTTTTGAATACTAGCATTTAAACACGTGTGCACACATATGTACCTAAGTGCTAGCATGGCACCAAATGACATTCTGCAAATACCTGCTTAATGTACATAGCATGCATTTGCAAAGGGGATGTGTACACATGGGTGCAGCATGGACAGGACATAGGCGGAGCTCACATTTGTGTAACTTACAAGATACTGTAAGTTACATGTATACCTGAGCATTGAGGTGCTTACCTTTATGCCAGCTGTATGACTGGCATAAATGTGAGCACCAAAATGTTAGGCATGGTAATACCTGGTTAGGCTAGTATCTTATAAAGTAAAATAGGTGCCTATTTTCCTTTATAGAATAGACTCCTACTGCATGGATTTTATCAATGATTTGAGTTCTGTCTAGTCCCTGTACTTTACTCTTTAAGGAGACCATGCATGCTTCTCTGTCGGTAAGCATATGTTTGTTGGTCTAGTTAGCCTTTCTCTTAGTTCTTCAAGCATGGTTCCAGTGGGTACCCTAGACCCCTTGCCAGGTGCCATCTGTTCTGAAAATGGGAGTTCTTATTTGTTTCACTTGTTTCCTTAAGCGGCAGGAAAATGTCACATTGATAGCAATGATTTATTAGCAGCTGTATCTATGATTAGAGGAGTGGCCTAGTGGTTCGAGCAACAATCTTGACAACCGGAGATGACTGGTTCAAATCCCACTGCTGCCCCTTGTGACCTTGGGCAAGTCACTTAACCCTCCATTGCCTCAAGTACAAACTTAGATTGTGAGCTCTCCAGAGACAGGGAAACACCCAGTGTGCCTAAAAGTAACTCACCTTGAGCTACTACTGAAAAGATGTGAGCAAAATCTAAATAAATAATTTGATTATCTCGGCTTCCAATTAGGCCAGTAGGCCTACCGGGAGTTCACCTGCTGCACATCATGCAATATACTCTGCTCCAGAGCACCTCCTATATCACACATTTTTAAGCCCTTTCCTTCAGATTCTCAGATGAATATCTGGTTGTTACTATGGCTTAATGATTCGCATTTAAAAGTCAAGAGGTATTGACTTATAGTTGCAAAAAAATGTCACAACTCCACATGGTTGCAGCATTTACACTTTACAAATAAAGAATTTGGTCTTTTCATTACAGTTAAAATCTTGTAAGTCTGAAATACTAAATTCCACCAGTCCTGATGCATGTTGAGAAGCTTTTCATTTTGTCCCCCTTTTTTTACCCTTCTTCTCCTTCACGTTTTTTGAAATTTGTTTACTGTTGTATTGACTTGTTCACTATAATACTGTTTTAAAACAATAAAAATACTAAGAATAATAAAAAAATCTTGTTGAAACTTTACAAATAAAGAAGCTTGTTTTTTTTTCCTTTTTATTACACTAAAATCATATATATGGTAGTTTTTCTCACTCCCTAGCATAGATTCACCAACAGGCACAAACTGATGAATCATATCATATTGGCTGTATAGACTTCATATAGAACTGTTCTCCTAATGAATTCTTGTAACACAAGGAATCTAAAAGTGATTTTGTGTTTGTGCTTCATCTAACAAAGATTTTCTTTCATAGGCATCTAACAGAGAAAAGTTCTTCTTGAATAAGACCCAAAGAGGTCAATTCAGTCTCCAAGGCTTCCTACTTTCTCTCTTTCTGTCTGCCTCACTGGTATATGAGGAATGATCCTATTCTACAGCATGTACTGAAATGCTACGTCATAGCTTGACTGCAGTAGCGTTCATTTAAACACAATTCCGGGCAGCAGTACTCCACTAGAATACGAGTAAAAAAAAAAATTCATTGCTAATAGTTATGGAGTGGGGCTGATACTGCCTCAATTATATATTTTTTTAGCAAGGGGAATAGTCTGTAATGTATAAAATGATTGAATTTTTTAAACTTATTTTTTCTTGCTGAAAATAGTGAGATATTTTAATAAATAAATTGGGAACCACCGTATCCAGAGATGTTCCCTGGCACGTCCTGCTCTGCCAATATTAACAGAAATTATGATCCGTTAAAATGGAAACTTTAAAACTACTGAGCCTATGGTGGGGCGAGTCTGTTTTTACACGGTTAAAGAATATAATGAGTATATTCTACTTCCAAATGGTTACTTTTATTCTTCAGTTAGACATATTAAAAAGCATCAAAAACAAAATATTGCAAGAACATCCCATAATTGTGATCTACTTACAAACCTTGTTGCATAGTTCTTCAGACTATTGATAGGTATGGAATGACATTGAGTTTTAGTATCACTTCCCTAATGATTCAACTGATGCCCTAATAGCTTTTCTTTTTGTTTTTGCTTTTGATATACTAAAAGTTTGTTTTGGATCGTTGCAAGTGTCTCCTCATATTCTCTCCAGGTATGCCATATTCAAATTTTGCCTTTAATTGGCCAGTCCTTATGCCTTTTCCTGCTTTCTACACTTAGGGGTTAATTCTACAAAGTGGATGCTAACATTTACATGGCAATTGTTTATATAAATGATTAGAATACTAGCACGTATGCATGCATGTATATGTACACATATGTGCATATATGCCAAAACTCCACCTAAGCACTATTCTGTAAATACACATATATCTTATATAGTATGTATTTGACAGGTAGGTTACACATGAGTTGAGTCTGGATGGAGCAGCAGCAGCAGCAGGAGAAAGACCTCTGCAGCAACACATATGAAACACAAACAACAAAGGTGATCCAGGGAAATGACGAACAGATGAGATTTCAACAGATCAATTTTTATTGGAGAGGGAACCAACCTGGCCAAGTTTCAGCTTTGCCTTTGTCTGGGGTTACCAGATTCTTCTAAACAAACCCTGAATGGTTTCATGGAAAAACACAGCATCAGTTGAGTCTGGTATCAACTCTACTCAAATCATTTGCCCACTATTGCACAGATGCACTTCATACTGGACAGGTTACAGATCACTAACAGCAAATCAGCAATTCCATGTTTGAGTTCTTTCATTACCCTTGGGTGAATGCCATCTGGTCCAGATGATTTACTACTCTTTAATTTGTCTATTTGGCTCAGTACGACTTCTGGGTTCATCAAATTTTTTTGAGATCAACTTTAGATGCTGAGAGATGTTAGCAGCGTCAGTTTAGGACCAAGCACTGGTGCAGCATAACAAAACATGTCATGTTGGCAAGGGTCTGAGACAGTGAAATATTTGCAAAGTCAATTAAAATAAGTGATGTTAAGAAACTTATTTAAGGATATTCATTAAAGTTTTGTATTGTGAGAAATGAATTTCTGTGACATGTTGTGAGACCAATGATGATATTAGTGAGTTGCCAGGTAGTGATCCTGGCATGAAATGAGTCACTGCTGTAGTCTCTTTTGTCACAGTTTAACCTTGCTTAACTTTACTTTTTTGCTATTGCTGGGTTTCATTTGTAGGTATCTAAGATTATTGCCCCCGCATCAAGTGTTTTCAAGTTTGAGACTTTTCAGTTTTTTTGATTCACTAAGATTTCTTTCAGTTCCTCCACATTTACTTGATGAGCGGGATAGAACGTGCTAAAAATACTTGGAAGACAGTTAAACCAGTAGAATATGATGTGGTTGCGGAAGCAAAGAAATGACAGTGGTGACTACCAAGAGGAGGATTAAAAAGACAGCCCAGGAGTCCAAATATGTCAAAAGTTATTAGGAAAACATCAAGTTATTCAGGCATTCATACGACCCAACATGGCCATGTTTCAGCATTTGTCGCCTGTGTCAAGAGTCTACCAGGTCATATGAGTATCTGAATAACTTGATTTTTGCCTTCTAAGCCTTTGATATAGTTGCACTCCTGGGCTGCCTTTTCAGTCCTCCCCTTAGTGGTCACCACTGTCATTTCTTTGTTACCAATCCTGTGGAGACTTTCCTCCTCTTGCTTTTGATTTGACTGTTGCAGAAGCCACAGCCCGAGAAAGAATGTTGCACTGTTTGCAGAAGATCATATAGCTATTGCTAGGGGTCAAGACAAAGGTATTTGTAAGACTGATCCAGTTACCTAGTCCAGGAATAAAATCATTACATTAAAAGTACTATATTTTCACTGATTTGATCGTTGTTCACCAAAAACTAACTACGATATTTATAGATATTCTCTTTGAAATGACCTGTTGTTCTGAATCAATCATTCATGAGTTTTAGTACTTTAACCATTTTGGAAAATGAAAACATGTGCTTACAAATGGATGTTTTAGTCTCCATGCAAAGTGGAACAGTATAGAATGATAATGCAGTGCGTAGACCTCTAGGACATATTTCAGAATCTTTGTTTTTCCACTTTATTTTTCCACTTACTTTTCTTTTTATTTCACTTCCTATTTAACCTGCCATAACAGCTACACTTATTGGCAGGCTCACATGAATGCATGACAGAAGTTAAATTGAGCCTTTAGAACTACATCAGTGCTTGGTGGAATAAAATTAAAATATTTAGAAATTACATTGTTTTGAAAAAATTGGTGGGAATTACATTTCTTGGTATTCCAAATGTGGTCTTTCAGTTTCTGTTCACTATGATCAACAGATTGCTTGTAGCCTGGGTGATTTTTTTCAGCTAAGTGTGGTATTGTGGGAGACTTCATTTCCAGCTGTTGGCCAATTATGGAGCTTACATTGTTCAACATGAGCATTTGGCAAAATAATTTTGATGATAAAGAAATGGAAAGTAACCAAAGATTTCTAAAGTTCCTTGGAGAGCTGCTTAGTTGTGGAAGTGCTACAGATTGCACATTTATGTATTTCATTTATATCTCACCAATCCAATGTGTTCTCAGTAGATTACAAAATAAAAGAGAATAAAAGACTCATTATGTATTTAGGTGCAACCATGGGGCCCTTTTACTCAGCTGCGCTAAAAAGTGGCCTGTGCTATAATTAGCACGTGGGTTTCCCACACACTGAGGCCACTTTCAGCATGGCTGTAAAATGGCCACATTTCCTATTTCCTCCATTAATGGCCATGCACTAATTTCCCAATTAGTGTGTGGCTATTAGTGTGGGAGCCCTTACTAATAGGGTTACCATATGGCTCCAGAAAAAGGAGGACGGATTGAGCCAGCCACCTTACTGACACCTATTTTCTAGATGTAAGGGCTTCCAGCTAATTGGTTAGCGTGCGGTGATGCAGCTGTGCTAAAAGATTAGCGCTGGACATGCCTATTCTCCGCCCTCAAACTCGTCCCCAGTACTAAAAAATAAAAAGTATTCTTCAACATATGGGAAACATGCATAGATGGTAAAACTACTGGGGGCACCCCAGTACGGCCCGCAGTAGTGATTTTTAACCTTTGGTAAGCACATTTTAGTGCTTACCACAGCTTACCTGATTATTTTCGAAGGAGAAGGCCGGCCATCTTCCGACACATATTAGGAGGCATCTGGATTGGAGGAATCTACTTTAGAGGGGGTCTGGATTGAGGGGCTCTACTTAAGGGGGTCTGTATTAGGGAACCTCTTGATTGGGGGCTAGATCAAGGGGGGGGTCTTGTAGGGGTCTCTACATTGGGAAGGGTCTGGATCAGAAGGCCCTGCTTTGAGGGGGGGAGCCTGGATAAGAGGGGCTCCACTTTTGGTCTGGATCAGGGGGCTCTTGATTGGTTGGAACCCTGGTGGTCATGGAAGGAGCATCAGGTTGCAACTTGGTAGCCTAATGGTCCCAAGTAGTAAAATAACCAGTTGGGGTTATTTTACCATAGATTTAAGGGCATATCAAGACTTGCACTGTTCACTGCAAGTCATATCATGGAACTAGTATAGTAATAAGGTGCTTTACATGCATTTGCATGACTTAAATATTGCTGTGTTAGTACCCTTTAAGGCAAGTTAAGGGGCAAATAATGCAACTTAAAGCACTAACACAGCTGGATAACTTTTCCCCTTCTTTTCATATATTTGGCCTGCAAGCCATCCAAGCAGTGTACATTCAGGTACAGTAGGTATTTTTCTGCCCCTGGAGGATTTACAATATGAGTTTGTAGCTAAGGTAGTGGAGAGTTAAGTGACTTGCCCAAGATCACAAGGAATTGCAGTGGGATTTGAACTGGGCTCCTCTGGTTCTTGGGCTGCTGCTCTAATCATTAGACCAGTCCTCCACACATTGTGCTTTCAATTTGAAACACTTTGCCATCTATTGGAGAAGCTCCACTGTTGTTCCACTTTATCCACAAACCCCCTGGATTCTATATATGGAGCCAAAAATTCTGCGTGCATCTTAATTGAGTAATGAGTCATCAACTAGCAATGACTGGAGGCTAACAACCAATTAATGCAGTTAATTGGCTTCAATTAGGATTTGTGCATTCATCTTGTTAAATGCTGTTCTATAAAGATCCATGTTCAAATCTTTCAGTGCAAAACTCAAAAAGGGGTGGGGCACGGCCATAGGAGGGGCATGGGCAGTTCAGTGGCATTCACTAAAGATGTACGCAGTTTTATAGAATTCAAGGGATCTGTGCCTAACTTATACAGCAGGATTTACACCAGGTTTCAGTTGGTGTAAGTCCTCACACCCAAAACTTGGCATGGAAATCAGCTCTAAGCCCTTTCACAAATTTCTGAAGACATATTTCTTCAACAAGGCCTACAATGAGAACTTACAGCCCCACTAACCCACTTCACTAACCCATTCAGTTATGAAAGCCCACCTTCTATAAATACCCTAATAAATCCCTTCCTTCTTCTTCCTTCCCTTAACTAATCTCTACACAATACTAACTATACTTGATTCACTGGAATAACTATGTTATCAATACTATGTAAGCCACTTTGGTGGGATAAGGTGGGATACAAATGCAATAAATAATAATAAATAAATAAATAATAATAATATTCTATAAATGACGCAATTCCATGCGGATTGTTTTTGGCAGCCAAATTTGGGTGACATTTACTAAATGTAGTCCAAAATGTACAATGTCTACATGGGCCATGTTGAAGAGGAGAGTCTAATCTCTCTGGACTGGAATTCAAACAAATCTTAATTGATCTCGAATATTGGGACCCTGAGTGTAGGTTATAATTGGGTCGTTCTGGAAAACTGAATGGACAGACAAGGTATTCTAATATTTAAAGATGAGGCTTTCAATAGATGCCGCTTGGTGAGAGTAAACCAAAATGCAAATAAGCTTGTCATCCCTCTAAGGAAGACAAGCTTATTTGCATTTTGGTTTATTTTGCCAGGCAAAACAGTAGAAACTATTCTAAACTGCAAAATTACAGAACATCTATTTATTTGGATTTGGCTTACACTTTTCTCATTTGCAACTCAAGATGAGTTATTTCTATCCCTAGAGGGTTCACAATCTAAGTTTGAACTGGAGGCAATGGAGAGTTAAGGGACCCTTTTAACAAGCTGTATAAATGGGCCCCACGCTAACATCAGCGCATGTTTTTGTTGCAAAGCCAAAGCTCCTTTTAATGCAGAGAGTAAAAAGGCCAAAAAATAGAAATGGCCATATGGTAAGTTCGCACTTGCTGTGCAGCCATTTTGGGAGGGAGCACTTACCACCGGTGGTGGTAGGGGCTCCCGTGCTAACCCAGTGATAAAAATACAGAAATAAATCTCCATACCACCGGAAATGGCATGTGCTGGGGTGGAATTACTCGGGTTGCTGTAGTAGCCCGGCAGTAGATCTGGATTGGTGCACAGCAAGCCTAATGCCACAAGCCAACCCTTTAGTTAAAGGGCCCTAAATGACTTGTCCAAGATCACAAGGAGTTGCAGTGGGAACTGGACTTCACTTGTTCACAGGGCACCACTCTAATCATTAGGCTATGCCTCCACTTGTGATTTAATGGAACAGAGCCAATATAGATTTAGCCAAGGGAAAGCTTGCCTCATCAATCTGCTACATTTTTTTCCAAGAAGTGAATAAATGTGGATAAAGTAGAGCTGACTATAAAGGGGCCCTTTTACTAAGAAGTGTAAGCATCTACACGAGCCCAATGCGCGCCAAAATGGAGTTACTGCATGGCTACCATGTGGATCTTGTGGTAATTTCATTTTTGGTGCATGTCTGATGCGCACAGCTGAAAAATCATTTTTATTTTCTGCCGCGTGTATTGGACGCACGCCATGTGGCATTTGGTGCACGTAGGTCATTACCGCCCGGTTACTGCATGAGACTTTACCGCTAGGTCAATGGCTGGTGGTAAGGTCTCAGACCCAAAATGGATGCATGGCAATTTTGATTTTGCCGCACATCCATTTTTGTCAAAATTTTTAAAAAGGCCTTTATTACAGGCGCGCTGACAAATGGATTGGCGCGCACCCAAAACCTGCGCCTACACTACCACAAGTCATTTTTCAGTACACCTTAGTAAAAGGACCCCAAGTGCGTAGGACCCAGCTCTTGGGTGCCACTGGGTTCTGAGTACCCCCAGTAATAAGCAGGCTCCTTCATTGTGCCCAAGGCAGAGTAATATACATTGTTATTGGCACTCCCAACCATTTTGAAATGTTGGCGCCTCTGATATAATGTATCTGGATTTTTAGGCAACTTTTGATATAATCCCTCATGGGAATCTCCTAGGAAAAGTAAAAAAAAAAAGAGGTCATGAGATAGGATGTTGTGGATTGAAAATTGGTTAAAAGATAGAAATCAGAGAGAAGGTCTATTTATTTATTTATTTATTTATTTAGATTTTGCTCACACCTTTTTCAGTAGTAGCTCAAGGTGAGTTACATTCATGTACACTGGATATTTCTCTGTCACAGGAGGGCTCACAGTCTAAGATTGTACCTGAGGGTTAAGTGACTTGCCTAAGATCACACATTTTTCTCAATGGAGAAAGGTAAATAGTTGAATACCCAGGGAACTGTACTTATATTGGTGCTTTTTAACATATTTGTAAATGATCTGGAAATGGGAACAATGAATGAAATTTGCAGACAATATAAAATTATTCAGCTTATTAAATCATGGGTGATTTGAGGGCAATTGCAAGAGATCTTGCAAGGCAGGGAGATCTGGACTACTTTATTGACCTTTGCATGCTTCATTAAGAGAAATTTAAAACAAAATCGTGCATTAGCTTTATTTTTCAGAAAAAGGAATATGTGGAATTCTGATGTACATAAGTACATACAGTAAGTAGTGCCATACTGGGAAAGACCAAAGGTCCATCTAGCCCAGCATCCTGTCACCGACAGTGGCCAATCCAGGTCAAGGGCACCTGGCACGCTCCCCAAACGTAAAAACATTCCAGACAAGTTATACCTAAAAATGCGGAATTTTTCCAAGTCCATTTAATAGCGGTCTATGGACTTGTCCTTTAGGAATCTATCTAACCCCTTTTTAAACTCCGTCAAGCTAACCGCCCGTACCACGTTCTCCGGCAACGAATTCCAGAGTCTAATTACACGTTGGGTGAAGAAAAATTTTCTCCGATTCGTTTTAAATTTACCACACTGTAGCTTCAACTCATGCCCTCTAGTCCTAGTATTTTTGGATAGCGTGAACAGTCGCTTCACATCCACCCGATCCATTCCACTCATTATTTTATACACTTCTATCATATCTCCCCTCAGCTGTCTCTTCTCCAAGCTGAAAAGCCCTAGCCTTCTCAGCCTCTCTTCATAGGAAAGTCGTCCCATCCCCACTATCATTTTCGTCGCCCTTCGCTGTACCTTTTCCAATTCTACTATATCTTTTTTGAGATACGGAGACCAGTACTGAACACAATACTCCAGGTGCGGTCGCACCATGGAGCGATACAACGGCATTATAACATCCGCACACCTGGACTCCATACCCTTCCTAATAACACCCAACATTCTATTCGCTTTCCTAGCCGCAGCAGCACACTGAGCAGAAGGTTTCAGCGTATCATCGACGACGACACCCAGATCCCTTTCTTGATCCGTAACTCCTAACGTGGAACCTTGCAAGACGTAGCTATAATTCGGGTTCCTCTTACCCACATGCATCACTTTGCACTTGTCAACATTGAACTTCATCTGCCACTTGCACGCCCATTCTCCCAGTCTCGCAAGGTCCTCCTGTAATCGTTCACATTCCTCCTGCGACTTGTCGACCCTGAATAATTTTGTGTCATCGGCGAATTTAATTACCTCACTAGTTATTCCCATCTCTAGGTCATTTATAAATACATTAAAAAGCAACGGACCCAGCACAGACCCCTGCGGGACCCCACTAACTACCCTCCTCCACTGAGAATACTGGCCACGCAATCCTACTCTCTGCTTCCTATCTTTCAACCAGTTCTTAATCCATAATAATACCCTACCTCCGATTCCATGACTCTGCAATTTCTTCAGGAGTCTTTCGTGCGGCACTTTGTATATTCTATCATTTGTAGAAATCATAAGAGTTATAAAAGAAAGTAGAAGTTTACATGAGTATGATATGTACAGATGAACAACTGGTGTACATAAGAGAAATGGAGTATAGTTTATATTTGAAATTTATTTATAAAATGTATAGAACACCTCAATGACTCATAAGAATTAAGCAGTTCAGTGTTCAAAGCAGGGTAGAAAACAAATGCACAGTCTTAAATCAAATTTATGTACCGATATACCAAAATAACAGATTGTGTTGGGCTCTTGAGGTAGTCATCTCCTATATATAACTGTGTACTGCAAAGTATGATTGTCAGATGTACTTAGCAGTTCATTTGTCACCGAGTTTATTGTGAGATGATCTGACAGATGATAGGAAATTAGTATTAAGAAAGTTGTCCTTGTAGTGGCTCGTGCTGAGAACAACATTATTTATATTAAGTGGCAAAACAGGCTGGCAGCTTACAGGCAATTATCTCAATTTTATGTTTAGCGTTTGACCCATAAATCTATGTAATGATGGCATCTCTTTTATGAGCCAACATTAACTTACTGGCTACCATAATTGTATTAAAATAAGCAAATGTCCACTGCAAGAGAAAAGCACTGTAGTAGTGATAAGTTATCAGTTCACTGCTGAATAATAACAGACCCCGGCTTTAGTAACAAGAAGGCATTTCCAGTTATGGCATAACAATGTATAATTTGATCCACTGAATCTTTATTTTTAAGATGATATTCAAAGGTACTTATCTGGTGCATGCAGTGTAAGTGCAGGTGAGTGAGATTTAGCAGCACTAAGGACTGGATTCTGTAAATGGCGTCTAAAATGCAGACACGTCAGAATAACGCATGCGGTGCTATTCTATAAATTGCGTCTACAGTAAGATGCAGTTTATAGAATAGCGCATAGGCTGGGGAACACACCTATATTTAGGCACGCTATTTACGCTGCTGAAAACCTGGAGTAAATACCGATGCCTTAAAGATACACATGTTCCCCTGAATTCTATAACAATGCACGTGAATTTGATTGACACTCCTGACACACCTACATTCCTCCCATGGCCACACCTCCTTTTCAGCTATGCACGTTGGAATTTATATGCACCTCTTTTTAGAATATGCCTAAAAAGAAGCGTGTGTAAATTCTAATTATTGCCAATTAGTGATGACAATTGGTTATCAGCCAATTATCATCACTAAGTGGCTTGTTACTCAATTGAACAGAGTGCGTAAATTGACCGTGCGGTCAAAATTTAATGTGTGCTACTCATCTCGCCTTATATGGAATCCGGCCCTCACTGACCACTTCTGCACTATTCAGACAGTGCTAGGGTGGTCCATGGGCAGAACTTAGGAGGCATTGGAGGGATATCAGGTGAGTGCCCACCTAGACTGTTCCCACCCACCAATTCCCCTGAGACAATTTCCACCTAGGACAATTCCCCCCGGGACAATTCACACTTAACTGGGACAATTCCCACCAAGGACTCATCCCCACCCTCGGTCATTTCCCACCCTCCCTAGCCTTTTTATTTACTGACCGTAACTTCTTTCTTGTGTCGAGTTCTAGAAGTCCTGGTGGTGCTTTTTTTTTTCATAGTGTCTGGAACAAGGAGGTTAGAGCAACATACGGATGTACACTGAGGATGTATAATAACGGAACAACTTTTCATAGGTAGAGTGGTAATTTTTTATAATTTATAATCAATGTGTCATTTTAAGTGGCTGAATTAGGTTAAAACCTAGTTTGGGGGTGGGGCTGGGGCATCTCCCCCCTCCCAAATGAACTGAAATTTGTATTTATCTATTCATTTATTTGCTTATTTATGACATTTAGATCCCAGATTAAACATGAATTAGGTTGATGGGGTGTGGGGCTTTCCACACACACACACACACACACACACACACACACACACACACACACACACACACACACACACACAAACAAACTGCATGTATGGAGGGGGAAAGGGATGTATAAAAGATAATGTGGGTTGGGGGTGTGAGAGGGTAGACCTCAAAACGATCTGGAAGAGAAAAGGGAGGGTCTGCGGTAAAAATGAAACCAGTGCGTGCCCAAAACCGGCCTGAACCCTTAACACCACCCATTGATCTAGTAGTAAAGGCTCACTGACTACACATGCAATGACCAGTCAGTGCGTGCCAAGTGCTGATTACCACTGGAACCAGTGCACGTAGGAGGAAATAAATAAGTAATTCATCTACGTGTTATGGGCATGCACCAAATCTGAAATTACCGCCAGGAGGGCATGCTGGCCTGGTGCTAGTCTCATTTGGGCATGTGTTGCACCTGCATAGAGCCTACCACGGCTTAGTAAAAGGGTCCCTTATAGAGCTACTCTTCATCATCGGTAAAAACCTTTCCTTGTGTTCATTATCAGTAAAACTGCCAATCCAAAACATTTCTCAAAAAGCACACTTGACTTGGAAAGCGACCCAGCCAACTTCTCAATTCCCCAGGACCGAAGATGTTTTCAGCTAGTTGTTTTAGCGCTCTGAAAACACCCCGGTATCTTGGACCCTGATGTAGCAGTAAAGAATGTGCCTATGTGAAACGCTGGCCATCGTTGGCCCTGGGGAATTGAGAAGTTGTCTGGGATGCTTTCCAAGTTAAGTGTGCATTTTTGAGATATGTTTCGGATTGGCTTGTTACTGATAATGAACACTGTTATGTTGAAATCATAAGGAAGGCTTTTTGCCGATGATGAAGAGTAGATCATGGTTTCATCAGTTTAGCTGTATAGGTTGGATGATGTGAGAGCTCTTTGAGGCTTTTCCTTCCTATTTTTACGTATTAACAGCTATATATACTGTTTTTGCACAGTGGGGCATTTTTTTGCCAGTTAAGCCAGTTAAGTGTGATAGTCAGCACTTATTCTGCTAAGAAGAGCCACACAAAGATAGGACTGTGTTTTATGCGGTCCTATTTATGTGGTTATCTTAGCCAATTAATTAATTAATTAAAAATGTATATTTCGCACTATTGCAAAAAGTTCTAGGTGTCTTACATCTCACAACATACATAATATGATACAAATTTAAAACAGACATAAAACATATTACATAAAATCAATCTATACCAATCATAATAAACAAACATCATTCACACAGTTATTGCCAAGGCCTTTGCAAATGCTCTTCTCATCCATTACGTCAGATTCTATGCTGAATATTGGCACTTAACTGACTAAACTGACTAAACGTTGCCCCCAGAATGCCCACATAATAGCCGGTTTCAGTTTGGGTGCTCACCGGACATTTTCAGTGGCACTATCTGGTTAGCCTTTATTCTTTGTGAAAATTAGGGGCATAGAATTTATACTGCAATGCCGGAGTTTCATTTAAATTTTCTGCCAGTAAGCAAATTGCCAATCTGTAGGAATGGTTGCCCAAGTTGGATTTGATAGCAATTTATTCATTCATTAAATTCTGCCTTCAGACACTATGCAGGGTGGCTTAGAATTAGGAATTTGATGCATTCATAGTTCCAAGTCAAATTGTTTTCACAACCCCTCTCTCTCGAAGGAGAAAGAAAGATGCTTCATTCCCTGAGTTAATTAATGCAGTACTATAAAGGTATCTATACGTTGTTACTCTATTCATATAGAAAAACATATTTGGAAATTTCTGACTATGGAGAGAGTTCAACCTATACATTAGTATAAAGTTCTACTTTCTGAATTAGTCCTTGAGAAAAATTAGAGGCCTTATAGGTTGTGATACCATTTCATGGTTGAACATGAAACGATGCTGATGGCTCAGGAAGTCTCTTCTTCAGGTCTGAAGAACTTGTGTGGTTTTGAATGCTCGTGCGCTGCCAATATCATTTTATGTTCAGCCAGTAAAAGGTTTCCAGCTTTCACTACATGCTGTTGTAAGAATGATTTTTATTCCTCAGTTAGAATCCCCGTGCTGCACTAGCCTTAGTGGATCAATAGTGAATTTGTGGAGCTAGAAAACCAGCTAGCTACTCTTGCTGGAAACAATAGTATACCCGCTGCTCTAAAGTAACTCAACATTTTAAACAGTGAAGACCTCTAAGGTCAGGTCATACATTCATTGTCTCAAGTAGCTTACCTTCTGAAATTCTTGTGTTACACCTGTCAGCAGGCGTTAGGCAAAATGTTTTTAACAGCATTTGAAAACATCAGTTTTCACATTTATTTTATTTATTTTGCAGGCTTGATATACCGCTAGGGCCTGAACATAGACATTAAACCCCGGATTCTATATTGCATGACCAAAATTGCGTGTGCAAATCCAGGCATATTCTGAATTTGTGTGTGCAATTTAATTAAGAAGCCAATCAACACCGATAATTGCCACTTAAAAGGCAATTATTGACACTAATTGGCTTTAATTAGAATTTATGCTAGGCATAAATTCTAAGGCATGCAGCCAAAAAGGGGGCATGGCCATGGGCATGGAATAGGTGGATCATGGGCATTAAAAAAATATGCATGTGGTTATAGAATACCCCTGTGCCACGTCTAACTTAGATTTTCTTTTACATAGCCGCGCTAGCGATTCCTGTGCGGCAAATGAGAGGAAGCCCATAGGAAATGAATGGGCTTCCTCTCATTTGACGCACCGAGAATCAGTAGCATGAGTTTGTAAAAGAGGCCCACAGGCACCAGTATTTATACCAGGTTTTACTTAGTGTAAATTCCCATCACTAGGTTTAGGCATGTATAAGGGCTCTAAGTGTATTCTATAAACCACGCCTAAAGTTAGGCACAGTTTATAGAATATGCCTAGGCAGAAATTTTTTTGGCGCTGATTTTTCAGGTACTATATATAGAATCTAGCCCAAAGAGGTTCACATGGAGGGGCATAATCGAAAGTGATGCCCAAGTTTTGCAGAGGACATCCTCGCAAAACGTCCCGGTGGAGGGGCGGGGAAACCCGTATTATCGAAACAAGATGGACGTCCATCTTTCATTTCGATAGTATGGTCAGGGACGCCCAAATCTTGACATTTAGGTCATCCTTAGAGATGGTCGTCCCTAGACTTGGTCGTTTCTGATTTTTGGCGATAATGGAAACCAAGGACACCCATCTCAGAAATGACCAATTGCAAGCCCTTTGGTCATGGGAGGAGCCAGCATTCATAGTGTACTGGTCCTCCTGACATGCCAGGGCACCAACCGGGTACATAGCTCCCTTACCTTGTGTGCTGAGCCCCCCAAAACTCACTACCCACAACTGTACACCACTACCATAGCCCTTAGGAGTGAAGGGGGGCACCTAGATGTGGGTACAGTGGGTTTGTGGTGGGTTTTGGAAAGCTCACATTTACCACCACAAGTGTAACAGGTGGGGGGGGGGGGGCCTGGGTCCGCCTGCCTGAAGTGCACTTCACCCACTAAAACTGCTCAAGGGACCTGCATACTGCTGTGATGGACCTGAGTATGACATTTGAGGCTGGCACAAAATATTTTTAAAGATGTTCTTTGAGGGTGGGAGGGGGTTAGTGACCACAGGGGGAGTAAGGGGAGGTGATCCCCGATTCTCTCCGGTGGTCATCTGGTCAGTTTGGGTACCTTTTTGTGCCTTGGTCGTAAGAAAAACAGGACCAGGTAAAGTCATCCAAGTGCTCGTCAGGGATGCCCTTTTTTTTCCATTATGGGTCGAGGACGCACATGTGTTAGGCACGCCCAAGTCCCGCCTTCACTATGCCTCCGATGTGCCCCCAAGAACTTTGGTTGTCCCCGCGATTGAAAGCAGTTGGGGATGCCCAAAATCGACTTTCGATTATACCGATTTGGGTGACCCTGTGAGAAAGATGCCCATCTTCCGATTTGTGTCGAAAGATGGGCGTCCTTCTCTTTCGAAAATGAGCCTGATAGTTTTTAAAAAAAGACAGTTGGGGAAGGGGAAGAGGAGAATAGCCTAGGAAATGGTTAGGGATAAGTCAGTGTGGTGCTGGGGAAGGAGGTGGAGAAGAGATGAGCTTTGAGGCCTGTTTGAACTTTTGGAGAGATGTATGGCTTTATTCCATAGTTTGGAACCTAGGTAGCAGAAGGCAGAGTCATGAGTAGTTTAATATGCAAATTCTAGTGAATGTTCCATTATTTGATTTGGTGGCATGTTAAGAACTGAGGTGTAAGCTAGCAGCTAACATAGCATACTGAGAACCAGGGAAGTCAGTGCTTGACTCCTGTTTCTTGCACAAATGTTCCTTGTAATCTTGAGTATGTCACTTCCTTATCTATTGCTTCAAGTAAAAATAAGAGACATATTTACTAAGGAACAAGGGAAAATTTTGGGGGGCCCATTTACAAAACACTGCTAAAAAGTGGCCTTAACATGCCCTTATTTGGGTCTTTCCCATGTGCTAATGTTATTTTTAGCACAGCAGTCAAATGGCCGATTTTTGCATTAATGGCCATATGCTAATATTACCAATTCTCTCACATACACAAGAAGACATATCAGCCTAAGGGGCCCTTTTACCAAAGGGTTGGCGTACAGCAACAGGCTAGCCGCGCGCCAATATGGAACTATAAAAATATTTTCTATTTTTGCACTGCTGGTTCTTACCTGGTGGTAATTGGGTAGCACCGTGAGTTGCCCGGTTACTGCTAGGTCAGTGTGGGAGCCCTTACCACCACCTAAATGGGTGGCGGTAAGTGCTCTCCCCTGAAATGGACTTGTGGCAAGTGGTTCACTTACCACGTGGCCATTTTGTTTTTTAGAAAAAAAGACAGCCTTTTATCCACTGCGGTAGAAGGAGGGAGGGGCTCAGCATGCTTCAAAAACATGCACTGACACTAGCACAGGCCCCCTTTTAACGCAACGTAGTATAAGGACCCCTAACTGC
The DNA here is from genome assembly GCF_901765095.1 of Microcaecilia unicolor. Taxonomy (NCBI): domain Eukaryota; kingdom Metazoa; phylum Chordata; class Amphibia; order Gymnophiona; family Siphonopidae; genus Microcaecilia; species Microcaecilia unicolor. The sequence goes on from NC_044040.1 coordinate 50,673,875, forward strand.
TTTAAATTATCCACAGCTTTTTTTCAACTTGCTTGTGTTTTGGAGGAAAAGACTTTGGAAGCTTATTAGCTTATCGACTTCAAACACAACTGGACATTTCTCCTGTTGCTGAGTCGCTTCGTCACAAGTCTGAAAAAACTTCCTTACTGGTTCTTAATTAGATTTCATTAAATTTCTTTTTCTTGATTTTTAAAATCTTTTTTTTAATCAAAATATGTTACTTTAAATTTATTTATTATTCTTTCCTTGCAGCATATAAAGCTTGAAGCAACGGCAACTTAGCTTTCAAATGCTGCTTCTTCTAGATCCAGACAGCTTGTTGATCTCAATGCTGTTGCCAAACCTTACAGCATCATATCCATTAACGGAGAATTTGAACGGGCATGATATCAAGTTGTAAGTTTCGGCAACAGCATTGAGATCAACAAGCTGTTTAGCTGCAGAAGAAGCAGACTGCAAAACATGCATACCCTGGAGGAAAGGAGAAACAGGGGTGATATAATACAGAGGTTCAAATATTTGAAAGGTATTAATCCGCAAACAAACCTTTTCTAGAAGACGGGAAGTTGGTAGAACTAGATGGCATAAATTGAAGTTGAAAGGGGGCCGACTCAGGAATAATTTTTTCACTGAGAGGGTGATAGATACCTGGAATGCCTTCTTGTGGGAGGTGGTGGAGATGAAAATGATAACAGAATTCAAAAATGCATGGGATAAACACAAAGGAATCCTTTTTAGAAGAATTGGATCCACTTTTTACCGTGGCTTTGTAAAAGGATCCCCGAATGTTTGTCTGTGCCTAGTTTAACTATGAGGCAATTCTACAACTGGGCATCGCAAATTTGGCACCTAGATGCAGCGTGTTGAGTGCTAATTCTGTAACAGTATCTGGCACCCAGACTCCTTCATAGAATACTAGCATCAATTGGCATCTAAGCACATACAATTAGGAACACCCACTTATGCCATCTCAATAGCAGGCATAAGTGGGCACAGATAAATATAGCACTTTAGTGCATAACTTACACTATTCTGCAAGTTACACATGTAACTGCTGGACACAGCTATGGCCCATCCGTGTGCCTCCGTGATGCATACCCCCTGGCATTTACTCACTAACAGGCTCATTTTCGAAAGAGAAGGATGCCTATCTTTCAACACAAATAGGAAGATGGGCATCCTTCTCACAGGGTCGCCCAAATCGGCATAATCGAAAGCTGATTTTGGGCGTCCCCAACTGCTTTCCGTCGCGGGGACAACCAAAGTTTACGGGGGCGTGTTGGAGGCATAGTGAAGGCGGGACTTGGGCGTGCCTAACACATGGGCGTCCTCGACCTATAATGGAAAAAAAAGGGCATCACTGATGAGCACTTGGACAACTTTACCTGGTCCTATTTTTCTTACAACAAAGGCACAAAAAGGTGCCCGAACTGACCAGATGACCACCGGAGAGAATCGGGGATGACCTCCCCTTACTCCCCCAGTGGTCATTAACCCCCTCCCACCCTAAAAAAATATCTTTAAAAATATTTTTTGCCAGCCTCTATGCCAGCATCAAATGTCATACTCATGTCCATCACAGCAGTACGCAAGTCCCTTGAGCAGTTTTAGTGGGTGCAGTGCACTTCAGGCAGGCAGACCCAAGCCCATCCTCCCTACCTGTTACACTTGTGGTGGTAAATGTGAACCCTCCAAAACCCACCACAAACCCACTGTACTCACATCTAGGTGCCCCCTTCACCCCTAAGGGCTATGGTAGTGGTGTACAGTTGTGGGGAGTGGGTTTTAAGGGGGGGTTGGGGGGCTCAGCACACAAGGTAAGGGAAATATGTACCTAGGAGCAATTTATGAAGTCCACTGCAGTGCCCCCTAGGGTGCCCAGTTGGTGTCTTGGCATGTCAGGGGGACCAGTGCACTACGAATGCTGGGTCCTCCTATGACCAAAGATCTTGGACTTGGTCGTTTCTGAGATGGGTGTCCTTGGTTTCCATTATCGCCGAAAATCAGAAACGACCAAGTCTAGGAATGACCATCTCTAAGGACAACCTAAATGTCAAGATTTGGGCGTCCCCGACCATATTATCGAAATGAAAGATGGATGTCCATCTTGTTTCAATAATACTGGTTTCCCTGCCCCTCCACCGGGACGTTTTGCAAGGACGTCCTCAGCAAAACTTGGGCATCCCTTTTGATTATGCCCTTCCACATGGTCCTTTTACCAGGCCACACTAAAAAGTAGCTGTTGCCGGTGTCAGCACGTGGGTTTTCCATGTGCTGAGGTCACTTCTAGCATGGCGGTAAAATGGCTGCATTGCCATACTTTTTTTGTCATGGCCATGTGCTAATTTCCCTATTAGTGTGTGACCATTACTGTGGGCTCCCTTACTGCCACCTATTTAGGAGGTGGTAAAGGCTCCTGTGCTACTCCCAAGCTAATCAGATTATGCACGGTAATGTGTCTGCGCTACCCAATTAGCGCAGGCATGTCTTCTCGCCTCCCATGTGCTGGAAAATAAAAAATATTTTCCAGCATGGGATTAGTGCGTGTTGAGCAGAAAATACCAAGGGATTAGTGCGTGAAACTATACAAAACAAGAAAAATGACACTAGTGCGTGGCTAATCTGCTATAGTGTATTTAATATTGGAAGAGAATCCCTCAGAAACCTATCGGACTAGAAGTCCTAGGTTAACGACGGGTGTATTATGCCGTTGATGAGTCTCTATCATAGGTATTCGTATAAACCTTCCTTTTTCTATTTATATGCAGTGCTCAATACTGTGATTTAAAAAAAACGTTTTACAGGACTTGAATCGAAACGTTTTTAGCAAAACAATTTTAAATGAAAGCGCCAAAAAGTATATTAAAGCATTTTTTTGAAGAAAGTAATCTGAAAAAGCAAGCAACTTGAAAGATTTAAATTAATCGGCAACATGAGTCCCTGAGGAAGCCACGAGAAGGTGAAAGGTGGCACCGTTTCTGAGGGATTCTCTTCCAATATTAAATACACTATAGCGGATTAGCCACGCACTAGTGTCATTTTTCTTGTTTTGTATAGTTTTACCTTATTACGACACTAGTCCTGCTGTACCAGTTTGATTTAGATTAGTGTGTTAAGCCTACAGTGCTTTAGTAAAAGGATTCCTAAGAAAGTTGCACCCGGCTAGCACTTATGCACATAACTGCAATAGTTTTACACTTAAATGCTAGCATTCTATGATTTATGCATGCAATCAGGTCTAGATATTGTACCAAAAAAATTGGTGCTGAAAAAAGTGCTATTCTATAAGCCATGCTTAAAGTTATGTGCAGTTTATAGAATAGCACTTATGCTTGGGAATTGTGCCTAACTTTAGGCACGGTCATTTGCAACTACTGAAACGTGGTGCAAATGTATGCACCTATATTAGGTGCATATTCCTGTTATTCTATCACAGCTCTTGTTAACTTTGGATATGCCCCTGTTACACCCATGGCCCTCCCATTTTCACGCCCCCTTTTTCATATCACGTGTAAATTTTAGGCAGGGGTCCCATGCTTTAATTTATAAATGGCAATTAAATCTAATTAGTGCTGATAATTATTTGTTAAAAAGCCAATTATTGGCATAAATTAGCTTGTTATCCAATTAAATTATGCATACAAATTGGGCATGCACCCAAATTTGCAAGCACAATTTTCGGCAACTTTTATTGACTTAGCAGATCAGCACTTCAATGTAGTTGACAAGTTATAGAGGGGTCCTTTTACTAAGGTTCACTGAAAAATGGCCTGCGCTGCTGTAGACGTTTGTATTGGATGCACGCAGGTCCATTTTTCAGCGCACCTGCAAAAAAGGACTTTTTTGGGGGGGCTGAAAATAGACGTGCGGCAAAATGAAAATTGATGCGCATCCATTTTGGGCCTGAGACCTTAGTCCACCCATTGAGTTGGCGGTATTGTCTCACGTGCTAACAGGGCGGTAATTGTCAGCACGCATATAATGTCATTTACTGCCCGGTTTGCACTGTGTGCCAGAAACTTTTCCGGTGCACTTAGCGGATTCACGTAAAAAATTAAATTACCACCCAGGCCACACAGTAGCCGGGCAGTAGTTCAAAATTGATGCACGTAGGACACGCATATGCGCATAAGCGGTTTAGTAAAAGGTCCCCAGAATGAGGAGGTAAGTCTTAATCTTGCCCTGCATGTATTGTAAAGTTGACTACAGCTTGCTTCACCCACTATTTAGATCCTGGCATCTATATAATCCAGTTCTGCATGAACTATATCAGAATTAAACATCACCTTTCTAGCTTACAGAACTATGTGAAACATTGGGTTCCCCTTTCCAGCATCATCCTATAGAAATGGAGATCACATCTAAACTTAAACAAAATTAAAACATTAACTATATCTACCACGTACTGTGCAGGATTTTAATCATACACAGATATCATACAAATCACCTCCAGATTTTGGTTGCCAGCTGTTGTTGTTGAATTTTTTTTTTAGCTTCTCATCTATACATCCCCCTTAGTCCCTTTCATGTCTAGGATTATGATGCAGATGTTCTTCTACACACATGCTGGATGAGATCAGTTGAAACTGGGTAAGATAACGAACCAAAGAAAGTGCAGGTGTGATTAATTTATCTCATAAGCTCAATCCTCTACCTCAAAAATGCCTCTTGATCAATCACATCAACTGAGCCCTTAGCAATAGAAAGGAGATTAAAGGCTACACCCTTCAGGAAATAATATAATCATAAAGGAGCTGGAAAAGTGACTGTATGAAGATTAGAAGAGACATTTTAAAATGTAAGATTTAAATCTTGAGGAAAATATTAGAAGACTTTGGCAAACTACAAAGATTTGACAGCAAGAAGGCAAACTGAATTCAAAATTTAACCAAGCACTGAGAACGTAGCCTGGATGCAATTCAAAGCAAAGATAATTGGTATTCAGTGAAGAAAGATGTGTATAATTTATTACTTTGTTAAAGCACGCTCACCCTGCATAACTTTGTCAAGTCCTTAAAATCAAAATGCTGCAGGACAGCTCTAACTTTGAAACCAATGTACAGTTTGTTTTCTGGAAGAGGAATAAAATGACACTGTCATGACAGTAGATATGGACAGTGTCCTAATCATCCCAAACTCTGCAACGACAACATGTAGCTACTGCTGTGGAATCCTGTCAAGATGCTACTACTGCTAGTAATCATTTCTATAGCACTACTAGACATATGCAGTACTGTGCAATTTGGGCCCTGTTTACTAAGCCATGTTATAGGCGCGTTAGCATCTTTAACGTGCGTTAACCATATACATGCATCAACCGTGTATATGCCTACATATCCCTATAGGTGCCTACATGGTTAGCGCACGCGCTAATTGTAGGCGCATTTAAAATGCTAATGCGCATTAGTAAACAGGGCCCTTTATATGCAGACACTTTCTCTGTCCCTATGTGTGGTTTTTTTTTGTACCTGGAGCAATGGTGGGTTAAGTGACTTGTCCAAGGTCAGATGGAGCTGCAGTGGGAATCAAAGACAGGTTGCCAGGCTCAACGCCTGCTGCACTAACCATTAGATTACTTCTCCACCTGCCTGCCATTACTGCTCTCTTTTCCTGCTACCAGTAGAACCTGTCTTCACTGACTATCCCCAAAACATGAAAGACCAGAGGGGAAGAGGCTGACAGATTAGATGAATGAAAGGGATGAGAGGCTGGAAGGAGACAGTAAACTGAAGAGAGAGAGAGAGAGAGAGAGAGAGAGAGAGACTGCAGGAATTAAGAAATGAACAAACATAGGGAATGTGACAATATCCCTTTTACTTTTCAGGGGGAGTGTAGATGTGTCTTATTGTCATGCATATAACTTTGTAACTTTGCAAGGGTGTGGTGGAGATGGGGTGGAGGAGAAAATAAAGGTAAGACAAATATAGGATTCTTAGATTTTCCTTAATCTTGCCTGAGATATATTCCCCAGGTACATAGGAGGAATCCCCTCCCCCTGAGAACCACCCATTCCCAAAACCATCTCCATAGAAAGCCCCTTCCTTTCCATCCCTCTGAAAACAGGTCTATTAGTCTAGTGGGGCAGGACATTCATAGACAGGAGACATGTCAGCTGTATTGCTAACATAATGTAGGCAATCACTCGGGTTCTGGTCTGAATATTGCTGGTACCTGGATAAGTTCCAGCAACTGGTTATAACTCGGGCTGAATATCTTGGTGGTAGTGATGGTGTGTGTGTGTGTGTGTGTGTGTGTGGTGGTGGGGGTGATGGTAAATAACAGGAGGAGGTTGTATAGTATTCTGTTTCCAGTGGATCTAGCAAAGCCTCATTTGTATATGCCTCTTCCTCATTTACATGCAGTTAAGCACTAACTTTAGGGCTTACAGTACATGTTAAAATGATCGGGGACCAGTTTTCAAAGGAACTTCCATGGGCAAAACAGTATTTTATTCATAGAAATTAAATGTTACAAAATTATTTGCCCTGAATGCTTAAAGTTAGGCACATTCATTCTATCTGCACCTTAGTTTACCTGTTGTTTGAAGAGGCATTACTGAAGGTGAGGTTGGGAGGGGTTTGCACTTAGACACATAATTTTGAAAATTCAGATACATGTGGTATTTTAACCCTTAAAAAATCATGCTCCCCAAATAGAATTTTGCCAGGCTTGCTCGATGGTAACTATGCCCTTGCATGCACATTAAGGGGGTGTTTACTAAACCCTATTAAGCAGCTACTAGCATGTGGTAGCTATTAGTGTTGACCCATGCCAATGGCTACTGCATGCTAAAACCAACCAGCCTAGCAGAAATCCCATGCTAACTGCTTGGTGCGGGTCAGGGTAGGATCTGGGCAGGACATACAGTAGGTAAAGAAGAGGACTGGCCAGTACTGACAGCTGGAATATGGGACAGTACTCTGCATTAGCTGTTGGGGCTGCTGATAGGTCAGCTGCACTTAATGCTACCTCAAGGGCCTGTTAGTATAATCAAGGTCCTTCCCCCTTCCAGCCCTCATAAGACCCTTCTCTGACAGCATCCTCCTTTCAAGACACCCTCCCACTAAATAATCTCACAAGGGGAATCCCTCCTGAGCAATATCCAACCGTTCTTCCACCTCCTGGCTCCCAGGGACTCATCCAGGGTTCTCTCTGGTAGTCTAGTGCAATGCTTTTCAACCCAGTCCTCAAAGCCGCCATGGTTTTCAGGATATCCACCATTAATATGCATGTGATAAATGTGCATGCACTGCGTTCATTGTATGCAAATCTCTCTTATGCTTATTCATTGTGGGTATTTTGAAAACTTGACTGGCTGGGTGTGCCTTAAGTACTGGGTTGAGAATCACTGGTCTAGTGGACTTGTCATGTCACCTGCATTTTCAACTTGAGCTTTGCACTTACTTTACCTTAAATTCTGGTCTCTGATGCAGTATTTAGTAAATAAGCCCTCAGTAGCGTAAGCAGAAGTCCATTTCTGGATGGGCCCAAGTATTTCCTTTCTGCCCTCCCCCTCCCTCTCCCCATCACATTAAAATGAATACCTTGGCTGGCAGGGTGCCCAAGCCCCCCAGCTGAAGATGCCCTCTGTCCATAGGCAGTCCGGTGGTTCAGCTGTTTGGGGAGGCTAACATGGGCGGGCCAGGGCGGGGTGAGGCCTGAGTCCTTAATTTCTGAAAAGACAGAGAAAGGTCAGCAAAATAGTTGCAGATGAAATATTTTATTAAATTTAGATATTAAGATAAACATCAAATGTCAGGAGAATAAAGTGGCAAAGAAAATTGCAAGCTTCAGTAGATACATATAGGTCTTATTCATTTGAAGTAAAGTGGATTTTTAAAAAAGTGTCAGTAGATGATGCCTACACATCTATAGATGCCTGCAGTCCATCTGCCCCCCTTTCTCTTTCTCAAACCCCACTTCCCCACAGCCAGTCTGCCTCTCTTTCACACACACATATCTCCCCCTCCCCTCCCACCTTCAGAGAGCTTGTTGATTTTGCTGTCTCATGAGATTGGGAGCTGCAAGGCAGTGGCGTACCAAGGGGGCAGTGGGGGTGGTCCACCCTGTGTGCAAGCCGCTGGGGGGGGGGGGGGTGCCGTGCGCCTGTCTGCTCCGCTCGTTCCATGCTCCCTCTGCCCCAGAACAGGATACTTCCTGTTCCGGGGCAGAGGGAGCATGGAATGAGCGAAGCAGACAGGCGCGCGGCACCCCCACAGCAGGTAAAAATGTCCTTTCGCCGGGGGGGAGGTGGCCTTTCGTCGGGGTGGGGGGGGGTCGCGCTGCACCTGGGGGGGGGGGGGTCGCGCTGCACCTGGAGGTGGGGGTGCATTGGCGATCCGCCCCGGGTGCCAGCCACCCTAGGAACGCCATTGCTGCAAGGTCAATAACAACTTGCTCAAAACTGTCTGAGAGCACCACGGCTGCACAGTGCTGTTGGAAGGCATGGGGGAGGAGGGGAGCTGCTGGACATGGGGGTAGTGGAGGGAAGGAATATACTGGACCAGAGTGCAGAGATGCCAATACTCTCTGATGTTATAACAAACTAAAATTAAAGTTTTGATGTCACCTCAGTAAGGCCAACACGTAATTCTTCCACTGCAAAACACTATATACAAACTTGTAGTATGCTAAGGTTTTGTAGAACAGCACTAACTCCCAGGGCTCAAAAAGCAACAATGTTATGCATGAAAAGGCAGAAATGTAAATATTACACCTTGCCCGAAAACAGAGAAGGACGATGAAAATGATAAAGGGGATGGGACGACTTCCCTATGAGGAAAGGCTAAAGCAGCTAGGGCTCTTCAGCTTGCAGAAAAGATGGCTGAGGGTAGATATGATAGACGTCTATAAAATAATGAGTGGAGTGGAACAGATAGACGTGAATCACTTGTTTACTCTTTCCAAAATTACTAGGACTAGGGGGCATGCAATGAAGCTACAAAGTAGTAAATCTGAAACAAATCAGAGAAAATATTTCTTCATTCAAAATATAATTAAACTCTGGAATTCGTTGCCAGAGAATGTGGTAAAAACAGTTAGTGGGATTTTAAAAAGGTTTGGATAACTTCCTAAAGGAAAAGATCATAAGTCATTATTAAGATGGACTTGGTGAAAATCCACTGCTTATTTCTAGGATAATCAAAAAATATAGCAAAAAATGGCAACCCTCCACCACTTATAATTTGAACCATACACAACAAACTGTCAGTGGAGCAGCTCACACTTATTTATGCTTTAATGAGGGGATGTCTCATACTGTCACACAGGCACTTCTTTTTTGTGCTTCCTTAAAGCCTCAGCTTTAGTGACTAAGTTATAATCATCGACTACCCCCAACCACTGATAGTGCTGTCAACCACCTCAAAATAAGTGTTCTACAATAAATTAATCCATATTTCAACTGTGCTTATATAACAAAAAATTCTTCTTTGGTTCATATCATTTTTTTGTAAATTTTTATCCACTATCGTTTGTAGCTTATATACAGAGCTACAAACGATAGTGCATAAAAATTTACAAAAATAAGCAGCATAAAATGTATTGTACTGTTTGGGATCTTGCCAGGTACTTGTAACCTGGATTGGCCACTGTTTGAAACAGAATGCTGGGCTTGATGGACTTTCGGTGTGTCCCAATATGGCAACACTTATGTTCTTATGTACCGTATACATCGAGTTGAGACTGAAAACATGCACAAAAATGTTTTTCATGTGCACATGGGCCAACAAAAATTAGAGAGAACATTGACCATGGATGTGGGGTTGGGTGGGAGGGGAGGGATAGAAATGCTGAAGGGGGGGGGGGGGGATAGAGATGTAGAGATACAGGAGACCATGATAGGGACATAAGAAAGGTAGGAAAGGAGAGAAATTGTGGACATCATGGGAGGCAGGGGGTTGAGAGTTATGGAAGGAGAGAGATGCTAGATGACATGAGCAGTTATTATGGGATAGAAGGGTAGGAGAAATGCTGGAAGTGGAGTTGGGGGCTGAGCTTGGGCACCTCCAAACAAAAGATGTTCTGTTGCCCCTATTTTAATCAATACAATATCAATGCCGATTATAATTCAGTAAGGTCAGACCTAATGCATCAAAGTGCCTGCAAGGTGTAACATTGTAACATTAATCTAGAGATCAAGAAAAAAAAAAGCTTTATTAAAGGTTCAAAATTTTATTAACATCTTACAGAATCAGGAACAAGCCATTCCAACCTAATCTGTCTGCAAACAAAACAATTTGTGAATTTATTAAATGAATACAGCATTAATCTTTTTTTTTGTTTTGTTTTGTTTATCCTTCTCTGGGCTCTGGCCACTCTTTGGATTCATCAGTTATGAGAACTGTCAGCAACGAGACTGAAATGAACGTTTATTGCAAACAAACAGTCCTTTTTCCTTTATGGAACAAGTAGTTATTTGCCACATTTAATAGAAAATGTACTGGTAGGATAATTTCCTATGATTGCAACACAATTGTACAGTACTGTAGAAACTTTCTGGGGGAAAATGAGAATTTTAAAATTAATTTATTATAAAGTACATGAAAAATATGTGCATTCCTTTTTACTGACTAACAGATAAAAGCTGTTCAAAGAATCCAATTGCGTAAATACGGGAAATGAGGACGAAAAGCAAATTTAACAGAATGAACTTCACACCTGGTACAAATCAGGCAAGGACAATCAGACATGACATGCTATCCAGGGCATGCTGCTTATTATAAAGACCTGGCAACAAACAGCCTTTACAAATTGGAGATTTTCCACTAAATTAGCTAAAGCAAGTCCAGGGTTGTCAGAGATTGGGAAACACTTCAAAGGAATTTGGGTAGGATGGTCCTGCATTTAATTGAGGTGCTATTTATGCATGCATTTTTGCTAATGACTTCTGTATGATTTGATATGTACATTAATTACCAGTTAAAACTGTGTTGCCTGGGAAGAGAGTATGAGTGGCCTTAAAACATGTTTCTCTGAATTTGTGTCCATTTTAAGACCTGAAATCTCATCTTTTTTTTTTTTTTAGTGAGCACAAATAAATTAGTTAACGAGCCGTTAACAATCAATAATTCACCGTTAACAATCATTTATTGACTTTTATTGGCTCGGATCTTGACTGCAGATGATTCTATAATGATTTGCACCCAACCCAAAAGGGGGCGTGGCTATAGAGACACATGGATGGATCAGGTGCGTTCCGAAGAATTATGTGCAGTGTTATAGAGTTTGGGGGCTGCGTGCCCAGGTTGCTCACCAGGATTTACACCAGGTTTCAGTTGGTGTAAGTCCTTGTGCCTAACGTCAGGCGCCAGAATACACACTAACCTCCAGTATGGCTATTTGTATGTTCTTACGTACTAGGTGGCTACTTAAAGAACTGCACATATAAAGTCCCTTCTTTCTTACTACCATTTTCATAACTACAATTTTAAAACATTATCATAGTTTCTTCTGATGTCTTAAGTAAAATAACAAAGCACAGCCTGATCCTATTAGATCCACTGCCCATGTGAGCAATGTTATTCGTGGTTCGTTCTGCTCCAAATCTGCTTTTAGAGTTTAGAGAACACACACTGGATGGAGTAATTCTGTGTAAAGGATGTTTTACATAGAAAATAGATGTTCAAAAATTGTTTGGAGGTATACAGCATAAAAAGTGGGAGAATCCCAAGACAGGATCAACTTTTGCATTACCTGCATGTGGACATGCCTAGGCAGGGCTTTTTTTTGAGAGGGTACTTGGAGTTACTGAGTACCACCACCTTTTCCATTGTCTGCTAAAATTGATCCATGGTCCCCAAGTTTTAATGAAAGAACTCAGGCTATACACACCAATTCTGCCTTGTCATAGATTCTGTGACTGGTTGCAGGGGGCCTGGTTATTGTGGGGTGGGTCCCTCAGTGATCACCCCACACCTGAAGGGTGGCCTGGCATTTGAGTACCGGCACCTTTTTCACTAGAAAAAATGCACTGTTCCTAGGGCTAGCATTTGGAAGGATCTGATGCACAGTTACAATGTCAAATATACACACATATGAAGGGCAATTCTATTGTATAATCTAGGTGACTGCATCTATTATCCCCACCCCCAAATTTTCTATAGGTTGCCCAAAGCTGATGTGTAAATATGGGCATGGATCCCAAATCTGCATGCAAACTAATTAATTAGTTAATGAGCCATTAACAATCAATATGTGGTGTTAATTGGCATTTATTTAGAGTTATGTATGGATCTGCCCTGTGCCCCATTCTATAACATGTATATCTAAATTTTATAGCGTGCATCTCAAAAGGGGGTATGGCAATAGAGGGGCATGGGTGGGTTAGGGGCCTTCCCAGAATTTAGGCGTGATGTTATAGGATAAGGTCATTTACGCACCCAACTGCCATTAGTTGTGTGAAAGCATTTATACCAGGTTTCAACAGGCGTAACTGCTCATGCCCAAATTTAGGCGCAAGATGCACGCCAAGCTAGTATTTTTCACTTTTCCCTCATTCAATCAAAGTTGAAGCCTAGAAGGTTTTTTAAAGATGACTTACACCCCCAGATTCTAAATAGGTCACCAAAATTTGGGCGGATGCGCACATAAACCCAAATTAGTACTGAATCCCCACCCCCACCCCTTGTACAGAATACTAGCTCTTACTGCACAAGGGCCAGCAGGATACGTAAGTACTATTCTACAAGGGAGGGCATAGGTGGTATAGCACATAAAAGAAGGAGGATACACATGGTAGAACATGGGTGGAGCTGCCGCTTACAAACCCTCCAAAATACAGCTGACAAACTATTGTGTAAAGCCTGTCGTACTGACCACTCAACTCCACTGTTAATAAAACACTACTGGCTTCCCATCGAATACTTTATCACCTGCAAAATCACAATGTTAACTTGATTGATTTGCACTGGTTGCCGATTGTTTTGTGGCTTAGCTCCACTGAATCTTTCAGAATTAGTAGGTGTGAGGATGTTATAATGCCGTTATATCGCTCCATGGTGCGACCACACCTTGAGTATTGTGTTCAATTCTGGTCGCCACATCTCAAGAAAGATATAGTGGAATTGGAAAAGGTGGAGCGAAGGGCGACAAAAATGATAGCGGGGATGGGACGACTTTCCTATGAAGAAAGACTAAGGAGGCTAGGGCTTTTCAGCTTGGAAAAGAGACGGCTGAGGGGAGACATGACAGAGGTATATAAAATAACGAGTGGAGTGGAACAGGTGGATGTGAAGCGTCTGTTCACACTTTCCAAAAATACTAGGACTAGGGGGCATGCGATGAAACTACAGTGTAGTAAATTTAAAACAAACCGGAGAAACGTTTTCTTCACCCAACGCGTAATTAAACTCTGGAATTCATTTCTGGAGAACGTGGTGAAGGCGGTTAGCTTGGCAGAGTTTAAAAGGGGGTTAGACAGTTTCCTAAAGGACAAGTCCATAAACCGCTACTAAATGGACTTGGGAAAAATCCACAATTCCGAGAATAACATGTATAGAATGTTTGTACGTTTGGGAAGCTTGCCAGATGCCCTTGGCCTGGATTGGCCGCTGTCATGGACAGGATGCTGGGCTCGAAGGACCCTTGGTCTTTTCCCAGTGTGGCATTATTTATGTACTTATGTACTTATTCCAAGAATAGAAGTTTATAAGACACTATGACATTGAATTTTCCCACTCCAAAGGGGGTCAAATACAAATCTTTCTTTAATTCTATCTTCTGGTTTCAAGCACCTAGCATTTGGACTTCCATTCCTAGAAAAATTAGAATTATACCAAATTATTGAATTCATTGAAAGTGTATTTGTTTAGGAAATATTTAAAAAAATGTATATCTCGTTTTAACTATAGTGGGTTACAATAACACATATATAATAAAATCCATATACAGGGCCAAATTCTATAAATGGTGCCTTAAAAATCAGCACTGAAAAACCACATGGTTAGCATGATTCTATAAACTACGCCTAAAGTTAGGTGTAGTTTATAGAATACGCTTTCGTGTCGTTCTTGGGACTAAAATTTAGGCATACCCATTTACGCCACCTAAAACCAGGCCTAAATACATGTGCCTAAGTTAGGTGCACATTGGGTATATTCCATAATAGTGTGCATAATTTTTTGAAATGCCCACAACATGTCCATGATTATGCCCCCATTTTGACTGCACGTATTAGAATTTACACACACCAAGTTGTAGAATACGCCTAGAAAGTTGAGCACATACATTCTAATTAAAGCCAATTAGTGCCACTAATTGGTTGTTAAGTACCAACTACCAGTGCTGATAAGCTTGTTAATAAATTAATTTGTGCACGCAATTTGGCCATACGGCCAAATTAGTGTGCACAAGTTAAGGTACCATATATAGAATTTGGGGGATAATCAATAACAAACCTTACGAAATTATCTCTCTTAAAAGGGGATTCCAGTCCTCCAACAAAGCATCTACAAAACAGTAAGTATTTAAGATTGTCCAAAATACGACACATAATAATCAGGCTATCTACAAGCTTATAATCCTCAGCAGAGACGTCCTACTCTCTAATCTGCGCTTTAACACATAAGTTCATTTACGGAGAAGCACTAGTCTACATGTGTGATTTGATTGATTTACCTCCCAGAAATTCATCGGTGTCCTCTCATACTTATCTTATTCTGCACTATCCTTCCTGCAGGAATCTAAAGTATAAGTCAATCTACGCTTCTTCCTTTTCGTTTATCGGCTCGCAATCCTGGAATGCTTTGCCGAGACTACTGAAAGAGACATCAGATCACCAAACATTTAAGAAATTACTAAAAACTTATCTGTTTAGTAAGGCATATCCCAAAGACCACAATACTCTTTAATCCCCTATTTCAGTTTTGTTTGATTACCTGCATTTGGCCTTATGTCTGTTTCCCTCTTGTTGCTCCTGTATTCCCATCTGTATTCTTTTATTAAGCTGCTTACGCTATTGTATTTGTTAATTTTTATGTAACTATTTTATCCTGCTGTACTATGTAATTTCTTGTAACTTTGTTAGCCACATTGAGCCCGCACAAGCTGGGAAAATGTGGGATACAAGTGTACCAAATAAATAAATAAATAAATAAATAAATAAGCTTTTACAAAACAATGCATCTTCAACAATCTTTTAAACTGCTGTACAGGTACACAGCATCTTAAATAACCAGGAAGCTTGTTCCATAATAGAAGTGATGCAATTGAAAAAGCGCGGTTCAGAGTTTCTGCATAATGACATGCTGTAGTGGACGGTCCACACAGTTTGTTAGCATATTCAGATCTCGACCATTTTGACTTATGTAATTTCAGACTATTAACAAAATAGCTGAGTACCTCAGCATACGTTAAGTAGCTTGTTTTGTAGAGTTTGTATTTTGTTGGTTGTATTGATTTCTTATTCCTAGTAATTGTCTGGTTTCCTTCTAAACTGTAATCCGCATAGAACTTATAAGGTGTTTGTGGAATACAAGAATATTTGTAAGGTCAGTGGGGGCAAAATTCTGTAAATGACCCCAAAGTTAGGTGCCAGGAAGATCCGCGCTAAACTAGTATTCTGCAAAGGGTGTGGCGCTCCCTTTATAGAAAACTAGCTTAGGGCCCCTTTTACAAAGGCGTGCTAGTGTTTTTAGCGAACGCTAAAAATAAGCGTGTGCTAAACATTAGAGATGCCCATATATTTCCTATGGGTGTCTCTAGCATTTAGTGTGCGCTAATCAGCATGCACTAAAAAAAGGCTAGCGCGCCTTTGTAAAAGACCCTTTAGTGTGGATCTTATCTCCAATTCTATATATATGGCATTTGGATTCCGCGCAGAGATACGCTCGTAACTTAATTGGTGGAACAAGGTAATCAGCATTTTGTACACAATAACGAGCACTAATTACAATTATAATTACAATTTATGCACGGAAATCGCTAAGCGTATGCAATAAAGAACTGCACCTAATTTGCAAAGTGTGTAGATCAAAATAAATGTGTGTAGCTTAAAAGGGGCGTGTTTATGGTTGTATTTATGGGCCTTTCATGGGCATTCCAAAATTTCCACATCTAATTACAGAATATGGGTCAGTGTACCTAAATCTATGTGACCGGATTTACACCAGGTTTTTATTGGTGTAAATGCATACGCACAGACTTAAGCGCTACAGTATCGACTAAGCACATTCTATACACTGCACCTAAATTTTATAGAATATTTTAAGTTCCAAGCAAATTTTTTAGGTATCATATATAGAATCTGGCCCCTTCCTTAGATTCTCTATATAGTGTCTAGATTCTGTGCGGAGATATGCACGTAACTTAATTGGCAGAACAAGGTAATATGCGTTTTTAACAGCACCTAATGAGCAATAACGAGCACTAATTTATGTGTGGAAATCGCTAAATGTATTCTATAAAGAACTAAGCCTAAATTGCAAAGTGCACAGTTCAAAATAAATGCGCGTAGCTTAAAAGGGGTGTGGTTATGGACGTATTTATGAGTGTTTTCTGGGCGTTCCAAAATTTCTGCTCATTATTACAGAATAGGGGTCAGTGCACTTAAATCTCTGCGCACGGATTTATACCAGTTTTTTATTGGCGTAAATGTATGCATGTAGATTTAGGTGCTATGGTATTGACTAAACATATTCTATACATAGTTCCGTGTGGAATGTTTAGGTTCCATATATGGAATCTGGCCCCGTGTTCCTAAGTTTGGGCACGACATGCCTGCTGAAACCTAGTGTAAATGCTTACTCGCAACTAATAGCAGTTGGATGAGTAAATGATCCTGTTTTATAACATTGCACCTCATTTCTGGGAATGCCCCTGACCTACCCCTGCCCCTCCCATGACCACATCCCCTTTTGAGTTGCGTGCTATAAAATTTAGGCACCCATTTTATAGAATACAGTACAGGGCACATTAGTGCATAATTCCAAATGAGTACCAATTATTGATTGTTAATGGCTCATTATCTAATTAGTTTGTATACAGATCTGGGATCCACTCCCAAATGTTGGCAACCTATATGGTTGGGTTTCATTTTGGTACTGGAGGAGGGGGTGAGAAAGAGATGGAGAGTTAGGGAGTTAAGCAACATCCCCTTTAAAATGCTCCCTGAGAACACCAGACTATGATCCTGGCAAGGAAAGGTCAGATCAGTTCAACATTATTTTTACCTTTTCATAAATATTGTGAAGACCAACTCAGAAAATGTGTGCTATTTCCTTAAGGCACATTACTAACTATGACCCTAATTGAACTGCAATGGAAGCCACAATGGCTTCAGATATTGCCAATCTATATGTAGGTAATTTTGATGATAAATTTTTTGGCAGACGTCACTTTCACAGCATATTATGAAAAAGGTACAGTATATAGACATTTTTATGTTGTGGAGTGGGAGCAGTACAACACTTGATTAATTTTACCAACCACAATATAGCATTTTTTACCATGCTATTTCTTAAAGGCAAGACTCTTTCTTTGAAAGGTATTACTACACGCTCTTTAGAAAACTATTTATCCTTCATGCTCCGCTCTGTCTCTATTCTTTTTCAGTAAAAGTAATCTTTCCATAAAAGGATATATACATTCTATCTGGAAATGCTCCTCTCTCTTTACAAGAGAATACCTTTTTTATAGTCTGGGAATATATATTATTTATATCACCATCTGCCAGATATACGATATTGAGGGCACCTTCACTGTCGACCTCAGCAAGAAGTGTATGCGTGTGTGTAATTTGTTATTTTTTTAGCAGATCCTTTCAGGATGAATACAAATGTATCCCTTATGAAAGGCAACTAAGGGGTCCTTTTACTAAGGTGCGCTGAAAAACGGCTTGCGATAGTTTAGGCGTGGGTTTTGGGTGCGAGCAAAATCATTTCTCAACACGCCTGTAAAAAAGGCCTTTTTTATTTTTGCCAAAAATGGATGTGTGTCAAAATGAAAACTGGCGCGTGTCCATTTTCGGTTTGAGCAGTAAGGTCTCACGTGGTAACTGGGCGATAATGACCTATGAGCGTCAAGTGTCACTTGACATGTTTCAGAAAATAAAAAAGTATTTTGCAGATGGGAGCCAAAAATTAAATTACCACAAGGGCCACGCGGTAGCCAGGCAGTAACTCCAAATTGGCACACTTTGGGCGCGCGTAGGTACCTATGTGGCTTAGTAAAAGGGCCCCTTAGTGAGATTGATACCGGTGCATGAAATTTTCTTTCTGGAAAATATGGAGTCCTTTTACTAAGGTGTGCTGAAAAATGTCCTGCGGTAGTGAAGGCGTGTGTTTTGGGCGCACCTGCAAAAAATGCCTTTTTAAATTTTTTCCGAAAATGGACGTGCAGCAAAATGAAAATTTTCGCATGTCCATTTTGGGTCTGAGACCTTAATGCCAGCCGTTGACCTAGTGGTAAAATCTCATGCGGTAACCAGGCGGTTATGACCTATGTACGTCAAATGCCACTAAGCAATGTCTTAAGCATCTGCCATGTTTGAGGAAAGGGGGAACCCTCTGAATACCTTCTGAAACAGAAAGGAGAGACTGGGATAAATGAGTAATTTTCCAGCAAGGTGGCTTGGATTTCATCCCATCTACTGGTGGTCTAGAAGTATTTGTTGGGCCGAAAGAAGTTTACCATCAGGGTCAACAGGATTCCTGAGCATCCAGGTCCAAACTCCCAGCTGAACCTTACTTGCAATCATTGGAGCCGACTCTGTGGGTGCTGTGGGTGCTTGAGCACCCCCAATATTGAGAAAATTCCTTGTATGTGTCCAGGGAGGGGTCATTTCCATTGGGCTTAGCACCCCCAATAATTTTGAAAAGTTGGCTCCTATGCTTGCAATAAACTACTTCTGAGCCTCAGAGCCCCTGAGTCTCATCATAGCTTACATCAGAACTATGTGTGATTATTAAGAGGAAAGTGTTGATCTCCTGCTATCCACTGCAGGAGGCTTAACGGAAGCAAATTTGGACTTTCTCTGAGCTTTGGAATTAAGGATATTAAGCATCAGAGACAATGTAAATAATTAAGCTGCTACTCGTTACCTCCTGCACTGTATCTGTCTCTGCCACATTGTTATTATTTGCCTGAAGAGACTTGATTTAAGTAAATAGGTTCAGAACAACAATCTTGGAGTTGCATGACTTATGGAGAGATTGGACAGTGTGAAACAAGAGGAGCTTCTTATGGCCTTCCGGAGGATTCCAGTCCTAGTTCTGGTCCCAAACTAATAAGTAATGTTTATCTTTATTCTGGGTATACATTAAGTAACTGTCTACCTAACACTAAAAAAATCAAAGGAAGTTACCATCAAATATATATCATTACTAGCATCTCCTCCAGGGGCTAATGCTAGCGATCAAGATGCCTCATCTCTAATACAGAAGGACTGATGATCAGTTCTTTGCCACTTGGCAGTAAGAGAGGATGATATACCCACAGGTCTTAAAGATGCATCAAGGTTTGGCAAGTTTGAAACTATTTCTGCCAAGGACTGACCTTGGATTGCAGTTTCCTAGGCCTCAAACCTAGTAGCCAAAAAGGACTGAGGAGGATTCAGAGGACAATACCTTCACCTTCCCAGAAGAAATTGCCATATGGAGAAAATAATCAGTCAAGGCTGGCACTCAAATTAGTGTGGGCACATGGGTGGCAGTCATCATGGGTTCTTCAGTTGAACCTGTTCACAAAAAGTGTTGGAAATGATTTTTAAAGTAAATTTCTAACATTCACAGGGGCCCTTTTATTAACACACGTTTAATGCAAAAAAATGAACTTGCAGTAACTGCAGAGCTTTTGCAGTAAATGCAGGGGGTGTGTTCAACATCTGTACTGTATTTACTACATAGGACAGATGATTACTATACTTCAGGGCACTGCATTACATGTAGTTGCAAATAGCATGGGAGCAACTCCGATACTTGTCACTACATGTAACACAGTGTAGGTCCAATCATAAATAAATGAAAAGTAACATAGTAGATGACGTCAGAAAACGACCTGCACGGTCCATCTAGTCTGCCCAACAAGATAAACTCATATGTGCTACTTCTTGTGTATACCTACCTTGATTTGTATCTGCCATTTTCAGGACACAGACCGTAGAAGTCTTGCCCAGAACTAGCCCCACCACCCAAACACCAGCCCCGACTCCCAATCTCGGCTAAGCTTCTGAGGATCCATTCCTTCTGCACAGGATTCCTTTATGTTTATCCCACGCATGCTTGAATTCCGCTACCGTTTTCATCTCCACCACCTCCCGCAGGAGGGCATTCCAAGTATCTACCACTCTCTCCGTGAAAAAATACTTCCTGACATTTTTTCTTGAGTCTGCCCCCCTTCACTCTCATATCATGTCCTCTCGTTCTACAGCCCTCCCATCTCCGGAAAAGGTTTGTTTGCGGATTAATACCTTTCAAATATTTGAACATCTGTATCATATCACCCCTGTTTCTCCTTTCCTCCAGGGTATACATGTTCAGGTCCTTAAGTCTCTCCTCATACGTCTTGTAACGCAAATCCCATACCATTCTTGTAGCTTTTCTTTGCACCGCTTCCATTTTTTTAACATCCTTAGCAAGGTACAGTCTCCAGAACTGAACACAGTACTCCAGGTGGGGCCTCACCAATGACTTATACAGGGGCATCAACACCTCTTTTCTTCTGCTGGTCACACCTCTCTCTATACAGCCTAGCAACCTTCTGGCTATGGCCACCGCCTTGTCACACTGTTTCGTCGCCTTCAGATCCTCAGATACTATCACCCCAAGATCCCTCTCCCCATCCGTAACTATCAGACTCTCTCCGCCTAACACATATGTGTCCCGTGGATTTCTACTCCCTAAGTGCATCACTTTGCATTTCTTCGCATTGAATTTTAATTGCCAAACCTTAGACCATTCTTCTAGTTTCCGTAGATCCTTTTTCATGTTTTCCACTCCCTCCCCGGTGTCAACTCTGTTGCAAATGTTAGTATCGTCCGCAAAAAGGCAAACTTTATCTTCTAACCCTTCAGCAATGTCACTCACAAATATATTGAACAGAATCGGCCCCAGCACCGATCCCTGAGGCACTCCACTACTCACCTTCCCCTCCTCCGAGCGAATTCCATTAACCACCACCCTTTGGTTTCTGTCCGTCAACCAGTTCCTAATCCAGTTCACCAGGTCCTATCTTCAGCCTGTCCAGTTTATTCAAGAGCCTCCTGTGGGGAACCGTGTCAAAAGCTTTGCTGAAATCTAAGTAGATTACATCCATAGCACGTCCTTGATTCAATTCTCCAGTCACCCAGTCAAAGAATTCAATGAGATTCATTTGACACGATTTCCCTTTGGTAAAACCATGTTGTTTCGGATCTTGCAACTTATTGGCTTCCAGGAAATTCACTATCCTGTCCTTTAGCAAAGCTTCCATTACTTTTCCAATAACCGAAGTGAGGCTTACTGGCCTGTAGTTTCCAGCTTCTTCCCTATCACCACTTTTGTGAAGAGGGACCACCTCCGCCGTTCTCAAATCACACGGAGCCTCTCCCATCTCCAAGGATTTATTAAACAAATCTTTAAGAGGACCTGCCAGAACCTCTCTGAGCTCCCTCAATATCCTGGGATGGATCCCGTCCGGTCCCATGGCTTCGTCCACCTTTAGGTTTCCTAGTTGTTCATACACACTCTCTTCCATGAACGGTGCTAAATCCACTCCACTCTCACATGTACTTTTGTCAGTCCATCTTGGTCCTTCTCCAGGATTTTCTTCTGTGAAAACAGAACAAAAGTATCTATTTAGCAAATTTGCCTTTTCTTCATCATTTTCTACATAGCAGTTCGCAGCATCTTTCAGTCTCACAATTCCCTTTTTAGTCATTTTCCTTTCACTAATATACCTGAAGAAATTTTTGTCACCCCTCCTTACCTTTCTAGCCATTTGTTCTTCCGCATGCGCTTTCGCCAGATGTATCTCTCTCGTGGCTTCCTTCATTCATCCGGTATTCCTCTCCGTGTTCCTCTTTTTGAGTTTTTCTGTATTTCTGGAACACCAACTCTTTAGCCTTTATTTTCTCAGCCACTTGCTTGGAGAACCATATCGGTTTCCTTTTTCTCTTGCTTTTATTTACTCTCTTTACATAGAGGTTTGTAGCCCTATTTATAGTTTCTTTCAGCCTGGACCACTGCCCTTCCACTTCTCGTACGTCCTCCCAGCCCATCAGCTCCTTCCTCAGGTATTCCCCCATTTTACTAAAGTCAGCACGCTTGAAATCCAGGACTTTCAGTTTTGAGTGGCCACCCTCCTCTTCAGCCGTCATATCAAACCAAACCGTTTGATGGTCACTGCTGCCCAGGTGGGCACCCACTCGGACATTTGACACACTATCCCCATTTGTGAGTACCAGATCTAGCATCGCTCCCTCCCTTGTGGGTTCCGTCACCATTTGTCTGAGCAAAGCACTTTGAAAAGCATCCACGATCTCTCTACTTCTTTCCGATTCTACAGATGGAACCTTCCAATCTACATCCGGCAGATTGAAATCTCCCAAAAACAGCACCTCTCTTTTCTTCCCCAACTTTTGAATATCATCGATCAGATCTTTATCTAGTTCCTCCAATTGTGTCGGGGGTCTGTAGACAACACCCATGTGGACAGAAGTTCTATCCTCTCTTTTTAAGGTGATCCATATCGCTTCTTCCTTTCCCCAGTTCCCTGTCATTTCAGTCGCTGTGATATCATTTCTCACATACAGAGCTACTCCTCCACCTTTACGCCCCTCTCTATCCTTCCTAAAAAGATTATAGCCTGGTATGTTTGCATCCCATGGGAGCCATTCAGCCATGTCTCTGTGACTGCAACTATGTCCAAGTCTGCCTCCAACATCAGGGCTTGAAGGTCATGAACTTTATTGCTTAGACTGCGAGCATTTGTGGTCATCGCTTTCCATCTACATTTCCTAGTGTGTTTCGGTTTTAGTGATTTGGGGGTGTCTTTTCTCTTTGGGTACCTTCATATCTTTTTGAGCAAAATGGTGCTCTTCCCATTCCTAATACTCCAATAGTAACCAATCTCAACTCCTAACCCCAAATCAGCATTGCAAGATGCCCCTGCACCCATGATCAGCAAAGCAGGACCCTCATACCTCTGATAAGCACAGAAAGGCATCCCTGCACTCCTGATCAGCATTGCAAGACCACCTGCAAACCCAAGCAGCACATCAACAACCTCCCACACCTCTATCGACATAGAAAGACCCTTCCCCCCATACCCTGATCAGGACATGAAGATCCTCTGCATCCTTGAGCAGCATAGTAAAACTTCCCCAACAACCTATGCCTGTTGACACACTAATCCAACTCCCAACAAACCCTGCTCCGTGCCAGAGGGATCAGGGGTGGGGGAAGGTAGGCCTGGATGGGGTGGTGGAGCTTTCCTTGCAGGCAGTATGGTTTTGCCCCTTGGAGCATTGAAGAGAATTACAAATTGGTTTGTCTTTTTACTTTTCTGATGGGAAGGAGGAAAGCCAACTCCAAATGTTGCAGGTCTGATGAACAGGCAGGTCCTGTCTAGTTCTATCAGACCACCTATGACTTTTCCTACTACTATTTAGCATTTCTATAGTGCTACAAAGCGTACGTAGCGCTGCACAAACATAGAAGAAACACAGTCCCTGCTCAAAGAGCTTACAATCTAATAGACAAAAAATAAAGCAAACAAATCAATTAATGTGTAGAGGAAAGAGAAGAGGAGGGTAGGTGGAGGCGAGTGGATACAAGTGGTTACGAGTCAAAAGCAATGTGCAATGTGCAGGAGGTGGGCTTTCAATCTAGATTTAAAGATGGTCAAGGATGGGGCAAGACGTAGGGGCTCAAGAAGTCTATTCCAGGCATAGGGCGCAGCAAGACAGAAGGAGCGAAGTCTGGACTTGGCAGTAGTGGAGAAGGGAACAGATAAGAAGGATTTATCCAGGGAACGGAGTGCACGGGAAGGGGTGTAGGGAAGGACGAGTGTGGAGAGATACTGGGGAGCAGCAGAGTGAGTACATTTATAGGTTAGTAGAAGAAGTTTGAACAGGATGCGAAAACGGATAGGGAGCCAGTGAAGCGACTTGAGGAGAGGGGTAGTATGAGTAAAGCGATCCTGGCGGAAGACGAGACGGGCAGCAGAGTTTTGAACCGACTGGAGAGGGGAGAGGTGCCTAAGTGGGAGGCCACAAAAGGCAGATTGCAGTAGTCCAAACGAGAGGTGACAAGGGTGTGGATGAGGGTTTTGGTAGAGTGCTCAGAAAGAAAGGGGTGGATTTTATGGATGTTGTAAAGAAAGAAACGACAGGTCTTGGCAATCTGCTGGATATGAGCAGAGAAGGGGAGAGAAGAGTCAAAGATAACCAACCCCAAGGTTTCGAGCTGAGGAGACAGGGAGAATGAGAGAGCCATCAACAGAAATAGAAAACGGGGGGAGCGGGGAGGTGGGTTTGGGGGGGGGGGGGGAAATGAGAAGTTCGGTTTTGGTCATATTTAATTTCAGGTGGCTTCTTTAATAGTTCTCCCAAATGTACTTCTCCTCTCTGTCCTTTATCTTCTTCTTGCAAGGCAGGGGTGCATCAAGTAGACACCCTATCTCCTGTTGAGATACAACAGGCTAGATTGGTTTCTCAGTTGTTCTCCTAATGAAGGATGAGCAGGAAATTATATTAAAAGACTTGTGGGATTCAAATCTACTTATGGAGGGGATGCTTAAAGCTGTTATTTCTCAGAATGTACTCTTTTCCCAGGAGGTGGCTGAGAAATTGAATAATGTAACATTAGATAAATGTTTGCCAGGGGTAGAAGTGCAGGTACATACTCTACAGACTGCCTCTGTCTCTGTAATAAAAGATTCTTAGAATGTTCATCTAATATAAGAACATAAGAACATAAGAACATAAACATTGCCATTCTGGTCCATCAAGCCCAGTATCCTGTCTCCAACAGTGGCCAATCCAGGTTACAAGTACCTGGCAAGATCCCAGAACAGCAAAACAGATTTTATCCTGCTAATCCTAAAATATGCAGTCGAGTTTCCCCAAGTCCATCTTAATAATGGCTTATGGACTTTTCTTTTAGGAAATTATACAAACCTTTTTAAAACCCTGCTAAACTAACTGCTTTTACCACATTCTCTGGCAATGAATTCCAGAGTTTAATTACTCGTTGAGTGAAGAAATATTTTCTCTGATTCGTTTTAAATTTACTACTTAGTATCTTTGCGTGCCCCCTAGTCCTAGATTTTTGGAAAGAGTAAACAGTTGATTCACATCTATCTCTTCCAATCCACTCAGTATTTTATAAACCTCTGTCATATCTCCCCTCAGCTGCCTCTTCTCCAAGCTGAAGAGTCCTAACTGCTTTAGCCTTTCCTCATAGGGAAGTTGTCCCATCCCCATTAACATTTTTGTCACCCTTCTCTGTACCTTTTCTAATTCTAGTATATCTTTTTTGAGATGCAGTGTCGAGAACTGCACACATTATTTGAGGTACAGTCGGTACCATGGAGCGATACAAAGGCATTATAACATTCTTAATTTTGTTTTCCATTCCTTTCCTAATAATTCCTAATATTCTGGGGCCCTTTTACTAAGGTGCGTAGGTGCCTAACAGGCTTATTTTCGAAAGAGAAGGGCGCCCATCTTTCAACACAAATCGGGAGATGGGCATCCTTCTCTCAAGGTCGCCCAAATCAGCATAATCGAAAGCTGATTTTAAGCATCCCCAACTGCTTCCCGTTGCGGGGACGACCAAAGTTCCCGGGGGCATGTTTGAGGCGTAGCAAAGGCGGGACTGGGACGTTCCAAACTGATGAGTGTCCTTGAGCGATAATGGAAAAAAGAAGGGCGTCCCTGACGAACACTTGGCTGACTTTACTTGGTCCATTTTTTGTTACGACCAAGCCTCAAAAAGGTGCCTGAACTGACCAAATGACCACCAGAGGGAATCGGGGATGACCTTCCCTGACTCCCCCAGTGGTGACTAAACCCCTCCTACCCTGAAAAAACCAACTTTAAATTTTTTTTTGCCAGCCTCAAATATCATACTCGGGTCCATCGCAGCAGTATGCAGGTCCCGGGGGGGGGGGGGGGGGGGGGGGGGGGGAGGTGTGTGTGTGTCAGCGGAGGCATAGTGAAGGTGTGGACATCCTGAACTGCCCTCCCCCCCCACAGGGATGGCCAAATTTCAGTGGAGTGGAGTGGAACTGAGTGGAGGAGTGTCCTAGTGGTTAGCACTGGTCTTGCAATCCAGAGGTGGCCGCTTCAAATCCCAGTGCTGCTACTTGTGATCCAAAATCCAAATAAATAAATAAAGAGGTGTCAGAGGTATAGCAGGCATGGACATCCTTCTCACAGAAACATCCACAGTTTGGACCCTTCACCCATACTCAGCAAAAAACAAAAAAAGACGTCCCTGACAAGCACTTGGACATTTTCACCTGGACTTGTGTTTTTTTTAAGGCTGTAGACAGCAATTTATTTAAGGTTGTAGTCGGCTATTATACACGCAGCTTGTCTGTGTGTATGAAGCTGTATTTGGCATGCACAGAGCAGCCACGCATAATGCTTGGCTGCTCTGCACTGGCTTCCCCTCCTTAGGAAGGAAATCATGTGCAAATGAGCTAACAGAGAGCCGCTCATTTGCATGCAATTTCCTTCATGCATGCCCGTTCCTTTCTGAATTGCTAAGGCATCGGTAAGGGAAGGGCTTTTCCCATTCAGTTAGTGCATCAGTTAGTTCACTGCAGTGCCCCCTAGGGTGCCCGGTTGGTGTCCTCGCATGTCAGGGGGACCAGTGCACTACGAATGCTGGCTCCTCCCACGACCAAATGAGTTGGATTTGGTCATTTTTGAGATGGGCGTCCTCGGTTTCCATTATCGCCGAAAACCAGGGACGGCCATCTCTAAGGTAGAGCATCTCAACATTTATGTCGACCATCTCTAAGGTCGACCTAAATGTTGAGATTTGGGCGTCCCCCAATCGTATTATTGAAACGAAAGATGGCCGCCCATCTTGTTTTGATAATACGGGTTTCTCCGCCCCTTTGCGGGGACGTCCTGTGAGGACGCCCTCAGGAAAACTTGGGCGCCCCATTTGATTATGCCCCTTTAAGTGTGCCAAATTGGAATTACCACCCGGCTACCATGTGCCTTGGGCAGTAATTCCATTTTTGACGCGTGTCCAAAACATATGGTAGAAAATATTTTCTATTTTCTACCGTGTGACGCTGGCCGCTTATTGCCTGGTTAGCGTGTGAGACCTTACTGTTAAGTCAATGGGTGGTGGTAAGGTCTCAGGCCGAAAAAGGACGCACCCTGGTTTTAATTTTGCTGCATATCCCATTTTTGGCCAAAAAAAATGCCTTTTTTCCAGGTGTGCTGAAAAAATGGCCTGCACACGTCCAAAACACACACCTACACCAGCACAGGCCACTTTTGACATGCGCTGTACATGCATAGGCCCTTACGCACCTTTGTAAAAGGGCCAATGGCGATCCTTGGTCGGCTGCCACCCGGGTGGATCGCTGCTGTGCACCCCCCCACCGGGTGCAGCACGACACTCCCCCGGCGCATCAACACCCCCCCCCCCCCAGGTGCATTCTTACCTGCTGGGAGCAGCCGTGTGGCTGTTGGTTCTGCTGGTTCCCTGTTCCCTCTGCCCTGGAGCAGAGGGAGCAGGGAACCAGCGGAGTCAACAGCAGTGCGGCTGCTTTCTGCAGCATCCCCCCCCCCCCCGGCGGCATGCACCCGGGGGGGGGGGGGGGGGCATATGCCACTGAAAAGGGCCCCTAAGTGTTTTCTTAAATACCAATGTTATTGTATTCTTACCTTCCAGGGTAAAGAATACATTTTTGGGATTTGTTCTAATTAGAACAGTTCCTTGAAGGACAAGGGAAGTAAACCTTTAGGAAATATGAGTATATTAATTAATATCAGTGCTGTAATAGATTAGGTTTTATACAGCCTTATTGTTTTCCTTTATCTTATTTTCCTTTTTTTATGTGCAATTGCCTTCTCTCTTGATTTGGGCTAGTTGGTTTTTGAATTTATTATCACTGTTTGGTAATTTTTCTTGTAATTTATTTATTTATTTATTGCATTTGTATCCCACATTTTCCCACCTTTTTGCAGGCTCAGTGTGGCTTACAATATGATATGAATGATGGAAATACAATTTGTTACAGCTTGGTTATGGATTACATTGTGAAGAGTTATGCGAGACAATCAAAGTATTGTTAAGGAATATAACACTGGAACAAAACCTTGAAACATTAGGAGAAGACAGCGGGAAGCTAAAAGGGCATTATGTATGGTATACATATTTCTGTGAGTAAAGGTATGAGTGAGGTGAGATTACGGGGGATGAGAGTTCAGAAATGGATGTATTGATGCATTAGTGAACAGTGAGTGTGGACTTTATGTGTTTTGGTTCTTTCCGTAAATTTTTTCAAAAAGATGGGTCTTCAATAATTTGCGGAAGGAGGTTTGCTCATAGATCGTTTTCAGGTTGCGCGACAGTGCATTCCAGAACTGCGTGCCCACATGAGAAAAGGTTGACGCGTGTAGCGTCTTGTATTTTACGCCCTTGCAATTAGAGAAGTGGAGGTTGAGGAAAGTTCGGGATGATCTTTTGGCGTTTCTGGGTGGTAAGTCTATTAACTCAGACATGTAGGCTGGAGCTTCGCCGTGAATGATTTTGTGGATTAATGTGCATACTTTAAAAGTAATGCGTTCCTTGAGTGGAAGCCAGTGTAGCTTCTCTCGTAAGGGTTTTGCACTTTCATATTTTGGTTTTCCGAAGATAATTCTATTTCTGAATATCTTTTTTATAGCTATGTACATTTAAAAGTTAAATATATAAAACGAATGGTTTGCCTAGTGGGGTGGGGTTTCCCTTGGGGGTTGGTATAGCGAGTTGGGGGGCCTGGAGATTTGGAAAGAGGGTCTTGAGGTGCTGATCGTGGGTGTAGGGTAGTATTCATATGATCGGGGATGTAAGGAAGGGTCCTTGCTTCGCTGATTGGGGGATGCAGAGGTGGGATTGGTTGTTGTTAAGGGATTCAGAAGTATGACCTCAGCAATCGGGGGGGGGGGGGTGGAGAAAGGGATGCAGAAGGGGGAAAGAGTACCACCACACCTTCAGTGCCAGTGTGGAGTGCTACCGGAGTACTAGTAAAACAGCTGTGCTATTGGCAGCTGATACAGCTAGCGCGTAGTACTGAATCATGGGTTAGCTGTACACAGCCTGCCACACCTCCACCCACTCACTCCAAGATTACGTTCACTCCCACGTTAGGAAACTAACATACAATTTTTACTGTGCTGACTGCCTTTTTAGCACAGAAGACAGTAGTGTAGCCCCATAATAGCTGCTTAATGCAGCTTAGTGAAAGGGCCCCTTAGAGGCAAGAGATAATGCTTAGAACCCAGGTAAACTGTTAGATATTGCCCAATTTTCTCAGTGTAATACACAGCACTCAAATCTTGGCTGGTAGGTAACACTCCAGTCATTTTAATCCTGAACCACCAGTCATAGTGAATTTATTTATAGTTTTTAATATAATGTGTTTTTTCCTATACATATTGTTTTACTAGGAATAGTAAAACGTGAACACTGAACTGAAGCAATTTTATGAAGAGCTTCCCTGGGAACTTTATGTAGTGCTGTAACTTTGATATACGTAGATAATAAACCATTACAGATAAGACAAAAGTTATAACATTTTAAATTGTATGGTGGTAGAATCCCACAAGAGGCACTGAGGGGTGAACTCTATTTATGGCACTGAAAAAAATCAGTGCCAAATAAAGCGCTATTCTATAAGCCTAGGGTTACCATATGTCCGGATTTCCCCGGACATGTCCTCTATTTGAGGACATGTCCGGGGCTTCCGGCAGATTTTGCCTGCCTGCCTGTTTGTCCGGATTTCTGGACAAACGGGTGGGCGGGCAGGCAAGTGGCGCCGTGGGTCTCCCCTCCCTCCCCTTACTATCTGCCCTGGTGGTCTAGTGACCTCTTTGGGGCAGGAAAGAGCCCCCTCTTTCCTGCCCGGAGCGCTGCCTGTCCTTGCCCTGCATCCTTCTCAGTCTCAGCTCGGGATTCAAAATGGCCACCGAGAGTTGACGTGGCCTCGCGAGACTTCAACTCTTGGTGGCCATTTTGAATCCCGAGCCGAGACCGAGAAGGATGCAGGGCAAGGCAGCGCTCCAGGCAGGAAAGAGGGGGCTCCTTCCTGCCTCGAAGAGGTCACTAGACCACCAGGGCAGTAGATAGTAAGTAAGGGGAGGGGAATATGTGACAAGGGGGATGGGAGGTGATGGGAGGGGAGGTGATGGGGGGGGGCAGGGGAGGGGAATATGTGACCCAGGGGAGGGGAGGGGAATATGTGACAGGGGGTGGGGTGAGAGCGAGAAAGGGCGGGGCGAGGATCCGAAAGGGATGTGGTGTGGGCGGAGCAGGGGCAGAGCAGGAGCGTGACATGTGTCCTCTTTTTCAGAGGACAAAATATGGTAACCCTATATAAGCCATGCTTACAGGGGGCCCTTTTACAGAGTGACGGTAAGCCCAACATGGCTGCCGGCTGTAGTCCCACCCTGAGCATGCGACATTTCCGGGGGAAAAAGAAAACCCCTGGAAATGGCATGTGCGGCAATAACCTGGAGATAAGGGAAGTGCCCGATTACCACTGGGTTACTGCTCTGCAAGCCACTTTCCGGGGTTTTTCTTTTCCCCCAGAAATGGTGCATGCTTGTGGTGGGACTACCGCCGGCTGCCTCGTTGGGCTGGCAGTAGTCTCAAAAGAGTGAGCAGTAAGAGTTCATGCATGCCTGGGGTCTTTTTACCCACTGTGGTAAAAAGGGCCCTGGTGCGCAGGGAAAATGGCCCCCCGCCGCCAGTGCAGGGCCTTTTTTCCTGCCGCTTGGTAAATGGGCCCCAATCGCACCTAATTTTAGGTGTGCCCATTTGCACAAACTGAACCATAGTACAAATATACATGCCTAGTACCCCCCTTATTGTAACTACAATGCATGTAAATGCATTTAAATGCTAGGAACACCCCCATTCCACCCATGACCCTCCCATTTTTGCCCCCCATTTTTTTTACTCGCATGTAAAATTTAGGTGTGGATCCAGCATATAAATTCTCCCCCAAGTCCAATTAAATCTAATTCATTACAATAATTGCTTGTTAAAAAGCCAGTTATTACTACTAGTTACCTCATTATTTAATTAAATTGCACGCACAATTTTTGGAGACTTTTACAGAATTAGGGGTGAATGTGCATACTCTAGAATGTTTGACATTTTTTCCATTCATAAGCCCCGCGCTGTTCCAAACAGCGCTCTAAAATAGCACTGGAACAGCGCGGGGCTTTACCGCACCGATGATTAGAGATAATTGCATGGGGTAGCAGTGCGGGAGAATTGTGCCTGAGCATGCGCTCAGCACATTCCTCCCACACTTGTTTGACAGGTCTGGGCTGTCAAAAGCCCAAACCTGTCAAACACAGGGGCTGGAGCTCCATGGGACCACCAGGCCCCAACTACCCCCCGAGCAACGGGGGCTGAAGGTCCGGCGGACCTCCGGTGCCCCTGACGATCCCCCCCCCCCAGGTTCAGGGAGGGCTGGAGATCATGTGCACCCAGTCCCTGGTGGCCCAGTGGGTGACCAAACCTCCCCCAGCGACGGGTGGGTTGGAGGTCCGCTGGACTGCCGGTCCCCCCCAACAATCCCCCCCAGGTTCCAGGAGGGCTGGAGATCCGGTAGGTGGTCCAGTGATCATTCCGCCCCCCTCTCCCTACCCCCCTACCTTGTGGGTCGGAGGAGGGAGGTAGCCTGCCTCCCTCCTCTTCCTTTGACGCCGCAAAATGGCGGCGCCCAGCCCTGCCCAGTGTATCCTGGGATGCGCTGGGCGGGGCTACACAGCTCAGAGCTGGCATAGGGTTTGCCGCGGCCAGTGACCCAATCTTTGGCACGCTGGTTGCTGATCATTGGGGATGAATATGTTTAGCCCTGTTTAGCATGCATGTAGAGCGTATCGAATTCAAAATCTGTGCTCTATCCCACAAGATCATTATGGGGAAGCACCAGCTTATATGTTCAGCCTCACTCTCCACTATCCTAGCTGCAGGAATCTGATATACAAATTGCTCTTCTCCTCCTCCTTTTGTTTTGTGAGTCCTCGCTACTGGAATGCTCTACCATCTACATTAAAGGAGACTACCGACCACTATCTGTTCAAGAAGTCCCTTAAGACTTATCTATGTGATAAATCATACTCTTCTGTTATTTAACTTCCTACCGGCCCTTGTTTGTACCCCCTGTTGTTTGCTCCCCTCCCAAGTTGTTCCTTATTCTCTATTCCGACCTTGAATTTGTATGATGTTCTTTTCATAAA
Source organism: Microcaecilia unicolor (assembly GCF_901765095.1). NCBI lineage: Eukaryota > Metazoa > Chordata > Amphibia > Gymnophiona > Siphonopidae > Microcaecilia > Microcaecilia unicolor. The sequence continues at coordinate 50,706,276 of NC_044040.1, forward strand.
TGTTGTTAGCCACATAGAGCCCGCCATGGTGGGAATCTGTGGGATATAAATGTTCTGAATAAATAAATAAATAAATTTGCATGCTAGTTGCGTTCAGAGCCCTTGAGCGCGTTGTTTCATGTGCTTGAGGCCTCTGATCATGGGGCGGTAGCAAACGCCAGCGCTAGTATGGCACTAATAGCCTCTAGCGTCGGCGTTTGCTTCTGATCATCCCCCTGCCAGTGCACTGCTCATGCTCCTTGATGTTTGCTTGGTGATTTTTAAGCTTCCTTTTCAGCTCTTTTATCTGTTATCTTATTCTTGCTCTCCAGGCATTGTATGCAAATATCTCTCATGCATATTCATGGAACTCTGGTGCCAGTTTGAAGGAGCAAGTCCTGTGAGGATATTTCACAGTGGATATGTTGCCGAGAGTAGATTCATAAGCAACAAATTTGGCCCCTGATGACACTACATATGGGACCATGTCGGGCCTATATTGCTTATTATAGAGATTTCACAGTCTAGTACTAGATGCATGCTGTTGTGTTATAGAGATATCAGGAATTGGAAACCGCAAGTGTTCTTGAATTTGAAAGCACAGTGTCACGAAGTATAAATATTTGCAAAAGACATCTGCATTAAATGACAAAAATTGGGACAACGTGAGAGGTTGCTACAGTGAATTACACACGATTTGAGATAAGATTGAATTTGGTTATTTTATCATTTCCCGTTTCATGCAGTATGTTGTTCCTGACGCGCATTTGGACTTTTTATCCTTAGAGACAATAAAGAGAGATATGAATTAATGTTATATTGTAGAGGTCTATGTGTTCTCAATCCAGGGTGTTAAGAAAGGTTTATGGATAAATAGAACAGCGGCTATATATTTCTGATAGATAGAAATTGACATATTTATATGTGGAGATAGAGTGAGTCAATAATATTAATTTATAGTATGTTTCTAGAATATGGTTAATAAAGGTGTAGTTGTTCTATGCATTCTTGCAATTATGGTATATTCTTTTTAATAACTATTATAGGGGTCCTTTTACTACGGTGCGCTGATAAGAGGCCTGTGCCGGTGTAGACATGTGTATTGGACGTGCACAGGTCTATTTTTCAGCGCACTTCAAAAAAAGGCCTTTTTTGTTTTGGCCGAAAATGGACGTACATCAAAATAAAGACTGGTGCGCATCCATTTTGGGCCTGAGACCTTACCGCCACCCATTGACCTAGTGGTAAGGTCTCAGGTGTTAACCAGGCAGTAATGATCTATGCGCATACAATGCTGATAACCACCCGGTTAGCGCCGCGCACCAGAAAATAAAATATATTTTCCGGCATGTTTAGTGGATGCACATAAAAATGAAATTACTAGCCTGGCGGCAGTTCAAAATTGACGCGTGCGTAGGCGCCTACATGGCTTAGTAAAAGGGCCCCTAAGCTAATATTGATATTCTTATGCACTGAGTGTAACTATATTGAAATTGTGTTATACCTAGGAGAATTGATTGTGATTCTTATACATATTCATTAGGGACAGCCTGAAAATTTGACCTGTTGGTGGCTCTTGAGGACTAGGAATGAAGACCATTGTTCTACACCCTTGGGCGTTTACAGCCTCTCTGCTTCCTTGATTGCTTTCTTTCATTTAATTTCAATTTTCTTCCTTTTCCTCCATGATTACTTGTTCCTTGTTTGATCTCAACCTCAATTTACTGTTACAGGAAAGGAATGCCTGTTATTATAGATTACATATCAATATTGCTACCTGTAATCTAGCCTGGCTTTTCTTTTCAGGCAACTTGGCTGGATATGCAGTAACTTGATTTCATTGCAGACCAGGTTTCATAGATGCTGTGACTGAATGCACAACCAGGTGGATTAAAACACCTAATTAGAGAACGGCCTGGAGAGGCATAAAAACCCAGCTGTGAGGCAGAGGAGATGGAGGTGCTGCTGTCATTCTTATTCTAGAATCCTGCTCTAAGCAATGGAAAATATTGTTCTCCTTTTCTTACCAATTATTTTCCCATTTCTTTTGAGATTTAAAGTCCTGCTGGGAATAAGACATTTTTGTGTTTGCTTTGTGGACCTCAAGGCATCTTGTACTGCTGAGGATAAACATTATCTCTTATTTTGCATTACCTGTTCAATGCCGCTGTTCCCCTCTTCCACAAAGAACTGAATTCCTGTTTGGCTCATCACTGCCTTGTCCTTATATACCAGTGCTATATGGTGAAATGCTAGTGCAAAATACTTTCTTGTTTTAGGGGGTCTTTTACTAAGTACATAAGTACATAAGCATCGCCATGCTGGAACAGACCAAGGGTCCATCGAGCCCAGCGAGCCCAGCACCCTGTCACTGACAACGGCCAAAAGAACAAGCAATTTGTCCCGCCCATCCTAGAAATACTGTATTCCCTTGTCCATTCAATAACATTCTATGGCTTTTTCCTCCAGGAAGCCGTCCAACCCTTTTTTGAAGTCCGCTAAGTTAACCGCCTTAACCACCTTTTCCGGCAGCGAATTCCAGAGTTTAAGTACGCGTTGAGTGAAGAAACATTTCCTCCGATTTGTTCTAAATTTAGTACACTGCAGCTTCATCGCATGCCCCCTTGCCCTAGTATTTTTGGAAAGCGTAAACAGACGTTCCACATCGACCCGTTCCATTCCACTAAGCGACGGTAAGCCCAATGCGGGCTTATCACTCGCTAAACCGGAAGTACCGCTGGGCTACCACAGCATCCCGGCAGTAGTTCCCACCCCAGCTTGTGCCATTAATGGGTGGCGGTAAGTGCTTCCACCCGAAATGGCCGCGTGGAATAAATAAATAAAAGCAGCCTTTTACCTGCTGCAGTATAAGGGGGCCTCAACGCTCATCAAAAACACACACTGATGCCAGCGCAGGCCCCCTTTTGCCCCAGCTTAGTAAAAGGACCCCCTTAATTGTTTATTTGATTCAATTTTTTCCCATTCTCTCAACCTCTTTTATTTACCCGCTTTGCTTTCTTTAAAAGAGATTTGTAATTCCGCCATTATCAATTGCAGTATATGGTGGCACTAAGGGGTCCTTTTACTAAGGTGCACTGAAAAATGGCTGTTGTAGGTGCGCTGTTGTAGGTGCGTGTATTGGATGCACGCAGGTCCATTTTTCAGTGCACCTGCAAAAAAGGCCTTTTTTGGCCAAAAAATGGACGTGCGGCAAAATAAAAATTGGCACGTGTCCATTTTGGGACTCATTGACTTAGCAGTAAGGTCTCACGTGTTAACCTGGTGGTAATAATTAGCGCGTGTACACTGCCAATTACTGCCTGGTTAGTGCCACGTGGTAGAAAATGAAAAATATTTTCTGTCGCACATATCGAATGCGTGTAAAAAATGGAATTAACGCTCAAGGCATGCAGTAGCCGGGCAGTAGTTCCAAATTGACGTGCATTGGACATGCGTAGGCAACTACGCATCTTAGAAAAAGGCCCCTAAGCCTTTTAGGGGCCTTTTTACTAAAGTGCACTAAGCAGTTAGGGCTAAATTCTATATATGAAGCCGAAAAATCAGCAGCAATAAAAATTAGCTCTAAGGGCTATTCTATACACGGTGCTCAGAGCTGGGTGCCATTTATAGAATAGCATTGGTGGCAGATGGGGAGAGAAAGAGAAGTGCTTGGTCAGATGTATGGATGTTGGCTGGATGTGGAATGGATGTGAGGTTATAACACATCGGACGGGGGATTACCATTTAAAAGTGCTAAAGCAATGTTTTTCTGTATTAGAGAGGTTTGTTTTCCCTGTATACCTTTTCCCATTAAGTTGTTATTTACGGCAGATAGTTTCTTAGTCAATGTCAAGGATAACCCGATTGCACTGTTTGTAACTGTACTGATAATGGGCATTGTTTGAGCACGTTTGAAAATAAGTACTTAAAAAAAAAAGGCATTGGTGCCAGGATCTGCACTTAATTTTGGGCACGTCTTTACACCAACTGAAACCTGCTGCAAATTCTCGCGCCTAAATTAGGAACAGATCTCCATTATTCTGTAACGCTGTGTGCAAATTCCAGGAACACCCCTGATCCACCTATGCCCCTCCCATGGCTGCACCCCCTTTTTTGATCAATTTGTAAAAGTTACTCGCAGATCCCGGTGCCTGAAGATGTGCGCATAAATTTAAATTGATACCAATTATTGACACTAATTGGGTCATTTGCCAATTAAATTGCAAACGCAAATTGGGTGCATGCCCAAATTTGCATACATAATTTTGAACACCATATATAGAATTAGGGTGTTAGTGCATGGCCATGGTAACTGATATTGTGCTGGTATGACAGTGTGCACTAATTCCATGTGCTAACTGCATAGTCCATTAATGGGCAGGAAAGGGGCAAGTTATAGATGGGGAATAGGCATGGACTGCACATTGCAGTTAGTGCATGGTCACAAAAAGTGTAAAAAAAGAAAAAAGTAGGGGGTAGACTAAATGTGTTTCCAAACAGTAGGTTTATTAAAAAAACAAGTTCTAAAAACAGACTCTACTCAGTCCTGCGTTTCGGAGCCAACCGTGCCTGCCTCAGGAGTTAACAAAATTATCTCAGTAAATGATGGCAACAATAAATAAATAGGCTAAGTTATCAAAAGTTACAGCATAAAGAACACCAAGGAACAGAATATCGCCAAGCAAAACGCGCCAAATATAGTGTGTCACGTTTGCCCTGTGGAACACACTTTATATTTGTTTTTAGAATTTGTTTTTTAATAAATCTACTGTTTGGAATCACATTTGGTCTACCCCCTACTTTTTTCTTTTTTCACACTTTTTGGGACCCTTTTACAGAGCGGCAGTAAGCCCAACATAGGCTAATCTGGAACTACCGCTGGCCGAACACAGGCGCCGACGGGAGTTCCAGCCCCAGTGTGCGCCATCTGCCGCACTATGGAAAATAACTAGCTATTTTCCTGTGTGGCGCTAACCCGGCAATAATCAGGTAGCACCAGGCACTACCCAGTTACTGCTGGGTTAGTGGGGGAGCCCTAAAGCCACCTCCATGGGTGGTATTAAGTGCTCCCCCCTGCATGGCCACATGGTAAGTGAAATCTTATCGCATGGCCATGCCATTTTTTGGCCTTTTTACCCACTACGGTAAAGAGGGCCGTAGTGCACGGCAAAAAGTGTTTGGTAAAAGGACCCATTTGTGACTTGTTGTTAGGGGGATACTTCTGCTTTTTTTGTGTAGTTAGTGCATGGTAACATATCACACGTTCAGGCTCATTTTTGAAAGAGAAGGACGCCCATCTTTCAACAGGAATCGGAAGATGGGCATCCTTCTCATAGGGTTGCCCAAATTGGTGTAATCGAAAGCCGATTTTGGGCGTCCCCAACTGCTTTCCATCGTGGGGAAGATTAAAGTTCACTGGGGCATGTCAGAGGTGTAGCGAAGGCAGGACTTGGGCGTGCCTAACACATGGGCGTCCTCGACCCATAATGGAAAAAAAAGGGCGTCTCTGACGAGCACTTGGACAACTTTACCTGGTCCTGTTTTTCTGACAACCAAGGCACAAAAAGGTGCCCAAACTGACCAGATGACCATCGGAGAGAATCAGGGATGACCTCCCCTTACTCCCCCAGTGGTCACTAACCCCCTCCCAAACTCAAAAAACATCTTTAAAAATATTTTGTGCCAGCCTCTATGCCAGCCTCAAATGTCATACTCAGGTCCATCACAGCAGTATGCAGGTCCCCGGAGCAGTTTTAGTGGGTGCAGTGCACTTCAGGCAGGCAGCTAAGTACTTTTTTCATTCCCGGGGCGTTTGCAATATTTGCAATGTTGGACTTTTTGACTTCTTATCACTCCTATCCAGTTGGAGAGTTTTAAAAATCTTTTGTTAGACTTTGTTTTTGCACTAAATTTAAAAATATTTGATATTAGCTAAACCTTGCTGACCTCTCACTACAGACTTTTCTCTCAATTAGATATGAGAGTTTTTCTCTGTGGTTTGTTTGGCTGGTGGTGGGGCCAATGATGAGAGCCGTTGTAAAGGGTTTCCTAATTTTAGATGGTACCCTTGGTTGATGAGGCCAATTGTTAAAAATTATATAATATATTTTAGTGCTAAACAATTTGTTCTAACGTTTTGAGTAAATATCGTATGTTGACTGCCTGATTACTGCCAGGTACACTCCAGCGCTAAAAAAAAATATTTTTTTTTGTAGCGCTGGATATGACGGCGTGCTAGTGGTGGGAAGTACTGCCAGGCTGGTGCAGTAGCCCAGCAGAAGTTCCAGTTTAGCTAGCGGTAAGCCCGCATTGGGCTTACCACTGCTTAGTAAAAGGGGCCCTAAGGATATCAGACAAAGCTGCAGTAGAGAGTGGCTTTAGCGTGCCCTTATGAGGATCTTTCTTTCATTAAGGCAATTTCTGCAGCCAGAAAATGTCCCGTTTTCCATTTTCTGCACGACCATCAACAAAATGAGCATGTGAGCCCTTACTGCCACCTATTGCTGATGAGCTAACTGATTAGTGTATAAACGACCACTCTCTGCCTCCAAAAGCTCCCTCAGCCAAAAATAAAAACTATTTATTAGCATGTGGGTAGTATGCGCACATTTGATACTTACTGCAGTACGCCTTAGAGCAACTCGCGGTGGTGCCTTTAAGTTGCTGTAAGCATGCGCTAGTGCTTATTGCAGCTTAATAAAAGGACCCCAATGTGTCAGACATAATGAGACCAGCTAATATCTATTATCTACTTCATGTCATATGAAATGATCCAATTTTTGTGCACCTCATTTAAAAATTGAAAATTATCTGAAGACAAGATGAAGGTCATTCACACAAGCACTCAGTTTTACAAACTAACACAATTTTTAATGCTTGGTTCAAAAACCTGCCTTCACAGAAAAGTATTCAGTTCCAACATTATTCTACTAAACTTAGGAGAGATGTTCCAAATGAACTTCAAAAATAAGACACTATGACCCAATGCACTCACAAGTTTTCTAAATAGAACACTTATCTGTGAAAACAAAACGTTGACAGGCCACCAAGGTCAGTTCCTTGTCATGATCTTAAGCAACAGCAATGGAGTCTCCCTTGATCAGTCCATGATATCACAATCAGGCTCATTTTTGAAAGAGATGGACGTCCAAAAAGTGACATAAATTGGCATTTGGATGTCCATTTCACAGAAACATCCAATTCGGTATAACCGAAACCTCATTTTGGACGTCTTTCTACAAAATCCGTTGGAAGGACATCCAAATCTCAAGGGGGCGTATCAGGGGCGTGTTCAAGGTGGGACTTGGGCGTTCCTAAGACTTGGATGTCTTTGAACAATAATTGAACAAAGCAAAAACATCCAGCACTAAAACATTTTGAGCTAGACCTGTTTTTGTTATGAATAAGGCACAAAAGGTGCTCCAAATGACCAGATGATCACTGGAGGAAATCAGGGATGACCTCCCCTTACTCCTCCAGTAGTCACTAACCCCCACCCACCCCAAAAAAGTGTGTTGAAGAACATTACTTGCCAGCCTCAGATGTCATACTCAGGTCCATGACAGCAGCATGCAGGTCCCTGGAGTAGTTTAGTGTACTTCAGACAAGTGGACCCAGGCTAATACCCCCACTACCTGTTACACTTGTGCAGGAAACTGTGAGCCCTCCAAAGCCCACCAGAAACCCACTGTACCCACATATAGTTGCCCCCTTCACCTGTAAGGGCTATGGTAGTGGTGTACAGTTGGGGATAATGGTTTTTTTTTGGGGGGGGGGGGGGCTCAGCACACAAGGTAAGGGAGCAATGGTTAGATTTGTACCCGGGAGTATTATATGAAGTCCACTGCAGTGCCCCCTAGGGTGCCCAATTGCTGTCCTGGCATGTCAGGGGGACCAGCATACTAGAAATGCTGGCTCCTCCCACGTCCCAATGGCTTGACTTTGAACGTTTTAGACTTGGATGTCTTTTTTTTTGAAAATGGATGAAAATCAAAGAAGTCCAAATCGCAGGATGTCCAACTCGCAAGACGTCCATGGTATTTTCAAACACAAAAGATGGACGTCCATCTTTTTCAAAAATGACCTCCTTCCCGCTTTGGAATTTGGACGTCTTCTTAAAATGTCCAATTTCTGACTTAGATGTTTCTTTCGAAAATGCCCTTCAATGTGATGTGTACTGAAGGCTTGTTCCCAATATGGCAGTAAGCTGAAGCCAACGCAGAAACTGCCCACATGGCGAGAGTAAGGAAAATAGCAGGTCAGTACAGGAAAGAGCACATGAGAGCAGTCCCTCTTTTGTGGTTTACTCAGATGAAGCTATTTTCACATAATAAAGGAGATCACCACATGCATGCAAATGAGTGTGATGCAGCAAATTTCCTTCAGAGACTCCATATAATTCTTCTCGGTGACTCAGCTGCTACCAGCTCACTCTCTCTATTTTTGGATAGTAACACTAATGATGGATTAATGGGGCTATTACTGCAGCCTCTCAGGTCCTGAGAATGTTGGATTTTCTGTAGTATGTGCATAAGTATATTTGGGAAAAATACCAACACAGGGGTTAATGTTATCATTACTGCACCTAGACAGAAAAGGCACAGGGGCACTTATTTGCATCTATTTTCTAAAGGCAACATGAGCCTCTATACCTTTAAAAAATATCCCCTAGAAAGCCTTAGCACAAATTTGCATCTGCTATAAGGTAGAAAAACTTTTGTACATATTGGTGTATATATTTGACACATATATGACAGTTTTATAAAATTCAATCTTCTCCCGTTTTTTCTATTCTTGTCCACTGGGAAAAAGTACATGTATTTCACATAAAAGTAGGTACCATGTTGTCCTAGCACTTCCTTTTGCGCATGTACATGACAAGGGCAATTTCATAAGTGCCTAGTTGAACATGTAAAACCCTATTCTGCTTGCCCAGGTTCCTCATACGGTTGCCCCAGAAATGGCAGATGCTCATTTGTACTCATACCTTTCCTGCTTCAAGTTTTAAAGCAGTGATATTTATTGGATAATTTTACACATACATAGCAGCCCTAACATTGAACAGATTGCTTATGTCTGCTGGAAGCACATCTATCTAGAGACATTTGGACATATCCTCCTTCCCTCTTCCCTCACAGTTTCCCTTCTCCTTCCGTCCATTCCTACTCTTCCCCAGTATCTCTTGTAGGTTTCCTGCTATATTAGCTTCATTTTACTGCATTGGCATCTACCTCTGTGGTGCATTGTAAGCCACATTGAGCCTGACACTGTTGGGAAACTGTGGGGTACAAATGAGATAATAAATAAATAAATATGCTTTAAGTCTGGTCAGTGGTCAAACTTAAACGGATAGGCAGACTAACGTTCTGCATAAAGATATCTTTATTCAAAATGAAAGACAAATTAACAGAGGTCATACTCATGTTTTTTATGGTCTTTTCCTATTTTTTGTGTATCAGTATCATGACAGCTTTGCACACTGGCGCTGAGTATCCAGAAAGATCAGGCTGTGTTGCTGTTTATTTGGATAGCGGTGATATTCAAATAACTATCCAGATACTCTTTGCCTCTACCCATGCTCTACCCCTGTACTGCCCAGCCCAGGCACAGTCCAGATAGTAGCATGGAAATGTTACTACTAATTGGGTTTCTGCCAGGTACTTGTGACCTGGATTGGCCACTGTTGGAAGCAGGATACTGGGCTAGATGGACCATTGCTATTCTTATAGCACTGGGTGGAGTTTAATGATTTTCAGCAGTACCATCTGGTTAGTTCTACCGAGCACCAATTGATGGCCCTAGTCCACGGCATTTATCTGAATAGGAAGTGCTTCTGTGCATTTGAATATCGGACCCATTGTTCGTCTTTTGTCTTTTCCCAAAGCATCAAAAGCTATGAGGACAAAATTATATTACTTTTTACATTTTCTGACCATACAAGGTCTACGCTGTAGAAAGACACTGGATAGTTCATTTCTAAATCAAGAATATTTAGTTTGGAATAGTTTACCTACAGGCTTATTTTCGAAAGAGAAGGGTGCCCATCTTTCGACACAAATCGCAAGATGGGCGTCCTTCTCACAGGGTTGCCCAAATTGGCATAATCGAAAGCCGATTTTGGGTGTCCTCAACTGCTTTCTGTCGCGGGGATGACCAAAGTTCCCAGGGGCGTGTCGGATGCATAGTGAAGGTGGGATTGGGGCGTGCCTAACACATGGTCATCCTCGACCGATAAAGGGAAAAAAGAAGGGCGTCCCTGATGAACACTTGGATGACTTTACCTGGTCCTTTTTTTCTTACTACCAAGGCACAACTTTGTGCCCTAAATGACCAGATGACCACTGGAGGGAATCGGGGATGACCTCCCCTTACTCCCACAGTGGTCACTAACCACCTCCCATCCTCAAAAAAATGTAAAAAAATATTTTTTTCAGCATCTATGCCAGCCTCAAATATCATACCCAGCTCCATGACAGCAGTATGCAGGTCCCTGGAGCAGTTTTAGAGGGCGCAGTGCACTTCAGGCAGGCGGACCCAGACCCATCCCCCCCCCCCACACTTGTTACACTTGTGGTGGTAAATGTGAGCCCTTCAAAACCCACCAGAAACCCACTGTACCCACATCTAGGTGCCCCCCTTCACCCATAAGGGCTGTGGTAGTGGTGTACAGTTGTGGGGAGTGGGTTTAGGGGGGTTGGGGGGCTGAGCACACAAGGTAAGGGAGCTATGCACCTGGGAGCAATTTCTGAAGTCCACTGCAGTGCTCCCTAGGGTGCCCGGTTGGTATCTTGGCATGTCAGGGGGACCAGTGCACAGTGCCGTAGCGAGGGTGCCTGACACCCGGGGTGGGTCGCCGCTGCGCACCCCCCCGGGTGCAGGGCATGGCGCCCCCCTCCAGAGCACCCCCCTCCCCCCGAAACGCACCCTACCTTTCAGCAGGGGGCAGGCGGGAGGGCCGATCCGCCCCCAGTGCACGTCACTGGGAGCTGCATCGGCTCTGCTGCTTCCCTGCTTTCTCTGTCCCGGAACAGGAAGTAACCTGTTCCGGGGCAGAAAGAGCAGGGAACCAGCGAGCCAACACCCCCCCAGCGCATGAACCCGGGGCAGACCGCCCCACCGCCCCCCCTTCCTACGCCACTGCCAGTGCACTACGAATGCTGGCTCCTCCCATGACCAAAGGGCTTGAATTTGGTTGTTTCTGAGATGGGCGTCCTCGGTTTCCATTATCAGCGAAAATCGGGGATGACCATCTCTAAGGATGACCTAAATTTTGCGATTTGGGCGTCCCCGACTGTATTATTGACATGAAAGATGGACGCCCATCTTGTTTCAATAATATGGGTTTCCCTGCCCCTTAGCCGGGACGTCCTGCGAGGATGTCCGCAGGAAAGCTTGGACGCTCCTTTCGATTATGCCCCTTCTAGTATGTTTGACACCCAGCCATCTTATTTAATTTTTCATTATCAATTGAAACATTTTTTATTTTATACATTTTTTTCTTAATTACAAATTGTATATACTTTTATGACTGTGAAATTGTAACAATAGAGAAATTTGTATTTCCTGGTATGTTATACTGGCCACATTATTGTAATATACTTTGGGTTTTTACAAGAATTTTGCAGAATATAAATGTGTGGATTAGATTAGATTTTTACTAGTGTCAGTCTCAAAGTAATATGTTTGCAGTGAGTCTTCATAACTAGAAGGTAGCCTAAAATTTTAACAATGCAGAGTAATGACATCATCCTTATCTTTAATTGTGACCTATGTGATTTACAACAGGCTTTGCATTTCCATCATAATGAGTGAAGTGGAACGGTTAGACATGAATCACTTGCTTACTCTTTCCAAAAATACAAGAACTAGGGAGCAAGTAATTAAGCTACTAAGTAGTATATTTAAAACAAATCAGAGAGAATACTATTTCACTTGATGTGCAATTAAACTCTGGAATTTATTGCCTGAGAATGTGGTAAAAGTAGTTAGCTTAGCAGGGTTTTAAAAACATTTCCACCAATTCCTAAAAGAAAAGTTCATAAGACATTATTAAGATGTACTTGGGGGGGGGGGGGGGGGGGGGGGGGGATCTTTCCAGGTACTTATGACCTGGATTGGCCACTGTTGGAAATAAGATATTGGGCTTGACGGACTTTTGGTCTGACCCAGTATGGCAATGCATATGCTCTTATGTTCATTTATAAGAATAAGATTTTTAATTGTGAATTCCCCTATAGATTTTAGGTATAAAAATAAACAATATACAAAATTTAACTGAAACAAACTGAAAGAAAAAAACACCTGTACTACAGAAAAGTTTCAAATCATTAAGAAGTGTGAAAATGGAACCAAAATAAGCTTAAGTAAGTGAGGCAATGACTATGTGTGTGTGAGATATTGCAGGAGAATTTACACCATTCTTCATTAACACATTACAATAGCAATGTAGCTAATTTAACACACTGGCATTTACAGATAGCTATTCATTCAAAGTGAAAAAAAAATGAATTCAGTCAGAATGTGGCTAAAGACATTTTTTTAAATAAAGAATGGCTTTCAAATCTTGTGGACAAAGGAGAAAATGAGATGAAATGAGGCAGAGAAAGAAAGACAGATTTTCAGCAGTGGTGGTCAGTGTGTAAATTTAAACACTGGCCATAACATTTACACTAATACATATATTTAGAACCACTAACCCCTTAATTCTATAATCTTGTGTATTCATTTGTGCACTTAGCATGTAAAATTATGCATGCGGGTTATGAAATACTGCCAATTGCATGTGTAACTTAATTGTTAAAATAGTGGTGTAGCTAGAGTGAGCCATGGGGGCCTGGGTCCCCTCAAATTTGATCTGGGCCCCTGGTTTGGCTGGCAGGAGTCCCCAACCCCCGCCAGCTGAAGCCTTCATCCAGCGCTGGTCTCTGGCGCCACCGCACTAGTGGCAGGGGTCATTTTTCCTTTTTACTGCAGTGGGTAAAAAGCCCTCAGACACATATGGCCATGTGGTAAGAGAACTCTTACCGTATGGCCATGCGGCGGGGAGCCTAAAATATATGAGCATATTTGGCCTGTGATGTTAATTTTCTATAAAGGAAAATAGGCTCCAAGAGAGTGAATTGTTATATGATTATTCTACATCTATATTAACTCTGCACTAACTGTAAAGTGCTGTCCACACCCATTGCTTGCTCATCAATTGCCCACTTCCCCTGGATAACAGACTATGCAGTTAGCACAAGAATTAGCACACATTTTCATGGTAGTACAGTAATGGTTTTTCCCATGTTTGTGCTCTAGCAATGTGTGCTAATTCACATGCAAACTGTTTAGTGCAAAACTGGAAGTTCATTGAGTCCAACCTCTTTTTTTATTGTCTAGTACCTCATCATGGGGTCCTTTTACTAAGGTGCGCTGAAAAATTGCCTGTGGTACTCTAGACACATGTTTTGGGTGCGCGCAGAATTATTTTAAAATTTTTGGCGAAAATGGACGTGCGGCAAAATGAAAATTGCCACGTGTCCATTTTGGGTCTGAGACCTTATCGCAAGCCATTGACCTAGCAGTAAGGTCTCACGCGGTAACCGGACAGTAATGGTCTACGCGTGTCAAATGCTACTTGACATGCATAGCTGCCGCACGTAGAAAATAAAAAATATTGTATTGGACACGCATAGTGGCCAGGCATCAAAACTGAAATTACCACAAGGGCCACGTGCTAACCGGGTGGTAACTCCAATTTGGCATGAGTTGGGCGCATGTAGGTGCCTACACGGCTTAGTAAAAGGGCCCCCATGTTAATCAGGAAAAGGAGAGAAAACACTGCTTATCTCAGGTACAAGTAAATATACTCAGTTTGGAGGGATCCGAGAGTAGAAGAAATGGGATTTTGGACCGAAGCGTTACACGAGAGAGTTGTACAGTGTACTTTTGAGTGGTCCTATTTAGTAGTGTATTTGGGGAGCTCCGGAGGTCTAAGGGAACAGGGTATGGGAGAGGCAACATGTAAGTTTATTCTAGTAGCCACGTTACTTATGAAAAAGTGTATCCTGATGGCCTGGGCGGATAAGGCTCCTCCTAAACTGGCGATGTGGTTTGCAGTGATGAAAGAGATGGCCAGTTGGGTGAGGACATCCCTCAAGTTCACCACGTCTTTAGGGCACCGGCAGTACAGAGCGTTGTGGGAAAGAGTTGACAATGCACCCACGCTGGACCATTAGAACGACCTGAGGCGTGTAGTATATTTTCTAGATGCCAGCGGGGCCAGCAGGGGGAATGGATGAGTATCAGTCAGCACACTAAGCGAGCTGGCATTTAGGTTTTCAAATCAGTGGATGGGGGTGGGTGGGAGGGGGTATTACCTTTTACTTTCTTCATTGGGGGGGGGAAGAAAAGAAAATGGGATGGGTCAGGGACGGTTCTCACAATTGTTACACTATTGATGTTTGTTCTGTATATCTGTTAGAAATGGGTGGCAGCACGGATGCCCCGTTACAATGTAATGACAGTGTTGAAACAAGCAGTTTAAAGGTTGTTTTGAAGATGTTGTGATATTCTACCTCTGACTCAATAAAGATATTTTCAAAAAAAAATGGGTTTGGGCTGGGTGGTGCATATTACACCTCAGTTGAAGATGTTGCATTGGTTACTTGTGGTGCAGTGTACTGAGTTTAAACTTTTGTTATTGGTGTTTCAGGCACATCAGGGGTGTTGCTCCCTTGGCTTTAGTGCACTGTTTGCAGTCCTCCCAGTGCGTTGTCAACGCACTGGGAGGACTGCAAACAGTGCACTAAAGCCAAGGGAGCAACACCCCTGATGTGCCTGAAACACCAATAACAAAAGTTTAAACTCAGTACACTGCACCACAAGTAACCAATGCAACATCTTCAACTGAGGTGTAATATGCACCACCCAGCCCAAACTAAGGTTACCATATGGCTCCAGAAAAAGGAGGACGGATTGAGCCAGCCGGGTTTTACTTCCATTGCTTTCGCAATGGAAGTAAAACCCAGCTGGCTCAATTACCTCCATTGAAAGCAATGGAAGTAAAACCCAGCTGGCTCAATCCATCCTCCTTTTTCTGGAGCCATATGGTAACCCTATGGCAGGCTCAATGCAGCTTACATGGGGCAATGGAGGGTTAAGTGACTTGCCCAGAGTCACAAGGAGCTGCCTGTGCCTCAAGTGGGAATTGAACTCAGTTCCTTAGTTTCCCAGGACCAAAGTCCACCACCTTAACCACTAGGCCACTCCTCCACATCTCAATTTAAGAAGCAGTTAAAGACCTGGTTGTTTTGTGAGGCATTTGGCTGGCAGGTAGGTACTGAGACTTGCTGGGGTTTTGCTGCTAGTATGTTTTTTGTACTGTTTGTGGATTTTGAGTGTTTTATTAATCCTCGCCTAGATGGATAGGTGGATTATAAATGTATTAAATAAATAATCTTAATTGCAGAATTGATTTTGTAATGCAGATCATAGTTGGCACAGAATGCATGAGTAGAGTGTCTGTGACTGTTCACCCCCACCGGTTCTGCTTTGTTGGAATAGTTTCTTTACAGGTTGTAGCAAATAAGTATCTCAGTTCATTTTTGTACATATAAAATTCAGAGAAACCAGATAATCTCCCCTTCTTTGCCTTTCAGAAGTTAAAGTAGTCTGGGGTGGCTTAATTTGCATATCAGAAAGCATATAATCAAACATAGAATAGATCATGTCAGGCAGACTGCATGGGGCAATTGGAACTTAGTTACTATACATGTTACAGTATTACTATACTACAATGATATACTGCAACGTACCTAACTAATGCCAGATTTGCTTAGATAATGCTTAATGAGATCACAGTGTCTATTTGTGCTATGCAGTTAATGAAATAAACATAAACACTCATAAACATTAGCATTCAGTTTTTATTAGTTTAGTGATATTTATACACCGCTTCCTTAATCGAAAAGACTATCCAAAGTGCTGTACAGATATGCCACAAGGCAGAAAAAAATCATATTACAGGGTTTTCTTCCCCATAAAATAAATATTCAATAAAGTCTACATCTGTTCTGAAAGATATTTTGTTAATATCACAACAGCAAGGTGTAATTTTGACACTTGACTCACCTTCAGTGTTCAGTGAGTAAGTGTGAGGACATCACTCAACACCCCCCCCCCCCCCTTGGTATAAGATTGTATGATGTTCCTGTGACAAAACAGTACAATCAGAGGAAGCGTGGGCATGGAGAAAGTGAACTGAGAAAATCTCAAAAAATATCTGATATAGTAAATGTGTTCAAATTGCTTCTAATGAGCTTACCTTTTCTCCTTATAATGACCACTTTTATATTTATCCCTCCTTTTTCAAAGCCGCATGGTAATGCTGAAACAGCCCAGTCACTTTGAGTGGGCTGTGTTGGCATTACCACACTGGCATCCTTTTTTTCTTGTGACCCTTGTGTTCTGCCCACATACAGCCTGTTCTAAAATACAAGAGAAAAGGACATCCATTTTACAAACTGAAGCATCCAAACTATGAATGGGGCAAAACAAGGAACATGGATATCTATGTGGCAGTGTAGGAACATCCATGTTATAAAATGGCCACAGAATTATCTGTGTAGAAGAGTAGCAAAACAGTCATCTAAAGACCAGAGAAGAGATCCAGAGGTTACCAGTTCAAATCCTACTGTAGCTCTTTGTAGTATTCATTTTTTAAAAATTTTTAAATTGTAGTCCTCCAGAGTCAGAAAAATACCTACTCTGACTTCCTTTACTCCCTTCAGTGGAGATCTGCTCAATCAGAGCACCTTCCTGGAATCTTAGCATGCCAAGTACTAGGTCTAAATACAGATGTCCAAGTTTTTTTAACATGGCCGTCCCTTTTCCTTCTGCAATTGGAGTTGGACATCCATCTTTTGGCCCCTTCCTAGTCCCGCCCAAAACATGTTGAGGCCATGTCCCCTTGCCATATGGATGTTTTGTAGTTTTAAAATTTCAGTAGTCGCAAAAACTTTAGATAGTAGGGGTATAAAACAATAAACACTACCAACCCAGTGCTAATGTTCAGTTACTTATTCTTAATGTATATAATCTGGTATGTGGTAGAACCACAAGGACAGAAGCCTTGGAGGTGACTCTTTTCACACTAAGAACACAGCCTAGTGGACTCGCTCAAATCATCATTGGCTTCTATATATGTCCAAGTGTTGAAATATACCAATTTTTTTTTTCAAATCACACTTGCACTACTTGAATACCTTTAACATGAAGTTCATAAAACAACACTTAATTCTTAAATAGCTAAACAGGGACCCCCAATATGAACCATGTTTCGCAAAGCTGCGTCAGGTTAAGGTCCCGTATTGGCACGTCTACATCATTTCGGTCCTAGAAATGTGAAATCATACACACAAAGTTTCTGTGGTGCTGCACAAGTTCCAAAAGAAAACAAGTATTTTGACAATCAGAACTGCACGAAACTCTGCAGCGCCCCGCTATATATGATTCACATTGCTAATGCCATTTTGAAAAACAGCTATTGGCCAACTGTCTTGAGTGCTGCCTGTTTTCACCAGCATCAATTGTGTTCAGACCCCCGATGCAGGCATTGATGTGGAAAATAAAACTTCACACTTCATTCTGGCCTTTTCCAGGGAGGATTGGCCATGCTATTAGGATTTATACATCTCGACCTTGTTATGATCACGATTGGCTTCATCATTGGAGGGACTTTTTGTTTTGGCCTGTATTCTTCCTACCAGAATTACATGATTTCATTTACAGAAACAGATTTCCCATGAGCACCAAACAAAAAGTATACTTCTGATCAGTTGACAAGCCAATGCATTATAAAGAAAATCTATTCCATTATATTTTAGTTCTTTTAAATCTACAAATCCAATGAATCCATGAAGTACAATGTTTGCCTGCAGATGTATAATGTATTCAATCATTAATGCCTGTCAGAAAAAGACATTATCTTTTAGATCATACATTTGATATAAATGGATGCATGCTGGTCATCTTTTCTTGATAAGCAGAAGCCAGTGTAAGGAACAGTGCACTAAAATGTAGGATTGAGTTTGCTAAAGTGCATTGCTGCTTTAATATGTGTTATCAGTGTCATTGTGTAAAACTTTTTTGTAAAGTTAGTCTTTAGTATGCCCATTCAGTAAATGGTGCCTGAAATTGGGCACCAAAGAAAAAAATGAGTGCTGAGCACTATTTTAAAAATGGTGCACTGAGATGAGCACCATTTTTTGAACAGTGCTTAGTGTCGGGATCTGCATTCAATTTTTTGCGTGAGGAATTACACTGAAACGTACTGTAAATTCTTGCACCTAAATTAGGCGTGGGTCCGCTGTATTCTCTAATACTGCGTGCATCTAGAGTAAACATCTGACCCAGCCATGCCCCCTTTTCAGTTGCACGTTAAAAAGTTTATACATGCATCTTTATAGAATAGCGCCTACCAAGAAGTGCGTGTAAATTCAAATTGTCAACAATTAGATTGTTGGTACTCAATTGTTGATGCTAATTGCCTCGTTGTTCAATGAAACTGCACACACAATTTGGGCGCACAGTTTTGAGCATTATATAGAATATGAGGATAAAAATTAATTTTATAACAGGGCATATAAGATAAGAGAGTAAGAAAGTGCCTACTTAGACACTATTTTATAAAGAAAATTTAGGGCCCTTTTTACTACGCCGCCCCAACTTTTTAGCGCACGCTAATTTTTGGCATGCGCTAAAAAGTTAGCGCACCTACAGCGCAGCTTAGTAAACAGGACCCGAACACCAGATTCTATATAGTGCACTTAGATGTAGGTACCGAAATCAGCTTAACAAGTTAATGAGTGCTGCTCTAGCTATTTTCCAGCATGGTGCTACCCAGCAATAATCGGGCAGCGCCACATGCTACCCGGTTACTGCCGGGTTAACTCAGGAGCCCTTAACACCACCTCAATGGGTGGCGTTAAGTTCTCCCTTCTGCATGGCCATGTGCTAAGTGAAATCTTACTGCATGGCTATGCCATTTTTTGAGAACTGTCTCAAAAATTTCCACTGACAAAAAAATGACAGAAATAATTAACGTTCACAAAATACTATCCAGCTTATTTTTGAAAGAGAAAGACGCACCATATTTTGGCCCAAATTGGGAGATGGGCGCCTTTCTCTCATGGGCGCCCAAATTGGTATAATCGAAAGCCGAGTTTGGGCGCCTCCAACTGCAGTCTGTCGCGGGAACAAACAAAGTTGATGGGGGGTGTGTTGGAGGCGTGGTGAAGGTGGGACTGGGGCGTGTTTATCAGCCGAGAAGAGTTGGGCGCGCTTGGCCGATAATGGAAAAAAAGGGTGCCAGAAGAGAGAATTTGGGTCACTTGTTTTGGACCCTTTTTTGTCACAAACAAGTCCCCCAAAAGTGCCCCAACTGCCCAGATGACCACCGGAGGGAATCAGAGATGACCTCCCCTGACTCCCCCAGTGGTCACTAACCCCCTCCCACCAAAAAAAAGAACTTTAAAAACTTTTTTTCCCAGCCTGTATGCCAGCCTCAAATGTAATACCTAGCTCCATGACAGCAGTATGCAGATCCCTGGAGCAGTTGTTGGTGGGTGCAGTGGACTTCAGGCAGGTGGACCCAGGCCCACCCCCCTTACCTGTTACATTTGTGCTGCTAAATGGGAGTGCTCCAAACCTTCCCCAAAACCCACTGTACCCACATCTAGGTGCCCCCCTTCAGCCATACGTGCTATGGTAATGGTGTAGAGTTGTGGGCAGTGGGTTTTGGGGGGGGGGGGGGATTTGGGAGGCTCAGCACCCAAGGTAAGGGAGCTATGGACTTGGGAGGTATTTAACATTTTTTTTTACTTTTTACAAGTGCCCCCTCGGGTGCCCAGTTGGTGTCCTGGCATGTGAGGGGGACCAGTGCACTACGAATCCTGGCCCCTCCCATGACCAAATGCCTTGGATGTGTTCGTTTTTGAGCTGGGCGCCTTCGGTTTCCATTGTCGCTGAAAACCAATATCGCCCAGCTCAAATCCGCCCAAATCTGATGCATTTGCCCGGCACCAACCATATTATCGAAACAAAAGATGGATGCCCATCTTTTTCGAAAATACGGTCTGTCCCACCCCTTCGCGTACCTGTCCTCGGAGATAGGCGCCCATGGAGATGGGCGTTCGCGTTCGATTATGCCCCTCTATGTGTACCATGCAGGAAGGAAAAAGACCTCACAGAGCTCCAAGATAGTATTTAATTCAACGGAGCTAAAACAGATCACAGAGATCTTGCCTTCATCATCAGCCAAAAAAACCTTCAAGGTGTATAAAGCTTCCTGCTCTGTAAATAGTATAAATGTTGCTACACTTTATTATGTTAGATAGCACTTGATATAAGTACCAACACTTATCTTTAAAGGTGGTACTCCATTATGGACTGCATTGCCGAATCAAGTGCTGTGCTGCGCTGTCTTCACCTTCATGCCCCGAGCCGACGGTGGCCAGCGTTTCGCGCTGCTGCTTCAGGGTCTCGGTGCCAGTGAAGTTGGAACAGTCACAGCTCGGCTTGACAACGCTTGAGACAGTTCTCTAGTATACTAGCACTTCCACACCCCATTAGTTTTTTAGTTTTAGTGCATGCTATTTTTGGTCTTTTTACCCGTGGCGGTAAAAAGGGCCGCAGCACACAGCAAAAAGGGCCCCCGCTGCTAGCTCAGGGCCCTTTTTACTGCAGCTTGGTAAAAGGCACCTACTTACAGAATTGTGTCCATGAAGGCTCACTACTACATAGCTACAGTCTTATGGCTTAGTACACACATTAATAGTACGTGATAAATTGGAGGATGAATTTTTCATGTGCAAGTTAAAACATATTACATTACATTGTGCATATATACCGCTTTATACCAAATAGTTCAAAGCGGTTTACAATAGGAAAATAAAACTAAGGCAAACCCTTGGGAAGTTAGATAAAAACATGACAATAATCATAGTAGCAAAACAATACACCCCACAAAAGTCCCCATCTTATTCTCTATAAGATTCTCATTGCATCAGACAAAATCAAGAAAATTCAGAAAACCTTTTAAAAAGCAAGGTTTTCACATTTTTCCTGAACAAAAGATAATTAGACAAATATCTAAAACAGGAAGATACAAATTTCCAACTCTTCGTTACTCGTACAGCAAGAGAATTTTCATTCCCTTAATCGATGGAAGGGTGAAGAAAGAAAAACTTTTCCGGATAGTGATCGGGATAATGGTGCCGAATATCACTGTTAAGTGAGTGGGTAGTATGCGCACATGGCAAAACTACCACGGGATGCCTCAGCATTCCCCTGGTATGCCATTTTTTGCTGCGTTAAGCATGCCTTAGTGCTTACTGTAGCTTTGAAAAAGTGCCCTATGGCTGATATTTAAAAGAAAAGCCAGTTGCGTAGTTTAAATACTGACCCATACATTTTTAGGAGACAAAAAGTCAAGTGCAAACAACAAGGAAGATGGGAACACAAGAATGACAAAGGAGACTTTATTGCTGAGGCAAAGTTCACATATAAAACCCAAGAAGGCCACGTTTCAGCAGCACTTGACTTTTTGTCTCCTGATTAATTTTTTTTTACTTTTCAAACTTTACTATTGTGGAGGGAGAATACTTTAGGGCTGGGTTGCAGCACAAACTGGAGAAATTCTCCTGATTTTTATCACCTTGGGCAATACCAGCCTCTTGTTTCTCCTCCATAAATTTTTAGATCATGCATGAAAATTTTTTTAGTGCACGCATTATGTTACATTCCGTTGTACTTATTAAGAGGAAGGGGAAATGGGACTTGATACACCGCCTTTCTGAGGTTTTTGCAACTACATTCAAAGCGGTTTACATATATTCAGGTACTTATTTTTTGTACCAGGGGCAATGGAGGGTTCAGTGACTTGCCCAGAGTCACAAGGAGCTGTAGAGGGAATCAAACTCAGTTCCCCAGGATCAAAGTCCACTGTTCATAGGGTCTATATTATCAAGTCAACCTACTCTTATCTGCCATATTAAATGAAGCTTCAACTATACTTAGGTTTTATTTATTTATTTATAATGACATTTGTATCCCATATCATCCAAAACAGAGTTTAGGTTCAATATGGCTTACAATCCAGACCATTTAGTACATACATATTATAGTTATAAATCTTAATATATACTTTCCCTTTTCTGTTCCTGATGAAGTGAAAAGATCTTTCCATAAAACTATATTTGAAGTTTACACTGCTGTATATATTTTTCCAAAATCCATATGTCGATATAGCAATGTTCTTTTTGAAAATGATTTTGTAAACCCTGTACTCATCCTGAGGCACAGTTGATTCATTTAGACAAGAGATGCTAGAATTGATGAACAATGTCGTTAGAACATATACTAAACCTCATGCAATGCAGAAGCTAATATAACTTCAACTTTTGTATTGATGTATTGTCTTATGGGTCTCCCATTGAGAATCACTTTGTGTGAATGATGTAGTTTTGTCCTTTCTGCGTACAGCATGCTTATTGCTTTTGTTTGGCTTTATCTGGTAAGGTCTGACATGCACAAAATCAAAATACCCAATTTTTCTTCTTTTTTTTTAAATTTATAATTTTAGCAAAAAAAACCAAACAAACAAGGACTACAACTTTTTACAAACATAAACCAAAAGCAAACTACTACACATTGAGGAGCATTTTCAATATGATGTCTAAGTCTGATTAAAACATCCAAAATCTGAATAGGGAAGAAGGTCATTTTCAAAAAAGAAAAATGTCTTTTTTAATGAAAATACTATTTCGAACAAGGTTTTGTGCTATCACAATCCAGGGTCTGATACACAGGAATCACAGGAACAAAGATAGCCGGCTGTAGAACACAGACGTAGACCACGACCTCTAAGCACTAGAAGCAGAAGCATGGAAGGACTGGTGGCAGGGCTTTAAATAGTGTAGGAATTAGGCTCAAACATGTGCAGCTGTTCCAAGATGTCTGCCCCCATCAGAGGAGATGCTCTATGCCCAAATATGGGCTTCCTTCCTGAAGCTGCCCAACTTCAAGATGGCTGCAACAACCTGAGGCGCCCATCTCCAAGATGGCCACCCTATCCCACATCCAAGATGGCTGTCACATCCTTGAATGCCCATACCCTGCGCAAGCAGGCTACACCTCTGGAGGAGTGTAACGGAGTGTAATATGCACAGAGATTTTAAAGTTCTGAAGTGCAGCAATCCGTTCCATTAAACAAATATCCAGCAGATCTTGTATTATCCCTAATCATGTGGAGACTTCAGACTGTCTCCAGTATTTTGCAATACTGCTTGTGGCAGCTAGCATACATGGGGCAATAAATCAGTCCCCTCCATGGGTGTTGAACTCATTTAAAAGGCAGTATTCATATGTTAGATCTATATCTGACTTACCATATAATACTAGATACTACGTCCCAGAAACTCTAAATCTTAACATAAATAGAAAAAAAAAGCCTGGTCTCTTGCCCACATCCTTTCCAGCAGAGACCCTTCCCTCCCTGGTACCATATCGTCAACGGTATTGAAGTAAAGCACATTCTGTAAAGTACTTTATACCCTGTTTCTAGTAGCTGAGCAGAAACTCACTGCACTGGATTTGGGAGTACTACAATTCCTACTGTTTTCATATCTCCTCCCACCTTTCCCCCCTGTAAAACATCGTTAAAATCTCTCACCAGGTATAGTACAAGGTGTGCAGCAATGTTTTAAATAAAACCTCACAGTATTCCAATTGGGACCTGGTGCCTACCCATTCCTTATCTCCATAATAGTCTTTTCTATTTCCATGCCTGAAATAGCCTTATCTAAGGTGGCCATCTCAGAAGTCATCAGGGAACAAAGCTCCATATTTTGTAGATACTGTTGTGTAGGTTGAACTGAAATATTCTCCTCTCCCTTTTACAAAGCATGATCAAACTCTTGGAAACAACTTCAGACCTCTTGATTGCACTCTCATATCCTCTCTTCCTTGTTTTTTTTTTAATCTTCAAGATTATAACTGCCTTCTGTTTAGCTTTTAACTTACTAGCTAGAAGCAGGGGCGTATCTGCGTGGGGCCACAGGGGCCTGGGCCCCCGCAGATTTCGCCCTGGCCCCCCTCCCCGCCGTCAACCCTCCCCCGCTGCTTACTTTTGCTGGCGCCGAGGTCCGACCCGCAAACGCCGTTTTTCGTCTTCCTCCGTGGCCATGCTTCCAGGAAGTAACGCTGCAGTGCTGATTCGTTGAATCCAGTTCGGCGTCTGACGTCAGACGTCGAACTGGATTCAACGAATCAGCACTGCAGCGTTACTTCCTGGAAGCATGGCCACGGAGGAAGACGAAAAACGGCGATTGCGGGTCGGACCTCGGCGCCAGCAAACGTAAGCAGCGGGGGAGGGTTGACGGCGGGGAGGGGGTGGAGAGAGGAGGCGGCGGCGGCGGCGGCGGCGGGGGGGGGGGAGGGAGGCAAAAATGTGCCCCCCCTCTCTGGCTCTGGCCCCCCCTACCGCCGGATTCCAGATACGCCCCTGGCTAGAAGTCTGCTAACATTTCTTTTTCATAGTATTTTTGGTGTACCTTATCAAGTTGGAAAGCAACTGCCCTGTCCCCAGGTCCTTTTATGCCTTTTGAAGGGCCTGCAAACCAGTTTGTATTGCCGTTGTTGTCTGGCCAATGTCCCCATATGGTTCTGCTCTGTATGTTCCCACTGTCATTTAGGATCCTAGAGAGATGAAAATGTTGCAACTATACCTTCAATAAAATTACAGAACACGTGGAGGGGCATAATCGAAAGGGATGCCCAAATTTTCCTGGGGACGTCCTCGCAGAATGGCTCCAGCAACGGCTCGAAACAAGATGGGCGGCCATCTTTCATTTTGATAATATGATTGTGGATGCCCAAATCAGCAAATTTAGGTCGACCTTATAGATGGTCATCCCCAGGACTTGCTCATTTCTGATTTTCAGCGATAATGGAAAGCGAGGACGCCCATCTCAGAAACGACCAAATCCAACTCATTTGGTTGTGGGAGAAGCCAGCATTCATAGTGCACTGGTCCCCCTGACATGCCAGGACACCAACCGGGCACCCTAGGGGGCACTGCAGTGGACTAACTGATGCACTAACTGAATGGAACAAGCCCTCCCCTTACCAATCCCTTAGTGATTCAGAAAGGAACGGGCACACATGAAGGAAATCGCATGCAAATGAGCTGCTCACTGTTAGCTCATTTGCACACAATTTGCTTCCTAAGGAGGGGAAGCCAGTGCAGAGCAGCCAAGCATTATGTGTGGCTGCTCTGCGCATGCCAAAGATGGCTTCATACATGCAGAGAAGCTGCGTGTATTATAGCCGTCTACAACCTTAAATAAATTGCCATCTACAACCTTAGAAAAATATAAGTCCAGGTGAAAAAGTTCAAGTGCTTGTCAGGGATGTATTTCTTTTTTTTTTTTTTAGAGTATAGGTGAAGAATGTCCTTCACTATGCCTCCGTCCCTGCAATGGCAGTTGAGGACATCCAAAATGTAGATGTTTCTGTGAGAAGGACATCCATGCCTGCTATGCAGCTGACACCCCCTTTATTTATTTATTTATTTGGATTTTGGATCACAAGTAGCAGCAGTGGGATTTGAACTGGCCACCTCTAGATTGCATGCTCTAACCACTAGGCCACTCCTCTCCACTTCCTTGAAATTTGGCCGTCCCTGTGGGGGGGGGGGGAGCAGTTGAGGACATCTAAAATGTTTGAAAGAAGGACGTCCATGCCTTCGTTATGCCTCCGCTGACACACACATACCTCCCCCCCCCCGGGACCTGCATAGTGCCCCTCCCCACAGGGACGGCCAAATTTTAAGGGAGTGGAGAGTAGTGGCCTAGTGGTTAGAGCACTGGTCTTGGAATCCAGAGGTGGCCAGTTCAAATCTCACTGCTGCTACTTGTGATCCAAAATCCAAATAAAGGGGGTGTCAGAGGCATAGCAGGCATGGACATCCTTCTCACAGAAACATCCACATTTTGGATGTCCTCAACTGTCATCACAGGGATGGAGGCATATCGAAGGACGTCCTTCACCCATACTGTAAAAAAAAAAAAAGACAAAAGTTTTTAAAGTTGTTTTTTTGGGGGGTGGGAGGTGGTTAATGACCACTGGGGGAGTCAGGGGAGGTCATCCCCGATTCCCTCAGGTGGTCATCTGGTCATTTAGGGCACATTTTTGTGGCTTGGTCGTAAAAAAAAAGGACCAAGTAAAGACGGCTAAGTGTTCATCAGGGACGCCCTTCTTTTTTCCATTATCTCTTGAGGACGCCCATCTGTTAGGCACGCCCCAGTCCCGCCTTCACTACGCCTCTGACATTCCCCCAGGTTCTTTGGTCATCCCCTCGATGGGAAGTAGTTGGGGACGCCCAAAATCGGCTTTCAATTATGCAGATTTGGGCAACCCTGAGAGAAGGACGCCCATCTCCCGATTTGTGTCGAAAGATGGGCGCCCTTCTCTTTCGAAAATAAGCCTGATAGACAAACATGGTTTAATGGGACAGAGTCAAAATGAGTTCAGCCGAGGGAAGTCTTGCCTCACCAATTTCCTTCATTTCTTTGAAGGCGTGAATAAACGTGGATAAAGGTGAGCCGGTTGATGTAGTGAATCTAGATTTTCAGAAACGTTTGATAAAGTTCCTCATGAGAGACTCCTGAGAAAATTAAAGAGTCATGGGATAGGAGGCAAAGGTCTGGTGTGGATTAGGAATTGGTTACTGGACAGAAAACAGAGGGCAGGGTTAAATGGTCATTTCTTTCAATGAAGAAGCGTGAACAGTGAAGTGCCGCAGGGATCTGTATTGGGACTGGTGCTATTTAACGTATTTATAAATGATAAGGAAATTAGAACAAAGAGTGAGGTGATTACATTTGCAGATGACACATAACTATTCAAGGCAAGAATTTACAGCAGTAAAATAAGCTAAATACCTGTATTTAAATTTAAAAAAAAAAAATTGTAAAAACCCAGAACACTTCATGCACACAAAATTAAAAATTTAAACCTATATAAGAATTTAAAATGTAGCAATAAAAATAATAAAAGAAAACAGAAAGGACATCAATCTTCAGGATACCAACCACATCAAAGCTCCCGGACACTAACCCCCCCCCCCCCCATTGTTTACAGAGCTACATGGCAATGCTGATAAAGCCCACTCAAAGTGAATGGTTAGTGTCGGCATTACCGCATCAGCAGCTGCTAGTGCGGCTTTGTAAACAGGGAGATAAAATATTTAAAATGACCACAAACTAGTATCGATGAAATCTATTAATTAAAAACCTCTTGAGATAGGGGAGGACTCAAGATGACAACAGGCTGCCAAACTTGTTCTTCACATTGGCTCCACATTTCTTCTATCAATGGGTAAATGGAAGGGGAAATTACAGGTCTTTTTCTTGAAGACCTCTGTGACTGCTTCCCTTAGACCAATGGATTCCTTTGTACAATGTGGAAAAGCTCTGACATCAGAACCAGAGGCAGGTGGAGTGGTGATCTCCCTTGGCCTAAAACTACACTCAATCCTGAGCAGTGAACACCACCCAGGCAGCCTTGAGCATAACCCCCCCCCCCCCCCCCCCCAACTGTGTCAGGCTGATTAGGTGTATACCGAAGCTGTTGGTGTCTTTCAGGCTCAAGGTGTGGAGACCCAAGCTGATTCTCCTGGAAGTAGAGCTCAGTGATTGCTGGTGGGGGAAAAAGATACTGTTTGGGAGGCAGCTATTACTATCGGAGCACCTGAGTTGAGGCCAGGAAGTGGGAATGGAAAGCAATTCCCTGTTGATTTAGGTCAGACAACAAAACATTTTATCACGTCTAGAACAATTTTCACTAGAAACTATTTGGCAAGCGGTTTTTGAGTTGGAGAAAGCTAATGTCCCACAAATCAATATGCTAACACAAAAAAATGCAGGAGCATGAAGGAAAGTTGTTAATTTGTACTTCAGAGGTGAAAGACTTTAACAAAAAATAATTTGGTGAAATTAAAGAATAAATTTCAATATTGCAGTAATGTGAAGTTTCCTTGGTAAAAGATAATGTAACTCAGAGCTAAAATTGAGGCTCTAGAAAATGAAGCAAGATCTTCTAATCTCAGGTTAATTAATTTTCCTCGTCTTCCACTGAGATCAGAAAGAGAGACTTTTGTTAAATGTATGACTGCAAATGTACCATCTGAAATGCTTCCACTGATCCTGCAGGATGAAAAGGAGTGAACAGCTCTCAATATAATTTGTGACATATATTAAAGGCTTTTTTTTTTTTTACAATCTGTGTTAACAATTCTTGTGTGGCAAATGAGAGGAAGCCCAGAGGAATTAAATGGGCTTCCTCTCATCTACCAGAGAGGAATCGCTAGCGTGGCTTTGTAAAAGAGACCCTAACGGCCTCAACCCTGATGTAGATTCTCAAAACATGATATCATGTTGGGAGGGGCTCCCTGTTTGGGGACAGCATTAAGATAACTTTTATTTCACTCTGTGTGATTTTTTTGAAAATGTAAAGGATTGAGAAAGCTTAAAAGAAGAAAACATTTTCTATAAGAAAAATTTGGAAATATGGACCAATGAGGAATATAGTAACAGGCTAATATAACATATGGTCAAATTCACCATTTGAGGATCCAATCTAATTTAAAAATAATGTTTTTTGGGGGGGAAGCATTGTTATGTGGTTGTTCTTATAAAATAAACATCCAGTAGATGCATTTTTTCACATTTTCCCCTAGGTGCCCAAGTTGTTTCACATTGAAGAGCTATACATCTGAAAGTCAGCTGCTTCATACTAATTAGATACATGTCCTTTATGCAGGTTGTACTAATAAGGGCTCCTTGTAAAGACCTTAACACCTGACTCTGTATTACTTATGATAAATTGCTCCATTACATCTTAAAGATTTAAAATAAGACATAATACTTTAAAACAAACCTGATATTTAGTTTATTTATTTGTTGCATTTGTATCCCACATTTTCCCACCTATTTGCAGGCTCAATGTGGCTTACATAGTATCGTGATGGCGATCGCCAGTTTCGGTATGACAAATACAAAGTGATATTGTGGTAAAGTTCATGTGTGACAGACAGATTAGGGAATCGAGGAGGAAGAGTTATGTCCAATTCGAGTATTGGTTTCGTTGTGTTGCAGGGTTCAGGCGTTTAAGTTGGATCATTAGGGTATGCCTTTTTGAAAAAGTTAGTTTTTAATGATTTCCGGAAGTTTGATGGGTCATGCATTGTTTTCACGGCATTTGGTAATGCGTTCCATAATTGTGTGCTTATATAGGAGAAGCTGGATGCATAGGTTGATTTGTATTTGAATCCTTTGCAGCTTTGGTAGTGGAGATTTAGGTATGTGTGTGTTGATCTTTTTGTCTTTCTGCTTGGTAAGTCTATGAGGTCTGTCATATATCCTGGGACCTCTCCGTAGATAATTTTATGAACCAGAGTGCAGATTTTGAATGCGATAAGTTCTTTGATTGGGAGCCAGTGCAGTTTTTCTTGTAGGGGTTTGGTGCTTTTGAATCTTGTTTTTCCAAATATAAGTCTAGCTGCGGTGTTTTGAGCAGTTTGGAGTTTCTTTATGATTTGTTCTTTGCATCCCGCATAGATTCCATTGCAGTAGTCTAGGTGGCTTAGTACCATTGATTGTACCAAGTTGCAGAATATTTCCCTCGGGAAGAAAGGTTTTACTCGTTTGAGTTTCCACATTGAGTGGAACATTTTCTTTGTTGTAGTTTTCGCTTGGCTTTCTAGCGTGAAGTTTTGGTTGATTGTAACTCCGAGAATTTTCAGGCTGTCTGAAGCAGGAAGGGCGTAGTCTGGGGTGTTTATATTGGTGGGTTTGTTCGTGTTGTATATTGGGATGGGAGGATGAGGCAGTGTGTTTTTTCTGCGTTGAGTTTTAGTTGAAATGCATCCTCCCATGAGTTCATGATTTGCAGGCTGAGTTTGATTTCGTTAGTGATTTCTGTTAGATCATGATTGTAAGGGATGTATATCATGACATCATCTGCGTAAATGTATTAAGTTGTGAAATACATCTCGTGGGAAGAAAGGTTTTATACGTTTAAGTTTCCACATTGAGTGGAACATTTTCTTTGTAGTGGAATTTACTTGGCTTTCATGTGTCAGGTTGCTGTCAATTATGACGCCGATTAGTTTTAGGCTATCCGAGATAGGGAGGGGGTGGTTTGGGATGTTTAAGGTTGTAGGTTTAAACTTATTGTGTTGAGATGATAGGATAAGACAATGTGTTTAGTGTTTAGTTTCAGTTGGAATGAGTTTGCCAATGCGTCCATTGTGTTCAAACCGATCTTGATTGTATTGGTGATTTCTGTCAGGTCGTGTCTGAAAGATATATAAATTGTAACATCATCAGCATAAATAAACGAGTTAAGGCCTAAACTGGATAAGGATTTGGCCAGTGGAATCATCATTATGTTGAAGAGTATGAATATGCCAGTTGCAATTTCTTGTTTGAATTTGGTTAGGAGAGTAATTAGTGCTGTTTCGGTGTTGTGGTTGGAGCAAAACCCTGATTGTGATTCGTGTAGTGTTCTATTGGCAACCAAAGCAAACCTGCAAAGATTACTACTACTACTACTACTTATCATTTCTATAGCGCTACTAGACGTACGCAGTGCTGTACACTTGAACATGAAGAGACAGTCCCTGCTCGACAAAGCTTACAATCTAATTAGGACAGACAAACAAGAGATAAGGGAATATTAAAGTGAGGATGATAAAATAAGGGTTCTGAACAAGTGAACAAGGGTTAGGAGTTAAAAGCAGCATCAAAAAGGTGGGCTTTTAGCTTAGGTTTGAAGGAGGTCAGAGATGGAGCTTGACGTACCGGCTCAGGAAGTCTATTTCAGGCATATGGTGCAGCAAGATAAAAGGAACGGAGTCTGGAGTTAGCAGTGTAGGAGAAGGGTGCAGATAAGAGAGATTTACCCAGTGAACGGAGTTCCCGGGGAGGAATGTAGGGAGAGATGAGAGTGGAGAGGTACTGAGGAGCTGCAGAGTGAATGCACTTATAGGTCAATAAGAGGAATTTGAACTGTATGCAGAAATGGATAGGAAGCCAGTGAAGTGACTTGAGGAGAGGGCTAATATGAGCATAACGACCCAGGCGGAATATTAGTCGTGCAGCAGAATTTTGAACAGATTGAAGAGGAGAGAGATGGCTAAGTAGGAAACCTGTGAGAAGCAAGTTCCAATAGTCTAAGCGAGAGGTGATAAGAGCGTGGATGAGGGTTCTGGTAGTGTGCTCAGAAAGGAAAGGGCGAATTTCACTGATATTATAGATAAAGAATCAACAGGTTTTAGCAGTCTGTTGAATATGTGCAGAGAAGGAGAGGGAGGAGTCGAAGATGACCCCAAGGTTATGAGTTGATGAGACAGGAAGGATGAGAGTGTTATCCACAGAAATAGAGAATGGGGGAGGAGGAGAGGTTGGTTTAGGGGGAAAGATAAGAAGCTCAGTCTTGGTCATGTTTAGTTTCAGATGGCGCTGAGACATCTAGGTAGCAATGTCAAACAGGCAGGCTGATACTTTGGCCTGGATTTCGGCTGAGATTTCTGGTGTGGAGAGGTAGATCTGGGAGTCATCAGCATAAAGATGATACTGAAAACCATGGGATGAGATCAAGAGTACCAAGGGAAGAAGTATAGATGGAGAAGAGAAGAGGTCCCAGGACAGATCCCTGAGGTACACCAACTGACAGTGGGATAGAAGTAGAAGAGGATTCACCAGAGTATACACTAAAGGTACGCTGGGAGAGATAAGAAGAAAACCAGGAAAGAACAGAGCCCTGAAATCCAAGTGAGGACAGCATATCAAGGAGTAGGCTGTGATCAACAGTGTCAAAAGCAGCAGATAGATCGAGAAGGATGAGGATAGAATAGAGACCTTTGGATCTGGCTAGGAACAGATCATTGGAGACTTTAGCAAGCGCTGTTTCAGTTGAATGAAGGGAGCGAAAGCCAGATTGAAGTGGATCAAGAATAGCTTGAGATGAAAGAAAGTCAAGGCAACGGCGGTGAACGGCACGTTTAAGTATCTTGGATAGGAAAGGGAGGAGGGAGATAGGGCGATAGTTGGAAGGACAGGTAGGGTCCAATGAAGGTTTTTTAAGGAGTGGTGTGACTACGGCATGTTTGAAGGCATCAGGAACAGTCGCAGTGGACAATGAAAGATTGAGGATATGACAGATAAACGGGATGACAGTAGAAGAGATAGTGTTAAGTAGATGGGTGGGAATAGGATCAGAGGAACAGGTAGTTAGTTTCGAGGAGGAAAGAAGATGTGTAGTTTCCTCTTCAGTGATTTCAGAAAAGGAAGAAAAGGAGGCAGGGGTTGGAGGGTTGAGAGAATGGACTGTGGGAAGGAGAGGTGGAGGTGACCTGGTTGAGAATTCAAGTTTAATCTTGTGAACCTTATTATGAAAGAACTCAGCCAGAGTCTGTGGGGAAAGTGAAGGAGGGGTTGGAGGTGAAGGCACTTTGAGGAGAGAGTTCAGTGTGGCAAAGAGACGACGAGGGTTTGAGCCAAGAGAATTAGTCAACTGGATGTAATAGTCCTGATTGGCAAGTAAAAGAGCAGACTGGAAGGAGGTCAGCAAGAATTTGAAATGTATGAAGTCAGCATGGGCACGGGATTTCAGCCAAAGGCGTTCGGCAGAGCGGGCACAGGAACATAGGTAGCGGATTCTAGAGGTCAGCCAAGGTTGGGGTTTGGTCCTTTCTCTAAATGTATAGCCTGATATAATATGGACTGCAGTGTTCTGTACCAGTATGCTATGAATGTTTTTTAGGAGATCTTCCAGAGGTGTATTACAGTAGTCTAATTAGGTTGTTATTAGAGCATACAGCAGTTTAGGAATGAGCACAGGCAAAGCATGTTTGGTTCATTTTTGGAAAACTTTGCTATTTTCCAGAATGTTTGTCAATGTTTTGAGCTTGTTTCACACATCCATGTTAATACAAATCTTCTAACGCACAGAGGAGTCCTTTTACTAAGGTGCGTTGGAGAAAATGGCTTGCGGTAGTGGGCATGCACCGATCCATTTTTTCAGTGTGCCTGTAAAAAAAGCCCTTTTTAAAATTTTTGACGAAAATGGATGTACGGCAAAATCAAAATTGCTGCACTTCCATTTTGGATCTGCAACCTTACCTCCAGCCATTGACCTAGCAGTAAAGACTCACGCAGTAACCGGGCGGTAATGACCTATGTACATCAAATGCCACTTGGTGCACATCCAATACTCGCGTCCAAAAATAATTTTTTGGACGCGCATATCAGACGCGAGCCAAAAATGAAATTACCGCAAGAGTCACATGGTAACTCCACTTTTTACCGCAGCTTACCGGTCTATACGTGCATAGACATGTGTGTTGGACGCGTATAGACACGTGGTTTAGTACAAGGGCCCCAAAATGTTTCAATGTGTACAAATCATGTGTAAATGTGTTAGTTCCTAGGTTAATATATATATGTATTTATTTGGGGGACCTTTTACTAAGCCGCACTAAAAATTGGCCAGTGCAATCTCCAGCACGGGTCTTTCTGGTGTGCTGAGGCCACTATTAGTACGACAGTACAATGAGCCCATTTTCCATTATTCTCATTAATGTCAACATGTGAGCAGCTACCGACACCTATTTTCTAGGCAGTAAGGCTTCACGTACTAATTGGTTAGTGTGCGGCAATGTAGCTGCACTACACACCTACTCTCTGTCCCCAGCACTAAAAATAAATTATATTTTTAAGCATGTGGGAAGTGCATGTTAATCCCCAAGCTACCACCTGAGCATGCCCCACAGTAGTGCTTTTTCACCTGTGATAAGCACACATTAGTGATTACCATAGCTTAGTAAAAGGGCCCCTTAATCATTTATTATCCACTTACTACATAAGCAGAGTACAATAAAAAACATTGTTATTCATAAAATCCACATAACACAAAACAACTCAGTAAAATAATTAGACAACAGCAATTACACATTCATACAGTAAAAGCCTACATTTAAAAATAAATGTGTTTTCAACTGTTCCTTTAAAGCTAAAGTCTCATGTAGGTGCCTTAAAACAGAAGGTAGCTCATTCCAAATCAAAGGATCTGCATTTGAAAAAGTTGTTTCTCTTGTAGCTGCATAATGAATTTTATGTGCACTAATATTTTTAAGGTGTCTAAACCAATGAACTGTGCACTAACGAATGCATGTTCCTACTGTACTTTCACAAAGACAACCTTATCTGAAAAAAACAATTACCTAATGTTTCTAAGCTTGAAAAAGCAATCTTAGGGTATCAAAATGGAACTTAGGGTATCATAAATAATATTTGGTCAAAGAGAATCCCCCAAAATAGAAACTCCATTGGGTATAATAAAACCATATAGCTCTTGCAAACCTGATTTATGGACCCTTATATTTATCTTGGCAGAGTTCAATAGAATTGGGGCCATCTAATCATTTATAGAGGCTAGGAAAGCAGACAAGTTCTCAAATGCCTCTGACCATTTATTACCAAGTGATGTATAAAGTTGAATAGTATCTTCCATGAGGGTATGTAGGCGGGGGGGAGGGAAGTTAAGAGCAGCCATGTATTAGGGACTGAGATGAGTTTCATCAGAACCTCGGCCCTCTAGATCAGAGGCTAAAGGGAAGGAAGGAAGGAAGGAAGGAACAAGGGAAAGGCCAGGAGTGGGACAATTAGAAATCAGAAGATTTTCAGCTCTCTATTCCCTGTTCTCGGAGTCAAAATATGGAACTCTCTACCTATTCCCATCAGAACAGAAAACAAATACCTCAACTTCAGGAAGAGGCTAAAAACCTTTCTCTTCCCAAAGACTGCTTCATAACAATCCATCATGACTTCTACCTTCTAGTATCATCCATTATCCTTTCCCCTGCTCCCTCTATCCATTCATGCCCAGCAATTCTCTTCTCTACCCTGCTCCCTCTATCCATTCATGCCCAACAATTCTCTTCTCTACCCTGCCCTCCATGCCCAGCAATTCTCTTCTCTCCCCTGCCCCCCTCTACCCATCCATGCCCAGTAATTCTCTTCTCTCCCCTGCCCTCCTCTACCCATCCATGCCCAGCAATTCTCTTCTCTCCCCTGCCCCCCTGTACCCATCCATGCCCAGCAATTTCCTTCTCTCCCCTGCTCCCCTTTACCCATGGAAGCCCAGAAATTCTCTTCTCTCCCCTGCCCCCCTCTATCCATTGATGCCCAGCAATTCTCTTCTCTCCCCTGCCCTCCATGCCCAGCAATTCTCGTCTCTCCCCTGCCCCCTCTACCCATCCATGCCCAGCAATTCTCTTTTCTCCCCTGCCACCCTCTACCCATCCATACCCAGTGATTCTCCTCGCTCCCCTGCCCTCCCCTCCTGCTCCCATCCATGTCCAGCGATTCTCCGTTGCCCCCATCCTCCCCTCCCGCTCCCATTCATCTTTTTTTTTATTACCTTCGTTGAAGCGGCCGTGTTATTTAAAGCCCTGCTGCCCATCTCTAGCCTTCCCTGTTTGCTTCGTGATGAGTTCATTCCCTCAGTCCAGTCTTCGCGGAAAAAGGAAATGACATCAGAATGATGTCAGAAGGCAGGACTAAGGGAACAAACTCATCACGAAGCAAACAGGGAAGGCTAGAGACGGGCAGCAGGGCTTTAAATAACGCAGCCGCTTCAATGGAGGTAATAAAAAAGATGGATAGGAGCAGGAGGGGAGGATGGGGGCGACGAAGACACGCTGGACATGGATGGGAGTGGGAGGGGAGGTAAGCATGGCCTGTGGTGGCGCCCTCCTGCCTTGCTTACCTCGTTCACTGGAGCCGGCTCGTCCTGGAGAACAACTGGCTCGCAAGATCTTGCAAAATTTAACAACCGACTCTTGTGAGCCGGTGCGAGCCAGCTCCAGCACACCACTGGCCGTAAGAGTAACTAATACTGTTTTGGTGCTGTGGTTAGACCGGAAACCTGATTGAGAGTTGTGCAGTATGGAGAATTTGCTTAGGTAGTCAGTGAGTTGATTGGTCACTAGTCCTTCCGTTAGTTTGGTTATTAGAGGAATGGATGCTACTGGGCAATAGTTGGTTAAATTGTTTGTGCTTTTCTTTGCATCTTTGAGTATCGGGGTGAGTAAGATATTGCCGTTATCCTTTGGGAAGAGTCCGTTTTGTAGCATATAGTTGAGGTGTTCGGTGAGTTCTGTTATGAATTGTTGGGGGGCTGATATTATTAGGTTGTTAGGACATGTGTCTAATTTGCAGTGAGACTTGGAGAACCTTTTGATCTTTAGGGCGATGATGTCCTCTGATAGCGTCTCAAAGTTGGTCCAGGTTCTATCCGCAGGGCATTCGTCAGGGTTTGGGTCGAGGCATTCAGTGATTCCCAAATCTGGTCCTGGAGGCACCCCCAGCCAGTCAGGTTTTCAGGATATCCACAATGAATATCCATGAGAGAGATTTGCATGCAGTGGAGACAGTGCAAATCTCTCTCATGAATATTCATTGTGGATATCCTGAAAACCTGACTGGCTGGGGTGACTCCAGGACTAGGTTTGGAACTACTGTGCTAGATTTTATATATACATGATGGATAAGACCACGTCCTTGTGTCCCCCATTGTGTTCTCATTACAGAATTATCCCCAGGTTTGGAAGGGGGAGGATTGTAACCCTCAAAAGGTTCAGATGACATTTAGTGAGTAGGGGAAAGAACAAAGGGAAGGACAATATCTTACTATGAGAATCAAGACCAAACAATAGAAAAGGAAAACAAACCCTCTCACCTGAAGTGGCAACTGCCAAAAATTCCATGCAACAGACAGGATTGGGAGAGGAGCTGCTATGAACCTTGGGGGAGGGGCAGTAGCACTACAATCTCAGAAAGCAGATAACTTGAACCTGGGAGGGAGCAACGTGCCCAGGAATCCGGAGTTGGAGTGTACAGCCTGTTCTCCAGTCCAGGTGTAGAAAGGCTAAGCCAATCACAGTCAGGCTAGGGTGGAGTTCTGGAATCCTAGGAGCCATGCCTGACTTATTAAAAAAACCCAAACAACCTTTTCCTTAGAGAAGGAAGGCAGTAGGAGGAGGAATGGACAACTAATGCCCAGGGCTAGAGGCACTTCCTCCCTGCATGCCAGAAGCAGGTCTTTGGCTGCGATTCCTGGGGGGAAGATCCACAAAGGAAAAGGAAGCCAGAAGGCATGGGGAGGTATCTCTTGGGAGGGTTCAGGACATAAGCCATGGAAGCTCAGAACCAGCACTAAGGGTGAGCCCCTTTGAAACCTTGCCCAGTGTGGAGTTCTGGGAGCTTATGCCTTGCTTGGGAATTAAGCTTGAACCCCAGCTGGAGGAAAGAAAGGAAGACTCTTGATTAGAACTGTATTTAATTTTGCTGCTAAGAAGCATATACTTCTGTTAAGGTTTTGTTTGACTTCGAGACTGGGGATGTTATTTTCGCCTCAACAGTTTGCATTTCTGACATTGAAGGACTTGTGTGGAGAAAAACAATTAAAAAAAAAAGCATTTGTTTGGTTAACTGGGAAACCTGGCTCATTTTATTTCTATGGCATGAATCTGAAAATGATTCCTCTGGTGAATAAAAGGAACAGGCACTAAGTGCAGTGTGCCTCACATTCCCCACTACTATATATATATATATATATATAGTATATGCAGAAAATAGTATATGTGCTGCAAGTAGCAGGAGGGGTAGAAGAGCTTTCCTTCTGACACCACTACATCAAGACTACTAGGGGGTCAAAAGGGTCATCATTCTAAAATGCCATCTTTCTGTGGTAGAACCAAATTGGTTCATATGTATCTATATGTAGATATCTATCGCTCGATAGATATGAACCACTTAGGTTGTACCACAGAAAGGTGGTAGATAAAGGGTCATGGATTTGATATACCACCTCTCTGTGGTACAACCAAAATGGTTCATATTTATCTATATATGTATCTATCCAAAATTTTAGATATATATATACATTATTTTGGATAGATACATATATAGATAAATATGAACCATTTTGGTTGTACCACAGAGAGGTGGTATATCAAATCCATGACCCTTTATCTACCACCTTTCTGTGGTACAACCTAAGTGGTTCATATCTATCGAGCGATAGATATCTACATATAGATATATATGAACCAATTTGGTTGT
Source organism: Microcaecilia unicolor (assembly GCF_901765095.1). Classification (NCBI taxonomy): domain Eukaryota; kingdom Metazoa; phylum Chordata; class Amphibia; order Gymnophiona; family Siphonopidae; genus Microcaecilia; species Microcaecilia unicolor. The sequence goes on from NC_044040.1 coordinate 50,744,486, forward strand.
ACCACAGAAAGATGGTATTTTAGAATGATGACCCTTTTGACCCCCTAGTAGTTTTGATGTAGTGGTGTCAGAAGGAAAGCTCTTCTACCCCTCCTGCTACTTGTAGCACAAACCTTCTAGAATATTAAGGAGTCATTTTGGAAGGCTGGAAGGGGACTTAGGGTACTCCAGCAACTGGGAGGATTGCCTTGAGGGGGATCTGAGTGCTATGGGGAGGGGGTCTGTGTATGTGTTGGTGCAGAGAAGGGGCACTTAATCTGTTGTTGTGATGATGATGTTTATGATGTTTCAAGGGGGTTCATGATGATACAATGAGGGGGAGGGCAGGGCAATTTACACGTGTGAGTAATAGGGATGCATTTAATAGATTTCCCATCCTGATGAGTTGGTGAGATGATATCTTTCGAAAACAACACCTCTTCACTTCACTTCAGTTAGCATAATGGATTTTTCTGCATCTCTCATGGATATTACATTTTTTTTGTGTTAACATCCACATCACCAGCAAGGCTGTGACATCAAGGGTAGGTTCTAGCATACCCTATTGCAGTGTTTCCCAAGTCCGGTCCTGGAGTACCCCTTGCCAGTCAGGTTTTCAGGGTATCCACAATGAATAAGCATGAAAGAGATTTGCATATAATGGAGACAGTGTAAGCAGATCAAGTTCATACATATTCATTGTGGATATCCTGAAAGCCTGACTGGGAAGGGGTACTCCAGAACTGGACTTGGGGACACACTGCCCTATTGCATGTAAACATTTTCTAAGTCTGATGTTATAACCTTTTTTTTACAAATAGACCAGTATTTGTTTTTTTTTAATTTGCTCCATTTCTTCATATAACTTTGGCTACTTTACTTGGAACATGGCAATGGTTATATGTTTAGAAAGGGGGCATGATTTGGGGACTCAGCAAGGGTAGGCAACTGCAGTTTCTAGTTTATTTAAAACTTGCTATACCTCCAAAACTGACATATCAGAGCACAGCTGTGTACAGGCTAAAACAGAAAAAGAAACAGAAAGGAACTCCATAAAACTGACAGAACAGCAAGAGTCAGGGCCGTGCCAACCCAGTAAGCGGGGTAAGCACCGCAGGGGGGCGCCTGCCTTCAAGGGCGCCGCGCCAGCCGCTGCGCTGCCGTCCAGTTGTATTTTTAAAAAAAACCTTACTGCGTTGGTGCGTCGGTGCCTATGCGCATGCACTGCTGCCTCGCTCGCGGATAAGGAGCACATTGCGAGTCACCTCCTCTCCCTCTGCAAGGTCTGTCCTCCCTCTCAGTCTGAGACATCCCGCCTTGCCGGAAACAGGAAACTGCGTCAGAGGTGAGCGGGCCCAAGGAGGAGGTTAGATCAGATTGAGACCAGGTGGTTGGATAAAACTGGAGAAGACGAAGTGAGCCTATCTAGTCCACTGGAAGAGCTGAAGCCAGAAGGCGGAGCTTGCCGCAGTTGTGTAGTACACCCAAAACAACAGCAAAACGTCATTAAAAAGAAGGGACTGCCTATACGCGCTCCATCTGTAACAAGTCTAAAGCAATGTCTTAAAAGGTGGATTTTTAAAAAAACTTATTGGACAGCTTTTTTATTTATTTGAAAGTTTCCCGTATCTAGATATAAATATAATTAAATAAAAATTTAATATCTCTAAAACTGCTTAAAAAATTATTGTAGCCGGTAGCAGAAGTAGTTATAAACTCTGTATTGTGTGCTCATTTTTATACACTGTTCTCTATAGAATACAGATTGCAGTTTCAGTGAGGATATCCTATTTCCTGATGGGTTCATCTTTACTGTTGTTGGGAAGCCTGGTGTTATAAAGATGTAAATATATTGAAATTAAATATATTGAAAGTAAATGAAAGTAAAATTGAACTCTCCTTTCATTGGGGCACATGGAATCATATCTTCATCTGTTTTGTACTAGTTTACCTTTTAGATACACAAATGGATTATTCTGTTTTGTACATGTTTCAGGGGCAAGTGGTTTATAAGTCAAAATAAAAATAAATAATTTGTTTCATGCAGATATTTTTTGTTTAAACATAACTAAATGGGCTATAAGCCCCTAATGCAGTCCATTGGTTTTTTCATGTGTTCTTCGAGGGACTGAAATGTGCTTATGTTTCTTCATTCAGGACAAAGTTTAGCATTTTTTTTCATTTCATTAATTTTTATTACATTTTTAACTTCAAAAAATAGTTAACATCTTCTATCTCAAATCAAATCCACAATCGGCAAAAACCTCTTGATGTATTGAAAATGTATGTTTTTGATAAATGTTTACTTGCTTTTCATGTCACATTTTTATTAATGGGAGAAGAGGAAGAAGAGAGAAAGGAGATGCCACATTGGGGAGGGGGGGGGGGGGGGGGGGCGCCAACTGATAGTCTGCAGGGGGGCGCCAGAGACCCTAGACATGGCCCTGGCAAGAGTATAAAACAACAGACAGGATAGAGCAATAGAATTCCATAAAATAGATAAAAAGAATCAAAAACAAAATTGATAATTAACTTAGAGGGAGAAAAAAGGAAATGGGGGAGTAGCAAAGGGAATTCATAACAACAGAGTCTCAGGCAATTCCCAGTTAACCTGAGTCTCTATACGCTAGATTGAACAACCAGATTTTTAACTCCAATTTAAAACTCTTAAATAGGGGTTACTACAAATGGGTAATGGGAGATTGTTCCAGGTATGTGATGAAATAAAATAGAATTCCCTATGCCTTGTGGATTTAAGTTGAGTGGCTTTCGGACCTGGGAAGACAAGGCAGTGGTTATTTAGGGGCCATTTTACTGAGGTGCTTAGGTGCCTATGCGCATCCACAGGCAGATGATCAAAAGCAAATGCCGGTGCTAGAGGCTGTTAGCGCCATACTAGCACCGGCGTTTGCTACCACCCCATGATCAGAGCCCTCGAGTGCGTGAAACAACGCGTCCGAGGGCTCTTAGCGCAAGTAGCCTGCAAATGCATGCTAATCAGCGCTTAACGCATTCATCCCCAATGATCAGCATCCAGCACGCCAAAGATTGGGTCACTGAGCGCGACAAACCCTACGCCAGCTCCGAGCTGGCGTCAGAGCTTGCAGATCATTGGGCCCCCATTCCCCCCTACAGCAAACCTGCCAGCGAGGGCAGTTGAGGACGTACAAATTTTGAACATTTCTGCCATGGGCAGTTAAGGACGTCCAAAATTGGATGTTTCCATGAGAAAGACGTCTTTCTCATAGAAACATCCAATTTTGGACGTCCTTAACTGCCTGTCACAGAAATGGCCAAATTTTGGACATCCTCAACTGCCCTGTCACAGAAACAGCCAAAGTTTGGTCGTCCTCAAATGCCCCATCGCTATACCTCTGACACCCCCTTGAAATTTGGCCGTCCCTGCAATAGGGCAGTTGAGGACATCCATCTTCCGATTTAAAGATGGACGTCCTTCTCTTTTCATTGGTCTCCAGCCCAGACCTGTCAAACAAGTGCAGGAGGATTGTGCTGAGCGCATGCTGAGGCACAATTCTCCCGCACTTCTACCCCATAATCAGAGATAATTGCGCTGCTTAAATTTGCAAGCATTATCTCTGATCATAGGTCTATTAGCGCCCTGCGCTGTTCCAGCAATATTTTAGAGTGCTGTTTGGAACAGCGCAGGGCTTTTGATCATCTGCCTGCCAATGCGTGCCAAATTGGCACTACTGACCGGCTACCATGTGCCCCGGGCAGTAATTCTATTTTTGGCATGCGCCCAAAACACGCAGTAGAAAATAGAAAATAATTTCTACCGCATGGCGCTTACCCGGCGGTAATCAGCAGTTTACGCATGTTGAACGGTTTAGTGTGTGATACCTTACCGCTAAATCAATGGGTGATGCTACGTTCTCAGGCCAAAAATGGACGCACGCTGTTTTTCATTTTGCCGCACGTCCATTTTCTGGCACACACACAAAAAAATGCCTTTTTCCAGGCACACTGAGGAAATGGACCATTGCGCATCCTGAACACATGCCTACAGCAGCGCAGGCCACTTTTAGGCATGCCTTAGAAAAAAGGGCCTCTTAGTGATCGAGGAATATGACCGTTGTTTGGTGGCAAAATTCAGTTATTTTTTTGGGGGGGTGCTTTTATAACAGGGATCCCAGGTTGTGAAAGCACAACTTTTTTCTGGACAAAATTAGGCTTTTCAGGCAACGTTGTCCAGATAAGTCTTGTAGGAAAAATTGCTGTGCTACTGTACAACTTCATCCAGTTAACTTTGGGATAGTTCATCCAGAAGCCCAACTTAACTGGATAAGTTGGCAGAATATGGTGGCAATTCTATAAGCGGGCACCTCATTGTAGGCGCCAAGATGCAGCATGGTGAGTGTCTATTTTGTAACTGGCATAATTGCAGGCACATAAATGTGATAAGGACATGCATAACACAGTGTAAGGGGTCTGGGAAAGATCCGACTGAAAGAGTGCTGAGTCAGGGGCTCGAGGAGAAGGTATTCTTAAGGAAGAGAAAGGTTCACTCTCAGGTTCCTAGTACACATGAGATTTGCCCCCTAGTGGCTATGAAACCGGTCAGAATATTGAGTAGGGGAAGGAACTACCATTCCCAGGATGCATCACACCCTAAGCAAAACTTGCAGGAGCTAGAGGGTGGGGAGGATGATTGGGAAATGGTCTCAGATCAGGGTGATGAGGAGCAGCTGTGGAAGCCCTGTGGGGAGGAGGCTATGGAGTATGATAAGATGGAGGCAGTGGAGGGGCTGGAGGAGGAGTGTATGGAGATTTCAGCTCTAGCACGGATCCAAGGGGGTAAAGTAAAAGGTTTCCTATCTGCTACTATACCAAAACTGTTTAGGACTGGGGAAAGAAGGTTGATGCAGTGGGGAAGAAGCCTGTGGAGGATGTTAGCCTGATGTATTGCCTATGAGGAAAAGGAGCATTATGGAAGAAGGGGAGGTGGGGAGAAGTGAAATTAAAAACTGTCTTGTTGAATGATTTGAGACTGTGAGAGGGAATGCACGGAGGGTGTAAATCTGGTGGAACTGACAAACTGCTGAGGAGTTAAGCAGCGTCAGAAGTAGCTGGACACTTATTAAGACTTCCTAAAGAAGTGAGCTGGACTATGTTAGAAAAGGGGAACCTATAAGGATGTGCTCTGTGTGACCAAGGATTAAACCTAATAAACCTCTAAATTATAAGAAGCCTTGCAGTTGCTGTGCATTTTGTTGGAGCTTGACGTAAAATACTGAAGGGTGACTGCCATTCAGAAAGGGTGCCAGAGCCAGCGAGTATGGAGCAAAGACTGGATGGTGGTTGGAGCCTTCTAGCCAATGGTGAAGTCAGGAAAGCTAAGCAGGAGCAGCTCAGGCCTATCACTGGAAGGGGGACCGGGTGACAACAGTATTATGTAAGTGACACACTGGCTGATATTCAACTGGTGGCAGACAGTATCTTTTTTAAAAACAGTGATTGTTGCTAGCTCAATTAGTCCCAGATATTCAGTGCCAGGCCATATCTGGGCCCCAACACTGAATATCTGGTGCTAATTGCACCAGCACTGGTTGCCAGAGCTTATGCAGGTCCTTGCCGATTTTCAGCTGGGTCCCAGAAAGCAACAGGGCAATCGATCTACAAACTCCAAAATGATGGCAAAAAGGCAAGCAGACCAGATGGAAAAAGTCAAACCAAATATTTATTAAAACCACATGACTTCAAAGTGCCCAACACAGGCTGTGTTTCGCCCACAGCAGGGCTGCGTCAGGTGTTGAATATGGTAGCAGCGATAAATTTCACCACAGCGGTTTGACTAAAACATCCTGAAGATGGCAGCATCTGCTCAGAAAAGCAACAGATTCTACACAATGAAATTTCTGGTCTACTTTACTTTTTTGAATTTCCAGTAAGAGCTCTATAGGATATTTCCCAACTGACATGTAACAATGTGATCAAACAACAATATCCTTGAATTCTATCGATATTTTTAAAAATATTTTTTAATGGAAGGAGAAAAAGCCTCAATTATAAGGGATTACTCCGTCATTGGTGCACCAACATAAGGGAGGTCCCTTATATCATCATGGGCAAAAAAACTCCTTACATAATATATAACATAAGGCTACTGCTCAAAATGTTTTCAAAAAATATAATTGTAAACTGCTCAATACCCATTGCGGATCTTGTGCACTTATCTTTTAAGTCTTTTGGACACCTTCCACGGCCCGACTTTGGCCTAAGTTTCGAATCCTTCCTCAGGGTCCGTGGTGTCTGACTCTAAAGATCTATCGAAAAAAACATAAACATATATCAAATGAATCTCTCAGAACATGACTTCAGCAAATCTATTCTCCAACTCAATGGTTCTTACAGGGTACTTTATGATCTGTTCTCTCTAGCTTCTCAAAGCTATAAAAATGGCTGCGCTTTATCTAAGCTGTCGTAAGCACTTTACTTTTTGCCACCGATATTCAGCTTGGGCCTGTATAAGATAGTTATGTAGGCCTCAGCTGAATATCAGCCGGTACCTGCATAACCCTCAATATGGTCCTTTAGCCCCGTCCTTCTGGTCCCCCTCCCCCAGCTCGTGACATCAATAACTCTCTCCCACCCTACCCTCAATATGGTCCTTTAGCCCCGTCCTTGTGGTTCCCCCTCCCCCCAGCTCATGACATCAATAACTCTCTCCCACCCTACCCCCAATCTCCCCAGTCATGATAGGACTCCCTGGGTCTACCTCCGATCCCTGGTGATCCAGTGGAGGTGACGGGGACAAGAACCTCTCCCTTGTTGTTTAAATTGCATTGGTTGTCAGTGGAGGCCTGATTGCATTTTATATTATGTGTCTTTGTGTTTAAAATATTGTATGGAGATGCTCCTCTGTATATAAAAGACTTGGTAAGTTAACTGGCTAGAATAAAAGAAACACGTTGCTTTTACAATTTCCAACTCCACAAAGTATTTGTTCTAAATTGATTTTTTTCAGCTGCTTTCCTGTATCTGGCAGCTCAAGTTTCGAACGTTATCCCGACTTGGATTAGAGGTATCTCAGATTACTTGATTTTAAGGTAACAGCTGAAAATGTTTCTTTTTCAGAAATATGTCTATTAAAGTAGGATTGATTATGTGTTAGGGTTGCTATTTTTAGTATTTTCATCGATTCGTAGCTTGTATGAAACTCTTTTCTTGATGTAATCTCCACTGAACTTAAAGGTTGATGTGGAGTATAAGCATGTATCGGTATCAGTATGAGTACTCACTCCTGCCCCTAGCAGCTGCATCATTAAAATGGCTACTGCGACCTCTCATGGTTGCCTCACTGCTGAATATTGGTGGTTGGGTGGCCCAGGGCAATTTAAGCAGGCAGAGCCTCTTCTGCCCTCTTAAATGGCTTTGAATATTGGGCAGACATTAACTTGGAGGCAAATCCATGCTGTGCCCATGGGTACACCTACCTTCCATTTGCACTTGATAGCATTTGCAGGCGGCCATATAAAATAGTGTCTAGGTCAATTAAGCCACGTGGTGGCTCAACACCAAAAAACCCACAAAAAGAGCAATAAAAATACAAAGGTGTCCATTTACAGAACAGCTGTAAGCCCAACATGGGCATACCGCTCGCTCTTCCGGGACTACCGCCGGCCCAACACGACCGGCGGTGGTAGTCCCATCCCAAGCACGTGCCATTTCCAAGGGAAAAAGTAAACTCATGGAAATGGCTTTGCGGCGATAACTTAGTGGTAATCAGGCATCGCTGTGTGCTGCCTAGTTATCGCCGGTTTAGTGCGGGAGCCCTTATCGCCACCTCAGAGGGTGGCGGTAAGGTCTCCCCGCTGTATGGCCATGCAGTAGTATTTCTCTTACTGCACGGCCATGAGTGTCTGGGGACTTTTTTTACCCGCTGCGCTAAAAAGGACCCTGGAGCGGGGGGAAAACGGCCCCTGCCACTAGCGCAGGTTCCTTTTTCCCACAGCTTGGTAAAAGGACCCCAAAGAGCGGGAAACGGAAGAAGGCTCCACAAACAATGAGACAAAAAAAAGAAAATGATGCTTTTATTGTATGACACATAAGAAAAGCTCCTTTGTTGCTATTACATAAAAGTGTTTATGAAGGAAGGTGACTAGTGCATTTGTGTAGCATTTGCTGGAAAGTTGATTTGATTTCTTCTCAAGGTCTTTCAGACATCATCATTTCTAGCTGTTAGTTCTACTTTCTGGACAAACAGCTGCAAGACTCCTGAGGCAGGCTCTGCAGGCTGAAACATGGTGCCGTGTCGAACCTTTTATGAAACAGCTGAGTTTCTTATTTGTTTGTTTCATTTGTATCCCACATTTTCCCACCTATTTGCAGGCTCAATGTGGCTTACATGATACCGCAACGGCGTTCGCCAGTTGCGGTATGAACAAATACAGGTGTTATTGTGGTAAAAGAAGGATCGTGTTTGGTAGATACATTGGGAAAGTTAGGGAGGGGGGGATGAGGGTTAAGCAAAGAAGCAAGCAGGTCAGAGGAACAGCCTAATGGTCCATGCAGTGGGCTATGTGCTAAGAGACTCGGGTTCAAATCTCACTTCCACTCTTCTGTACCAGCAACAAAGGAAATTTCTTATGTGTCACAAAAATAGAAAATGATGCTTTTATTCGTAACTCCCATTGCTTGTTGAGCCTTCTGTTTCCTGCTCTTTGTTTGTTTTTTGTTTTTTTTTATTGCCTGGGTCACTTACACGTCAGTGCCAATTATCACAACACTTACATGTTCAAGGTGTGTGTAATTGCGGGTTATAGAATTGCCTGCCACCTGTTAAAGCTCAGTGGATAACTTATCTGGTTGTGTGTGATTGGATGATTTGCACTGAATATCAATTTCCAGTAATCCATTGCATTTCTCGTTTGTTTGCTTATCTTTAACCTCCGTTCCATTCATGCAATTTTATGTCAGGGACGCTGTAGTAAAGCTAAAATCTATAATACCTATATTATTCATGCCACCCTGCGCTCTTTCCTATCTACCTTAATAAAATTTAAAAAGCTAGTTTGATGTGATGTCCTTTGATCTGATCACAAGTCATCCTACTGTAATAACTCCATTATAGTGTTCAAATATAAAGAAAAAACTTATATGCACAATCTTCTCTTTCCTCAAATAATCATAACAGGACTGCAACAAGTTTTTATTTCTGTTGAAGACAAATTGCATGAAGGAAGTCATATGTGGAAATCTTTTTCAAGGGGTGAAAGATCCTGGAATCGCAGTAATATGTGGAGACAATTAGGTGTCGTGAAATATATTTCAAATATCCATAGAATGATGGCGTTGTCTTTATCTTTTAAGGACAATTTAGTATTGAGCAATCAAGTGTATGGCATGAAATTGCATCTACACAGAACTGATTTTATTCTCCTGTATTTCATACTGCTAAACTGTTTGTCTGCTAAACTGAGTGTTAAAAAGTGTATTTAAAAACAGTCTTTTTGTCAGCACCCTACTGCGGTGACATCTGCAAAGATATAGGAAGCATTTTCAGATGCCTTTGGTAATTTACTTCTAATATCCCTTTGCAATATATTGTGGCAAATGAAGTTCAATTAAAGGATAAAAATTAGAAGCTTATACCAGTTAATATTAGTAGGAGCACTGTTAAGACTCCCAGAGTAAGACTTGCTGGTGGGTTTCTGCCATTCTAAGTCCATGGGAGGTTCTTAATTTGTTTTTTTTTTCTGGTATTAATTTTTAAGCTTGCATGAAACCATTTAAATTTCAGATTGGTGACATTCTCATCTTTTGTCTAATATTTATGCACTTCATTACCTTTTACTGGAGTAGAACAAGCGTTATTCAAAAAACGTTGAACTATACAAGTTTTGAGAACTTTTTATAGGTTATATATTCTATAGTTTTTAGTATATTTATAAGCAATAGGAAAGCAAAAGGTAACAGTGAATCTTGCAAGTCACATCAAAATTAGTGGTATAGTACCATGTACTTCAGCACATGACATCTAAAATAGGGACAGCAAAAACCAGAGGAGTGGAAAGAACACTGATATCCCACCAAGTGTCACAGGAGTAGGAATGGAGTCAGGCTTTTCCAAAAAGACCAGAGATTCTGAATGTAGGTGGATGACTCAACAAGATACCATATTTCAGCACATAAGGTGCCTTCTTCAGGATTCTGCATAGATACAAATAAAAGCATATGAACAAGTCATGTAAGAAACATATATAAAGAAATATATAATAATTTGTGTGTACATAAATCTAGACATGAACATTAAGAATACAGTAAGAAGTACTTCTTACTGTATTCTTAATGTTCATGTCTAGATTTACGTACATACAAATTATTATATATTTCTTTATGCTTTTATTTGTATCTGTGCAGACTCCTGAAGAAGATACCTTATGTGCCGAAACATGGTACCTTGTTGAGTCATCCCTCATTAAAGCCTTTTACCTACATCCAGCATCTCTGGTCTTTTTGGAAAAGCCTGACTCCATTCCCACTCCTTGTTTCATCTAAAATAGGGACACATATTTATTTATTTTATTTAGTGCATTTTTACCCCACCTTTTCCCACAGGATGTGGGCTCAAAGTGGCTTACAATAGACCGGAAAGGCGATCGCCAGACCAGTGGCAATACAAATACAATATGTAAACAAATAAGTAGGCAGAGAGAAGAAAGCAAAAAGAAGAGAAATTAAGGAGTCCAAAAATCAGGTCTTGACTCGCTGAGACACATTAAGGCAGGTAATCAGATCTCTACATCTGGCCACTCGTGACCTTCGTCAAAAACAGCTGACCGGCAAGCTGTTCCCACCAGCAGGACAGGAATGCAGGCGAAGGCCAACATCTGGAATCGGCGGTCCAGGAGGAAACAGGGCCCCTCAACGTGCAGCATACACCAAGCATAAAGCAGCCGCAGATGTCCGGCAGCCGGCAGCGCATAGGACGACCCCCCCCCCCCCGGTCCAGCAGCAAAGCCGAGTGGCATATTGCTGTAGAAGTTCTAAGTTCAGTATTTTTGGACAGTTTTTATGCTTGTTTAGCCAAAATTCTAACAGTCTACAAAGCACCCAATTTTTTCCTGGACCAATATGGCTCTTTGCATGTAATACACACACTTTACGGGGGAAGGAGGGAAGGGGGAGGAGGTGAATGAAAAAGGGACATTTCTTAAACTTTGCAATAAATATTGAATATATTGTAATAGCTTCTTGGATAGCTGATATTTTACTTGAATTGAGTTCTGGTTTATGTATATTATGGCTTTGTTCACCTAATAAAAATATGGGCACTATATTCAGCTGGCAGTGATCAGTGTTTTGCTGACTGCTGCCAGTGTTATCTCCGGAAATTCAATGCTGGGTTCTGGTATTGAATTTTTGGGTATAAAGAGCTGGTGAAAATACAGCCTAAGTACAATATTCTGCATTAAACTGGCTATGCCAAACTGCACATAGGACTTTTATGTGATCCTATTTATGTGGTTTCCTTAGTCGGTTAAGTGTTGACTCCACCCCAGGAATGCCTCTAAAACAGCCAGTTAAGTGCCACTGTGTATGGCTGGCTAGTGCCAAACATACAATTAACCAGTCAGGAGCCATTTCTATCTGTTTAAATCGCTTTGACTATCTATCTATCTATCTATGTATCACAATGTCAACACAATATACATTAAAACATCTTAATAGACAGCATAGCATGTAAATGGAGGTGGGATACAGACAGTTAAGATATAGTAACAGGTGTTAGATAAAAATAAGAGTAACTAACATAAGGAAATTTGCATGTAAAGTCAGAAAAGGTGCATGGAAATGATTTCAGCTAGAGAAAGAGTCGATAAGTAAGTCCTACTACAGTATGTGCAGCTAGAGTTAATTCTTGTGTATGTGATTTAGCTAGTTAGTTGCTTCTTCCATTAAAGTTTTGGGAGAAGAGCCAAACATTTGCTTGTTTCCTGAAATAGAGGGGAGTCACCCAATGGTTAGTGCAGTGGTCTGAGAACCACAGGAACTAGGTTCAATTTTCACTGCAGATTCTTGTGACTCTGGGCAAGTCACTTAACCCTCCATTGCCACAGGTACAAAATAAGAACCTGTATATAATATGTAAACCGCTTTGACTGTAACCACAGAAAGGCAGTATGTCAAATCCCATCCCCCCTCCCTTCTTGCTTTATGCAAAATCTTGAGTGTGCTCTAGTGTGGGAGCTACTTTGGAAAGGCTTGTTGATGGGTTTCATATTACATGAATTCTTTTGGAGAAGGTATGTCAGGGATATTCCTTAGCAGGACCTTAGCAACCTTGGAGATGTGTAGAGGGAGATCCTTTTCTTCAAGTACTCTATCCCAGTATTACCCAAGTCCAGTCCTGGAGTTCCTCTTGCCAGAAGGGATTTCAGGATATCCACAATGAATATGCATGAACTTGATCTGCATACACTACCTCCATTATATGCAAATCTCTTTCATGCATATTCATTGTAGATATCCTGAAAACCTGACTGGTAAGGGGATCTCCAGGAACGGACTTGGGACACAGCTCTAGCCCATTTCCATTGAGGGCCTTGATGATGAGACGGGGGAAATATTCAGCTGTTGGCAGTCAGCATTTCTTTGTCTGCTGCTGGCATTTTGCTCAGATATTCATTGCCAGGCCACAGCCAGGCATCGGCACTGAGTTTCTGGGGTTATGCAGTTGGCTATCTGTTATGCAGTTAAGCGAGAAATTCAGCACTTAACCACCTAAGTGAAACCAGATAAAGATCGAACTGAGTTTCAGTGGTGTTTCTAGTCTGTTTGCCACCCAGGGTGGGTTGCCACCAGTGGCGTAGCCAGACCTGAGATTTTGGGTGGGCCAAGAGCTAATATGGGTGGGCATGCACTGTCTATATAAGTTTGAGCAGTGTCTCTTGGGATCCTACAAAATAATGCCTTAGAATTCACTTGATGCCCAACAGTTGCCCTGCATCAGTATAACCACATACATACTTAATGGAAAAATTGATATTTTTAAATATAATTACATTATCCCACAATCTCTCCACTGCAAAATGCTATACACAAACTTGTGCAAAAACACACTCATATCCTTACTAAACCATAGCAGCACTAATTCCAAGGACAGGACGAGCTACAACCTTATGCTTGAAAAGGCAGAACTGTAATTACACTAGGCTCTAAAACACTAATATACTACCTCGTGAAAAAAAAAAGCAAAACCAAAAGGGCTGCAAATACTACACGCTAGCAGAATACTGCACCTTGATCACACATGAAAAACACATGACAACAGACATGACACAAGGAACTAGAAAACAAAAAATATGAAGGCAAAATACTGAACTGGAAAGTTAACTCAAGAAGTCAGACTCAGCATGCAGCAATACCAGAAAAATTGAAACTTACATGCAAAATATCACAGATTCACATTTCCAAAAGCTGACATATTCCAATTAATAAATTCTGAATAAAATATTTTTTCTACCTTTGTTGTCTGATCTATTCGCTTTGGTCCCAGTGTCTTCTGTTTTATGCAGTGTCTTCTTTCCATCTGATATTTTTTCTCTCACCATGTCCACCATCCTCCTGTGTCCTTATGTGTCCTGTCAACCATCTGTAGCCCTGTCCCTATCCTTCCTCGAGTTTCAGTATCTGCCCTCAATGTGTTCCAAACCAGCCCTTAAACTCAGCAGTTTTCCCTCCATCCATATCCAGCATTTCTCCTTACTTCCCTCCATCCATGTGCTTCTACTTCCTCTGTCTTTCTCCCCTCCATCCTTGTCCAACATTTTTCCTTGTCTTCCCTGCCCTCCACTCCATCCATGTCCAGCATTCCTCCTCTCTTCCCTCCCCTCCATCCATGCGCATCTCCTCCCTGACTTCTCTCCCCTCCCTTCATCCATCAACTCTCCATTCTCCCCTGCCCTCTCCTCCATCCATCCATACCCAGCAAATTTCCTCTCTCCCCTTTCCCCTCCCTCCATCCATCCATGTCCAGCAATTTTCCTCCTTCCCTTGCCCTCCGCTCCATGTCCAGCAATTTCTATTCTCTCCCCTGCCCTCCGCTCCATCCATACATGTCCAGCAACTCTCCATTCTCCCCTGCCCTCTCCTCCATCCATCCATACCCAGCAAATTTCCTCTCTCCCCTTTCCCCTCCCTCCATCCATCCATGTCCAGCAATTTTCCTCCTTCCCCTGCCCTCCGCTCCATGTCCAGCAATTTCTTTTCTCTCCCCTGCCCTCCTCTCCATCCATCCATGTCCAGCAACTCTCCATTCTCCCCTGCCCTCTCCTCCATCCATCCATACCCAGCAAATTTCCTCTCTCCCCTTTCCCCTCCCTCCATCCATCCATGTCCAGCAATTTTCCTCCTTCCCCTGCCCTCTGCGCCATGTCCAGCAATTTCTATTCTCTTCCCTGCCCTCCTCTCCATCCATCCATGTCCAGCAACTCTCCATTCTCCCCTGCCCTCTCCTCCATCCATCCATACCCAGCAAATTTCCTCTCTCCCCTTTCCCCTCCCTCCATCCATCCATGTCCAGCAATTTTCCTCCTTCCCCTGCCCTCCGTGCCATGTCCAGCAATTTCTATTCTCTCCACTGCCCTCCTCTCCATCCATACATGTCCAGCAACTCTCCATTCTCCCCTGCCTTCTCCTCCATCCATCTCCAGCAAATTTCCTCTCTCCCCTGCCCCCTCCATCAATCCTTGTTGTCCGGCAATTCTCCTCTCTCCCCTGCCCATCCTGTTTATTTCAATTCCCTTCCCCATTCTATCCGGCGTCTCCCCCGCCCCCCCCCTCCTCAAAAGAACGAGAACGTGAATGCAGCAGCTCACAGGTTTGCTTGCCCTGTGTTTTGAGTGAACGGCGACGGCTGCGCGGAGGAGTGGAAACTAAATCGCTTCTTTCCTTACAATGGACTACATGGGCGGGCTGGCTGGCTCTCTTCCACTCCACTCCCGAAGTTGCAGCGTAAAAGCAGCGAGCCAGTCTCGACTCCGTCCTTCGCTTCCTGCCCTCTCTCTGTGCCGTCCCGCCTTCCTCTGATGTCATTTCCTTTTGGGTGGGTGGGACGCTGAGAGGGCAGGAAGCGAAGGACGGAGTCGAGACTGGCTCGCTGCTTGCTGCTTTTACGGCCGCTCGCCGCTGCGGACAACAAAATAAGTCGTCGTCGTCGTGGAACTTGGTGAGGGTCGCAAAAGACTGGGCGGGCCTGGGCCGAGATTGGGTGGGCCTGGGCCCACCCAGGCCCACCCGTAGCTATGCCCCTGGTTGTCACTATGCCCCCCCCCCGAAATGCATCACCAGACCTTTCATCTCAACAAGGGGATATGTGGAGCAGGCACGTGGCTCTTGTCTCTGCCGGTCCCTTGACCTGGAACAGGAAGTGACGTTAGAGGGGGCAGGGGACTGGCAGAGCCGACAGCTTCACACCTGCTCTGCTCACCCCATTCATGCCTGCACCCAGGGTGGACCACCCCCATTGTCCCACCCTTGGTACACTACTGCTGAGTTTCATGCAGTCCAATTTGTCCAGTTATCCTAGGCAGTTAAGTGCTGAATATCACACTTAAATGCATAAGGGACAGCCAGCTGCATAATCTTAGATATTCAATGCCAGTGCTCAGATATGGCCCATCACTGAATACCCAGGCATAATGCCAGCTGACTGCCACCAGCAGAATATTTACCCATGTCTTATTTTCAAGGCCCTTAAAGGAAATGGCCACAAAATAGTTTTTATTTTAGTGGTCAGTGCTGATGAGAGCTGGATGAAGGCATAGGCAAACTAGGCATGTACCTCGGGCCCAAAAGTTTAGGGGAGGCCTTATCATGTGCTGAGGACTCAGGAGCCCTAGGTTGCCACATGTCTGCATTTTTTTAAAGGATTTTACAAATAATTTTTACATAATTTCTGGGCTCAAAGTCAGAATGATGGTAAAGCATCTGGATCTTTTTCACAGTTTAGCCCGCTGTAGCTCTTCAATCCTCTTCCCAGTGCAGAGACTGTGGTAGGATCCAGCCAATGGGGAGGCTTCTAGTCAGAGGAAGGAGGAGGGGCTGAGCTGCAAGGGCTTGGCATAGGTGGAGGATGAGCTCCGCATGGGGTTTTGGACAGAGCTTTGTGATGCCCAGTGGGGGGAAGGGATTAAGAATTTAAGAAGAATGGGAGAAAGTGTAAAGAGTCTGCTGCAGGTTGAGGAAAAGAACTGGCCTCAAATCCAAAATCTTAGCATGATGGTGTGGAGGTAGGGACACTGCCTGAGAGAGTGCATGCACGTGTGTATATTTCTGTAATAGAGCCTCCCTTTCCAAATGCAGGCTGATCTTCCGTTTGAAAGTCCACTGCTACAAATGTATCTGTACACATACTAAATGAAAGGAAGTTTTCAGCACAGGGAATTTACCCAGCTAGCTATTAAGTTCCCTGGGCAAATTCTTTTGAACACTGTTCTAATACTGCCTTTTCGCTGTGTATCTCCTTTCATAAAGGCCAAAGAAAGTGAATTTTGTTATTTTGCTGCTTCCAGTTGTGAAACTTTTTTCACTTTTATTTATTTATTTGGATTGCTCACAGACAAAACCCTCATTGCACTTCAGCAATCTAGCCAAATATTTGGTTAAATAGCCAGGCGCCTAGGTTCCATTTTAGAATATACCCTGTGCCCTCTGGGTGCCTAAATGGAGGCACCCAATTATAGAATTGCCTCCATAATGCCTTCCCACTTAATTATTTCAAATTCTGATGCTAGATTTAGTAATATAACCAATAAATCCCTTCCTTGATCACCGATTTTTCCTAAAGCCAGACAGGCATGGATTTTCCTTTACGTAATGATCATAACAGATTTATTCCAGTAGCTTAGTCATAAACGTAGTATTTGATACTGATCTAGGGGCGTCATTTACTAAGGTGCGCTCACGTTTTTAGTGCGCGCTAAAATTGTGGGCGTGCTAAACATTAGAGACTCCCATAGGAATGCATTGGCATCTCTAACATTTAGCGTTCCCATAATTTTAGCGCATGCTAAAAACGTGAGTTTGCCTTACTAAAAGACCCTATTAGTTCTCAACCTTAGATGGACTAGAACTTCTCCTTTTAATACTTGTCCTATTACTGTTTGTTGTTAATTTGTCTAATGCTTAACCTTGCTGCAATGACAAATTAATAGTATGCTGCAATGAACAATAACATCCTTCATCCATCATTTGGTTAGGTCTTTCTAAATTTCCATGTAGGCTGACTCCACCACCTCCATTATAATAATAAGCTAACCTGTGCAAAGATATTTTAACCTTTTGATCTATTCCATTTGTTCATGCTCCATTAAAGACCCATGTCACTAAATAATCACCAGGTCATGACGATTCAGCTACCTGTGTTTTCCTGTCACTTCTGCCTTGGGCCTGACACTGTGAAGGAGTGTTCTTAAGGGGAAGTGGCAGTATCATATAGACTCCCTCAAACCCCTAATACTACTAATAAAAATTCCATTTTGATAATCAATAAATAAAATTCAAGTTGTATTCCAAACAGGTTAATTTTGGTGAAGCCATTAGCAGCCGTCCATAGATCCATGGTTCACATCAAGAACTGATTTGGCAGTAAAGAACTTGGAACTACTACATACTTATCGTCACAAAGTTGTCACGATCTGATCACAAATGGCATCTGTAGGCCCACAATTCACTAACAACTTTAATGACGTAAATACTGCTAATAGGATTCTGAGAGCTGGGGAAATTCACACTGAGCTCACCAACAAACTCCTAAAAATAATTAAGGCTCTATCTCCCAACAAGTGCTATGGTGAAATAAATACTTATCTAAAAGGCAAGCTGGCCATTTCTTAGTATTGGGTTGATTTACCTTTGGGGAAGCTGTGAAAATGCTAACACTTATTCATTCACAAGTACAGAAATCAGCGTGATTGATATCAGCATCTGCTTTGTTTAATGGGGCTATTCTACCTCAGCTGGGCTCGAAATACTTGTAGGGGAACTGAGCGGCGATATTGCAGTAAAGATGTACTGTAGAGCTGAATTGTGTGTGTGTGAGTACTTAGAGTGATTAGTTTTCAGATGTGCAAGAAACAAGCCTTCGAATTGCTTCAGTGTTTCTACGTACTGGTTCCTTAGCTGGGGTAGTGCCATAATCAAATATTTATCAGTAAAATGTGCCATGTGGAAGAACTCTGCTGACGGTGCAAGCTGTCATACAACTGATTCATGTCCTAGAGTTTCATATCACTATGTGGCATTATTTGCATACAGTATTTTATCTTTCTGCTATCCAAAAGTGCATCACGAGTGATATATGTCGTACATGATTCTATATATATTTCAGAGGATGTTGATTAGCTTGGTATCTGCCCGGTGATGCCTTTTGGAGATTATAGGGAGATATGCTACAATGAGAAAATCAAAAGGCAATCTGACACAGTTCAGTGCTAGTACATGAATGAAATTTAAACGAGAATGCCACGCTATCTGACCTGTCACACAGATGATTGCTGTGGATGACATGACCTTTTCTTAGCTGTTGCTTTTTACCACTTCCTCCTCTTTAAGCATTCTCTCAATTGCGCATTTTTCCAGCCAGGCTTTGATCTGTTATTCTCCTAACCTATTCCCCTTGGGCTTGTAGCTGACCACAGGTTGTCTCGGTTTGCAGCCATCTATCATATGCAAAATAGTGGGCATCACAGACTCACTAATTTACTTCATTTTATTGTAGCTTATTTACATTCACGCAGTTAAGCTGATATTACTGTATGAGGAAGGTTTTCACTGAAATCATACTGGTTCTTTTTAGTGCTTTACAAAAACAAGTTGCTGACATGACTAGCATCGATAAATACACTGTGAAAAGGTAATTAATGTGCATAGAGTGCCAGTTGGTTCAAAGCAAGGCCATCGCTGTGTGATTAAATGTGTATTCAGATAGCTGCCGACTATGGGAAGCCGCATATTTTTGTTTCATATGCAGTAGTAGCTGCATTGCAGAGTGTAATTCTGTAATGGAGCAGGTCTATGGTCTTCCATCAGTTTATAGTAATTATCTGTAAAATGTAATTCTCTAAAATTAAGTCTCATTTTCCCCTCACTGATGAAAACAAAATTATATTTTTGGCAGTCTCCTGTGAAAGATAGGCAAGACAGTTAAAAATTGCAAAAATATGTGCAGTTGCATGGATGGGGATTTGTATTCCAATTTTGGTCGGTTTTAAGCCTTTGCAAATTGATATTTAAAATGAAAATAATAATTCAGGCAAAGGTACCGATATGGTTTAAAGGCTTCACTTAGTAACTTACTAAATAATTCACTCTCAAAAGCTGAGTTACAATAACACTTTGGTACTAATGCAGATGTACAAAAGCTAGGAAAATGCTGGATCAGATCTGTCATAGGAAGCACAATTCAGAATCTGACCCAGAGAAGAACTCCAAAGGGGAGATTTGGATCTGAACCTGACTAGATTTCTGAGCATCAGTAGAAGTTGACCTTGATGTAATGACATGATACTACATATGAGAATTAGGAATATAATCCTTTGGTTTTTCCATGTTAACCTCTAAGGACCTAAGCCCTAGCCACTGACACTTCCCAAGTAATTCAGGAGGATGTGGCCATGCTTCTGGACCCCAGCACCTTTGGTGTAGGCATTCTTTGAGGAGGAGAAGATTGATGAGGCTATGGAACGATTCCTGGCTCCATGTGAAGTCACTAGTGATATATAGAGTCTTCTAGCTAATCCCCAAAACTCATGCACTGCCTGGAGGATATTTATTAATTCCAAGACCTTGACTGTCCTCAGATATATGCCTTCCAGTATGACATGGAGAAAGCTTTGCTGAGACAAAGGAAGATATTGGTGACTAGATCCCTCCAGTAGTGACTGGCTTCTCCTGAGGTTCAAAAAAATCTACTTAGGCTTAGATCCAGACATCCCCCACCCCCCACACACACACTTTGGAGTTCTTCTATGGTCGTATTCTGAGTCACAGAATCCTTAAAGATGTTCAGATGAAAACGTGAGACCTCCCTATCTGTTGACTGTGTGTATAGGGTCCAAAAGGACCCCAGATTTGAGATGTAGCATCATCTTCACCATTCTATGGTATATAAGAACATAAGCATTGCCATACTGGGTCATACTGGAGGTCCTAAAGCCCAGTATCCTGTTTCCAACAGTGGCCAATCCAGGCCACAAGTACCTGGCAAGATCCCAAAACAGTAAAACAGATTTTTATTTTTTTTTATTTTACATTTACATATTTAACATAAATATTTCAGCAATATCTCTACTTCAGATTACAAGAAAAAAATAAAAAATCATTATATCCAGAAAAGAAATACTGCAGCTTTGTCCACATAATTTGGACACAAGAACAAGGAAAAAAACATACAAAGTAAAGAAATCATCAATAGAGCAGTGGGCAAATTGACACACACAGCCGATATACAGCTAATCAATTATTGGGTGCGACCAGGGCATCCCTAGTGCCTTCTTTAGAATTAATAAATTTTATCAGTTTTTTAGGGTCAAAGAAAACATAATTAGTTGAATTCAAAGTCACTAAACACCTGCAAGGAAATTTCAAAACAAAGGAACCACCAACATTAAGAACTCTGGATTTAATAGCCAGCAATTCAGATCTTCTTTTCTGTGTTTCCCTTGCTAAATCTGGGAAAACCTGTATTTTAGACCCTAAAAAAACTGCATTCATATGACGAAAGTACATGCGGAAAATATTATTTCTGTCCGGCTCTAAGGCAAATGTCTCTAGAAGGGTTGTCCTTTCCGTTATTACTTCCAGAGAACTTTCTAGGAATTTAGTCAGATTTAAATCAGGTTGAGACCTCTCAGACACTGATCTGGAAGTTCCTGTAATATACTGGGCTCTGACAATAGGCGGATAGCCTTTCTTAGGGAATTCCCAGTATTTTCCCAAAATATTTCTTCGGCATGTCAAAGGGCAGGTATGAGAGGAGATTTTGGGAAATTTAAAAATCGTAAATAATTTTTCCTCCCCTGATTTTCCAAGTATTCAAGTTTACGTACTTGAAACTCTCTGTCCCTGACAACTGAAGCAGCAAAGCTCTGCAAATGTACAACCTCAGCCTCTAGTGAGGTAATTTTTTCCAAATGTTTATCGGTTTGGCTAGACAGTTTGGGACATCTTTTTCAATTCTGTAATCTCTCCCCTAAAGGAGTTAGATAACTGAAGAAGGGAGGAATTCACCCCTGTATCGCATCCCATAATGATTCCATAGTTACTACAGCCGGTTTCACTATACCTCCATTTTCTCTAGAAGCAACATCCCGGGGAGAAGTAGAAGAGAGCAAAAAACTTTGACTTTCTTCAGTTGACAACCTTCCTGGGGTCAATACCGTGATGGGTCCTGCTCTCACAGTTAGGGAAGACTGACTCCTCTCGGGCGCTTCACGCTGTAACCCCGTGGACACGTAGTTACTTTCTTGGAGGAGCTGCGTCTGGTTGTGGGCTTAGTGAAACACCCTCTACGCTGCGGTCCGCTTCCTAGGTTACGGATTCTGTTGAGGCGTGTGTCCTCTGTCCCAGCGTATGGACTCCAAAATTCTCGAGGATGGATTGTCTGGTGGTTGGGGCTTCCACCAAGCCCGAGGAGGTAGGTGTCTTGGGTTTCCCCTTCCTTTTCTCCATTTCCAGCATGGGGAAAGTTTCCAAAAACAACTCCACTCACTGGTGTTCAGGAGCTCCACCACGCCATGTCTGCTCGAATTGCCATCTTGGATCCCTCCATTCGTAAAACAGATTTTTTGCTGCTTATTGTAGAAATAAGCAGTGGATTTTCCCAAGTTCATCTAAATAATGACTTATGGACATTTCTTTTAGGACATTATCCAAAGCTTTTTTAAACCCTGCTAAACTAACTTTTCTCTGGTGTGTTTTAAATTTACTAGTTAGTAGCTTCATTGCGGGCTGTCTAGTCCTAGTATTTTTGGAAAGAGTAAACAAGCGATTCACATCTACCCGATCCACTCCACTCAGTATTTTGTAGACCTCTATCATATCTCTCCTTAGCCGTCTCTTCTCCAAGCTGAAGAGCCGTAACTGCTTTAGCCTTTCCTCGTAGGGAAGTCCCATCCTCTTTATCATTTTCATTGCCCTTCTCTGTACCTTTTCTAATTGCGCTATACCTTTTTTGAGATGCGGTGACCAGAATTGCACAGAATTGCACAGAATTGCGGTCGCATCATGGAGCAATGCAAAGGTATCATAACATTTTCATCTTTGTTTTCCATTTCTTTCCTAATGATTCCTAACATTCTATTTGCTTTCTTAGCCACCACTGCACACCGAGCAGAAGGTTTCAACGTATCATCAATGATGACACCTAGATCCTTTTTCTGGTTGGTGACTCCTAATGTGGAACCTTGCATCACATAGCTATAGTTTGGGTTCCTCTTTTCCACATGCATCATTTTGCACTTGCTCACATTAAACTCATCTGCCATTGGGATGCCCAGTCTCGAAAGGTCCTCTTGCAGTTTTTCCACAATTCTTTTGCGCTTTAGCAACTTTGAATAACTTTGTGTCATCATCAAATTGAATTACTTCACTAGTTATTCCCATCTCTAGATCATTTATAAATATGTTAAAATGCAGGGGTTCCAGCACAGACCCCTGGTGATTGAGTCCACTCCCCAAAGAGCCAAGAACTCCAAGTCCCATTTTTCTGAGCCCTCAGGGAAATAGGGCCAGACTGTGATTACATTCTGCATAGCTTCTTACCAGTTCATGATAAGCTAGTATATGTGAAACATGTTGCGCAGGATAGAGTAGTTTTCAGACTCTCTTAATGATAAGGCCATGCAATTCTGTTCACTAATGGGCAAAGAGAAGGAGTGTGGAAAATATATGGTCTGAATGACCTACATACGCACAAGAAGTGCAGTAATCTTTTAGTTCTTGAAAGCTCAGACAGATGTACAAAGCTATGTAATTTTGATGATCCTCATCATTAAAAATGTGGTTTCACATATGTATTTATTTAACTGGAGTGAAAAATAACACTGAAAAAAGTATGGAGTTGCATAGTTTATTTTTTATTCCTTTCACCTAACTCAAATATTACTGATCTGATATTTCAAATATTTTTGCCTACAGGGCCAGAGAGAATAAGCCTTTTTCCATTCTCCCTGTTGGAGAAACGCTTAAGTATATTGGGTTCAAAGACAAGGATTGGGCAAAAAAATCTTAATTTTGCATCCAGTATGCCATAACTACCCCCCCCCCCCCCCCCATTTACTAAGCTGCACTAGAATTTGATGCGTGGCAGTGCGGACACAGCCCATTCAAAGTGGATTGGCTGTGTCGGCATTAATGCCTGGCAGCTGCTAGTGTGACATAGTAAAAGGGGGGTAAGGTAACCTCATACATATGTAACCTGTACTTGTTGGGTTGATTTGATTTTGTACTGAAAGTTTACTACTGCTATCCTTAGTGAATAAGCACTATGTTTTCA
The DNA here is from genome assembly GCF_901765095.1 of Microcaecilia unicolor. NCBI lineage: Eukaryota > Metazoa > Chordata > Amphibia > Gymnophiona > Siphonopidae > Microcaecilia > Microcaecilia unicolor. Next base: position 50,767,983 of record NC_044040.1, read on the forward strand.
TTTTCTTAAGTCTGAGGAAATGGTAAGAATAATGTTTCCCAAAATATTAAAAAAAAAAACAACTGCACAGAGTATTTAAATTAGAAACTATCAATTGTAAACTAATACCCTGAATTTCAGTTGTTAATTCTTTATATTTGTTTATATATAAAAAATAGCCTCAAAAGCCCAGGGTACCTTTATATTAGGACACCAACTGTAATGGCTAACATCATAGGGTCCTCCACCTCCCGAAAACACCTACAGAATAAAAACTCCCCAAGTATTTTAATATAAGGAGAAAACGTCTGTAGTAAAAAATGGAAGGAGGGGTGGTAACTATAACAAATTTAAGTGCTCAAAATATCAACCATATATGTTAGTTTTGAAATTGAAAAACCCATAACAGTGTTAAAATATTAAGATCTCAGAACAAGAACCACATCTTTTTTATATTCGACTTTTCAGTGGAAGTATAAACACCTGCTGATTTACTCATATACTAGATAGTATAATGTTTAGACTTATCTAGAACTTTAGTTTATTTCAATCATCAACCACATAGATCTGTCGTTTCTTAATGTACATCTCACAGTTTCTCACGGAGCAAGACCAACGACTTCTTTTACTTAGCTTTAAGTGGAGATGAGAACTGCGTTGTTTCCACTGTAGCTGTCAGTGGTGAACAGTCCCAAACTATTCTAATCTTCAATTTACTTTAATCCCCAACCAGGTCTATGTATCTTTTCTCAAAGTATAATTCTCAAAAAGTATCTCTCGATTTCTCATGTTTCCCATTTCTTAATAAAGTAATGAGAAGGTAACCACTTATGCTCTCATTTAAGTTGCACTTTTTTGAGCATCCACTGAATTTCATTTTTATGACCAATTGGCTTGATTTTTAAGTTAGTTTAGGTAAACAAGTAGCTTACAGAGATTATATTTTTAATTAGGTTCTGGCGACTGCTCTTTCCAGTCTTCAGACTAAACTGTGTTGTGCTATACACATTTCAATATAGCAAATGGTTTCTCTCTTTTAAGGTGGCTTGTACAGTTTTTAAAATAATGCATAGACTAACTCCTGAATATTTGAATTTTATACTAGTGTTGGTATGTTCAGATCATACATTCCTTCCTTTAGATCATTGTTTACTGAAAATGTCTGTTGGGTAAGGGAATATGTTTTAATTGTATATTAGAGGAATATTTTCCTTATCAGGGAAGACCAGGCCATAGCAGAGAGATTAACTTAATTCTTTACTTTAGATTTTATTGAGGAAGTATGGGAGAGATACTAGTGCCAGAAATGGTATTCAGTGCTGATGAGAATTTCTGTAAACTTGGAAGATGCAATGGGGCAATTTGACAAATTGAAGAGTAGCAAATCACCTAGACCAAATGGTCTATATCCCAGCATACTGATAAAATTGAAAAAAGAACTTGCAGAGCTATTGTTAACAATATGTAATTTATCTTTAAAATCAAGCATGATACCAAAAGATTGGAGAGTGCCCAATGTAATGCCAATTTTGAAAAAAGGGTTACAGAGGTGATTCGGGAAATTATAGACTGGTGAGCCTGACGTCGGTGTCGGGCAAAATGGTAAAGAAACAAATTACAGAGTATACACATAAGCATGGATTAATGAGAGAAAGCCAACATGGGTGTAGTCAAGGGAAATTGTGCCTCACCAATCTACTACATTTCTTTGAAGGGGTGAATAAAAAATGTGGATCAAGATGAGCCAGTCGATATCGTGTATCTGGATTTGCAACTTTGAAAATCCAGATACACAATATCGACTGGCTCATCTTGATCCACATGTTTATTCACCCCTTCAAAGTTGCATCATTAGATAAAATAGCTCTGTTAGACACATGTAAGATTTCTTGCTCAAATTATGTGCCCTAGTTTACTGACAAGTTAAATGTTAAGAAATGCAAACTTAGGCAGACTGCGAGAGCCTGGAGAAATTGTCCTTGTAGAACCCCTTTAGAAGATTATAACTTACAGTTGCAACGTTACCAGTCTGCTAGAACTGAAGCTCAAAAGCTTTATTTTAATAAAAGAATAGAGAAAGCCCCTTCTTTAGCAAAGGAGTTGTTTGCGATGGTTCAAAAGTTTATGCATGTAACAATATGTCAAAACAGGGTATAACTGCACAAGAATTTGTTAATCTTTATTGTTTGAAGGTACAAAATCTAGTCTCTCAATTTGATTGTATGCTCTTGCCGTTAGAAACGTATAAACCTGTAAATGAATTAAATCACTGGTTTGAATTTTCAGTTGTCACAGAATCACAATTAGAGAAAATCATGGCTATGATTAATAACTCATTATGCAAATTAGATAATATTCACCCTTCATTAATAAAAGCTTTGAAATCTTCCTTTTTGACATTTCATGTTCAAATGGTGAATGCTTCTCTTAAAGAAGGGGTTATTCTTTCTGATTTGAAAGTTGCAGCTGTTAGACCCATGATAAAGAATGCTAAATTGGATAAAATTCTCATTGAAAATTACCTCCCAATATTTCATTGCCTTTTTCCACAAAGGTGATTGAGCGAGTGGTACCGGGTTAATTAAAAGAATATCTTCAGAAATATGAGATATTAGGCCAACACCAATTTAGCTTTCATAAAGACCTTGATACTGAAACATTGTTGATTTCTCTCCTTGATAGTGTCAAGGCCAGTTTTGATAAGAGGAAAAAGTTCTTTTTGGTTACTTTGACACTTTCAATCATGCACTGGTCTTAAATATAAATCGTCCTACGTGTCCAATTTCACCTACTTAAGTACTCAAGTGTGGAATTCATTACCAAAAAGAGTGAAAATGATACATGACCATCTAGAATTCCGGCAAACTTTAAAGACCTATTTGTTTTGTAAGGCCTACTCTTCTGAATCTGCCTAGCTGCCTCAACCCTGCACTGATTTAAAAGACAATGTTATTTCTTATTTCCTTTGTCATTTATTGTTCCCATCTACCTCTACCTCCCCTTACCCTATTTCTGATTGTATTTGTTTAACATTGACCCAATACGGTGTCTTGCAAACCACATTGAGCCTGCTAGTGTGTGGGGAAAATGGGGGATGCAAATACTGCAAATAAATAAATAAATGAGATTCTAATAAATCGCTTATGGGCAATTGAATTGAGGGGCAGTGTATTATGTTGGTTTCGCTCCTTTCTAATCGATAAGGGCTTTTGTGTATTCAGTGATTCTGACAAATCTGATAGAGTTCCCTGTCCAGAGGGGGCACCTCAAGGATCATGTCTTTCTGCACTTCTTTTTAAACTTCTTCCTGATATCACTTTGCTTATTGTTAAGGTGCCTTGTTGTGCAGTATAAACTCTATGCTGTTATCAATTGAGACCTCATTTGATGATAGTTTTGCAAAGTTACTATTGTATCTTGCTGGCATCATGCAATGGATGGAAGGTAACCGTTGAAAACTAAACATCTCGAAAACTCAGATTCTTTTGCTTTCAGGCTCTTTCGTTGTTGATGTTCCCAGTATGTTTAAAATGAAGTCCATAGAAATCTCAATTTTAAAAGAGATTAGCGCTCTGGTTTACTAAGCAAATCTAGTTGCTGTCCATGCGCTAGTGCCAAAAAACCACAAGGCAGACGATCTGCAAAATCCAATGTGGAAACAAGTGAAGCAGATCAGTCGGTGGTGCCATCTTTATTATAGTGTTACAACCCAATAAAATGCCCGGCACAGGCTGTGTTTCACCCAAAAAGGCTGCGTCAGGGGCTATGATGTGATCTTCATCACCAAATGGTTTATATGGTGTATACCCTAGTTTCCACCAGCAATACTGAAGTGTGTGGTAACAGGCTGCCATCTTCTGGAGAGCAATTCAATCTTTGATAAACAGAACTGTTCTTTTTTTTTTTTTTTAATCTGCTATGGTGTCATAGTCATGTGAATGGGCCGTGTCGGCACTAACGCATGGACAGCTGCTAATGCTGCTTCGTAAACAGGCCCCTAAGGATTTGTGAGTTCAACTTGACTCAGCACTTACACTGAAGAAGCAGGTTCAGAATGTAATTCATAAAAGGGCCCTTTTACTAAGGTGCGTAGGAACCTACGTGCGTCTAACATGTGTCAAATTGGCACTACTACTACTACTACTACTTAACATTTCTAGAGCGCTACTAGGGTTATGCAGCGCTGTACAAATTAACAATTAAGGACGGTCCCTGCTCGGAAGAGCACTACTGCCTGGCTACCATGTGCCTCAGGTGGTAATTCCATTTTTGGCATGCGCCCAAAACACGTGGTAGAAAATATTTTCTATTTTCTATTTTCTACCGCGGGGCCCTTACCCGAGGTAATCAGCAGTTGGTGCGCACTGCAAGCTTACTGCCCAGTTAGGGCTTGAGACCTTACTGCTAAGTCAGTGGGTGGCATTAAGGTCTTAGGCTGAAAATGGATGCGTACAGTTTTCATTTTGCTGCATGTCCATTTTCCAGCACATTAAAAAAATCCTCTTTTTTTCCAGGCGTGCTCAGGAAATGGACCAGCATGCATCAAAAACACGAGCATACCTTAGTAAAAGGGCCCCAAATTCTTTTATAAATTGAGAATAATTAGACGTATGAAGCCTTATATTAAAGATCAAAATTTCCATAAGGTAGCTCAAACTGTTCTTTATCCTTTAATGGATTATTGCAATGGCCTTTTCATTGGCATTGCAATTGGCTCATTGAAGGCATTGCAAGTAACCCAGAATTCCATAACTATGGTTATCACAAGTACATCATGATTTAGTCATCTGCCTCCTATTTTGAAGGTCTTCCACTGGCTTCCAATCAAATATTATTACTGGGTTTTAAAGTTTTAAATAACTGTTTTCCCATTGCTATGTTCTACTCTGAGATCGTACCAGCCTGTTTACTCTCTGAGGTCTTCTCATAGAAACTTGCTTGATGTTCCATCTTTTCAGCAAGTGTATATGGAAGAGTATAGATCTTCCATTTTTTTATGTTATTGGTCCAAAGCTCTGCAATGCATTACTTACCGAGCTGCGTTCAATACAGAACATTGATCAGTTTAAGAAGGAATTGAAAATCCATTTCTTTCTTCAGGTGTATGGACTGTTGGAATAGTGAGGACACTGTTGTTAAATATTGAGAACTGGCTCCTACGTTTACATCGCTGATTGTTTTATTTCTGATGACATATGTTATGATGTAATGTTTGTATTGTGGTATTTTATTATGTATGTAAATTTGTTCTCTGCTTAGGATGCTATGATAATGCTGGCTACGAACAAATTTTATTATTATTACCTCATGAAAGACTCCTGAGGAAATTAGAAAGTCATGGGATAGGGGCTAATGTCCTATAGTGGATTAAAAATTGGTTAAAAGATAAAAAACAGAGTAGGGTTAATTGGTTAGTATTCTTAATAGAGAAAGGTAGATAGCAGGGTTCCCCAGGAGTCTGTACTGGGACTGCAGCTTTTTAATGTATTTATAAATGATCTAGAGATGGGAATAACTAGTGAGGTAGTTAAGGGGCCCTTTTACTAAAGCTTAGTGTGCTCTAAATGCTAAGAAGCCCATTTCATACCTATGGGCTTCTTAGCATTTAGAGCATGCAAAGCTTTAGTAAAGGGCTACTAAATTTGCTGATGACATAAAATTATAAAAATGTTGTTAATCGCAAGAGGATTGTGAAAAATTGCAAGAGGACCTTTTTCGAGACTGGGCATCCAAATGGCAGATGACGTTTAATGTGAGCAAGTGTGAAGTGATGCAAGTGGGAAAGAGAAACCCAAACTATAGCTACGTGATGGAAGGTTCCACATTAGGAGTCACAAACCAGGAAAAGGATCTAAGTGTCATCGTTGATGATACATTGAAACCCTCTGTTCAGTGTGCAGTGGTGAATAAGAAAGCAAATAGAATGTTAGAAAGTATTAGGAAAGTAGTGGAGAACAAAGATGAGAATGTTATGATACCTTTGTATTGCTCCATGATGCGACCACACCTCATATAATGTATGCAATTCTGGTCACCGCATCTCAAAAAAGATATAGCGGAATTAGAAAACGTACAGAGAAGGCCATTGAAAGGAGGGTTTGGAACTTGGATTGGGGATGGGAACTTTGATTGGAGGGTGATGGGGACTTAGATCAGGATGGCCAGGGGTATGATTGAGAGTTAGGGACTTCAATGGATGTTGGGAACTTGGATCAGGGGGTTGGGCTGGAAGTCACAGCCAACAGCATTGGCCCAATGTTCTGGGCCACAAGAATAGTGCTGGGTGGCTCATAAGCAGCATTATTAATTTACCATGGTGGTCAGCAACCTGAATAACTTTTACATCTCACGTTGCTGACTACTGTGGTAAATCAAGGTGTCACAAAATGCCAAGCCACCTGCCTGTGGTTACCCCATGGCCACTTAGAGGGTCTATCCCCAGCACAGCTCAGGTCAGCCTGCATCTGGCACTTGTGCTCTGCACTAGTACCCTCATCCCACCGATTGGGTCCCAACCACCTCTGGGTGAGTCTCACACTCTCAAATTATTCCCAGTGATTTCTAGGGTACTGGAGGCCACACTCCCAGTGGTCTCACAATTCCCAGAATGCACTCACAGACCCAACACACAAACCACCAGGATTCTTTATTAGTCCAGAGCAGGGGCAATAAACTGAATATTATTTATTGTCTTAAAAAATATTTAACAATGAACATAAAAAGTGCAATCAGCAGACAATAACAGGTAACCAAAATATGGATCAATTATAACATTAACTAAACATTTGTTTACTTTCTAAAAAGCACCTGGGACGATCAGGACATGTAACTGCTACAAGTTATCAAATGTAACTGTTTGCAGGGCCTTAGCAGAGAGATCTCTTGCTCTTCCTGGCTAAAACTGGGGAAAAAGGCAGTAAAATCCAAATGAAAATGAGCTGCTGGGCCAATCAGATCCCTGAACAACAAGTTTTAAAAATAGCTGGTAAAATCACTGCTGGTCATCATTTATCCGTTTTAACTAAAGAAGGAAAGATCAGTTCTTTGTAACAGCATAAAACATAACATGCATCACCTGCTGGCCAAACTAGAGAAATACACTTCAAGAATTAAGGCGTTGTTACAGTCTTAAAACACACTCTTCTGTCACACAAAATTTGACAAAAACTTGCCTTTTACTGCACCTTGATAACCCCCCCCCCCTCAAATTTGTGTCCTATTTTTAGTCAAACTTAGAAGCCTAAGCTTTTAGCTAAAATTGCATCTTTGTTTAAGAGCATTTAGTTTAAGAGTGTAAAAGTTTTATGCTTATAATTTTTGGTCTGCTATTCATTTGTCTAAATTTATGAGCCTAATTTATCGTTACTTCGGGAAATGGCAAATATTTTTTGTTGTTAAATATCTCTTAGACAGTGTTAAGCTCTTAACTTTTCCCCATCATATATCTGCCCCTATTACTACCTTCTATGTTTAGGGATTGAGCAACATTTTCGAGGCAGTAAATGGTCCCATGTTAACCCTACATTAACCAGTTATTGTGTAGTATGTGTGACACACTAGCTGGCTAACTTTTCCAAGCCCACTTTCCACCCAGGCCACGTTCCTTGAAGGAAAATTTGAAAAATTCAGTAATGAGAGGTTTGATATGTGGAAACAGGCAAACTTCTATAAAATCCCTTAACACGGTCGCACTGTATCCTGTTTCCATGTGTTAATTGCATATTAAGGACTTAACGTCCTTTAGTAAAAGGGCCCTTTTGAGTGCTACTTAGCTGGCATATAAACCAAACACCTATGCTCCCACTGTGTCCATCTCTAAACCAGTTTTTGTATACACCTTATACCAGTGGCCTTACTGTTAGTGAGTATAGATTTGGTTCCAGGTCTTGAAGAACAGAGCCCAGAACACAATCAGGAACCATTATCTTCCCCTGCTCTCCTTTTTTATTTTCTATTATGTTGTTATTTTTGCTTTTCATCCTAGTGCAGAATTGATGAATGCTAATGATTCAGTATCTGGTCCATCCCAAGCCTTTTATTTTGGACAATTAATTTGGATTTTAAACACCTGACCTCAATCTTGAAGGCTATTTAAAGGTAATGTCATTTTAAAAATCAGCATTCATCCAAAGTTTACTTCCAAGGTTATGCCAGCACATCATAACAGTACAAAAAGAAAGGAACAAAAAATCTAAATCTAATTGGTCTTTGGAGGTCAAGTAGTTGAAAATATCTAAATAACAGCTGTTATGAAAGCTCATATCTAAGAGGTATTTAACAACAAAAAATATTTGCCATTTCCTGAAGTAAAGATAAGTGACAGGAAGGAAAAGGCTAAAAAGATCTGTCCACAAGTATCCATTAACTCAAATACATACATATCTATATTTGTCTTCTGTAATCATCAGACAACAAATATATTTTCTCCAGTTTGAATCAGCCACTACCTATACAGTGCGTATTTAGTTGTTCGAAAGAGATTTCTCCTTTAAGGAAACAGAAAAAAATAATTTGAATAATCATGTTTCTGATCTGGTATCAGGTAACATTTCTTAAAAAAAAAAAGATCAACCTTTCTCTTATATTTAAAGACTGAATTTCCCAAGATAAAGCTTCTTTTAAAAAAATTAGAAACAGTTTTTATATCTTGGATCTTAGTTTTTATTTTGGAACAACTTTGCACTAATACAGTAGAGCTTACACATCATTCATTTTTGTCCACTGTTCTGAGAATAAACACAATTGGTTTACTGTTTTCAATTGCGAGCTCAACTTTGAGGTTCCGTTATTGACATAAGCGTTGCTATATCTCGGCACATAAGACGTAGCAGGTCCCATTCAGACTCATCACTTTGAGAATAACATTACAAGTGGGTCTACTCATTGAACAAAACGACTCCTGATGCAGGCTACATAGGCCAAAACACAGCTGTGTCAAGTCTTGTTCATCCTTCAATAAACAGTTGTTTTTATCTGGAGTGTCATCCACCTTTTTGAATCATCAGATAATCAGATAAAACCAGTCTTAAAAATATGTTCTTTTAAAAAAACAAAACAAAACAAAAAAAAGTAACTTGAACCACAGCAATAAATCATATACATATGAATAGGGTGAAGAAATAAAACATATATAAAAAGCAAATACATGTGAAAACAGTACACCATAGTGGGTACATCTTATGTTCATAGTGAAGCATGATAAGAGTAATAGAATGAGACAGACAATGTCTGAGTCAACCAGTGACTACATATTAAATCACACATATGGTAAATCCAAAGGGACACATACCTAACCAGGGGTAAAAGTGGTGCTTTTCCTAGCTGACCAATGTATATCCAAGACTACCTTTAAAAGGCTGAAAAAGAAGGAGGAAGAGTGCTTAAAACCTTAAGAAAGAGGTTAAGATAACACAAAAACATCTGAAAGCGATTATAGGCTCATAGAACACTTAAGGAACATCTATTAGGGCAGAAGTAAAAACTATAAAACATTTAAAAAAAATGGCATTTTGGTGCCATTTTTAAAAAGGAAAACCAAAGGTGAATATAGTATCTATGCAATCTGCCAACCTGAAAATGCTGATTCATACTAAAAACCGCTGCTAAAAAGAAATGAAAAATATAAAACAGGCTGAAAATGCTGTGGGGTCCTTTTACTAAGCTGCATAAGTGCCTACATGTGCCCAACATGCACCAAAATGGAGTTACTGCCCGACTACCACGTGACTCGGTAATTTCATTTTTGTCGCGTGTCCAATATGCGCACCTAAAATATATTTTATTTTTGGATGCACGCAGGTCATTACCGCTTGGATTCTTTACTGCCAGGTCAATGGCTGGTGGTAAGGTCTTAGACCCAAAATGGATGCACGGCAATTTTGATTTTGCCGCACATCCATTTTCGGGAAAAAAAGCCTTTTTCACAGGCGCACTGAAAAATGGAAAAGCGCGTGCCCAAAACCAGCGCCTACACTACCGCAAGCCATTTTTCAGTGCGCCTTTGTAAAAGGACCCTTGTGTGTTTCAGTGGCCATTTTGTTTGCATTCCAGTGACGGAAATGGGACTAACTACAGAGCACTAAAAACTTTCAAACAAGTTGTAAAAACAAATACATACATAAATAGTAATTTACAAAATGAACATTATACAGAAAAAATAATTAAAACAGCAGTCAAACCATTGCATGAAAAAATAAAAATATAAAAATGACTTCCTATATAATAATTCTCACCTCCAACGTTCTATGCTTGGGACCGTGGCTCCCTGGCTGCAAGTGGTCTGCGAGGCAGACACGCACGGACGTCACTGACGTCAACACAGCTGATTCCAAAGCAAGGGGAGGAGTAGGGAAACATGTGCAGCGTGTTTCCCTACTCCTCCTACTGCCTCGGAATCAGCTGTCACCCCCCCCCCCGCACTATGGCCCCCTCGAAACCCACCCCCTCCCGCGAACCTGTCGATCCCCCCCCCGGAACGCCAAAAACTGCCGCCACTGCCGCCGCCGTTGTTGTGCTACCTTCCCTTCCCGTAGGTTCTTCAATTATCTTCTTAGAAAGTTTAACTCCGTGCGACTGACGTCAGACTTTCTAAGAAGATGATTGAAGAACCTACGGGAAGGGAAGGTAGCACAACAACGGCGGCGGCGGTGGCGGCAGTTTTCAGCGTTCCGGGGGGGGATCGACAGGTTTGCGGGAGGGGGTGGGTTTTCGAGGGGGCCATAGCACGGGGAGGGGGGGGGGGGAATTGCCTGCCTAAGGCCTGTTTCCTTGCCTACAGAAACGGGCCTTTTTTACTAGTAAAATATAAAATGGTTATCAGCGTATGTATGCTACATAGGTACAATTCCTAAAAAAATTTTATACATTTAAAAAATATATGTGCCCCTTTGGGTTGATAAAAGCAAATAATTGGATAGAGAAATGATGCAGATATACATGATACAGATACCACTAAAATATTAAATACAAGCAAACATATCAATCTCTCTATTTAATCCATGAGGTGAGACAGTATTAAACTCAAATATTAATTTCTGTTCTATCTTAATAATTTATCAGTGTCTCCTCCTTGCCATGGTAACTTAGGTTTCTATAAAATAAAAAATCTGTATTCTTCAAATTTATGCTGCTTTAATATTGAATGTTTAACTAATGGTTTTTCAATTAATTGTCTGTTGATAGCACTGCGGAGTTCAATTACTCTCAAATGAGCGCACGTTTTGTCTTTCCTATATACATAAGATTACAAGGAGAGATACATGCATAGACTATTTTGTCAGTTTTGCAGTTAGTAAAGTGTTTTAAAAAATAATCCTTTTTAGTCACTGGGGGGTTTCTTTTACCAAGCTGCGGGAGAAAAGGCCCTGCGCTAGTGGCGGGGGCCGTTTTTCCCATGCCCCAGGGCCCTTTTTACCACAGCTGGTAAAAAAGCCCACAGCACACATGCCCATGCGGTGAGAGAACTTACATGTGGCTATGTGGTAGGGAGCCCTTACTGCCACCCATTGAGGTGGCGATAAGGGCTCCCATGCTAACCCGGCAGTAACCGAGCAGTGATACCTGATTACCACTAGGTTATCGCCACACAAGCTATGTCCAGGGGGTTTTCTTTTTCTCCCAGAAATGGCGCTCGCTCAGGGTGGAACTACCGCCGGTGGCCACGTTGGGCCAGTGGTAGTCCCGGAAGAGCGAGCGGTAAGCCCGTGTTGGGCTTACCGCTGCTCTGTAAAATGGCCACTGGATGTTTAAAACAAAGAATCTTCACATTAACAGAACAAACTGAACATCTTCCACAAAGATGGTGACCATTAATCACAGATTTAACAGATGTTGTCTCATTCTCAAAAGTTGAAGAAACCAGCATTTTCGCCTCTTTTTTACTCTTATCATCAAGTCCTTATTGGAAAAAGGATCATTTGCTTTGACAAGGTGCCAATGCTTCCTTAAAAGTTTAACAATATCTTTTGATAGATGATTAAATTCCAGTGTACAGACCATTTTTTTTGTTACATTTGTACCCTGCACTTTCCCACTCATGGCAGGCTCAATGCGGCTTATATGGGGCAATGGAGGGTTAAGTGACTTGACCAGAGTCACAAGGAGCTGCCTGTGCCTGAAGTGGGAATTGAACTCAGTTCCTCAGTGCCAAATTCCACCACCCTAACCACAAGGCCACTCCTCCACTAGTTTTGTTATTACTGCTGTTCTCTTTGTTTCTCAAAAGTTCTATTTTTCAATTTAGCTCTTCTACAACATTCATTGATACATCTAGCAGGGTATCCTCTATCTCGGAATCTTAGTTTTAAAATTTCTGGTCTTATGGGCCAATGATCAGAAGCAAGCTCAGGCGCTAGAGGCTTTTAGCGCCACGCTAGCACCTGCGTTTGCTACCGCCTCATGATCAGAGCCCCCAAGTGCGTGAAACAATGTGCTCGCAGGCTCTGAATGTAACTAGCATGCAAATGCATGCAAAACAGGACTCAGTGCAAGTAGCATGCAAATACATGCCAAACCTATTCCTCCTGAATGATCAGCGAGCAGCGCGCCAAACATTGATGAGCTGTCTGTGGCAAACCATACGCCAGCTCGGAGCTGGCGTTAGGGTTTGAAGACCCCCCCCCCCAGCAACACGGGTGCTGGAGGTCCGTCAGACCTCCAGTTCCCCTGAACCCCACGGAGTTCAGGAGGGGGGCTGGAGATCCGGTGGGTCTCCAGCCCCCCCTAACCTCCTCCTAGCATCCCCCAAGTACAGCTCTGGTGGCCCAGTGGGCCATGAATCAAGCCCCCCCCCCGACCTGTTGGTCTAACGGCCCTCTTTCCGACCCCCTACATTTGTTGGAGGAGGGAAGTAGACTCCCTCCTCTTCCAGCTGCGCCGCCTCAAAAATTGCTGTGCCCAGCCCCGCCCAGTATATTCTGGGATGTGCTGGGCAGGGCTTCACAGTTTGGCACTGCTGGAAGAGGAGGAAATCTACCTCCCTTCTCCAACAAAGGTATGGGGGGGGGGCGGGAAAGAGGGCCGCTAGAACACCAGGTCAGGCAGGTTGATTCGCGGCCCACTGGGCCACCAGGGCTTTACTTGGGGGGATGCTAGGGGGGTTAGGGGGGGCTAGAGACCCACCAAATCTCCAGCCCCCCCGAACTTGTGTCAGGAGGGGGGGTCGGTGGGACTGGTGGTCTGTCAGACCTCCAGCTCCCTTGTCGCTGCCTTGGGGTGGGGGTACTAGGCCACCGGGGCCTTGCTGTTTGGGGTCTGATGGTCCCATAGACCTCCAGCCCCTGTGTTTGACAAGTCTGGGCTTTTGACAGCCCAGACCTGTCAAACAAGTGTGGGAGGATTGTGCCTATGCTCAGGCACAATCCTCCCGCACTATACCCTATGATCAGAGATAATAGCACACATAAATTTTGCATACTATTATCTCTGATCATAGGGGCAGTAAAGCCCAGTGCTGTTCCAGTTCTATTTTTAGAGCACTGTTTGGAACAGCGCAGGGCTTTCGATCATCTTGGCATTAGTTTTAAATCTTCTGCTCTTTCTTCATAGCTCGTTTTTTCTGAACATAGTCTTTTAATCCTCTGAAATTGACTGTATGGTAAGTTCCTTTTAAGTGATCTGCTATGGCAACTGTTATAATGAAGTAAATTGTATACATCTGTAGGTTTTCTGAAAACATCTGTATGAAAAATACCATTCTCCGAGGACAAGCAGGCTGCTTGTTCTCACTGATGGGTGACGTCCACGGCAGCCCCTCCAATTGGAAACTTCACTAGCAAAGGCCTTTGCTAGCTCTCGCGCGCCCATGCGCACCGCGCATGTGCGGCCGTCTTCCCGCCCGAACCGGCTCATGTTCGTCAGTCTTCTTTTGTCCACGCTCGGGACGGTCGTGTTTTGCCGCTGTTTCGTGCCCCTCAAGTTGACCCTCGCGCGTCTTCGCAATTTTCGGAAAAAAAAAAAAAAGAGAGACCTTTGGTCTTTGTCCCTTCCAGTGTGTCCAGTTTGTTTCCCCGGCGTAAGTTTCCTTTCGCTTTCGGGGAAGGCCTTTTTTGTGGCCTCGGTACGGGTTTTTTCTCTCTCCCTTATTTTTGGTGCCCTTCGTCATCATCGCAAATTTTGATTTCGCCGGCGTGATTTTTCCGCCCATGTCATCGAAGTCTCCCAGCAGCTTCAAGAAGTGCACCCAGTGCGCCCGGGTAATCTCGCTCACTGATAGGCACGCTTTGTGTCTTCAGTGTCTGGGGGCTGGGCACTGCCCGCAGGCCTGTAGTCTTTGTGCTCTTTTACAGAAGAGGACTCAGGCAGCGAGATTGGCTCAGTGGAACTTGTTGTTCTCGGGCTCTTCGTCGACAACAGCACCGGAGGCATCGAATGCATCGACGTCGACAGCATCGAAGTCTTCAACCTCGGCATCGACTGCATCAACGGCATCGAGGTTTCGACCCTCTGCATCGTTGGTACCGAGACATCGGAAGGCTGCGTCGGCATCGGTGGTACCGGGACCTCCGCTGTTGCTGATGTCGTCGGACGGTGGTGCTTTGACTGGAGTGCAGGTGAGGGCTGTCCATTCCCCTGCTGGTGGTGGTGAGCCTTTGGGTGGGTCTCCTCCTGCCCTGAGGGCTCCTGCAGTACAGCCCCCCGAGACCGACCTTCTTTGGCCTTGGCCCCGAGGAAGAGACGGTTGAATTCTACGTTCTCCTCATCGGTACCGGGAAGCTCTGGTGACATGCTTCGTTTGAAGAAATCAAAGAAGCATTGACACCGGTCTCCTTCCCACATTGGTACCGAGAGCTCTGGGTCGCCGAGGGAGTCGGCACCCAGTTGGCATCGGCACCAGGAGGATCGCTCACCCTCTGTTCAGGAGGTGTCGATGTGCTCCACCTTGGACAGCCCGGAACCGCCTCCATGCCCGGAACAGACTCTGACCTCGACGCCTGCATCGGCTTCCATGTCTTTCTCCACAGCCGCTCTGCACGAGAGTCTCCGGGCCGTTCTCCCAGAGATCCTGGGAGAGCTGTTGCGCCCTTCCCCTCCGGTACCGGGGGTGCCTGCGCCACCGGTACCGTGGAGTGAGGCGCCGGCTGGCCCTTTGCCCGGGGTGAGGTCTCCGGCATCGGTACCGCTTGCGGTACCGGCTGCCGCCGCCTCCCAGGAAGACTCCCCGACGACATCGGTGGAGGGAGCTTCACCGGTGCTGGCGAGGGAGTCTACCTCTCGACGCTCCCACCGTGGCCGTGTTTCCACGGAGTCGAGTTGGGCACGGCTTCAGACACAGGTTCATGAACTTGTATCTGATACCGATGGTGAGGCCTCGTGGGAGGAGGAGGAGGACATCAGATATTTCTCTGACGAGGAGTCTGATGGCCTTCCTTCTGATCCCACTCCCTCCCCTGAAAGGCAGCTTTCTCCTCCCGAGAGTCTGTCTTTCGCGGCCTTTGTCCGGGAGATGTCTACAGCCATCCCCTTCCCGGTGGTTGTGGAGGATGAGCCCAGGGCTGAGATGTTTGAGCTCTTGGACTATCCTTCTCCACCTAAGGAAGCGTCCACAGTACCCATGCATCATGTCCTAAAAAAGACATTGCTGGCGAACTGGACCAAGCCTCTAACCGTTGCGAGGCCCAATTGACCATGTTTGTTGTTTTGAGTGAGCCTGGGGGTTAGGGATACCCCATCAGTGAGAACAAGCAGCCTGCTTGTCCTCGGAGAAAGCGAATGCTACATACCTGTAGAAGGTATTCTCCTAGGATAGCAGGCTGATTGTTCTCACAAACCCGCCAGCCTCCCCTTTGGAGTTGTGTCTTCCCTTGTCTTTGTCTTGCTACATATGGGACTGAAGAACACGAGCCGGTTCGGGCGGGAAGATGGCCGTGCATGCGCGGTGCGCATGGGCGCGCAAGAGCTAGCAAAGGCCTTTGCTAGTGAAGTTTCCGATTGGAGGGGCTGCCGTGGACGTCACCCATCAGTGAGAACAATCAGCCTGCTGTCCTCGGAGAATACCTTCTACAGGTATGTAGCATTCGCTTTCTTGATACAAATCAAAATGTCCAGGAAAAGAATAATCTCTCTACTGTAGTCCATTTTAAATTTTATATTATCATCTTGTCCATTAATCCACTGAAGAAAACATTTAAGGTCTTCACTTCCTTTCCAAATGGCAAACACATCATCGATAAATCTTTTCCAGACTAACAACTGATTACTGCATGGGTGTGTGGTCTGAATCTTCTCTTCAAAATTAGCCATGTACAAATTTGCAATAGAGGGTACCAAAGTGCATCCCATGGCTGTTCCATCTTTATCTTTAAACACCATCTTTGCTTCAGTTTGTCAGCAAGTTCATTTCTCCTCTTGATGCAGCAAAGCAAAACGGGGGAATCCCCTGTTGAGGATTTTCTAACCTGTGTTTTAGCTTTGTCAATTTCATATTGGATCCGATGAGGAGTCTGAAGACCTACAGAGTCCATATAGATGAGTGGCTTGGTTTTTGTTTGTTGTTGTGCACAGTATTTCATATGTTCTTGCCTTAAGTGAATTTTTTGTTTTTCAAGTCATTTTTTGTTTGTTGATTTCAGTGAGCAGTGATGTCAGCATTTTTAAAGTAATTTGAGTTGGTTGTTTTGGGGTGATATTTTTTTCTCCTTAGGGAGTTGTTTTCTACCACCCTTTAAGGCATTTTTGAGCAATACGTAGCTCCCCCCGGGTTATTGAGGTTTTATTATTTAAAATTGGATTATATGCTGACATAATCTCTCCTTAAAGATAAATGCTAGGTTTACTAAGCTGCTAGCATGGCTGGCTGTGTGGTAGTGCCACTGTGTCGACAATGCCGCACAGAAGCTGCTAGCGCGGCTTAGTAAACAGACCCCAAAGTTTGGCAAAACTGATTTTTGAGTGCCATTTACTAAATGTAGTCCTAGCCCTCTAATTCTATAAAAGTTGCCAAAAAATGTGACCACAAATTTGGGTGTGTGCCCAATTTGCTGATGTAATTTAATTAAACAACAAACTAATTAGCACCAATATTTGGCTTTTTAACAAGCAATTATTGGCACCAATTACATTTAATTGAACTTTACAGGTGTAAATTTAGGCATGGGATCCGTGCCTAGAATTATCATGTGATTTGAAAAAGGGGGTGTGGAAACGGGAGGGTCATGGGTGGAATGGGAGCATTCCTAAAATTAATGCACATAGTTATAGAATAACAGGGATATGTGTCTAAAATAGGCATGTACCTTTGCACCACATTTCAGTTGGTGCAAATGGCTGTATCTAAATTTAGGCACGATTCCTGGGCGTAAGTGCTGTTCTATGAACCGTTCCATAAAGTGCAGCTTTATGGACTATTACTTTTTTCAGCGCTGATTCTTTTCAGCACCATATACAGAATCTAGCCTTAAGTGTGTAACCGCATCGCATAGGTATACACCCCCTTGAAGTTGCAAGCTTTGTGGGTTGGGCACTAAGCTTGTAGAATACTGCTTAATGTCCAACCAGCATTTACGCATGTGAATGTTACATTCATGCATGTAAGCACTAGTATTCTATAATCTTAATATGCAAATAGGGGGTGATTCTACATATGGCGTCTAAACAATCACCATGGAAATCAGTTCTGACTAAGCATATTCTATAAGTGGTGCCTAGATTTAGGCGTGGCATATAGAATATGCTTAGTTGATATCTCAGTGCCTAAAACTATGTGAATTCATTTACACCAATGAAAATGTGGCGTAAATTCCAGTGCATAGATTTATGCGTTCTGGGCTATATTCTATAACTATGTGCATAAACTTTTGGAACGCCCACGAAATGCCCATTTCCCTGCCCATAATCGTGCCCCTTTTTGCCTGTACACATCAGAAGTTTGGCGCACTTTGTTACAGAATACACTTAGCAAGTTGTGTGTGTGATTTCTAATAAGTGCCAATTAGTACTGTTATCAGCACTCATTAGCTTATTAAGCTTGTTAAGTAACGTGTGATGTTATAGATTCCACTTGGATTTTGGCGCAGATCTCTAGGTATGCTATATACAATCTGGGGGATAGTGCTTACATTTAGGCAGTGCATTTTTTTCTTGCTAAAAAGGTGCCGGTACTCAAATGCCTGACCACCCTTCAAGGGGTTGGGTTATCACTGAGGGACCCACCCCACAATAGCCAGGCCCCCTGCAACCAGTTACAGAATCTATGACCAGGCAGAATGGTGTGTAGAGCCTGAGCTCTTTCATTAAAACTTGGGGACCATGGGTCAAATTTAGCAGACATTGAAAAAGGTGCCAGTGCTCAGTACCCACAAGTACCCCCTCAAAAAAAGCCCTGCATTTAGGCACTAAGATTATGGAATTAGGGGGATAGTGTACTCTTTCTTTTGCAAAAAGTACCTGGTGTTGGTGATATTCAGTTTAAACTTCTTGTACTGACCTTTAAATGCATCCACTCTGCAGCCCCCCATTACCTCTCCGCTCTCATCTCTCCCTACATTCCTCCCTGTGAACTCCGCTCACTGGACAAGTCTCTCTTGTCATCCTCCTTCTCCTCCACTGCTAACTCCAGGCTTCACTCCTTTTCTCTCGCGGCACCTTACGCCTGGAATAGACTTTCTGCACTTATACGTCTAGCCCCATCACTACCTGTTTTCAAATCTATGCTGAAAACCCACCTTTTCACTGCTGCTTTTAGCTCTTAGCCACAATTGCCATCCCCTTGTCCCTTCCTCCCTTCTCACCCATTACTTCCCTCACCCGTAACTGTCTTGTCTGTATGTATTAATTAGATTGTAAGCTCTTTTGAGCAGGGACTGTCTCTTTGTATCAGGTGTTCAGCGCTGCGTGCGTCTGGGAGCGCTATACAAATGCTAATAATAATAATAATAATGAAAACAAACCAGAAAAAAACAACATGATTTTGGCTGCCCAATCCCTAATGTAAATATGATTTTTACAGGTGCAAATCATGTGTAAGTCTTCAATAATCACCTCCACAACATGGATACAATTGCATCAAGCTATAGGAATAAATTATCTCTATAACTTTATGAACTGTCTGCCCCACTGAATGTTTACCTCATCATTTTTCATAACCATTGTGGTCAAGCGTTCAAAACCGACCTCACACTAATACACAATTGCTTATCTTGCAAAGATATGTTCAGGTCACGGTTGATCATACTATGTTTTCATTTTGTATCAGTGAACACAGGAAGAGGGGAAGATCCTTGAAAAGCTGCACTCAATATTTAAGATAGCCTCAAGCAGAAAAAATGGAAAATAGCTAGTGTAATGCAAAATGAAAATTTCTTTTATATTCCTCATTTATCCAGAAGAATAACATGTTAAGAATATGGCTCATTCAGGATATGACCTTTCTCTTGCTTTATGATAATATAAGCCTTTGGTTCCTTAGCTCTCTGCTTGTTCTAAGCATGCATGGAATGAAACATTGTTCTGTTCACACCATATGTCAAAAGTCATGGTAACCTGGGAAAATATAATTTATTATTTCTTAGAAGAATATTTGTGATGGAAGAAGGAAGACTTGAGTGACATTTTATATGAAAATGTTATCGATGAGCTAACACAACCTAAGCCAAAAGCATGATTTAGCTGTATTTAGAGCACAGCACTGTGCAATTTATTTTAAAATTGCCAATAAAAACCTCCAGACTTTACACTATATAGCTGAAAATTATTTTAGTTCTGCATGAGTTATTTTTTCTCTTTGTTCACAGATACCTCAAATAAGCTATGCATCTACTGCTCCCGAACTGAGTGATAACAGCAGGTATGACTTTTTCTCTCGAGTGGTTCCACCTGACTCATATCAAGCCCAAGCCATGGTCGATATTGTGACAGCTCTCGGATGGAACTTTGTATCAACGCTGGCTTCTGAAGGAAACTATGGGGAAAGTGGCGTGGAAGCATTTACACAGATCTCCAGAGAAATTGGTAAGTTTACATTTAGCAGATTATGTATGCATAGTTGACAGACTGAAGTCTTAGTTTCACGAAACACAGTATAGTCCCTGCAGATTAATTAGACCTGCTGCAAATTCTTGACACAGACTATCTGCTAGTTATTCAATATATTCTTTTAGTATGCGTATATTGAATAGTTCACTGTTTCCTGAGTTTGTCAAGGTGACCTACTGGGCCTGATTCTATGTCTACAGTGAAAACATATAGCCGAAGAGGCTCTTTGGTACTTACTTCAGCAAAGAGGGTGGCTGAGAAAATTTTCTGTCTGAGGTGAGGGATTAGATGGTATCCCCCTGCCCACCCCCCCAAAAGGAAGGCCCTCCTCAGAATGTTGTTCCAGGGTAGGGAGCGTCCCTCACTCAGAAGACTGGTCAGGCAGTTGTCCCAAGAAAAAAGAATGCATCTTATATTCCCAGGCTATGTACTACAAAAAATAAAAACTTTGTAAATGCTGGACATAATCAGCAAAAATTGTTGCAGTTAAATTATGCAGCCTGGAACTCTAGCATAAACAATGATAATCCCTAACTCTGCATACTGGACCATCACAGTGTTAAATGTAATCATGTTAAAGGCAATTATATAGCTGGACGTGTACAGTTACGTATATGTGCCTTGGGCACTTAAGTGCACAGAAAAATGTCACTTATGTATGTTGGTGCACTATACACTGTTCTACAAGATCAGTGGTTCCCAAACCTGATCCTGGAGGCACCCCAGCCAGTCAGGTTTTCAGGATATCCACAGTGAATATTCATGAGATAGATTTGCATGCAGTGGAGGCAGTACATGCAAATCTCTCTCATGAATATTCATTGTGGATATCCTGAAAACCTGACTGGCTGGGGTGCCTTCAGGAAAGGGGGAGTAGGAGGAGTAAGCTCTTGAACAACACCAGTAGGCGACGTAGGTTAGGAACAATCTCTTTATTTAAATATACACTCGAGTCGAGTGTATATTTAAATAAAGAGATTGTTCCTAACCTACGTCGCCTACTGGTGTTACTCCCCCTTTCCTCAGATTCTACTTTTCGTAGGAATTTGTGTATCTCCACCCTCGTGGTGGTTTGGCTTGCTTGGGGTGCCTTCAGGACCAGGTGCTATAGCATGTAATTGCAAGGTTGCCATACATGGGAGTGGGGCATAGGAGAGGTGTGAGCATGTCTCCAGCATATGTGTACAACCTACAGAGTACCTAACTATAAGTTGTACCCACCCATTTAGGCCTGCCATTGACCTGGCATAAATTGTCACACATAAATTTATATGCACCATTTCAGGTTTATTCTAGCATTCTATAACGGCATCTTAGAGCACAGATGCCATTATAGAATTGGTATTCAGTGCACAATCTAACTGGAGGCACCCAGTTCTAAAATTGCTCCCATAATCTTCATAGACAGAAGCTTTGTTACACAACAATGGGTGCGGAGTGGAACTAGAGCATTTCCCCATAGAACTCATCATACAAAATAAATATCTGGTGTCATCTCGGTAACAGCCACACAAGTGTTATCCAGTACCAGGCATTTAAGAAACCCTACAAAAGTCACTTTTGGCCTATAGAACATTCAATAACAGCACCAACTTCCAAAACTTAACCAGGATCTACCTAGAGAAAGGGAACACATATTGCAGAAAACTCTAGAAAGTCAGTACACCTATTGGGAAAATTGAACAAGATACCTACTTTGACACTCATCTCTGGATTCTATATATATATAGCACCCAAATTTGTGTGCTGAGTGTTTGGTGCAGATCCAAGATGTGCATGCAAACAAATTGGTCAATGAACTGTTAGCAATCAATTAATTAACCTCAACAATCAGTTATTGAAGTTAATTGGCACTAATTTGGTTTTTTGCACACATCTGCCTATATTCTATTCTATAACACAAGGCGCCTAAATCCCATGGGGGTCTTTTTACTAAGCTGCAGTAAAAAGGGCCCTGTGTTAAGGCAAGATCTGTTTTTGCTGTGCGCTGAGGTCCTTTTTACTGTAGCAGGTAAAAAGGCTGAAAAAAGACATGGCCATACAGTGAGATTGCTCTTATTTTATGTCCATGCCATGCCAAGCCAGACTCTGCAAGCATTTCAACATCAGAGAGATAGAAAGATAGCAAAATACAAAGATAACAGATGCAAATTCCCCAAACTGATATATTCCAACCGCTAAATTGAAAATAAAATTATTTTGTCTACCTTTGATGTTTTCATTTTTCTAATCATGTTGGTCCCAGTCTTTGGTTCTGTTTTCCTCTTTCTGCCATCTTAACTCGATTTCCAGGGCCTCAGGTCCATTTGCTCTTTCTTTTCTCCCTGCCTGTCTTCTTCACTTCCTGCCTTACATCTGTCTTTGATCTATGCACAATGCCAATTAGAGTTTTTGCATGCTGTTCACTTTTGTGTTAGAGCGTAAGATGTTCTTCAGTTGGACATACCTTGGACTATGACTGAATTATAATTACAACTGACCCCTGAAGTAGGCATGTGCCGAAACACAGCCAGTGTTCAGTCTTTTAATAAAGATCGTATTTCACACCCATTCCTTAGGCCCACACACTTTCTTCTTCTGGTACTTAGACTTTGTTCCATCATTGAGCTCCTCTCCTTCTTTGGTGTTTTTCATTGCTTCATACCACACAGTGCATTTTCATAACTTGTTGCAAATTCTCTTAAAAAGGTTTAAACCTTCATGCCCACTTGGTTAGAAAGAAGGTCTATTGTTGCAATTTTGACAAAAGCAGCCATTATTTTTGTGATACATGAGGTATTTTTCTCACTATTCTTCAGCTGGAAAGAACTATATAAGTTGAGCTATTTTAATAAATTACAGCCATGTATTATAACTGTAAGTTTGTCCTGGTTTCTTACTCAAATATATTCTAAAAGCTGTTTCTGTCCTATTGTGTGTATTAAACTGTTTTGTTTGAATTGTAATCCATGGTCTGTTTCTTGATATGATAAATGATAGTAGAGCTTTGGGGCATGATGAAGTGTTGGGACAGGAGCAGATGTTCAGATGAAGAGCTAGTGCTTCAAAAGGAGATTGTGGCACTGAACCACATGGGAATACAGCTGAGACCATCATCATCAAACTGTTGCTGAAAACTTGTCAAAATAATACTGTTTAGAAATCAAAGCAGTTCTTGGATATTATAGAATAAGCCACCACTACCCTTGAGTCAATTGTCTGTGGAAATGTTCACTTTATGTGAGACTTCATTGTAACTGGTTAGTGTAAACAGAGGAATTGGAGGACTTAATTTTTGCCTGTTGTGTATTCATATTTGTAAGGAAATTGTGTGCAAATGAGCTAACGGTGAGCAGCTCATTTGCATGCAATTTCCTTCATGCATGCCCGTTCCTTTCTGGATCGGTAAGGGGAGGGGTTTTTCCATTCAGTTAGTGGGACCAGTGCACCACGAATGCTGGCTCCTCCCACGACGAAATGGCTTGGATTTGGTCGTTTCTGAGATGGGCGTCCTCACTTTCCATTATCGCTGAAAACCGGACTAAATTTCATGATTTGGGCGTCCCCGACCGTATTATTGAAACGAAAGATGGACGTTCATCTTTTTTCTATAATACGGTCGGGGATGCCCAAATCATGAAATTTAGGTTGACCTTAGAGATGGGTGCCCTTAGAGATGGGTGCCCCTGTTCATTATCCCCCTCCACATTATGTTATATTCAAGTTTCAAATATATATGTGTATTTTCTTGTACTTAAAGCTATGGGCACACATAGGTGAGACATGATATGAGAGTCTTTTGTAGCTATGTAAGTTGAGGAGGTGAAAGGGCGTAGGGAAAATGAAAAAAGATATGGTTTAGAAGAACCAGACTGGGTTGGAGGAAGGTGATGTCCAGATTAGTTTTTCCCTGCCCTGCAGAATATGACCTTTTATTTAAATAGTCCAATAAAATGTAATTTGAATAGTTTACTATTCTTTAATTTAGTGAAGTCATTTATCTTTTCTTTGATATGTGCTAATAGAGAGGAGGAATGTCTAGCCAGTTGAAATGTATAATACTGAAAGGTCAAAATACCATACTAATGAACTTTAATATGCCACTTGGAGGGGCATTTTCGAAAGGACATCCAAGTCAGAATAGGGACACCCAAGTCATAACATCCCAAATGAATGGCCACCTCGCATGCATTTTCATACTGGAGAAGGATGTCCGTGCACTGGTAACATCCAACATGAACATCTGTTTTACAAACTGAAACGTCCAAATTATGAATAGGGGAACATATATATGCACATATAAGCACCGCCATACTGGGAAAGACCAAGGGTCCATCAAGCCCAGCATCCTGTCTCCGACAGCGGCCAATCCAGGCTTCAAGAATCCGGCACTCCCCCCCCCCCCCCCCCAAATATATATATTTAGTAATGTTCAATGGATTTTTCCTTCAGGAATCTGTCCAAACCCCCCTTAAACTCTGTAATGCCAGCTGCTGTCACTACATTCTCTGGTAACGAGTTCCAGAGTCCAACTACACGCTGAGTAAAGAAAAACTTTCTCCTATTTGTTTTAAATCTACCATATTCTAGCTTCATCTTGTGTCCCCTGGTTCTATTATTTTTTGAAAGTGTAAACAAATGCTTCACATCTGTCCGTTCTGCACATCTGTATAACAACATTCTTAGAAAATAGCCACACAGACATCTATGCAGAGCAGAAGATCAGTCTAGTGATTCGTGCAGTCAATTGTAAGCCAAGGGACATAGGTTCAAATCCCACTTTAACTCTCTGTTTTTGTAATTGTGAACCCTCCATGAACAGAAAAATACCTGCTGTAACTGAGTGTACACCCCTTCAATAGCCTTCAGGCTTGCAGGTGTCTGATATATTTAGGTATAGTAGGTATCTTTCTGTTTCTGGAGGGCTCACAATTAAAAAAAAGTTGAAGTGGGATTTGAACCTGGGTCTTTTGGTTTCCAGTCCCCTATATTAGCCACTAGGATATGCCTCAGACCTATTGTCTGCTGTTCAGAATGCCTGTCATACCTGAAGCCGTCATAGAGCCTGGTATCCCTTTTCAGCTTCACTTTCAGGGGCAAGGGTGGGGAACAGCAACCACTGGTGGATTAAGAAGGTGTCATGCATTAATCCCTCCAGTGGACAGCTGCTCAATCAGAGCACCTTTCTGTGACCTGGATGTTCCTGAAATAGGTCTAAATAAAGGTATTCTCCTTTTCAAACATGAACTTTTTGTCCCCTTTAGTAATCACTGTTTAGATTTCAGGCTCTTTCTAGTTCCACCCAAAACACTCCCAGAACATGCCCCTTGCTATATGGCCATACTTCTGTTTTGGACGTCCCTACTCTGCCTTTGCAAAATCTGGATTTGGAAATTTCAAGCACATGGACATCCTTTTAGCTTTTTGAAACGTCCATACGCTTCAAAAGTGAGCACCAAGGTATCTTTTTTTTTTTCTCATATCCATGACAGAGTGTAACAGGTACATAAAACAAATAGTCTCTTATTACTAGTCTAATGAGAAAATGGAATATATTTTATACTTAGTAGGCATGTGTAACCAGAACAATATAATTTGTATTTTTGCTTGATTTTATTTCATCATGTTTTGATTTATTTTGTTAAGTGTTTGAGTAAGCATTTTAGAACAACACTTCCTCCTATCACTTACGTATCTTGTCCCTCAGTTTTACCGTACTGACTATCTTTTCTTCCATTTGTATCTTTGTTTTCCTAACAGCTTTTCCAGCTTCTCTTAGCAAGGTGTTTTTTGCTTGTCTAAAGAAATATTTAACACTTAATATTTCTTTAGAATAGTGGTTGTGGATGTGTGGAACAATGACCAAGTGGAGGTGGTGGAAAGTATATATATTCAAGAGTGCTTGGGACAAGCACATAAGATCTCTGAAGGGAAGGAAGTGATTGCAAAGTTTAGTAGTTAGGGTAGAAGAACAGAGTGGATAGAATGCATGGTTTATATCTGTTGATCCAATAAGTCATAATCCAGTGATCCATACAACCTCTAAAGAGTGAGTGAAATGACCTCATAAGTGTCATGATGTGATCATATGTTTTTAATCATGGCGAATTACACACCAGACTCGTCACTGATCTCACACCGCCTCTCTTCCTGTTAAACTATAAACTAGTTTGCAAAAATGTGTGTGTGTATATATATATATATATATATGCAGTGCACTCCATTTAAGTGCACGTCAGATAAGCGCATGGTCTGTTTAACTGCATGCCGTACTTCGGTCCCGTTTTTGGCACCATCAATTTCTATGGGGACAAACTTTGGTTTAGCACACCACTGATAAGTGCAAGATTCGCTTATATGCATGGTTCAAGACCGCTCCTCTGCAGGAAAGACTCCGCATAAGCGCGCGCATGGAATATGGAAACCGATTGGTGCGTGACAACCAATGAGATTTCAAATTTACTGCCTCTTTAACTGCCACAGGCAGGAATAGAAGTTCTCAAAAAATTAGAAAACAAACAAAGTCAAGCATCTATTGCTAAAGAATATGGTATCAATTTCAGTCAAATTTCACATGTCTTGAAGCAGAAAGACCAGCTTCTGGAAGACTGGCAAAACAATACAAATCCACAATGGAAACAAAAACGGGCGGGAAAAGCTGAGGAGGTAGAAGATGCTATTCTTCGGTGGTTTTCTCAAGTCTGGAGCAGACAGTTTCCTGTCAGTGGTCCACAGCTTATGGAGAAAGCTAACCAGCTAGCTGAAAGTCTTAGACTAACTGAATTCAAAGCCACTGTTGGATGGTTGGAAAGATGGAAGGAGAGGAACAGCATAAAATTCAAGAAACAGCATGGTGAGAAACAAGACGCTGATGACTTTGGTGCTGAAAATTGGGTTGTTTCAGTTCTTCCTACCATCTTGAACGAGTTTGCACCTCGTGACATTTTCAATACTGACGAAAATGTTCTGTACTGGCGAGCGATTCCTGATGGAACACTTGCATTCAAACATGCCGAAACTACTGGAGGTAAAACATCGAAGGACCGACTGACAATCCTCCTTTGCTGCAATATGGATGGGAGTGAGAAGTTGGAACCCCTCATCATTGGGAAAAGCAAACAGCCCCATTGCTTCAAGAAAGTTAAGCGACTTCCTGTGTCATACGAGGCTAACACAAATTCATGGATGACTGGGGAAATTTGGAAGCAGTGGCTAAAGAAGTTAGACACTAGAATGCGGGCACAAAAGCGTCAGATTTTGCTGCTTTGTGATAATTGTGCTGCACAAAGGGATGATGTCAGGCTGTCTAACGTCAAGGTGGTCTTCCTTTCACCAAACACTACCTCTCTGATCCAACCTATGGATCAGGGCATAATAGCCAATTTCAAACAACATTATCGGGCTCTTGTGCTACGTCATCTGATGAGCGTTATGGATGACCAGACTGGCAAGGATAAATGTGCTGTTGAACTGGCTCATAATCTATCACTGTTGGATTCCCTACATATGCAGAAAGAAGCCTGGAATCATGTTACACAGGCAACCATTGTGAACTGCTACAAGCGGGCAAGCTTTGTTAAGGATGTGGAGAGGAACGAAACAGATGCAGCTGTTGCAATCGCGTCAGATGAAGAAGTTATTGACATCCCAGCCAGTGTTACTGAAGAGGAGTTCCATCGCTACGTAGCTGTTGATTACGATCTACAAACAGCTGAAGACAGCACTGATGTCGAGATATGCGCCTACACGCAGGCAACAACGGCTGATGATGGAACAGATGAAGAAATGAGCAGCGAGGCACATGCTGACGAAATTCAACAACCTCCTCCTGTCACTTTTGCAAGAGTGCTGGAGAGTCTCAACACCGTGCGGGTCTATCTGGAGGCCACTGGATGTCAGTGCTATGACAGTTTTTACCGTCTGGCAGACGTAGTCTATGGAACTCACAGACCCAAGAATGTACAGAGGACTGTAACTGATTACTTCAAGTAAAGCCTAATGTCAGTTAACTGAGACTGTATACTGTACGTATAATAATAAACAGTACTGTACATATGTTTATCAGATGTCAAGCTTCTTTGGGTCACAATGGTTAAGTGCACACTCTGGTTAACTGCATGCATTTCTTTGGTCCCAGACCCTTGCACTTAAGCGGATTGCACTGTATATATATATATATATATATATATATACCAAAATTTAAAATCTTATCAATTGAAAGCTTTTTACTCATCTGAACTGTTGGCATTTTACTGTGGTGTTTAGGGGAATTTAAATCCGACATGGCACATGTTTCGCTAAATGCTTCCATATGGACATCCCCTAAATAGAAAAGAATAAATTTAGTGGAGTGTTCCAAACTAACAATTACTATAAATCTACAGAGTGAAAGCAGCAATTACCTTCTGCTAGCTCTTGCTTACCTTGCCGACAGAAGAATAATGTGGCCAAAATATCTACGGCGTCTTCCCGCAATAATTTATACTTACAGCTGTGAGGTGGGGAGCACAGCCATGGATTGGTGCTCAGATATTTATTTATAGTCGACTGTATCGTGGTAAATACAATGCCTGATAGCGTGCCTGCTCCTCTGAGGTAACCCCTTGTTACTGTTTCCACCCTTTCTCCAACATCACCCTTTCCTCTTCTGCCACTGACCCCTCCTTCAACATTTCCCCCCCCCCCAAGATGGATAATTTTGCCACAAATTGTGCTATTTTAACACAGGCCCCCTTTTTATTTGCCGTGATTACAAACATCTGATCACAGCGTGACACTTCTGAGGTTATTTCATCTACTCTTTTGAGCTTCTATTGGATCACTGGATTATGACTTATCAATTGATAGTCCAGAAGATGAAAAACAGCACTTAAACTGCCATATTTTTGGTATATATCTGTGTCATTTTTCTGTGGGGGGTCAATATTCAAAGCAATTTAAGTGGGCAGGAGAGGCTGATGTCTGCTTAAATTGCACTCAGCAGGACAGCTGCCAGTATTCAGCAGCATTTAATTGGGTGCTACAGAATATCACTACTAGCTGGCCTTAAATCCGGGCAGGAGTGGGGTGTTATGGGAGCAGAGTCTGGATTGGGGGCGGGGGATTATGAGGAGGGTCAGAGGGCATGACTAGGGGAGCGGGCGGTGAGTCGGGGGGTTGGGGATCTGGTTTGGAGAGGGCTGGGTCTTGTGTCGGGGCTTGTTGGTGCTGAGGGTGGGGGGCTGTGTAAGGGAATAGGGAGCACGGCCATGGATTCATGCACAGATATTTATTTATAGTCTAGGCTGCATCATGCTAGATAACAGTGCCTGATAGCGTGCCTGCTCCTCTGCAGTAGCCTTCTTGCTTGTATGGTAAATGCAGGGTAGATGGTCGCTGCGCTCCCTGCATATACCTCATAGCCTTTCCATGTGGCAAGTGCAAAACTTATCGTCCCTAAGGTAGGAACAGAATCCCACAAAAAAGTTACAGGATGACGCATAAAGAGGAAGATAAGCAAAAATACCTAGCTAAGAGAAGCTGGAAAAGCTGTTAGGAAAACAAAGATACAAATGGAAGAAAAGACAGCCAGTACGGTAAAACTGGGGGACAAAATATTTTATAGATATGTAAGTGATAGGAAGAGGTGCTAAAGTGGTATATAGTGAGGCTCAAGGGTGAAGGGGATGAATATGTAGAAACCGATAAGGATAAAGCTGAACTGCTTAACAATTATTTCTGTTCTGTTCTGTGTTCACGGATGAAAGGCTGGGGGTAGGACCACACAAAACAAATGATAATGGGAATGGATGTTTAGTAGACCAGGATCGATTCTCAGAAGACTGTATTCATGAGGAGCTATCTAAACTAAAAATAGACAAAGCGATGTGGCCTGATGGGATACATGCAAGGGTGCTCAAAGAACTCAGGGAAGTTTTGGTAACTCCATTGTCTGACCTCTTCAATGCTTCCTTAGAGCCTGGAGTGGTCCCAGAGGACTGGAGAAGGGTGGATGTGGTCCCTCTGCACAAGAGTGGAAGTAAGGAGGAGGTTGGGAATTATAGACCTGTTAGTCTGACCTTGGTAGTAAGTAATGGAAATGCTTCTAAAGGATCGTGAGGTTTCTAGAATTGAATGGACTTCAGGTTCCCAGGCAGCATGGTTTCAAATGAAGGAAAACTCTGGAATGAGAGGACATAGGATGAAGTTATGAGGTTATAGGTTCAGGAGTAATCTAAGGAAATACTTTCTTTTTTCAAGATTTTATTTAGTCAAGGGTAAGACAATACAATATCACACAATATTAATATACCAATCTGAGATATCATAAACATGAAACCCTAACAGCTCAACAAAACAAAATTTCCCATCCTCAAACATAGCATACAATACCCATTAAACCAGGATAAGGAAATACTTTTTCACGGAAATGGTGGTGGATGATTGGAGTATCCTCTTGGTGGAGACGAGGATTGTGTCTGAATTTAAGAAAATGTGGGACAGGCATGTGGGATCTCGCTGGGAAAGGAGGAAAAAAATGAGACCGGTGCTAAAATAGCATATGTGAGTGGCAAAATATGTCTTATTAGTAGCCCACATTGATAACTTCATCCCTTAGGGTCTCTTTTACAAACGTGTGCTACCGATTCCCCATGTGGCAAATGAGAGGAAGCCCATTTAATTCCTACATGGGCTTCCTCTCATTTGCTGCGCTGGAATTGGTAGCACGGCTTTGTAAAAGAAGCCCTTAGTGAATTGAAAGAGGAGTGTAGGATACTTCTTTTATGTCTTGTAAGGGTAGCATTATTTGACTCGGAAGGGGAAGGTTTGGGGGGGGGGGTATATTTACTGTTAAAAATTGTATTATGTTTGGTATAATGTGTTGTAAGTTGTTAATATGTTTCTACAACTAATAATAATAATAATAATAATAATAATAGTACAAGCACATCCCTAACATTTAAACCATTCTTGAGTAAAGTTAGAATGAACATCACAAGTTGTACACATTTCCTCCACCAATTACCTAAAAAGTAAAGTGAAGCAAACACGGAGAAAGAAGCAACTGGTGTATAAAATACCACACTTTTGCCACATCCCTCATGGAAACGGTGGCTTTACAGAACAGTAAGCACTTCATTGTAGAGCCTACCTGTGTAATCTTTAACATCTCTAATAAACTAGCTCTAAAAACAAACATCCACTCACCTTAATTAAATTTAATTTCTTTTTTTGGGATTCAATATTTTTCAAGCAGAAGCTTGGGCAGAGCAGATTACAGCATATAAAATAAAACCTAAACTTTTTATTCCCTCTAAAAGCATGCCATTAACAAAAACAATTAATTCTAATTCCTTACTGCCGCACCTTCAACAATTGCCCTCTTGCCGTTTGGTTCCCATATAAAATTAATTCAAGCTAAAACAAAGTCATTTTCCAGCACTGTTTTAACAAGCTGTGGCTGAAAGGAAACATTAACATTTATTTCTCAGCTATACTTTGATTGTATAGCTGAACTCCATTGATAACACTATATTTCAAGTTACAACTTGTGTTCATTAACATGTACACAGTATAGCTGCTAACAAAAGCTTCTATTCTATGTTTCACAATAATCCAAAAGAATTTTCTAATAGCTGTGACATTAATGACATTGTGCAATAAAAAACACTGTGAGTAGTCTCTCTGACGTTTACTTAAAAGCTCAATTTTAATTCCTAGCCTTCTTAGTTCTCCAGTAATTGGTATAATTTTCTGTGCTTTAACAGCATATTTTTTTCATTAAATTTGCTTTAAACTTTTGTACTTAAGCCATCTAAATGAACTCATAGGACATTATAATTAAATGGTTTATCACGTCCTATGAATATGTCTAAATTATTGAGTGTCTAATTTGGGAAATAATGTTTATGGATTTTGCTAACAGCTTTTCATTGATAGCTCATAGTGAGTTTTAGTCAAGTACAGTAGGTATTTTCTTAGCCTGAGAGGGTTTAGAATCTAAGAGCCCTGTTTACTAAGGTGTGCTGGCATTTTTAGCACGCTATAATGCTAGAGACGCCCATATAGGTGTCTCTAGCGTTATAGCAAGCGCTAAAAACGCTAGCGAGCCTACAGGAGGCTGTTTAGTAAACAAGGCCCTAAGAGGCCTATTTATTAAACTGTGGTACAACAGCATATTTGCACATTATTGTACTAACACACAGTTCATTAACCCATAGTACCTCAGTATAGCAGGTTAGGGAATCCTGCAGTAATTTGGCTTGCTTTCCTGTGGCTGGGATCATCACATATTTTCTGGCCACAGCACAGTAGCAGGCCCTAAATCAGCCTGTTACATTTTAGAGAGGCATGTGATACAAAGAAAGGACCTAACACCCACTTTCCTAGTATATGAAATTCCTTATAGCCTAGTATGAAATACATATTCCCTGCAACCCCCTCCCCAACACATCTCCACCTGGTGCCAAAATATTGGTAAAACAAATTGATCTCCATGGCCCAAAGTATTTTTTCAGAAAACTCACAGTCCCCTCTGGCACCCATCTCCGAGGCTCTGTTCCCATGATCTAGTTGTGGCAAAAGTAAACCCTGGTCACTCCTGCCCCTGTGGCTCTACTTTCAGAAATATCACCTGAGTCCTCAGCGGTAGTATTGTGATACTACGACAAGGCTCAACCCCTAGCAACAGTAGTAGGAACCTACAGGAGGGGCTGTTTGTTCTGATTTATAACATACTGTACATAGTACTTGCTGCTCTTACATGTGTAGGTGGTGGATTTTAAATCCATGGGGGTAAATATTCGGCCATCCGTGGTTTGTGTTTTTTTGGCTGCCATTGGCATTATCTCCGGATATTCTTGCCGGGCCATGTGCGGGCATGGACTACCAGATCTAATAGGTCCATGT
Organism: Microcaecilia unicolor; assembly: GCF_901765095.1. NCBI lineage: Eukaryota > Metazoa > Chordata > Amphibia > Gymnophiona > Siphonopidae > Microcaecilia > Microcaecilia unicolor. The sequence continues at coordinate 50,800,797 of NC_044040.1, forward strand.
TTGATAACTTTGAAATTTTCCAGGGATGTGGACAAATTAAAATTAACAGATTACACATCCAACAATCAGACCCTCTAACAGAGAACCTGTATATTTTTGGTATGCCACTTATAGCATTGATTAAAGTGGGTGGCATCCTTGGTTTTTCATCCTCTATTGTCACTATCAAGAGGGGTACCTGATTAATTTAAAGCCAGAAATTATTGTTATACTTACATTCCCAGTAATACTGACACTGATAGGTTCCATTATAAAGGCATTACAAGACCTTTCTGCCTGAGTCTACAAAATTAACTACTAAATCAGGTGTTGATACTGTTATCTGGTGCATTATTCCCTATGTTCAGAGGTTTGTTTTAAGCCTCCTTGTTACTACTCTCAGTACAAGACAAACTACATTTCCACCATAAATGTAGGACCACTGCTATTTATTTTACTTATTTACTCTTATTGCCTGTAACGCAAGGACACCTCTTTTAGGAAGATATTTATTCTGCTTATGCTGTTTAATTGAACTATCATATGTTTCTTTCTAGTTTGTTATATTTTGCTAATTTGTATAGACAGGTTTAGATTGTTTTCCTTCCATTTTTTAACTGTTGTACCTTTCATCACTATACCTCAAATAGTAACTAAGCAGACTGTTTTCTACTGTTGATGATTTCTTACTCATCAAGTGAAAGTGAAGCAGATCAATTCATTTATTTAACACATATTTGCTTCATATTCTGTATAAAGGAACAAGAAGATGATGTTCCTATGTATGTTCCAAAAACACTATAACTCAACAGTGCCTTCATGTATGATCTAGATCCATTACACCTAGCAGTAAGATAATTACAAAACTATTATCCTGCCCATAATTATAAGACTACTGCAGGTTAAGCAGCAGGCCCTTCATATTTAATGTAGGCCTATAACACCCATAGCTTACTTGTAATTATAATGCTCATGTTTGCAGTAGTTATTCATTATTTGGCCAATATTAATCCTTTTTAAATGCTAAAATGAAATATTTGTTCCCTATTAACACCAGTTTTAGCTATATTTACACATTCAAAGTTTGACTAATGATAAACTTTGATTGAAAGTTTTCTTTCCCCCGCCTTCCAACATCAGCTTTGTAATCATGATATATTAATCAATCACAATCATATGCACTTGACCTTATTGATTCCATTGTATGGTACCTAGACTTAATTGACTTCACATGTTTCCAAGTCTAGCTCCGCCCTAGAGGGGTGGGTGTAAGAAAGTTGGGCCCCTTGGGTTGGTTATGATAAAAGGGGAAACCTAATGCTGCATTTCATCCAGCATATAATTATGTATCCACATACTGACTCTTGCTATGGCCTTGTCCCTTATTGTGCCAGAGCACCCCTGTCACCTCAATCCTATACATTCCCCCCCACAGAACTCTATGAGCCCTCTGGAAAGGACGGCCACACCCACTAGTAGTCATGTGTGCCAGCCCTTTCTGAGGGGCCTGGCAAGAGGGGAAATGTATATATGGCTGCCCTTGCTCTCAGTAAAATACAGGTCAATGGCTCAGGCTAAAGAGCTAGGCCTCTGCAAGCAAATGGCTCATAATAAGAGCTAGGCTTCTTAAAATCAGAATAATCTCTGATACAAAAGAGAGCTAGCTTGTAAAAATCAGAGGTCACCTTTGACACAGTTACATTTCACTGTGGCAAGTGCTGAACTAGCAAGGGTGGGGGCAATCTACTCTATAAACAATCCTGAGATTGGCACCTGCAAGACGTCATAAGCAAGAGTTGCTATGGTTACGTAGAGATAGTGCTGGGTCAGCTGCACCCCGGGTGAGAATATCCAAAGGGGGGGCTACAGGAAGGTTTGGGAACATGTGAAGTCATTCTGATCAACTGATAAGGACTAGGAGCCCAGTTGAGACAGCTGGGGTCCATTGAAATGAATAGGGCCAAAATTGTATATAAGCAGCAGTTTGAGGAGTATTAGTTCAGACGAGACGAGACGAGACGAGATGAGAAGAAGAAGGAGATGAGAGGAGAAGACGAACAGAGAAGGGAGACTCCAGAAGGCTAGAGAGAGAGGACGTGCCATGATATGCGGTTCCATTATGTGAATGCTTAACCTACCTGTATTACCATTGGTAAGATTGTAATAAACTATCTTATTATATCTACTACATACTGGGTTCCTTTCTAATTATAAGAGTCCATACTGGCTGATGGTGTAAGCCTGTCATGAGCAGATTCAAAGTTGGGAAAGCTAGATATTTGGAGGGCATATGTAACTTTGCCCAGAGAGAGATGAGACGGGCCACTGCTTCCGCTGCTTGATTAGCAAAGGCAGATTCGGAGAAAATAAACAGTATATGCAGCCGGCTCACCTTTATCATCCTCATTTTAATATTTCCATATCTCTTGTTTGTCCTGTTTGTCTGTCCTAATTAGATTGCAAGCTCTGTCAAGCAGGGACTGTCTCTTCATGTTCAAGTGTACAGCACTGCGTGCATCTAGTAGCGCTTTAGAAATGATAAGTAGCAGTAGTAGTAGTATCCACATAAACGCCTTCAAAGAAATGAAGCAAATTGGTGAGGCTAGACTTCCCTTGGCTGAACCCATGCTGACTCTGTCCAATTAAACCATGTTTGTCTATGTGCTCCGTAATTTTATTCTTTATAATAGTTTCCACTATTTTCACCAGCACTGAAGGTAGGCTTACCAGTCTATAATTTCCTGGATCACCCCTGAAACCCTTAAAAAAAAATTGGCGTAACATTGACCACCCTCCAATGTTCAGTTACTACGGACAATTTTAATGACAGATTACAGATCACTAACAACAGAGCAGAAATTTAATGTTTCAGTTCTTGCAGTACCCTGGGGTGTATGCCATCCAGTCAAGGTGATTTATCACTCTTTAACTTACCAATTTGGCTCAGTACGTCTTCCAGGTTCACCGAGATTTCTTTCAGTTCCTCTGCATCATTACCCTTGAAATCCATTTCCGGTACATGAATATTCATTGTAGGTAATTTGAAAATCTGACTGACTGTGTGTGTTCTAAGGATAGGGTTGAGAACCTGTGGTCTAAAGTATGAATGAGTTCTTTCTTCTTCGTTTCTGATTTTATTGTTGTAAACCTCATTGACCTATCGTTACTAAAGGCAGTATGTCAAGTTTTAAAATGCACATAAACATGTTGGAGACATGACCACATCTCTCCCATACTTTTCCCTGTGTATGACCTCCTTGAAGTTATGTGCTATGGGACTTATGCACTATTTTATAGGATAGAACATAGTACACATAAGTGTAAGGCAAATGTAACTGCGCGCACACAATTATATGATTGTCCTTCATGAATGTGAGTTCTCTAGTCATACCCAAAAGTAACTTGCATTGAATTAAAAAATAAGAGCTAAATAAAAATAATTTTTTGCAGTTATCACATGGAACTCTCCAAAATTAACATGCGATTACCACAAAACCTCTGAATGAAATGTTGTAGGTATTCCCAGGATTTTTGGGAGGACTGCCAGTTAGTTAACAGAGAAAAATAGCTACCATATGTTAACTGCATGAGAGAGAATGCAGAATATATTTAGCTGTACCTCTTAATGTAGTGTAAACAACTCTACCTTTTTTCGCCATGTTAACCGTTAACACACAGTGACTACCTCCGATTTGGGGGGTATTGTACTAAGGTGCGCTAGCATTTTTAGTGCACGCTAAAAATAGGCGTGCGCTAAATGCTAGAGACACCAGTGTAAGTCTAAGGCACAGTACCTGCCCATTCCCAGCCTATTCCCTGCTAATAGTTAACATGCTGCTCTGCCTTCATTGTCCCATTGTAACTCTTACCACATAGTAATTCCCACGTTAAACAGCTAATGGAGCTTAGTAAATAGGCCCTTTAACTTGGTTCTTCACTGAAATGAATCAAAGGTTCGTGTTTAATGGTCCTGGCTCTTAGTGGAAAGATTTGTTATCTGAGATCCATTAAGGTTCAGTGTATTCAACCCTTATAAAAATGAACTAGTATGCAGTACAGAGAATTGTGGGGTTTGCATATCACACACATAAAAAATGCATATTTTGGATATACCAATGAGCAGGTTTTCCATTTATCAAGACCTCGGGTTCTTGAATAAGCAGACAGGACAATGACAGATGATATTTAACAAAGTAACACATAGCTGGAAGAAAAACACGAATTAGAGTAGAAATTAACTGGAGTGTTGAGAAAAGATGTGGGTGAGATTATCTCTGATCATCTCAACTATTAAAGACATTGCATGGCTGCTGTGAACCCCCCCCCCCCCATAGGCGCCCCGTATAAGAGGCTTGGGGAGGCTAAGCCTCCCCAGCCCAGCTGTGACCTTCTCCGCGGCCCCGCCTACCTCCTTCTCTAAATGCAGCCGGACTCGGAGACAACACTCTGGACGAAATCTTCTGCTGCCCGCTTCTGTTGAGCAGCGCAGCGGCAGCCAGGAACGAGACGTACGATCCGCTGCCGTCGCTACTCTCCACAGCCAGCATAACAGAAGAAGAAAAAGAAGCGGGGCCGCAGCAGCCTTCAGACATGCGCTGTCAGCTCTGCCGGTCTCTGCCCCGTGACGTCAATTTCCATTTCCGGGGGGCAGAGGACTGGCAGAGCCGACAACGCGTGTCTGAAGGCTGCTGCGGCCCCGTGCTTCTTTTTCTTCTTCTGTCAGTGCTGCAGCAAAGAGGCCCAGGCCGGAGGGAGAGAAGAGAACGTGGTCACTGGCGGGAAATAGTAGGAGGAGAGAGAGGGAGAGCAGAGGAGAGCCAGGGGGCATGGATAAGAGCAGTGGAGAGCCAGAGAGCAATATGGAGAGAAAGAGGGGCCATGGAAAAGAGCAGGGGAGAGCCAGGGACATGGAAAAAAAGCAGGGGAGAGCCAGAAAGGGATGGGGAGAGAAAGAGGGGCCATGGAAAGGAGCAGGGGAGAGCCAGGGACATGGAAAAAAAGCAGGGGAGAGCCAGAAAGAGATGGGGAGAGAAAGAGGGGCCATGGAAAGGAGCAGGGGAGAGCCAGGGACATGGAAAAAAAGCAGGGGAGAGTCAGGAAGAGATGGGGAGAGAAAGAGGGGCCATGGAAAGGAGCAGGGGAGAGCCAGGGACATGGAGAAAAGCAGGAGAGAGCCAGAAAGAGATGGGGAGAGAAAGAGGGGCCATGGAAAGGAGCAGGGGAGAGCCAGGGACATGGGAAAAAAGCAGGGGAGAGCCAGAAAGAGATGGGGAGATAAAGAGGGGCCATGGAAAAGAGCAGGGGAGAGCCAGGGACATGGAATAAAGCAGGAGAGAGCCAGAAAGAGATGGGGAGAGAAAGAAGGGACATGGGCAGGAGAGAGAGAGAGAGAGAAGCTGCTGGGGAGAAACTGGGGGAGACCCTAGCTGTCAGACTGAGAAATGCTGGCTGGATGAAAGGAGGGAGAAAGAGGAAAAATGCTGGAAGGAGGGGGCAGAATGAGGGAAGACGCTGGTAGGGAGGGAAAGAGGAAAGACACTGGAAGGATGGGGGGAGAGAGGACATGCTGAATGGAAAAGGTTCAAGAGAGAGAACTGTCTAGAAGGAAGGGGAGCTAGAGGGAGACAATGGATGGAAGGATTGGGAGAGGGTAATGGGTGGAAGGATGGAGAGAGAAAGAGGGATGGCGCTGGATGGAAGGGTAGGAGAGAAAGAAGGAAGGTGCTGGACATGGATGGAGGGGAGGGAAGTATATGCACATGGATGGAGGGGAGTGAGGAGAAATGCTGGATATGGATGGAGGGAAAACTGTTGAATTTAAGAGCTGGATCAGGATACTGAAGGATAGGGACAGGGCTACAGATGGTAGACAGGACGCATAAGGACACAGGAGGATGGTGGACATGGTGAGAGAAAAAATATCAAATGGAAAGAAGTCGCTGCATAAAACAGAAGACACTGGGACCAAAGCAAATAGAAAAACTAAATGATCAGACAACAAAGGTAGAAAAAAGTATTTTATTCAGAATTTATTAACTGGAATATGTCAGCTTTTGGAAATGTGCATGTGTGATGTTTTGCGTGTAAGTTTCAATTTTTCTAGTATTGCTGCATGCTGAGTCTGACTTCTTGAGGTAACTTTCCAGTTCAGTATTTTGCCTTCATATCTGTTGTGTCATGTGTTTTTCATGTGATCAAGGTGCAGTATTCTGCTAGCGTGTAGTATTTTCAGCCCTTTTTGGTTTTTTTTTTTGTTTCACTAGGTTGTGCACTGGTGTTTTAGAGCCCGGTGTAATTACAGTGCTGCCTTTCCATGCATAAGGTTGTAGCTTGTCCTGTCCTTGGAATTAGTACTGTTATGGTTTGGTAAGGTTATGAGTGTGCTTTTTCACAAGTTTGTGTATAGTGTTTTGCAGTGCAGAGATTGTGTATTGGCCTTACTGAGGTGGCACCAAATCATCAGAAAGGGTTTTAGAGCCAAAATCATGACACACTACCTCTTGAAGGATCTACATATAGTCATTCATAAAAGGAGCTAATTGTGAACACTTTCCACCCTAAAAGGGTGTTTTGTGGCTCTACATGAGAATTGTGATATTATGATCACTTGTTTCATATTGTTGACGGTCTGCATTTTCCGTATGGGTGGTATATTGGTTTATTAGGGTCTGCCCAGTGTTATGGTACAGTAAGGTTTATGAGTGTGTTTTTGCACAAATTTGTGCATAGTGTTTTGCAGTTGAGCAATTGTGGTTAGTACATGCTTTGAGCAACCACTATATTCTTTGATATACGATACATATTTAATATCTAAATTTAATAAAAGGTATTAATTGTGACTTATTTTTTACTTATTTTTTTTCTATGTTGTCAGACAGTTATGGATGTAAGCCCTGCCCCTGGCCCCACCCCTAGCCCCGCCCCCTTTAGCCTCCCCAAACAGTTGGGCCACCGACCGCCTATGCCCCCCCCTCCAAAAAAAACCAGGATAATAGCATTTATCAGTCAGAAACAATTGCATTCCTTAAAAGACAGATGGCATGATTTTTAAAAGAAGTAATACATTCACCAGTGACTGTGATCATAGAACTTTACTATCCATAGATTTTAGAAACTTATACAGATCACACTGGGCTGAAAATTTAGTCAAATAACTCTAAACTATTCATATAAGGGGCCAGGATTGAATGGGTTAAAGGTGGACATAATATCTCGAAATGACTGAATATTTCAGCTATTATCCTCCAAATTCTATATTGGGGGCACATGCCCAATTTGCACATGCAATTCAATTGAATAATGAGCCAATTAGTGCCAATAATTGATGCAAATAATGAATTATTGGTGCTAATTGGCAACAATTTGAATTTATGCATGCATCTTCATAGTCAGTATTCTATAAAGATGCGCACATAAATTCTTACGCATGGATCTGAAAAGGGGGCATGGCCATGGGAGGGGCATGGGCATGTCAGGGGCATTCCTAGAATATGCACTTTACATGTGAAACGCTGACTGTTTCACTTTGGAGGTGGCACACCACTGGTTTCCCGCACAAGCTTTGGGTAGCGCTGGATTTTTATTCTTTCTATTGCATTTGTTTTGCACATTTTTGCATTGCTGGATGTAACAGGTTCTTCTGAACCCCTGGTGCAGTCACACATGCTAAAACACAGCCGTGTCAAGTCTGACACACTAGGCAGTTGGATTTGTTGATATCATTAAAGGTGCTACACTATATCATTGGAATCCTCATTCTTTGTCGCCTCACTTTCTTTGGTTTGCTGTTGTACACTCGTGAGGATTTGGATCGCCTTTACTTGTCTTTGTCGAATGCAGTTAGTCAGCTTAATGATCAACTGATACCTGTAGAAATAGTTTGTCCCTCGCCAACATAAGGGTTATGGAGTATCTTTTACCAAGTGAGCACTGATAAAGTAGTTAAAATGTTGTGTAGGGTAAACATTTGTTTTGTTCACTTGATTCTTGCCATCCTTCAATTATCAAATCAAGGAAAGATTTAGTTGGTAATGTCTTTGCAGACATCATTAATCTGTCTTTCAAGAAGGGTGTATGCTCGATCTCTTGAAAAAGGCAGTAGTTAGACCACTGCTAAAAAAAATCCATCTTTAGAACCCAGTGTAGTCACAAACTAGAGATCAATTTTGTCACTTCTTTTTCTTGCTAAGATCATTGAGAAAAAACATAAAATCCTTGATGTTAATCAATTCAGCTTTAGGTATGTACATGATTCAGGAACATGACTCATTTTTATGCTTGACACAGTAAGAGAGGGTTTCTAGATATATCTGCAGCCTTTGACACAATAGATCACATTATTCTCATTATCACTTAAGATCAATAGGGCTAAATGGATTGGTACTGGATTGGTTTATATCCTTCCTGACAGGAAGGAAATGTTGCGTTATGATGTACTCTCATCTACGGAATTGAATTGTTCTACAGGTGTACCTCAGGGTTCATCTTTATCAGCAATGCTGTTTAAAATATTTCTGCTGCCTCTTTGTAGATTGCTGAATTGTTTCCAAATAAAATATAGACTGTATGCAGATGATGTACAGTTCTTGTTAGAACCTGGTAAATCAGTGGACAAAACCTTTAGGATGCTAACTCTCTCTCCGAACACAATAAATCAATGGTTGTGAAGTAATCACTTACAACTTAATATGGCAAAAACTCAGATCTTGTTATAATCCAGGTTCTCATTAGGGGATATTCCTTCAAAATTCTGTATTAATAATGTGTCTATTCTGATTGATAACTCTGGGCCCCTTTTACGAAGCTGCAGTACACGGGGCCTCTGCTGGTGTTGGTGATTATTTTTCTCAGTCACCGAGGCCCCATTTTACCACAGTGGGTAAAAGGGAAGCCTTTCTTTCCTGCAGGAAATGTCCGTGCGGCAAGTAAAGCACTTGCCGTGCAGCCATTTCGGAGGGGAGCTCACCCACTGAGGTGGCAGTAATGGCTCCCATTCTAATCCAGCAGTAACTGGGCAGTACAAAGAACTGTCCGATTACCACCGGGTAAACCCCAGTGCTATAAAAAAATAAATATATTTTTCAGCGCTGGATATGATGACGCGCTAGGGGTGGGAAGTACCGCCAGGCTGCTGAGGTAACCTGGTGGTACTTCATTTTTAGTGAGCAGTAAACCCACGTTGGACTTACCGCTGCTTAGTAAAAGGGGACCTCTATTTGTAACTTGGGTGTTATACTGGACTCTGAGCTTACCATGTAATCTCAAGTGTCAAAAAATATTAGGCAAGTTTTTTTCAGACTGGAATTAATTAGAAGATTATCCAGCTTATTTTCGAAGGACATCGCCGGCCATCTTCCGACACAAATTGAGAGATGGCTGGCCATCTCCTGAAGCCGGCCAAATCGGTATAATCAAAAGCCGATTTTGGCCGGCTCCAACTGCTTTCCGTCACGGAGGCGACCAAACTACAAGGGGGCGTTTCGGTAGGGTAGCGAAGGTGGGACAGGGGCGTGATTTCAGATGGCCAGCTTTGCCTGATAATGGAAAAAAGAAAGGCGTTCCTGGCGAGAATTCGGTACACTTTATTTGGACCTTTTTTTTTCAGGTCCAAGTCCCAAAAACGTGCACCTCCCCTGACTCCCCCAGTGGTCACTAACCCCCTTCCACCCTCAAAAAAACAACTTAAAAAACTTTTTTTGCCAGCCTCTATGCCAGCCTCAAATGTCATACTCAGGCCCATCGCAGCAGTATACAGGTCTCTGGAGCAGTTTTAGTGGGTGCAGTGGACTTCAGGCAGGCGGACCCAGGCCCATCCCCCCCTACCTGTTAAACTTGTGGTGGAAAATGGGAGCCCTTCAAAACCCACCCAAAACCCACTGTACCCACATGTAGATGCCCACTTCACCCCTTAGGGTTGTGGTAGTGGTGTATAGTTGTGGGGAGTGGGTTTTAAGGGGGGGGGGTCGGGGTGCTCAGCATCCAAGGTAAGGGAGCTATGCACCTGGGAGCTATTTTTATTTTTTACTTTTTAGAAGTGCCCCCTAGGGTGCCCGGTTGGTGTCCTGGCATTTCAGGGGGACCAGTGCACTACAAATGCTGGCTCTTCCCACGACCAAATGTGTTGGATTTGGCTGGGTTTGAGATCGCCGGCCCTGTTTTCCATTATCAGCGAAAACCGAGGCCGGCCATCTCAAACCCGGCCATCTCTGACATTTGGCCGGCCCCAACCATATTATCGAAACGAAAGATGGACGCCCATCTCGTTCAAAAATACGGTCGACCCCGCCCCTTCAGAGCACCGTCCTCGAGATGGGCGCTCTTAGAGATGGGCGTCCCCATTCAAAAATGCCCCTCCATGTGATCTAACATTTTCCAATTTTAAGATGGCCATTCATAGCACAGTCATGCCATGCTTCAACTATTGTAATAGCCTTTTAATGAGATTGCGCAGCAGACTTCGAAAGGCATTGCAGGTTGCACAAAATGTTTCCACCTGGGTTCTTTTTGATTACTCTTCATATGTACATATTACCCTGATCTTGAAAACTCTTCACTGGCTTCCAATCCAATAGAGAATTATTTTTAAAATTCTGTTAGTTTTTAAGGTACGGAACAATTTGGTGTCTCCTCTTATTGCTTCAACCTTACAAATTTATCAACCTGCAAGAGCTTTGAGGTCCTCTGATGCAAATCGTTTGGATATGCCTTCTTTCAAAGGTTATTAGACTGGAAGAATATTGAGTACTGTTTCGATAGGCATACGGAGACTGAGTTACTTTTGAACCATGGTTAGACTGTTTCGAAGTGCACTTCTAAGAATGTACCTATATAGGAGTTAAAAGCTTTGTCCAGAACAGGTGTTTTAATGCTATTTTTGTCTGTTCTATTGTCCATTTTTTTGTATAAATGTTTATTATGATTGTTTTATTTGTATGATGCCAAGTACAATTTGGATTTTGTGGGTTATAAGTGATTTAAATAAATACTTCAGGAAACAGGTGAAAGCTTGGCTCTTCAACCAGGCCTTTAATGGAAGAAGTAACTAACTTGTTAGTCTCACTCACAGAACAAGGAGTGACACGGGCTGCACATACTGCAGCAGGACATGTTTATCTACTGCTACCCTAGCTGAGATAATATTTAACCATCTGTCTGACCTCATGTGCAACTTTCTTTAAATTAGTCACCTTACTTTCTAACTCTCTTACCTATCTATATGTTCCATCTTTGCTTATACCCTTTACTGTCAATTAAAATGTTCTATTACATATTGTGTTGACATTGTAAGTAGTAGGGCTGCTCATCGATTAACATTTTTAATCGCACGATCAATCACAATCAAAATCGTTAATCGCATGATTAATCTCATAAAGTGTTCCCCTCACATTTTCACCTGTATAGTGCAAAATCTAGACTGCAGATGTCAATTCTGAAAACTGACATATTGTACTTCAGTTACTAAATTGAAAATAAAATCATTTTTCTTACTTTCTGTTGTCTGGCGCTTTTATTTTTCTAATCATCTTATTCCCTATCTCTGGTTCTATACCTCTGTCTGTGCTCTGAACTCTATTTTCAGGGCCTCCTCACTATTTCTTTTCTCGGCTCCTTCCTTCTTCCCCTACAACATCTTCCACATTCAACTTTCTGCCATTTTTCTTCCTCCTTATCAGAGAGAGCAGCATGATGCAATTAATACAAGTAAAAAAATCTCAATGTGATTAATCACGATTAATCATGAGATTGAAGAGCCCTAGTAAGTAGTATACCATGCCATACTTTGAATTGTTATTTGAATATTTTTACTGCTGTAATTGCCAATTGCTCATGTTTGATTTATTCTTACTGTACCCCGCCTTGAGTGAATTCCTTCAAAAAAGCGGTAAATAAATCTTAATAAATAAATAAAATTGGTGTAATTTTTATGTTACATAAGGCTAGATTCAGTAAATGGTGCTCAAAAATCGGTGCTGAAAAAAATCGGCATACAACACTATTCTATAATGGGCACTCAAAGATGAGTTCCCATTTTAGAATAGCATTGAGTGCCAATTTTGGTGACCAATTTAGGCGCACATCCCTGGTATTTATAACTGCACGCAAATTTTAGGAATGCTCCTGATGTGCCACGTTCCTCCCATGGCCACACCCACTTTGGGGTTGCACATTATTATAGAATAGCGCATTGCAAGATGTGCATGCAATTTGAATCGGCGCCCAAATTCCAGCGTGCAGTTTTGGGTTCCATATATAGATACTGGGAGATGATGTCTAAATAGTAAGTAGTTCACATATCCTGCAGAATTAAAATTATAGGAGATGTTTTTGCAAGTTAACAATTCAAATTCTTTTTTATATAATAAATGTTGACATTCTTTAACATTATGTATTTTTAAAGATGCCTTCTGATTCATCAAGTGGTTTATTAATAGCCATACATCTTCTGCTATTGTGATATGATTTAATAAAAGTTCTGCATAATGCACTATATTTTATTTCATTATAGCCATATTTTTGTATTCCAGTCCTCATTAGTCAGTAGCATTTTTGGTTCCACATCACTTATATCAGACCTTGACTGTGTGGGTATAGGAGTATATGAAACATCTTTTTTGCTGCAAGTTACAGCACTGTGTTTCAACAGACTCCTAATTATCATAGTTCTTTATGGTTATCGCCCCTGATATTTTCATCATGTCTGTGCTTTTCTATACTGATTCATTGCTATCCTATAATTATTTCCTCCCCATAATTTGGATTCATTTCTGATTCACTACTCCCTGCATCACCTTTGGATTATTCAATCTTTTCTTGTGCTTATAGGAGATGTATGATTTGGTTTCACTGCTTGTAGTCCTTGAACACCCTGGATATTTCTCTTGATCTAGATCTTGACATAACTGCATGTGAAAAGTATTGGTTTCAATTATGGATAGGCATTTTCAAACTGCATTTATAAATTTCATGTGTTGATGACCATTTCTAATGATTGTGCTTTAATAAAAAGCACATCTGGGGGGAGGGTTCATCAAGCGGCGTTAGGGCTTTAAGTTACGTTAATTGGCCCTTAACGTGATTTAAACAACCTTAGTGCCACTTTTCTAAGAATATCACAGCAATATTTAAATTGCTGTGGATTAGTGAGTAATGAGCTGCAAAATATGCAAATGCATGTTTTGCATCTCATTACTATGAAAATACCCTAATGCGACTTGTGGTAATATCCTGCAAGTAGTGTTAGGGCCTCCAAAGCATGATAAAATAACCCCAGCTTAACCCCACCATTGGAAGATCCTCCCAGGCCCGCCCAACCCTTTAGTGGCTACCTTAGTGGTAATTAGTAGTCAAGGGGGGTCCAGGAAGTCCGAGGGGGGATGGTCTGGGGGTTGGGGGCTCTTCACACAGGGACAATGCCCAATCACTCCTGCCCAATCCAGGTGCCATCCTCCAAATGGCACCCTGGACCCCAGACATCTGCTCCAGACTCCCGCGGACCATCAATGACTACTTAATGTGGCCACTGTGGGAAGGTGGGCAAGCCTTGTGGGGGATCTTACATTGGGAGAGGTTTAAGTCGTAGAGGACCCAGAGCTGCATCCCGGAAGCATCAGGCCACGGCTTTGCACAGCCTGATGTTCTGGGGCCATGAAAATAATGCTGCTTGCAAGGTGGCTTGCAAGCAGCGTTATTGTCTTAGCCCCAGGATTCAGCAAGCTGCGGTACTAGGATTCTACAGGTTGCTGAATTCCAATGGGGCATTAAAGTGCGATAAAGGATTAACATTTACTGCATCTTGATGAATTCCCCCCCTTAGAGGCCTATTTAATAACTTGCGGTAGGCTTTGCAGTTATCACACAGTAATTGCCAAAACTTAAGCACACCAACTGAAAATCTGTGTTATCTCCCCCCCCCCCCCATAATTAATGCAGAGAGGAATGCTTTAATACTTATTAACTGCATGACAGATAACAATATGTCACTTGGTACCACCATTTAGGTGGTTTTAAGTGCGCAGCATTATCTGCCACTTTAACAGTAAGAGGGAAATTCTATATATGGCGCCGAGTGTTAAACGCTACTTCAGCACGGAAAAGCGTTCTAACAGATGCAAGGCGCTGAAACAGGGCAGAAGTGGAAGATCTGCGTGAAAACACACTCCAGAATTACCTCAGTGGCAATTGAGTTGCCCTCCCTCCTACTGAGAACCCTATGCATAGTAATGCCCAGAGTGTCATTAATGGGATGAGCAGCTCATCACAGTATTTGCTTTCTCAAGTTGAACCTCAAGGATTTGGGACATGACTGCCTGCAGGGACTTCAACTCCAGCTGAATTGTCTGTGGCTCCAGCTGCCACTGAGATCATTCTGGAGTCGATTTCGGGCATGTTGATTCGACTTGACGCTGTGGCTTCCAAATGCTCATTAGATATGGCTTCTTTGGGACTATCTCTGGAATGTTGGCTCATAAATAGAAACTGTGGAGATTGAATATCGTGGTAGAGAAAGGAATTAAAGATAATCTGGAGGTAGTTGGTGTGCTAGCGAATATGGTGTTGAAATTCTCTGCCACTAGACTGTAGGCTTTAAACACTTTCTTGCTGGGTGAGATACACATTTCTACTTTCCAAGGTGACTACTATTCATAATTTACTACTGCTTTCCTGTCTATATAAGTCACATTTTAGAACATTTTTATTATGTTATTAGGATGAAAAGAACAATTATAGTTTTTATGTCTAGGTATATGGACTGTGGTAGTTGAATCATCATATTTTATTTTTTTCATATCTAAACTGCCACTATTTGCAACTCCATTTCTATTAATTTGAAATGTGAATTTCTCTAGGTAGGACTTTTGCCTGCCAGTATTTTCTAGGAAAAAGTTAATAAAATGGTGCTGAGTGGCAACTTTAGAAAGATTACACTGATAAATGCTTCCATCTGGATCTTCACAGACACATAAAATAAGCCAATTAAAGAGTCTGAACCTATAAATGTATTCAAATAAAGCCTGTATCCTACAGGGGCGAAGAACAGGCCACACAGTACAGGAAGCCAGAGTGGTAACAGATTTTTCCAAAAAGATGCAGAACAATCATTAAGAACTTCCTTATTCTCGCAAAATTTTTTTTGTTTTCTTAGTGCCCTGTTTTACTAAGGTGCTCTAGCATTTTTAGTGTTCGCTAAAATTAGCATGTGCCAAATTCTAGTCACCCATATGTTCCTATGGGTGACTTAGTATTTAGCGCGTGCTAGTAATTAGGATGCACTAAAAATGCTAGTGAGCCCTTAGCATGGCTTAGTAAACAGGAACCTCAGGGCTCTGTTTACTAAGCTGCGTTATAGGCGCGTTTAAGTTTTAAATGTGTATTAGCCATGTACAGATGTTAACCATGTATGTGCCTACAATATCCCTATCGGCGCCTACAAGGTTAGCGCGCACACTAACTAGGTGCGTTAAAAACGCTAACTCGTGTTAGTAAACATGGCCCTTAGGGGCCTTTTACTAAGTTGCATAAGCGTCTACGCATGCCCAACGCGCGCCAAAATGGAGTTACCACCCAGCTACTGCATGGCTCTTGTGGTAATTTCATTTTTGGAGCTCATCCGATATGCGCATCCAAAAAATAATTTTTATTTTCGGACGCGCGCCAAGTGGCATTTGACATGCATAGGTCATTACCGCCCGGTTACCGGGTGAGACTTTACCGCTAGGTCAATGGCTGGTGGTAAGGTCTCAGACCCAAAATGGACGTGCGGCAATTTTCATTTTGCCGCATGTCCATTTTCAGCATTTTTTACAGGTGCTCTGAAAAATGATAATGCACATGCCCAAAACACTACCACAGGCCATTTTTCAAAGTGCCTTTATAAAAGGGCCCCTTAGTTTGTTTTTTTGGCCACTATGCACCTGGGTTTTGAGAAAGTCAGATTCTTCATGCTGGAATCTCCTGGTCATTTTTAGGTTCTATCAGTCAGCTGTACCCATGTGTAGAGGCTCAGGCATAGGAGATCTATATTTTAAAACTGGTCCGGCCTACTGAAATTCAGGAACATTATGATGATAATGGGTGTTGCTGTTAAACTAGCTTTAGCTGAAGAAATTCCTAAATCTGTCTGTGATTTAGAATCAGCGATAATTCCTAAGTATCAGACGGAGTCAACGGTAGGTATCGGCAAATTAAAGAGCAGTGGAATAAAAGATGGTTTGAGATGGATCCAGTAATCCCAGTGGCATTTAGAACGAATTTATGAAAAGCTAACCACTGAGCGAGGGCAATTAAGCAATCCTGGAGATGACTAAGACAAGGAAAGATCAGGAAAATGTCATTAGCTTGGAAAAAGAATTAAATGTTAAAAGCCAGTATTAGCGTTACTAAGGGGCTCAAGAAAATATTAAAAAGCAATGGGGAGAAAATGGACCTTTGGGAGACCCCACAGGATACAGAATGCTCAGGTGAAATAGAATTGGAAAATAATGACTATAACCAGAGGTTGAAATATATTTAAAAATTTTTACCTGAGGGCTTTGAGGTGCTGGGGGCTGTTCTGGGCTACTATTGGCCCATCCATAGCATTAGTGGTCAGGGCTGGGACCCGTTTTGGATCCTGGGGTCTGTGGGCCTGGAGTCGCGGCAGGAGCGACCTGCCACAACGCTGTTTGGGTTGGGACTGAGGACAGGCAGGCAGAGGGGAAATGGGCTTAGATGCTGGAGCTCTGGCGCATGCATGGTTTGCCACAAAAGAAGCTGGGGTCTAAAGATGTATCCGGCGGGCTGCTGTGGGTAATTGCGGGCAGCCATTGGAACCAGAGAGGGTCCATCCAGACAAAATCCAAGGACAGAGATGACCAGAATACCTCAGTGGAGCCAGGTGAGAAGTTGTCTGTTCTTCCCAAATGTTTCTTTAAATTTTAAAATGTGTGTTTTGACCTCGTGGTGCTGGGGTCCCGGGGATTATTTTTAAAAATGTATTTTTGATGGTTAGGGTCTTTAAGGGTCCTAAGGTGGTGGGTCATGGTGGTCTGGGTCCTTAAAAGAAATGTTTTATTGGTTCTGGGTTTGAAGATGGGATTCAGGGCTTGTATTTTTGGCTCTCATAGATGGTGGACATAGCAAGGACTGGGGTTTAATTTTTAAGAGGCACGTTAGGGGTGGGTGGGTTTTATTCATTTTTATGTGAAAAATGTGTAATGTTCACTAATATATATTTTTTTTAATTTGGAAAAATGGTATGGATACTACAGGTTTGGACTGGGGTAGTTTTTATTATGGTTCTATATGGGTTTTTTTTTTTTGGGGGGGGGGGGGGTAAAATTGATAAAACTGTGAATTTTCCATATAAGTCTTTTTTGTGTTAAGTGGTATATTAAGTAAATAAATCAAATCAAAGCTTGATCAGGGGGACTTGTGTTGCGTGATCAAAGGGGCTGGGCTGTGGTGTTAAGTTAAGCCACACCATCAGCAGCTATGATAATTATTGTACTGTTCCATCCTGTGATCTGTCAGTGTCAGTCACACCCAACTGCATGCTAACACCTATGCCAGCAGCTTAGCACAGTTTAGTAAAAATTCTTTTGAAGGTGATTAATGAAAGCACATATCTAATCATTATTAAAATGCATAGAAGCATTACACATGCTGCCGGATTCTATATAGGTTGCCCAAAGTTGGGATTGCAATTTTGGGCTTAGATCTGTGCTTAAACCAATTATTAATCAGTTGATAATTATTGGCAACTAGGAAAAAAGGCCAGTTTCTGACACAAATGAAATGGGCGCTAGCAAGGTTTTCTTCAGAGTGTGTATGTTTGAGAGAGTGTGTGAGAGAGTGACTGTGAGAAAGAGAGAGAGTGAATGTGCGAGTGTATGTCTGTGACAGAGAGACAGTGAGACTGGGTGCGAGTGTGTCTGTGAGAGAGATAGTGTGTGTGTGAGAATGAGAGTGTGTGTCAGGGCCCCCCCTCCTTCCCTCCCAGTTCCAGGGTTGCCTCCCTCCCTCCCAGTTTCAGGGTTTTTCTCCCTCCCCCCCAGGGTCCTCTTCCCCTCCCTCCCAGGGTCGTTGTCCCCCTCCCTCCCTCGTGCTCCTTTCAACTTGTAGCAAGCATGAACTATTTTATCATCTTGTAGTTCGTATCCATCCTGCCGCTAGTCGATTCCCCCTCCTTCCATCGCTTCCAAAAGAATCGCGCGGAAGGATGCGGCTGAGATCGTGGCAAGGTGGAGCTTGGGCGGAGAAGTGTGTGTGGAAGAAGGAGAGAGGAGTAGGTGGAGAAGAGGGGGAAGCAATGTGGCTGCAGCGGCGATTGACGTTCAGAGGCCTTTACTTTTTGGTGTTTTGGACGGACGGTGCCGCGCTCTCCGGCAGTAGCAGCTTCAGCGGCGGCTGCTGGAAAAGGCAGGGCACAGGGGAGGAGGCAGGGCACAGTCAAGCTCCTGTAGAAAGCAGCAGGAAAAGAAATCATATTTTGTCTTTGTTTTAGTTCTGTTTCGGAGGAATGGATTTCACAGCATATAGCACTCGAGGGCGGGGCGATTACGAACCCTCGTGTGGTTGGTCACTGGTGCTGGTGACGAACCCGGAAGTACGTGACGTCAGTTCAGGAGATGGATACAGAGAGCACGAATGCTTCAAGGCTTCACTTTCTCAGCTTCAGAATGTTGGAGGTGCGTTTTATTATATAAGATGATGATTAGCTTGAGGATCCCCACTGGCTGCATTAATAGTATGCTGCTGCTGGGTGGGTCTGAGCCCAACATGAGTGAGCCTCTGCCCACCTGAGCTTACCTGTGGTTATGCCGCTGCTCTGTAGATGCTGTGGGTGCTTAAGCACCCCCAATAGTGTCCAAATTCCTAAATTTGGTTTAAGTTTAGCATCCCCAATCAGTTTGAAAAAGTTGGCTTCTATGCTTTGAGTTGTAGATTTTAGTCTTGCCCAAGTCACACCCAAAGCATACTTCCTTCAAATCTCTGTGTGATATGGACCTCCACATATAAATGGTGGCTTTCTGGCCAGTTTTTGCACACATTTGCGATACACATGTGTAAATGACACTATTTACATGTGGATGTGTTATGCAGCAATTACATTTACTGCTTCAAATAGCTCCAGTCTGTAATCGCCAGGCCTGTAGTATCTCCTGATAGTCACCTCATTGTTCTGAGGTCCTCCTAAATGCGCGTGATATTATTTTTATACAGAATGTTGCAGAGTCAGTGCTTTGCATTTTGGAAATGGATTCAGTGAGCCATAGTATTTATTAGTTTCCATTTCCATGGGCTTGTATGCAAAAATGGTTTCACTCTTGTGAAGTCAGTATAATATAGGTGCCTTGTTAAAAAAAAAAATTATCCCCCAAATGTCTTTTAGCAAAATAGAAAGGAGATCTAGGAATAAAATAAAAAAACAGAAGCAATAGGTTTTTTTGAGCAATAGTACTGATGCTGAGAGAAAGAACTTCTTTGGTTTTTGCACAGGCCACTTTTGGTATCAAATCATTTGTTTATTCTTTCCAAAAATACGACTAGAGGACACACAATAAAGCTACTAAATAGTAAATTTAAAACAAAGCGGAGAAAATATTTCTTCACTAACCCCAATTTTTATATATGGCACCTTAAGTTGTGTGCCCTAATTTTGCCTCATGGCCAAAGTACACACACACAATTTAATTGATTAACAAGCCAATCAGTGCTGATAATTACTACTTAACATAGTAACATAGTAGATGACGACAGAAAAAGACCTGCATGGTCCATCCAGTCTGCCCAACAAGATAAACTCATATGTGTATACCTTACCTTGATTTGTACCTGCCTTTTTCAGGGCACAGACCATACAAGTCTGCCCAGCAGTATTTCCCGCCTCCCAACCACCAGTTCCGCCTCCCACCTCCGGCTCCGGCACAGACCGTATAAGTCTGCCTTCCACTATCCTCGCCTCCCAACTACCAACCTCTCTTCCCCCACCTGCTCCGCCACCCAATTTCGGCTAAGCTTCTGAGGATCCATTCCTACTGCACAGGATTCCTTTATGCACATCCCACGCATGTTTGAATTCCGTTACCGTTTTCATCTCCACCACCTCCCGCGGGAGGGCATTCCAAGCATCCACCACCCTCTCCTTGAAAAAATACTTCCTGACATCTTTTTTGAGTCTGCCCCCTTCAATCTCATTTCATGTCCTCTCGTTCTACCGCCTTCCCATCTCCAGAAAAGATTTGTTTGATCACAAGCCAATCAGTGCTGATAATTACTACTTAATAATCAATTAGCGTCACTAATAGGCTTTAATTAGAATTTACATACACAACTTTCTAGGCATGTTCTATAGCACACTGTGCGTAAATTCTAATGCGCACAGTTGAAAAGGGGGCATGGCCATGAGCGTAGAATGGGTGGGTTGTGTGCCTTTCAAGAAACTATGTGCACTATTATAGAATACATCCGATGTGCACCTACCTTAAGCACAGTTATTTAGGCCTAATTTTAGATGACCTAAATGAGTGCGCCTAAATTTTAGTCGCAAGAATAGCACATGAGTGTATTCTATAAACTATGAATCACACTAACCATGTGGTTTTACAGCACCGATTTTAAGGTGCCATATATTGAATTTCCTCCTCAATGTGCAATTGAGCTCTGGAATTCATTGCCAGAGAAAGTGGTAAAAGATGTTAGCTTAGCAGGGTTTAAAGAAGGTTTAGACACGTTCCTAAAAGAAAAGTCCATAAACCATTATTAAGATGGACTTGGAAAAATCCACTGCTTATTCTTGAGATAAGCAGTATAACATCTATTTTACATTTTTGGGATCTTGGCAGGACATGGATTGGCCACTGTTAGGAACAGCATACTGGGCTTGATGGACCTTCATTCTGTCCCAGTATGGTGATGCTTATGTATTTATAGTAGAAGAGTAGTGGGTTTAGAACCAGGGTTCAAATCCTATTGATGCTTCTTAGGACTTTGGGGAAGTCACTTAATCCTTCATTGTCTCAAGTACAAACTTAGGGATAGAGTAACTAATGCCCACTACAGAGATTCTGTTCTATGCACTACGACTGGTTTACTAATAGCATGGTGTTAATGCACACAGTAACAAATCTAGTCTCTAGATTGTAAACTCCCTGAGAGCACAAAAATATGAGCTGTACCTGAATGCAACTCACCCTGAACTACACAAGGACACGAGCTATGCCTAATAAAATTTACAAAAGAAATTGCTGCCCTTTTCTTTCTGAGATGTATATAGATAAGTACAAAAAGATTTACGCAAGCATTTGCCAAGAGGAAGTCTCTGTGGCCCCTCTAGTCTGCCCTTCATATAGAGTGAGAATAGACCTTGTAATGGAAATTATTTTTTCTCCATTTCTGAATGGCTTCCTATTGATGGAATCAGCAGGGAGTTGACAGCTGCCAATGATATAAAAGACAAATAGTTCTCTATAAGTTTGCCTGCTCAGGTTCTTTGAATTAAAATTAAAGCAAAGGCAGTGCAGAGTGTGATCCAGGAAGACATAGAACACGGAGTACTTTTAATTTCATAAATATATATGGGAGTCGCTATTCAGCCAGTGGTGCTCAGCATTTTGCTGACCGTTGCTTGCGTTATGCCTGTAAATTCAATGCCGGGCCATGCCCAGGCCCCAGCATTGAATATGTGGGTTTCTGGAGATGGCTATTACCACTTAAGCAGCTATGGGGTACTGCATAAAAATAGGACTGACTTTTTTTTTAACAATACGCTTTTATTGAATTTTGAAATATGAAAAACAGCTTACTGTGCATAGTCATAACTGTACATCATAAAGCCTACAGAGAACCTCTAAACTCCTCCCCCCAACCCTACCTCTACCCCAGTTACACTAAATCCTGAACCCCAAACTCCATTAACCCCTCCCTTGTCTGACTCCCCCCCCCCCCCCCCCATTAGCAGTATCTTTACCCATAGGACTGACTTTTATGCTGTGACCTTGTTTTTGCAGGTGTAAATATTGGTGCCCAAAGTTACTATCAAAAACCAGGACAATTGCTACCAAATCTTATTTTTAAGAAGAGCACCCTCAGAAATATTCCACTATCTTTGACAGTTAGTAATAACTATTGACAAGTGTTATAGCATTCTGTTTCAAAATTGATGACAGCTTTAACCCGAGTCCCTGAGCCCTGAGCGTCGAGACAGCGAGAACGCTGGCTAAAAAGATAAGTCCAGTTCCAACTATTGATTTTGTAACTTTAGAAAAATGGCAGTTGGCCATAGCTGGTGAAGGTTTTACAAAGGCATAATTACAAGTGACACTAATAGCACTTAATATGGTGTTAAAAAGAAGGAAGAGTAGCCCAATGAATGAAGTGCTATACCACTTGCCAATAGTTAATTACTAAGTGTCAAAGATAGTGGATATTTCTTAAAAATATCTTTGAAAAAAAAGAAATAAGATTTGGTAGCAATTGTCCTGGTTTTTGATAGTACTGTTGGTATTTCTACCAGTGACTTTGGGATTTCTTGTTCTTGTTATCCTGGGCGCCAAAAGTTAGACATGAAATCTGCAGCAATCTAGTATTCTACAAAGAGCACCCTGAGAGGGGCACCCTTTATAGAATACTGTTTTAGCACAGATCTTTCTGGTGCCTAACATTGGGTGCAAAACAAATAGAGAGGGTAATACAGCATACATAGAAGGTATACAGACAAAAAAGCAACACTGGGCCTTCAAGACTGGGACAACAGGAGTTCTTTATTGACAGATGACCCGACACAGGCCGTGTTTTGGCATTAAACAACGCCTGCCTCAGGGGTCAAGATTTTGTTCTGCAGTATGCACGTTGTATAAATTCAATGCCCCAAAAGTTGAAAGGTAGTTTGTCGATCGCCGCAATGCGAAGGGTGAGCTCTTTAGAGAGCCTTCTTGTTTCACCAGAGTTTTTGTGCAAACGAGAAGGCTCTCTAAAGAGCTCACCCTTCGCATTGCGGCGATCGACAAACTACCTTTCAACTTTTGGGGCATTGAATTTATACAACGTGCATACTGCAGAACAAAATCTTGACCCCTGAGGCAGGCGTTGTTCAATGCCGAAACACGGCCTGTGTCGGGTCACCTGTCAATAAAGAACTCCTGTTGTCCCAGTCTTGAAGGCCCAGTGTTGCTTTTTTGTCTGTCTGCCTAACTTTGGGTGCCATTTACTGAATCCCCCCCCCCCCCCAAGGGCTCCTTTTACAAAGCGGTGCCCAAAGTGGGCTTACAGCTCTCTTAAAAGGAAGCACTGCCGGGCTACTGCAGCAGCCTAGAGGTAGTTCCCACCCCCAGCGTGCTGTCATATGTGGCATTACAAAAATATATTAATTTTTGTAGTGCCGGTGTGTACCTGGCGGTAATTGCAGTACTGTATGCTGCCTGATTACCATGGGAGCCCTTTTCGCATGGCCATTTCCTCAAAAAAAGAAAGATCTATCTTTTACCCTCTGCGGTAAAAGGGGGCCTCAGCGCATGTCAATAACAAGCACTGATGCCAGGGCAGGCTCCCTTTTGCTACACTTGGTAAAAGGGGCCCTAAATGTTACAATAAATGCAGTTCAATGGCAAAACCTTACTACAGTTGAGTAAATAGATGCCCCCCCATAAGTTTTATGCACCTAAACATAAAATTAGGTGCCTATATTCAGCCCCAAATTTAGAAACATAGGACCCCTTTTTTGAAAGATGCTAGAGATGCCCATATATTCCTATGGGTGTCTCTAGAATTTAGCACACATTAAAAAAATGTTAGCATGCCTTTGTAAAACACCCCTTAAACAGTTGAGCATACACTTACTTAGGTACTGAATTCTGGACCTGAGTTCTCTTTGAATATCAAGCTTTACCGTGTTAAATCACAGTTAGTTCCTTGGGGGCAATTTACTAAGATGCACCAAGTCTTAATGCAGTTTTAGTGCACTGAAAAAGGCTGGCCTCAGGACATGCTAAAATGTCTTGTGGTGATTTCGCTGTTTGTGCACGCTAATCATACACTATTTTTTAAATTATTTTTTGTGAGGGGTTGTGGCATTGGCAGGGAATGGGTGTGGAAGCACTTATCAGTTAATATGTTCACATGAGGCCCCTTGTAACTTACAGTATTCTATATGTTGTATACTAAAGTGGCAACACTGCCAGTGTCCCTCCTGTGCTCCACCCCTGTGTATGCCCTCCTTGAAAATAGACGCTATGGTGTCCTTTTACTAAGGTGTGGTAACAGATTTAGTGTGCACCAAATGATAAGACGTCCATAGGAATATAACGGGCATCTTATCATTTGGTGCATGATAATTAGCACCTGCTAAATTCATTAGTGCACATTAGTAAAAGGACCCCTATGTAATTTAAATGGGTATTTTCAGAATAGTGCTTAGGCGGTCTGCTAGCATTTATGTGGGTCTGTGCACACACACGCAGGGTGTCATAACATGGCTTCGCAGCCAAACAGTTTAGGGTTCATGGCTACGAAAAGGTGAGGGAGGGGGGAATAGAAGCAAACAGTGGAAGGGATGAATGAGTTAAATTATCAGGGCTGGGTGAGAGGCAAGTATGTGGGCAAGAATAGAAGGAAAGTTAGGGTGCAGGGAGAAGGTGATTGGCGATTGGGTAATACAGGCACCAACCACCAAGTAGGAAAGAGGACTCTGAGAGTTTTGGCGGGCTTAGCAAGTTGTTCTATGAAGAAGCTCAGAGGAGTAAGGTTTGACCCTCCTGCCCACCCTAATTAAGTGTGGGTATTTATGAGAATTTGGGTTAGATTAGGGATAGGAGGTAGCTGGGTGGGGGCTGTTGAAGCGGAAAGGATTCGCCATCCTCATTGGAGATATTGAGTGGGGTAGAAAAGTTTGCTGAAAACAGTGTGGAGTGGGGGATGGATCTGTGTGTAGCACCACCATTGATCCTGGAAGTGGGCATGACTTGGTGATACCGCAGGTTATTCCTTGGGGGATATATCATTAAGCTGGTTAGTACGTGCCCATTTAACCTGATGGGTTATTGTTTGATGATTCACATATTAAATATAGGTATGGCTTGTTAAGTGAATATGAATTGTTATTTTGTTGAAGTTATAAATAAAAGCTGTGACCAGATCAGCCACAAGCATCTAGTGTTGGTGTATTTTGTGAAAATGATCATTTGTATGGAGTAATGGCTTGCAAATACCTATGATAGGCTTCTATGGCTGTCCCAGTGATCATACTCTACATCCCTGGGGATGCTCTTTTTGAGTGTGTTAACAGTTTTCAGCTTAAATGTGTATTACAGTGTGAACCAAACATTCAATGTCCACTTATCACATCAAATAAAATCCGTCTACCAATTTTAATCACAGTCTCTTATCCAAACAATCTCCAATTTTTCCTGCAGACTTAAAAATTGCTGCTCGACGAGGTGCCCGTTTCACATCTTCAATCTGTTCTGTCTGCAAATATATAGTATTTTCAGTTCCTTTATCCTGACCATTTCATTTAATGAGCCTTCTCATGAATTGTGCCTTGTGTAGTGTTTCACCATTAAATTGTGCCTTGTGTAGTGTTTCACAGTTGTTTGAGACCTACCTGGACCATTGCTGTAAATGTTGGCTGCTAATGCAAGAAACTTCTGCTGCTTTATATGATATACCACCGTTGAGAGTTCCACAGGAACTTTAAATCCATTCTCTTTTCAGAAGCATGTAATGTTAGAAAGTGATTTTACACTATCAGATGACAAAATCCAAAGGTTTGATTAGTAGCATTATAATGGTATTATTTTCATTTTTAAATTAAACGAAGTACACTATAATTTGTAACTCTTCCTTTATGGTTTCATACTGATAACCTCTCACTCACTTCCATGCACAAGGTACCCCTTACATTTCCATTATCTAGTAAACTGCACATTCAGTTGAGGAGAATTATTGTTAAATCTAAAATAATTGCATCACTTATCATTACTCATTCAGGGAAAAAAAATGGGCATTTGTGTGTGCTTCGGTGATATTTGGAAAGATTGCTACACCTATTTCTTTAAAAAATGCCTGATTTAAATGCAAATTACTAGCTGTGATACCATCACTATAATTCGGTATGGTAGTAATATGCATATTTTGTCCAATCGTAAAGAAATGTTAAAGCTTTCCTTCAGAACAAAGTGTTTCTTTTTTCAAGAAGTTGATCTTCTTACTGTTTAGAATGTCACAGCTCATTTGCAATTGGCTTTGTATTGTTTTCAGCATCTCGTCAGTATGGGATAAGAGAAATGGTCTTTAGAGCTTTTATAGTTTTTCACCACTTTTGAAACTGACAGCTAAAGTTACTAACGTACTACCATACTGCTTATGCTAACACCATTAATGCATGTTATTTTACTGCAGCTCACAATGGAACTAGTTACTTATAACACACATTAGCATATAGTAACAGGGCAATGCATGTGCCGTGTAAGTGGAGTTGAGAAATGGCCTAGTGGTTCAGGCTGTAGACGAAATGGCAAAGAAGCCAGGATTCAGATCCTGCTTCTCCCAATAATGTTTCTTTGGGACTTTTGGCAAGCCATTGGCCCCTTATTGTTGTAGCTATTTACTTATGGGTTAATATTCAGTTGGTAGTGGTCAATGTTTTTTTTATTTTTTAAGCTATTCAATGCAGGCCATATCCCAGAATTGAATATTCGGGTCTGAGGTGATACCCAGAAGTTATATAGGTACGGCTGACATTCACTGATGTATCAGCATACCTAACTGGGCAAAAATAGGACTGCTATTTATGAGGTCCAGTTTGCCCAGTTAGGAGTGTACGCACTGACACTGAATGTCACTGATGCCCACATAGCTTCTGAGCCCAAATATTCAATGCCAGGCTGTATCTGGTGACCGGCATTGAATATCTGGTTTATTGTTAGCAGGTTCCAACTTAACCGGCCAAGCTGATATTCCCCTTTTACCAACTTTGGTTTAGACACCTTATTAAAAACTACTTCCCATAAGGGCAATTTCTGAAAGTCATTTACTTAGCTGCAAAAATATATATTTTGAATATATGAGCCATATGTTAAGATGATTGGCTGTTCCATATTAAATGAAAAGTCTTGCTTCTCTTTCCTTAAGGTTAACCTAATTTACCAATCACTGTAAGAGAAAGAGGAAGCACGTTTTGCAAGTCTTAAAATTTATGGCTAACAGATAGCAATAGTACATAGTATATTTCCAATTAGAATTAGTCTGGCAAGGAATAGTTCACAGTAAGCTTCATACAATAATGAGACTGATTAAACTCAGAGTGGGTATAATTAGAACCAAATCTCTCTGCTTTTTTTCAAGTAGTAACTATTACAATATAAGATGGTTTTCTGAAACAAAGAATTCTATTTTTTCATAGAAAGCAGGTTGATTATAGCAAATTTTTGGCAGATTATTAGCACTTATCTCTGGCTCAAATAATACATAGGATATCTCAATAATCTGCAGATTTCTTTTAGAACTGTGTGCACATATGCCATGCTAAGAAGATGCAGTCGATAGAATCCGGCAGATTTTATTCTATTTTGTTTCTTTTATCTTTTTTTTTTCAAATTATCTTGGGACAGGATATTATGCATGATGGAATTGATGGAATTAAATATTCACTGGAAATCTGTCCGCAGAACTTTAATAGATATCCATTTTAACTTACACAGATTTTCAGTGGTACTGTCCATGGAAGTGGCACTTCTGAAAATCCATGGACAATTTTAAATGGGCATTTCTCTCTAACTTGTTGATTGCCTCATCCAGATTTTTCAATTAAAGTTATAAGTACTTCAGTAAAGGTGCCCTGTACCAACTGACTTTTGAAATTTAGGACAAAGAAGAAAAGTGCCTATCCTGCTTATAATCGAAAGATAAAAACGCCTATATTGCGACCCAAATCGGGAGATGGGCGTCTTTCTCCCGTGGGCGCCCAAATCGGTATAATCGAAAGCCGATTTTGGGCGTTTCCAACTGCAATCCATCGCGGAAACGGGTAAAGTTGACGGGGGCGTGTCGGAGGTGTGGTGAAGGCGGAACTGGGACATAGTTATCGGCCGAGGAGAGATGGGCATCTTTAGCTGATAATCGAAACAAAAAAGGCGTTTTTACCGTGATTTTGGGTCACTTTTTTGGACCCTTTTTTTTCACGAACAAGTCCCAAAAAGTGCCCCAACTGACCAGATGACCACTGGAGGGAATCAGGGATGACCTCCTCGGACTCCCCCAGTGGTCACTAACCCCCTCCCACCAAAAAAAACTCATTTTAATAACTTTGTTTCCAGCCTCTATGCCAGCCTCAAATGCCATACCCACCTCTATGATAGCAGAATGTGTTGTATCCTGTGACAGCCTTTCTCTGATTCTGATGTGGCTCTCGGGTGAGTGTGACACCTTTTCTGTTATGCATACTGCAGAGTCACATCAGCAATGCATTGTGGTGGTTGTAGGATATTGGGCTCCGTGATTCCAGTAGCTTGTGGCAAATGCTCACGATGTTGGTAGTTGGTAGGCTCTACTACCATTACTACTACTACTACTATTTAGCATTTCTATAGCGCTACAAGGCATACGCAGCGCTGTACAAACATAGAAGAAAGACAGTCCCTGCTCAAAGAGCTTACAATCTAATAGACAAAAAATAAATAAAGTAAGCAAATCAAATCAATTAATGTGAATGGGAAGGAAGAGAGGAGGGTAGGTGGAGGCGAGTGGTTACGAGTCAAAAGCAATGTTAAAGAGGTGGGTTTTCAGTCTAGATTTAAAGGTGGCCAAGGATGGGGCAAGACGTAGGGGCTCAGGAAGTTTATTCCAGGCGTAGGGTGCAGCGAGACAGAAGGCGCGAAGTCTGGAGTTGGCAGTAGTGGAGAAGGGAACAGATAAGAAGGATTTATCCATGGAGCGGAGTGCACGGGAAGGGGTGTAGGGAAGGACGAGTGTGGAGAGATACTGGGGAGCAGCAGAGTGAATACATTTATAGGTTAGTAGAATAAGTTTGAACAGGATGCGAAAACGGATAGGGAGCCAGTGAAGGGTCTTGAGGAGAGGGGTAGTATGAGTAAAGCGACCCTGGCGGAAGATGAGATGGGCAGCAGAGTTTTGAACCGACTGGAGAGGGGAGAGGTGACTAAGTGGGAGGCCAGCAAGAAGCAGATTGCAGTAGTCTAAACGAGAGGTGACAAGGGTGTGGATGAGGGTTTTGGTAGAGTGCTCGGAAAGAAAGGGGCGGATTTTACGGATGTTGTAAAGAAAGAAACGACAGGTCTTGGCGGTCTGCTGGATATGAGCAGAGAAGGAGAGAGAAGAGTCAAAGATGACCCCAAGGTTTCGAGCTGAGGAGACAGGGAGAATGAGAGAGCCATCAACAGAAATAGAAAACGGGGGGAGCGGGGAGGTGGGTTTGGGGGGGAAAATGAGAAGCTCGGTTTTGGTCATATTAATTTCAGGTGGCGTTGAGACATCCAGGCAGCAATGTCAGACAAGCACGCTGAAACTTTGGTTTGGTTGCAAGGTGAGATATCAGGGGTAGAAAGGTAGATTTGGGAGTCATCAGCATAGAGGTGGTAGGAAAAGCCATGGGATGAGATTAATGAACCAAGGGAAGAAGTGTAGATAGAAAAGAGGAGGGGACCAAGAACAGAACCCTGAGGTACGCCGACAGGCAGAGGGATAGAAGTAGAAGAGGATCCACCAGAGTGAACACTAAAGGTGCGGAGGGAGAGGTAGGAAGAGAACCAGGAAAGGACAGAGCCCTGGAATCCAAGTGAGGACAGGGTATCGAGAAGTATGCTGTGATTGACAGTGTCAAAAGCAGCGGAAAGATCAAGAAGAATGAGGATGGAATATTGACCTCTGGATTTAGCCAGTAATAGGTCATTGGAGACTTTAGTAAGCGCAGTTTCGGTTGAGTGGAGAGGGCGAAAACCAGATTGTAATGGGTCAAGAATAGCATGTGAGGAGAGAAAATCAAGGCAGCGGCGGTGAACAGCACGCTCAAGTAATTTGGAGAGAAAAGGAAGGAGGGAGATGGGTCGGTAATTAGAGGGACAAGTAGGGTCAAGTGAAGGCTTCTTAAGGAGAGGTGTGACCACAGCATGTTTAAAGGCAGCAGGGACAGTCACAGTGGAAAGTGAGAGGTTGAGAATGTGACAGATAAAAGGAATAAGAGTAGGAGAGATGGCATTAAGAAGGTGGGTGGGAATGGGATCAGAGGAACAGGTGGTACATTTTGAGGAAGAAAGGAGAAGTGTAGTTTCCTCAATAGTAACTTCAGGAAAGGAGGAAAGGGAATGAGGGGAAGGAGAGAGAGGGGAACGGACTAGTGGAGGGAGAGCTGGTGAGGTAGAGAAAGCAAGGTTTATCTTTTGAACCTTGTTGTGAAAGAATTCAGCAAGGGTCTGAGGAGATAATGAAGGTGGAGTTGGGGGAGGGGGCACCTGTGTTCAATGTGGTGAAGAGAAGTCGAGGATTAGAGCCAAGAGAGTTGGTCAGTTGGATATAATAATCCTGTTTGGCACGTAAAAGAGCAGATTGGAAGGAGGTCAGCATGAACTTAAAGTGTAAGAAATCAGCAAGGGCCCGAGATTTCCGCCAGAGGCGTTCGGCGGAGCGGGTACAGGAACGTAGGTAGCGGATATTAGAAGTCAGCCAAGGTTGGGGTTTTGTACGCCTTACAGGGCGGGTCATCAAAGGTGCAAGAGTGTCTAAGGCAGAGGATAGAGTATTGTTGTAAGAAGAAACAGCCTCGTTGACAGACGTGGATGGTGCCACAGTAGAGAGGAGGTTTGAAACATGGGAGGATAGAGATGAAGGGTCAATGTCGTGAAGATTCCTAGATAAATTAGATAGGATAGGACTGGGAGGGAGGAGATTTAAGTGTGAAAGTTATAAGATGGTGATCAGAGAGGGGAAGATCGGAGGCAAGGAAACTAGAGGGTGAACAGTTGGAGGAGAAGATGAGATCAAGACAGTGACCATTTTGATGAGTGGGGGAGGTGGAGCATAGTTGGAGATTAAAGGACGACGTTAAAGCGAGTAACTTGGAAATATAAGAGTTGGAAGGATCATTAGCAGGAATATTAAAGTCACCAAGGATGAGAGAGGGGGAGGAAGGATCATGGAAGAAGGCAAGCCAGGCATCAAAGTCACTGAGAAAGGATGAAAGGGACTTATCAGGGGGACGATAAATGACCGCTATTCGAAGAGGCAGAGGAGAGAAAAGGCGGATAGAGTGGACTTCAAAGGAGGAAAAACAGTGAGATTGAGGTGGAAGAAGGGGTTGAAATCTGGAGGAGGGAGAGAGAAGTAGTCCAACACCGCCCCCACGGCCAGCAGGGCGATGAGTATGTGAAAATAGATAACCGCCATGGCATAGGGCTGCGACTGAAGCAGAGTCATCAGGGCAGAGCCAGGTTTCTGTTATGGCGAGCAGATGGAGGTGACGCGAGATAAAGAGGTCCTGGATATAGGGGAGTTTGTTACAGATAGAGCGGGCATTCCATAGGGCGCAAGAGAAGGGCAGAGAAGAGGAGGGGAGTAGAGGAATAGAGATGAGGTTAGAGAGGTCACGGTGAGATCTGTAGAGTTTGGATAATAGTTGGTGAGGAGGGCCAGGATTGGGATTGATGTCACCAGCTGAGAGTAAGAGAAGGAGTAAAAGAGAGCGGAGGAGAGTAGGAGAGGTGTGGCCACGAAGGCGTCGAAGGCGAGAGGTATTTAGGTGGAATGGGGAAGGCAAAATGGAGGGAAGAAAGAGACGGAGATTAAAAGCCAAGAGGGAGGAAGAGGGTAGGAGAGAAGGTGAGGTGATGAAGTCAATGGATGGGAAGTGAGTTCCTGTAGTGGAGAGAGGTAGGGGGTGAGGGAAAAGATTAGGAAGGGACAGAGCTAGGAAGAGAATGTGAATAGGGGCCATAAACGATTAAGGTACTTTAGCAACTGGAAAAAGATTAGATACAAAGAGAAAAATGCCCCGCGCGCCGTTAGGCGCGCGGCACCTAGAGCGGAGGCCCTGAGTGGATCGGGGTGGACCTGGGTGTCACCCGGAGAAGGCTGTAAGGATATGCAGATGAGCTGCAAGTCCTCCACAGCACCTGAAAGGCAGCCGGTGGTAGAGGTGGGTACCTCTCAGCTGAGGAAAGGCTTACCAGGGGTTAGGCCGAAGCCAGCATTCCTCCCCCTGAGGGAGGAATGATCCTAGCCAAAAAGCACCTGGGAACTCTGGGCACTTGGAGAGAAGGCCCTGGGAAGATCGGGGTGGAACTGGAGTCACCCCGGATACAGCTATGAGGAAATGCAGAAGGGCTGCAAGTCCTCCACAGCACCTGGTGGGAGCGCTGGGCACCTAGAGCGGAGGCCCTGAGTGGATCGGGGTGGACCTGGGTGTCACCCGGAGAAGGCTGTAAGGATATGCAGATGAGCTGCAAGTCCTCCACAGCACCTGAAAGGCAGCCGGTGGTAGAGGTGGGTACCTCTCAGCTGAGGAAAGGCTTACCAGGGGTTAGGCCGAAGCCAGCATTCCTCCCCCTGAGGGTCGCCTGATCCTAGCCAAAAAGCACCTGGGAACTCTGGGCACTTGGAGAGAAGGCCCTGGGAAGATCGGGGTGGAACTGGAGTCACCCCGGATACAGCTATGAGGAAATGCAGAAGGGCTGCAAGTCCTCCACAGCACCTGGTGGGAGCGCTGGGCACCTAGAGCGGAGGCCCTGAGTGGATCGGGGTGGACCTGGGTGTCACCCGGAGAAGGCTGTAAGGATATGCAGATGAGCTGCAAGTCCTCCACAGCACCTGAAAGGCAGCCGGTGGTAGAGGTGGGTACCTCTCAGCTGAGGAAAGGCTTACCAGGGGTTAGGCCGAAGCCAGCATTCCTCCCCCTGAGGGTCGCCTGATCCTAGCCAAAAAGCACCTGGGAACTCTGGGCACTTGGAGAGAAGGCCCTGGGAAGATCGGGGTGGAACTGGAGTCACCCCGGATACAGCTATGAGGAAATGCAGAAGGGCTGCAAGTCCTCCACAGCACCTGGTGGGAGCGCTGGGCACCTAGAGCGGAGGCCCTGAGTGGATCGGGGTGGACCTGGGTGTCACCCGGAGAAGGCTGTAAGGATATGCAGATGAGCTGCAAGTCCTCCACAGCACCTGAAAGGCAGCCGGTGGTAGAGGTGGGTACCTCTCAGCTGAGGAAAGGCTTACCAGGGGTTAGGCCGAAGCCAGCATTCCTCCCCCTGAGGGTCGCCTGATCCTAGCCAAAAAGCACCTGGGAACTCTGGGCACTTGGAGAGAAGGCCCTGGGAAGATCGGGGTGGAACTGGAGTCACCCCGGATACAGCTATGAGGAAATGCAGAAGGGCTGCAAGTCCTCCACAGCACCTGGTGGGAGCGCTGGGCACCTAGAGCGGAGGCCCTGAGTGGATCGGGGTGGACCTGGGTGTCACCCGGAGAAGGCTGTAAGGATATGCAGATGAGCTGCAAGTCCTCCACAGCACCTGAAAGGCAGCCGGTGGTAGAGGTGGGTACCTCTCAGCTGAGGAAAGGCTTACCAGGGGTTAGGCCGAAGCCAGCATTCCTCCCCCTGAGGGTCGCCTGATCCTAGCCAAAAAGCACCTGGGAACTCTGGGCACTTGGAGAGAAGGCCCTGGGAAGATCGGGGTGGAACTGGAGTCACCCCGGATACAGCTATGAGGAAATGCAGAAGGGCTGCAAGTCCTCCACAGCACCTGGTGGGAGCGCTGGGCACCTAGAGCGGAGGCCCTGAGTGGATCGGGGTGGACCTGGGTGTCACCCGGAGAAGGCTGTAAGGATATGCAGATGAGCTGCAAGTCCTCCACAGCACCTGAAAGGCAGCCGGTGGTAGAGGTGGGTACCTCTCAGCTGAGGAAAGGCTTACCAGGGGTTAGGCCGAAGCCAGCATTCCTCCCCCTGAGGGTCGCCTGATCCTAGCCAAAAAGCACCTGGGAACTCTGGGCACTTGGAGAGAAGGCCCTGGGAAGATCGGGGTGGAACTGGAGTCACCCCGGATACAGCTATGAGGAAATGCAGAAGGGCTGCAAGTCCTCCACAGCACCTGGTGGGAGCGCTGGGCACCTAGAGCGGAGGCCCTGAGTGGATCGGGGTGGACCTGGGTGTCACCCGGAGAAGGCTGTAAGGATATGCAGATGAGCTGCAAGTCCTCCACAGCACCTGAAAGGCAGCCGGTGGTAGAGGTGGGTACCTCTCAGCTGAGGAAAGGCTTACCAGGGGTTAGGCCGAAGCCAGCATTCCTCCCCCTGAGGGTCGCCTGATCCTAGCCAAAAAGCACCTGGGAACTCTGGGCACTTGGAGAGAAGGCCCTGGGAAGATCGGGGTGGAACTGGAGTCACCCCGGATACAGCTATGAGGAAATGCAGAAGGGCTGCAAGTCCTCCACAGCACCTGGTGGGAGCGCTGGGCACCTAGAGCGGAGGCCCTGAGTGGATCGGGGTGGACCTGGGTGTCACCCGGAGAAGGCTGTAAGGATATGCAGATGAGCTGCAAGTCCTCCACAGCACCTGAAAGGCAGCCGGTGGTAGAGGTGGGTACCTCTCAGCTGAGGAAAGGCTTACCAGGGGTTAGGCCGAAGCCAGCATTCCTCCCCCTGAGGGTCGCCTGATCCTAGCCAAAAAGCACCTGGGAACTCTGGGCACTTGGAGAGAAGGCCCTGGGAAGATCGGGGTGGAACTGGAGTCACCCCGGATACAGCTATGAGGAAATGCAGAAGGGCTGCAAGTCCTCCACAGCACCTGGTGGGAGCGCTGGGCACCTAGAGCGGAGGCCCTGAGTGGATCGGGGTGGACCTGGGTGTCACCCGGAGAAGGCTGTAAGGATATGCAGATGAGCTGCAAGTCCTCCACAGCACCTGAAAGGCAGCCGGTGGTAGAGGTGGGTACCTCTCAGCTGAGGAAAGGCTTACCAGGGGTTAGGCCGAAGCCAGCATTCCTCCCCCTGAGGGTCGCCTGATCCTAGCCAAAAAGCACCTGGGAACTCTGGGCACTTGGAGAGAAGGCCCTGGGAAGATCGGGGTGGAACTGGAGTCACCCCGGATACAGCTATGAGGAAATGCAGAAGGGCTGCAAGTCCTCCACAGCACCTGGTGGGAGCGCTGGGCACCTAGAGCGGAGGCCCTGAGTGGATCGGGGTGGACCTGGGTGTCACCCGGAGAAGGCTGTAAGGATATGCAGATGAGCTGCAAGTCCTCCACAGCACCTGAAAGGCAGCCGGTGGTAGAGGTGGGTACCTCTCAGCTGAGGAAAGGCTTACCAGGGGTTAGGCCGAAGCCAGCATTCCTCCCCCTGAGGGTCGCCTGATCCTAGCCAAAAAGCACCTGGGAACTCTGGGCACTTGGAGAGAAGGCCCTGGGAAGATCGGGGTGGAACTGGAGTCACCCCGGATACAGCTATGAGGAAATGCAGAAGGGCTGCAAGTCCTCCACAGCACCTGGTGGGAGCGCTGGGCACCTAGAGCGGAGGCCCTGAGTGGATCGGGGTGGACCTGGGTGTCACCCGGAGAAGGCTGTAAGGATATGCAGATGAGCTGCAAGTCCTCCACAGCACCTGAAAGGCAGCCGGTGGTAGAGGTGGGTACCTCTCAGCTGAGGAAAGGCTTACCAGGGGTTAGGCCGAAGCCAGCATTCCTCCCCCTGAGGGTCGCCTGATCCTAGCCAAAAAGCACCTGGGAACTCTGGGCACTTGGAGAGAAGGCCCTGGGAAGATCGGGGTGGAACTGGAGTCACCCCGGATACAGCTATGAGGAAATGCAGAAGGGCTGCAAGTCCTCCACAGCACCTGGTGGGAGCGCTGGGCACCTAGAGCGGAGGCCCTGAGTGGATCGGGGTGGACCTGGGTGTCACCCGGAGAAGGCTGTAAGGATATGCAGATGAGCTGCAAGTCCTCCACAGCACCTGAAAGGCAGCCGGTGGTAGAGGTGGGTACCTCTCAGCTGAGGAAAGGCTTACCAGGGGTTAGGCCGAAGCCAGCATTCCTCCCCCTGAGGGTCGCCTGATCCTAGCCAAAAAGCACCTGGGAACTCTGGGCACTTGGAGAGAAGGCCCTGGGAAGATCGGGGTGGAACTGGAGTCACCCCGGATACAGCTATGAGGAAATGCAGAAGGGCTGCAAGTCCTCCACAGCACCTGGTGGGAGCGCTGGGCACCTAGAGCGGAGGCCCTGAGTGGATCGGGGTGGACCTGGGTGTCACCCGGAGAAGGCTGTAAGGATATGCAGATGAGCTGCAAGTCCTCCACAGCACCTGAAAGGCAGCCGGTGGTAGAGGTGGGTACCTCTCAGCTGAGGAAAGGCTTACCAGGGGTTAGGCCGAAGCCAGCATTCCTCCCCCTGAGGGTCGCCTGATCCTAGCCAAAAAGCACCTGGGAACTCTGGGCACTTGGAGAGAAGGCCCTGGGAAGATCGGGGTGGAACTGGAGTCACCCCGGATACAGCTATGAGGAAATGCAGAAGGGCTGCAAGTCCTCCACAGCACCTGGTGGGAGCGCTGGGCACCTAGAGCGGAGGCCCTGAGTGGATCGGGGTGGACCTGGGTGTCACCCGGAGAAGGCTGTAAGGATATGCAGATGAGCTGCAAGTCCTCCACAGCACCTGAAAGGCAGCCGGTGGTAGAGGTGGGTACCTCTCAGCTGAGGAAAGGCTTACCAGGGGTTAGGCCGAAGCCAGCATTCCTCCCCCTGAGGGTCGCCTGATCCTAGCCAAAAAGCACCTGGGAACTCTGGGCACTTGGAGAGAAGGCCCTGGGAAGATCGGGGTGGAACTGGAGTCACCCCGGATACAGCTATGAGGAAATGCAGAAGGGCTGCAAGTCCTCCACAGCACCTGGTGGGAGCGCTGGGCACCTAGAGCGGAGGCCCTGAGTGGATCGGGGTGGACCTGGGTGTCACCCGGAGAAGGCTGTAAGGATATGCAGATGAGCTGCAAGTCCTCCACAGCACCTGAAAGGCAGCCGGTGGTAGAGGTGGGTACCTCTCAGCTGAGGAAAGGCTTACCAGGGGTTAGGCCGAAGCCAGCATTCCTCCCCCTGAGGGAGGAATGATCCTAGCCAAAAAGCACCTGGGAACTCTGGGCACTTGGAGAGAAGGCCCTGGGAAGATCGGGGTGGAACTGGAGTCACCCCGGATACAGCTATGAGGAAATGCAGAAGGGCTGCAAGTCCTCCACAGCACCTGGTGGGAGCGCTGGGCACCTAGAGCGGAGGCCCTGAGTGGATCGGGGTGGACCTGGGTGTCACCCGGAGAAGGCTGTAAGGATATGCAGATGAGCTGCAAGTCCTCCACAGCACCTGAAAGGCAGCCGGTGGTAGAGGTGGGTACCTCTCAGCTGAGGAAAGGCTTACCAGGGGTTAGGCCGAAGCCAGCATTCCTCCCCCTGAGGGTCGCCTGATCCTAGCCAAAAAGCACCTGGGAACTCTGGGCACTTGGAGAGAAGGCCCTGGGAAGATCGGGGTGGAACTGGAGTCACCCCGGATACAGCTATGAGGAAATGCAGAAGGGCTGCAAGTCCTCCACAGCACCTGGTGGGAGCGCTGGGCACCTAGAGCGGAGGCCCTGAGTGGATCGGGGTGGACCTGGGTGTCACCCGGAGAAGGCTGTAAGGATATGCAGATGAGCTGCAAGTCCTCCACAGCACCTGAAAGGCAGCCGGTGGTAGAGGTGGGTACCTCTCAGCTGAGGAAAGGCTTACCAGGGGTTAGGCCGAAGCCAGCATTCCTCCCCCTGAGGGTCGCCTGATCCTAGCCAAAAAGCACCTGGGAACTCTGGGCACTTGGAGAGAAGGCCCTGGGAAGATCGGGGTGGAACTGGAGTCACCCCGGATACAGCTATGAGGAAATGCAGAAGGGCTGCAAGTCCTCCACAGCACCTGGTGGGAGCGCTGGGCACCTAGAGCGGAGGCCCTGAGTGGATCGGGGTGGACCTGGGTGTCACCCGGAGAAGGCTGTAAGGATATGCAGATGAGCTGCAAGTCCTCCACAGCACCTGAAAGGCAGCCGGTGGTAGAGGTGGGTACCTCTCAGCTGAGGAAAGGCTTACCAGGGGTTAGGCCGAAGCCAGCATTCCTCCCCCTGAGGGTCGCCTGATCCTAGCCAAAAAGCACCTGGGAACTCTGGGCACTTGGAGAGAAGGCCCTGGGAAGATCGGGGTGGAACTGGAGTCACCCCGGATACAGCTATGAGGAAATGCAGAAGGGCTGCAAGTCCTCCACAGCACCTGGTGGGAGCGCTGGGCACCTAGAGCGGAGGCCCTGAGTGGATCGGGGTGGACCTGGGTGTCACCCGGAGAAGGCTGTAAGGATATGCAGATGAGCTGCAAGTCCTCCACAGCACCTGAAAGGCAGCCGGTGGTAGAGGTGGGTACCTCTCAGCTGAGGAAAGGCTTACCAGGGGTTAGGCCGAAGCCAGCATTCCTCCCCCTGAGGGTCGCCTGATCCTAGCCAAAAAGCACCTGGGAACTCTGGGCACTTGGAGAGAAGGCCCTGGGAAGATCGGGGTGGAACTGGAGTCACCCCGGATACAGCTATGAGGAAATGCAGAAGGGCTGCAAGTCCTCCACAGCACCTGGTGGGAGCGCTGGGCACCTAGAGCGGAGGCCCTGAGTGGATCGGGGTGGACCTGGGTGTCACCCGGAGAAGGCTGTAAGGATATGCAGATGAGCTGCAAGTCCTCCACAGCACCTGAAAGGCAGCCGGTGGTAGAGGTGGGTACCTCTCAGCTGAGGAAAGGCTTACCAGGGGTTAGGCCGAAGCCAGCATTCCTCCCCCTGAGGGAGGAATGATCCTAGCCAAAAAGCACCTGGGAACTCTGGGCACTTGGAGAGAAGGCCCTGGGAAGATCGGGGTGGAACTGGAGTCACCCCGGATACAGCTATGAGGAAATGCAGAAGGGCTGCAAGTCCTCCACAGCACCTGGTGGGAGCGCTGGGCACCTAGAGCGGAGGCCCTGAGTGGATCGGGGTGGACCTGGGTGTCACCCGGAGAAGGCTGTAAGGATATGCAGATGAGCTGCAAGTCCTCCACAGCACCTGAAAGGCAGCCGGTGGTAGAGGTGGGTACCTCTCAGCTGAGGAAAGGCTTACCAGGGGTTAGGCCGAAGCCAGCATTCCTCCCCCTGAGGGTCGCCTGATCCTAGCCAAAAAGCACCTGGGAACTCTGGGCACTTGGAGAGAAGGCCCTGGGAAGATCGGGGTGGAACTGGAGTCACCCCGGATACAGCTATGAGGAAATGCAGAAGGGCTGCAAGTCCTCCACAGCACCTGGTGGGAGCGCTGGGCACCTAGAGCGGAGGCCCTGAGTGGATCGGGGTGGACCTGGGTGTCACCCGGAGAAGGCTGTAAGGATATGCAGATGAGCTGCAAGTCCTCCACAGCACCTGAAAGGCAGCCGGTGGTAGAGGTGGGTACCTCTCAGCTGAGGAAAGGCTTACCAGGGGTTAGGCCGAAGCCAGCATTCCTCCCCCTGAGGGTCGCCTGATCCTAGCCAAAAAGCACCTGGGAACTCTGGGCACTTGGAGAGAAGGCCCTGGGAAGATCGGGGTGGAACTGGAGTCACCCCGGATACAGCTATGAGGAAATGCAGAAGGGCTGCAAGTCCTCCACAGCACCTGGTGGGAGCGCTGGGCACCTAGAGCGGAGGCCCTGAGTGGATCGGGGTGGACCTGGGTGTCACCCGGAGAAGGCTGTAAGGATATGCAGATGAGCTGCAAGTCCTCCACAGCACCTGAAAGGCAGCCGGTGGTAGAGGTGGGTACCTCTCAGCTGAGGAAAGGCTTACCAGGGGTTAGGCCGAAGCCAGCATTCCTCCCCCTGAGGGTCGCCTGATCCTAGCCAAAAAGCACCTGGGAACTCTGGGCACTTGGAGAGAAGGCCCTGGGAAGATCGGGGTGGAACTGGAGTCACCCCGGATACAGCTATGAGGAAATGCAGAAGGGCTGCAAGTCCTCCACAGCACCTGGTGGGAGCGCTGGGCACCTAGAGCGGAGGCCCTGAGTGGATCGGGGTGGACCTGGGTGTCACCCGGAGAAGGCTGTAAGGATATGCAGATGAGCTGCAAGTCCTCCACAGCACCTGAAAGGCAGCCGGTGGTAGAGGTGGGTACCTCTCAGCTGAGGAAAGGCTTACCAGGGGTTAGGCCGAAGCCAGCATTCCTCCCCCTGAGGGTCGCCTGATCCTAGCCAAAAAGCACCTGGGAACTCTGGGCACTTGGAGAGAAGGCCCTGGGAAGATCGGGGTGGAACTGGAGTCACCCCGGATACAGCTATGAGGAAATGCAGAAGGGCTGCAAGTCCTCCACAGCACCTGGTGGGAGCGCTGGGCACCTAGAGCGGAGGCCCTGAGTGGATCGGGGTGGACCTGGGTGTCACCCGGAGAAGGCTGTAAGGATATGCAGATGAGCTGCAAGTCCTCCACAGCACCTGAAAGGCAGCCGGTGGTAGAGGTGGGTACCTCTCAGCTGAGGAAAGGCTTACCAGGGGTTAGGCCGAAGCCAGCATTCCTCCCCCTGAGGGAGGAATGATCCTAGCCAAAAAGCACCTGGGAACTCTGGGCACTTGGAGAGAAGGCCCTGGGAAGATCGGGGTGGAACTGGAGTCACCCCGGATACAGCTATGAGGAAATGCAGAAGGGCTGCAAGTCCTCCACAGCACCTGGTGGGAGCGCTGGGCACCTAGAGCGGAGGCCCTGAGTGGATCGGGGTGGACCTGGGTGTCACCCGGAGAAGGCTGTAAGGATATGCAGATGAGCTGCAAGTCCTCCACAGCACCTGAAAGGCAGCCGGTGGTAGAGGTGGGTACCTCTCAGCTGAGGAAAGGCTTACCAGGGGTTAGGCCGAAGCCAGCATTCCTCCCCCTGAGGGTCGCCTGATCCTAGCCAAAAAGCACCTGGGAACTCTGGGCACTTGGAGAGAAGGCCCTGGGAAGATCGGGGTGGAACTGGAGTCACCCCGGATACAGCTATGAGGAAATGCAGAAGGGCTGCAAGTCCTCCACAGCACCTGGTGGGAGCGCTGGGCACCTAGAGCGGAGGCCCTGAGTGGATCGGGGTGGACCTGGGTGTCACCCGGAGAAGGCTGTAAGGATATGCAGATGAGCTGCAAGTCCTCCACAGCACCTGAAAGGCAGCCGGTGGTAGAGGTGGGTACCTCGCAGCTGAGGAAAGGCTTACCAGGGGTTAGGCCGAAGCCAGCATTCCTCCCCCTGAGGGAGGAATGATCCTAGCCAAAAAGCACCTGGGAACTCTGGGCACTTGGAGAGAAGGCCCTGGGAAGATCGGGGTGGAACTGGAGTCACCCCGGATACAGCTATGAGGAAATGCAGAAGGGCTGCAAGTCCTCCACAGCACCTGGTGGGAGCGCTGGGCACCTAGAGCGGAGGCCCTGAGTGGATCGGGGTGGACCTGGGTGTCACCCGGAGAAGGCTGTAAGGATATGCAGATGAGCTGCAAGTCCTCCACAGCACCTGAAAGGCAGCCGGTGGTAGAGGTGGGTACCTCTCAGCTGAGGAAAGGCTTACCAGGGGTTAGGCCGAAGCCAGCATTCCTCCCCCTGAGGGTCGCCTGATCCTAGCCAAAAAGCACCTGGGAACTCTGGGCACTTGGAGAGAAGGCCCTGGGAAGATCGGGGTGGAACTGGAGTCACCCCGGATACAGCTATGAGGAAATGCAGAAGGGCTGCAAGTCCTCCACAGCACCTGGTGGGAGCGCTGGGCACCTAGAGCGGAGGCCCTGAGTGGATCGGGGTGGACCTGGGTGTCACCCGGAGAAGGCTGTAAGGATATGCAGATGAGCTGCAAGTCCTCCACAGCACCTGAAAGGCAGCCGGTGGTAGAGGTGGGTACCTCTCAGCTGAGGAAAGGCTTACCAGGGGTTAGGCCGAAGCCAGCATTCCTCCCCCTGAGGGTCGCCTGATCCTAGCCAAAAAGCACCTGGGAACTCTGGGCACTTGGAGAGAAGGCCCTGGGAAGATCGGGGTGGAACTGGAGTCACCCCGGATACAGCTATGAGGAAATGCAGAAGGGCTGCAAGTCCTCCACAGCACCTGGTGGGAGCGCTGGGCACCTAGAGCGGAGGCCCTGAGTGGATCGGGGTGGACCTGGGTGTCACCCGGAGAAGGCTGTAAGGATATGCAGATGAGCTGCAAGTCCTCCACAGCACCTGAAAGGCAGCCGGTGGTAGAGGTGGGTACCTCTCAGCTGAGGAAAGGCTTACCAGGGGTTAGGCCGAAGCCAGCATTCCTCCCCCTGAGGGTCGCCTGATCCTAGCCAAAAAGCACCTGGGAACTCTGGGCACTTGGAGAGAAGGCCCTGGGAAGATCGGGGTGGAACTGGAGTCACCCCGGATACAGCTATGAGGAAATGCAGAAGGGCTGCAAGTCCTCCACAGCACCTGGTGGGAGCGCTGGGCACCTAGAGCGGAGGCCCTGAGTGGATCGGGGTGGACCTGGGTGTCACCCGGAGAAGGCTGTAAGGATATGCAGATGAGCTGCAAGTCCTCCACAGCACCTGAAAGGCAGCCGGTGGTAGAGGTGGGTACCTCTCAGCTGAGGAAAGGCTTACCAGGGGTTAGGCCGAAGCCAGCATTCCTCCCCCTGAGGGTCGCCTGATCCTAGCCAAAAAGCACCTGGGAACTCTGGGCACTTGGAGAGAAGGCCCTGGGAAGATCGGGGTGGAACTGGAGTCACCCCGGATACAGCTATGAGGAAATGCAGAAGGGCTGCAAGTCCTCCACAGCACCTGGTGGGAGCGCTGGGCACCTAGAGCGGAGGCCCTGAGTGGATCGGGGTGGACCTGGGTGTCACCCGGAGAAGGCTGTAAGGATATGCAGATGAGCTGCAAGTCCTCCACAGCACCTGAAAGGCAGCCGGTGGTAGAGGTGGGTACCTCTCAGCTGAGGAAAGGCTTACCAGGGGTTAGGCCGAAGCCAGCATTCCTCCCCCTGAGGGTCGCCTGATCCTAGCCAAAAAGCACCTGGGAACTCTGGGCACTTGGAGAGAAGGCCCTGGGAAGATCGGGGTGGAACTGGAGTCACCCCGGATACAGCTATGAGGAAATGCAGAAGGGCTGCAAGTCCTCCACAGCACCTGGTGGGAGCGCTGGGCACCTAGAGCGGAGGCCCTGAGTGGATCGGGGTGGACCTGGGTGTCACCCGGAGAAGGCTGTAAGGATATGCAGATGAGCTGCAAGTCCTCCACAGCACCTGAAAGGCAGCCGGTGGTAGAGGTGGGTACCTCTCAGCTGAGGAAAGGCTTACCAGGGGTTAGGCCGAAGCCAGCATTCCTCCCCCTGAGGGTCGCCTGATCCTAGCCAAAAAGCACCTGGGAACTCTGGGCACTTGGAGAGAAGGCCCTGGGAAGATCGGGGTGGAACTGGAGTCACCCCGGATACAGCTATGAGGAAATGCAGAAGGGCTGCAAGTCCTCCACAGCACCTGGTGGGAGCGCTGGGCACCTAGAGCGGAGGCCCTGAGTGGATCGGGGTGGACCTGGGTGTCACCCGGAGAAGGCTGTAAGGATATGCAGATGAGCTGCAAGTCCTCCACAGCACCTGAAAGGCAGCCGGTGGTAGAGGTGGGTACCTCTCAGCTGAGGAAAGGCTTACCAGGGGTTAGGCCGAAGCCAGCATTCCTCCCCCTGAGGGTCGCCTGATCCTAGCCAAAAAGCACCTGGGAACTCTGGGCACTTGGAGAGAAGGCCCTGGGAAGATCGGGGTGGAACTGGAGTCACCCCGGATACAGCTATGAGGAAATGCAGAAGGGCTGCAAGTCCTCCACAGCACCTGGTGGGAGCGCTGGGCACCTAGAGCGGAGGCCCTGAGTGGATCGGGGTGGACCTGGGTGTCACCCGGAGAAGGCTGTAAGGATATGCAGATGAGCTGCAAGTCCTCCACAGCACCTGAAAGGCAGCCGGTGGTAGAGGTGGGTACCTCTCAGCTGAGGAAAGGCTTACCAGGGGTTAGGCCGAAGCCAGCATTCCTCCCCCTGAGGGTCGCCTGATCCTAGCCAAAAAGCACCTGGGAACTCTGGGCACTTGGAGAGAAGGCCCTGGGAAGATCGGGGTGGAACTGGAGTCACCCCGGATACAGCTATGAGGAAATGCAGAAGGGCTGCAAGTCCTCCACAGCACCTGG
Source organism: Microcaecilia unicolor (assembly GCF_901765095.1). Classification (NCBI taxonomy): domain Eukaryota; kingdom Metazoa; phylum Chordata; class Amphibia; order Gymnophiona; family Siphonopidae; genus Microcaecilia; species Microcaecilia unicolor. The sequence continues at coordinate 50,844,905 of NC_044040.1, forward strand.
TGGGAGCGCTGGGCACCTAGAGCGGAGGCCCTGAGTGGATCGGGGTGGACCTGGGTGTCACCCGGAGAAGGCTGTAAGGATATGCAGATGAGCTGCAAGTCCTCCACAGCACCTGAAAGGCAGCCGGTGGTAGAGGTGGGTACCTCTCAGCTGAGGAAAGGCTTACCATGGTGCTTTTCCCCCTGCTTACTAAGTCAGAGTGTGCCCTGTTTTGTTTCCAGTAGTCCATGAAGTAGTGGCCATTTTTGTAAGCCAGTTTTAGATCCCTTTCACGTGTTAGCCACATTAGAGAATTTAGTTCTTACCTTGAATGTGGCTGAAAGAGGGCATTGTACACCATTCTGCCAGCTCTGACCTACTGCTCATCTCAGTACCAGGGAGACTCGTTGCCAGTGGGGCACAACCTCTGATCTGCAGTTAACTGTGAGTAAGCGTGCTTATTCCAATAAAGGACATTTTTGGAGAGATTAGTCTTCAGGTGTCAACTGGTGTGCCAATGTTATATAGCAGCAAAAAGTCCTAGAGGCCTGCTTGTATGCAGGTCCCTGGAGCACTTTTAGTGGGTACTGCAGTGCACTTCAGCCAGGCCCATCCCCCCCTACCTGTAACACTTGTGCTGGTGAATGGGAGATCTCCAAAACCCACTGTACCCACATGTAGGTGCCCCCCTTCACCCCTAAGAGCTATGGTAGTGTTGTACATTTGTGGGTTTTGGGGGAGGGGTTGGGGGCTCAGCACCCATGGTAAAGGAGCTATGCATGTGGTAGCGTTGTCTGAAGTCCACCGCACTGACCTCTAGGGTGCCCAGTTTGTGTCCTGGCATGTCAGGGGGGTGTGTACTATGAATCGTGGCCCCTCCCACAACCAAATGACTCGGATTAGGACGTTTTTGAGCTGGCCGTTTTTAGTTTCCATTATCACTAAAAAAAACAAACACCCAGCTGAAAAACGTCCATTTTTTAAAAAATACGGTCTGTCCCGCCTCTTCACGTACCCGTTTTCGGACATAGACACTCATGGAGATAGGCGTTCGCGTTCGATTATGCCCCTCCACAGGGCCCTTTTACTGAGCTGCCCTAACAGATTTAGTACATGTTAAATACTGAGCAGCCCATTGTATACCTAAAGGCTGCTTGGCACTTAATGCACACTAAAGGACTAGATTCCATATATGAAGCCTGAAGAATCAGCGCAAAAAATATTTCCACCTAGGCATATTCTGTAAACTGTGTATAGATGTGGTGTGGTTTATAGACTAGCCTAGCGGCCATGCCTGTGCCTAACTCTAAAATAAATCACTAAGGGGGTCTTTTACTAAAGCTTAGCTTGAGTTATCTGAAGCAAGGCCCATAGGATTAGACTGGGACCTGCTGCAGATAACTCGAGCTAAGCTTTAGTAAAAGACCCCCTAAAGGACGAAGACGATAAACAGTTTAGTGAAAACGATGATTAAGATACGTTGATGGCATAGTGCTATTTCATTTACTAGTGCTGTATATGATAAACGGGCGAAGAAAAGTGTTTTGTCTCTTTGACTCCAGTTGTTGATTAAAACTTAGTGGTTTGCAATCATTATGATATATCAGATTGTATGAGATGATTGTTTGAGAAGATTGATACATGAGTTGAACATTGGGGAGTTGTACATTTTTTGATTTTGTTTATTAATAATTTAAAAACATCACTTAGAAATATACATATATAAAAATATTTTTGAAAAATAAGGAAAGAAAGTTTTAAAAATGGATATCTCATGATGTATAGAGCTAACTAAGTGAGCCAAAACTATTGGCATCTCTCACTGAAAGCAAGCTTGACTGCACACATACAGCCTATACTGAATCTTCCCTTATACTTTCCTGGTTTTCAAAATTGGGTGCTCCTTAGTTTCCTCTGATAGACATTACAGATGTTTTGATTCTACTTTTGGATTTGCGCCCAACTCTAGGCACATCCACTTTCGCCGGTATAAACACCGGTGCCTAAGTCAGGTGTGGAGCAGCTGTATTTTATAACCTGCACATAGATTTTTAGAATTCTCATGGCCCACCCATTCCACACCATGGCCACACCCCCTTTTTGTCAGTGCATATTAGAATTTGCATACACCATTTTACAGAATACGCTTAGCAAATTGTGTGTGTACATTCTAATTAATGCCAATTGGTGTGAATAATTGCTTAAGTGGCAATTAGTGCTGATTGGCTTGTTAAGTAATTAAATTGTATATGCAAATCCAGAATACAAGCTGCTTCTCTGCTCTGTAGGGATGTCTCTGTGGCCATTTTTGTACAAATGCAATCAGACAGACATCTTTGGCTTTAATAATTTGGACATTTTATTTTGGAAAATGGCTGCTCATTATGGATGTTCTCACATATTTTCAAACAGGAAACCCTGATGTTTTACCTGGTCGAAAATGGCTGTGATGGATGTTTTTTGTGGACATTATGAGAGGGACATCCCAATTCTGACTTGGTTGTTCTTTTGAAAATGCCGCTCAATTGTTTCAGTAACAGTTATTTTACTCTAACACTAGTTCTCTTATCTTGTGGTGACCAGATTGCAGCAATTCTAATTTTAGCTTTTCTATTTCAAAGTAATGTGTCATCAGTCTGTCAGATCAATTATTTTCATAAAAAATATGTTCCTTTGAATAAAAATAGACATTGACCTGCACATTAACTTAAGAATTAACTGTACTCATAATTACACTTCTGCATTCGAAGCAATGTACTGCTGTTGTAATGCAGGTTGTGTTGAGATTCTAAGGCAGTGATATTGGAATATAGTGAATCTAGTGTTGCAGAAGAAGCTTTATATAGTTAAACAGAATGACTAATTATCTGACCATTTACTGTAGTCTTCTATGTACCCTAAATGGCTGCGAAATTGAGATCATTACTTTCATTAATCTGAAAATAGTCTTTAGTCCACGTTTCAAATAAAGCAGGAAAATTTGGATCTGTCAATAAACTGTTAAATTTTCAGAGTTTAGTTGAAGTATGTAGAGTTAAAGACTGCAGGCTTATAGAAAGTGCCACATGGTCTGAAACCAGAAAAGGGTAGATCTTAGCACCAAAAATTGTGGAAGATAAAGAGCTGGAGATTCTAGTATAAGAATGATGAGGACTAGAAGTCTCCATGGATCTACAAGATAGTATGACAATATGATGGACAGTAATACACGTAAAGATTTTGTTCAAATGGGTTTACTAGTAGACTGATGGTCCTTAATTAGATCTAATGGTTGATTGAAGTCACCTCCAAGAACTAATGGAACATGAGCAAAGTCAGGCAAATGCTTACAAAATAAATGTGCACCAATCCATCTAGCTTTAAACTGTTAAGATTGTGCCAAAGACAGATGGGTTTCTTGAAGATATAAAATATCAGCATGACATTTCTGCAGGTAGGAGCAGATCTTTGCATGTTTTATAGTGTGGTTAAGTCTCCTAAAATTAAGGGATAATGTTTTGTGGACACAGTCATAAAAGAAACAAAAAAAATTAATAGATGTGCACAACTCAGTGCAAGTAAGAACTGAATGCTGGGGATAATAAATGTGTTTTGGTATGCAGAATCCAGCTGCACAGAAAACAAAAAACAGTAACTGACCATAGCAGGAAAAACACCTGCATAGTAACTAATGGGATCCCTGCCCTAAGATGATAAGTGGCAGCCATTTACATGAGACTGCTCAGATGTAATCCACTCCCTAGGTCAATTCCAGGTTGCATGGATTAAATGCATCCCTGACATCAGACTGAATTTGCACAGCAAAGATTCACTGCATAATAACCCCAAATTGTCTTTGATGTAACTTCCCAAAGTTGATCATAACCAACTTAACAAACATTAAGCTTCAGCAAGTTACAGGAGAAATTTTATTTTCTTAGTGCTCGAACAATGTATTTTGATAAATGTTTGAAAGCCATGGCACATACTTTTCTGTCATATTGGGGTTTCGTAGTGGGGTTTAAGAGGTGCATGCTTATATCCTTCATTAACAAAATGAGCAGGGTAACCTTTATCCCTAAATTGCCTTTTCATTTCTGGTGATCTTTTCTTAAAATATAATGGGGTCAGAGCATAATCTTTTGAGTCTCCAGAGCTAACAGTATGATAGATTAGCTTTTAAGGATGTATTATATGACAACTCCAGTAACCTAAGAGTTTATCAACATCTATGGTTTTTCTGTAAGGATCTGTAATGAATCTGTTCTCTGTATATGAGATTAGTATTTTGAGAAATGGAGTTGCCATGATCAAATTTCATTTGGATCTTGCTGTCTAAACTATTAATCCAGTGGTAAAATATTTTTTAATCATGTTCTGCACCCTGCCATATCATAAGAATATCATCTATATACTGCTTCCATAAGATGATATTATCTTTGTATTGCTGTTCAGAAAGACATTTCTCTTCAAATTCTGCCACATAGAGGTTTGCCAGAGAAGGTGCCATAGTGGCACCCATGGTGGTTTCCTTAATCTGTTGATAGAAAATGTTTTGAAAGGCAAACAATTATCTGTCAGTGCTTTTGTTGGGTACTCTCAGATGAAGATCTCTCTTTGTCAGTGTTTTTCTAAGAATTTCTATAGCCTCTCTTTGAGGAACATTTGTATAGAAGGACTCTACACCAAAGGTAACTAGCAAAATGATTCATTAGGGAAGAGGAACCTAAGCAATATAACAGCAAGGTTCCACATTAGGAGTCACCACCCAGGAAAAGGATTTAAGGGCACCTTTTACAAAATGGTACTACAAGTGTCAACCAACAGGTCAACCAGAAGTTTTTTCAATTAGGGAAACTGTGGTGATGAATTCCATAGTGGACAGTCTAGTAGTAGTAGTAGAAGTAGTAGAGAGAAAAGAATAGAGAACAAAACTGAGAATATTGTAATGCCTTTGTATTACTCCATGGTGTGACTACATCTGAAATATTGTGTGCAATTTTGGTCACCACAACTCAAAAAAAGATATAGAAGAATTAGAAGAGATACCAGAGAATGGTGATGAAATATATAAAAGGGATGGCATGACTTCCTTATGAGGAAAGGCTAACGAGTCTAGGGCTCTTCAGCTTGGAGAAGAGATGGCTGAGGGGGACTATGAAAGAGGTCTATAAAATATTGAGTGGAGTGGATCAGGTAGATGTGAATTGCTTGTTTACTCTTTCCAAAAATACAAGGCCTATGGAGGATGCAATGAAACTACTAAGTAGTAAATTTAAAACAAATTAGAGAAAATACTTCTTCACTCAAAGTGCAATTAAACTCAAGTTCATTGTCAGAGAATGTGGTAAAAATATTTAGTTTAGAAGGGTTGGAAAAAGGTTTGGATAAGTTCCTGAAAGAAAATTCCATAAACCATTTTAAAGATGAATTTGGGAAAATCCACATCTGTATTTAGGATAAGAAACATAAAATCTGTTTTACTCTTCTGGGATCTTGCCAGGTATTTGTAACCTGGACTTGCCACTGTTGGAAACAGGATAGTAGGCTTTCAAGCTTATTTTCGAAAGAGAAGGATGCCCATCTTTCGACACGAATCGCAAGATGGGTGTCCTTCTCACAGGGTCGCCCAAATCGGCATAATTAAAAGCTGATTTTGGGCGTCCTCAACTGCTTTCCATCGCGGGGATGACCAAAGTTCACGGAGGCGTGTCGGAGGTATAGCGAAGGAGGGACTGGGGTGTGCCTAACACATGGGCATCCTCGACCGATATTGGAAAAAAGAAGGGCGTCCCTGACGAACACTTGGACGACTTTACCTGGTCCTTTTTTTCTTATGACCAAGCCACAAAAATGTGCCCTAAATGACCAGATGACCACTGGAGGGAATCAGGGATCACCTCCCCTTACTCCCCCAGTGGTTACTAACCCCCTCCCACCCTCAAACAAAATGTAAACAAAATATTTTTTTCAGCCTCTATGCCAGCCTCAAATGCCATACCCAGCTCCATGACAGCAGTATGCAGGTCCCTGGAGCAGTTTTAGTGAGTGCAGTGCACTTCAGGCAGGCAGACCCAGGCCCACCCCCCACCTGTTACACTTGTGGTAAATGTGAGCCCTTCAAAGCCCACCAGAAACCCACTGTACTTACATGTAGGTGCCCCCCTTTACCCCTTAGGGCTATGGTAGTGATGTACAGTTGTGGGGAGTGGATTTTGGATGGGGAGGGGTTGGGGGGCTCAGCACACAAGGTAAGGGAGCTATGCACCTGGAAGCAATTTATGAAGTCCACTGCAGTGACCCTAGGGTGCCCGGTTGGTGTCTTGGCATGTCAGGGGGACCAGTGCACTACGAATGCTGGCTCCTCCCATGACCAAATGGCTTGGATTTGGTCGTTTCTGAGATGGGCATCCTCGGTTTCCATTATTGCCGAAAATCATGGACGACCATCTCTAAGGTCAACCTAAATTTTGTGATTTGGGCGTCCCCGACTGTATTATTGAAATGAAAGATGGCCGGCCATCTTGTTTTGATAATACGGGTTTCCCCGCCCCTTCGCCGGGACGTCCTGCGAGGACGTCCTCTGGAAAACTTTCTTTGTGGATCTTTGGTATGGCCCAGTATGGAGATACATATGTACATTTGAAAAAATTTATAAAATGTAATATATATATATATATATATACATAATAGATAACTATAAGAAAAATGCTACTTCAAAATTACAAATACATAAATAAATAATGCGGTCCTTAAAAAGAATATCTAAAAGCACTACTCAAAGTTCCATGCAGGGGGTAATTTTATAACAAGGCAGCTAAATGAAATAACTATAAAAAAGCACCTGTTTTATAAAGACAACATAGGGCCTGTGTACTTTTATAAAATATGCTTCCCTTAAGAGTGCACAAATTCACATCTGCTCCAAAGAAGGTGTAAATGGATCCATATTTTTTTATGCCTGCACATGCATATTCATTGCAATCCTGCCCTATTTCCACTCAAAGAACACCCATGGGAACTCTTATGAACAGCTGGTGTTAACGTTAGCCATGCTCTGTTTAGCAAATATATTTGTATATTTTTATACAATTTTATACTTAGGGCTTCTGTTACTAAAGGCCTTATGCATCAAGCAGTGCTAGCGGCTCCTGGTGCGGTAATGCCGAGAAAGCCCATTCAGTTTGAATAGGCTCGGTCGGCATTTCCGCATGGGAGTCGCTAGCACAGCTTGATAAAAGAGACCCTTTAATAGCACACCCAGTGCAAAAAATAAATACAAAATATATGTTTGAAAATGGCATAAACACTACTACTACAAATAATTTCTATAGCGCTACCAGTCGTACGCAGCTTCACAATTGAACATGAAGAAAGGACAGTCCCTGCTCAAAAGAGCTTACAATCTAAATCAGGACAGACAGACAGGACAAATAAGGGATAAGGGTAGGACAGACAGATAGGACACATAGGGAAAAGGGACTATTGAAGCGAGGAAGACAAGACAAAGGTCACGAGCAGGTGACAAGTTAGGATTTAAAAGCAGCATCAAACAGGTAGGCCTTTAGCCCAGATTTGAAGGTGGCCAGGGATGGAGCTTGATGTAATGGCTCAGGAAGTCTGTTTCAAGCATAAGGTGCGGCGAGATAAAAGACTTGATTCTAGCAGAAAAGTTACCCAGCAGTTTCACTGATAAGCACATGACTCCCCAAATTCCCGTAATTAGCTGAAAAATAAATACCTAAATATACAATTTGTAAACACCTAAGACCACAAGCCCTGTTTATTTCAGCATATTGTACATGTAAAGTGTGCTTTGCCCAAGGAAAATGTTTCATAAAATTACCTCAAGACAGGCTAAATGATCACAGATACTCAAAATCTGTCAATTCCTGTTTTTGGTTCAGACCATGAAGTAATATGATCATACTGAAAATAAATCTTTATTCCTCCCTGAGGAGGGTATGTGTCCATATCTCCTTCTCTCCAGCATCATTTCAACATATATTAAGGACATGGAATATAAAATATTCAGTCTCCTTACTTCTCTCACTGTTCTACAAGGGGAGCGTCCTCAACCTCTATATTAGTTCAGCTCTCATGCTGCATTAATAGCATTGTCCTCTATTTATTCTCCTATATGTTGGATGTTAGGTCACTGCAGGGCCAATGGAGGTCATTTTAGAATGGCAGCACAGCGTGTAGACACATTCAAATAGCAGTACTTTCATATGTTAAAGGCACATACATGTACATATAGACTTTACAATGCTGCTATCTATACATGTAGATTCTGTAGGACATATTAGATCTGATGTTCAGCCCACGGCAATCAGCAGTTTTTAAGCTACTGAATGATTTAGCAGAATTAAGCTTATATATTCAATACTGATATTCCATGTAGACACCTGTATAATTGAGCAGATAAAAATTGAACAATTTTTTTGTGCGGTCTCTATCTGCTCCCGTAATTATGTGGGTACCAGCACTGATTATGGCTGGTTTCCGCATCGCTGGTGCCTCTTCCCTGACTCTGCCCATAGATTGTCCCAACACTACACTAACCACACAGTGCTGTGGCAGACAGAGGGGATATTCAGAGGCACTGTGCATTGAATTGTGAATCCAAAATATGGTGCAAGAAATCCAGAACAGAGGAGGAGTGGCTTAATGGTTAGTGCAGTGGGCTTTGATCCTGGCAACATGGGTTCAATTCCCACTGCAGCTCCTTGTGACTTTGGGCAAGTCAAATGCACAAGGGGCATTTTTGTATATGACATCATCCAAAATCAGAACAGGAAAGGCCATTTTCTACAAAAACAGTCTATTTTTTTCCTTTTGAAAATGCTGTTTGGAAAAATGTTTTGTGATTTGGATGTTTTATTTTTTGGTCCATTTTCAAACAAACAAAGTAAAAGCAGATCACACCTCCCCGCTCCCCCCCGTTTTCTATTTCTGTTGATGGCTCTCTCATTCTCCCTGTCTCCTCAGCTCGAAACCTTGGGGTCATCTTTGACTCTTCTCTCTCCTTCTCTGCTCATATCCAGCAGATTGCCAAGACTTGTCGTTTCTTTCTTTACAACATCCGTAAAATCCGCCCCTTTCTTTCTGAGCACTCTATACCAAAACCCTCATCCACACCCTTGTCACCTCTCGTTTAGACTACTGCAATCTGCTTCTTGCTGGCCTCCCACTTAGTCACCTCTCCCCTCTCCAGTCGGTTCAAAACTCTGCTGCCCGTCTCGTCTTCCGCCAGGGTCTCTTTACTCATACTACCCCTCTCCTCAAGACCCTTCACTGGCTCCCTATCCGTTTTTGCATCCTGTTCAAACTTCTTCTACTAACCTATAAATGTACTCACTCTGCTGCTCCCCAGTATCTCTCCACACTCGTCCTTCCCTACACCCCTTCCCGTGCACTCCGCTCCATGGATAAATCCTTCTTATCTGTTCCCTTCTCCACTACTGCCAACTCCAGACTTCGCGCCTTCTGTCTCGCTGCACCCTATGCCTGGAATAAACTTCCTGAGCCCCTACGTCTTGCCCCATCCTTGGCCACCTTTAAATCTAGACTGAAAGCCCACCTCTTTAACATTGCTTTTGACTCGAACCACTTGTAACCACTCGCCTCCACCTACCCTCCTCTCTTCCTTCCCGTTCACATTAATTGATTTGATTTGCTTACTTTATTTAATTTTTGTCTATTAGACTGTAAGCTCTTTGAGCAGGGACTGTCTTTCTTCTATGTTTGTGCAGCGCTGCGTACGCCTTGTAGCGCTATAGAAATGCTAAATAGTAGTAGTAGTAGTAGTAATCACATTAAAATACCAAAACAAGTAAATATAAAGAAGTAGTTTATTGAACAGTTACCCAGGCATCCACGGTAGCCAGTGTAGCTTTCTTAACAAAGCAGGGCCGCCGAGAGGGGGGGACAAAAGTCCCTGGGCCCGGGCCTCCAGAGGGGGCCCGGCGCTACCGCAGTCAGGCCCGCCCACCGTCGCTCCCGAACTAACTAACCTTAAACGCCTCCTTCCTTTCCTTTCACCACCTTCGCGGCAAGCAGCAGCAGGGCAGACCACTCCTTCCTTCCGTGTCCCGCCCTCGCCTGATGTAACGTCCGCGAGGGCGGAGCACGGAAGGAAGGAAAGGTCTGCCCTGCTGCTGCTTGCCGCGAAGGTGGTGAAAGGAAAGGAAGGAGGCGTTTAAGGTTAGTTCAGGGCCCGGTAGGGGGTGGAGGGGAGGCCCGGTGGCGACGATGACCTCGGGTGGGGTGGGTGGAGGGGCCCGGGGGCGGCCTTGTCCCGGGCCCGGCTCTGGCTCTCGGTGGCCCTGTAACAAAGGGGATGCTCGATCAAATTTTTTACATTTATAAAGTAGTTTAGTTGCAGTGTTCTGAAGAAGTTGAAGTTTGTAAAACATTTTTTGCTTTTGGGTCAAGACCAATGCCTGTACTACCACTTTGGGTCATCCTTCAATATAAGCATTTATAAAAATGTCAGAGAAACTGTTAATCAGTGGTATTTGTTGTAGTGATAGGTTGACTGCACGCTGTGTGAAAACTGAGTTCATAAAATGTAAACTACATAGGCAACTTATCAAGCCCTGTAACATTCAATGTGATGGGGAATATTTCTGTTACTTCCTGCTGCATTTTCTTGAACTTGGCATGAAGGAATGGGTGTCTAAATTGTAGAAACATAAACACTGCCATACTAAGTCAGACCAAAGATCAATCTGTCCCAGCATCCTGTTTCCAACAGAGGCTAATCCAGGTCACACCTAGTTGGCAGGATCACCACAAGTAGGAAGATTCTGTGTTGCTTACCCCAGGCATAAGCAGTAGCTTTCCCCAGGCCTACCTCAATAACAATCTATTGACTCTTTCTTGGAACTTCTCAGAATTTATTTTTTAATTCCAGCTATGCTATCTGCCTTTACCATATCCTTCAGCAATGAATTTGAGTTTAACTGAGTTGAGTGAAACATATTTTCTCCTATAGGTTTTAAGGGTACTAATTTGTAACTTCATGGCATGTCCCCCAATCTTTGTATCTTTTGAAAGAGTAAACATTTGATTTTTGTTTTCCCATTCCAATCAAAGCAAATAAGTAAAGGAGAATATAAATATAATCTAGACATGGAGGAAGTAAAAAAAAAAAAAATCAACTAAAAAATGCCATTCTTGGATACACAATGCCAACGAACCAGAAGAAGGAAAATGAGAAATGAAAAACAAAACCAGAGCTGCCTTTATTTACTTCCATAAAAAGGAGAAAGCTGATTAGAGTCCCAGAAACACACACAATGGAGTCTGAAATATACTGTACACTTGCAGGGATAAAATGAGCTGAATTGTGCGCCTGTTGAAAACACATGAACTTATATAACAGGATAACTCTATTTTCAGTGCCAAATACAATGATCCAAGTTTTAGCAGGGAAAGTTTCTATAGCCAGACCCCACTGGGCTCCAATAAGAAAAAGCTCATCAAAGAAAGTAGTAAAGTCAGAAACACACAGCGCCAAAGGGTAATTAGATCCTGAACTTTTCTGGAAGAAAATACTCATTTTAAAATAGAAATAAAATCCTCTTCAGGGATCTGTAAAGACTCAACCATTATACTTCATAAAGAGCTCAAATGGTGAAATACCCTCAACCCCAAGAAAGTTAACTGCTCTTAAGTTTCTACACTTCAGAGTCTTCTAAAGCTTCATTTCTTTTCCAAATCAGTGTTACCTTTGAGAAGATTTAAATTAACGTGTTTATAGACCGTATTTATTACCAGCTGCCACATTTTTTCTTGAACACATCCCTGAGTAGAAATGTGTGTGTGTGTGTGTGTGTGTGTGTATGTATTTGGATGTACATGAGTGTATATATTTGTGTGTGTATGTGGAATTGATATACTGCCTTTCTGTGGTTACAGTCAAAGCAGTTTACATATTATATACAGGTACTTATTTTGTTCCTGGGGCAACGGAGGGTTAAGTGACTTGCTCAGAGTCACAAGGAGCTGCAGTATGTATGTGTGTATACATTTGTATGTGTGTTTATGTACATGTGTGTGTATTTAACCTGGTAGTTTCCTCTTGCTTCTTTGGACTTCTAGCTCATTTGGCAGGACTAGACAGTGAACAATGCTGCTTACCTTCTGCTTTCTCCTCTGTTGGTTTTTCTCTGCAATCAGAACCATGCAGGATCCCATTTTTGGGAGTTCTAAAATGCCTATTGCAAAGTTTGTGAGTGTGTTAATGTGTGTGTGTGAGGGAGGGGGTAAACCAATATGTTTGTTTGCCCAGAGTCTACCACAGGGTTAATTCTACCCTAATTGCCACACTTCTTGTAACTAAGACCAGTTCCACATAGCTTATTTAACTGTGCATATAATTTGTCGTCAATTTAGCCACTCATCTATTTATCCTGATGACGTTGTCCTAACCATCTTATCTGTCTATATGTCTCAACTGCACTTGACCCCTTGGCTGCAAAGTAAGATTTTCACTGCATCATACTGCTATTGTGATCTTCATGCGTACGTTATTTTAACGTTCCACTATTTATTTATTTGTTACATTTGTATCCCACATTTTCCAACCTATTTGTAGGCTCAATGTGGCTTGCATAGTACCGGAGAGGCGTTTGCAGACTCCGGTGTGAACAAATACAAAGTGGTGTTGTGGTAAGATAAAGTTCATGTGGCACAGCCACTTTAGGGCATCATATGCCATGCATCAAAGCTCCTCCTCTAGACCTGCAATCATGGGCTGTAAAATTGGTCAGTAGGCATTCTCATGGTATGATGATTATCACTTTCCCTCAAGGTCTGTGAATGCTTCTTTCTCAGCATCCTTATCCCAGGTTATCCCAGGGAGAAGAAGTCCTGAGCCACAAATCAAACTTGGTTCTTCCCTGGAAATGCTATATAGATATCTTTTAACAAAGTTAACAAAGATAACAAGAAAGTTTCTCTTTCTTCTTGACCTAAAAATCTCTCATCTGGTTGTTTAATATGAATAGGGCTGTTTGAGCTTTGTTGTCACCTCATATTGTATTGGCTACCCAATTTCATTTTTATGAGTTTTGATTCTTTTCGTGGTCATTTTTTTTTAGTTTTTCCATTTATTTCCCTGCTTTGGGTTTGATTCTCTTCATATAGGCAATATAAAATGTGTGGTTTCCAGCAATTTAACAGGGATTTGTTACACTCTGCATTCTGAAATGAAAAGCATTTATTTCTACACAGTACTGACTGCTAAAATGTGTCACATCGCTTAGGAAATATTAACAGTTTAGTTACAGAAAATTGCAGGTAATTGTACTTGAAGAATTTAATATTGTACAGTTTTCTGTCGCTTGGTATGACAAATCCACTGATCATCTAGGAGAACCAACATCATTTTAGCAGTTTCACCTCTTTATCAATATGCCCGCCAACTTTCTAGATTAGAAAGATTTACTACTACTACTAATCATTTCTATAGCGCTACTAGACATACGCAGCACTGTACACAATGGGCTAGATTCTATATATGGCATCCAAAAAATATGTGCCGAAAAAAGTGCTATTCTATAAGCTGCACTTAAAGTTAGGCATGGTTTTTAGAATAGCGCTTATGTCCGGGAATCGCACCTAACTCTAGACACACCGACTTGTACAAACTGAAAAATGGTGTAAATGTACACATCTAAATTAGACATGTATCCTTGTTATTCTATAACAATGCGTGTTAATTGTAAGAATTACTCCATTCTGCCCATGCCCCTCCCATTTCTGTTCCTCCCTTTTCAGATCACGAGTAAATTTTAGGTGCAGATCCCACGCCTAAACTTATATATGTAAATGCCAATTAAATCTAATTTGGACCAATAATTGCTTGTTAAAAAGCCAATTGGTCTACTTAGCTCATTATTGAATTAAATTGCATGCGTAAATTCGGCGCATGCCCAAATTTGCACACACAATTTTTGGTGACTTCTATAGAATTAGGGAGAATATATGCAGATAATTTCTCTGTCTCTAGAGGGCTCACAATCTAAGTTTTTGTACCTGGGCAGTGGAGGGTTAAGTGATTTGCCCAGGGTCTCAAGGAGCTGCAGTGACAATCGAACCTATACACCTATATACTTACATACAGAGTAGTTTTATAATAGGTTATCTTTGTAGGGAGGACAACATGGGCACATCTTTTGGGTCTAAACATCTTAAAATTGCCACATAAAAGCTGCAGAAATCATGGTTAAAATGAAGTTACAGATTTACATCTCTTCAGGAATGGGTGTAAATATTTGCTTGTAAATTAATATGAGTAAATCCTAATTCTACCTGCTCTCCATTCACAATCCATGTCTGCACATGCATACACATGAGTTATGTAAAAACACTCCCATTCTTGCTAATGCATGCACACTTGTAGGTGGTCAGATTTTTAAGTGGCATTTTGACCTAACTTGGGTGCCAAAAGAAAAGTGTACACTGAACGCTATACTATAAATGGTGTTCCGAGTTGCGTGTCATTTATAGAATAACATTTACCATCAGGATCCATGCCCAACTTTGGGTATTATGGTTTACACCAATTGAAACCTGGTGTAAATTCTGGCATGTAAGTTAAGTACAGAACCCTTGAATTGTATAACACTGAATGCATCTTTAGTGAGCACCTCTGATCTGCCCATACCTCTTTTCAATTGCTCACTAAGGGGCTGATGATCAGAAGCAAACGCAGGTGTTAGAGACCAATAGTGCCATACTAGTACCCGCGTTTGCTGCCGCCCGATGATCAGAGCCAGCTAGTGTGTGTAAAAACGCACTTGCCGGCTCTGAACGCTAATTGCATGCAAATGCATACAAACAAGGGTCTCTCACATTCTTCCCTCATGATCTGCGGGCAGCACACCAAACAAGGGTGCTGCTACCGCTGCAAACCCTATGCCAGCTCAGAGCTGGTGTTAGGGTTTGCCAGCAAGGGAGGAATGAAGGAGACCCACTTAAGAGATTTTATTTTATTTTTTTATTTAAATCATTTATTTATAATTTTTCATTTTACAAGGGTCACTTGCAAACAGTAATACAGAGATGATTGCACATTAATACAATATAAGAATAAAACAATCCCAACTAGATATATGGATTATATACAATCTTTCTCTTTCTTAGACCACAAAGTGAAGAAAAATAGGGAGAGTGAAATAAGACAAGGAGATCAATTAAACAGTAAACAGAAAAAGGAAAACATGGTATTAACCTGATTATCCCCAGATATTACTCATCTAATATATTATTCCACATTGATCATCTGGTTGGCTTCCTCAAGACCAAATACGGCGTATAGTCAATTCATTTCATCGAGAACATACTTATTGTCCAGGTTTTAGTTAGAAATAATACATCTGATTACATTCTCTCTCTTTTAAAAACCAGAAATTATTTAACGATACATATACTCAAGTCTCTAATTCAAATTCCACTGATTAAAGCAATCCCAGTTTTCACAGGCTTCACTCCTTTCAAAGTAATAATTAAGGAAATATTTCTGAGGAAACCTTTAGGAGTCATACCTGGAACTCTGGGAAAAACAATAATCTCGACATTAATCATCCACAAAAACATCCACCTTATTATTCAAAGATTCTGGTCCATTATCATTTTCAAGATCATAACCACTTCTTGCTTGTACAGAACTTATCTGTCATATCAATTTTTTCACTCTCAGAGGGTTCATTCAAATTGTCCATGCAACTCTCCCCGACCTGTCAAACCTAAGCCCACCCTGCCCCCCGAACTCAAGACCTGGAGGTCCGGTGGATCTCCAGGCCCCCACCCCCAAAACACAAAAACCCTGGTGGTCCAGTGGGACCGCTAGCTTCTTCCCTCCCGGCCTCCTCACATCGAACAAAAAAACACCCTGGTGGTCTAGTGGGACTGCTGTCTATCTAGCCTGCTGTCTCTCCTTTCCCCCAAGTGGCCTACCTCTCCTTAGTAGTAGTAAGTGAAGGAGGGAGGGACTAGCACTCCCTTCCTCCCTTCCAGCCACCTTCCCAAAATGGCGGCATCCAGCAATGCCTGGTGCATCCTGGGATGTTCTGAGTGGGGCTTAACTTCCATATAGGGAATAAGCCCCACCTAGTGCATTCCAGGATGCACTGGGCAGGGTGGGACACCATCATTTTGGGAAGGCGCCTGGAGAGGAGAGAGGGAGTGCTAGTCTTTCCCTCCTCCACTTACTAGTTCTACTACGGAGAGGTAGGCCGGCAGAGGGACGGAGGGAGGGAGGGGGAGAATGGACCAGCTACATAGTGGTCCCACTGGACTACCAGGGAGTTTTTGTTTGATGTGTGTGGGGGGGGGGGGGGGGAAGCTAGTGGTCCCAGGTTTTTTGTGTTTTGGAGTAGGGGGCTTAGGTTTGACAGGTCCGAGAGAAAATCCCGGACCTGTCAAACCTCTTCTGCTGTTTGACAGGTCTGGGCTTTTGACAGCCCAGACCTGTCAAACAACTAGGCACATGGGTACCTATGTTGCTCTTTTAAAATAGGCATATATTTTAGGACTTCTCATATAAGCAATTTGCTATAAAATTACCCCATATAAGTAAGGATCTAGGTATCATTTGCTAGCTATCGTCATATAAAAATGTCAATTTGGATATACAGTAATTCAATCACTGGGCACCCACATTTCAGCACCTCTTGTGCATGTGAATGTACAGAATACCCACAAGATCACGGGTATGTGTACACTTATCTGTGTAAGTGGCAGTGAAACAGTTAAACTCTGTTCTGTAATGACGCACATATGTGGCATTCAAATGGATGGAGCATAGGGGGGCATGGGTAGTGCTGCACTTACCTGTGCCACTTAAAGAATACTGTAAGTTAGGTGCACCCTCTGCATTTAGGCTACTGCAGTTACATCATACCGGTTTATGCTAGTATTCTATAGTCAACTTTAAAGGGCACACATAAGAATTTTTCACTTAACGACGGGGGCTAAATATGCAACAAATTGTCCCAGAAAAACACAGCATCTTAAAGCTTTAATTTCAATCTTTATATGGAGATACATTTTTCTCATAAAAAGTCATAGACCTCAGCGGCGACTCATTTCATAAGAGCCAGAACAACTCTTAGCCCACCTTGCCTCTTCACTGGTCTATAATGACTTTTAAATCAAATTTACTTTGCTGTTTTATTATTAATTATTTTCATTTTTTGAATATTTTTTATAAACTTTTTATAAACTTTAAAACAAGTTCACATCCAGTCGTAAACTGGTATCTCATATCTCAAATCTGAAAAAAAAAACATTTAGAAAGGTAGATAACTTAACTTCGTTTGCAGTCATAAACAACGGCTTCAGTCCCGTTGTTTATGACTGCAAACAAAGTTATCTACCTTTGGAAAAGGTATTTTTTTGAGATTTGAGATAACAGCGATATGAGATAACAGTGAGGAGCTCCAATCAATCTCCAGGTTCAGTCCATCAGGAGCGATCCATCTTTGTTCTTTGTAGTTAAAACCACTGAAAATTCTGAAGAGAATTTAGGAGTTGTCTTGCATAATTTGTTTCAGTCTGCCAACAATGTATGTGTATTGGACAACAGTAGATGTGGAGGGGCATAATCGAATGCGAACGCCCATCTCCATGGGCGTCTATCTCCGAGGACGGGTATGTGAAGGGGCGGGCCAGACTGTATTTTCGAAAAAGATGGGCGTCCATCTTTTGTTTTGATAATACGGTTTGTGCCAGGCAAATGCATTGGATTTGGGCGGATTTGAGCTGGGCAGTATCGGTTTTCAGCGATAATGGAAACCGAAGGCGCCCAGCTCAAAAACGAACAAATCCAAGGCATTTGGTCGTGGGAGGGGCCAGAATTCGTAGTGCACTGGTCCCCCTCAGATGCCAGGACACCAACCGGGCACCCTAGGGGGCACTTGTAGCAATAAAAAAAAATTAAAATACCTCCCAAGTCCATAGCTCCCTTCCCTTGGGTGCTGAGCCCCCCAAATCCCCCCCCCAAAACCCACTGCCCACAACTCTACACCATTACCATAGCACTTATGGCTGAAGGGGGGCACCTAGATGTGGGTACAGTGGGTTTTGGGGGCGGTTTGGAGCGCTCCCATTTACCAGCACAAGTGTAACAGGTAGGGGGGATGGGCCTGGGTCCACCTGCCTGAAGTCCACTGCACCCACAACTAACAACCGCTCCAGGGACCTGCATACTGCTGTGATGGAGCTGGACATTTGAGGCTGGCATACAGGCTAAAAAAAAAAGTTTTTAAAGTTCTTTTTTTTGGTGGGAGGGGGTTAGTGACTACTGGGAAAGTCAGGGGAGGTCATCCCCGATTCCCTCCAGTGGTCATCTGGGCAGTTGGGGCACTTTTTGGGGACTTGTTCTTGAAAAAAAAGGGTCCAGAAAAAGTGACCCAAATTCTCACTTCTGGCGCCCTTCTTTTTTCCATTATCGGCTGAGTGCGCCCATCTCTCCTCGGTCGATAAACACGCCCCAGTCCCGCCTTCACCATGCCTCCGACACGCCCCCGTCAACTTTGTCTGTTCCTGCGACAGATTGCAGTCAGAGTCGCCCAAAATCGGCTTTCGATTATATTGATTTGGACGCCCAGGGGAGAAAGGCGCCCATCTCCCGATTTGGGTCGAAATATGGGCATCTTTCTGTTTCGAAAATAAGCTGGATAGTACACCAGACCAGTAAAGCTTATACCTAATCAAAAGTATTAATAACTAGAATATTAAATTAGAGCAACTGTTATTTGTACTACAGTATCCCCCGGATTTTATATATGGGGCCAAAATATGTTTGCAGATTGAAGATGCATGCACAAATTAATTAGCTAACAAGCCATTAATTGGCAATACATTGATACCAACAATCAATTATTGCAGTTAATTCACATTAATTAGATTTTACGCACACATCTTTCTATGTGCTATTCTATAACCCTGCATGCGTAAATCCCTAGTGTGCAACTGAAAAGGGGCATGGCCAGGGGATGGTAGGGGCATTTTTGCATATGGAGTTATAGAATACTGCCATTCCTGCGTTCAAAAGCCAAGAGTTGGGTGCTGGTGTTTGGATTTCAGCTGATGTAAATATCAGTGCCCAAATTTGGATATGGGAATGGGCTCGAATGCTCTTCATAGAAAAGCACTCTATGCCAATTTGTTTCTGGCAACCAAATTTGGGTACCATTTAATGAATCCAGTCCTATGTACTTAAAAATTTCTATTAGTACTATTAATTATACTCAGTACTTTTTGCTTACAATAAACCAATGATCTGCTAAAACTGTTTTAATTCTGATAGAAACTCTGATTCGTTTATGTTACTAGAGTATTTTGTCCTTATTTAGGATTTACAAGGAAATTAAAGATCATGATCAGTTATGTGTTTTGCCAAGTACAGACAGTGAGAAATGCTCTACTAGGTTGGACCTTAAATGGTAATGGGTATCATATAAAACAATAAAATCAATCTAAAAATCTCTTCAGGGAAACATGAACTAATATTGATTAAAGCAATCAATTTTGCTTTTAGCCACTTGCAATTAAAATTGTGATTCCTTTGAGAAGTATGTATGCAATTGGATGTTCGACAAGATCTCATGTTCCCAAGTAGTATTTTCTAGTACTGTCTGTTGAATGAAACTGCCATAGGAAAACCTCATCTGTTAAGGGAACTAGAGGTGACTAATTTTTATCCACTCCTACCCTAGCTGAGATAATATTTAACCATCTCCTGACCTCATGTGCAATTTTCTTTAAATCCGTCACCTTATTTTCTAACTTTTCTTACTCTCTTACCTATCTATATATTACATCTTTGCTTTACCCTTCACTATCAATTAAAATGTTCTATTACATATTGTGTTGACATTGTAAGTAGTATACCATGCCATGCTTTGTATTGTTATTTGAATATTTTTATTGCTGTAATTGCCTATTGCTCATGTTGGATCTATTCTTCCTGAACACCGCCTTGAGTGAATTCCTTCAAAAAGGTGATAAATAAATCTTAATAATAAATAATTGTCCTGTAAAGGTAGATAGCCTTAAGGGGGCTATTCTGTAACTGGATGCCTCCTTTTACATAAGAACATTCTTCAGCAACGAGTTTCAGAGCTAATCTATTCTTTGAGGCCCAGATGATCAAAAGCAACCGCGGGTGCTAGAGGCCATTAACATAGGACTAGCACCCTTGTTTGCCTGCACCCCAGGATCATTTATAGAATTTACCCAGCGACCAGAGCAGCACATAGTACTCAAGGTGTTCTCTCACCCATGATCTATTTAGAAATGTATTTTTCCATTCCTTTCCAAATTATTTCTAATGTTCTCTTTGATTTTTTTTATTTTATACTTCACACTAACATTATCAGCTTTTGTCTCACCTAGAATGTAAACCGCACTGAACCCTGGAAAGGGGATATTAGTGATATACAAGAATTGATTTGATTTGATCGGTTGTGACAGTATATAAAACTTTTATGTTATGTCATGTCAGAATGCTGTAAACCCAGGTTTTACCACAGTTTAGTACAAGGGCCCGAAAGGTCAGAAAAAGGCTGTCCTAACTTTGAGGCCCTTTTACTAAACGGCTGCCACACGGCAACCCAGAACTACCACCGACTGAACGTGGGTGCTGGCGGTAGTTCCACACCCAGTGTGCGCTAATTCTGGCGCTAGTGGAAATATTGAAAAAATATTTCCACAGGGGGTTGCCAGGTGGTAATTGGGCAGCTTTACGTGGTGCCCGGTTACTGCCAGTTTAGCACGGGAGCCTTTACTGCCACCTCAGTGGGTGGTGGTAAGTGCTCCCCCTGAAATGGTCACACAGCAAATGCAAACTTTAACATACAGCATTTCATTTTTGGTTCTTTTCACCCGCTGCAGTAAAAGGGGCCCTGGCATGTGGCAAAAATGGCTGCCACCCTAGCCCAGGGCCCCTTTTACCACAGCTAGTAAAAGGGCCCCTTTATGCACCGAGTTAACTGGACACTGGTCTGGATATTCAGTGCTGGGAGCCGCACATACCCTAGTATTGAATATCCGTGGTTAATTCAGTCCATGGCTGGGAGCAGCTTACAAGCTGTTTACTGCAGCAGGCTGAATAGTATCTCCATTGTTTTTACAAAACATCACCTCTCTCTATTTTGCATTGTAGCATTAAATGTCTGCACAGTCTTGAAAATTGTGAAACTCAGTTTCACCACCTGAGACCTTTTGTCTATAAGATCAATCTTAGAGGCCTTTTTTTGTTACACACAATAACACAGCAATTTGAGTTAAATACAAAAACTGCATTAATCCTCATGATCAGCAATGCTTGCATCAGTATTGCTGATATAGCAAAAAGAAAGCTCAATGCAAGGAAAATGTTTATGAACTATATTGCATACAAATCAATCTAAAAATATCATGAATTTTTAACTTCCACAGATTACAATAAGCTTGAGAAGCCACATAATTCTTCTGAACGTTAACTACCTCTAAAATAGTTAATTGTTCCCTGAGAGCCTTGGAAAGCTAACATACCTCCCAAAGTTTTGGAGAATGTCCTTTCAATTTGTAAAAGAGGGCATATAGACACTTCACCCTGACTGTGACCAAATCCTCACTATCAAAACTAGATAAATAGATACATTACCTTCTTTGTTTCTATGATGCTCAAGGGAGAAAATATGAAGGAACCAGTTGTAGGTATATAGCCTTAATCTCTTTAATCTCTTTTTCTTATTTGATATCTGTAATCTTTTTCATAAACTTTTACTATTATAGGGGCCCTTTTACTAAGCTGCGTAAGCACCTAAACTCGCCGAACGCGCGCCAATTCTGCGTTACCGCCCAGCAACCATGTGGCCCTTGTGGTAATTTCATTTTTGGCGTGCGTCCTCTACATGTGTCTGAAAAATATTTTTTATTTTCTGGTGCGTGTCAGCTATGCATGTCAAGTGGCATTTGACATGCATAGGTCATTACCACCTGGTTACTGCGTGAGACATTACCGCTAGGTCAATGGCTGGCGGTCAGGTCTCACCCAAAATGGAGGCGTGGCAATTTTCATTTTGCTGCACGTCTATGTTTGACAAAAATAAAAAAGGCCTTTTTACAGGTGTGCTAAAAAAATGATTCTGCACGCGCCCAAAACACGCGTCTAAACGACCGCAGGCCATTTTTCAGCACACCTTAGTAAAAGGACCTCATAATATTCTTACTTGGGAAGGGTTGTTGTAAGCAGAGCAGGTTTGAAAGGGTCTGCACCAGAAATAGTGAGTCTTTTTTTTTTTAAACACATTCTGACTGCTCATTGGTTCAGCCCTGGAGGGATTAGTGAAGCGGGCCACTGACCACTTCAGGGGGGAGGGGAGGGAGGTGGGAAGAAGAGATGCTGAACATCTTGGGGAAATGCGGAGAGGGATAGAAGTTCTGGACACCTTGGGGAGGGGAAATAAGGAAGCAGAGAGATGCTGGATACTTTTAGGGGTGGAAAAGAGGGGAAAGATAGATGCTGGACATAGCATAGGAAAGGTCTTGAGCTATCCTGTGGTGGTGGTTTGCCTATAGTGTCAGATATCCTTGGGCCAGCTCTGATTTGAAAGGCAGCTCTAACCATAGGAAGTAAGATCCAAACTGAGCAGTGTTCAATAGTATCAAAGCAAGTGTAACTAGTTACACTTGCTTTGTTACTATACAAGTAAATAAACGTTTTGTCACTTTTACTTGTAAAGAAGTACATGAAACATTTTACTTTTACCAAAGTAGTTTCATCAATTTTTACTACTTTTACTCAGTTACATCTGATGCTTGCTGTTAAAAGTAAAAGTAAACGCAGAAGCAAGACATAAATGAGAATTCCTCAGTAAATCAAATGAAACAGCAAAATCTGGAACAGGATTTTGCTGTTGCAAACCTCATCATGCAAACAGTGGATCATTTCATCTTAAATTTTGCTGTTCAGTGAATACAGCCTATGAGAACAGTGGAGTTGCCTGTGTTTGTTGAACTGGTTACTGGTCTGCAGCCAAACAGAAAAGTGATGACTTGGGTCACTTTGAAGCAGAGATGAAGTTGAAGCTGGTTGCAATTCTTGGTGATCAGATATATGTCTCTACCACAACAGACTGCTGGTCATCCAGTGGGGTGATTGCCCACTAGATTGATTTAGTGTTTAGAGAGGAAGTCTGCTTGTCTGGCCCTAAGACTGAAGGGTTCCCTCACATTTGACATTCTTGCATCAGTTCTCAAAGACAGTCAAACAGTTTGCCATCAGACCAAAAATTGTTAATATAACAACAGACAATGATTCCAACTTTGTGAAAGCCTTCTCTGTAATTGGACAGCATGATGATGATAATGAAGATGCAAGTGATGAATTAGACTGCACTACTTCTAATATAGATGATAATGACAATAATGATAATAAAGTATTATTCACTATAAAGAAGTCAAATGTTTCAGAAGAGATTTCCTTGATCAGTGGTGTAGCAAGGGCGGGGCGGTGGGGGCGGTCCGCCCCAGGTGCACGCTGCTGGAGGGTGCAGAGAGCAGCCGTGTGCCTGTCGGCTCCGCTGGTTCCCTGCTCCCTCTGCCCTGGAACAGGTTACTTCCTGTTCCGGGGCAGAGGAGCCAGTGGAGCCGACAGGCACACGGCTGCTCTCTGCACCCTCCAGCAGCCAAGAATGCACCCGGGGGGGGGGGGGGCCTTGATGCACTAGGGAGGGGGGTGTCATTGCGCCGGGGGGGGGGGGTGTCATGCTGCACCCTGGGGGGACAGATGCCGCTGCACCCCGGGGGGGATGCGCAGTGGCGATCTGCCCCGGGTGGCAGCCGACCTAGGATCGCCACTGCCCTTGATCAATATCTGTAGATTCAGTCAAAAGACATCATTAATATTGCAGCCTGGCCTGATTTGAAGGAACTTTTTATCAGACTGAGCAATCCACTTTCTGCCAGTGCAGTTGTTGAACACCTTTTTAGCTGCGCTGGTTTAATAATGACTCTCAAGCACACTCGCATGAATGACAGTCATTTTTAAAATGTAGTTGTACTACAAGCAAAGTGGATTGAATTGTAGAGAAATAAAGTTGTTGCGATAAAAACATTAACAATAGTTGCATTCACTGTAGTTATGGCACTTTTACTTTTTACTCAAAAAGTATTCTATTAGGCAATACAATTTTTACTTCCACTTCAGTAAAGTTTTTAATGTGTTCTTCACTGTACTTAAGTGTTAAAAATACATTTTATTTTTACTTAAGTACGTCGACAAATGCATTAAACAACACTGCAATTGAGAAGTTATTGTGCTGTCTAAGTAAAGTTTCTGTATGTGGTGGGTGGTCAGAGGTGGAAGAGAAATGAACTCTCCTCCTCCCCTCCAAATGCCCCAATAAATTTCTGTAGTAGAACCAGTTCCAACAGTTGCAGTATGCACAATGATTCACTGAAATAGGATTAAGGAATTGCATTTTTCATAGTGCCCTTTCCTCTCATCTCCTTTCCTGATTACAGACACGTGCGCGCGCGCACACACACACGCACACCTTTCCTCACTTATTTTCTATAGAGAAAGGTGAACAGGCATCTGTACTGGTGCTGGCACTATAAGATTGGGAGATATTAAATGAGGAGGACTTTGCAAGGCTGGTAAAGTAGGCATCCACATGGCAGATAAAATTTAATATGGACAACTGCAAAGTGATGCAAATAGGAGACACATAGAGGGGCATAACTGAACGTGAACGCCCATCTCCATGGGCGTCTATGTCTGAGAATGGGTACGTGAAGGGGTGGGACAGACGTATTTTCGAAAAAAATGGTGTCCATCTTTCGTTTCGAAAATACGGTTTGTACGGACCAAAATGCCATGGATTTAGTCATTTGTGAGCTGGGTGTTTGTTTGTTTTTAGCAATAATGGAAAATAAAAACGCCCAGCTCAGAAACGTCCTAATCCAAAACATTTGGTCGTGAGAGGGGCCAGGGTTCATAGTACACTCGCCCCCCTGACATGCCAGGACACCAACTGGACACCCTAGAGGTCAGTGCGGTGGACTTCAGAAAATGCTCCCATATGCATAGCTCCCTTACCATGGGTGCTGAGCCCCCAACCCCCCTCCCCCCAAACCCACTACCCACAAATGTACAACACTACCATAGCTATTTGTTGTGAATGGGGCACCTACATGTGGGTACAGTGGGTTTTGGAGGCCTCCCATTTACCAGCACAAGTGTTACAGGTAGGGGGGGATGGGCCTGGGTCCCGCCTGCCTTAAATGCACTGCGGTACCCACTAAATGTGCTCCAGGGACCTGCATACACGCAGGCCTCTAGGACTTGTTGCTGCTGTATAACCTTGGCACACCAGTTGACACCTGAAGACTAATCTCTCCGAAAAAGTCCTTTATTTGAATAAGCACGTTTACTCACAGTTAACTGCAGATCAGAGGTTGTGCCCCACTGGCAAAGAGTCTTCCTGGTATTGAGATTAGCAGTAGGTCAAAGCTGGCAGAATGCTGTACAATGCCCTCTTTCAGCAACATTCAAGGGAAGAACTAAGTTCTGTAACGTGGCTAACACATGAAAGGGATCTAAAACTGTGTTACAAAAATGGCCACTACCTCATGGACTACCGGAAACAAAACAGGGCACAATTTGACCCATTAAGCAGGGGGAAAAGCACCATGGGAGTAGAGACTACCAACTACCAACATTGTGAGCATTTAACACAAGCTACTGGAATCACGGAGCCCAATACCCTACACCCACCACAATGCATTGCTGATGTTAATCTGCAGTGTGCATAACAGAAAAGGTGTCACACTCACCCGAGAGCCACATCAGAACCAGGGAAAGGCTGCCACAGGATAGAACACATTCTACTGTCATGGAGGTGGGTACGGCATTTGAGACTGGCATAGAGGCTGGAAAAAAAAGTTTTTAAAGTGGGGTTTTTTTGGTGGGAGGGGGTTAGTGACCACTGGGGGAGTCAGGGGAGGTGGTCATCTGGTCAGTTGGGGTGATTTTTTGGGACTTGGACCTGAAAAAAAAGGGTCCAAATAAAGCGGACCAAATTCTCGTCCAAAACGCCCTTCTTGATTCGATTATCAGCTAAAGACGCCCATCTCTCCTCGGCTGATAACCACGCCCCAGTCCCGCCTTCACCACGCCTCCGACACGCCCCCCATCAACTTTGTTCGTTCCTGCGATGAACTGCAGTTGAAGACGACCAAAATCGGCTTTCGATTATACCGATTTGGTCACACACGGGAGTAAGACGCCCATCTCCCGATTTGGGTCAAAATATGGGCGTCTTTCTCTTTCAAAAATAAGCTGGATAGTTGTTTATAATTTATTGTTTGTTAAAAAAAACTTGCTATACCACCTTTCCAAAAAGAGGTCAAAGTGGTGTAAGGCTAAGCCAAGTTACTAAGTAGTAAATTTAAAACAAATCAGTCAACACGTAATTAAACTCTGGAATTCATTGCCAAAGAATGTGGTAAAACGTTAGTGGGGTTTAAAAAAAGGTTGGGCAGTTTATTAAAAGAAAAGTCATAAGCCATTATTAA
This sequence comes from Microcaecilia unicolor, assembly GCF_901765095.1. Classification (NCBI taxonomy): domain Eukaryota; kingdom Metazoa; phylum Chordata; class Amphibia; order Gymnophiona; family Siphonopidae; genus Microcaecilia; species Microcaecilia unicolor. The sequence goes on from NC_044040.1 coordinate 50,871,446, forward strand.
GATGGACTTGGGAAGATCCACTGCTTATTTCTAGGATGACCAGCATAAAATCTGTTTAACTTGGGATCTTCTAAATCAAATACCAAAAAATACGCAAAACAGTAATTACCATCCCAAAACAATTCAGTGTTAGATTAAGTAGATTTAAGGGGGGAGGAAAAGCCTCAAAGAGCTCCAGGTGAAAATACCCTCCACCTCTTCTGTAAATTATTCTTAAAAATTTTAAATTATTTAATCAGCGATCTCCAAATAATCATTTTATAAGGACTTGAGGAAAACATGGGATCTGTTTATCCTTTTGTAAAGTACCCTTTGGTACTTTTGACCTGGATTGGCCACTGTTGGAAACCAGATACTGGCTTGATGGATTTTTAGCCTGACCTGCTATGGCAGCTATTATGTTGTTATGTATTATTTCAACCAATTTTGAGTACCAATTTTTAATGTTATTGTTTCAATTAGATTTGCTAAAAGCTGCTATGAATTGTTACTTAAAATCTAATGCTCCTTCCAAACCTCCTCAGCCCCCAAAGAACAGACACTAAGGGCTTCTTTTGATAAGAGCGAGCACATGCTTACTGCAGCTTAAAAGAACTTACCGTGGTGAGAAACCCTGTGGTAAAAACCCAATGTGTGCATGAAAACCATGGGCTAAATAATTGTTCTTAATCAGCACAGCCACATTACTGTACATTAAGGGGCCCTTTTACAAAGTGGTGGTAAGCCCAACGCTGGCTTACCACAAGCTAATCTGGAGCTGCCACTGGCCCACGTGGGTGCCGGTGGAAGTTCCAGCCCTAGCGCTTGCCATTTCCTGTACTGGAGAAAATAGGGTTGTTTCTAGAAGCATGCCAGCACCAGGGGTGTAGCTACGTGGGGCCACGGGGGCATGGGCCCCCACAGATTATGCCCTGGCCCCCTCTACATTTGACCCCCCCACAGTCGCCCCCCCCCCCCCGCCCCGCCGCCACCACCACATCAGGTACCTTGTTTGCTGGCAGGGGTCCCCAATCCCCGCCAGCCGAAGAGTTTCCTTCAACGCCGGTTGACTCCGGCGCCTTCGTTGTGGGATCATCTGTTTCTGATGCCTTATGTCCTGCACCGTGCATGTAGCCCCATGCAGGACATAAGGCGTCAGAAACAGATGATCCCACAACGAAGGCACTGGAGTCAAGACTCTCTAGCTGGCGAGGATTGGGGACCCCTGCCAGCAAACAAGGTACCTGATGCGGCAGTGGGGCAGGGGGCGGGCGGGCGGGGGGGGGGGGGTGTTGCGGCGGTCCAAAATGGCAGGGGGGGGGGGTGGCAGGGGGGGGGTCCAAAGTGGCGGTGGGGAAGGCGGCTAAACAGTGCCCACATCTCGGGCTCTGGTCCCCCCTCCTGCCGAGGTCTGGCTACGCCCCTGGGCAGCACTGCATGTTGCCTGGTTACCGCCAGGTTAGTTCTAGAGCCTTTACCACCACTTCAGTGGGTGGCAGTAAGTGCTCTCCTTCACATGGCCACGTGGTAAGAGCAATCTTACTGCATGGCCATGGCTATTTTCAGCCTTTACTATGAGAGACACTATGCAAGCTATGATAGTTAAACCTCTTCCCTGAGAAAGTATCGAAACCTGGCCATGTCGGTGGAGGTTCTCATGAACCTGAAAACAGCTACGAGTTAAGTAGCCCTATTTTTTTTGATTAAGTGCTTAAAGTGTTTGGACAACTTTTAAGTAAAATCTGCAAAATTAAAAAAATATATATTTAAAAGTTTGTCATGGAGTTGAAGGTTGAATGATCAAGTTGGAGGATGATTTAAAAATATAATAAGGGATCGATGAAGAATTACAAATCATCGCTCTGGAAAATCCAGTTAAAGCAACACTGATGCTGTGAACTCTGATGATCCTTTTAGGAATGTTATTCATACGTTGAAAAAATGTCATTATATCATACATAATATCTAGAGAATGTATGAAGGAAATTTAATATGTGAAATTTGATTATGTTTGCTATTGCATTGTGTATAAGGATATAGATACTTGGGACAATTATCAAGGTAAAAACTGCCTTAGCATGTGGGAAAAACCTATGTAAGGGTACGCTAAGGCCACTTTCTGCCACAGCTATGTAGAAGGACCCCTAAAAATACTGCAGGCAAAAGAATTAAACACAAATAGCTCAAATTTAATCTGGGAGATAAGGAAGTGGTAGTGGGCAACATACAATGCCAGCCATTTAATTTAGCTGTGAATTCAGTAAATATCTACACACAAACTACATGGTTTGGACTGTTGGCAATTTAAGTTGTAACATTTTAAGGAAGAGGAGGGTAAAAATATGGACTATAAAGGAAGAGAAGGTTTTAAAGCTGCAAGAGTTAATCAACCTACCAGCTAATATTTCATAAGAAAATATTGACTGGTCAAATGCTCTTTTCTGGGTTATTGCAGTAAAATATGGAAAATCAGGTATGTGTTCTCTTCTCAATCAATATACATATGATATGCAATAAAGGTCAATTAAGAGGTGCCATATATATATTGACTATGTTTATTCTGACTCTTATCCCCCTGGACATTCCTACTCCCCTCTCCTGAGAAACAGCTCCCGGTACTACTATCCCCTTAACATACTCATTATGCCAATATCAGTCCCCCAGAGCAAACATCACCCACCCCCCTCGGATAAGAAAAGGTTGTTAATTTCATTAAAAGTGTGAACTAATGGGGAAAGAATATAGAAATATTAGTGCAATATAATGGATTACCTAACTTACATAAGTTTCATTAAAATTTCCCATGTTTATCTATATCTCTGGTAAGAATTAAGATTGTTATGATTTTTTAAGTATCCAAAATCGATTTAGTAAATGAACTAAAACAAAAGTTCAGAACTCCTATTTTCCAACAACCAATAAGAATTTCCAAATGTAACCCTTTGTAGAATTATTTTTTAGTTAAGGGTGAAACATAATTCATCTAAAGTTGCAACATTTTCTGCCCAAACCATGATATTCCTATGGCTGCCAGCTAGATCCAGATTCTCAGAACAGGGTTGATCTGGTCCCGAGTTTACTCTAGTGCATGCAGGGACTTGTAGTCTTGCTTTTCTTAGGAAATGCAATGGGGAAATCAGAACTACAAGTCCCTTCATGCAACGGGGTAAACCCAGGACTAGATTAACTTTGTCCTGCAAATCTGGATCCAGTTGGCAGCCTTAGATGTGCTTCATATACCTCACCAAGTGGGCTCATTACTTCATTGCAACTTTGGGGCCCTTTTACTACGCTGTAGTAAAATTTGCAGTTAATGTGGTTTAATGAGGGACTTCACCAGCTGCAAATTTTGTGCAATCCCTAGTGAGGGTGTAACCAACATTTTCTTATTTAGGTCCTGCATTAATGTTCCCAGTAGTGTGCAGTACCTACTGGTATTTAACATGGAAGCACTTAGTGCTTCCTATTTAGGAAGCAGTAAGTGGTCCCATGTGTTACTGTCCAAGTCAGTGCCCAGTGCTACTGTTCAGTCCAAACCAGGGGCGTATCTGCGTGGGGCCACGGGGGCCTGGGCCCCCTACCACTGTCAACCCTCCCCCGCCGTCGCCGTGGGCTACCTTTGCTGGCGGGGGACCCCAACCCCTGCCAGCCGAGGTCTGCTTCCTTCTGCCGCTGCCTTTAAAAATATTCCTTCAGCTGGCGGGGAACCTCAACCCCTGCCAGCCGAGCCTAGGTCTTTTAAGTTCTTCTTCGATCGTCCTCCACGCTGTTCAAAGCTGCTGAATCCAGTTTCGGAGTCTGACGTCGCTGCACGTTGTATGTGCAGGACGTCAGACTCACAGACTCTGTTTCTGTGTGTCTGACGTCCTGCATGTACAATGTGCTGCGATGTCAGACTCCAAAACTGGATTCAGCAGCTTTGAACAGCACGGAGGACGATCGAAGAAGAACTTAAAAGACCTCGGCTTGGCTGGCGGGGGTTGGGGTCCCCCGCCAGCAAAGGTAGGTGACAGCGGCAGGGGGGGGTGACGGCGGCGGGGGGGGGGGGGGTCAGCAATGGCGGCGGGGGGGGGCTATAATGTGTCCTCTCACTCTGGCCCTGGCCCCCCTACCACCAAACTTCAGATACGCCTCTGGTCCAAACACTGTCCGGTATGACCTCACAGTCAGTTAAACCTCCTCCTCCAGTAGAAAACTTTACCACTAGACTCTCAATTCTTAGTCAAATCTTCTTTACTGTAATTCTCCCAATACACAAAGAGAATCCAATCTACAATTCAGCTGCCTGTAAGAACGGTGCCTATTGCAAACATGGTCCGAACCCAGCCACCTCAGAGCCAATGAGCACTGCTGAGAGGCAAAGCTGTAAACTCAAACAGGGAGAAACACAGGGAAAACGCCTTTTACAGCAACCTAAGGGAGAAGCCTCTAAGAGACTTGGGAAGGGACTTGCTCTAAGGAAAAAGCCTACAGGAGTGAGAGAGAGAGAGAGAGAGAGAGAGAGAGAGAGAGAGAGAGAGAGAGTAAAAAAAAAACACCTTGATGGAACCACAGTGGGTATATATGGGGTATACATGTCAGTTACACGTGCACCTGCTAATTACTGCCAACTAGTTCTTGTTAATGCAAATTATTAATATTTATCTACAATTTCGTGACATGTAGCACCAATTAGCTAATTATGTTACGTGTGTAACTGACCCTATAACTTTAGGCACTATTTATAGAATAGAAGGGAGCCTTTGTTTTGATCAGTTCAAGCCAGATCTCACCTTAAGCCATTTTAGAGAGAATAACAAAAGTGCATATTAAATAGAGTAGTCATTTAGAAAAAAAAAGTCTGGTATACCTATGGCAGAATTGTTCTTGTTTTGGGACTTATTATGAAGCTGGTATATGGGACTCTGCATTATTTAGCTTCTATTTTCCATTTTTTTCTTCATGTATTGTGGTTGACTGTGGGTAGATTGAAGTGTTGCAATCAACACCACCTACCGAGCAGCTTTTATTCTACAATGCAGACACTGATCTTCTGCTTTCAAAACAATTCTGTGTGGATGTTTATCATAGCAATCTGAGCAGGAACACATAGAAAGACAATCAAAACCAAGTGCATACATATTTCAGCTGTGATTCCAGCTTCACAATCGGCTGTACAGTAAAAAAATATATATATGGCCCATCTATATAAGAATAGTCAGGCAGGGACAGGGCGTGACCAAGATGGCGTCGGCATGCTGAGAGGAGTGAGGCTGTTTAGGAGGGCTTGCTGAAGATTTTTGAATTGAATTGATTACCGCTGCCGTTATGCCTCAAACTATAAGAAAGGGGATTGTAAGGTCCTTACCTCTTCCAGCCCTTGCGTCTTCCCCGAAGCAGCAAACCCTAGACAGCTTTGCACTCCGGTGCCCACGGACTATAACCGGGGGAGGTTCTACTCTGTGTGCCAAGGGAGGAATCTCGACACTCCTGGATCATGAAACAACATTATCCCCCCCGGAAGCCGAGATACCACCATGTCCTGCCGAGTCGTGGGTGGAGATGACGGGTCCCAAGAACGCGGAAGGCGCTGGAATTGGGCCCTGTGGTAGCGGCTCCTCATCAGGGTGGCTGGCAGTTAAAGCGGAGACCTTGGATAAGAAGGGTGTATTGAACCTTCCTGTGGTGGTAACCCTTGACGCCATCTGGCAGGCAATTGAGAAACTGAACTTTTCTGTTACAAAATCAACCCAGGAAACATCACCACTAGTTTCAACGGTGGAGCAGCTTTCCAAATCGATGGATAAATTAAAGCAGAACTTCAATGATCAGGTACTAAAATATCAAACTGATGTAGTAACTATTAAGGACAATGTTTCAGCAGTTATGAAAGATAATTTGTTTATACGTCAAAAATAGAATAAATTGAAAATTATAACAGACATCTAAATATGAGGATATTGAACTTCCCAAGGCCTGTTGGAATTCTTCTTTTAGAACTATTTAAAAAATACCTTATTGAAAATTTGAAAATTTGGGCTCAAAATATTCCTCCTATAAATAAGATATTCTTTCTTCCGGAAAAGAAGAGACAAGTAGGTTCTTATGAAGAAACTAGTAAAAAAGGCCCGTTTCTGTTAGAAATGAAACGGGCGCTAGCAAGGTTTTCCTTGGAGTGTATGTTTCAGAAAGAGCGTGTATGAGAGATGGAGTGTGTGTGTCAGAGAGAGAATGTGAGAGAGAGAGACAGAGTGTATGTGTTTGTGCGAGAAAGAGAGTGTGTGAGAGACAGTGTTTGTGTTTCTGTGTGACACTGTATGAAAGAGAGGGACAAAGACAGTGAGTGTGTGAGTGAGAGTGTATGTGGCAGACAGTGAATGAGTGACTGCGTGTGTGGTGTGAGGAACCCCCTCACCCCCTCCCTCTCCCCTGCCCCCTTGCAGCCAGGCATGTGCAGCGACCCTCCTCTCCCTGTGTTCCCCCTGCAGCCACCCATGTCCAGCATCCCCCTGGAGCCACCCATGCCCATCAACCCTCCTCTCCCCCTGCTGCGTTCTTCCTGTCTCCCCTGCTCCCCCTGCAGCCACCCATGTGGTCTCAGGCCTCCCCTCAGCATCCCTCCTGTCCCCCTGCAGGCACGCATGTGCAGCGTCCCTCCTCTCCCCCTGTCCCCCCTGCAGCCAGCCATGTCCAGCGACCTTTCTGTCCCCCTGCCCCCCCCTGCAGCTACCCATGTCCAGCGACCCTCCTCTTCTGTGCAGCCACCCATGTCTGAGGACACTCCTCTCCTTTTTCCCTGTTCCTCCCCTGTGGCCAGCCATGTCCATCGACCTACTTGTCCCCCCCTGATGACCACCAACCCTTCTGTCCCCCTGCCCGCCCTGCAGTGTCCGTCCTGTATCCCCTGTCCCCCTTGCAGGCACCCATGTGGTGTGTGGAGCCCCATCCCTATCTCCCTGTTCCCTGCCCCCCCTGCAGCCACCCATATGCAGCGACCCTCCTCTCCCCTCTCCCTGCTTCCTTCCAGCCACTCATGTCCAGCGAAACCCCCCCTTCCCCCCCAGCCGGCGCAGCACCCAAAGAAAGCCCCTTGTCCCCCCCCCACTTCGCGCATCACCCGACTCCCCCACCGTGGCACATCACCAAGCCCCTCCCCCCTCATCAACCCCCTCGCCACACGCAACCGCTAATACAAACTGTGTCCGGCGGCTGCTGCTTCTGCTATTCAGCAGCAGCAGCCCGTACATAAAGAAAGCAAAAAAAAAAATCCTCCTAAAACGCACTTCCATTGAGAAGCATCTCACATTGGCTGAAGTCTCAGCATGCGCTCCTCCTCTCCCCTCTGATGTCTCGGCGTTTCTCCGGGGTCTTCTGGCAGGGGCACTGACGTTGAGGGGAGAGGAGGAGCGGCTGCAGAGACGTCAGCCAATGTGAGATGGTTCTCCACGGAGGTGCGTTTTAGGAGGTTGTTTGTTTGTTTTCTTTATGTACGGGCTGCTGCTGCTGAATAGAAGCAGCAGCAGCCGCCGGACAGAGTATGTATTAGCGGTCGCGGGTGGCGAGGCGGTCGATGTGGGGGGAGGGGCTTGGTGAAGCGGCGGAAAAGGGGTTGGGTGATGCGGCGAGGAGGGAAGGGGGTAGGGGCTTTCTAATGCCCCATTGCACGGGTTGATGTGGCGATGCGGCGGGGGGGCACTTAGAGGTGCACCGTCGAGGCTGTTTGTGTGTGTCTGTGTGTTTGTGTGTGTGTGTTTGTGTGTGTGTGTTTGTATGTGTGTGTGTGTTTGTTTGTTTGTGTGTATGTATGTGTGTTTGTGTTTGTGTGTGTGTATGTGTGTTTGTGTGTGTGTGTTTGTGTGTGTGTGTGTGTGTGTTTGTGTTTGTGTGTGTGTTTGTGTTTGTGTGTGTGTGTGTTTGTTTGTGTGTGTTTGTGTTTCTGTGTGTGTGTGTGTGTTTGTGTTTCTGTGTGGTTGTGTGGTTGTGTGTGTGCGTTTGTGTGTGTTTGTGTGTGTGTGTGTGTTTGCGTTTGTGTGTGTGTCTTTGCGTTTGTGTGTTTGTGTGTGTGTTTATGTGTGTGTGCATTTGTTTGTGTGTTTTTATGTGTGTGTGTGTGTGTGTGTTTGTGTGTGTGTTTATGTGTTTGTGTGTGTGTTTGCATTTGTGTGTGTGTTTATGTGTGTGTATGTGTTTCTGTGTGGTTGTGTGGTTGTTTGTGTGTTTGTGTGTGTGTTTATGTGTGTGTGTGCGTTTGTGTGTTTGTGTTTGTGTGTGTGTTTGTGTGTGTGTTTTTATGTGTGTGTGTGTGTTTGTGTGTGTGTTTATGTGTTTGTGTGTGTGTTTGCATTTGTGTGTGTGTTTATGTGTGTGTATGTGTTTGTGTGTGTGTTTGCGTTTGCGTGTTTGCGTTTGTGTGTGTGTGTGTGTATGTGTTTGTGTGTGTGTGTGTTTGTGTGTATGTGTGTTTGTGTTTGTGTGTTTGTGTGTATGTGTTTCTGTTTGTGTGTGTGTGTGTTTCTGTGTGTGTGTTTCTGTGTGTGTTTATGTGTGGGGGTTTCGTTTGTGTGTGTGTGTGTGTGTGTTTGTGTGGTTGTGTGTGTGCGTTTGTGTGTGTTTGTGTGTGTGTGCATTTGTGTGTTTATGTGTGTGTTTGCGTTTGTGTGTGTGTTTATGTGTGTGTGTGTTTATGTGTGTGTTTGTGTGTGTTTGTGTGTGTTTGTGTGGTTGTGTGTGTGCGTTTGTGTGTGTTTGTGTGTGTGTGCATTTGTGTGTGTGCATTTGTGTTTGCGTTTACGAGTGTGTTTATGTGTGTGTGTGTGTTTGCGTGTGTGTGTTTGTGTGTGTGTGTGTGTGTGTGTGTGGGTTGCGGGTGGCTTTTGTGGTCGTGTGTTTGGGGCGTTTGCCAGCAGTCTGTAGCGATTCCTAGGCAGGGGGAGGAGTACGGAAACACTCCCCCTGCCTGGGTCGTTGTTTGTTGGAGGGGGTTGCCAGTTGGTAGGGGTGCCTTTATGGATCCCTTTACTCTCTGTGTTCCGCCCTCGAGGGTGGGGCAGAGAGACATGGTGAGTTGGATGGCTTCACCACCATGAACTTACGAACTGTTTAGGGATTTTGCAGATGCTTCAGCAGGTTGTCTTCAGAATGTTGAGGTAGCGTTTTATGTACAGATGGGGCGTGGCTGAGGGCGGGTCTATGAGTGAGGGTGACTGGTCCTAGCCTATGAAGACTACAGGATTTTTGTGCTTCTCTGCCTTGGAGTGAGCTTCAGAACGTTCAAGGTGGGATTTATTAATATAGATGGAACAGGTCCAGGAAGAGGAGAAATTGGATGATTTAAGAAATATTTCCTTGATTTTGGAGGACTCAGAAGTAACAAAAAGGGCCACATTATTGGTATCATTTGTATTTGTTTCTCAATTAGGGATCAATGTTGAATCTGACCTGGTGTCTGCTATTAACAAAAGTTCTCTGATACACCAGAATGTAAAACCAGACATTAATTCATTTCAATTTTTTAATTTTTTAAATTTGCAGTGCTCAGTCGTGCTGATGTGCATAAAACCATAATGATATGGAGTAAGACCTCAGCTTCCAAACATCACAGCACAAGTCCTTCCTTCCTTTCCTTGTTTGTCAAATCTAACTAATCTTGCGCTGCCTCAGTAGACTGTCATATATCAATTAACAGGTCACAACTGATATCTGAGGTAAAGAGTTCTTCACTTATCTTTGATGAGTAGTTGCCTGAGTCAAGTTTGCTCCATATCTCCCAATATTCAGTGTTATGTGTTTTAAAATCTTTGTTTTCCCGACGTGGAAGCCACGTTTCACTTTTAACGCTTTTTCAAGGGAATGTATTTCCAACCTAATAAATAAACGGGAGAGTCTACTATCTTCGCTCCTCCCCGCTACTCTCCCGTTTATTTATTAGGTTGGAAATACATTCCCTTGAAAAAGCATAAAAAGTGAAACGTGGCTTCCACGTCGGGAAAATGAAGATTTTAAAACACATAACACTGAATATTGGGAGATATGGAGCAAACTTGACTCAGTCATCTACTCATCAAAGATAAGTGAAGAACTCTTTACCTCAGATATCAGTTGTGACCTGTTAATTGATATATGACAGTCTACTGAGGCAGCACAAGATTAGTTAGATTTGACAAACAAGGAAAGGAACGAAGGACTTGTGCTGTGATGTTTGGAAGCTGAGGTCTTACTCCATATCATTATGGTTTTATGCGTTTCATTTGTATTTGAACAAGACTTTAATGCTATTTTGAAGTTATACTTTAAGAATGTTAACCAAACATTTTGTGGTCAAAAATTAAGGATATTCCAAGATGTCACTAGATCTACTCAAGACAAAAGGAAAAGTTTCTTAGATATGAGAGATGAAATAAAATTATTGGGGGCTACTTTCTTTTTAGCTTACCCTTGTAAATGCATAGTTAAATATTTGGGAATCAAATATGTTTTTTTTGTACCAGATCAGCTTAGGGCTTTCATAGAACTGAAGAGGGTATCAGGGGAATTAACAACTGTTAAATAGGCTGTATGATTTAACGTAGGGCGGGCTATTTCCTTCTTTATTGTATTCCACTTTGATTTCCTTAAACGTTTTGGTCACTCCCCAAGTTTGTGGTCTAAGGAAGGGTTAAATATGAAACAAAAATGAAGTCAAAAAGTTTTTTCCTTTTATCTTTGTATGTGAAGACATATTGAATTTGTATTATTTCCCTGTGTTGCATGTAACAAGTTATTACTTGTGTAATATAAGTAAAGCAATAAAAATAAAATAAAATAAAAAAGAATAGTCAGATAATGGATAAACAAGAGAATGAACAAAACCAACAAAGTCAGTAAATCCTGAATTAATTTAAGAGATGGTGAGTTTCATAGAGTGGGACAGAGCTAAGAGAAGCTGTGATGACCACAGGATGCTTTGTAAAAGAAAATCATCCGTCTTGTACAATTGAGAGTGAATGTGGAAGGCCCCCAGGAAATTCACAGCTATCAGTAAGTCAATTTCTTCTTTTCCTTTCTTACTCATTGCCTAATTGTGCAGGGTAAACTTATTTTAGGTCATTCTCACTTTAGAAAAGCAGGAAAACAATCAATTTGGAAATGGTTGGTAAGATGTTTTCTGTTGAATGGAGCAGTTAAAATAAACCAGTGCTCTTTTTTGGAAGACCCAGGAATCTCTTTAAAAAAAACCCTTAAACTTTTTATTGGATTAAGTTTTGAGTAGCATTCAAAGGCCAGAACCTTCTTCCTCAGGTCAGGAAGTATGAACAAAACATGTCTATATCAGAAGAACATATAAGTGAAACATAAAAGGGTTCTATTGACAGTCTCAAAGAGAAAGGTGGTGGTGGGAGAAACATAGAGAGATGGATGGGTGATCAGAAGGCAACAAAGCAATACAATTTTATGGTTTTAAAACATGATAAGAAACCCATATCTTTAAGTCCTTTCTTGTTGGTATTGAAGTATCATATCATTTTAACTTCAAAGGTTTTATATTTCTGGATTGTGTTAAAAATTTCTTCTTAGTATTCTGACCATATGATCATTTATGAGGTGTTCTGATCTTGAAAAATGCTCATGCACAGAGATGTCACCTTGGTTTGTCTCAAGGGCAATTTTTCCAAATGGATCAGTTTTGTGCATACTGTGACAGTAATGAACCTCACTTCTAAGCCAGGGCATATAGTATAATCTCAGTCTCTCCAATTTGCTGCTAACGCTCGCCGTAGTACTTACATTGTGCCAAAGAGAGCTTCCTTCTGGAGTTCAGAATATGTAATATGTGTAGGTAATTTATCCAATTTGGAAATTCTTTTTGGTCAGGCCTATGGCACCCAAAACAATAGAACTGGGCCTTCAAGACTCTGACAACAGGAGTCCTTTATTTCAATCAGACCCAGCTCAGGCCGTGTTTCGGAGTAAGCAACACCTGCCTCTGGGGTCCAAGATTAATTCCAAATACACAAATAGGGAGCACAGTAAAGACAATGTTCTAGGTCAGTGTACAATTTCCTGCAAGGAGAAGGTCATAGGCTTCTTGTTAAAACTCTGTCGGTCAAAAAAAACGCCAAAGAAGCCTATGACTTTCTCCTCACAGGGAGTTGTACACTGACCTAGAAAATTGTCTTTACTGTGCTCCTTATTTGTGTATCTGGAATTGATTTTGGACCCCTGAGGCAGGTGCTGCTTACGCCGAAACATGGCCTGTGCCAAATCTAATTGAAATAAAGGACTCCTGTTGTTACAGTCTTGAAGGTCCAGTTGTTCTCTTTTTCTTTGAATTGTTATTTATGTATATTGTTTCCCTCTCTGGTTACTTTACTCAAAACAATAGCCAATATTTCTGTATCTTTCTACTATATTTTGTAGGTCTCAGACTACGTTGCCTTGAGTTTAGCCACCCATCTATTTATCCCATTTGACTCTATACTACCCTTCTTATCTCCATCTATATATCTGGACTTGGCCCCTCAACCACATACTAAGCTGTATTGTAGAAAAAGCATTGGTTTCATATCTATGTTATTTGAATGTTCTAATGTGTGCTTATTAGGTGTTTCATTGGTATTATGCTGACATCGTATTATTTCTATGTTCTTTGGGAATGTTCTTCCATGCTATTATGGTATAGTTTGTATTGTACTTACACTTATTACATTTCTGTTATATAATTGTTCTGCAGTGCTATTAAATGTGCATTTTTTTCATACTGTTTCATGTTAGTCCTATTAAGTATACATTTTCCATTTCCAAGTTTACCTCATGTATTGCATTCATGTTTATATTTGGTCATTTTATTATTGCTATGCTGTTAACAAAATTATGCATTTTATGTTAAACTGTATCTGCTGTACACTGCTCCAGGTGAATCTCTTCATAAAGGTGGTTAATAAATCCCAATAAATAAATGCATTATCTTGTACTTATGGATCTTCTCTCTTTTCAAGCAATTCATACCCAGGAGGTTTGATAACAGGAGACGGCATGAGCCTATCTGGCCTATCAATTTAATTGTTTTGGGTTTACCAAGATGGCGTCAGCTGCATTGGGGAGAATTAAAACCTCCTTGGGTGGAGTGGGTAGAAACTGACTTCAGCCTTGTGACATCATACCATCTCCTGTTATCAAACCTCCTTGATTCACACAATAATCACTTAAGACTGACACTGCTTTGTGGTGCCTTTAGTAATTGATTTTTGTCTTTGGCATCTGGCCTGTCTCCTTTACACTACTTTATGCCTGAATTAGTGCATGCTGTTAGCGCGCTGCTGTAAAAACTGTGTTGGTGTGACTGAGTGCGCTAATTCATGCAGTAACTGAATATCATGCAATGGGTTAGGAAATGGGTAGAGAATAGGTGTGGACTGCACATCCTGAAGTTAGTACATGGTAACTTATCATACACTGGAATGGAAAGAAGAACAAAACTCCCATGGCAAGGGTACAAAAAACCAAACGGAGAGGAAATAAACAAAAAAGAAAAATAAACCAATAATGTGAAGGTCTTTTATTAAAAATATTCATAAACTAACAATGTCATGCATGAGTTCTGGAAAGGGACTTGAAATGGCTGTGTTTCAGCTGAGATGCCTGTGTCAGGAGTCAATAACATCCTGCAAAAGCTGCTTTCAAAGAGACGGTGTTGAAAGAGTTTTGTTGCATACTCTCCATTGAAACTGATGTAAGCTTAGAACTGAGAACAACTTTTACAGGAGATCATTGACTCTTGATGTGGGCATCTCAGCCGAAATACAGCCGTATCAAGTCCTTTTCCTGAGCTCATGCATTCTCATTTGTGACGTTGTTAATTTAGGAGTATTTTTAATAAAAAGACTTTTACTTTATTAACCTCCCATGGGAGGTTGCGAAGTTGAAAACGGTAATGGAATTCAAAAATGCGTGGGATAAACATAAATGAAACCCGTATGAAAGAATAGAACCAAACAAAAGTAGTGGTTCTTAGATGGCAACTTCAGTAATTGGGAAGCAAGGCCAGTGCTGGGCAAACTTCTGTGGTTTGTGCCCTGATCGTGGCTGGACGGATTTGGATGGGCTGGCTTGGGGCTTTGATGACAACTTCAGTAGTTGGAGAACACAAGGCCAGTGCTGGGCAGACTTCTACAGTCTGTGCCCTGAAAATGGCAAGGACATATGAAGATCAAGTATGCCTACGTAGTATCACATCATATCTTATGCTACGAGTTTATCTTGTTGGGCAGACTAGATGGGCCATACAGGTCTTTATCTGTCATCATCTACTATGTTACTATCTAACAGGCTACTTGTTGTGCCGTAATAATAAAGCAGGAATAGCACTTGCAGCTTACATAAAGGCTTAAAAATGCACAACTATAGCTGCCATAGAGATTCTCAAGGTGAGATTTGTATGCAACTAGATCAGATTATAATTTTTTATATGACATGCTGTATAGAACTCAATGTATGTATCTATTTATGGCACTGAGTTCTTAAATGGTGAAGCCCCAGGTTACATGGATACCCTTATCAATCTGCCATCTAGGAATTCTTGTAGATCATCCTATTCATATTTAAACCTTCATCATCCTACCTGTAATGGTCTCAAATATAAATCCACTTACGCTTCCACCTTTTCCTTTATTAGCACTCAACTATGGAATGCATTACCTAAATCTGTGAAAACTATTCATGATCATCTGAACTTCAGAAAATCTCTTAAGACCAGCTTATTTGGAAAGGTTTACTGCAATGGACCCGTCTTAAATCCATAATTCCTGGAATACAACTAATTTAAGGACCTGATGGACTCTGTTACCCTTCCCCTCTTTTCTCTCGTCCCTTGTAATTACTATCCTTCCTATTCACCTTTTTATACTTCATTTGTTTGTTTACCAGATTGGCGGCTGCCTTTACGGACTGATGTTAGCCACATTGAGCCTGCCAATGGGTGGGAAAATGTGGGGTATAAATGTTTTAAATAAATGCGTTGCAGCATTCAAAATTGTCAGAAGAGCATTGAATCAGGTTTGAATAAATTTATTACTACTAATATTTAAGAGCAATAAAACCTCTGGCCAAGATTGTCTAACTGCTGAATTTTATAGGGCCTTCCAAGAGCATTTAACTACTCCTTTATTAAGTATATTTCAAGCATTCATTGGACAAGGCAGTGCGTGGACACTGTGAGAGAGGCACTTCCCAAACCAGGTACAGATCACATGGAGGTAGGTAATTATTGTCAGATTTCAGTAATAATGTCAATGCAAAAATGTATGCTAGGGTACTTGCTAATAGACTTATGGATGAAGATACGTAACTCATAGACTCTGGCTGGTTATGCCTGGAGAGAGATCTTGCAGCACCACATAATATAAAAAACATTGGGACCCGGCTCCTGCTTTGTTTACAGCAGAATCCCGTTATTGTGGCACTTCATCATTGGGAAGGGATGTAGGCCAACAAATGTAGTCCAGAGATAGGTTGCAGCAAATGTATTAAATAGTTATCAAAGCACTTGCAGACTTGACATGGAACCATGTTTCGGCAACAAGATGCCTGCTGCAGGAGTCAATGGAGCTCATTTTCGAAAAACGTCTAAAACGTGGCATAACGCAGCATTTGGATGTTTTTCTCACAAAAACGTCCAAATCAATATTTTCAAAACCAAGTTTTAGATGTTTTTCTATGAAGTCAGTCAGAAGTGCGTTCAAAATACAAGGGGGCGTGTCAGAGACATGTTAAGGGCGTGATTTGGGCTTTGCTAAGACTTGGACATTTTACAGCCATAATGGAACAAAACAAAACCATACAGGACTAAAACTAAGACGTTTTGAGCTAGACCTGTTTTTATAACAAATATGGCACAAAGGGTGCCCTAAATGACCAGATGACCACTGGAGGGAATCAGGGGTGACCCCCAAATATCCCCAGTGGTCACTGACCCCCTCCTACCCTCCAAAAATGTTAATAAAAATATGACTTCCCAGTCTTTATGACAGCCTCAGATGTTAGAGCCAGGTCTATTAGAACAGCTTGCAGGTTCCTGGAGTAGTCTAGAGGTCAGTGCAGTGTACCATGGCATGGGGGACTCAGGTCCCTATCTCCCTCTACCTTTCACCAGAAACCCTACTGTACCCACATATAGGTGCTCCCTTCACCCATAAGGGCTACTGTAGTGGTGTACAGATGGGGGGTGTGTGGATTTTGGGTGTGTTTTGGGGGGCTCAGCAGACAAAATAAGGGAATAATGGTGAGATGTGTATCTGGGAGCATGTTTTTGAAGTCCACTGCAGTGTCCCCAAGGTGCCTCATTTATCTCCTGGAATGTATGGGGGACCAGTCTACTAAAAATGCTGGCTCCTCCTATATCCCAATGGCTTCATTTTGTGCATTTTGCACTTGAACTTTTTTTTTTTAAATGGACCCAAAAACAAAATGTCCAAATTACAAAACCTTGTTCATAACAATATGTTCAAAAAAAAAAAAAAGAAAAATGATAGATATGTTACCTTAGCTCCTGCGCCCGATCTGCTGAACGCCTCTGGAGGAAATCTCGCACCCATTCAGATTTCCTTCACTACAAATTCATGCTATCCTCCTTCCACTCCTCCCTATTCCTTGCCAAACAGGACTATTACACCCAATTGACCAATTCTCTCAGCTCCAACCCCTATCGTCTCTTCGCCACCCTTAACTCCCTCCTCAAAGTGCCCTCCGCTCCCACCCCCCCTCGCTCTCTCCTCAATCACTAGCTGATTACTTCCGCGACAAGGTGCAAAAGATCAACCTTGAGTTCACTACCAAGCCATCTCCTCCTCTTCACCCTTCAACCCTCTCCCTCAACCAACCAACCCAGGCCTCTTTCTCCTCCTTTCCTGACATCACCGGGGAGGAAACCGCTCGCCTTCTTTCCTCCTCGAAATGCACCACCTGTTCCTCTGATCCCATCCCCACCAACTTACTTAACACCATACAGTCACCCCCTCCATCTGTCATATCCTCAACCTCTCTCTCTCTCCACTGCAACTGTCCCTGACACCTTCAAGCACGCCGTAGTCACACCTCTCCTCAAAAAACCATCACTTGACCCTACCTGTCCCTCCAGCTACCGCCCCATCTTCCTCCCCAAAATACTTGAGCATGCCGTTCACAGCCGCTGCCTTGATTTCATCTCCTCTCAGGCCATCCTCGATCCACTTCAATCCGGTTTTCGCCCTCTACACTCGACAGAAACAGCACTCTCTAAAGTCTGTAATGACCTGTTCCTTGCCAAATCCAGAGGCCACTACTCCATCCTCATCCTCCTCGATCTATCCGCCGCTTTTGACACTGTCAATCATGATTTACTTCTTGCCACACTGTCCTCATTTGGGTTCCAGGGCTCTGTCCTCTCCTGGTTCTCCTCCTATCTCTCCCACCGCACCTTCAGAGTTCACTCTCATGGATCTTCCTCCACCCCCATCCCGCTATCTGTTGGTGTTCCCCAGGGATCTGTCCTTGGACCCCTTCTCTTCTCAATCTACATCTCTTCCCTGGGCTCCCTGATCTCATCTCATGGCTTCCAGTATCATCTTTATGCTGATGACACCCAGCTGTATCTCTCCACACCAGACATCACCGCGGAGACCCAGGCAAAGGTATCGGCCTGCTTATCCGACATTGCTGCCTGGATGTCCAACCGCCACCTGAAACTGAACATGTCCAAGACCGAGCTCATCGTCTTTCCACCAAAACCCACTTCTCCTCTTCCTCCACTTTCTATCTCAGTTGATAACACCCTTATCCTCCCCGTCTCATCTGCCCACAACCTCGGAGTCATCTTCGACTTCTCCTCTCCTTCTCTGCGCATATCCAGCAGATAGCCAAGACCTGTCGCTTCTTCCTCTTTAACATCAGCAAAATTCGCCCTTTCTTCTCCAAGCACACCACCCGAACTCTCGTCCACGCTCTCATTACCTCTCACCTTGACTACTGCAACTTACTCCTCACCGGCCTCCCACTTAGCCATCTATCCCCCCTTCAATCCGTTCAGAACTCTGCTGCACATCTTATATTCCGCCAGAACCGATATACTCATATCACCCCTCTCCTCAGATCAGATACCGCATTCAGTTCAAGCTTCTCCTTCTTACCTACAAATGCACTCAGTCTGCTGCCCTTCACTACCTCTCTACCCTCATCTCCCCTTACGTTCCCGCCCAAAACCTCCGTTCACAGGACAAATCCCTCCTCTCCACCACCGCCAACTCCAGGCTCCGCTCATTCTGCCTCGCCTCACCCTATGCTTGGAACAAACTTCCTGAGCCCTTACACTAAGCCCCCTCCCTGCCCATCTTCAAGTCTTTGCTTAAAGCCCACCTCTTCAATGCTGCTTTCGGCACCTAACTCTTACCTTTCAGGTAATCTAGACTGCCCCAATTTGACTGCCCCTATCGGACTGACTGTTCACTTGTCCTTTAGATTGTAAGCTCTTTGAGCAGGGACTGTCCTTCTATGTTAAATTGTACAGCGCTGCATAACCCTAGTAGCGCTTTAGAAATGTTAAGTAGTATTAGTAGTTTTTTTGAAAATGACCTTCTTTTCTATTCAGACTTTGGACATTTTTTGCAAAACTTCCAAAGTCGTACTTAGACATCATATCGAAAATGCCCCTCAATGTATCTAAAAACATACATGCACACAGCATTGTGTATATACTCAAATTGGCCCGGTGCTTACAGAGTATTCTAAGCATGAGCTATTTTCATTGCTGTGTATATTATTTATGTTGATTTTTATCATATTCATAGATATATATTTACATTTTTGTGCCTCTATTGTTTAATATAATTGTTACTTTTAATACTGTGTTATTTATGCATATTTGTCATATCTTTTCTATATGAATTTGTTTTACGTTCCTTTTTGTAGCCAGACTATTTTAGTCATCATTCTTAGGGGTATGTTTACTAAGGTGCGTTAGTGTTTTTAATGCGCCTATAAAGTTAGGGCATGTTAAACGCTAACACACCAATAGATTCCAATAGGCACATTAGTGTTTGACACACATTAGCGTTTAAAGTACTTTCAAATGTTAACACACCTATAGCGCGCCTTTGTAAACATAGGCATTCATTTCTATTTTTCTGTGTGCTTATATATTTTTAGATACTCCTGAAGTAGGCATCATATTGCTGAAACATGGTTCCATATTGAATCTGTATGTACTTTGATATCTGTTTAATAAGAGCTTGTTTTACCAAGCGCCAGGACGGTTCTGCATATATTTGTTTTGGATATCTTTGTTGCTGTGCTCTAGAGAGTGTGAAAGGGTGGGGTGGGAAAGGGTCCCTCTGTTCACACTGTTTTACATAGGTGAGAATGTTTTATGTTACAAAAATTTATCTTTTTGGAATTTACATGTACAAAACTCACTAAGGTGTCCTTTTACTAAGGTATGCTGAAAAATGGCCTGGGATAGTGTGGACGCGGTGCATCCATTTTGGGTCTGAGTCCTTACCGCCAGCCATTGACCTAGCAGTCAAATGCCTCGGCGCGCGCCCAATACGCGCATCAGAAATAAAAATTATTTTTCAGACACGCATATCGGATGCGCACCAAAATGAAATTACCGCAAGAGCCACATGGTAGCTGGGTGGTATCTCCATTTTGACGCATGTTGGGTGCGTGTAGACGCTTACACAGCTTAGTAAAAGGGCTCCTGAAACTTATTGATCTAGAAATAAAATTGCTTTCCCACAGAAATGTATATGATCAAAAATCCATTAATCTCACTGAAATCATTGATATTCTTCTGCATAGAAGACTACGACAAAGTCACAGTCACAAAAATAAAATAATAAGGAAGATATGTGGCTGACAATAAGATGTTAATATTATAGCTACAGTATTTTACAGGGTTTAAAAAAAATAAAATTTATAGCATAATTGAAACTAAATGAAAAGCTGGAAAATTGTGGGGTATTTCTTTTTCCTAAAGAACATTAAATCATATTAGTTTTGTAGGTTTGAACACTAACCTTGAGCACAGATGTTTCCTTGCTTCTTGAGTACAGTAAAATGATTTTGCAAAGCAGGGATTCTCTCATTTTAATTTGCCATTACCTCCAAATGGTGACAAGAATGATATGGGTTGAATTTGAGGAATCAATTCATTCAACTAGACAGCTACACAGTTTTGTCCTTATCTAGATACTGGCGTTCAGAACTATATTTTATTTATTTTTAACTGTGCAAAAGCAATAATCTTCTCTTTTAAGCTTGTGCAGTTTGATTTCCATAGCCTGCTGTTTTCTGCTCTTTAAAGCTACTTTGGAAGAGACTTTTATTGTTGGTATGACTGCAGTTTCCAGCTACTATACAATGTATATCTTCCTGAGCTGGCATTGAACACAGCTGTCAGACATAAATGACACAGGTCATGTCAGACTGAGCACTTGTAAATAACCTTTTATTATGTTATGGTGAATGAAAGCTACCAATACCATTGATATACTACAAATTATAGTCAAGGCAAAACATCAGTACAGAAAGAAAAAAGGTTGCTTGAATCTTCCAATCCTTTTGGTTAATTACCTATTGACAGCTAAAGGCAAAAGAAGCAAAACAAATCAAAGGATTGAGGCATCTCTCCAGCCTCAGCAGCAAGACAATTCCGGAAGATTCTAGAAAAAAAAGCTTTGCTAGTAACGACTTTGCTTTCTGATGCTTTCGACATTGTTCATTCAAATTCTGAAGCATCATAGAATGGCTGTTCTTCCAAGAACCATTTCTTAGAGAAAGTAAACAAGCTGTATCTATTGTTTTAACCCACGTTACTTGTCACTTAATATATGTTAAAGGACTCTAATGCAGGTTGCAGTAACATAACACAGTGTTATTTAGGTCACCACGAGGTACATAGTAACGATATGCAAATCAAGCAAATATTAAGAAATAATTCTGTTCTGTATTCACAGCTGAAGGGCTGGGAGTAGGACCGCGGAACACAAACACAAATAGGAATGGAGGGGTGGTAGTCCCTGAATAATTTTCAGAGGTCTGTGCTTGTGAGGAATTGGCTATCCTGGAGGTGGACAAAGCAACTGGGTTGGATCAAGGGTACTGAAGGGAACCTAGGGAAGTTCTAGCGGCTCCGCTGGCTGACCTTTTCAATGCTTCTCTAGAGTCGGGAGTGGTCCTGGAGGACTGGAGAAGAGCAGATGTGGTCCCTCTCCACAAAAGTGGAAGTACGGAAGAGGTTGGGTGGTATTTAGAATACGCTTAGGTGTAGTTCTTATGCATAAATCCTCATGCATCTATTTATGCCAACGAAAAGGTGGTGTAAATCCCTGCATGTAGATTTACTCCCATTGGCTCATATTTTATAACAACAAGCGTAGATTTTGGAACACCCATAAAACGCCAATTTCCATGCCCCTAAACACACCCCTTTTTGCCTGCGTGCGTTAGAATTTAGGTGCAGTACATTACAGAATATGCATAACAATGTGCATGTATAAATTCTCATTTTTGCCAATTAGTGCTCATTATTGCTTGTTAAGAGCTGTTAACGCTTAACAGCTCGTTAAAACAATTAATCTATATATGAAGTTATAGAATATGCCTAGATTTATGTGCAGAACCATGTGTAGCTCTAGGCGCGCTATATAGAATCTGGGGATTTTGCGGTAGTTTGCCTGTTTGTGCGTGCTAACCCCAGCATAGCCTTTTAGCGTGCACTAACTGCACATTAAGGGCTTACTCCAAGATTCTATAAATGGTGACTAAAGTTGTGCGTGCAAATCAGCATGGATAGTCAATTTTGGAACTAACAAGCAATTATCGGCACTAATTGGCACTAATTACAATTTACGTGCACAGTTTTCCAAGTGTATTTTGTAAATTGATGTGAGTAAATTCTAATGTATGGATCACAAAAGGGGGTGCGGCCATGGGAGGGGCGTGGGCAGGTTGTGGGCGTTCTTGAAATTACACACACTGTTACAGAATAAGCCCGATCAGCGCCTAAATAAGACATGGGCATTATTGCCAGGTTTTAGTTGGTGTAAATGGCTGTGCCTAAATGTTAGTTGCGGGATGGCCACTAGTTGTATTCTATAAACCACGTCTAACTTTAGTGAGGGTTTATAGAACACCGCTAAGTGTGGGGGTTTTTTCCAGCGCCAATGTTTTTGCCACCATGTATAGAATCTGGCCCTTAAGTAAAAGGACTCATTGAAGATTTCTTTTTAATCATTCTTCCTACATGCAGATCAGTTTTCTTGGAAGCTTGAAGCAGGTGTACCACTGTCATTCAGGTTTGTAACTGCCACTACAAGCAAATTATCTGAACACTTTCTTGAGGCCCAATTCAATCATACCACTGTAATCATAGCTAGTATTACTGTGACACAAGTCTTGATCCTGTGGATCTGTAGTTGCTCCAGACTCTCTCACAATTGCTTCTTAAGTGCTAAAGTCCTGCAGTATCCTTTGCACACAGTTTTCTAATTGAATTTTCTGTGGGAATGTAGCCTTCTGAATGTTGCTTGAAATACTATTATTTGGTACAGTGTTGCTAATTTTTTGAAATCAGCTGATGTGCAATGTTTTTAAAAAACCTTTTATGCAAACATTAGCATTTTTATGTTGTCTGTGTTTACTCTGTAATATTGAGCAAAATAATACCTTTACACAGAAAACTGAGGCAAAAATATTAGTAATATGTTTCATCGTGATGTTTACAGCTTTTGGTTACAACAGGAGCTCAAATTCCAGTGTACTCGGAATAAAAGATCTATTCTCAAGTTAACAGTAATCAAACATTAAGATACTTGTTCAGAAACAAAGCTGGAGTTGTGTCAGCAAGCATGCTGATGGAAGATAAAAGATAATGTTCTCTTTAATGTTCATTCTGGAAATATTTCTGGCATTATATTTATTATGTACATTCACAGTGACTCATGCAGCGCATAAAATATAATTTATTGTGGCTATATTAATTTTTTTCAATCATTTGTGATTCGTGAAAGTATAAGCAAACAGCCCAGAAAAATTATATGGTTATCATAGATGTAAAATAGTCCATAGCTAATAGTTCACAGGTTTCCAAATGTATTTTCTATAGCAAAAAGGCACTATATAGTTGTACACTGTATTGTGTATTATTTATAACATATAATATATTCTTTTGATATGCAAAATACTCTTTGCAGCCTACTGTAAAAGTCTATGATTGTTTAATGCACTAATACATTTCAAAACAAAACAGAGTAGGCTAGTAATTCAAATAGAAAAATAAATGATTTGGTGTAGGTGTTTTATGACTTCATGTGGATTTTAGTAAAAAAAAAAAAGAACACTAGAGTGAACATATGATATATAATCACATTATACTGTTTAAAATAAGCTCTTTGTACATGTCATTAATGTTATAGCAAGGTGCCTATCCTGCTTATTTTTGAACGAGAAGGCTGGCCACCTTCCGACACAAATTGGGAGATGGCCGGCTATCTCCTAAATCCGGCCAAATCGGTATAATCGAAAGCCGATTTTGGCCGCCTTCAACTGCTTTCCGTCGCAGGGCCAGCCAAAGTTAAAGGGGGCATTCCGGCAGGGTACGGAAGGTGGGACGGGGGCGTGGTTAAGAGATGGCCAGCTTCTGCCGATAATGGAAAAAAGAAGGCCGGCTCTGACGAGCACTTGGCTGGCTTCACTTGGTCCATTTATTTTTAGGACCAAGCCTCAAAAAAGTGCCCCAACTGACCAGATGGCCACTGGAGGGAATTGGGGATGATCTCCCCTTACTCCTCCAGTGGTCACCAACCCCGTCCTACTCAAAAACATTTTTTAAAAACATTTTTGTGCCAGCTTCTATGCCAGCCTCAAATGTCATACCCAGCTCCATGACAGCAGTATGCAGGTCCCTGGAGCAGTTTTAGTGGGTGCTGCAGTGGACTTCAGGCAGGCAGACCCAGGTCCATCCCCCCCTACCTGTTGCACTGGTGGTGATAAATGTGAGCCCTCCAAAACCCACATGAAACCCACTGTACCCACATGTAGGTGCCCCCCTTCACCCATAAGGGCTATGGTAGTGGTGTAGAGTTGTGGGGAGTGGGTTTGGGTTTTTTTGGGGGGGGGGTCAGCACACAAGATAAGGGAGCTATGGATCTGGGAGCAATTTATGAAGTCCACTGCAGTGCCCCCTAGGGTGCCCGGTTGGTGTTCTGGCATGTGAGGGGGACTACTGCACTATAAATGCTGGCTCCTCCCATGACCAAATGCCTTGGATTTGGTTGGGTTTGAGATGGCCGCCATTAGTTTCCATTATCGGTGGTAAACCAATGGCGGCCATCTCTAATGCCAGCCCAAATGTTGAGATTTGGCCAGCCCCGACTGTATTAACAAAACGAAAGATGGTCGGACATCTTGTTTCGTTAATACGGTTGGGTATGCCGCTTTCCGGGGCCAGCCTTGGAGATGGTCGCCCATATAGATGGCCGGCCCCGTTCGATTATGCCCCTCCACATGATATGTTATAAAGGCAGTACTAACCAGTAACATCAACCTACCAAAATGTCATGTCCTTAAAACTCCCATTTATCTCAATTTCAAAGCATATAGGACTATATCAAATATGTTGGGATGAATTTTCAAAAGGAATTTATATTCAGAGTAGAGACGTCCAGCTCACAAGGTCCAAAATGGACGTCCATCTCACATGCATCAGGATTTTCTGTTTGAAAATATGTGAGATGGACATCCATGTGCTGAGAATGTTCAGCATGAACAGCCATTTTACAAACTGGAACGTTCAACATATGAATGGCAAAAAGGCAGGGACAAGGACATCTGGCATCATTCTTAGCAGAATGGCCACACAGACATCCCTGCAGAGCAGAGGGGCAGCTTAGTGGTTAGTGCAGTGGACTTTAAACCAAGGGACCCAGGTTCAAATCCCAATTTAACTCTTATTTTGTAATCCTGAGCCCTCTAAGAACAGAAAAATACATACTGTGTCTGAATGTACATCACGTCTATAGCCTTCATGCTTGCAGGCGGCTTATATAATGGGGTACAGTATTTATTTCCAGAACTTTCTATCACTATCTGAAGGGCCCTTTTTTAAAGGTATGTAAGAGCCTACGTGTGTGCAGCATGCATCAAATTGGCATTACCGCCCAGCTAGCGCGTGCGCCTGGCAGTAATTCTGAGTTTGGCGCACGCCAAAAACCCATGATAGAAAATAATTTTCTATTTTCTACCTTGGGGGTGTTGCTGTCGGTAATTGGCAGTTGGCGCACACTGGATGGTTACCACGCAGACAATGTGTGAGCCCTTACCGTCAAGTCAGTGGGTGGTGTTAAGGGCTCAGGCCGTAAATGGATGCGCGCTGGTTTTAATTTTGTCACACGCCCATTTCCCGGCCCAAACTTCCCCTTTTTTCCAGATGCGGTGGAGAAATGGTCCAGTGCGCGTCCAATACACGCGCCCACACTACCGCAGGCCAGTTTTTTGCATGCCTTTGTAAAAGGGCCCCTAACTGACTAGCAGAGCAGAGTGGTAAACAATCTAAAATGAAGAAACGAAAAGAACGCCATTAAAATATAGGAAAGTAACACACACAAAAAGAAAACTGTCTAGGGGGTCATTTTATTAAGGTGCGCAGAAAAGTGTCCTGCGCTGATGTAGATGCGTGTATTGGAAGTAGGTCCGTTTTTCAGCACATCTGCAAAAAAGGCCTTTTTTGTCCGAAAACGGAATTGTTGCGCGTCCATTTTTGGCCTGAGACTTTACCACCACCCATTCACGTAGGGGTATGGTCTCACACGTTAACCGGGCAGTAATTATCAGCGTACATACAATGCTGAATACCGCCCGGTTAGTGCCGTGCACCGGAAAATGAAATATATTTTCTGGCGCGCTTAGTGGACACGTGTAAAAAATAAAATTAACGCCCGGGCCACGTGGTAGCCGGGTGGTAGTTCTGAATTGACACATATTGGGTGCTCGTGGGTGCCTACGCGGCTTAGTAAAAGGGCCCCTAGGAGAGAAAAAGTAGAGGTGGGCAGGAAAAGGTCAAACAAAGGTATGATAAAAAGGATAGTGCCTGGACACACAGTCCTTTCCCTTGAACCCCCAGTTCTTTCCCAGTACTGAAGACACACAGTCCAACCCTAATACTTCAGGGACTTCTTACCCCAGGATTTTCAGCCTGCTTTTCTTCTTTGAACACACAGTTCACCCTCCTCCATAGGGTTAGCCCGTCTCTTCCAGACGATCTCTCTTCTTCGGGCAAAACTCCCTCCTCTACTGAGAGGAAGCTATTTATGAGGTGTCCAATAAACCTCCCCACCTCTTGAGACCTCGCCCCTCTGGTTCCAGAAAGATCTGGGTCCAGAAGTCTCTTCTCCCTCCCCTGGCCCATGCACATCAATACTCAGCTAGATCACTGGAGCTCCCTCTAGTGACCAGAATGGGCATTTTCCCGGTTTTCAGTGGGAGAGCGCCCGCTGGCGGCCTCCTCAAGTAAGGGCAGACACTGTGTTTATCACAAGGCATGCAAACTTTTTAGCGCGTGCTACTGCTAGAGGCACCCATACAAATATATTGGGTGTCTCTATTGTTAGCACATGCTAAGTTTTAGCGTGGGCTAAAATGTTAGCGCTCCTACAGTACGGCATAGTAAACGGGGCCCTTGGTAAGCTAACCTTGGACTAGGCAGTACCAACTGACGGTCATTTATTGACCAAGGGTCCTAGTAGGGCAATAGGGAAGAGTTAAGCAATGAAGATAATCAGAAGCATCAGTTCGAAGAGCCTTGAAAGTGAGAAATGCAACTTTGTAAATAATCCATTGTTCGGGAAGCCAATGGTATTTTTTCAATAACGGGGAAGTATGGATGTCCTTGTGCTTTGAAAATGAGCCCCATAGTGCAAATCAAGCACATATTGGTAAGTAACGCACATGTAGATGTGTTCAGAGTATGAGTTTAGGTAGAGGGCTGGCATAGTCATGATTTACATGAACCTTTTATAAAATTCATGCCTATGCTTGCACTTTCCCCTGAATTCTATAAATGCCACTGAAATATAGGTGCCCAGATTTGCCCATGATTCTGAGATCCATACACAAACAAATTAGATAATGAGCCATTAATATTCAATACATGGCTGTTAAGCAATTACTGATGTTAATTGACATTAATTTGGATCTGCACACTGTTCTGGAAGTGCGCTTCTATAACGATCCACGCCCAAATCTTCACATATGCAACCCAAAAGAGGGCACGAACAGGGCATTCGCAAAAGATATGTGCAGTGTTACAGTATTCCAGGGATCCATGTCCAACTTGTACTCTGGGATTTACACCAGGTTTCAGTTGGGTAGGACCCTGTGCCCACAGTGAGGCATATGAATCCCCTGTTAGGCGTTATTCTATAAAGGATGCTGACCACTGATTTTTTTCTGGTGCTTTTTTTTGGTGTCATTTACTGACTCTGACTCTTTATGTGTTAATGTTTTATGCTTGATTCTGTGCAGACGTAATGTTCACAGTTTCGGTGTTACAGATTTTGTCAGGAATTCCCTTATCTCTTATTTGTCCTGTTTGTCTGTCCTAATTAGATTTTAAGCTCTGTCGAGCAGGGACTGTCTCTTCATGTTATTTGAATTCATCCAAACTTGAACACAAACTTGTATTCTTAAAAAACTGTACAGCTGGAAAAATATTTTTAAGTCTACATGGATGATGACATCAAAACTGTAATAAATTATTTCTGTTTATGGATTTGCAATATATGGTAGTAGCCAACATATAGCCATCTTTCAGAATAAATCTGCCCAATATTCAAACATTTACTGGCCAGGAATAGCTCATGGCTGGTTAAATGGTACTTAGCTGGCTATCCAGCGATACTCAGGGGTTCTTTTACTAAGGTGCGCCGAAAAATGGGCTGCTGTGCTGTAGATGCGTGTATTGGACACGCGCAGGTCCATTTTTCAGTGTGCCTGCAAAAAAGGCCTTTTTTTGGGGGGGGGGGTCTGAAAATGGATGTGCAGCTATATAAAAATTGGCGCACATCCATTTTGGGCCTGAAACCTTACCGCCACCCATTGACTTAGCAGTAAGCTCTCATGCGTTAACTGGGCGGTAATCGTCAGCACGCGTACACTGCCGATTACCACCCGGTTAGTGCTGCACGCTGGAAATTTTCTGGGGTGCATAAAAAATGAAATTACCACCTGAGCTATGTGGTAGCTGGACGGTAGTTCTGAATTTGGGCGCATTGGATGCGCATAGGTGCCTACGCGTCTTAGTAAAAGGGCCCTTCAGTATGAGATAGGCGACTATCTCCCGCTGAATATTGCCAGTTAACGCTTGGCAGATAGCCAGTTACATCATGCGATATAACCGGCTATCTGCCGATTTTCAGTGCATCATTGGCTAAGTTTGGCAGCCAGATCTGGCCGCATCAATAGCTGGAATATCTTTGGCCAGTTCAAACTTAACCGACCACTGCTGAATATCGGCTTGTCCAGTTACGCTCGAACCAGCAAAAAATAAACCAGATATTCAATGCCGGACACCGGAAATGGCCCGGCATTGAATATCCGGGCTCAGCACTGACTGCAGGAGGCAGCCCGACTACCTCCCTCAGTCTGAATATTGGCCCCCAATTAGGACAATTTTATAAAAGTTTTTTCTGTATGTAAAGGCTGTTGTAGATGCAGTAAAAGCCTTTTATAAAGTTACTCCTTGGTGCAAACACATATAGATAAATACAGATGATGAAAAGGCAGTGTGTACTTATATATGTAGAGATATAATTTGGGTGCCAGAACACAAGGTGGTGGTGGGGGGACAAAACTTTGTCTCACCTTGCTGCCACTCATTGTGCCCTCGCAACCCCCACATACTTGAACTGTTGAGAGACCCACCTGCTGCCACCTCCTTGTTGGGCCTCCCCACCAATGCATGCTCAGTTTCTGCAAAACCATGCATGCTCGGGAATGTCCTGCCCCCTGCGCATACTCAGTTTAGAGAAAACTGAGCATACATGGCAGAGCAAGACCCAGTGTGGCAGCAGTGGTGGTCATGATTGGAGGAACACTTCCACTGGTGAGGCATGAGGACCCCTGTCAGCCAGGAATCCTGAACACAAATTTGGGACTCAGACCCCTACCCCTGGTGTGGTTTAAGATACAGTGGCATAGCCACAGGTGGGCCTGGGTGGGCCAGGGCCCACCCACTTTGGACTCAGGCCCAACCAAAATTGTGACACTCTTGCTGTGACTGGTTGGGATCTCCAAACCTTGCCAGCTGAAGATTTTCTTTCCTTGGGCAGCCAGCGCTCTTCCAATTGTCAGCCAGCAGCTCTTGTCTTGAGCTGAGGCTGAGACCTTCCGTCAGCAGCATTAGTTTGAGGCAAGTGCTGCCGGCTGCCATTTGAAAGAGTGCTGGCTGCTCGAGGAGGAGGAGGAGATCTTCAGCTGGCAGGGCTTGGGGATTCCCGCCAGCTCAAGTATTTAATATTTGGGGTTTGTGGGTAGGGAGGTGTGGAGAGAGAAGGAAACTGGAGGAGAGCCAAATTCCATGCCCACCTACTTTGGGCTCAGGCCTACGCAAAACTGGCCATTTGGCTATGCCCCTGCTAAGATGTTTTTGAAATGACTGATCTTTAGCTTCTAATGATACCTGATATTAGCATTCAATAGTATCAAACAAAGATACAATCAGTCAGTGCAAAAATTTGGCCAAAAATGTAGACAAAAGATTCAGTATCATTCCATTGCTTGACACTTTAAAGTGGCCTTGTGGATGAGATTTATGAATTTAGGAACTGCATAAATAACAGATGTATGAGGATGTTTTACTTGTAAAATGTAGGTTATTTTGATTAAAAAAAAAAACCTTTAATGCTCTAGGGGGTCCTTTTACTAAGGTGTGCTGAAAAATGGCCTGCGGTACTGTGGATACATGTTTTGGGCACACGCAGAATTATTTTTCAGCACACCTACAAAAAATGCCTTTTTAAAATTTTTGCTGAAAATGGACATGCGTCAAAATTAAAATTGCCACGGTCCATTTTGGTTCTGAGACCTTACTGCCAGCCATTGACTTAGCGGTAAGGTCTCACTCAGTAACTGGGCAGTAATGACCTACGCACGTCAAATGCCACTTGATGCGCTTAGCTGATGGGCGTCAGAAATTAAAAAATATTTTTCAGACATGCGTAGCGGACATGCGACAAAATTGAAATTACCTCGAGGGCCACACAGTAACCGGGCAGTAACTCTCATTTGGCACATGTTGGGTGCACGTAGGCGCCTACGCGGCTTAGTAAAAGGGCCCCTAGACATTTTCACCCCTGAGAATGCCTATGCGATATTGTAGGATGGCTACTTTTTACACATGTATACCACCGTACGGTTTTATAAGAGCCATATTCCATGTCTAAAATGCGGAGAAAGAGCTTTATAATAGGGCACCTGACTGTAAACGTTACTGAACAGCTTTTCAAAACAGGCAGTGTTTGGAGGAATGATCACACTAAACCCCTAATTCTATAAAAGTTGCCAAAAATTGCACATGCAAATTTGGGGGGAGGGTGCCCAATTTGTGTACACAGTTTAATTAGTGAGCTAATTAGCACCAATAAATAGCTTTTTAACAAGTGATTATTGGCACTAATTAGAGGATAATATATGCACCTAAATATTTCGCATGAGCTGAAAAAGGTGGCATGGAAATGGGAGGGTCATGGACGGAATAGGGGCATTCCTTATATTTATGCACATTGTTATAGAATGGGGGGGGGGGAATACATGCCTAATTTAGGCGCATACATTTGCACCATGTTTCAGTTGGTGCAAATAGCAGTTAGGCACGATTTACGGGTGTAAGCGCTATTCTATAAAACGTGCCTAACTTTGAGTGGCAATTTGTTCAGTGCCATGTATAGAATTCACCCCTAAATTCCCCTCCCTAAAAAAGATAATTGATCTTGATACAATTCTGATCTGGGCTTAACAGAGGTTTTTTTTTTTGTTTTATTATGGAGATGTTTTTAAGGGGTGCGTGTGCTTAAGTTGAATAGTAAATATTGGGGGATGTGATTGATGATTTTTTATTTAACTGATGTTGGAAATTACTGCGAGATAAAGAAATATTTCACCACCCTGATATTACACAGCAAACAACTTAATTGTAGACTAAAGAATCAACTGTAGTGCCAAACAATTTAGTTTGGTTAATTGATATCAAACAAGTGGCACATCTAATCATAGGTTTATAGTTCTCACTCAAGATTTTTTTGACGTATATTTTCTTGTATGTTAAAACATAATAAAGTCATTTGGGTAAAAAAAAAAGCCGAAGCCCTCAATGAATGGATTCAATTGAATTTGAGCTGTGAGGTGCCATAATTAAGTCATCCTAAGTGTTCTTTTTCAAACCATCTATTCTGCCTCTGGAATAATGATTATTGTTTAACTTTATTTTTCCAACAATATCCAGCTTGTGCAGCTATGAACACAAGACATGGCTGCCATTGTGAACATAGTTATTCACACGCATGCACACATCTAATGATATACCGATCCCATCATATTAATGAGTACCATTCTCAGGTTTTCAGGAGAGACTCAGTTTCCTTCCTGAAATGAATTCTTACTCTCCCAAGGCACCCAAAAGGGTGTGTGTTTGGGAGAGGAGATGTCTCCTCAGAGCTCTGGGTAGAGACCAGGGGTTCACTGAGGCATTTGCCGCTCCACTTATAAAAAGAAAGCAACTTATATTCCTAGATTTATAATTTAAAAAAACAAAATTGTCATTCTGGTTGAACTCAGTAAGAACTATAGCAGTTTAATAATAGATTTTAATTAGGGCTGCATTTCAATAAAAACTTTTAATCACAATTAATCATGAGATTAAAGGTATGTGGTTTATTTTTGTTCCCACTGCAGCTCTTTGTGACTCTGGGCAAGTCACTTAGGGTTCCTTTTACTATGCCGCGCTAAAACGTGGCGGACACTGGTGTCAGCGTGTGGGTTTTCCGCATGGTGGTAAAATGGCTGCTTGATGTATATTTTTGTAATGGTCGTGCTTGAATTTCTCTATTAGTGCATGGCCATTATTTAGGAAGATCTGACCGCCACCTATTTAAGAGGCAGTAAGGGCTCCTGTGCTACTCCCAGGCTAATTCTGTAGCATGCGGTAATATGTTTGCACTACCCAATTAGTGCAGGCATGCCTACTCTCTGCCCATGGGCATACCTCCCATGCTGGAATATTTCCGGCACTTTGGGAGGCAGTGTGTTAGATCTACTGCACCTTAGTAAATGGGTCCCTTAACCCTCCATTTCCCAGAGTCACGAACAGCTGCAGTGGGAACAAAATTAAGTAAATAACATACTGTTAATTGCGCAATTAATCATGTGATTAATCGCGATTACAATTTTTAAGCAAAATGGAGCCCTAAAAAATTAGGGGACCTTTTACAAAGGCATGCTGAAAAATGACCTGTGGTAACGTAGATGCATGTTTTGGGCATGCGCACAATTATTTCTTGGCAAACTTGTAAAAAAATGCATTTTTAAAAATTTTGCTGAAAATGGACATTGCCACACGTCCATTTTGTGTCTGAGACCGTACCACCAGCCATTGACCTAGTGGTATGGTCTCATCCAGTAACCGGGCGGTAATGGTCTATGTGTGTAGAATGACAATTACTGCCCGATTACCGCCTGTGTGCCAGAAAATAAAAATATTTTCCGGTGCGCCTAGCGGTCACGCATCAAAAATGAAATTACTGCAAGGGCCACGCAGTAGCCGGGCGGTAACTCAAAATTGACGTGTGTTGGGCACACGTAGGCGCCTATGGGGCTTAGTAAAAGGGTCCCTTAAAGAATAAAAGTAATAAAAAAAATAAGAAATACAAAATACAAACTGAAGATATACAATTTAAGGGGCCCTTTTACCAAAGGGTTGCCGTGTGGCAACCTGGAACTACCACCGACCCAACGTGGGTTCCGGCGGTACTTCCGTCCACAGTGTGCTCCATTTCTGGCACCAGCAGAAATATTGAAAAAATATTTCCACAGGGGGTTACCCGGCAGTAATCGGGCAGCTTTGCGTTCTGTCTGGTTACTGCTGGGTTAGTGCGGGAGTCCTTGCTGCCACCTCAGTGGGCAGTGGTATTTCCTCGCCAAAAAAAGGACCATGCAGCAAGTGCAAACTTACTGCACAGCTATTTCATTTTTTGGTTATTTTCACCCACAGCAGTAAGAGGGGCCCTAGCACGGGGCAAAAATAGCTTCCGCCGCTAGCGATAGGGCCCTTTTACTGCAACTTAGTAAAAGGGCCCCTAAAGAATGTAAAACAGCATTCAGAATAGTAATAAACAGCCTTACAGGTTTTACAGCCTACTTCAGAAATGCAACTCTACTTTTATAAAGGCCCCTACATAGGAAAAGGCAGAACCATAAATAGAGGGAAACCTTAGCATATCAGCCTATCATTGGATGTGCATATGACTGGTTGATGTGTTGTATTCAGAATATGTAGTCAGCCATATTTAAATTGTCTGCTGATATTGAGTGCAAACTGGATATTTCCACAGATCCTTCCGTTGAAGCTCCACATTAATAGACTGTCTGACCTCAGTCACAAATGGAAAACATAGACCATCACCAAAAACAAAATAATTGACCACAGACTATATCACTAAATTAAAAATAAAATTCTTTTTTCCTACATTTTTAGGTAATAGAGAACAGATTACTGGGGAGGTTAAAGGTCATGTCTCAGCTGAAGTTTTATGGTCTGTTACTGGATGCAAATTAGATGTTGCACAGAGAGGCAGGGCAGGGTTCTGTGCATTTATGGGATCAGGTGCTTTCAGAGGTAATTGTTGAGTAAGACCCATTGAAGGAAAATCCTATTCGATTTAGGATTTCCTCTTGGTACTCAAAAAGTTTGAAGACTATGAAAGGAGAATGTAGAAGGCTGGAATGACTATGGAAAGAGACAAAATCAGAGGTGATGAAAGAAGCTTGGAGAAAGCAGGCTAGCATATATAAGAAAGTGATTAAGCTAGAAAAGAAAAATTATTTCATGAAGAAAATGAGAAAAAATGGACAATTTTCTCATGGTTTGTCTTTGCTGGTTAAGCATTTAACTGCAAAGCCAATATCGACTTGGAATAATAATCAAAATTCGACTGCTGGCAATTTTTTTTTTTTTTAAGGAAGACGTTATTATGGCAGTTGCTAGCTTGCAGAAAATATTAGGTCATAAGTCTATCTCTGAATATTCATTTCATGATAATTTCAATGAAGGCATTGTACATCAGTCAATTAGGGTGGACTGTGTGATTCCTGTAGCTCAAATCCTAATTAGAGCAAATATATCAGAATTGATTGTTGCAGACAAATTACAGCAACATTTAGAAGATTATGTTCTGTTAGTGCCGAATCTGGCTTTAGAAAAATGGTTTAGTTGCAAAACATTACTTGCTGCTCAGTTATAAGATTTAAAAACACAACTGGATAAACATCAAGGGGATTTTGTGATACAGCTGCATTTGATTTGGTCAGTCATATATCTTGTTGACAGAACTGAGCTGGCTGGGTGTGACATGCATTGTTTTGAAATGGTTTGAGGGTTTTATGAAGAATCATGACGAGAGTAAAATGTAATGGGGAAATTTCATCTACATAGTGTTTATATGGTGGAGCCATTCTTGTTACCTGGGTTTTTTTTTAATGTGTATTTATGATCCTTGAGGGTGACTTTTTCAATTACTTCAGATATCATATTATTCCTGTGTTTATGATATAGCATTGCTCCTTCCATTAAGAGAGTCTCTGGAATTACCTATCAAACTATGGATGAAGTATTCTGTCTTATGCATGATTGTATGTATCAAAAAGGTTTGAAATTAAACCCTAAGGGCCAGATATTCGGGGGAGTTAGCCCAGCTAACTCTCATGGTCGATGCTGGCATTGAATATCAAGTTTAGTTTTGGCTGATTCAAACTTTACAAAAAATATTTTATGGTTTTGCATTTTATTCTGAACATTGGGGCCCTTTTACTAAGGTGCATCCAAAAGTGGCCTGCGCTGGTGTAGACGCGTGTTTTGGATGCACGCTGGCCCAGTTCCTGAGCGTGCCTGGAAAAAAGAGGATTTTGTAATGTGCCAGGAAATGGATGTACGGCAAAATGAAAACCAGCACATGTCCATTTTCGGCCTGAGATCTTAACGCCACCTTAGCGGTAAGATATCATGCGCTAACCGGGCAGTAAGCATGCAGTGTATGCCAACTGCCAATTACTGCCAGGTAAGGGCCCTGTGGTAGAAAATAGAAAATATTTTCTACCATGTGTTTTGGGCACACACCAAAAATGAAACTACCACCCAGGGCATGTGGTAGCCGGGTGGTAGTGCCAATTTGACGTGTGTTGGACACACGTAGGCGCCTACACACTTTTGTAAAAGGGTCCCACTTTATTCAATTTCTTACTTTGTAAACCGCAGTGAATTGCGTTGGTATTAGCAGGCTATAAATTCAGTATAAAATAAATAATTAACTGGCCAAGCCAATGTTCAGTGCTGGCCAGTTAAGTTTGAACTAGATAAAGATAGGCCTAGCATTTACGCAGCTAAATATGGCTACCAAACTTGCACTGAAAATTGGGCCACTGAAAATTTGCGGATAGCTGGTTATAAGGCATTTAACGGCCGGTTTCCGATCCTGGCTGGTTAAATGCTTTCGAAATTTGGGGGGATAGAAAATAAAAATTCTCTGGATTGGGGATAAAAAAGGATGTAAAATTGGTAGTTTGTCCCACGTTGACTGGGATAACAATTTCAGGGGGTCTTTACTAAGGCATACTTGTGTTTTAGCACACGCTAAAAATAGATACGTGCTAAATGCTAGAGACACCCGTGGGAATACATGGATGTCTCTTGCATTTAGTATGTGCCTATTTTTAGTGCACACTAAAAATGCTAGCACGCCTTAGTAAAAGACCCCCTCATTTAGTTTTGTGATTAAACTGTTGGGAGTCTATTTAGATTTGTATCTGTCTGTGGATGCGCCCATAAATTTTTATGATAAAGAAGGTTTGTGCCAATTATATTAGATTAGATATATAAGATTGTATTTGGATGCACAGTACCTGCAAATAATAATTCAGGCAGTAGTTTTATTAACATTAGATTACTGTAACAGTGTCCTGATTAGACATGTTACACGTAACGTAGAATGTGGCAGCAAAGATGATCTAGGAGGTCCTAAATAAGATACAAATGTTGTGGCAAAATGGTGAATTTTTCAGTATATGAATTAAACAAATATTTCATGTAGTGTATTTCTCTAGTTTGACAGGGGGTGCATGTTTTATGTTTAAAGCTGTTACAGAGAAATGACTGTTCCTTTTTTAGTTTAACACAGAGAAGAAGTAACCTGCACTGATGTGGCCAGCTACTTTTAAAAAATGTTGTTCTGGGCTCTGATTAGCCCAGGAGCTTAAATTCAGTCTGAAAATACTGGATTTTTCTGAGATCCTGTGAGCCGTATTCTGTAATTTATGAGCAGCTAAACGTATTCCCTGTATTTCCCAGACACTATACAGATAGTGATAAAGTGTTTAGATAGTTTTATAATTGATCCTTATTCAGTTACCTGTTATTTGCTTGTTGTTTGCCATCTGTTTTTAAAGCTCACTGTTCAATATTTTAATGACAATAAACCTTTTTTAGTTTATTGACTTTGCTTGTCTGGACTGCTAAGAATCCTGGTGGTTTGTGTGTTGGGTATGTGAGTGTTTTCTAGGAATGGTGGGACCACTGGGAGTGTAGCCCCAGTAACCTAGAAATCACTGGGGATAACTTGAGAGTGGAATACTTGCCCAGAAGAGATTGGGACCCAGTCAGTGGGAGAAGGGTGCTAGTGTAGAGCACATGCCCAGGTGCAGAAATACCTGGGCTGTGCTGGAGATAGACCCTCTAAGTGGCCACAGGGTTAGCCCCAGGTGAGTGGCTAGACATTTCGTGACAGTAGTATATATTAGTCAGTGCAAAAAATGTGAAGAAGGTTGCTCTATTGGACAAACAGGCCAGATGTTTAGATGAGAAACATTTTACAAAGACATCATATTACAATGCCACCCAGGATGTCATCTCTGTGGGAAAGCACATTACAAAATCAGAAAACTGCATCAATAATTTTATGGTGATAATACTAAAAGGAAATTTTAAGACAATCCAGGAACGTAAGACCTTTTGAAGTGAGAATGATAAAATATTTTGACACCCACCAGATAGGACTTTACAAAGATCTGGGTTTTCTATCCCATTATAAACCATTAAATTCTACTGCTTTGTCACACCATTATCACCCATCCATCTCTCCCTGTCTCTCACCCACCCAGCTCTCCCTGTTTCTCACCTAACCCACCCCTCCATCTTACCTGTGAGACTGTCATTGGAATTCTTTTATGTTTTACAAACAGGTCCAGCTTGAAGTTCAAGATTAGAAAATCAATTCAAAGTAAGCCTGGCTCCTGGTCAGTATTTACCAGCACCCACATGCCAGTGTTGTGTTTTGGATGGAGCTTGGGTGGAGCTGCAAAGTACACACATAGGGAGAAGTTCTATATTATGGCACCTAGAACATCTGCACAGAAAACATTTCTGCCTAAGTGCATTCTATAAGGAGCACCTATATTTAGATGCAGTATACAGAATATGTTTAATTGATATCCTAGTGCCTAAAACTGTGTGTCTCCATTTACACCAATGAAATGTGGTGTAAATCCTGGCACGTACATTTAGGCACATTGGGCCATATTCTATAACAATGAGTGTACATTTTGGAACACCCACAAAATGCCCATTTCCATGCCTATAACCACACCCCTTTTTGCATGCATACATTAGAATTTAGGTGCAGTGCATTCAACGATACGCTTAGCAAATTATGCATGTAAATTCTAATTATTGCCAATTAGTGCTCATTATTGCTTGTTAAGTTCTGTTAGCAGTGATGATTGGCTTGTTAAGCCAATTAAGTTATGCTCATTGTTACAGAATATGCTTGGATTTCGGCGTGGAACGCTAGGTCCACTATATAGAATCCAGGGGATAGTTTATAAAATACCTCAATTTAGTCATGCACTTTGATTATGCGTGCACATTTATACTTGCTGTCAAGCAGGTATAATGTCCATTCCTCAATGTAGGTACTGTTGCTGCAGGATTTATGCTAGTATTTTATAAAAAAAAAAAATAAAGGCCTACTTAACTTTGGGCTGGTGCACCAAATGAGAAGAAGCCCATAGGACAAGAATGGAGCCCATTATACAACAGGCTTAATATAAGTGCATTGCATTCTGGTTGACTTAACATAGATGACCTGTATAAAATTGCTCTGAAAATACTTTTTAAGGGAAAAAAATTGAAAGCTTACAAAATGTCTTTCTCCAAGAATGTCCGTCAGAGTTCTGTTCTTGGATTCTGTTTTCATCTTCAATGTACTTTTATTCTGATCTTGTTAAGCCACTGTTTATTTTTTTCTACCCTCAACCTTAGACCCTCATTGAGAACAGGCTCCTGTTAACTTCATGCAATTGCTCAGATTTTTCTGCCGTTCCAAATGCTTCAGAAGATGTCTCTCTTCAAAACTGCCTAGTTTAATTTCTCAAGTTAGATTTTTGTTCTCTGCTTATTACTCTTTTTCTTGATCGTTGTGTAAGGCTGCAGCTGTTAAATTAAAAATTTGTAAGGTGCCCCGTTTAAAGGTGCCATATAAATGCAGACAATAAATCTCTTTTAACTACAGCCTCTCATATTAAAGATAACAGATTAACAGGCAATAACCTTCAGATGAGTAAGTTCATTTGTAATCCTTTTCTTATGGATGTAAGAATAGTTTTGTTCACATTTCTGGTTTACTGGAATTGGGCTGTTTTTTAAAAGTGAGAAAGATTTGTTCTTATTTTATTTCTGTAAATTTCTTGGCATTTAATAGACTACAAAGAGTAAAATAATTTGATAGAATTAAAGAATTTAGGAACTAATTTATTCAGCTTTTGCCTCTTAAACACAAAATTGGAAAGAAGTTGCAGTAGATTAAACTCTTAGAAAAAGTTTTATTTCTTTGTTTAAAAACTTTTATTGTCTTCAAAAATCTAAAAAAAAAAAATACTGCACACATCAATTATATAAAAAAGATATAATAAATCTCCCTTACAATGCATAACAAAAATCTTGCCCCATTTACCAAATTTTCTTATAGAATCAGGCATTGTATACTGCAGCCAATCAAAAAGGAGTAGAGGATGGGTAATGGACCCTCTAACACAGGAACTGGTGCTTAACAGATGCTTTATTCAGTATTTGTACAGTAGAACCCGACATGGTCCGTGTTTCAGCGTGATGAAGCGCCTACCTCAGGGGTCTACTACTACTACTACTACTATTTAGCATTTCTATAGCGCTACAAGGCATACGCAGCGCTGTACAAACATAGAAGAAAGACAGTCCCTGCTCAAAGAGCTTACAATCTAATAGACAAAAAATAAATAAAGTAAGCAAATCAAATCAATTAATGTGAACGGGAAGGAAGAGAGGAGGGGGTAGGTGGAGGCGAGTGGTTACAAGTGGTTACGAGTCAAAAGCAATGTCAAGAGGTGGGTTTTCAGTCTAGATTTAAAGGTGGCCAAGGATGGGGCAAGACGTAGGGGCTCAGGAAGTTTATTCCAGGCGTAGGGTGCAGCGAGACAGAAGGCGCGAAGTCTGGAGTTGGCAGTAGTGGAGAAGGGAACAGATAAGAAGGATTTATCCATGGAGCGGAGTGCACGGGAAGGGGTGTAGGGAAGGACGAGTGTGGAGAGATACTGGGGAGCAGCAGAGTGAGTACATTTATAGGTTAGTAGAAGAAGTTTGAACAGGATGCGAAAACGGATAGGGAGCCAGTGAAGGGTCTTGAGGAGAGGGGTAG
This sequence comes from Microcaecilia unicolor, assembly GCF_901765095.1. Lineage (NCBI taxonomy): Eukaryota > Metazoa > Chordata > Amphibia > Gymnophiona > Siphonopidae > Microcaecilia > Microcaecilia unicolor. The sequence continues at coordinate 50,911,399 of NC_044040.1, forward strand.
TATGAGTAAAGCGACCCTGGCGGAAGATGAGACGGGCAGCAGAGTTTTGAACTGACTGGAGAGGGGAGAGGTGACTAAGTGGGAGGCCAGCAAGAAGCAGATTGCAGTAGTCTAAACGAGAGGTGACAAGGGTGTGGATGAGGGTTTTGGTAGAGTGCTCGGAAAGAAAGGGGTGGATTTTACGGATGTTGTAAAGAAAGAAACGACAGGTCTTGGCGGTCTGCTGGATATGAGCAGAGAAGGAGAGAGAAGAGTCAAAGATGACCCCAAGGTTTCGAGCTGAGGAGACAGGGAGAATGAGAGAGCCATCAACAGAAATAGAAAATGGGGGGAGCGGGGAGGTGGGTTTGGGGGTCTCACAAAAGATTTTCAAACAGAAGTTAATATGTAGAACTATCGAAAGACCTCCGTTCTCAAAATGTATGAACAAAAAGCACAGTCTGAAAGCGTCAGCACAATAACAGAAAAGGGTTGTATAGTATAACAACAGCAAATGAAAGAAAGAAATTTAACCCTAATGGAGTTTTGGAGTCATTGATCTTGTTGTCAGTTGACAAATATATCCATTTTCAGTTAACGAAAAGGTTAATGAATAATGCAAAAAGAATAAATCTTCCCTGGGGCCTTTAATTGATGGGTTTTATTTTTGAGGAGCATGTTTGAAAAAGAGTGAATTAGACATCCACAAAAGTATTATACTAAGTGGCAGTTTGGGAACTGTTTCCTTTTAAAGGGAAAAGAGAGTTTGGAGGATTTGCCAGGCCAGCTGAGTGAGTGTAGGCTGAAGTATTATTATTTGACTATGTTGTCACAGTACTGCACTCTTTTCAGAACTAGGGGCAGGAGACCTGGTGGTCTCTTAATATATAAGAACTGTCATACTTCATCAGGCCAAGGATTCTTCACGCTCAGTATCTTGTTTTCAACTTTGGCCAGTACAGACAAAATTACGTTATATTTGACAATGATACAGTGGGGGGGACACCGGTGCCGGAAAGAATATTTGAAGCGGGGGAGTCGGAGAAACTAAACAAATTCTCTGTAACCTTGGAGGATGTAATGGGTCAGTTCAGCAAGCTGAAGAGTAGTAAATCACCGGGACCTGATGGTATTCATCCCAGAGTATTAATAGAACTAAAAAATGAACTTGCGGAGCTACTGTTAGAAATATGCAATCTGTCCCTAAAATCGAGTGTAATACCGGAAGACTGGAGGGTAGCCAATGTTACTCCGATTTTTAAGAAAGGTTCCAGAGGAGATCCGGGAAATTATAGACCGGTGAGTCTGACGTCGGTGCCGGGCAAGATGGTGGAGGCTATTATTAAGAATAAAATTGCAGAGCATATACAAAAACATGGACTGATGAGACAAAGTCAGCACGGATTTAGTGAAGGGAAGTCTTGCCTCACCAATCTAATGCATTTTTTTGAGGGGGTAAGCAAACATGTGGACAATGGGGAGCCGGTTGATATTGTATATCTGGATTTTCAGAAGGCGTTTGACAAAGTGCCGCACGAAAGACTCCTGAAGAAATTGCAGAGTCATGGAATCGGAGGTAGGGTATTATTATGGATTAAGAACTGGTTGAAAGATAGGAAGCAGAGAGTAGGATTGCGTGGCCAGTATTCTCAGTGGAGGAGGGTAGTTAGTGGGGTCCCGCAGGGGTCTGTGCTGGGTCCGTTGCTTTTTAATGTATTTATAAATGACCTAGAGATGGGAATAACTAGTGAGGTAATTAAATTCGCCGATGACACAAAATTATTCAGGGTCGTCAAGTCGCAGGAGGAATGTGAACGATTACAGGAGGACCTTGCGAGACTGGGAGAATGGGCGTGCAAGTGGCAGATGAAGTTCAATGTTGACAAGTGCAAAGTGATGCATGTGGGTAAGAGGAACCCGAATTATAGCTACGTCTTGCAAGGTTCCGCGTTAGGAGTTACGGATCAAGAAAGGGATCTGGGTGTCGTCGTCGATGATACGCTGAAACCTTCTGCTCAGTGTGCTGCTGCGGCTAGGAAAGCGAATAGAATGTTGGGTGTTATTAAGAAGGGTATGGAGTCCAGGTGTGCGGATGTTATAATGCCGTTGTATCGCTCCATGGTGCGACCGCACCTGGAGTATTGTGTTCAGTACTGGTCTCCGTATCTCAAAAAAGATATAGTAGAATTGGAAAAGGTACAGCGAAGGGCGACGAAAATGATAGTGGGGATGGGACGACTTTCCTATGAAGAGAGGCTGAGAAGGCTAGGGCTTTTCAGCTTGGAGAAGAGACGGCTGAGGGGAGATATGATAGAAGTGTATAAAATAATGAGTGGAATGGATCGGGTGGATGTGAAGCGACTGTTCACGCTATCCAAAAATACTAGGACTAGAGGGCATGAGTTGAAGCTACAGTGTGGTAAATTTAAAACGAATCGGAGAAAATTTTTCTTCACCCAACGTGTAATTAGACTCTGGAATTCATTGCCGGAGAACGTGGTACGGGCGGTTAGCTTGACGGAGTTTAAAAAGGGGTTAGATAGATTCCTAAAGGACAAGTCCATAGACCGCTATTAAATGGACTGGAAAAATTCCTCATTTTTAGGTATAACTTGTCTGGAATGTTTTTACGTTTGGGGAGCGTGCCAGGTGCCCTTGACCTGGATTGGCCACTGTCGGTGACAGGATGCTGGGCTAGATGGACCTTTGGTCTTTCCCAGTATGGCACTACTTATGTACTTATGTACTTATGATGCTTTTGATGGAAATTGTCAAAGGTACGATCTGGTGGTAAAATGTTTACCTACAGACAAAGGCCTATTCAAAATGTCCCTCTCCCTAGTAAGAGAAAAGTACATCCACTATACACAACGCACATACTTTTTCTCTAAGATTAAGGAGAGGGGGTGAGCCAGTTTGAGGCCATAACAACAAAGCATGTATGAAAAGTTTATTTTAATTCTAAGGCTGTACTTCTTGATCAAGAGTTTGCACCTGCAAACTCTGAGGGCACTTATAGACGTGTTGGGCAAGAAGCAGTTTGCTGGGATTTCCCCTTTGAAACTGATCTTGCAAAACCAAGGGTTCTCTTTTATTCATTTGTTTATTTATCTTTCCTATTCACTATCCTTTTCACCTTCACATTATTTCCTTTCCCATCTTGTATCTCCTCAACACTTCCTTCTCCAGTCCTTCCATCTCCATTGCACGCTCTCCCTTTACCATCTCTCTCCTGCCTATCTGTAAATCCATTTTCTTACCCTTCTGCAGTCATCTGTCTTTGCTCCCACTTCTTTACCTCATCCTATATGCAACTCTTCTCATGGCTCCTTCCTACCCTACTGCCTGTCTCACTAATCACTCCATTTCTTCACTCCCATTGCCTTGAGCCTCCTCTCTTATCTTTGGACATTTCAAGCAGACTAGTTGCTGTTATGTAGACTTGTGGGAAAAATGGAGCCATTTGCATTAGAATTGCTCCTACATAAGAATATAAGCGTTGCCATACTGGGATAGATTGCAGGTCACTCAAGCCCAGTATCCTGTTTCCAATCCAGGTCACAAGTACCTGACAAGATCCCAGAACAGTAAACAGTAAAACAGATTTTATGCTGCTTATCCTAGAAATAAGCAATGGATTTTACCAAGTCCATCTTAATAATGCATTATGGAACTTTCTTTGAGGAAATTATCCAAACCTTTTTTAAAATCCTGCTAAGCTAACTGCTTTTAGGCAAATGACAGTGAGAACGTGGAGAAGGCTTGAGAAAATCCAGGGACGCTAGAAGGTCATCAATAGCAAAAACAGTTGTTTATTGCTTATACTTACAATTACATGCGATACCAGGTATTTTACAAACCTCTATCACATATCCCTTCAGCTGTCTCTTCTCCAAGCTGAAGAGCCCTAGCCACTTAAGCTTTTTCTATATATTAATCAGATAAAAATATTTTTCATGAACTATGGTCATTCATTTTGGCTTCGTGCCTTTACTTTGTAATCTGGTGACATCAAGAGCTTGAGAATCTTCAGTAGTATTCTTTCACCCTTTTTTAAGGACATGCATTATAACTAGAGGGACCCGTGTCACAAATTGAATGAGAGAACAAGACATTAAAATGAAGGAGTTAATATATTTTGAAGTTAACACCAGAGGCAGGTTTACAAGTTCTGAGGGCAGGTTTGGGAACCACTGCCCTTAAGTATGTAAATCTGTATATTTAATAGCATCCATTACTTTGGCAACCAGTGGCTCTCTGTCATCCAATTTTAACTGGTGCTTAATCATTACAAATATTTGTGCTGCAGATTTAGCAGTCTTGATATTCGGCTTTCCTTTTATTGTCGGGAATCTTAATAGCTTTCTTTATAATTTTATCACTAATTCCCAGATTCTAGACTGATTATTTATTACAGCAAGAAGCTACTGAAAAATGAATTACACATTAAAGTTCCTTTGGGAAAGGGAAACTTACTTTGGTAGGCTTTGTTTATAGTTTATGAGACATTTAAAATGCTTGATCTAAACTTTTGACAGAGTATGCCTTACCTTTTCTTTGTGATAATACATCAAGATTAGCATAAAAGCAGGTTCTGTTTATTTAACTATTAATCAGCTTTTTCCCATATGAAATTAAAACCCTTTGCTGGTGGAAACACAGACTTTGCTGTGGAAATGATTAAACTACCAAAAAGAACAAATGGACACTAAAATGCAAACTAATGTAGAGTGTTTTGGGCAATCTTGAAATTTATTATGATATTGCCTTGTGTTTTCTATACACTAGAAATACCACAAAAAATTTACAAAGTGACTATCCAATGATTAAAGCATATGTGAAACAAGATGGACGTCCATCTTTCGTTTCGAAAATACCATCAGGGACGTCCAAATCCTTAAATTTGTTCATCCTTAGAGATGGACGTACCTAGACATGGAGGTTTCTGATTTTCAGCGATTTTCGAAACCAAAGACGTCCATGTCAGAAACGACCAAATCCAAGCCATTTGGTTGTGGGAGGAACCAGCATTTCTAGTGCACTGGTCCCCCTGACATGCCAGGACACCAACCGGGCACCCTAGGGGGCACTGCAGTGGACTTCATAAATTGCTCCCAGGTACATAGCTCCCTTACCATGTGTGCTGAGCCCCCCAACCACCTCCAACCACCCCCTAAAACCCACTACCCACAACTGTACACCACTACCATAGCCCTTATGGGTGAAGGGGGGCACCTAGATGCGGGTACAGTGGGTTTATGGTGGGTTTTGGAGGGCTCACTGTTTCCTCCACAAATGTAACAGGTGGGGGGGATGGTACTGGGTTTGCCTATCTGAAGTGCACTCACCCACTAAAACTGCTCCAGGGACCTGCATACTGCTGTCACAGACCTGAGTATGACATCTGAGGCTGGCATAGAGGCTGTCATGACATATATTTTTAAAGATGTTTTTTGAGGGTGGGAAGGGGTAATGGGAGGTCATCCCCGATTCTCTCTGGTGGTCATTTGGTCAGATTGGGCACCTTTTTGTGCCTTAGTCATAATAAAAACAGGTCCGGGTGAAAACGTTAGGTACGTGTTCGTCAGACTGGGATTGAGCTAGGGGACCTTAAACCAGGGGACCTGGAAGACAATATGTGTGTGTGTGTGGTGAGGGAGCAATGCTTTGCTGGCTTAAGAGCTTTGTGGCTTGATGCTCTTGGGCCATAGGAATAATGCTGCCTGTGAGGTGATTTGCAAGCAGTGTTATTCTCTTAACCTGGGATTCAGTAACCGCAGGTTGTTGAATCTGGTAGTTACTAAGCTGAGGCAAAATATGACATTGTATTGCAGCTTAATTTAATGAGGGAGTCATTAACCTGCAGTAGCTCAGTATCATGGGTTAGGAACTTCTGTGGTAAATGAATAATACAAAAAGAGTCATAAGTACATAAGTGTTGCCATACTGGGACAGACTGAAGGTCCATCAAGCCCAGCATCCTGTTTCCAACAGTGGCCAATCCAGGTTACAAGTACCTGGCAAGATCTCAAAACAGTACAATACATTTTATGCTGGAATGGTGGATTTTCCCCAAATCCATCTTAATAATGGCTTATGGGATTTTCTTTTAGGAAGCTACCCAAACCTTTTTAAAACCTCGCAAAACTAACTGCTTTTACCACACTCTCTGGCAATGACTTCCAGAGTTTAATTGCACATTGAGTGAAGACATATTTTCTCCAATTTGTTTTGAATTTACTACTTTGTAGATTCATTGCATGCCCTCCTAGTCCTCGTATTTTTGGAAAGAGTAAACAAGTGATTCACGTCTACCCATTCCACTCCACTTATTATTTTGTAGACCTCTATCATATCTTCCCTCAGCCATCTTTTCTCCAAGCTGAAGAACCCCAGCTGCTTTAACCTTTCCTCATAGGGAAGTCGTCCCATACCCTTTATCATTTTTGTTGCTCTTCTCTGTACCTTTTCAAATTCCACCATATCTTTTTTGAGCTGCGGTGACCAGAATTGTACATGCTATTCAAAATGCGGTCGCATCATGAAGCGATACAAAGGCATTATAACTTTCTCATTTCTGTTTTCCATTCTTTTCCTAATTATATCTAACATTCAATTTTTTTCTTAGCCGCCACCGCACATTGAGCAGAGGGTTTCAAGAGATCATCAACAATGACACCTAGATCCCTTTCCTGGTCGATGACTCCTAATGTGGAACCTTGTATCAGAAAAGTGAAGGAACACAAAACACTACAAGTGCAAACCCAATCAGAAAGAGTAGTGTAATCAACACGGTACTTTCAAGGAAAACAGAAGAACGACATAGAGATTCCAAAAAAGTTTATTCTTGAAAAAGACCCGACACGGCACAAATATATTATGAATAAAGTGTAAAAAGGATAAATGCGTAGGACATATAACAAGAAATGGAAAAATAAACATGAACTGTTCTTTTGATGTTTTAGTAGACACTCCCTTCTTTAGTACACACTGCTCTATTAGTATCTCACCATTTTATGGGGTATATCCATAAATAGAGTCTTTTAATTCTTTGTTAATATTTTTTTCATGTTTCTCTTTCTAGTTCTTGTTATATGTCCTACACATTTATCCTTTTAAAGGTTATGATTTATACTCTGTTGGTGTAAAATGTTGATATGAAGCAGAATTGATCTGCACTATTATCATCCATATATTCATGTTTAGTTTTAGATTTTACTGTACTGGCCTTTTTATATAATACCTGTAATATTACTGTATTCATAATATATTTATATTCTGTTTTTATTATATTGTTACATCTTTTTATATATGTATTTTACTTTTTAGACTCCTGAGGCAGGCACTGTAGCCAAAATACGGTGCTGTGTTGAGTCGTTTTGAAGACTAAGCCTTTTTGGAATCTCTACGTCGTTCTTCTGTTTTCCTTGGAAGTGTCTTCTTGATTACACTAGTCTCTTGTAAATAAATAGTGGAACCTGTGGTCAACTTGGTAGCTACCTTGGGATGCTTCCTGGGGTTTTCAGGGAGTGGAAGGCTCTCCATTGGTGGGAAGCTATTCTGTGGGGTTTGGGTTTTACTGAAGAGGATGAGGGGACTGCTTGGGAGGGGTCTTTGTTGGCAGGGGCTTGTATTGGATGCCACATTTTAAAAACAAGCAGCTTCTTTAAGATGGCCCCTGGAAACATCAAGCCACATGTTTGTGGTCCATTGTTCCTTAAAACGGGGGTTATTTTCCATGATGCATCTTACCAACACTGTTCCTTCTAAGCTGCCAGTGTGAGGTGCTACTTCATTATCACATTTTCAATACATGTGGGATGCTGTTTCGTTATCACGTTTTCAATAGTGAGAGACAGGTAAGCTCTGCAGAGCTCCAGTGAACCTGCCTAGTCCTAGAGATTAAAAATATAATATTGAAGCATCACCCCCCCACACTGGGAGCAATGAAGTTAGAGGACTCCCGCTCAACTTAAAGAAAACAGTGCTTACAAAGTTCAACACAAATTGTGCTATACAGATTCTATTTATGGCATTCAGAAAATCCGCGCAGAAAACATTTCCTCCTAAGCATATTCTATAAGTGGTACCTATATTTAAGGGAAATGGAAATGGGACTTGATATACTGCCTTTCTGTGGTATTTTGCAGCTACATTCAAAGCGGTTTACATATATACAGGTACTTATTTTGTACCTAGGCGCAATAAATAGAATATGCTTAGCTAATATTCTAGTGCCTAAAACTATGTGCCTCCATTTACACCAACAAAAAGCCTGGTGTAAATCCTGGTGTGTAGATTTAGGCGCAGAGGGCCATATTCTTTAACAATGCATGTAAATTTTGGAATGCCCACAAAATGCCCATTTACCCACCCATAACCATGCCCCTTTTCACCAGCGCACGTTAAAATTTAGATGAAGTGCATTACAGAATACGCTTAGGGAGTTTAAATTCTAATTTTTGCTAATTAGTGCTCATTATTGCTTGTTAAGTGTTGTTAACAACACAGATTGGCTTGTTAAGCCAATTAACTTACGCACTTTGTTACAGAATACGCTCGGATTTTGGCGTGGAATGCTAGGCATGCTATATAGAATCCGGGGATAAGTGACAAATATTGAACTTTATTTACTTAGGGCCTTTTTTTTTACAAAGGGGGCATGTTAGCATTTTTAGCGCATGCTAAAATAAGTGTGTTCTAATCCCCAGAGACACCCATATATTCCTATGGGCATCTCTAGCATTGCTAATCATTAGTGTGCCTTTGTAAAAGACCCCATTAGTGACAACTCCTAATGAGTTTGAATTAATATGAACTTCATTAGGAAGGTAGTCCTAAGTGAAAGGACAGTACATGAGGACAACTTCTGACAACTTTCTACTTTCACTTCCTTTTGAGGAGGGATGCAAGGAAGCAGGGGCAGACTGAGGGTGGTCTGGGCCCCCCAACCAGCTGCTGCCTGACACCTCCCCTGCCACCCCTGCTGCCGCAGCCAATGCCCCCGCTACCCCAGTCCTACCTGAGGGTTTCTGGTAGTCTGTGGCCTTTGCGGGGGGGGGGGGGGGGAGCACGGGCTTTCCTGCCCGCTGTTTTGCCACTATTCCCCTGCCTGCTGGTGCTGCCATGTTTTCAAAATGGCGGCTGAGACTTCCTGTGGTAGTCTTGCGGGTCTTGACAGTCTCGCAAGATTTCTGCAGGGAGTCTCGGCTGCCATTTAGAAAATACGGTGGTGCTGGGCAGGGGGAATAGCGGCAGCCCAGCGGGCAGGGCAGGAAAGAATGTGTCCGTCCCCCCCCCCCCCCCCCCCGCTGAGGCCACTAGATCACCGGTGGCGCACTGGGCATCCAGGCAGAGCCTCTGGGCCCTTGGGTACTGCCCAGTTGCCCAAATGGTCAGTCCACCCCTGCAAAGAAGAGCCTCATTTACTAGGGATCTGCATTTGTGAGCATTCATTCTGTTCGTTTGGATGCCTAAATATCTAAAGTGCGCAAAGATCCCTTGTATACACTTATACTTAGGAATTAACATGTATACAATTGATTTGCATGGTTTAAAAAGTTCTAGCATGCACAAAAAATGGAAGGTGAAACAAACATGATGCCTGAACACTGGGAAAAAATTGCTGAAAATGAGTACAAACTGAACTATTTTTGGCCATGCACACCCTATCATTTCCCTATCATTTACTAATCTGAATGACCTGACAGGCACATAACTCATTTGCTTCTCAAGATAAATTTAGGCCAACAAAAGAAATGTTTTTTCTTTAATGAAGCCTTTGATGTTTAATTTCCCATCAAAGTTGAACACACAATTTTTTATTATCTTCACTCTGTTTCTGTGCTTTTATGCATTCCGGTACATGACAAAACAATGCATACTCAGATCTTGCACCTTCTATGGCACTTATTAATAAATCTTTCATGGAAGGCAACGTCCCTGTTCTGTTGAAAAGAGCTGCAGTTAGACCTTTGCTGAAAAAACCTTCACTGCATTCCAGTAAGGTTGGGAATTTTTGTCCCATCTCAAATGTAATGTTCTTTTCTAAAGTTATGGAGAAAATAGTTCTTTTTCAATTATGAGAATTTGTGGAACAAAATCATTTACTGAATACATTTCAATTACATTAAAGCATAATTTATTTATTTATTACATTTGTATCCCGCGCTTTCCCACTCATCGCAGGCTCAATGCGGCTTACATAGTAACAAGAGAATACAATCTGTAGTATCAGGATCAACAAAGGAGGTATGTGGTAGGACAAATGAACAAGGGGTAAATGGGATAAAAGAGGTATGAGAGAAAGGATAGGGATAGGTAAGGAAGTGGAGTGATGAAGAAGAGGTAAGGGAAGAACGTGGCGAGTAAAAAGATTGGTAGGAGGTAATTTCTGAGTCATTGTTGTTAATGATTAGATGAACCGGTAATTGGATGGGTTGCTTCTGTTTGCTTAATAATACTGAAACTTTACTTATATCTATGCTAGATGAAATCTGGTTAGGTTTCAATTGAGGTGAAAGGTTCTTTTCAGTTTCACTAGATGTTGCAGGAGCATTTGACACAGTTGCATATCGCTCAATCTTTTGGCATTTCAGGTAAAGCATTACTGTGGTGGAGTGGAGGAGTGGCCTAGTGTTTAGAGCACTGGTCTTAACATTCAGAGGTACTTGGTTCAAATTCCACTGCTGGCTCCTAGTGATCTTGGGCAAGTCACTTAACCCTGTGTTGCCTCAGCTACAAGCTTAGATTGTGAGCCCGATGCAGCCCGACTCAGGCCCACCCAAAATTGTGACACTCTTGCTATGGCTGGTGGGTATTCCCAGACCTTGCCAGCTGAAGATTTTCTGTCCTTGGGCAGCCAGCACTCGTCCAAATGTCAGCCAGCATCACCTTGCCTTGAGCTGATGCTAAGACCGGCCCTTCTGCACATGCTCAGTTTTCACACATGCAAAAGCACTGAGCATGCATGGCCTGCCAGCAGCAGCAACAGTTTGAGGCAAATGCTGCCGGCTGCCATTTGGAAGAGTGCTGGCTGCTCGAATAGTAGGAGGAAATCTTCAGCTGGCAGAGTTTAGGGACCCCACCAGCTTAAGTATTTAATATTTGGGGTTTGTGGGCAGGGAGGGGTGGAGAGAAGAGCAAACTGGAGGGGTACCGGGGGGGGGGGGGGGGGGGGGGAATTCCATGCCCACCCACCTTGGGCTCAGGCCCACCCAAAATTGGCTATCTGCCTACGCTCCTGGCCCGACAGGGAAATACCTAGTGTACCTGAATGTAACTCACCTTGAGCTACTACTGAAAAAGGTATGAGCAAAATCCAAATAAACAAACTCCTTTCTAACTGATCAACAATATGAAGTTGTTCAAAGAAGTTCAAAATCTGATTGTGGACCCTGAAGGCGGGCATCCCACAAGACTCTCTGCTCTTTTCTTTAATTTGTTTATGTTTCTGGTGCGCAAAATGATAGCAGGATTGGGTGTTAGTTACCGTTTTTGTTCAGATGATCTTCAGTTTTATTTTTATGCTTATTTTTATGATCATTTTAAGATAGTGGATGGTAAAAATAATTTTAGAAGGGAAATGAAAATTTTTTCATTTTTCCATCACCTAAAGATATGAGAAGGATAAAACATTCTGAGTATCTTTTGGCATTCCAAGCTAGAAAAGATATATTATCTATAATAAATTGGTCTGTTTTATGTGGTGAATTTTGTCGATATGTTAAAATGTTTCTGTTTAGGAAATATGTTCTAGCCTCTGCATAATCTTAGGTTTATTGTGGTTTTTAATTATGATTTATTGTAATTCCTGGCGATAACCGGTCAGTTCTCTTTGTTAACCACTTTGAACTATAAGGCCTAGGCAGGATACAAGCTTTGTTGTTATTATTATTTTATATTTCTGCACCACCTAATGTTGAAGATGGATTGTGATTGATAGGACTTTATATTAACACAGTATGAACCTGGATGTCTGCCAATTGTCTTTCTTTAAATTTAGAGAAAATACACGCTTTATGACTCTCTCATTTTATAGAAATCTATCTGCCTTTAAGTTTTTGACTTGGGGTTGTATCTCTATCAATTTTAGTTAAAGTTAAGAGCATAGGTGTAATTTTGGACACCTCATTGTCTTTTAAACCACAGGGTGCTGACAGTTTTTTAAAAAAAGATTTAGATGGTTATGAGGCTTAAAATTTTTTTCACCACTGATAATTTTCACTTGGTGATCAGTCTTGTGATGCCACAATTTGACTACTGTAATGCCTTTTTTCTGGATTTCCCCAAGATTTCTTTGAGGGCATTGCAAGTGGCCCAAAATTCAGCAGCACATGTGATTGGTGGTCTTGAGAAGATGGAACGTATCTGCCCTCAACTTATAGAATTACATTGGTTCCCTGTTGCCTATCATATTAGATACAAAGTTCTACTGCTGGTCTTTAAGACATTGCATGATGAAGCACCTTTATCTCCCCAAATTTGAAGATTTACTGCCTGCTTAGAATGTTGAGGTTGCAAGGAAAATATCTTTTGAATGTTCCTTCATTAGATCCGTCTAGAGGAGGATTGTGCACAAATGTTTTTTTATAGCTGGTCCCACTAGCAGGCTTATTTTCGAAAGAGAAGGACGCCCATATTTTGACAGAAATCGGGAAATGGGCGTCCTTCTTCCAGGGTAGCCCAAATCAGCATAATCAAAAGCCGATTTTGGGCATCCTCAACTGCTTTCCGTCGCGGGGACGACCAAAGTTCACAGGGGCATGTCGGAAGCATAGCGAAGGCGGGACTGGGGCATGCTTAACACATGGGCGTCCTCAGCCAATAATGGAAAAAAGAAGGGCGTCCCTGGCGAACACTTGGCTGACTTTACTTGGTCCTTTTTTTTACGACCAAGCCACAAAAATGTGCCCTAAATGACCAGATGACCACCGGAGGGAATCGGGGATGACCTCCCCTTACTCCCCCAATGGTCACTAATCCCCTCCCACCCTAAATAAATGTTTGAAATATTTTTTCCAGCCTCTATGGCAGCCTCAAATATCATACCTAGCTCCATGACAGCAGTATGCAGGTCCCTGCAGCAGTTTTAGTGGGTACTGCAGTGCATTTCAGGCAGGCGGACCCAGGCCCACCCCCTACCTGTTATACTTGTGGTGGTAAATGTGAGCCCTTCAAAACCCACCACAAACCCACTGTACCCACATCTAGGTGCCCCCTTCATCCCTAAGGGCTATGGTAGTGGTGCATAGTTGTGGGGAGTGGGTTTTGGGGGCTATGCACCTGGGAGCAATTTGTGAAGTCCACAGCAGTGCCCCCTAGGGTGCCCGGTTGGTGTCCTGGCATGTGAGGGGGACCAGTGCACTACGAATGCTGGCTTCTCCCACAACGAAATGGCTTGGATTTGGTCATTTCTGAGATGGATGTCTTCAATTTCCATTATTGCTGAAAATCAGGGACAACCATCTCTAGGGACGACCATCTCTAAGGTTGACCTAAATGTTGAGATTTGGGCGTCCACAACCGTATTATCAAAACGAAAGATGGACGCCCATATTGTTTTGATAATACGGGTTTCCCCGCCCCTTCGCTGAGGACATCCTGTGAGGAAGTCCTCAGGAAAACCTGGGCGCCCTGTTCGATTATGCCCCTCCACGTAGAACAATCTTCCTCTCGACCTACACCACTGACCTTCTTTGTGGAGTGGAACACTAGCTTAGTGATTAGTGCAGTGGCCTGAGAACCAGGGGAAGTGGGTTCAGTTCCCACTGTAGCTCCTTGTGAGTCTTGGCAAGTCACTTAACCCTTCATTGCCCCATGTACAAAATAAGTACCTGTATATAATATGTAAACCACTTTGATTGTAACCACAGAAAGGTAATATATCAAGGCCCATTCCCCTTTCATATTTAAGAAACAGTTAAAAACACATTTGTGTCAAGAAGCTTTTTTTAAAGAGCTAATTAATATTTGTGGTAGATAAATTAGTGTCCTCATATGATTTAATGCAGATAAATGAGTGGCAAATAAATGAGTAAGCTTGTACTATTTAGTGTAGTAAGTTTGTAATTTATATGAAATTTGTATTCTATTTTTGTATGTTTTATGACTTATATGCTTTCTTTTGTAATCTGCTTAGATTTAATGGATAGTGATAAATAAATAATCACTGGGTTAGACTACTTTATTAGAATTTTAAGTCAAATACTGTGAATAATTATTTCCTATTAGTTTCCTAACCTAACAGTTTGCTGATGATAATACATCTACAACTGGAAATCATTTTGAAGTGTTCATGTACAGCTGTGCTGAACTATTACTAAAAAGGTGGGAAAATGTGGGATACAAATGCAACAAATAAATAAATAAGTCAGGAATCTTGGAATACAGCTTGATTCAACACTTAATGTGATCCCCCAAATCCAAGCAACCTTCAAGAGCAGCTTCTATCACTTACTACTACTACTACTACTACTTGATATTTCTAAAGCGCTACTAAGGTTACGCAGTGCTGTACAATTTAACATAGAAGAACAGTCCCTGCTCAAGGAGCTTACAATCACTTGCGAGTACACTATCTGTCTCCTTACATTGAGAAGGCAAGCCTTGTTTCAGTTGTGCATGGCATGATAGCATCAAGACTGGATTCTTGTAATGCACTCTACAGTGGCCTGACTACAAAGGGATTGCTCCAATTGATTCAGAATGCTGCAGCAAGACTTATAGAAGGTTGTAAGCGACATGACTACATGACAACATTTTTGCATAAACTTCACTGGCTACCAGTACAATACAGAGCCAAATTTTAAACTCTCTGTTTGACCTTGAAGGCCCTTAAAGGAAATGGCCCAGAGTACTTGAAGAACAGGATCTCTCTCTACACACCTTAAGGTCACTAAGGTCCTCCCAAGGAGTTTTCCTAAGAACACCCTCTCCAAAGGACATCACATGATGTGATACCCACAAGCGAGCCTTCTCTGGAGTAGACCCTTTGCTCTGGAAATCACTCCTTGAAAGGCTTCACTTAACACAAGACTATCTCTACTTCAGGAAGCAGGTGAAAGCTTGGCTCTTCAACCAGGCCTTTAACGGAAGAAGTAAATGACATTGGCTGCAAGAAATGTTTATTCACTCCTACCAAATGCCAAGATAATGTTTAAACCTCTTTTGCAACTCTCTTTAACTAGTGCCTTATTTTCTTACTCCTGGTACTCTATCTTATCTATCTATCTATCTATCTATCTATCTATCTATCTATCTATCTATCTATCTATATGTTCCATCTTTGCTTACACCCTATGTTGTCTATTAAAATGTTTTATTGTGTTGACACTGTAATGTAGCATACTGTGCCATACTCTGTATTGTTGTTTGAATAGTTTTACTGCTGTAATTGTCTATTGCTTATGCTTGACTTATTCTTGCTGTATACCGCCTTGAGTGACTTTCTTCAAAAAGGCAGTAAATTAATCCTAATAAATAAATAAATAAATATAAATAAATAAATAAATAAATAAGGGGGCTTTTACTAAAACTTAGCTCGAGTTATCTGCAGCAGGGCCCATAGGAATAAAATAGGCCCTGCTGCAGATAACTCAAGCTAAGCTTTAGTAAAAGACCCCCTAAGTAAATAAAATAAAAATAAACAAAATAAAATAAACAGCGCCCAACTCGGAGTGCCATTTATAGAATAGTTCTCAGTGCTCATTTTTTTTCAGTGCCCAAATTTGGGTGCTATTTACTGAATTTGGTCCCATATGCACACTTAATGAATGCCCATCACCTGCCCATGTCTCTCCCATGGCCATTTCCCCCCATGGCCATGTCCCTTTTTCAGATGTGCACTAAAAGATTTCTTTATAGAATAGCACTTAGCAAGGTGCATGTGCAAATTCAAATTGTTGCCAATTAGCACCAGTAATTGATTGGTAGCTCCCAATTATTAGTGCTAATTAGCTCAATACTCAAATTGCACACATAAATTGGGTGTGCACTCAAATTTGCGCGCACAAGTTTGAGCACCATCTATAAAAATCCAGGGGATACAGTTCCAAACAAAAGTCTGTGCAATAATGAAATAACTGAAGCACATTGCACAAATTAATTACAGCTCAGGGGAACTATCATAAAATGTAAATAAGTTTTCTTCTAATGAGGGAAAGGGTGTTGACAAATGAATGTTAATAAGCCGCTAAAGAGAAGTCTACGCTTAAAGGGAGAAAGCATAATATGCACCTTGAGTCCAATCGTAAACCTGTGTTGTGTATTTCAGTTTTCTTCAGAAGTATTTAGGTACAGCTATTTGAGAACATTCCAGTTTAATTTGCTGATGTTAATTTTTAAATTAAATATCAGCATTGAAAAAGAGGTCTACTTGCACTAGCCCAAAGGTTGCATTTATTCTTGTCTTGCTTCTGGATTGTACTTGTTCCATTTGAGAATGAACACTTTGGGCCAGATGTAATAAAGGTTTTTTTTTTCCATTTTATGTATGTGGAATTAAAGCTTAGTATTTCTGGCTCTTTGTGTCTGGTAGGAACCGTGTTTATATTTTTCAATTTGTTCTTGGCCATAACAAAGGAGTGATCTACTATGAGTTTTATACTGTTTTCCCCCTTCCCTACCATGTGGTCTTTTCTCCATATTCCTTCATATTCAGTTCTACCATCAACACGGGCATTCGGCATTCACTCAGTCACCCCCTTCTAATCCAAACACCACACCAGAAGCCAATTTCTTTAACGAATGTGGATTTATTTAGGCCGCAGCCAGGTCCCAAAATTTTATTTACCGTAAACCTTCACATAAACAATCATTGGTAAACATCATTGATAAACATCATTGATAAACATCTCCCTCCGAGTACACAGCCCTTCTTGCTTATATTACTACAGGCTGTGCCGTCCAAGCACCCTGTTCCTCCTCAGTGCTGTCTGCTATAGCACGCTGTGCAATCAAATGCATCCCGTACAAGGATGCATTTACCACTTTCACCAAAGCTATTGGCCCCCTGGCCGTCCAAGCCAGGAGACTAGCCGTGTCCATCTTGTTCTGTAATCCTGCCCGCATGCAGGCATAACATTTCGCTCAGTATTGTAACTTTCAACAGGTCATTAACATATACATAGTACAAAGCGCTATCCTCACTGTCCCAACTGCAACAACAGATACTGGATAATAGCTTGCTGATACCACACCAATTTCAACACTGCTCCCTCTGCTTGCTGAAATCCAAATGGCGCTGTGTCTCCCTTCACAGCCCTTCTTCACCCCTCCTCCCTACCCGCCCCTTTACCCATCACCCTTCAATCTCTTATCCTTCCTATCCACTCCCACTCCTCCCTCCTTCTCCCCCCTCCCACCCCCGGTTTTTCCTGAGCCTTCAGCCCGGTTGTAATCGGCTCCCCTTAAAGGGTGAGCCTTTCCATATACACGCAAACAACTAAAGTGACCTTCTATTAGTGAGAGTAAGATGCATCTACCTTTGTTGGTACTTCAAGGACTGGATTTAGTAAATGGCACTCAAAATTTGGTGCTGGAAAATATCGGCACTGAATGGTATTCTATAATGTGTTTTCCAAGATTGGCACCCCTTATAGATTAGCATGTAGTGCTGGGATCTGCACCCAACTTTTGGTGTGAGGTATTACTCCAACTGAAACCAGATGTAAGTCCCAGCATTCAAGCTGAGCACATATCTGCACTATTTTATAACAGTGGGCAAATTTTAAGCCTTACTTCCTTTGCAGATTTGCGTGGAATTACTAAGGCACTATTCTATAAATGAACATGTGTGTTTTCCCTTGGCTCTGCCATTTCTACCCGTTTCGGTGCCTTGTATCCATTAGAACACTTTTCCATGCCAAAAATTCAGGGGCCTTTTTACTAACACACAGGTAGCGTGCGCCAAATCAGCACTGCTGCCTGGCTAGCACAAGCGCTCAATGGTAATTCTCTATTTGTTACCATGGGGGACAATCCTGGCAGTAATCAGCAGTTAGCACGCACTGCATGATTACCAAGCGGGTAGTGCATGAGCCCTTACCACTAGATCAATGGGTGACGGTAAGGGCTCAAGCCATAAATAGGCACACGCCAGTTTTAATTTCAGTGTATGCCCTTTTCCCGGCTCATTTAAAAAAGCCCTTTTTCCCAGCCACAGTAAAAAAAATGGCCTAGAAAACATGCCCACACAACCGCAGGCCACTTTTACTGCGGCTTAGTAAAAGTACCCCTCAGGATGGAGTTAGTGTCCGTTTGGCGTCATATATAGAATTCCCTTGCAAGTTTTTAACTATCTGCATTCCGGCAAATATTCAGCTGATGTGGTCATCATATTACATCAAATTCTGGGCACAGCAAGTAACTTTATGGACACAATTTTTTGAAAAGATTTTTTACAAGCAAAGGACATTTTACATGCATAAAAGATCTTTTATAAAATTATCGCAGAAATTAAGCAGATAGGTGAGTTCAAGGGTGGAGTTATAATTTACACATGCATTTTATAAAATATGTGTGCATGTGCATTCCTTAGGCACTAACATTTATATTGGCTCCTGAGAAGCTGTAAACGTTCACGGCCTCAATCTAAGTGCAGTTTCTGCTGATGTTCCCCTTGTATTTTATGAAGACATGTGGAGGGGCATAATCGAACGGGGACGACCATCTCTAAGGGCACCCATCTCTAAGGACGTCCCGGCGAAGGGGCGGGGAAACCCGTATTATCGAAACAAGATGGACATCCATCTTTCATTTCAATAATACAGTCGGGGACGGCCAAATCTTGAGATGGTTGTCCTTAGACTTGGTCATTTCTGATTTTCGGCGATAATGGGCGCTAAGGACGCCCATCTCAGAAACGACCAAATGCAAGCCATTTGGTCATGGGAGGAGCCAGCATTTGTAGTGCAATGGTCCCCCTCACATGCCTGGACACCAACCGGGCACCCTAGGGGGCACTGCAGTGGACTTCAGAAAAAGCTCCCAGGTACATAGCTCCCTTATCTTGTGTGCTGAGCCCCTCAACCCCCCCTCAAAACCTACTACCCACCACTGTACACCACTACCATAGCCCTAAGGAGTGAAGGGGGCACCTACATGTGGGTACAGTGGGTTTGTGGTGGGTTTTGCAGGGCTCACATTTACCACCACAAGTGTAACAGGTAGGGGGGATGGGCCTGGGTCCGCCTGCCTGAAGTGCAATGCATGCACTAAAACTGCTCCAGGGACCTGCATATTGCTGCGATGGACCTGAGTATGACATTTGAGGCTGGCACAAAATATTTTTAAATTTCTTTTTTGAGGGTGGGAGGGGGTTAGTGACCACTGGGGGAGTAAGGGGAGGTCATCCCCGATTCCCTCCGGTGGTCATCTGGTCAGTTCGGGCACCTTTTTGTGCCTTGGTCATAAGAAAAACTGGACCAGGTAAGGTCATCCAAATGCTTGTCAGGGACGCCCTTTTTTTCCATTATGGGTCGAGGATGCCCATGTGTTAGGCATGCCCAAGTCCCGCCTTTGCTACGCCTCTGACACACCTCCGGGAACTTTGGTCATTCCCGTGATGAAAAGCAGTTAGGGACGCCCAAAATTGGCTTTTGATTATGCCGATTTGGGCAACCCTGTGAGAAGGACGTCCATCTTCCGATTTGTGTCAAAAGATGGGCGTCCTTCTCTTTCGAAAATAAGCCTATCTAGCAATCATATGGGATCAAAGGAAAACAAATGACAGAATGGTTTAGCCTGCATGGAGCAGCGGGTCCAATCTTAAATAAAGGCATAGAGAAGGTAACCTGAGTGTTCTGCACAGATAGGCAGGTGTGACTCTATCCACCTTGTTGAACAGACTAGATGGGCCATGCTAATATTTAACTTACATCTGTTACTATCTTACTATGTTGCTATATTAAAGACAAAAGCAGCAAAGTCATTACAGATGAAAAAGTCCAACACTGGAAAGAACATTTTACGGAAATACTAAACTGCCCAAAACCTGAAACAACATTAGACCAGCGGATTGTTGAAACGTCAACAGAGCTGCAGATAGCTACTAGGCCATTCACAATTGATAAGATAATCAAAACTCTGGCAATTTTCTGATTCTAGTCTCTTAATATTTAGACAACATCTGTTCAGAACTCTTGAAGAAAGGATCAAATCAAATGATAGAATGGCTACTATGAAAACATCAGATGCCTGAAAGAAAAGTAAAATTGTAAACCAGCCAAAGAAAGGAGATTTATTGGACTACAATAATTGGAGAATAATAATTTCATTTTCTTTTTTTAAACTTTTTATTTATGCATTTTCCATAACCTTGTACAACCAAAATAAGATCACATTTCCAACACATAATAGTTTGATTATATAAGTAATACATATTGTTAGAAAAGACTAGTGTCTGCTACTGAAGCTTCCCCACCTACCTCCCTCCCCCCTCCTTTCCGACCCACCCCCGAATAGTTCACATCGCTTTATAAGTTCACAGATGGTGTAGACCAAGTGTTATATAGGTCCCATATTTTCTGATGCTGGGCTAAACGCCCTTTACTCAATGCTGTAAGCTTGGACATTAGCTTAATGTAATTCAGTTTTTCAAGTACTACTGAAATGTCTGGCAGCCGGGGTTTTTTCCAGGAAGCTGCCAGTACCAGCTTACCTGCCACAAACACCTGTGTGGCAAACTGGTGTATATGTTGCTTGACTGCCTGTGGCTTGAAATGTAGTAGACAATATTCCATTTTCATCTGATATTTAACAGTAGTCACTGAACATATAAAGTCTACAATACGTTCCCAGTACCTTTGTGCATGTTCACATGACCACCATATGTGCCACATATCGCCTTCATTCCCACATTCCCTCCAGCATTGGGCAGAGCCCGTTCCAAACATCTTAGCCAGACGGCTAGGGGTGTAGTACCAGCAATATAAAATTTTATGTCCCTTTTCTATTAATTTTCACAAAATATCACCCAGCTCACCATATACTTCAATCTAGTTCAACCATACTTATATAAGAGGATATAATTCCACTTATTTAGGATCCTTCAGATATCCTATCACCATCATACAGGCTAATAACGTGAGCCAGGCACTTTCATGATGGGTAGGTATTCCTCACTCGATCCATTTCAATTTTTAATAATTTTCTCTTATATTTTTCTTATATTTCATAAAATCAGTTCAAAATTGAATCAAATTGAATCAGAAAGAGCACTTAACTCAATGCTGAATATTCACTTCATATTTCTTCTTCTTTCATTTCAAAACGCTTAATCTTTATCATTTCAGCAATCCTCAATCGTAAATTCATACAAAAAAATACCTCAAACAGGTCTGGAAACAGTTCACTGCTTTCTCCATCTTGTTTCAAAAGATGGCCGCGGCGTTCTATCTATTTAAGTAAAGATTCCTTTCAAGTTAAACGTCATTACTTTGCTGGCACCAATCACAAAGCTCCACATTTTAACTCCTCCCCTTGTATTAAATGACTGACATCCACTCGATTTCTCGATTTAAACCTCTAGGGTACATAGAGTTTAAAGAGAAAATCCACGATTGTTCTTTATAGTTTAAGATATTTTCAATATTACCACCCTCCCACCCTACTATTACATGATCAATAATTCTCCATTTTATATCCGATATTTTATGATCACATTCTATCCAATGTTGTACAAGCGGAGCTTCTTCCTTTTTATTTAAAATACGAGATTTATGTTCATTTAAACGTATTTTCACAGGACGTTTACTTCTACCAACATAAACCTTTTCACAAGGACATATTATTATGTATACTACCATTGATGTTGAACAGGTAGTGGAAAAACGTGATTTTATAACTTGTTTAGTTTGCGGGTCCGTCCATACAGGACCCATCAGTGTTTGATCACACCATTGACATTTATTACAACTACTATGTTGTGGATATTCATTCTCATCTTCAAACATCCTTTTCTTCTTTTTAGAGAGCAATTCTCCTATATTTTTAGATCTTGAAAACGCAAAAAGTGTTTTTTCCAAAAAAGCACTAGATACTGACACCCTAAGCAAGGATTTAAAGGCTCTTGCCCAGATTGTAGGATCATAGGTATTCCCCATCACTAGCTCCCATTTATGTGTGTAGTGTTCCACTGGAGAATGTTGGGACAAAAGGGCTCTATATATTCGGGAAATACCCCCTCTACCTCCTCCACCTGTCATTCCCTTTTCCAGCTGCGTCTCATTGAGTTCCAATTCCTCTCTTGCTTTGCGTTTGATAAAATCTTGTACCTGATAATATTGGAATGCCTGCAGTGGAGAGAGCCCATGTTCCCGACTAAGCTCTGAGTATGAGGGGAGTACCCCCTCCTCGCACATTTGACCCAATTCACACAATCCCATATTTTCCCATTCCACATACACAGTGTCCAAACCACCTGATCCGAATTGGGGGGCAAATGTGAGGTATGTATGCTTAAAGTAGGTACACTCTGGGAAAAATTGGTCTCTGATCTTGTACCAAGTTGCCAATGGACTCTGGATAGGGTGTGGGCTTCTCCCCAACAATTCCTTGATTGTGCGTTTGGGCAGCCACGGTATTGCTCTAAGTGGATATGGTTCAAGCCAGCTCTGATCTATACCGACCCAGTTTTTCTCCGGGTTTTGGAGCCAAATTGCCAGAATCCTTAAGTGTGCCGCACAATAGTAATCATAAAATGAGGGGACCCCCATACCCCCCTATCTCGAAACTGATACATCATTTCCCACCTCACCCGGGGTGGCGAGAATAATAATTTCATTTTCTATACCCTAAAAAGTTTATTTTTGAAACTAGACAACTTACTACTAGAAGAGCAAACTTGTTTCAGCCCCAACAGATCCTATGTAAATCAAATTTTCATACTGCACACGGAATTACACAAGGTTCTTGAGTATAAAATCCCAGCAGTTATAAATTTGGGGGATTTTTAAAAAAGCATTCAACAGCATTGACTGAGATATCTTATGGAGTATTATGAAATTGTATGGAATACCTGCCAAGTTCATCAAAGCTGTCAAAACCTGTATGAGAACAGAGAATGCTATGTCAGAGTGAAAAATGGTTACATTAATTGATTTAAAATAGTAACTGGAGTCAAGCAAGGCTGTGTATTGTCAGCATTGTTATAAGCCTTGGACTGGTTAATGTGGAGTGCAATAGGAGCTAAAAATACAGGAATCACATGACTTGAAAACATGCAGTGAGAAGACTTGGATTTTGTGATAATGTGGCCTTGTTGGTGAATTCTGTTCAGGCAATGCAGACCAAGATAGACAGAATAATATATTTTAACAGATTGGGTTACTTATATCTAGCAAGAAGACAAAGTTTATGACTATAAGCTTAGCAGACCATACAGCAATCACATTTTAAAAAGTTAAACTAGGAAAAGTCCCAGAATTTGACTATTTAGGAAGACCAGTAACAGAAGACAAAAAAAAAAAGGAAATGAAAAATTGGTAAAGTGGCATCAGTCATGAAATGATTAGGTGAAATTTAGACAATATGATGCTAACAACTCGAATGAAGATGCATGTATGTAATAATACTATGATACAAATTCAGCAGGACACAAATCACACCTTTGAATCATTGTGGGTTGAAATTCCATGGATAAAAGGGAAAAAAAACGGTGATAGGAGTGTACTACCGTCCGCCCAGGGCCGTGCTGATGCGGTAAGCTCACTTGCAAAATCTTTCACCTGAACTTGTGATTCTCCTATCTCCACTGCCCTCCCCTTTTCATGCAAAGCAGCAGTATTAATTGAGGCAGGCATGCTCTTCAAGTTACATGAGAATACAACCAGATTGCTATTTATGCTTCGGTTTGGGGCTAGCTCCTCAGTCAGGGTGAGTTTCAGAGCTTGAAACAGCATTCAAATTAAAGAGAACCTGAAATTTTAAAAGTGCTAAAAATAAGTTTTAAAAGTATTTGCCTTAAATCTAATTGCAGAATTCAGGTGCTGGGAGTCTGTACTTGGTTGTCATATGCTCAGATTTGTTTAAATCATATGCAAATTAGTCCGGTGTTTTTCACTAAATATTCCCATGAGTGTCTGTATGTTCATCTGCATTCAAATAGCGCTCTCTGATTGGATGATCAGCTTCTGTTAAGAAATCTGTGCAGGAAGTGAACAGAGTGAGAACTGTCCTTTGCCAAGAGAGACATCCAGCTGTGACTTCCTGTGTTTGTTGACTGAAGTTATAAAAGAGTGCCTGATTGTGGTAAATGAGAAAATATAAGTGAAAAGAGATTGGTGGTGATTGAAGTTTCTCTAGTAGAAAAGGATCTGAATATTTCAGGATTACTTGAAGTTTATGAAGAATAGAAAAGGGTAAATTTCAGTTTAAGATGCTTAAATGCTATAAGCTATATAAAGGCTAGGTAGATTTAAGTGACTGTAAGCAAGGAAACCTTAATATTTGATCTGAAATAAATATTTGATCTGAGATAGTTGATCAGAGATAAACGTTTGATCTGAATTATATCCTTTGGTGCAAAGGAGATTAGAATACAATAGAGTATTTCTTTCTGTTTACCAGTACAGTCAAATAATTCCATTCCACTTAAATAATTTTTTGTTATATATATGAGGGAGTAGTATCTGGATTTATTGTAAATAAATTGATTCCATTCACAGGAATTCATATTCACCTTCACCTTCATGCATTCATCCGATATTATCTTTTAAGGATGAAGTTTTATTTTATGTTCACTCTGTCTCTTGTGAGCTGAGCACAGTTAGTTTCCTCAGCTGGCACGACTACATATTAGAGGTATTTTGATACTGTGTGAAGTTTTACCACAGACGGGTGACATATATAAAACATTCTCCTTGGATAGGATGTGATATGTGAAAATACATTTTGCTTTAATGAAATTGCTAAACTTTAGAGTCAGAGACTTATCAATGAGGGATACATACAGTGCTATTTTTTCCTGAGGTCTGGCTTACTTGCCTGCTCCCTTCTGTTCCTGCTCTGCTGGATGGGGGGGGGGGGGGGGGCGCCAACCGATAGTCTGCAGGGGGCACCAGAGACCCTAGGCACGGCCCTGCGTCCGCCTCACCAGGATGAGCAGGTAGACACAGAAATGATAAAAGAAATCAGAGACGCGAACAAAATGGGCAATGTGATAATAATGGGTGACTTCAATTATCCAAATATAGACTGGGTAAATGTAACATCGGGACACGCTACAGAGATACAATTCCTTGATGAAATCAAGGACAGCTTTATGGAGCAACTGGTGCAGGAGCCGACGAGAGAAGGAAAAATTCTAGACTTGGTCCTTAGTGGAGCGCATGATCTGGTGAGGGACGTTATGGTACTGGGGCCGCTTGATAACAGTGACCATAATATGATCAGTTTTGATATCGACCTTGAAGTAACTGTACACAGAAAGTCAAATACGTTAGCGTTTAACTTTAAAAAAGGAGACTATGATAAAATGAGAAGAACGGTAAAAAAAAAAACTTAAGGGGGCAACTGAGAGAGTAAAAACTGTACAACAGGCATGGACGCTGTTCAAAAATACCATCCTGGAGGCCCAGGCCATACACATTCTGCAAATTAGAAAAGAAAGACGGAACTCCAAAAGACAGCCAGCCTGGTTGAAAAGTGAGGTGAAGGAAGCTATTAGGGCTAAAAGAAACGCCTTCAGAAAATGGAAGAAGGAACCGTCTGAAAATAACAAGAAGCAGCATAAGGAGTGTCAAAGCAAATGCAAGGCGCAGATAAAGAAGGCCAAGAGGGATTACGAAAAAAAGATAGCATTAGAGGCAAAAAAACATAGTAAAACTTTTTTTCGGTATATTAAAAGCAGGAAGCCGGCAAAAGAATCGGTTGGGCCGCTGGATGACCGAGGGGTAAAAGGGGCGATCAAGGAAGACAAAGACGTAGCGGAGAGACTGAATGAATTCTTTGCTTCGGTCTTCACTGAGGAAGATTTGGGTGGGATACCGGTGTCGGAAATGGTATTTCAAGCGGACGAGTCGGAGAAACTTACTGACTTCACGGTAAACCTGGAGGACGTAATGGGGCAGTTCGGCAAACTGAAGAGTAGCAAATCTCCTGGACCGGATGGTATTCACCCTAGAGTACTGAGAGAACTGAAAAATGAGCTTGCGGAGCTACTGCTAGTGATATGCAACTTATCCTTAAAATCGAGCGTGGTACCGGAAGATTGGAGGGTGGCCAATGTAACGCCCATTTTTAAAAAAGGCTCCAGGGGAGATCCGGGAAATTATAGACCGGTGAGTCTGACGTCGGTGCCGGGGAAAATGGTAGAGGCTATTATTAAAAATAAAATTACAGAGCACATCCGAGGACATGGATTACTGAGACTGAGTCAGCACGGCTTTTGTGTAGGGAAATCTTGCCTGACCAATTTACTTCAATTCTTTGAAGGAGTAAACAAACATGTGGACAAAGGGGAGCCGGTTGATATTGTGTATCTGGATTTTCAAAAGGTGTTTGACAAGGTACCTCATGAAAGGCTACAGAGGAAATTGGAGGGTCATGGGATAGGAGGAAATGTCCTATTGTGGATTAAAAACTGGTTAAAGGATAGGAAACAGAGAGTGGGGTTAAATGGGCAGTATTCACAATGGAGAAGGGTAGTTAGTGGGGTTCCTCAGGGGTCTGTGCTAGGACCGCTGCTTTTTAATATATTTATAAATGATTTAGAGATGGGAGTAACTAGCGAGGTAATTAAATTTGCTGATGACACAAAGTTATTCAAAGTCGTTAACTCGCGACTGGATTGTGAAAAATTACAAGAGGACCTTACGAGACTGGGAGACTGGGCGGCTAAATGGCAGATGACGTTTAATGTGAGCAAGTGCAAGGTGATGCATGTGGGAAAAAAGAACCCGAATTATAGCTACGTCATGCAAGGTTCCACGTTAGGAGTTACGGACCAAGAAAGGGATCTGGGCGTCGTCGTCGATAATACACTGAAACCTTCTGCTCAGTGTGCTGCTGCGGCTAGGAAAGCGAATAGAATGTTGGGTATTATTAGGAAAGGTATGGAAAACAGGTGTGAGGATGTTATAATGCCTTTGTATCGCTCCATGGTGCGACCGCACCTTGAGTATTGTGTTCAATTCTGGTCGCCGCATCTCAAGAAAGATATAATAGAATTGGAAAAGGTGCAGCGAAGGGCGACTAAAATGATAGCGGGGATGGGACGACTTCCCTATGAAGAAAGACTAAGGAGGCCAGGGCTATTCAGCTTGGAGAAGAGACGGCTGAGGGGAGACATAATAGAGGTATATAAAATAATGAGTTGAGTGGAACAGGTGGATGTGAAGCGTCTGTTCACGCTTTCCAAAAATACTAGGACTAGGGGGCATGCGATTAAACTACAGTGTAGTAAATTTAAAACAAATGTGAGAAAATTTTTCTTCACCCAACGTGTAATTAAACTCTGGAATTCATTGCCGGAAAATGTGGTGAAGGCGGTTAGCTTAGCAGAGTTTAAAAAGGGGTTGGACGGTTTCCTAAAGGACAAGTCCATAAACCGCTACTAAACGGACTTGGAAAAATCCAAAATTCCAGGAATAACATTATAGAATGTTTGTACGTTTGGGAAGCTTGCCAGGTGCCCTTGGCCTGGATTGGCCGCTGTCGTGGACAAGATGCTGGGCTCGATGGACCCTTGGTCTTTTCCCAGTATGGCATTACTTATGTACTTATGTACCCAATCTACTATATGATGCAGAAACCTGGCAGACTAGAAAGTTTTGATTCATGCGGCTTAAAAAAAAATCCTATAGGTTCAGTGGCAAGGAAAGGTTAAAACCGAAGTGACAAGATAAACAACTACAGAGCCACCAGTTTGTAGGATACAACAGCAATGATGACTAAATGGTTTGGATACCCTTAAAGAATAGATGTACAGTGAATGACAAGGCAAGTCATGAACTGCAAACCAGAAGGGGAAAGAGATCCAGGAAACCATGACAGACATGTCATCAGACAGGACCTCACTGAGCTGGATTATCAATTGGTCAGAAGCAGTTGATGAAACACCATGACCAACCAGTGTGGAAGAAGCATCTGTCTGCCTTTTGTGCCAAATGGCTCAAGAAATCATAATAACAAATAATAATCCCTCTACTCCTCCTCCAACTATGTTCTGCCCCAGTGGGGAAAGAAGGGTCCTGAATACTTCCTCATAACAGAAGTAATAAGTGGAATACAGGGGTCAAAAAAAATCTCAAGATCTGGAAAAGCCCCCTATTACCTCCTCAGTTGCAAAGAAGTCCATATGTCCATGAAAAACTTAAATACCACCTTCTGTGTTAATCTTGATGTTAGTTTTGCATCACAGACACCTGGTTCCTCAGGGGAAAACAATCAGCACAGTGATATATGAAATTAAAGAATCACATTACCCTCTTCTCTAAAGCATTTTGAAAAGACTAACCACTTTGGCTTTGTACTTTCAAGATCATTCTTATGGCCACATGCCAGTACTGTAGGACTGCTACTGCTTCTGTTTTTAGAGGAATCACCTGACTAACCTTCATGACTCTGGAGGCATGGCTATCCACTGGAGCATCTCTCATGCTTCCCCTGAAACTGGACAAACTCAGCCGAAGGTGACTTCATGAAACTCCTTATTCAACACTAATCTGCCCCTCCTCCTCCAGGGCACGAACAGCTGGTGTCTGTCTACCAAATCCTCACTCTCTTACTCTCTGAGTGATCACAAACAAAAATGAGCTGATATTCAGCAGACACTATACGTGTTCATGGTTGGGTGGTGGTGAGCACAAAATACCACATCTGTGTAATTGTAAAATAGGGTGGATAATACTAGGCCAGAGGTTCTCAACCCAGTCCTTGGGACACACCTAGTCAGTCAGGTTGTCAGGATATCCACAATGAATATGTACATAAATACATAAGTAATGCCACACTGGGAAAAGACCAAGGGTCCATCGAGCCCAGCATCCTGTCCACGACAGCAGCCAATTCAGGCCAAGGGCACCTGGCAAACTTCCCAAATGTACAAACATTCTATACATGTTATTCCTGGAATTTTGGATTTTTCCAAGTCCATTTAGTAGTGGTTTATGGACTTGTCCTTTAGGAAACCGTCTAACCCCTTTTTAAACTCTGCTAAGCTAACCGCCTTCACCACGTTCTCCGGCAACGAATTCCAGAGTTTAATTATCCATTGGGTGAAGAAATATTTTCTCCAATTTGTTTTAAATTTACTACACTGTAGTTTCATCGCATGCCCCCTAGTCCTAGTATTTTTGGAAAGCGTGAACAGACGCTTCACATCCACCTGTTCCACTCCACTCAATATTTTATATACCTCTATCATGTCTCCCCTCAGCCATCTCTTCTCCAAGCTGAAAAGCTCTAGCCTCCTTAGTCATTCTTCATAGGGAAATCGTCCTATCCCCGCTATCATTTTAGTCGCCCTTCGCTGCACCTTTTCCAATTCTGCTATATCTTTCTTGAGATGCGGCAACCAGAATTGAACACAATACACAAGTTGAACACAATATGAATAAGATACATTTTCATACACTCATTCCATTCTATGCAAATCTATCTCTTGCATATTCATTGTGTGTATCCTGAAAACTTGACTAGCAAGGTGTGTCCTGAGGACCGGGTTGAGAACCCCTGTACTAAGATGATTAAATTGCAAAATGGCCAGATATTAACGGCTGGATTAAGTAAATGGTGGTTAAATACCGTCACTGAAAAAGATCAGAGCTTAACTCTGTTCTATAATGGACACTCAAAGATGAGCATCCATTATAGAATAGCATTTAGTGCCAATTTCAAAAACCCAAATTTGGGTGCCAGGACTTATGCCTGCTGAAACCAGGTATAATTCCCATTGCCCAGTTTGGATGCACATCCTCGGTATTTTATAACAGTGTGCACAAATTTTAGGAATGACCCTGATCCACCAACACACCTCTGATAGCTATGCTTCCTTTTGGGTTGCACATTGTTAAAGAATTGTGCATAGTGAAATATGCGTGCAAAATCAAATTGGCACCCATTATTGCTACTTTGCACTCAATTATTGGCACTAATTGGCTCATTAACCAATTTAGTTGGGCACACATCTTAGATCGGTGCCCAATTTTGGGTGCCACATATAGAATCCGGGGGTAACTGTATAAAAAGAAGCCAGGTATGGGGAAGGGCAGAGGGGCACCAAAAATTATCCATTTAGTAGCAATATTCCACCACTAAATGGATAACTTATCCATTTAGTTTAGGCCTGTTATTAGGAAGCCTAATGGATAGTACCAGTGCAGTCACTGCTCAGTAAGTATATTCAGCACCACTATCTATTTGGATAGCAGCACCCAGGTTCTCTATCAGGAGAATTTTTGAAAGAGAAGGCGCCCATCTTCCGACACAAATCGGGAGATGGGCATCCTTCTCTCAGGGTCACCCAAATCGGCATAATCGAAAGCCGATTTTGGGCATCCTCAACTGCTTTCCGTCACGGGGATGACTAAAGTTCCCTGGGCGTGTCGGCACCGTACCAAAGGCAGGACTGGGGCATGATTAAGAGATGGGCGTCCTCGGCCGATAATGGAAAAAAGAAGGGCGTTCCTGACGAGCATTTGGCCGACTTTACTTTGTCCATTTTTTTCTCGACCAAGCCTTGAAAAGGTGCCGGAACTGACCAGATGACCACCGGAAGGAATCCGGGATCACCTCCCCTTACTCCCCCAGTGGTCACCAACTCCCTCCCACCCTAAACAAAAAACAAGTTTTTTTTGCCAGCCTCTATGCCAGCCTCAAATGTCATACCCAGCTCCATGAGCGCAGTATTAGGTACCTGGGTCAGTTTTAGTGGGTGCAGTGCACTTCAGGCAGGCGGACCCAGGCCCATCCCCCCATATCTGTTACACTTGTGCTGGTAAATGTGAGCCCTCCAAAACCCACCTGAAACCCACTGTATCCACATGTAGGTGCCCCCCTTCATCCCTTAGGGCTATGGTAGTGGTGTAGAGTTGTGGGGAGTGGGGTTTGGGGGGCTCAGTAGCGAAGGTAAGGGAGCTATGCAGCTGGGAGCAATTTGCGAATTCCACTGCAGTGCCCCCTAGGGTGCCCGGTTGGTGTCCTGGCATGTGAGGGGGACCAGTGCACTACGAATGCTAGCTCCTCCCACAACCAAATGCCTTGGATTTGGTCATTTTTGAGATGGGCGTCCTTGGTTTCCACTATGGCCAAAAACTGGGGACGACCATCTCTAAGGTCGACCATCTCAACATTTAGGTCGACCATCTCTAAGGTCGACCTAAATATTGAGATTTGGGCATCCCCGACTTGTTTCAATAATACGGGTTTCCCCGCCCCTTCCCCGGGACATCCTGCGAGGACGTCCTCAGGAAAACTTTGCCGCCCCTTTCGATTATGCCCCTCTCTGTGTTTATCTGATGCCTTGTTGAATTTTGTCACTGTTTTTGCCCCAACCATCTCTACCCGAAAAGCATACTAGTTATCCACCACCTTTTCTGTGAAAAAGTATTTCCTGATTTTACTTTTAAGCTTACCTCCTTGCAATTTCATTTCATGTCCTCTAGTTCTATAGCTTCCGTATATTTGAAAAAGATTTGTTTGCTCATTAACCCCCCCTCCTTTTATAAAGCCGCACTAGCGGCTGCCAGTGCGGTAATGCCAACACAGCCCTTTCAAAGTGAATGGGCTGTGTCGGGATTTCTACGCGGCTTTGTAAAAGGTGGAGGGGGGAGTTCCTTTCAAGTATTTAAACATCTTTATCATATTATCTGCTACGTGTCCTCTCCACTAAGGTTTACGTTTTCATGTACCTTTGCATGCAACAGAAAGGAGTGGTTGATAACCAAGAGGGGAACAAACACTGTATCCTTCTATCTGATATTGAAAAGCAGTGTGCCAACAAGAAAAAAAAATGCCAATCCAAAAAGATATTTAAAATGCCATAATAATAAAACCATCTTATGTTTATAATATGTATGAACCCCCCCCCCCCCCCCCGTAAAGGCATAAAGTACTTACAACCCCCCCCCCCCCCCCCCCCCCCCGATATTCAATTCTGGGTGGTTTCTGGTGTAAGGAAGTCCATAGAACTTCTGCAATGAAAAAAACTTAGGGTCCAATATTCAATATTTTTACTTTTAAAATTTGCGCTTTGGTGCATAAAATCATCTATGGTGAAGCCCCTGCATACATGGACACCCTAATCAACTTGCCACCAAGGAACTCCCACAGATCCTCACGAACGTACTTAAACCTCCATTACCCAGTATATAATGAACTTAAATACAAAAGCACCTATGCATCAACTTTCTCCTGCTCTAGCGCTCATCTCTGGAATGAACTGCCTAAACTGGTGAAACTTACTATTATTATTATTTATTGCATTTGTATCCCACCTCTTTGCAGACTCAAAGTGGCTTACAATACATCATGAGTAGTGAAGGAATGTTAATAGATAAACATTTGGTATTGCAGGATCTTGGTCAGCATGATGATAGTAAAACAAACATACTACTGATCACCCTACTTTCAAAAAGCGCCTCAAGACCTTTCTATTTGGCAAAGCCTATGCATCACTTCCGCCAGGTATCTCTACCTTCTGATCTGTCTTACCCCGGTGTCACATTACTCACCGCTGCTCTTTCTCTTTTACTTTACCTCGCTTTGCCTTTTCCCCATTATACTTCTAGGACATTAATTGTTTGACCCCTGACATGCTGTGTTTTTATGTAGATTGTTGTAAGCCACATTGGGCCTGCCCATGGGTGGGAAATTGTGGGATATAAATGCTGTAAATAAATACATAAATAAATCTCTAGGAAAAGGTGACAAAAGACTCCAGAAAGTAAAACTGAGGTTTTAATGCATTATGTTAGAGCAAATCATTTATAATACAGCAGTCCAAACATCCATTTATGTGAAAAAAATAAAAAAAGTTACAGAAGTTCAAACATGTAACTTTTTCTGACTGCTTATGGGCCCGTGACATGAAAAATCGGCCATTCTTGACATTGTGGATCCGCTACTTTAGTCACCTTTTCCCAGAGATGGTCACATTTGTTTAGCATTTCTACCTTTTTTGCATCATTTTCTACACATTGTTCATCAGAATTTTTGAGGCCGATTTTCAGACTGCGGGAGTTAGACTGGCTGACTTTTGTGGTCTGTACTGAGACCCGATATTCAATTTTGGGTGGTTTCTGGTGAAAGGAAGTCCATAGAACTTCTGCAATGAAAAATACTTAGGGTCCAATATTCAGCACCTAAATTTATGTTCCTAAGTTAGCTTCCTGAGGGGTCCTTTTATTAAACTGTGGCAAAAGTGGCATATGGTAGAGTGGATGCATGAAATTGGCATGCGCTGTGCCATTTTTTTTTTTTACTGTGGCTGGAAAGTGCTTTTTAAAATGGGGGCAGTAAATGAGCATGCGGTAAAATCAAAAGTAGCATGTGGTTATTTACTGCCTGAGTCAGGGGCGTAGCTACGTGGGGCCACGGGGGCATGGGCCCCCATAGATTTGGCCCTGGCCCCCCGCCTCCAACCCCTTCAACCCCCCTCCCACACCAACCCTCCCCCGCCGCCGCTGGGTACCTTTGCAGGCGGGGGTCCCCAACCCTTGCCAGCCTAACTCCTCTTTTCCGGCACGGCCACGTTGCTGATCTGCAAGGCTTGTTTCTTAGAGTCTGACGTCCTGCACATACGTGCAGGACGTCAGACTCACAGAAACAGAAGCCTTGCAGATCAGCAACACGGCTGCGCCGGAGAAGAGGACCGGCTGGCAAGGGTTGGGGACCCCTTGCCAGTAAAGGTACCTGATGGCGGCGGGTTGGCGGCGGTGGGAGGGGGGGTCAAAGGTGGTGGTGGTGGTTGGGGGGTCAAAAATGGCGGGGCTGGGGGTCGGCAGCGCCAGGGGGGCTCAAATGTGCCCCCTCACCTTCGGCTCTGGACCTTCCTCCTGCCAAGGTCTGGCTATGCCCCTGGCCTGAGTCCTTACTGCCACCCATTGATCTAGGGGAAATGGCTCATGCATTACTCGTGTGGTAATAAGGCAGCGCGCATCAATGTAGCTGCGCCGTTGATTACCACCTGGAACACCCCATGTAGTAGAAAATAGAAAATTATTTTCTACCATGGGAAACAGCATGTGTCAACTTCAGAATTACCATCAGGTGCCGACACTACCCTGGCGGTAGTGCCGATTTGGCGCATTCTGCCCACCCTACCACTGCTTAGTAAAAGAGCCCCTTAATTTGTGTCCTATTTGCAGCCAAATATAGGAGTTTAAATTTTCAGCTTAAAAGTTATCTTCATAAATTTAGGCTTCTAGTAAATTTTCAAATAGGTTAATTTATAAGTAAAATTCTCATAGTTAGGAGCATAAATCCTATGAATAAATATTGAGCCCTTAAGGTTTACTAGATAAATATTCTTATCTCCCTGACTGTTTTCTGGCAGTTTCATTGGCTTGTTCTGTTCTAGGCTCTAGGTTTGTAAGAACAGCTGGGGGAGAAAAGCGGAGATGAATCATTTTGAATCTCTTGATAGGAATAATTTGATTGCTTCATTGGAAACATCAGTTTGAGACCAACAACAGAGCTACAGTGGTTGCAGTTTCTATTTCTACTTTGGAGAGAGATAAGATTTTGAAATCTGCTTTAAATCCAGGACAACTTTGTTACAAGGTCACAGAATTAATATTTTTCTTAATTTAGGTCTGGCTACTCAGGTTTTCTGTAGACTGTTTCTTGCCTTATGCCCTAAGGCTTTGGTGGTTGACATTCTTTTAGAAGTTTCCTAGGAAGTGTGTGTAATTAAAGCACAAAGTAGAACCTGTACTGAGGCATTTCAGATAAAAGACCTTCTAGATAGCAAGCCATAACCTATGTGATTTTTTTTAGTTGAATTTTCCCTGTAACCAGGTGAATGGTTTATTAAGGGGTACAGTGGGTACAGTAAGTTGTGTGGGTCTCTTTGCATTTTAGAGTATGATTTTCCCATTGTTTGTTTTTCATTTTTTCTCTTAGCTCACAGGAAAGACCCGAGTAAGGGCACACCAAGGCTGCTTTATGCCACAGCTTTGTAAAAGGTCCCCTTAGGAAATTGAAGGGCTTCAGATGTCTATATATGTTTATCCTTGACTTATTTGTGTTACTGTTGTTAAATTTCCTATGTTATCTCCTTCTCCTGTTTTGAGGGCCCCTTTTACTAAGCCGCGTAAGCATCTACGCAGCCCAACGCACACCAAAATGGAGTTACTGCCCAGCTTCTGCGTGGTTCTTGTGGTAATTTCATTTTTGGCGCGTTCCCAAAAAATTGTATTTTTGGACGCGTGTATCAGATGTGTGCCAAGTGGCATTTGACGTGCGTAGGTCATTACCGCCCAGTTACCGTGTGAGATTTTACTAGGTCAATGGCTGGTGGTAAAGTCTCAGATCAAAAATGGACACGTGGCAGTTTTCGTTTTGCCGCACGTCCATTGTCGGCAAAAATTTTAAAAAGGCACTTTTTGCAGGTGCACTGAAAAATGATTCCGTGTGAGTCCAAAATACGTGCCTACATTACTGCAGGCCATTTTTCAGCACACCTTAGTAAAAGGACCCCATAATATTTTGGAATTTCTAATAAAAATATGTATGTCTTGAGGAATATGCACTAGGATTTTATTGAAAGTCTGCACTGCAAAAATATATATGAATAAAACGCAATCGGAGATTAAGGAAAGAACAGGTTCAGAGTAGTTTTATTTAAAGAGAATCACAGGCTAGTTACAATTACATACTTCATAGCTACAGACACATTTTATAGTTGACTTCCTTGCCTCCTGGACCCATCTCCCTTTTTCTCTTTCCTTTTCTGCCTTTGTTTAGAAGTATTAGGACAACTGATTTTTACATGAAGGAGAACTGAGAAAAAGATGAGGACCCTGGTTGATTTTTCTTGTTTCATTCAACAAGTTCAGAAGTTTCTAAACAGTGCTAGGGTGACTGGGAAACATTATGCTATCAAATCTGCCATTGCTGTTATCCAAGGTGGATATCTATGTGACTACTCATAGCATAGGAAATCAAGTCCTAGATCTAGAGGCTGTCATGGAAAAGGCCAGCATCAATTTAATGGCAGATATAAAGACGTGGTACATGGAAAGCAATGACTGGAATATAGAGGTCCTTTTATAAAGGCGTGCTGAAAAATAGCTTGCGGTAGTGTAGGTGTGGGTTTTGAGCATGCGCCGATCCATTTTTTAGCACGTCTGTAAAAAAAAGGCCTTTTTTAAACTGAAAATGGACGTGTGGCAAAATTAAAATTGCCGCGTGTCCATTTTGGGTCTGAGACCTTACCACCAGCCATTTATCTAGCGGTAAAGTCTCACACGGTAACCAGGCAGTAATGGCCTACGTGTGCCAAATGCGATTACTGCCCATTTTTGCCACACGTCAGAAAATAAAAATTATATTTTGGACTCATGTAAAAAATGAAATTACCACCCAGGCCACGTGGTAGCTGGCGCGGGTTTTGAGCATGCGCCGATCTATTTTTTAGCACGTCTGTAAAAAAAGGCCTTTTTTAAACTGAAAATGGACGTGGCAAAATCAAAATTGCCGCATGTCCATTTTGGGTCTGAGACCTTACCACCAGCCATTTATCTAGCGGTAAAGTCTCACACGGTAACCGGGCAGTAATGGCCTACGTGTGCCAAATGCGATTACTGCCCATTTTTGTCACGCGTCAGAAAATAAAAATTATATTTCGGACTCATGTAAAAAATGAAATTACCACCCAGGCCACGTGGTAGCTGGCACGGTAACTCCAAATTGGCGTGTGCTGGGCATGTATAGATGCTTACACGGCTTAGTAAAAGGACCCCATAGGTAATACCAGACTATAGTCTATTCAGGAAGGACAGGGTACAAAGAAAGGAAAGAGGAGTTCGCTTTGTTTTTGGTGCCGATTTTTGAGCACTATTTACTAAAAAATGTGTGCACAAGATTAGAGAATTAGGTAGCATGTGTGCATTTTCCAACTCATTACTCAGGATATTCACATCTCTCATATGGGAGTCCAGTTTAATTCAAACTATTTGCCAATCCTGAATTATGGTTCTTAAAAAGGTAAGAAGGGTTGAAAATTAGAGCTATTTCTTGAAAGTGATTCCTTTTATACTGTAATGGCTGTAATGGTTTTAATACTGTAATTGCGTTCTTTGCTACATTTACTTGTTGTATGCCAGTATCAATTATATTTTTTTTCACTAAGAGTAAATGTGGAGGTAAATGGATTGTGAATCAATAAATTCCTTGGGCTATAGGCTTAGTTTACTTATTCACAAGATATTTATTTCCAAGTTGTTAGTGTACAGTGCTTAGGAAAGCAATTAGCAATTAAACATGCAGAGTGCAACTTTCTGAAATTGAGGCTCAAGGAACTGACTTTAAATGCATAACCATTAGAGTTGATTCTGAATCTACTCTTCATTCACCTGTTTGATGAGAAAAGAAAAAGCTGTCTTTTTATGTGCTGTACCAGAGAAAGACACTTTAGTCATTAAGGGGCCCTTTTACTGAAGGGTTGTCATGTAGTAAAGGACTTGCTGCGTGGTAAATCTGAACCACCACAAGCCTAACACGGCCTCTGGTGGAAGTTCCACCACCAGCGCGTGGCATTTCTGGCACTACCAGAAATTCCAGAAAAATATTACTGCAGGGGGTTACCCCACAGTAATTGGGCATTCACTGCATGCTGCCTGGTTACCGCTGGATTAGCGCACAGGCCCTTACCCCCACCTCAGTGAGTGGCAGTAAGTGCTTCCCCCTAAATGGCCACACGGTAAGTGCAAACCTACCACATGGCCATTTCTTTTTTTCGGGAGTTTTATCCACTGCAGTAAAAAGGGCCTCAGCGCACATCAAAAAAGGCTTTCCGCTAGTGCAGGGCCCCTTTTTCCGCAGCTTAGTAAAAGGGCCCTTTAATAAATAATGCCCAGATTCCAAACTACCGTATCAATTGGATTCTTTAACCTGGTCTCAGAGATAATCTAGAGCAGCAGAAATGAATCTAGAGCATTTTAAAAATGAAAGTATGTGAATGTGTTTCCTTTTTAATAGTAACCCACAGAAAATATTTACACTGATTTACACCCAATGGTGTATCGGAAATTTTTTAACAACAGGCTCTCTCTCTGGGTGCAGCCAGCCATGCAGTTTTGGGGGTAGAGGGTTTAGGGACTAAGGGGCAATGCTTTCCTCTCTTCCCCCCTTCCCCCCACGTGCAGGCACACTAGGCATACATTTGCTGGTAGGGATGTCGAGCCCCATCAGCCAATTAAAAGGACCGCTGCCACTCCCCGCTGCTTATTTCTGGCTCTGAGCAGCACTCCGGGAGAGAGGAGCATGGATGGGATGGCAGGGCTCAGGGAAAGAGGGTAATTGCTGAATATGGGTGAATGGAGGGGGGCAGGGGCAGGGGAGAGAGGAGCATGGGTGGACATGGATGGGAGGACTGGGGAGAAATTGCTGGACATAGAGGAGAGGGGAGGGAAGAGAGATGA
The DNA here is from genome assembly GCF_901765095.1 of Microcaecilia unicolor. Classification (NCBI taxonomy): domain Eukaryota; kingdom Metazoa; phylum Chordata; class Amphibia; order Gymnophiona; family Siphonopidae; genus Microcaecilia; species Microcaecilia unicolor. The sequence continues at coordinate 50,949,963 of NC_044040.1, forward strand.
CGGAGATGAGATGAGGGAAAAGGAAAAGAGAAGAAAAACTGCATATGGATGGCGAAAATAGGCAGAAGCTGGATCCACTGGACAGTCAAGTCTGCGGAGGACCCAGCTTTTACTTAGGATATAGAGCAAGAAATGAAGAAGAAAGGCGGAAAGTAAAGAAATAAATGGAAAGGAAGACCTGGAAATGGAGTTAAGAGGACAGATAGCAGCAGAATCGGATACTGGGCCAGCATGATCAGAAAAACAAAGTCACCAGACAACAAAGGTAGAAAAGATAATTTTATTTTCATTATAGTGTTTGGAATATGTCCACTTTGAGAATCAGGTGCTCAACATTAAAAGTTTATATTTATTTACTTATTTATGGCATTTTATCCCACATTAAACATGAATTAGGGTGTTTTGTGGCTGTACATGAGAATTGTGATATTATGATCCCTTGTTTCATATTGTTGATGGTCTGCATTTTCCGTATGGGTGGTATATTGGTGTATTAAGTTCTGCCCAATGTAATATTTATGGTACAGTAAGGTTCTGAGTGTGTTTTTGCACAAAGTTGTGCATAGTGTTTTGCAGTTGAGCGATTGTGCTTAGAATATGCTTTGAGCAACCACTTTATTCTTTGACATATGATACATAGCTAATATCTAAATTTAATAAAAGGTATTAATTGTGACTTTTATTTTTTTTCTGTGTGTTATCAGACAATTATGGATTTAAGCTCCACCCCTGGCCCCACCCCCTAACCCCGCCCCTTTAGCCTCCCTAAACAGTTGGGCCACCGACCGCCTATGGACGCAAGGTACTGAAACAGGGCAGAAATAGCAAATGGCACAAAATCACACACATCCATGTATAAAATAGCATCTAAATGTTTCTGTGTGGATCTGCAAAGGGGGTGAAGCCATGGGAGGAGCATGCAGGGCCGTGCTGATGTGGTAAGCGCAGCAGGGGGGCGCTACTGCCCTGCCGTCCGTCTGCTCACTTGCAAAATCTTTCACCTGAACTTATGATTTTCCTATCTCCACTGCCCTCCCCTTTTCACGCATAGGAGCAGTATTAATTGAGGCAGGTATGCTCTTCAAGTTATGTGAGAATACAACCAGATTGCTATTTATGCTTTGGTTTGGGGCTAGCTCCTCAGTCAGGGTGAGTTTCAGAGCTTGAAACAGCATTCAAATTAAAGAGAACCTGAAATTTTAAAAGTGCTAAAAATAAGTTTTAAAAGTATTTGCCTTAAATCTAATTGCAGAATTCAGGTGCTGGGAGTCTGTACTTGGTTGTCATATGCTCAGATTTGTTTAAATCATTTGCAAATTAGTCCGGTGTTTTTCATTAAACATTCCCATGAGTGTCTGTATGTTAATCTGCATTCAAATAGCGCTCTCTGCAGGGCCGGTCTTAAGGCGAGGCGGCCGCATAGGGCCCCGCGCGCCTCAGGTCGCCCTGCCCGCCCGAGCTCCAGTCTGTCCTTCCGTCCTCCCTCCCAACGAATCCAATGTGCGACGGCGGCGTGGTGGGGGCGGTCCGCCCCCCCCAGATGTCAGCGGGTGGGGGGTGCTCCAAGTCGCTGCTCTCCTGTCACTCCTGCCTTTAAAAACGCAATTTGGAAGCGCCGAAGACAGTGACAGGCAGCGCCTCGCGTCTGCCCGCCCTGCTACTAAAATCTCTTCGACGTCATTGGGCCTTCCCACATTGAGTCCCGCCCTCCTCTGAGGTAACTTCCAATTACCGCGAGGGCGGGCGAGACTCAATGTGGGGAAGGCCCGAACGACGTCGAAGAGATTTTTAGTAGCAGGGCAGATGCGAGGCGCTGCCTGTCACTGTCTTCAGCGCTTCCAAATTGTTTTTTTAAAAGGCAGTGAGGGTGGTGGGCGGCAGAATGGAGGGGGTTATTGGATGGTTGAAGGGGACTGGGGTTGGGGAGGGGGTCACAGATGGGAGAAGGGGATGGGTGGGGAGGGGACTGGGGTTCTTGAATGGGATAAGGGGACTGAGGTGGGAGGGGTATTCACGGATGGGAGAAGGGGGTGGGGAGGTGGTTATTGGATGGTTAAAGGGGACTGGGGTTGGGGAGGGGATCACAGATGGGAGAAGGGGGTGGGGAGGGGGTTCTTGGATGGTTGAAGGGGACGGGTGGGGAGGGGACTGGGGTTCTTGGATGGGAGAAGGGGACTGTCACTGGGGTCTGAGAAGGGGCCATATGGGGCCTGGGGCTGGTGGGAAAATGGGGCATGCGTGGGTCAGGTGGGAGAATGGTTCTGAAAAGGGGGCCCTAATACAAGGCATGTGGATGAAGGGGGCTGGAACTGGGGGCTGAAAAGGAGGGTAGGTGGGATAAGGGGGCTAGTACTGGGACTGGAGGCTGAAACTGGGGACTGGGGGCTGAAAAGGGGACAGGGAGAAGTGACTGGGGGTATGAAGCTCAGGACTGGTGGGAGAAAAGGGCTGGGGCTGAAATGGGGGACTGGTGGGATAGTGGGGCTGGAACTGGGGGCTGAAAAAAGGGGCGGAGAGAGGGGCAGATCCTGGATGGGGGAGCGAAAGGGAGGGCAAACCCTGGATGGATGGCAGAGGGAGGGCAAATGGTGGATTGAAGGGGCAGAGAGAGAGAGGGCAGACAGTGGATGGAAGAGATAGAAAGGGCAGACAGTGAATGGATGGGGGGGAGAGAGAGGGCAGACAGGGGCAGATGGTGGATGGATCATGGAAGGGGCAGAGAGAGGGCAGATGTGGATGGAAGAGGCAGGGAGAAAGGGCAGACATTGGATGGAGGGGACAGCAGAGAGGGCAGACACTGGATGGCAGAGAGAGACCGAAGACAGATGCTGGATGGAAGGAAGACAGTGAAAAGAAGATGAGGAAAGGAGAAACCTGAGACAACAAACTGTAAATAAAATATATATTTTTATTTTTTTGCTTTAGGATAAAGTAGTATTGTAGATGTGTTAATAAATGTTTATAATATAGAACATGTAAACAAGGTAATCTTTTGATTGGACTAATTTTAATACATTTTTAATACATTTTGTCTAACTTTCGGAGAACAACACCCCCTTCCTCAGGTCAGGATAGGATACTGTAACAGTACTATACTATATTGACCTGAGGAAGGATGTTTTGGCCTCTGAAAGCTAAATCTATTAGTCCAATAAAATGGTATTTTATTTTCTATATTTGTTTTATTTCTATTTGTTAATTTGTAAAGTGGTGATTGGTATTTGTTACGTTTTTTTTCAAATTTACATCTGCTGTCTTTATATTTTGCACAGTACTAGGGGACATTTTCTGTTTCTGTGGTGTTGCATTGTATGGAGTCTGGCATCTTGGGGGTTCAGTTTAATTTTTGTCTAAATAGAAAGTTTTAATATTACTACTTATTCTATAGTGGATTAGGGTGTATCTGTGTTTGTGAAAAAGACATGGCTTTCACTTGGCATTGACTGTGCAGGATCGACGACGATCTGTACTATTCTGTCTGGTTTCATTTTACAATAGGTGAATTGATGCTCTAGTGCTCACTGTAGTGTTTTAAGATGTTTTCCTTTTCTTTGTGTGATTAGTAGAAATGACTGCTTATGGTATGCTAGAATTGCTCTATAGGTCCTGAGTGTTTTGTATTCTCGGCATACCTAGTACTGGATTTTGGAGGGGGATGTTAAAAAATGAATGGGAGGGAGGGAGGGAGGGGGGCCTTGGAGCTGGGAGGGAGGGAGGCCTGGAGCTGGGGGCCTTGGAGCTCGGAGGGAGTGGTCTGGGAGCTTGGAGGGAGGGTTGGCTGGCCCTGGAGCTAGGGAGGGGGCGGAGCTAGGGGCGGGGCTAGGGTGGGGCCCCATCAAATTGGTCTGCATAGGGCCCCGCACTTGCTAAGACCGGCCCTGGCTCTCTGATTGGATGATCAGCTTCTGTTAAGAAATCTGCCCGGGAAGTGAACAGAGTGAGAGCTGTCCTTTGCCAAGAGAGACATCCAGCTGTGACTTCCTGTGTTTGTTGACTGAAGTTATAAAAGAGTGCCTGATTGTGATAAATGAGAAAATATAAGTGAAAAGAGATTGGTGGTGATTGAAGTTTCTCTAGTGAGAAAAGGATCTGAATATTTCAGGATTACTTGAAGTTTATGAAGAATAGAAAAGGGTGAATTTCAGTTTAAGAGTGTTTAAATGCTATAAGCTATATAAAGGCTAGGTAGATTTAAGTGACTGTAAGCAAGGAAACCTTAATATTTGATCTGAAATAAATATTTGATCTGAGATAGTTGATCAGAGATAAACGTTTGATCTGAATTATATCCTTTGGTGCAAAGGAGATTAGAATGCAATAGAGTATTTCTTTCTGTTTACCAGTACAGTCAAATAATCCCATTCCACTTAAATAATTTTTTGTTATATATATGAGGGAGTAGTATCTGGATTTATTGTAAATCAAATTGATTCCATTCACAGGAATTCATATTCACCTTCACCTTCATGCATTCATCCGATATTATCTTTTAAGGATGAAGTTTATGTCTCTTGTGAGCTGAGCACAGTTAGTTTCCTCGGCTGGCACGACTACATATTAGAGGTATTTTGATACTGTGTGAAGTTTTACCACAGACGGGTGACATATATAAAACATTCTCCTTGGATAGGATGTGATATGTGAAAATACATTTTGCTTTAATGAAATTGCTAAACTTTAGAGTCAGAGACTTATCAATGAGGGATACATACAGTGCTATTTTTTCCTGAGGTCCGGCTTACTTGCCTGCTCCCTTCTGTTCCTGCTCTGCTGGACGGGGGGGGGGGGGCACCAACCGATGGTCTGCAGGGGGGCACCAGAGACCCTAGGCATGGCCCTGGGAGCACGGGCAGGTCAAGAGCATTCCCTTAAAATGCACACAGTGTTATAGAATAGTGTAGATCCACACCCAACTTGCGTGCCAGGATTTAAACCTGGTTTCAGTTGGTGACTTATAGTCAGGTATACTGGATATTTCTCTGTCACAGGAGGGCTCACAATCTAAGCTTGTACCTGAGGCAATGGAGGGTTAAGTGACTTGCCCAAGATCAGAAGGAGCAGCAGTGGGATTTGAACTGGCCACCTCTGGATTGCAAGACTGGTGCTTTAACCACTAGGCCACTCCTCTCCACTCCACTTTAGTTATTGAGAGGGAAATTTTATAACAGGGTACCCAGGTTAAGAGGTTAAGAAGATATCTATTTAGGAACTATTTTAATAAAAAAAAAGTAGGTCTCCTAGATGTCAAGCTATTTGGATGTTTTATTCATATTTATTCTTTCCTGTACAAATACAGTTGGTACATCGGCTGTTTTATTATGAGCAATGTACGAGGAGTAATTGAAAAGTTTCTGTGACTCCTGAGGCAGGCATTTCACACCGAAACATAGCTCCCTACTCAGTTTGATGCTTCAATAAAGATTGACCTCCATTTCCACCTTCAGAGTCTCTTTCTGGACTTATTTGGAAGGCTATTTGTACAACCTTACTCTGTATATTTGTTTGTTTTTGCTAGGCCTAATTTTGTAACAACAGTTTTTTAAATGGGGCTTAAATATAGGTTAACTAGTTGGTGTTTATTTGAAAAAATGGAGAAAAAAGCCCTCAGAAACCGTAGGCCAATCGCCTGAAGGTTTTGAGCGTGGTTAAAGATGATCTTACATCGGCTTATAACACACGCTACAGTTCGATCATTGGGCCAAAAAACTCCATTTAAAAAGGGGGCTCAAAAGAATTTTTAATCGCCTCAATACTATATAATGAATGAACAGAATAAATATCTTTCAATTAAGTTGATCAATAGAGTAAATTTCTTTCAATGGATTTTGAGTCATGCAAATGTTTTTTCAAAAGAATGTCTCAACCACATATCAAAAAAAGTAACACTTAGATTTTAAATGTGTTGAGACAAGGCACTCATCGCTGTCCGTTCTACGGGGACCCGTTTCGCCTCGAAACGTGGCTTCTTCAGGAACGGAGTGCTTAGAAATGTGCTGAAAATCTAAAGTGAACAAAAATCATACCATGAAAGAAAATGATAATAATATAATAATTGTACACCTGAAGTTCACACCACGGTCAAACATACTGGTCAGCGGGCGTCTGCAATGCTTCAAAATGGCGCCTTAGCGTCCATGTACAGTCAGCTGACTGAAATACTAACGTACGTGTTACGTCTCAGATGTTAATAGAAGTTGTGCCAATCAATGGCATTGTTCAACCCATTGGGTTCTAAGGTGTTGAATTCAAAAATCCACCTTGCTTCCCTTCTTAATAAAGTAAGCTTGCGGTTACCTCCTCGATGATGTGCAACCACCCGATCTAATACTGAGCATCGTAAATCTTCAAATTTGTGTTTTAAAGAGATGCAGTGTTCAACAATTGGTTCTTTAACAGCTGATCTACGTAAATTGGATCTGTGTTGCATGATTCTCACTTTTAGTGGTCTAGTTGTCATGCCAATATAGATCTTGTTACAAGGGCAACGTAGAGAGTATATGACATGGTCAGAGGAACAATTTGTGAATTGTGATAACTTGTGGATCTTATTAGTTTTAGGGTTCACAAATTGTTTGATTTGTTCAGTGATGTGGCATATCTGACAGTGTCCGCATCTGTAATGTCCTAAGACTTGTTTTTGATTAGCGATGGAAAGACTTGCGTCTGCTGGACTGATAATCTCCTTAATGTTGTTCGTCCTAGCAAACGCAATACGTAAATTCATATTTTCAAATGCAGTCATTGATCTCATGATGTCCCATCTATTTTTGATCAAATTTGCAAGATGGGGACTGTGTTCAGTGTATCGCATGACCATAGTGAAATTGTTCTCATTTGTTTGATGTTTTGATGTGCTTTTCAAAAGAAGGTCCCTATCATTGCACTTGGCCCTACGATATGCCTTCTTGAGGACAGACTTGGAATAACCTCTCTTCAAAAGATCATCTTTAACCACGCTCAAAACCTTCAGGCGATTGGCCTACGGTTTCTGAGGGCTTTTTTCTCCATTTTTTCAAATAAACACCAACTAGTAAATTTTTTGCCAGAGCAGTTTTCTTTGGTATTAGGTTACTTTTTTTGCTCTAGCACACTGCTTTTTGTCCAGTTGGATTGTATTTGCTTAAATATAGGTCCCAAGGGGGAAATTCCATAAATGGCACCCCCCCAAAAAAAGCAGATAGTGGTATTCTGTATACAGTGCCTTAAGTTAGGTGTGGTTTATAGACTAGCGCTTATGCCCAGGGATCGCGCCTACATTTAGGTGCGGCCATTTGCACCAACAATATTTAGGCGCAGAGACTCCTTATTCTATAATTACATGTGTAACTAAATGTCACGCCCCTGCACTGCCCTTATCCACCCATGACCCTCCCATTTCTGCAACCCCTTTTCCAGTTCATGCATAAAATGTAGGCGTTTAAATGTTAATTGAATCTATTGCCAGTATTTGCTTCTTAAGCCAATTATTGGTGCTTATTTGCTCATTCAGTTAAAATGCATAAGCAAATTGGGCACATGCTCGGATTTCTGCATGTGCCCAATAGAAAGCAACTGTGCACACTAATTTACACAATTGGTGCGCTTACTCGTGAATATTTTCACAAATTGGCATTTAAGGGCATATATGCATGGAGCTATTCTATAAAACTTGTGTGCTAGTTGTATGGCTTATAAAGGTAAATGGACTGTACCAGTGGGTGGAGCCTCTTCTGCATAGTTAAACCCTTTTAAATATCCACCGCATATTTTGCACGGAAAAGTGAGAAGACAGCTATAGGACTGAATCTGGATTAGAAATAATGTACCGTTTATGATATAATACTAAAAGTGACTCCTTATATGGTATTGAAGCCCCACCAAGTGCATCCCAGAATGCACCAAGCAGGGCAGGGTGCTGCCATCTTGAAGGTGGTGCTCCAGGAGGAGGGGGTGCTACTCCTTTCTCACTTCTAAAAGTACAGGGGAGGGGGGTTGGGGGCACTAAGAGGGGCATAATCGAAAGGGGCGCCCAAGTTTTCCTGAGGATGTCCATGCAGGACGTCCCTGCGAAGGGGTGGGGAAACAAGATGGGCGTCCATCTTTCATTTTGATAATACGGTCGGGGACGCCCAAATCGCAAAATTTAGGTTGACCTTAGAGATGGTCGTCCTTAGAAATGGTCGTCCCCGATTTTCGATGATAATGGAAACTGAGGACACCCATCTAGAAACGACAAAATCTAAGCCTTTTGGTCATGGGAGGAGCCAGCATTCACAGTGCACTGGTACCCTCACATGCCAAGACACCAACCGGGCACCCTAGGGGGGCACTGCAGTGGACTTCAGAAATTGCTCCCAGATGCATAGCTCCCTTACCTTGTGTGCTGAGCTCCCCAACCCCCCCCCAAAAAAACCCCACTCTCCACAACTGTACACCACCACCATAGCCCTTATGGGTGAAGGGGGGCACCTATATGTGGGTACAGTGGGTTTGTGGTGGGTTTTGAAGGGCTCACACTTGCCATCACAAGTGTAACAGGTAGGGGGGATGGGCCTGGGTCCGCCTGCCTGAAGTGCACTGCAGTACCCACTAAAACCGTTCCAAGGACCTGCATACTGCTGTCATGGAGCTGGGTATGATATTTGAGGCTGGAAAAAATATTTTAAAAAATTTTTTTGAGGGTAGGAGGGGGTTAGTGACTATTGGGGGAGTAAGGGGAGGTCATCCCCGATTCTTTCTGGTGGTCATCTGGTCATTTAGGGCACATTTTTGTGGCTTGGTCGTAAGAAAAAAAGGACCAGGTAAAGTCGTCCAAGTGTTCGTCAGGGACACATTTCTTTTTTCCATCATCGGTTGAGCATGCCCTTGTGTTAGGAACACCCCAGTCCTGCCTTCGCTATGCCTCCGACACGCCTCCATGAACTTTGGTCGTCCCCGCGATGGAAAGCAGTTGTGGATGCCCAAAATCAGCTTTTGATTATGATGATTTGGGCAACCCTGTGAGAATGACGCCCATCTTCTGATTTGTGTCAAAAGATGGGCATCCTTCTCTTTCGAAAATAAGCCTGTAAGCCACCAGAAAGGGGGGGTTGGGTTGCACACCGGGTCACCAGAGACAGTGTTTTTGGTGTCAGAGAGTTTAGGGGGGCTAGAGGTCCGCTGGATCTCCAGCCACTCATGTCTGGAGGGTGGGGGGAGGCAGAAGGCCACTGGGCCACCAGGGAAACTTTTGTGTGTGGGGGTGGGGGGGGAACCTCCTGTTTGACAGGACTGGGCTTTTTTTTGACAGCCCAGATTCTGTTCATGTGATCGTCCAACTGAAAAGTATGCACCACAGATGATAGGCACATACTTACGAAATAGTGCATTTATGGGTGGACTTGCTGCCTAAATCAATTTGGCTTGTTAAAAGATTTACTCCTGGAGTTTAACTTTCAGCTTAATGGAGTACCACTGGTACTATGCTGCAAAATGTCCACTACATCAGTCAGTACAGGAAAAAGGTGATTTCATATTTTCCACCATAACATTAATCTTTCTTTTTTCAATCTAATGTATTTTGGATGAGGGAGGAAAATACGCAACTATGTCCTTTTCCTATGGCACGCTAACAGATTTAGCACACGCTAATGATTAGGGTGTGCCCAACACTAACATGCCCAGTTTCTACCTATGGGCTTCTTAGCATTTAGCACATGCTAATCATTATCACACTCTAAATCCATTAGCGTACCTTTGTAAGAGGACCCCAAAGTTACTAATGTAAGCTACCATGTTAGTGTGTGCTGTTAAGGTGGTTTACTAATAAGTAGATTCCATTGCAGGATAGTAATTAGCTGTTAGATTGCTGACAAGTTTGAAAACACAATTTGACACTCAAAGTAATATTACTTATTAAATAAAGCAGCAATTGGCACAAACTGTAAAAGGAATGGCCCATTTCTTTGGGTAACAGTTTTCTAGATTTGAAAAATATCAAAACTGGTTCTGGTGCATTCATAGTACCTCCATCAGCAATACCGATAATACCATGATAGCAGTTATTCCAGAAAGGTTATCCAATTTGCAAAATCATTGTTAACATTGCAACGACCATACCTATAATCTTGTTTCTTCTGTGAAGAAAATAAATCTCATAAGCAAAGGCAAAACATCAATTTGTAGTTACACTGCTCACTTTCTTCAGATATGAAAGCAACGTCTTATTGTCCGGATCCGTAAAGAGAATAAAAGAAACTGGTAGCTTTGTAGTCAAGATGCCATGGCTACATTTTAAAAAAGCAGATCCTGTCCCTCCTTTGCTCATTGTGTAAGGAAGTGTGAAACTAGTCATAAATTGGTAGCACTGAGATGGAGTTATCAGATCATGCTGAGACTGAGAGGCCCTGGGATACATATTGTGGAAAGCGCAAGTACAGATAGAGAAAATCCATACATAATAAAACAGATGGAATAATGTGAAAGTCACTTATTAGAGGCTATACTTACTAGGTTGCAGTAAGGCAAAAAATACATGTCATCTGCCAATTAACACAATTTAATTGGCAATAATGAACATTATTTGCCAATAACACAGATTATACAGAATTGTTTACTATAATACATGTCAAATAATAATGAGCTGTGAATCATGAAAAGCAATTCATTGTTATACACAGCTTGTGTTAAATTTCACATGCTGCATTATTCATTGAAAGAGATTTTGTTGAATTTCACCTGGGAGCATCTGCTTACTAATATATAAGCCAATGTTTTGGAGTAACAAGTTAAAGGGGACCAAATGGTTAAACAAATTGCTGAGCCCACCCACAGCTCAAAAACCCCACCTCCTAATTACCCCCACCTCCTAAAACTATAAGACTCCCTCACCTCTGATACCTTTTAAAAATAGTGTCCCTACCATCTTCCCTGCACTCTTTTACCCATTTCATCCACCTTTAAAAAAATTGTGATATCACATAGATAACTCTCGACTCACTTTACATCTCATGAACCCTTGCACCTCCTAGAATATATTGCGGGAGGGGTAAGAAGTGAATTCCTGGTTATTTCTGCAATGGTACCAGCCATATTCAATATGGTGACTGCATTACTACCACTAGAGCAGCGGTTCCCAAACCTGGTCCTGGAGGCATCCCAGCCAGTCAGGTTTTCAGGATATCCATCATGAATATTTATGAGAGAGATTCGCATGCATTGGAGGCAGTGCATCCAAATCTCAATCATGAACATTCATTGTGAATATTCTGAAAACCTGACTGGCGGGGTGCCTCCAGGACCAGGTTTGGGAATCATTGTACTAGATGGTCAGGATTCCAAATAAGAGAACATCTGTGTGTATTTTAATGCAGAAAAAGTTAGCACCAATTTCATTAGCCTGTTTTATCTCAATACCTTAGGTTACTGAATCTAATAGTAATATTATTTTATGTATTTTTTTATTGCTTGCTGATGCCAGAAATATTGTAGTTGTTTGGCTGCAGAAATGGAAAGAAAGAAGGTCCCAAGTCAGATCTGCTATCTTTCAATTGAAAAGCACATCTCCACTGCCCCTTTGCTCTTAAAAACTGAATCATAGTCCCCATACCTCCTCCACACCCACCTGTGAATGGTACAGTAGGCATTTTTCTGTCACAATCTGAGTTTGTACCTTAGGCAATGGAGGGTTCAGTGAATTGCCCAAGATCACATGGCACTGTAGTAGGACTTGAATCGGGCTCCCCTGATTCATAGCCCAACTTCTCTAAACATTAGGCTACTCCTCTATTCTAGTAATTTTTTTTTATTTTTTAGTTTAGGTGTTCCTCAGGAAGTCCCAGACTTACTCTGACCTCTCTGCACCCCGATGATACATACCTTGTGATTGCTTGTGGGTAGTGAGGGACAGGAATGAGCTAGTTGCTCCTGCCCAAGTGACTGCTGTTCAGGGCCGGTCTTAAGGCGAGGCGACCGAGGTGGCCGCATAGGGCCCCGTGCTCAGGGGGGCCCCGCGCGGCGCGCCTAAGGTTGCCCCGCCCCGACCGCCCGAGTTCCAGTCCTCCCTCCCTCCCTCTGATGGCGCGCGATGGCGGAGTGGTGGGGGCGGTCCGCCCCGGATGTCAGCGGGTGGGGGGGTGCCCTGCACCCGCTGCTCCCACCCTGTCCTACCTTTAAAAAAAGAATTTGGAAGCGACAGAGGGACAGGCAGCGCCTCGTGTCTGCCCTCCCTGCTACTAAAAATGTCTTCGACGTCGTCATTGGGCCTTCTCACATTGAGTCCCGCCCTTCTCTGAGGTAACTTCCAATTACCACGAGGGTGGGCAGGACTCAATGTGAGAAGGCCCAATGACGACGTCGAATACATTTTTAGTAGCAGGGAGGGCAGACACGAGGCGCTGCCTGTCCCTCTGGCACTTCCAAATTCTTTTTTTAAAGCCAGTGAGGGTGGTGGGCGGCAGGAGAACAAAGCTAGTAGGTAGGTTGGGGTGGGGGGGGACTCAGATGGGAGCAGGGTGTGTGGGGTGGAGGTTCTCAGGTGGGGGAAGGGTGGGGAGGGGGTTCTCAAATGGGAAGGAGACTACTACTTAACATTTCTAAAGCTGAGGTGGGGAGGGGGTTCACGGATGGGAGAAGGGGGTGGGGAGGGGGTTCTTGGATGGGAGAAGGGGACTGAGGAGGGAGTTCTCGGATGTGAGAAGGGGACAGGTGGGGAGGGGACTGGGGTTCTTGGATGGGAGAAGGGGACCGAGGTGGGGATGGGGTTCACGGATGGGAGAAGGGGGTGGGGAGGGGGAGGGGGTTCTTGGATGGTTAAAGGGGATGGGTGGGGAGGGGACTGGTGTTCTTGGATGGGAGAAGGGGACTGGGGAGGGGGTTCTCAGATGGGAGAAGGGGGCAGGCACTGGGGTCTGAGAAGGGGCCAATGGGAAAATGGGGGCCATGCCTGGGGCTGGTGGGAAAATGGGGCATGCGTGGGTCAGGTGGGAGAATGGTTCTGAAAAGGGGGGCCCTAATACAAGGCATGTGGATGAAGGGGGCTGGAACTGGGGGCTGTAAAGGAGGGTAGGTGGGATAAGGGGGCTAGTACTGGGACTGGAGGCTGAAAACAGGATAGGGAGAAGTGGCTGGGGGGCTGAAGCTCGGGACTGGTGGGAGAAAAGGGCTGGGGCTGAAATGGGGGACTGGTGGGATAGTGGGGCTGGAACTGGGGACTGAAAAAGGGGCGGAGAGAGGGGCAGAGCCTGGATGGGGTAGCGAGAGGGAGGGCAAACCCTGGATGGATGGGAGAGGGAGGTCAAATTGTGGATTGAAGGGGCAAAGAGAAAGGGCAGACAGTGGATGGCAGGGATAGAAAGGGCAGACAGTGAATGGATGGGGGAGAGAGAGAGGGCAGACAGGGGCAGATGGTGGATGGATCATGGAAGGAGCAGAGATAGAGGGCAGATGTGGATGGAAGGGGCAGGGAGAGAGGGAAGACATTGGAAGGAGGGGACAGCAGAGAGGGCAGACACTGGATGACAGATGCTGGATGGAAGGAAGACAGTAAAAAGAAGATATACTGCGCAGATATAAGCCACCTTATGCAAAATCTGTCAGAGTCCCGGTAGGGTTGGTTGCTTCCAAGCAGCAGCAAGCGTCAGTTTACTAGCAACAAACACGTGAGCAACTAAACTGGTGCGTAAAGGATTTCACCCCTTGAGACCTGATATGTAAAAAGGCAATATTCCATCTTCAAAGGATATTGGACTCCTGTTAGAGTGAACCCAGAGTTCAGTATTGCAGTCCAGAACTCTTGGGCATGTGGGCAAACCCACCAAATATGAACCATGTCACCCTCCATTCCACATTGTCACCAGCATAAGGCTGCACTAGTGCACCTTTGTAAACAGGGCCTCAAGAGTTTTAGTTTTGGCAACATTCTGAATGGTGGTTCTTTGGAGCCTTCATTCAGGCCCATTGTCCCTTTACTATTCTTTGGGAGGCCCCTAAGCAACCCATTATTATTTAACTTGTCTTAGATCTACTTTTATTTTATTTTGCATTGTTGGCAACACATATGTGAGCATTGCCAATAATTTGTTTTCAAGCACATTAAACATTGCATTAGAATGGCTCAGTAAATAAGCCTATAAATGCCCATATTTTCCCCATTCAGCATCTGTGCAGTCTTTGCTCCGATTCTAGATAGAAACTATTTTTATTTGCACACCTGCCTGAATAGCTGTTTGTCTCAGCCTCCTTTTCAGCAGCAAAATGGAAGAATTAGAAAGCAGCCTCTTACGAGTCCCCAACTGCTACTTCTGTTTTAAAAATGGGAATGACTTCTAAGTGAACCTAATTTGCCAGCTGATAGGAAAGAAAATGGTTAGATCTACATTTTGTTGACTAAAACCAAGACAAAACAAATCCTACCAAAATACATTTAGGATGATGATTGATCCCATTTTTTAAAATAAGGAATGGAAAATAAGAGCCATTGAAAAATGCTCTCTTTTGTTTATTTACAAATATTCTGATATATCATATACAAAAATGGTGTTTCCTCTGGGTTCTACTCTTCTGGGAAAACACTATAAACAAATATTATTTGTATGTATCTGATTCTCTAATTTTTCAAACTTGTACCATACGTTTACATTTATCACCAGCTATCATATTCCACCTGCAGAGTTTTCACACTGCAGTAGTCTGCTCTCCATGGTTTCTGCCTGTATCTTTATTATCAGTCCACATCACTACATAATTGATTCTTGATGCTAAAGCAATCAGACTTTTAACTTGATGCAGTTATCACTGCATGCATATTTTCAGTCCTTCGATTTAGATCATCCAAGAAAGAAATAAGACTTAAATAAATACCACCCAAAACAGTAAACAAATATTAAGTTGTGAAATATCTGCTTCAGAAATAGAATCCAGCACTGAAGAACGCCTTACCTTTTCCCTTAACTATTGTGAACCCTTTATGATGTATGCTTTATAATGCAAAAAACATTCTACAGTTTTCACAGATTTTGAGCTGGATTTAATTGCTTTCCTTTTCTCAATGTGAGCAACAGTCAGATTCATTAGTTATAGCCCTTCACAGGGAAACCTACAATCTAAGTTGTACCTGAGACAATGAAGTGATTTGCTCAAAATCAATAAGGGGCATCAGTAAAAGAGGTTGAATTATGAACGTTTTTGGATTCAGGATGCTTTAACCACTAGGCTACCCTTTCACCCCACTCAGTGAACCCATCTGGCCATCATGTACATTGTGCACTTAAGTATTTAGTTAGCTGCACACTATATAGATGCCAAAATTGTCATAGAGGACCAAAGGTTTGAAGAATGTGGTAAAAGCAGTTAGCTTAGCAGGGTTTTAAAAAACATTCTGATAATATTCTAAAAGAAAAGTCCATAAGCCATTATTAAGATGGACTTGGGGAAAATCCTCTGGTTATTTCTAGGATAAGTAGATAAAATCTGTTTTAGGGGGAAGAGTCAAGATGGCGTCACAGCTAGTTCCTTGATCCTGAGCTATGCATTGATCCGAGTAGACAGGGCTGCAGAGTATTCCCTGCAATGGGGAAAAAGAGGAAAGACACAGTTAAGGTTGTTCCCCCAGATACTGAACCTACCTCAGTTTCTAGGCAGCTAACTCTGGAAGCTTGTAGAGTGAGGACTGAGTCAGTGTCACTAGCCGCTTCTTTGATTGGGTTTGTGTTGTCAAATCACAGTGTGGAGGAGGTCTCATTGAGCCCCATATTGACAGCACCCTCCCAACCCAGAAGTGCTGTGTTCATTGGAGGGGAGCAGGGCGGTGGAGTCAGGCTGGTTCAGATGTCGTCCTCACTTGGGGGCCTTCCTGTGGCTTTCCCCTCTCCCAGTGCAGGGGGCATGGTGCCATCATCTCTGTTTGGAGTTGCTGCTTCCTGTGGAGGGCCTGGAGAAAATTGAATGGGAGAACTGCAGTCTGGGAGTTTGGAGATAAAGAAACCAGCTGTTGTGACTTTAGAGTCACTCGCTCTTTACAAACAGTTGTTCAGCAATTGGTGTCTGATAGTAAAGATTTCAAAAAGGTCCAACAGGAGCAGGCTCTTTGTGTGGAACAACATGCTGTGTGGTTGGACTCCATAGAGGGGAGATCTGCTCAGACACAGGAGGGAGTAGTTACCTTGATGAAGGATAGGGAATATTTGCATCGTAAGCTTGAATTTCTGGAAAATCAAATGAAGAAAAATAACTTGAGGTTATTACATGTCCCATATTCTCCATTAATTACTGCTATTGATTTTGCTTGCAAATATTTCCTTGAAATCCTGAAGGTACTATCTGAGGTGTTGCCCCCTAAAGCTTACTATGTTCCTGGCCATGGAAGACTTGGTGGAGAGCAAGGCGAGGAGATAGCTACCATGGTCTTGATCGGCTTCCTTGAGTCATCTTTGGAGGTGGTCGTGCAGAGGTCGACTATGATATTTGCCTTTGTGTTGGAGCCTGACCAGGACCAAATTCTAAATACTTACTTTGGTCATTTGAATGAAGCTTTTTTTCGGGTCACATATTTGTATATTTCCTGACTTATCAAGAGTTACACAGAAGAAACACCAAGATGTCCTGGCTTTAAGACTTAGAAATTCCTTGTGTGTGTTCAATTATCTTTGAGGATAAATCTTTCTTATTTTTTAACCCGAAACAACTTTTTGAGGTTCTTGAGTTAAAAGAGAGGTCACCTGCTAAGGTAGAATTGAGCACTGTTTAGTTTGGCAATGTCTAGTGTTGCTGTAGTCTAGCCCATTGATTATTGTGTAATCATCACCTATATTAATTTTGTTGAATTTTCCTCTTTTGTGGTGGCCTGAGATTTTCTTTATTAGTGATGTTGTATAATCTTCTGTTTGGAATATTTGTGTATATTTCTTTATTCACTTTTTATATTGTGAATTAATCTTTAAAGCATAAATAAAAACATTTTTTTAAAAATCTGTTTTACTCTTTTGGTATCTTGCCAGGTATTTGTGCCCCTGGATTGACCACTGTTGGAAACAGAATACTAGGCTTGATGGATCTTCAGTCTGTCCCAATATAGCAATGCTTATGTTCTTCTGTCCATATGCTTTTTTTGTGGTGATATATCAATATGATTGTAATAAACATCCCAAGATTGACAATGAAAGCGATTTGGTGCCAATTCTATAAGTTGACGCCATAAGGTAAGCACCATCAAAAAGCTGCACCAGTTCTGTAACAGTGCTTAGGCATACCTAAGATGTTATAGAATACAGGCATAAGGCAGCATTGGTACACTAATGCAGGTACAGCAAACAGAAAGCACCACTACGAAAGCAGCACAGACAGGAGAAAGTAGAGGCTGACCAAAGGACGATCCACCACCGGAAATGTTGCTTAAACACACTTTATTCATGTTGGTGCAGCCACTTATTTCAACTCAATGGCAGGTGTAAGTAGGCATGCCTAAGCATGCCATGTCATGTGTGCAACTTATATTATTTTATAAGTTGTGCGTGTTGCTAGGTGAAACACCTAGGATGTGCCCATGCTCTGCCCATTTTAATGACTCCATGTAGTTCCATGTTAAGGGTCTTAAGCACACTTTATAGAAGAGCACTTGTGTCACTGCCAATTATTGACACCAATCACTCATGTACTCTAAGTGCTATTATTCTATAAATATGTGTGAGCTATTGGTGCCTGGATTTAGGTGTAACTTAATGTTAGTCTGGTTGTGAGCCCTTGGCCTGGGACGAGGCCTAGTATAGGGATTAGGCCAAGGCCGAGGGTGGGCCGAGCAGGCATTACACACTACCCCAGCAACCAAGCCCTGTACACACATGCAGCAACCAACTTGCACCTCCAGAAAAAGGACGATAAGGCAATCAGGCAGGCCTCACGGCCTATTGGGAACCGATTCACTCAGAATTCAAGCATGCGGGCCTCACGGCCTAACTAGAACTGACTCATACTTAGGGAGGGGAGAAGGAGACTAAATGAGGGATCCCCATGGGGACTGGAGCACCAGCAACACCCTCGGTGCTGGTAATCAAGGAGAAAGAGAAGCATACACAGAAACACGTCAAGCCGTAGCCCACCACACACAAAGAAGGTGAGGGACTGTAATCTAAGATACTGTAGGTAGAGACCCTAAGCAGACAGGGAAGAGGAAAGTCCACAAAATGGAGTGTTGAGCCTAACACACACACCCAGCACAGAAAGGGCCAGTGCTCTGTAATACAGGAGGTAGTACAGCAAAGAAAGGACTGAAACAGTCACAAAGGGAAGATGCAATAAACAGGCAACTGCCAGAAGCAGAGACGCTCTGCAGACAAAGGGTTAAACCAAGCTCAGCACACACACAGCATCCAGAGGCAGGGAACACTGTAGCCAATGGGTTAATAAGGAGTACAATGAAAGA
Organism: Microcaecilia unicolor; assembly: GCF_901765095.1. Classification (NCBI taxonomy): domain Eukaryota; kingdom Metazoa; phylum Chordata; class Amphibia; order Gymnophiona; family Siphonopidae; genus Microcaecilia; species Microcaecilia unicolor. Next base: position 50,968,336 of record NC_044040.1, read on the forward strand.
GCAAACTAACAACCCTCTACAGAGAGAAACAAAAGGGTCCGAGTCTGCTACAAGGGCAGGACCTGCCAAGCAGAAAACAAACACGGCACAAAGGGAACTCCGAAGGAAGGGGAAGCAAAACAAACTGGAACAGAGCGAGGTAGGAACTCACCACACAGCACCACAGCCAAACAGAGAAACCCAGGTGCAATGAGAGAGATAATTAGACACACGCAGGCAGCAGCCGGCAGACAGAGACAGAGCAACAGAAACTGCAAGCAAGGAAAGGAGTAATAACTCCACGCAAGCACAGAGCTAATAGCTCAGACAGAGCAAAGGTAACGCTTCAGCAGAATTGAAGTAACGCCAAAGCAGGGGTTGTAGGGACAGGTGAGCTTAAGTAGATCAGACTGACATCAGCTCAGCCCCTGACGGACCAATCAGGAGCGGTTCCAAGAATTCCCCTGTCTGAATAGCAGAATTCTAACAGAATCATAACACTTATAGAGTCGCTCTTTTTAGCTTTGGCGTTAACAACATAAATTTAAGGGCCCCTTTTACTAAGCCATGTAGGCACCTACGCATGCCGAACATGCGCCAAATTGGAGTTACCACCCGGCTACTGCGTGGTCCTTGCAGTAATTTCAATTTTGGCGCACGTCCGCTACGTGTGTCTGAAAAATATTTTAAATTTTCAGATGTACATAACGGACGCGTGCCAAGTGGCATCCGATGCGCATAGGTCATGAGATAATTAGGCACACAGAGGCCCTTTTACTAAGCCGTGTAGGCACCTACGTATGCCCAATGTGTGTCAGTTTTGACTTACTGCCTGGCTACCGCATGGCCCTTGCGGTAATTTCATTTTTGCTGTGTGTCTGCTATGCACACTGGAAAATAATTTTTTGGCATGCGGTAGACACCGGGCAGTAATCTTCATTCTACACACATAGACAATTACCGCACGGTTACTGCGTGAGACCTTACCACTAAGTCAACGGCTGGTGGTAAGGTCTCAGACCCAAAATGGACGTGTGCAGTTTTTATTTTGCCGCAAGTGTGTTTTTGGCAACAATTTTAAAAAGGCCTTTTTTTAGAGACACGCTGAAAAATGGATCTGCGTGCGCCCAAAACACATGCCTACACTAGCGCAGCCCATTTTTTGGCACACCTTAGTAAAAGGACCTCACAGTGTTATCGAATAACGTGCAGGCAGATCCACAGGCAAATCCTGTTTAGTACCAATTAAAGTCAATAATTTATTGTTAATGGCTCATTAACTAATTAGTTTGTGCATTGATCTGGAATCCATGCCAAAATTTGGGCACTAGAATTTGGGTGAGCTTTATAATATCTGGAGATAGATTATCCAGATAGCAACTGAAAATTGCCGCTATCCAGATAATATTGCTTCTCTTCCTTCCCTCCGCCCGTTAACTATATGTTATGATTGTGGTCATAACCCCTCTCAAACTTACCTTTTCCTGGTGGTCAGCTTAGCTGGCTTCTGTTTCTTTTGTCTGTCCTTTCTGAGCTGCTGGTTCTCTCTCTCTGTGCTGGCAGCTTCCAGCAGCATGGGGCTAATTGTTTCACTTTACTACAGCTGTGTGTGTGGACTGAGTTAGCTCTAACTCTCTTTGGGTGTACTGGCTTCAAGTGCTGCATTGGTGTAGGTTGGGCCTCTATGGGTTTCAGTGTGCTCTCTGGGTCAGTGTGCTGTTGCCTGGGTCTAGGGAGTGTGACATCATCTGGGAGGGCCTTGATAAGGAAGTGGTGTTCTTTCCTTCAGTGCCTTTGCAACGGTGGTGTTTGCTTTAGGTAGGGTGGTGTAGTGTGCACTTCTGACTTTGTGTCTAGTTTCCCTGCTTGCTTTTGCTAAGGTCCAGGTTAGTGTTAGTGCAGTGTGCACTGGTGTCTGTGTCTTTAGCTTTCCTGCTTTTCCCTTGTGGTTCCCCTGCTTTTCCCTCTTGGTTTTGGAAGCACCTTGTTAGTTTTGTATCTAGCTTGCTAGAGCAGTGCTTAGGTAGCTTGTTAGTTTTGTGTTTAGCTTGTTAGTGTAGAGCTCTGCTTGTAGCTTGGTGCTTAGTAGCACCTGTGTTAGCTTCGTGTTTAGTTCCCTGCACTGTTAGGGCTTAGGAAGTCCTTTTGTTGAGCAGGGCTTAGGAGGTTCTGTTTAGTATAGGGCTTAGGAAGTCCTTTTGTCAGTTTACTGTTAGGAACACTCCTGCTGGTTTAGGGCTTGGGAGCACTTAGATCAGTTTAGGTTTAGGAGTACTTCTGGTTTCGAGTCCTGGTCCCTGTGTCATCCGGTATCCAGTAAGTCCTTTCCTCTCTGAACACACCACCCGAACTCTCGTCCACGCTCTCATTACCTCTCGCCTGGACTACTGCAACTTACTCCTCACCGGCCTCCCACTTAGCCATCTATCCCCCCTTCAGTCTGTTCAGAACTCTGCTGCACGTCTCATATTCCGCCAGAACCGATATACTCATATCACCCCTCTCCTCAGGTCACTTCACTGGCTTCCGATCAGATACCGCATTCAATTCAAGCTTCTCCTTCTTACCTACAAATGCACTCAGTCTGCTGCCCCTCACTACCTCTCTACCCTCATCTCCCCTTACGTTCCCGCCCGTAACCTCCGTTCACAGGATAAATCCCTCCTCTCAGTACCCTTCTCCACCACCGCCAACTCCAGGCTCCGCTCATTCTGCCTCGCCTCACCCTATGCTTGGAACAACCTTCCTGAACCCTTACGCCAAGCCCCCTCCCTGCCCATCTTCAAGTCTTTGCTTAAAGCCCACCTCTTCAATGCTGCGTTCGGCACCTAACCCTTACCGTTCAGTGAATCCAGACTGCCCCAATTTGACTGCCCCTATCGGACCGACCGTTCACTTGTCTATTAGATTGTAAGCTCTTTGAGCAGGGACTGTCTCTCTTTGTTAAATTGTACAGCGCTGCGTAACCCTAGTAGCGCTCTAGAAATGTTAAGTAGTAGTAGTAGTAGTAGTAAGTCCTGCCGGCCACTCAAACCCAAGGGCTCAACCCTTGGGGGGGGGGGGGTAGTGGCCAAGCGCAGGTGAAGCTGTACGGACCAGTCCAGTGTGCTCCAGTCCAGTGTGTTCCGGTCCGGTGTGTGTTCCAGTCCTGTGTCCTCCAGGCCGGGGAATTGCAGTCCAGTGTTCCAGTCCTGGGTCCTCCAGTCCGGGGGATTCCAGTCCATGTGTTCCGGTTCGCTGGGCAGTGCCTGCAGTCCCTGCTGGTGTGCTTGCCCAGTGTTGGTTGGTGGGTTTTGCCTGCTGCTGTCGCTCCTCGGCAGCAGCCCAAGGGCTCACGTTTGCTCCAGAGCCCGGCCCCGCGGGCTCTGAACCTGAGAACCTGACACTATAGGAACAGTGTTGGGCCGTTAAAGGGATTTTTGGCCAATGCTATCTGAGTAGGTTTTGAAAAGCTATGGATAGCAGACTTTTAATTTCATTGGCCAGCAGTGAACATATTTATCTATTTGAAAATTGACCCCCCCCCTGGTTATTTTGTTGGAATTGTATGAGAAGAGTTTGGATTCCTCCTGTTTTCTACTATGAAAAGAAAGTTCAAGCATTTGCTATACAATTTCTGAGGTTAAACCAGAACAAATCCTTCTTTGACAGTTGAAGGCAATGCCTGGTTGTTTTAAGTGTTCTTTATATTCGAGGAAACAAATTAATGGAATACCATGCCAATTCTAAGGAGAAAAGAGAGGACCTATTTCACAACTTAGTTTATTTTTTTTTAGAGGAGGGATGCTCAGGGGGACAATTTTCTATGAGTCTTTTGGGCTTCCAGCTACTTTGAATTGGCCTTTGTGGCACTTTGTCACCATTAGCCTTCATTTATAACCAACAAAGCATAGAAAATGCCTTGAAACAGAGAGAGATCCATTTAAACTGCTATCAAAGGTTCAACTACAGTTCTCTCCTTTAAAAAAAATTCTTCTAAATAATAGTGCTAATAAACAACTTGCATTAAGTACTTACTATCCTAAAGTCATAGCTTAGCTGTCAATGTGTTCCTTTTAATACACATCTAAAATGCTTAAACAGTACCAAGTGAAAAAATAATCCATCATTTTGCAGCTCTGCCATTAACTTACACGCAGTTGTCACAGAATTGACTACAATTGAGATGCTTGTTGTAAAGGCCTGTAGCTTAGACAAATAAATGTTCAATACATATTAAAAAAAAAGAAATAGTTTTATTTTTAAGAACCATATCTCACAGAAGTGGTCTTTTAGAGTATAGCTCATGAAAAATGCATGCACTACGACTGCAGCAACAGGGTAAACTTTCATTACAAAATTACAAAAAAGTTTGCTGCTACATGAAGGACCACAGTAATACCGTGAGCCAGGCTCTGGAAATAGTAAGGCTGATGAGATATGATGAGAGCTCTTCTTTTCTATCGACATCGCCTTTGCTCCTTCTTCTGTTACTGTTCCTGGGTCCGCCTTTTGTTTGGCAGCAAAGGAAAATCAGAACATAAGAGTAGCCATACTGGGTCAGACCAATGGTCCATCTAGCCCAGTATTCTGTTTTCCAAACAGTGGCCAAGCCAGGTCACAAGAAGAGAAGCAATATGAGATATGTTTAAAATATATACAAATTTCCTTGTATACTGCCTAATTACAAAGACTCATTCTGTTAAGTACAAAATCAGCCCAATATTCAGCTGACATGATCTGAGTACATGTGGAAGGGTATTTTCGATATGACGTCTAAATATGACTTTGGATGTTTTGAAAAAATAAAACATCCAAAAATCCAGTAGCAAACAAGGGCATTTTCAAACCAGAAAAAATATCCAACTTTTGGTTTCAAAAATGGCCCATTTGCTAGATGTTTTTGTGCTCAGTGTCTCTATCTTTTAGGACCATTTTTGGAAGAAAAAAAACATCCAAGGGAAAAACGCACAAAAACAAGCCATTAGGATGTATGGGGAGCCAGCATTCTTAGTGGACTGGCCACACAGACATTCCAGCAGAGTAGTGGGGGACCCTAGGGGGTGCTGCTGTGGACCACATAAAAGGTCCTAGGTACACATCTCACCATTACCCCCTTTTATTGTATGGGGAGCCCTCCAAAACACTAAAAAACTACTATACCTAATTGTACACCACAATGTCACCTATATGTAGGTACAGTAGGTTTTTGGTGGGGTTCGGAGGACTCACACTCTTCACCACAGGTGTACCAGTTACAGTAGGATCTGGGCCTGGGTCCCCTTCTCTACAGTCCACTACACTGACCACTAGGCTACTACAGGAACCTGCTTGCTGCTCTAATAGGACTGGCCATAACATCTGAAGCTGTCATAAAGGCTGGTTTAGACTGTCACTGTCACATCTTAGTGGCCTGGAAAAGGTTAGTGAACACTAGGGGAGTTAGGGCTGCCAAGAGGGGGGGCAGGGGGGGCAGGGGGGGCAGGGGGGGCAGGGGGGGCATGGGGGCAGGGGGACAAACTTCCCTGGGCCCGGGCCTCCAAGGGAGGCCCGGCGCCGCAGTCCCACCCGCCCTCCGTCGTTGACCGTCTGCCACCGGCCCGGGCCCCCTGCGTTGAAATCACAGTGCCTCTCACCTCTGTGTGAAAGCGCTGTAGGCAGCAGCAGATCGCCTCTCTTCGGGCCTCCTTCCCTCCCTGTGTCCCGCCCTCGTCTGATGTAACTTCCGCGACGGCGGGACACAGGGAGGGAAGGAGGCCTGAATGGAGGCAATCTGCTACTGCCTGCAGCGCTTTTACATGGAGGTGAGAGGTGCTGCAATTTCAATGCAGGGGGACCGGCCCAGTGTCAGATGGAGGGGGGGGGGGGCGGGTGGAGGGGGGAGCGGCGGTGGCGACCTCGGGGGGGGGGCAGGGGCGGCCTTGCCCTGGGCCTGGCCCAATCTCTCGGCGGCCCTGAGGGGAGTAAGGTGTTATGCCTTAATCCCTCAAGTGGTCATTTCGTCATTTAGGGCATCTTTTGGTCACTTAGTTGTGACTGAAACAGGTCTAGCCAAAAACATTTTAATTGTAGCCCTAAACATTTTCATTTTGATCCATTATTGTAGAAAAACTTCTATCTTATTTCCCACCCAAGTCCCCCCCCCCCCCCCCCCCTCTTGAAATTTGGACAAACTGTGGAGCAAAAGGTCTAAAATCAAGGTATTGAAAATTGCAAATTGGATGTTTTTGAGAGAAAAATGTCCTTCTGCCACCGTATAACTTTTTTAGAATCCAAGATGAGAGCAGGTTGGTTTTTCTAACCTGAAGCACATTTGAAAGGGATTTTTCCAGTTCTATAACTATCTGTACATACAAGAGCAGGAACTTGCCTAATTTAGTGCAAGACACTTACTTCAAACCCTTTTAGTTGAGGATACATAGCCAGAGCTGAAGCGTTGGATAAAACAACAGCAGAAGCAGAAATATGGTGGGCAATTATGGAACTAAAAAAGAATAAGTCTCTGGGACCTAGATGGATTTACAACCTGAATTTATAAAGTGTTTGCAGGTTCCCTGGCACAACCCCTGGAGATGCTGTTTAATAGTGTGTAGCAAGGGGGAAGGGGTGCTTCTAGATCCATCAGTGTTAATTGCAGGATTCTCAGTTTTAAATAAGGCAAGGGCCCATCAGGGTTTTGTTGTCCAATTTTACTATTCAATTTAGTTGTGAAGCTGTTGGCAAAAATTTTTGGCTGAAAGGAAAATAATTTTTTTGGCTATCTGATCCATATGGATCATTCTTAGTTTATTCTAGGGCAGCAGGTTGCAAACAATGTGCTTAGAGCAGTGAAGCTGAAATGGTGGACTACAAAAAGGAGAATACCCTTAATCCTCCTCTCTGTTGATGCAGAGAAAGCATTTGACAGGGAGAATGTGGAATTTCTGTCTGGTGCATTTGAGAGGATGGGCTTTGGGGCAAACTTTATACAATGGATTAAGGCACCTTACAGTGACCCACAGGAGTATGAAAAAGTGAATGGTGCATACTCAGAGACTTTTTCTCTGGAGAGAGGCACAAGGCAGGGGTGTCCCTTGTTATTCCTTTGTTTGCCTTGAGTTTAGAGTCCTTGGTACCTACAGTTAGAGCAAGTGAAGACATCACAGGTATATTGGTAGGGGTCTGAACAGTATAAAATCTCACTTTTCGAAGATGAGTAGCCACATCTGATCCTTCCAATCACTGAGGGAATTTCAAAATTATGGGAAGGTTGCTGGGTTCAAAGTAAACATAAGTAAGTCAGACATTCTGAACATATCTAACAACAGGAAGTGGATTTGTGAGTTAAAGGAATCCTTTGCACTTAAATAGGTGAAAGTATAAAATATTTAGTGATGTATATTGTGGTGAATGAAAAGAAGTTATGTGAGTCTGGGATAGATACGAGATCGCATAGCTGGAGTGGATGGCAAGTGTCTAAATGGTGATTCTCCCTAGTCTCATTACATCTTCAGAGTCCTTCCAATTCTGGAGTTCAAGGGGATTTTTAGGACTTGCAAAAGAAAGATTTTAAATTTATTCAGAAGCAATTACTCCCCCCCCCCCCCCCCCCCCCACCAAAGGTGGAACTAAAGGTAGATGTGTGCCCTATGGCATTTGGAGTTCTGGTGGTCCCTGACTTCAGGAAGTATTATTTGGCCTCTCAGTTATATGAAATCATGGATTTGGAGTGATGCCCTAATAAGCAATGGTTATAAATAGAACAGGCATTGAGTGGTGGTAGACCACTTACATCCTATGTGTATGCTCCAGGAAAAGCATGTGAGTGCATGCATATAGATAACCCTGTCATCAGGCAAACTTTAGAGCTATGTTGGGAGCAGTAAGTTACTTTGTGGCAGGGGAGACAAGTGTTTAGGCTTACACCCCTTCGATAACAATAGTATATTCCAGGACAGGTGACTGAAAGAGCTAGGAAGAGTGGAAAAATATCTGGAAGAGGATAAAATCCAGTCCTTTGTGAGTCTGCAAGGCCAGGATGGCCTGAAACCACACGATATCTTCAGCTATCTGGAAGTGTGCCACTATTTAGGGAACTTCAGGGTGAGGAATAGGAATATAAATGTTTGTGTGAGGGGAGTGGTGAGTGAAAGTCTTAGTTTCTAAGCTTTATATGGTATTGAGTGCATAAGATGGTGGGCAGCTTAAGCATGTACATTGAGTGGTAACGAGATTTGGGTGTGACATTGTCTAAGGGGGAATGATGTAGGGTTTATGAAAATGTTCCCCAAATTTCCATGTCAGCAATTCTGCTGGAAAATGCACATAAAGTACTGTAGTATTTCACTGGTATTATACACTGAATATGTTGAATAGGATATTGCTTAAAGTATTAAAAAGTTTCTGAAGAAGGTGTGGCTAGGTGGGATCCATGTTTCATATTTGGCGGCAGTCCCCAAAATACAGATGTTCGGGAGGAGTGCCTAGGTTTTATAATGGAGGTGGTTGGCACTCAAATTAAGAGAATGCCTCCTCCATTATAGGTCCCAAAGATGGAGTAAGAGTGATTGAATTTTCATTAAGTCCGTGCTTAGTGGGGGTGAGATGTGAGATTGCCAAGGCATGGAAGAGCTATAACTTGCTGGATATGGGTCAATGTCAACCTAGGCTCTGGGGGATATATTCCTTAAGTAAACTAAGAGCCATGTAGGGAGGATACCTCGATAAATTTCAGAAGGCCTGAGAACCCTTTGAACAATGGGCCCAAATCATGGATATGAATGTAAATGTGCTTTAAGATACAAAATAACATGTTCTGAGAGGGTCAGGTAGAGTGGGGCTCAGTAAACCTTAGTTCGGAGGTCTCAGTTTGGAAGGATTGATTCTGTATTTCCATTACACAATGGGAGGGTTGAAGAGTATAAGGAAGGGGTCAAGCGGGAGGTGGATAGGGGTACATTGCATGTTGAGCTGACCTTATAGGTTAAGAATCAAATAAGGATTGTATGATAAGCCTGGACTTGATGGGATTGGGGGGAATAAGTTACTGGAAAACGTGGAGGAGGTTGACTGTATTACTGTTGCTGTGTTGCTGGCGCACTGAAGGAACAACTATGTGTTGGCTGATTGTACTTTGAATTACAGGTAAACAGTTTTAATGAATTGGAAATACATGGTATTTTTCTAGCCCATTCAAGACACAAAAACTGTGCATGATGTGAATCTAAAGTAACAGCTTTTTAAAATAGCTTTTTATATGCTTTAGTTGTATTCACATATAAACACTGCTATTCACATATGTACAAGCGATTCAAGGCTTCTAAAATGACTCCCATGGTGTTCTAGATGGGTTTCTACATTTCTGTTTTCCCTTTCTGCTCAAAACCCCTTTGAGTAATGTGCTCTGCAGTTTTGCTGCTTAAAGATATCAACTTAAACATGGTGATATTGACTGAAAAATGAAGCTTCAGATCTGAGCAGGAAATATTGCTTCTCCATGTTCATAATGAATGGGAACAAAGCAAAATATCCAATCAGGCTAGGATAATTTATCTTTCCAATTTGTTACCATACTATTTTTGACATGCATTTAGTATATTATATGATTTTTATTCACTCAGATATCACAGATTTTTATAGATTTCCCTTGCAAAAGCTTTTGGGAGAAATTCAGACGACAGTCACTGAGGTGCCTTACTTGAATAGCTCCAAAAAGCGTATGCACAGAAAATCTATAAAAAGCTCTAATATTGGCAAGTGCTTTTGGCCTCTTGAGCCGACATCATAGTTGCAACATGCTTATTTTGATTCCTTCGGTCAGTTCAAATATTGATGATGTCAGGAGAGTGACTGCATATTATAAAAGGCATAATAATACTTGTGTTTATTATGCTCTACACAGATTCTGAGTGTTGTGCAGGAGCAGCCTGATGGTTAGCTCAGCAGCCTAAGAAATAGGGAAGCTAGGGCTGAAATCTCACTGTTATTCCTTGTGATTTTAGCAAGACACTTAGGAGTCAATATTCAAAGCAATTTAACCAGCCTCACTGGTTAAATTGATTGTGTAGGGCTGTCCACTGATAGCGGTACTTAATTGGTTAGTGCCGCTGAATATTACCACAGAAAGCTAAACTGAGAACTGGCTATTTTGAGGATGGCCCAGGGACAGAGTCAACACTTATGTGGTTAAGTGCAGATTATTCAGCACTTAATTGCCTAAGTTAAGCAGCCAAAACGGACCACATGAGTCAGTCCTATCTTAGGGGGTCTTTTACTAAGCCGCAGTAGCGTTTTCAGCTCATGGTAGCAATCAGCTGGCTGTAAATGCCGAGATGCCCATAAGAATATAATGGGCATCTCGGAGTTTGCCGCCAGCTGATTTCTACTGCAAGCTAAAGATGCTTCGGCGGCTTAGTAAAAGACTCCCTTAATGCAGTATCGCTTAGGCAATTACATGCTGAATATCACACTTAACTGCACAAGAGATAGCTGGCTGCATAAACCTGGATATTCAGTGCCAGCCTCCCAGACATGGTCTGGCATTTAATATCTGGGAATAATGCAGGTGGTGGCTAAAAAACTGCTCATTGCTGCCATCTGAATATCTACCCCTTAACCTTCTGTTGCCTCGGGTACAAATGTAAATTATGGGCCCTGTTTACTAAGGCACACTAACTTTTTTTGTGCACACTAATGCTAGAGACACCCCTAGGAATATAAGGGTGTCTCTAGTGTTAGTGCGTACTAATTTTAGCATGAGCTAAAAAAGCTAGAATCCTCTGGACACAGGGAAATACCTTCTGACTTGAATGCAACTTGCCTTGAGCTACTAATGAAAAGGCATTAGCTAAATCTAAATCCCATTTCCCTGAGGCAGTGATGAGGGGGTATGCAGTCTGAAATCCAGATAGACATACAGGGCCTCTTCTCTGTGTTATTTTAATAGGTAATAAAGGTGATTTTTAGATGCTATTAAAGCAGGTGATGCATCAAAGTTACTTACATGTATAAAAAGTTGTTTTCTAGATATAAAATAGCATGCATGGATAAGTACTGATTTTTTTGAAAAGCCACAACTTTTTTTTTATTGATTTTGAAAATTGTAACAAGATAAACAATCAAGCAAGATGCTTGTAGAGAGAGGAAAAAAGGAGAAAAATAAACATTTTAAAAAGGGAACAAAATAAAAAAATACAGACATGCACTCAAGTCCACAATATGGTGGGAAGCTAATACATACAATAAGCAAGACAAACAGGAAATCACAATAGCAATTCCAACTAGTAGGAGAAAAAAGGCAGGTTTGATAGGCCAGTGTTTCAAGTATCCTACTTAAGAAACACTAATGGCTCCAGTTGCAGAGGACACTTGGGCCACTGAAACTACTAGATGGTTCGCAGACAAAAATGCAAAGCCACTACTTATATGTGTATGTCAGTATAATGCACATATATGAGGGAGGCTTGCTCTGGCTGTAGTTTTGGCAGTCTTTGAAAGTACACATGTACCCTACATTTTACAACAGCAATATCCCCTGGATTCTACATATGGCACCCAGACTTGCACACTCAAATTTAGGCACACTCCTGAAATGCGTGCACAAATTAAATAAATAACAAGCTCAGAACCATCAATAATTGGCTGCTAAAAAACAATTCGAATTTGCATGCACATCTTGCTGTGTACTATTCTATAAGGCAGCATGCCTAACCCCCATAGCATGTAACTGAAAAGGAGGTGTGGCCATGTACGGCTGTGTAAGGGACATTCCAAAAGGTTGCACAAGTAGTTATAGAATACTGGGTCAGCACGCCCAACTTGGGCACCAGGTTTCAGCAGGTGGAAGTTGGGCACTTAAAATTTGGGCATGGGAATTGGTACTAAGCACAATTCTATAAAGTCCGTGTGCTGAGCATAGAATCATGCTTTGCACCATTCTGTTTCCAGCACCCATTTTTGAGCATGATATGCACACTTGGTCCTGGACACATATATCACAAGCCTTTAATACAATGTGGAGGAGCATTTTCAATTTGACGTCTAAATATGATTTTGGATGTGTTGCGAAAAATGTCCATGGCCATTTTCAACCCAGAAAAACGCCCAACTTTTTTTGTTTTGAAAATGGCCATTTGCTAGACATTTTTTGTGCTCAATGAATCTATCTTTTAGGACCATTTAAAAAAAAAAATCCAAGGTAAAAACACAAAAACAAGCCATTGGGATGTATGGGGAGCCAGCATTCCTAGTAGACAGGTCACACAGGCATTCCAGCAGAGCAGTGGGGCACCCTAGGAGGCACTGGATTTCACATTAACGCTTCCCGGTACACATTTCACCGTTATCCCCGGGTTAGCATGGGAGCCCTTACCGCCACCTCAATGGGTGGCGGTAGAGGCTCCCTCCTGAAGTGGCCACGCAGCAAGTGCTTTACTTGCTGCATGGCCATTTTCGGCAGAAAAAAGACCTATCCTTTTAACCACTGTGTTAAAAGGGGGCCTCGGCACATGTCAAAAACACGTGCTGACACCAGCTCAGGCCCCCTTTTGCCGCAGCTTGGTAAAAGGGGCCCTTAGTGTGTCCACATTATTGCACAATAACTTATTAGGAAAGGATGACCAGGTGAGCCCTTACCCCCTACAAAATAGTTGTCAATAAGTGCTAAAGCGGTAATTATTTTTAATGGTCGTGTGTGAAGGGTGACATTAGGGCATAGTCATTATTGCAAAAAAAATTTTTTTTAAGGGAAAATCATCCATTTTACTGCTGTGGAAAAAATGGCCTTAGAGCACAAGAAAGACCCACGTAAGGGCACGGTTAGGCCACTTATATACCACAGCTTAATAAAAGGATCACTATGTAATTTGATTTTGTATTTTTGTATATATTATGACTTTTTATTGGGTTGTACCTAGCTTTGAGCTCTTTCTTAGGAATAAGATGAGTTACATGTCCTAATTAAATACTAATGAAGAAAATAATTTGAACCTATAACAATGATAAAATGAATGTAAATGCTGATTGGCATAATATTGCATGCATTATCCAAGGTGATCTGATGTTTTTGTAATGACTGTATTCATTTATGCATAAATTCACATTTAAACGAATCCATTTACATGGCACTAGGCATGCCATATGCACCAAGAACTGAATGTAAATGCTTACAGAAAATTCTTATGCTGGTTTAGTATTGCTTTAGTGTACTTGACCCTAAGTGCTGCCATATGCTTTCAGAACAAAGTATTATGAATTATTAAATGTTTTCCTTCTATTGTCTGTATCAGAGAATATTTCCACATAGCTTTAAGTCAACTGATGTAATATAACTGCAGTGAGGCATAGGATTTGGGGATTTGTTCTTTGTCAGATTTTGAATAAAAGGAATACAAATTATGAGTTATTTAATATTGCTAATTGCTCAATTATAGTAGTATTATGAAAACAGACGTATATCACATACATGGGTAAAAACAATTTTATAAAGCCTCTATTGACATGTGTAAATAATAATAATAATAATATGCATGCAGATTGCAAGGGGGTCTGGTTTGGGCCGGACTAAAACCTACGTGTGTACTCCCTATTCCAGAAAGAGAATGCACCTCTATGTCCCAGTATATCCACATCAAGATTTACAGCTGCCCCCTTGCAGGTGTAGGTTTGTAAAAAGTGCTTGTTTGCGCCAGCTCTTTTTTGGAGGGAATTCTCCATTGCTTATTTCCCACTCCAAAGTGACAAACACAAATGCCGCAAAAGTGGAAGACTATACTCCACTACGTATTAAAGTCCACGACAAGTTGGGGTAATCAAAGAGGGCAGAAATGGGAGCGAAGGCTTAAGAGGATAGGATTGGCAGCAGCAAAAACCACAATTGCTGCATTTTGGAAACAGACGGGGGGGGGGGGGGGGGGCAACGGTGAAGACTTGGATTGGGAGAATTAGGGGAATTTCTATGTTGGAAGAATTAACAGATAAAAGAAGGGGGAGGTATAATCCTGAAACAGCAGAATGGAGTCATATAGAGCGGATGTTAAGGCAGGAGTAGAAGGGAAGGGGGGGTAATAGGGAATGACATGAAAAGGGGGGAAGAGAAGTGGGAATTAGGGGGAGGGGAGGGGAGGGGGAGTGGGTGAAGGAGGCGGGGAGCAGGGGGTACACAAGGGGGGAAAAGGGGGGGATTTGTTATAACTTCTTGTTTCTATGTACAATTCCCAAGGATGTGACTAGAGAATGTTAGAATGTCACTGTTGTACCAGGCTTGGATTTGTACTGATGTTTGTGGTATATTAAATAAACTTTACAAATTGAAAAAAAAAAAATAAAGTCCACGGCAGGGCTCTTCCAAAAACAACAGGAAGACGGAAATTCAAATAAAACAGTGAAAAATGAGGATTACAGCCTCTGTTGTGAATTATAATATTAGCATTGCTACTCCCACCACAATCAAACAACAAAAAACAAACTTCCAAGCAAACAAATAAAATACAAAAAAACAATTCTTTGGTGGCAAAATTATTGGCTGCAGCTTCTTTATTTAATTAAATATTTAACACTTTACAAAAAAAAAAAAAAATTCTGTATTTAACTAACTCCATTGATCCCCATTAGTACCAGGTGGCTCTAACCTACCCCTGAGCCCTTCATTAGAAGCTAGTCTGTGACGACATAGCCCCAGCTCACATCATAAATTAAAACAAGCCAAATTGCATATAACATTAAAGAATTTTCTTTAAATTGAATTTAAGCGAGTCTTGCTGTGTCGCCAAAACCTTGCCTTGGTTCGATGCGGTATCGCATCCAAGCCTTGATTTCTTTTCTGCAACTTCACTAAATTCAACCCCAAGTTCACCCCAATGCCAATGACCGCCTGGCTTTTACCCTACTAACCCCGCATAAGTTACTACCCAGCCACCCAACCATCCCATAAGCCATCCCATTCCTCACCTTCAAACCAACTAAACATGTTGCCCAACCCCCACCCTGAAGACACTCCACTCCAGGGTGAGCAGAGTGGGTGCTTTAAATAAACCCTCTTTTCATCTCCCCAACTCTCTCACACCACTTTCACAACCTTCCACCACCCTATAACGTGTTCAACCTGGCCAAAACACAGCCCCACAATAGCTTCCTGCTCTCGCACTTTCCTCCAATTACCTTCCCCTCCTGAACATTCTAATCCTCTCTGCTCCCAAAACAGCTTTAATTATTGATTTTTTTTTATAACTCACCCTTCTATATTAATTTAAACATAATCTTAATGATTCTTTAATTAATTTAATTTATTGAAACCCTTTTTCCTCCCTACCCCACTCCCCTTCCACCTTTTTTTAAATAATGAATGCTGACTGCTGCTCTGGACAAGGCTAAATGGCAATTATTAAATTAGTGGACGTTACATATACATGTAGGTTTGCAAAATGACAATCAAACATATGTACTGTAACTTACACATATAAATTACTAAACCCCAATTTGCATATGTAAGTTGCTGCATTCCTCTGTTCAGTTTTTCAAATTATCCCCCCACCTTTTACAAAGCTGCGTGGTAATGCTGACACAGCCTATTAATGGGCTGTTTCAGCACTACCGCACCAGGAGCTGCTAGCATGGCTTTGTAAAAAGGGGGAGGGGGTATATCGTTATAAAATAGCTGCTCCTGCTGGATGTGCAGACAAATACACGCAGTCCATTTTCGGCATGAGAACTTACCACCACCCATTGACTTAGCGGTATGGTCTCACGCATTAACTGGACGGTAATCATCAGTGTGTGTATACTGCCGATTACTGCCAGGTAAGCGCCACATGGTAGAACATTTCTACTGCATGTTTTGGATGCACATCAAAAACGGAATTACCACCCGAGGCACGCAGTAGCCAGGCAGTAGTTCCAATCTGATGCACGTTGTACACGCCTTGCTTATAGACATGCAGTTGTGAGAAAATTAATGCTACTGGGACATGATAGTGGTAGGGGACATCTAAGAGTGTTCCATTGTATGGCATTTTAGGACCAAAGTAGCACTCACTGCAGCTTAGTAAAGGGCTCCTATATAAATTCTTCACCTTCTACAGCGGTTATTTTCCTTGTCTCCTTATCAATTGAGGGAATGTAGAGTTGAGCAGATATGCTCAGGTCAGGTTTATGTGCGTATTTTTGGAGGCTCTTTTCTCAGAAAATACAGACCCAGTGTTTCCAAGTTTCAACCATTCCAGATAGTCACACTTTCTTCCTTTATGGTAGATTTATTGAATTTCCATCCCTTTCATAGAGAGTTATCACTCCTATAAATAGACGGACAGCCTGTATTTCCCCTTTCATATAATTCTTGCCAGTAAGAACAGTCATTTCAAGGAAAAATACATGACCAATGCCCGCAAACATTCTAGCAGGTTCCCTTTTCTGTTTTTCAGCATTTACAATTTGGGAAATAATTATACAAAAAGGTAAATGGCCATCCATTTGCAGGAACAATAAGTTCTATAAAATTATAGGACAATGTTCTGTAGAAGTGCAATGCAAAATGAATTAATAATGCTACCAGGGCAATTGTGTAAGTCTATTTATGATTTGCTTCCCCATATATAAACCGTGCTGATCTACATTTGTGATTGGTAGGACATACCATACAATACAAAGGATACTTAAAATCAAAGAGAAAGTGTTCTGTCCAACATTTTACATTTCATCCTGGTGGTTCTTTTTATTATCAATATTTATATATCCTACAGCACATGCGTACAGTACTGTACATAATAGACCGCCTTTACTCCCTGGAGTTTACAATTTAGTCAGAACTGACAGACAGCAAAAAACAAAAGGGGTCTATTTACTAAGCTGCGGTAAAAAGGGCCCCATGCTAGCAGTGGGGGCCATTTTTGCGTGCACGCTGAGGCCCTTTTTAACACAGCCGGTAAAATGGCCGAAAAAAAGACTTGACTATGCAGTAAGATTGCTCTTACTGCATGTCCATATGGGGGTGGGGGGCACTTACTGCCGCCCATTAAGATGGCGGTAAGGGCTCCCGCGCTAACCTGGCGGTAACTGGGTAGCGCACATCGCTGCCTGATTATCGTTGGGTAAATGTTTCTACTAGTGCTGGAAATGCTGCATGCTGGGAGTTGAGCCGGCGGTAGCTACAGATTGGCACACGGTAAGCCTGCGGTGGGCTTACCACCACTTAGTAAAAGAGCCTCAAAGTTATACACATCCTCATCACATATACACAGCTGTAGTTATGCCAGATCTATGGTTGGTGCAAATACAGGCATATAAATGTTAGGTGTGCTGATGCTGGGCGATGCTAGTATTTTATAAAGGAATCTGGGTACCCAGCACTGTTCCCTCTAAGTTGAGTAGGAATTCTCCACCTACAGTCCAGCCAGTTGGCAGGGCCGCCGAGAGACTGGGCCGGGCCCGGGGCAAGGCCGCCCCGGGGCCCCGCCCTGCCCCAGGGGCCCCGCTCCTGCCGCCCCCCCACCCCTCCAAGGTCTCCGCCACCACCGCCGCTCCCCCCTCCGTCTTCCACTGGGCCTGGTCCCCTGCATTGAAATTACAGCGCCTCTGACCTCCGTGTGAAAGCGCTGCAGGCAGCAGGGCAGAAGATCGCCTCCCTTCAACCCTCCTTCCTTCCTTGTGTCCCGCCCTCACGGAAGTTATGTCAGATGAGGGCAGGACACAGTGAGGGAAGGAGGCCCAAAGGGAGGCGATCTGCTGCTCTGCTGCCTGCAGCGCTTTTACACGGAGGTGAGAGGCGCTGTGATTTCAATGCAGGGGACCCGGCCCGGTGGCAGACGGTCGATGACGGAGGGCAGGTGGGACTGCGGCTCCGGGCCCCCCTTGGAGGCCCGGGCCTGGGGAATTTTGGCCCCCCTGCCCCCCTCTCGGCGGCTATGCCAGTTGGGGGGATGCTATTTTACTATCATGTTCTGAATAGTGAAGGACAGACAAGTTCTGCAAGACTCCAGAAGACCTGCCTGTCCCTAGTGACTGAAAAATTAATATTGATGTCTCACCCCCCCCCCCCCCCCCCCCCCCGGCAGCAATGCATTTGGAAGACTCCTGCTCAGCTTAGATGTAATAGTTGTGCCCAGATGCGATTATATAATAGGTTCTATCTGCACAGCATCAGGGTGCCTAAAAGGAAAAAAACCTACTTTTAGAATTGGATAAGTTCTTTTGAATATTCAGCCCAGGATGGGTGAATGAGGATAGGGTAGGGAGAGAGCAGTGTAACTGTTCATTGGTTGTCTTATCACCTTTGTTGCTATTTGAAAAAATAATCTTTCACTTGAACCTGCAATGCTTCTTCTTCTAGGTGGTATCTGCATTGCCCAATCTCTAAAAATCCCACGTGAACCCAAACCAGGAGCATTTGACACCATTATCAAACGCATGTTGGAACCCCCTTCTGCTCGTGCCATAATCTTGTTTGCAAATGAAGATGATATCAGGTACTTCCTTTTTTTTCTGTGCATGGTTACATGTTGCATGTGATTCCATTTATTAGCGAAACAAATTTATTGGGCCTGCCTTTCTCTTCTAGTAGATTTCACATTGCAATTCAAAATCAATTCTTGTGAAACCTGAGGTGTAGGGAATATCAATTGCACTTATAAAATGCAAGTCCACAGCTCGACAGGAACAACACAGCAGCTATCTTGTTCCTAAGACAGAACATCCAACAGATTAGGTCACAAAGGACGGGCAGAATGATGCTGATAAGGGTAAGAATGAAGCAAATGAAGACAGTGCAGCATAAGGCCTGAATAAGTGAAAGTAAGATACTCATTGTCAGAATGATTTGCTAATTGCTTCTGGTCTTTGTAACAAGTATGTACAAGAATCGCATCTTGCTAATGCTTTTAGACTTCAATCAATATTAATTTTTGCCTCTTCCATCTTGTGTTGCTTTTTCAGGCGATTGTTAGAAGCAGCCAAAAAAAACAACCAAACTGGCCATTTTCTTTGGATTGGCTCTGATAGTTGGGGGTCGAAAATTGCACCTGTGTATCAACAGGAAGATATAGCAGAAGGGGCTGTTACCATTCTTCCCAAAAGAGCTTCTATAGATGGTGAGTATATAACCCATAAATTCACAGTACAAACAACCTCGATAGGGCCTGATGTTCTAAATAATTTTCTCATTATGTGTCAATTAGATGCTTAGCACATCTGGCTTATAGTCAAGTTTAGTGGTTAGCAGAGACTGCATTTTGATTGCCTGCTTCTTTATAGTAACTAAAGGGGTTGTATACAAAAGTGCGCTAAATACTAAGGAATCTATTATATTCCTATGGGTGTCTTACCTTAGTAAAAGAGCCCCTAAATTATTTCCATAGCTATTGTCGCTATTATTTATTTAATAATCCCATCGTATACATTTATGGTGAACAATTTTATTTATGTCCATTTAAAAATCAACAGAATTTGTTTAATATTATTACTATATTTACCACCATAGTATCTCCAATTCAAATTACAACACACGTGCAGGCAGATGTTATGTATGTAGAAAGGGAAATTCACACATCCAGATCAAGAGACGGAGAATTCCCATACTGTTTTACATGACGCTCTGCCAACTGTAGAGCCTTTTGTAAAACAGATGTGCTAAACCCCATGTTAAATTCCCTCCATCTAAGAAGGAGTAGTGATTTTAGAAAACTGCGCATGCAGATAAATGCAGAAATCATTCCTATTTAGAGAGGAAGCAGCTTTCTTAAATCAATACTCCCTCTGTAAAGGGCACCAATCTCGACATCAGTTGCCTCTCAAGGCATCTGTCCCTCCCTCCCCCCCCCCCCCCCACACACATGAAAAAAACCTCCGCACACATGGCCACAACTCCCCAATGCCAGCACCCCATTCACAAACCCCTCGACAGCTCCTTGATGACAGCCCCTTATTTAACCCCCCTCCTTCGATTCCAGACCTCTGCAACAACTTCCCCACAATGCCAGCCCCCTTATGGCAGCCCAAGCGTGGTCAACTACCTATTATGTGTTCTCCTCCCTTTGAGGCCCAACTGTTTCTGAAGGTTTAAGGTGCCAAGATAAAGCCACACCGGCAGATCATGCCCACCCTTATCCTCAACCCACTCTGCAGGCTGGGGGTCCCTGGGGTTTAGTGGGGTGGGAGCATAGGTGTTGCCACGGGGATGCAAATGCCCCCCAATATTTTATTTGCACCCCCAGTGAAAGCTAGTGCCAAAGCTGTGCATCTCCTTTCCTCCCCCCCCCCCCCATGGGCATTACAAACTTATAGAGTTTGCTAGCACTACTGGCCTGGCAGCAATTACAACAGGCTCTCTCTGGTCAGCCCCGGGGTCTTTTCCTCTGTCGCAACTTCCTGTTTCTGCATAGGAAGAATGTGGCAGAGGGAAAGTCTCAGAGCCGCAGGAGGGAGGCTGTTGTAATCACTGCCCGCAATGCTGGCAAACTCTGTAAGTTTGTAGGGCCACGAGGAGGGAGGGAGGACAGACAGTGAGGTAAGGAAGTGATGATAGATCCACAGGGGAAGAAGCTGCACTTGCATGAAGGGAAGGGAAGGGAGGGGAGAGGAGAGGGGGACATAGATAAATGTGCTGTCTGAAAATTGGCCACATTCCCTGAAGGTAAAAAAAGTAAGCTCATTGTGGAACAGCACACATATTTTAACCTGTACATAGCAAAGGAACTCCTAGGTTCAGGATTAGGAAAGGAGAATGATATAATGCCCAAAGTTTTGCATTTTCAAAACCAAGCGCACTATCTGGAAGTGAAAAAGTGTCCACGGAAAAAGCATATGCAAATGTCTGTGTTTTCTATTGGCAGTTCTGAAAGGGAAAAACATTTGCATGCCTTCCCTTTGAGAACTGCCTTAATGTCTGTGGGATGACTACTTGTGGATTTTATAAGCTCCTGTGTTCTTTTGAAAATCACCACTCCCCTTTTGTGTCAAGCAAATATTACATTTTTAATCCTATTTTTTTCTTCTCAGGATTTGACAGATTTTTTCGGAGTCGTACTCTGGCCAATAATCGAAGAAATGTGTGGTTTGCAGAATTCTGGGAGGAGAATTTTGTATGCAAATTGGGATCTCATGGAAAAAGAAACAGCAATGTCAAGAAGTGTACAGGTACTTATATGAATATAAAAATATTTGAGGGAATTTCCTTGAGCAATATTTTATTTTGTCAATCTTTCACAATATGACCACACATTCAAAGATAAAATGTAATATTTTGTTTAATTCATAGTTGAGATCTACTCTGATTTGTTAGGAAAATGAAACGAATTATGATATATCATGCTGTACCAAATATATTTTTGATAAATATGCTTTTCTTTTAAAACTGATACCCTGAGTTTCAAGACAGGATGTTTAGGCTTCC
This sequence comes from Microcaecilia unicolor, assembly GCF_901765095.1. Taxonomy (NCBI): domain Eukaryota; kingdom Metazoa; phylum Chordata; class Amphibia; order Gymnophiona; family Siphonopidae; genus Microcaecilia; species Microcaecilia unicolor. The sequence continues at coordinate 50,989,649 of NC_044040.1, forward strand.
TAGAAAATTGTGAAGTCTGAGCCTGCTGAGAAAAGTCACTCCCTTAAATAGAGACATATTAATATTGATCTGTTTCAATTGAGTTTGTCATCCTATGTGGTTGAAATTGATTTACAACTTCTCTGAACGTTACAGCTTTGGTAAGCACCTGGAATGACGTTTCTCCATTGATACTATATAAGGTTGCTTCATTTGTTAACGCGTTCTTATAAGATGTCATCTTTTCATGGTTTACCACAGCTGAAGCAAACTAAAGAAAAGTTTTGTAGATTTGGAATACAGCTGGAAAATATTCTTGAGGTCAGCTGCTAGTTCACGCCGGAAAAAAAAATCTTATTTTACTGCAAGGATCAGGTTAGATTTTAATCGGTCACTGGTGTAGTTTTTGACTGTTAAATATTTAACATATTTTTCCTTCAGATGATATTCCCAATTCTCAGATGCCTAAGAAGCCTATTTACTAAATTGTGGTAAGGTTCTGCATTTACCATGTGTTTATTGCTATAGTTAAAGTACAATAATTACAAAACCTCTGTGTTAACTGTTGGGAACATTCACAATATCTGCCTATACAGTTAATGCAGAAAATACATCTTTACTGTGTGTTAGTGATGCAGTCGGCTACACTTATTCAGGTGGCATTATCTTCACCCTGTTATCTGTCACATCACCGGTTAACACGTGGAAGCTTACCATGCATTAACTGAGGCAAAGTATCTGGCTATTCCATTCTGCATTAGGAAGTTAATGTGGAAATTAGCATATGCTGTTAAACTGTTGTGCTGATAGCATGGACCTAAGCTGACAATGCACATTAATTCCCTCATTAATTCCTCAGCATAGCTTAGTAAATATACCCCTAAGGAGCTTATTTTCAAAGCAATGGATGTCTCAAAATGCCCAACATGGGTGTGCATGTGCTTGAAACATTCAAATCCCGATTTTGCAAAGGCAGAAAAGGGACATCCAACACATTCAAATAGCAAGGGGGCATGTTGTGGGTGTGCTTTGGGTGGAACTAGGGAGGGCACAAAATCAGGAGATCCCATAGTGATTACCAAATGAGAAGAAATGTCCAAGCCTAAAAAGAAGGACACCCTAAGGTAGACCTGTTTCAGTCATGTCCAGGGTACAAAATGTGATCTGATTGAGCAGCTGACCACATGAGGGATTAAGGCATAACACCTCGTTAATCCCCTAGTGGTTGCTGTCCCCCTATCTCTCCCCTGAAAATGAAACTGAAAGGGGATACCAGGCTCTATGATAGCTTCAGATATTATGGGTTTTCTGAGCAAATCAGACAGTAAGTCTGAATATCCTGTTGGTTAGTGCAGTAGACTTTACACCAAGAGACCTACATTCAAATCCCACTTTAACTGTTTCATTATTTTTTTTATTGTTAGCTCTCCAGAAACAGAAAAATACCTACTGTACCTAAAAATATAAGCCACCTGAAGGCTATTGAAATGGTGTACATTCAGGTACAATAAGTATTTTTTCTGTTCCTGGAGGGCTCACAATTACAAAATAAGAGTTAAAGTGGGATTTGAACCTGGTTACCCTTGATTTAAAATAGACTGCAATAACCACTAGGCTGACCTTCTACTCAGCATGTATGTTTGTGTGGCCATTCTAGGAATGCTGCCAACCAGACGTCCTTGTCCTTGCTTTTTTGATGTACTTATGTTGGACGTTCCAGTTTGTGAAATGACTGTTCATGCTGGACATCCTCAACACATGGATGTCCATCTCAGGTGTTTTTGAACAGGAAATCCTGACATATTTCCTGTTGGAAAATACATGTGAGATGGATGTCCATTTTGGAATTTATGAGCTGGACATTTCTATTCTAACTTGGATGTCTTTTTGAAAATGTCCTCCAAATGTTTTACAGAGATTGTAGGTATTGTATGTAAGCACTTCTTTGGATCTTTAGTAATTTATAATGTTTCTGTTTCTGCTGTAGATGTTTTGTGGAATAGTTTTTGTCCTTCGTCACAATATTTTCTCTACAGAATCTTATCACAGTTGAATAGTTTATCTTCTATGTATGACCCATATCCAACATGGGTTATGATTGCTATGAGAGAGATCTGCTCTGATATTATTGTGAGGGTAGTGAACGCATCATTAAGAGAGGGTGTGTTCTCTATTTTAAAAAGAGTATATGTTCAATCAGTATTAAAAAAGGCATTGCCATATCCAGCAGACCCTACTAATTATCACCCCATCTTTTCCCTTCCATTTTTGAGAAAGTGGTTCTTGCTTTTCTTAGTAATCATAAATTGCTTGAAACCCACCAACTCAGCTATCATCGAGGGCATATTACAGAAATGTTTTCAGTTTTGATTTCATTCAATGAGGTCTTGGATCAAGGAAACTCACCTTGGCTGCTTCCCATTGCTCTTTCACCAGCAAACCATATCCTTTTTTTCTGGACAAATGCCTACTGTGTAGAAGATGGCAGTTGTCTGCCCAGTTCTGAAGAAGGTATCCTTAGACACCTCTCTACCTGCTCATTACCACCTGGTCTCCAACTTATGCTTCAGAAGGTTGTGTTTACCCAACTCTCATCTTTTGCTGAAAAGACACTCACCCTTCAGTCTAGAGAATCGGGCTTTAGACTTCACTACAGCACTGAGACAGTTCTTACCGTGGTTTTTAAAGTGAAATTCATTCCCACCTAGATAAAGGCTAAAACACCCCTGAACTTTGATATGATATGATGTACTGCTTGTAGTCTGCCAGCTCCCATAACTTAGGTTCAAAGAGGATGACAAAAAAAAACATTGATTTATATAATTAAAAAGATTTCAGGAACAAATAAGTCTTTACATTTTTATGAAAAGAAAGATAAGAGGGCAATAGTCCTGAGTTCAATATGCAAAAAGTACCAATTATGGACTGCTTGATGCCTGTAAAGATTTTTAGTATTTAACCCCAGAAAATGAGGGAAAATAAAGGATTCCCAAATTGACTTATCTGCTGCGTTTGAATTAATTGACCACTCTCTGCTGTTATCTCAACTTTCTGCCTTAGGACTATCAGGAACAGTTCTACAATGCTTCTCCTTTGTTGTATTGGATTGCTTATGCAAGGTAGTTACCCTGCCATCTACTTCACAACCCTGGAAGCTTCAATATGGGGTACCACAGGGTTTCATCCTCTCACTTCTACTTTTTAACTTTTTCCTATATCCACTAACCACTGTTATACAAAATTCTGCAGTATCCATTGATCTACATACCAATGATATTTTTCCACTTTTTTTTCACAGATCCTGATACCCTTTCCATTACTCCTTCACAGGCCTGTCTTGACTCTGTTGCAAACTGGCTTTCTGCTCATTGCCTTGTTTTAAATAATGACAAAACAGTTGCCTACTGGATTACATGCAGTCCAACTCGACCAACTCAGGACCTAAATCTCATAGGTAGTTTGATTACTCCTGTTGACTTTTTCCACCATATAGGAATAACTCTAGGTTTTCAGCTTTCCTTTGTTCTTCAAATCTCTACTGTTCTTAGAACTGGGTTTTTCATTATATGACAGCTAAGGTCTGTTAGAGAATTCTTTAGTCATGACTCTTTTCATGACTATTCACTCTCTCTCCTTAGCACCAGGCTTGATTATTGCAATATCATTTGCCCTGGTTCCTCCTAATCTAACTTGAAGATTTTGCAGACCCTCCAGAATACTGCCATCCACCTCCTTTTCCATGCTCATAAAACCAATCGAGTCTCACCTTTCTTAAAGAAACACCTTTGGCTCCCAATAGATTAACGGGTCAAGTATACAATTCTGTTACTTGCCTTTAGAGCATACAGGATAGTAGTTCTATCTTATATGACAACCTTTACCATACCTTATACTCTCATACATGCCCTCTGCTCCTTAAAGGACCATCGAATGGTACTACCAGGTCCACGGGCCACGTAACTTTAATCTACTGCACCTTTCTTCTGGAATATTTCGTTAACAATCCATGCTGAACTTTCTTTTAAACATTTCAAAATGGCTATTAAGACCTGGTTATTCAAGCAGGCGTATGGTATAGGAGAGTATGACTGGTCTATGATTATCTTTTTCTCCTATCCCTTTATCCAGTTATATTACCTTTCCCTTCCAGCTAGCCCCTCCCTATAACTGCTGACTGATAACAATACCTATGTTACTAGATTGTTGCAATGCTGAAAGTTGTAACTGATCATTTTCTATTGCAAGACCAGTCCTTTGGAATTGTCTTCCTGAAAATATTAGGTTGTAGTGGGACATTCTGTTATTTAGGAAAAAAAAGCAAAGGTGTTCTTTTTTCCAGTTTGCCTTTTATTGAAGTGATAGTGTTTATACATGATTTCAGTGGCGTTCCTTGGTTGGCTGACACCCGGGGCGGATCGCCGCTGCGCGCACTCCCCCCCCCCGGGTTCATTGCAACACGGCGCCCCCCCGGCGTGGCACGGCCCCCCCACAGCCCCCCCGGCGTGGACCCCCCCAGCGCAGCGCCTCTCACTCCCCCCCCCCCCCCGACAGTCCCCACCTGCCTACCAGCTGAGCTCCGTGCACCCGGCACCTCGAATCTGCAGCGCTGCTGACTGTAAAAGAAGAAAATTGTCTCATCGTTGGCCCTTCCCTCATATTGTGTCCTGCCCTCTGATGTAACTTCCTATTTCCTCGAGGGAGGGACACAGTGAGGGAAGGGCCAACGACGAGACAATTTTCTTCTTTTACAGTCAGCAGCGCTGCAGATTCGAGGTGCCGGGTGCACGGAGCTCAGCTGGTAGGCAGGTGGGGACTGTTGGATGGGGGGGGGGAGTAAGAGGCGCTGCGCCAGGGGGGCCATGCAGAGCACCCCCACACCCGTTGACACCAGGGGCGGACTGCCCCCATCGCCCTGCCCTTGCTACGCCACTGCATGATTTGCTTTTGTTTAATCCTTTTATGCTTTAGTTCCTTTATACATTTTTAATATCTGGATTTATGTTTATTTATTAAAGGGGTCTTGTACTAAAGCTTAGCTTGAGTTATCTGCAGTTGGACCCATATGAATAAAATGGGCTCTGCTGCAGATAGCTCGAGCTAAGCTTTAGTAAAAGACCCCCCCCCCTTCATGTTTTAGATGATTTCATAGGTTGACAGTGGGTTTTAATACTTTTAAAACAAGCAGGTAGATATAGATGTGAAAGATAGTGGATCTAGCTGGTTTGAACCTCAGTTCTAAATATATGAGTAATATTATGTTGTCTGCCCAATACAGTATAAAAACAAGCAGTTTATTTGAAGACACTGGTCAATAATTTAAGGTCACTTCAAAAGAAAGCATATAATAATGTGATATAAAATATTGTACAGTGTTTGAACCAATAGCCATAACAATCATTAGTAACATAAAGCTGAAATGTACTAACACTGTATACCAGTGGTATGCATTGACTGTTCATTAGGGCTTCAGATAGGTTGGGTTTCCAGGACACCACTAATGATGATGCATGGAATAGATTTGCTTGCAACCCAAGGCCCAGGTTCAAATTGCACAGCAGCTCCTTGTGGCCTTGGACAAGCCATTTAACCCTTCATGCCTTGGGTCAGATGCTGAGCAAGTTCTAGCAGCATTGCCAATTTGGGTCAGCAGCCAATTTGGGTCAGTAGCAGCATTTTACACTGTGGGAGAAGGCAATGGCAAACCACTCCTGTATCATGCAAGGAACATCATGGAGGGAGGAGGAGAGTCCCTCATTGTGTGGTCACCAGGCATCAGTTTAACTTGAGGCACATCTGGATCTGGAGATTTTACTTGCAGGCTACCTATACTGTATGCAAATCTATCATACACATATTTACTAGACATATCCTGAAAATTTTACCATTTCTGTCCTCATGGACCAAAAGTGGCTACTACTGCTACATGTACCATAGCAGACAATGCTGAATTGTATTATTTTTGACATCTATTTGCTCTTCGAGTTACATTATCAGTTTATCGGGGTACTATGTTTTTGACATCTTTCTGCACTTTTTGTTGGTCAAGTCTGTCTTTACGTAGTAGAGGCTCTTCTGTGTAAAGACAGACTTGACCAATAAGAAGTACAGAAAGATGTCTTAACCTAGTACAGTGTAACAAGTAATGCATTTGTGTGGAGGCTCCTATTCACAAAGATGCAATAAGGGGTGTGGCTTTCCTTTCCTCCCTTGACCTCCTTCCATCCTGTTTGTGGGAACACTAATTTTCAATTGTTTTCTTTTTTCACATAAGTAAATAGCTTTACTTATGCTTATATTTATTCATTTACTCGATATACCACCTTTCTTCTCATGGACCGTTGTGAAAATTGTCCATGTAGGAAGTAATTTTATAAATAAATTTCTGCACATAAAAGCTGGTTTTACATGTAGAAAAGCCTTTTATAAAATTGCAAGACTATTTATACATGTATATGTATATGTGCTTACAAGATTGTGTGTACCTATGTTGTATATAGTTGTTCCTGTGGGAGTTGTGTGGATGTAGTATAGGTGGACTTGTGATAAGAGAGCACACACATGTATTTATACCAACTTTGAAGCAGGAATAAATGTGTGCCTCAGTATTTTTGTCCTATTGAGGATAGTTGGCTCTGAAAAATTGACTGAAAATAGCTGTCTTTTTGAACTTTTCACGAAAGTTCCCTATAATATGAGCAGCATCAACCCTAAGAGAACAGCTTTCAATTTATTATATGAGAAACCAGTTGATTCCTATATGAGGAGGGAAAAGCACAACCTGGGTTCCCATCCAGCAACAGATCCAAAAGGCCCAATTCAGAATCGGTCACTTATCCCCCAACCACATTACCTTGCTGGGTATGAGCTGAAGAAGGGGTAGGGGGTGGCTGTTGTTGTGCAGAGACCCATACTGGTTTCCAATCCAGTGGTAAATTTTTCCTGCCAGATGATACAACTCCAGTGGGTAGGATCTAAAAGTCAGTTATAGAAGCCACTTTGCTTGCAGCTGTCCCTGTGCTCCTGCACAGCTTTTGGTTGTTTTTTTTATTTATCAATTATGATTTAATTTATGTGTGTATTTATACTGTATGTATGCTATGTTGTTTTGCAGAATCAATATATTTGACTCTTGAGGCAGGCGCTTGTGGCGCCAAAATGCATGGCTGCGTTGAGTCATTTTAGTCATTACCTATTTAATAAACCACATGCTTTGGAGCCACATTGGTCTACCCCCTTCTTTTTGTGTGCTGTGTTGTGGACTGTTAGGGTGATACTTCTACTTTGTTTTTGCTGTGCTGCATTTTGCATGCACACACCATGTGCTAAAACCTTTGGGGTCCATTTACTAGGCTGCAGTATGCACTAATGTGTGCTTACCACTGCAAAAAAGGGCTTACCACGGGGCACACTCAGGTGTCCTGCTTTAGCTTTGGGGGTGGAGATTAGGCATGAAAGAAATCTCCGTGAACCTGGAAGACTTAGAGGGGCATAATTGAATGAAAACGTCTATCTCCATGGGCGTTTATCTCCGAGAACGGGTCCGTGAAGGGGCGGACCGAACCGTATTTTCGAAAAAAATAGACGTCCGTGTTTTATTCGACAATTTGTGAGCTGGGCGTTTTTGTTTTTCAGTGATAATGGAAAATGAAAGCGCCCAGCTCAAAAACGAATAAATCCAAGGCGTTTGTTCGTGGGAAGGGCCAGGAGTCGTAGTGCACTGGTCCCCCTCACATGCCAGGACACCAACCGGGCACCCTAGGGGGCACTTTTACAAAACCAAAAAAAAAAGTAAAAGAGCTCCCAGGTGCATAGCACCCTTCCCTTGTGTGTTGAGCCCCCCAAATCCCCCTCAAAACCCACTGCCCACAAGTCTACACCATTACTATAGCCCTAAGGGGTGAAGGGGGGCACCTACATGTGGGTACAGTGGGTTTGGGGGGGTTGGACGACTAAGCATTAAGCAGCACAATTGTAACAGGTAGGGGGGGGGATGGGCCTGGGTCCACCTGCCTGAAGTCCACTGCACCCCCCTAACAACTGCTCCAGGGACCTGCATACTGCTGCCAGGGAGGTGGGTATGACATTTGAGGGTGAAAATAAAAAGTTGTGAAACATCATGTTTTGTGGTGGGAGGGGGTTAGTGACCACTGGGGGAGTCAGGGGAGGTCATCCCCGATTCCATCTGGTGGTAATCTGGTCATTTAGGGCACTTTTGGGGGCCTTATTCGTGAAAAAACAGGGTCCAGGAAAAGTGCCCTACATTCTAGCTACAAACGCATACTTTTTTTTCCATTATCGGCGAAAGGCGCCCATCTCTCCTTGGCCGATAACCACGCCCCAGTCCCGCCTTTGCCACGCCTCCGACACGCCCCCGTCAATTTTGTACGCTTCCGCGATGGAGTGCAGTTGAAAACGTCCAAGTTCGGCTTTCCATTATACTGATTTATTCGTTTTTGTGAGATAAACGTCTATCTCCCAATTTGGGTCGAAATCTAGGCGTTTTTCTCTTTCGATTATAAGGTGGTTACTGAGCCAAATCAACAAATTAAAGAGTAGTAAAGAATGTAAAAGTGCTTTTGATTCAGGAGGCAGTTGGTTCTTGATTTTTTGGTTGTTGTTATTGGAGAATTATTTTATGTTTAGTTTGATGTTTAGCTAATGCTTTAATTTGTAAATTTTATTTTATTTATTGGGATTTATGAACTGCTTTTATGAAAAAATGTATGCTTTTGTTGTATTTTGTGCTATTAATATAATGTTGTTTGTAACCTGTTGAGGACTTGGGATTGGTGAGATACAAATATTTCAAATAAATACAATTGGAGGGTTAGATTACATATAGTTGTGCCCTGTAGTCCCTCATCAAGTTGTGCACATTTTGTAGGTAAGTCTTATGACCAGACTTAACCCCCTTTTTACTAAGCTGTGCTAACAGCTGCCATGCACTAAAGCTGACAAAGCCCATTCACTTTCAATGGGCTGTGTCAGCATTGCTGTGTGGCTTAGTAAATAGGGGGGTTAGAGATTGACTTGGGATAAAGATATGTAATGTTTTGCTCCTGCTGTGTGTGTAAAACATTCACATTTTCCTTTTTGCAAGTTGATTTCAGTTAATAAGATTTTAAAGAAGTACTTTCTGAGATCCTATCCTGCTTATAATCGAAAGAGAAAAATGCCTATATTTCGACCCAAATCGGGAGATAGACGTTTATCTCACAAAAACGAATAAATCGGTATAATCGAACGCCGATTTTAGACGTTTTCAACTGCACTCCGTGGCGGATACGGACAAAGTTGACAGGGGTGTGTCGGAGGCGTGGTGAAGGCGGGACTGGGGCGTGGTTATCGGCCTAGGAGAGATGGGCGTCCTCGGCCGATAATCGAAAAAAGAAAGGCGTTTTTAACGATAATTTAGGGCATTTTTGCTGGACCCTTTTTTTTCATGAGTAAGTCCCAAAAAAGTGCCCTAAATGACCAGATGACCACTACAGGGAATCGGGGATCACCTCCCCTGACTCCCCCAGTGGGCACTAACCCCCTTCCACCAAAAAAAAGAAGTTTAAAAACTTTTTTTTCCAGCCTGTATGCGAGCCTCAAATGTGATACCCAGCTCCATCACAGCAGTATGCCGGTCACTGGAGCAGTTGTTAGTGGGTGCAGGTGGACCCAGGCCCATCCCCCCCTACCTGTTACACTTGTGGTGCGTAATACTGAGCCCTCCAACCCCCCCCCAAAACCCACTGTACCCACATGTAGGTGCCCCCCCCTTCACCCCATAGGGCTATGGCAATGGTGTAGACTTGTGGGCAGTGAGTTTTGGGGGAGATTTGGGGGGCTCAGTATACAAGGGAAAGCTGCTATGCCCTTGGGAGCTCGTTTACGGTTTTTCTTTGATTTGTAAAAGTGCCCCCTAAGGTGCCCGGTTGGTGTCCTGGCATGTGAGGGGGACCAGTGCACTATGACTCCTGGCCCCTCCCACAAACAAATGCCTTGGATGTATTTGTTTTTGAGCTGGGCGCTTTCGGTTTCCATTATCGCTGAAAAACAAAAGCGCCCAGCTCAAAAACGAACACATCCAAGGCATTTGCCCCGCACAACCCGTATTTTCGGGAAAAAATATGAACGTCCATTTTTTTACAAAAATACGGTTTGTCCCGCCCCTTCACGTACCCGTTATCGGAGCTAAACGTCCATTGAGATAGGCGTTTTCGTTCGATTATGCCCCTCTATGTCTTCTCCCTGTCTCCTTTCTTGAAGTATCCAAAAGCTTTTATGTTCCAAGGTCAGTAATGATTTAAAGTCAGAGAGGAGATATGGATCAATATTTCTTTGAATGGATTGATTTGGCTAAATGACCTTAACACCAAGAGTCAACTATCTACTAAGTAGCTTCCAATATACCTACCTGAAGGCTACTACTATTACTACTACTACTACTACTACTACTACAATTTAGCATTTCTATAGTGCTACAAGGCTCCTGGACCTGATGGCTTTTCAGCAGAGTATTACAAACTTTTTCTAAATATTTATCTCCCTTACTGTTAAAATGTTATTATGGTGTCATTGATCATGATTTAGTTGAAGGGATATTCACTGAAGCCCGAATTGTGGTTCTCCCTAAAACAAGGAGAAATCCCTCATTAGTTACCAATTGTAGATCAATATCACTGATTAACATAGACAGTAAAATTTATGTGAAAGTTATTGTCCATGGACTTTCAAATATTAGATATTATTCATCCATGTCAGTGTGGCTTTATGCCTATTAGGGCTACTAGTGATAACGTTCATTTATTTTACAACATTCTTCCATTAGCTAATCGTCACCACGACAAACTTGTTGCACTTTCCCTAGATGTGGAGAAAGCCTTCAACAGAGTCAAATTGAAATACCTTTTCCTTACCCTACAACAATTTGGATTTGGACCAAAAATTATACAAATGATTCAACTGCTATACCAAAATCCTAAAGCTATTCTTTTGCTTAACAACAAAATTTCTAAATTGTATCTAAGGGAACCAGACAAAGATGTTCCCTATCCCCATTCTTGTTTAATCTTGCCATTGAACTGCTATTGCTTTGCATGCAAATCTCAGTATCAAAGGTTTATCTTTAGATCAGTGTTCTATAAAATTGTCTTTATATGCAGACAATTTATTGATAAACACTGCTATTCCTTTTATCCCTCATATTTTATCCCTGATTGAAAATTTCTTTGCTATTTCTGGATATAAGGTTAATTGAAATAAAACTGAATGTCTCCCCCTATATGAAGATATCAATACAAATGATTTAGATCCCTTTCAATTTAAAACCCACTTCTCTCATATTAAATATTTAGGCATATTCCTTTGTCGTCCTCTCCATGAAACCATAAACACGAATACAGAAATGCTGTTTCAGTCACTTCCTCTATATCTAAATGGTCCACGCTCCACTTAAGTTGGTGAGGTAGACTTGAGTCTATAAAAATGACCTTAACACCGAGAGTCAACTCTCTACTATGTATGCTTCCAATTCCCCTACCTGATTCCTTTTTTAAGTCCATTGATAGAATATTATTACGTTTCCTTTGGAAGTCTAATGCACCCCCCTTCCAAAAATACTTAAATTACACAAAAATAAAGGAGAGATAAACTTTCTCAACTTTGCAGAATGCAATGGAGCTCATTTTCAAAAGAGAAAAACATCCAAAAAGTGGCATAAATATGCATTTGGACATTTTTCTGACAAAAACGTCCAAATTGGTATTTTCAAAACCAATTTTTAGTTTTTTTTCTATGACGTCCATCAGAAGTGCATTCAAATCACAAGGGGGGGTGAGACAGCTTAGGGCAGTGGTTCCCAAACCTGGTCCTGGAGGTACCCCAGCCAGTTAGGTGTTCAGGATATCCACAATGAACATTCATAAGAGAGATTTGCATTCAACAGAGGCAGTGCATGCAAATCTCTCCCATGAATATTCATTGTGGATATTCTGAAACGCTGACTGGCTGGGGTGCCTCCAGGATCAGGTTTGGGAATCACTGGCATAGGGTGAATGTAAAGATGAACATACATAGGTAGAGTAACAAGAGTCAGAAAATAAGAGGATGGCACTAACAAGAGCCCCCGCACTAGGAGTTAACTGACCCCCAAAGGACTGTTCCCGAAGAATCACAAATTGATAAGAGATGGAACCAGGGAGGGGAAAAATGGCTACCAGCTGGGACCAGATTTCTGACCAGTACTTGTGAATGCACACACATTCAAATATAAGATGCCTGAGAGTACCCGTTTGGGAGTGGCAAGACCAACAGACAGCTGGACTAGAGGGGTTAATAACATGCAACTTATATGGCGTCCAGAGGGATCTATGCAGAAAGAAGTACATAGACTGCGTGGTGGTAGAAGAGTTAGAGCACCTGAAAAGGGACTTCCAAAGCAATTCCCACAGCTTGCCAGAAATAGGTTGCTGCAAGTCTTCCTCCCAGCACCTTCGCAAACCAGTACATTTAGTGCTGGATTTACAAAGAAGATATTTGTAAATGTGGGGAAAAAAAAAAGAAATGTATTAAGTTATGTCCAATAAAAAAGGTATCATCTTAAAAAAACAAAAAGAAAGAAAATAAGAGGATTAATGTAAAGAAAGATGCACATGAAGTCAGAAAGGAGCATGATTATAATCTCAGCTAGGGTAGGAATGAACAAACAAGTCCTGTTACTGTATGTGCAGCTGGTTTCACTTGCTTCTTCCATTAAAGACTTGTGAGAAGAACCAAGCTTTCACCAGCTTCCTGAAGCAGAGAGATTCTCCCATTGAGCGAAGCCTCCATTCGGTAGTGCTGCATGCATTTAACAAGCATGAACACATATGATATTGACAATGAGCTTTAGTTGATATGCCCTGCTATGCAGTACTCTCAGCTGTGTTATAATAGTCTGGAAAAGATTCATTTTTCCAGAATGAAATCCCCATAAGGGCCCAATACACTTGTAGCCAGCTGCACATTCTCATCATAATATTAAAGAGCCCATGCTCCAGCAGGGGACAGCAATGGTGAGCTGAAGAATTCAGAAATCCTGTGTGCAGTTCATATCTTGCCCCAGGGCAAAATTCTCTTCATGGCTAATTTTTTCCAGCCTAATAAATTCTCCCCAAAGTCTTCTCAACAAAAAGCCTGCTGTTCTGATCTAAAATATTACAGAACTGTTAATTAAAATCATTCTTTCATGCATATCCTTTTCCTGTTTGAAGACAAATAGCTTTTTTTTTTTTTTTGCTTATACCGTTGACTGCAGGTTATAACAATTTTTAAGTGGGGGTCCTTTTACTAAGCCACTCTAAAAAGTGGCCAGCGCTGCTATCAATGCATGGGTTTCCTATGTGCTGCAACCACTTTTAGCGTGGCAGTAAAATGGCCATGTTTTTTTTTTTTTGTAATGACCACACCATTCAGCATTAGTATGTGGCCATTACTGCCAGGAGCCTTTACTGTCACCTAGTTAATGGGAAATGGGAATTAGGACTTGATATACCGCCTTTCTGTGGTTTTTGCAACTACATTCAAAGCGGTTTACATATATACAGGTACTTATTTTGTACCTGGGGCAATGGAGGGTTAAGTGACTTGCCCACAGTCACAAGGAGCTGCAGTGGGAATTGAACCCAGTTCCCCAGGATCAAGGTCCACTGCACGAACCACTAGGCCACTCCTCCACTCCTGTGGGCTCCTGTGCTACCCCCCATGCTAATCAGGTATTCGGTAATGTGCCCATGGTACCCAATTAGCACAGGCATAGCTATTCTTTGCCCCCAGACATGCCTCCTGTGGCAAAAAATATTATTTGTGGAAAATGAGCAAGCAGATCAGTATATTATCCAAAATATTTTATTGAAGATACCATATTTAAGACAGTTGCCCGACACAGGCCGTGTTTCGCCCACAAAAGGGCTGCGTCAGGGGCTAGTCTGTATCTCTACGAATAAGAACAATTGCAAATTGCATATCAGGACAAGTTAAAAGGAAATGCAAAAAAAACCAGCACAAACAGCATGTCCTGTTGTGTTTCCAAATCACCAGCAACTGTACACCACTACCATAGCACTAAGGGGTGAAGGGGGGCACCTACATGTGGGTACAGTGGGTTTCTGGTGGGATTTGAAGGGCTCACATTTACCACCACAAGTGTAACAGGTAGGGGGGCGATGGGCCTGGGTCCGCCTGCCTGAATTGCACTGCACCCACTAAACTGCTCCAGGGACCTGCATACTGCTGTCAGGGAGCTGGGTATGACATTTGAGGCTGACATAGAAGCTGGCAAAAAATGTTTTTAAGTTTTTTTTTTTTAGGGTGGGAGGGTGTTGGTGACCACTGGGGGAGTAAGGGGAGGTCATCATGATTCCCTCCGGTGGTCATCTGGTCAGTTCAGGCACCTTTTTGAGGCTTGGTCGCAAGAAAAAATGGACCAAGTAAAGTCGCCTAAATGCTCGTCAGGGACGATGTTCTTTTTTTCCATTATCGGACGAGGACACCCGTCTCTTAAGCACGCCCCAGTCCTGCCTTCGCTACGCTGCCGACACGCCCCCGTGAACTTTGGTCATCCCCGCGACGGAAAGCAGTTGAGGGCACCCAAAATCGGCTTTCGATTATGCCGATTTAGGTGACCCTGAGAGAAGGACGCCCATCTCCCGATTTGTGTCGGAAGATGGGCGCCCTTCTCTTTCGAAAATAAGCCTGACAGTATATCATTCTAATTCCTAAAGTCTGCTAAGCTTAATTTTTGTCTCATTCACATTCCTTAATTTACATGCATGCAAACACCATCATCAAGGACTAGTTTAGCAAACATACCAGGCCACAGTGCATAGACGCTATTCCACATACGTGCAAAATATCATTACTGTGCATGCTGACTTTTAGTACTAGGCCCTGTACAGTTCAGTATTCTTTCCAAAAAAACAGTGCCTCTTGTGTGATATGTAGCAGTTACCTAGGCTTCAATAAGAAATTGATTCAGGATGCAAACAAAAACTGTACTTCTCTTCTTGAACAAGCAAGCGCTTTTTTTTTTTAATGCTGGATCATCTTTAGTTACAATGTGTGGCAGTCATTTTATGGAAAGGTATTTCCAAGCATATTTTATTGAAAAGGTTTCTTTGTGCTACCTTCACTTCATCTGACAGCAAAATGAAAGTTAAAGATATAGAGAAGTACCTAGAAAGGTTTTCAACTGCAAGAGAAATTATTTTCCAGCAGTCACTTTGTAAAAATTATAGTACTCTTTCTCCTGCTGATGCTGCTGTCCTAGACATTTTCTTTTACTATTTTCATCTCTAGCTCTTTTATATGCTGTAATACTTTGAGCTGAGTTCTTTCTGTGTGTGTTAGCGAGTGCATTCATTTCCTCAGGCAGTGGATTATATTCATACACTCTTTTTTTCACCTGTGCTTTTTTTTACACAACCTTTAAACTCACTGCGTTAAAAGTTGTGTAACATTTCTGCATCAAGAGGTCAATTTTCAAATCGGCTTTCTCAGGTACATCAATATACCCAAGTAGATTAGCCTATCTAAAAACTGCTGTTCTCTGGTTTGTCCTGTTTGTCTGTCCTAATTAGATTGTAAATTCTGTCAAGCAGGGACTGACTCTTCATGTTCAAGTGTGCAGCGCTGCATACGTCTAGTAGCGCTTTAGAAATGATAAGTTGTAGTTCTCATAAAGGCTAAAAATTCCAAAAAGGGGTTTGCAATGATCATATTATAAAGGGGGCATTCTTGGGAGCATGTTTAGGTCAGTTCATGCACAAAATATAATTGTGCTCTTCCTGAAAAAGTGGGATGAAAAATCTGTAGGTACTTCTGTCACTGGGTAACTGTATGCAAATTTTCATAAGACAAGCTACACATGTAGTTTTTGGAAAATAACCTATCATGTTCCCAGGTGTAAGATGACCAGTGGACTTTGCACTTAAGCAGGCTTCTAAAGTTGTCCACCACTTGGAGGCATATTTTCAAAGCACTAAGTCGGACTTAGACGTCATATCGAAAATGCCCCTCCATGTATGTTGCTATTGTGTACCACTATATTTTACGGTAGCTACTGATAATTTGTTCAGGTTGTCGACTGGTATACTGGTTTTAAGGTTACAACTGCTTTTCCATACAGATTATCCCAGTGTTTCACTTCCATTATATTATCATTTGATTTTTTTTCTGTTTATCCTACACTCTTTCAAATGTTGTCACTATTTTTGTCTCTACCAGGAGAGCATTCCAGGCATTCACTGCCCCTTTTGGAGGAAAAAAATGTTTTCTGATGTTGTTCCTGAGTGTCCAGCCTTAGGCCACCTTTAATCTATACTGTTTTGCGTGATGGAGCCCAGTTTTAGGAAGGAAATGGAGATAGGATTTGAGATGTCCTGTTTGTCCTGCTCTCAAGTTCAAATTGGCAGCTCTGACCCTCAGCAGTAATCTTGTGGTACTTCCACTAGGGATCATGCTCCCAAATAAGGACAGCCCCTAATACTATGAGATGGCCACTATTTTGAACCCAGGACTAGGAAGAAATGGGTACGCTCCTGTTCCCTCTAGACACCCAGGACCCCAATAAAGCTGGGGATAGGATTGGTAGTAGAGGTAGGGCTTTTGAAGGGGGCCTTCGGGAGATAAATCTTGCCTCTGGTATAAGCAGGGCTTTTTTTGAGGGGGTACTTGGGGGTACTGAGTACCGGCACCTTTTCTATTGTCTGGTAAAATTGACCCATGGACCTCAAGTTTTAATGACAGAGCTCAGGCTCTACACACCAATTCTGCCTTGTTATAGATTCTGTGACTGGTTGCAGGGGGCCTGGGTATTGTGGGGTGGGTCCCTCAGTGGACACCTCACCCCTGAAGGGTAGCCTGGCATTTGAGTACCGGTACCTTTTTGGCTAGAAAAAACACACTGGATAAGACAAAGATTTATATGCCAGAGGGTTTACATGAGTGGGGGAATGAGATGGTTGAAGGGATTGGGGTCTGGCATGGGGATGTATAGTTATCAGGGTAGGGTCTTCATGAGGAGCATATGTGATTTTGGGGGTGGAGTGATTGGGGGGATGCTGGTCTTGGCCTTTACACCTGTCCCTCCAGACAGGCACTTTTGCCTGCTTTAGGGCAAGTATAAATGCCAATGTTTAAAATTTGTTACATTTGACCTGTGCTGCCTTAGCTATTTAGACATGGTGTGATTCCTCATATGTAAATGGCAGTATTCTAGAATCACATTTACATGTGTATGATAATCTACATGTATAAAAGCTACTATGTATTGAAGCTATAGAATGAGTAAACTTACATTGGCATAAAATAGATACAGTTATAAGATATAAGATATAAGTCCAGGGGTTTGCTAACCTGTACACTTCATCCCATGCTCACTTTCACCTTGTTATGATACTATCAGTTTCTATCACTTTGGACTTGATCATGTGTATCCAATTAGGACCAATATAAACAGTTTACAAAACGCATGCAAGCCAAGACTTCAGGGAGCTCTCTTCCCTGAAGTGAAATGAAACCAGCAGTTTTGAATTAAGAAGATGTTAGGAAAAGCCAACTGAGGGAATCACAGAGGAGCTCCTTTTTCCCTGAAGGTCAGAAAGACGGGAACTGGTGTTCAAACTTCAAAGAAAAAAAAAAAAGAGATAGTCATGTAAAATTAATACATAGACTAACGTCTGAGAAAAGAACACATAATGTTGGATGGGCTTCCTTACAAGGAATCCTAAGTAGGATTCCACACCACGCGGTAGCAGGTGATATCAATTAGTGTGTCCAGTCTAAAAATAGCTCAAGGCAAAGCTTCACTATGAGACGGGACACTGTGTAATGTGGAGCTTCTATCACACACATCTGGGGATAAGACTCTCTACTATGAGATAAAAGGAAGTCAGGTACTCTACCTAAGGAGTTGTGATCATGAGGTGACACTCAGTGTGTGGGTTAAGCTCTATTTTCCTAAGCTGCAAGTGAAGCTTTTTGATGTTATTATCTGACCTTGTTACTATAAAAATAATCAAATATATGTATAACAAAATATTTTTTATGTAAGTTAAGACGGGAATGAGCTTTTTGGCTCCCTGGAATATCTAGGAACCTGGAAAATTATCACAATAGTCAGTACATCTATTTTATAGGTTTTTTGTTTTTGTTTTGCATTTTTTGCATTACCATATCATGATTTTGGTAGTACAAAAAGAGGTTTAAGAGGCTGATTTGGGGGTGGGGGTGAAAGCAGGAATTAGAAGATGTGGATTCGGGGTGGGGAAATGCTAGGAAGCATTTGAATTACAAGATTAATGTAGTAGATTTCAATTGGCAGGATTCAGGTTTTTTTTCCTACAGCATCTAATCACATTAAGTATATGTGATACTGCAGGTGCACTTAATGCTTCCTCTTGAGGAGGAGATAAGTGCACCATGCTATTGACAGCCAAAAGAGTTAGCACATGGTAACGTGGAGGGGCATAATCGAACACCGCTGGCGAAATAGATCGTCGTCGGCACAACAGCTGGCCGGAACCGTATTATCAAAAAAGATGGCCGGCCATCTTTTTTTTTTTTTTTAAATAATATGGTTTAGCCCGGTCAAATGCCAGAGTTCACCGGGTTTGAGATGGCCGGTTTTGTTTTTAAGCGATAATGGAAAAAAATGCCGGCCATCTCAAACCCGGCAAAATCCATGGCATTTGGTCATGGGAGGAGCCAGCATTTGTAGTGCACTGGTCCCCCTGACATGCCAGGACACCAATCGGGCACCCTAGGGGGCACTTCTAAAAATGTTTAAAAAATACACAAATAGCTCCCAGGTGCACAGCTCCCTTCCCTTGGGTGCTGAGTCCCCCAAATCCCCCCCCAAATCCCCCCCAAACCCACTCCCCACAACTCTACACCATTACCATTGCCCTTATGGGTGAAGGGGGCATCTACATGTGGGTACAGTGGGTTTTTTTTTTTTTGGGGGGGGGGGGGGTTGGAGGGCTCAACACTTAGCACCACAAGTGTAACAGGTGGGGGGGGGGGGGGGATGGACCTGGGTCTGCCTGCCTGAAGTGCTTTACACCCATTAAAAACTGTTCCAGGGACTTGCATACTGCTGTCAGGGAGCTGGGTATGACATTTGAGGCTGGCATACAGGCTGGCAAAAAAAGGTTTTTATTTTTATTTTTTATTTCCAAATATTTTATTAATTTCCAAGAATACAAATAACAGGAAAACAATGATGGAAAAACATAGGAAGCAAGAAACACAATGGGAAAAAATACTTCCTGACATTTTTCTTGAGGCTGGCTCCTTCAACCTCATTTCATGTCCTCTAGTTCTACCGCCTTCCTGTATCTGGAACAGGTTCATTTGCGGATTAATACCTTTTAAATATTTGAACGTCTGTATCATATCACCCCTGTTTCTCCTTTCCTTCAGGGTATACATGTTCAGGTCAGCAAGTCTCTCCTCATACGTTTTGTAACGCAAATCCCATACCATTTTCGTAGCTTTTCTTAGCACTGCTTTAATTTTTTTACATCCTTAGCAAGATATGGCCTGCAAAACTGAACACAATACTCTAGGTGGTGCCTCACCAACGACTTGTACAGGGGCATCAACACCTCCTTTCTTCTGCTGGTCACACCTCTACCTATACAGCTTAGCAACCTTCTGGCTATGGCTACCATCTTGTCACACTGTTTTGTCGCCTTCAGATCCTCAGATCCTATCACCCCAAGATCCCTCTCCCCATCTGTGCATATCAGACTCTCACCACCTTATGTGGCAGTTAGCCCCGTCCAGTGCATCCCAAGATTCACTGGGATGGGCTGAGCACCTCCATTCTGGAAGCAGCGGAGCCTGAGGCAGGAGGGTGGAAGGTGTTGTTCCTGCCCTTTTGCTTCCAGTCTATAAGGGGGAAAGGAGTGAGGGGTCAGGTGGGTACACAGGGGTCACAAGGCCACCAGGGATATTGAAGCTGGGTGCAGGGGAGGTCATGAGGGTGCAGGGAGGGTCAGTAGCCTACCAGAGCCATTGATGCTTTGTGTAGGGGGTCACTAGGCCACCAGGGCCATTGATGCTTTGAGTAGGGGGTCACTAGGCCACCAGAGTCATTGATGCTTGGTGCGGGGGGGGGGGGGGCATGGGGATCACTAGGCCACAAGGGCCATTGATGCTTAGTGGGGGGTGTCGGGCATTGGGAGCAGGTGCAAGTGTGTATTGGGAACTGTCAAATGCATTTGACAGCATGGACTCGCAAACAGCTACCAATGCACAAAGGTGGATCTGTGCATCTCATTTGCATGTGATCCCCTTTGTGCATTGCTCGCTGTTTGTGACTTGCTAAATTTTACCGAGGCAGCTGTATTTTACGACAGGCCCTAATAGGGCTATGTACTAAGTCATGTTACAATTAATATCCAATTGTATGGCTATGGCTAATTTATTAACTTTAATGTGAGTCTTATGTGACATGCAATGCATAGAGATTTTAGAGACTTATTTTCTAAGATTTGACAGCTAATTTATGTTAACAGACAGAGTTAAAATATGATATGTTAGGTATAAAACCTCTTTTTAACTGCTGAGGCCATTTCCAGCACTTCAGAAAAGATACCAATTATTGCTACCATGCAATAATGGCTTGGGCGATAATGAGAATTGTAGTTAGCACACTTTAAAAGCCACATTAAACACCTGAAACAATTTACTAAATAGGTCTCTTAGAGTATCTGACATCAAAGTGAATTTTACTGCTGTCAGTTATGCATGTGTTTTATTGGAGGTGGTAAGACTAACTCTGATTGAGTTCCATCTCCTTTACGAGAATCTGGCTGCCCCAATCAATGTTACCTATGACATTCAAATCAAAGGACCACTGACTCTTAGAAGGCTATTTTGTGTTCCAAAATTGCCCCCTTTCTGAGTTAAAGATCTTGATTATCGTGAGGGAAATTGAAGGGAACGCTATGACCTGGTCCTTTTCTCCTCCCCCTTCCCCGCACTCTGAGTGAAACTGAAGGGGTTCTAGTGACCTAATCTCGCACCCCCTGAAAGTGAAGTTGAAGCCCCTGCTGTGCCTTGTTCAACTACTCATGCTGTTTCCTTCACCTCACCAAGTGCCCGATGATCATTTCCCTGCTCTGTTCCAAAATAGTGATGTAAAAATAGTGCTTGAACAGAGCGGGGAATTAACTCCCCAATGATCAGTTAATAACGTGATTTCCCCGATGATCAAAGCCAATAACATGCAAATTTAAGTATGTTAGCTTTGATCATCGGGGAAATCGGGCACAATCCTCCTGCACTTGTTTGACAGGTCCGGGCTGTCAAAAAGAAAAAAGCTCAGACCTGTCATACATTTCAAGAGGCTGGAGGTCCAGTGAACCTTGGGACACTCCCCAAAGGCAAGGTTCTGGTGGCCAAGTGCCCCCTAAGCTCCCATACCCTCTAGACTCTGGGCATGTTTTGGAGTCCTTTAGCCATGATAGTGGAATAGAGAAAATAGCAAAGGAGCTAAAACTGAATTCTAGTAGATTAGATATTAATTTATTTATTTATTAGGATTTATTTACCACTTTTTTTGAAGGAACTCACTCAAGGCTGTGTACAGCAAGAACAACTCAAACATAAGCTATAGACAATTATATCAGTAAAAATATTCAAACAATACAAAGTATGGTATAGTCTGCCAAATTACAATATATGCTATTAATTGGACTAGTAAAATTACAGATACTGCAGACCAGATCATCAATTAACTTTTTAATGCTGGAAGGGATTGCTCTGAGAGATATTTAAAAACAGTAGTAAGCAAAGGAAATTAAGATAGACAAGATATTCTGTTATTGCCCAATGTTCAATTTACCATTTCGAGTGCAACTTCTGGAAAAATTGGTATATAACCAAGTGAGAGAATTTGTGAAATAGGAAATAATTTTTCATTTAGCCCAGTTTGGCTTTTTCGTAAACTACAGCCCAGAGGAAATGTTGGCGCCAATCTTAGATGAGATAAAGACCTGATCAGACAATAGCGTGGATGTTTTGTTAGTCCAGTTTGACTTGACTATGGCTTTTGATGCGCTTCATCGTGGTTTGTTCTTACAGATGTTACTGCAGTTGCTTTTTGAAGAAAAGCACTAAAATGGTGTCTGCATTTTTTGATGGAAAGGGAACAAGTGGAGGGGGGGGGGGAGTGTTTCAAGAGTCAAATCATTCAAATATGTTGTTCAACAAGGTTGTCTATTTACTGTGAGAGCTACACTGATTGTCAGTTAAAATGAGAACCGTATTAAAGCTGCTATGTTTGGTTTCTAGATGTATCTATTATGGCTTCCCTCATTACCTGGCCTGTCATGTTGTAAAATGTGAGCCAGGCAGGGCATTATATCCTTCACAAGTATGGCTGTTAGCCTTGCCACCATTGTCAGTGATTTAGTTGTTTATCACAAAGAAAAGGCCCAGAAATATAGAGTAAACTCCCAGGAGGTTAGGGAAGAACACCATTTTGTAAATTTGATAACAACTTTAAAGGGGTAGTCTTGTTAGTCTGGTTTAACAAAATTGTCAGACACAGGTGGCTTCTTAGGAAATGTATTATTAAGGCATGAGCTTTTGAGGACCAGAGGCCACTGTGTCAGATGCTTTGAAAGTTATTGAAAATGTGGTTCTATTTTCAGAGCAATGGTGTTCCAGTTTTGCACCTATGTTTTTCCCCATTGAAATACATTTTGAAATGTATTTTATTGGAACAGTGAGACAGAGAATAAAACAGTAACAGCCTATACCATAACCATGAGAAACAGAAGCAGTTATACTCCAAAGAGTAAAATCCGTAGTAAACATAGAATAATACCTCCAACACAGTATAAGTCACACTTGACTGCTCTTTTCCAGTTTAAATGTCAGACAAAAACCCAGCAATTACATCTATCTACTTCCTACAATATCCAGTGCAAACACACCTCATCCTCACAAATCAAACGAACTTTCATCCACGCCACCCCCCCCCCCCCATGAGAGGACCATGATGTGCAGGGGAATACTAATTGATAAAATCTGGCCCAGGAATTGCGTGGAAGCAAACGTTTCACAAACAGTTAATAAACTGATCCCACAAGAGCAAGAAATGTCTTAAAAATAAAATGGAACAGGTTCAGAAACATGAGATCCCTGCATGTTCAGAGAAAAAACGCGAACGATGTAACTGTTCTGAGATCAATACACTACTACCACCTAGGGCACAGGCAACAATAAGGTTGCATGAACAATTGATTCATATTAATAGTGAGCTGCTTAAAACTCAGTTGAAGTGGTGCCCGTATAGATTGGGGTAATAAGGCCGTGATAGAGATTTAAGAGTTATTCTAAGAAGTTCAAATGACAGTAAATCAAAATGTATGCACCTTGAGTAATACAGGGACATGTTTGCTAAGGTGTACTAAGCAGTTAGCTTGGGTTTTACCTTATGCTAACCATTAGCGCTAGACTGCACTAACACCTAGAGCATGTTAAAAATGTCCAGTGCTAACTGTTTAACGCAGGCCGGGGTGGGGTCTGAGCAGGCAATGGGCAGAGAATGCAGACTGCTCATAGCATCTGTAAGTAAAGTGCAATAAGAAATATGTATGGACATGGCCCTAACAGTCACCACAGGGACTTTGCACTTAAGGCACATTACTTTTAGCTGTTAACATGTTAAGTGTAAGGACCTAACACTTTTTAGTAAATATGCTCCATAGTTAGCAAATTGCAACCATATTCTATTCTATTCTATTCAGGGTATTTATATCTCGTTAATAACAATACAGAACCTATGCAGATTACATAAATTCAGAAAAGACAAGAAGGCCTTATAAAGTTATTTCATTCAGGGGTCCTTTTACTAAGCTGTGTAAGCATCTATACGCAACCAATGCACGCCAAAATGGAGTTACGGCTCGACTACCGCATGGCACTTGCTGTAATTTCATTTTGGCGCACGTCCGATACTCGTATCTGAAAAATATTTTCTATTTTGGCGTGCATAGGTCATTGCCGCCCAGTTACTGCATGAGTCTTTACTGCTAGGCCAATGGCTGGAGGTAAGGTCTCAGACCTAAAATGGACACGTGGCAATTTTCATTTTGCCACACGTCCATTTTCGGCAAAAATTTTAAAAAGGACTTTTTTTTACAGGCACGCTAAAAAATGGATCGGTGTGCGCCCAAAACCCTCAAATACTTACTAAAAAGATACGTTTTCAACCCTTTATGTAGAGGAGTGTGGTAGCCCTTTATGAAACTGTAATTAGAAAACATTCAAACTTGTGAAGGTATGGAATATATATGCTCTTTATGCTGAAATGATGAAGGTTAAGGCCAATGGCTGGGCTAACCTATAGGAGATGATACAGTCACTGCCCTATCTCCAGGTTTACCAAATTCATTCAATGCTTACATATGGCCATTTTATTGTTGTTATGCTGTTAACACAATGTCCTGCTTATAATCGAATGAGAAAAACGCCCAAGTTCCGACCTAAATCGGGAGATGGACATTTATCTCACAAAAATGAATAACGCGGTATAATCGAAAGCCGAACATTGACGTTTTCAACTGCACTCCATCGCGGAAGCGTACAAAGTTGACGGAGGCATGTCAGAGGCATGGTGAAGGCGGGACTGGGGCATGGTTATCACCCGAACAGAGATGGGCGCCTTTCGCCGATAATGGAAAAAAAGTATGCGTTTGTAGCTAGAATTTAGGGCACTTTTCCTGGACCCTGTTTTTTCACGAATATGGCCCCAAAAAGTGCCCTAAATGACCAGCCTGCTTATAATCGAACGAGAAAAACGCCCAAGTTCCGACCTAAATCGGGAGATGGGCGTTTATCTCACAAAAACGAATAACGCGGTATAATCAAAAGCCGAATTTGGGACGCTTTCAACTGCACTCCGTCGCGGATGCGGACAAAGTGGACGGGGGCGTGTCGAAGGCGTGTCGAAGGCGGAACTGGGGCGTGGTTATCACCCGAACAGAGATGGGCGCCCTTCGCCGATAATGGATGCGTTTGTAGCTAGAATTTAGGGCACTTTTCCTGGACCCTGTTTTTTCACGAATAAGGCCCCAAAAAGTGCCCTAAATGACCAGATTACCCCCAGAGGGAATCGGGGATGACCTCCCCTGACTCCCCCAGTGGTCACTAACCCCCTCCCACCACAAAAAAATGATGTTTCACAACTTTTTATTTTCACCCTCAAATGTCATACCCTCCTCCCAGGCAGCAGTATGCAGGTCCCTGGAGCAGTTGTTAGGGGGTGCAGTGGACGTCAGGCAGGTGGACCCAGGCCCATCCCCCCTACCTGTTACAATTGTGCTGCTTAATGCTTATTAGTCGTCCAACCCCCCCAAACCCACTGTACCCACATGTAGGTGCCCCTCTTCACCCCTTAGGGCTATAGTAATGGTGTAGACTTGTGGGCAGTGGGTTTTGAGGGGGATTTGGGGGGCTCAACACACAATGGAAGGGTGCTATGCACCTGGGAGCTCTTTTACCTGTTTATTTGTTTTTGTAAAAGTGCCCCCTAGGGTGCCCGGTTGGTGTCCTGGCATGTGAGGGGGACCAGTGCACTACGAATCCTGGCCCCTCCCACGAACAAATGCCTTGGATTTATTCGTTTTTGAGCTGGGCACTTTCCCTTTCCATTATCGCTGAAAAGCAAAAATGCCCAGCTCACACATTGGCGAATACAACATGGGCGTCTATTTTTTATCGATAATACGGTTCGGTCCGCCCCTTCACGGACCCGTTCTCGGAGATTAACGCCCATGGAGATAGGCGTTTCTGTTCCATTATGCCCCTCCAGATTACCACTGGAGGGAATCGGGGATGACTTCCCCTGACTCCCCCAGTGGTCACTAACCCCCTCCCACCACAAAAAAATGATGTTTCACAACTTTTTATTTTCACCCTCAAATGTCATACCCACCTCCCTGGCAGCAGTATGCAGGTCCCTGGAGCAGTTGTTAGGGGGTGCAGTGGACTTCAGGCAGATGGACCCAGGCCCATCCCCCCCTACCTGTTACAATTGTGCTGCTTAATGCTTAGTCGTCCAACCCCCCCAAACCCACTGTACCCACATGTAGGTGCCCCCCTTCACCCCTTAGGGCTATAGTAATGGTGTAGACTTGTGGGCAGTGGGTTTTGAGGGGGATTTGGGGGGCTCAACACACAAGGGAAGAGTGCTATGCGCCTGGGAGCTCTTTAACTTTTTTTTTTTTGTAAAAGTGCCCCCTAGGGTGCCCGGTTGGTGTCCTGGCATATGAGGGGGACCAGTGCACTACGAATCCTGGCCCCTCCCACGAACAAATGCCTTGGATTTATTCGTTTTTGAGCTGGGCGCTTTCATTTTCCATTATCGCTGAAAAACAAAAACGCCC
Organism: Microcaecilia unicolor; assembly: GCF_901765095.1. Taxonomy (NCBI): domain Eukaryota; kingdom Metazoa; phylum Chordata; class Amphibia; order Gymnophiona; family Siphonopidae; genus Microcaecilia; species Microcaecilia unicolor. Next base: position 51,016,060 of record NC_044040.1, read on the forward strand.
AGCTCACAAATTGTCGAATAAAACATGGACGTCTATTTTTTGCAAAAATACGGTTCGGTCCGCCCCTTCACGGACCCGTTCTTGGAAATAAACGCCCATGGAAATAGACATTTTCGTTCGATTATGCCCCTCTGTGGCTCTTTTACTAAGCCAGCGGTTCCCAAACCTGGTCCTGGAGGCACCCCAGCTAGTCAGGGTTTCAGGATATCTACAATAAATATTTGGCCTGCACATGTTAGAAGTTCGGTACACATTGTTACAGAATACGCTTAGTGAGTTGTGCACCTAAACGTTTTCAGCACACCTTAGTAAAAGGACCCCTGAAATACCTTAGGGCCCTGTTTACTAAGCCACAAACTTTTTAGCATGTGCTAACAGTAGAGAAACCCATAGGAATATAATGGGTGTCTCTATCATTAGCGTGTGCTAAAATGTTTGCACGCTTACTCGCAGCTTAGTAAACATGGTCCTTAGTCTTTTAATATATCCAAAATTGGGTGGCAGAGCCAGTGGGGGGAAGAGGGGTTGGTGGTTGGGAGGCAAAGATAGTGGTGGGCAGACTTATACGGTCTGTGCCAGAGCCAGTGGTGGGAGGCGGGACTGGTGGTTGGGAGGCGGGGAATAGTGCTGGGCAGACTTATACGGTCTGTGCCAGAGCTGGTGGTGGGAGGCGGGGCTGGTGGTTGGGAGGAGGGGATAGTGCTGGGCAGACTTATACGGTCTGTGCCCTGAAAAAGACAGGTACAAATCAAGGTAAGGTATACACAAAAAATGACACGTGAGTTTATCTTGTTGGGCAGACTGGGTGGACCGTGCAGGTCTTTTTCTGCCGTCATCTACTATGTTACTATGTTTTTGAAATGTGCTTTTATTTGGTTGCTGCTAATACTGTCTTGTATATTTGATTATTGTCTATTTTCTAAATGGTAATTCAGTAGATTTTGGCAGATAAAGGACATTTGTCCCACCTACTCTACCTAAGGATATCTTTTAACTTAGAATCATCGAAGCTTCGCTCTTTCTGGCACAGGAATGAGCTACAGTAAATGAATCTTGCCTTGATGAACGAAATAAAATCACATACTCAAACCTGACAAAAAAAAAAAACCAAAACAGACTGAGTGAGTTTTGAAAAAGTGCTCTTCAATTGAAGGTGTTGCACTGGGTTCCCTATTACTCAAAGAATCAGATTTAAAATTTGTGCAATGGTTTTTCATGTGTCGGCTGGGGAGGCTCCAAATATGTTCAGAAATTGTTGAAGCTTCACCAGGTAACAAAAGAGAGGGTCCAAAAGTACGCAAAATCTGAACAGCAAAAAGAAGCACAATAGGGTCTTCAAAGCTGCAGCAATGGTACAATCTTTAATGAAAATGACCCGACACAGGCCGTATTTCGGTGCAACATGGGCCTGCCTCAGGGGTCTAACAAAACACAAATATGCAAAATACTAAAATCCAAATAAATATCCATGTACTTAATAATCAGAAATTAACATTAAAAAATTATATATATATATATATATATATATATATATATATATATATATATGAATAAGAAAATATAAGTATATATCTATTTGTGTACTCATTGTAACATATGTGTTGATAAAAGAAATTAAACATACATATATCAATTAGAACCATGTGACAACTTGATAAGAGGCCCTTAATGCCTATGATCTTTACAATGAATCAAGATTATTTATCTTGTAGGAGACAATTGAAAACTCTGCTCTTTTCATGTACATGCATGATTCAATTGTTGTTGCTTAGATTAAATCATTAATTTTTCCATTATTTATTTCATTGGGGTGATGCATATTGTGAAGTAAATGCCACAAGATTGATTTTATATCCTTTATTAAAAGCATTGGCTCCATTTAAATTACATTTTTGTTGGAAAAATTGATAAATAAATTGTATCACAGTTTGATTGTGCTCTCCTGTGATTTTAAGTCATAAAGCAATATTATGATTTTTATACAAGAAAAGGAACCGATCCTATTATTTCTATTTTCCACAGATACCAAGTTACTCAGTTCCAGGCGGGAGATTCTGAGACAGTCCTGATTTTGAACTTACCTCTTGAGTAAAGTGTTGTGGTAGCAGTGCTAGTCTACTTTTAAAGGTAATAAAAATAAAACAAAATATAGAAAAGAAAATAAGATGATACCTTTTTTATTGGGCTAACCTTTTTATTGGACTAGTTAGTCCAATAAAAAAGGTATCGTCTTATTTTCTTATCTCTGTTTTGTTTATTTCTATTTATTACCAAACCTATATCCCAAGACATTGTGGGATTTGTAGTGCCTGATTCTACCCATTGAAATTAGTTCTCCAAGTCATATAGAGGGGCATTTTCAATATGACGTCTAAATCTGAATTTAAAACGTCCAAATTCTGAACAGGAATTTGTGATTTGGATTGGGGGGGGGGGGGGGGGGGGGGGGGTTGGTCCATTTTTGAAAAAAAAACCGTCCAAGTACGAAACATCCAAAATCAAGCCATTGGGATGTAGGAGGATCCAGCATTTTTAGTAGACTGGTCCCCCTAACAACCCAGGACAGCAATAGAGCACCTTAGGGCAGTGGTGTGCTGGAGCCGGCTTGCCAGAGCCGTTTGTTATTTTTTAAAGAATTTTGGGAGCCGGTTGTTAAAGTTTAACAACCGGCTCCCAAATTTTGGGCTGGGGTTGCTCAGGTCTCTTCCTGGTAGCAAAACAAAAAAGAGCATGAAACCATGCGCAGGGTCGTAGCCCTGCGTGTGCTGCTGCCAGCTCCCTTCCTCCTCCCTCTCCAAACCAGGAAGTTACATCCTGAGGGGAGGGAGGAGGAGGAAGGAAGCTGGCAGCGGCACGTGCAGGACTACGGCCCCGCGTACGGTTTCATGATGTTTTTTGTTTTGCCTGCCGCTAACACGAGGATCGCAGCTCAAGGTTCTTGCTTCAGGCCACCAAAGTACCGGCCAAGGAGAAGAAAGGAAGCCGGCAACAGTGCATGCAGGGCAAAGAGGTTAGATTGAGATCACAACACATTAAGTCAAGATTCCTCAGAGGTTCGTCTCTTTCCCCTAACCCAAGCAGCCATCATCCCAAACAAAGCAAACAGTCCTTTCAGCTGCTTCATCCATGTCGTTCTTTAATGTTGGTAACGTTTATTTAATCTCACTTATATGTTCAAACATGCCAGCTTTTCATAGGTAGAGTAGTAAATTGTTATAAATCGTAATTAGTGTGTCATTTGGAGGAGGGGCTGGTTATAGGGACACTCTAGCACGTATTGTATTCATGCAGATATTTTTTTTCTCCTAGTAAGAACCACTAAAACAGATATCATATTATGAGAATCAGGTGCTCAACATCCAGAGTTTTTATCTATTTATTTACTTATTTTAAGTTATTTATGACATTTATATTCCCACATTAAACATGAATTAGGTTGAAACTTGGGAGCATTTAAAATCTTGTTTTTTCCTGTGCTAGATCAAAAGAAAAAGATAGTCAGCATCCCTGCCAGCAAAGGTATGCCTTGCATGCCCGCATTGGGGGGGGGGGGGGGGGGGGTGGAGGGGAGAGTGAGGAGTGCGTTGCTCCCCAATCCACCTCGGCCCCTACTACACATTGTACGGCTGGCTATGCCCAGAGAGAGAGCCTGTTGTTAAAAATTTTCCAGCACACCACTACCCTAGGGGAACTGCAGTGGACTTCATAAACTGCTCCCAGGTACACATCTGACCATTGCTCCCTTACCTTGTGTGCTGAGCCCGCCAAAACCCACCCAAAACCCATTACCCCAAACTGTACACCACTACCATAGCCCTTACAGGTGAAGGGGGCACCTATATGTGGGTACAGTGGGTTTCTGGTGAGTTTTGGAGGGCTCACAGTTTCCTCCACAAGTGTAAAAGGTAGGGGGAGGTAGGTGCCTGGGTCCACCTGTCTGCAGCGCACTGCACCCAACACTAGACTACTCCAGGGACCTGCATGCTGTTCTAATGGAACTGAGTATAACATCTGAGGCTGGCATAGAGGTTGGCAAGTAATGTTTTTCACCACATTTTTTGGGGGTGGGAGGGGGTTAGTGACCACTGGGGGAATAAGAGGAGGTCATTCCCGAATCCCTCCAGTGGTCATCTGGTTATTTAGGGCACCTTTTTGTGCCTTATTCGTAATAAAAACAGGTCTAGCTCAAAACATCTACGTTTTAATCCTGGACGTTTTTGTTTTGATCCATTTTGGCTGGAAAATGTCTAAGTCTTAGAAACACACAAGTCTCACCTTGAACACGTCCTTGGCACTCCCCCTTGAGATTTAGATGCACTTCTGACTGACTTCAGAGAAAAACGTCTAAAAAGAGGTTTCGAAAATACTGATTTGGATGTTTTTGTGAGATAAACATCCAAATGTAGACATGTCACTGTTTTGCACATTTTTCTCTTTTGAAAATGAGCCTGATAATGCACCAGGATGGGTGGTCAGCAATCCAGGGCTGTCCCACAATCTCCAGCCTGGAACTGGATAACTTGGCATCTCTGACTTTACTCTCACAATTTTTAAATTTTTTGAAAGTAAAACTCAACAAACTGGAGTAAATTACAATTCTGTATATGCATTAGAAGGGCTAGCCAGTAGTTGAGCTGCCAACCTGGAGACTCAAGTTTAACTCCTCTTTCTGCCATTGTAACTCACTGGCAAAATGGCTGCCCATAAGAAAGAAACAAGCAAGAAAGGATTGAATCCCACAAAAAAGCACTGCAACTCGATAGAAACAAAGGGAAACTGCAAACAATATACAATAATAAATCTTTTGAGAAATATATGTGTGTAATTTAGGCATCGGCATTTACATCAGGTTTTACTTTGTGTTACTGACCGCAACTAAATGTCATGCGGACGAGCGCTCGGCATATTCTATAAACAGCGTGGAAATTTAGGCTTATTCTATAAAGTACACCTAAATTAAGGTGCACTTTATAGAATATGCTTAGGTGAATTTCATTTCAGTACTGAAGTTTTAGGCATGATATATAGAATCTAGTCCACTGTGTATCAAACATATAAATGACAAGTGACCGACTCACCCGCAAATGCGCAGTAGAGCCCGGACATTGAGACAAGAAAAGTCCTAGCCCCACCTCCACCAGCTCCAGAATCAGAAAGGAGGAGGAGTCAGAGGCGGGCGAGGGGCGGAGAGTACACAAACAGCCCGAACGCAAGTGGAGAGAAGGATGGCGCGTGGGAATCGGAGGTGGTGTGGAAAGCGAGGGGCAGAGAGTACACAAACAGCCCGAACGTAAGTGAAGGATGGGGCGTGGGAATCGGAGGGGGCGCCATCAAAATCAGAGGGGGAAGGAGCAACGAATGAAGGCCCCACTCCCCGACGTTGCCGCAGCGCTTTCACATGGAGATGAGAGGCGCTTTCATATCACTGCAGGGGGCCCGGCATGGAGGGGGGCGGGAGCGGCAGCGAGAAGGGTAGCTGGACATGGGGGGAGGCCAGGGGAGAGAACAGGGTTGCTGGACATGGGGGGAGGGCAGGGGAGAGAGCAGGGTTGGTGGACGGGGGGGGGGAGGACAAGGGAAAGAGGAGGGTTGCTGGACATGGGGGTACGGTAGGGGAGAGAGTAGGGTTGTTGGACAGGGGGAGGCCATAGGAAAGAGGAGGGTTGCTGGACATGGGGGGAGGGCAGGGGACAGAGGAGGGTTGCTGGACATGGGGGGAGGGCAGGGGAGAGAGGAGGGTTGGTGGATGGGGGGTGTCCAGGGGAGAGAGGAGGGCTGCTGGGCATGGGGGGAGGCCAGGGGAGAGAGGAGGGCTGCTGGACATGGGGGGAGGGCAGGGGAGAGAGCAGGGTTGGTGGACGGGGGGTTTTAATGGGCTTAACGGCTAGTATTGTAATAAATAAAAATAATGTCCTTAGTCCCCAGTGCCTTCTCATTATAGGACTAGCCCCAGAGAATCTTTGAATGGGTTTGGAACCCCTGGCCAGAAGAGAGGGAATTTGTCATCATGCCTGGACAGGCTCAGATGTCTTGTAGTCGGTACGGGAAGAAGTAAAAGTAAAGGGGGGGCAGTGTCTTATCAGGGGAATATGACCAGACAATAGAAAAAGAAAGACAAAACCCACTTAACCTGGTAAAGCTGCAAGAAATGCTATGAAGCATGCAGGCCTAGAGAGGAGCTGCTGAGATCCTTGAGGAAGGGCTGTGGTAAAAGGCTGCTGTAGCATTGGATTGTGGATTTGCTGCTCACCAAGGCCCCCTTTTACTGCAGTGGGTAAAAGGCTTTTTTTTTTTTTTTTTTTTTTTTAAAGGAAATGGGTATGCGGTAAGTGAATCACCTATTTAGGAGGCGGTAAGGGCTCCTGCGCTAACCTGGCGGTAATCTGGCAGCACACAGGGCTGGCCAATTATTGCCCCAGCGCTAAAAAATGTGAAGTATTTTTTTCAGTGCTGGAGGCAGGAACTATTGTTGTGTTCCTGCAGCAGACCAGCGATAGTGCTGGTTTGGCATGCGGCAAAGTATGGGTACTGCCACCATGTAAAAGAGGCCCATAAATCTTTGATGGTAAGGTATATGCGGACTTGACACGTGCCGTGTTTCGGCACTAATGCCTGTATCAGGAGTCCATGAGTAGTAAAAGGAATAGCAATAAAACTATTATGACAACTATAACAAAAATACATAAAGAACATGAATTAACATATTAAGCATTAATAAATAATATAGACTTTAAATCAATAACTCATGAACTCTTACAAAAGTAAGATAACATAAGGGGCATAAAAATCATATCCCTCCCTGTATATCTTGCAATTATAACTTAGAGCCCTGAGGCAGGCATTGTTTACGCCAAAACATGGCCCGTGTCAGGTCTTATGTCAATAAAGGACTCCTGTTGTCTCAGTCTTGAAGGCCCAGTTGTGGGGTTTTTTTTCCTTTGTAGACGCTTTATATAGAATCTGGTCCATAATGTATAATATTCTGGAAGTTACATGTGTAACTGGGAGTCCCATCCATGCTCCATCCCTGTGCATGCCCCTATTACATTTACATGTCAAATAGGTTAGGCATACCATTAAAGATTAGCACTAAGTACCCTGGTGACACTTTCAAGGGTTAGTGTATGCTTATACATATACGTGCTAGCATTCTAGATATTTACATGTTCACCTAGCTTACAGAATTGCTCTTTTTGTGTCTAACCTAGTTGTAAAATTATGTGCATAGAACCAGAGTAAAGTTGCTTCAGGAAGTAGGATTTGGCAAGGTGTTTGCATTGATGTGTATACCTTTGGAAATATGTATTTATGCACATAATTAACCAACAAAATTTGCATATACAAAAGAACAGGTATAAATGCAAATACATAAATTCCTTGGGGTAATTTTCAAGCTTTCATAACAGTATGCCCATACTTTTGAAAATTCTCTGCTGCCCACACTGGGAAAAGGATGCATGTACTTTGTATGAGCGTGCTCAGTTATTAAATTACCTCCAAGAGGTCTGATACTCCAAGTGGTGCAGAGATATGAGCATATATAGGAACATAAGAATAGCCATACTGGGTCAGACCAGTGGTCCATCTAGCCCAGTATCCTGCTTCCAGCAGTGGCCAATTCAGGTCACAAGTACCTCACAGAATCCCAAATAGTAGCAACATTTATGCTACTGATCCTAGGGACAAGCAGTGGCTGCCCAGTGTCAGTCTCAACAGCAGTCCATGGACGTTTGCTCCAGGAACTTGTCCAAACCTTTTTTAAACCCAGATACACTAACCGCTGATATCTTCTGGCAACGAGTTCCAGAGCTTAACTATTCATTGAATAGAAACATATATCCTCCTGTTCATTTGAAAAGTAGTACCATGTACCTTCCTTTAGTGCCCCCAATCTTTGTACTTTTTGAAAGAGTTAAAAATCGATTTACGTTTACCTGTTCTACACTACTAAGTAGTTTGTAGACCTCTATCATATCCTTCCTCAGCCATCTCTTTTCTAAGGTGAAGAGTCCTAACTTCTTAAGCCTTTCCTCATATGAGAGGAGTTCCATTCCCCTCAATCATTTTGGTCACCCATCTTTGAATCTTTTCTAATTCTGCTATATGTTTTTTAAGATACAGTGACCAGAATTTGCACATAATACTCAAGGTGTGGTTGCACCATGGAGCAATACAGAGGTATTATAATATTCTTTGTCTTATTTTCTCTATCTCTTTGCTAAGTATACATGTCTGAGTCACTGATGGTGCTCAGTCAATGGACTACTGCCAAGCAGGAGCTACTTTAGTATTTTTTTTCCTATTCCTCTGTCTCCACAAGTGATTTTTAATCAGCCTGGATGTGTTTAATAATCTTACACCAGCAGCTTGTTGAGCTCTTCACTGCTCCCACCTCAGCCTACAATTTAATTTCAACTTTGGCTTTCTCCTCATTTTTTTTTATAAGTAGTTGTTTTTAGCTTATGCTATAAAGGAAGCTAATAAAACACAATTGCAGAAATACGGGTTTTAGAGATTTTCTTCTATGTCACTTTTATGGTACCTAGTGTGTTCCTCAACATTTTCATTAAATTTGAGGAACTGTTTTTTTTATCTCCATCATGTTATTTCTCTTTTAGTAACCCAAACTATATTTCGTTATCAAAATAAAGTACTATACTTAAATTTCCCCTTTGGCACTTAACAAAATTAACCGAATCAGATTGACATATTATGGTATAGATTCTGAAAAAAATGAGCACTAAGTACTGTTGGTGCTCTGAGTTGGGCACCATTTATAGAATAGCATTTGGCACTGGGGTCCGTGCCCAAAATTGGACATGAGGATTTATACCAATTGAAACCTGGTGTAAATCCAAATGTAGGCACGGATCTGCCTAATTCGATAACACTGTGCACAAATTCTAGGAACGCCTCTAGCCTACCCATGGCCATGCCCCCTTTTTGGATCCATGTGTAAAAATTTACATGCACATCTTTATAGAAGAGCAAGTAAAGGATGCATGTCTAAATTGAAATGATTGCCAATTAGCATTGATAATTGATAGCAGCCAATTATTGGCGCTAAATGGCTCATTATGGGGGTCTTTTACTAAGGCGCGCTCATGTTTTTGGTGCGTGCTAAAATTAGGCACACGCTAAATATTAGAGATGCACATAGGAATGCATTGGCATCTCTAACGTTTAGCATGCACTAAAAGCGTGAGCGCACTGTAGTAAAAGACCCCCTATGCAATTAAATTGCATGCACAATTTTGAGTAGCATATATAGAATTACGAAACACATGTTCTAGAACATATTAGCCATCTGTGTGAGATAAACATGCTTCTGAGAAAAGTACTTAACCAGACACAATTAACAATTTATAAGTAGAATTTATTCATCAGTTTGTGGTCAAGCCTTGCAATGTAGCCAAAGCTTGCATATATCTCTTTATGTTAATCACAATAATCAGTAGAATGTACTTCTACTTCACAAGCTAGATAATACGTATCACTTGTAATAAAGAGTCTGAGCTTATAATACACCAAATTTCATATATATATATTTTTTTCAGACCTCAGTATGGGGATTGAATGGCTGATTAATGCCGTATTTGAGCACCCAAAATTGTCACTGGTCCTTATATATTAATTTTTTAATCATTTCTTGCCGTTATTCATAGTTCTCTTGTTTGGAAGATGCTTCCATCATTAAAGTCTGTTATATTTAAATAATAGCTAATGCTTTATAATAGTCAACCTAGCTTTATAATGAAGTCAGCTGTGGAGGGTTCTTCTATCCGACATGTGACATGTTTTGCCGACTAGTGGCTGTTTCAAGGACATACCCCCCCCCCCCCCTTCTATGTAGACAACAAATATATTGTGTTAGAATTCCATGGTAATTTAAACCAAGGTTGACTCAAAATTTTTTTTATTTCATACCAGGTTAACTGCCTGTCATACATGCCAACAAAAATCTTCACTGTTGTCAAGATAGCAGCTGTGCGTTTGTACATAGACTTTAAAGAACAGCTGGTAGTGAAACCCACCAATCAAGAGCCTGAAACTAAATTAAGGTGGACCATTCTAGTTCAGCGTTCAGCCCCGTAGGACTGACCGTCCGTAATGTGTAAATCCAAAATTGGTCTTGATAATCCAATAATCTTTCCAAAAGACCAGCCTCCCACCTTACTTCGACTGTATTTATTATTCGCCAATGTAAGTCTTTCCAATGATGATTAAATTGCTGCCAATGAGTTCAGAGTTAGCAGGCACACACCACACACTAAAAAATAATTTTTATTTTAACCATGGAGGGGTTGTGATTGGGGAGAGGAGAGTGGGCATGTGTACAGAATCCCTGTGCTAAGAATATCAGTTTACTAGGCCAGTGTTTCCCAGACTGGTCCTGGAGTAACCCCTTGCCAGTCATGCTTTCAGGATATCCACAATGGATATGCATGAAATTGTTTTGCATATTCCATTTCATGCACTGTCCTAGACTAGAAGTATGCTGGAGATACAATCCATATGCTCATAAAGAGATATACCAACTTATTATATTTATATTTTTTGTGGACCTCAGTATGGGGATCGAACAGCTGATAAACTTTAATGCCATATTTGAGCACCCAATATTGCCACGTGCTAACTGATCAGCATATGATTAATGCATGAGTCCTTACGACCTCCAAAATAGGTAGTGGTTAGAGCTTGAGCCCTTATCTTTAATGCCATTTGCTAATGGTAACGTTACCGTGTAGCCATTAATACAAAACTTCAAATATTGGCCATTTTAATACTGCACTAAAAATGACAGTGCATAGGAAAAACCTGCATAAGGGTGCATGCTCTAAGGCCATTTTTTAGTGGTTTGTAAAAGAGCCCCTTAGATATTTTGCCTGTACACAAGTGTAAAATGCCATTTACAAAAATCATCCTTCATCTGCAAGAACATGCATAGACTAAAATGTGTGTACTTGTATGTGACTTCATAGTAGGCTTGTTCAGGGATAGATTTTGATAGTCACACTTTAGAAAATACATTTATTAGCATTTTCTTTCTTTTACTAATGCCTGCTCCCAAACAGGTTTTTATAAATTTACCCCCCCCCCCCCCCAATCAAACATGGTTTCCAGCAGGACATGGAGAAAATAATTTCACTATGATGCATTGGCATGGAAATGGACAAAAGACTTAGGTGTTGAAATTAAAGGTGACAAAGTTAAGCATTGCCTGATAGATATGCATAGATGGACAAAGAATATACTTCTATGGGAAACACAATTTAAGATGCTTAAGAGACTACATATTGCCCTGCAGAGAGCTTAGAAATCCATTTTGAAGCCAGATTCTCGTTGTTCTAAATGACGTATCTTTGGGGGCATATGTGCTGGCATTGTTCTAAAGTTAGATTGTTTTGGACACAATTCCTCTCCCAAATCTCTTTTCTGTGGGGGATCAGATGTGTCTTATACCCAAAATTATTATTTTCAGTGTTCCACTTAGTCCATCCTATACCAAAGAAATTAAAAAGGATTTAAGCAGCATGCAACTTTGATGGGTAAGAAAATTATTCTCTCTTGTTGGCTGTCTGCAGATCCACCTTCTGTGACTTGTGGAGATCTTACATGATTCACTGGCTTTTGATGGAGTGGCAGGCTGTGGACAATTTAGACTTTAAGCAGGGCAGTCTGGGAGCCTTTTTGGACATCAATAACACATGTGACGCGAAGTAGACTATTTAACTTATGATACAAGACATAGATATTGAATATTATGATTTGAATTGTTGAAAGATTTTTTTAAAGAGTTGCTGGGATTTGGGTGAAAACTTTTGTTGGGTTGGATGTTGTGCCTTCATTATATATATTGTAAACAAGGCTCCTACTGGCTAAGTCCGTGAAGCCTCCTCACCACCAGCACCGAGCTCTCTGTTTTCCTCTTTATGTGTTTCTTCTTCTTTCTTGGACCTGTTTTTGGGATTTGCAACCCAACCCCCTTTTCTTCAACAGCTCCTCGGCTGTTTTAAACACAGTCCAATTACAGCCAGGGTTCTCTCAGCACAGTTCAATAGAGCTAGGCTGTTTCAAACACAGTCCAAGTACAGCCAGGCTTCTCTCAGCACAGCTCAATAAAGTCAGGCTGTTTCTAACACAGTCCAATTACAGCCAGGCTTCTCTCAGCCCAGTTCAATAAAGTCAGGCTGTTTTAAACCCAGTCCAAGTACAGCCAGGCTTCTCTCAGCACAGCTCAATAAAGTCAGGCTGTTTCTAACACAGTCCAATTACAGCCAGACTTCTCTCAGCACAGTTCAATGGAGCTAGGCTGTTTCAAACACAGTCCAAGTACAACCAGGCTTCTCTCAGCCCAGTTCAATAAAGTCAGGCTGTTTTAAACAGTCCAAGTATAGCCAGGCTTCTCTCAGCACAGTTCACTAAAGTCAGGCTGTTTCTAACACAGTCCAATTACAGCCAGGCTTCTCTCAGCACAGTTCAATAGAGCTAGGCTTTGCGCGGGCTCAATGCCTTGGGTCCCACCCTCTGGGTCAGTCTCTATTCTCCTGACCTCCTCCCGCATTGACCCAGGCCTTCCCCCCTATACCTCCAGTGCTGGCTGAGCCATAGCCAAGAGCTCCATGGGTTCGTCTAAGACCAGCTCAGCCTCCTCTTGCTCCATCGCCTCTGGTTCATTCTCCCTCTCTCCTTCAGGAGCCCAGTCCATTTTCTCCTCCCCCCACCCCTTTTCCAGCTGATTACACTTTTCTTCATTAACTCTGCTAGGCTGCTTTTCCTTCTCCTGCCACCGGTTCCACCACCTCCTCCACCAGGTGGGAGAATCAGCTTTTCCTTTTCCCTGGCGGCCCTCTTCTGGAGCTCCTTGGTTCTGCACCCTACTTCTCCTCCCCCGGAGCTCTCCTGTGGCCTTCTGGGAGTTGTAGTTTCCCATTTTTATGTCCCTTTTTGGCAAAACCTGAGCATCCCTAGGGTCTTCCCTCCTACCCTCCGGCTCTCTTTTCTCCGGTGGGTAGCTGGGGTCCCTCTTCCTTTCGGCATATTCCTTACAATATCTTGTATTTGGTTGATTTTGCCCATTATGCTTGTTCCTTTGTCCACCTTGGCTAATAAAACTATTTAAACATAAAAATATCATGTTGGAAGCCCAGACCCAATATATCCCACATATTAAAAAAGGTAGAAGGAAGGCCAAACAATAGCTGGCATGGTTAAAAGGTGAGGTGAAATACTATTACATCCACATGAAGAAAATAGGAAGCAGTATAAGCATTGGCTAGATATATGCAAAGCATTGATAATGAAGGCTAAAACAAGATTTGAAAAAAAGCTTGCCTTAAAGGCAATGTCTCATAATAAAAAAAATTTCAGGTACATTAGAAGTAGATGGCCTTGAGGGAGTCGGCAATTAGATCATCAAAGAATAAAAAGGGCACTCAGGAAGGACAATTCCATAGTAGAGAGATGAAATGAATTCTTTGCTTTAGTCTTTACTAAGGAGGATGTAAGAGATCTGCCCATGCCAGAAATGCTATTTAAAGGTGACGATGCAGAGGAACTGAAATGCACCCTCATAAATGTGTAGGATCTAGCAAGTCAAATCAACAACATAAAGGGCAATAAATCTAGCAAGTCAAATCAACAACATAAAGGGCAATAAATCACCTTGACCGTATGGAGGGGCATAATCGAACGGGGGCGCCCATCTCCGGAGACGGCTCCAGGAAGGGGCAGAGCTTACTGTATTATCGAACAAGATGGGCGGCAATCTTTCGTTTCTATAATACGGTCGGGGACGACTAAATCTCAACATTTAGGTCAGCCTTAGAGATAGTCGATCTAAATTTTGAGATCGCCAGATTTAGAGATGGCTAGCCTCGGCTTTCACAATAAAGGACACTTGATCCTCCACCTCTCTCTTGGATTAACAAAATCCAGCCAGACCATTTAATTGGCAAAAACTGGTTGTAGCTTTATTGATTTAACAATATTCCATCAACTATTCCAATTTCAACCTTTTAAACTGTAGCACATAACTAACATCATTTGTCACTCGCAGTTAGTCAATAATGAACTAACAATACTTAACTGAGTAATTATAATGCCTTCATTATCAGGACCTGCGGTAATTCAAGATCCCTCCATTATCCTCCTCCCCCAAAGTCCATGACGGTGCCATAACATGAACCAATCCCTCAACACCCCATCCTCATTTCCTCTTCACAACTTCCCAACTCAACCCAGCCACTGTTAGAAGCAGTATCCTGGACTAGGTTATCCTTTCATGTAACCCAGTATGGCAAGTCTTATCTATTATAAAATAGTACTGTAGTTTTGCATGCACAGACCTAAATGACTATTTTCCTTTGTAGACACCCTATACCTATCTAGGATGTACATGTATTAAGTTACTCTAATAAAAGTAGCACTTTTTTTTTTAATTCATCAACCATTACATCTGTGCATTCAAGTGGACTAGCATGCAAACCCACTGCTTTATCAATAGGAGAGAACTACCTATACTTTTTAGAGCAATGAATCGCACAGTACATCAGTACAGCTAAAGATATAGTTAGTATCCAGTTCTTTCACTACTCTGTATTGATTGATCCAAAATGAAACAGTAAAAACACATTTAATATCCCTCACTATGCTATATAGTGAAATCAATTTTTAATCTTTCCAGAGGATTTCAGAAGCCACCATTGGTACATGTGCATTTAAATTATCTTCTCTTTTAATTGATTTTGGCTCCATGTCTTAGACCAGACTAAATATTTTACTCTGAACCTTTGGTCAAAACTTGCTTTCTCCAAATGAGATTTCTTTATTGGCTGTCAATCAAACTAGGACTTATTCTGAAATGTTCTTTTGCTGAAGAATGCATTGGGGGAATCTTATTTCAAAAATAGGGACTAGGTTCCTCAACCCCTGCTCTTGTCTTTCACAGTCCTTCTCGCACCGATTAGTCATTGTTTTGGAAAGAAAAATAAAAGGGCAGGGACCCATGGGATACCTAGGTAGAGAATTGTAGCCTTTATTTTTTTTATTTTTCAGAGTCCTGTGCAGCTCTCCTTTACTCCCTGCAATTTGGATGTGAAGAGAAGCACAGAAGGGATATACTGGGTAGTATCTACAGGGAAATTACTACATAATACCATGAAGCTGTGTCGGGTGCGTACAGCGCTCACCTTCCTATAGCTTGTAATAACCTGGCAGCAGAAAATGAGGACAGCAGTTTGATCATTTTTAAGAGTCTGCCAGGATTTCGGACCCATCTCTGTCTCTTATTTGAAAGCAAAGGAAGACCAATGTTATGGAAAGCAATACTTTTAAGTCTCTGTCCTTTGCCTTTCTGTATTGTTGCACAGTAACTAGTTTGGCAGGTGTGGGAAGCAATGACATTGTAAAGACATTTCAACTATTAGCTGATATATATCTCACACAGTAAAAGCTAGGCCTCATATATCAATAAAAACATGTCTCAAGGGGATGAGGTACCACTTATTCATCAGCAAAAAGCTTTATGATATATGCTGACAAAAGCCTCGTAATAACTCACTGCAATAACATAGGATTTTTCAATTGACAGAAGGGATTATGTCAATAAAAACAGAATGAGCTATATTTACAGAGAGGCTTCTCCCATTTTTCCCCGACAAAAGCTACTAGTGTCTTTACAGACTTTGGATCTGCTTTGTTCAAGTTGCATGTTATTTTGTAACAGTCATCTACCTTTGTACCACCGACATTACGAGACTCCTGAAGTAGATGTTTTCACGCTGAAACACAGCAGCTTTGTCGAGTCCATTGTGTTGTTCCAATAAAGATCATCCTTTTAACCCACGTCTCCTTGGGTCCTTTGGAAGAGCCTATCTACCCTACTCCCTGGAGTCTTTCTTGCTGACGCATGTAGGGACAGTGTGTTCCTCCACCTTGTGTGGTTATATATTAGTGTCATTTTTTTCTGTAAACATCAGATAGGGAGAAAAAAAATAGCCCTCTTCTGTAAACCTAGTCCTATGTGGGCAACCCAATGCAATGTGCTTAGAGCCAATTCTATATGGCTTCTTGGTACCAATATTCCATTGTAGAATAGTAATCAGTATTGGTGCACCTAAAATTAGACAAAAACAGTTAAGCCAAGTCAATGGCAGTTGTAATGGTTGGTGCCTAATTATGCCCTGAAATGTGCATATCTTGTGGAGGGGAATTTTCGATATGATGTCTAAGTTGGACTTTGGATGTTTTGGGGGAGATTCTATATATGATGCATG
Organism: Microcaecilia unicolor; assembly: GCF_901765095.1. Taxonomy (NCBI): domain Eukaryota; kingdom Metazoa; phylum Chordata; class Amphibia; order Gymnophiona; family Siphonopidae; genus Microcaecilia; species Microcaecilia unicolor. The sequence goes on from NC_044040.1 coordinate 51,032,337, forward strand.
TGTGCGGAAATTCTTTTTACCTAAGTGTATTCTATAAGATTTAGTTGAGGTATATAGAATACGCTTAGTTGATATCCCAGCGCCTAAAACTACGCACATCCATTTCCATCAACAAAAAGGGGTGTTAAATCCCTGTACATAGATTTAAGCAGACTGGGCCATATTCTATAACAATGTGTGAAAATTTGTGAACGCCTATGAAATGCCATAACCACACACCTTTTTGGTTCAGCACATTAGCATTTAGGAGCTCTGTGTTACAGAATACACTTAGCAAGTTATACGTGTAAATTCTAATTATTCTAATTAATTCAATTAGTGTTCATTGCTTGTTAAGTGCTATTAAAAATGCTGATTGGCTTGTTAAGCCAATTAAGATATGCATGTTGTTATGGAGTACGCTTAGATTTCAGCACGAAACGCTAGGCTTGATACATAGAATCCGGCAGTTTGTTTCTAAACGTCCAAAATCTGAATAGGAAATATGCCCATTGTGGAAATCATAAAATGTCTATCTTTTTTTTTTTCAAAATGCTGTTAGTAACAAGGTTTTGTGCTCTGTGCATTTATTTTGTCGGGCCATTTTTGGGGAAAAAACATACAAGAGAAAAATGTAGAAACTCAAGCTATTTGGGTGTAGAAGGGGTCAGCATTTTTAGCAAACTGGTCCCCCAGATATCCAAGGAGAGCAATAGGGCACCCTAGGGGTGCTAGCAACCAATTATTGATGTCAGTTGGCACTCATTAAAATTTGTGCACGTAGCTGCATGTGCACTATTCTATAAGCAGGGCCACCAAGAGGGGGCGGGGGGGGGGGGGGGGGCAAAATTTCCTGGGCCTGGGTCTCCAAGGGGGGCCCGGCACTGGGGTCTCTCTTTCTCTCTTTCTCCTGATGAGACAAGTGATCGCGTCCCAACAGGAGCAGGAGAAAGAAAACTCTAGTGCCGGGCCCCCCTTGGAAGCTGGGAAGGACCCGGATCTAACTCCAGCGCTGCTCTTCTGCTCATTGCTGAGCAGGTGCTTTTCCTCTCAGGTGTGCATGCTCGGTTTCAAAACTGAGCATGCCCTGATAGGAAAAGCAGACACAGGGGCAGGCAGTCAGAGCTGGAGGAAGACGTCTTCTGCTGGCGGGTCCTTGGAATCCCCACCAGCCAAGGTATTTCAATTCAATCCTGTTGCAGAATCGATCGGGGGCAGCTATGATTGGGGGGGCAGCAGCGATCAGAGGGGGCGGCAGCAAACGACGATTGGGGGGGCCCAGACCTGTCGGCCCTGCCCTGGGCTCGGTTCAGTCTCTTGGCGGCTCTGTCTATAAGACACGGTGCTTAACTCTCGTGGTGCATATCTCAAAAGGGGGCATGTCAGGGGGCATTCTGAAAAGTTGTGCATGGAATTACAGGATACTGCCTAACTGTGCATAACTTAGGTGCCAATATTTGCACCAGGTTTTAGCAGGCGTAAGTCCATCACCCAAAAGTTAGGCGTGGGATCTGCGCTAAACACTATTCTTTATAAGGTGAGTGTCCTTTATAGAATAGCGCTTTCTGGCGGATTCTATATAGCACGCCTAGATATTGGTGATGAAAGCTCTGTGTATTCTATAACAATTCGCATAACTTGGCTTAACAAGCCAATCAGTGTATTTAACAGCACTTGAGCAATAATGAACACTAATTGGTAATAATTAGAATTTATGCGCATAGCTCGCTAAGCAGATTCTGTGCCTAAATTCTAAAGCACACAGGTCACAGGGGGCTTGGCTATGGGCAGGAAAGTGGGCGTTCCAAGATTTACGCGCATTGTTATTAAATATGACCCAGTACAAATATGCGCCAGGAGTTATGCCACGTTTTTGTTGGTGTAAGTGGATGTGCGTAGTTTTAAGCGCTGGGATATCAACTAAGCGTATTCTATATTCCGCACCAAAATCTAGGCATCACTTATAGAATATGCTTAATCAGAAATGTTTACTGCGCAGATTTTTTAAGTGTCATATATAGAATATGGCCCTTTGTGACTAAGTTTCGGCAGCATTTACTGAATCCAGTACAATATGTAAACCGTTTTGATTGTACCATAGAAAGTGATGTATCAAGAATCTAATAAACACTTGCTGAAGTCTCTGTACTGCTTTGCTATTCCACTGTTGATATCATAGCACTGGCTAAAATGTGACGTTTTCTGGGTGCATCAGAAAACACATTTTCTTTCTGCAAATATTAGTACTAAGATTTAGTATAAGACGTTTGCAGTGGTGCTCATCACAACACTTTGACAATATACAGACTCTTCCTTATCTTTTTGCATCGATTGGAAGACACATTAGAGTTTATGCGTTTTGAGAAGCAGTTCTTTCTTTAGGTACAAGATGCAGCAAGGGGTTTTTAGAAGCGTGCTTCTAAATTGCATTGTAAATTTACATATTCATTAGTTTTACCAAGCTGAAATAAAATAAAAGCACAATAAAAGAAACTCCAGCAGACTTCTTTAAAATATAGATTTGCAGCTACTCTAGTGATGAAGACATGCACTGTTTTATTTCCTTAGTTTCAGCTGTAGCTAAAGTTAATTAAATGCAATTATCTGCTGATTTGTTTCCTGCTTTAAAAAAACAGAGGATTGGGTTATTAAAGGAAAAAATGCAGTTAAGGTTTACAGCAGAAGAGCCTGACATTTCAAACCTCTAGGATGTACTTACTGGTATTTGTTTTTACCAAACAAAACAATTATTTATTTTTTAAGATAAATGGTGAACGCTGCAGGCACCAGGAACACATAAGATCCCAGTTTGCCAAGTTACAGAACAAAGGATTTGTACATTTGTACAGGAACATCAAGGTTTGCTAAGGGGCTTTGCTCTGATTTAACAGTTACCACACATTATGACCATGTAAAAAGTTCTTTTTGTTTTAGGGGGTGTGGCATAGGTAGAGAGGGGGCGTGGAAGGTCGCTGTACTTACTGCATGCTAATGTGGAGTGACTGTGAGACTGCTTATCGCCTCATAAATAGGTGGCGCTAAATGTTTCCACATTAACTGGCAATAGGTGCTGCACGTTAATGTGAATATTAACGTAAGAACTGCAATAGAAAATTCTAGGAATACCCCCAATAGGTGCAATGTTAAATCTGCTGCTTCCGTGGGGTAAAGTCCTGCACTAATCCACAGTAACTGGAAATTTTACTAAATGCAAATGAGGCTCAAAAGAGAAAAACATCCTAAAAGTGGCATTATTCTGCATTTGAATGTCTTTCTCACAAAATCATCCAAATTGATATTTTTTAAACCAATTTTTGGATGTTTTTCAATGCAGTCCGTCAGAAGTGCATTCATATCACAAGGGGGCATGTCAGGGGTGTGTTAAGGGCAGAATCTGGGTATTCCCAACACTTGGACGGTTTTTTTTTGCCATAATGGAACAAAACAAAAACATCCAGGGCTATAAGTTGAACATTTTGGTCTAGACCTGTTTTTCTAAAGATTAAGCCACACAAAAGTGTGCTCTAAATGACCAGATGACCACTGGAAGGAATCGGAGATGACCTCCCCTTACTCCCCCAGCGATCACTAACCCCTTCCCAGCCTTTATGCCAGCCTCAGATGTTATGCTCAGGTCCATTAGAGCAGCATGCAGGTCCCTGGAGTAGTCTAGTGGTGGTTGCACTGCACTGCAGACAGGTGGACCCAGGCCCATACCTCCCCCCCCCCAACCTGTTACACTTGTGGTGGAAACTGTCAGCCCTCCAAAACTCAACAGAAACCCACTGTACCCACTCCTACCCTAGCTGATATAATATTTAACCATCTTTCTGACCTCACGTGCACCTTTCTTTAACTTAGTCATTTTATTTTCTAACTCCTCTTATTCTCTTACCTACCTACCGTATTTTTCGGACTATAAGACGCACTTTTTTCCCCAAAAATTTGGGAGGAAAATGGGGGGTGCGTCTTATAGTCCGAAGGTAGCGTTTTTCGACCTCCGTTCCGTACTTACAGGATTCCATGTTCCCTGGTGGTCTAGTGACGTCGGGGCAGGAAAGAGCCCCCTCTTTCCTGCCCATCGCGCTGCTCTCCGTGCTTCTCAATGCTTTTCGACGGTCTCGGCGAGATTCAAAATAGCCGCCGAGAATCTCGGCGGCCATTTTGAATCTCGCCGAGACCGTCGGAAAGCATTGAGAAGCACGGAGAGCAGCGCGATGGGCAGGAAAGAGGGGGCTCTTTCCTGCCCCGACATCACTAGACCACCAGGGAACACGGAATCCTGTAAGTACGGGACGGAGGTCCAAAACCCGGACAAGACGCACCGGAGCACCTAGGTTTTAGAGGAGGGAAAGAGGAAAATTTTTTTTTCCTATTTCCCTCCTCTAAAACCTAGGTGCGTCTTATGGTCCGGTGCGTCTTATAGTCCGAAAAATACGGTATATGTTAACCATCTCTCTGACCTCATGTGCACCTTTCTTTAAATCAGTCACCTTATTTTCTAATTTTTCTTACTCTCTTATGTGTTCCTTCTTTGCTTATACCCTTTACTGTCAATTAAAACGTTCTATTACGTATTGTGTTGACATTGTAAGTAGTATACCAGCCATACTATGTATTGTTATTTGAATATTTTTACTGCTGTAATTGCCTATTGCTCATCTTTGATTTATTCTTACTGTAAACTGCCTTGTGTGAATTCCTTCAAAAAGGCGGTAAATAAATCCTAATAAATAAAATAATAAATAAAAATATAGGTGCCCCTTTCACCCATAATGTCTATTGTAGTGGTGTTCAGTTGGGGGTAGTGGGCTTTGGGGGGCTCAGCAGGCAAGATAACGGAGTAACAGTGAGATGCGTACCTGGGAGCATTTATTTGAAGTCCACAGCACTGCCCCCTAGAGTGCCCCATTGCTCTCGTGGGATGTCTGTGTGGCCAGTCTACTAAGAATGCTGGCTCCTCCTACACCCTAATAGTGTTTTTTTCCCCAAAAAATGGACCGAAAAGATAAATGCACAGAGCAGAAAAAAGTTTTTTGTTTTGAAAATGGCTTTATTCGCCACTTGAAGTTTGGACATTTTTAGCAAATGTCATATCGAAAATGCCCCTCTTTGCTTCCTAAATGAGTTGGGTCATTAGGGCCTGATGTCCTGGATAACAACAGGAATAACCTTACCTGTTGAGGAAACTCAAGGGTTTTAGTTATCATCTTAGATTCTTCTCTTACTTTTGAACTGCAAGCTGCTCACCTTTGGAAAAAGACTTTCTTTCAGATGAGACAACTCCCACTAGTTAGATCGTATTTTCACGAATGTAACTTTGCTTGCCTGGCTCAAATGTTGCTAGACCCTCATTTAGACTATTGTAATTCCCTATATATTGGCTTGAATGTTACTCTGATGAAAAAAAAATTACAATTAATTCAAAATATGGCAGCTTGTTTGATTTTTTTTTTTAATCACTAATCCCCCTGTTTACTAACTTCTGCTAGCACGGCAATGCCAACACTGGCCATTCAAATTGATTGGGCTGTGTTGGAATTAGCGCATGGCAGCGGCTAGCGCAGCTTAGTAAACAAGGGGGGTAAGTTTGAAAGTGTTACTAAACACCTACAGTATTTGCATTAGCTTCCATTTAAAGCATGTCTTACTTTTAAAATAGCCTGCATTATGTTTTCTGTTTTACAAGGTATCACCCCAGACCTGGTAGTTCATTTACTTTTTCAGTCTTCTTATTGTTGGTCTCACCAACTCCAAGACCAATTGCTATGAAGATATCCTTCTTTAGGGATATCCACTACAAGCATGTACTTATGTCTATGTTCTCATTTCAGGCTATTAAGTTTGGAAGTCAATACCTAGTTCTGTTAGGATTACTTCAAACTATTTGCTTTTTTGGAACAGATTGAAAACTTTGATTTATTTCATGATTTTATATTGTTTTTGTTTTGTCCCAATTATTGTTTGGGTCTACTTTTTGTAAGACGCTTAGGACCTATTCAGGGATTCAGTGACTAAACAAGCTCTATATTAGGATTAACTGATATTCGGATAATTCTCTTAACTGGCACTATATCCGTGGGTATTCAGCAGCACTACACAAATAGGACTAGATTCAGTAACTGGTGCCCAAATTTGGGTGCCAAAAAATGTGCGCTGAGTGCTGTTCTATAAACAGTGCTCCAAGTTCGGTGCTATATATAGAATAGCATGTAGCGCTGGGATCCCTGCCCAATGTTGGGTGCGAGGATTTAAACTAACTGAAACCTGGTGTAAATCCATGTGCACAAATTAGGTATAGATCCCACGGAAGGCGGTTAGCTTGGCAGAGTTTAAAAAGGGGTTGGACAGTTTCCTAAAGGACAAGTCAATAGACAGCTACTAAATGGACTTGGGAAAAATCCACAATTTCGGGAATAACATATATAAAATGTTTGTAAGTTTGGGTAGCTTGCCAGGTGCCCTTGACCTGGATTGGCCGCTGTCGAGGACAGGATGCTGGGCTTGATGGACCTTTGGTCTTTTCCAAGTACGGCATTACTTATGTACTTATCTTTAGTGAACGCCCCTGACCCTTTATGCCCCTCCCATGGCCACACCCCTTTTTCAAATTTGTACGCACATCGTTATAAAATAGCACATAGATGCACACGCAAATACAAATTATTGCCAATTAGTGCCAATAATTAGTATCCAATTACTGGTGCTAATTGGCTCATTACTCAAATTCCACCTTCAAACTAGAGGTGCACCCTTAAATACATCTCTGATCCAGTTTTTTCCCTATGATCCTTACTCCTTCCCAATCAAGCTCCCCCCAATGAAATCCTCTTGAGTAGACCTCCCAGACTAGATGTTTCATGCAGAACTCTCCCACTATTCCCTTGATCCCCCCCCCCCCCCCCCCCCCCAAGGACTCATCCAAGGATCATCCTGGACCAGGGCAGGAAAGATCACTTTCTGTTCCTACCCCTCTGGTTCTGGGGTTTAAAATAGTGTTTTATGACCCTTAGCAGTAGTCTCGTGGTACTACTGCTTGAAGTCAACCTGCCATAACAGGTCAATCACTCCTTATATGGCAGATTAACATCTACTGGTGGTACTGTGAGATTACTGCTTGGGATCATAAGCACATTTTGAACCCTAGATCCAGATGGAGTGGGAGCAGAAGGGGGCTCACTCCTAGAGTATGAGAGTGACAGTAGTAGTCAGGGGGAGGGGTCTTGGGGAGGTGAGGATTGATCAGGAATTAAGGATAGGAGGGCTGATGAAATCAAGGGAATGTGCGTCAGGGGTATTGGACTGAGGAACGTGCTTAGGAGGGATTGGTTTGGGAGATGCTTTTTGGGAGGGTATAAGGATTTCACCATTATAGCAGCCACAATTTCTTTGTTCAGCACTGGAGTCCTGGGTCCTATGTGGTAATTGCTCCTTCAGTTTTTCACTTAAGGGGGAAAGGGGAATGGGACTTGATATATCATCGCCTTTCTGTGGCTTTTGCAACTACATTCAAAGTGGCTTACATATTATATACAGGTACTTATTTGTACCTGGGGCAACGGAGGGTTAAGTGACTTGCCCAGAGTGTCAAGGAGCTGCAGTGGGAATCAAACCCATTTCTCCAGGATTAAAGTCCGCTGCACTAACCACTAGGCTACTCCTCCACACTTAAGGTGCAGTAAGTGCAAAACCTTACTGCACTTCATGACATAGGTCCTAAATTTCAGTACTATGTGCTGTGATCAGCTGTTTCAACCTAGTCAGCTAACCTCAGTATCTCGACTAAAGATAAGAAGTTAGCTATAGGTAAAAATGTCAAACCATAAACTAGCCAGTAAGTTTATGTTTGACATTTCTACCTAAATGGAACAATTTGGAAGATAACCATCTATCTGGCTGCTGCGTAGCTTACTGAAATCTACCAATAAATGTAGAGAGGCCAGTATTATACCATAGGATTGTTTGTCTCCTTAAACATTGAAGAATAACAGGCCTAATCTCCACTTTTCTGTCCTCAGCAATTTAGTAGAAAAATGCAGGTTATAATCTTATCTCCATTTCCTATCCCCTTTTTCCCATGAACATAAAGGTCAACAGATAAGTTGCAAATGATGCATTTTTATAGAACAAATAGTACATTTGTAACTAGCTCTCAAGAGTCATATTCATTGCTGCCAGGTCCAGGCAGGAGCTGCAGAATAGACTGTGGCAAGAGCAGGAAAATTATTTTTCAAAGTTTCTGGAATCAGCCTTTCTCTCACAGCCTCCATCCCTAGGTTTCTCATACATATGTAAGATCATAGTGCAATTCATCTACCTCATACACTAACAACCTCCCCCCCACCCCCACCCCCACCCCCAGCTCCAAGTCAAAGCACTCTGACTCCATTCAAATCAAGTACAGTGGTGGAAATAAGTATTTGATCCCTTGCTGATTTTGTAAGTTTGCCCACTGACAAAGACATGAGCAGCCCATAATTGAAGGGTAGGTTATTGGTAACAGTGAGAGATAGCACATCACAAATTAAATCCGGAAAATCACATTGTGGAAAGTATATGAATTTATTTGCATTCTGCAGAGGGAAATAAGTATTTGATCCCCCACCAACCAGTAAGAGATCTGGCCCCTACAGACCAGGTAGATGCTCCAAATCAACTCGTTACCTGCATGACAGACAGCTGTCGGCAATGGTCACCTGTATGAAAGACACCTGTCCACAGACTCAGTGAATCAGTCAGACTCTAACCTCTACAAAATGGCCAAGAGCAAGGAGCTGTCTAAGGATGTCAGGGACAAGATCATACACCTGCACAAGGCTGGAATGGGCTACAAAACCATCAGTAAGACGCTGGGCGAGAAGGAGACAACTGTTGGTGCCATAGTAAGAAAATGGAAGAAGTACAAAATGACTGTCAATCGACAAAGATCTGGGGCTCCACGCAAAATCTCACCTCGTGGGGTATCCTTGATCATGAGGAAGGTTAGAAATCAGCCTACAACTACAAGGGGGGAACTTGTCAATGATCTCAAGGCAGCTGGGACCACTGTCACCACGAAAACCATTGGTAACACATTACGACATAACGGATTGCAATCCTGCAGTGCCCGCAAGGTCCCCCTGCTCCGGAAGGCACATGTGACGGCCCGTCTGAAGTTTGCCAGTGAACACCTGGATGATGCCGAGAGTGATTGGGAGAAGGTGCTGTGGTCAGATGAGACAAAAATTGAGCTCTTTGGCATGAACTCAACTCGCCGTGTTTGGAGGAAGAGAAATGCTGCCTATGACCCAAAGAACACCGTCCCCACTGTCAAGCATGGAGGTGGAAATGTTATGTTTTGGGGGTGTTTCTCTGCTAAGGGCACAGGACTACTTCACCGCATCAATGGGAGAATGGATGGGGCCATGTACCGTACAATTCTGAGTGACAACCTCCTTCCCTCCGCCAGGGCCTTAAAAATGGGTCGTGGCTGGGTCTTCCAGCACGACAATGACCCAAAACATACAGCCAAGGCAACAAAGGAGTGGCTCAGGAAGAAGCACATTAGGGTCATGGAGTGGCCTAGCCAGTCACCAGACCTTAATCCCATTGAAAACTTATGGAGGGAGCTGAAGATGCGAGTTGCCAAGCGACAGCCCAGAACTCTTAATGATTTAGAGATGATTTGCAAAGAGGAGTGGACCAAAATTCCTCCTGACATGTGTGCAAACCTCATCATCAACTACAGAAGACGTCTGACCGCTGTGCTTGCCAACAAGGGTTTTGCCACCAAGTATTAGGTCTTGTTTGCCAGAGGGATTAAATACTTATTTCCCTCTGCAGAATGCAAATAAATTCATATACTTTCCACAATGTGATTTTCCGGATTTAATTTGTGATGTGCTATCTCTCACTGTTACCAATAACCTACCCTTCAATTATGGGCTGCTCATGTCTTTGTCAGTGGGCAAACTTACAAAATCAGCAAGGGATCAAATACTTATTTCCACCACTGTAGCTAATCTTGGCATACATATAGTGGTAGTGGGTCCTTATATTTATGTGCTCATGACTCCAGCAGATAAAAGTTTAAATCCAGAACTCACATTTATCAGTCACAAGTCTCAGTTAGTTTAAATCACTTTATTTTTTTTCTCAAAGTAATGTTTTGTTTTTTATATTTTTTTTAAATTTAAACTTTATTTATTCATTTTTGAAACAACATAGTATTTATGGAATAGAATAAAATAAAAAAAAGTCAGTGGGCAGATATGAGTAAAACAGAACAGTATATGCAACACACTTTAGAGAAGTAATTCCTTTTCATAAGATACATAGTCGTCTAGCAGCGACCATGTTTTTTGGAAAGATGAGAAGTGACCCTATCTCATGGCAGCCATTTCTTCATATCGCCTATAGGAACACAGCAGATTCTACCATTCATGAAAGGAAACAAGCTGATTATTTTTCCAATGCAATGCAATCAGATGAAGAGCGAGAGAAATATATATTTTTAATTATTTCATTTTTCTGAACAGGTCCACTGTGACACTCTACAAGCTTTAAAAGAATTCAGTATAACAAACAATCACATCCAGTTATTCAGTAGAAGAACAGAACTTATCTGTGTCATTGCTGAATTGTCCTTTCTGAATCATTCTGTTCAACCCACTATTAATCCATGCCCAACCCAACATCAAGCTTTGTAAAGTTATTGTTTCACGGGCTGTTAGAACAAACAGATCACTGCCAAACTTCTTATCCAAGGCATTTCTGCTTCATAAAAACATACAAGCAAATCAGAGAATGCTCACAGCAGCAGCATCCACATAATGCAATGCCCCACCAATTGATTTAAAATTGTAGTTCAGTAGCATATTTAAACTGTCACCAACTAACTCTACTGCAACAACCATTCTAAAAACCCACATACAGGCTAAACATAATAGAAAAGACAGTGTAAAGTTTAAAAAAAACAATCTATAAAAATTATACATATAAAGAAGCATGACTGTTAGCAGCAGTACTGTGAGACTACCACTAGGGGCACCATTTTGAGAAGCAGCGCTGGCAAGGACAGGAATGACTGGGAATCATTCCTGCCCAAGAGCCTATTGTTAGAAGACTGGAGGGTGAGCTCTTTGACCGCCATTGGGTTCCTGACCTGAAAACCAGGAGACCCAGGCCGATGAAAGACCAGTCACTGATGTGCCAGATGGAAGGCAACCAAAGGGAATCAGGTGGAAGGCCAGAACTGGTGACAATAAAGGAGACAAGGCGGGCTCAGCAGAAACTAGAACTGGAGACAAGATGGCTTTGGCTGGAACTGGAGCAGGAGCTGGTACTGGAACCCAGACAGGCTTGACTGGAACAGGAACAGCAAGAACTAGTACTGGGACCAAGATGGCCTTGGCTGGAACTAGAGCAGGAACAGCAGGAGCTGGTACTGGAACCCAGATGGGGAGATATGATAGAGGTCTATAAAATAATGAGTGGAGTTGAACAGGTAGATGTGAAGCATCTGTTCACGCTTTCCAAAAATACTAGGACTAGGGGACATGTGATGAAGCTACAATGTAGTAAATTTAAAACGAATCGGTGAAACTTTTTCTTCACTCAACGTGTAATTAAACTCTGGAATTCATTGCCAGAGAATGTGGTGAAGGCGGTTAGCTTAGCGGAGTTTTAAAAAGGTATTGGACAGCTTCCTAAAGGAAAAGTCCATAGACCGTTATTAAATGGACTTGGGGAAAATCCACTATTTCTGGGATAAGCAGTATAAAATGTTTTGTACATTTTGGGGATCTTGCCGGGTATTTGTGACCTGGATTGGCCATTGTTGGTAACAGGATGCTGGGCTCGATGGACCTTTGGTCTTTCCCAGTATGGCAATACTTATGTACTTATGACAGGCTTGACTGGAACTGGAGCAGGAACAGCATGACTCACAGGGGCCAGGCAACATATGGCTAGGCAAGGCTGGCAAACATTGTAAAGGCGGTGCATGTGCTGCTTGGGGGGTTCAGAGACAGCACTGCAGCTCCTTTAAGATGCCATCTTTGAGGTCTGATGCTCCCGGGATGGTAAAATAATCCCAGCTTTTTGCTGGAGATATTTTTACAGCAATAGGTCAACTTGCGAGATTTACCGCAAGTCGCATAACAGAATAAACATAGCAATGATCTGCTTTACATGCATTTGCATGTTTTCCGTTGCATTACTATTGGGCTCATTTTCGAAAGAGAAGGGTCCCCATCTTTCGACACAAATCGGGAGATGGGCGTCCTCCCAGGGTCGCCCAAATCGGCATATCGAAAGCCGATTTGGGCACCCTCAACTGCTTTCCGTCGTGGGGACGACCAAAGTTCCCGGGGGCATGCCGGAAGCATAGCAAAGACGGGATTGGGGTGTGCTTAAGTCCTCGGCCGATAATGGAAAAAAGAAGGGCGTACCTGACGAGCACTTGGCCAACTTTACTTGGTCCATTTTTTCATGCAACCAAGCCTCAAAAAGGTGCCCGAACTGACCAGATGACCACCAGAAGGAATCAGGGATGACCTCCCCTTACTCTCCCAGTGGTCACTAACTCCCTCCCACCCTAAAAAAACTTTTTAAATATTTTTTTGCCAGCCTCTATGCCAGCCTCATATGTCATACCCATCTCCCTGACAGCAGTATGCAGGTCCCTGGAGCAGTTTTAGTGCACTTCAGGCAGGCGGACCCAGGCCCATCCCCCCTACCTGTTACACTTGTGGTGGTAAATGTGAGTCCTTCAAAACCCACCAGAAACCCACTGAAACCCACTGTACCCATATGTAGGTGCCCCCCTTCACCCCTTAGGGCAATGGTAGTGTTGTACTGTTGTGAATAGTGGGTTTTGGGGGGCTCAGCACCCAAGGTAAGGGAGCTATGCACCTGGGAGTAATTTCTGAAGTGCCTCGGTGCCTGATTGGTGTTCTGGCATGTGAGGGGGACCAGTGCACTATGAATGCTTCCCATGACCAAAGGGCTTGGATTTTGTCGTTTCTGAGATGGTCGTCCTCAGTTTCCATTATCGCCGAAAACCGGGGACGACCATCTCTAAGGTTGACCTAAATGTTGAGATTTGGGTGTCCCCGACCATATTATCAAACCGAAAGATGGACACCCATCTTGTATTGATAGTACGGGTTTCCCCGCCCCTTCGCTGGGACGTCCTGCAGTGATGTCCTCTGGAAACTTGGGCGCCCCGTTTGATTATGCCCCTCTATGTAGCCCACAGTGACTTAATTATCACTGTGTTATTGTAATTTAAGTCACATTAATGCCCTTTAACACAGGTTAAGGGACAAATATTAAGGCTCAGTGTCCCCCTCCTCCCCTTAATGAGACTAATCCGTTCTATAGGATTGCTATAACCTAATGGTTTAACGGACTTAAGCTGAAAAATCCAGAACTGCTCTCTCTTACAAAGTATGACTATCTCCACCTTACAGATGCTTCAGTGCATATTCTTAAATCAATGAGATACGATAAGTGCAGACTTTGAGAACTGATTCGACTTTTATGTTCAGTGAGCCTCACTTTCACACTGCACTTCATCCTGCATTGATTGCAGAAATGGCTTTGAAAATGATCATGTCTGATCTGGTTTGTTTGAAAAATCTGTAAGAGTAGATCTGAATTAAATATTTTGAGGGAAATTTTCAGAAGAAATGATGTGGTCAGCAGTGGTTTTGACTATATACGTTCTTTCTTATTAAAAAAAAATCTGTTGTACTTGGTCAGATAATGTGGGACATATAGAAAGGAAGCTATCAATGTGGATGAACTACTGTTAAGACAGTTATTTTACCGCAACCCATGCTATTTTAACACAGGTCCCAATTTATGCGGTCAGACCTAGTTACTAATAACCTGGGTTAACAGCAAAATAGCCCACGTTGATGAAGTCCTTCCATTAATTGTTATACAGCTAAAGTTTGGGAGCAGCACCACTTAAATGGGTGACATATGTTTGAATTGTTATATTTATTTATTTATTTATTTATTTGTGACATTTATATCGCACATTATCCCAAAGAAGTTTGAGTTCAATGTGGCTTACAATAAACAGTATAGGATACATAACAAAGAATAATGCGTAAGAAAGTAATTTGTTGTAAGAATCCAATTTTAGCAGCTAAACATAAGTTATGGGGTACTTTATAAAAAAAAATCCCCATGTAAAATTATGCAAAATGACAAGAATGTCACATACTTTTATGAGACTCAGGTGTATGATTAGAGGAGTTTAGGCAGAGTACAGGTGGTGGTGTGAATTTTGCATTTCAGGGACGTGAAGGAGTGCTATAATGGTAGGTGTCTCTATGAAAATTCCCTCATTAAGGTTGCAGTTAAGCCACCTTATGACAGGTGGCGCTAACCTGCCATGTCAGAGGCTGAGTCAGAAGGGTGGGGCTCAGCCCTGGGAGGTGGTTAAATGCCCTGGAGCAGAGCGGATCACAGAGGCTCTGAGGGAAGAGGTCTCCAGAAGGAAGACCCTGGGTACAGATGTCTCCTGGAGGAGTACTGGGAGTGCAGGAATCCTCCCAAGGTGTTGGCTGGGCTCCAGTACCTGTAGGGAAGACCCAGGGAAATAAGAAGTGGCCTTATTTTCCAAGGTTTGCACCTGGAGGCAAAGAGTAACTACCCAAGGATTACAAGAGAAGATGTTGAAAATTGCAAAGGTAAAAGTGTATTTTTTTATTTGTGATGATTCAGAGCTGAGTGTCCTAACTAGAGCCAGGCCGGATTTTTGCATAAGTGACTTGAACTATACTGTAGATGCCTGATAAGATAGGACTGCTGAGGCAAGGAGAAACCATTGTTAATATGATTGTTACCATGTTAAGCCTTGAGTCTGGGATAGAACCAGACTGCTATTTTGTTTGTCTGTTCAGCAATAAAGTTTCTTTTTGATTTACACTGCACCCTGACTGTCTGTGGGGTTCCCAGTCTGTCTTCCAGCCATGCTGCCACAGTGGGTATTCAATGTATAGCAATTAGCATTTTTGAAACACTGGCTGCTCTTGGTATTCGTACCCAGATACTCAGCGCCAGGCCATACCTGGTCTGTGGTGCTGAATATCTGGATATAAATTGTCTGTTGACACTTATCCAGGTATTCAGACTGCTAGGATAACTACCCAGTTAAAGTTAGAACACCCTGTAAAAAAAACTATGGGCTCCTTTTACTAAGCCAATTTGGGTTTATCGCTCGCTATACAGGAAGTACTGCCGGGCTACCGCAGCTGCCCGGTGGTACTTCCCACCCCTACCGCGCTGTCATTTGCGGCGCTACAAAAATGTATTTAATTTCGTAGCGCCGGAGTGTACCCTGCGGTAATACCAGTTACTGCTGGTTTAATGCTCCCCCCCCCCCCGCCGAAATGGCCGCACAGCAAGTGCTTTACTTGCCGCCTAGCCATTTCCTGTCAGAAAGCGATACTTCCCTTTTACCAGCGCGCATATAAAACATGCGCTGATGCCAGCGCCAGCCCCCTTTTGCCACAGCTTTGTAAAAGGGGCCCTATAATCTTTGCAGATTTGTATGCAAAAAGAAATAATTTTCATGAGTGCTCAGATTGAAAGAGTAGGATAGAATGTTGATAATTAAAATGATCTGCTGTGTCTGCAGGCACATTATACAACATGAATAAGGAAATGATAGTGGGCCTATCGTTGCATGTCCATGTTAATCACTTTCGTTTAAGTTTTAATGGGTAATGTTTTATTATGTTAGCCAGTCTCATGATTTTTGCTTAGCAGGTAGCTGTTCATTTTTCCATCCCATTAGCAATAGACTTCATGGTCACCTTAGTCTAAAGATGATCATGACTTCATTGTTTTAAATACAGTACTGTGTATCTGATTTTCTGCAGCACTGCCTGAAAGATGGAGATGTCACTCTGGATGACAGTTAATGAACTGAATGCTGTTCAATACTTCATCACCTTGGGGTTTGCAATTTTTGCTCTACTCAAATAAAAAGAGATCCCTTGAACTCTTATGGAACGTGCTTTACACCAAGAAGAATATTAAACTGCCTACAGAGGGGCAGTCAGTATATTTGTTGCATGAGAGCCAAGAATATTTGAAAGGGGACAAAGTTGCTGTGCTTATAAAAAGAAGCATACAGTTGGGAATTTAAAACAAATTACTTGTGAAATGCAATGAAATTAAAGTTAGGGATGGACGAGGATATGTTCAACGATCAGCGTTCAACCTTGGGCAGCATGCCAATTCCTTCTACGTTTCTGTACCTTAATGTTCATTGATTACAGTGAGGTTACTAATAAGACTTTTTTTTTTAAAGTAGCCACCACCCATGTGACTTCTTATCTTTCCTTTGCAATAGAGTCACAACCACATGATGTCAGATATTATTAGCAAATAAATAAATAAATACAATTATGAAGAAAATAACGCTATCAGCAAAATTCCAGCTTACCAAATTAAGTTATTTTCCTTGGTCCTCTTTGTGCAGACCAAACATTCTCTGCCTTAGACCCCAATGGAAAGGTAGCCTTCTGCCTGTCTTAAGGACTTTTTTTTTCATGCTGCTTCTCAGCACCTTCCGGGCCGCACATTTCCCTGTTGTCTTGGGAATGAGTCTTCTCCCTGTTCCCTAGAGTGTTAAGGCTAACTCCTTGGTTCAGGGGCGTAGCCAGACAGCAGATTTTGGGTGGGCCTAGGCAAGAAGTGGGTGGGCACCAAGTGTTCTCCTCCTCCCCCCAAAAAATATCTAAGCTGGTGGGAAAATGTTTCTCTCCACCTTGGCAATCTGCAGCAGGCATGCGCTAAAAACTGAGCATTCACAGGTGCCAGTAATGTAGTGCACACTATTTTCATTACCATCAGGGGAAGTCTTCATCTGGTAGAGCTTGGAATCCCCATCAGCTACTGCTAAACATGTGCTACTGTTGGGTGGGCCTGAGCCCTAAGTGGGTGGGCCCCGGCCCACCTGTGGCTACGCCACTGCCTTGGTTGCTCTTTCCTCCCTAGCTCTTCTTGTTTATTTGATTGACTGGACTGCTTCTCTTGAATATGCTTTTTGTCGCTATTACTAAGGAATACGGAGTAAAGCCCCATTTTGTGTTTTTGTTTTTGAACAGCGGTATGAGTTTATGGCTGACTTATGAGAACCCCTGACAAAGGCTTGGGTGCCGAAACATGGCCTGTGTTGGGTTTTGACTGTCAGCATATGTTGAGTTTGAAGAATAAACACCTTTTATTGATCAACTCGGAGCTTGTGATTGACTTCTTCCACTCTTGTGTCTGCTTGTAGTTGCTTGTGGAAGGTTTTGTTTTCCTGTTTTTTTTTTTTGGCCATGTAATCTTCCACAGCTTCCTAATTGCTTTCTCAGACTAAACACGCCTGTAGCCAGTGCTGTGGGTGCTTAAGCAACCCAGTATTGAGCAAACCCCTTAACAGTGTCCAGGGTGGGATAATTTCCATTGGATTTAGTGCCCCTAATCAGTTTGAAAAGTTTGCTCCAATGCCTCCAGGAATGACTTTTTTTTTTAACATTGCTAAAAATGGTTCCTATAAAAATGACCAGAGGTTCTCAACCCAGTCCGTAAGACACACCTAGCCACAGGTTTTCAGGATGTCCACAATGAATATGCATGAGATAAATTTGGATGCACTACCTCCATTGTAAGTAAATTAATCTGATGCATATTCATTATATGTATTCTGAATATCTTACTGAGTGCGTCCCAAGGACTGGGTTGAGAACCACTGCTTTAGATGAATTTCACTCGTAGAAAAAAACAATGTAATTCAGTTTCAATGCAGTGACAAGCTTTGTTCCATTGTTTTAAAACATTGCTGTAGAATATTCAAATGTACTTTTGCAGAGATACAAATATTTTCTTGCTAGAATAATCGCTTGATTGGAGGTAAATGACTCGTGTGTTTTGTTTTTATCACAGATCTGTTCTATTTTGTGCCACGAGTAAAGGTTATGACAAATGTGTATAGGTTATATTGATAAGAGCTAGATATTTATTTTAATTTTCGTATTTGGTTATGACATTTTTATCCAGATATGATTGTACAGATTACAACAAACATTGTAAAATTGCACAACATGCATCACAAAGTAAAGGTCAAATAAAAATGAAATAAAGGCAAAATCTATTATTGAGAAAAAAAAACCTGTTGAGAATAAAGATTTGTGAAACTTCATGATATTGATAGATTCTGCATTGGCTATATACGGTGGTAAAATAAAGGGTCCCCCATATATTCAATCAGTGACTGGTAGCACTTTGCCCGCTACTTAGGGGTCCTTTTACTGAGGTGCACTGAAAAATGGCTTGCGGTAGTGTAGGCACGGGGTTTGGGTGTGCGCCGATCCATTTTTCAGCGCACCTGTAAAAAAGTCCTTTTTAAAAATTTTTGTTGAAAATGGACATGCGGCAAAATGAAAATTGCCGCGCATCCATTTTGGGTCTGCGTCCTTACCGCCAGCCATTGACCTAGCGGTAAAGTCTCATGTGGTAACCGGGCGATAATGACCTACGTGCGCCAAAATATCACCGTTGGCATTTTATTGAATGGCTTTGACATTTTCCTGACCTGTGATCCTGACGCAGCCTTGCGAAACGATGGCCAACGTTGATCACGGTCGGCAATGCTGTGCTGGTGAGGAAGAAGGTGAGGAAGAAGATAACGAGACTGCTGCCAAAGCTAAATTTTTTTTTTATTGTTGTTTGTTTCAATTGTTTAAACATTTTGATGCGTTTGGCTGTGTGTAATTTAAGTAAAAGAAAAGGAGGGTTTTTGCCAATGATGAAGAAGTCCAGCTCCTGTAATATATAATATACCACAGGGAGCTTCTCGAGGCTTTTTCCTCCTTTTGTATTGTAATCTCCTTTAGATTGCTTAGTACTCAACTAGAGATCTCCTTCTGTTGGTAAAATTAGAGTATGGCCATTAATTTAAAGATTGGAAAATTGGCCATTTTCTGGCTGTACTACAAATGGCCTTAGTGCTTGGGAAAGATTTGAGTAAGGGCACGCTGAGGCCACTTTTTACCACAGCTAGTAAAAGGACCCCTTAATGTTTTAATGTTATTTAGCAGCAGGTCAGGGTCGGCCCAACCATTAGGCAAGACTAAGCGGTTTCCAAGGACAGCAGCATCTGTTGAGCAGCAAAGAGAGAAACAATAGATCTGGACAACCACTACTTATACCTGCAGGAAGAATGGGAAATTTATTTACCTGAGTAAATGCCTGTTGGATATTGTCTTCATTATTTGTGTGTTTGTCTCTCTCTCTCTCTCTCTCTCTCACACACACACACATACACACACACACAGAGTTTAATATTTTTAAGTATGATTTTATGGGAGGAGGGGCGCTGTTTAGAACTTTAAAGTTAATTGGGGAATAGCATAAAACCGAAGGTTCACCTACGATGCCTAATTGTGTTGCACCTTCCCTGTTTAATAAATAAATAAAGTAACCCCTAGAGTGTAGAAGTAGCTCAGTGATTAGAAAACCAGGCTGCACATCGGGAAAGCCAAGGTTCACATCCTACTTCTTTCTCTGACACACTTTGGGGTGAAATTCTATATATGGCACCAAAAAAAGCTCTATTCCATAAGCCACACTTAAATTTAGGCACAGTTTATAGAAGAGTGCTTCGTCCGGGAATTGTGCCTAACTTTAGGAACAGCCATTTGCACTAACTGAAACGTGGTGCAAATGTACACAGTTAAATTAAGCACGTATCCCCTCTCATAACAATGTGCATAAACCTTTGGAACACTCCCATTCCGCCCATGACCCTCCCATTTCCACGTCCCCATTTTCAACTCACACCTAAATTTATGCGCATTAATTCCAATTAACTGTAATTAGTGCCAATAATTGCTTAACAAGCCAATTATCGATGCTAAAGCTAATTAGCTCGTTCAATTAAATTGTGGGCACAAAATGGACACACACCCAAATTTGCATGTGCAGTTTTTAGCAACTTTTATAGAATTAGGGGGTTTGTGACCTGGGCAAAACATGTCATCCTCCATTTCCTGAGGTTCAATTAGGAAACAACTCCAGTGTGTGAGGCTGGGAAATAATACATGGACGTGGATATGTAAACTGTCTGGAGCTCAGATTTGGAAAAAAAAGTACTAAATCTAAAATTCAAACTCCTAATGGGACCTATTTATCAACTATGCATTTAGGGGGCAATTCTATATCAGGGTGTCTCCATTTAGGCACCCCCCAGTGCTGTGTGGGGAGCACCTATACTATAAAAGTATCTGGGCATCCCAGTTCCATTATTGAATACTAGCTTTATTTGCACACCTAAATTGAGTCACAACCATTTACACCAGATCTATGGCTGGCGTGAAAGAGCATGCCTTAGAGTGTCATGAGACACGCCCATTCCCGCTCCCATACTCAGTCTATGTGTACGCCCCCTTGCAGTTATAGAATAGCATGTAATGCACTTAAGTGCAGAAGTTCCCCTTTTCTCTACACTTATGCATGCAAGGTGCACGTAACTGTACATGCCCAGTTACACAACTGTCTTTTTAACTGATATGAATGTTCGTTAATTCATTCATGCAGAAAGTAAGGTCACAGAGGGTTTAATGTATCTGGCCAGCTAGGTTTCAGTGGCTTTTCAACTGAACCTAGATGGCTACAGCTTTTTGTTTTGTTTTTTCCTGAAAATCGTTCTAAATCTAATAAGAGATTTAGGGAGGTCAATCTGCTGTGTGGTCAACATATAATTTGAAATATTTAAGCACCCCTGTTTAGGAAGTGGCACTCAATATGCATAAATAACTTGGAATGTCCAAATTAGACTTTTCTAGATATACCTGCTATTTATGTAGCCCACTCAGATATTTAATTGAGATGTTTAGTGGCTAAATATTGTTGTTTAGTTGAGAGTTGCACAAATCCATACCCCTTTTGGACAGATAACATCTGCATAACGATTTATGTGCTCTAAATCATCCACTTAAGTAGCTCACATTTTAAAAAAATTATCGTGTTGATATTCAATATGATTTAACTTGCTGTAAATTGCTCCTGGCTGATTAAATTGCCTGTTTGGAGCTAATTGTTAATTTCACTTAATGGTTAGTGCCACTGAAAATATCTGGTTAGCGCCAAAATGAAAACTGGTTATTTCAGGGGCATTCTGACAGCAGAGTCAGCACTTCATTGGTTAAGTGCCAATATTCAGCATTTAACTTACTAGGTTAAACACATAAATAGGACAGTATAAAAGTCAGTCCTATCTTTATATGGTAACCCATAGGCGGTTAAGTGCGGAATATCACACTATGGGGCCCTTTTACTAAGCCACAGTAGGCTGTACATGCATGCAACACACGCCCAAATGAGACTACAGCCAGGCCAGCACACCCCCCCCCCCCCCGGCGGTAATTTTAGATTTGGCGTGTGCCCATAATATCTGGATGACTTATTTATTTATTTCCTCCCACATGCGACGTTTCTGGCGGTAATCGGCGGTTGGCGCGCGCTGACCGGTCACCGCACGTGTAGCACATGAGCCCTTACCACTAGATCAGTGTGCGGCTTTAAGGACTCAGGCCGGTTTTAGATGTGCGCGGGTTTCACTTTTACCGCATGCCCTTTTCCCCATCACATTACAAAAAAAAAACAACCCTTTTTTGCAGACGCAATAAAACCTGGCCCGGCGTGTGCCTAATACACATGTCTACACTGCTGCAGGACACTTTTTACTGCGGCTTGGTAAAAGGGCTCCTTTAGCCTGGCTCTGCAAACCTGGAAATTGAATTTTCGGGTTTAGCGCTGGCATCGGTAAGCAAAATACTAATTGCACCAGCTATGTTGTCATCCTTGATCTAATATAAATATTTATTTATTTGTTACATTTGTACCCCGCACTTTCCCACTCATAGCAGGTTCAATGCGGCTTACATAGTAGTAGAATTACAAGTATAATGCAGAGAAAAACAGGATGTGTGGATAGGTAATATTATAAGGGAGAGGGGGTAGAGGAGGTAGGAGGAGGTGTTAGTATTAGGTTAGATTGAGATAATCAGGGATATGGTCGGGATAAGCATAGGGAAAATTGGAGGAGGCGTGGTCTGAGTCATTGCCGCTGTCACAGGAAGTGTGATGAATAGGTGGGTTTGTAGGGTTAAGTCGTGGCGTTTGGATAAACTTCCTTGAATAGATGGGTTTTCAGCGATTTTCTGAAGGGTAGGTAGTCTTTAATAGAACGAATGGATCTGGGAAGGGCGTTCCAGAGTTGACTGCCTTTGAAGAAGTTGGAATCATACGAGGCTTTATACTTGAGTCCTTTGTAGTTAGGGTAGTGCAGGTTGAGGTAATTTCGAGAGGATTCCGATGTGTTTCTGGTGGGTAGGTCGATCAAGTCGGTCATGTAGTTCGGAGATTCTCCATGGATGATCTTATGAATCAGTGTGTGGACCTTGAAGTTTATTCGTTCTCTAATAGGGAGCCAATGAAGCTTTTCACGAAGGGGTGATGCACTCTCAAATCATGATTTGCCAAAAATGAGTCTGGCTGCCGTGTTTTGGGCAGTCTGAAGATTTTTCAGGATTTGGGCCTTACAGCCTATGAAAATGCTGTTGCAGTAGTCCACGTGGGTGAGTACGGTGGATTGTACCAAGTTGCGGAATGTTTTCAGGGGGGGATATGGTTTAACATGTTTCAGTATCCAGCCAGCTGCTAAATATATTCAGTAAAAATTTTCAGTACCCAGTCAGCTGCTAAATATAGCCAGGAACATACAATTAGATATTAAAAATAGCAAGTTAAGTAAAGAAAATCATAGCTGGTTACTTTAGAAGAGTCATGGATTTCCTTTACTGCCTTTCTGTGGTTCAGCCAAAGCAGTTTACATTCAGACTGAATTCTTTAAATAGCGCTGAAAAATCAGCACTGACTAGATGCACTAAGTGCTATTCTACAAGCGGTGCTTAAAGTTAGGCACCATTTACAGAATAGTACTTATGCCAGGAACTTCTCCTGACTTTAGGTTCGACAATTTACACCAGCACCACCCTAGTGTAAATCTTTGTGCCTAAATTAGGCACAAAATCCCCCTATTTTATAACAGCGTGCATAAATTACAGGAACACCCTAGATCCACCCATGACCCTCCCATACCCACTCCCCTTTTTGGAGCTGCACATAAAAGGTACATTAGGATAAGGGTGCATAAATATGTGCATGTAAATTTTAATTAATGTCAATTAGCACTGACAATCGTTAGAGCCCAATTAATTGGCTCATTAATCAATTAAACTGCGTGTACAAATTTGCGTGCACAATCTTTAGCATCATTTACAGCACATGAAGGCAGTGGAGGAGGCTACACCGGGCGTGGTGCTGAGAGGTGGGAGAAACTGCCAACCCTGCTTCTGAAAGGGTTCTCTCTGTGCTGTGAAGAGGCAGGTGATTGGTGGTATGGGTTTGATGTGCAAAGACTGTCCATGAAGATTTGTTCTGAACTGTTGTGCTATATCGGAAGTGTGCTGAACTCTTACTGAACCCTTCTATAGGAGGGGGGAAGGGAAAGCTCAGGCCTAGTAGAGGGCCTGAACTCATGAGGTGCTGAACGTTTGCTGAGGGATTTTGGGAGCTGGCCTGTACCTTTTTTTCTTTTGAAGATTATCTTATGAGGACTGTACCTTTTTCTTTTGAAGACTATATTAAGAGGGTTGTACCTTTTGTTATGAAGAATTCATTATGATTTTTGGTATGAAATTGCCTTGACAATAAAATACTTTGGCCCTGAGTCCCAGTATCAGCAGTATTCTGTCCTGGAACCCTGGGAGCCCCGCAGGCTTGCCGGCTCCAACCAAGAGGAGGAAGCGGACCCCCTTTACAGTGTGCATGTCTGTGTACTATGCCTCTTTATCCTTGAATTTATTTGGGGGCTAGCACTTATGGGCTTCATCCACTCAAGTTTAAGGCCAGAAAAGATGAAGATGTGAAACTCTGCTTGGAAAGTGCTGGCAAATGAAAAAATGCTATTCAAAGCTCGAGCAGAGCATGCATGAGTAACCAAGTAGCAGAGAATTTGGCAATAATGAGAGTATAATAAAGCATTTGGTACCCATCCAACTCTGAACTACAGATTATGTTATCAGCTCCATTATGCATGAACCTCATTATTCTTACAAAACCACTCAGGTGACAATGGTCTCCCACAGAAAAACTTGTGGAAGCATCACTGATCATGCAGTGACATCAGCATGAATAGACAGTGGGAAAGCAACAAAGTCTCCCTGTATTTCCATCTCCCTGCTGCCTCATTTACATAGTCTTTACATCATCGATTTGGCTTGGCGTCATATTCAATGGGAAAACATCAACCATTTATACTCGCAAAATAAACTACATATTACAATGAGGAAAACAAGTGAATGCTTTAGCAAGCTAGCATCTCTTTTTCGAATGTGTTAGGAAGGCCAGCATTCATTTTCAGAGCTCTTGCTGAGCAGTTAATGTTATCTAGCCTGTTATCTTCAGTCAAATCTCTAGCTAAATCTAATAAACCTAATTTTCTTGGTTAAAACTTTCCTAAATATAGCTCTGAAAAATATGACCAGCTAGGTTTAAGAAAGAAGTGTGTATAAATGGGATTATCCATCTTAATTTAGGGGCCTGTTAAAGTGAGGTAAAGTTTTGTAGTCAACATATATTAGTTGCAAAAATTAATGCCCAGTAACTACAAAGTCTGTATGGTAACTAATGAAGGCATGCCCAGCATCTGCCCATGCAATTAGAGTACAGTGCAGACATTTTTAACATGGCTGTTTCCAAGCTACTGGCAATGCACTAAGGGCTGTTGCAGCTAAAAACGCCTCCACCGCCAGTTGAAGCCTCTGAAACTTTGGCAATCCACAGATTTAATCCGCAAATAAACCTTTTCCGGAGATGGGAAGGTGGTAGAACGAGAGGAGATGAAATGAGATTGAAGGGGGGCAGACTCAAGAAAAATGTTAGGAAGTATTTTTTCACGGAGAGAGTAGTGGATGCTTGGAATGCCCTCCCGCGGGAGGTGGTGGAAATGAAAACGGTAACAGAATTCAAACATGCGTGGGATAAGCATAAAGGAATCCTGTGCAGAAAGAATGGATCCTCAGGAGCTTAGTCGAGATCGGGAGGCGGGGCTGGTGGTTGGGAGGCGGGGATAGTGCTGGGCAGACTTATATGGTCTGTGACCTGAAGAGCACAGATACAAATCAAAGTAGGGTATACACAAAAAGTAGCACATATGAGTTATCTTGTTGGGCAGACTGGATGGACCGTGCAGGTCTTTTTCTGCCGTCATCTACTATGTTACTATGTTACTATGTAGATTTCTTCCACAGTGCTCACCTGCCCTCTAATAGCCCCTCAACATCTCCAAGAATAACCCCCCAACATCTCCAAGAATAACCCCCCATATCTCTAAAAATAACACACCATCCTCAAATCACTTGGCTCTGACTGGGGATCCTTGGTGGCAAAGTGGGGAGCAGGAGTTATCCATGGATGTTCCAACCCTATTGGGGTCAGAGTCAAAATGGCCTATCTGATCTCTAGTGACCCTACCACTGGGCATCACGTTGCCAAGTAAACATGCTTCTCTTCTTTTGCAGCTTAACCCCTGGAGGCTGCAAGGCTACTGCTAGGAGACAGAGGCATTTTGAATCTAGGCATCGATGTGGCAGGAACATCCGGAGATCACTCCTACCCCCACTAGCCAGGGACTGTGGAGATAGGTGGTTATTCTTGGAGAAGTTGTGGGGTGTTTGGAGGCAGGGGTCACAAGGTATTGAAGTATGAAAGTAAATGACCAGAATCTTTCTCCATCATTAAACTTGCACAAGCATTCCTAAGAGTGGAAGGAATTGGTAAGCATTCAAGAGTACACACAGGGAAGGAAACAGTTGAATTTGTGAAACAAGGGAAACAACTCATTAAAGAATTAGATCAGTAGATGAGGAAAAAACAATTGGCAAATGCACAAGTACAGTGGGCAATACAAATTGTTACTCCAGGAACCATATACCAATCAAGAGCGGTCACAGAGAATTGAGCTGATACAAAAGGATGAGAGATTGATAGATAGTCCGGGGCAGTGGGTTATGAATGAGAAGGTTCACTGCAAGTATAGAAAAAACTAGGAAAACAGACATATGAAGATTCTGCAAGAAAGCTAGAAACAGTTACTCATCTGCTAAGTTGTGATGGCAGAACACTTCTATACAAGAGGGCAGATAAGGTGGCACATATCATCTGCTAGAGACTTTGTAAACTTTATAACACTGCTTTACCAGAAAAGCACTGGACTCATGGAAAATGAAGTTGTGCTCAATTGGGACATTCTAATTCCAACCAATACAAGCTTGAGGCACGAAAGCAAGATATGGTAAAGGAGAAAAATGCCATAACAGCATCATTATAGAGGTGTCAGTTCCAAACAATTATTCTGTGGATCAGGTGGAGAAAGAAAAATCCTTAAATACCAAGAAATGTGGCAGAAAGTTATAGCAATATTTTCTGTTGCATATAGAATAACAAGCTTGATTAAAAGACTTCTCAAGCACCCCTGGATAGTAATACATGTTACATCTTACAAGCTCCAGAAGAAAGGTCTCTTTGGCACAATGCAAGTACCTGGCAAGCGTTATCAGTAAATTTCAGAAAAAGAGACCATACTCCATATACCCTGGCTTAGGAGCTGTGCTGGCTTAACCACTGGACCAGGAGAGCACAAACTCAGCATGTTGGTGATAAAGGGTGCCAAAATCCCCAGCCTCTGATGTCACCACCAATGCCTCACCTGGTCCAATGGATATGCCTTCTTTATCCCTTCCCTCTCAGCCGGTCTGGCATCTCTACCTTAGTCCAGTGTCTCTCCTCTCCCTATCTCACTGGTCCACTTTCTCTCTCCTCTCTCCACTCCCCATGGGTCCAGCATCGTTCCCTCTTCTCTTTCCCTCCCCTCCTCCTCACCCCTCAGTAGTCCTTTAAACTTTATATGAGTTGCCTTTAGCTAGCCCCTGGGTCTTCCCTCTGTCACATCCCACCTCTTCTTTTTTTTCTTTTTTTTTTATTCTTTTATTTATCAATTTCAATTTTTTCACAAGCATTTAAATCTTGAATAGGTAAAGTAGTACATATTAATAATATAAGCATAATATACTAAAGCAAAAATTGTATCACTTGTATTAGACCACCATAAGGTGGGGGGTTAAGCAGTTACTCAGGAGATGAGATTCAAATTAAGAAAAAAACAGTACAACAAAATCACTAATAGAAAGGCATAGCCAAATTGAAACCAGTTTTACATTATGTCTCTTTAACTCTATTACTTAAGGCAAATTATACCTGTTAGTCACAACATGTATTAAATTATCTTTTTCTGAGCAATGAACTGTTTTAAATGTTCAGGATTTAAGAAAACGTATTTAACCCCAAGATATTTGATGTTGCATTTACATGGGTAGTTCAGGTTGAAGGAGGCTCCTAGAGCCAATGTTGCAGATCGAAGTGCCAAAAACTCTTTTCTCCTGGCTTGCGTCTGTTTTGTGACATCTGGAAATACCCAAATTTTGCTCCCATGAAATGGGGTTTGTAAGTTTCTCAACGCAATTTTCCTAACATTTTCCAAGTCCTGATGAAAAATAAATGATACCAGAAGAGTTTGGCGTTCAGTTAACTCTGTCAAGGAAGATTCCAATAGTTCTGATACGTTAAGTTCTTTTCCCTCCTGTTGAATATCACATTCTTTTTCCTTCACTTTTTTCATTGGAAGATAATATATTTTATTCAGCGGAGGTATATTATCTTCTGAGAATTTCAAGTTTTCTATTAGATATCTTTTGAAAATTTCATGCGGTGGGTAGATTGGAGTCTTGGGGAAATTCAAAAAGCGTAGGTTTAATTTCCTATTAAAATTCTCAAAATATTCCAATCTCCCATGTATCAAAGTATTATCTTGTATTAATTTTACAGTGGTTTCCTTCAGCTTAATATTTTCTTCACACATCCCATCTCTTCTGATGCAATTTCCTGTAGGCAGGACATGGCAGAAGAAAGAACTAGAAGTTGACCAAAGGCAGAAATCCGGACAAACGGGCAGATTGGCAAAACCCACCCGGTTGCCCGGACATGTCCTCAAAAAGAGGACATGTCCGGGTAAATCCGGATATATGGTAACCCTTAGTATGTAATAACTGTTGTTGCTCTAACTCCACATCATCTCCCCTTATCCATGTGTGCTAGTTTGTCTCCTCCTGACACCCTCCTTTTATCTAACCAGATAGCAGATAATGTCTTATTACTTCTGTCACCCCCTTCCCACCTGATGACAGTTGGTGATGTTCAACTTCCTTCTGATACCCTTTACTACCCTTGTGACCCTGGGAAAATCATTTAACCCTTCGTTATCCCAGGTACAGAATTAAAATGTGAGCTCACAAGGGAGAGAGAGAGAGAGAGATCCCTACAGGAACAGAAAAATGCCCACTGTAGCTGAATGTACACCACTTCAGGCTTGCAGATGTCTATTCCTGAAGTGAGCCTCAGAAAAAGCAATTAATAGAGTTATAGTGGAAGTTGAACCTGTGTCCCTTGGTTTACAGTCCACTGTACTAACCACTAGGCCAGTGTTTCCCCAAGTCCAGTCCTGGAGTACCCCTTGCCAGTCATATTTTCAGGATATCCAAAATGAATATGCATGAACTTGAGTTGTGTACATTGCTTCCATTATATGCAAATCTCTTTCATCCATATTCATTGTGAATATCCTGAAAACCTGACTGGCAAGAGGACTTCAGGACCAAACTTGGGAAACACTGCACTAGGCTACTGCTCTGATCTGCTTTGCTCAGAATGGCCATAATACCTGCATCTGACATAGAGCCTGGTTTTTCTTTCTGGTTTCATTTTCAGAGAGAGGGAGGGGAACAGCAACCACTGGGGGATTTAGGATAAATCATGCCTTAATCCTTCCAGTGGTCAACTACTAAATCATAGCACCATTTGGATGTGACTGAAACAGGTATAGATAAAAATGTTTCTTCCCATTCGAAAATCACTAGTCCCGGCCAAAACATCCTCAAGAACACACCCCTTGCTATTTGGATGAACTGCAGTGTGAAATGTCCAGATTCTGACCTTCCAAAATCAGGATTTGAATGTTTTTAGCAGATGGACTTTTTTTTTAAGCCATTTTGAAGCATCTGTCTGCTTTGAAAATAAGCACCATAGATAACTAAGATAGAGTAACAGGAGTTAGAAAATAAGGGCACTAATTTAAAGAAAGTTGAATGCTCTTGCATTAAGAGGAGTCTAGGCGAATACTGCTGTCAGTACTGTGCTGCTGAGCATTTTTTCATAGTTAATCTGGGATTATGAGTCCTTTGGCAGTCCCATGTGTGTGTATGTGTGTGAGGCTCACAAGTTAGTTACTTGACGGTGTAAGTGGGTGTGCCTAAATGTGGGCGCATAGAAGCCGATTTAAGATAGTATCCTATTATTGAATCTGGGCACCCAGATGCTATTATAGAATTAGCACTCAGTGTACTGCAACTAGGCTAATTTGTGGCACCCAGTTATTAAATTTTCCCCTTGAAGTGCAGATATCCAAGGGAGTTCTATGCATGGAGGTGTAATGACAGGAGATGGCATACGCTTATGTGGGCTGAAGTAGGGTTACCATATGGCTCCAGAAAAAGGAGGACGGATTGAGCCAGCCGGGTTTTACTTCCATTGCTTTCAATGGAAGTAATTGAGCCAGCTGGGTTTTAATTCCATTGCTTTCAATGGAAAGCAATGGAAGTAAAACCCGGCTGGCTCAATCCATCCTCCTTTTTCTGGAGCCATATGGTAACCCTAGGCTGAAGCCAGTGGGTGGAGCTTGCCATCCTATTGGTCAGAACAAAACAGTTGCTATCGCTATTGAAAACAATAGCAAACTTGTGAGGTTTTATTAAGCCTCTTTGGTTTTGCATTCTCTCTGTTAGGAGGAGAAGGGGGGGATACAAGTGGAGTTGGGGGTGCATGGGCTTGGGGGGGGGGGTTCAAGGGGTCTGTGAAGGGAGAAAGGTTATATTCAAAATGTATCTCAGTGCTCTAGAGCTTGCATTGCAATCCCCTCCTAACAGAGAATGCAAAACCTAGAAGGTTTAATAAAACATCACAAATTTGCTATTGCTCTCAATAGTGATAGCAATTGTTTTGTTCTGACCAACATGGTGGCTGCATGGGGGAGACGGGGACAGCTTCAGTTTTTTGATGTCATGACATTAAACCTCCTTGGTTCTATGTATTAGGGGTGTGGAGGGGGAGGGGCAAAGCTTGATGTGCACAGACCAGGAAAATCATAGTTCCTCAAGAATCTGGCACACGTACATCCTAAACTGCGCTTGTAGTAGCAGCTTTTGTGTGAAGCTTTGAGTTCCTCCCTTGTTTTTCCTTGTATCTCTGAACATTTTTTCCTCAGCACCTCAACACTTGCCATCTCTGAACATTTTTTCCTCAGCACCTCAACACTTGCCATCTCTGAACATTTTTTCCTCAGCACCTCAACACTTGCCAGCCACAGGAATAGAAGTCGGGCTCAGGAACTCTCCCAAGGCACTGCTCATGAGCCCTTGGGGTGACCCTTTTCATCCTTTCATTTACTGTTCAGTAAATGCTTCATTATTTTTTCTTTTTCATTTTGTTTTTCATTAGAGAATTACCTGTCTAATGTCTGTTATGAACAAGGACAACACAGCTTGAGCTCCACAGGCAATTTTTTCAGTGCAAGATACTAAACACTTAAAAACTGATTCTAACTAGAAAACAAAGCTGGTACAAGGTGGTGTCCAAAGACCACCCACATCTAGAAATAAATGTAAACTTTTTTTTTCTTTTTCAATCAGAAATGGCATTAGTGATAGCAGCAGGTATTTCATTGGTTGTCATGTGATCATGAAATCACAACTGAAACCTAAAGTATCTCCTGAAACAACTCTTTACACAGGGTTTTAACCTTTTTTGGGTTTCTGCTCCCCTTCAACTGATCAGTGAAACCCTCACACCCCCTTTGTTTAGTAGGTGTTGAAATTATTATGTATGTCTTTTTGTTGTAAGCCACTTACACCCTAATTCTATAAAAGTCGCCAAAAATTGTAGACGACCTGAAAAAGGGAGACGGAAATGGGAGAGTCATGGGCAGAACGGGGGTGTTCCTAGCATTTACGCACATTGTTATAGAATAACAGGGATTCATGCCTAATTGAGGCACATACATTTGCACCATGATTCCCGGGCATAAGCACTATTTTATAAACTGCACCTATTTTTAAGCGTGGCTTATATAATAGTGCTATATGTAGAATTCACCCCTTAGCATTAGGCAGGGGTCTAAATTTTTTAAATAAATAAACCACATGTCTACTAGTGACTACTGGTATGTTGCAGTTAGCTGCTAACAGTGCTACCTGCTAACAAGTTGCTAAAATTATAGTAGAACACAGTTAAACTACCAATAGCTGCCTTCGCTCTGTCTAAAAAGTTTCAATAATTTGCCTCAGATTTCAAGACCTCAGATTTCATTTGACTTCTTCCTGTACCCCTTGGGGGTGCGGACACCACTGATTAAGAATCCCTGTTTAACAGCTTGTGAAAAAAGAACCAAAATAAAGGTCCAACCTGATAGCAAAATATACAAAATAAACAAAAACTAATAGGAAAATATTTTAGAAACAAAAACTATCAGTAGGAGTCACTACAATTCTCAAGTGTAATGGACCATAAGTCAACGTATCATTATGGTACGGTGAATAACAGCAGTTTGTGGACCTTATTCATAAAGGACTTTTTTTCACCTTGACTATCAATTGGGAAAATATCTTTACTGAATATGGTCCTCTGGAAACTTTAATTCATTTTCGTTTTTCATTATTGCCTATTGAAAAATTCAACAAAATAAGTCATTTGGAGATTTCACCCCCATGAGACTATAAAACATTGTCATCCAGTATGTATAGGGTTACCATATTTAGTCCCCCCAAAAAGACGACACATGCCCTGCCCCCACCACACCCCACTCTGCCACTTTTCACACCCCGCCTCGCCCCCTTTCACACCCCACACACCCCACCCCCTTTCACACCCTCACTCTGCCCCCTGTCACATATTCCCCTCCCCCCGTCACACACCCCGTCACCCCCTCCACTTATTGTAGGTCCACCTGTTTTAAGTTCCGCATCAGCTTTAGTGCTATACCATTTTGATAATTTTCCTTTTCTCTAACAGTTTTGAAAGTACGTTTGATTGAAAATAAATCCAAGAACAAGGTGTTGTATATATTTCAATTAGTTTGTTCTTTCATGCAGCGTACTGAAAAATGACTTATGTTTAAGCAGGTATTTTAGTATATCCGTGTTATTAAAAGCATGAAGACTACATTCTGTCACTTATTATAGGTGGGTTTAATTGACGTGGAGGGGCATAATCGAACGGGGCGCCCAGGTTTTCCTGAGGGTGTCCTCGCAGGACGTCTTCGGGAAGGGGTGGGGAAACCCGTATTATCGAAACAAGATGGGTGTCCATCTTTTGTTTGTATAATACAGTCGGAGACGCCCAAATCTTAACTTTTAGGTCGACCTTAGAGATGGTCGTCCTTAGAGATGGTCATCCCCGGTTTTCAGCGATAATGGAAACTGAGGACGCCCATCTCAGAAACGACCAAAATCCAAGCCATTTAGTCATGGGAGGAGCCAGCATTCGTAGTGCACTGGTCCCCCTGACGTGCCAGGACACCAACCGGGCAACCTAGGGGGCACTGCACTGGAATTCACAAATTGCTCCCAGGTGCATAGCTCCCTTACCTTGGGTGCTGAGCCCCCCCCCCCCCCCAAAAAAAAAAAAAACCCAAACCCACTACTGCAGCTCCTTGTGACTCTGGGCAAGTCACTTAACCCTCCATTGCCCCTGGTACAAAATAAGTACCTGAATATATGTAAACCGCTTTGAATGTAGTTGCAAAAACCTCAGAAAGGCGGTATATCAAGTCCCATTTCCCTTTCCCCTTACCCACAACTGTACAACACTACCATAGCCCTAAGGGGTGAAGGGGGGCACCTAGATGTGGGTACAGTGGGTTAATGGTGGGTTTTGAAGGGCTCACATTTACCACCACAAATGTAACAGGTAGGGGGGGATGGTCCTGGGTCCGCCTGTCTGAAGTGCACTGCAGTACCCACTAAAACTGCTCTAGGGACCTGCATACTACTGTCAGGGAGTTGGGTTTTTTTTTTAGGGTGGGAAGGGGTTAGTGACCACTGGGGGAGTAAGGGGAGGTCATCCCCAATTTCCTCCGGTGGTCATCTGGTCAGTTTGGGCACCTTTTTGAGGCTTGGTCGCAAGAAAAAATGGACCAAGTAAAGTCGGCCAAGTGCTCACTAGGGACGCCTTTCTTTTTTCCATTATCGGCCGAGAACGCCCATGTGTTAAGCACGCCCCAGTCCTGCCTTCGCTATGCTTCCGACATGCCTCCGGGAACTTTGGTTGTCCCCGCGATGGAAAGCAGTTGAGGACGCCCAAAATTGGCTTTCGATTATGCCAATTTGGGCGACCCTGGGAGAAGGACACCCATCTCCCGATTTGTGTCGAAAGATTGGTGCCCTTTTCTTTCGAAAATAAGCCTGATAATGACGGAAACTGCTCTACAAATCTATAAATGAAACAAAGAGGTCAATATTTGAAGGAATGTAGCTGGCTAAGTAAAGACAACTAACTGGATCAAAGCCTCTGAGAATCGATGAGGCTAACTAGCTACATTTCAATAAGTGACTGATTTAGCTGTTCAAATTCTAGGTGACACTGGGATGGGGTTAAATTAAGGGTAAAATGATAGGCAGCTAGTGCTGATTTTTCAGACTATATCGCCTAATTCAGTCACTCAAATGTAGATGCTACAAAGCAGACCTAAATCTGTCTGACCATTCTTCCTCTGTTTGACTATACACTGTGAAAAAAAAATAGTGGCATGTAGCACAATATCTGCATTTTTCCTGACGATTAGGGGAAGCATGTACAGATATGGCTTTGAAGAAGAAATATGTGTGAGTATCAGTGGGGAGTAGGGAGACAAGTTAACGGGGGCATGTAAAAATTTATATATGTGTGTTATGGTTGGGGTGTATGTATCTGTATGGGATAGGGAAGTGGGATAGTATAGGCAGGTGGGGGAGATGTGTATATATGTTTGTGTTTGTAAGGGGGGGCATGTGTAATAGGTGTGTGGGTATAGAAGTGTGTGGTCTGCGAGAGAATAGAAGGGGAAAATGGGTGTCTTTGTGTGGTGTGCACAGGGTATGTGTGTATACATATATAAGGTGCAGAGCTGGCCCATGGGCATCTGCTGCTCTAGGCAAACCTTCAGTCATGTGCTCTGTTGGGCAGTCAAAGACCCGCTCCCTCCACCATAGTCCAGCTTCCCCCCTTCCCTAGCCCAGATAATTTGACATTTTCCCTTTCCTACCCCCTCAGAGTTCAGCATCTCTTTCCTACCTTGTATGCCCAGCATCTCCACTTTCTTTCCCTAACTCTTCTCATGTATGAGCATCTCCATTTCTTCTCCATCCCAGGAGTCCAGGACTGCCAGGAGATAGTTGGGCCCGGGGCAGGGCTGCCACAGCTACCACTCCCCACTCAGGCTGCAGCTGCCACCTCCCCTCCCCTCCATGTGGGATGCCACCACTGCCCCCTTATCTTCCTGCATGTGCTTCTCCCTCGGTCTGTCACTCTCCTTCTCCTGTGTGCCATGACCTGGGTAATTGCGTTACTGCAATCACCTGGTTCCCAACACACAAGAGCAAGAGAGAGACCGAGGGAACAGAACCTTCTGCCTGCCTACGGAAGCTTTGCCAGTGCTGGGACCCCTTGGAGGCCTGGCCTGGGGAATCTTGTCCCCCTGCTCCCCTTCTCAGCAGCCCTGCAGGTTTCTAGCATCTCCTGTTTCCTTCCTTCTTTGCAACGTCCAACATCTTCATCATTTCTTTCATGTCCTGCTTCCGTCTTTCTTCCACTGCTGCTATTACCTCATTTTTCCACCTGGACCATCCTACTCCAAAGAAAAGTTACCGTTAGTACAGTAGCAGGCCTTGGGCACATGTACCTGTTCAAACTCAATGTATCTCACTCCCTCCAATGCAAGTGTTATCACAAATATTTTTAGGAACACTTATGTACACTTCTTGTCATTGTGGTTGTGCTTTAGGAAGGATTTTTTTGTGTATGCTAATGGGCTTTTTACTAAAATTACCAGAGTTACACATGCCAACAAATAATGTCCTTCTGTTTCAGGTATGCCTTTTAATTTGAGAAAAGCTCAGGTCTGCAAAACAGAGCAAGCACCGTATAGCACATTAATTATTAGTCAAATTAGGAACATTTTATTAGTAATTACATTTAAGTAATAACATTAACACACTGGGATTCTGAGACAAGATAATGTGCTTCTGTAAACAACAAGCAAGAAGTTCAAAACAGGAAGCTGTTATCTTTCCACAAGGTGACCGTAGGATCATTTTGGAAGGGTTAGGAGGAATTACACATG
The DNA here is from genome assembly GCF_901765095.1 of Microcaecilia unicolor. Lineage (NCBI taxonomy): Eukaryota > Metazoa > Chordata > Amphibia > Gymnophiona > Siphonopidae > Microcaecilia > Microcaecilia unicolor. The sequence continues at coordinate 51,067,915 of NC_044040.1, forward strand.
TACAAAAGATAGTCCCCCCCAATATTCAGCCGTTGGCGGTCAGAGCTTATTTAAACGGTGATCGTCGCCAGCTAACGTATCCCCTGATATTCAGTGCCAGGCCATGTCCAGGCGCCGATGCTGAATATCTGGAATTCTTTTGGGTGGGCTGGGTACCCGGCACTTATGCGGGCCTGCCCAATATTCATCCAGGGCTTCATAAAAGGTATCGGGCCAACCGGCCCACAGAACTCTTTTTTGTTTTTTTACTAAAGCCCCCGAGCCCCCTCAATCCCCCCCCCCCCCCCCCGTAAGAGGTTACAGCTACCATTTATATATAAAAATATTTAGCATGTATAGATTTGAAAGGGCTGTGATATGGGCATAGTGTCAGTGAGCTTTTAAAACATATGGGTACTTCCCATTTTAGAAGGGGAATACCCATGTATTTTAAAATAATCCCTGTTGGCATCCATCAAATGGCCTTACTGCTTCTTTGAACCTGAGATTTGAAGAGTAAGTGAAGGGACCCAAAGATCCAAATATTCAGAGTGGAACTCATCCTTAATTGGCTCTTCTTGTATGTGTGGTTTTACAAAATCAGCTCTCGGATGTGTAAGGGATGGCACATACATGTAACACACCTCATGAAGTCACTCTTTTTGTTTTGTTTTGTTTGCTTTTTGCAAAATGGCTATTCCAGCTGTACGTGCCACTGGACACAGTGAAGGAGCTTGCTAAAGTGCTCAGCGCCCACTGCCAGAGCTGGCTCCTATGCATGCTGGCAAATATATGTATTGTATTACAGTATATTTATAGACTTCTGCTTTTAACTAACAGTATAAAGCAGATTACAATTAAGAGGCTTCATATTAGCAGGAATTTACAATATGTATTAAAAATCCAGTACATTAACAGCCTCTATAATCAATAAGATTACAAAAATTCCAATCAAATATGCGAATCACAATCTTTGCTTCTCTGAATAAAACATAAGGAGTAATCTGACGAAGTTGAACTGGAATGCTATTCCAAAACCTAATCCATTGAAAAATACCTTGAAAAATCAAAGAAATGTTTTCTAATAGTTTAACAATTAATATTCTTCAAAGAAGGAAAATCTAGCAACGGTTGCACATTTAGTAAGCGTTTTTATGAAATATCTGGGATTCTTGAACATCCCAGCTTGGATGTCCCTTTTCTGGCCTAGATGTTTTATGCACAAAGAGGTGTCACATGTCTTCCCTGTAATATTGGCGTTGGTCTAACTCTAGCCCTTGGTAAGTTGCACATAAGCAAGAGGTACTCAACCTTGGTTACCAGGAAACTTTGGAATGGCTTGCCCCCATCTCTTCGTAATGAACCATCATTTAAAAAAAATTAAATCTTTGCTCAAAATGTACTAGTATCAAGTATAAAAAAATTAATTTTAATATACCACAACATCATATAAAAATATGTCTAAGCAGATAAAGCCAAAATAAGGGGGGACAGGAGGACAACAAAAAGACAATTAAAATTACAGACAGGGATATAAACAAAAGGATAGAGCAGAAAGGAAACACAAGAAGAAAAATAATTTAATTACAATGTAATAAAAACATATAAAGGTAAGTGGAAGGAGAAAGGACACATGGTTATGATAACAGTAGTGATAGAAGTGTTACTGTAGCTGACTAGCACTGACTAACACAACATGGTGATAAATGAGGAAAGGGCTATAAGAGTGGGAAGGCCCTGCAGGACACATTTAGGATAAAGAAGCTATACTTTGAGAAAGCCTGTTTGAAAAGGTAAGTTGTCAGGATACCTTTAAAACTCAAAAAGGAGAGTTCGGCCCTAAAGAAAATCAGAAGTGAGTTCCAAAGAAACAGGCTGAAGCAGGAGTGGCGAATGGTGTCAAGGCAAATATGGAGTTGTGAAGGCACTGTGAGGAGATGCAGAGTAGAGGATCAAAGAGTTCGAGAAGGTACATATGGGATAAGAAGATTAAAGGAAAAGATGGAATTCCGCTATATAACCTGATGTGTAATGGTTATTTATAAGCATTTTGAAACAGCATTTAGCACCCAGCCTCTGGGTACTGGGCAGTGTTTCAGGTAACAGGGTATGCTGGGCAATGTTCGATGGGATTTTCCTTCCATCCCTATTTTCTCTACCTAATATACCCTGTTTACATGTGAATATCCTTTCATATCTTGTAGCTGGTGTTCTTTTCTTTCTGTTTTAATTTTGATTATACACTGCTTTCACTTGTCCGTCAGAGTAAACAGTATATCAAATACCAATAAATATAAACATTTTTGGGAGATGCTATGTTGTTTGTGGTTTTTATTTATTATTTATTAGCCTATACTCAATATTAGATTTAAGAACATGTTAGCTAAAGTGTGCTAAGGAGTTAGTGTGGGTTTTAGTATGTGCTAACTATTAGTACAAGCCCATACTAACTTCTAATGCAGGGGTTTTCAACCCAGTCCTGGGGGCACACCCAGCCATTTGGGGTTTTTAGGAGATATCCTGAAAACCCCAACTGGCAGGGTGGTCCCATTGGCGCCCCGTATGGGAGGCTTGGGGAGGCTAAGCCTCCCCAGCCCAACCGTGACCTTCCCCTGCTGCCCCCACAAGCGCAGGTCTCCTTCCCTCCTGACTCAGCTCCCCGCCTGGCAGCCCGACTCAGATCCATCCCCCCCCTGCGTGCGCGCGCAAGTGTGTGTGTTTTACCTTCCGTGGCAGCGACATCAGTGAGGAAGAAGGCACTGTGGGCTCGCCTCCCGCTCCAGCTTCTCCCTTCTCTCTTCACACAGTGTACCGCCTTCTCCGATGATGCATTTCCTGTTTCTGCAAGGGCGAGGCACTGCGTGAAGGGGGAAGGGAGAAGCTGGAGGCGAGCTTGCAGTGCCTTCTTTTTTACTGACGTCACTGCCACGGACAGTAAAAGGGTTAAACGCTTGGGGGGGAGCAGGAAGTAATTGAGAGAAGGGCTGTTGGGGAGCTGAGGGAGGGCAGGGAGAATCACTGGACATGGAGAGGAGGGGAGGGCAGGGGGAGAGAAGAGATCGCTGGAGAGGAGGGGAGGGCAAGGGGAGAGAACAGATCGCTGGACATGGACAGAAGGGAGGGCAGGGGGAGAGAACAGATCGCTGGAGAGGAGGGGATGGCAGGGGGAGAGAACAGATCGCTAGACATGGAGAGAAGGGGAGGGCAGGGGAGAGAAAAGAGATTGCTTGAGAGGAGGGGAGGGCAGGGGAGAGAGGAGAATTGCTGGCCATGGATGGAGGGGAGGACAGGGGAGAGAAGAAATCGCTGGACATGAATGGATGGAGGGGAGGGCAGGGGAGAGAGGAGAATTGCTGGACATGGATGGATGGATGGAGGGGAGGGAAGTCAGGAAGGAGATGCACATGGATGGAGGGGAGGGAAGGGAGGAGAAATGCTGGACATGGATGGAGTGGAGAGCAGGGAAGAGAGGAGAAATGTTGGACAAGGATGGAGGGAAGGAAAGACAAAGGAAGGAGATGCACACGGATGGAGTGGAAGGGAGAGAGGAGAAATGATGGTCATGGATGGAGGGGGGGGGAAGACAGAGGAAGTAGATGCACATGGATGGAGGGAAGGGGAGTGAGGAGAAATGCTGGATATGGATGAAGGGGAAATTGCTGAATTTAAGGGCTGGATTGGAACACTTTGAGGGTAGATGTTGAAACTGGAGAAAGGATAGGGACATGGCTACAGATGGTAGACAGGATACATAAGGACACAGAAGGATGGTGGACATGGTGAGAGAAAAAATATCAAATGGAAAGAAGACACTGCATAAAACAGAAGACACTGGGACCAGAGCTAATAGAAAAACTAAATGCTCAGACAGCAAAGGTAGAAAACATTTTTTTATTTAGAATTTATTAATTGGAATATGTCAGCTTTTGGAAATGTGCATGTGTGATATTTTGCATGCAAGTTTCAAATTTTCTAGTATTGCTGCATGCTGAGTCTGACTTCTTGAGTAACTTTCCAGATCAGTGTTTTGCCTTCATATCTGTTGTGTCATGTGTTTTTCATGCGTGATCAAGATGCAGTATTCTGCTAGCGTGTAGTATTTGCAGCCCTTTTTTTTGTTTCACTAGGTTGTGTACTGGTGTTTTAGAGCCTGGTGTAATTATAGTGCTGCCTTTCTACGCATAAGGTTGTAGCTCGTCCTGTCCTTGGAATTAGTGCTGTTATGGTTTGGTAAGGTTATGAGTGTGTTTTTGCACAAGTTTGTGTATAGTGTTTTGCAGTGGAGAGATTGTGTGTTGGCCTTACTTAGGTGGCACCAAAACATAAGAAAGGGTGTAGAGCCTAAATCATGACACACTACCTCTTGAAGGATCTACATATGGTCATTAATAAAAGGAGCTCATTGTGAACACTATCCACCCTAAAAGGGTGTTTTGTGGCTCTACAAGAGAATTGTGACATTATGATCCCTTGTTTCAAATTGTTGACGGTCTGCATTTTCCATATGGGTGGTATATTGGTGTATTAGGGCTTGCCCAGTATAATATTTATGGTACAGTAAGGTTCTGAGTGTGTTTTCGCACAAAGTTGTGCATAGTGTTTTGCAGTTGAGCGATTGTGGTTAGTATATGCTTTGAGCAGCCACTTTATTCTTTGACATATGATACATATCAAATATCTAAATTTAATAAAAGTTATTAATTGTGACTATTTTATTTTTACTTATTTTTTTTGTGTTGACAGACAATTATAGATGTAAGCTCCGCCCCTGGCCCACCCCTAACCAACCCCTAACCCCACCCCCTTTAGCCTCCCCAAACAGTTGGGCCACTGACCGCCTATGGGTGGTGTTCCAGGACTGGCTTGAAAACCTCAGCTCCTAATGCATGTTAAACAGCCAGTGCAGTAAAAGTCAACATGCAATAGGTAATAAACATGCCCCTTAGTTGGGTTTGGGTTTCATGTTTGTCCTTTTTATAGGTGTGCTTGGTGTGGTTTGTGTGTCTGTTAGGGTGCACATAATATCAATTAACTATCTATTTTAATGAAGGTGATAGTTTGGAATCCATTTTGAGCATCTCTGCATAAAGATTAGGGAATGAATAAATGACGTGAAATGAAATGGTTACCCAAGTTGCATTTTGATAGACTCAAATGGACCAGTAGTGCAGACAGTGAGGAACCAAGGGGAATTGGATTAATATTATCTCCATGCAGTTCCAGCCTGGAGAATTTCGGTAAATGGAAACCATGACTATACAGTGCAATTTGATTTATACAGGCTGAGATCTACAAACATCCCAACTCCTCACTCATGAAGAGAAAATATTTTTCTCTGCTACTGGGAAAGGAGAGGGATTTCAAAGGCTTCTTCCTTAAGAATAAGTGATACAAGATTCATTTCAGTGATTTTAATTCTATGAAATCACTACTCTGACAAACAAAACATCTCTTTTCGGATGATAATGCTAATACTGTGATTTGAGACACAGTCCAAATGCAGCATCATAATCCAACATAAATGATTACAAATATTCAAATCCTTGATTAGAATTTCTCGGTCTTTTTGCCGTGTTATGGTTATTAAGTTAAAATATATGATATACATAAAAAAATAAATTATGAGTTATGTAGTGAATAACATGGTAAGGTATGCAGTGATGACAATTTATGGACAATCAGCACATCAGAAGGTATATACATTTTTGCAGCCCCTCAACCTGGAATGTAATTTTTAAAATGGGTTATAAAATATATGTAAAATACTTTTTTCAAATGGGTTATGGTTTGAGCAGTTGACAAATTATACATGCATTTTTTTTTAAATTCATAATAATTCAACATTTCACACAGAATGTTTTTACCAGGATGCAATTGTATGTGTGCATCTGTATTTCTGCTAAAACAACCCTCAGGGATAATGCTCCTGGTGTTAGACCTAAGAGAGGGAAAGAAAAACTGGAACACCTTCAGGAAGAATGGATTAGGATTTTTCCTTCCAAAATAGTGGGGTTACCTTATTTGGCAGCCAGGGGGAGCACCAGTGAGGAAGTCCAATTCCCCTGGGTCAAAAAAACAATACTCATACCTCATCAAGAGGGGAAGCTGGGGAGGAGGAGCTATTCTCTTCCCCTGCTGAAAACAAGCAGGCTGGAGCAAGAAGGGGGAGGATCCAGGGAGAGGAAGAAGGCTTTCTCAAACCTTGAAATTAGAGCCCCAGCTCTAGCTGTGAAGTAGAAGGCAGTGAAATGGAATGAGAAGCCTATTGAAGGACTATTTAATGTACTGCAAAGGCAGCTGTGGAAGGCCACAGAAAGAGTAGCGCTGTGGTGTGGGAAGTGAACTACCTGCACCTTAATAGTGGAGGGGCAGACTGCTGAGAGAAGTTTGTTTGAACATTGGAAGTTGAACTAGGCACTTCTGGGGGGAACAGTAATGGGTACAAAGACTCTTACCTCTCTGTTTACTAAAGCTTAGCTCAAGTTATCTGCAGCAGGGCCCATTTTATTCCTGTGGGCTCTGCTGCAGATCTCAAGCTAAGCTTTAGTAAACAACCCCCATAGTATTAATTTTGGATGGTTGGACTGGGGGGGGGGGGGTTGCTTTCAGACCACGTAAAACTCAGTCCTATCTTTGTCGAGTTTCACTTAGATGTCTAACGCTGGGCTTTACTAAGCCGCTAGCACGGCTGGCTATGCACTAGAGCCGACAAGTCCATTTACTTTGAATGGGTTGCTGCATGGAAGCTACTAGTGCGATTTAGTAAACAGACGCTTTCATGCTGAATATAACAGACATTTTTTTTATATTTTATATTTTATTACACAGTGAAGTACGTTTTTTCAATGTAAACTTCAGTATTATTCAATAGATGTTATTATATTGTTTTATGTATGTATGTTTTTGACTAGCCAAGTATGTGCTTATATGTTTTTATGCATGTTACATTTTGCTTTTTACTATTTATTGACCATTTGTTATTCTATACTTATTGCATGTTATTTTTTATATTCATGGCAAATAAATGTTTTATATAATTTGTTTTTTGATAGACCCCTGACACAGGCGCTTAGTTGCTGAAAAACAGCCTGTGTCAGGTCACGTCAATAAAATAAAAACCCTTTGCCCTGTTCCTGAAGGTCCACTTGTGCTTTTTTGTTTGTTTTGAATATCTTACTTAACCAGATAAAGGATAGCCAGCCATAGAGAAACTCAGATATTCAATGCTGGTGCCTGGACATGGCCTGACATTGAATATCCAGGCATAATACTGCTGGCTGAATATGTACCCAATAGGGTATAATAAAGTGTATTACAACCTATAGATTTACACAGCTAAACATAATACAATGCTTCTCAAATGATTCTAAAACAACTTTCAAAGTCTTTTTTTTAGCAGATATCTATGAGTTTATCAACATTAAAGAGGCCTTAGAGAGAATAAAAATATGCATGCTACTTCATAACACAATATTGTTATGGAAAGGGAGGGCTGGGTTAATTCAAATGAGGTAAAGCTCATGCAATGTTCTCATTTTTAAATCGCCACATATATTTTGTGATGTTGTGCCAGAGCATTTTCAAAGGGATACTCCAATGGGTGTTTTCCTTCGAAAATGAGTTTGCAATTAAGTTTAGGTTTATTTACTTATACCCTGCTTATATCTAAGAGGTATACAATGGTCACATACATAAAATATACAAAATATAAAACATATCAATTAAACCATACCTTCATATACAAAAGCAGCACCACTACTCAGTTCTTATCTGCCCAATTCTAATTTATTTTATTTATTTCATATTTCTATCCTGGCTTATCCCAAAGCGGGTAACAATTAAAACATATATAAAATCTGTTAACAAACAACAAAACAAATAACAGAAAATATTTCTTCATCATTAAAAAAATTGCTCTCCCAGTTAATTTAAATACTGAAAATATTTCAGTCCTCCAAGTAACATGGTAACATAGTAAGATGGTAAATGATGGCAGATAAAGACCTGTATGGTCCATCCAGTCTACCCAACAAGATACTTTATATGTATACCCGAGTTTGATTTGTCCTTGCCGTTCTCAGGACACAGACCGTAGAAGTCTGCCCAGCACTGTTCTTGTACTAATTTCTGAAGCTAACATTGAAGCCCCTTAAAATTTACACTCCAGCCCATCCCTATTCAGTCACGATCAGGGCATAGACCGTAGAAGTCTACCCAGCTCCTGTTTTGTTTCCCAATTACCTGCGTCGCCACCCAATCTCCACTAAGATTCCGTGGAACCATTCCTTCTAAACAGGATTCCTTTGTGTTTATCCCACGCATGTTTGAATTCCATTACCGTTTTCATCTCCACCACCTCCCGCGATTTTAAAGTAAGCCTTTAAAATCCATTGACTTTCCAGTGTTGTTCATCTCCTGGAACATGAGCACATATTTATCTATAACTAGTAAAACATGCCCATTTCTGGCGCAAATAAAACGGGCGCTAGCACGGTTTTCCTCCCAAACCCCCCTCCCTACTCACCCCTTCAGCGTTGTGAAGGCACTGACCGCCATTGTTCCTCGGCACGCCACCTTCAATCTGCTGAGTCGTTGGTTGTGAAGCCACTGACGCCATTGCTCCGCCCTCGACGTCATCACATTTGACGTGAGGGCGGGGCCCCAACACAGTGTTTTCGGTGGCTTCACCACCACAAACCGTTCGAACCGGAAGGAAGTGTCCGGAGGACCTGACAGTGACGTCAGTGTCCTCAGAACGTTGAGGGTGAGTTTTATTATATAGGATATTATTTATACTCATGTTCTTGTCCTTATTCTCACCTGTTGCATTATGCTCTTATGACTGTTTTTTGTGGGTCACAAAAAACAAAATATGGGACTAATCACATAACCAAGTGCTCTTCATAATACCAAAGTAAAAATAAAAATAAAGCACCATATACAATATGCATAAGTTTAACCACTAACAAAAAATTATATAAATTCTAAATATTATGTGATCTTTTTTGTGGGTGCTTTAAATCTGTAACCCTGCAAGCTGCACAGAGGGACTGAAGATTGCTCCATACATGAGGAGATTATAAACTTCCTCTCTGAATCATAAAAGGATGTGTATGTGCTCTTTTATAGGAGATAGGCAGCAGCTCTGTGTCTCATGGCTATAGGTCCATGGAAACAAAGCACCAGAAGTAATGATTCCCTATCCTTTTTTAAGTGAGGATTTCCCAGGGCTCATTTGCCCTATGTAGCTGTGATTTGCATTGTTTGGAAGATTTCAAACTGAGATGTCTGTAGATTAAAGAAACGTGTGACTATTCAAATAAAGAAAATTTCCTTATGAAACTCAGAGGCAAAACAACAGCTTGGTTCCATACAAAAATGTACCCTGAAAGGGGAAATGTAGATAATAATGGGCTCAGAAGCTTTTAGCAGAGCATCAGATCCACAGAGCTTTATAAAATACTTAAAAAAAAATCCCTGAAAATAATGACACGACTTATAATTTATTTATTTATTTTGCACATTTATAACCCATGTTTTCCCCACAATTTTGCAGGCTCAAAGTGGCTTACAATGCACTGAATGGCAATTGCCAGATCAGAGATGATATGGCTACAATCAAATTAGATAGAATAGTGGAAACAGGGAAAGTAGTTAATTGGGAAAGGGTAAATGAGGTGGAAGTTCTGTGCTAGAATTTTATAACTGTTTTAATTGATATCCCCCAGATTTTATATATGGTTCAAAAATTTGGGTACTCATGGGCATTTATTTCTGAGATGTGCGTGCACTTATGGGCCCTTTTACTAACGTGCACTTACAGATGTACCCCCTGTTTACTAAGCCGCGCTAGCGGTTGCCATGCACTAATGCCAGCACAGCCCATTCACTTTGAATGGGCTAAGTCAGAATTACTGCGTGGCTTAGTAAGCGGGTGTTGCATAAGTACATAAGTATTGTCATACTAGGACAGACCAAAGGTCCATCAAGCCCAGCATCCTGTTTCCAACAGTGGCCAATCCAGGTCACAAATACCTGGCAAGATCCCCAAAAAGTACAAAACATTTTATACTGCTTATCCCAGAAATAATGGATTTAATAACGGTCTATAGACTTTTCATTTAGGAAGCCATCCAAAGCTTTTTTAAACACTGCTAAGCTAACTGCCTTTACCTCATTCTCTGGCAATGAATTCCAGAGTTTAATTACACGTTGAGTGAAGAAAAATTTTCTCCGACTCATTTTAAATTTACTACATTGTAGCTTCATCGCATGCCTCCTAGTCTTAGTATTTTTGGGAAGCATAAACAGACACTTCACATCTACATGTTCAACTCCACTCATTATTTTATAGACCTCTATCATATCTCCCCTCAGCTGCCTTTTCTCCAAACTGAAGAGCCCTAGCCGCTTTAGCCTTTCCTCATAGGGAAGTCATCCCATCCCCTTTATCATTTTCGTCATCCTTCTCTGCACCTTTTCTAATTCCACTTTCTGGCTTATTTTCGAAAGGGAAGGACGCCCATCTTCCGACACAAATAGGGAGATGGGCGTCCTTCTCCCGAGGTCGCCCAAATAGGCAAAATCGAAAGCCAATTTTTTGTGTCCTCAACTGCTTTCTGTCGCAGGGATGACCAAAGTTCATAGGGACGTGTCGGCAGTGTACCGAAGGCTGATAATGGAAAAAAAGAAGGGCGTCCCTCACGAGCATTTGGTCAACTTTACTTGGTCCCTATTTTTTCACAGCCAAGCCTCAAAAAGGTCCCCGAACTGACCAGATAACCACCGGAGGGAATTGAGGATGACCTCCCCTTACTCTCCCAGTGGTCACCACCCCCCTCCCACCCTAAAAAAAATTAAAAAAAACATTTTCCAGCCTGTATGCCAGCCTCAAATGTCATACCTAGCTCCATCACAGCATTATGCAGGTCCCTGGAGCAGTTTTTAGTGGGTGCACTGCACTTCAGGCAGGCAGACCCAGGCCCACCCCCCTCCACCTGTTACACTTGTGGTGGTCAATGTGAGCCCTCCAAAACCCACCCGAAACCCACTGTACCCACATGTAGGTGCCCCCCCCCTGCATCCCTAAGGCCTATGGTAGTGGTGTACAGTTGTGGGGAGTGGGTTTTGGGGTGGGGTTGGGGGCTCAGCACACAAGGTAAGGGAGCTATGCATCTGGGAGCAATTTGTGAAGTCCACTGCAGTGCCCCCTAGGGTGCCCATTTGGTGTCCTGGCATGTGAGGAAGACCAGTGCACTACAAATGCTGGCTCCTCCCATGACCAAATGGCTTGGATTTGGTCATTTCCGAGTTGGGCGTCCTCGGTTTCCATTATGGCCGAAAACCGGGGACGACCATCTCTAAGGTCGACCATCTCAACAGAGTGCAGAAAGGCTTCAGAAAAAAAGGAATATGCCAAAACATGGATTGTAGGGAAGGGGAAGCTTAAGTAGATCAGACTGACTTCAGCTCAGCCCAGATTGGCCAACCAGGAATGGTTCCAAGCATTCCCCTGTCAGAGTAGCAGAGTTCAAACAGAATCATAACACAAGTTAAACATACACAATCTCATAAAAAACAATAAACACAATAAAACAATTACAAAAATATTTTGATCTTAATGTAATGCTGTGAGCAGCCTTGTATTATTAATTTGAAAAAGCCTGAGCGAAAAATAATGTTTTATAATTGTTTCCTGAATTGAAGTATTGAAGTCATCGTGCGTAATTCAATAGGCAAATATGTGCACCCTCAATTTGAAGCATTACTGTACGATTCATTTCCAGTTTGACATGTTTAAATGATGGACTATCACTTTGTTTAGTTGTCTATCGTTGTTTAAGGAGATTTCTGTTCTCTTTACATTTATTTTTTGTTTGTTTCAGAAGCAATATTGTTATTTCTCTGCACTTTTTCAGAAAGAATGCACACTATTTGTGAAGAGTGCATAGTAATGGGAAATAGTGGTCTCTTTATGTTGACAAAAATTATTATAATAAAAGGGGAAATGAGAGGAACTGAAGAAAGCACTAGAAACAGTTACATAAGTGCACATTTTTAAAAAGGGTTCCGGAGTGATCCTGGAAATTACAGACCAGTAAGCCTGACTTCTGTGCCGGGGAAAATAGTGGAAACTATTATAAAGAATAAACTTAAGGAACACATAGACAAACATGGTTTAATGGGGCAGAGTCCTCATGGGTTCAGCCAAGGGAAGTCTTGCCTTACCAATTTGCTTCATTTTTTTGATGGCGTAAATAAACATGTAGATAAAGGGGAGCCAGTTGATGTGGTGTATCTAGATTTTCAGAAAGCTTTTGACAAAGTTCCTCATGAGAGACTCCTGAGAAAATGAAAATATCATGGGATAGGAGACGTGTTCTTCTATGGATTAGGAATTGGTTATTGGACAGAAAACAGAGGGTAGGTTTAAATGGCCATTTTTCCTCAGTGGAGGAGGGTAAATAGTGGAGTGCAGCAGGGATCTGTACTGGGACTGGTGCTATATGACATATTTATGAATGATCTGGAAAACAGAACCATGAGTGAGGTGATTAAATTCATAGATGACACAAAACTATTCAAAGTTGTAAAAATGCATATGTATTGTGAAAAATTGCAGGAAGACCTTAGGAAACTGGAAGACAGAGCATCCAATCAACAGATAAAATTTAGGGCCCTGTTTACTAAGGTGCGCTAGGGTTATTATCACATGCTAAAAATTAGCACGCTGTAACTGTGTAGATCCCTATAGGAATACTATGGGGATCTATATGATTAGCTTGCGCTAATGCTTAGCACAAGCTAAAAATGCTAGCACTTCTCTAGCATGGCTTATTGAACAGGTACCTTAATATGGACAAATGCACTCAAGAAAAAAATCTAGATGTCATTGTAGACAATATGCTGAAATCTGCCCAGTGTGCGGTGGTGGCCAAAAAAGCAAACAGTATTTTAGGAATTGTTAGAGAAGAGATACAAAATAAGACGAAGAATATTACTATGACTCTGTATCACTCCATGGGGTGACCTCACCTTGAGTACTGCATTCAATTCTGGTTGCCGCATCTCAAAAATGATATAGCAGAATTAGAAACTCCCATATGAGGAAAAGCTAAAGAGGTTAGGGGTTTTCAGCTTGGAAAAAAGACTGCTATAGGGGGATATGATTGAGGTCTATAAAATCCTGAGTGGTGTAGAATGGGTAAAAGTGAATTGATTTTTTTTCACTCTTTCAAAAAGTACAAAGACTAGGGGACACTCTATGAAATAACATGGAAATACTTTTAAAACAAATAGGAGGCAATAATGTTTCACACAAAGAATAGTTAAGCTCTGGAACACGCTGCCGGAGGATGTGGTAACTGTGGGTAGCGTGTCTGGGTTTAAACAAGGTTTGGACACGTTCCTGGAGGAAAAGTCCATAGTTTGCTATTGAGATAGACATGGGGAAGCCACTGCTTGCCCCAGGTTTGGTAGCATGGAATGTTGCTGCTATTTGGGTTTCTGCCAGATACTTGTGACCTGGGTTGGCCACTGCTGGAAGCAGGATGCTGTGCTAGATTGACCATTGGTCTGACCCAGTATAGCTATTCTTATGTTCTTATGAAACACCCAAGACAGGAGAAACCTGAAATGTTTGTCTTTTTTTCCTATCATTGTGGGCAAAAATGAATGACATGACAAATAGCTGTGATATTCCCTAGGTTGATTCAAACGAATGCATATCCTTAGTAGCAAGTGAGAATTCTTGCATACAACTGGATGATCCACATAAGGATGCTCATTTTTGTTTCAATCATTTTCAATAATTTTGGTGCATGCTATACTACCGAAGGCCATAAAAACAACGCAAGACCTAACTATCTTCTGAAGGCTACTGAAAACTGAACTGTTCAAGAAGGTATACCAATAACATCCATCCTCAATACTAAATAAGACTGCACATGAACTAGAAAAACCGAACTCTTTATCACTTGAATGAATAACCTCTTTGTTAATAATGATCAAGCACTACCACTTTAATCCTTACGTCGATTATGGTCTCTCTTTAGTCGATGACCTAATGTTTGTTACAATCCAATTTATCACTCAGTAACTAATATGCAATGCCATAACCTATTCTTCTTTACCATGTATGTATGCACCTTAATGCAATGCCTTTTGTAATTCTGTTACCCGGAAATGGCAAACGCCATTACGGCAAATGTAAGCCACATTGAGCCTGCAAATCGGCGGGAAAATGTGGGATACAAATAAATAAATAAATAAATAAATAAATATTAGTGTAGTTTATGTTGTGTTTGCACACACTAGTGTGAGATAGCGTCTGCTAAAATGAAACAAAATGAATTGAAATGAAAAGCCTTCTAAGCCAAACCAAGTACAACAAGAATGCTTTCCCTTAACATCTCTTTCTTCATATATCATTATCTGCTGTTCCTATTTCATGTGTTCTATTGTGATTCACTGTTGCATTCAGATGAAGAGACGTATCTTCTGAAGCAATTAACATCTTTGTGTTTTCATACATTGTCTTTTTTCCCCCAATGTATTGCCTTTGCTGTTTCAGTATATGTAACTGTTAGTGCTTTCTTCAGTACCTCTGGTTCCTTTTTTTAGTAATACATTTTTGTCACTGTAGAGTAGACAGAGACCATGCAGTTCAGTCTAAAGCACAGCCACCAGATCCATTGGTGCTGTCTGAGTTTGAGCACTCATTATCTGAGACAGCTGTCTGATCAGACTCCCGTATCACCTCTTCAACCACTCTTCCTCCTCTGGATTGTGGAAGGTACAGTAGATTGAAGAGGTGATGTGGGAGGCAGATCTGACAGTTGTCTGATATTGCAACTGCTCAAGCAACCCACAGCATGCATGAAACTTGTGCATATGGTACCGGTGGTTTAAATCCTCATCTCAGCTTTTTATATCTCTGCCTGACTGCATTTATGCACTAGAGATAACATGGAACAGAGTTGTTGGCACTATTAGATGTGGAGTTGCAGTTAACAGATTTTCTGTCTATTTCAACTTCTTCATTTTCATTTTTTGCTGTAGGTATGTTGTGAATGAATATTTAGTAGCCCCCCCCCCCCCCCACTTTCAGCTGCACCGGGGGACGGTAGTTTTTTGTTATAGAAAAGCAGCAATGATAGAATTGAAAGAAAATATCATCCCTAAAAGGCCCCAAATCCTGAAGATACACCAAGAGAGGTTGTTAACAACACAGTAGCTCAAGTGAGGGGGAAAAAAATCTTAATTTGCTTCCTATGAAAAGTTCATTTTTTTTGTAAATATTTAATTTTTCTATACATAGACTGTGTGATACCTTTCCTTCTAAATATATTGATACATGGTTATAAATATATATATATATATATACAAACTGTCAGTCACACCCATCATTTATAACCATGTATCAATATATTTAGAAGGAAAGGTATCACACAGTCTATGTATAGAAAAATTAAATATTTACAAAAAAAATGAACTTTTCATAGGAAGCAAATTAAGATTTTTTTCCCCCTCACTTCAGCCTTGAGCTACTGTGTTGTTAACAACCTCTCTTGGTGTATCTTCAGGATTTGGGGCCTTTTACGGATGATATTTTCTTTCAATTCTATCATTGCTGCTTTTCTATAACAAAAACTACTGTCCCCCGGTGCAGCTGAAAGAGGGTGTGTGTGTGTGGGGGGGGGGGGGGGGGCTACTAAATATTCATTCACAACATACCTACAGCAAAAATGTATGCATATTGTATGTGTGTACATCTCTCTAGATAGATAGATATCCTAAGGGCTCTATATAGCCACTAGGATACACACCACTACACCATACACCACTACATACACACCACTAGGAGTCACTCAAGTGCCAGTCCACAAGTCCTTGGCGGAGGCAGCCCATTCTAGAGCAAGCATACTTTGGGAATAGTGTTGTCCTAAAGAGAAAGCTTTGTCTATACAGCCCACTGCCATCTAGTGGCAGACCTTTCCTCTCTTCTTCTTAGGCTCTTATCATTCCCAGAAGATTCTTTTCCATCCAATAAAGGACCACACTATTGAATTTTACACAGCTTGCTAGCTGTTTATTTAGCTTGCTTAACTGATACAGCTCTCCTTCCTTTCACTCAGGGGTATAATTTCAGATCCTTGTAAAACTTATTTCCTTATTCGGAATAAAATGGTATGGGATTTGCGCTGCAAACCGTACAAGGAGAGACTTGCTGAACTGAACATTTATACCTTGGAGGAAAGGAGAAACAGGGGTGACATAATACAGATGCTTAAATATTTGAAAGGTGTTAATCTGCAAACAAACCTTTTTCGGAGACGGGAAGGCGGTAGAACTAGAGGACATGAATTGAGGGGCAGACTCAGGAGTAATGCCAGGAAGTATTTTTTCACAGAGAGGGTGATGGATATGTGGAATGCCCTCCCACAGGAGGTGGTGATGAAAATGGTATTGGAATTCAAACATGCGTGGGATAAACACAAAGGAATCCTGCTTAGAAGGAATGGATCCACGGAATCTTAATGTAAATTAGGTGGCAACGCCTGTAATTGGGAAACAAAACCAGTGCTGGGCAGACGTCTATGGTCTACACCCTGATTGTGACTGAATAGATATGGATGGGCTGGAGTGTAAATTTTAAGGGGTTTCAATGTTAGCTTTAGAGCTTAGTACAAGAACAGTGCTGGGCAGACTTCTACAGTCTGTGCCCTGGGAATGGCATGGACAAATCAAACTCGTGTATAAAGTATCACATACCATGTAAAATGAGTTTATCTTGTTGGGCAGACTGGATGGACTGTACAGGTCTTTATCTGCCATCATTTACTATGTTACTATGTAACTAAGAACATCAGTTTCCCTCCTAGGATTCCCCCTTAAATTCCACCAGAATTCAAGCCTTTTTAATGCCCACTGGTAGTATTCCTTTTACAGTAAACTGAACATTCCTTACATAAGTTCCAAACAATGAACGGGTTATCCTTTGAACTGTATAACAGAGTCCAAGCCATTCCCCCAGTAATCTTCCATTTGGAAAGCAGTTTCTATATAGGGTAAACCTCATCCCACCCAGTAACCTCTCATCTGGTGTTTCTAGCAACCATTTTAAGGCACCTATCAAGGACAACATAACTGTTTTATCTCCCTTCCTTACTCTGGCATTTCCCAAGCACCAAGGGTTTCCCATTCCCTCTACTTGTCTTTTCGAGGTACTACCACCCATACCATAATGGCTCCTCTTGACCTCCTGTTTTCCTTTACTCCTGGAGGAAAAGTCCATAGTCTGCTATTGAGATAGAAATGGGAAAGCCACTTTTTACCCTGAGATCGGTAGCAAGTCTTCCCTTTCTTCTGCAGATTGCTTCACATATCATGGGGCTCCTCCTTTCTCTCTCTGATTGGAACTCCCTAATATACTGCTTGCCTTGTGAACAGTGTCCATAATGCTCTCTTTTCCAACTAGAGGGCAGCTAATGACTAATCTGCTCACCTGCAAGAAACAATCCAAACTATTGCAACTCTCTGGATGCTTATCTGCATTTCCCAAGCTCTCTATTTGGCTAGCTTCAGGATTGTTCCTTCCTTCCTGTCCCTCCTCCTGGGTGGTCTGTTTGTTCCAGATCCCAGTGTTTCACCAGACCCTGAAAACATGACTTCTTGAGTATGGAATGATTTTCCTGGTTTTTTTTTTCCTTTCTTATCTTGGAACTTGCGCTTTTCCTACCTGGCTACCTTTCCCTTTTGCCTCTCCTCAACCTATATATATATATATATATATATATATATATATATATATATATATATAAAATCCATGCATTTTAAAGAGCTGAATTAACTACCGTCAAGATCAAAAACTCCACTCTTCAAAATATAACTCAGACAGAAGCCTTGTTTTAACCTGCTAATTTGCAGTACTCAACATCAAATATGTTTTTCCTTAGCAATAAATTAAAGCCAATTAAGATTCATGATGAAGTGCATTATCTTGGGATAATTCTCCATTCTCATTTGACATTTATTCCTTACATTAATAAAATCTTGAATACTGTCTTTTTCAAGTTGCACTTGGTACGGTGTTTGCATCCATTTTAAAGCTCTGATTATTTTAGAATTGTTCTATAAGCTATGGTATGTCCTCATTTGGACTATTGTAATATTGCTTGTATCAGATTATGTCAGGTATTAGTTATATCATTACAACTTGCTCAGAATGCTATTGCTCATGTAATTGAGGGCCTTCACCATTTTGATCATATTACATTTATGTTAATAGCTTTTCATTCATTGCCTGTTAAATAACAGATTATGTTCTTGGCATATACTTTTGAGATTTTCCATCAGGTTTCCTGTTCTGAACCTAATAAACTTATTAGCAATTATGAACTGGTGAATATTTTGCAGTCTTCTCAGCAGTAACTTTTAGGGTTCCATCTGTGATAGAGGTTCAGAAGATGGGGGTGCATTGTAAGATTTTATTTTTCAGTTCAGGGGCAAAGACAAGCATATCCATTGCAGTCAGAAATTGTCTGATGGGCAGATTAGCTTTCAATTGATAAGGATTAATGAATGCTGTTGACCATTAACTGCTGGATTCTATATATCGTGCCTAGCATTCTGTGCCTAAATCTAAGCGTATTCCATAACAATGTGCTTAACTTACTCGACTTAACAAGCCAATCAGCGTTGTTAACAGCACTTAAGCAATAAGGAGCACTAATTGGCAATAATTAGAATTTACACGTATAGCTCACTAAGCATATGCTGTAATGAACTGCAACTAAATTCTAAAGCGCAGTTCAAAAGGGACATGGCTATGGGTGGGGAAATAGGCATTTTCATTCGTTGTTATAGAATATGGCCCAGTCCGCATAAATCTATGCACAGGGATTCACGCCACATTTTCATTGTTGTAAATGGATGCGGGTAGTGTTAGACGTTGGGATATCAACTAAATGCAATGCTTTTTGCGCTGGTACAGCATATCGGCACCTTTTTTTCCCTACCCTGCTCATCTCCCCCATCTCCCGCGGCCACATGTTTATAAATTACGTCTTTTATGTGTATTGCTGTTGAGGCGCTTCACAGTGGACTGCTTAATTCTTGTGTTTTAAGGAAGTCCTACAGCCATATTTCCCTTGGTCTTTTATTCAGTGACAACTTAAAAAGATTCATTTGACCCCTGATGCAGGCTTTGATGCCGAAACACGGCCGTGTCGGGTCGTCATTTTATTATTAATAAAGGTTTTTTTGGATTTCCTCTTCAACTCGTCCTCACTTTTTGTGTCCATTGCTTTTGCTGTACGTGAGGATTCTCCTCTCCACTTTTTGCAATCTTTTCCAAACCAGCATTCCTTGAAACTTATCAGATGGGTATAACTATTTTTCTTCAAATCAGGCAACATAAAGATTAGCTACAGAAGGAGCTATGGAAGCACACATGGCCACAACATATTTTTGTTCCAAAAACTGATTAAAAAACCAGAAGTAGTTATGTCATAACATTAACTCAGCAAGCTCCGCAATAAAACATATCAGAAGCCTAAAAATCTTACACCACACCATCTTGAGGAATTAGTGTACACAAATCAACTACATCCAAGGTTACGCGTAGATTAATATTTTCCAGTTCTGACAACATCCAAAGCATATGAGAAGTATAAAGGATATATGCTGAATGTAGGCTATAGGGGGAAGTTATCAAGGTGCTGTAAAATGCAAGCTTTTACTGCACCTTGATTTATCACAAGAGGCAGCAACTTGTACCTAGCAAGCAGTGTTAGTTCATCGGCCCGTGAATATTGGGCCACAAAACTGTGACCTGATGCTTCTGGGCCATCTCTTAAAGGGACCAGCAACATGAAAAATAGTAACCTCCCGCTAAGGATCATCTTTTGCTGGGGTTATTTTACAGGCTATACTACAAGCCATGGTATAGGATTTACATAGCAATCTGCAGCTTTACATGCATTTGCATATTTTGCTTATGTAACATGAAGTGACTTATTTAACAGTACAGTGTTAGAGCCCTTTAACATGCATTAAGGTACAAATGACATGGATTAGTGCCCTAACACAACATGATAACTTCCCCCTTTAACTTCCATTCATAAATGTTTCCGAACGACTCTGCAGATGTGACTACTTATTTCCTCCTGTGTGAAGTTGAAATTACTTGTTTTAGTTTATAAAGGTTTACTTACCTCAGCATCTCTCTACATCAGTAAAAATCTCATTCCATACACACCATCCCACCACCTTCGCTCCACTGACCAGACACTTCTCGTACTACTCTTCCTCTTAGCTCTTTCTTCCCAAGAGCCATTTTTTGGAATTTGGTACAGTCAATGGTTTTAAGTCACCTGAACTATTGCAATACACTGTATGCTGGCTGTAAAGAACAAATCATCAAGAAACTTCAAACAGCCCAGAACACCGCGACTGGACTCATATTTGGTAAAACAAAATACGAAAGTGCGAAACCCCTTAGAAAGAAACTACACTGGCTCCCACTTAAAGAATGTATTGCATTCAAGATATGCACGACTGTCCATAAAATCATTTACGGAGATGCTCCAACCTACATGTTAGACCTCGTGGACCTACCACCCAGAAATGCTAAAAGATCTTCCTGCACCTTTCTCAACATTCACTTCCCCAGCTGCAAAGGAATAAAATACAAATTCACACACACGACCAGCTTCTCTTACATGAGTATGCAGCTGTGGAACGCACTACCAACTCACTTGAAAACGATCAACGAATTAACTAACTTCCGCAAATCTCTGAAGACCTATCTCTTTAACAAAACCTACCACGAAAATACATAACCAACATAACCTATCTGCCTTATTCAGATTGTATCTCTCCATAGCTAACTAAATCTGCCTGGTTTTCCTGACATCTCTGTAACAATTGTACTCTCTACCCTGGTATGGCAACGCCATAACAGGTCTCTGTAAGCCACATTGAGCCTGCAAATAGGTGGGAAAATGTGGGATACAAGTGCAATAAATAATAATAATAATAATAATCTTACTATTTCCAGAGAATCCGCTTTTAGCTATATTGCACTCAAACTTTCAAACATCAGCTCAAAACTTACCTTTTCACTGATGCCTTTGGCCTTCCCTAGCTCTGATTCTTTCCTCCATCGGTCCTTTTCCTAACTTTCCCTCTCTCCCCTTGTAATTTGTTTTAACCTATGTAAACCATATATATATCCATTTTACTGATCTATTGTGGTATATCAAGCACTAAATAAATATATATACCATAGACCCGATACACTGCGGAAGACGGGGTCCAACTTTTTACACTGCGTTGTGAGTCCATATTATATCAAGTCTGTTACCCACACAGGCACCTGCACTCCAGTTTAATAAAAGGCTACACATTTAATTGAAAAATCAAATGGACTTTATTAAACAACATATCCACACATTAAAAGTGAATGTGGTCACAACACAGAAAACATAGGCTATAATTAACATCCTGGTCCTAAGCCATGCAGATTACTGCAACGGAATCTATGCGGGCTGTAAAGAAGAACACGCAAAAAAAACCTCCAGACTGCCAAAAATACAGCTGCCAGGCTGATATTTGGTAAAACACGCTTCAAAAGTGCCAAACCCCTCTGAGAAAATCTACATTGGCTCCCAATCAAAGAACGGATCATCCTTAAAATTTGCACCTTGGTCCACAAAATTATCTACGACGTAGTCCCAGGATACATGACAGACCTTATAGATCTACCAACCAGAAACAGAATTGGATCATCACGATCTTACCAAAACTTACATTACCCAAATTGCAAAGGACTTAAATACAAAACAACTTACACATCCAGCTTCTCCTACATAAGCGCACAACTATGGAATGGACTCCCAAAAGCTGTGAAAATAATCCATGACCATCCAACCTTCAGGAAATCACTAAAAACCACCCTCTTCAAAAAGGCTTACCCCACCAATCCAACATAAATCCCCACACCCAGCAACACAACATAACCAATGGTCGTACTGGGCAATATACAATCTTCATTCCTTTCAACCCTCTTGGTGCCTGATACACACCTACCTCATTCGACCACAATATAACCTTGTATTTGTTATCAACTGACTGGCAAACGTCTTTACGGTACTATGTAAGCCACATTGAGCTTGCAAATAGGTGGGAAAATGTGGGGTACAAATGTAACAAATAAATAAAAAAAATAAATAAATGAGTCCAGAGTTGACTGTTTTGATGTTTTTTGTCTCTTCCATTTTGCAATTTCAATAATCTATTTCAGATGAAGAATATGAATCACATCCACTTTATCAGATTGCAGCTATTGAAGAACAGTATCTATTGCCACTAAAGCCAATGTAATTTTTGATGGTGGAGGTGGAGAGTCATCTTGATATGATTGGTGTCATGATAAATAAAAAAGTAAAAAAAAAAAAAAAAAGCATTCACCAAATGCAAAACTAACATGGTACCTACTTGGGGGCATGCCCAGCATGAAACCTGCAGGCACCATGTTAAAATGCCCATTAGCCTGTGGGAAAACACTTATTGTGTGCTAACTGTAATTAGACCACATTGGCTGTTAATGCATTTGTGCGTTAGCTGTTAACACATGCCCAACCATGCTTTAACAGCCTAAAGCAATTTAGTAGAAGGACCCTTAAATGACTTCTTATATAATACTGACTAGGTCAGTGTTCTTCAATGCAAGGCCCAGGGCCAATGGCAATCACCTGGGACCTCTGAGGTGACCCTCATTGCCTTTTAGTTTTTTTTTTTTTCTGGTACTCTGCCTCTCTACCCAGGTTCAAGAAAGAAAGGGGAAAGTGGATGGAGGAAAAGTGCATGTTTGAAGGACAGGAATTTTTCAATAGACAAAGGAGAATGTATTTGGAAATGCTCACAACCTTGAGGATACTCCCCAATTAAGTTTGAAGGTGGCCTGGTAGGGATTGGTGTCATTGACACACACTGATCAGCAGTGTTGTGGCCTCACATACAAAGACATTTGTTGGCTGTCCTTCAGCTCATTAGAAATCAAAATGGCTCCAGCTTAAGTTAATGAAGATCACTGGACTAGCATGAAAATTTCATGGTGCACATTTTCACTGTGGGTATGTACATGCGTGGAATCTACACTTACAGAGAGAGTGGGAAGTGGACCAATGACTCCAGGAGAATGGGAGATAAGATTTCAAAGAACCACTTTATTCAATGACTCGACACAGAAACTGTGTTTCGGCCAAAAGGCCTGCCTCAGGAGTCTTAGATGATCCTGTAGTTAGAAGAGGAGATGCGTCTCTGGATTGAATGGTCTTTGGATTGAATGGTCTTTGGTGATCCTGTCAGTGAGGCTGCAGCAGGGGGAAGTGCAACTCGCGCGGCGGGACTGATGGAAGAAGCAAAGGTCATTACAAAGATTATATCGAGACACTACGCCAACAAGATATCATAAAGGTTGACCTTAAGGTTGTTTTTTTTTTTGGGAGTACAAGGATCACCAAAGACCATTCAATCCAAAGACCATTCAATCCAGAGACGCATCTCCTCTTCTAACTACAGGATCATCTAAGACTCCTGAGGCAGGCCTTTTGGCTGAAACACAGTTTCTGTGTCGAGTCATTGAATAAAGTGGTTCTTTGAAATCTTATCTCCTGTTCTCCTGGAGTCATTGGTCCACTTCCCACTCTCTCTGTGCTGTTGTATTTAAGTGGGAGTTAGTGTTCATCCACTTAGGTGGATTACTCTCTCCTTGGAATCTACACTTAAGCATATTGTAAGAACTTGTCAGCAAGCACCTCTCCGTGCTGTCTGCTCTCGACCTGCACCTCTCCGTGCTGTCTGTCTTCACCCACACAAGAGCTTGTGAGCATGACACAGGAGACCTCGTGGCACTCTGCTGACCTGCCTCTGGAACTCGACCGCTCCCACTATCCCCACTCAGGAGACCTCCTCTGGAGACTGACGCCTTTTCCACTCAGCTTCACTTTGAGTTCTCTAGTCCCCCAGAACCCGCCTGTAGTCAGTGGGCCTTTCTGCACCCTTCCCTGGGGATACAATTATTGCCTGGGTCCCACCAACCCTCTGCTCTTCCCTTGGTTTCAACTTTCAGTCACTGTTATTCAACTGTCAAGGGTAGCAGGGATTCTCTGGTGTCCTTGTCTTCAGGGGGTTATTCAACAACAAGGTCCCATCTAGGATAGTGCCCTTTGTAACCCCCACAGGGGCGCTCTCTGGTGTGCATTGGCCCTCTAGGGGCTCCTGCCTGGCCTCACCAGCCTTTTGCCTCATGGAACCACCTTGAAACCAGACTTCTCTGTGACTACATTCATTCAGGCCTCTAGGTTTGGTCCTCCCCTTTCCCTCAGGGTGACCTCTTCCTTAACCTGCAGTCCTGGCCCGGCCTCCCCGCTGTATCACCTGGTAACCGACCCACCTTACCAGTTCTTCTGGTGGGGCCCCCAGGTCACCCTTCTCTGGAAGATCTCACAGCTTCCTCTGCTTGCAAAAATATGCAAATTAGCTGGTTGCATGTAAATTCAGTTTATTAGCTAGGTTACAGTCTTGTGGGAACCTGGCTTGCCCACTATTAATCTGTTACTGCGATTCACCCCTGAGACCATTTACTGGGGACATCTGGGTCTCAGGGTGTAACAGCCTCCTCCCCTGGATAGGACCTTCTTTATTCACATTAACCTTACGGTCCTATCCTCCACCCCACGGCTGTTGGTTCTTCTAAACACTTTCCCAAGCTTAAAACAGTTCTTCCAGCTTATAAGTTCACTTCTTCCTACACAGGGCAATCTTCCATTTCAAACTTTTCTCCTTGCCCTGTTGCCTAAACACATAGTCTATACTTCTTATCCTGGGACACACAGTACCTCTGGGTTGTTCTTGACTCCCCATCTTTTCCTTTGGGGACACACAGGGCCATAGGGCACAGCCAGGCTTTCTCCTGGGGGGGGGAACCCTCCTCTCTTTCGGGCAAACCTCTCCTCTCTGCTAAGAGGAAGCTATTTATGAGGTGTCCAATAAACCTCCCCACCTCTTGAAACCTCGCCCCTCTGGTTCCAGAAAGATCTGGCCTAGAAGCCTCTTCTCACTCCCCACAGCTATCTCTCTGGAGCTCCCTCTACTGGCCCATACATGCCCATACTCAGCTCGATCCCTGGAGCTCCCTCTAGTGGCCAGAATGGGCATTTTCCCAATTTCAGTGGGCGAGCGCCCTCTGGCGGTCTCCTCCTGTAAGGGCAGACACTGTGGTTATCACATACCCCCACCCTTAAGATATTGCTGCTCCCTCAAATCTCTTCTTTGAGGTGCAGCAATTCCTGACTCCCCTAACTCATCTTGGGGTCAGGTTCCTTCTCTCCTCTATCACTTAGGAGGGATTCTCAGGAAGGCTTTGTACCCAGTGGTCCGCCTTACCACAAAGGCTCTTCTTTGCTCTAGGGGACCTTCCTCTGAAACCCCTAGAAACTCAAAGATCCTTAAGCTTTTCTTTCTACGCCTTCCTAGGCCTCGGCGTCTAATCTCTTCCCCTACTTTCCTAGCCCATGGGTACACCCCCTTCCTCACTGTGGGTTTCTGGCATACTTTCCTATGTCCGGGTTTCCTTACCACACCAGGGCAATCTCTAGGCCTACCCTCCTGTTGTCTACCACCCTGGGCTGTACTTCTACGCCCACTAGGCCCTGACTGACCTTTGTGGGTTGTGTGTAGGGTTCTAAGTCTCCTTTTCCCTGAGGCTTTTAAGTGTTTCCTATTTCTCCCTTTTGGACTAGGATAACCACTTTTAGCACAAGACTCCCCCCAGCCTCTGGGTGATCTAGCCTCCCCCTGGCACCCTTCCTGAGCCGGGGTCCCCTGCCTAGGAGCTCTTTCATCCCCCAACTCTATTGTGCAGTATCTGGGCCCTAGGATCAACCCTTTCTTCTGGGACCTGAACCTTTCCTTCCCCTGGGCAGCCCCTTCCCTTTTCTGCTTGCCCTTCTGGGGTTTCTCACCCACTTTAAACTTTACACCATCTCTTCCTGTGGTTCTACCAGAGTCCTTCTGACTCTCCCTATCTTGCCCCTTGGGCAGGGGTTTACTTAATTTAACCCCTCCTGGGTCCTTCTGACTCTCCCTATCCTGACCCTTACTCATGGGTAGGAGTTGACTGACCCCTCCTGGTCGCTCCTTCCCCTTGAGCTTTTCCTGTAGGGCTACAATGCAGGAGTGGGCTTCCTGGAGCTCTCTTAACCTCCCTTGCCCATCCTGGAAGAGCACATCAACTGCTAGGGTCAGCACTCTGCACTTCTCTTCCATGGCCTCCCTGCATCTTTCTGCCCTTTCTGTGGTCTCTTTGGCTTGCTGTCTCTCTACAGCCCACTCAGCTTGGGTCTGCTGCAAGGCCACCATTAACTCTACCACAGCTCTATCATACCCCTGCTGTACTTCCCTCAGCTGGCTTTCCTGCTGGCCCTTTAATTCTCCCAGCCAAGCCTTTACCTGGGTTAAACTCCCCCTCAGCTCTCTTATAGCTGTGTGCTGTAGTTTACCCATCTCCCTAATAGTTTCCCTCAGGGCCTCCCGCTCTTCATGCCACTCCTGACGAGCATTCTGGAACTCAGCTTTAATTAGGGATACCCTCTGCTCCTGGTCTTGTTGCAATTTGTCTGTGAGGTCCCTTATCTCCTGTTCATGTGTGGACTGCAGCTTAGCTAATTGGGTCTCCCTCAAGGCTTGGGTCTCTTTCAGGGTAGTGGTAAGCTGGGCTACTTCTGCTTCCCTCTCCTCCCTTAGCTTAACTTCTGTGCGCAGCTCAGCCCTAACTGCGGCTAGCAGTGCCTCACAGCCTTCCTTCTGCCTAAGGGACTCTGCCAGTTTGGCCTCTAAGGCCTGCATTGAAGCAGCCATCTCCTCCTTACAAGCTGACTCGAATAGGACCCATCTCTGTTCATTCTCCCTCAGACTATTCTCCATCGCCTTCTGGGCCGCCCCCTGCTGCTGCTGTATATGGCCCACTAAAGTTACCATTAGTCCTTTATTTAGTTCCAGGACCTCCCTCAGATATTGCTCCGGGCGCCTATAGACTTGCCCCAGTTTACCTAGGGCCTGTAATTCCCCTTCTAACTGCCAGACATTTTCTGTAAGGGATTTTAACTGCAGGTTCTCATTCTTTTCCCGGGCCTCCCAGTATTTCTCCCTTGGGGCAACGCTCCCTGGTTCCCCACCCCATGGAAATACTGCCCGGTCCTCACCGTAGCATGGGCAGCCTACTTTATCTTCAGCTGTCTCGCCCCCCTGCTCACAGTGTACATTGACTTCCCCTCCACAATCAGGACTACTCTTTATCCTGTTACCTGGGAAGTTTTCACCTGGGCCTACACCCCCTTTCCCTTTCCTAGAGGGTTTACCCTTCTTACCAGGACTTTCACTATCCTGCAACTGGGGCTTTCCTTCCTTGTCCCGGCACCCATCCTCCCTCTTGGCACTTTTCAGGTTTGTGGCCACCCCTCTCCCTGGGACATTGGGTGCTTTCCCTGCAGCGGGTTCCTCCTGACCCTCTTCCCTGCAGACACCTCTTTCCCTTTGGGTTCCCGGCCTACCCATGCAGTCTGCCCCTGAGGAATGGGTTACCTCTCGACTCCCATGGCCTTTGGGCTTCCTCTTGCCTGCCATGTTACTTAACCCCAACCAACTGACTGTAGGATTTCCTATTTCCTCCCAGTCTCCCAGTTCATCCTCTGAACTGCCTACTGCCAGACACCACTCTCCAACATGGCCCATTTCCCCACATTGGTCACACTCTGGCTCAATCACTTCTCTTTTTCTCGGGGTCCTGTCTTCCCCAGACACCCCTTCAGGCTTAAACAATGTCCCAACAGTCACTGAACACAGTCCCCCTCCAAGTCCCAGAACCTGGATCATGGTGTCCAACTCTGCCATGTCCATTCCTTCTGCTGGCGACTTGGGCTCCGGCTCTTCGGGCCTCTGGACTTTTCTCTTCGGTCTGAACCGTCTCCGCCCTCCCATGGCTCCGACGTCCTTCTCGACCGTCTGATGGGATGTAGCCTGCAACACAAGAGATATCCAAGTGCGGACTGTCTTTTCCCCTGGTCCTACACTTGCTCTACTTCTTAAACTCGTACCAGAATCTCCACAAGAACAAGCCTTTCTAGCATTTACATGAACTGCTCTTCTCAGTTTACTGGATCCTCCCTCGCCTCCCCCCTAGGTACCCTTTACCTGGGTAGGCGAGTAATACGCCTTTGTCAGCGTTGGCCCCCTCGACGGGCTTCAGGAACCTCCTGGACACCACCTTCACACTCTGGCCACTGGTCTGGTCTCTGGACTCTGGAACTCCTCCGACTCGGTCTGTCTGCCTTCTGCGTGGACGTCCGCTGTACATCCCACTTCTGACACCATCTGTAAAAACTTGTCAGCAAGCACCTCTCCGTGCTGTCTGCTCTCGACCTGCACCTCTCCGTGCTGTCTGTCTTCACCCACACAAGAGCTTGTGAGCATGACACAGGAGACCTCGTGGCACTCTGCTGACCTGCCTCTGGAACTCGACCGCTCCCACTATCCCCACTCAGGAGACCTCCTCTGGAGACTGACGCCTTTTCCACTCAGCTTCACTTTGAGTTCTCTAGTCCCCCAGAACCCGCCTGTAGTCAGTGGGCCTTTCTGCACCCTTCCCTGGGGATACAATTATTGCCTGGGTCCCACCATACCTCTGCTCTTCCCTTGGTTTCAACTTTCAGTCACTGTTATTCAACTGTCAAGGGTAGCAGGGATTCTCTGGTGTCCTTGTCTTCAGGGGGTTATTCAACAACAAGGTCCCATCTAGGATAGTGCCCTTTGTAACCCCCACAGGGGCGCTCTCTGGTGTGCATTGGCCCTCTAGGGGCTCCTGCCTGGCCTCACCAGCCTTTTGCCTCATGGAACCACCTTGAAACCAGACTTCTCTGTGACTACATTCATTCAGGCCTCTAGGTTTGGTCCTCCCCTTTCCCTCAGGGTGACCTCTTCCTTAACCTGCAGTCCTGGCCCGGCCTCCCCGCTGTATCACCTGGTAACCGACCCACCTTACCAGTTCTTCTGGTGGGGCCCCCAGGTCACCCTTCTCTGGAAGATCTCACAGCTTCCTCTGCTTGCAAAAATATGCAAATTAGCTGGTTGCATGTAAATTCAGTTTATTAGCTAGGTTACAGTCTTGTGGGAACCTGGCTTGCCCACTATAAATCTGTTACTGCGATTCACCCCTGAGACCATTTACTGGGGACATCTGGGTCTCAGGGTGTAACAGCCTCCTCCCCTGGATAGGACCTTCTTTATTCACATTAACCTTACGGTCCTATCCTCCACCCCACGGCTGTTGGTTCTTCTAAACACTTTCCCAAGCTTAAAACAGTTCTTCCAGCTTATAAGTTCACTTCTTCCTACACAGGGCAATCTTCCATTTCAAACTTTTCTCCTTGCCCTGTTGCCTAAACACATAGTCTATACTTCTTATCCTGGGACACACAGTACCTCTGGGTTGTTCTTGACTCCCCATCTTTTCCTTTGGGGACACACAGGGCCATAGGGCACAGCCAGGCTTTCTCCTGTTGGGGGGGGAACCCTCCTCTCTTTCGGGCAAACCTCTCCCCTCTGCTAAGAGGAAGCTATTTATGAGGTGTCCAATAAACCTCCCCACCTCTTGAAACCTCGCCCCTCTGGTTCCAGAAAGATCTGGCCTAGAAGCCTCTTCTCACTCCCCACAGCTATCTCTCTGGAGCTCCCTCTACTGGCCCATACATGCCCATACTCAGCTCGATCCCTGGAGCTCCCTCTAGTGGCCAGAATGGGCATTTTCCCAATTTCAGTGGGCGAGCGCCCTCTGGCGGTCTCCTCCTGTAAGGGCAGACACTGTGGTTATCACAATATAGACTGTAAAAAGAAAGAGGCCAATCCGATTAGGGAGGCCAAACACAAGTGGGCTGTAGGCAGCAAAAGGAGTAGCAGTAAAGAAAGGGTTAAAGAAAGGCAAGGGGCGGAGGGAGGGCATAAAGGGCAGCTCAATGGGTAAAGAGGGTCTTTTCGAGTGGCTAGCGGCAAGGCAGAGGAGCTGATAATCTGTTTTTATGAAAAATATGTATTAACATTTACAGCAGTCCTGCAGTGGGTGTGTTAACACCTATATGTACATACTCACGTTCTTTCACACCTGTGCTAGTATTTCATGAAGTCAAGTAGGCATGGTCTTAGCATTATAAAAGAGGTGCATGAAAACATGTACCCCAAGATTCTGTGTAGTTCAACTAGAGTTGCGCATGCAAATCTAAGCGTATTCTGATTTGCTCATGCAACTCATGGTCCCTTTTATAAAGCTGCGTACTATGTGCGCTGAACGAGTGCCAAATTGGAATTACCACCCGGTTACTGTGTGGCCCTTGCGGTAATTTCAATTTTGACACACATCTGAAAAATAATTTTTGTTTTCTGACACACGTAACAGACACGCGTCAAGTGGCATTTGACACGCGTAGGTCATTATTGTCCAGATTCTTTACCACTAGGTCTATGACTGGCAGTAAGGTCTCAGACCCAAAATGGATGTACAGCAATTTTGATTTTGCCACATGTCCATTTTCGGCAAACAAAGAGGCCTTTTTTTTACAGGCGCGCTAAAAAATGGATCGGCGCGCACTCAAAACCCGTGCCTACACTACCGCAAGCCATTTTTCAGCGCGCCTCTCTATCCAATCAGCACCAATAATTGGATGTTAACAAGCAATTATCAGTAGTAATTGGCACTAATTAGAATTTCTATGCACTACTCGCTAAATTTATTCTATAATGTAGTCCAAGTAAATTCTACCGTGCGGATCCCAAAAGAGGGCATGGCTATGGGAGGAGCATGGGTGGCTCATGGGTGTTCATACAGTTTACTTGGTGTTATAGAATTGCCCGCTCCTCGCCTAAAGTTAGCCATGGGCATTTACACCAGGTTTTCATTGGCGTAATTTGCTGCACCTAAATTCTAGCTAAGTGGACGGGCTTAGGTGTATTCTGTAAACTGCGCCTAACTTTTGGTGCAGCTTATAGAGTATGCTGAAGCATGTTTTCGATCAGCGCCAATTATTTAGTCGCCATAAATAGAATTAGGTCCATAATGGGGACAATATTCAGACTGCAGGAGGCAGCCCAGCTAATTTCCACAGTGAGACCGGACATGCAATGCCAGGCTATTTCTGGTGACCGGCATTAAATATCTGGTTTGTTTTCAACCGGTTTAAACTTAAACCAGCCAAGCTGAAATTCATCGCTGACCGGTAACATTTAAACTGGCCAAAGATTGGCCTGCTATTTCGGTGGCTCAATTTAGCTGCCAAACTTAGCCAGCAATACGCTGAATATTCATGGATAGTCAGATAAGCTCTATTTAACTGACCAGGAGCCATTCCTGACTGGTTAAAGAGCACTGAATATTGGGGAGTGACTTTATAAATTCACCCTCCACATCGATACTGTATTTTATACATGCAGCTTTGCTAGACAAAAAAGCAGGTAAAATTGGAATGTCTCATTGGCACTTCTGTTTATACCTATATATTCAGTGGTTCTGCCTTAATGTACAGGATTACTGAATACGTATATAAATTGGAATGCTCATAATAGACATGTCAAATTCTATGCTGTCAATTCCACTGAATATTGGCCTGAAAATATTTAAGAGGTCCTTTAACTAAAGTTTAGTGCACGCTAACAGACAAGTGCTACTTGGCCCATAGGTATAAAATAGGACATGCAGCATTTAATAAATGCTAATGTCATTAGCACATGCTAAACTTTAGTAAAAGGGTCACTAAGGATTCCTCTTACTAATTGGTAGTAAGCACTACCGTATGTTTTCCATGCGCCAAAATGCAGTACCGCATGGCATGTGCAGGCACCCTGCAATAGTTAAAGCTAAAAAATGGTTTATATTTTTTAGCACCGGGGGTGTGTTTGGGTGGGGAGAGAGCAGATATTAGGTGTGTGCAGTGCTAATTGGGTTAGCGCAGCTTCATTGCCGCACATCAACCGATTAGAACATGGTTAGCACCTAAACCCTTTCTGCCTAATAAATAGGTGTTGGTAAAGGCTCTCGCACTAATGGCCACGCACTAATTTTGAAATTGGCACCTGGCCATTAATTGAAAACATGGAATGTGGCCATTTTACAGCTGCGGGGAACCCACATGTTAACCTTTAGTGTATGGCCCCTTTTAGTGCAGCTGAGTAAAAAGACCCCCAAGTTAGAAAACCAACGGAAAAAAAATGCCACTTGTCTCCTAAGATTCATCATTTATCAGGGGTCGGGGATGGGCTAAAAATACACACATACTTTTAGCTGGAAAAATATCTACACGTAAAGGAGATTTAAAGTTGTTCATGTTATTTTTCTTAGGTCATTTTCAAAGCCTATTTTACTTGCAAACCTTGAATATTTGAAAATTCATGTAAAGCCTGCTGGTAAAAGTGCCTGTGCACTTTACACTTCTGTGGAAAGTTTGAAAATGACTCTCATAGTGTGTGTACTGTATGTATTTTTAAAAATTATTAATGTATATCATTTCAGTAGCAGCTCAAAGGATGCTTTATTCAGGTACAGAAGATATATGCATTGCTGACTGTATGAGATAGATAATCTGAAAATGAAGTAAGACTTGCAAGGAACGTAGTATGTGGGAGGTGACAGCTTTAAATTGGTTCTGTAGGAGGCAGGGTTTGGACAAGTACTTTTTGACAGGCCAATACTATTGTCTCCTGCAAAGGAAAAAATACTGTCTATTTAAAATCTGACTTGCTAACAGAAAATCCAGCTAGTGGATTTTATAGAAACAAAGGTTTTGTTATATTTCCGTCTGTTATAATTTAATGGCAAGGGGTATCTAAATTGTTTCCTATATTAGCCAGGAGAGGGGAAAATGACAACTTTTCTCTCATAGATTATAATGGCAATGGCAAAGAAGCTTCTGGAAATATTCCAGTCCTAGGCAGAAGTAAACATTCAAGTCTGAAAGCTTCAGGAAGTGAGTAAAAGCTGCACGGGTGCACGGGTGAATAACTAGGCAATTCTGGTCCCTCCATCTCTAAAAGGATTTTGGCGAACTAAAAAAGGGTTAGTGAAGGGCAGCCACAATGATAGGAGGAACAGGATAGAACACTTCAGCCTGGAGAAGAGACAGCTGAGAGAAGATGTAAAAGAAGCCTATAAATCAGGAGTCAGGTGAAATGTGTAAATACGGAACAATTATTCACCTTTTATAGAATGAGGGATAGGGAACAGTTCTGGAAACTAATAGGTTAAACTTTTAAAACAAATTATATGCTGCTGCTGCAGGGCCACTACATACATGAATTAGCTCAGCAGCAATTCTTACTGGTCTCTGGTCTGGTCCCTGGATCCAGAGTTACCAGCACAGTCTCTAGCAGGTACACAAAGCTGCCCTGCTACTGGCCAGGTCAAAACACAAGTTCTTCAAGGTTCCAAGTTGAACGTGGCCTACCTGAACATAATGGTTGCAGGTTCTCAGCTTTGGTGTACAAATTATATATTTGTATATAATTTGTATATATGTATATCTATATAGATATACATATATATCACTCGGTGCAAATTTAAACTGTAGAACATGTAGCCAGGAGATGTGCTGAAAGCAGTTAGTATAGATGGGTTTTTAAAAGGTTTAGATCAATTTGCACCGAGTGATATATATGTATATCTATATAGATATACATATATACAAATTATATACAAATATATAATTTGTACACCAAAGCTGAGAACCTGCAACCACTATGTTCAGGAAAAGTCTATAACCAGGTCTATTAGCCAGGTAGACTTCAATAGGTGATGCTTATTCCTGGCCATGAGCAAAAAATACAATATCTACAGTATTTTTTGGGATCCTGTCTGGCATGTGTGACCTGAATTGGCTACTGTCAACAGAATGCTGGGCTAAATGGACATTGACATTTGTTTTCATTCAGCTTATAGGAGGCCCTAGAGGGTGTTAAAGGAATGCATCTGGTGGTTCTAGTTCTTTCCCATACCAAATAACCCTTTTATAGACATGTTGAATATCTCTTAGAAAACATAAACATCTGAATATTTCCTATTATGATAGCTGCTATCCAGTAAACCCCAAACAGCATGATTTGGTAGCCCTCTGGATCCCCCAAATAACTGGGCTGAATCAATACAATCCCTGTTAAACATGACCCAAAGGGCTTTTTAAAGATATCTAGATCTCCTGCTAGGTAGTGATAACTGTGTTTCACTAGGTGATACATGTCTAGGTGTGAATATACGTGTTAAAAAGGGTGCATGATTGAAGATTAAAAAACGATATGATGATGTATGATAGAACTTCTCAGACTTCCAGAAGGCAGATTGTGTTCAGCCTTATTACACAAGGTAGGAGTCAGACTATAAAATCATCTTCATGATTTTAGAATGAATATCTACTCTCTATATTTCAGTATGCCAATATATTTTGTTTGCATGCCTATTGAATACAAAATAAAGTAGAACTTATGATAAGCACCTGTCTCCAAAAAATATTGCATTAATATAAATGTATAGATTAATAAGTGTAAATAGGTAATCATCAAATTTGTAGACAGATAACAAAGGACTTATCAAATAGATAAACCATAGTCAGTCCAGGTAAGGCCTGCTTATTTTAATACCCAAAATAATATCCTCCATGTTAAGATGTGCTGTGTAAAACTAAAAGGTCACAACTACCAGGTCCCAAAACTCCAAAGTGTTTTCTTAATAACTCATTAATATCAATCCAAAATCCAATATCTCAGCCTACAGGTGCCCGACACGAACCACAGTGCAGCTTGGTGTTCTAGCAGATATTTGCCTGCTTTAAGAGCTCTTCAACAATTTGGTACATTTACAACTCAGCGTTTTCACCCCCTCACCCATGTTTTGTTCTTCAGAACAACCAGTATATCTGTTTTCATTGATGAAGAAAAGATGAGTCTAAAAACTGCAGATTTCCAATTGGTTGTCTGAGCAATTAAGATTAAAAGCCGAGAGAGACTATAAATCTGTAGCATAGGAGCAGGCTGCTGGTTTCTAGCTGCTTCTTTCTCTGTTGCCTTGTTTGCAGGGCTATAATTATAACCTGATTATAGCCCAGTGGAAAAAAATGTCTGTTAACTCTCCCCCCTGAATAGAAATTACTGTGTTATTGTGTTTCATTGCCTTCCCTCCTTGTCGTTCTTTTGAAAATTAGTAGGCTTATCTTAGTCTTTGGTATGATTGTTGGCAGACAGGAATTATAACATAAGTATAGTATATCTAACTTGTTTATGGTTGTTCGCTTGATGTGGGATGCTATGCTTTGGCATTTAAATCATAATCATATATGGACAGAGAGAGAGGCTGACAGGGAGAGATTCTCATTTGCACAGAAAGTAGTTCCTTATAATGCATTTCAAATTAGGGTTGCAGCAAAAGGAGGTCCTGCATTTCAAAGAAAAGCCATTAAGGGGGTAATTCTATTACTGCAGGCCTATATTTAGGTGCCTATTCTATAAAGGAAGGTAGGTATCTACTTTCCTTTGCAGAATGGCAAAACCCGATGTATGAGTGTATACAGTTAGGCACGAGCAGGTACCCCAGCCGTAGAGACCCAAGCTTTGAAAAAGTGCACTGAGGGGTTGTATATACCCATACGTTATAATGATGATCCATGTAGCGAACGACAAGGGAGGAAAAAAGATGAGGATTTCTCCCTTCCCCCTCATTGCTATCTGCTTTCTACCACTTAGGAAAGAGGAAATCCCTTTAAAGTCAATGTCAGCAATCCCTAGGTGGGACAGTAAGATGAAACATTCAACTGTAGTTACTAATGGCCAGAAATTTACTTTCTCCTGCATCTTATTTTCTGCCCTTCCTAGGGGTGGGGTGGGGTGGTGGACTGGCATTCATCACCTATTCTCCATGGCCTCCTAGGGCAGGGTGTAGGTCTGGAATTCAAGCACGGCCTGCTCCTTGCCTTTTTAAGTGGAAAAATGAGAGCACCGCGTGCTTTGCTTACTCACTCACTTATCTTCCAATCCCCTTACAACTCACAACTCTCGGATCTCACTCATACTGTCCCCGTTGATCCCTGATCCCCTCACTCTCTTCCTGTTCCTCTGATCATTTCACTTAGGGGATCCTTTTATTAAGGTGAGCTAATGGATTTAGCTCAGGCTAATGATATATAGATGCCCATTATCTACTGGATTCTATATAGCATGCCTAGAGTTCTGCGCCAAAATCCAGGCATTCTATAACAACATGCTTAACTTAATTGGCTTAACAAGCTAATCAGCATTGATAACAGCACTTAACAAGCAATAATGAGCACTAATTGGCAATATGCGTATTCTAAAATGGCCTGTGCCTAAATTCTAATGCACGTAGTTCAAAAGGGGTGTGGCTATGGGCGGAGAAATGTATGTTCTGTGGGCATTCCCAAATTTGCATGCATAGTTATAGAATATGGCTCAGTGCACATAAATATACGCACAGGGATTTTCATTGGTGTAAATGGAGGCATGTAGTTTTTGGCGCTGGGATATCAACTAAGCAAATTCTATATACTGTGCCTAAATCAAGGCACCGCTTATAGAATATGCTTAGTCGGAAATATTTACTGTGTGGATTTTTTAGGTGCCTTATATAGAATCTGACCCTATATTCCTATGAACTTCTTCATAGGAATAAATATATAAATATATAAATTATAAATATATAAATTATATAAATATAGTATGCCCTATCAGACGGACTCTACACTTGTCTTTTGACTGTACACTTGTCTTTAGATTGTTTAGATTGTCTTTAGATTGTACACCTGTCTTTTAGATTGTAAGCTCCTTGAGCAGGGACTGTCCTTCCATGTTAAATTGTACAGCGCTGTGTAACCCTAGTAGCGCTTTAGAAATGTTAATTAGTAGTAGTAGTAGTAGATTTACCTGCAGATCATATTCTATAACATTCTGCATGTAAATCCTAATGCGTAAATTGGAGGGGGGTGGCTTGGGGCAGTCCAGAATTTTATGTGTGTAAATACAGAATTTGGCCAAACCATACCTAATTTAGTTGCCGGCACTTACACCAGCTTTTAGTAGGCTTAATTGCTGGCACCAATGTTAGGCGCGGTTATTGCCCTAAGTGCTATTTATAAAAGATGCGTACCCTTTATAGAACAGCACTCAGCATTTTTGGACACCACTTACAGAATTTACCCCTTTTTCTGTCCCTAGTGAGTATGTATACATTTGTGCATGTAAGTACTAGGTATGCACTCAGTACTCTTCTAAAAATATTGGCATCAAAACTTACTTAGAAGGTAAACACAAGGGGGCATTCACAGAAGAGGATCATGGGCTGGACCAGCATTTATCTGCACAACTTACAAAATCCTGTAAATTAGATGCTAAAGTTCTTCATTGAGACCCATTTATGCCTTCTATTCACATGGCGTAAGTGGGTACACCTAAACTTATGTACGTAGACACCAACTTACGCTATGGGATCTTGGCTCCAGGATGCTGTTATAGAATCCGCACTTGGCGCTCTACATCCAGGCATTTAACTTGTGGTGCCCTGTTAACATTTTGTGTCTGTTCTCTACTCTTAATGATCTGCTTCAGGAGGGGAGCAGAGAACAAAGAGGAAGTAAGGGGCTAGATTAAGGATGCAGAGTGACTTGGCTTTGATTTAACAGCTCCATTCTCCCACATTCCCTCATTTGCTGCATGGAGGAGGGGAAATGGGGCAGGATATTCACTGCTGCTCTACTGCTCGATTCTGAAAATAAGTGATGGAATTCTGCTCCAGGCTGTTCCCCCAAAAGCTAAGTCCCAGCAATTATGAAAGCTGCAAGTTCAAGACACTTGGAATTTCTTAGCTTTCAGGATAATATTAAGGCTTTATTTTGTGGATTCTATAAATGACGCACAAATTTCTATGTGCAAAATTGCAAGCTATCCTGAGATGCATGCACAAGTGCTTACAATCAATTATTGGCATTGGCAACATTTTGGATTTGCATGCACATCTTTCTACATGCTATTCTATAAAGATCCATGCAACTCAAAAGGGGGCGTGGCCATGGGTGAGTCAGGGCATTCACTAAAGATGTGCACAGTATTACTGAATACCTAAAATACGCACCAGGATTTACACCAGGTTTCAGCTGGTGTAAATCCTTGCACCTAAAGTCTGACACAGAAATTGGCTCTATGCACTATTCTATAAATGGCACATAAGTTGGAGCAAAATCCCTTGCAACACACAAAAGAAAAAACACACAGCGGAGGTGACATAGAAAGAAAAATGAATTGTGTTTCAGCCTCACAGCTTGCCTCACGAGTCTTAGCGCAGGATTCATTTCAATTACTCTACTTCACAAATCTCATGCTGTAATCTAATGCACCATTAAGACAACATAGATTGTGCTTTAGTAGTTGGCTCATTGCTTACTCGAAACAAACTGTTTGTTACTTTCGAGTAAGCAATGAGCTGACTACTATAGCGCGGTCTATGTTGTCTTAAAGATGCATTAGGTTACAGCATGAGACTTGTGAAGTACAGTAATTGAAATTCATCCTGCTCTAAGACTCCTGAGGCAGATCGTTTAGCCGAAACACGATTCTTGTCGAGACTTTGGATGTTTTCATTAAAGCTATACTGATACATCTACTTCATCTAGTTCATTTTTCTTTTGGTGTCACCTTCGCTGTGTGTTTTTTTTAAAATGTAAGTCACAAGGAGCGGCATTGGGAATCATACCCAGTTTCTTAGGTTCATAGGCCATGCTTTTATGCTTGTAGACATGATTCGTGGGATTTTTAACATAAAATCATTTATTGTGAGGCTAATCCTGTGGGTCATCTATTTGTGTGCTGTGGCACAGGAAACTCCGATATATATCTCTTGTAAAACAGTGCTGCACAGGTTCTAGATTCATGCTGGATGAGATGCATCCAGGTTTGGAAAAGGAAGGAAATTGGGTGCTGCTATGGTGGTGATCCTTGCTGGTAAATTAGCTGCTGCCACTAAACTGCTGTCAATAAAGCCTTCGGTCTTTGATCCCGCCACAGTTGCTTTTATGTTTCATTTTTGCCACTCCTTGCTGTTACTGCTGATGCTGAATGATTCTGGCAGTCTGTCGCTACTACCTCCTGATGAGCTGTCAGAGCTGATTCTTACAAATCTGCTCTTGCCTTCTACTTATAGTTGGTGCTGTGTAAATGAAAATAAACAGAACCATGTGTTGAGAGCATTAGAGAACCAGTGGGAGCACTGGGTCTTTGTGAGTTGTGACAACCTGAAGAAGAAGTACAACTCCTACTGATCTTTAGGAAATGTAATTGTTTGCTGTAACTAGGGATGGACAGCCATAAAATGTTCATTTTGTGTCATTTTTGGGAATGTGCATTTTATCAGGTTTTGTTTAGGCCATTTTTTCATCACAAGAGCAAAGTCGTCGAGTGCACATAGTTTTCTGAAAGAGAAGGGTGCACTGTTTTGGAAAGAGTGCACACTATGCATCTATGTGCAGAGATTCATGCATGCACCATAATTCATCATAGAAGTTAGATTAATTGGCCTGTAGATCCAAACTTCCCCTTACTTTGTGAAGAGGAACCACATGAACAATGGGTGCCCTCTTTGCTAGTAGTTCTCACTCTTTTGAAAGAGTGTACAGTATTATTGGTGAATGATAAAATGTAAATTTTTATATTTTGTTCTGCTTCTGTTTGATAACAACATGGGATATTCCATATCATTGCAAAAAAATGCCCACCCCTACTGTTAACACCCTTGCCTTATACAACAATTTGACCCCAAGTGGTATCATCGCGGGGACTGTCACAGGGGTCACTAGTGGCCTTTTAACCCAGTACCGGAAGGGGCGGGAGCAGTGTTCACCATTACTCCCGCCCCTTCCGGTACTGGGTTAAAAGGCCACTAGTGACCCCTGTGACAGTCCCCACGATGATACCACTTGGGGTCAAATTGTTGTATAAGGCAAGGGTGTTAACAGTAGGGGTGGGCATTTGTTTGCAATGATATGGAATATCCCATGTTGTTATCTAGAGCGCCTAGACACGAGGGATTTCTACAGGTAGAGTGTGGGGGGGGGGGGGGGGGGTCTTTGGGAGAAAGGGGGAGCTTTTGGGGGAACAGGTTTTTGATGGGATTTTCAGGAGGGGGTATGTGATAGGGTCTTTTGAAGTGGGCTTTGATTGGGGTGCTTCAGGAGAGAGATTTGTTATCAGGGGAGTATTAGAACATAAGAATAGCCATATTGAGTCAGACCAATGGTCCATCAAGACCAGTATCCTGTTTCCAACAGTGGCAAAGCCAGGTCACAAGTACTTGGTAGAAACCCAAATAGTAGCAACATTCCATGCTACCAATCCCAGGTCAAGCAGTGGCTTCCCCATGTCTATCTCAATAGCAGACTATGGACCTGTCATCCAGAAATTTATCCAAACCTTTTTTAAACCCAGATACACTAACCATTTTTACCACATCCTCCGGCAACAAATTCCAGAGCTTAACTGTTCATTGAGTGAAAAAATATTTCCTCCTGTTCGTTTTAAAAGTATTTCTGTGTACCTTCATTGAGTATCCCCTAGTCTTTGTACTTTTTGAAATAGTAAAAAACTCACTTCTACTCATTCTGCACCATTCAGGATTTTGTAGACCTCAATCATATCTCCCCTCAGCCATCTCTTTTCCAAGTTGAAGAGCCCTAACCTCTTTAGCCTTTCTTCATACGAGAGCAGTTCCATCCCCTTTATCATTTTGGTTGTTCTTCTTTGAAACTTTTCTAATTCTGCTTTATCTTTTTTGAAATATGGCAAACAGAATTGAATGCAGTACATGAGGTGAGGTCACACCATGGAGTGATACAGAGGCATAATAGTATTCTTAGTCTTATTTGCCATCCCTTTACTAATAATTCCTAGCATCCTGTTTGCTTTTTTAGCCACCACCGCATTTGGGGGAAAATAATGCTTTTAATGCTTGGCACATATAAGATGCAGCCATGCACCATTGGGCTGCTAAGAAAAATATTTTTCCAGGAAAGTCATAGCTTGTAGTGTTCAGTGCAATCTGCATTATTCAATTTACATAGCTGTAGGCATGCAGTACTTCAAAGTACCATTAGGCTGCCACTAGATGTCATGGCAGCCATATCTGGGAGGCTGCCACAATGGGCAGGAGCAAGTAAGCATCACTCCTGCCCATTTCCCTCACTGGACCACCAGGCATTGGGGGAGGGGCTTGCATTTCCAGTGGTGGGGGTGGGGAGGCAGGGGGAATCCAGAGGGGTGTCTTTTATTGCTTTCAGGGGAAAAAGGAGTGGTAATTGAAAAGGGGTCCATATACTTTTTATTTATTTGGATTTTTGCTCATACCTTTTTCAGTAGTAGCTCAAGGTGAGTCACATTCGGGTACACTGGGTATTTTTAATTTTGTACCTAAAGCAACGGAGGGGTCAGTGACTTCCCAACATCACAAGTAGCACTAGTGGGATTTGAACTGGCCACTTATAGGGTCCTGGTTGATATTCAACTGTAACTCTCATAGGTGTCTTAAGCACATGCAAAATTAGCCCTGGATATTCAATACTGGTGGCCAGAAATGGCCCAGCATTGAATATCAAGGTTAATTTTTACTGTAGTGGTCATGACCGCTGCAGGCTGAATATTAACCCCTATAGTTTCTAGCTCCAGCCAGCGAAGGAGCTGAGTTAATATACATACCACACTGCCTGCTGGGAAAGCTATTCTTTGTTTTAAGAAGCTGGAGAAATAAAGATACGCCACATATAAAGTGGACAAGAAAGAAATGCTTGTGACTGTTTGGAGGTACTGTACCAGTATGAAAGATTAACACATTTACGCATCCTCACCCTGAGTGTACAAGGGAGTGAGAAAATGGAACTGTACAGTTTGGTTGCTAGTTTGAGAATTATTTCTACATTTGTAGAAGGTGGGATGGAAGATACTCCTGATCTTTTTACTACTGCTAAGAGGAGCAGTTTTTTTTCTCCTGCTTGTTCCTAGCTAGAACCTCCACAGCTTAAGAACAAATAGAATGCTGAGTGCCTAAATTAATCTGGATAGTTGTTTGGGTAGTGGTACCTGAAAAAAAATCACCCATACCCAGATAACTTTGATCTCTGTCCCAACTCTACCTCTGGACCACATCAACACTAAAGGGGTCATTTTCAAAAGGTCACCTAAAGTTAGGCACCAGGATGATGTGTGCAAAGCATGATGGCTATAATAGCAGTTATGTGCTTAACTGTCATTATAAAATGCTAATGTAAGTTCAACTTTTGGTGTGAGCACTTGCACTGGTTCAATGGCTGGTGTAAAAAAGCTCATGCCTAACTGTAGGCCTTCTGACCCACAACAACCTTTGCACTGCAGCACTTACCTACCAATAGCTCTTCCAAAGTGTGACCTTGTCTGGATTTGGAAGTCTAGAGTCAACTATGTATGACTCACAAGGAGGGGTGGGGATTGCTTGCACTAAATACACATGTTTTGGAGGGGGACCACATTGGCACTGTTAAAACACTATTTGATTTTTAAAAAAAATTTCAAAGGGCCATTTGTGATAATAAAACTTTCAGTTACACACAAGAAATGTGTCTGGATGAGTTCATCCATTACTGCTAATTCATCCTGGTGGGCCTGTAGGGGTGTAAGGTCTCTAGGCTGCACAGTCTCCCCCTCATCATCACTGTTTTGATTTGCCATCATTGATGACTCTGGTTCAGGCATCCACCTGTTGATGGTAAGGTTATGGACCATGCAGCAGGCGGAAAGATGTCATACATTTTGCCATGGGTGTAGAGCAGTGGCGCACCAAGGGGGGGCAGTGGGGGCGGTTCGCCCCGGGTGCACGCCGATGGGGGGGTGCCACGTGCCAGTCAGTGTTGTTGGTTTCCATGCTCCCTTTGCCCCGGAACAGGAAGTAACCTGTTCCGGGGCAGAGGGAGCATGGAAACCAACGACGCTGACCGGCGCGTGGCACCCCCCAGCGGCGTGCACCTAGGGGGGGTTCTTTCGCTGGGGTGGGGGTGTCCCTTGGCTGGGGGGGTCACGCTGCATGGGGGGGAGCTGCACGGGGGGGGGGGGGGGTGCTGCACCCAGGGTGGGTGGGGCGCATCGGCGATCTGCCCCAGGTGTCAGTGCCCCTCGGAACACCACTGGTGTAAAGGATTATCCCTCCTCCTGCAATGTCCAGGCAGCATAAGCAAGACTTCAATATTTCAATGTCCACTCAATGACAAATCTGGTCTTCCTGTGTGCCTCATTATATCTCTCTTTTGCTGCTCTCTCTGGGGGTCATTAGCCATGTCCTGAGAAGATAGCCTCTGTCACCTGCATGAGAGAAAGAAGTGGCTACGTAAGTGCGAGTGTACCTAGTGTGATGTAGATTTTCATTACAGCCTTGAGGATCCTAGAGGCTAGCAGGGCTAGTTGTTGCACATAGGAATCTTCTGTGGGGAAAGAAAGAGCAGCTTACTGACACTAAGGTTCTGGGTGTATTTGATGAGCTCACCTAGAAACCATGTGCTGGTAATCTTGCCACTC
Organism: Microcaecilia unicolor; assembly: GCF_901765095.1. NCBI lineage: Eukaryota > Metazoa > Chordata > Amphibia > Gymnophiona > Siphonopidae > Microcaecilia > Microcaecilia unicolor. Next base: position 51,111,577 of record NC_044040.1, read on the forward strand.
TCAAAGCAGTCATGGATTCCAGATTGTTACAGAATGTAAGCATCATAGCAGAACCCTGAGTAGTAGGTACACACCTCAGTTATTATGTTGGGGGCATTAAAGGTTACTTGAATATTAAGGGAATGAACTTGTGGTTCTTGTAAATTGTCTCCTTGCCAGCAAATGGTCTAATGGCAATGTGTGTGCAGTCAATGGCCCCTTGAACCATGGAAAAGTGTGCCAACTCAGAGTTCTGTCTTGGTTTGATGTTGTTGCTGCTCATATTCAGGAAATAGAATGTACTGAGTATCTACTCCTGAGAAAGACCTGTAGAAACTGAGCCTTGTAACATGAGGTATATAAGTATTGTCATACTGGGACAGACCGAAGGTCCATCAAGCCCAACATCCTGTTTGCAACAGTGGACAATCCAAGTTACAAGTACCTGGCAAGGTTCCAAAACAGTACAATACATTTTGTGCTGCTTATCCTAGAAATAAGCAGTGGATTTTCCCCAAGTCCATTTTAATAATGGCTTATGGACTGTTCTTTTAGGAAGTTATCCAAACCTTTCTTTACCTGCTAAGCTAACTGCTTTTATTACATTCTCTGGCAATGAATTCCAGAGTTTAAGTACACATTGAGTGAATAAATATTTTCTCTGATTCATTTTAAACTTACTACTTGGAAGCTTTATTACATGCTCCCTAGTCCTAGTATTTTTGGAAAGCATAAACAAGTGATTCACATCTACCTGTTCCACTCCACTCATTATTTTATAGACCTCTATCTTATCTCCCCTCAGCCGTCTTTTCTCGAAGCTGAAGAGCCCTAGCTGCTTTAGCCTTTCCTCATAGGGAAGTCGTCCCATACCCTTTATCATTTATGTTGCCCTTCTCTGTACCTTTTCTAATTCCACTATATCTTTTTTGAGATGTGGTGACCAGAATTGCACATAGTATTCTAGGTGTGGTAGCACTGTGGAGTGTTACAAAGGCATTATAATATCCTAATTTTTGTTTTCCATTCCTTTCCTAATAATACATAACATTCTATTTGCTTTCTTAGCCACTGCCGTACACTGAGCAGAGGGTTTCAGTGTATCATCAACGATGACGCCAAGATCCCTTTCCTGTTTGGTGACTCCTAATGTTGAACCTTGCATTACACAGCTATAGTTCAGGTTCCTCTTTCCCACATGCATCACTTTGCAGTTGCTCACATTAAATGTCATCTGCCATTTGGATACTCAGAGGGGCATAATCGACCAGAAACGCCTATCTCCATGGGCGTTAATCTCCGAGAACGGGTCCGTGAAGGGGCGGAGTGAACCGTATTTTTAAAAAAAAATAGACGCCCATGCTTTATTCGCCAAGGTGTGAGCTGGGCGTTTTTGCTTTTCACCGATAATGGAAAATGAAATCGCCCAGCTCAAAAACGAATAAATGCAAGGCATTTGTTCGTGGGAGGGGCCAGGATTCATAGTGCACTGGTCCCCCTCACATGCCAGGACACCAACCGGGCACCCTAGGGGGCACTTTTACAAAAACAAAAAAAAAGGTAAAAGAGCTCCCAGGTGCATAGCACCCTTCCCTTGGGTGTTGAGCCCCCCAAATCCCCCTCAAAACCCACTGCCCACAAGTCTACACCAGTACTATAGCCCTAAGCGGTGAAGGGGGGCACCTACATGTGGGTACAGGGGGTTTGGGGGGGGTTGGACGACTAGTAGCATTAAGCAGCACAATTGTAACAGGTAGGGGGGGGATGGGCCTGGGTCCACCTGCCTGACGTCCACTGCACCCCCTAACAACTGTTCCAGGGACCTGCATACTGCTGCTTGGGAGGAGGGTATGACATTTGAGGGTGAAAGTAAAAAGTTGTGAAACATCATTTGTTGTGGTGGGAGGGGGTTAGTGACCACTGGGGGAGTCAGGGGAGGTCATCCCCGACTCCCTCTGGGGGTCATCTGGTCATTTAGGGCACTTTTTGGGGCCTTATTCGTCAAAAAACAGGGTCCAGGAAAAGTGCCCTAAATTCTAGTTACAAACGCATCCATTATCGGCGAAGGGCGCCCATCTCTGTTCGGGTGATAACCACGCCCCAGTTCCGCCTTCACCACGCCTCCGACACTCCCCCGTCAACTTTGTCCGCATCCGCGACGGAGTGCAGTTGAAAGCGTCCAAAGTTCGGCTTTCGATTATGCCGCTTTATTTGTTTTTGTGAGAAGAACGCCCATCTCCCGATTTAGGTCGGAACTTGGGCGTTATTCTTGTTCGATTATAAGCAGGTCAGTCTCCTTGTCTCGTAAGGTCCTCTTGTAATTTTTCACAATCCTCTTGTGATTTAACAATTTTGAATAACTTTGTGTCATCAGCAAATTTAACTACCTCACTAGTTACTCCCATCTCTAGATCATTTATAAATATGTTATCTACCTTTCTTCATTGAGAATACTGGTCATTTAACCCTACTTTGTTTTCTATCTTTTAACCAGTTCTTAATCCACAATAGAACACTACCTCCTATCCCATGACTCCAGTTTCCTCTGGAGTCTTTCATGAAATACTTTGTCAAATGCCTTTTGACAAGCTGATGCCTGTTGTTGCCTTGAGGGTTGTCTGAAAATTTTCAGTGGCCAAAAATGCTAGGGTTATAGTGACCTTCAGGTACATTGGCAGAATGTATCCCTTCCATGCACTGGATTCTAGTTCTTTGTCTACATGATTGTACAGGTACACTGCTTATCAAATATGTACCTGTGCATGTACTGCTCCTCTGTAATGGTAAAGAGTCATAGATTTGATTTACCACCTTTCTGTGGCACATCCAAAGTGGTTTACATGTTATACACAGGTACTTTCTCTGTCCCTCATGGGCTCAAAGTCTTAAATTTTTGTACCTGTCATGTTCATGAACTGCATTCAGGACCTGTATATCTCTGCACAGGTGCCCTTCTTCTCTGTTGCCCCTCTCTCTCCCGTGAGCAAGGACCACAGGATCAAAGCCCTACTTCCACTCATGTTTATAACCACTGCCATAACACACACTGACCACCTCTAGTGGTATGCATATAAATCGTGACTCCACTTGTACGCCACACAAAATCCACCATTGAGCATATCTACACCTGGGTTTTGTAAAAGTATAATGCATTCTTGTCATCCCACATACCGTTATATGTGAGATCATTCTATATGGGACATTTTAGATGCAAAAAAAACATTATAAGATTGCTTTCCGTTGCAAAGCTAATGTTTTCTTAACAGACATGCATTATCATTTAACATGCACTCATTACAGTGCATTTTAGTAAACGGGGCACTTTGTGAGCTTTTACAGCAGAGAGGTGAATCATTTAAGAACATAACAATTGCCATACTGGGTCAGATCAAAGATCTGTCTGCCTTAGAATCTTGTTTCTGACAGTGGTCAATCCAGATCACGAGCAGGAATGGACTGTCATTGACACATTTTATCTGCATGTCATTGCCAAACAAAAATGAGCAGAAAAAAATACAACATTTTGTGTTTGTCATTCACCGAAAACATTGTGCAATATCTAGAAATAGTGTTCACTCTTTCCTGATAATTGATCCACCATGCATGTATAAACTATTGACCAAAGAATGGCTCTCTATGTGCTCTGTATAAGACGCTCAGTAATGTCACTAAATGGAAACTATTCACCATAAAAATAATTATATTTGAAAGGAGAATTTTTCAGTGAACATGAACAGTCTGTAAACACTGTAGAGTGCCAAATGCTTAATCTAACAAGCCCGTAGTCTTATAAGGCTTTCTATTTCCCTTACAAGAGGCCATACCACACATCCTTAAATTTCACTTGTATTTCATTTTATGGCTACCATATTAATGATATGTGTCCATAACCTTGTGTATAATGCCCCTCAAAATAACACCGGTACATTAAGAAACCAGTCACTTGATTTAATGCGCTAAAACATGGTGAAACAACTTATATGGGTTTGACCCAGCAGGCTGATCAGGTACAATCTGATGAGGTACCCTGTTTCGATTCTTCCTCAGAGGCCTTTTCAAGTTCACATCATCCGCCAAATTCAAATTTCACATCCAACAGTGCTTAACACAATCTTCCCAGTCATTTGGCCCCCTAGAGTGTTTACAGATTGTTCATGTTCACTGAGAATTCCTCCTTTCAAATATATTTTATTTTTTATGTTGAATAGCTTCCATTTAGAGACATTATTGATGGGGCCTTTCACTAAGTCACTGTAGCGTTTTTGGCATGCACTAAAAATAAGCATGCACAAAACACTAGACATGACCATATATTCCTATGGGTGTCTCTAGCATTTAGCAAAAGTGCTAAAATGCTACCATGGCTTAGTAAAAGACTCCCTGAGTGTCTTATGCAGAGAGAGACATCTTTTGGTTTTGAGTTATTTCTCTCTGCATAGAATCTTACTTTGTTGTATAAACTATTGTGCATGCATACGTCTTATTTGTCTAAAGATTACACACTACTTCCAGTAACTAACAAAATAGCAAAATGACCAAATGAAAATGAATAAAACAAAAATTTATGTAAAAAACACAGGAAATGACAAGAAACCACAGTTTTCTGGCTACCTCCCTAGTCACAAGATCCTGTCACAATCCCGTAGAACCTTGTGAATTTTTATATGGCATCTAATGTCCTAGAGCTAAATATACTGTGACTATAAAAGGAAAATAATGCATATTGATAATGCCGATTTACTATTAAAAATCTGATTATATATATACTTAAATATATAAATGCTTTATAAATATACTTGCCAAATGGAGAACAATTTTCAAAGACATTTATTTGAATATACAGGTATTTAACCAGGTGCCTTTGTCTGTTTTAAAATTGTCCACCTGACAGCAGCTGAAAGCATGCTTAAGTTTCCGTAGAATACATGGTTTTTGGCTAGATCTTACAGAGGCATTTCTGAGGGCTGTTGAGGTTAGGGGTATATAGCACTATTGTAAAAGAAGATACCATATAACTTCATGAATGGATTTGATTTTATAAACGTTGTGCTAGACAGTTAAAGCAAGAGTCTCTCTGCTTATGCAAGCTAGGAAAGTAAGTTCCAAAGAAAGTAGTCTGAAAGCAGTCTCCTAAAACATGGAGAGATGGCAGTAGCAGCAACAGCACTTGTCAAAACACATTCATTCTTATAACTGTATTTAAATAATGTTTATTGAAAAAAAACTAGATGTAATAAATGTTACCTCAGGATAATATTCAATAAATTTTCTGTGAACAAGGCTGACAGGCCCTTGAAACGAATTTCGCTCAAGTTAAACTGGCTTGCAGCCTAATAAAACACAAAGCCGGTTTGAAGACTGGTGAAATGACATATCCAGAATGCATTCCTTTAACACTCATAGTTCATCTCATATGTCTGTGGAATAATTTTTTTCCCATTTTACCTCTCAACAGTGTGCACTTCTAAATGGAAAAAAAACAGATGGCTGCATTCTACCTTGTCTTGTTTTGTTTGAAGGATGGAAAACTAGGGATTAATTCTGCCTTTCACTTTGAATTTATTCCCTTTTCATGTAGGAGTGCATATATACAGACAAATAATAACTGACTGACTCCACTACTTACTTAGGTTTGGAACGCATCGGGAGGGACTCCAGTTTTGAGCAAGAAGGGAAAGTCCAGTTTGTCATCGATGCAGTCTACTCGATGGCCCATGCGCTGAACAATATGCACAAAGATCTTTGTCCTGGGTATAATGGTCTCTGTCCAAAAATGAGCACAATTGATGGCAAAGAACTGCTCAGTTATATTAGGGCTGTAAACTTCAATGGTAAGTAATAAGGTTATTTTGAAAATGTGTTCTGCTCTGCACTTGATATTTTACCCTAAAAGGAAAATCAGTCTCGGATAGTTTCTTCTACAGTCTTGGATAATTTTTCCGCTGTCCTCTTGGTTTTGAGATTATCCTAAAAGAAAATATTTTCAGATACAGTGAGCGAAAAATAGAATCAATGGGATCAATTCAGATCAATTTAACCAGGAAGGAGAGGCTTCTGCCCAGTTTAATCGTGATGACTGGGTCATCCCTGGATTTTCAATCCACTTAACCTTACAATGCCACTGAATATCCTGGGTGCGGAATTGGGAAGGAGCCTGGAGTTATTCGCGCACTAGTGATGATCAGCGCCTATCCCTGCATAGCTAACTGGGCACGTAAGAATGCAAAAAAAGCAGTCCCAACTTTGCCTGTTAGTTATGCAGGTAAAGCATTGAATAAAAGCCATATCTTCATTAACTTCCAGGCACCACTGCAACCCTGGATATTCAGGGACCCTGTTACTAAGATGCGGTAAGCATTAATGCATGCTTACCGCAGGTTAAAATCCACTGCCATGGGACACGCTCAGGCATCCTGTGGTAATTTTGTGTTCGGCACGTGCTACCCATGCATTAAAAAATAGAAAATTTTGTTTAGAACCGGGGGCATGTTTGGGGGCGGAGAGTAGGCATGCCCAGCTGCATCGTTATACACTAACTGATTAGCGCATAGTTAACGTGGGAACCCTTACCGCCTAGAAAATGAGTGTCATTAGGGTTCCCACACTATTGGCCACATTAATTAGGAAGGTAGCATGTGGCCATTTATGGGCAAAATAGGAAATGTGACCATTTTACAGCCACGCTAAAAGTGGCTTCAGTGTTCGAGAAAACTCTGCGCTACTGATACCGTAGGCAGCTTTTCAGTACAGCTTAGTAAAAGGGCCCCTCACTGTCCTTGCCAGATAGGGCCCAGCAATGAATATCCAGGTTTAAATTAGCCAGTGGTGGGCAATATTTAAAAGAAATGTTGACCACTGCAGACTGAATATTGATCAAAATATCTTTTTCTGTGTATTATAAAATATTTTCTCTTTTCTGCTTTTGTTGTGTTTCAGTTTTTGTATTTATGTACTACTGAGAGTACTTGCAATGAAGAAACAAATTAAAATATAGAAATATATTAGTGTGAGGATGTGGTGTGAGTTATACAATGAGGCCTACTGTCAAGAAATTTGAATTCAGTAGTTAAATTAGCAGAAATTTTTTCAGTAAGGTTCTTCTCTATTCTATTACTGGGAAAAATTACATTAAAACAGTTTTCTGTTTTCAGTTCATCATATTTGCCTGTGCAGGGGAATAGTAGAAAACTGTCTTCAAGTTCCTAGATTCATACTTTCTAATTTTAAGGTAAACTCATCATACTGATAAAGTCTGATTTACTAACTCATGTTCTGTGCTAGTGTCCCTCAGCATAGCAATTTCTGGCTGAATGATCTGGTTAATTTAAAGCTAAGTTCAATTTTAACTGTACTATTGAAATGCTACACAGATGGGATCTGCCTGCTGGGAAAACATAGTTGTTCATGCTTCTGTTGCTATTAGAAGAGGCTTGCAAAGAACATATTGAACACATTGCTTTATACTGAAAATAATATATGTACTTTAAGGCATAACAAAGATAATAAAAGCCCTATTTTTTTTTAGTTGGTCATAATTATTTTGAAGATTCTATTTGCCATGATTTTTACCTGAAATGATAGTGGTCTCAGCTGTTCTATTTTTCTTCCTTGGCTGTAGTTCATATACCAGACATGCCTCCAAACCATACACATAACAGCTCTGTCTGTCAAAATATCCTCCAATAATCTCAGCTGCCAGCTTCATTTAAAAATCACAAGGTCATCTTCAATTTAGTTTCAAAAAGGAAGCTGTTTTTGCTTCAGGCAACATATGGTTGAGGTACAAATTGATGCCATTTTTATTTATTCATAATAAATTATATTGCATAGTACGATTATTTGAGTAAAGCATAATGAAAGAGCACTTCTGCTCTCCCCTCACCCTTTTCATCTTCAGTCATAGCCCTCATCCTCTTTCCCCCCATCTTCAAACTAAAAGGGCTTCTTTTATTAAGCCATGCTAGTGATTCCCGTTCGGCACATGAGAAGAAGCCCATAGAAATTGAATGGGCTTCCTCTCATTTGCCATGCAGGAATCACTACCACAGCTTTGTAAAAGAAGGCCTAAAATCTAAAAGAATGCAGGAATGTATATTAGACCTTATTGAAACATTTTTTTTTCCTTTCAGACCCAATGGGAAGAAAGTCAGTTGGTAAAGAACTATAATAGGTTAAAGGAGTTTGCTTGAATAAATAGGAATGTGCCTGCAAAGAGAGGCCTTTTGAAATTTGCCTTCCCATGGGGAAAAGAGGCAGAATTAGGAGTGGGCTAGGACAGCATAGTAATATTAAGTGCAATATTTCATTTTGAAATCCTCACACCTGCTTTGTTCAGTTTTATTCCACATACTTTACTCTTGCATAGTATATGAGGTAAGAAATTCTCACAGTTGGTCAAATGATTTTAAAAGGGAAACTTAGTGGGTAGGAGCAGATTGACAGTAATCTGGGCCCCTAACTACCTTTCTGACATAATTATATTGCAGACTATTACTTAAAGGTTAGGGAATAGTGGGCCCTCGAGCAGTGCCCTACTGATAGACTGGTCGTTCTGCCCCTGCCAATGGGAATGGTCCTTTTAAAAATTGGCTGTAGGTCCAGAGAAACAATATAAGTACCCACAGAGTTGCAAGTTCCCAGCATGGGTTGAAAATTATCTTTCCTATGGTGGTTTAACATTGCTAGAAATCATGAATAACAACGGAACCAAAAATAGTGAAGCTCTGGAACTCACTGCCAGAGGATGTGGTAATGGCAGTTAACATATCTGGGTTTAAAAAAGGTTTGGACAAGTTCCTGGAGGAAAAGTCCATAATCCGCTATTGAGACAAACATGGGGAAGCCACTGCTTGCTCTGGGTTTGGTAGCATGGAATCTTGCTACTCCTTGGAATTCCAGAATCTTGCTACCCTTTGGGGTTCTGGAATATTGCTGCTGTTTGGGTTTCTGTCAGGTACTTGTGCCCTGGATTGGCCACTGCTTAAAGCAGGATACTGGGCTAGATGGACCATTGATCTGACCAAGTATGGCTATTCTTATGTTCTGATGGGAATGACCAGAGAAGTACCAACAAGGGATATTTCTTAAAAAATCACATAAAAAGACATACAGTCGATAGCGATCTATATAATCCATAAAAAATGTAATATCAAGACTCAATGCAATCTTGCGTTTCATAATGCGGTGCACCTGCCTCAGGAGTCTCAACTTCAATTACTTTAATTGGTGCCATTTTGCTGCTACAGCACATATTGTGTTTGGCTGTTTGATGGTGTTGTGTTTATATCTGTTTCTAAACAGTACAAGTCCAGGTGACGTCGACACTCCTGAGGCAGGTGCACTGCATGCCAAAATGTAGTATCAAGACTCCTGAGGCAGGCACGTGTGTGCCAAAACATGGTGCAGTGTCTAGTCATCTTAAATAAATGTCTTTAATTCCACATTGTAAGCCCGTGGTCTGTTTTGAAGAGCCTGATCCAGTTTCCACTCCTTGTTTTTTTGCTAATACTAAAATAACCCATCTTAACAATAGCCCACAATAACTTTCCCCTTAGTTATCTCTTCTATTACTATTGTTTAAGTGTCAAGAATTTTTGTAAGAGCTTGGTGAATTATAGGTTCATATTTAGTGACTAGTCTGTGTTTAGATCTTAGGCAGGAAAAAGATTACACAGAAAGTTGAAAACATTAGTTTTTGCAATCATTTCTATGGTTATTTTTTTTTAGCTTTGTAATTGTATATCTGCTTAATTGTGACATTATGCTAATTTTACAATATTAATGTATATTGTTTTAACTGTATTTGTTTTGTCTTGTTTATATGAATGCTATACTATAATGTGCTTAGAAATTTATGATAGGTAAGAGCAGATATACTTGAATGAACGAATAAATGAACGCTTCCAACTTCTATAAAGCATTTACTATTAAGCCCTATGGTGCAATCTCATTTGTTCTGATTTCTCTGGAAAACTACAACAGATATTTTTGAGACTACACTACCGAATTAATGACATGAGAAAGCAGATCAACAGAACCAAACAAATACTCGGGAACAATCTGCTAGACAATCATCCCAAAAAAAGAAAATAACGGAATGTCACCTACAGCTCCCTAGCTGAAAACACTAAAATATATATCAAGTATCTAAAACCCCTCCTGGATAATGATGCCACCCTCTCACAGGCCTTGCATGGCAGCCCTAACCTGGCATACCAACAGTCCCCTAACCGCAAACAGATACACACCGCCAACAACAAACTGTTTGAAAATGACAGCTACTCAGGCACCCGGGCCAGTCAGGTCTTTGGGATATCCACAATTAATATTCATGAGAGAGATTTGCATGCAGATCTCTCTCATGAATATTCATTGTGGATATCCCGAAAACCTGACTGGCTGGGGTGCCTTCAGGAACAGGTTTGGGACCCACTTCAATAGAGCACTTTTTGGAAACTTAGATGTCCTGAGTAGTAGGTGTAAATCCCAATCCATTTGGACTTGCACGTTTATTCTTCTTCTGAAATGGGGAATATACATTTATTTTTTTTAGTCCTGTCCAAGAGCCACACTAAACACGCCCTTCCCTTGCCAGATGCATATTTTTGAGTTTTAGATATATTCTGGCTTTGTAACATTTGGATTTACATGTGTATGCATATATATATACATCTAAATGCCAGTTTATGCATGTCTAAAAAAGGAACAGCAGGTCTAAAATAAGTGCTATAAGTCAATTAAGATTCAAATATGGTGATCTACTTAATTTCCTATATCACCATTTTCCCCCTAGAATCTAATTCCATATGCTTTTTTCACATTTTCCTGTGTTAAAGAAACATTCACCTTGCTAATATGATATAGCTGAAAATATATAGTTAATTTTTTCATTAGAATGATTCTGGATTGTTAAACTCAGTGTAAACTGTAGTGACTGAACATATGCAATGCTATTCTTTTAGCACTTGTTTCCCCAAATTTGTTGGCTGTAGTCTCTGATGCCTTTTCTAAGTGGCTAGAAGATTTATAACAGATGTTCAGTCAAAGGGGCAAGACATTGTCAAGTTTATAATTTGATATAATTAATGATATGAAGATTCACTCAGGAAACTGAAAAGCAAACTGACAGATTTTCATAGAAAAGGTGAATATTGATGTTTTTAGATCATGAAGCTTGTTTGCATATCAAATCATGCATATTTGAGCTTGTTTTGATTCTAAGAATTATTAGATTATATTTGAAATATGAATTTTTAATGTATTGCAAGAAGGTTCATTTATATCCCTGAGGGTATATCTCAGATTCTTAAAGATATGCTTTACTTTTGAGATATGGAACTCCAAGGTTTTTATTTAGGGGTCCTTCTTCTAAACAGCAGTAACTTTTGCACTTAAAGTGTGAGTAATGCAAAGATAACCATGCGGTAAGTGCAAAGACTGTGCGGTAAATGCAGCGGGTTAGCCACCAGCTTCCCTGCATTTAGCACACAGAGAAGATGGTTAATGCAAAGGCACCATATTATTGGAGAGGGTGAGGTAGAACTTGGCAGAAAGATATATGGCTGGTTGGATAATTTCCTAATGGATTAAACACTTGGAGAGTAATTTTATAATAGACCACCAAGTGAGGAGACTATGTAGAAGCCTATTGTAGCCAATTTTATAAGAAATGTAGGTGCCTATCAGGCTCATTTTCGAAAGAGATGGACGTCCAAAAAGTGATATAAATCGGCGCTTGGACGTCCATCTCACAGAGACGTCCAAATCAGTATAATCAAAACCCGATTTTGGACGTCTTTCTCAGAAGTCCATCACAAGGATGTCCAAATCTCAAGGGGGTGTATCGGAGGTGTCTTTGAGGCGGGACTTGGGTGTTCCTAAGACTTGGACATCTTTCAGCCATAATGGAACAAAGCAAAGACGTCCGGGACTAAAACTTGGGATGTTTTCACCCAGACCTGTTTTTATTATGAATAAGGCAGAAAAAGGTGCCCCAAATAACCAGATGACAACTGGAGGGAATCGGGGATGACCTCCCATCACTCCCCCAGTGGTCACTAACTCCCTCTCACCCTCAAAAAACATGATTAAAAATATTACTTGCCCGCCTCTATGCCAGCCTCAGATGTCATACTCAGGTCCATGACAGCACATGCAGGTCCCTGGAGTAGTTTAGTAGTAGGTGCAGTACACTTCAGACAGGTGGACCCAGGCCCATACCCCCCCTACCTGTTACATTTGTGGAGGCAATGGTGAGCCCTCCAAAACCCACCAAAACCCCTCTATACCCACATATAGGTGCCCCTTCAACCGTAAGGGCTATGGTAGTGGTATACAGTTGGGGGTAGTGGTTTTTTTTTTGGGGGGGGGGCTCAACACACAAGGTAAGGGAACTGTGTACCTGGGAGCATTTTATGAAGTCCAGTGCAGTGCCCCCTAGGGTGCCCAATTGTTGTCCTGGCATGTCAGGGGGACCAGTGTACTAAAAATGCTGGCTCCTCCCATGTCCAAAAGGCTTGAATTTGGACGTTTTAGACTTGGACGATTTTGGTTTCGAAAATGGCCGAAAATCAAAGACGTCCATATCCAAAGACATCCATGGTATTTTCGAAAATGACCTTCTCCCCGCCTCCGAATTTGGACATTTTACACAGACGTCCAAATTCCAATTTAGTCATTCCTTTCGAAAATGCCCCTCTATGGCGCTTATTTTTGAAGCATATGGATGTCCAAGTATCGATTTCACAAATACAGAAAGGTCGTCCAACACTGCAGTTCATCCAAATAGCATGGGGGCATGGTGTCGGCGGTTTTGGGGTGAGATTAGGGAGGGCCTGAAATCTGAACGTCTAACAACGAATACCGAAGGGGAAGAAACGTCTATGTATAAAAAGGATGTCCTTATTTAGACCTGTTTCAGGGACATCCAGGGTACAAAAAGGTTCTCTGATTGAGCAGCTATCCACTAGAGGGATTAAGGCATGACACCCTAAGTGACTGTTGCCCCCCTCCCTCTCCTGTGAAAGTGAAACCAAAACAGGATACCAGGTCCTATAACAGCTTGAGGTATTAGCATTTATAACAAAGGATGAAGCAAGTCTGAGGAGTAGCCTAGTGGTTATTACAGGAGTCTGTATACCTAGAAACCTATGTTCATATCCTACTTTTCTTTAATTTTTTTGTGTGATTATGAGCCCTCCAAAAACGGAAAAAAATATCTATTCACCTAAATATATGAATGGTGTACATTCAAGTGCAGTAACTATTTTTCTGTTCCTGGAGGGCTCACAGTTACAAAATAAGAGTTAGTGGGATTTGAACCTGAGTCTTTGGCTCACCATCCACTGCACTAACCACTACGTTGCCCCTCCGCTCTGCACGGATGTCTGTGTGGTCATTTTCAAAGAATGCTGCAATAGAGATGTCCATGTCCCTTGTTTCCCCCCCCCCCCCCCCCCCCATTTATAATTTGGACATTCTAGTTATTAAAATGAATGTTCACGCTGGTTGTTTCCAGCATATGGACAGGAACAGGAAATTTGACATACTTCCTGCTCAAAAATACATATACGATGAACATCCATTTGGGACATTCTGACTTGGTCTTCAGTATTTTGACTTGGACGACCTTTTGAAAATGCCCCTCAATGTGTCTTTATAAAGTATTAGGGGTAAACTGGCAGAAATTGCAGCTAGATTGAAGCTGCAGACATTTGCACCAGCTGAGAGCAGGTGTAAATGCTAGCACATAAGGCACATGCATATTTTATAAATGATGTATATAGATCACAACTCTACCTGTGCTCTGTTCAAACTCAGCCCCAGATCTAGCCTACAAGTTAGTTGCATAAAAGTACAAACCTTCTTGTGACTGTGCATACTTTTACACGTGTATTCTGTGGAGTAATTTTAGAATAGAACTTTTACACATGCAAAGAGGCCTGTATGCTTGAAAATTCTTTATAAATTATCTCATAAAGTGGTGGTAGGAGAGAATGAAGGAAGGGATTGAGAAATGGTAAGCTTTTTTCCAAGGTTCTCCTTTATCCCCTGTTCTCTTTAATATGTATCTGTACCCTTTAGGTGACTGTATGTGGAATCATAGATCTTCGCTGATGATATTCAGCTGCTGTATCTTGGGAAAAATTGATGCAGGAGCTAAAAAAAAAAAGTGTTGCAAGACACTGCATTATAGTTAATGGAGAACAGCTTTTTAAAACATTTTTATTTTAGAATTTCAACATAACATTCAAGGATACACTTGAAAAAGAAATCAGAAAAAGACAGAGATACAGGAAACTCACTTAATAGAGGAAATGAACATCATTCATTAGTCCACAATATTGCTGAAAATATAATTATAGAAAAAGAAATAAAACCCTAACCAACAAGGCACAGGAATCCTATACAGTGACAGCCAGATTACGTGCTAACCAAAGGGAACTACCATCGCAGTCGGACCGCCATCCCAAGCCACAAAAAATTCCAACAATTGCTTAGGTTCAAGAAATAAATCACCACCATTAAATTTTTACATGACATATAACAGGAAATTTTAACAAGTATGATGCTCCCATTGCCAAGACCCTTGAGCAAAATAAATAAAAAAAATTCTTTACGGCATCTTGGGGTCACCAAAGAAAAATCAGGAAAATATATGAACATTAGAACCCAGAAATTGTTAACGGAGAACAGCTTAATGCTGAATTGAGCTAGAACAGAAGTGGGTGAAAGTGGATGGCTTAACAAAGGAATGTTCCTCATTTTGTATAGGAGATTCAGTAATTTGGTTTTTGGAAGAAGTTGAAGCCTTGAGGTTCTTTTAGACTCCATGTTATCTGTGGAAGCACAAGAAAGATTAGTGATATAAAAAGGTTTAAACTTGGTGAGGAAGTTACAACCCCTTCACAGCGAGGACAATCTGAGAACTGTTTACAGTTAGGAGTGTTAGCATACTTATGTGGCCTATTTACTAACTTGCTATAAGATTTTGTAGTTGCCATGTGCTAACAGATACACAGAGAGAGTGATGGATGCTTGGAATGACCTCCCGTGGGAGGTGATGGAGAAGAAAACGGTAACGGAATTCAAACATGCGTGGGATATACATAAAGGAATCCTGTGCAGAAGGAATGGATCCTTAGAAGCTTAGCCGAAATTGGGTGGTGGAGCCGGTGGGGGGAAGAGGGGTTGGTGGTGGGGAGGCTAAGATAGTGGTGGGCAGACTTATACGGTCTGTGCCAGATCCGGTGATGGGAGGCGGGACTGGTGGTTGGGAGGCGGGGAATAGTGCTGGGCAGACTTATACGGTCTGTGCTCTGAAAAAGACAGGTACAAATCAAGGTAAGGTATACACATGAGTTTATCTTGTTGGGCAGACTGGATGGACCGTGCAGGTCTTTTTCTGCCGTCATCTACTATGTTACTATCCAGCTTATAATCGAAAGTGATTGCCGGCCATCTTCCAACATAAATCGGGAGATGGCCAGCGATTTCTTAAAAGCGGCGAAATCGGTATAATCGAAAGCAGCATTTTTGACAGCATCGCCGCTTTCACGTCGCTTCGCCAGCGAAAGTTCAAGGGGGCGTGTCGGTAGATTAGCGAAGGCGGGGCATGGGCGTGGCTACCAGATGGCCGGCTTTCGCCGATAATGGAAAAAAAAAGCAGCGTTAAGCAGTATTTCGCCAGCTTTACTTGGTCCTATTTTTTCCACGACCAAGCCTCAAAAAGGTGCCCCAACTGACCAGATGACCACTGGAGGGAATGGGGGATGACCTCCCCATACTCCCCCAGTGGTCACCAATCCCCTTCCAAACTAAAAAAATAAAACTAAAAACCTTTTTTCCAGCCTGTATGCCAGCCTCAAATGCCGTACCCACCTCCATGACAGCAGAATGTGTTGTATCCTCCGACAGCCTTTCCCTGGTTGCGATGTGGCTCTCGGGTGAGTGTGACACCTTTTCTGTTAGGTGCCCTGCAGAGTCACATTAGCAATGTATTGTGGTGGGTGTAGGGTACTGGACTCTACTCCCATGGTGCTTTTCCCCCATGCTTACTGGGTCAGAGTCTGCCCTGTTTTGTTTCCTGTTGTAGTCCATGCTGTAGTGGCCATTTTTGTAAGCCAGTTTTAGTTCCCTTTCCTGTGTTACCCACGTTAGAGAAGGTAGTTCTTACCTTGAATGGTGCTGAAAGAGGGCATTGTACACCATTGTGCCAGCTCTGACCTACTGCTAATCTTAGTACCAGGGGACTCTTTGCCAGTGGGGCACAACCTCTGATCTGCAGTTAACTGTGAGTAAACATGGTTATTTCAAGAAAGGACTTTTTCAGAGAGATTAGTCTTCAGGTGTGAACTGGTGTGCCAAAGTTATACAGCAGCAATAAGTCCTAGAGGTTGTATGCAGGTCCCTGGAGCAATTTTAGTGGGTGCAGTACATTTGTGGGTAGTGGGTTTGGGGGCTCAGCTCCCAAAGTAAGGGAGCTATGCACGTGGTGGGAGCTTTTCTGAAGTCCACCGCAGTGACCCCTATGGTGGCTGGTTGGTGTCCTGGCATGTCAGGGGGGCCAGTGCACTAAAAATGCTGGCTCCTCCCACGGCCAAATGCCTTGAATTTGGCCGGGGTTTGAGATGGCTGACATAACTTTCCATTATCGCTGAAAAACAAACCCGGCCATCTCAAACCCGGCGAACTCCATGGCATTTGGCCGGGCTAAACCGTATTATCGAAAAAAAGATGGCCGGCCATCTTTTTCGATAATACGGTTTTGGCCAGCTGTAGCGCTGCCGCCAACATAGATTGCCGGTGATCTATTTGGCCGGCGACATTCGATTTTGCCCCTCCATGTTATTTAGGCGCCCTTTAACTAAATACAGCTTTATGGTTTATAATGGGTTAGAAAACCCAGATCCTTATTAAGTCCTGTTTGTTGGGTGTCAAAATATTCAATCATTCTTATTTCAAAGGTCTTACGTTCCTGTATTGTTTTAAAATTACCTTTCAGTATTCTGGATTTTCTAACCCATTATAAACCATAAAGCTATATTTCTCTGTTTATTTCTCTGTTTATTACCCTCCTCTCACCTACCAAAACCCATCCTCTTAGAATATCAATGAAATGCTTTGATGTCCCCAAGCATACCCCCACCCTCCCACTCTGTCAGACTGTCAAAGTAATGCTTTGATGTTTCTCTTATACGTATATACTATTTGCTACCGCATTTGCTTATTTCCGATCTGATGAAGAAGGGCAACCTTCGAAAGCTAATCAAGAAATGTATTAAGTTATGTCCAATAAAAAGGTATCATCTTATTTACTTTTCCATGTTTTATTTTGTTTGATTTCTATTGATAACCTTTAAGAGTGGACTAACACGGCTACCACACCTCTCTACTTATGTCTGTACATTTGATTTGTGTAAAATGGACCACGTTCTGAATTTCTGTGGCCTTCTGTGTTTAGCCGTTGTAATCACTTGTGCTGCTCTCAATACTGGCAACTTGTTGAGGATAGTGGCCCCTTGAGCATGCTGGGAGGAGAAGGTGCCCCCCCCCCCAAGTGTGGAGATATAGCGGAAGCAACTGTAGAGGGTAATGCAGTACACACAAAAAGCATACAAAGAAAAAAAGCACAACTGGGCCTTCAAGACTGAGACAAAAGGAGTCCTTTATTAGATTGTAAGCTCTTTGAGCAGGGACTGTCTTTCTTCTATGTTTGTACAGCGCTGCGTATGCCTTGTAGCGCTATAGAAATGCTAAATAGTAGTAGTAGTAATTGAGATAAGACCCAACACGTGCCGTGTTTCGGCGTAAACAACACCTATCTAACCGTTCTACAGGAGTTTTATCAATTACTTTGGCGGTCTTCATTGACTGACAGCGTCTTATAGAAATATCTTATATTTCTCTGGTGGGGAGTTGAAACCCCCCCCCCCCACTTGTATATCTTGATATTAAACCTAGACCCCTGAGGCAGGCGTTGTTTATGCCAAAATACGGCCTGTGTTGGGTCTTATCTCAATAAAGAACTCCTGTTTTCTCAGTCTTGAAGGCCCAGTTATGCTTTTTTCTTCGCGATATAATGGAAGGACAGGGCAACTGGCTGTTAGAACTATTCCTTAGGAATTCATCCAGTGTGTATACAGAGTGTTTGCACACTCCACACTGAGGCAGCTCCTGACTGCTTGGTATCCCTTTCAAACATAGAAAGCCATAGTGATTTTTTACCTGTTGACTGCTGCTGTTGATTGTTAGCCTCTGCCAATGCTATCTACTGATGCTGGTTTATGAGTATCTAATTTATCAGTCAGTGCCAATTCTGCTCTCTGGGAGAGGATTAAGTTACAGGCACAGACTCATTCTGTAGGGACAGAGTCTTAATCCAGATTAATTCTATTTACAAGTGTTCCATTTGTTTATTCATTTGTCATCAATTCTATTAAAAGTGAATTTGGATGGAGGATTTGGAGTCTCCCTTATCTGGCAGAAAACAGTTTCAGAACAGCCACAGGTTTACACATCAGGATTCTTGGGAAAAAGACCTTTTAGAGGCTTGAAATAACTGATGTGAAATGTAGTGTAGCAGGGCACTGGAAGAGAACAGAAGTGGGAAAGACTGGCTTCATTTTTGGGATCATAAGTCATGAGAGGGGAAAAAGAAGAAACTAATTTGGGATGTTAACAGTTTATATATACTTTTTGACCTTAAACATGCATCCTCTGTGTCCTTATACTTATTTTACAAAATGATGTGCATTCAGCAAGCCATAAATCCCTGGATTCTATACAGCGCAACTTACATTATGTGCACAAATCTGTTCATATTCTGGATTCGTGCGCACAACTTAATTAGCTAACAAGCCAATCAGTGCTGATAATTGCCAATTAACAAGCAATTATTGACAATAATTGGCATTAATTAGAATTTGTGCGCACAACTGTCTAAGCATATTCTGTAAATTAATTTGTGCAAATTCTAAGGCGCATAGCTAAAAAGGTGGCGTGACCATGTACATGGAATGGGTGGGTCATGGGTGTTTGTAAAAACTATGCACATTGTTATAGAATACACCCAGTCTGCACCTAATTTAGGCATCAGCATTTACACCAAGGTTTACTTGGCATAACTGCACGTGACTAAATTCAATCGTGTGGACAGGCGCTAGGCATTTTCTATAAACCATGCCTAATTTTACGCATACTTTATAGAATATGCCTAGGTGTATTTTTTTCTGCACCTATTTTCTGGCATGAATAGCCCAAAGTGGAAAACAGACGAAGCATATACATACGTGGAAAACAGTATTTAATAAATATAGATCAATAAAAAATTTGCAAGGCCGACACAGGCCGTGTTTTGCCCAACTGGGCTGCATCAGGGGCTAATGAATATCTGTATGATCATGTAATCTCCACTTAAAAATCTATTTGTTGAACTCGCAATTGAAACGCACACCTTGACAGATGGCACTTTGCAAATTCATTCTCAATTTTATGGTGGCATATGTCGACTCACGGCCCCTGTGTCGGGCTTGCTAATTTTTTATTGATCTATATTTATTAAATATTGTTTTCCATGTACGTATCTGCTTCGTCTGTTTTCCATCTTGGAGTTTGCAGATCGATTACCCTGTTATGAATAGCCCAAAGTACATGAACAATTGTGAGCATTCCAACAGACGTCTTTGTCCTATCTAGATGATCAATGCAAAACTGGCATTCAAATATGTTTGTTAATCATTGTACCTAAAACATTATCTTGAAAAACTGGCAAATTGACCCTTGTATAGTTATAACAGGAGAATCTAGTTTAAATTTGCTCTAATCTGACTGGCGAGGGAGAATTTAAAGTGACAACAGAGGGTAATACAGAATTGTTTACAAGCCGCTCAAGTCAGCCCATGTGCCTTTTTCTTGTATGAGATAAGAAAATCGTGTTGCTCTTTATCAGTAACAAAACGTGTAACAGTCTCAATAAGGAAAGTAATAGCAATTAAATTTTTATCTGAAACTCATTCAAGTGACAGGAATGCCATTAGTATATGTTCAATGTAATTGGAATGACTGATGTTATAAGAACATTTTGCAGGAATGTCATGAAATCTGAAATAAACGTAATACATCCCCTGTGATGCCTATTCCTTAGGATAAAAAGCAGTTTCAAGATATTAAGCAGAATGACAGAGAAATTAGGAAATGATAATTCTCTGGAGCAGCAATTACCAAGAAAAGGATACATTTATAATCAACAGGCATTGTCTCTATTGTTAACAATATTGCTTAATTGGTACTGAAGGATTTGGAATTGATTGGCAATAAGCAGAACTTAGACTCAGTGATCTCAGGTGTTAGGTAAAAGTAGGAAAACTTCAAATGAGGTCTTATTTGTCTCATTACACATGCACGTCTCTTGAAAAAAATGGATTGAAAGTAATAAAAGAGCCTAAGCTTTTGTTATGGAGAGATCAAGATGAGAGGAAGTTCCAAAATGCAATAAAATAAAAGCCCAGTAAGGCATGTTCTCTATATTATAACATTTTAGAACTGTTACAGATGTGAATATTTCATGAGCAGTTGAAATTCAGTGAGTAGATCTCTGCATAAAGTTAAGCAAATGACTTATCTGATCATCAATATGCAAACTTTAAGCCATGCTATCTATATAAGTAGGACTATTGAATATGCAGTCCCATTTAAGGGCCTCTTTTACTAAACTATACTAGCGATTCCCATGCGGAAAATGAGAGGAAGACCTTAGGAATTGAATGGGCTTCCTCTCATTTGCCATGTCGGGAATTTCTAACGCAGTTTAGTAAAAGCGGTCCTAAGTTAGTAACGCTGTTTATGTTGTCCTACTTAAAAGGAGAGTCTTAAAAAGAAACTGCTATTCAATTAAGTTCAATAAACACCTCTGGAATGCCTCTAATCCACTCCTTTTCTATTCACTTAATTTTGTCCAAGCAATGATGTCAAATTGTCTAGCAAGTTGGAAAGTGCATGATATATGCATTATGAAAAGGTTTTTTCCTACCTTTAGCTGAAGTGAAAAACGCTACGGGGAGATCCACAGGAGGGAAGGAGAAGGACATCAATGAGTATGGGAAAGAGAGGGAAAATAGGTAGAGAAAAAGTCACTAACTGGAGCAAAGCATAGAGGAGGCCAGATTCATTCATTCTTCACATTGGGTCAAGATGAAACACAAATAATATGCATATCATATATGCATGTAAAATAAAAAGAAATAACAATAACACATTTTGTTTTCCTATTTTGCTCTTTATGTAATTCTTTGTGCTGTATACAAGATGTAAGGGCCCTTTTCCACAAACAAACCTTTTCCGGAGATGGGAAGGCGGTAGAACTAGAGGACATGAATTTAGGTTGAAGGGGGGCAGACTCAGGAGTAATGTCAGGAAGTATTTTTTCGCGGAGAGGGTGGTGGATACGTGGAATGCCCTTCCGCAGGAGGTGGTGGAGATAAAAATGGTAATGGAATTCAGACATGCGTGGGTTAAACACAAAGGAATCCTGTTTAGAAGAAATGGATCCACAGAATCTTAGCAGAGATTAGGTGGCATCCATCTTTTGGTGGATCTCTCTAAGCTTAAATATTAATTATCAGTTGATCAATAAACAAGCACATAATCAATTAGTAAATTTAGAGGTGAAGTTTATACTGAGAAGAATAAATTAAGTAGATTCTTTGATCAGTAGGAAGAACAGACTGCAGGTACAGCAGATAATTGATTGATAATCATATGATCATGATGACATTATTGTGTTGCGAGTTGGATTTATTGAGTTCTGAAATTCCAGGAGACAGAATATGGGGCAGTTTTGATAAAATTATTATATCAGATGTGAGACAGTTACAAGTGAAGTATGCCAGATCTAACTGTGTATTAGATAAATGTACTGCTTACTTGATGAAGTGCTTATCTCCATCCTTTTTACACACAATTACTACATGTATAAATAGTAGAGTCCAGTGTTTTTCCTACTTCTGGTGGTAGTATAGTGTTGACTCCTATATTAAAAATAAGAATGGAGACCTTCATGATCCATCCATTTGGATACAGAAAGTGAAAGTGCCTTGGTGCTTTGTAGCTTTTACTATATGAGACGTGGGGTAAGGAATAATATATTGTAGAGGAATATATTCGAGTTATTCCCCAAGTTTTCCACGTCATCACTGTGACCCCTGACGCAGGTGCTAGTAGCCGAAACACGGCCCGTGTCGGGTCTTTTTGTCAAGGCTCATTCATTAAAGAACTGTGTTCCATTTTTAAAGGCCCGTGGTGCTGTTTTTTTTGTTTGGACTTTAGTTTGTACTTCGTTCCCTCTCTTTTGTTATATCCATCAAATTATAGACCAGTTGCCTCAATTTCGCCTCTTACTAAAATCATGGAAGGGTAGGTAACTAAACAGTAAGATAATTATTTGGAGAATTTTGACATCTTGCATCCATCTCATTCAGGCTTTGGAAAGGGTTTAGCACAGAGACAGTTGTGAGCTCACTAATTGTATCAGGCTCTCAGCTGTAAAGTCAAGGTTACAGCTCATTGATTGGTCAATTCGACTTTTCATGTGCATTTGATTTGGTGGATCATGCTCTAATTTTAAATATACTAGATAGTTTTGGAATCACTAATAAGGTTCTAAATTGGTTTCAAGGTTTTTTGACTGGTAATGCTATACTGTAATGATGCAGGGATAATTATCGAGTCCATGGGGGCCTTCTTGTGGAGTTGCCACAGGGCTGCTTTTTTTCACCCACAGTATTTAATGTTTTTATGAAGTCATTAGGAGTAGCTTTAGATAACATTAATATACAATCTTTTATTTATGCAGATGTCACGATTTTTCCCCTCTAATTAAGGATAATAAGGATGTGATGAGCAGGCTTCAGGGCTATTTATAATTGATTGCATCTTGGATAAACGTACACAAATTAAAACTAAACAAAGATAAGACTTCAGTTTTTGTGGATCAGTAAACCAAACGGTCAATATGTTTCTCTCCCAGTTGTTTTGGGAGATAGGGAAATTCATTTAGATTCTTTGACTTATATTTTAGGTGTTGAGGTGGATAGTTGTCTTTCTATGGGGATTTTGCTAAAGAAAATAATTAAAAACTGTTATTGTTTGAAAAGTTCAGAACTTCGTTACAAGTCAATTACTTGTTCAAGTTTTATTTTTGTCAGAGGTAGATTAAGGTAACTCTGTGTATTTTTGATGTTCTATAACATTGAAGAAAAGACTACAATTATTACAAAACTCTGCTGTTAGGCTGATTTATTCTGCTCATACGTTTGATTCCATTTCTCCATATTTTCTTGATTTATATTGGCTACCTATAGTGGCCAGAGTGCAATTAAAATTTTATGTTCTGTTTTTTTTAAGCTATTTGTGGTTTAGTACCTTCATATATGATGGAATTTTTCATATAACACTAGAAATAGGTTCCTTCTCAGTTTTCCTACTTTATACAGTATTAAATCTCGGAGATTATGGATGACTTTATTACCTTACCAGGCTGCCTCTGTTTGGAATTCTCTTCCCTCTGCAATTCGAATGAATACTCCATATTTAAGAGTAAATTCTGACAAGGTTTAGTTAATTTTTGTTATTGTGCTATTGTGATTGTATTCTAGAACCTGGTCTATAATTCCTGGAATATTATCCAGGTGTCTTGATGTTATCCACATTGAACTACTGGAGTATATGTGGGTTATAAATCCTTTTATAATAATGTAATGTAATATTATGAACCAGTTGTATAGGTTTTATCAATCCTTGTATTCCAGAAAATCTCAGTGTACCTCAGCATAAATTGTTGAGTTTTTCAGAGGCTATCTCACCCCAATCTGAGTGACCCTCAGAGGATTTCACTGGAGGCAGAGATAACAGAGGTGGAGATACAAGCAGCACTGAGATCTTTAGTCCTTAATAAGGCCCCCTGTTCCCAACAGCTTTGCAGCTGAATATTATCAGACTTTCTCTGCAGAGTTGATCCCTTTGATTCTAACTATTTTTCAGTCCAGAATGTTCCAGATACTTTACTGACGCCAGATAGTGGCAATACCTAAGCCAGGAAAGGGTCCTTTCCTTTTATCCTTTATGGTAAAAATTGAGAAGAATCTATTTTAATATCCCAAGCCTCTAAATGGAAGACCTTTGACACATGGAAATTACTGTGCAAAAGTTATCCAGATAACTAAAGGGGGAGGGTAATGCTGTTGGGGGGGGGAGGGGAGTTGCCTCACCCCTATCAGTAATACCATAATATTAACACTAAAGTTCTTGATAGTCATTTTCCCCCAGATTCTATGTAGAATGCCTAGCGTTCCACGTCAAAATCCAAGCGTATTCTGTAACATTGCTTGAACTTAATTAGCTTAACAAGCCAATCAGTGTTGTTAACCACACTTAACAAACAATAATAAGCACTAATTGGCAATAGAATTTACATGCATAACTTGCTAAGCATATTCTGTAAGGCACTGTGCCTAAATTTTAATGTGCACAGGCAAAAAGGAATGTGATTGTGGGAGGGAAAATGGGTGTTTCATGGGTATTACAAAATTTACGCATGTAGTTATAGAATATGGCCCAATGTGCCTAACTACATGCCGGGATTTACACCACATTTTTGTTGGTGTAAATGGAGGCGTGTAGTTTTAGGCACTAGGATATCAATTAAGTGGAGGAGTGGCCTAGTGGTTAGAGCACCGGCCTTGCAATCCAGAGGTGGCCGGTTCAAATCCTGCTGCTGCTCCTTGTGATCTTGGGCAAGTCACAACCCTCCATTTCCTCAGGTACAAACTTAGATTGTGAGCCCTCCTGGGACAGAGAAATATCCAGTATACCTGAATGTAACTCTCTTTGAGCTACTACTGAAAAAGGTGTGAGCAAAATCTAAATAAATAAGAGTATTCTATATACTGCCTATAGAATATGAATAGACAGACATGTTTTCTGTGCAAATTTTCTAGGCACCATATATAGAATCTGGCCCTTTGTGATTCAGCTTCATTGTGGCAGGAGTAAGTGGGCATTGCTTACACTCCACTAGACCCCATGGCCTTCCTGGTATGCTTAGGGAGTGGGTCAGGACTGAGGAGTCTTGGGGGCTTTATGGAGGTACCTGTTCAGCCCTTTTGCCCTTGGGGTGGGCTTTGAGCCTTGGGGTGGGGTGAGTACCCATGGGGGTGTTTGCCTCCCACATAGGGGAGTTCATAGGGGAGGATGTCTTGTTGGGGGAAGGCTGTAGTAGGGATGATGCTGTCAGGGAGGATAGTATCAGGATGATTTTATTGAGGGATGCCATGGAAGGATAATGTTTTGGGCTGCTGGTGATGCCACAGTGTGGTGCTGCTGTAAAGGGGGAAGGGAGTGATGCTGCAGGAGCAGTTTCCTGAGGGGGCAGTGATGTTACAAAGCTGCTCTTGTATCTGTGTGTAAGGAAAGGTTAGGCAAGATGTGCCAAAATGATTACTGGATAGTTGAAATATTCAGCTGCTATTTGGAGGAGTGGCCTAGTGGTTAGAGCACCGGTCTTGCAATCCAGAGGTGGTCGGTTCAAATCCCACTGCTGCTCCTTGTGATTTTGGACAAGTTACTTAACCCTCCATTGCCTCAGGTACAAACTTAGATCGTGAGCCCTCCTGGGACAGAGAAATACCCAGTGTACCTGAATGTAACTCACCTTGAGCTACTGCTGAAAAAGGTGTGAGTAAATCCAAATAAATAAATAAAATACATTCCAAATATTCATCCAAGCCACATTAATCTGAAACAAAAGAAAAAGGGAATGTCAGAAGACTACAGGGAAATAAAGAACTAATACTGGCTCATGTTCATATACAAATCAATACATAGCAGTCATGCCTTAACATCAGTTCCAAATGTCTGTGGGGCGAAGGCACAAATGAAACAAAAGGAGACTAAGCAGAAAATAAACATAAGTAAAATCAATCTTCCTGCACACACACACAACAAAAAAATAGTATAATGCCACTGCATATAATCAAAATAAGATACTTTGGGCTCCTTTTCAAAACAAAAACACGTCAAAAAATGTCAGAAGGTGGCAGAAGGATGTTTTTCTCTCAAAAACGTCTAGTTGCAATTTTTGACACCCAGATTTTAGACATTTTGCTCCACAGTTCATCCAAATTTCAAGGGGTGTGTTTTAGGTGGGACATGGACACCAAAAGAAAGATGTTTTTCTGCAATAATGGAACAAAATGAAAACATTTTTGGCTAGACCTGTTCATCACATCTAAGTGACCAAAAGGTGCCCTAAATGACCACTGGAGGGATTAAGGCACAAACCCCCTTAATCCCCCAGTGGTCACTGACCCCCCCCCCCCCCCCCCCCCAAAGCTGTAAAAGAAAAAGTATATAGTAGCCTCTATGACAGCTTCAGATGTTATGGCCAGTTCTATTAGAGCAGCAAGCAGGTCTCTGGAGTAGCCTAGTGATCAGTGCAGTGCACTACAGAGAAGGGGACCCAGGACCAAATCCCACTCTAACTGATACACGTGGAGGGGCATTTTCGAAAGGGACGTCCAAATTGCGATTTGGATCAGTGCACTGGACATCCTTGCAAAATGGTGAAATCTAGGAATGGGGAAACCCGTATTTTCGAAACAAGATGGACGTCCATCTTTCATTTCAAAAATACCATCAGGGACGTCCAAATCCTTAAATTTCGCCGTCCCTAGATTTGGATGTCAATAGACAAGATCGTTTTCAAAACATCCATGTCAGAAACGACCAAATGCAAGCCATTTGGTTGTGGGAGGAGCCAGCATTTATAGTGCACTGGTCCCACTGACATGCCAGGACACCAACCGGGCACCCTAGGGGGCACTGCAGTGGACTTCATAAATTGCTCCCAGGTACATAGCTCCCTTATCTTGTGTGCTGAGCCCCCAACCCCCCCAAAACCCACTACTCCCAACTGTACACCACTACCATAGCCCTTACGGGTGAAGGGGGCATCTAGATGTGGCAGGTTTTGGAGGCTCGCTGTTTCCTCCACAAATGTAACAGGTAGGGGGGATGGGGCTGGGTCCACCTGTCTGAAGTGCACTGCACCCACTAAAACTGCTCCAGGGACCTGCATACTACTGTCATGGACCTGAGTATGACTGACATCTGAGGCTGGCACTACATATTTTTAAAGATGTTTTTTGAGGGTGGGAGGGGGTTAGTGACCTCTGGGGGAGTAATGGGAGGTCATCCCCGATTCTCTTCGGTGGTCATCTGGTCATTTCGGGCACCTTTTTGTGCCTTAGTCGTAAGAAAAACAGGTCCGGGTGAAAACATCCAAGTGTTTGTCAGGGACGTCCTTGTTTTTTTTGATTATGGGTCAAGGACGTCCAAGTGTTAGGCACGCCCAAGACCCCCCTTTGCTACGCCTCCAACACACCACCTTGAACTTTGGCCATCCTTGCGACAGAATGCAGTTGGAGACGTCCTAAATCGGGTTTCGATTATACCGATTTGGACGTCCCTGGGAGAAGGACGTCCATCTTCCGATTTATGTTGAAAGACGGATGTCCTCTTTCGAAAATGAGCCCCTTAGTGTACCTAGATAGTGGTGACACCCATAAAGGCTATTGTAGTGGTGTACAGTTGAGTACAGTAGGTTGTTGGTGTGTTTTGGAGGGCTCACCATAAATATATGGGGGTAACGGTGAGATATGTACCTTGGGCCTTTTAAGTGACGTCCACTGCAGTGCCCCCTAGAGTGCCCCACTATGGTGCAAATTTACTAAGAATGTTGCCCCCCTCATGCATTCCAATGGTTTGTTTTTTGTGCAAGTTTCCCTTGGACTTTTTTTTTCTTCCAAAAATGGTCTTAAAAGATAGGACAAAAACATCTAGCAAATGGCCATTTTTGAAACAAAGAATTGAACATTTTTTTTTGGTTTGAAAATGTTCATATTTATTACTGGATTTTTGGACATTTTGGACTAGATTCTATATAGCATGCCTAAAAAAATTGGCACTGAAATAAAAAATGCCTAAGTGTATTCTATAAAGTTCATTTTAATTTAGGCATATTTATAGAATAAGCCTAAATTTCTACACAGTTTATAGAATACACCAAGTACCTGCCTGCATAAATAATTTAGACACGGGTAGTTATGCCAAGTAAAACCTGGTATAAATCTCAATGCCCAAATTAGGCGTGGACTAGGTATATTCTATAAGAATGCGTATAGATTTTAGAAATGCCCACGACCTGCCCATTCCTCGCCCATGGTCATGCCCACTTTTCAACTATGCCACTTAGAATTTATGTGCATCATGTTATAGAATATGTTTAGACAGTTGTGCACGTAAACTCTAATTAATGCCAATTAGTGTCAACAATTGCTTGTTGATTGGCAATTAGCGCTGATTGGCTTGTTAACTCATCAATTTGCATACGCAAATCCAGAATGACTGGATTTGTGCACGCAACTTAAGTCATGCTATATAGAATCCAGGGTTTTTTGCAAAACTTCCAAAATCATATTTAGATGTCATATCAAAAATGCCCTTCCACAGAATTAACTCAAGATCTCTCCCCCCCTCACGCACACACATACACACTTTTCTCTTACATCAATATCATCATTAGCATTGCTAGATTCCAAGGATTGAATTAGGCAGCATCAAAGAAAATATATTCTTTCCTGGAGTGTTTAATTATATACTTCCTAGGAAAGTGCAAGAAAGAAAGTCATACCAGGAGCCAGAGCATGAGGTAAAAACTCCGTCTGTAGACTCTGGTCCTAGATGACAAATCAGGATATACTTAAATTTTATGTCCATAGAACACCTTTTGAAAGAGTATGTTCTCAATTCAAGAGACTATTGAAGGTCACCACCATAGTACCCCTATTTGTGGATTCCTGCAATGAAGTCTCAAGAACTTCTATCAAATTACTCCCAATAGTCAAATCAACAGATTCAGTTCCCAGCTGCCTGATGGTAGCTGGTACATAAAAAACCTTATCAATTACAGGTAAATAATTAGCTTCAAATTTTACACATAAAATATTGCTTTAACATGTCCGTTGGAGATATCACAGAACAAAAAGGACAATTTAAAAATTGCAAATTATGAGCCCATAGAGCATTCTGAGGAGCCGATGCTCAGAACTCCTGCACTAAAACAAACAGCGAATACCTCATACTACTGGAGCAGTGCAGAAAACTAGTTCACCAATGCTTAAAGGAAATGGTGTTCAAATTATATGCACTCTGTAAAAGCAAAAGCAAAGGGGAAACGTGCTTGGCACATGTGTAGAAGAGTTTCACAGTAAACACAGCTCTTGTGTGCATATGCCAGGCAAACCTGAAAGTGATGCACACATTGGTACTGCTCTTCTGCACCTTTAAATATAAGCCTTTCAAATTTTTTTTTTAACTTGGAAGGCTTATATTTAAGTGCAGAATACAGGCGCCAATGAGTGCTTTCACTTTCGGGTTTGCTCGGGTTAGCACACATTTCTTTCTCAGTACCAGTGCTACAGGCTTGCACAGGCTTTCTTTCACTTGTAAAAGAAATCAAAACTGGCAGAATTAAAACTGAAAATTGAAAGAAATCCTCTCTTCAAAACCTCCAATGCTAACTCTGAGCTGGCAGTAGGTTTCCAGCAGTAACAACAGGGTTTGTTTGTGCGCTCTCTGAGTATTGGGAGGGCATAGCAAATTACCTCATTAACACTTGTTTGACTATATTTAAATACAATTGGTGGCCATCTTTGGTGTGCATATTGTTTCCTGCGTTAAAGCCCTCTGAACATTCTGCACAGATTAATATGCATGCTGTTCTGGCACTAACTGGCCTTAATGCCAACTGTAGGTTTTGAGAATCAGCCCCTTAGTCTTCTTCAATTTAGTTTCCAGAAAAGCATTTCCCTTAATTAAAGCAGAATTTACATTTAACAGCACTGGAATTCAAATACCAGAGATATAATACAATGTTAGCATAATGCTAATGATACACCTAATAAGCATGCATTGAACATTCAACTAACATAGATATGATGCTAAAGATTTTTTACAATATGGCTTACCATATAGCTGAGGGACAGGAGCATATATATGATGAGTACAAGATGCGCAGAACAGATTCAGTTGGGATAATTTGATGGCTAGCTAAAATAAAGGCAAGTTATTTGTATTTGTAAGCAAGAGATAAGGAACTGAACTAAGTTACATTAGCAAGCTAGTCCAGATGCAGAATGGGTGTATAAGTCAGTCACCTTATGTATTAAAGGCTTGGGAGAAGAGCCAGGCTTTCACCTGCTTCCTGAAGTAGAGGTAGTCTCGAGTTATATATAGCCCTTTTGGGAGTAAATTCCAGAGCGTGGGGGCTACTCCTGAGAAGGTTCATTGGTGGGTATCACATCATACAATTTCTTTTGATGAGGGTACAGATAGTGATGATCCTTGAGAGGATATTAGATGTCTTAAAGTTGTGTAAAGGGTTAACTTTTTCTGAGGTCCTTGAAAATCAGCTATAGAGTTTTAAATTTAGCCCTGTAAGGTACTTGTAGCCATTGTAGCTTTTGCAGGAAGGACGTGATGTGGTCACATCACTTGCAGCCTTCTATCAGTCATGCTGCAGCATTCTGAATTAGTTGGAGCTGTTACAAACTCTTTTTGGTTTGGCCAGTGTACAGGGCATTATTATAGTTTAGTCATGATATTATTATGGCATGGACCATTGTGGTCAGACTCGTCTTTTCAATATATGGAGAGAGATTTCATAGCTACTGTAGGTGATAGAGACCATTTTTGAAGGTTGTTTGAATTTGTGGGATCAGAGTGAGTGATGAGTCTAGCAGTATCTCAAGATTCCTGACCTGTGATTTTAGGGGGAATTCATACTTCCCAAAAAATGGACATAGGTCAATCACAGCAACGCTCCTGAAGAAGCTATTAGTGAAACAGCACTCTCTTGAGTGGTCCAATATGATTCTTCAATATTTTTTTAAAGATACATTTCCTAATTTCCAAGTGTGGAAAAAACACGTATATCGGTGTTTATGAAAAAACTGGGAAGATTTTAATAAAACAAAATAGACCTATAAGGAGGTTTTTTAAGACTGATGAAGAGGCTTGCTCAGCTTATAGACCCTTGTTATAATGCAGTCGCTGAACTTCCAAAGTCATTTTCCTCCTTTTTTAAAAATATAATTGGACTTAGTATTATTTAGACTTGTAGTATTGAATCACTTCATTGGACAAGTTTAGTACCAAAACAATAGTGGAGTTATGAATACAATTTTAGATACCAGTCCATCAGAAAAGGAGAAGGTTTTCAAGCTTTTATGCATTCTCAGCTAATAGGGGGTTAGAGCTTGATTTGATGTTTCCCAAGTCTATTATTAGATGCATGCCATTCCACTGTCAAAAGCAAAAGCGGTAAATCACAAACAGAAATCATTTATTACCGCAGATGATCAGAAGTGTGAATAAGTGGTAACTATCCATTAGTGCTTTGTTGGCAAAAATGAATAGAGAGGTGTGGTAGCCATGTTAGTCCACTTTTAAAGGTAAGCAATAGAAATAAAACAAAATAAAACATGGAAAAGAAAATAAGATGATACCTTTTTTATTGGGCATAACTTAATACATTTCTTGATTAGCTTTCGAAGGTACGTAATGTAAGACCTTTGAAGTCAGAATGATTAAATATTTTGACACCCACCAGACAGGACTTAACAAAGATCTGGGTTTTCTAGCCCATTATAAACCATAAAATTGTACTGTTTTGTCACCCTCCTGTCTCCATACATATCTCCCTGTCCCTCATCCACCCGACTCTTCCTGTCTCTCACCTATCCACCCCCATTCTGTTAGACTGTCACTGGAATGCTTTGATGTTTCACTGTCAGGAAGTAGCCTGTTCCGGGGCAGAGAGGGCAGTGCACCAGCGCGGAGCCGACACCCCCCAGCGGCGTGCACCTGGGGCGGACCACCCCCCCCTTCCTACGCCACTGACCATGATCAAGTATTTTACATCACAATCACTGTTAATTTAATCAATTGATAATGAGTGTGACAGTTGGGCAGACTGGATAGACCATTCAGGTCCTTTATCTGCAGTCACTTACTATGCTATGAGCAGGGCTTTTTTTGAGGGGATACTTGGGGGTACTGAGTACCGGCACCTTTTCCACTGTCTGCTAAAACTGACCCATGGATCCCAAGTTTTAATGAAAGAGCTCAGACTCTACACACCAATTCTGCCTTGCCATAGGTTCTGTGACTGATTGCAGGAGGCCTGGCTATTGTGGGGTGGGGCCCTCAGTAATCACCCCACCCCTGAAGGGTAGCCTGGCATTTGAGTACCGGCACCTTTTTTGCTAGAAAAAACATGCTGCACTTATATATACTGTCATCTACCAACATTTGCTTATTTCCGATCTGATGAAGAAGGGCAACCTTTGAAAGCCAATCAAGAAATGTATTGTTATGTCCAATAAAAAAAGGTATCATCTTATTTTCTTTTCCATGTTTTATTTTTTTTTATTTCTATTGATTACCTTGGCAAAAATGCAAATCAAAGACTATTTCAAGATGGCAATTAATTTACTCCACCCTTAAATTAAGTGATTATAATACTGAAGCTGTATATTTCCATTGCATATGGGTAGATTAGACACCCAAAATGATGATCTGGTATTTAAGTACTCCAGAACTTTCAATTGCATTGAATTATATTGGCCATTAATCTCTGACAGTTCTGGGGATGCTAAAGAAAATGATAAACCAGTGACCCTAATGGTAATGCCAGGCAAAATGATAGCATCCAGTCTGGAATAGTTCAAAAAAGGCAGAAAGAAGAACTGGAGACTTCTGGGAATTATAGACTGGGTGAGTTTTTACCTAAAGCCAATTAGAAGGAATGTGCTAACTGCAGAGGAAAATGATAGCCATTTGGGAATACAGGTAAAGTTAATCAAACATTTATTTAGAGAGAATAGAATCTGTTTTAGAGCATGGGCATGACAAATGCAGGATTTCCATTAGGAAGGCAAAAGGGAGAGGGAAAATCAAAGGTCATATGGAAAAGAATTTGCTGGGTTGAGATGAGTCTGCTGCTGTGGGCTAGCCACATGACAAAAAACAAAGAAAATGGATCTGGTTGCTGCTAGACCTTATGGCAGCCTGTGTTTCAATGCTTGCTGCATGGGTACAAAATGATGCTATTGCCATAAGAACATAGAAAAGTGTTGCTGTTTATGAAAGAACAGATGTTAAAAGGGACAATAAAGGATCTGTTTGATGCACTTGCTTAGCAAAGCATTGCTTCTGGGCAGTCACTTGTTTGGAGCTGGTCATTGGCAGGGAGCAATGACATTGGCTTAAGAGAGATAAGCCAGTGTGAGTTTCAAAAAGGGTAATCATGACTTAGTAATCTATTGGAATTCTTTGAAGGTTTAAACATGTATACAGATAAAGACAAGCTGATCAATATTGTGTAACAGATTTTCAGAAAGCATTTGATAAATTACTTCAAGAGCAGGTACAAAGTACTCAAGATCTTTGGTAAGCTCAAATTTGTACCCTTATATGTATACAATTCTTTCAAATTTGGATTTACCACTGAGGGGAAGGAACCTGGTTTAACTGTGAGCATAAGTTAGGCACCTAGATTTATTGTGAAGATTCCATTATAGAATGCTAGCTTAAATCTATGTGCCTACAATTAGGCCAACCCACTTACGATAATAACCAGCATAAATCCATGTGCCTTAATGTGGCACTTTAGCATATAACTTACAGCTTTCTATAATTTAAGCGCATATGTGAGAGCCCCTCCTATGCCCCACCCACAAGTACACCCCTTGCATTTACATGCTAAACAAGTTGAGCACGTCAGTTATAGCATGCACCTAGCACTTACACACACATAAAAGTCCATTTACTTCAGCGGTTCCCAAACCTGTCCTGGGGGAACCCCAGCCAGTCAGGTTTTCTAGACATCTGCAATGAATATTCATGAGATTGATTTGCATGCACTACTTCCACTGCATGCAAAATTCTCTCATGCAAATTCGGTGTAGATATCCAGAAAATCTGGCATACTGAATAAGTGCTAGTACTCTATAATTTTAGCATACAAATAGTACTTTTACATTTAGGAGCTAAAGTTATATAGAATGAGGGGGTAAATATTCAGCTTATATGGAGTAGCAATAAAAAAAAGAAACTTGAATGTTAGGAATTATTTTGAAAGGAGTGACACACAAACCTACATAAGTACTTAAGTACATAAGTAATGCCATACTGGGAAAAGACCAAGGGTCCATCGAGCCCAGCATCCTGTCCACAACAGCGGCCAATCCAGGCCAAGGGCACCTGGCAAGCTTCCCAAACGTACAAACATTCTATACAAGTTATTCCTGGAATTGTGGATTTTTCCCAAGTCCATTTAGTAGCGGTTTATGGACTTGTCCTTTAGGAAACCGTCCAACCCCTTTTTAAACTCTGCTAAGCTAACCGCCTTCACCACTTTCTCCGGCAACAAATTCCAGAGTTTAATTACACGTTGGGTGAAGAAAAATTTTCTCCGACTTGTTTTAAATTTACTACACTGTAGTTTCATCGCATGCCCCCTAGTCCTAGTATTTTTGGAAAGCATGAACAGACGCTTCACATCCACCTGTTCCACTCCACTCATTATTTTATATACCTCTATCATGTCTCCCCTCAGCCGTCTCTTCTCCAAGCTGAATAGCCCTAGCCTCCTTAATATTTCTTCATAGGGAAGTCGTCCCATCCCCGCTATCATTTTAGTCGCTCTTCTCTGCACCTTTTCCAATTCTACTATATCTTTCTTGAGATGCGGCAACCAGAATTGAACACAATACTCAAGGTGCGGTCGCACCATGGAGCGATACAATGGCATTATAACATCCTCACACCTGTTTTCCATACCTTTCCTAATAATACCCAACATTCTATTCGCTTTCCTAGCCACAGCAGCACACTGAGCAGAAGGTTTCAGCGTATTATCGACGACGACACCCGGGGGGGCCATAAAAAGACTACTACTACTACTACTACTTAACATTTCTAGAGCGCTACTAGGGTTACGCAGCGCTGTACAATTTAACAAAGAGAGACAGTCCCTGCTCAAAGAGCTTACAATCTAATAGACAAGTGAACGGTCGGTCCGATAGGGGCAGTCAAATTGGGGCATTCTGGATTCACTGAACGGTAAGGGTTAGGTGCCGAACGCAGCATTGAAGAGGTGGGCTTTAAGCAAAGACTTGAAGACGGGCAGGGAGGGGGCTTGGCGTAAGGGTTCAGGAAGGTTGTTCCAAGCATAGGGTGAGGCGAGGCAGAATGAGCGGAGCCTGGAGTTGGCGGT
This sequence comes from Microcaecilia unicolor, assembly GCF_901765095.1. Classification (NCBI taxonomy): domain Eukaryota; kingdom Metazoa; phylum Chordata; class Amphibia; order Gymnophiona; family Siphonopidae; genus Microcaecilia; species Microcaecilia unicolor. The sequence goes on from NC_044040.1 coordinate 51,146,948, forward strand.
GGTGGAGAAGGGTACTGAGAGGAGGGATTTATCCTGTGAACGGAGGTTACGGGCGGGAACGTAAGGGGAGATGAGGGTAGAGAGGTAGTGAGGGGCAGCAGACTGAGTGCATTTGTAGGTAAGAAGGAGAAGCTTGAATTGAATGCGGTATCTGATCGGAAGCCAGTGAAGTGACCTGAGGAGAGGGGTGATATGAGTATATCGGTTCTGGCGGAATATGAGACGTGCAGCAGAGTTCTGAACAGACTGAAGGGGGGATAGATGGCTAAGTGGGAGGCCGGTGAGGAGTAAGTTGCAGTAGTCCAGGCGAGAGGTAATGAGAGCGTGGACGAGAGTTCGGGTGGTGTGTTCAGAGAGGAAAGGGCGAATTTTGCTGATGTTAAAGAGGAAGAAGCGACAGGTCTTGGCTATCTGCTGGATATGCGCAGAGAAGGAGAGAGAGGAGTCAAAGATGACTCCGAGGTTGCGGGCAGATGAGACGGGGAGGATGAGGGTGTTATCAACTGAGATAGAAAGTGGAGGAAGAGGAGAAGTGGGTTTTGGTGGAAAGACGATAAGCTCGGTCTTGGACATGTTCAGTTTCAGGTGGCGGTTGGACATCCAGGCAGCAATGTCGGATAAGCAGGCCGATACCTTTGCCTGGGTCTCCGCGGTGATGTCTGGTGTGGAGAGATACAGTTGGGTGTCATCAGCATAGAGATGATACTGGAAACCATGAGATGAGATCAGGGAGCCCAGGGAAGAGGTGTAGATTGAGAAGAGAAGGGGTCCAAGGACCGATCCCTGGGGAACACCAACAGATAAGGGGATGGGGGTGGAGGAAGATCCATGAGAGTGAACTTTGAAGGTGCGGTGGGAGAGATAGGAGGAGAACCAGGAGAGGACAGAGCCCTGGAACCCAAATGAGGACAGTGTGGCAAGAAGTAAGTCATGATTGACAGTGTCAAAAGCGGCGGATAGATCCAGGAGGATGAGGATGGAGTAGTGGCCTCTGGAGAGAGAGAGAGAGAAAAGCAAGCATCATTAACTGGTTGCCGTGATAGTGTATAAACCCTTTCCCCAAATTTTCTCTAGAAATAGGCATTTTCTCCATAGTTTTAAACTGAAACCTTTTCTAGAGGTAGGAACTAAACAGCCAAGAACTCCCTTGTTCTAAACGGCAGTTATTTTCTTTTCCTTGGCTGCTGGAGAGTTAGCTCATCCAGTGACCTCAATTAAGTGATAATTAAGGTGTGGGGGAAGTAGAATACTTGCATAGGTTGCTGAATCAGCTAAAAGAGCCTGTTCAAAAGAGGCCCCTTAGATTCAAAAGTATATAAAGAGGAAAGGTCCCACTGAACTTTCTTTCTGAGAAGTTCTGAGAGAAGAGGACATTTCTCTGGTAAGAGAACGCTACTTTGCTTGTGCTTTGGGAACTTAAAGATTGGGGGTTAAAGGAGGAATTGTAGGTTAGTGTTAGGCAAAATTAAAAGCAAATTTTAACAGCTAATCTCCATAGTCTTTTCCACTTAGTTTTAAAAGCTTTGGACCACAGCATTAACAGATAGAATCTAACAGCCACTGCAGGATCTAATTTAGTATCCCCCCCCCCCCCCCCCAGGACAACTCCTCATTTATAGTCAGTTATTGTAATTAGGGTAACAAGCAAGGAGTGCTCTTACAGAGTTTTAAATACATTTCATTACCATCTAAGAAGGAAATACTAAATAAATCATACAATATACTATATAAAGTAAAAGACACTTTTATATTAGGCTAATATCCTTAATACTGTAGCAAGTTTTAAATTATTGAAAAACTCAAAAAACACTAAGATGGAGTCAGCAGTCCAGCAGCGAGAGGGGTGCTATCCAGTCTTTTGCATTGAGTGTCACATGTATGATTATCTCCCAGTTGGTGAGATGTCATATGTTTGCGCCCGATGCAAAGAGCTCCTAGCTCTTAGAGAACGTGTCCGTTCTCTTGAGGCTAGAGTAGCAGACTTGGTGGAGCTGAGGGAGACAGAGAGGTACATAGAGGAGACCTACAGGGATGTTGTAGAGAAGTCCCACCTCCAGTCTAGTAGCCCTTGTGCTACCTTGGAGGAGGGAGGTCTCCTAGAAGGAGAGCATCACCCTGGTGAAGTAGGAAGTACTCCTGTAGCCAGGACCTGCCCACCAGGGGATGTACTATCCTCTCGCACCGAGGATATGTCTCCAAGTGCTCCCCGGGAGGGAAAGGTTAGGACAGCTGTTGTAGTTGGTGATTCGATCATTAGGCATATAGATAGCTGGGTGGCTGGTGGACGTGAGGATCGCCTGGTGACTTGCCTGCCTGGTGCGAAGGTGGCGGACCTCACACATCACCTAGATAGGATTCTAGATAGTGCTGGGGAGGAGTCCGCTGTCTTGGTACATGTGGGTACCAATGACATAGGAAAATGTGGGAGAGAGGTTCTGGAAGCCAAATTTAGACTCTTAGGTAGAAAGATCAAATCCAGATCCTCTAGGGTAGCATTTTCTGAAATGCTACCTGTTCCACGCGCAGGGCCCAAGAGACAGGCAGAGCTCCGGAGTCTCAATGCATGGATGAGACGATGGTGCAGGGAGGAGGGTTTTAGATTTGTTAGGAACTGGGCAACATTCTGGGGAAGGGGGAGCCTATTCCGAAAGGATGGGCTCCACCTTACCAGGGTGGGACCAGGCTGCTGGCATCAGCATTCAAAAAGGAGATAAAGCAGCTTTTAAACTAGAAATGGGGGAAAGGCCAACAGTCGCTCAAAAGCGCATGGTTCGGGAAAAGGTATCTTGCAAAGATACCTCACAAACAGGGAAGATAGGGTTTCTGGATAGTGAGGTTGCACAACAGACCGTGGTAGGCCAGGTGCCCTTAAATACAACTAAAGATCAGACAAAAGATGGCAAATCAATAGTGTCAGGTACTAAGCATCATGCAAATAGGAACAACAAACATACTCTGAAATGTCTATATGCAAATGCTAGGAGTCTAAGAAATAAGATGGGAGAGTTGGAACATATTGCACTAAATGAAAAATTGGATATAATAGGCATTACTGAGACCTGGTGGAAGGAGGATAACCAGTGGGACACTGTCATACCGGGGTACAAAGTATAGCGTAGTGATAGAGTGGACCGGACTGGTGGAGGGGTAGCATTGTATATTAACGAGAGCCTTGACTCAGATAGATTACAAATTCAGCAGGACACAAGTCACACCTTTGAATCATTGTGGGTTGAAATTCCATGTATAAAAGGGAAAAAAACGGTGATAGGAGTGTACTACCGTCCGCCTCGCCAGGACGAGCAGGTAGACGCAGAAATGATAAAAGAAATCAGAGACGCAAACAAAATGGGCAATGTGATAATAATGGGTGACTTCAATTATCCAAATATAGACTGGGTAAATGTAACATCGGGACACGCTACAGAGGTACAATTCCTTGATGAAATCAAGGAGAGCTTGATGGAGCAGCTGGTGCAGGAGCCGACGAGAGAAGGAAAAATTCTAGACGTGGTCCTTAGTGGAGCGCCTGATCTGGTGAGGGACGTTATGGTACTGGGGCCGCTTGATAACAGTGATCATAATATGATCAGTTTTGATATCGACCTTGAAGTAACTGTACACAGAAGGTCAAATACGTTAGCATTTAACTTTAAAAAAGGAGACTATGATAAAATGAGAACGGTAAAAAAAAAACTTAGAGGGGCAACTGAGAGAGTAAAAACTGTACAACAGGCATGGACGCTGCTCAAAAATACCATCCTGGAGGCCCAGGCCATACATATTCTGCGAATTAGAAAAGAAAGACAGAAGTCCAAAAGACAGCTGGCCTGGTTGAAAAGTGAGGTGAAGGAAGCTATTAGGGCTAAAAGAAACGCCTTCAGAAAATGGAAGAAGGAACCGTCTGAAAATAACAAGCAGCAGCATAAGGAGTGTCAATGCAAATGCAAGGCGCAGATAAAGAAGGCCAAGAGGGATTACGAAAAAAAGATAGCATTAGAGGCAAAAAAACATAGTAAAAAAAATTTCGGTATATTAAAAGCAGGAAGCCGGCAAAAGAATCGGTTGGGCCGCTGGATGACCGAGGGGTAAAAGGGGCGATCAAGGAAGACAAAGATGTAGCGGAGAGACTGAATGAATTCTTTGCTTCGGTCTTCACCGAGGAAGATTTGGGTGGGATACCGGTGTCGGAAATGGTATTTCAAGCAGACGAGTCGGAGAAACTTACTGACTTTACGGTAAACCTGGAGGAAGTAATGGGGCAGTTCAGCAAACTGAAGAGTAGCAAATCTCCTGGACCGGATGGTATTCATCCTAGAGTACTGATAGAACTGAAAAATGAGCTTGCGGAGCTACTGCTAGTGATATGCAACTTATCCTTAAAATCGAGCGTGGTACCGGAAGATTGGAGGGTGGCCAATGTAACGCCGATTTTTTAAAAAGGCTACAGAGGAGATCCGGGAAATTATAGACCGGTGAGTCTGATGTCAGTGCCGGGGAAAATGGTAGAGGCTATTATTAAAAACAAAATTACAGAGCACATCCGAGGACATGGATTACTGAGACTGAGTCAGTACGGCTTTTGTGTGGGGAAATCTTGCCTGACCAATTTACTTCAATTCTTTGAAGGAGTAAACAAACATGTGGACAAAGGGGAACCGGTTGATATTGTGTATCTGGATTTCCAAAAGGCGTTTGACAAGGTACCTCATGAAAGGCTACAAAGGAAATTGGAGGGTCATGGGATAGGAGGAAATGTCCTATTGTGGATTAAAACTGGTTGAAGGATGGGAAACAGAGAGTGGGGTTAAATGGGCAATATTCACAATGGAGAAGGGTAGTTAGTGGGGTTCCTCAGGGGTCTGTGCTAGGACCGCTGCTTTTTAATATATTTATAAATGATTTAGAGATGGGAGTAACTAGCGAAGTAATTACATTTGCTGATGACACAAAGTTATTCAAAGTTGTTAAATTGTGACAGGATTGTGAAAAATTACAAGAGGACCTTACGAGACTGGGAGACTGGGCGGCTAAATGGCAGATGACGTTTAATGTGAGCAAGTGCAAGGTGATGCATGTGGGAAAAAAGAACCAGAATTATAGCTACATCATGCAAGGTTCCACGTTAGGAGTTATGGACCAAGAAAGGGATCTGGCACTAGGTCCTGCTTGCTTTCCCCTTCGTATGATTTGATGTCACCTCATCAATAATAATAATATTGAAAAAAATGCCTGAACTAAAGAGGTAAAAGAAAGAAGAAGAACAAAAATAAGTATAATGGCTAAACAAGTTAGGGTTTTTTCAACTTGTGTAAGACATAACTTTGAAAATAGAGACCATAAATATCCCCAAAAGTACAAAATAACATACTTAGGGCCCCTTTTACTAAACCGCGCTAGTGATTCCTGGCGCGACAAATGCGATGCAACCTATTCAATTCAAATGGGCTTTGTCGCATTTGCCATGCAGGAATCGCTATCATGGTTTAGTAAAAGGGGCCCTTACTCATTTCTGTTACATTTTCTTTGCTCGTGAATTATGGATGCTAGAAGGGTTCAGAATGAAGCAAAGCTTTAGCATATTGTAAGGGCAATTTTATAACAAAGTTACCTACATTTATGTGGTGAATATGCATATAAATGACTAGAATACCAAGGGCCTGTCTTAGCAATAGTGGGGCCCTGTGCAAACCAGTTCAGTAGGCCCCCCCCTGCCCCTGCCTGCCACCAAGACATAATTTATCAGAGTGTAAAAGGAGGTCTAAAACTCTCGGAACCCCACCTTACCGCATACCTTTATGTGCACCATGTTTCAGTAGAGAGCGGCAGACAGTGGCAGCAATTTTCATATCCCTTCAGCTGCCGAGCCGAGTCTTCTCGCTGCTGCATCCTGCCCTTGAGGATGCAGGAAGTAACATCAAAAGGGAGTGGGACGCAGCAGCGAGGAGGATCTGGATGCACATGAAAGTACGGAGCAGGGATGTGTTCCGAGACCGAAGGACAGACATGCCAGTGATGTGGGGCCCCTAGGAGCGCAGGGCCCTGGGTGACCACACCTGAGAATACCATTATATGTGCACATATGTTTGTCTTCCTTCCTCCAATCAGTCAAGTACGGCTCTTGGTCACTCTATGGATCAGTGTTCACCATGCCTTCCGATCTCTCACAGTTTCTTTCAGTTCTGCTATGTTCATTTCAGTATCTTCCTTGATAGTATCTATCCAGTGAATTCTTAGGTGGCCTCTTTTTCTTTTGCCACTAACCATTCCAAGCATGATGTCTTTTTCAAGGGACTTGATTTGCATGATGTGACCAAAATAAGAGAGCTTTTGTTTTGCTACCTTGGCCTCTAGCGAGATTTTTTTGTTTGATATGCTCCAGAACTGGTTGGTTTGTTATTTTGGCTGTCCATGGGATGTGTTACAATCGTCTCCAGCACCATAATTCAAATGAATTAATTTTTCACCTGTCTACCTTTCTCAGCATCCAAGATTCGCAGCCATATGTTGCTATTGGGAAGATGATTGCACTGACCAATCTACATTTGGTTGCCAGGCTGATGTCCTTGCTCTTCCAGATGCTGTTCATGCTGACCATCACACTTCTTCTAAGTGTCAGCCGTCTATTGATCTCAGGGGTGCACTCGCCATTCTGATTAACTTTGGAGCCAGGAAAGATGAAATCTTTGGCAACTTCAATTTCTTCATTGTTGATCTTGATGTCAACATTCACATTTTTTGTTGATGTCATTATTTTTGTCTTTTTGATGTTCAGGTGCAGTCCAGCCTTCTCACTTTCTTCTTTGGCTTTCCTGATCAGCTGTTCAAGATCCTTCTTATTTTCAGCCAGCAGGGTGTTATAATCAGCATATCAAAGGTTGTTGATGTTTCTGCCACCTATTTTCATGCCAATCTTAGACTCATTCAGGCCTGCTCGTCACAAGATGGTTTCAGCATACATGTTGAAAGCTGCTTGTGAGAGGATGGATCCTTGTCATGTGACATATGTGTGTATATGGTTCAAATTCCACTGCTCTTGGCTAATCACTTAGGGGGTCTTTTACTAAAGAGTAGCTCGAGCTATCTGCAGCAGGGCCCATTTTATTCCTATGGGCCTTGCTGCAGAACTTTAGTAAAAGACCCCCTCTAACCCTCTATTGCTTAATGCACAAAAATTAGATTGTAAGTCTGCTGGGGGCAGGGAAATGTCTATTGTAACTAAATGTAACTCACATTGAGATACTACTGAAAAAGGGGTTTCAGCTAAATCCTTCCCCCCGAAATTCTGACAAAGCACTATTCTGTAAATACAAGCATTTCTTCCATAGTACATATTTGACAGATGGGCATTCATAAGAATAGCCATACTGGGTCAGACTAATGGTCAATCTAGACCAGTATCCTTCTTCCAACACTAGCCAATCCAGGTCACAAGTACCTGGCAGAAACCCAATTAGTAGCAACATTCCATGCTATCAATCCCAGAACAAGCAGTGGCTTTCCCCATGTCCATCTCAATGACAGACTATGGACTTTTCCTCCAGGAACTTCTCCAAACCTTTTTTAAACCCAGATACATTAACTACTGTTACCACATAGTCCAGCAGTGAGTTCCAGTGCTTAGCTATTCTTTGAGTGAAAAATATTTCCTCCTATTTGTTTTAAAAGTATTTCCATGTAATTTAATTGAGTGTCCCTTGGTTTTTATACTTTTTGAAAGAGTGAAAAATCGATTCACTTTAACCATTCTACACCACTCAGGATTTTGTAGACCTCAATCATATCCCCACCCCCACCCCAGCCATCTCTTTTACAAGCTGAAGAGCCCTAACCTATGGTCTTTCCTCATATGAGAGGAGTTCCATTCCCTTTATTTTTTTGGTCGCTCTTCCTTGAACCTTTTCTAATTCTATTATATCTTTTTTGAGATACTGCAACCAGAGGTCACACCGTGGAGTGATACAGAGGCATTATAATATTCTTGGTCTTATTTTGCATCCCTTTCCTAATAATTCTTATCATGCTGTTTGTTGTTTTGGCAGCCATCGCACACTGGGCAGAAGATTTCAGTGTATTGTCTACATTGACACCTAGATCTTTTTCTTCAGTTCTGACTTCTAAGGTGGACCCCGATTCGAATTATTCTTCCCAGTGTGTATCCCTTTGCATTTATCCACATTAAATTTCACCTGCCATTTGGATGCCCAGTCTTCCAGTTTCCTATGGTCTTCTTGCAATTTTTTTACAATCCGCATGTGTTTGACAACTTTGAATAGTTTTGTGTTATCTGCAATTTTAATCACCTCACTTGTCATTCTGATTTCCAGATCATTTATAAGTATGCTAAATAGCACTGATCCTAGTACAGATCCCTGTGGCACTCTACTATTCACCCTCCTCCATTGAGAAAAATGGCCATTTAACCCTACCCTCTGTTTTCTGTCCAATAACCAATTCCTAATCCACAGAAGGACTTTGCCTCTGATCCTATGACTTTTGAATTTTCTCAGGAGTATCTCATGAAGAACTTTGTTGAAAGCTTTCTGAAAATCTAGATACACCACATGAACAGGCTTATCATTATCCATGCGTTTATTCATTCCTTCAAGGAAATAAAGCAAATTGGTGAGGCAAGATTTCCCTTGGCTGAACTCCAGGATTTGGGTGTGCAGTTACAGTATACTTGCATTTCTATGCCTAATCGACAGTAGTTGGGTGTGAGCATTAAAACCAGCATTTACATGACATAAGTGATCGTGCCCAAAGTTAGATGCAAAATCGCCCACTAACCTAGTGTTCTATAAAGGCATTGCTTAGTGTGCATCATCCCAGGGCCTAACTTTGAATGATCTTTACTGAATTCCCTCTCCATAATGTCCAATCAGTGTATCATTTCAAAAAGATATATCCAAAATATTTGAAAGTAACCCCCCAATAGGTTTATTAGAACTTACATAAGAACATAAGAGTAACCATACTTGGTCAGACCAATGGTCCATCTAGCCCAATATCCTGTTTCCAGAAGGCTAAGCCAGGTAACAAGTACCTGCCAGAAATCCAAATTGTGGCAACATTCCATGCTACAAATCCCAGGGCAAGCAGTCCAATAGCAGACTATGGACTTTTCCTCCGGGAACTTGTCCAAAACTTTTTTAAACCCAGATATGCTAACCGCTGTTATTACATCCTCCAGCAAAGAGATCCAGATCTTAAATATTCATTGAGTGAAAAAATACTTCCTCCTATTTGTTTTTAAAGTATTTCTATGTAAGTAGCTTCCTCGAGTGTCCCCTAGTCTTTGTACTTTTGGAATGAGTAAAAAAATCGATTTACTTCTACTCATTCTACACCACTCAGGGCAGAGCAAGATGGCAGGCCTGTAGACCTCAATCATATCTCCATTCATCCATCTCTTTTCCCAAGCTGTAGAGCACTATCCTCTTCAGCCTTTCCTCATGTGAGAGGAGTTCCATCCCCTTTATCATTTTGATCGCTCTTCCTTGAACCATTTCTAATTCGCTATATCTTTTTTTGAGATACTGCAACCAGAACTGAATGCAGTACTCAAGGTGTGGTAGCACCATGGAGTGATACAGAGGCATTATAGTATTTTTGGTCTTATTCACCATCCCTTTCCTTATAGTTCCTAGCATCCTGTTTGCTATTTTGGCTGCTGCCGCACACTGAGCAGAAGATTTCAGGGTATTATCTACAATGACACCTAGATCTTTTTCTTGAGTGCTGACCCCCAAGGTGGACTCCCATGATTCATATTATTCTTTCCAATGTGCATCACCTTGCATTTGTCTACATTAAATTTCATCTGCCATTTGGATGCCTAGTCTTCCAAATTCCTAAGATCTTCCTGCAATATTTCACAGTCTACATGTTTTTTTTTTTAAATCTTGAATAGTTTTATATCATCTGCAAATTTAATCACCACACTCAATAATCATTGAAACAGCATGAGATACAAAGATTATTCACATGTGTGTTCTTGTGGACAGTGAAAGTTTGTTGTATTTTCCTGGATTCTAAAGTAGGATATACTCATTTTGCCCTCTACATCCATTCCTTGAGGTAGGTGAGCAGCTAGTTCAATTACTTGATCAGTTCAAATGGTTGCAAAGGTGAAAGCTGGTACCTACCCCAATTACAAGGAGGCAGGCAAAAATGCCTTCCCTATTTTGCTAGCAGTGTTTTTTTTACCTTGTTTTTACACTACTGACAGCTTAGTAAATTGGTGATTTAAAAGAAAAAAAACCTCTCAATTTGCTCTCTACAGCTCTGCTTTCTTATTAGCCTGCCATAAAGCTATTGGTATGCAAAGGTTTAATTTACTCTCTCTAGAGTGATATCAGATGAGCTAGTGTTATTACTCAGACATCACTTAGCTCCAGCTTGCATAAAACAACTGAGCTGGTCTTTAAAGTCAGTTTTCAGCTCCTGCCAGGACAGCCCACATGGTTTAGAATGGGTGTTAAGTTGTTTTCCCCTACATCTGCCATATGTCTGCAGAGCATGTCTACTGACTGACTTTCAAAATATTAATAAATCAATCAAAAGTCACTTCAATGTCTTTAGCACTGCACAGAAAGCACTTGCCTCAAGCTGTGCATGTTTTGTGAATGAAACGGCATATGTACATCTCTCTGATTGTTGCACAATAAGTTTACATGTGAGCTAGGCTTCTTAGTGGTCAAAATTGAAAAGGTTTGTCTAGCTAACTATGAGAATTTGTTTGACAAATCTTCATTGCCACTCAAATTTATCTAAAAATGGCAAGGACAGCTTAAGATCAAGTATGTATATGTCATCATATATTAGGAGTTTATCTTGTTGTGTAGATTGGATGGACCATGCACATCTCTACCCCTTTTATTACCACCCCTGCTGTGAGTTTTGTCATTAGAGTTTTCTGCAGAGGATTTCTTCTTCTTTGGTGTGCTGCTGGTCTTTATCTACCATCATAGGAGCCAACTTTTCAAAATTAATGGGGGTACTAAGCCCAATGGAAATAACCCTTCCCTGGACAGATACAAGCACCCACAGAGTCGGCTCCAATGTATGCCATCATCTACTATGTTACTATCCTGCTTATTTTCGAAGGAGAAGGGCGCCCATCTTCTGACACAAATCAGGAGATGGGCGTCCTTCTCCTAAAGTCGCCCAAATCAGCATAATCGAAAGCCGATTTTGGGTGTTCTCAACTGCTTTGCATCGCGGGGATGACCAAAGTTCAAGGGGGCATGCCGGCAGTGTACTGAAGGCGGGACGGGGTTGTGGTTAACAGATAGGTGTCCTCGGCCGATAATGGAAAAAAGAAGGGCATCCCTCACAAGCATTTGGCCGACTTTACTTGGTCCATTTTTTTTCACGACCAAGCATCAAAAAGGTGCCTGAACTGACCAGATGATCACCAGAGGGAATCGGGGATGACCTCCCCTGACTTCCCCAGTGGTCACTAACCACCTCCCACCCGAAAAAAACAACTTCAAAAACTTTTGTCTTTTTTTTTTTTGGAGTATGTCCTTCGCTATGCCTCTGTCCCTACGATGGCAGTTGAGGACGTCCAAAATGTGAATGTTTCTGTGAGAAGGACATCCATGCCTTTGCTGTGCATCCAACACACTCTTTATTTATTTATTTGGATTTTGGATCACAAGTAGCAGCAGTGGGATTTGAGCTGGCCACCTCTGGATTGCAAGACCAGTACTCTAACCACTAGGCGACTTAAACTGGGATGGGGTTGTGGTTAACAGATAGGTGTCCTCGGCCGATAATGGAAAAAAGATGGGTGTCCCTCATGAGCATTTGGCCGACTTTACTTGGTCTATTTTTTTCACGACCAAGCATCAAAAAGGTGCCTGAACTGACCAGATGATCACCGGAGGGAATCGGGGATGACCTCCCCTGACTTCCCCAGTGGCCACTAACCACCTCCCACCCGAAAAAAAACAACTTCAAAAACTTTTGTCTTTTTTTTTTTTGGAGTATGTCCTTCGCTATGCCTCTGTCCCTGCGATGGCAGTTGAGGACGTCCAAAATGTGAATGTTTCTGTGAGAAGGACATCCATGCCTTTGCTGTGCATCCAACACACTCTTTATTTATTTATTTGGATTTTGGATCACAAGTAGCAGCAGTGGGATTTAAGCTGGCCACCTCTGGATTGCAAGACCAGTGCTCTAACCACTAGGCCACTCCTCCACTTCACTCCACTCCATTGAAATTTGGCCATCCCTGTGGGGGGGGGGGGGCAGTATGCAGGTCCCTGGGGGGGGTGTGGTATGTGTGTGACAGCGGAGGCATAATGAAGGCGTGGACGTCCTTATTTCAAACATTTTGGACGTCCTCAACTGCCCCTCACAGAGATGACCAAATTTCAAGGGAGTGGAGTAGCATGGAGGAGTGGCAGAGTGAACTAGTGGTTAGTACACTGGTCTTGCAATCTAGAGGAGGCCAGTTCAAATCCCAATGCTGCTACTTGTAATCCAAATAAATAAATAAGTTGTTAGAGGCATAGCAAAGGCATGGACATCTTTCTCACAGAAACATCCACATTTTGGACATCCTCAACTGCCCCTCCTTAGGAAGGAAATCGTGTGCAAATGCGCTAACAGCGAGCAGCTCATTTGCATGCAATTTCCTTCCTTCATGCATGCCTGTTCCTCTCCAGATCAGTAAGGGAAGGGCTTTTTCCATTCAGTTAGTGGGACCAGTGCATTACAAATGCTGGCTCCTCCCATAACCAAATGGCTTGGATTTGGTCGTTTCTGAGATGGGCGTCCTCGCTTTCTATTATCGCCAAAAACCGGGGATGACCATCTCTAAGGTCGACCTAAATTTCATGATTTGGGCATCCCCGACCATATTACCGAAAAGAAAGATGGACGTCCGTCTTGTTTCGAAAATACAGGTTGCCCCGCCCCTTTACAAGGACACCCTTAGAGTTGGGCGCCCCTGTTCGATTATTCCCCTCTATGTTACATACAAGGCAATCATTAAGGGGTGTGGTGACCACTGAAGGACTTACCTAAAACTAGCTATGGCCCCATCAGTGGATCAGAGTCCATGAAAAAGCAGGATTGCAAATATTACACCAGTCCCTAGAATATACCTCCTCTTGGAGAAAGAAACCAGATTGTTACAAACCCGTACACAGAAACTACTTGCTCACATATTATCTTACCTTGATCACATATGCAATACAGATAAAGCCTCACCAAATACAGAATACATCACTACAAATTAAAAAAGTTGTGGAGAAGTGGCAGAGCAAGATGGCAGGCCTGTCTTTTGGCATTCTCTTAGTCGTCATTCTCTTTACCTCTGGTTTCTTTGATGGGGAGGATAAAGGAAGTAGCCAAGGACTCCCCTCTCATCTTGTGGCCATCTCATTCTCTGGAACAATGGATTACTTTGTTAGTGCTAGTTATGAAGCTGAGCTGCAGGAAGCACCAATGGAGAAAGGAGGTTTGACTTCTCCCGTGGCTGAAATGTCTTTTAGCCCAGCAGCGAGGCAGCTAGCATCCAACCCTGCTGCAGGAAAACAGAGTACCCTGAATGAGGGGCTCCAGCATGATGGTACCTGGGAAAGCAGAGGTACTGCTTTGTTTGCTGTGGCAGTAGTGGGAGATTCCACCACTCCCAAAATAGTTAGTTTGGGGAACCTAAGCTCTGGAGACCAGGATAGGAGAGCTGGATCAAGTAGAGTAATTCCTGAATTTAAGTTACCACACCTTGAAGTTATTTCTTTGGATACCATCTGATTGGTGATTGAAGGGATGGGTAAGTTACTCGCCCAACTCAGTTCTTTTTCTTGGAAAGTTTGTTTTGAGGAGTTAGTCTTGGAAGTTTGGTAACGCCTTGGAAGAAGTAATAGTGACAGTAGGCTCTTTGGTACAGATGGAAGCAGCTTTAAATAAAGACAATATCATACTTCATAATAACATTACGAATTTGGAAAATAAGGTTAAGAAAAGAAATTTGAGGTTTACAAATGTTCCTAAAATACTGTGGGGTCCTTTTACTAAAGTGCGCTGAAAAATGGCTTGCAGTAGTGTAGGTGTGGGTTTTGGGCATGCACTGATCCATTTTTCCACGTGCCTGTAAAAAAGGCCTTTTAAAATTTTTTGACGAGAATGGACTTTTGGCAAAATCAAAATTGCTCTGTGTCTATTTTGGGTCTGCGACCTTACCGCCAGCCATTGACCTAGCGGTAAATTCTCATGAGGTAACCAGGCGGTAATAACCTACGCGCGTCAAATGCCACTTGGCGTGCGTCTGAAAATAAAAATAATTTTTCAGACGCGTGTATCAGATGTGCACCAAAAATGAAATTACCACGAGCCACATGGTAGCTGGGCGGTAACTCCATTTTGGCACGCGTTGGGTGCGCGTAGACGCTTATATGGCTTAGTAAAAGAGCCCCTATAACAAGTCAAGCAAAAAAAAAAAAAGCACAGTGGGCCTCCAAGAGTGCGTTGGCAGCCAAACTTTAATGAAGTAAGACACATGAAACACTGAAATTATTTCAGTTGTAAAATGTTTTCCCTGATGAAGCTGATGGACAGTGAAACTGGTCCCTGTCGGGATTTTCTATGAGTAACCCAAAGCTGATAAAAGCTAAGTGAAATGAAGTGTTTTTCTCGCTGCATGATTATGAAGAATGTTATTTTCAATTAAGCATTTGCTATGATAGTGGTATTTTTGAATTTTAAAAGGACATTAAATTTAAAAAGTGAGGGGCTTTGGCTTTCAGGTGCTGTGGAGGACTTGCAGCTCATCTGCATATCCTTACAGCCTTCTCCGGGGTGACACCCAGGTCCACCCCGATCCACTCAGGGCCTCCGCTCTAGGTGCCCAGCGCTCCCACCAGGTGCTGTGGAGGACTTGCAGCCCATCTGCATTTCCTCACAGCTGTATCCGGGGTGACTCCAGTTCCACCCCGATCTTCCCATGGCCTTCTCTCCAAGTGCACAGAGTTTCCAGGTGCTTTTTGGCTAGGATCAGGCGACCCTCAGGGGGAGGATTGCTGGCTTCGGCCTAACCCCTGGTAAGCCTTTCCTCAGCTGAGAGGTGCCCACCTCTACCACCGGCTGCCTTTCAGGTGCTGTGGAGGACTTGCAGCTCATCTGCATATCCTTACAGCCTTCTCCGGGGTGACACCCAGGTCCACCCCGATCCACTCAGGGCCTCCGCTCTAGGTGCCCAGCGCTCCCACCAGGTGCTGTGGAGGACTTGCAGCCCTTCTGCATTTCCTCACAGCTGTATCCGGGGTGACTCCAGTTCCACCCCGATCTTCCCAGGGCCTTCTCTCCAAGTGCACAGAGTTTCCAGGTGCTTTTTGGCTAGGAACAGGCGACCCTCAGGGGGAGGAATGCTGGCTTCGGCCTAACCCCTGGTAAGCCTTTCCTCAGCTGAGAGGTGCCCACCTCTACCACCGGCTGCCTTTCAGGTGCTGTGGAGGACTTGCAGCTCATCTGCATATCCTTACAGCCTTCTCCGGGGTGACACCCAGGTCCACCCCGATCCACTCAGGGCCTCCGCTCTAGGTTGCTAAAGTACCTTAATCGTTTATGGCCCCTATTCACATTCTCTTCCTAGCTCTGTCCCTTCCTAATCTTTTCCCTCACCCCCTTCCTCTCTCCGCTACAGGAACTCACTTCCCATCCATTGACTTCATCACCTCACCTTCTCTCCTACCCTCTTCCTCCCTCTTGGCTTTTAATCTCCGTCTCTTTCTTCCCTCCATTTTGCCTTCCCCATTCCACCTAAATACCTCTCGCCTTCGAGGCCACACCTCTCCTACTCTCCTCCGCTCTCTTTTACTCCTTCTCTTACTCTCAGCTGGTGACATCAATCCCAATCCTGGCCCTCCTCACCAACTATTATCCAAACTCTACAGATCTCACCGTGACCTCTCTAACCTCATCTCTATTCCTCTGCTCCCCTCCTCTTCTCTGCCCTTCTCTTGCGCCCTGTGGAATGCCCGCTCTATCTGTAACAAACTTCCCTATATCCAGGACCTCTTTATCTCGCGTCACCTCCATCTGCTCGCCATAACAGAAACCTGGCTCTGCCCTGATGACTCTGCTTCAGTCGCAGCCCTGTGCCATGGCGGTTATCTATTTTCACATACTCCTCGCCCTGCTGGCCGTGGGGGTGGTGTTGGACTACTTCTCTCTCCCTCCTCCAGATTTCAACCCCTTCTTCCACCTCAATCTCACTGTTTTTTCTCCTTTGAAGTCCACTCTATCCGCCTTTTCTCTCCTCTGCCTCTTCGAATAGCGGTCATTTATCGTCCCCCTGATAAATCCCTTTCATCCTTTCTCAGTGACTTTGACGCCTGGCTTGCCTTCTTCCCTGATCCTTCCTCCCCCTCTCTCATCCTTGGTGACTTTAATATTCCTGCTAATGATCCTTCCAACTCTTATATTTCCAAGTTACTCGCTTTAACGTCGTCCTTTAATCTCCAACTATGCTCCACCTCCCCCACTCATCAAAATGGTCACTGTCTTGATCTCATCTTCTCCTCCAACTGTTCACCCTCTAGTTTCCTTGCCTCCGATCTTCCCCTCTCTGATCACCATCTTATAACTTTCACACTTAAATCTCCTCCCTCCCAGTCCCGTCCTATCCTATCTAATTTATCTAGGAATCTTCACGACATTGACCCTTCATCTCTATCCTCCCATGTTTCAAACCTCCTCTCTACTGTGGCACCATCCACGTCTGTCAACGAGGCTGTTTCTTCTTACAACAATACTCTATCCTCTGCCTTAGACACTCTTGCACCTTTGATGACCCGCCCTGTAAGGCGTACAAAACCCCAACCTTGGCTGACTTCTAATATCCGCTACCTACGTTCCTGTACCCGCTCCGCCGAACGCCTCTGGCGGAAATCTCGGGCCCTTGCTGATTTCTCATGCTGACCTCCTTCCAATCTGCTCTTTTACGTGCCAAACAGGATTATTATATCCAACTGACCAACTCTCTTGGCTCTAATCCTCGACTTCTCTTCACCACATTGAACTCTCTCCTCAAGGTACCCCCTCCCCCAACTCCCCCTTCATTATCTCCTCAGACCCTTGCTGAATTCTTTCACAACAAGGTTCAAAAGATAAACCTTGCTTTCTCTACCTCACCACCTCTCCCTCCACTAGTCCGTTCCCCTCTCTCTTCTTCCCCTCATTCCCTTTCCTCCTTTCCTGAAGTTTCTATTGAGGAAACTACACTTCTCCTTTCTTCCTCAAAATGTACCACCTGTTCCTCTGATCCCATTCCTACCCACCTTCTTAATGCCATCTCTCCTACTCTTATTCCTTTTATCTGTCACATTCTCAACCTCTCACTTTCCACTGCGACTGTCCCTGCTGCCTTTAAACATGCTGTGGTCACACCTCTCCTTAAGAAGCCTTCACTTGACCCTACTTGTCCCTCTAATTACCGACCCATCTCCCTCCTTCCTTTTCTCTCCAAATTACTTGAGCGTGCTGTTCACCGCCGCTGCCTTGATTTTCTCTCCTCACATGCTATTCTTGACCCATTACAATCTGGTTTTCGCCCTCTCCACTCAACCGAAACTGCGCTTACTAAAGTCTCCAATGACCTATTACTGGCTAAATCCAGAGGTCAATATTCCATCCTCATTCTTCTTGATCTTTCCGCTGCTTTTGACACTGTCGATCACAGCATACTTCTCGATACCCTGTCCTCACTTGCATTCCAGGGCTCTGTCCTTTCCTGGTTCTCTTCCTACCTCTCCCTCCGCACCTTTAGTGTTCACTCTGGTGGATCCTCTTCTACTTCTATCCCTCTGCCTGTCGGCGTACCTCAGGGTTCTGTTCTTGGTCCCCTCCTCTTTTCTATCTACACTTCTTCCCTTGGTTCATTAATCTCATCCCATGGCTTTTCCTACCATCTTTATGCTGATGACTCCCAAATCTACCTTTCTACCCCTGATATCTCACCTTGCATCCAAACCAAAGTTTCAGCGTGCTTGTCTGACATTGCTGCCTGATGTCTCAACGCCACCTGAAATTAAATATGACCAAAACCGAGCTTCTCATTTTCCCCCCCAAACCCACCTCCCCACTTCCCCCGTTTTCTATTTCTGTTGATGGTTCTCTCATTCTCCCTGTCTCCTCAGCTCCAAACCTTGGGTCATCTTTGACTCTTCTCTCTCCTTCTCTGCTCATATCCAGCAGACCGCCAAGACCTGTCGTTTCTTTCTTTACAACATCCGTAAAATCCGCCCCTTTCTTTCCGAGCACTCTACCAAAACCCTCATCCACACCCTTGTCACCTCTCGTTTAGACTACTGCAATCTGCTTCTTGCTGGCCTCCCACTTAGTCACCTCTCCCCTCTCCAGTCGGTTCAAAACTCTGCTGCCCGTCTCATCTTCCGCCAGGGTCGCTTTACTCATACTACCCCTCTCCTCAAGACCCTTCACTGGCTCCCTATCCGTTTTCGCATCCTGTTCAAACTTCTACTAACCTATAAATGTATTCACTCTGCTGCTCCCCAGTATCTCTCCACACTCGTCCTTCCCTACACCCCTTCCTGTGCACTCCGCTCCATGGATAAATCCTTCTTATCTGTTCTCTTCTCCACTACTGCCAACTCCAGACTTCGCGCCTTCTGTCTCGCTGCACCCTATGCCTGGAATAAACTTCCTGAGCCCCTACGTCTTGCCCCATCCTTGGCCACCTTTAAATCTAGACTGAAAGCCCACCTCTTTAACATTGCTTTTGACTCGTAACCACTTGTAACCACTCACCTCCACCTACCCTCCTCTCTTCCTTCCCGTTCACATTAATTGATTTAATTTGCTTATTTTTTATTTTTTGTCTATTAGATTGTAAGCTCTTTGAGCAGGGACTGTCTTTCTTCTATGTTTGTGCAGCGCTGTGTATGCCTTGTAGCGCTATAGAAATGCTAAATAGTAGTAGTAGTAGTAATGATAGGTCTAAGTCAGAAGGTGCTGTAACTTTTGAAAATATGTTGAAGGTATCGCTTTATGCTTAAACCACAGTTGCAGCATTAGCCTTGGACTTACGAAGCCTTTTTTCCCTCTCACGTCATCAATTATAAAAATTAATTTACAAATGTGGAGATTCATTTAGAAGAATGGTTCTCTATTGATCTGTGTTTACATTACACAAGTGTATTTTTTCTCACATTTTTTTGTGAATAGGCTGAGCTTGTTTCTGTGAGAGAGAGAGTTCTTTTGTTGAGTTGCCCAAAAATAGGCATCAGAAATAAACAGCAATCAGTGTTATTCTATAAGGATGCACCTGGCTGAGTATTCCTTTTTAGAACTGCACATAGTGCCGGTTTCCACACCCATCATTTGTGTACAAGGACTTACACCTGTTGAAACTAAGCATAAATCCTGATGCGTAAACTTGAGCACGCACCCCCAGTATTATTTTACATGGCACCCAAAATTTCAGAAGACCCCTGCTCTTCCTATGGCCATGCCCCCCTTTGGGATGTGCGCTATGGGATTTGGGCACCCAGTGTTATAGAATAGTGTGCAGGTAGATGTGTTTACAACTCCTAATTGGTGCCAATTACATCAATAGTTGATTCTCAGCATCCAATTATTGCTGGTTAATGAATCATTAACTAATTAAGTTGTGAGCACATCTCAGGATTGCACCCAAATTTGGGTGACCTTTATAGAATCCGAGAATTAGGCTCACACCACCTAATATTGTAAGGTGTGCATGCATGCCTTTGCGAGTACATATTTAATTATTATCTGTATACAGAGTGACATCAAAATTTTGTGGTAGCTGGAATCATATTAATTTAATGCTGATACCGGTATATACCAAACAGCGGGGTTACTGACAATACTGCCAGATATAAATGCTCCTGATAAGCCAGAGTGAAACAGCCGTTCTGTAGAGCGTAGCAGCGTTTGTTTCAGGTAAGTATCGGGAGAAACGAATGTCAATTGGACTTTAATAGAGCAAGAAGAAAAAAATTGTTTAAAAATATTTTTAAAAACTTAAAGTAATGCTCAGTTAAGTACAGGAGGTTTTTTCAGGACTGATGAAGAAGTAGGGCGGGTCATTAGTCCAAGCTTTATATTAGATGTGACTTAAGCCACTGAAGTCCTTTTTCCTCATTGTATTTGTTATTTAGCAAATTAGTAGTTACTTACCAGTTGGGTATAGTGATATTTACGCATGCAAGCAATCTATACATGCAAATGTTTACATGTGAAGATGCTTTTAAAATAGAGGCCTTTACTTTGGTAGGTTTTTACATTTCATGTAATTTAATTTTGCTTTTGTACTTTTCACTTAGGGGGTCTTTTACTAAAGCTTAGCTCGAATTATCTGCAGCAGGGCCTATAGGAATAAAATGGGCTCTGTTGCAGATAACTCGAGCTAAGCTTTAGTAAAAGACCTCCTTAGTGTGTGTGAGATCACGTGAGGGCTATTGGCAATAATGTGGATGAAAATCTGGCTACCAGCCTCTCTCCATGTTGGCTAAATCCATGGCAAAATTTAAAACCACAGCCTCCTCGGATTCCCATCATCTCTCCACCCCAGTCCACCTCCTCATTTGTCACATAGGCACAGGTGCAATGGTGGCTGGGTGATCTCTAGTCATATTTGCCTCACTGGCACTGTGTTTCAGAATGGAGCCAACTGACCAGAGGTAGGGAATTGTGGAGCAGTCCTTTGTTTTTTGACTTTCAAGGCCACTGTAATCAAGGGTGGGTGGGTGAATTGGTGGATGGCAGAAATCTCAGGAGGGGTATTGTTTATAATTTTAATGGTGGGCTAGCTGGGAGGGGGGCAGGAGAGTATTTTTACATTTGTATTTTATTTCATTTATAAAACAGGAGATGTCATTGATATTTCTCATTTTGTTTTCAATGAAAGCACATCCCTGAGCACATTTAAACATATGGTTTGGTTTGGATTCTGACAGGTATTCAGTCAGCTATACACACTAGGGCTGACATCGGTGGTAGTATATATCCCCTTAAAGTTAACCAGATTACTTATCCAGTTAGCTCAAAGCAGAGTTTGTCAGACATTGGATATGCACTCCTAAACCTAAATAGACAAAGACAACTATTTAGAGCTGAATATTTTTAGTATCTGTTATTTTTAGTCTTGATCGTGAAATATATCTGTAGTGTTAAAATACACTGCAAATTATATGCATTAAAAACAAAAACAAAAAAATCAAAAAGAATTAAAATAAAACAAAATAAAATGTATTCAAAGTTATTCCTTTTCATAGCTCAGGATGACTTATATTCAAGCACAGTAGATATTTTATTGTCACTAGTAGTACTGGACTGAAAGTAGTGGTCAAAGCCCTGTAGCAATAGTCTTTCTTGTTTACCAGCTTTACCATAAGACTAACACTAGAGGGCTCTGGCTGTCATTTTGAACCCATGCACTGCTGGGTCCTTTCTTTCCATTAACCACCTGAAATACCTTTGGTAGATGTCTGCAGAATTGGGGGAGGGTTGATGGATTATATGATCCTATCTATGGCAGGGGCCCAAATATGGGAACCACATTGTCTGAAGACCTCACAGACTAGGTCACCCATGGACTGAGCAACCCAGACCATAGTAGCCTTGGTCTGGAGTCCCTGGACCAAGGAACATCTGACCCACCCACCCCGAGCTAGGGTTGTCCTGGCACGAGCACCCAATACAAGGAGGTCTTTGACCAGAGAGCTTCCAAGCTTCTAATCCCTCCATAGACCAATCAGGTTTATCTGACATCAGGAAAGCATCCTACATCATCCACTTCAAGTACCACCATCTTGGAAAAGGCAGTAGTTTGGTTAATGTCAGTGATGTCAACATAAATTCAACCTTATTTGTAGTCATGCTATTTTCTTTGTTGGCTTTGACTGAAGCAACATGTCAATGATTTATCCAAAGTCCAGACAAATGAGAACTTCCCTATTGCCTCTGTCAGTCTCTGTTAAAGTAATCCCTTACCATTTCCTAATTATGCTAACTGTCTACTCTAGATAATTTCCCTATTGACTTTAATTCAATTTTTTTTGTTGCTCAAAGTAAACAGTCTGTGAAATTATTCTGACAGTTTTTATGATTCAGCTACAATTACTTCTTTATCATTCCTTAGCTCCTCAGAGTTCACTGTGCCAAAGTCAATAAAAAGTAGATCGATGAAAGACTGTTTTGTAGGTGTAGACTTTTCCTTAATGCACAATCTGAGTTGCAAGTACTAATTATATATGATAAAATATTTAACACATCCTAACAGCAGCCGTGTGTTAACAAAGACAGATAATTATGCATTAACATAAGGGATCATAATGCTGATAGGGAAGGGGGCAAAGAAAAAAAATGTAAACCAGAGGACTGAAGAATGCTAATCCTCATTTTTTATTGCAGAATTAACAATAGGATCCCAATAAGAACAAGAGAACTTACACAGCTTACAATAATGATTATTTTAAAGTACCATTATTCCTATCTGGATAGTTAGATATATACAAATATAGGGGCCCTTTTACTAAGCCGCGTAAACATCTATGCGTGCCCAATGCGCACCAAAATGGAGTTACCACCTGACTACTGCTTGGCTCTTACGGTAAATGTCATTTTTGGCATGCGTCCAATATGCGCGACTGAAAAATATTTTTTATTTTTGGTGTACCTAATGGACGCACGCCAAGTGGCATTTGACATGCGTAGATCATTACCGCCTGGATTCTTTACCGCTAGATCAATGGCTGGCAGTTAGGTCTCAGACCCAAAATGGACATGCGGCAATTTTCATTTTGCCGCGTATCCATTTTTGGCAAAAAAGGCCTTTTTTTACAGGCGTGCTGAAAAATGGATCGGCGCATGCCAAAAACCCACGCTTACACTACCGCAAGCCATTTTTCAGCACGCCTTAGTAAAAGGACCCCATAGTATTATTTTGCTAGAATGGGTTAGCATTAAGGGCCCGTTTTACTAAGCAGCGTTAGGTGTTCACAGATGCGTAACGTAGCTTAAAATAGATACCGTGGGACATGCTCAGATGTCCTGCATTAACTGCCAAATTAGCATGTGCCAACTGCATGCTGAAAGATATTTATAAGGGGGTGTGTCAGGGAGGCAGAGAGTGAGCATTTCTACTCTAATCAGTTAGCACATCTACATTACTGCATGCTAACTGGTTAGCACTGGAATACCACACGAGCTCTTATCACCTACAAAATGGGTGGCGCTAATCGCTCAAATGATAATTTTTTTAAATGGTTGTGCAGTAATGGTAATATTAGCACATGGCTATTAATACAAACAATTAGAAAATTGGCCATTTTCCAGGATTCTGTATATCGTGTGGAAATCAAAATGTATTCTATAACAATGCGCATAACTTAATTGATTAGCTAATCATTGTTGTTAATTGGATTTTTAACAATTATCAGAACTAATTGACATTAATTAAGATTAATGCTCACAACTCGCTAAGCATATTCTGTAATGTGGTGCGTGTAAATTCTAAGTTGCAGAGTTGAAAAGGGGGTATGGCCATGGGCATGGGCGTTTCTAAAATCCATGCGCATTGTTATAGAATACACCCGCTGTGCGCTTAATTTACGTGTCGGGATTTACACCAAATAAAACATGGCATAAATGGTTGCGACTAAATTTGATCATGTGGAGAGGCGCTCGGAGTAATTCTATATACTGCATGGAAATTTAAGCCTATTCTATAAAATTTAGGCCTAGGCGTATTTTTTTTCACTCAGAATTTTCAGGCGTTATATATATAGAACATAGCCTTTTATGGCTCCAGTAAAATAGTCTTCATGAATGGGAAAGGCCTGCAAATTTTGTAATAGGCATCTAGGTTAATAAGACAGAAAGGCAGCTAGTTGTTCATTATTTTATAACAACACGAAGGTGCCTTTAGTGATCGTTTTCAAAAGAGAAAAACGTCTCAAAAGCAACACAAAGCAGCATATGGATTTTTTGTCACAAAAATATCTGTCATGATTTTTGAAACTCAGAATTGGGATGTTTTTCTCTGCACTTCATCTAACTCACAAGGGGGCATGTTGGAGGTGTGTTTTGGGAGAGACTTGGGTGGGCTTAAAATCTGCACGTGTTTCAGTGATAATGGAACTAAAAAAATGCCTGGGTAGAAAAGAAATATGCTCTTATCTAGACCTGTTTCAGTCACAAGTAAGACAGAAAAAGGTGCCCTAACTGTCCAGCTGACCACTGAAAGGATTACAGGACCCCCTCCCACTTCCCCCAAATATATGACAGTGACAGTAGATACCAGGCTGTATGACAGCACCAAATATTATGGTCATTCCTAGGAAAGCAGCAAATGGATGGAGTAGCCTAATGGTTAGTGCAGTGGATAGTGAACAATGGGACCCCGGTTAAATTCCCACATTAACTCTTTCATTTCAGTACAAGTATGTCAGCCCTCCTGGAACATAGAAATACCTCCTGTACCTAAATATATAAGTGACCTAAAAGCCTCAGGGCTATTGTAATGGTGGACATTTAGGTACAGTAGGTTTTCTCTATTCCTGGAGGGCTCACCATACAATATGAAGGGGTTTAGGTGGGATTTGTGCCTGGGTCCCTTTGCGTGAAGTCCACTGCACTGACCACTAGACTGTCCCTCTGCACTGCGCACTGTGTTGCCAGTTCACCAGGAATGCTGCCAGACTTCCCTATGGTTTGTTTTTCTATGTTTTTCCCTGGGACCTTTGTTTTTTAAATGACCCATGTCGATCTACGTTAAGTGAAGAAATGTTTTTTCTGATTTGTTTTAAATTTACTACTTTGTAGCTTCATTGAGTGCTCCCTAGTCCTAGTATTTTTTGAAAGAGTAAACAAGCGATTCACATCTACCTGTTCTACTCCACTCATTATTTTATAAACCTCTATCATATCTTCCCTCAGCTGTCTTTTCTCCAAGTTGAACAGCCCTAGACACTTTAACCGTTATAATAGTCTCTACCATTTTGTCCAGCACCGACGTCAGGCTCACCAATCTGTAATTTCCTGGATCACCTCTAGAACCCTTTTTAAAAATCAGTGTTACATTGGCCACCCTCCAATCTTCCGGTACCTTGCTTGATTTATAGATAAATTCATATTACTAACAATAGTTCTGCAAGTTCATTTTTCAGTTCTATCAATACTTTGGTATGTATACCATCTGGTCCAAGTGATTTGCTACTCTTTAGTTTGTCAAATTGCCCCAATACATCTTCCAGGTTTACAGAAATTTGATTCGGTTTCTCTCAGTCATCAGCATTGAATACCTTTTCTGACACCGGTATCTCTTTCACATCTTCCTCGGTGAAGAACAAAACAAAGAATTCATTTAATCTCTTTGCTATGGCTTTGTCTTTCCTGAGTGCCCCTTTTACACCTTGGTCATCTAGTGGTCCAACCAATTCTTTTGCTGACTTCTTGCTTTTAATGTACCTAAAAAAGTTTTTACCATGCATTTTTGACCCCAACGCAATCTTCTTTTCAAAGTCTCTCTTTGCCTTCCTTATCAGCGCTTTGCATTTGATATGCCATTCCTTATGCTGTTTCCTGTTATTTAAAAAATTAAAAATCAAGCCACTATTGTTTAGCCCAATGAAGAGGCAAGGCAAGCAATGAGTGATATGGTCATGTGAAATGAAGGTTTATAGTGGTGTGGATTTTAAAGAGTTTTTACATTAACAAAAATTGGCACTTGAGCCCTTACCACCAGCTATTATGTAGGCAATAAGGGCTCATGTGCTATTCCTTTGCTAATCAATTAGTGAGTGGCAATGCTGATGTGCTGATTAGCACAGAAACACCCACTCTCCACCCCTCCTTAGCCTCTCATGCCTCCTTAGCCAAAAAAAAATATTTTTTAGCACCTGGTAGCATGCACACATTTGAAACTTACTACGGGATGTTAGCGCCAGGTGGCAAGCCCTTTTAAGCTACGGTATGCACACGTTAGTGCTTACTGCAGCTTAGTAAAAGGACCCCTAAATAAGAAAAGCAGATGAGCCATGGCCAACTGCTATTATTTGAAAACTTTGAAAGCAAAAAGAAAAATAGTTTGCTGCCTGAACTGTTGCTGCTAACAATATGCCTAAGGAGTTATTTGTGGTTAATCAATTATTGAGGAAGGGTGCTAATGGACTTGATTTGGGATTTATTTATACCAAGTTTCTCTACCTAGGCCTACATTATACTGTGAAAATAATTAGGTTAAAATGATCTGCCATTGAGTAGAAAATGTTCCGTCCCTTCCAAGATTCATTGAGAGCTATGATTTCTTGGCTGATCCCAGCAGTCCTGCTATTTCAAAATTCAGATTATTATCTCTTTCAGCATTTAAGACAGTTTTGAATGGTGTTCACCTAACCTTCTGCTCTTTGTATCCTTGCCTGATAGGACTCTGGAGGCCCTGAGGGCTATTGTGTATGGTTCCTCGGCAGAGAACTTTTTCTCTCTCACTTGTGGTATTGTGTTCTTTAGGTCTTAGTAAATGTATATACAGTTACAGTTAGTTCACAGTGAGTTACAACTAATATACTAGATCAAATAAATATAGGATGTAACAAAATTAATTCAAAATTACCATAGGTACTAATTATCAGTGAATCTTACACAAACCGAACTCCAATATCTTCAGTATATTACTTACTTATCACATATCTGCAGCAGGGCCCATTTTATTCCTAAGCTTTAGTAAAAGACCCCCCCCTAGAGAATAACAATGTTTTTGATTTCTTCTTAAAGGTATAACTTGGCAAATGCCCTAGATTAAATGGAAGACAGTTCCATAAACTATCTGCCTGATACACAAATAGACAAGTGAACAGTTTCTTCAAAGTAATTCCCTGTGGACTAGGGGAAGAAAAAGACAATGACTTTCAAATATTATAATATTGTCCTGTTATCGAATAACAAACAGGGAAAATCATATATTGAGGCATCAGTCCAACTGTGATCTTGAATGATAAACATCCTAACTTGAAAAACACCCTAGCCTCTATGAGAAGCCAATTCAGCTTAATAAAATATGGAGTAATGCGATCAGATTTCTTGAGAGAGAAGATCAATCGAATGGCCACAATCTGGACAGTTTGAATTTTTCTCAATACACAATTGGGTAAACCCAAATATACCAGGAAGATCCGCCTAAGGCGTAGAACTCGAACGTCCCACGGAAAACACAAGGTATGAAGAGAAGTGGGATGTTTGACCATGGAAACCAAAAGCTAGAGAGATGAATTCTTCTAAAAGCAAACGTTTATTTGGATAAAAAGGCTCGACACAAATGCTGTGTTTCGGCCGCTAGGCCTGCATCAGGAGTCTCAATGGACGGAGAGCATCTGATGCGCAAATCTTGGAGAATATAAACTGGTTAAGTGTGGAGTCAATGAAGTCAGTCTTTAAACAGAACGTTTTGTTGAAAAAGAAACTTGCTCGTCAATGGGTTAAGTTACTGGCATAAACGAAAGCAGAAAAAAGAACACAAATCCCATGAAAAGTCAAATAGGTTAAGTTGGGGGAAAAAAAAGCAAAAAGGAGAGCCCAGAAAATATTAATATCATTATTAAAATGGCCTCAAATGATTAAAAAAAATGAAATCAATATAAAAACTGTAGGCTAGTGGAAGAGCACGAGTTAAGGAAGAAGACTTGACACAGCCATGTTTCTACTGAAGCACCTGTGTTAGGAGTCAAGAAAATCCTGTCACGATGCTCTAGTCTTAAACACACAATATCTATAAATTGATGAATAGGACACTCTAAAGCATGTATCGCATCAACTGGATACAAAGCTGTGCTTCCTGACGCAAGCACTCCAGCCATGTTGAGTCTTCTTCCTGAACTCATGCTCTTGCACTAGCATACATTTTTTGATATTGATTTCCAGTTTTTCAGTCATTTGAGGATATTTGTACTAATGATATTAATATTTTCAGGGCACTCCTTTTTGGTCACTTTACTTTATATCCTGTTTATATCTACTCGGGAATCAAAGCGGGTAAGAAAAAGCAAATCCTTAAATATCAAATAATTAAATGAAGACCCCCCCCCCTCCCCCCGTTTACTAAGCCACAGAGCAATGCCAACACAGCCCATTCAAAGTGAATGGACTGCGTCGGCATTAGTGCACGACAGCCGCTAGCACAGCTTAGTAAACAGGGGGGCTAATTCCAAATCTTGCTGGACAGATAGCAAAAAGAGCTTACATGAAATTGTTTTAATTTTTAACCGACGGAAACCCCAGTTAAGTATAGAACTAAATGAAAGTTCAGTCTTACTACTTATCATTTCTATAGCACTACTAGATGTACGCAGAACTGTACACTTGAACATGAAGAGTCAGTCCCTGCTCGACAGAGCTTACAATCTAATTATGAGGAATAAAACGTTAACAATTCAATAAGAGATAATGGACAGTTTCCCAAAATAATTTTATATACCCAACATGCTATCTTAAATTCCACCTGGGCTTCAATGTGCAACCAATGCAATTTACACAGCAAAGGGCATGCCCTATCAAGCTTTTTACATCTGTAGATTAATTTAGCCTTTCTTTTCTGAAGAAGTTTGAAGTTTATGTAGACCTTTTCACTGTAATCCAGCATGTTGAACACTACAATAATCAAGTTGGGTCAAAATCAATGCCTGCACCAGGACCCAAAATTCCTCCTGAACAAATAATGACCTCACTGTTCTTATACCTACTTAAGCCTCTTCTTCCATTGTCATAACTTAGGAAAATCAATGGGCGGGAGGAGGAGGGGTGTTGAAAGAGGGAAGTGGCACCACTGGTGCTTTTCTCTCTGTGTCTCTCCTCTTTTTCCCATACTGGTCATAATTTTCATATTCAGAAAACTACCAGTATAACAACATTAACTATTGAGAAAATAAAGAGGCACATTCCTAGTTTACAGGACTGTGCCATAACTTGGCTAAACCGACACTGATCAGTAGTTCAGGGGTTAAAAGAGTTAACTGGTAGGGAGATGGGGCGAGGAAGAGGAGTTCAGTGTGGTGATAGAGTTCTGATTGGTGGAGATCTAAGTGAGTTTCCATCAATCAGAAGTAGTTATGGGCAGGAATTTTAGTGGGGTTTGTGGCGGGTTTATTATTTTATTTTGTGAGGGGAGCTCAGGAGACAAGTGGTTTTTTTGGGTTACCCTTCCATCCCTTGAGGTGGGAGTGTGAAGGGTTGTGGGGGGTTTTGTTTTGTTGCAATGGAAAATGGGAAGTTATACCTTGGGTTTTTGGAGTTTTACTGGCAGGAGGCGAGGATAAATAAGAGGAGGGTGAGTCATGTGCGATATCGTCATGAATCCTTTGGGACTGGGGCAGGTTTGGCGGTACCGCAGGCTTTGCTCAGGGTGGGTTGGGTTAAATTCTTGCAATTGTTGGGGATTAATTTTTGGTTAGGTTGATTCGGTCTACATTATTTTTTATGCTTATGGAATGTGAACTTATTTTTAATTGAAGATGTGATATGTGGAAATGAGTGTTTTGATGATGTTAAATTTAATGAAAGCTGCGGCCATTGGGTTTGTTATATGCGTATGTGTCTGTCATTTTTGGATGTCTTTGTTATTCCAAACAAGGAAGTGTGAATACCTAAGTTAGGCAAAGAGGTTAATATTACAATTGGTAGCCCACGTGTGAAGGCCAAGTAGGCACCTATATTTAGCATAATTTATACAGATATATGAAGGTTCATTTTGCATAGAACATTGAGGGTATGAAGATAAGATATAAACTCAAAGGTTCTTTGCTTTTGTTCCATAGGGTGACAGGTGTTTGGTCTTAAAGGCCCTTTGCATGTTTTGTCTAAGAGATTGGAGCTTATAGGCCCCTTACTTTGGTGCCACGTAAAGGGTGGCATTGTGCCTTAGAAGACCCTTAAATGCTTAGTGGAGGGTGGGGGGAGAGAATCCTCATGCATACCATGTGACAATGCATACAATTATGTGACTTTCTCAAATGCAACTGGTAAAATTTATTACATTCCATATTAACTGCTGTTCTACTTGGCATGTTAAATATATCAACTTGTATATTAAACATGTTTTTAAGCAGATATTTTTTAAAATGAATTTTTAAGATTTCCAATCCTAGCTCATTGGCTACTCTCATTTTTAGCAAGAAATTACTAGATTTAGAATGAATTTAAGGATACTGTATTATACTGTAAATTACGGAGTGGAATATTTATTTGGCAATTACAAAGTGATTAATCCATGCCCAGGGAAACATGAATTTCAAAGACCTCACCAGTTGCCATCTACCTGTGGCTTCATAAACATTTGTCATCTTATTCTCTACAACTACAAGTTGTAGTGGATTATAGTAGCACATAAATGGGAAAGCAAAATGACTTCAAAGTGACAGATTTGCTATTATTAAAGCTAATACACCTGTCCAAGAACATTTTAAGCTGTGCATTTAGAACCTATCTCATGTTAGAATTTCTGTATGAAATGGCAATGCTCTTAATGGGAAAGGAAGGGGTAGTCTTAGGAAATAATGTATATTTGAGAGGCAGGGCAAGCAAAAGATAGAGAGAGATATAATGAGAAAAGGTACACTTCCATCATTTTAGCCCACTTTATTGTTGCAGGACAGAGGTGAATGATTCCTTTGATAACACTCTCTAATTCCCTTATACTGATAATATACTGTTGCCACATTTCCTCTAAGTACACTGTGGATGAACAAATGGAAAGTATTTCCCACAACTAGAGCCATTATGACTGAATTCCATAAGATATCAATTGTAATGAAATGGCTTATACAGTGCCATCATTAAAACACTGGTGCTTTGCAACCATAGCAATAGAATGGTTTCAAATGAGACAGATTTTGCTTAATGTACTACAGTTTTATAGTCTCATTTAAAGACTTCTTAAGTCTTTGACAGGCTATGTTAAATTCTGAGCTTTAAGCCAGCCTATAAAGGTTCTCTTTTGAAACTATAAATATCCTCAAAGCAGAGAGCTTTTATTCTGATGAAACTAGAGAATTATTTCAAACCTTACAGCTTTATAAATGCTGCAATCCTTTGGAACCTGCAGAGTCTAAACTTCAACAGTAATTGTTGCTGCATTTCTTGGTCTATCAGAACAGAAGTCTGGATATCATGGGACCGATATTCAGCTAGTGGTAATCAGTGTTTTGCTGACCTCCGCTAGTATTATCCCTAGAAATTCAATACTGGGCCATGTCCAGGCTCTGGCATTGAATTTATGAGTATATGGCAAAAACACAGGGCTCTTGTGCTCATTTTCAATAGCGAAAAGCGTCCAAAAAGTGGCATAAGTCTGCATTTGGAGGTTTTTCTCACAAAAAAGTCCAAATCAGTATTTTTGAAACCTATTTTAGACGTTTTACTCTGATGTCCGTCAGAAGTGCATCCAAATATCAAGGGGCATGTTCAGGGCAGAACTTGGGTGTTCCTAAGACTTAGATGTTTTTCAGCCATAACAGAATAAAACAAAAATGCCCAGGACTAAAACGTAGAAGTTTTGAGCTAGACCTGTTTTTATAACGAATAAGGCACATAAAGGTGTCCTAAATAACCAGATGACCACTGGAGGAAATCAGGAATGACCTCCCCTTATTTCCCCAGTAGTCACTAACCCCCTCCCACTCCCCAAAAATGTGATAAAAAACATTACTTGCCAGCCTCTGTGCCACCCTCAGATATTATACTCAGATCCATCAGAATAGCATGCAGTTCCCTGGAGTATTATAGTAGTGGGTGCAGTGCACTGCAGACAGGTGGACCTAGGGGACCCAGGCTCCTACTTCCCCCTACCTGTTACACTTGTGGAGGAAACTGCGAGCCCTCCAAAACTCACCAGAAACCCATGTACCCACAAATAGGTGCCCCCGTCACCCATAAGGGCTATGGTAGTGGTGTACAGTTGGGGGTAGTGGGTTTTGGGTGAGTTTTGGGGGGCTCAGCAGACAAGGTAAGGGAGCAATGGTGAGATGTGTACCTGGGAACATTTTACGAAGTCCACTGCAGTTCCCACTAGGGTGCCCTATTGCTTTCCTGGGATGTCAGGGGGACCAGTGTACTAAAAACGTTGGCTCCTCCTACATCCTAATGGCATGATTTTGTGTGCTTTGCACTTGGATGTTTTTTTGTTTGAAAATGGATAAAAAAACAAAACGTCCAAATCACAAAACCTTCTATTTTCGAAAACAAAAGATAGACATTTTTCTTTTTTGAAAATGACCTTTTTTCCTATTCAGATTTTGGACGTTTTTGCAAAACGTCCAAAGTCAGATTTAGATATCATATTGAAAATTCCCCTCTCTGTTTACTAAGCCGTGTGTGTCTACATGGTTGTCACATGCTAATTTTTAGCACGCACTAAAAATGCTAGCACACCTTAGTAAACAGGGCCCTTAGTCAGTCAAGTGCGATATTTAGAACGTAACCGGCTATGGCGAACTGCATAAAGATAGCACTGACTTTTATGCAGTCACTTTATCTGGTAAAGTGCTGAATATCAGCACTTATCTGACCAAGTGCTGACTCCGCCCCAGAACCAACATAGCAGGTTTCACGTTGGATGTTAACTGGACATTTTCAGCGACACTATCTGGTTAAGTGACGCTGAATGTGACCAGTTAGCCCTGAGCTATTTCTGGCTGGTTAGATTGCTTTGAATATCAACCCCTACATGGTTAAATATATAACAGAGCATAGAAGTCAATTTTTCAAAATGATTTTGGGTGCTAAACCCAATGGAAATTATCCCTCCATGGACACAGTTAAAGAGTTTGCTCAATGTTTGGGGTGCTCAAGCACTGTATATAATAGGGCTCCTACAGTAAGTTACGAGGCCAAGTAGGTACCAGCATAAGTGCTATTTTATAAGGACACAGGGGCGCCTATGTGGGATGGGGAAGAGTCTGGGTATGGAGGCTAGGGGCTTTGGCTTGGGGGCTTCCTGTAAGATGGCGTTAAGTGTAGCCACACTAGTTGTGACAGCTAATGTATGGTAATGTCCCATGTACTAGCTAGCTGTGCTAGCCATACTCCATTTTCATCCATGATATACCCTAATCCTGCCCATAGCCACACTAAGTATCTTGCATGAGTTTAGCATGCAATAGCCATTATGTGGGTCCACGCAAACAGCTATCACACACTAACACCCACACTAGCTGCTTAACACAGCTTAGCAAACATCCCCTTAAGTCTTCCCGCTTCTGTGAAATAAGCCATTCCAAGAGGTAGGGAAATGTCAGAGGAGTGACGCTATATGCCCCAAACTGGTTTCTGGGCTTTCTAACGAACCACAGTTATGCAGTTAAAACAGATAGGATTTTTCTGATAAACGGAAGACCTTCAGTTGCTCATGCCATCCTTGGGCATGTTAGTAGACCATTCTGATTTCATGCACTTTATTTACACAGGCACCATTACTGTATTCTTACCATGCTCACTGTCTTGGGCAGAAACTCTGTCCTGTATTCAGATGTGCATGGAACAAATAGAATTCTAGATTTTATCTCACTGTCTAAAACTCAATAAGGAGAAAACTAAGTTTCTTTGGATAGGAGGCAATAATGACCCAAGATTTATTCAGAATTTTACCATTGATGGAAATGTAGTTACACTAGATCTGCATTCAAAAATCTTGAGAGAAGAATTGGACTGTTTATTATCAATGCAACAACGTGTTTCTTCAGTAATGAAGAAAGATTATGTTTTAAGGAAGTTCAGGGCTATTAAAAAATACATCACAGGGGATATATTTAGATTACTTGTTCAATCACTCATATTATAACATTGTTCTGATAGGTTGTTCCAAGGCTTTAATTGATAGATTACAAATTATGTAAAATAGACCCATTGGGCTGGTTTTTTGGCATATTGAGATATCACAGTTATGAACTTTTATTTAAGGTTGCTTTGGTTACTGATTGTGTCCCATATCCTTTTTAAGTTGAACATAATGGTGAATAAAATTCTGTCTGGTGATGCTCCTTTTTATAAGTTGAATTTAGTTATGCTACTACAAGGCGTTGCTGCTAAATGTAGTCCCCGGAACCAGTTTCTGTTACATTTTCCAGATACAACTAAGTTAAAATCAGTCAAGCATTACTCTTCTTCATTACACTGTCAAATGGTTTCAGTTTGGAATTCTCTACCTCTATTTTGAGATCTTATCAACATTATTTTAATTTCAGAAAAAACGTTTTCATAGAACTGGCCTTATGTCTTTGGATATTGAGAATTGAATCATAAATGATGTCTAGATTGCTCCAACTACTGAGTTTGCACTGTAATTCCTAGACATTTTGATCTGGTTTTCTAAGTAGGCTGTGGCAGAATAAAAGACATGATATAACATAACAAATCTTTTTATTGGCTTATTTTCTACGTAGAAAGTAATTTTTAAAGGTATTTTTACATGTGTAAAGGGAGTAATTAAATAATAGTATATCTATACATAGGTACCCTGAGGGCACCTGTTTGGCGCATATTCTATAAAGGAACATAAGCACCTACTTTGCTTTATAGAATACTAGTATAAGAGATACGCATATATGCACTTAAGTGCAAGCACTTATAGAGCTGGTAAAAGTGTGTGTATCTAGATTCTATATATGGTGCCAGAAAAATCCACGCAAAACAAATTTCCAACTAAGCATATTCAATAAGCAGCACATAGATTTAGGCTTGGCATATAGAATACGCTTAGTTGATAGCTCAGTGCCTAGAACTACGCACATGCATTTACACCAAGGAAAACATAGCATAAATACCGGCATGTAGATCTAGGCGCAGAGGGACAGTTCATATAAATTTTGGAATGCCTATAAAACGCCTATTTCTCCACCTTTAACCACACCCCTTTTTGACTGCACACATTACAATTTAGGCACTCTGCGTTACAGAATGTGCTTAGCGAGTTGTCATGTAAATTCTAATTATTGCCAATTAGTGTTCATTATTGCTTGTTAAGTGCTGTTAAAGATGCTGATTGGCTTAATAAACCAATTAAGTTACATATGTTATAGTATCAGCTAGGTGCAATATATAGAATCATGCAGATAACTTTGTACAACACCCATGTACATGCTCACCTGCAAGCTGCACACTATCAGAGATAAGTGCATAGGTACATAAGCACTGCCACGCTGGGAAAAGACCAAAGGTCCCTTAAGCCCAACACTCTGTCTCTGTCGGCGGCCAATCCAGGCCCCAAGAACCTGGCAGAACCCCCAAATTTAATAATGATCAATGGACTTTTCCTTCAGGAATCTGTCCAGACCCCCTTTAAACTCATAGTTATAGAGTAGTGCTTAGGCCCATATCCTGAATGTATGCACATGTGTGCATCCCAAAAAACAACAAGGCAAACGATCTGCAAAATCCAATATGGGAAAGAAAGCCAGCAGATCAATATCACAACAAAAAGATTTTATTGAAGATACCGTGTATGAACAAATCGCCCGACACAGGCCGTGTTTCACCCACCTAGGGCTGCGTCAGGGGCTAATTTGAAACCTTCGTAAAGGGGCAAATATGGTGCATAAAAGTCAAGAAAAAACCAGCTCAAACGGGAATCCTGTGGTCTCTAGCATACACAAATGGGCACACCATTATTGAATTACCCACATATAAAAGTATGAATGATGTCAAGAGTACACACACTTTTTTTATGCAATTCAAGTCATGATTTAAATGCATATTTTATAACATGTGTTCTTTTGAGTATACTTAATGCACAAGCATTTGTATCAGCTCCCAAGGAGGTGTATATTTCCGCAGATTCATTTTTAACTGTTACGTATGCCACTTTGATGGGATAATTTAGTGAAGACAAATAAGTGCTTAGAGAGGAAAATAGGTGACTGCTTGACCTCCAAACTTGGGTATCCTGTTTTAAAATCACCCTCTTTTTCAAGGGTGCATTATGGATTTCCAACCCCCAAGGGCCAATGTTTATTTTTGTCCCCCCCCCCCCCCCCCACCACCACCTCCACAAATGTATCACACCACAAAGGCTTTTTTCACAATTCAGCAATTCCTCCACTGCCCTTTCAGGCAGACACCTGGGGCCATGCCCCTCCTGGTTCCCCCTCTCTGTCAGTTTGCCACTGCTCTTAGGGGCCCTTTTACTAAAGGGTTGGCACGCGGCAATGGACTTGCCACTCACCAATCTTGAACTCGGTGGTAGTTCCCAACCCCAGTTCATGCCATTTCCGACAATACAAAAATAGTTTCTATTTTTGTAGCGCTGGTGCTTACCCAGCGGTAATCAGGCAGCACCGCATGCTGCCTGGGTACCGCTGGGTTAGCACAGGAGCCCTTATCCCCACCTCAGTGGGTGGCAGTAAGTGCCCCCCCCCCACAAAATGGGGTTCACCTACCACATGACCATTTTTATTTGCTGCAAAAGGGGGCCTCAGTGCAGGTCAAAAACATGCACTGACACTAGCGCAGGACCCTTTTTACCGCAGCTTAGTAAAAGGACCCCTTACTCTATAATTTACACTTTTGTCAACTACATCTAAACCACCAACGTGCAACAGGTTAAATGAGCTGAGCTTTATAAACTTGTTAGCAAATGCAGCTTAAAAACCAATTTAACTAATACAAATGAAGTACTGATTCAGTGGCTCGCATCCGTTTATTTTCCAAGTTTCAGAATAAATCAGATCATCTTGGCATTCTAATGATATGGCTATTGTAAGTTGCTCACAACTCTTGCAAATCTCTCATTTATTCTAGCTATGTAGGAACGCACACAAGATAGATCACTTAATTTTGTTGAATTAAAATAAGAGATCTTTTAATATTTGGCTAATCCATCATGATGCAATGACAGTTTCATATAGCAAAATAACTCAGATGATGGTATGGCCATAATGTCCATTGGGTAGAAATACTGATTGTACAGATATCTTAGGAAATAAGTCTTAAAACAAAAAACAAACCATCTCTAGGAATAATCATTCAGATATGCAATATGCATATTTTATTTTACTTATTTGGAACTTTAGATGTAACATCAGGATACTTAATCATAGCTATTGGAGTCTGCAGACACCCAGGACTGCAGATCTCAGACATAAGTGGAAATGTGAATGACAGAGTTGCTGATGTGCCATGCATTGCTGGGAATCTCTTTGGTAATATAATTATGGAAGCACTGGATCTAATAAAAGATCACTAATGGGTCTTTTTATTAAGGTGCACTGACAGGTTTAGTGTGTGCTAACAATTAGCACATGCCGAGGGCTTCTTTTACAAAGCCGCGGTAGTGATTCCCGCGCGGCAAATGAGAGGAAGCCCATAGAAACTGAATGGGCTTCCTCTCATTTGTTGCATTGAGAATTGGTAGCACGGCTTTGTAAAAGAGGCCGTAAATGATAAGATGCCCATAGGAATATAATGGGCATCTTATCATTTAGCGCGTGCTAATTATTAATGCGCCTTGAATCCACTAGCACCATAGTAAAAGAACCCCTTAATCAAACATTGTCATTGCTAAATCCAGTGCACATCCATCCTATGTAAAATACACACATATTTTCAGAACAGCACTCAGGCAGAATTCTAAAAAATATATGTGTAATCGACACACAGCTGTTCACGTGTACTTTATGGAACTGTCCTGCACTTATTTATTTCTGCCGATAATGTGTTATTCTTACCTAAACCTGAAGAAATCTATTCCTACCATACTCAATATCATAACAGTATTTTCTGATCTCAAAGGCTGTGAAATCAATAAAACAAAATGGGACATTCATGCCCTTGAAGTCACATTGATCATCCACTCTAGTTTAGGAACATCTAGCCTCAGAGGATTAAATATTTAGGCATTCTGTTTCACAGAGAGTTTGCAGTGATGAAAACAGTGGGTAATTCAATAACAGAGCACCCACTATCCCTTAATTCTGTAAAGGTGGCCAAAAATTGTGTGTGCAAATTTAGGCACACTTCCTTATTTGCACACGTAATTTAATACAATAACGAGTCAATTAGTGCCAATAATTGGATTTTTAACAAGTACTTCTTGGCACTAATTAGATTTAATTGGGACTTAGGGGCATACAGTTAGGCACGGGATCTGCGCTTAAATTTTATACATGGCCCAAAAAAGGGGGCACAGAAATGGGAGGGTCAGGGGCATTTTGGGGCAGATCAGGGGCGTGGTTTTGAATTACGTGCATAATTGTAGAATAACGGTGCTCCATGCATAAATTTAGGCATAGACATTTGCATCATGTTTTGTTGGTGCGGTGCCTAAATTTAAGCGGGACCTCTCTGCTTAAGCATTAATTCTATAAACTGCGCCAAACTTGGTTTATAGAATATTGCTTAAGTGGGTTTTTTCGGTGCTGATTTTTTTAGGTGCCATACATAGAATCTACTCCTATAGGCACTGATTATAGCACCTATTTTAATCATGTACTATTCTTTATAGAATACTAGTGCAGATGGCCAAAAATGTGCATACATTAAGTTATTTATACCAGTCCCATAGCTGCCCGTTCCCAGATATTAGCACTTACGTATTGAAATGATGGCATTCTCTAATTTATAAACTTACTTGTGCACTCCACCCATGCAACTGCCCACCAGCAACCTATACACCATCAAATCATGGTGTGCACGTTTCCACTAGTTGGTATTATATAAGAGGTCATTTATGCATCTAAGTTGCCACTTTTGCACATAAATAACTGCAATACTGTCACACACATCCCTGTTGCTTAAAACTTAGGTGGATCTTTATAGATTTATCACTATCTTATAGTTATATTTCTAAAGTTTGTTATACTCCTAAATATCGGATGTAATTTCTAGCCCACCCAAGGGGCAAAGATGCCTTCAGAGAGTGCTGTGTTTCTGTCACAGCCAGTAAAATATCATCCGTAAAAAGAGATATTTTATACTCCTGTCTGACTTCCAGGCCTTTTATATCAGAAGTCTGTCGGATACGAGCAGCTAAGGGTTCCACAGTTAATGCAAACAATAAGGGGGAGAGAGGGCATCCCTGGCGAGTTCTCCTCCCCAGGGAGAATGCTTCAGAATAACCACCGTTCACCATAATTTGAGCAATAGGTGAAGCATATAGTGCAGTAATCCATATCTTAAAATGAGGACCAAAACCCTTGACATCCAGTACTACTTTCATAAAAGACCATTCCACACAGTCGAATGCCTTCTTAGCGTCGATAGCTAGTAAGACCATGGGAATCTTGGGTCGCTGGGCATATCAGTTAAGTTGAATAGTCCTCCGAACATTATCTCCCATTTTGTGCTGGATAAGATCCAGATATATGGATATTCAAGCGCTTCGCAAGGATACTAGCCAGTAATTTGACATCCAGATTGAGAAAAGAAATCGGTCAATAAGAACCACATTGCATCTATGATGCAGGCAAGGGATCACCTCCCACAACCCCATTAAAGACCTGGGTCAACAGAGGAGCCATAAACCCCAAGAAGCCTTGTAAAATTTACCTGTAAGGCCATCTAACCCTGGGGATTTACCTGGTTTCAAGGACCCAATAGCCAAGTACACCTCCTAAACCCAGATGTCTTGATCTAAAAGATCCCTCTAGGCCTCAGTGAGATGTGCAAGAGCTATGCCTTCCAAGTGCTGCTGCATGGCACTTGGAGAGGCCTGCATTTTAAACGAATAAATAGCCTGATAGAAGTGCAAGAAACAAGCCCTCATGTCCTCTGACCTAGTATACTTTTCCCCATCCACATCTTTCACGGACACTATAAGGGATTGCACCTGCTCCTGCCTCAGCTGAGAGGCCAGCAATTTACTGGCCTTATTACCCTCCTCAAAATATACCTTCTTTGCCCTATTCATATTGAACACCACCTCACCAGTCCAGAGGGATTTCAAGGCCAATCACAAATCTTGTATCTGATGGATCAAGGCAGGAGTTGGATTCTATGCATCAAGGCAGGAGATGGATTCTGAGCACACTGTTGGTCTAACTGGGATAACTGATGTCTGAGATCCTTATCTTGACCCTCTCATTCCCGTTTCAGCTTACTGGCCCACATTATGAAACATCCTCTGACAAAAGCCTTAAGGCTATCCCACAACATACCCAAAGCCACCCCCAATGTGGTATTCTCAGTAAGAAATAAAGGAATCTCTTTATTAAGATCTTGCACTACACATTCATTAAATAGGGTTTTATTGAGCCTCCAAAAATGGAGCTTCTAGTCCTGGCATGGTCTTTTACATCGGATACAGATCAGAGCTTGATAAGACTATAGGATATTATCAATATCCACCTTCTCAGTACAAGAGAGAAGATGCTTATCAAGAAAAAAATAGCCTATACATGAGAGGAGGAGGAGGCACGAGAATCCGAATAAAATGTAAATTGTCTACGTGTGCCATGAAATTGCCTCCAAATATCAGCTAAACCCATATTAGACAGCAGTCCCTTTAAGACTTTCATATCTGCCTGCTTATATATCAGCTGCGCAATGGAATCCAATGAATGAAGTAATGTCACATTTAAGCCCCCCCCCCCCATAATCCACAATCCCTCAGACCACAGCAGAAGAGTGCATTCCAAGTCTAAGTAAAAAGCTCGCTGCATATCATTTGGTGCATAAACATGACTAAATTATATACTGCCCCCTGAATCTCAGTTTGGAAATCCAAAAAATGTCCATCTGGGTCAGTTATGCATTGTTTAATAACCGGATCGAGGGACTGAGAAAACAGTATACCTACCCCCTGCTTTTTAGTAGTTGGATGTGAAGCAAAAAATTGTAATGGGTATCACCTATTATGTGCAAGGGCCTGATGACACGTTAGCAGATGTGTCTCTTGTATAAAATGTATAGATGCAGAAGTCCTAGCTAACTTGTTGTTAAATAGACTTTGCCTCTTAAATGGGAATTTAATCCCTTAACATTCAGGGAAACAACCTTAAAATCACCAATTTACCTTGAGAAGAAACAATCACAAAATGATAAGATCCCTATTCGGAACCCCACCAATTATGTCCCAAACGCACTCCACCCACAAATAGCTGCTAACAAAAAACCCTATTTAAAACCCCCCTTCCCTTCCTATCCCCCCACGTCCCAAAACACCCTGCTACTCATCCTCCCTAAACACCTAACCCAGAACCCTATCCCCCACTATACCCCTCCCTCCAGGTATATCTGAAATGATAAAATATAAGAAGTGAGGGCACCCTTCCCCATTCCCCCTTCCCCCCTCCAACCCTCCTATCACAACATTGTAAACCCACAACTGTTTATGTCCACCACCCACACACATATCAGTTACAGTAAAAGTAGAAATATGTATATAACTCTTGTAGATTAGAACCATTCAGGATGCTATTAAAAAACTAGCAAAGGCATTAACCAAAGCAGAAAAGAGATGTGGAAGAAAAGTTCCATCCAAAAACCCAGTGACTCCACAGGGTAATTTCAGGGAAAACCTCCAGAGACTCGCCCCCTCATTGAAGGCAGAAACAAGTCACCGCAATGGAGCTCCCAGGAGGCCCGTCACTGAGGCCTAGTGCTGCAAATGGTGGCTGTTGGAGACTCTTTGCCATCTGGGTTTATCTTGGATTTTTTGTATGGAAACAGGAATTGCCCCAGCTCCCAGGTCTGAGGCCTCCTGTGGGCAAAACTTTGTTGCCTCCTCCGAGAACAAATCCTGTGTAGCTGTCCTTCACGAGTAAACACCAAGGCAAACAGGAACTGCCATCTGTAATGCACATTTTCCATTCTTAATTCTTCAGTAAGGCAACACTGTTCACCATGGCGCCTTAAGGTAGAGGCAGCCATATCTTGATATAATGATAGAGTGTAAGTGCCGTATATAAGTGGATCCTTTTTGCGGGCTGCTCTCTTGACCTCCTCTTTCACTTTAAAATTATAAAAGCAAGCAACAATATCTCTAGCAACATTTTCATGGGCCTTCCCCAGTGATCTATGAGCACATACTGGC
The DNA here is from genome assembly GCF_901765095.1 of Microcaecilia unicolor. Classification (NCBI taxonomy): domain Eukaryota; kingdom Metazoa; phylum Chordata; class Amphibia; order Gymnophiona; family Siphonopidae; genus Microcaecilia; species Microcaecilia unicolor. The sequence continues at coordinate 51,188,958 of NC_044040.1, forward strand.
TCAATCTTCTCTGCTGGAATTTTCTCACCCACCTCAGAAAGAAAGAAGCTGGCCAGATGCTGTACCACCAGCTCACAGTCTGCATAATCCGGTGTTTCCAGCAGGCCCCTAATGCAGATGTTATTATGGCGCAACCTATTTTCTAGGTCTTCAGTTTTAAGGGCCATGTCAATGTAGCAGCCTTATCAGCCTCCAGCTGCTTATCCAGGTGAGTATGGCCTCCGAGTGGTCCTCAATACGCTGATCCGATTCCTCAATCCTTTGACCTAGTTCAGCGATGTCCCTTTACAGGTCAGAGCCGAAGACCGACAAGTCATTGCGAATAGCTTTTAGGTCTGCTTTTTTTCTTGTAACCACTCTCTAATATCCCCTGTGGATTCATCTGCTGCAATGGATCGCACCACCCCTGTGGATCCATGTTGCTCTGCCGCTAAGCATCCACAATGTGTATCCTCTGCCATGTTACTCGTTTCAATGTGTGGGGCCATTATGTTTATTAAGATCTTACTTTTTAGATGATCATTTTAGAATTATTGTGCAATTAACAATTCTGTCATTACTGGATTATGGTAACTCATTGTATTTGTGCCTTTCATCTAAGAAACTTTCTAGAATTCAGATGATACAGAATTCATCCACTAGGTTAATATTTCAGAAAACTCAGCTGGATCATGTGAGTCTTTTATTGGAAACAATGCATTGGTTACCTGTGAAATCTCGGGTTGTTTTCAAGGTGCTTTGCTTAGTATTTAAGTTTTTGAATGGTTTGTGCCCAGAATGTGGGTCTCAACTGGTAAATGTGCTGAATTCAAAGATGGTTTCCAGAAGATGTAATTATTTACTGTTGGTATCCCTTCAATCAAGAACATTCGGTTTAAGGCTGTGTATGCGCAATCATTTTTCTTTTTAGCTGTTTGTTATTGGAATAATTTTCCAAGTGAAATGTTTAATGGGGAATTATTTTATGTTTCACAAAGCTTTGAAAATATATTTGTTCTCTAGGCCTGCAGGGTTTAAAATATTTATAAGTTTGTAATGAATTATGTTTTCTTTCTATCTTTATGTAATTCCTGGTGTTTTGTTATCAGTTTCCTACTGTTAAATAGATTGTAAATCACCTTGAATCCATATGTAGAGTGTTGGCGAAAGATAAATCTTTGATAACATAACATAACATAACATAACATAACATAACATAACATAACAAGTAATCACTTGGTACTGACACCTCTACAATCAAGGCCATTCTGGTGCTTTTCTCTTTCACCACTATGTTTGGTTTCCTGGCACCCAACTTTTTATCTGTTGGAATAGGGTTATTCCAGGTGATCACAGCCTCTTCATTTTCTGTGATTCTCTTAGGGTTATGATCCTAGTGCATGTCTAGTACAGTGATAGTGTAGTGTTGCAAAGTTTCCAATGACTGAGGCGCGCTACCTTGTTGTGAATTTCTGAGCAGAGATTTTTTTGCCATTAGAACTTCACAGTCAGTTATAAGATGAGTGACCATCCAGCTTCTTCGTACAGAATCTACATTTGTCTGTTGCACCAGTTTTTTCTATGCTTGCTGTAAACCATCTTGTTTGTAATTCACTGTCCTGGGCTGCAACTATCAATCACTCATCCTTAGCCTTCTGGTTCTTCTGGTGCAAGATCATGGAGTCACCGGTTACTACTATGCTGATGACATTCAGCTATTATATCGTGTCGATCCAATGACTTCACTGAATCACTGTCTAGATGCTGTGGCCCGGTGGTTGATTACATATTGAATGAAACTGAATCATGCTGAATTCACGGCCCTCTGATTTGCTGATGCTGCCAGGTCATCTGCTTGACCATTTGCTATTCTAGATACTCATATAGGGATACATGACACTGTTCTCAGTCTTGCTCAACCGGATAACAAATTCTTTTGCCCATCAGGTCTCTCGAGTGGAGAACTCTAGTTCTAGCTCTCTTCACTATACTTCTGCACACCAACCATATTTGGGACAAAAAGATTTGCAAGTTTTAGCCTCTGAGTTTATGCTCTCAAAATTAAATTATTGCATCTTGCTTCTTAAAGGCATCAAACTTGGTTCCTTGAAATGACTGAAAATCATGCTGAATAGATCTGTTAAATTGATTCCTTAGGTATGGAAATATGATCATGGGACACCTTTACTAATCGCTCTGCATTGGCTTCTAATATCTAATAGAATTAATATTATTATATTAATACAAATATCTTCATCCTGGCACATAGAACATTTTAGCGGTCAGTTTCGAAGCTTATGGATGTCTCAAAGGCCAAAATGGACATCCATGTGCTTGAAACCTCCAAATCCCAATTTTACAAAAGCAGAATAAAGACATCCAACACTGCAGTACATCCAAATTACAATGGGGCATGCTCTGGGTACATTTTGGGTGGGACTAGGGAGGGTCTGAAATCTGGATATCCAACAGTGATTACCAAAGAAGGAAGTTCTTATTTAGACCTGTTTCAGAACATCTTGTTTACAGAAAGGTGCTCTGATTGAGCAGCTGTCCACTGGTGGGATTAAGGCATGATACCTCCTTAATCTCTCAGTGCCCCCCCCCCCCCACACCCAGAAAGTGAAACTGGAAAGAGATACCAGGCTCTATGACAGTTTCAGGTATTATGGGCATTCTTAAAAGGGCAGGAAGCAGGTCTGATGACTAGTTTTGAATCACTCCTTACCTTTTAGTTCAGAAAATCTTTTGATTCCCTGCAGCAATGCATTTTGAGGCCACTTAAACTCTTCTTTCTTTTTTTTTTAGGTCTATCTTGAATAGTTTACCACTTGAGTTTATGCTTAAGCTTATACTTGAATCTAATTATAAGAAAATTAAATCCAGCCTCAAAACGTATTTTTAAAAAAGAGCTTACTGTGATTACTACTAACACAGCACGAAATATGATCATTTACAGTAGCTGGGGTATATGGAGAAGAGATATGAGGCACTGGGCTTTTCCAATTTCTGTTCCTCATTTTTGTTTCCTTTTTCCACTTTACTCACATTAAATTACTGTATACTCCATTCTCTACTATATTATAACTGTGCTGTTGTAAATTGATCTCTTTTTATTTATTTTGCTACTGTAAGCTGTTCTTCTGGCCTGGCCAAAGGACGGTATGTAAAACCTCTCATTAAACTTAAGCTATTTATTTATTTAGGGGCATGTTTACTAAGGTGAACTAAGGGCCATGCTATCTACCCAAGTATGTAATGCAGGCCAGTTGTGAAACCTGCAGAAGCAGAGACAACCTTCCCCCTTCTGAAATCATAATTGGATGTCCACATTTTGGCTCCTCCTTAGTCCCACCCAAAACACACCCAGATCATGTCTCCTCACAATAAGGAAGTACTGCAGTTTTAGACATCTGTTTCCTGGGTTTATAAAATTGGAATTTGGACATCCATGCAGAAGTCCAAAACATGAATAGAGCTTCTAAAATAAGGGCCTAAATATACCTACTGCCAGAGGGAAGTTTTAGGACAAGAAAGGGAAACCATCTCAATTATAAAACAAAAAGTGCCAGATTCAGTAAATGGCACCCAAAGTTAGGTGCTGTTAAGATCTGTGCTATGTGCCAATTCTATAAAGGTCACTTAACACTAAGCAACCTTCATAGAATAGTGCTTTGCACATATTCCCATGCCCAACTTTGGAAACGATAACTTACACCTGCTGAAACCTGGTGTAAATCCTCACACCTAACAAATGTCAGTTGGTCACGTAAATCCAAGTATCCTTTAATATCTGGGAATGACCTTACCCACCCATGTACCTCCCATGGTCACACTACCTTTTTTTAGTTGTGCACTATGAAATGTAGGCATGCATGTTATAGAGAATAGGGCATAGGGCAGATGCAAGCGTAACTACTAATTATTGCCAATTAAGTGCCAATCAACTCCAATTAACTCCAGTAACTGTTAGTGGCTAACTGAGTAATTGGTTTATGTGCGCAACTGGGATCCGCACCCATAATGTGAGCACTCGACTTTGGGTGACCTATATAGAATCTGGGGAAATTCACCAAGCTTAGGTCCCTAAGCATTTTTGCATAGGCACAAAATGGGAGAGAACCTTAGGATACAAGTCTCTTAAAAAATGTAATCATAATGCAAAATGTCTTCATAATATTTCATAACTAATCTTCTATAGATCAGTTCAGCATTTCATTATATCTTTTAGCACTAATAACCTATAATTACAGAATCTTAAATAACCATGGAAACAGTAAATTATTGCTCATCAGAGCAACTATATATGGGCAAGTTAGTATAATTAGATGGATGTGGGAAAGCCAATTAAAAACATTTTATTTCATCTGTAGAAGAAAATCCAAAAATAGATAACCTGCCTTAATTTTATTGCTTGTGGATAAATATCTTTGTTGGGTTGTGATGCTCAACATCAAGACTCCTCATCATCTGATTCTACAAAGCCAGCTATGCTTAGCTGATACAAGGTAACCTAACTAGAGCTGCCAAGTGGCTTATTTTTCCCTAGGGCAAGTAAAACCAGTTTTACGCCACTGAATGCATGGGTTTGTAGATCTGATCATCCTGTTGGTTTCCCCAAGAAGGATAGAACTACGAGATTATATATTTAGGGGTCCTTTGACTAAGCTGCAGTAAAAGGGGGCCTGTGCTAGCGTCGGCACATATTTTGGATGTGTGCAGAGGCCCCCTTTTACCGCAGCTGGAAAAAGGCTGTCTGTTGTGTTGGAAAAGAAATGGCCATGCGGTAAATGACCCACTTGCCACGCAGCCATGTTGTGGGGGGAGCACTTATTGCTACCCATTGAGGGTGGAAATGGCGCGCTGGTGGTGGGAACTATTGCAGGCTCCCGCAGGAGCCCGACAGCAGTTCCAGATTGGCACGCGGTAAGCCTGTTGCCACACATCGACCCTTTAGTAAAAGGGCCTTGAATGAAGTAAAAGCAGGACTCAATCAGTCTGCCCTGAAACATGAATTCTGAAATGCTTTATCATATACTGTATTATATTTCTTCAACTTCAGACAACAATGAAAATGGCAAGTAGAGTGCTCACTATCAGAGTACCTTTGATATCCAGTGGCATACTAAGGGGGGTGGTGGGGGCAGTCCGCTCGGGTGCACGCTGCTGGGGGGGGTGCCGCGTATCTGTCGGCAACGCTTGTTCTCTTTCCTGCCCCGAAGACGAAGAGGTACCTCTAGACCACCAGGGATAGCAGAGTAAGGGGAGGGGAGTCCCGCGCCCGCCCCCGCCAGCCAGCCCTTTTGTGTCCGTCGTTTCGCCGGGGGGGGGGGGGGGGGGGGTCACGCTGCACCCGGGGGGGGGGGTGCATCGGCGATCCGCCCCGGGTGTCAGCCCCCCTAGGAATGCCACTGTTGATATCAATTCTCTGTTTCATTTCTAGGAGGCAGGAAATAGCTTTCATTTAAAGCAGGACATTATGCTGTTCCTTTAAAGGTCAATTTTCAAAGTATATACCTGGATAAATAGGTATTTACTAATGTAGATCGCCCCTAGCTGTCAACGGTCCAGTGCAGCTAAAATATGCAATATTGGTTATCCTTAATGATGTTTTAAGTAATTTAGAAAAATGTTGCAACTCTTCAAAGAAGCATTTTGGTTTGCAAAAGTTAGTTTCAGTAAAGTTGTGTTAGAATTGCTGTCATCTTTCAGATGTAATATTAACACAGCTGCCATTCTTCAGTTTGTTAAGCAGACATGCAATCATATGGATAAAAGGTTTCTAGATCATGAATTACCAAATGGTCTGTGTTTGTTAGACAATTCTTCCCTACTCTGTCCAATATGGATAATTTTAGTCTTTGGACATCACAAGTTTACTAAATTTGGCTAACGTACACTACACTTTGTTTAACAAAGATGAAACTTCCTTTGGAAAGGAACTCTGTCATCAGGATTCAGAATTTAAGTTAGTTATTTTTGAGAAAATGAAATGTAGACTAATCAAAACATTTGAGGACATACTAAATTTCACAGAACAACAGGAATAGAGTGGAAGGGGATTCAGCTTAATGAAGGTCATTAAAACTAAGATGAGAAACCAGCTGGAAGTTGAATACCTTGACAATTTAATGAGGACTAAAAATATACGTACATTCAGGAAACAGTATCAATCTGGGCAGTGTTTATAATCTGTGGAAAACTGAAAGTGCAGGAAGAGAAACAATTTTGTTTTGTAATTTGTAAGTACCAAGATTTTTCTGTATACTTTCCGCTGATATGCCTTCCTATTTTTCTTAGCAACTGACACACTCTCTCTCTCTCTCTCCAAACAGTAATCCTGTAAACAGTAAACCAAGCTGCGGCAAAAAGGGGCCGGCACTGGCGTCAGTGTGTGTTTTAACTTGACGGTAATTGGGCAGCGTGCAGCACTTCCTAATTACCGCTGGGTACACTCCAACGCTACAAAACTAAATACATTTTTGTAGTGCAGGAAATGACGGTACGCTAGGGGTGGAAAGTACTGCTGGGCTGCTGCGGTTGTTAGCATGTAAATGAATATATACTGGACATTCAGCTCCATGTGGAAGGTAATATAATTTTGTAAGGGAGCATGTGAGCATGTACTTTAAGAGATAAAGTACACATCCACTTTGAAGGTATTTTAATAATTTGTGAAAGTACATACTTTGAAATAATGATGCATACTTTTCTTTCCCTTAAATACCTTAGAAGCACTGTACAACTGCTGTTTAAAAAACATCTGTCATAAATTAGTATTTGTTAATAGGTATCTACTTTGTGATTTGATGATAAATATTTTTATTTTTTTAATCAGTCAATAAGGGTATGTTACGTGTTTTAAGGTGAAGACCAAACTCAAAACCTTCTGGACCCATACAAAGGGCGATATGCTCAAACCCAGTTGTGTGGATTTACTCTGCAGGGTGATTCACTTGTTATATAATTATCTTAGCATTAGGTTCTAATTAGTCAATTAACTATGCTAAGGAAACTAGAAGTACACTTACCACTTCACACATTGATTCTGAATTAGTATTACTGTTTCTATTTTGTTCATTATTGGGTAGGGAATTGTTTAACTTATAAACTAACAATCCACTGTTTGCTCAAAAAACTGTGATAGGAGACTCTCTAAATGTGGGCACAAAAGTTCATAAATAAAAGCGAAGCCTCAACTACCCCAAGGGAAGTGGTAGACATTTTAACAAACCTCAAAGGGGTTTACTATCATAGGCCTCTAAAACAAGACTGAAAAAACAGTAGTGGAAAACAACTCCCTTAAAAGGAAGAAAAAAGCCACTATTGAAAAAAAAAAAAAAAAAAGCTCTTGTTACTATAATCCCAAGACACATAAAGTGTCCTCTAAACTCAGCTTTAAGTTGTCTACTTCAATATCAGTTCCAATGGAAAAGGCCCCAGTGACCGAAATAAGCCAAATTTCACCACTTAACTTTCAAGATGAGTCACTCTGACAGCATAACTCCAACAAAGGGTTCATCATCAATTCCCTGAACGCACCTCCTGAAGCCCCTCCCCCACCCATATGCCACCCTCCTAAATGGGCCCAATAAATCCTTTACTGATATGCCTCCTCATTCAGGCCCCCCAGGCAAGTGTTTCCCCTTGTGAAAGGCCCCCATAGGAGAAACCCTTGAAAGTGGCAGATTCCCCTTATCCAGAAGCTGCCACAGAGATATCTAATCTTCCCCTACCCAGAAATAGCCCACAATGCCAGGTCCCCAGCCCCCGGGCCTACCTTATACAGGAGCCTTTATGTGGAAATACGATCCCTAGCAATAGTACTCTGAACCTACTGCTAAGGGTCGAACCATGCCAGTAGCACACTTTGAATCATCTAGTTTTCTATTATCTTCAGTTTTTACATGGAGAGGTCAGTTTTGATTGAGAAGTGTTTATTGCTTCCATTTATATAATGTATATTTTTATTACTCATTTCATTTTATGAAATGTTTTTGCTTATATTCCAATTATTATTTTATATTTGTTATGCTGCAGTATAATGTTATACATTTTGAATGGATTGTATTGATGCATGAGAGCTTTATTGTATTGATTTGGAGGAAGTGTTATTGTTCAGTTATGCGATGTGAACTATCAATTCTTTAGTGAGAACAGGTATATTATACATCTGCACTGAGAACTTTCATTGCTGAATTTTTATATTATTGTGAGCATATTATTTTGTAATAGAACTTAATGTCTTCAGCTATAGTTGCAATTATTCTTTACTGGAGACCAAGGTAAAAAATAACAATGAAAGGTTTATATGTAATACCTTTCACTGAGGAGAAAAAGAGTACAGCAGTCACGGGGAGAGATCTTAGCAGGGAGAGGGAATACTGCAAACTACTTAACTGAGATTACAAGCTAAATATGAATAAACTGATTATGTTGCTAGGTAATTTTTGTCTCACCTCCTCTGTTCAGGCTCCCTTTATGGCTCAGGGTCAGGGGTAAATCATAATCCTTTGCTAGCTGGTTGAAAACAAATTTTCTGCTGTTTCATTTTCCAACAATTGCTGTAACAACATTTTTTTTTGTATTTCTTTGGATTTAGCTCACCCCTTTTTCAGTAATACCTCACGGCGAATTATATTCATGCACACTAAGTATTTTCCTGTTCCTGGAGGGCTTACAATTTAAATCTGTCCCTGAGGCAATGGAGAGTTAAGTGCAGTGGCGCATCAAAGGCAGGGTGGTCGGAGTAGTCTTATAAGGGAGGGCATCCATAGGCACCCAGTGTAAGAGTCTTGGGGAGGCTAAGGTTCCCGAGCCACAACAATGTCCTGCTACCTTTCCTCTTTCCCTCCTGCTGCTGCTTCCACTGCTACAGCTGCTTTTCAGCAGGACTAGCAGCAGTAAAAGAAAACAAAAGAGACATGGGGCTACAGCCTCTATGTATATGGCTTCCAGGTTTTCCAGTCCCACCCGTTCCACTATCAACTTCCTGTTTTGGAGGGGGCGGGATCTGCAGCTGTGCATATGGAGGCAGAGGCTTTGTGCCTATATATATTTTTATTGCCACTGCATTTCCTGAGAAGCAGCATCAGCCAGCATGTGTGGTGGTGGTGGTGGGGGGGAGATGGTAGAGAAAAAATTCTGGCTTTGGGGGGGGATAGAAAGAGAGGGAGATGCTGGAAAGAAAGGTTGGAGAGAGAGAGGGGGATGTGTGCATGGAAAGGGGAGGATAAGACAGATGCTGGATAGAAAAGAGATGAGAGGGCAGGTGCTGAATGGAAAAGAAGACAAAAGAAAGTGGAGAATCAATGCTGGCTAGAAGGGGATGAGGTAATACAGATTGGAAGGGGAGAGGATGTGGGAGTGGATGGGAAAGAAGAGATGCTGGATAGAAAAGGGGAGAGAAATTGAGATGGTGGATGCAAGCAGGGTAAAGGGAAGATTGGGGGATGCTGAATGGAAGGGGGAGAAGCTAAGAGTTAGTGAAAGACTAGGGAGTAAAAGGAAAGTAAATGGTAGAGCTGGAGTGACAGAAAGAGATGGAAAGCTGTAGATATATGCAGTAAAAAGAGAGAAGTTGGATAGTAAGAATGAATGAAATATAGACAGAGAAGCAGAAATGTAAATGGAAGAAAACTGAAAGGAAAAGATCAATGTTGGATGTCATGGAAGAAGTGAAGAAGACGGGAGGAGAGAGGAAAATGACAAAAGTACAGGAATCCCTGTCAAGAGAGTTAAGGGAAGACAAAGGAAAACATAAACCAAAGACTGGGATCAAAACAATTAGAAACATTAATTGGCAGACAATAAATGTAGAAAAAGAATTTTATTTTTAATTTAGGATAAAGTAGTGTGCTAGCTGTGTTAATCTACTCTAAAGGGTAACAAATAAGAAAAGGAAATAATGATACCTTCTTATTAAACTAACTTAATGTATATTTTTAATTAGCTTTCAGAGGCCAACCCTCCTTCCTCATTAGCTTTTGAAAGTTAATTGAAAAATGTATTTGGTTCAATAAAAAGATATTACTTAACTTTCCATATTTTGTTTTATTTTTATTTCTTAATTTGTAATGTAGTGATTAGAATTGCAATGGCACATAGGTATACAGTGGTGGAAATAAGTATTTGATCCCTTGCTGATTTTGTAAGTTTGCCCACTGACAAAGACATGAGCAGCCCATAATTGAAGGGTAGGTTATTGGTAACAGTGAGAGATAGCACATCACAAATTAAATCCGGAAAATCACATTGTGGAAAGTATATGAATTTATTTGCATTCTGCAGAGGGAAATAAGTATTTGATCCCCCACCAACCAGTAAGAGATCTGGCCCCTACAGACCAGGTAGATGCTCCAAATCAACTCGTTACCTGCATGACAGACAGCTGTCGGCAATGGCCACCTGTATGAAAGACACCTGTCCACAGACTCAGTGAATCAGTCAGACTCTAACCTCTACAAAATGGCCAAGAGCAAGGAGCTGTCTAAGGATGTCAGGGACAAGATCATACACCTGCACAAGGCTGGAATGGGCTACAAAACCATCAGTAAGACGCTGGGCGAGAAGGAGACAACTGTTGGTGCCATAGTAAGAAAATGGAAGAAGTACAAAATGACTGTCAATCGACAAAGATCTGGGGCTCCACGCAAAATCTCACCTCGTGGGGTATCCTTGATCATGAGGAAGGTTAGAAATCAGCCTACAACTACAAGGGGGGAACTTGTCAATGATCTCAAGGCAGCTGGGACCACTGTCACCACAAAAACCATTGGTAACACATTACGACATAACGGATTGCAATCCTGCAGTGCCCGCAAGGTCCCCCTGCTCCGGAAGGCACATGTGACGGCCCGTCTGAAGTTTGCCAGTGAACACCTGGATGATGCCGAGAGTGATTGGGAGAAGGTGCTGTGGTCAGATGAGACAAAAATTGAGCTCTTTGGCATGAACTCAACTCGCCGTGTTTGGAGGAAGAGAAATGCTGCCTATGACCCAAAGAACACCGTCCCCACTGTCAAGCATGGAGGTGGAAATGTTATGTTTTGGGGGTGTTTCTCTGCTAAGGGCACAGGACTACTTCACCGCATCAATGGGAGAATGGATGGGGCCATGTACCGTACAATTCTGAGTGACAACCTCCTTCCCTCCGCCAGGGCCTTAAAAATGGGTCGTGGCTGGGTCTTCCAGCACGACAATGACCCAAAACATACAGCCAAGGCAACAAAGGAGTGGCTCAGGAAGAAGCACATTAGGGTCATGGAGTGGCCTAGCCAGTCACCAGACCTTAATCCCATTGAAAACTTATGGAGGGAGCTGAAGCTGCGAGTTGCCAAGTGACAGCCCAGAACTCTTAATGATTTAGAGATGATCTGCAAAGAGGAGTGGACCAAAATTCCTCCTGACATGTGTGCAAACCTCATCATCAACTACAGAAGACGTCTGACCGCTGTGCTTGCCAACAAGGGTTTTGCCACCAAGTATTAGGTCTTGTTTGCCAGAGGGATTAAATACTTATTTCCCTCTGCAGAATGCAAATAAATTCATATACTTTCCACAATGTGATTTTCCGGATTTAATTTGTGATGTGCTATCTCTCACTGTTACCAATAACCTACCCTTCAATTATGGGCTGCTCATGTCTTTGTCAGTGGGCAAACTTACAAAATCAGCAAGGGATCAAATACTTATTTCCACCACTGTAAAATAGGAATGCAACATTTATCACACACTAAGCTTTAGAAGGTCCCCTAAGTTTTTGAAATATAGAGTCATTCATCATTGCTTCTCTTTATTTGGATGTTGCAGTGTATGCAGTGTCTGTCTTCTTGGGAGTTCAGTTTAATTTTTTCTATATATTTCTATTTTTAGTTTTTGATTATTTGGTGAGGGTCTGTGTGTGTGTGATAGAGACCAGGTATTCTATTAACATTGATTGTCTGTGTAGGATTGATCTGTAGTAATCAGGCTTGTTTAGTTTTCTATTGTACTGATGTTCAAGTGCCCACTACAGTGTTTATAGTGCTGCCTTTCTTAGATAGGCCCTTGTTGTGTGACTCCTGGTAGTTAATGCCATTATGATAAGGCAGAATTGCTCTATAGGTCCTGAGTAACATTTGTATTGTTTTGTATTACTTCACAATATGCCTGGTACTGGATTTTGGATTTGGATTTAGATCACACCTTTCTCAGTAGAAGCTCAGGTGAGGTACATCCAGATATAGTAGGTATTTTTCTGTCCCTGGAGGGCATACAGTCTAAGGGGTCTGTTCTGCTTCCCATTTGAATGTAGGCAGATGATAGGATATATAATAAGAATAAAAATCCCTGTAATCCTGTAATTCCCTGTAATAGGCACTTTCAGAGCACATGTCCAGTTCCCTGTGTCTTATGGGACTCTTTCTATTGACTTGTTTTGTTCTCTAAGCTTGCTGGGCAAGTTGCCCCCCCTTTCCTTCTCCATCGAGTGTGGAGAGTTAGTCTTCAGCATATCTGCTCTGTGAACTGAAACTGGGGAGAGGAGGGGAGGAGGGGGAGGGGGAATGCACCACCTGTAAAAAAAAAATTTCAGCACCCCCAATCATTTTGAAAAGTTTGCCCCTATGACCCAGGGTATCTTACTTTTGGAAAAAAAAATACTGTTTGGCTAAGCACATTTATGTCTACACCCTTTACCATTGGCAAAGGAGGCCCTTCTGGTGACGCAGGCCGCTTTGAACTTCCTTATCCATGAACATACTAAAAAGATGCTTTTTGTCATAAATTTAAGTATTATCATTTTGGGAATCGACCAGGTAAATTGTTAGCTCACATTATTAAAAACTGGGGGCTTCTTTTACAAAGCCAGGCTAGCGATTCATGCACGGCAAATGAGAGGAATTGAATGGGCTTCCTCTCATTTGCTGCACTGAGAAACGGTAGTGCAGCTTTGTAAAAGAGGCCCGGGGTGGGCTCCAGGTATATTCCTTGTCTCCGTGACAGAGAGGACTGCCTTTGTAATAATACATCTGCATTCTACAATTTTCAGCACTTATACAAAATGTTATAAGCTCCCCCATTTATGTGGCCCACTAGCCACTTATTTCTCTAAGGCTATAGCAATATTTTGCACTGGTAATAACAATTAAATTGGTAATCTGATTATACATATGCCCCATCGTGCTTATCAAGCCCGCTTTGTCACTACTGATCATTGTCGAAAGTGTGGTCAGTCATGGCTATTTTGGGACATATGTTTTGGACTGGTCATTTGATCACTGTTTTTTGTCAGGCAGTCAGAGAACATGTGTCTTGTCTTTGGAACTCGTATTGAACCCCAAAGCCATCCTCACTATTTACGAAACTAGACCTCACTCAACCAAAACCCAAATACTTCACTGGCTTTGTTCGATGGTCCCTCCTTATGGGGAAAAAAAGCATTCTCCAGTGTTAGTTACTTCCTGAATTTCCTACCTTATCTCATTGGTGGAATTTAATGATAACACAAGCAACTACTGAGTGCCATGAGGTCCATGACTTGGATATTCCAGCTGGCCGTTGATATACCAATATTTGGGAATTGTTCTGGACTTCACTAACCCCAGTTATCCGTAGTCAGATCCTTAATGCATAACCTACTTGGACTCCTGGTTAAATTTACTTGTGGAGATTGTGACCCCACTTTATATACTCAAATGTTCATTGGACAGGAGAGGTTGGGGGGTTGGGATTTTGGGCGGGGGTGGTTACTGTAGTATGTACTTGATGTTCTTGATTTATCCTGTCATTTTGTTTAAGATAATTTCTGTACCTTGACAGTGCTACTTTTGGCAACCTAATGTTTATATATATATATATATATATATATATATATATATATATATATATATATATATATATAAAATAGAAAATAAATACTAAACACAGGACGGGGAGGAATGAAGGAGAAAGAGATCAGAGTCTTGAGGTAGATATTAAATATTAAATAAAAACTGCTTTGATTATACCACAAAAAGCCAGGATATCAGATCCATGACCCCTCCCCTGAGACAAATCATCGTCATCATCAATTTTGTTTGATATACTACAAATTCAAAAGCATATCTAAGCAGTTTACAGTATTAAAACTAGAAAAGATAGAAAAAGAAATATAAATCTTGCACAGTTGGACCAGTGTCTATCAAGCCGAGCATCCTGTTTGACAATGGCCAATCCAGGTCAGAAGTACCCAGTAGATCTATTTCTTATATAAAAACTTACAATAATTGCTTTGCCACCCGCTGAAAGAACTGTCAGAGAGAGAGATTTTCCTTTAAGGCAATATAACTTTTCACTTGAAAATTCACAGAGGACTACAGATAGAATCTTTCAGTGAATAAAAAAATCCCTTGACTAAACTCATGCCTGGAGATGTTTTAAGCACAGATTGCATACCTGCTTAGCAAATTATGGGGTCTTTTACTAAAATGCTCTAAAATATGGGCTTGGTGTGCTTTTTTATGCTTAAATGATTTTTATTAATATTCAGTTGACAATAAGGAATACAAATAGGCAACAGGCCTAGAACATAACATCAATGATGTGTGAAACAGGTTATATAGATAAGCATCGCTATAACATCATCAAGAGTAGCATAATCATCCATAACCAAAATAAGCACACAATATATATATATATACACAATATGATAGTGTACACAGTGACTGTTAAACATTCGAACAAAAAAGAATGATGGGTTCTCATACTTTTTAATGCTTGGATAAAGAGTGATTTCTAGATGCCAAAACAGTTACATATTTGTAAACAGAACTTAATTGAGTATTGTCTTTTCACACCACAATAATAGAACCCAAAGCTGTAGTTAAGAGAATATCTAAAAGTTTGGCTTGTTTATTAAGGGCCCCTTTTTAACAAAGTGGTGGTAAGCCCAATGTGGGCTTGCCGCTCGCTAAAAAGGAAACACCGCTGGGCTACTGCAGCAGCCCAGCGGTAGTTCCCACCCCCAGTGCACCATCATATCCGGAGCTACAAAAATATAGACCTGTGTGAGTCCCATCTGTGCTGCTGGAGTAGTGCTCAAGTCAGCAGGCATTTCAACCATCGATGTTGGCACTCCCGCACCTGCTCCTTTCAGTCACTGAATTGAACCTATGTGAGAGAGCTGGCATTGGCAGGTGAAATGTACCTGCTGGCCTAAGTGCTGCTCAGACAGCACAGGCAAGACTCGCGCAAGAGATATCTTCAGCTGGTGGAGCTTGGCATCCCCACAAGCCATTAAAGCAGAGGGGTTACAGGTCCCTAAGGCCCACATGCTATGCTATTTGTTCTAACCATGCATTAGGGCTTAACATACTCCGTTCCATTGATAAATCTCTCTTATCCATCCCTTTCTCCTCTACTGTTAATTCAAGACTCCATTCCTTTTATCTCGCTGCACCTCACGCTTGGAATAGACTTCCTGAGCCTGTACGTTTAGGCCCTTCTTTAGTCCAAACTCAAAACCCACCTCTTTACCACTGCTTTTGACTCCTAACTCACTTACACTTACTCACCTCTTTATTCCCTTACCCTTAATTGTCCTGTCTGTTTACCTGTCTTATTTAGATTGTAAGCTCTTTGAGCAGGGACTGTCTTCTGTGTAGGGTGTACAGCGCTGCGTATGCCTTGTAGCGCTATAGAAATGATAAGTAGATAGATAGATAGTAAATAAACAGAATATGATGAATGCATTTAACCTCTGTAAATTCCTCTAGATACTTTTTGCCTAGGCACTGGTACAAAATTTATGGAACAAAGTACCTGCAAGCTTTTGTAGTGTTTGTACTGTTTTGAGAATTCCCCTATTGAAGACAGTTATGAAAAGCTGGCTAAATTATATAAAGCCTCTGAGTCCCCGAGCGAGGGTTGGGAGTGGGCCAGAGAAATAACGCAGCCAGGGATGAACACAAAATAAGTATTTATTTCCAGAACTCCCCAGGCTTTTTCCTTCACAGGGACCGAGACATAGTGGGGGAGATTGTATATATGGTGCCTAAAAAATCCATGTGGAAAACATTTCTGCCTAAGTGTATTCTATAAGTCACGCCTAGATTTAGGTGCCATATATAGCATACACTTAGGCAGCAATCATAGCACCTAGATCTACATGCATCCATTTACACCGAAGTAAACATGGCGTAAATCCCAGCATATATAGAGGGGCATAATCGAACGTCGCTGGCGATCTATTTTGGCGGCGGCAAATGCTGGCCATCTCAAACCCAGCAAAATCCAAGGCATTTGGTCATGGGAGGAGCCAGCATTTTTAGTGCACTGGTCCCCCTCACATGCCAAGGCACCCTAGGGGGCACTTCTAAAAATGTTTAAAAAATACAAAAAAAGCTCCCAGGTGCATAGCTCCCTTAAATTGGGTGCTGAGCCCCCCAAATCCTCCCCAAACTCACTCCCCACACCTCTACTCCATTACCATAGCTCTTATGGGTGAAGGGGGGCACTTACATGTGGGTACAGTGGGTTTTTGGGGGGGGGATTGGAGGGCTCAACACTTAGCACCACAAGTGTAACAGGTAGGGGGGGATGGACCTGGGTCTGCCTGCCTGAAGTGCACTGCACCCATTAAAAACTGCTCCATGGACTTGCATACTGCTGTCTGGGACCTGGGTATGACATTTGAGGCTGGCATAGAGGCTGGCAAAAAAGTGCTTTATTTTTATTTTTTTCATGTGGGAGGGGGTTGGTGACCACTGGGGGAGTACGGGGAGGTCATCCCCCATTCCCTCCAGTGGTCATCTGGTCAGTTGGGGCACCTTTTTGAGGCTTGGTCGTGAAAATAAAAGGACCAAGTAAACCCGGTGAAATACTGCGTAACGCCACTTTTTTTCCATTATCCGTGAAAGCCGGCCATCTGGTAGCCACGGCCATGCCCGCCCATGTCCCTCCTTCGCTTCGCCGGCGACACACCCCTTTGAACTTTCGCCGGTGAGGCGACGGGAAAGCGGCGATGGTGTCAAAAACATCGCTTTCGATTATACCGACTTTGCCGCTTTTCCGAGATCACCGGCCATCTCCTGATTTATGTCGGAAGATGGCGGCGATCACTTTCAAATGTAAGCCCGATATTCTATAACTACATGCGTAACTTTTGGAATGCACATGAAGCACTCATAACCACACCCCTTTTTGTCTGTGCATGTTAGAATTTAGGCACAGTGTGTTACAAAATATGCTTAGCGAGATGTGCGCATAAATTCTAATTATTGCCAATTAGTGCTCATTATTGCTTGTTAGGTGCTATTATCAATGCTAATTAGCTTGTTAAACCAATTAAGTCACACACACTATTATAGAATCTGCTTGGATTTTGGTGTGGATCTCTAGGTGTGCTATATAGAATCTGCTGAAATGTGGATAAACATTTGTGGTTTAGGAAACACCAGGGCCCTTTTACAAAGGCATACCAAAAAGTGGACTGTGGTACTGTGGGCACATGTATTGGACATGTACTGGACTATTTCTCCAGTGCATCTGTAAAAAAGGTTTTTTTTTTTTTTTGGGGGGGGGGGTCTGGAAATGGACATGTGGCAAAATGAAAACCAGTGTGCATCTATTTATGGCTTGAGCCCTTAATGCCACCTATTGACTTAGTGGTAAGGTCTCACGCGTTATCCATGTGATAACCATACAGCACGTACCAGCCGATTACCGCTGGGAAAGCCCTTGAGGTAGAAAATAGAAAAATATTTTCTACCATGTGGTTTCAGTGCATGCCAAACTCAGAATTATCACCAGGTGCACACGTTAGCCATGCGGTAATGTTGATTTGACGCACGCTGTACGTTGAGTAGGCTCTTACATCCCTTTGTAAAAAGGCCCCTCAGTTATTATGGAGGCCTCTAGTGGCAGGCCTAACAGCAAGCTGTGAGTGCCAGGGCTGCCATGCCCCAAACACAGCCTATAGTTCTTGTTTTCCCTCAGAGGTCCAAGTCTAGCGCTAGC
Organism: Microcaecilia unicolor; assembly: GCF_901765095.1. Lineage (NCBI taxonomy): Eukaryota > Metazoa > Chordata > Amphibia > Gymnophiona > Siphonopidae > Microcaecilia > Microcaecilia unicolor. The sequence continues at coordinate 51,206,913 of NC_044040.1, forward strand.
CAGACCTCTGTAAAGCTTGCAAGTCTTAACCAAAAGCACAAGGTTGGCTTACCTCAGCCAAGTCACAGTAGCTAGACGTATTCAGTCAGGGCATAGACTGGGGCTTCTGTTCTTCTTTTCCTGGGCCTCCTAATCCTCAGACTGGCTCTGTCTTCTATACTCCCAGGTATGGGCTCTGACCATCCCAGCTCACATCCTTCCGTGGTGGGTCTCGTGCTCTTAAGTTGGTCCATGCTATTGAAGGAATTGTTCTTAAGGTGGCTCAGGCTATCGGAGGAACTTTTCTTAAGAGAGAGGGGCAGTGTTCTGTAGACCCCCTCAAAAAGCTTTAGTTAAAAAGAAAGCAGCATTAAGTCATAGAATCTGAAGAATGGTATTGTCTACTTGCAAACTGGCTTTTAATATGAACACAGTCCAAATACTCAGCTCTCCTATGCTAGATTATAATTTTCACATTATCCCTTAACCTAGGGCTATCCTATAACAAAGAAAACTTTTCTTATGCCCAGTAAAATACTTTAGATTCAAATATATATCAAAATAAGATATTTTATCACAAAGACTGACTTCTATTTTTTTTTAATTTATATTTTTTTAGCAGAACCATCGACTCACAATCAGCAAGTAGAGAACATATGCATGGTATGCAGTGCTTCTCCAGACATCAAATTGATCCTCTTCCTGACACTGCATATGATTTCCCCATCCAAAATTAACTCACCTTCCTTCTCCCTTCCCCCTGGAACTACAAACTACATAACACATCAGAAACACGTCTATCCATATCCCTGGATACTTGTCAGTCCACCTAGAAAGACCACCCCCTCGCCCCCCTCAACTCTTAGATCCAGAATAGGGTTTCCTCTGTGCCTCCATACATGTCACACTCAGGGCTTTTTTTGAGGGGGTAGTATCTACCGGCACCTTTTCCATTGTCTGATAAAATTTTGACCCATGGACCCCAAGTTTTAATGAAAGAGCTCAGGCTCTACACACCAATTCTGCCTTGTCATAGATTCTGTGACTGGTTGCAGGGGGCCAGGCTATTGTGGAGTGGGTCCCTCAGTGATCACCCCACCCCTGAAGGGTGGCCTAGCATTTGAGTACTGGCACCTTTTTTGCTAGAAAAAAACACACTGGTCACAGTCACAGTTATGTTTCACCCTTTTGGTTTTAACTACCACTTCATAAAGGGTCCCAAAACATTTTATAATCATAAACTGTATGACTTTACAGGCTGCATACGGTCCATGAGGCAGATGTCCAGCAGCTTCTGCACCACCTCTGCTCTGGTAGGAGCTACTTGTTGCCGCCAAATTTTGGCAATGCAAATTCAGGCATCATATATATCTATGCTTTTCACTATTACCTCCCAGACTATCCAGCTTATTTTCGAAAGTGATTGCCGGCCATTTCCTGACATAAATCAGGAGATGGCTGGCGATTTCGGAAAAGCGGCGAAATCGGTATAATGGAAAGTAGCATTTTTGACAGCATCGCCGCTTTCTCGTCGCTTCGCCGGCGAAAGTTCAAGGGGGCGTGTCGGTAGATTAGCGAAGGCGGGGCATGGGCGTGGCTACCAGATGGGCGGCTTTCGCCGATAATGGAAAAAAAAAAGCAGCGTTAAGCAGTATTTTGCTGGCTTTACTTGGTCCTTTTATTTTCACGACCAAGCCTCGAAAAGGTGCCTCAAATGACCACTGGAGGGAATCGGGGATGACCTCCCCATATTCCCCCAGTGGTCAGCAACCCCCTTCCAAACTAAAAAAAGAAAACTAAAAACCTTTTTTGCCAGCCTGTATGCCAGCCTCAAATGCCGTACCCACCTCCATGACAGCAGAATGTGTTGTATCCTCCGACAGCCTTTCCCTGGTTGCGATGTGGCTCTCGGGTGAGTGTGACACCTTTTCTGTTAGGTGCCCTGCAGAGTCATATTACTAATGCATTGTGTTGGGTGTAGGGTACTGGGCTCTACTCCCAAGGTGCTTTCCCCCCCTGCCAACCAGGTCAGAGTGTGCCCTGTTTTGTTTCCTGTTGTAGTCCATGCGGTAGTGGCCATTTTTGTAAGCCAGTTTTAGTTCCCTTTCCTGTGTTACCCACGTTAGAGAACGTAGTTCTTACCTTGAATGGTGCTGAAAGAGGGCATTGTACACCATTGTGCCAGCTCTGACCTACTGCTAATCTTAGTACCAGGGGACTCTTTGCCAGTGGGGCACAACCTCTGATCTGCAGTTAACTGTGAGTAAACGTGCTTATTTCAAGAAAGGACTTTTTCAGAGAGATTAGTCTTCAGGTGTGAACTGGTGTGCCAAAGTTATACAGCAGCAGTAAGTCTTAGAGGCTGTATGCAGGTCCCTGGAGCAATTTTAGTGGGTGTAGTACATTTGTGGGTAGTGGGTTTGGGGGGCTCAGCTCCCAAAGTAAGGGAGCTATGCACGTGTAGCTTTTCTGAAGTCCACCGCAGTGACCCCTAGGTAGCAATATTAAATCATTATTTGAGACATCTTCTATAGATAAAAGTAGACCATTTCCCCTGTACAATCTAGTCATATTTATTCCAGGCCTAGCTCAAAGTTTAGACTTGTTCTGTACTTTGTCAGAAATTGTTCTTGGTTGGGGAGGAAAAGTCAAAAGAAAAGGAAGGCTCCTGAAATCCAGTCTGGCATGAGACTTTTGAGTTATCTGCAGCAGGGCCCATAGGAATAAAATGGGCCCTGCTGCAGATAACTTGAGCTAAGCTTTAGTATAAGACCCCCTTGATGAGGCACAGAAAACAATTTCAAAATACACAAAATAGATTTCTGCTGCTGACCAGATCTTCACAATGTTCTTTTGTTTCATTGAAACAAATGGAAATACACAAGAAACATGATAACTTAAATCTTATAATGACAAAGAGTAATTCTTAGAAGATTGCCTACTGTTAGGCACCATTATAGCATACTAGCTGTCTGCATTTACGTAATTAACTTTAGGTGCAAGTACTTACTCCAGCCAGCCAAATGGTTGTCATAAATGCTCACACCTAATTGTAAAAGTAATCTAATTTCCCAAACATTCACTTTTACACAAATTATATGAATCTAATTCCCATATAACTGAAGAAATAAGTTCTTTATGGGGATCATCAGAATCTTTAACAGCAATCCCTTATGGGCATAATGTCCCTCCTCCTTAGGGTGCCGTATACCTCCTCATTGATCAACCCAATGTTCTTCATTTTTTTTCTTTTTTTAAACTTTTTTTGTTTTTTTGTCTTATCTTTTAAATTCCATAAAATTCTCTCTTAACAGTTTTTTGCTATAGTTGCAAAATAGACAATGAAGTGCAAACCTCTACCCTAATGAAGATTCTCGAAACCTGGCCATGTTGGCAGAGGTTTGGCTTGTTTGCAAAAATTTTTGCTGCTAAAAGGAAGTTAAGTACTATATTACTTATAAGTAAAAGTGAGATGATTCAGTCTGAAATGAGTAATATTAGACCGGAGGTTCTGAAGCAGCTGTGGCGAAACGGAGGCTCACGTTAACCACGGTTCTAATTACGGAGGAGCCCGAGAGAAGCTAAGTATCTTCTCGAGTTTTCAGTATATTTTTCAAACATCTGCAAATTTCAAAGGAATAATGAAATATTTAATTTAGATGAATGTTTGAAATAAAGATTTTGGGAGTTTTGTTCCGATGATGAAGAAGCCCTAGCCCTTTCATCCGCTTATGTAGTGGGGAAAGGTGCTTCTTGAGGTTTTCCCTCCTATTTACAAATGTGCAACAGTTTACTGATGTTTTAGTTTCCAAGCATTTGTATTTATAGAATACTACTTACAATGTCAACACAATACATAATAGAACATTTTAATTGATAGTGAATGGTAAAGCAAAGATGGAACATATGAGAGAGTAAGAAGAGTTAGAAAGTAAGGTGACTGATTTAAAGAAAGTTGAACATGAGGTCAGAGAGATGGTTAAATATAGTCTCAGCTAGGGTAGGAGCGGATAAACATGTCCTGCTGCAGTATGTGCAGCCTGAGTCACTCCTTGTGTGTGTGAGTGAGACTCATGTACTATGTGTGGGTACATGCATATTTTATAAAGTACATGCATACCTCACAAAATCCATCCCTGCTTTATCGCTCTAGCAGTGCCCACGTATGGTGTGTATACATCTGTGCAATGCCATAACATCCATTTCCTGCATCAAAAAACATGCTTTTCACACAGGAAATGCTGCATGAAAGTTTCTCCAAATAGGTAACATTTATCAGAATCTAGGTCTCTATTAAAGTTTTTGGTGGAGAGTCATATATTGATTATGTGATCATCATTATCAGTCAGGTAACGAACAGCAATACTGTGTGTCCTGTGGTTTAAAGTTTGTAGTACATCCACAAGGGCATCCTGAAAATCTATTTAAAGGGGCCACATCAGTTACAGCAAAGCTCAGACAGTTGAAGCACTTTGTTTGATATATTATTCCATTAAAGATCTGCTTTTATAAAAGGACCAGAAAGACTTATGTGTTTTTCCTCTTCCACACTCTGTATTGGAGATGTCTGTGCATTTGATGTACACCTCTATGACTCTGCAAGTGACTCCATTATTTTATCAACAGTGTAGGAAATGTCAATGTTTTGGTACTTGTTTTTAAAGGATCATACTGAATGTTGCCTATATGTTGGTATATATACAGTTCAGTGAAAAGAAATGACAAGTGAGAAAGAGTTTCATTTAAATATGTTTCCAAATTGTGATGATGGATATGGTAGACAGACAATGGGGCTCATTTTCAAAGCACTTAGACTTACAAAGTTCCATAGGTTACTATTAAACTTTGTAAGTCTAAGTGCTTTCAAAATATACCGCCACGTAACCCAAAGGGTTCATTTTGTTTATTTCCCCTTTTAAATTTAATATATTGATATAAAATAATATACCTGGGGCTGCACAGGGGTCTTCAGGTGATTCCTGGCCCTGTGGCTAGCATTGGTGGTCAGTTGGGAACCCATTCAGGGTCCAGTTTACTTCTGGAGAGCGTCTCTGGAGCAGATTCACACTCCCTGCAGCTTACCACAATGCTGCCCGGCTGGCAAGTGATGCTTCCCAGCCGGATGTGTTGGAGAAAATGGCCAGTCATGGCCTGGTTCAGAGCTCCAGAGCATGCATGGTTTTTCATGCATGTGCAGTGATGCTCCAGAGCTATAATCAGAAGCCAGGGCCTAAATTTTGAGGCCTGCCCAGCCGGAGCTCCACAGAGTTTGCAGTTTTGAACCGTTGTCATTGGGGTCCATCGGGACCCAAACCAGTGGTGGGAGTCAGTGAGGACCCTTGGGGGAGCAAAGTAAGGTGTCTAGTGACTTAAGGAAATTTTTAGTTTTTTTTTAATTGTGATATTTGGGAACGCGATACTGAGACTTGAGGGGTTAATTTTATTTGAAAACCTTTTGGTAGTTATATGTTCTTGAGAACTTCCTGAGGTGGGCTAAGGGGTGAAATTTGTTTAAAAAATTTTGTTTAAGGGGAGTAAAACCAGGGTAATGGTTGTAAGGCTTTTAGTGGGTTCTTTTTGGAACTCTTTCCAAAAATACTAGAACTAGGGGGCACGCAATGAAGCTACAAAGTAGTAAATTTAAAACAAATCGGAGAAAATATTTCTTCACTCAACATGTAATTAAACTCTGGAATTCTTTGCCAGACAATGTAGTAAAAGCAGTTAGCTTATCAGGGTTTTAAAAAGCTTTGGATAGCTTCCTAAAAGAAAAGTCCAAAAGCCATTATTAAAATGGACTTGGGGTAAATTCACTGCTTATTTCTAGGATAAACAGCATAAAATGTATTTTACTATTTTGGGATCTTGCCAGGTACTTGTAATCTGGATTGGCCACTGTTGGAAACAGGATGCTGGGTTTGATGGACCTTTGGTCTATCCCAGTATGGCAATACTTATATGTACTTATGCACTTAACATGCTTTAACACAGGGAAACCAGAATTATTAGTGTGCAAAGTATAAAACTAATGCAGTACATACAGTGGAAGGGAGGTGTGCCCAGCATATAAACTGACATTGGTATGCAGTACTCAATTTGCAGTTACCAGGGAAGCAATTAGCACCTCCTATTTAGGAGATGGTAAGTAGTCTTGTGCTAACTGTGCGTTAGTCAGTTAGAACATGGTAAGTCCTTTGTGCTCAGTGTCAAAACTTCCATGTCTATTCTCCATCCCTGCCAAAAAATGGCCTTAATGCATGACTTATGATGAGCTAAGTGTAAATATACTGCATCAGCTGTTAACACGTGCCAAACCTTATTTTAACAGCCTAATGCACTTTAGTAAAAGGGCCTCTTAAAGTTGAAAGAAAGGAGCCTAGATTGCTGTTTCCAAACACAACTAAATTATGTTCGCACAATAATGACAGATTTATGAGTGTACTTTCAGATATACATAAAAATCCCCTGATTGCCAAACACTAAATAAAAGCGCAACTTCACTTTCAAAATTAGGTGGATGTCTGTGTAATACATCTATTATGGATGTACTTTTATTTAATTTTGTTTAATTTACAATAGTCTATGAATCCATTCCACAGATTAAATTCACACTGCTGAACTCAAGCTTCAAAGGCTTGCCTCTGTCTCTCAGGGGTCCTTTTACTAAGATGCGCCAAAAAAATGGCCTGTGCTGTTGTGGATGCGTGCATTGGACGCGCGTAGGTCCATTTTTCAGCACACCTGCAAAAAAGGCCTCTTTTTTGGCCGAAAATCCATTTTGGGCCTGACACCTTACCGCCACTCGTTCACTTAGCGGTAAGGTCTCACATGTTAACTGGGCGGTAATTATCAGCCACGTACAATGCCGATTACCACTCAGTTAGCGCCGCGTGCTGGAAAATAGAATATATTTTGCATCGCGTGTACTGGACACGTGTAAAAAATGAAATTACCTCCCAAGCCATGCGTTAGCCAGGCAGTATTTCAAATTATCATGCATTGGGCATGCGTAGGCGCCTATGTAGCTTAGTAAAATGTCCCCTTAGCTCCCATCTCCCTTGGCATCATAGCCAATACCTCTGGTCTCCAAAACAGGGAGTAGCATAACTACCAGTCTCTGTTGCCCTGCTAGTGCCATATTCCAAAATTACTCCGATTTCTGGTCAACCTGTAGCATTTCGGAGTATGGCACTGATGAGACAGAATTGAGAATCATTTTTGTGACCTTTTAATGACCCATCTATGGGATAAGGTGCTGGATGGGGTGATGAGAGTTAAGTCCAGTGGCTGATTCATTTATTCTCCTTTCTGGTGTGTTTGGTGACGTGGCATTTTCTGTGTCAGTTCTAAAGGTATGGAATAAGTTACAAGGGGAACTAAGATTGGACAAGAATAAGATGGTGTTTCACAAATAAATTGACTGTGCTTTTTCCTTCACATGTTCAGAAGCAATCAACACTGAGGGGGTCAGTTACTAATGTGCATTAAGGGAGTAATGACGCTTTTTGTCCCTTAATGCACGTTAAATGGCAAAACTGTGCATTATTTTACCATAACACAGATAAGTATGTCACCTCAGACTGCACAATAATAAGATGTAAAGCATATAAATGCATGCAAAGTACCTTATTATTATGCAAATCAAATAACACAGCTTGTGTTGTACTCCACAAGCTGCATTATTTGTGGAAAAATGTCACTATCTCAAAGCTTGTGTTATTTGTCCTGCCAGAGCAATGGTCCATTAACACATGAGGGAGGGGATGAGCATTATTCTTCTTGGCAGCTCTGGCCCCTTTAAGAAATGCTCCCTGGATGATGAATTATGCAGGCTTGTGTGGTTGATCACAAGTTGCGTTATTCATTTCTCATGAGTGTGATCTGTGGTACTGAGTTACTGCTGGTTAGTGACGCCTGCACAAACTGCACTGGCTTCCATTAAAAGCCAAAGTTATTTTTAAACTCTGCGTTTTTGTGTTTCAAGTCATGTAAGGCACCACACCTGTTTACATGCAACCATTGGTTGAATTACCTCCACTTAACGCCATTCTGGGGACAAGAGATTAATTCTTCACTTCCCTAGTTGCAAGAAAATAGTTTAGAAATAGTTCCATACTGCTGGATTCACTTACCAGGGAACTAAATGGTGGAACTTCCTCCCAAAACAAATCAGATGTACAAACGATTACTTGACTTTCTGTATACTATTAAAAACCTTCCTTTTTAAGATGTTCTTACCTGAGAAAAATGCATAATGAGCATGGTGGCAGAGGATTAGCGTACATTAGTGATTCCCTCTTACTAAACTTCAATGAACCATTCTCAATGTTTATAATAATTTCAAGCTATTAAATGTTTCTGTCATATCCATCCACTTGTTTCCATGTTGTTAACTGAATTCTATGACTCTATCTTACTGTATTTTCAAATGTAAGCCACATTGAACCTGAGTTTGCTTGGGATAATGTGGGATATCAGTGTGAAATAAATTGGGGGTCTTTTGCAAAGGCATAATAGTGTTTTTGGCACACACTAATGATTAGTACATGCTAAATCTAGAGGCGCCCATAGGGATATATGGTCATCTCTAGCATTTAGCGTGTGCTAAAAATGCTAGTGCACCTTTGTAAAAGACACCCTTGATAAATAAGATGCCATATTTTATCAAAGCTTAGTAACTTCCCCCTTGAATGTCTGCCGAGGACTTACAACTGCCCCCAGGGACATCTAGGTTATCTGAAGGTGCTTATTTTGTGCAGCGCTCTACAGGAAGGATCAGAGGTAGTCACCCTCCTAATCCCCTGTGTTTTTTGTCACCACTGAAGTGATGCTTACAGATGATATCGGGCTGCGTGACAGTTTGGATAACATAGACATGTGGATTTCTAAAATGTTTGGCATACAGGTATATGTGCCAGCACGCAAATGTGTGTGCTGCTTTGTTGGCTGCATTGATATTGTCAGAGGTAAACCGGCCTTGGTGCTGCTAAGCTCCTTGTATCAACCCCCCCCCCCCCCCCAAAAAAAAAAAAAGTTCAGAACGCAGATCTTTAGTAAGAACTCACCAGCATTATTATTATACATTGTATCCAGAACAGAATCTTCACTTTAGTGGACCCAGTTAACTCTGCAGTACTCCTGTGATACTTTCCCCCCCAGAATACAGCCTTAGCTTTAGCAGACCCAGTTAACTCAGCAGTACTCGTGCCCAGGTTCTCTAAGTTCTATCCAGGCTTCTTCTCTGGTCTCCTCATAAACAGCACTTGGTCTCACAGCTTTACACAGCAGTCCATTCCTTTTCATCAACTTTATCAATGAGCTCATTTCCTCTACTTCTCCCAGCCTTCAGGGTTACAGATAGGGGCTTTTCCTCTCGAGCCCAGCAGGTGGTTATCACTACTCCTCAACTGGTTCAATGCTGCTCTGCTGTAGCTCACTGCTTCAGCCCTTTGCTAATAAAGGTAGAGGGGGAATGAACCCATCCTATATTCCACTGGCATTGGAACCTTCCCACTGACCACTTCCAAGAGCTGAGGCAGATCAATTACATTTTGACTCACTGTTCCTTTAAAATGATCCCTCAGCTCTCTATACCTTTTTGCAATACCATCAGAGCTGTTCAAACTGATCATTACCCTCACCCCCCCCCATCAGCACTCCACCCCTGAAAAGAATTTTCCTGGTGCCCCACCCCAGGGCTACCTACATATATTCATGGTAGTCTGGTGGGTCTCTAGTTTTGTGATACCACTGCTAGGGTTCATATTTCCATGACACCATCCCTAGGGGTTATATATTGGCTGAAGTCACCAGTAAGGGCAGGAGCAACTGGGGATCACTGCTGCCCATGGATCCACCAGACCACCACAAACATGAGGCTCAGGGTGACTGGGAGTTTCTTGGGGTGGGGGGGGGGGAAGGATCTGATTAAGGGATGGGGTGATGATCAGGGAATGGAATGATGATTGTGGAGAACAGCTCAGGTACGCCGTCTAAGATGTGGCCCAGGAGCATAGGGCCATGGCTTTTTGCTAGGGTTATTTTTCCAGTTATAATGTGATCTGCAGTATTCACTGCAAGCTGTGTTATAATATTTGCATAGTAATGAGGTGCATTCCATTACTATTTACCCTTTGGTGACTTGATTTTCCTAATTCTGCATTTTAATGCATTCCTAAATCTTCACTTCCCCAGCTGTAAAGGTCTAAAATATAGACTAATACATGCATCCAGCTTTTCATACTTGAGTTCACAAATGTGGAATGCTCTACCATTGGACCTGAAAATAATTCACAACCTAATTAACTTCCGTAAGGCACTGAAGACACATCTCTTTAATATGACATACCATAATGACATAATTGGAACTGTAATTCACCATCATTTACTTAACAATAGGATTACTCTCTTCCTATACCGGATTGTTTAATTTTAATATGCAATCCATGTTCAATATGTGATACCATTTGTATATTTTCCCTTTTTTACCTGACTGTTCAATTAGCATTCATGTTCTATATATATTACCAATTGTATATGTATTCTGAAATGACATAAGTCATGACGGAAAAATTGTAAGCCACATTGAGCCTGCAAATAGGTGGGAAAATGTGGGATACAAATGCAACAAATAAATAAATAAATAATATGGGTTATTGCTTTGGTAAATCCCCTTCTAGATAATACTAGAAATAATATTGCCACCTGAGGACCATAGTTCTGATTAGGAGCAGATAACCTGTTTCAAAGGATGAACTGAACTGTATAAGATAATCTTTCTGAACTATTGGGCAACTGATCCCTGGTCCCTGAGTGTTGGATCAGTTGCCCAATAGTGTTGGAATGGCAGCCATTCCATAGGATTAACAAGAAAGACTCGTTCATCAACTAAGGCCAATAAGGATGTCAGTGCTCTACACTCGATGGAAACTGGATTAAAAAAAAAAAAGTATTCTAGTTGCCACCTGTACTAAGGATGTGCCTTCGTCTGAGACATCCCTAGTACATATCACTGATATTCCCTGTGTCATTTCATGTCATATTTATCTCATTTTTATTTCAAAACAGAAAGGGGAAAAACCCCAGAAATGACAATGCCTGAAACAAACAAAAAACCAAATGCCTATAAATGATAAGGGAACTAAAGAAAAATAATAATTTGTGGGCCTTACGTCCCTAACCTGTAATACCTGCTTTAGGAGTTCTTTTATTAAGGTGAATTAGGTGCTAATGCACACCTAATGTAGCTTACAGTGGTGTACTGTGTGATGCACTCAGCCTATCATGGGAATCAGCAACCTACAATATAACAGTCCTGCAGGCTGCTGACCATTGTGATAAACGAGCCACCTCACAAGCAGCATTGGAGAAATGGTCCTCAAAGCCACTGCCAGATGCTTCTGGACTAGAGGGCCAGTACAGTCCCCTCCCCATATCACATCTCTCCACCCCACCCGGTCACATCCCCCACCCCCTAAAGGTCCCCCACCGTTGCTGTGAGCCCTACCATCATTTTCCCTGGTTGTCCAGTGGTCTTGTGGCAGAAGCGATCCCTAGTCAATCATGCCCTGCTGGTGCTGTCTCCAAAATGATGCCCCCTAGATGTAATCTCACACTACTACTGCTAGAGGTTATGTTTTCATATACTGTTATGTTTGGAGGGTGGGGAATTGTGTTCGGGGGGGTGGGTGGAATGGAACAGCACCGACCCTATAGGCTGTGGCCCAGTAGCATCAAGTTGTAACTTTGAGGCCTGATGCTTCTTGGCATGGTAAAATAATCCCAGTTTTAGGCAAGAGTGATTTTACCATCATTTTATACCCATAATACAACTATGTAACCCACGGTGACCTAAATATGACTGCAGTAGGGCAAGACAAACTGCATTAGAGACCTTTAAGTCACGTTACGGGACAAATAACATGACTTAAGGCCCTACTGTTGCTTGATAGCTCCCCCCCCCCCCTTATAATTATAAATGAGATACATGGATGCTGAGCCAATGAACAAGTACTGAGAGTTGCCATTTATAGTTCTCTGCTATTGAGATAGAAATGGGGAAAGCCACAGTCATCCTTGGGTTTAGTAGCACGGAATCTTGCTACTATTTGGGATTGTGCCAGGTACTTGTAACCTGGATTGGCCACTGCTGAAAGTAGGATTCTGGGCTCTTCTTATGTTCTTATTTTTGGCCTATCTCTCTGCTGAAGGTCCACATTAAGATAAAATTATTAGTTCTATATATTTATATTTTTTATTCTGCAGGATTATTGGATTGTATAAATATTTTGACTTAACCTTTCTAAAATAGGCTTAAAATAAGCACCTTTTTGAAATTCTCACATAGGTGTTCTTTATGGAATTACCCCTTTAGGACTAGATTCTATAGATGGCGCTTAAAATTTTGTCACCGAAAAAACAACGCTTAGTACTATACTGTAAACTGCACTTAAAGTTAGACGCAGTTTATAGAATAACGCTTAGCATCGGGAACCACAACTACATTTATGCATGACCATTTACACCAATAAAAACATGGTGTAAATCCCTGCGCATAAAGTAGGCACAAATCCCCTAATTCAATTACAATGCGCATAAATTGCAGGAACATCCTGGCCCGCCCATGCTCATCCCATGGCCACACTCCCTTTTTGGGTCCATGCACTAGAATTTATGTACAGCTCTTTAGAGAATACGCCTAAAAAGATGCACACGTGAATTCTAATGATTCTCAATTAGTGCCAATAATAATTGCTTGTTATTGCCCAATTATCAGCACTGATTGACTCATTGTTTAATTAAGTTGCGTGTGCAAATTGGGTGCACCCAAATGTATGCATGCAATTGAAAGTGCAATATATAGAATCCGTGAATTAATGTATTTTATACTTATGTCTATGAAACAAATGAAATGAAATATTTTGAGAAGTACCTCAGTTCTAATAAACCTTTCCTGGCTTTTTACAGGAAGTGCTGGAACACCAGTTACTTTCAATGAAAATGGGGATGCACCTGGACGTTACGATATTTACCAGTATCAAATAAACAACAACACTGCGGAATATAAAGTCATTGGGCACTGGATAAATAAACTTCATCTAAATGTAAGAAGCTGCTTGTTACTGGTCCAGACATGTGTGTATGTGTATATATATATATATATAAGAAATTGCTTTTATAATGCTTTCCCATCCAATAAAACATATTCAAAGTAATCTACAAACAATAACATCATAACATAAAGAACCCCATTTAACATAGACCATAGAGATTAGGACTGAGACATCCAGGTTGGAAGGTGCTAAATTCTGGTGGTATTTTAGAAAAGGATCTGCTGATGCAGAAACTTCCCTAAAACAGCTGGTGGAGTGCAAATGTATTTGCTGGTACATGCAGTGGGATCAAATACAGATGTTGAAAAAATGAACAGCACAGATTCGGCACCTTCCACGTGGTGGTGTCGGCACTTTCACATGGAAGTAATGTTTTCACAATTCCACACAAACAAAAGAGAAGAACCAAACAAGTCCCACAAAACACCAAACCAAGAAACAAATAGTGGGAATGCCCAACCAGACGAGCCTAGTGATCCAATACTGATTGTCTTTATTGGAAAAAAATATACAAAGAGCAGATGGTTAGAATCATAAAACTCTCGGAGAATAAACTGCTGCTCCAGAGACATTAGTTTTGTGGATTATTGTAGTATAAGATTTTTTTATCCAGTTGATTTCTACATATCTGCTCCTCTGGAGTCTTGCGGTAAAAATAAGTGGCCTACGGTAGTGTGGGCGTGTGTTTTTGGCATACGCTGGGCCATTTCTTTTTACCGTGGCTGGGAAAAAAAAGCATTTTTCAATAGGGCAGTAAATGGCCATGCGCTAAAGCTAAACGTAACGTATAGCTATTTACTGCCTAAGCCCTTACTGCCACCCATTGACCTAGCAGTAAGGGCTCATGTGCTACTCGTGTGGTAATCATGCAGTGTGCACCAATGTGGCTGTACTGCTGATTACCACTGGGAATGCCCCCCCCCCCCCCCCCCCCCGTGATAGAAAATAGAAAATATCTTCTACTGTGGGAAACAGCGCGTTCCAACTTTGAAACTATCACAGGTGCCAATTTGGCGTACCCGCGCGTTAGCCTTGCCACTGCTTAATAAAAGGACCTCTCAGTGGTGGATCACTCAGCTCATCCATTTGGACATTCCCACTACATTTTGTTGCTTGATTTCACAACTCCCACATGTAAGCGACACCACTTCCACATATAGATGTTCCATTTTACAAATCGGAAGAACAAAGTGAAGAGAGCTCAAGGAGGATGTTCACATCACTGACGATTGACAGTTGATCTGCGGTCCAACACAGTGGCTTTTTTTCCCCTCGAAGACTGTACAGCGGTTCCACAGCGAGGACCTTGTTTTCTTCTCTTATGCAGTCCTATTGCCAAGAACGTAAGAGATATATTGACCCCTAAAACACGGCCATGTCGGGTTGTTTTTATGCTTGTCAGAATTAAAGACTCATTGAACATCCTCCTTGAATTCTCCTCACTTTGTTCTTCCATGCTCACGTTTGCATGAGGGACTTTTCCTCCTCTTTTGCTTTGTCCATTTTACAAATCTACATGTGTAAATGCCACCAATTAAATAGTAGTTTCATTTTGGAGGTAAAAATGAACGACACTGGATTAAGGAGATTTCTGAATGGCTCTTGTAAATCCCAGGCCAAACGAGTATTTTTTAAAAACCTATATGTGCCTTTAAGCAGGTATAAATCCTGACATGGCAATTCCCCTACCCCCATATACCTATAATCCCTTTGTAAAATAAGAGGTTACATTTGTATTCCCTCATTCTATAATTTGGTGCATCAGTTTAATATATAATAGAATGCTAGCACTTACATGGATAAGTGAACACTTGCAAGCATAAATGCTTTATACACTCTCTGTGCTATTCTATAAATGATGCAAAGAAGTCATTTAGAGGCCCTTTTACTAAAGCTTAGTGTGCTCTAATGGACAATAGTGTGCACTAACCTCCGAATTCTATAACAATCATCAAAAGTAGTGTTTTGGGTGTGTAACCAATTTGCATGCCCAATTGAAATGAATAATAAGCCAATTACTGCCAATTGGCTTTTTAACAGGCAATTATTGGTGCCAATTGAAATCAATTAACATGTATGTGCAGGTGGGGACATCAATTTAGTTACAAATAGACTGAATATATTGAAGGGCTAATGTGAAGTTGGATTTCACTATAGAACTGATGTGAGTCTGGAGTCAAATGCTACTCCTAAATATTTGAGAGTCAGAAGGGATCTCCATAGGGTAGGTGAGGGGGCTGGATATAAAGGGCAAATGTGTGTGTGTGTGTGTGTGTGGGGGGGGGGGGGGTTATGAGATCAGGTGAGGTTCTTCAGTGCTACTGATTAAGGTATGAGGGATAAAATGCTTCTGATCAGAGATAGGAAGGTTAAGTAGTATGGATTTTTTGTTTGTTTTTATATCTGTCAATTATTTAATGTCATGCCCATAGCACAGATCTACACACTGGAACAATATATACTCCCCCTCCTTAAAGTCTAAAGTAAAAACATGGCCGCATAGCTCTATTCAACATGATATTGTTTCCTAGGTGGACGTACACTTTGCAAATGCTCCCGCTTATGTTGGGTTATAAAGAGGACAAATGGCTTCAGAAACAGCTTAACGGGTTCTTATGGAAGGGGAAGAGAGCACGCATTGGGATTCAAAAACTTATGAGGCCAAAGGAGAAGGGGGGATTGGGGCTGTTAGATTTGAAACTTCTTTCTATAGCAAGTTGTTTACGACACATATCAGACTGGTTTCGATCTTCTGAATTTTTCTCATGTACAAGGATCGAAACCACGCTGATGGGACCCTTACACTTTTCGTATTGGCTACATGCCCCCTCTGATCAGCTAACTCCCCTGGGACCCTATAAATATATAATACTTCCCCTACGCAGAACGTGGCAATGGCTCTGCAAGACACACAAGTGGAACAACTCGGTGACGCCCCTACTGCCGATTCGGGGTAACCCGGCATTTCCGGAGGGAGAATCTTCCTGCTTGTTGAGGAGATGGGCTGTCCGGGGGATCCATTATCTGTTCCAGGTAGTCACAGAGCAGGGGACCATTAAACCCTTTCAGGCTTTATGCGAGGAATTTGCTCTTGAACAAGGTGACAACTTGGCTTATTTTCAAATGAAACACTATATTCAGTCCCTACCTGCAGATTCCCTGAGGCAGGGAGTTTGGGAGAGACAAGATGAGCTACTGGACTTGGAGGCACAACATAGAACTTCATTGAAATACTTTCACAGCTGCCTACGAGACTCTCTAGAACCACTCGATACCACTCCTATTTGTGATTTGTGGAGCCAGGAATTAAAGTGGCGAGTGGAGTCGCAGCAAGCAACGAACTGCCTAAAATCTATTCATAAAGTGACTGTGAATGCAGCCTGGTGGGAATTGAACTATAAATTCATTCTTCGGCTGCACATTTTGCCTCATAGGGCCTTTAGAGCATCTCTGAGAGAGACTGATGATTGTCCCAAGTGTGCCATGGGGGGGGGGGGGGGGGGCCTCCCTGGGCCACATGTTCTGGCATTGTCACGTAGTATCAGCATTCTGGCTGGCCCTGGGTCAACAAATCTCGGCTATGTGGAAGGCGCGTTGGAAACCCACTCCTGGACAATTATTTGATACCTTCCTGATAAGAGGGCATAAGCCGGAAGGACTGCAGGCCTATTTGAAGAGATCAGTGATGATGGGGAAAAGAACTATTTTGCAGCTGTGGCTTAGTCGGGAGGCCCCCTGCACACTACACTGGCGATGGGCAATGATGCAGTGCTGCTCGTTAGAAAGACGAGGAGTCAATGATTTGGCTTCCACCAGAGGAGACCAATTTTGTAAAATCTGGTCGCCGTTCTGGGACACGCTCACTCCCATTGCAAATAGTAGAATATTGAATTGTTGAGGGAGGGGGGAGGGGGGAGGGGAGATTAGGGTTTAGGGGAGCGGGGAGGATATGGGGGGGGGGGTTAAAATTAAAATATGTGAGTTTGGCATTCCTTTATTCTAGAACTGTGAATGTTTGAGTTTTGTAATTAGTCTGTTGGCTTTGATGTTTATGTATGCTCAATGTTGTGCCAATAAACAGATATATATAAAAAAAAAAAGTCTAAAGTAAAAAAGTCCAAATACAATACCAAACAAAAGACATAACTGATACTGCCAGACTGTAGACACTCCCAGCACATTTATAAATGGTAACTTAATGTTAATATCACCAATTAGTGTTTGAAAAAGCCCTCAGTTTTCACCACCACTTTCAAAGCAATATCATATATTTTTTTATTGCTTGATGGGATAGCATCTCTTTCATTGGGCAATTTCTAATATGTGCATATATGTGCTATTGTAACAGTCCAACCATGCTACCCAAAATGAAAATGAAAAATAATACACGGTGCTCAATAATAAATCAAAACATATCTTTTAAGGTGATTCATAGGCCAGCTCCCTCTCTCAGTGTGTTAATTTGTATAAATTTTTTGTCCACTTTTTTTCAAAAAATGGTGGAGCGCCCCGATGTTCCTCAACTGCCAATAACAAAAGTCCAATAGAATTCCCCTAGTCGCGCCCGACACCGCGGTTTTCACTACTTTCTTCTGGGACTCTGGTTAAATATCATGCTGTCTCTTGTGCTTGGCATGAACTACACCGCCATACTCGTTTTTGTGCTGCACATGCTCAGTCCTTATTATTATTTTTCATTTTCATTTTGGGTAGCACGGTTGGACTGTTACAATAGCACATATATGCACATATTAGAAATTGCCCAATGAAAGAGATGCTATCCCACCAAGCAATAAAAAAATACATGATATTGCTTTGAAAGTGGTGGTGAAAACTGAGGGCTTTTTCAAACACTAATTGGTGATATTAACATTAAGTTACCACTTATAAATGTGCTGGGAGTAAGGAGAGTCTGCAGTCTGGCAGTATCAGTTATAAGTCTTTTGTTTGGTATTGTACATAGCACAGATGTAAACCTGCATCTTCTCCACTCTTTTCCTGTCATCCTGCATGATATATATGTATATATATATATATATATATATAGCGCAGGATGTTCTACAGCCACACACTAACTGTCACTGTGGTTGTATGGTAAGCGTTGCTAATTCACACAGTAACTGCTTACTGCATTTTTTTAAAGAAGCCCATTAGTTTCTTAGGATTTCCAGACATAGGGTGGTTCTGTGCACACATCTTAAATTCCTTCCCAAGTTAGTTTCAGACATCCACTTAAGAATTAATTGCCTTTCCAACATTTTCCCCTATGCCCCATGCCCATGAAGGTGAATGTGCCTTGCGTGCATTGGATTATGGAACAGCCTTAGCCTTCTATCTAGTGGATAAATCCCTTAGAATGTAGTTTTTGTTTCTTTTGACTTCTAAAAGCCTTGGGTTGTCCACATGGCTAGCAGATTGCATGTCCTTCACTTATGTCCAGGTAAGCTTCTCCCTGGAATGATTTGTCAAGGCTAATAATATCAGAGCCATGGCAGCATTGGTAGCCCAACTAAGATTAGCCTTCTAGACTAGAATTGCTAAACTGGGATATATACTTCTAGTCATACATTCACACCACATTATAGTTTAGAAAAGGATTTAGATTTAACTCATGCCTTTTCAGTAATAGCTCAAGGGAAATTATATTCAGAACGGTAGGTATTTCCCTTTCTCCACAGGGCTTAGGATCTAAGTTTACACCTGAGGCAATGGAAGATTGCTCAAATCACAATGAGTAACAAAACCCCGGCTTCCCTGGTTTTTAGTCTGCTGTTTTAACCACTGCTGTTCTTCTTAGCGTGCCCCATTGCTCTCCTGGAATGTCTGGGAGACTAGTCTACTCAGTGGTGTGCTGGTAAATGTTTAACAACAGGCTCTCTCACCAGTCCCCCTCTGCGCCCCCTCCCCGTCCTCCTCTGCGCCCCCCGTCCCCCTCTGCGCTCCCCCCAAATTGCAGAGCTGGCTATAGCCGGGGAGAGAGAGCCTGGGGGGAGGGTGGCAATGCATTACTCCAGGAAAAAAAATTAAATGATCCCAGGTTCCATTCTAATTCATGTTTAATGTGCGATAAAATGCCATAAATAAGTAAATAAATATAAACTTTTAATGTTGAGCACCTGATTCTCAAAGTGAACATATTCCAAACACTATAATAAAAATAATATGATTTTTTTCTACCTTTGTTGCCTGGTGACTGTTTTTCTGATCATGCTGGCCCAGTATCTGATTCTGCTGCTATCTGTCCTCTTAACTCCGTTTCCAGGGCTTCCTTTCCATTTATTTCTTTCCTTTCCTCCTTTCTTCTTCATTTCTGGTCCTCAGCTTCTGCCTATTTTCTTCATCCATGTGCAGTTTTTCTCTTCTCTTCCTTTTCCCTCATCTCATCTCCTTCCTCACTCTTCTCTCCCCTCCATCCATGTCCTGCATTTCTTCTCTCTCCCCTCCTCTCCCCTGCCCTCCATCCACCCATGTCCAGCAGTGACCTTCCTCTCCCCTGCCCTGCATGCACCCATACCCAGTGACCCTCCTCTCCCCCGCCCTCCATCCACCCATGTCCAGCAGTGACCCTCCTTTCCCCTGCCCTCCATCCACCCATGCCCAGCAGTGACCCTCCTCTCCCCTGCCCTCCATCCACCCATGTCCAGCAGTGACCCTCCTCGTCCCTGCCCTGCATGCACCCATGCCCAGCAGTGACCCTCCTCTCCCCTGACCTGCATGCACCCATACTACAAATGCTGGTTCCTCCTATGTGCCAATGGCATGAATCTCTACATTTTGCACTTACTCATTTTTATTTTTATGGACCATAAATGTCCAAAGCACAAAACCTTGTTTAAATCGGTATTTTTGGGAAAAAAAAGTTAGACATTTTTTCTTTTTCAAAAATGACCTTCTTTCCTATTCGGCTTTTGGACATTTTGTGCAAAACGTCCAAAATCGGACTTAGACGTCATAATGAAAATGCCCCTCTATGTGTTCCAAATATGAGCTCTAAATGAATTATAAACAGGAAGGCAAAGTATTTTCCTGCCCAAATGGACTTACAATCTAAGTTGTACCTGAAGCAATGGAGAATCCAATGACATTTGCAAGGTTGCAAGGAGTATTTGTGGGAGAAGCGGGATTTGAACTGTATTTTCCATGGAGTTCAGCCTTTTACTCTAACCACTAGGCTACTCCTCTGCCTCAGTAGCGGCTTACTTTATTCACTGCACTGGGGTCTAGCAGGTGACGACATCCATCAGTAAGGACTTTTGTCCTGTTATCCGTGGAAAACACTTGTTACAGGTAAGCAACTTTGCTTTATTAAATAAGAAAAGATTGCTTTCAATTCAATATAGGTGTCGTGGTAAAATCTTGTAGTTCTAATGATTATATTTGGGTTCACACACTTTTTCTCGGAACTGAATATTTTATTCATATACTATAATGCCATCCTATTCAGTGGCCAGATTAACATACAGCCTGGCTCAAAATATGTATAAAAATGTAAGGATAAATTAGCCATATGTTTTTATTCAGTAACTAGACTGCTGAGTATTGTCCTCATTATTCTTTGATTCAATTTTAAGGGCTCTTTTATTCGACTCTTTCCTGGAGTATGTACACTATTGTTATTTTCATAAACTTAAGGAGAAAGTTGGCCTCACTGATCTCCTTCTCTCCACTTCTTCTGTTTGTGGTCCCCTTCGACATGCTTTTATTATTTTCCGTTGTTTAGGCATCCTTTTATTTTGCATTATTAACTCACTTCTCAGTGCCATATGCAGAGAATTGTCTTTATGCACCTTGATCTTCACTGCTGTCAAACATTGTGCCCTTTTTGTCAATTCTTGCTGATCTTTGTCTTTCTTGCATTGTGTGTTGAAATGTTTTTTCTTCCAACCTCTCTGCATATTTCTGACTATCTCAAGGAGCATTTGTTTTTCCCTTTTTAACTCCTACTCTTTTTTTCTATTCTCCAAAGTTCAGTGTTTGAACCCTCATCACCTCTCCACCTTCACCACCTACACATGTGCACTCACACTGCTGCTGTTAATCTACCTTCTCATGCAGTTCCATTCTCTCACATATCTTGTTTATATTATATTGTGTTATTAATTTTTCTGCCTTGATTAGTTCTAATTTTTATATTTTACTTTCTGGAAGACTGTTTTATAAAGGCACGTAGGTGCATATATTATCTTTAGGAAATGAGTGCCACATATGCACTGCTCCCCCTTAACAGCGCCTATAAAAGGGCCTCTGTTCAGAGCTGCTCCTGGTGAGCCCTGATTTCAGCTGAGCATTTGTGGTGCATCAGACATTGGACTTGGAGCAATCCTGGCCCAAGAGATTGAAGGAGAAGAACACCTTATGCCTTCATTATCCAGAAGCTGTTTTCCTGAGAATGGAACTATGCGGTTATTGAGAAAGAGGCCCTAGCACTCAAATGGGCATTGGAAATGCTCCAGTATTATTTGCTGGGATGTCACTTCTTGCTAATCACAGATCCTCAAGTGAATTGGTTGCCATAAGGAATCTAATGCATGCATCATGGTGGTTCCTCAGTATCCAACCCTTCAGTTTTAAAGTTCTATGCCTAGCAGCCGATGCTGATTTCCTGTCTCAGGAGGTGGAACCTGATGCTACGGACGCTTACTGGGTAGAATTGAGCTGAGAGGGAGGGTATATGAGGGAATCTATAGAAAATTACCGCTCCCCCTTTAGAGCACTCCCTCGCAGTCACAGAGTCACCTAAAAAGGCAAGCTATAGGGAAGGGAAGAGATGACTCTGCAGGTGCAGAGCAGGGACAGCGAGATCAAGACAGGATAAAAACTCTCAGCACAGATCAGTGAGGGAAGTTAGAGGAGAGAACAGAAGCCCTCCACCCTATGCCTCCACCACAGAAGTGTAAACTGCAGAAGGTCTACTCAGGTAGCCCAAGTTTATCTTGGAACCCTGCTGAAATTATAACTTTTGAACTGGGGGACAAGCATGGCCAATTGTGCTGCATTCTGAAAGACAGAACTGTAACTGCTATTGAGACAGATATGGGGACGCCACTGCTTGCTCTGGGATTGGTAGCATGGAATGTTGCTACTATTTGGGTTTCTGCCAGGTACTTGTGACCTGGATTGGCCACTGTTGGAAGCAGGATACTGGGCTAGATGGACCATTGGTCTGACCCAGTATGGCTATTCTTATGTTCTTATGTAACTCTAGGACTCTAGGCCAGAGGCAAGCTGTTAGTGCTACTTTTTGAGAGACAGATTAGTGCACGTCATGGAGAGAACTTTTTGAACAAAAGAACTACTTCATGGTGTATTTATTTTCTCCTGACCTGTGAGAGAAGCAGGTGTATTTCACTTTCAAACCTCTCTATGGCTGTGTTTTCAAGGCACCAGGCCTGCCTTTGCTCACTCTACTATATGCACCTATGTACATTCTCTGCTTTGTTGCCCTCTAAGTGCTATTCTGTAAATTTGTATGTATCTCGTATAGTGTGTATTTGCACAGTGGTGGTACAAAGGGTGGACCTGGGGAGTGCCTGGGCAAGTCTCACACTTACATGCATAAATGATAGAATACTATAAGTTACACATATATTCCTGTCATTTAGGGGCGGACATTTACACCAACATTTAGGTGTATGTGTATCAAGTTAGACTACTATTCTATAAAGCAAAGTATTCAATTAGATTCCTTATTAGAATATGCTCTACTAGGCACCCTCCAGTGCCTAACTGTAGCTACCCTGCTATAGAATCGTCCTTTAAAAGCAAAATTTTATAACAGGGTGCCTGGTTTAAGAGGGTAAATAGGCACCTATTTAGATGCTATATTATCAAGACAAGTAGACACCTAGTTGTCTTCATAAAATAAATGACAAAAATCTATCTTGCATTCATAAGAGCAAATGTAAATGTCTGCATCTTTAATTTTTTATGCATGTAAATTAACGTATTTTATAATCTATATGCATCCTTGTGAACTTCGCCTACACTCCACCGCGTAGACGTCTATTGGCAAAATAAGTGTGATTATGTCATAGTGCATACTTTTACATCACTCAGTGTTGTATAAGAGGCCATTTATGCATGTATGTGGCTATATGCATGTGAAAATTACTATATAAAATTATATTTTATATGTATTATACACAAATAGAAAATAACAATAAATTAAAAAACAGTATAAAATACTTGAATAATAACACTGTATATTGGAAAAGAAAATGTAACATTTTCAGATCCATCTTCTGTATATATAAAGCAGACACATGTGTTTCTTTGTCTGTTTCCGAACTCCTCCGGCCCCCGAAAATCTAGGGCTACCAAACCCGGCAGGCAGACTCTACCCGCCATTGCCCAGGTTATTGTGTAATTTGCTTGATGAACCATAAAAAAGATAATTAATGATTGATACCAACTCTGAAACCCTCACTGTGTCAGATTGATGTCCAATCTTCTGTCACAGGTTGTGCTTATCTTTTTCCAAAATTCATTCTATTGGAAGAAGTGCTGATACTCAAAATATGAGTAATAGTTAAATTTATGTTCTAATTGCATAACAAAGAAACTATCAAACACATCACTCCAATATAGTGTCATACTGGGGATTCAGATTTGAAAGGTAAAATATTTTAAATTTAAAAAAAAATAGCCTCAGTGTAACAAGGAGCCTGACTTTTATGCTCCACTGTAGATATTACCATCACAGGCTTCCACCACCTTCCGAGAAAAAAATCACAGAGAAAAACTCCCAGAATATTTCAAAAATTGTAAAGAAGTGGGAGAAAAGTCTGTGTTTAAAAAACAGAAGGGAGGGTAACACAATTTAACACAATACAGATCCAAATACCCACAACACTAAATCTCACTATGAATATAAATCACCCAAAAAGACATTAATTAGCAATCCCTCACTAGACTAAAATCCTCATTCAAAAAGAGAAGCCTTCCTGCAAGTAAAGAAAACTCAAAATAGAGCAAAAACTCTTATAATATTAGTAGAATTGCTTAAACTTCCATCCTTACTAATGAATGGATTCTGATTCTAACAAAAAGTAAACTTTACTTAGCTCAGAACATCCAAATTGTCCTGACAGAAATACAGCCTCATAAGATTTTCACAGTCTGTGGGGTTTCTTCAAAATTAAAGTGTCCAATTTATATTATCCTTCTGGCAAAAAATGTCCAATTTCCTTGTTTCTCGACAGTAGGAAATCCTTCTGTTTCGCTATCTTCATCAGGAGAAATACATAGCAGTGCATAAAAACTGCTTTACAAGTTATCCATAGCCTAATTGCATCCAATCGCTGCCACCAGGACAAAAAAAAAAAGACTATTTGGATGCCACCTATTTGCATTTTCTTAGTAAGAAACTTCATGTTACTTCATTTTGATTTATCCAAATCACATAAACATGAAGCCCAAATATATGGCACTGAAAAAAGCGCTTTTCTATAAGCCACACTTTAGGCGCAGTTTATAGAATAGCATTTATGCCCAGGGATCGTTCCTAACTTTAGGCACAGTCATTTGCACCAACTGAAATGTGGAGCAAATGTATGCATCTAAATTGGGCACATATACCTCATATTCTATAATAACACACGTAAATGCTAGGAACGCCTCCGTTCTGCCCATGGACCTCTTATTTCCATGCCCCCCCCCCCTTTTTTTTACTTGTAATATTTAGGCACATACGTTCCAATTAAATCTAATTATTGCCAATAATTATTTGTTATAAAGCCAATTATTGGCACTAATTAGTTTGTTATTCAATTAATTGGGTGCACTCCCAACTTTTATAGACTTAGGGGGATATTGTTTTATGATTTGCAATTTTTAATTGCTGCTCTTTAGAATGCAATTATATGTATTTACTGTATATGAAAATCATTGAGAATTTTTGTCAAGCTACAGACAGAAGAATGGACAAGGGAATTCAAGAAATGACAACCAGTGTGCTGCCTGAAGAGAAAAGCTTCATGGGGTACACATTTCAAAGCAAATGTGCTTCATCTATTAATAAAAGTGAATGTCAGTGTCATTGGCAAGCTACACATCTGACAGTTTTTTATTTCTACCCTGCTTGCATTGTGATGGTGTAGTTGCCCTTGACTTATGCCTGTCTAGATTCTAGTTAAATATTTGTAATTTTAACCCAAAAGTTCACCTACCTGTCTTTTGGACTACATGAGGTATCTGATAGCTCGTTCAGTGATTGTCAAGTTTGGATTTATATTAAATTCAGTACATTTTTATTCCTAAGGTGATCTCACTTCTATTTCTTAATGATATTTTCAGACTTTCTGTTAGGATGTTCCGTATTAAAGATCTTACTAGCTTATTATAATGGCTGATTTGGAAATATGAGTACTACTACAGAATTTATATCATAGCTTATTAAGGGGTCATTTTACTAAGCTGCATTAGATGCTAATGCACACCTATCGCAGCAAAAAATGGCCTAACGCCAAGAATGGTTGAAGCATCACCTATTAGTTTTGTCATGTGCACGCAGTAAGTACATAGTAAATTTTGGGGGGAATTATTTTTAGAGAACGTGTTGAGATGGAGACTGGGAGTTCTTGTGTTAACCAGCTGGTGTATGTACATTACTGTACACTAATTAGCACACGGATAATGTGAGAGTCGTTACAACCTACACAATAGGTGGTAGTAAGTGTTCCCGTGGCAATTTTTTTAAATGGCCAGGCGCTAATGGCAACATTAGCACTCAAATCAAACAAAAGAATCCTCCTAGCAACAAACCAAACAGTATCCAAAAAGGAAGAAGTAGGGGGTAGACCAAATGTATATCCAAACAGCAGGTTTATTCAAAATTAAAATCAAAAGACTCAACGTAGTCATGTGTTTCGGCGCTGAGCATGCCTGCTTTAGGAGTCAAATCAAAAGTCTCAGCCACTGATGGTATCAACACATAAATGTGCTAGAGAATCCAACAGTATAGCATATAACTTTGACACAGAAAAATGTCGCCCAGACGGCACATATAGAGCCGAATGCGTATCAGCCAAGGACACAGCCATTAATGAAAAAAAAAAAGAAAAGAAAATCGGGATCTTTATGGCTATGGTAAAAATATCCATAGCACTTGTGGATAAACACATAAGGGTGTGCTATGGCCATTTGTTACTGCAACTTAGTAAAAGGATCTATAAGGCACATTTTATTCAGTCAGCCAATTGATTCAGGTCACTGTAGTTTAATATAAAAAAATAAGCTCTTTAAAGAACCGGAAACATATGAGTCACATGAGTATCAGGGCCAGGAAGAATATGAATAATATGGCCAACAAGTGGGATTAACAAAAAAGATACACAGGTATCCCCTGATTGAAAAGGGAGATTGTTATGATGAAAGGTGCGAGTCCAGTTTCTTCCATGTAAGGTGTCTTGTGCAGAGATAAGGAAAATGTATTTCCAGGAGTTGTTCATATTTCTTTAAAAAAAATAATCCAGTTCCGCCATATGTTGATATCTAGCATAGAATTGTCTTTCCAATGGTTGGTGACTAATTTTACCACAATGGAGATGAGAAAATCAAACAAGTATTTGTCATCATCAGAAAGCTGGTACGTATGTATCTGGTTCTTTAATGTTCATGTTTTTCTTTTTCTTTTTTTTTTTTATATCTTTACATCTCAAAAATCAATAAGCATATTTTTGGGGGAAACAGGCTCTTTAAGAAAACTTCCTAGCTTATCTGTGGGCACAGGGGTTTGCAGGACTACTATGGGATAATTTTATAAGGAATTTAGGACCCCTTTTACCAAGCTGCAGCAAAAGGAGGCCAGCACTGGCGTCGACACGTTTTACATGCATGCCAAGGCCCCCTTTTGCCGCAGCTGGTAAAAGGGAAGCCTTGCTTTCTGACAGGAATTGGCCGCGCGGCAAGTAAAGCACTTGCTGCGTGGCCATTTCGTTGGGAGAGCCCTTACCACCACCCACTGAGGTGGTGGCAAGGGCTCCCGTGTTAACCCGGCGGTAACCGGGCAGCACATGGTACACTCCGGCGCTACTGGAAATGATGGCATGCTAAGGGTGGGAAGTACCACTGGACTTCTGCGGTAGGTACTTCCTGTACAGCGAGCGGTAAGCTGTGTTGGCAGCGCACGGCAGCTGCTAGCACAGCTTATTAAACAAGGGGGTTAATATTTTAAGAAAAATACCATATCACTGTACAGACTAGATAAAAAGAAAACTGAAAACAGAGGAGACATAAAAAAATCTGATTTCTAAAATACAGTGCCAATAAATATAATTTCTTACATACGATGGACAAAAAAAAGCATAAATGAATAAAAGACTGAAATTACCTGGGAAACAGATTTCACACTTCTGTCAGTATTGTATATATACTGTTCTGCAAAATGAAAGAGCAAGGATGGATTCTTAAAAAAGAACATCCACTTAGTAATTTAGAACTCATATGAAACAGGAACTGAAAACGGCAGTATCAGATGTGTAAAAAGTGCTAAAGAAAATGCGTATATTAAATAATGTGACAACCCCAAAATAAGGGCCCTGTTTACTAAGATGCATTGTAGGCACAATAGCATTTTTAGCATGCACTAATGCTAGAGACACTCATGGGTGTCTCTAGTGTTAGCACGTGTTATTTTTTAGCATGCACTAAAAATGCTAGTGCACCTTAGTAAATAGGGCCCTAAGTGTAATAGAACCTCATATAGGGGCCCTTTTACTAAGGCGCAATGAAAAATGGCCTTCGGTAGTGTAGGCACGTGTTTTGGGTGTGTGCAGAATCATTTTTCGGTGCACCTATTAAAATGCGTTTTTAAAATTTTTGCCGAAAATGGACGTGCTGCAAAATGAAAATTGTCGTGTGTCCATTTTGGGTCTGAGACCTTACCGCCAGCCATTGACCTAGCGGTAAGGTGTCACGCGATAACATTGCAGTAATCTTCTATGCACCTAGAATGACTATTACTGCCTGGGTTTTGCTGTGCGCAAGAAAATAAAAAATATTTTCTGGCGTGTGTAGCAGACGTGTGTCAAAAAATGAAATTACTGCAAGAGCCACGTAATAGCTGGGTGGTAACTCAAAATTGACGCGCGTTGGACACGCTTAGGCACCTAGCGGCTTAGTAAGAGGGTCCCATACTAAAACAAGTTGTGCTCGGCTGTGCATAAACATATTTTGCAAAATATACAAACAGATGCACAAACAGCACAGGGGCAGAGAATGTGTCCAGGGGCGTAGCCACGGGCGGGCCTGGACGGGCCCAGGCCCAGCCACTTTCCCTCCAGGCCCGCCCATCCAACATCCTGCTGCTGTCGCTGCCTTTTCTCCTGCGGCTCCGCAGGGTCCGGGAAGCAGCGTTCAGCAATGTTGCCTGCCTGCCTGCCTGCCTTTTAAAATAATTTGTCTCCCCAGGCTGCGCTGCATTTACTTCTTCGCCCGTCGCAAAGCACTCCCATTTGCACAGGCAGCTCCGTTCCCCTTTGCCGCGTCCATCTGGTCCTACGTATCCACTACAGGAAGTGGATCAGAGAGGGCCGGATGGACGCGGCAAAGGGGAGCCGAGCTGCCTGTGCGAACGGCAGCACTTTGCGACGGGTGAAGAAGTAAATGCAGCGGAGCCTGGGGAGACGAATTATTTTAAAAGGCAAGCAGGCAACGTTGCTGAATGCTGCTTCCCGCCACGCTGGTGACTGGTGCAGGGATGAGACTTCTCAAGCCTTGGGGGCCTCCAGAAGATTCTTCAGCTGGCAGGGCCCGGAGATCCTTGCCAGCCCAGGTATTTATCTTTACGGGAGGGGGATGGACAGAGAGGAAATATGTGGGTCATGCCCACCCAGTCCACCCCCAGGCCCACTCAAAAATTGAGTTCTGGCTACGCTACTGGTGTGGACTGTGGGTGGAGTGTAATATCTACACCTGCAATGTAGGCTCTATCCCCTAGATTCTGTAAATGGTGTGCAAATGTATGCATGCAAAATTGCACTATATTTTGAGATGCACAAGCAACTAAATTGGCTAATGAGCCAAATGGAGCCAATATTAGGTGCTAAGAATCAATTATTTGTGTCAATTGGCAACAATTTGGATTTGTGCACGCATTTTGCTAAGCGCTATTCTATAAAGATCCACATGCAAATCTTTTAGCATACAACTCAAAAGGGGTGTGATCATGAGAAGGACATGGGGGGGGGGGGGTAAGGCTCACTCAATAAGGGGCCCTTTTACTAAGGTGCGCTGAAAAATGGCTTGCAGTAGTGTAGGCAAAGGTTTTGGGCACGCAATGATCCATTTTTCAGGACACCTTTAAAAAAGGCCTTTCTAAAAAAATTTTGCCGAAAATGGACATGCGGCAAAGTGAAATTTGCCGCGCATCCATTTTGGATCTACAACCTTACCACCAGCCATTGGCCTAGCAGTAAAGTCTCACGCAGTAATGGGGTGGTAATGACCTACGTGCGTCAAATGCCACTTGGCGTGCGTCCAATACGCACATCCCAAATAAAAATTATTTTTCGGCCGTGCATATCGGACACGTGCCAAAAATGAAATTACCGCGAGAGCCATGCAGTAGCCGGGTGGTAACTCCATTTTGGCGCACGTTGGGTATGCATAGATGTGGCTTAGTAAAAGGGCCCCTAAATATGCATACAGTATTATTGAATATTAGGGATCCACGCCTAACTTACACGCAAGGATTTATACCAGGTTTCAATTGGTGTAAAGCCTAGTGCCCAAAGTTTGGCGCAGAAACTGGCTGTAAGCGCTATTGTATAAATGATGCACAAGTTGGAGCACTGTTTATAGACTACCGTTCCATGTGGATTTTGTTTTGGTGCCCGAATTTGGGTGCCATTTACTGAATTTAGTGCTATCTGTGCCAGTTTCGCTAGTATTTTATAAAGATTCATAGTCACCAATGTGTATTTATAAAATTGCAGTTAAGTAGACACCTACTTCCATGCTTAAAGTAGATGTCTCCTTATAAAATTGTCGTGTTTGTATCGTAACAGTAAAAATAGAGCAGTAGCTTGTATGTTTGCCTACCCTGGGCTTCTCCATGGAAACAGAAGCAGGCCTTTCTCCTAATATCATTACATTTTCTTAAATGATATATCATGGTCCTTATTTATTCTAATTTCAATTACTGCATTTCAAATTAAGGGGCCCTTTTACTAAAGGATTGCCATGCGGCAACCCAGAACTACCGCCAGCCTAACACGGGTGCAGGCAGTAGTTCCACCCCCAGCACACACCATTTCCAGCACTAGTGGAAATATTTAAAAAATATTTCCTCAGGGGGTTACCCGGCAGTCCGGTTACTGCCAGGTTAGCGTGGGAGTCCCTACCGCCACCTCAATGGGTGTCGATAAGTGCTTCCCCCGAAATGGCTGAGTGGCAAGTGTGAACTTATCGCATGGCCATTTCTTTTTACCCGTTGTGGTAAAAGCAACCCTGGCACATGGCAAAAAGGCCGCCTCCGCTAGCACAAGGCCCCTTTTACTGCAGCTTAGTAAAAGAGCCCTTAAGTGTCTGATTTAATATATCTTAATCCCATAGGCAAAGAATGGGAAGAAGGCCTTAGCATTTTGGCATTTTGATTTGTAGAAAACTGAGTCGTGCATTTCTTTCCAAGGCCTTGTTTGTTTTAAAAGTCACTTGAGTCAATAAATCTTTTAAGGAGATGTCAGTTTGGCCAGCAGTAAAGAGGTAAATAGAAACTAATGAGGCTCGCCTTAACCATGGCATGGATGATTTATGCAGTGCAATCATCGAACACCTTTTTCAAGCCAGATTAAGGGAAAGAAACAGGTTTTTTTTTTTGTAATGGTAAAATGTGTTTGTTCTGTCAGCATATGTTGATTTATTGTATAGTGATTTGTATTATGATGTTATATAGTGGAGAAAAATGGAAGGCTTATTCATTTTTTATATACACAGCTAGGAGATATGCAGTGGTCTAAAGGCGAACGTACTCATCCAGCATCAGTCTGCAGCCTGCCGTGCAAACCTGGTGAACGGAAAAACCCTGCAAATGGACTGCCATGCTGCTGGAACTGTGAACGCTGTGAAGGCTATTTCTACCAGATGAATGAGCTAACCTGTGCCCTGTGCCAGCGTGAACAGAAACCAAACATCAATCGAACCGCTTGTGAGCCTATCCCAATCATCAAGCTTGAATGGCATTCTCCCTGGGCCATCATGCCTGTATTCATTGCTATCCTCGGAATCATAGCAACTACCTTTGTCATTGTGACCTTTGTCCGCTACAATGACACACCCATTGTGAGGGCTTCTGGGCGTGAGCTCAGTTATGTACTGCTAACTGGAATTTTCCTCTGTTATGCTATCACTTTTTTAATGATTGGGACTCCTAACACATTAGTCTGTTCATTGCGACGTATCTTTCTTGGACTTGGCATGTGCTTCAGCTATGCAGCTTTACTAACCAAAACGAACAGAATCCACCGAATATTTGAACAAGGGAAAAAATCAGTCACAGCTCCCAAATTTATAAGCCCTGCATCTCAGCTGGTGATCACCTTCAGCCTCATATCGGTGCAGCTGTTTGGAATCTTCATCTGGTTTGCTGTTGATCCTCCACACACCATAGTGGAATATGAAGAACAGAGAACAGTTGATCCAGAAAGTGCTAGGGGAGTTCTCAAGTGTGACATTTCCGATCTCTCTCTCATTTGTTGCCTTGGATATAGTATTCTTTTAATGGTCACATGTACTGTTTATGCAATTAAAACAAGAGGCGTGCCAGAGACCTTCAATGAAGCCAAACCTATTGGATTCACTATGTACACCACCTGCATAATTTGGTTAGCTTTTATACCAATATTTTTTGGTACCTCACAGTCTGCGGAAAAGGTAAGTGCTTACAAATCATTATTGCATGGTGTATTGATTGTCATCTTTCAGATTTAAAGCTTGTACCTTTACATTGATTTCATTGCGAGTCATTTTATATATTTATGATGTTTTTCTCATGCGATTGCAACGCTCGAGAGAGTACAGTTGAAAATATCCCACGGACCCTGAGGAAGGAAGCGAAACTTGGGCTGAGTTGGCCGTGGCTGGGTTTATTGACTGTATTTGAGTGAGAGACTGCTTAAGAAAAGATATTTTCAGCAGAGCAGACTGCTTCAGAAAAGATAGTTAAGTAACCCTAGAGATTTAAAGAAACAATAATGAGAAACAATGAAAAGTTTGATTAATGAGGGAGGGTTACCGATTAGAGGTTTTTGAGCCAGTGATGATCGGGCAGTGCTCCCTAACGTTGAATAACATAAGGAGTGTATGCCGGGATTGAAGCTTTTCCTCTACACTTATAAGTATATTTCATACAAGACACTACACATTTGATAGGAGTCCCTTGTCTTTTGTGAAATTATAATAATTTAGACTACCTATAGCTCATGCGGTCAGCTTAATCTTAACGCAGACTAAAGCATTGCCTAAGGCAGTACTCACCACCCCAATTCAAGTGGCTGCCAAATGCGTGTGACCCACGGCGGGCTCAGGACAATGAAGTTCTATATATCTCCGCTCAGTTGCAACCCCAAACGCAGGTTTTGTGACCCTGTTTGGGAAGCTGTGGCCTAAAGTGTTAGTTTCTGGGGATGGCAAAGAACAGCTGCAGTGAAAGCAACATAATTAGATCTGGGAACCTCAGAAATATGATGAACCACAGGTAGGGTGGGTAATTATTATACAGCTGATTAATCCAAATAAATGACTTTTGGAAATTGACCCTTTATATAAAAAATTAATTTTTGTATATATCTTTGGTAGGGAAAGGCCTAAGGTCCTAAAAGTTCATGGGGGGAGGGCAAAAGATCCAAGGTTGAATATTCACCTAAAACTAAGATTCTGTGTTTATCACCCCCAAGTAGTGTTCCTTCTAGTTCACTTTTGAAAATTTGGGGTTTGGATTTTGCTTCAGAACCTTCACTAAAGGTATTGGGGATTTTGTTGGACCCTCATTTAAGTGTGAAGACTCAAATTTTGCAGTTAGCTAGGAAGTTGTTTTTCAGGTTAAGACAGCTCCAGTATATTAAGGTTTGATGAATAAAACCTATTTTCAGGTGGTGGTTCAGGTACTGGTGCTATCTGAGCTTGATTATGGATGTTCTCAGTCATCTTTGAGACATTTGCAAATTTTGCAAAACACTGCCACAAAACTGATTTGTGGAAGACATAAATTTGATCATATCACTCCTTTATTAAAATCTCTTCATTGGCTTCCTACTGTAAGTTTAAGCTCTGTATTTTTATCCAAAAATTAATTTATGGTTTTCTCCCAGATTATTTAGTGGAATTATTCACTATAGGAACAACAGTTCATCCTCTTAGATTGGGGGACTGTTGCTTATTGCAGTTTACTTCTGTAAAACATATAAGTCTTCGAAGTTCTGGTTTTGTGTATTGTTCGGTGCAATGTTGGAACTCTCTTCCCTTGAAGCTGATATTGTTAGAATCCTATTTACTATTTTGTAAGTTGTTAAAGGATTACTTATTTTCTATTTATTTAATGTAATTCTGTTTATTTTATGTACTGATAGATTAGATTGGTTTAGACATAGTTTTTATTTTTGTATTTCCTAGTGATGGCCTAGTTTTTATCTAAATTGTAACTCACTTTTATCCTTAGTTGGTATATAGCAGAATATAAGTTCTGTTGTATTGTATTATTGTATAACACAAGCACCCTCATTTTATAACTTTTGGCACACCTTTTATTAAGGCGTGCCAAAAAATGGCCTGTGCTGGTGTAGGCACGTGTATTGGACGTGCACAGGTCCATTTTTCAGCATGCCTGCAAAAAAGGCCTTTTTGCCAAAAATGGGTGTGCGGCAAAAGAAAAATCAGCGTGCGTCCATTTTGGGCCTGAGACCTTAGCACCACCACCCATTGACTGGGCGGTAATCGTCATCATGCATATACTACCGATTACAGTCCGATTAGTGCCAAGTGGTAGAAAATAAAAATTATTTTCTGCCGCACGTTTTGGACGCACGTCAAAATTAGAATTACTGCCCAGGGCACGCGGTAGCCGGGTGGCAGTTCTAATTTGATGCACGTTCTACGCACATAGGCACCTACACATCTTAGCAACAGGGACCCTGAGTACCTAAGAGTTCCTTTTACCGAGGTGTGCTAATGGATTTAGTGCATGCCAATGATTAGCATGCACTAAATGCCGCATAGCCCATTGTATACCTTTGGGCTGCATGGTACTTAACACACACTAATTCATTAGTGCTTGCTAAATCCGTTAGTGCACTTTAATGAAAAGATCCCTAAATGTAAGCACCATTTACACGCTAAAATGATAGGCTACAGGTACATCATTTTTCCTTAAATTTCACTGCAAATGCTTGGTCATGCTTCAGAAAATATATGATTTTTCAGATCCTATTCATTTAGATACTTTCCTTCAGGACAAACCTGTTTGCAAGGCAATATTACTTAGGGTTTTCTCTTTTTAGCTACAGAAGGTTAGGGAGTTATATAAGAATTTGTCCTGTCTTTCCTATGATGGTTTATATAAGTAGTCCTTAAGAACAATTGCACTCTTCCATATTGTGGACTTGAGATGGTTTAATTGCCTGTTAATAATTTGCTATAATATTTTGTATTTTCTTTTCTTTTCCTTTCTAACATCATGAGGGGCATAATCAAACGGGGCGCCCAAGTTGTCATTAGGGCGTCCTCGCAGGACGGCCCCGTAAAGGGGCGGGGCAACCCGTATTATCGAAACAAGATGGGCATCCATCTTTCATTTCGATACTACGGTCGGGGATGCCCAAATTATGAAATTTAGGTCGACCTTAGAGATGGTCGTCCTTAGGTCATTTTTGAGAGGGTCATCCCCGGTTTTCGGCGATAATGGAAATCGAGGACACCCATCTCAAAAATGACCAAATCCAAGCCATTTGGTCATAGGAGGAGCCAGCATTCGTAGTGCACTGGTCCCCCTCACATGCCAGGACACCAACTGGGCACCCTAGGGGGCACTACAGTGGACTTCACAAATTGATCCCAGCTGCATAGCTCCCTTACCGTTGGTGCTGAGCCCTCCAACCCCCCCCCCCCCAAACCCACTCCCCACAAATGTACACCACTACCATAGCCCTAAGGGGTGAAGGGGGCACCTACATGTGGGTACAGTGGGTTTTTTGTTTGGGGGGGGGGGGGTTGGAGAGCTCAACATTTGCCACCACAATTGTAACAGGTAGGGGGGAATGGGCCTGGGTCTGCCTGCCTGAAGTGCACTGCACCCACTAAAAACTGTTATTCAATGCTCAATAAAGATTCTTACAAATTAAAAAAAAAAAAAAAAAACTGCTCCAGGGACCTGCATAGTGCTGTGATGGAGCTGGGTATGACATTTGAGACTGGCATAGAGGCTGGAAAAAAATGTTAAAAATTTTTTTGGGGGGTGAGAGGGAGTTGGTGACCACTGGGGGAGTAAGGGGAGGTCATCTCCGATTCCCTCTGGTGGTCATCTGGTCAGTTCAGGCACCTTTTCGAAGCTCGGTCGTGAAAAAAAATGGACCAAGTAAAGTTGGCCAAATGCTCATCAGGGACGCCCTTCTTTTTTCCATTATTGGCCGAGGACGCCCATCTCTATCATGCCCCAGTCCCATCTTTGATACGGTGCCGACACGCCCCCGTGAATTTTGGTCGTCCCCCGCAACAGAAAGCAGTTGAGGACGCCCAAAATCGGCTTTTGATTATGCCGATTTGGGCAACCCTGAGAGAAGGATTTGCGTCGGAAGATGGGCATCCTTCTCTTTCGAAAATTCACCTGCAAATAAAATAAACTTCCACTAATAATAATTAAAAAAAAAGAATACAAGCACTTATGCACATGAAAGTACACTTTTGCATGTGGGTGCTGGTTGGGTGAAAACTGATATGTGCAGCTCACTTGGGGCTAGATTCTATATATATAGTGCCAAAAAATTGTTGTTGTAAAAAGTACTATTCTATAAGCCACACTTAAAGTTAGGCATGGCTTATAGAAAGCACTTATACCCAGGAATCGCGCCTAGCCATTTGCACCAACTGAAATGTGGTGCAAATGTATATGCCTACATTATACCCATGACCCCCCATTATTCTATAACAATGCATGTTAATTTTAGGAACACCCCATTATACCCATGACCCTCCCGTTTCTGCACCCCTTTTTTCAATTTGTGCATACATGCCAGTTAAATCTAAATAGCGCCAATAATTGCTTGTTAAAAATCCAATTATAGGTGCTAATTAGCTCATTAGTCAATTAAATTGTACACGCATGTCCAAATTTGTGCACACAATTTTTAGTGACTTTTATAGAATTAGGGTTTTAGCGCATAAATGCAAGGGGCATACACCTAGGTGGAATACAGGCATGTAAGTTACAAAATAGTGTACATTACTTGGTAACTGCCGCATTTAGATGTGCGCTTATGCCTGCTTTTGACATTTCATAATTGGGTGTGCCGACTTATCCTAGCATTCTGTAGTATAACAGAATCTGGGTGCCACAGAATTAGCATTCAGTGTGCTATTTCTAGGCACCTAATTTGTGGCACCCAGTTATAGAATCCCACCCCCCCCCCCCCCACACACACACACACACACAAGTGAAACTAGGAGGCCCTTTCACTAAAGTGTAGTAAAGTTTGGCTCTTATCATTTGGTAAATGCCCAAATTACAGTAGAGTAAGTGCAAAGCTTGTGTGGTAACTGTTGGGGGCATTCTCTGCATTTTACCGTACTGTTGTTGCACAGAAAAAAACCTTTACTGTATGGTAACTGTGGTGACAGCATGGATGAACCTACCACCCTCTATTTTGATGCATCCATGCTATTTGTCTGTAATTGCATGCTGTAAGTTACCATGTGCTAAATGCAAGGCGCAGTCCATTTCCCATTTCCTGTCCTATTTTAAGGTATGCCAATAGGGCATGGATTAGGGCATGCTGACATTCCAGCATGGCATTGTTATCACAGCCTTGCATTTACTTCACTGGCTCCCTATCTGTTTCCACATTCAATTCAAACTTCTCTTACTGACCTATAAGTGCGTTCACTCTACCATTCTCCAGTACCTCTCCACTCTTGTCTCTCCCTATGCCCCCCCTCGGGTACTCCGTTCTGTGGATAAATCTCTCTTGTCTGTCTCCTTTTCCTCTACTGCTAATTCCAGACTCCGTTCCTTTTATCTCACTGCACCTCACGCCTGGAATAGACTTCCCGAGCGAGCCTGTACGTCTAGCCCCGTCTTTGGCCGTTTTCAAATCCAGGGTAAAAGCCCACCTCTTTAATGCTGCTTTTGACTGCTAACCACTACTCACTTGCCCTGTACCCTTTTATCCCCACCTCTTTAATTCCCTTACCTCTTAGTTGTTCTGTCTGTTTGCCTGTCCTATTTAGATTGTGAGCTCTTTGAGCAGGGACTGTCTTTTCAGGTATGGTGTACAGCGTTGCGTATGCCTTGTAGCGCTATTGAAGTGATAAGAAGTAGTAGTAGTACTGTTACCGCATAATAATTGATACATGAATTGATTACCACACTTCAGTAAAAGGGACCTGAGGACTTTTATGCAATGCTTTTTGTTAAACACCCCACCCCCTCCCAAATTATATGGACTTTATTGCCCTGTCTGCAGCTCACCCATTGCTGGCTACAGAAGAAATATGACGACTTCATTTTATTTGAGGAATATGTTCTTTTCTAATGGGTATCAAATACCTGTCAGTCAACCTAAATATAGAAAATGCTTTTGAAAGTAAAATTAGAAAACTGCTTTTAATGTAAGTTTTCTGTATACCTGTTTCATAGCCTTTCTTTCAAATATCAGATGAAGGGATGCTTCAGCGTCTCTTCTAGTGTGCTAAAAACTGAATGAGATAACTCAAGCAAAAAGAAAACCCTGACAGTGCTAAGATTAAACTTTTTCATCTTTTAATTAGGGCAACATAGTAGCTCAGGGACTGGAGGTAAAATCAAATTAAAATGCTAATATGTTGGTTTTGCAATTCAAATATTTCTTCTATTGTTGTGATTTTTCCCCCTTTTTGTAAATAAAAGCATGAAGGTTTTGTACTGAAACTTATGACCTGAGCACAATAACTTAGTCATGCATACAGGCATGAGAAATTGTTCACCTGAATAAGAAAGAGGTAATGAGTGTGACTTCTGTTCATATACATGTAGAAATTGCCTGACAATTCAGTAATTTCTCAATTGATATAGAAACTCCATATTAGCATATATTAAAACAGGCTGGCATTTTGTAATATTTGTTAATTGAATTTATTTTTATCATTTAAAAATGGCAGAAAATAGGAATATTTTATACTTTTTTTTACAGAAATATTAGTTAAAATTCTATATAACACAACTGTTTAAGATTTGTCTAAGCTGACTTTCAGGTTTTGATTTACATAAGGGGCCGGCAGTGCAAACTCAGCAGGACAGTAATGATAGCTGAAATCTTGGATTTACCTTCAATGAGTATCAGTGTGTGTCAACTCCAGCATTCTGGGTAATGTAGCTATGATAGTAACAAGTGACTTTCAGATTAAAAGAAAAAGAAATGCGACCCGTTGGGCGAAAAGGTATCAAAATAGGGTAAGTGACTTATTTATCCCACAAGATAGAGGGATATCAACTGCACAATCCCATGAAATTTCAGCCCCAGTTACCAAGCTGCTGTAAAAGGGGGCTTGCGCTGGTGTCGGCACTTGTTTTTGACGCACACCGTGGCCCCCTTTTGCAGCATTTAAGCAGATAGTGCCACTGAATATTGCTTGTGAATGCCATGGTACTGTCTGGTTACTGCAGGGTTGGTCTGAGGAAGGAGCATGGGCAGGGCTGGCATTTAACTGGTTAATGTTGATATTCAGTCCAGTAACCGGTTAAGTAAGTGCATAAAGTTAAGACTGCAAAAGGCTGTCCTAACTTTATCTGTAGATTAAACTGGGTACCGGTCTGAATATTGGCTTGTGCCCAGTTAACTTCCGGATGACTACACTTACCCGAATTCAGTGCCAGAGTTTGGATATGCCTTGGCAATAAATATCCAGGCTTAATTCAGCCTTCAGTTATCAGCGGCTTAAAAAATCGCAGACTGCCACAGGCTGAATATCTGGTTCTAAACGGTTGTGGGTCATCAGACACACATTGAAATAAGCCTTGATGGTCCTTGGAGATTAAACTTAGATTTATTGATTTATTTATTCATAATTAGCTACCTGATTTCCAGATAAAGAAAAACAATTGTTTGTGTATAAATAATGATGTTGATATGTTTTTTTAAGCTAAATTTCTATTTGCAGGGACTATAGTACAGTCTCGATTATCTGACCTTCACTGATCCGAACATCCGGCATATCCAACACACCCCCAATAACGTCACACAGCTTCTCTTTCTGTTTTACGAACCTGGGGCCCTACTTTTACTACAAAACAGCACAGTTGTGAGCTGGGACCCTGCTTTTACTATCTTGTTTCTGCATTGTTTGAGGGGTTACCATTGTTTTCCACATTATCCAACTTTTCATTTATCTGACAATGGGTCAGTCCCATTTAGGTTGGATAATCAAGACTTTATATATTTTGATATGTAGCCCATTTCAGTTGCTATAAGACTTTGGGGGGTGTCTCTTACTAAGGTGCACTAGCGTTTTTAGCTCATGCTAAAAATTAGTGTGCACTAAAAATTAGTGTGCACTAAATGCTAAGACACCCACAGGAATATAATAGGTGTCTTAGTGTGTGCTAAAAACACTAGTGCACCTTAGTAAAAAAAAAAAAACCTTTGTGAGACATTCTGTGCTACTTTGCTCCCGCCCATCCGTATCCCTAATTTTCTCTTTCACACTGTTTGTGGGAACACTGTAGCAATAATAGCAAGCAAACAAACAAAATCAGTTGGTTGGAAAAAAATTGTTGCCTTCTGCAAACAGAGTGTGTATCTAGCCACCTGAGAGGCAAGGAGATGGCCAGAACCTCAGCCCAGCTGAGAGGAAAAGCTGTAATACTCATAGGGGAAAATGGTAAAGAATTTTGATGGAAACACAGTAGATTAAGGAGGGATCAGCTTCTAGAACAGCTGCTGATCACAAAGGTATGCTTGGAAGGCTAGGACTCTATCACATCCCCTGGAGGGAGAAAGAGAGGGCTGACCCTGGCCCAGAACTAAGAGCCAATAGGGAAAGCTCACAAGGCATCAATCACAGGAAACTGCAAACTATATGGATAGCAGCCCTAGTGCACAGTGCGATCTATACACAGACAATGCAATTGAATACAAATAATATAGTAAATATACATAGCATTGCACCCTGCTACAATGAATAAGGGGGCAGGACAATAATATCACTGGAACAAATCAGACTTAGCAGAAAAGAATGGATTTCAAATAGGGCTGCAATTCTACTAATAATGGAGTGGATACTCAAAAGGACTTATCTGACTAACTTTGACAATTATCTGAATAAGTCTTTATCTTACAAATTTTCAGGTGTGACAGGAATGGGTTTAAATATTAGCTGAATAGCAGTGACATTCAAAAACCATCCTGTTCGCATTCAAGTCTTGCTCAAATACTAAAGAAACAATGAGGGTCACTCTTTCTGTGCAATTTTCTAAGGATTGTTCTAGTAGAGCAGATATATCTAAATTATTTATTTGTGGCAAATTCAATTTTCCCCCAATCTTCTCCTTAGGATTCCCAATGTAGTAAATTTTGTTTACTGGCGGTAAATTTTCAAGAGGAAATTTTAAAATTTCATTTAGGTATCTTCTAAAAAGATCAGAAGGGGAGTTTCCTGGGAGTCTTGGGAAATTAAGCAACCGTAAATTCAATCTTCGATTATGGTTCTCAATCTGTTCTATTCTACGACGGATATCACCGCTATCTTTTACTGCTGCATTCTTAAATTCATGTAATAAATCCACATCCTTTTGAATTTCCATTATCTTTGTTGAAGTTTCTATTTTAACTTGCTCTATCGAAGATTTCAACTCCTCAATTTTTCCATTCATAACATGAACTTCCCCAGACGTTTTTAACAGGGTTTCGTTCATTCCATTCAGCATAGTCCAAATCTGATTTAAATTTACCTCCGGTTTTTCTCCCAAGATGTTCCTCTTAGGGCTCAGTGGCGAATGTTGCAGCTCAAGTCCCTCAACTGGCGATTCTCCCACCACACTTCCGGTGGTGAACAGGGTCGCCCCAAGGGCTGCTGATGCCGCTGGACACGGAGGGAGCAACTGCGATGGTGGAGAGAGGGAGGTTTCATCAGCCGGTGGAAAAACCGCTTCCCCGGTATATTCCACTACGGTATTGCCTTCCCTTGAAACTTGGGAGAATGTTGACAAAAAACGATCCAAACTTGTCTGGGTTGGTGTTGAGGTCGCAGAAGGTAAGGGATCCCTCTTTACTACCCCTTTTCTCTTGGTATGCGGCATTTTAAAGAAGAAAAATCTCTTTACCCAGGTAAGTTGAAACGCTGCTGGAACAGCTCTATGCAGCGGCAGCCATCTTGTTCCTGACAGTCAAAAACTCCACTACTCTTTTTGGTGGAGAAAGGATATGGATATACCCGGACGTTACAAAGCAAACCCAGCAAAAAAGGAAACTTTTTCTGGCAATGAAAGAAAGGACATTGGAGATAGGGGGTTCCTTTTTTCTTGCCTATCCTTGTAAATGTAATGTAAAGTTGGGTTTAAACAAGTATGTTTTCTATTCACCAGATCAGTTAAAATCTTTTTTGGATTTAAAGCAACTTAAATAACATCTGAATAAGTAATATGTTTGGGAGTATGCAGCGAATATTTTCTTGAATATTTTTTGTTAACTTAAAGACTTCCCTATTTCTTAGTTCCACCACTCCTATATTGTGGTCTGAGGAAGCCTAAATGTATATTTTCCTTTGTTTTATATTAATTATTCTTATAAATTCAAGGCTGTATTTCTTAAACAAGTTTATTCTTGTAAATATATTGAAATTATAAATAAACAAATAAAAAAAAAAAAAAAAAACCATCCTGTTAAAGTTAAACACATAAGTTGGCTACTGTGACGGGGTTTATATTCTGTCCCTCTCTCAAATGGATTAATGTAACTCTGTTTATATTGATAATTCATGTAGATTACAAGGAAACTTGGGGCACTGTTTAATTACCAATTGTATATGTATTCCGAAATGACATAAGCCATGACGGAAAATTGTAAGCTACATCAAGCCTGCAAATAGGTGTGAAAATGTGGGATACAAATGCAACAAATAAATAAATAAAATAAGCTGTGTTATATAAGCATACTAGCATTTTTAGCATGCACTAATATTAAAGACACCCATGGGAATAAATGGGTATCTCTAGCATTAACATACGTTAATTTTTAGTGTGCGCTAAAAACGTTAGCACACCTTAGTAAACAGGGCCCCAGGTTTCTTATAAAGTGTAGCTGCCCAGATGATTTTCAAACTTGGGAGAGTTACACCCCAACTGGTTGCTCTCCACTGGCTTACAGTTGAAGCAAGAATTATGTTTAAACTTTCCTGTTTTATGCACAAATCTTTATATGGCCAAGCACCTGAGCATTTATGCACCATGTTAATTTGCTTGTCTACAATATGAAGTTTTCGGGCGAATGATTGTAATCTTGTAGTTTTTCCTACATCTACTGGAGTTTGATACAAGAAGAATTCTACTGCTTTTTTATATATCAGTCTGCTAGTATGTGGTGCAATCTTCCTCTTGAAATTAGGAAAGAATCTTTTTTTTTTTAATTTTATTTATCAGTTTTCAAAATATATTCACATTATAACAATGCAACTAAAGAAATAAAGGAAAACAACAAAAAGATATATATATATCTCATCATCATCATCATCAGATATCATGAAAACATTATAATCTTAAGTCCACAATTATTAGGTAACAGAACCAAGATATTAAGAAATTAAAAGAAAGAAAAAAGAAAGCCTGGAGAAAAGGCGGCTGAGGGGTGATATGATAGAGGTCTACAAAATAATGAGTCGGGGTAGAGCAGACAGATGTGAAGCCTTTGTTTACGCTTTCCAACAATAATAGAACCAGGGGACACAAGAAGAAATTAGAATGTGGTGGTTTAAAACAAATCGGAGAAAGTTTTTCTTTACTCAGCGCGTGGTTAGAATCTGGAACTCATTGCTGGAGAAGGTAGTGACAGCAGCTGGCCTTGCTAAGTTTAAAGGGGGTCTGGACAGATTCCTGAAGGAAAAGTCCATTGATCGTTATTAAATTTGGGGTTTTTGCCAGGTTCTTGGGGCCTGGATTGGCCGCTGTCGGAGACAGACTGCTGGGCTTGATGTACCTTTGGTCTTTTCCCAGCATGGCAGTGCTTATGTACTTATGTAAAGAATATAGTACATAAGTAATGCCACACTGGGAAAAGACCAAGGGTCCATCGAGACCAGCATCCTGTCCACGACAGCGGCCAATCCAGGCCAAGGGCACCTGGCAAGCTTCCCAAACATACAAACATTCTATACATGTTATTCCCGGAATTGTGGACTTTTCCCAAGTCCATTTAGTAGCAGTTTATGGACTTGTCCTTTAGGAAACCGTCTAACCTTTTTTTAAACTCTGCCAAGCTAACCGCCTTCACCACGTTCTCCGGCAACGAATTCCAGAGTTTAATTATGCGTTGGGTGAAGAAATATTTTCTCCGATTTGTTTTAAATTTACTACACTGTAGTTTCATCGCATGCCCCCTAGTCCTAGTATTTTTGGAAAGCGTGAATAGACGCTTCACAACCACCTGTTCCACTCCACTCATTATTTTATATACCTCTATCATGTCTCCCCTCAGCTGTCTCTTCTCCAAGTTGAAATGCCCTAGCCTCCTTAGTCTTTCTTCATAGGGAAGTCGTCCCATTCCCGCTATCATTTTAGTTGCCCTTCGCTGCACCTTTTCCAATTCCACTATATCTTTCTTGAGATGCGGCGACCAGAATTGAACACAATACTCAAGGTGCGGTCACACCATGGAGTGATATAACGGCATTATAACATCCTCACACCTGTTTTCCATACCTTTCCTAATAATACCCAACATTCTATTCACTTTCCTAGCCGCAGCAGCACACTGAGCAGAAAGTTTCAGTGTATTATCGACGACACCCAGATCCCTTTCTTGGTCTGTAACTCCTAACGTGGAACCTTGCATGACGTAGCTATAATTCGGGTTCTTTTTTCCCACATGCATCACCTTGCACTTGCTCACATTAAACGTCAGCTGACATTTAACCGCCCAGTCTCTTAAGGTCCTTCTGTAATTTTTCCACAATCCTGTCGCGAGTTAACGACTTTGAATAACTTTGTGTCATCAGCAAATTTAATTACCTCACTAGTTACTCCCATCTCTAAATCATTTA
Source organism: Microcaecilia unicolor (assembly GCF_901765095.1). NCBI lineage: Eukaryota > Metazoa > Chordata > Amphibia > Gymnophiona > Siphonopidae > Microcaecilia > Microcaecilia unicolor. The sequence continues at coordinate 51,251,435 of NC_044040.1, forward strand.
TAAATATATTAAAATATATTAAATATATTAAAAAGCAGCAGTCCCCTGAGGAACCCCACTAACTACCCTTCTCCATTGTGAATACTGCCCATTTAACCCCACTCTCTGTTTCCTATCCTTCAACCAGTTTTTAATCCACAATAGGACTTTTCCTCCTATCCCATGACCCTCCAATTTCCTCTGTAGCCTTTCATGAGATACCTTGTCAAACGCCTTTTGAAAATCCAGATACACAATATCAACCGGCTCCTCTTTGTCCACATGTTTGTTTACTCCTTCAAAGAATTGAAGCAAATTGGTCAGGCAAGATTTCCCCCACACAAAAGTCGTGCTGATTTCTTTTATCATTTCTGCATCTACCTGCTCATCCTGGCGAGGCGGACGGTAGTACACTCCTATCACCGTCCTTTTCCCTTTTATACATGAATTTCAACCCACAATGATTCAAGGGTGTGATTTGTGTCCTGCTGAATTTGTAATCTATCTGAGTCAAGACTCTCATTAATATACAATGCTACCCCTCCACCAGTCCGATCCACCCTATCACTATGATATACTTTGTACCCCGGTATGACAGTGCCCCACTGGTTATCCTCCTTCCACCAGGTCTCAGTAATGCCTATTATATCCAATTTTTCATTAACTGCAATATATTCCAACTCTCCCATCTTATTTCTTAGACTCCTAGCATTTACATATAGACATTTCAAAGTATGTTTATTGTTCCTATTTGCATGATGCTTAGTACTGGACACTACTGATTTGCCATCTTTTGTCTGATCTTTAGTTGTATTTAAGGGCACCTGGCCTACCACGGTCTGTTGTGCAACCTCACTATCCAGAAACCCAGAAACCCTATCTTCCCTGTTTGTGAGGTATCTTTGCAAGATACCTTATCCTGAACCATGCGCTTTTGAGCGACTGTCAGCCTTCCCCCCATTTCTAGATTAAAAGCTGCTCTATCTCCTTTTTAAATGCCGACGCCAGCAGCCTGGTCCCACCCTGGTTAAGGTAGAGCCCATCCTTTCGGATTGCTTAGGGTCAGTAAAAACATAGGAGTTACTTTGAAAGGTGAAACAGCAAGCACAAGGAAACCAAAGCAAAAACCTTACACCCAGAGCATCTCCTTTGGTTATTCCTAGATAAACAAGGAAAAATTCTTATCTTTGACCCTAAGAAATCACAATTCATATATCAAAATATAGCTAGGAAAGAATTTTCTTATATGGTTTTCAGAAGAAAGTTGAAAAGTTTTTTTATTTAATAACGTTTTATTTGGTGTTTCCTCTGACCTTTAATGCCTTTGTTTCTTTTAAAGTTTTGTCATTTCTTATTTTAAATCTTTTTGTTTTGATAGCATGTGTTCACTATGCAGTTTGTATGTACACTGCCCATGATCATTTTTGGAATGGGTGCTATATAAAAATTAGTATTAGATTAGATTAGAAAACTCAGGATTGGAAGTTTTGGTGTTAGTCTGGAATTGACACCAAAGAATCAGCTTCAGTCCTAGTAGAAAAATACAAGATCAGTTACTAGAGAAACAACTAGAAGAGGAAAATGGTATGAAACTTATAGACAGGTCCTCTAGCTTTCCCAATAAGAAGTAGTAGATGAGTAGGGCCCTCCAATCAGGCTGCAGGATGGAGTGAGGCATCTACTGCCTTATAAAAGAGGGATGTGAGAACAGAGCTCCAAGTTTCCCTGGAAGGAGGTCATGTAGTTGGATGCTGGAAAGGAATCTGAAGGTACAACAGGGATCCAAAAGGTACAGATTGCCTTATTTTTGTACACTTTTACTAGTGTTAAGAAACAATAATATTCTGCCTGTGAGTAGATGTGGCAGTAAACTAGGCTGTGAGGGTGGTGGCAGGTTCAAAGGCCATGACCAGGCCCAGCCCTAACTAAAGGATCTTGATTTTTTGATACATTTGAGCGGTACCCGTTAAAATAGCCCTGTCAAAACAACCCCATCAAGAAAGCCCCTAAACAAAATAACCCCGAGAAAAAAAAAACTAACAAAAAAACCTCCACCATAATAGCCCCTGACATAATATTCTCTGACAAAATAGCTCACCCACATAATGGCCCTAACATATTAGCCCCCGACAAAATGGCCTATATACCTATTTTTAATTTGTTCTTTATGCTGCACTTCTGTGAGAGGTGTACTCCTGATATATAATTTCTGGGCACTGCCAAACACCCAGATATTTGGTACAGGTACCCAAATAGGTACTGGCACTAAATATCAAGACCTAACTAACTGCCTGAGGCAATCACCACTGTTAAAAAAAGGAGTGGCCTAGTGGTTAGAGCACCATTCTTGACATCCAGAGGTGGCTGGTTCAAATCAAATCCCACTGCTAGTCCTTGTGATCTTCGGCAAATCACGTAGGGGCTTCTTTTACAAAGCTGCGCTAGCGATCCCCATGCGGCAAATGAAAGAAAGCCCATAGGAATTGAATGGACTTCCTTTCATTTGCTGCACTGAGAATCAGCAGTGCGGCTTTGTAAAAGAGGCCCTTAAACCTCCATTGCCTCAGATACAAACTTAGGGCCCTGTTTACTAAGCAGCGTTATAGATGCGCATTAACCATTTACGTGCATTAACCATGTACATAAGTATCGCCATGCTGGGACAGACCAAGGGTCCATTGAGCCCAGCACCCTGTCTCTGACAGCGGCCAAAAGAACAAACAATTTGTCCCGCCCATCCCAGAAATAGTGGATTTTTCCCACGTCTATTCAATAACATTCTATGGCCTTTTCCTCCAGGAAGCCGTCCAACCCTTTTTTAAATTCTGCTAAGTCAACCGCCTTAACCACTTTTTCCGGCAACGAATTCCAGAGTCTAACTACGCGTTGAGTGAAGAAACATTTCCTCCGATTCGTTCTAAATTTACTACACTGCAGCTTCATTGCATGCCCCCTTGTCCTAGTATTTTTGGAAAGCGTAAACAGACGCTCCACATCGACCCTTTCCATTCCACTCATTATCTTATAGACCTCTATCATATCTCCCCTCAGCCACCTTTTCTCCAAGCTGAAGAGCCCCAGCCTCTTCAGCCTTTCCTCATAGGGAAGTCATCCCATCCCGTGTATCATCTTTGTCGCCCTTCTCTGCATCTTTTCTAATTCCACTATATCTTTTTTTAGATGCGGCGACCAGAATTGCACACAATACTTGAGGTGCGGTCGCACCATGGAGCGATACAGTGGCAGAATAATATCCTCATTTTTGTTTTCCATCCCTTTTCTAATAATACCCAACATTCTACTTGCTTTCCTACCTGCAGCAGCACATTGAGCCGAAGGTTTCAACGTATTATCAACGATGACACCTAGATCACTTTCTTGGTTCATGACTCCTAACGCTGAACCATGCATGATGTAGCTATAGTTTGGGTTCCTCTTTCCCACATGCATCAATTTCCCTATAGGCACCAACATGGGTAGCGTGCACACTAAGTGTAGGTGCGCTAAAAACATTAATGCATCATAGTAAACAGGGCCATTAGATTGTGAGCCCTCCTGTGACAAGGAAGTACCCAGTGTACCTGAATGTAACTCACCATGAGGTACTACTGGAAAGGTGTGAGGAAAATCCATGTTTGTGCAGAAGGAAATTTGATGACTTGTACAAAGTTTTAGAGTTATAGGACTACCTTGATTCACAGTTTTGTGCTTAAACCAGGCTTAAACCAGCTATATTTTATTTATGAAATAAAATATAGCCAAGAACAAAATAAATCTCCACTGTGTGTTTCACAAATCTCTACTGACATTATGTACACTGCCTTCATATACTCTACCATTAAAATATAAAGACCATGTGCTGGATATGCTATAGCTGAGGATGATTGTGGTTACCATTTCTGAGATTCATTCTGCAGCATATTGTCTGGATAAAAAGACACAGACAAGTAAAATATGTCCTTTTGTATAGGAGCGACCTCTAACATTTACCACTGCTATGAAAAACAATACGGCAGAATGACTGCAGAGTATTGTCTCTTCATGATTATACTGTCACCATGCATAGATACTATTATAAGGAACAGGACTAGCTATGAGCATTGAAATAATGTTCTAGCTCACAAGACAATAGAAGCTGTTTCTCCCTGACATTAGAAAATGGACCATTGTGCTTAAAGAAGAAATTGATGCAATCTAGCTGCATATAATAGGGAATTTTATGAATGACTCCTAAAGTTAAGTGCTAATTCCACGCCTGACGTTTGGTGAGGAAACGTGTTCTACTGAATACAAGGTGCTGAAATGGCAGATTGGCATGGAGATACCCTTACACGCCCAGTTATAGGATAGCGCCAAAGTGTGTCCATGCACAACTGCAAAGGGGGTGTTCCCATGGGAAGGGCATGGGCGGGTCAGTGGCATTCTGGAAAACTGCACTCAGTATTATAGAATACCGAAGATAGGCATCCAACTTGCCAGGATTTACTCTTGGTTTCAGTTGGTGTAAGTTCTCACGACCAGTGCTTTTCTTTATAGAATACTGCTGGGTACCATTTGCTGAATCTGGCCCATATTGTATAACAGCACTGTTTCCAATGTCCAAGTGAAGATCCTTAAAGGGCAGGCAGTTTCAAAAAAGAGTAATGTGAAAAAATTATTTTGCCAGCATATTAGCTGGAAGCTTATGCTGCAAGACATCTCAGTTTTGTATGGCACAGCAGCACGAGCAACAACATCATCTGGGAATAAATTCTGCAAAATGAGGGACAGGCAGAGGCATACTGTAGGCTAGGCATGGGGGTCAACAACTCTCTAAAGGTTGAAAATAATGTTGAATTGCCTCTCTTCTGCCAGTATGACTTCCTTACCATTTGCTCCCCCAAAGTAAGCAGGCAAACTGCACTGATGGGGACAGGCTAATACCCAACATAACTGACTGCCCTTGAGATTGGATATAAGACAAATGTATTTCAAGAGTATACCCTACCTGCAATCTTCATTCCAATTTTTAAAAAACTTTAAGAAGGAATAGCATTTCAACTATTTAGTAGGGATGGAGTGTCATTTGTAAAGACATAAGGAATGTCTCTACAAGTATGAGCAGAACCCCCCCCCCCCCCCCCCCACATTGCCACTGGTTTCACTATATGAGAGGAAGTGGACATGATGAAAGGTAGATTGAAAGCCTTTATTGTAGAAAATGGGTAAAAAGGCACTTGATAGAACCATGTTTCTCCCAGCAGGGCTCCTTTTTACTTGTTCAATATATGATGCCCATATTTGTGCGCACACTCAAGATGCAAGTGCAAATTAATTGAGTAGCAAGCCCTTAACTATCAATAAATGGGTGCGAACAACTAATTATTGAAGTTAATTGGCACTCAATAAAATTTGCATGTGCATCTGGCTGCAGGCTATTCTATAAGGCATGGCACCTTACTCTACTAGCATATAACTCAAAAGGCAATGTGGCCATGAGTGTGCCAGTTGTACACATACAGTAGATATAGAATACTACCTCAGCACATCTAACTTGGGGTTCAGCAGGCATAAATCTAGTGCCTAAAGTTGGGTCCGGGATCAATGCTATATGCTATTCTATAGTGCCCTTTATAGAATAGTGCTTAGGACCAGATCCAATATAAGACGCCCAAAAAATTCACGTGTTAAACATTTCAACCTAAGCATATTGTATAAGCGGCACCTGAATTTAGGCACAGCTTAGTTGATATCCCTTCACCTAAAATTACGTGCCTCGATTTACACCAACGAAAACATGGTGAAAATCCCTGAACATAGATTTATATGCACTGGGCCATAGAATATAGCTGCACACATAAATTTGGAAATATCCATTTCCCTTCACAAAGCCACGCCACTTTTGAACTGCACGCATTAGAATTTAGGCGCAGTTCATTACAGAATGCGCTTAGCATGTTTTGTGCATAAATTCTGATTATTGCCAGTTAGTGCTCATTATTGCTTAACTGCTGTTCTCAACGCTGATTAGCTTGTTAAGCCAATTAAATTACCCACATTGTTATATAATATGCCTGGATTTCTGCGCATATCTCTTGGCACGCTATATAGAATCCAGTAGTTAGCACCTTTTTTCAGCTACCATTTTTTTTAGTCTTAGTACTGAATTTTAGCATAAGCAATGGAAAAAGAAACAGTAACATCAAATAACAACTAAAAAGAAAAGAACATGAGGATAGCAGTCAATAGTTAGACTTGCATATACAATGCATGAAAATGACAAAGGTATTACAACTTTTCTAGGTAAGAAATCAGGGGTGTCCATCCTGCTTATTTTCGAAGGAGATGGCCGGCCATCTTCCGACACAAATCGTGAGATGGCCGGCCTTCTCCTAAACTCGGCCAAATCGGTTTAATGAAAAGTTAAAAGGGGTGTGTCAGCAGGGTACTGAAGGCGGGACGGGGGCGTGGTTAAGAGATGGCCGGCTTCAGCCGATAATGGAAAAAAGAAGGCCGGCTCTGACGAGCATTTGGCTAGCTTTACTTGGTCCATTTATTTTTAGGACCAAGCCTCAAAAAGTGCCCCAAATGATCAGATGACCACCGGAGGGAATCGGGGATCACCTCCCCTTACTCCCCCAGTGGTCACCAACCCCCTCCCACCAAAAATATTTTTTTAATACATTTTTGTGCCAGCCTCAAATGTCATACCCAGCTCCATCACACCACTATGCAGGTCCCTGGAGCTGTTTTTAGTGGTACTGCAGTGCACTTCAGGCAGGCGGACCCAGGCCCATCCCCCCCCCCACCTGCTACACTTGTGGTGGTAAATGGGAGCCTTCCAAAACCCACCAGAAAGCCACTGTAATCACATCTAGGTGCCCCCCTTCACCCATAAGGGCTATGGTAGTGGTGCACAGTTGTGGGTAGTGGGTTTTTGGTGGGGGGGGGGGGGTTGAGGGGCTCAGCACAGAAGGTAAGGGAGCTATGTACCTGGGAGCTTTTTCTGAAGTCCACTGCAGTGCCCCCTAGGGTGCCTAGTTGGTGTCCTGGCATGTGAGGGGGACCAGTGCACTACAAATGCTGGCTCCTCCCATGACCAAATGCATTGGATTTGGCTGGGTTTGAGATGGCCGCCATTAGTTTCCATTACCGCCGGAAACCGATGGAGGCCATCTCTAACGCCGGCCCAAATGTTGAGATTTTGTCAGCCCCAACCGTATTATTGAAACAAAAGATGGCCGGCCATCTTGTTTCGATAATACGGTCGGTATGCCGCTTTACGGGGCTGGCCATATAGATGGCCGGCCCCGTTCGATTATGTCCCTCCATGTCTTCTTACAAAAAGTAAATTGTTTCATCTTTTTAGTAAGTTTAATATTTATAGGATGAATAAATTAAATTCCACCATGAATGATGGGTTGCTTGATCCAGGGATTTCCAGGATGTAAAAATAACTTTTAAAGCAATAGTAAGCAGTGTTTATTAATGAACATTCGTAATCATTTAAAAGGTGTCTGAAACACAGATTCTTAAGTAACAATATTTGAAAACCATTGGGACAGAAATATTACCCTCCCCCCCCCCTTGTTTACTAAGCCGCGCAGCAACGCCAACACAGCCTATTCAAAGTTAATGGGCAGTGTCGGCATTAACGCGGCTTAGTAAACGGGGGGGGGGGGAAATAAGCAAGTAATAGTATTCCAAACATCCGTCTAAAACATCTGTATACAACAGCATTCAAAAATCATGTGTCTAAAAGAACTCATGACCGAACAAACAGAGAGGGTATACAGCATACATAGAAAGTATACAAGCAAAAAAAGCAACACTGGGCCTTCAAGACTGAGACAACAGGAGTATTTTATTGAAAAATGACCCGACACAGGCTGTGTTTCGGCGTAAAACAACACCTGCCTCAGGGGTCAGGGTGTACTTGCGCAATATATATGCATCCAATGCCTTTGAAAACAACAGAAGTCTTTTAAACAAATGTTCCTGTTGTGAAAGACAGTCGTGATGTTGGAAGTAAACTCCTATATTATCATCGATCTTAGCGGAAAAAGATTAGAAAAGTTTTTTTGTTTGTCTAAAAGAACTCATCCCATTTTGAGTGCCAGTTATAGAACTCCCTCCCTTTGTATTTTTTCATTTACCAATAATAGTGATACTATTACCAAATTTGCAAATAGTGTGCATTCGTAACAATATTTCCCCTGAAACAAAAAATGAAGACTAAACAAAACAAAATGAACAATGTTGCAGACAACATGGAAAAGGAAACAAAACAAACATTTTTGGTAATACTTGGAAGTTTTGAGTTCCTCTAAAATGAAAAAAAACCTGAAAGGGCTTGATTTTGAAGCAGGGCATCTATGCGGAACATCAAAAAAGGCCTTTGTTTTATACAAATTTTATAAAGGTACCAGTACTAACCCCTGCAGAGCACAGATCCTCAAGCACAATGTTGCACCTGTTCTGAGGCAGATGTAAATGCATTTTTTTAATAAAATACAAGTGTACATCACAACGTCACACTGGTGCTACCCAAATTGTGCCCCCGAGAAAATGTGCTTTTGGTTCATGTAAGTGTAGCCACACTCTTTTTCCATATGCCTACTTTTTTACAAGAGCCCTTTTCTGCATGTAAAACCTTCAGTACATAAGGGAAAAGCTTTATAAAATTACACTCTGGCTGTCACAATAGCTAAAACACTGCAAAATAAGGAGATCAACTAGCTGAATGATTAAAGCAGATGCTTTATAAACCACTGGGTAAAATTAACCTACAACAGCAGCAGACTGCACAGGAACTGACTGAGGGCAAACGATTCTCTTAATATGAGTTCTTATTTAAAAAGAAAAAGAAATTTCAAGTTTTGTCCATTATTGTTTTACAAGCTTTGACAGATTGATGAAATATGTTCCTATGACAGACAATAAATGCATAGTTAATTTTATTAGCAGTATTGTTATGACTGGGAACTGAGCACAAAGTTTCTCTTGAGAAAAGGTTGCCTTTGTATAAAAGCAGCCATGATTCTAATCCAGACAATAAATGAAAGTTACAAGGCTGTTGTAGTGAAATTATTTACTTTGTCAAACCCATGATTCTCTCCATCATATTCCCCTATGGATCTGACATCTTTCTTCTTTTAAAATGGACTAAATGCATACAACTAGATTGTAAACAGTTAGGAAGACAGGAAGCAGAGAATATTTTGTGAGGTGTTTCCATTCAATTGGAGTTATTTTACAAGTCTTATTCACAATTTGCACATGTAAAGGATGATTTAAGACAGGGATCATTTTACATGTGCATGTCCATAATACATAGAAATTGCAAGGGGGTTGTTGTTGGTGTGATTTGCTTGTGGCCTTGGCAGGTCAAAAAAGTCTACCCATCTGATATTCAGCCTGTGGTGTTCAGCATTTTGTTTAACCTTGACCATCATTGGCTACATTAGCTTTGAATATTCAGTGCCGGGCCATGGGCACTGATATCCTGGGTTAATGTACCTACTGCTAGCCACCGGAGCGTATGCTGGTCCCGGTCAGTCGGGGCCCTCATAATACAGTTATGTGGGACCCAGCTGAATATCGGCTGGAACCTGCATAATTAATTTTTTTTCTATTTTCCCTCCCTTCAGGTAGCCTCCCCCCCCAAATCCCATGACATTGAAAACACCCTCTTAGAATGTCCCCCCAACCCCACCTTGGGCTCAATAGGACCTCCTGATGCCTACCTCCTATCTATGGTGGTCCAGTGGGGGCAGGAGTGAACCCCACGTGCTCCTGCCCCTAGCAGCAGCATCTTCAAAATAACTACTGTGACATCTCTGCAGTACCGTGAGGCTGCTACAAGAGGTTGTTGCAGCCATTTTGAAGTTGTTCCTGCTGCTAGTGGCAGGAGCGAGTGCAGTTTGCTCCTACCCCACTGCACCACCATGGATAGGAGGTAGGCCCGGGGTGGGGGGGCTGTTGAACCCAAGAGGGGCTTGGGTGACATTCCAGGGGAGGGGGGTTGTCAATGTCATGGGCTGGGAGACTGCCTGGAAGGTGGGGGCTTGTTTGGGGGGACTGGAGGTGGGCCAGGGTGGGGGAAATAGAAAACATTTATGTGGGCCCCGGCACTGAAAACTGCTGCCGCCTGCATAACTGCTGCCTCCTCCTCCACAATACTGCCTCCTGTACCACCCCTGAGCTGCCCACTTTATACATGGATGGTCTGAGACGATATTCAGTGGCGCTGTATGGTTTAGTGCTGCTGAGTATTGGAGGTTAGGTGGATCCAAGTGATTTAATCATGCTCGCTTAAATCACTTTGAATATTGGGTGGTACATGTTTATTCCCCATTTCAAAAAGGGAATGCACATGTATGAACTAATATTTCAATGAGGGGATTTATAGCTGTTCCTGGCACTTAGATTTTTCAAAAGTGCTCGATTCAACCAGCCCTTTACCAAAGAGATTAAACGGAATAGTGATCAAGGTGTGTTATGGCCATAACACAGTTTATTTGTCCCTTAATGCTTGCTACAGGGCACTAATACAAGTTATATTACATATCACACTTTAAGTTACCCTGGGTTTCATAGTAATGAGATGCAATGCAGTTACTGCATGTTACTATGTAAATTCAATAATGCAGCTTGCGGTTATTCCTTGAAGAATACCACCAACAAGTAGATGCAATGCCTTGGTCTAATGCTCCCAGGCCGTTTCTTAAAGGTGCCAGTGCTCGCATTAAGGAGCTGCCCCTCCCCTTCCCCTCAAATGACATTATCCTACTGAAAAGACCCCTTCAAGTACTTCATCCTCACCCTGACGTTGATCCCCTCCAAGTAGTTCCCCATACCATAAACACCCCCCCCCCAAGTACAACCAAAGTGCTCTCATCCTCCCTTAAACCTTCCCAGGCCTACCTTCTTAATCTCTGGTGCCTAGTTGGTTCAGGGTAAAGTGATCCCTACTTGCTCCTGCCCCTTCTAGTGATAGTTCAAAATGGGGCTGGCAACCCCTAGTGCAGTTCTTCCCAATATTTTTGTGGCTCTGTCCCCAAGGTTGCAGCCAAATAAAATTGTGTGACCTCACAGAAGTACAGAATAATGATGCACCTATTGAGATCCTACCTAGATCTTGACCCCAAACATAGATTTTGTGATCCTTGGTCCCGACCCACAGTTTGGGAAGCTCTGCCCTAGTGGTAGTCTCATGGTACTACTGATAGAGGTGAACCTGCTGTATAAGGGTAGCTTGCCCCCATCTGTTAATGATGTGGATTACAGAAGGAGAATATATTTGGTGTAACATAATAGTATAAAAATTACAGATATTTTTATCTGATGTGCAAAAACTGAACTGGAAACCCCAAGAAGCCAGACTTGTGTACATAATGGAATACTGGAGAAATAGAAACAGAAATGCATTTTCTATTGCACTGTCCAAATTAAAAAGACATCAAAGATTTCCCACAAAAGAATGAGCAGGAAGAACAGTATAATCCTGGGGGAAAGAGGAGAAGCAGCAGCTATAGCAGCAAAATATGTTGATTCCTGCCACCAGACAAGAAATGAGCCCTGACTAGCGACAATGAAGACCAGGATCAGAATCTTCTTGGGTTTTTTTAATTGACATCTCTTTACATTTTAATTTTATTTTCTATTGTTACTTTTTGTTCTCTTTTCTTTTTTTAATCTGTAAACGTACTCCTTTGGCAAGACATGTAGAATTGCTGTGCCAGGAAAGTTATTTGAATCCAAATATGTGTGTGGGTGTGGGGTGGGGTGGGGGAACATTTGGGATATATGGAAGTAGGTGGTGTGTGTTTGGGGGAGTAGGGTTGTGTCTTGTGTGTGATGCAGGGATTGTGGCGTGTGTGAATATATGTGTGATGGTGATTATGCGTATGAGAGGATCGGGTATGGGGGTGTGAGGCTGGATGGGTGAGTCTGGGAATGTGTCTGATTTCATGAGTGACTGTGAGAGAGTGATTGTGTGTGTGTGGCTGTATGTGGGGGGGGGGGGAGGTCTGTGCATATGAGGAAGATGTGGCTGTGTGTGGGGGTGGGGGTGGGGGAGGGTGCATGTGTATGCATGCACATGGGTAAGGGAGTAGGTATATGTGGGTTCTGGGTAAATATGGGTCAATGGGATGGGGAGTGTAGAGTGTGTGCCTTTTGGAACACAGTCTTTCTGGATCTTGGCCTCCCATGCACTCAAATCCTCAATATCCCACCCCCTGGTCTCTGCCCCCTTACCCTGCTCTACTCCTGCTCTCACATTCTCTCTCTTCACCTCTCTTTCAGGCCCCACCTCCACCTCACATTCTTTATCTCTTCCAGGCCCTCTCCTCTTGCCCCTGTTTCCATTTCCTCTATCCATTTCTCTCACCCCGTTCTCACTCTCCCTCTTTTCCCTTCACCCTCACACTGTATAATCTCCCCTTTCCATCTTCACTCTTTCCTCCCTTAAATCCTCCTCCCTCTTAGCTTCCTGTAGAGTCTCCACCAGGAAGCAGCACTGGACAAGGCCACAGATGTAGTGAAGATCGATGTAATCTGTATGAGGGAATCTTACCTCCAGTGCTTTTTTTGTGCCGGTACGCGCCACTACAGCGTACGAAACAACTATATGCCTTGCAGTATATCACTACTCTGAATCTAATCAAAATCACTTTTTTCTTAATCGTTTTAGAATATGTAAATAAAAACAGTAGTTATCAAAATTACCAATTAGTGATCTCTGTTGTTCAATATTCTCATTATTTTCCAGGAATCTGCTATTTGATTGTTTTTAGTTTCTATTTTGGTTTGGATTGTAATTTATTTTCCATACTATTTTGGTGTTGTTTATGATGGATGAATTTAATATAGGCAACACATGTGTTAATGCCTACTGCAAGGCAGTTGAAGTTTGCATGTGTATGTACTAGTGCTAGTAGAAATCGGCTCTTATGCATATATTTAATATTACACATGCAAAAGTGCTGATCCCATGATTACCTACATGATGTCGGGGCCCACGTTAGGAGCCAACACTCTGGGAAAAGATGTAAGTGTCATCACGGACAAAATCTGAAATCTTTTGCTCAGTGTGTGGCGTCAGCCAAAAAAAGCAAACAGAATGTTAGGAATTATTATAAAAGGAATAAACATAATAAAACAAAAAATATCATACTGCTTCTGTATCAACCCATGGTGCAACTGCACCTTGAGCATTGTGTGCAATTTTGGTTTCTGCATCTCATAAAAGGATATAGTGGAAAAGAAAAGGTACAGAGAAGGGCAACCAAAATTATCAAGATGTTGAAACAACTTGCATGTGAGGAAAGGTTAAAAGTTTGGAGTTCTTCAGTTTGGAGAAGAAACAGCTGGGGGGGGGGGGGGGGGGGGGGGGGGATATGATAAAGGTATATAAAATCCTGAGTGAAGAATTGATTGTTACTCTTTGAAAAAGTACAAAGTCTAGGGGTCATGCTATGAAATTACACAGTAATAATTTCAAAGCAAATAGAAGCAAATATTTTTTTCACTCCATACAGAGTTAACCTCCTGTCAGACCTGTGAGTTCTTGTACCAAGTAGAGCACTGCCGAGCCTGGTACTCAGACCAGGTTCTGCTTGGCGGCCGGACAACCCCAGGTTTCACCTGCGCTGACCGCCGTACCCCAGAGGTTGAGCCCCTAGGTGTGGGCGGCCTGCAGGGCTTACAAGATGGAGCAGGAAGCAGGGTGATGAACGTGACAGCCAATCAGGCAGCAGGCAAGAGAGTGATCCAGGTACAGGCAGAGTCAGTAGGCAGGCAGCAGACACAAGAGTAATCCAGGTACAAGGAAGGTCAGTAGGCAGGCAGCAGACACAAGAGTAATTTAGGTACAGGCAGAGTCAGCAACAAAGAACAAATTAGAAAAGAAGCACACTACTGAGCAAGTAACACCTACCAAAGTAGAAGCCAAAGCAAGGAGTCTAGGGAGAGCTCAGATGATAAAGTGCTGGCATCTGACATAAGCAGGGAGAAGGGGCACAGCCATAGGACAAGAGCAGGGGAAGGAGGAGCCAGAAGACCAATAGGAGAGAAGCAAGGGAAGATAGGCAGAAGAAGAGCAGACCCAGGTGAGTGGAAGCAAGGAGCCTGCAGCCAGAGAAGAACTACACACACATGGCTCAGGGCTGTGCCAGTCAAGTGTGTGTGTCAATGAGACCCTGCGCAGCCCGAGGACGTCGCTTGCGTTGAAGTAGGGGACATGACAGCTTCAGAACTCATTGCTGAAGGATATAGGAAAAGCAGCTACCAAAGCTGGGTTTAAAAAAGGGTTGGGCATTTCCTGGAGGTAAAAGGGGAAATCTTATAAATGGCACTGAAAAAATTCAGTGCTAAGTACTATTCTATAAAGGGTGTGCATCTAAATATAGAATAGCGGTTAGCCTGAATCCCTAACTTTTGGGTGCTGGACTTATGCCAGCTGAAACCTGTTGTAAATGTCAGCACCCAAGTTAGGTGCCATTAGGCAGTATTCTGAACCTCCATGTGTGACGTTTTGGAATGCCCCTGATACACCCACATGCTCCCTTTTAAGATACAAGCCCTTGGAGATAGTCGCCATGCCTTAAAGATTAGCGCACATCCAGATATGTGCACAAATTTGTATGAGTGCCAATTAACATCAGTAATTGGTTGTTAACACCCAATTATTGATGGTTTGGAACTCATTATCCAATTAATTTGCACATGCCTCTCAGAAGCGCACCCAAAGTTGGGTGCACTACTATGGGCACCTTACAAGGAATCTGGGGGAAAGTCCATAGACCATTATTGAGGTAGACCTGGGGTAAGCCACGTAAGCAGCATACTTGTGACCTGGACTGATCACTGTTGGAAGCGAGATGCTAGACTAGATGGACCTTTTGGTCTGACCCAGTATAGCAATTCTAATGTCCCACCCCACTTTTCATTTTTCTTTCTTTATTATTTATTAGGATTTATTTACCAGCTTTTTGAAAGAATTCACTCAAGGCGGTGTACAGTAAGAATAAATCAAACATAAGCAATAGACAATTACTGCAGTAAAAATATTCAAATAACAATACAAAGTATGGTATAGTATGCTACATACAATGTCAACGCAATATGTAATAGAACATTTTAATTGTCAGCGTAGGGTATAAGCAAAGATGGAACATATACTGTAGATAGGTAAGAGAGTAAGAGGAGTTAGAAAATAAGGTGATATCCCCGTCAATTTCTATATGTATATTGCATAAAGGTAGGTTATGGGACCTATATTCAGACTGCGGGAAGCAGCCCATGGATGGCATTGAGACCCGATATTCAATGCCAGTCCATTCCGGTGACCAGCATTGAATATCCAGTTTATTTTTGGCCAGTTTAAATTGAACTGGCCAAACCAATATTCAGTGCTGGTCGATTAAGTTTATAATAGCCAAAGATAGGCCTGCTATTTCAGTGGCCTGATTTGGCCGCCAAACGTATCTGGCAATGCGTTGAATATTAACAGATAGCCGGTTATATCACACAATATATAACCGGTTAGCCACTAAGCGCTGACCATGAATATTCAGTAGGAGAGCCAGTTAAGCACTATTTACCCAGCCAGGAACTGTTCCTGGCCAGTTAAATAGAGCTGAATATGATTGGGGATATATGTTTTCTGAGTACCTACTCTTATCTTATATACACCAGGGTAATTTCATATGCACCTACCTGAGTGTGTAAAAAAACTGTTCTACATGCTGAAATCACTTATTACAGTACCCCATTATCAGCCAAATTTAAGGCTTATGCAAAAAAAAATCCCTATCCCTGCTTCTAAAACTTTTTAATTAATATTATTTATTTTTCTCTAGAAAGGGCTTTAATTTAAAATAATTAGTGCAGACCATCTGTAGTTGACACCTTATTTCTGACTCATTGGAGTAAATTACCAAATGTGAAAGCCTTGTTATACAACTCTGGTTTCACACACGAGCTCCATGTTTCACTACAAAGATAAGCCAATCCTTAAAAGAGCAATTTAATGGCTTTGATTGAGCATATGAAGTGGACTTCTAAATCCCACAGGAGTAATCTATAAAAGGATGCCCCAATAGCTAGCACACAAGCTTTCCACTTATCACACATTCATATTTGCATTTAGCACCCAGAAAGTGCAAAACATTGCTGCACTTTTGTAAACAAGGCTAGCCCTCTGATTCTATAAAAGTCACCAAAAATTGCGCATGCAAATTTAGGCATGTCCCCAATTTGCACTTGCAATTTAATGAATAATGAGCCAATTAGTGCCAATAATTGGCTTTTTAACAAGCAATTATTGGCAAAAGTTAGATTTATTTATTTATTTGTTGCATTTGTATCCCACATTTTCCCACCTATTTGCAGGCTCAATGTAATGTGGCTTACATAGAGGGGCATAATCGAACGCGAACGCCCATCTCCATGGGCGCCTATCTCGGAGGACGGGTTACGCGAAGGGGCAGGACAGACCGTATTTTCGAAAAAGATGGGCGTCCATCTTTTGTTTCGATAATACATTTTGTGCCGGGCAAATGCATCGCATTTGGGCGGATTTGAGCTGGGCAGTATCGGTTTTCAGCAATAATGGAACCCGAAGGCGCCCAGCTCAAAAACGAACAAATTCAAGGCATTTGGTCATGGGAGGGGCCAGGATTCGTAGTGCACTGGTCCCCCTCACATGCCAGGACACCAACCGGGCACCCTAGAGGGCACTTGTAAAAAGTAAAAAATAAATTAAAATAGCTCCCTTCCCTTGGATGCTGAGTCCCCCAAATCCCCCCCAAAACCCACTGCCCACAACTCTACACCATTACCATAGCACTTATGGCTGAAGGGGGGCACCTACATGTGGGTACAGTGGGTTTTGGGGGCGGTTTGGAGCGCTCCCATTTAGCAGCACAAGTGTAACAGGTGGGGGGGGGGATGGGCCTGGGTCCACCTGCCTGAAGTGCACTGCACCCACTAACAACTGCGCCAGGGACCTGCATACTGCTGTGATGGAGCTGGGTATGACATTTGAGGCTGGCATACAGGCTGGAAAAAAAGTTTTTAAAGTTCTATTTTTTTGGTGGGAGGGGGTTAGTGACACTGGGGGAGTAAGAGGAGGTCATCCCCGATTTCCTCCGGTGGTCATCTGGGCAGTTGGGGCACTTTTTGGGGACTTGTTTGTGAAAAAAAAGGGTCTAAAAAAAGTGACCCAAATTCTCGCTACTGGCGCCCTTTTTTTTCCATTATCGGCCGAACGCGCCCATCTCTCCTCGGCTGATAAACATGCCCCAGTCCCGCCTTCACCACACCTCCGACATGCCCCCATCAACTTTGTTCGTTCCCGCAACAGAGTGCAGTTGGAGGCGCCCAAAACTGGCTTTCGATTATACCGATTTGGGCGCCCATGAGAGAAAGATGCCCATCTCCCGATTTAGGTCGAAATATGGGCGTCTTTCTCTTTTGAAAATAAGCTGGATAGTACAGTGATGGTGAACGCCAGTTCCAGTATGATAGATACAGAGTAGTAATTGTGTTAAGTCAAGTTGCATTAGGTGGTTAAGGAGGAAGAATTACGTGTCCTTTTCTGGTACAAGTTTTGTTGTGTTGCAGGGTCCGGGTGTTTAGGCTGCATCATTATGGTATGCCTTCTTGAACAAATTGGTCTTTAATGATTTCTGAAAGATTGTTAGGTCTTGCATTGATTTCAAGACGTTTGGTAGTGGATTCCATAGTTGTGTGCTTATGGAGGAGAAGCTGGATGCATATGTTGATTTATATTTTAGTCCTTTACAGCTTGGTTAGTGGAGATTTAGGTATGTGCATACTGAGCTTTTTGTGTTTCTGGTTGGTAAATCTATTAGGTCTGCCATGTAGATCGGGGCCTCGCCGTGAATAATTTTGTGAACCAGAGTGCAGATTTTGAATGCAATTCGTTCTTTGATTGGGAGCCATTGCAGTTTTTCACATAGGGGTTTTGTCGCTTTCGTATCTCGTTTTTTCGTATCTCGTTTTTCCATCGGGCATAAATTGTGCTGCAGTAGTCTAGGTGACTTAGCACCATTGATTGTACCAAGCTGCAGAATATTTCCCTCGGGAAGAAAGGTTTTACTCGTTTGAGTTTCCACATTGAGTGGAACATTTTCTTTGTTGTAATTTTCACTTGGCTTTCTAGTGTAAGGTTTCGGTCGATGGTGACTCCGAGAATTTTCAGGCTGTCTGAGACAGGAAGAGTGTAATCTGGGGTGTTTATACTGGTTGGTTGATTTGTTCGTATTGTATTGTGATCAGAGGATGAAACTGTGTGTTTTTTCTGCGTTGAGTTTTAGTTGAAATTCATCCATCCATGAGTTCATGATTTGCAGGCTGAGTTTGATTTTGTTTGTGTTTTCTGTTAGATCGTGTTTAAACGGGATGTAAATCATGACATCCTCTGCGTAAATGTATGGGTTGAGGCCTTGGTTGGATAGGGATTTGGCTAGTGGGGTCATCATTAGGTTAAAGAGTGTCGGCGATAGCGGTGAGCCTTGGGGTACTCTGCAATCTGGTCTCCATGGTGATGAGATATTTGAATTTGATATCACTTGGTATGTTCTTGTGGTTAGGAAGCCCTTAATCCAGCTGAGTACTCTTCCGCCGATCCCAAAATATTCTAGGATATTTAGTAGCAGTGCTTTTTTTGTGCCGGTACGCGCCGGTACAGCGTATCGGCACCTTTTTTCCCTAGGGTTCCTGACTTGCGTTCCTGCCGCCCGGCGAGATCCAGCGCCCCTGCCCCAGCTGTCCGCCCTCTTTGCTTCCCGACAGCCCTGCTTTCCGATCCAAACCTCCCCCCCCCCCGCGACACGTTTCAATCTTTTATTTATTTTTTTTACTTGCAGTCACAGCGCCGGCGTTGTTGAGAGGACCAGGCTCGCCTCCTCATGCTTTCCTTCACTTCGCTGTTCCGATTCGCTGCCTCTCAGTGTCCTGCCTTCCTGTGACGTATTTCCTGTTTCCGCGAAGGCGGGACACTGAGAGGCAGCGAATCGGAACAGCGAAAGGAAGGAAAGCATGAGGAGGCGAGCCTGGTCCTCTCAACAATGCCGGCGCTGTGACTGCAAGTAAAAAAAATAAATAAAAGATTGAAACGCGTCACGGGGGGGGGGGGGGGGGGGTTTGGACCAGAAAGCAGGGCTGTCGGGAAGCAAAGAGGGCGGGCAGCTGGGGCAGGGGCGCTGGATCTCGACGTCGGGTGGGGAGAAGGTCTGATGTGGGGGTTGGATGAATGGCAGACCTTGGGGATGGGAGAACAGGGCACATGCTGGGCGCTAGGGGTTGAGGAGAGAGAAGGGTATTTTGCTGGGGCTGGGAGAAGGGAGCTGATTTAGGGAGAAGAGTCTGACTCTGTGGCTGGGAGAAAAAGGGACCAAGGACAGACGTTGAGGATTGGGGCTGAGGGTCTGATGCTGGGGCTGGAGAAGAAGGGGAGGGCAGGGAAGAGAAAATTGCTGGACATGAAGGAGAGGGGAGGGGAGAGAGGATAATCAGTGGACATGGATGGCAGGGGAGGACAGGGGGCAGAGAAGAATGGGTCGCGGATGGCAGGGGAGGACGGAGCAGAGAAGAATGGCGTCACAGATGGCAGGGGAGGACGGAGCACAGAAGAATGGCTGGTCACGGATGGCAGGGGAGGACAGGGGGCAGAGAATAGCTGGTCACGGATGGCAGGGGAGGATGGATCACAGAAGAATGGCTGGTCACAGATGGCAGGGGAGGACAGGGGGCAGAGAAGAATAGCTGGTCACGGATGGCAGGGGAGGACGGAGCACAGAAGAATGGCTGGTCACAGATGGCAGGGGAGGACGGAGTACAGAAGAATGGCTGGTCACAGATGGCAGGGGAGGATGGAGCACAGAAGAATGGCTGGTCATGGATGGCAGGGGAGGACAGGGGGCAGAGAAGAATAGCTGGTCACGGATGGCAGGGGAGGACGGAGCACAGAAGAATGGCTGGTCACAGATGGCAGGGGAGGACAGGGGGCAGAGAAGAATAGCTGGTCACGGATGGCAGGGGAGGACGGAGCACAGAAGAATGGCTGGTCACGGATGGCAGAGGAGGACAGGGGGCAGAGAAGAATGGTTGGTCATGGATGGCAGGGGAGGACAGGGGACAGAGGAGAATCGCTGGACATGGGAGGGGAGAGCAGGGGAGAGAGGAGACATGCTGGACATGGATGGAGAGGAGAGCAGGAGATAGAGGAGAATTGCTGGACATGGATGGATGGATGGATGGAGGGGTTGGCAGGGAGAGAGGAGAAATGCACTTGGATGGAGGAGAGGGGAGAGAGAATTATTTCTTTATATGGATACAGGGGAGGGAAGAGAGAGGAGAAATGCTGGACATGGATGGAGCGGAGGAAAGAAAAAAAGAAGATGCACATGGATGGAGATGAGGGAATGGAAAGAGAGGAGAAAAACTGCACTTGGATGGAGAAAATAGGCAAAAGCTGGATCCATGTTGTACCTCCTCCAGTCAATTCCGCAGAGGAGGATCCAGCTTTTACTTATGGATGTAGGGCAAGAAATGAAGAAGAGGAAAGGAAAGAAATAAATGGAAAGGAAGCTCTAGAAATGGAGTTAAGAGAACAGATAGAGAGCAGCAGAATCAGAGGCTGGGACCAATATGGATAGAAAAACAAAGTCACCAGACAACAAAGGTAGAAAAAAATCATTTTATTTTCATTTTAGTGTTTACATCTGCTGTCTTATTTTGCACTGGGTATACTGGAGCTGTAGCAGCTTACAGAAATTATTTATAATGAAAAAAATCATGTTATTTTTTTCTCCTATACTAGTATATTTTCAATGATGTCTGTTTATATGCGCCATGGCTGCTATAAGGGGTGTGGTCAATGTGGGTGTGGCTATCATAGGGGTGGAGCCATATGTGGTGACCCCGCCCACAATGAGTACCGGCACCTTTTTTTCTACAAAAAAAGCACTGTTTAGTAGTATTTTATGGATTACCATATCGAACGCACTAGACATGTCAAATTGTAGTAGGAGTATATATTTAGTTGGGACTTACCTGCATAAAGTTAGGCATGGGATCTGCACCTAAAATTTACTGCTACCCAAAAAAGGGGGCATAGATATGAGATGTTCATAGGCATTTTGGGGGCGTGGTTTTGAGTTACACGTGTAATTGTGGAATAACGGTGTTCTGCACAAAAATTTATGGACGGGCGTTTGCACCATGCTTTCGTCGGCGCAAATGGTGGTGCCTAAATTTATGTATGATCTCTCTGCATAAAAATTAATTCTATAAACCGTGCCAAACTTTAGGTACAGTTTATAGAATACTGCTTAAGCAGGGGGGGGGGGGGGTGGTTCGGTGACAAATGTTTAGCCGCCATATATGGAATCTAGCCCTAAATGTGTAAGCAAGTGGGTTGGCAATATTTAGACAGAAATGTGCTTCCCATACCTGTACATTTACTTTGCTTCCCATGCTACATGTCAGGCCTCTAAAGAAACTTGCTGCTTTGTTACTTCATTCATTCATCTACACTGGTGACATGTTGGGTACATATTTCAGTTTAGTTTAGTCTGGTTCGGTTTCTTTGATATACTGACTTTCATTATATTCACTAAAGCAGTTTACAGCAGCTATAAACAATAGTAGTACTGTTTTAAGGGCTCTTTAGTGTTTTTGGATAATAGCATGGCTTCAGAAGGGGACCACTACCTTATTTTGAAGTATGGTCAAATAAGATTTCAAAAAAATCCTATTTTTTTTGTGCCTGTCTCAGACTTAGATCTTCACATGCAATTATTACCATTCACCATCCAGAATAAATGCACCATTATGAAAATGTAACATGATTTGTTGTCTCACTTAATACTACTTTCGTGTAATCAAAGTTTTTGTTCCTTGCTGCCCACAATTTAACAACAAGCAATTAATTATTGCTTTCAGAAAATCATGTGCTCTCTACCACTGCAAATGGAGCTGCTTAATATCATCTTTTCCTGTTTTTTTTTCACCATTAGTGAATGTTAAATAGATTCTGCCTCTCTTGTATTATTTTTGATCATTTATAATTTTATGAAAGCCAGCAGATCAAATACGAATTCTAATAAATCTACCTTTGATTTCTTTATTTAAATAAACTTGTTTCTTCCCTGAGATTTTCTGTGTTTGACATTTGGTAAAGGGTCTTAGCTTGTAGCTACAGACATTTTGAGATACATTTTCAAGGGCTTAGCTGGGATCTCCGGGATGTAATTTCTTTAAAATGTGCATGTTGTAAAAAAAAGGTAAATTTAAATAAAATGTCCCAAATTAAGGTAAATTAGTAACAATATGTAACCAAAAAGAAACCCCCCACATTCCATCAAACAATTTCAAAAAAATGAATAAATTTGAAGATGAATTCTCATAGAACTAATAGTGGTAGTTGGACCATCATAGTAAAGGCAACAAGGTTCACCTATGTGTGTATTACATTTGAACCCCCTTCTGTAGCTATAATCATCAATGCCACATATTTCAAATGATCGTTTATTCCTTTGTTTTCAAAAACATTCCTTTCACTTGTTTACTTTCACTGGCTCCCGATCCGCTACCGTATACAGTTCAAGCTTCTCCTATTGACCTTCAAGTGCACTCAATCTGCAGCCCCCCTTTACCTCTCTACCCTCCTCTCCCCGTACGTTCCTACCCATAACCTCCGCTCTCAGGACAAATCACTACTATCTGTACCCTTCTCTACCACCGCTAACTCCAGACTCTGCCCCTTCTGCCTCGCATCACCTTATGCCTGGAACAGACTTCCCGAGCCCATACGCCATGCGCCCTCCCTGCCCATCTTCAAGTCCTTACTCAAAGCCCATCTCTTCTCCCTTGCTTTTGGCGCCTAACCACCTTCCCTACATAGCTTATAACCTTTAGATTGTAAGCTACCTACATTGACTACATAAGTTGTAAGTTACCTACACTGACTACATAGTTTGTAACCTTTAGATTGTAAGCTCTCTTGAGCAGGGACTGTCCTTCCCCATGCTAAAATTGTACAGCGCTGCGTAACCCTGGCAGCGCTATAGAAATGCTAAGTAGTAGTAGTAGTTGTTTCAGTTTAATAATTATAAATGCAAAACTGGAGAAGCCACTCCCATGTAATTCTTCTTTTCTAAAAATATAACGTACTTTGCTTTGCAATAGCCAAAAAACACCATAGCGATCATGTTTTGATCTCTTGCTCTGCGTCAGGGTGTTTCACTCTCCGAGGCACCTTACTCCCTTCAATCCACCTTCTGAAAAAACATAAAGATGTGTTAATCCATGCAGAGAGATCCAGATGTGTAAATGCCACTTTAAAACAGGGGTCATTCAGATGATGGGAAACCAAGTACATCCAGAAGGCAAGGGGATGTTGGGGGGGGGGGGCAGAAAGAGGGAATGGTCCGAGCAAGACTACAATAAAGAAATGCATCCCCTATTTCACATAGGGAATCCGCATCTGCACAGGGAAACCCAGGCATTGAAATTTACACCTGCTCCAAGGCATGCCTACTTTGGGGCAGTGGTAAATCCCATTGGGATGCCATGACCCCCCCCCCCCCAACACATACACACAAGAGCACACCCTGTCAACACACACAACACTCTTAGCACAGAGACCCCTGCATGAACCACAACCCTCCCACCAGTACAGAAAAGCCAAGCAACAACCACAATCCATTCAGCCTGCCCCAAACCCCTTTGTGCAAACCAGATTCCCCTCCCTGCCAGCACAAAACTCCTCCATGCAAACACGTCTCCCCTTCTAACAAAGACCCCCCCCCCCCCACTTGCAGGGATGGCCGCCACATACGATCATGAGCCAAACACATGGCAGCTTCCCCCAGACTCAACCCTACCTCCAGGGCACAAGTCCATCACAACTGGCTTCCATGGATGCCTGGCCTCTTGCAGGCTCTTGCCACCATGAGGGTACCACTAGAGCTCATGGTGGCCATGAGCCTTTAGTGGCAGAAGTAAGTGAAATCTTCAGCTCAATGTGCTGCGATGGCTAAGAAGGCGAACAGAATCTTGAGTATTATTAGAAAAGGGATGGAAAAATAAACATGAGGATGGTATAATGCCGTTATATCTGGTCGCCTCATCTCAAAAAGATATAAAGGAATTGGAGAAGGTGCAGAGAAGGGCGACAAAAATGATAAAAGGGATGGGACGACTACCCTATGAGGAGAGGTTAAGATGGCTAGGACTCTTTAGCCTGGAGAAAAGGCGGCTGAGGGGTGATATGATAGAGGTCTACAAAATAATGAGTGGGGTAGAGCGGACGGATGTGAAGCATTTGTTTACACTTTCTAACAATAATAGAACCAGGGGACACAAGATGAAATTAGAATGTGGTAGGTTTAAAACAAATCGGAGAAAGTTTTTCTTTACTCAGCACATAGTTAGACTCTGGAACTCATTGCCGGAGAAGGTGGTGATGGCAGCTGGCCTTGCTGAGTTTAAAAGGGGCCTGGATAGATTCCTGAAAGAAAAGTCCATTGATCAATATTACATTTTTGCCAGGTTCTTGGGGCCTGGATTGGCCGCTGTCGGAGACGGAGTGCTGGGCTTGATGGACCTTTGGTCTTTTCCCAGCATGGCGGTGCTTATGTACTTATATACTTCTGCCTTGGTCACCCTACTGGACCACCAGGTATGATATGGCAGGCTCTATGGGGGTACTACAGGTAGGTGGGTATAGGGGGAGTCCGGGGGGGGATGGTATGATATCACTGGGGAGGGGGTTGGGGGAGGGACTGATGTTGGTGGAGAGAGGGGTAAGGAGGGGTCTGATGTCAGTTGAGAGGGTCAGGAAGAAAACTGATGCCTGCAGGGGATCAGAAGGGGGCTGGTGTTGACAGGGTGTCGGAAAGGGATGGAGGGTCAGGAGGGGGGACAGATGTCAGACCATGTTCAGGGAAGGGGAGGGGGAGTGCATCTTTGGCTACTACACGAAGCTACACAGGTACCGGTAATATTCAGTGCCGGCACTGAAAAAGCTAGGCGATCAAAGTTAGGAATGCTATTAATGCAGTCCTATTTGGTCACTTAGCTATGCCGGCACCAGCACTGAATATTGTCGGCACCTGCATAGCTGCAGGCTTCTCCCTCACTCTGCCTCCAGAACACTTATCTCTAGACCATTCTAGAAATGACCAGTTAATGCCAATATTCAGCAGCACTGCCCAGTTACATACCGTGGAGTATTGGTGGCTGGTCGTCAGAGCATGATTTAAGTGAGCAGGAGCCTTTCCTGTCCACTTAAATCACATTGAATATCGACAGGTGAGCTTTTTTTTATCCCACTCAGACACAAAATAAAGCTCTTCCATAAATTTTTTAACATTGTTTCTTTGATGCTGTTTTCATCATTTTTCCCTTTCTTTGTTGTTTTTAATAAAAAAAGAAACTTTTTATTAGTTACTATAAGGAAAATTCTATAACTGGGTGCTTGCATTTATATATCCCTTGCACATATACATTTTTAGAATACTAGCACATACATGTGTAAGTTAGACATTTAACTTGTCATTTTATTCTTGATATACCACATCATAGTATTGGAAAAAGGAAAGGAATGACAACAATGACAGGACAGAAAAGAGAGGGAAAACGGGAGAAAGAAAAAGGTAAAAAAAAAAAAAACCCACACACTATGTTTCAAAACTGCTGTAATTGCAGCCCCAATGAGTTTCCACAGGTACCCAAATTCCCACAAACCCCTTTACCTGCAAAAGTGCTAGCAGACTCTTAAGCACTATTCTGTAATGATGCATGTGATTGGCACACCCCCAAATTCTATATGTGGCGCCTTACGTTGTGCATATTAATTTGGCCGCACAGCTAAATTGCATGCACAACTTAGTTAATTAACAGTCCAATGAGCGCTTACAATTGGATGTTAACAAGTAATTAGCAGCACTAATTGGCTTTAATTAGAATTTACACACACAACTTTCCAGGCGTATTCTATAACACAATATGCATAAATTACAATGTGCACAGTCGAAAAGGGGGTGTGGCCATGTGTGTGGAATGGGCAGGTTGTGGACATTTAAAAAAAAACTATGGGGCCCTTTTACAAAGCATCACTAAGCCCAACGTGGGCTTAATGCATGCTAACTCGGAACTTCTGCCAGCCTAACACAACTGTTGGTGGTAGTTCCGCCTTGAGTATGTGCCAGGAAAAAACTTATTTTATAGCATGGCGCTAACCTAGCAGTAATCAGGCATCTCTATGCACTGCCTGGTTACCGCCAGGTTACTGTGGGAGTCCTTACTGCTACTTCAATGGGTGGCGGTAAGTGCTTCCCCCAGAATGGCCACACGGCAAGAGCAATCATACCGTGTATGGCCATTTTTTAAGAGCTTTTTACCCACTGCGGTAAAAAGGGCTTTGGCACATGGGAAAAACGGCCCCTGCCACTACCATAGGGCCCTTTTTCTCACAGCTTAATAAAAGTACCCCTATGCACATATTATAGAATGAACCCAATCTATGCCTAACTTAGGCCCAGGTATTTAGGCCTGGTTTTAGGTGGCCTAAATGGGTATGCCTAAATTTTAGATGCAAGAGCAGCATATGATCATATTCTATAAAGTACACCTAACCTTAGGCGTAGTTTATAGAATCACGCTAACTGTGTGGTATTACGGCACCAATTTTTCAGGTGCCATATATTGAATTTCCCTATAGTGCATTAATTTTAGGGGGAGTATACATGAGTGGAGCACAGGCAGGATATGTGTAGGGTTCCTACTTATGCATGTAACTTAGAGAATATTGTTAGCAACACATGTCTCTGCTACATTTACGTGACCACAGTTATACCAGGCCACAAACAGCAGACCACTATATTGAAGAAACAGATATTTTATTGCTCAAGATGCCCAATGTGGCCATGTTTTGCCTTCCAAGAGGCTGCGTCAGGTGCTACACTGTTCAATCAGAGCATATATACAGTTAAAATCATATTTATTTTGTTGCATTTGTATCCCACATTTTCTCACCTATTTGCAGGCTCAATGTGGCTTACATAGTACCGTGATGGCGATTGCCAATTCCGGTACGACAGATACAGAGTGGTTGTGTGTTAAAGTTCACGAGTAAGAAGACATTAGGTAATCAAGGAAGAAGAGATAAGTTTTGTCCACTTCTAGTGTTAGTTTCATTGTGTAGCAGGGTTCAGGCGTTTAGGTTAGATCATTATGGTATGCCTTCTTGAACAGGTTGGTTTTTAATGATTTCTGGAAGCTTGTTAGGTCATGCAGTGTTTTCAAGACATTTGATAGTGTGTTCCATAGTTGTGCGCTTATGTAGGAGAAGCTAGATGTGTATGTTGATTTATATTTTATACCTTTGCAACTTGGATAATGGAGATTTAGGTATGTGCATGCTGAACTTTTCGTGTTTCTAGTTGGTAAGTCTATGAGGTCTGCCATGTATACCGGGGTCTCGCCATGAATAATTTTATGAACCAGGGTGCAGATTTTGAACACAATTCGTTCTTTGATTGGGAGCCGTGCAGTTTTTCTCGTAGGGGTTTGGCACTTTCTAGTCTCATTTTTCCAAATATAAGTCTGGATGCTGTGTTTTGGGCCGTTTGGAGTTTCTTAATGATTTGTTGTTTGCATCCCGCATAGATTCCGTTGCAGTAGTCTGGGTGACTTACAGGCTTATTTTTGAAGGTGATCGCCGGGCATCTTCCAACATAAATTGGGAGATGGCCGGTGATCTCTAAAAAGCGGCGAAATCGGTATAATCAAAAGCTGCTTTTTTTACACCATCGCCGCTTTCCCGTCATCGAGCCGGTGAAAGTTCAAGGGGGCGTGTCGGCGGCGTAGCAAAGGCGGGACATGGGCAGGCATGGGCGTGGCTACCAGATGGCCGGCTTTCATGGATAATGGGGAAAAAAAGCGGCGTTAATCAATATTTCGCCGGCTGCACTTGGTCCTTTTATTTTCACGACCAAGCCTCAAAAAGGTGCCCCAACTCACCAGATGACCACCGGAGAGAATGGGGGATGACCTCCCCATACTTCCCCAGTGGTCACCAACCCCCTCCCACAGTAAAAAAAATAAAAATAAAAACCTTTTTTGCCAGCCCGTATGCCAGCCTCAAATGTCATACCCAGCTCCCTGACAGCAGTATGCAAGTCCCTGGAGCAGTTTTTAATGGGTGCAGTGCACTTCAGGCAGGCAGACCCAGGTCCATCTCCCCCCTTACCTGTTACACTTGTGGTGCTAAGTGTTGAGCCCTCCAACCCCCCCCCCCCCAAATCCACTGTACCCACATGTAGGTGCCCCCTTCTCCCATAAGGGCTATGGTAATGGTGTAGAGTTGTGGAGAGTGGGTTTGGGGGGGATTTGGGGGGGATTTGGGGGGCTCAGCACCCAAGGTAAGGGAGCTATGCACCTGGGAGCTATTTGTGTATTTTTAAAAATTTTTTAGAAGTGCCCCCTAGGGTGCCCGGTTGGTGTCCTGGCATGTCAGGGGGACCAGTGCACTACAAATGCTAGCTCCTTCCACGACCAAATGCCTTGGATGTAGCCGGAGTTGAGATGGCCGCTTTTTAGCTTCCATTATCGCTGAAAAACAAAAGCGGCCATCTGAACCCCGGCTAAATCCAAGGCATTTGGCTGGTTCGAACCGTATTATCGAAACAAAAGATGGCCGGCCATCATTTTCGATAATACGGTTACGGCCAGCTGTTGCGCTGCCACCAAAATAGATCATCGGCAATCTATTTCACCTGCACCATTCGATTATGCCCCTCCACATACCATTGATTGTACTAGGTTATGGAATATTTCCCTTGGGAAGAAGGGTTTTACTCATTTGAGTTTCCACATTGAGTGGAACATTTTCTTTTTTGTAGTTTTCGCTTGGCTTTCTAGTGTTAGGTTTCGGTCGATTGTAACTCCGAGAATTTTCAGGTTGTCTGAAACAGGAAGGGTGTAATCAAGAGTGTTTATATTGGTGGGTTTGTCCCTGTTGTATTGAGATGAGAGGATGAGACAATGTGTTTTTCTGCATTGAGTTTTAGTTGAAATGCATCTGCCCATGAGTTCATGATTTGCAGGCTGAGTTTGATTTCGTTGGTGATTTCTGTTAGATCGTGTTTGTATGGGATGTATATTGTGACATCATCTGCGTAGATGAAGGGGTTGAGACCATGGTTGGATAAGGATTTGGCTAGTGGGGTCATCATTAGGTTGAAAAGGGTCGGTGATAGTGGTGATCCTTGTGGTACTCCACATTCTGGTTTTCATGGTGCTGATATGTTCGAGTTTGATATCACTTGGTATGTTCTTGTGGTTAAGAAACCCTTGATCCAGCTAAGCACATTTCCATGAATCCCAAAGTATTCTAGGATGTTTAGTAATATATTGTGGTTTACCATGTCGAATGCAGTAGACATGTCGAATTGTAGGAGAAGTATGCAGTTTCTTGTTTGAATTTGCTTAGGAGAGTAATTAGCACGGTTTCAGTGCTGTGGTTGGAGCGAAATCCTGATTGTGATTTGTGTAATATTGAGAATTTGTTTAAGTAGTCGGTGAGTTGCTTGGTTACCATGCTTTCAAACAGTTTAACTACCAGATGGATCATTTGCTTTTTTTTGTGTGTCTTTAGGTATAGGGGTGAATAGTATGTTGCCTTTATTCTTAGGGAATATGTTGCAGCATGTGGTTTAGGTGGAATGTGAGGTCTGTTCTAAAGCGTTGAGGGGCGGATTTTATCAGGTAGTTGGGACAGGTGTCCAATTTACAGTGAGTCTTAGCAAACCTGTTAATTGCTTGGTTGACTATTTCATCAGTAAGGAGCTCGAAGCTTGTCCAGACTCGGTCTGCTGGGTATTCACCGTGGGTTGGGTCCAGACACTCAATACATTTTTCAATGTCGGTGGTGTTCTGTGGTAACGTATTGCATAGGTTTATAATTTTCTCGTTAAAATATTTGGCAAGTTCGTCTGCAGATGGGGTGTCTGTGTTGTTTGTGTTAACCAATGTGGTATCTAGTAATTTGTTCACGAGTTGATACAATTTGTTTATGTCTTTGTAATCTGGTCCTATTTTGGTTTTGTAATATGACCTTTTAGTTTGTCTTATTGCATATTTGTATTTTCTTTGGATTAGTTTCCATGCGTTGAGTGTGTGTGCATCTTTTATTTAAATCTTTATCTCACAACCAAATAAATTGAAACCATGCTCATGCAAATACTTAAAGCACATGCAAATAATAAGCCAAATGGTAAAACAAAAGGAGTTAGTACATGCATAAAATAGTCAATACTAAATGAAAATCATAAGACAAAGGTTTAGAATATGAGTATGTACAAAAAATAATGTACAATGAGACATTTAAAAGGAACACATACCTATTAGGGTTTTCTCAGGCACTTTCCCCTAATAGTACGTAATATATACAAGGCCTAAAACAACAACAAATCTTTAAGTGAGCTTTTTCCAGTCCATCTCTAGTATATCTGTTCAGTATCCCCCTATCTCTAAATCTTTTGTACATGATCATAGTTTAACTCTTAAAATCTTCCTGCTTTGAACAAATTCTTTTGGCTCTTAAAAATTGGCTGTAAGGTAAATTTTTTATCACTGACGTACTGTGACAACTGTCAAAGTGTGATGTTTTTTTTGTATCTGTAGGTTTGCAGTATAGATTTGTCTCCAGTGAGTCATTAGATGGTTATGTCCTGGAAGGAGACCTCCTCTTCGCTGTAATTGAGCTCAGATCTTAAGTTTGCATCCTTTGTATTAAGCCAGCTATGAAATAATAATTCATCTTTGTTTCCTTCCTAGATTAAAAGAACATATCTTCTCCATAATTTGATATATTCTTTGTATGAGTTGTCTGTTAGAAACTTCATTTCAAAATTGTCAACATACACATTGACTTCTTTTCCAATATATGACAATGAATCAATCTTTTGCAAGACTTTGGTGGTGTCCCCTGGTAAAACTTTACAAAAACTGGTATTCTTGACATGTCCATATACCTCTTTCACATAATCACTCTTGTTCATCACAATTCCACCACCTTTGTCGGCTTGCTTAGTAACTATTCCTGGATCATTCTTAAGTGATTCTATAGCTTTCTTTTCTTCTTTCAAAAGGGTATAAAAGCATTTCTTATTCTTTTCTTCTAACAGCCAGTGGCGTAGCTAGGTATGGCGCAGGGGGAGCGGTCGCTCCCCCAAACAGATTTTCAAAGAAAATGGCGCCTATGTGCCATAGGTTAAGTGCCTTTCCAGTCGTTGAAGGAACCGCGAGCTTGCTTCCCATCCCTGACCTGCCCCTCGATTATTGGTTCGCGCCGCATACTGCTTGTCTGCCTCCCTGATCCCGACTTGGCTGCAAAGTAATTAAAAGTAAAAAAAGAAAGCCACGCGTGGGGTCATGGCTCTGTTGCACCACTGCTGGTTTCCTCCCCTTCCCTGACCTGCCCCTCGCTTATTGGTTGGCGCTGCGTCTGCCTCCCTGACTACTTGGCTGCAAAGTAAAAGTAACAAATGAAAGAAAGCCATACGTGGAGTCATAGCAGCAGCTCTATGGGCGTCGCTGCCAGTTTAAACTTGGCTATGCCTCTGCTAACAGCATAATATCTTTCAAGACTAAGCTTCAAAAGTCTGTAGCACAGAGTTTGTTACTCCCAGAGGGTTCCAATTACAGTCTTTCTTTATTATAGACATTTCAGTGTTGCTGGCTTTATTGGAAACATAATCAATGATCTTCAACTTTCTAATTACCTTAAAGAGATTTATTCTAGTGTTAAAAAGCATTATATTATATTGACATCCCTTTTTGCTTAATTTTCTATTTGAGAAATTAAAGATCTTACCTAGTATAAGCTTCAGATTATCTCTTAGATCAGAATTAATTTCTACTTCCAATACATGTCCATATTTCTGTTCTGATTTTTTTTTTTGTGGACCCCGTCTTCTGCCTCCTCTCCCTCTACCTCTGCCCATGTAGTATGGTACATTTCCCTCTGGGCAATATTTGTTGTTTCTGAAATGATGTTTCTCAATTGGACTCCTTTCCACATTTTTCCCAGTTGAAAAACTTTAAAGTTATGTTTGGGTGGATCAACACATCATCTGTATTGCTCCTCACTCTATTTTTTTTTCTTTCCAGTGCTGGGCTTTTAATCACATTATCAATGTCATGTTCGATCCTTACCAGTTTCTTGCTTCTATCCCTAACTACATTATACCTTGGTTTATTTTCTTGTCTGTGCCAGGGATATACAGAATTATAATTATAACGATATTTATACTGATATTTATGACTTTGTAAACCTTGTCTATTGTTTGTTTACTGTTAGCCAAATTGAACTTGAGTATGTTCCGGATAATGTGGGGTATAAATGTCTAAATAAATAAATAATCTAGCTTGTCTCTTTTAAATTTTTATAACATTGGCATTCACACCTTGCCACTGATCAATACTTACATACACAATTTCACAATCCTACTCAAGTAAAATGCATAACCACAAATCATGGCAAAAGTTTGGCCGCTGCTTTATTCAACTTCAATAACAATTCATAGACATCCAATTATTCATTTAATTAGCATCATCAAATAACACAAGACAATTACTATAGACCCAATGCAGTGTCCCAATATCAGAGAGCTCCCCTTAATTTAATACTATTTGCGTCTATTAGCATGCATGACTCACGGTGATGTCATGCCATGCATACCCTCATTGCAGTGCCACCATGAGTGCCCATTTCAATTTACTTTTATCTCTTCAACTTTATTAATCCAGCCACATCTGGTGCCAAAACTCCTCCCCAGTGAGCCATACTGCTGTGATCGACCCCCTCAACCCCTCCCAAATCAAGCCCTCCCTCCTAACTATCCCTAATTCCCACCAGAAATCCACACAAAGGGTTTTGGAGGGCAGGCAACATTTTTCTTACCTATCCTAACCTCCTGTTCTCCCTCCCCACCCCAAATACCAAGACTCCCACCCAAATCTGTCTTTTCTTTCCTGCCTCACTCCATCTCATTATTCCATTCCACCAATCCTGCACCACTTCCCCTACTAATCATTCTCTTATCCTCTGTTACTATCCTGCCACACTATCCTACCTTCTCTATTCCTATATTCACCTGTATTCCAATATCACATTCCCTACCCCCACTTCTTACTACCCTTCTCCCAAATAATTCCCCCATTAACGTCTTTAACTCCATTGGCTGCCTCAGCCAATGTTATTAACCCCATAGCCTAATATGTTTAATTTCTTTCTTAAAGTGCTCTAATTGGTTGTTATAATCTTCATACAGGTTATTAAAGGAAGAATTGTGTTCCTTAAGATATCTTGGTTGTGCATCTAAGTCCTCGTTTAACTTTCCTGCCTTTTTAGTTGCAGTTTGTGCAATTAAAATGATCAAATCTAAGGAACATTTATTGAGTATAGCTTCCCATTTTATCATGAATTCATTATCATTGTACATTCAGGGTTATTTGCTAATCCTGAAGCCCCTAGGAATCATGTCTACAATAATCAAGTAGAGTAGAAGAATGCAGTTCTGTACTTAGCGCTTGCTCAGTTTAATTGTTTCTTCCTAGTATTCTAATTTTTTATTTTATTTTTCTTACATTTGTACCCCACGCTTTCCCACTCATAGCAGGTTCAATGCAGCTTACATATTATATACAGGTACTTATTTGTACCTGGGGCAATGGAGGGTTAAGTGATTTGCCCAGAGTCACAAGGAGCTGCCTGTGCCTGTAGTGGGAATCAAACCCAGTTCCCCAGGACCAAAGTCCACTACTTTAACCACTAGGCCACGATTGTCCATATCATCGCTATACTTAAAGAATGTCTCCTTGGGGAGAAGCTCTTGCAGCTATGTGTCAGTAAAGCTCAAGATGTCTCTTCATGGTGAAATCGACATATTGCCTCCCACGAAACAGTACAACAACACAGAGGCGGCAATCAGCATGTGAACAGTTCACAAACAGAACAGAGCAGACCACTATATTGAAGAAATAAATATTTATTGCTCAAGATGCTTGATATGGCCACGTTTCACCTTTCAAGCGGCGGTGTCTGTTCTTCACATGTGCAAGAACCAGTTGTTCTATGTGTGGCAGAATCCAATTGTTGTTCAGTCCGTTTCTAAAATACTGGGCATACCATATAAAGTCCAGATATCTCCAGGATTTACTAAACAATCACACTCATCAGCAGTGGTTGAAGCAACCATGAGCAAATCAAATAAATGTAGAGACTTCTCTAACATTCCTACAGGAAAGGATTCCCATTCGTTGGACCATTTAGGAAAGTCTCCCACGGACCTATGCTATCTGCTCAGATTGCTGCCCATCAGCTTTATATGGTTCAGTAAAGGCATGCCGTGTTTTAGAAGGTGCAAGGTTTTTTTTTTTCTCTTGGTCTTTCTGTACAAGCTCAAACCCACCTAGTTTCTGTACTGGCAGAAACTGATGAGTGTCACTCATCAGAACAACTCATGATACATTTGAAAGTTCATTCAGAGTTTTCACTTCAGCAATTGCAATAAGTTGCCTGGCATAGTCGCAAGCTTCCAGTTTGCATGAAGAATTTCACTCTAAGTTAATAAATGCTCCTTGTACTGGAGGCTCACTCTCTGAAGAAATGATGGAATAATTGTTGTACTCTTCAGCTTCTCTCAGCAGTTCAGCCTTCTACACCAGCATCCACTACTAGACCTACTTTTTTCAACCAATACTAAAATAGCCTCAGCAATGTTAAAGTACTATTTTCCCAAAGCCAAGGCAAAAAGAAAGGGCTTTGCCTAAGCAAGTGGTTCTTGCTCAGTCTAAGCAATGGCATCTTTTGACTATATTCCAGTCTTTACAAATGTTTATTAAGCCCTGCTTTTTAGGAAATCAGGTTCAATTTTACCTTCCAGCTTGGCAGAGAACCATAACAGGCATATGGTTCTCTCTATAATCTGAAATGTATACTGTCAGATTTATCAACTAATTGCTTCCGCCATCTCACTTTTTAACCATGGCAGCTGTCGTTTCACCTTCCTTCCATGTTTTTTAATATGTGGAATATATTTGTTCTAGGCTTCCAGGATGTTTTTAAAAAAAATAATATCCATGCCTGATGTGAATGTTTGACCTTTGCAGCTGCTTTTCTAATGTTTTGTTTTTCATTCTCATTTTATCATAGTCTCCTTTTTGAAAGTTAAATGCTAATGCATTAGATTTCCTGTGTGTATTTACTCAAGATATATCAAATCTGATGTAACATAGTAACATAGTAGATGACGGCAGAAAAAGACCTGCACGGTCCATCCAGTCTGGCCAACAAGACAAACATATGTGTATACCTTACCTTGATTTGTACCTGCCTTATTCAGGGCACAGACCGTACAAGTCTGCCCAGCAGTACTTCCTGCCTCCCAACCACCAGTCCCGCCTCCCATCACCGGCTCTGGCACAGACCGTATAAGTCTGCCCTCCACTACAGTATCCTCACCTCCCAACCACCAACCCCTCTTCCCCCCACCTGCTCCGCCACCCAATTTCGGCTAAGCTTCTGAGGATCCATTCCTTCTGCACAGGATTCCTTTATGCATATCCCACGCATGTTTGAATTCCGTTACCGTTTTCATCTCCACCACATCCCTCGGGAGGGCATTCCAAGCATCCACCACCCTCTCTGTGAAAAAAATACTTCCTGACATCTTTCCTGAGGCTGCCCCCCTTCAACCTCATTTCATGTCCTCTCGTTCTACCGTCTTCCCATCTCCGGAAAAGATTTGTTTGCGGATTAATACCTTTCAAATATTTGAACGTCTGTATCATATCACCCCTGTTCCTCCTTTCCTCCAGGGTATACATGTTCAGATCAACAAGTCTCTCTTCATATGTCTTGGAACGCAAATCCCGTACCATTCTCGTAGCTTTTCTTTGCACCGCTTCCATTTTTTTAACATCCTTCGCAAGGTACGGCCTCCAAAACTGAACACAATACTCCAGGTGGGGCCTGACCAACAACTTGTACAGGGGCATCAACACTTCCTTTCTTCTGCTAATCACACCTCTCTCTATATAGCCTAGCAACCTTCTCGCTACGGCCACCGCCTTGTCACACTGTTTCATCGCCTTCAGATCCTCGGATACTATCACCCCAAGATCCCTCTCCCCCTCAGTACCTATAAGACTCTCCCCGCCTAACACATAAGTCTCTCTTGGGTTTCTACTCCCTAAGTGCATCACTTTGCATTTCTTCGCATTGAATTTTAATTGCTAAACCTTAGACCATTCTTCTAGCTTCCTCAGATCCTTTTTCATGCTTTCCACTCCCTCCCGGGTGTCCACTCTGTTGCAAATCTTAGTATCATCCGCAAATAGGCAAACTTTACCTTCTAACCCTACGGCAATGTCACTCACAAATATATTGAACAGAATTGGCCCCAGCACCGATCCCTGAGGCACTCCACTACTCACCTTTCCCTCCTCCGAGCGAAATCTATTTACCACCACCCTCTGTCGTCTGTCCGTCAACCAGTTCCTAATCCACTTCGGGACCTATCTTCAGCCCATCAAGTTTATTTAAGAGCCTCCTGTGGGGAACAGTGTCAAAAGCTTTGCTAAAATCTAAGTAGATTACGTCTATAGCATGTCGATGATTCAATTCTCCAGTTACCCAATCAAAGAATTCAATGAGATTCGTTTGGCACGATTTCCCTTTGGTAAAACCATGTTGTCTCGGATCTTGCAACTTATTGGCTTCCAGGAAATTCACTATCCTTTCCTTCAGCATCGCTTCCATTACTTTTCTAATAACCGAAGTGAGGCTTACCGGCCTGTAGTTTCCAGCTTCTTCCCTATCACCACTTTTGTGAAGAGGGACCACATCCGCTGTTCTCCAATCCCTCGGAACCTCTCCCGTCTCCAAGGATTTATTAAACAAATCTTTAAGAAGACCCGCCAGAACCTCTCTGAGCTCCCTCAATATTCTGGGATGGATCCCGTCCGGTCCCATGGCTTTGTCCACCTTTAGCTTTCCAAGTTGTTGATACACACTCTCTTCCGTGAACGGTGCTCTATCCACTCCATTCTCAGGTTTACTTTTGCCAGTCCCTCGCGGTCCTTCTCCAGGATTTTCTTCAGTGAAAACAGAACAAAAGTATCTATTTAGCAAATTGGCTTTTTCTTCATCATTATCTACATAGCGTTTCGCTGTATCTTTTAGTCTCACAATTCCCTTTTTAGTCATTCTCCTTTCACTAATATACCTGAAGAAATTTTTGTCACCCCTCCTTACATTTCTAGCCATTTGTTCTTCCGCTTGCGCCTTCGCCAGACGTACCTCTCTCTTGGCTTCTTTCAGTTTCATCCGGTATTCCTCCCCGTGTTCCTCTTCTTGAGATTTTCTATATTTCTGGAACGCTAACTCTTTAGCATTTATTTTCTCAGCCACTTGCTTGGAGAACCATATCGGTTTCCTTTTTCTCTTGCTTTTATTTACTCTCCTTACATAAAGGTTTGTGGCCCTATTTACTTCTTTCAGCCTGGACCACTGTCCTTTCACTTCTTGTACGTCCTCCAAGCCCATCAGCTCCTTCCTCAGGTATTCCCCCATTTTACTAAAGTCAGCACGCTTGAAATCCAGGACTTTGAATTTAGAGTGGCCGCCCTCTACTTCAGCCGTCATATCAAACCAAACCGTTTGATGGTCACTGCTTCCCAGGTGTGCACCCACTCGGACATTTGACACACTATCCCCATTTGTGAGCACCAGATCCAGCGTCGCTCCCTCCCTCGTGGGTTCCATTACAATTTGTCTGAGCAGAGCACTTTGGAAGGCATCCTCAATCTCTCTACTTCTTTCCGATTTTGCAGACAGAACCTTCCAATCTACATCCGGCAGATTGAAATCTCCCATCAACAGAACCTCTTTTTTCTTTACTAATTTTTGAATATTTGCGATCAGATCTTTATCTAGTTCCTCTAATTGTGACGGGGGTCTGTAGACAACACCCATGTGGACAGAGGTTCTATCCTCTCTTTTTAAGGTGATCCATATCGCTTCTTCTTTTCCCCAGGTCCCTGTCATTTCAGTCGCCATGATATCATTCTTTACATACAGAGCTACTCCTCCACCTTTTCGACCCTCTCTATCCTTCCTAAATAGATTATAGCCTGGTATGTTTGCATCCCATTCATGGGAACCATTGAGCCACGTCTCCGTGATTGCAACAACATCTAAGTCTGCCTCCAACATCAGGGCTTGAAGGTCATGAACTTTATTGCTTAGACTACGAGCATTTGTGGCCATCACTTTCCATCTATATTTCCTGGTATGTGTTTCAACATTTGTGATTTGGGGGTGTCTTTTCACTTTGGGTACCTTCGTATCTTTTTGTTTCAACTTTATTGCTTTTTCCTCTGCATCAGTTTTATTTTTAGGAGCATCACAGTGCTGTAATGGAGCAAAAGAATTCTTTAGTGGCAGCACTTGTGCGGGTGAATGCTTCTGTGTCACCTGACGAAGTCTGCCTGAGCCTACTGTGAACCATCTGTTCTTATGTGGTTTTATTCTTTGAGGCAGTGGCGAGAAGTTATTATTCTGTGCAGTCCTAGAAGCTGCTTTAATTGCATCCAATTCTTGCATTACTTTACTGAGCTCTTGTTTTAAACTGGATAGCTGAAGGCAGAAAGAGAAAGAAAGAATGAAAATAAGAGGTTTCACAGGGCAAATTAAGCAATAAGCATTAAATTAAAGAGAATATCAGGTATCTCACCTATAGCCAGAAAGTTGAGAAGTTTGGAATTTAAAAGGTCAGAATTTACTTTACTTTTGCAGGAGTTTGGTTCAGGTCAGCACCTGAGGAAAGTTACAAACAAATGGTTTGTATGATTATTGTAATCAAGTGACCCCAGTACCATTACTTTCTGCACCAGATCATGTGCTCCACTAAGAACTAGGTTTAGAATTGTTCCCCCTCTTGTTGATTACTGAACCAACTGCTCCATAAAGCAGTCCTTGATTTCATCTAGGAACTGAACTGCATTCCCCAATGGTACATTTATCTAGTCAATATTAGGGTAATTGAAATCACTCATTATTATTATCAGGCTTATTTTCGAAAGTGATCGCCTGCCATTTCCTGACATAAATCAGGAGATAGCCGGCGATCTCTCAAAAGCGGCAAAATCGGTATAATGGAAAGCTGCTTTTTTGACAGCATTGCTGCTTTCCCATTGCCTTGCCGGCGAAAGTTCAAGGGGGTGTGTCAGCAGTGTAGCAAAGGCGGGACATGAGCGGGCATGGGCGTGGCTTTCGCGGATAATGGGAAAAAAAGTGGCGTTAAGCAGTATTTTGCCGGGTTTACTTGCTCCTTTAATTTTCACGACCAAACCTCAAAAAGATGCCCCAATTGACCAGATGACCACCGGAAGGAATGGGGGATGACCTCCCCGTAGTCCCCCAGTGTTCACCAACCCCCTCCCACACTAAAAATATAAAAATAAAACAGTTATTTGCCAGCCTCTATGCCAACCTGAAATGTCATACCCAGCTCCCTGACAGCAGTATGCAGGTCCCTGGAGCAGTTTTTAATGGGTGCAGTGCACTCCAGGCAGGTAGACCCAGGTCAATCCCCCCTCCCCTCTACCTGTTACACTTGTGGTGCTAAGTGTTGAGCCCTCCAAACCCCCCCCCCCCCCAAAACCCACTGTACCTACATGTAGGTGACACCCTTCAGCCATAAGGTCTATGGTAATGGTGTAGAGTTGTGAGGAGTGGGTTTGTGGAGGATTTGGGGGGCTCAGCACCCAAGGGAAGGGAGCTATGCACCTGGGAGCTATTTGTATTTTGTTTTTAAATGTTTAGAAATGCCCCCTTGGGTGCCCGGTTGGTGTCCTGGCATGTGAGGGGGACCAGTGCACTACAAATGCTGGCTCCTCCCACGACCAAATGCCTTGGATTTCGCCGGGTTTGAGATGGCCGGCATTTTTCCCATTATCGCTGAAAAACAAAA
Source organism: Microcaecilia unicolor (assembly GCF_901765095.1). Classification (NCBI taxonomy): domain Eukaryota; kingdom Metazoa; phylum Chordata; class Amphibia; order Gymnophiona; family Siphonopidae; genus Microcaecilia; species Microcaecilia unicolor. The sequence continues at coordinate 51,291,475 of NC_044040.1, forward strand.
CCGGCAATCTCAAACCCGGCGAACTCTGGCATTTGGCCGGGCTAAACTGTATTATCGAAAAAAAAGATGGCCGGCCATTTTTTTCGATAATATGGTTCCGGCCAGCTGTTGCGCCGCCGCCAAAATAGATCGCTGGTGACGTTCGATTATGCCCCTCCACATTACTCAGTTTATTAGCCTCCCTAATTTCTAGTAATATTTCTGCATCTATCTGCTCACCCTGGCCAGGTGGATGGTAGTACACTCCTATCACTATCCTTTTCCCCTTTACACATGGAATTTCTATCTGTAGGGATTTCAGGGTGTGTTTTGTATCCTTCAGATTTTCTAGAGTATTTGATTGAAAGCTCTCTTAAAATATAATGCTGCTCCTCCACCAATTCGGTCCACCCTATCACTGCAAAATAATTTGTACCCTGCAATATAATTTGATACTAATAGTGTTCTTTGATAATGTAATTCACCAGTTCATAATAGCCGTACTGGATCATACCAATTGTCCATCTAGCCCAGTATGCTGCTTATAAGAGTGGCCAATTCAGGTCACAAGTACCTGGCAGAATCCCAGTTAGTGTCAGGCTTTCCCTGGTTAGTGAGATGTGCGAGGAGCATAATTGAATGCAAACGCCCATGTGTAAGAATGTCCATCTCCGAGAACGGGTCTGTGAAGGGGTGGGCCGAATCGTATTTTCGAAAAAGATGGACGTTTATCTTTAGTTTTGCAAATATGGTTTGTGCCAGGCAAATGCATTGGATGTGGGCGTTTTTGAGATGTGGGCGTTTGTTTGAGCTGGGCGTTTTCGTTTTTCAGCGATAATCGAAACTGAAGCGTCCCAGCTCAAAAACGACCAAATCCAAGGCTTTGGTTCGTGAGAGGGGCCAGGATTCGTAGTGCACTGGTCCCCCTCACATGCCAGGACAACAGCTGGGCACCCTAGAGGGCACTTTTAAAAAAATAGGAAAAAACATTAAATTACCTCCCAGGTGCATAGCTCCTTTACCTTGGGTGCTGAAACCCCCAAATCCCCCCCCAAAACCCACTCCCCACAACTCAACACCATTACTATAGCACTTAATGGTGAAGGGGGCACCTACATGTGGGTACAGTGGGTTTTGGGGGGGGGGGGTTAGAGGGCTCCCATTTACCACCACAAGTGGTACAGGTAGGGGGGATGGGCCTGGGTCCGCCTGCCTGAAGTGCACTGCATTACCCACTGAAACTGCTCCAGGGACAGGACTTGTTGCTGCTGTATAACCTTGGCACAGCAGTTCACACCGTAAGACTAGTCTCGCTGAAAACGTCCTTTATTTCAATAACCGCGTTTACTCACAGTTAACTACAGATCAGAGGTTGTGCCCCACTGGCAACGAGTCTCCCTGGTACTAAGATTAGCAGTAGCTCAGAGCTGGCAGAATGGTGTACAATGCCCTCTTTCAGCAGCATTCAAGGTAAGAACTAAGTTCTGTAACGTGGCTAACACACGAAAGGGATCTAAAATGGACTTACAAAAATGGCCACTACCTCGTGGACTACCGGAAACAAAACAGGGCGCACTCTGACCCAGTAGGCAGGGGGAAAAGCACCATGGGAGAAGAGCCTACCAACTACCAACATCGTGAGACTGTAACACAAGCTAGTGAAATCACGGAGCCCAATACCCTACACCCACCACAATGCAATGCTGATGTGACCCTACAGTGCACCCGAGAGCCACATCTGACCCAGGGAAAGGCTGTGAGAGGATTGAACACATTCTGCTGTCATGGAGGTGGGTACGGAATTTGAGGTTGGCATAGAGGCTGGGAAATAAGGTTTTTGCAAGTGGGTTTTTTTTGGTGGGAGGGGGTTAGTGACCACTGGGGGAGTCAGGGGAGGTGATTCCCGATTCCCTCCGGCGGTCATCTGGTCATTTAGGGCACTTTTATGGGACCTGTTCGTGAGAAAAAAGGGTCCAAAAAAGTATCCTAAATTCTCGCTAAAAATGCCTTTTTTTTTCCATTATCGGCCGAGCGCGCCCATCTCTGCTCGGCCGATAACCACGCCCCAGTCCCACCTTCACCACGCCTCCGACACGCACCCATCAACTTTATTCATTCCCGCGATGGAGTGCAGTTGAAGACGACCAAAATCGGCTTTTGATTATACCGATTTGGCCTCCCACGGGAAACGGACGCCCATGTCCCGAACATGGGCATTTTTCTCCTTTCGAAAATAAGCAGGTCAGTCTGCTAACTGGGCAAGTGCCCAGATAAAGCCAGGACAGCAAAAAGGCTGCCCTAACTTAATCCGTACCAACTAGAAAAAATCCCAAGGGAGAGACAAAGCTAATTAACTGGAGAAAAAAAGAAGTCAATCCCAAATACTAAAAAAATGTTTAAAAATTTTATTTTGGTAATGTCTACAGAGGACTCCACCAAAAATCACAAATCCTATATAATAAATTGCAGTTCCAACGTTCCATGTCTGGCTGCCTGGGTTCGTAACATCTCCTGACGTCAGCCAGCCTCCAGCATTCCATTCCCCCTAACTGTCCTGCCTTCGCGTCAAGACGTAATGACGTCAGAGGGCGGAACAGTTAGAGGGAAGGGAATGCTGGAGGCGAGCTGATGCCAGGAGGGATGTTACCAACGGAACGGAAGTCAGCACCAGCCTGCCATCCAGAGAATGTTCAGGTATAAATCGAGGGGAGGAGAGGATCGCGGGACATCGAGGGGAGGGAGGGAGAAGGGAAGGGCAGGGCAGAGGAGAATTGATGGACATGGATGGGATGGGAGGACAGTAGAGTAAAGAATCGCGGGACACGGATGGGAGGCAGGGAAGAGGAGAATCGCTGGACATGGAGGGGAGAAGAGGGAAGAATTGCTGGAAATGGAGGGGAGGGCAGGGGAGAGAGAAAAAAAAGCTTACATGACAGCCTTCCTAGAACCCGTTTCATTGTTGAGGAAATGGACATGGTTCCACTAGTGTGATATAAAGCAAAAAATCAATATAACTTTTTGCGAGTTCACGGAGAGCTCAGTATAGGCTACACCGGCAACCAAGCACAACTTCAGTGAGTCTAGCCACCAATAAGCAGCTCACTTGAAAGCTCTATACATCATAAATTAATCTGCTACAAGAACTCGCAAATAAAGCAGTGATTGAATAAGTGTAAACACACAAAATTAATGAAATTTTAAACTAAACACTTACAGTGAAGTTCTCTGTCAACTTTTACATTACCAAAACTCATAAGGTGGAGGAAAAAGATAAACTTCTTCAAAAGCTTATTTGTAGAGTGAGGTTAACATCAATCGCCTCATTAACTCTAAGTCACACTGGAAATGGAGAAACAAATGAGAGCAAACTTATCTAAACTTTGTCACTCCTGGGTCATGAGTTTCAAACATTCTACAGAAATTTCTGTTTCAAAAAATATTCCTCAGGGATACCAGTGTGTGAAGTGAAACTGTCCTCCATCTCTAATTTATCCCACGAAAGTGGAAGTACGTCCATTATGTGTTTCAAAATTTGAGCGGTGACCAATAGCCTGTCAAAACGTCCTGTTCCATTCGATGCTGTCATTTAGTCCATGTGGAATGACTGCATTTAATTCAAATATACAATATTGTTCATGCATGGACGAGAAAGTTTCGCGGTCACCCTGGAAATATGAAGAAATCTGTTCCATTAAAAACCACTGCATCTCTTCAAAAGTATGTCCATATTCCACATAATGGTTAACCATAGGGGCTGTAAGAACATGATTTTTAAGTCTACTACGATGTTCGCATAAACGCTGTCTAATTGCTCTACTGGCATGCCCTACATAGATTTTCAAACTTAATCCAGGCACCCACCCTGGTACCAGTCCAAATATTGTTAGTACCCAGATAAGTTAATCCGACCATCTAAGATCCAGATTTTCAGTTCTGGTGCCCGGATTAGACCTGCTATTGAATATCCAGGACTAATTAAGCAGGCGATTGTCAGCACTTTTGAAAATGCCAATTGCTACTAGCAGACTATTGGGGGGCTAAGTTTGTACCTGTGGCAATTGAGAGTTTAGTGACTTACCCATGTTCACAAGGAAGAGCAATGGGATTTCAACTCTATCTTTCCTGGTTCTCAAACCACATTAGGCTACTTCTCCACTCCAAGAGACCTGGGGTGATTACTCAATTTGCACATTACAGATTACAGTTCTAGTGTCTGCATCTGTAATGCTGGATTCTGGACCTGGGAAAAGGTGAAATGTATTCTTAGCTTCCTTTACTTGAGTCCTGTTAAGCCAGTCTAAATCATTGGGCCATGTCCCCCAACCAGCAGACGGAGGCAGACACCCAAAGATTCCGATGGCTCATCAGTATAACGGGTACTGCAGCCAGGAACATTCCAGTCTGCTAATGCCAAAGCCACTCAACAGAGGGACCAAAACAATTGAAAGGAAAAAAAAAAGGAGACCAAGCATTTGCTGCAACATGGAAGCTACCCATGGACAGTGAAAACCCTGGAAGGATCTATGACACTGAATACAATTATATAACCCCATCGATTGGTAAAAGGCTGTCTTTGGAGAATACCTGTTACAGGTAAGCCACCTCACTGCCTTGTTGCTTTCCATGTCTGAACATGTCAGTTTTTAATCACAATCCCTGAGAAGTTCCTACAAAGAAATGTCAATGGCACATGAATAAAATATTTTTTGATAAACACCACTGTGAGATTTATAAGAGTTTCCAGCTGCACTAATTATATTGTGCTAACCTTCCAGAAGAAAAAAGATTAAAACCAGCTGTTCATTTTGCATTGTCTATTTTCTGTTTGTACCAATTTCAAGACCTGCAAAATTCACTCTTATTGTGAAAAAATAGGGGCTTGAACCATTCAGAAAAATAGCACTTATGTTAACTTTTTTTGTAGTATTTTGGTGTATCTTAGGCATCATTGTTATCACAGAAATTTCACATATAGAAGCCAAATGAACTTTAAAATTATGAGGGTGCATTTGAATAAAATTGTAACATATTCCAGACATTCCAATTCACTTCTGATTAATCTGATATTATGACACTTGTTTCTGGACATAAATATTAGATGTTATATAATAGGATTAGTACATAATATTGCCATACTGGCACAGGCCAAAGGTCCATCAAGCCCAGCATCCTGTTTCCAAAAGTGGCCATTCCAGGTCACAAATACCTGGCAAGATCCCCAAAAAGTACAAAACATTTTATGCTACTTATCCCAGAAATAAGCAGTGGATTTTCCCCAAGTCCATTTTAATATTGGTCTATGGACTTTTCCTTTAGGAAGCCGTCCAAACCTTTTTAAAACCCCGTTAAACAAACACCTTTACCACATTCTCTGGCAATGAATTCCAGAGTTTATTTGCACATTGAGTGAAGAAACATTTTCTCCGATTCATTTTAAATTTACTACATTGTAGCTTCATTGCATGCCCCCTAGTCCTAGTATTTTTGGTAAGAGTAAACAGATGCTTCACATCTACCAGTTCCATTCCACTCATCATTTTATAGACCTGTATCATATCTCCCCTCAGCCGTCTTTTCTGAATAGGAAAGTCATCCCATCCCTTTTATCATTTTCGTCGCCCTTCTCTGCACCTTTTCTAATTCCACTATCAAGCTTATTTTCGAAGGAGATCGCCGGCCATCTTCTGACACAAATCGTAAGATGGCCGGCGATCTCCTGAAACCAGCCAAATCGGTATAATCGAAAGGCGATTTTGGCCAGCGCCAACTGCTTTTCATCGGGGAGCTGGCCAAATTTCAAGAGGGAATTTTGGTAGAATAGCGAAGGCAGGATGGGGGCGTGCTTTGAGATGGCCGGCTTCACCCGATAATGGAAAAAAGAAAGCCGGCCTTGACGAGCATTTCACCGACTTCACTTGGTCCCTTTTTTTTCAGGACCAAGCTTCAAAAAGGTGCCCCAACTGACCAAATGACCACCAGAGGGAATCGGAGATGACCTCTCCTTACTCCCCCAGTGGTCACCAACCCCCTCCCCCCCCCCAATTTTTTTAAAATATTTTTTTGCCAGCCTCTATGCCAGTCTCAAATGTCATACCCAGCTCCCTGACAGCAGTATGCAGGTCCCTGGAGCAGTATTTAGTGGGTGCAGTGCACTTCAGGCAGGTGGAGCCAGGCCCATCCCCCCACCTGTTACACTTGTGGTGGTAAATGTTAAGCCCTCCAACCCCCCCCCCCAAACCCACTGTACCCACATGTAGGTGCCCCCCTTCATCCCTAAGGGCTATGGTAATGGTGTACAATTGTGGGAAGTGGGTTTTGGGGGGCTCAGCACCCAAGCTAAGGGAGGTATGCATCTGGGAGCAATTTTTGAAGTCCAATACAGTGACCCCTAGGGTGCCCGGTTGGTGTCCTGGCATGTGTGGGGGACCTGTGCATTACAAATGCTGGCCCCTCCCACGACCAAATGCCTTGGATTTGGCTGGGTTTGAGATCACTGGCCTCGGTTTCCATTATCGGCGAAAACTTAGGCTGGCCATCTCTGACAATTGGCCGGCCCCAACCGTATTATCGAAACGAAAGATGGCCGGCCATCTTTTTCGATAATACGGTTCGGGACCGCTGTTTGTGGCGCCGGCCAAATAGATGTACTAAGCACAACAACATGTAAGAAATGGTCATTTTCAAAGACCGTTTTTCTGGTTTTTTTAAATGGTCATTTTCACTACTTGATTTTTGGACGTTTTCAGAAAACGTCCAAAGTGCCACAGCTTAATGATTATTCCTGAGACATCTTTATTTAATAATTATATTTAAAAGTTTGTAAAAATGATGTAAAGTAAAAAAAAATGAAGATATATAATAAATATAGAGGTATTAAAATGATAACGTTTTCATGTACATTTCACACTGTTACGCCTCATAAACTGGTGGTCTACTTACAACTTAGATTCAACTTTCATTACCAACAGTCTGGTAGGTCTATAGAGTCTAACCTTTTTGGACAGTATGTGTGGAAACTAATTGAGGACCCAATCTAGTTAATATGCCTGAAGACCATTTTTGTATTTTGACTTTATTCTCCTTTCTTTCCCAAAAATAATAAAGAATGAAAGAAAGAAAATGTAAATGTTAAAGTAGAATCAAATATTACTTAAAGATTTCGGGTTCCAAGATGGCGCTCTGACCGGACGCACCTGAGTTTGCTGCTGAGGTCTTTTGTAGTTCTTCCTGCTGTTTTCGCTGTTTCTGTGCCCTCCTTGATGGGGAAACGGAGGGGGAAAGTTAGGGAGCATTCCTCGGCTCCTGGGACACCCTCGGTGCTCCGGCAGACGACTCTGCAATTTCCAACGCAGCAACCGGGACCTCGGGGAACTTCGACCCCCTCTGCTGCTCTCGACGCATCGGCGTCGATCGAGAGCGCTAACGGGGCTTCCCTGAGCCCTGTAGAGCGCATTGCTCCGCCTCAACCCGGAAGGGAATTGCCGATAGCCCAGGCAGGGAGGGAGAATGAAGGCGTTCAACCTAACCTGCTCGAGGGAAGGACTGCGGCGATAGAAAATGGTCCCCAACCGAAAGAAATGCTTTTTCAATCAGCTTTACAGGTACTTCCTTTGGAAATTGTTTCTAAATTGTCTGAAGTTGGTGCTCAAATTCAATCCCCTCCTGGAATTTCTGGCGTGACTAGACCAGCAATTGTGACATTAGAGTCACTATGGGATATGGTACATAATATTCAAATCTCCATGCAACCCACATTGAAAGCAAATACTGACAATATAAAAACTATTTCTGAAGCTGCGTTATTCCAAGCACAGGTATCTGCGCAGCAGGCCTTGAAACTGGAAAATTTGAATACTAAATTACAAGAAATGGGAACTTTGGAGACTGTTTTGGTTAAGGACAATGTTTTTTCTACATAAACGAACAGAATATTTGGAGAACCAGATTCGGAGACTTAATCTTAGGTTTCTAAATTTTCCTAAATCTCCTCTGATTTCACCTGTTGAAATGATTAAGAAATATATGGTGGACATTCTCGGAATGGACAAAGATTCATTGCCCCCCATAACACGGGCCTATTACATCTGGAACCCACAGGGGGGTGATGGAAACCTCCCAAGGGCGGGGGATGGAATGAATTTAACTTCATTCCTTGAGAGCTCACTGGAGATCATTACCCAGAGGACTACTATGCTTGTTACTTTTGTCTTGGAACCTGACCGCAATGCAATATAAGACTTTCCTTAAGACACTTAGAAAACCTGTTTATGGGTTCTAAGGTTCGCGTTTTTCCTGACCTCTCAAGGCCCACGCAAGCTAGGCGCAAGGCCTTTTTGGAACAGCGTCCTAGAGCGTTGGCATTGGGAATAAACTTTGTACTACGATTTCCTTGTATATGTAATTTAACGCTTGAGGGTAAACAATTTCAATTTGTTGACCCTAAACAGTTAAAAGAATTTCTTGATGCTAGAGTAGATATGAATGTGGTGTGCCCTCCATAAAATGCAGGCTGGGATCAGTACCCTGAGGTAGCAACTGGTGGGGATTAATTATTCTTTAGTTATTTACATTTATATTTCTTGATTCTTGGAACCAATGTTTCTTTATTTGTGGACAAACAGGCTTTAAATGTTATTTCTTGTTTTTATTGTTTTTCCTGTTGTAAATGCCAATTGCATATTCATAATTTGTAGTGAAATAATGATTTACACCAATAAATAAAATTATTAAAAAAAAATATTACTTAAAAAAGAGATTTGTTTCAGTTTTTCTGACTCATCAGCATTGAATACTATTTCTGACACCATTAATTAACGTATTTCTATCTTTTGGACCATTAAAAAAAAACCATCCAAGTGAAAAATGCACAAAGTCAAGCCATTGGGACGAAGAAGGAGCCAGATTTCCTAGTAGACTGACAACACAGTCATCCCAGCAGAGCAATGGGGCATCCTAGGGGGCACAGAAGAGGTCCTAGGTACACATCTCACCTTTATCCCCTTATATTGTATGGTGAGCCTTTCAAAACCCATGAAAGATCTACTGTACCCAACTATATACCACTACAGTAGCCCTTATGGCTGCGGGTGTGACTTATAGGTGGGTACAGTAGGTTTTGAGGGGCTGACACTTTCCACCACAAGTGTAATAGTTAGAGTGGATTATGGGTCACCTCTACATTGGATTATGGGTCACCTCTACAGTGCACTACACAAACCACTAGGCTACCCTAGGGTCCTGCTTCCTGCTCTAATAGGATTGGCCATAACATTTAAAGCTGGTATGTACTGTTTTATTTACACCTTTGTGGGACGGGAGGGGGGGTCAGTGACTACTGAAAGAGTAAAGGTGTGTCATTCCTTTATTCCTGCAGTGGTCATCTGGTAATTTAGAGCACTTTTGTGGCTTATTCATTAATAAAATAGGTCTAGACCAAAACGTCCAACTTTATAGCCCTGGATGTTTTTTTTTTTTTTCCATTATAGCAGAAAAACATCAAAGTTAGACATACCCAGATCCTGCCCTTAACATGTCCCTGGTATGCCCCCTTGTGATTTAAACACACTTCTGATGAACTTCATAGAAAAACATCTAAAAATTGGTTTTGAAAATACCAATTTGGACTTTTTGTGAGAAAAACATCTAAATACAGATTTATGCCACTTTTTGGATTTTTTTTCTCTTTTGAAAATGAGCTCCATAGTAATATAAATTACATTGGATCTATTTTCCATAATTGTTACAATCTATGCCTTAAATAGCATAATAGAACTTCAACAAGTAACATATTTAGTGAAAGATTATAATAAAAATGCTACTGATACCTTTTCATTACTCTCTTTGCTTTATTTCTGTGTCCCAACTCTTCACACTAAGACCATATGCAATACAGAACAGGAACAATCAAACAATCATAGCCAATAAAACCATCATTTTTTGAAAAAGCCAGTATACATAAAATGAATAAATACAATATCAAAATTCCATTTCCATCTTTCTGTGCCAAGAATTGAAAAATGTGCAGAAAATAGCACAGTATGAATTCAAGCTTATAACAATGATTGTAATAGGAATGGCAAACACTGAAAGCTTAATCCATTCTCATTACAGCGTGATGTTTGTAATATCATGATCTCCTTCAGAGGAAGTAGCAAATGCCTAAAGCTATTTCCAAACGTGAAGTCCTTAAACCAGGCATAAAAAAGGAAAAAGGTTTACTACTCTGTTATCCCATTTCATTTTTTGTCTCCATAAAAAAAAGAATGTTTATTCTTTGAAGAACTGAAAACTGAAAGTAAAACAAATGATACCTTAAGTATGCATATGGGACTAAATTCTATAAATGATGCCTAAAAAATTGGCACTGAAAAAAAACATGCTTAATGCTATTCTATAAACCTTGCCTAAAGTTAGGCGCAGTTTATTGAATACATGTAGTGCCTGTCCCTATGCCAAAAATGTAAGCATGACCATTTACAGTAACTAAAACCTGGTGTAAATGCCTGCACCTAATTTCGGCACAGATCGGGCGTATTCAATAACAGTGCATGTAATTTTCAGGAACACCCAAGACCCGCCCACACCCTTCTCATGGCCATGCCCCCGTTTGTGATCCAAGCATTAAAATTTACATGCACCACTTTAGAAAAGAGGTGCATGCATAAATTCTAATTAATGCCAATTAGTGCTGATAATTGCTTGTTAGTGGCCAATTATTGATGCTGATTAACTTGTTAAAAGCAACTAGGATGCGCACAAAAATTGGCTATGTGTGCTGATTTATTTAGGTTTTGCTCACACCTTTTTCAGTAGTAGCTCAAGGTAAGCAGGATATTTCTCTGTCCCAGGAGGGCTCACAATCTAAGTTTGTACCTGAGGTAATGGAGAGTTAAGTGACTTGCCCAAGATCACAAGGAGCAGCAGTGGGATTTGAACTGGCCACCTCTGGATTGCAAGACCAGTGCTCTAACCACTAGGCCACTCCTCCACTCCAGAATTTGTGCACAGAACTTTTGTCACCATTTATAGAATCCAAGGGACGGGGGTCTATTCTAGAACTGGGTGCTACAATTTGGGTGCCCAGATTAAGTAGGATGTAAGCCTATTACTTACACATGCCTACGTTTAGGGGTGCCCACTTACACCATGTCAATAGCAGACGCAAATGCGTGCACCTAAATGTGGAACTCTAGCCTGTAAAAGTATTCTGAAAATTAAGCAGGTACATTTTGGACCTGTTCATGCTCCTCCCCCTGTGAACATCCCCTTGCATTTATATGTAAGTGATAAATACTGCTGAGTTTGCAGCTAGTACAGACGAAACTGTAACAGTCACACACATCATTGCTAGTATTCTATAACTTGCATGCACAATTTGTATCTACATTTAAGCAGTCTGTTATAGAATGAGTGGGATTTCCATGGCAATAGAAAGTGAATTTGAAATATTTTCTTTACTGGAAGTCTAAAAGTTAATTCCGTGAAAGAAAGATTAAGGAGGCTAGGGCTTTTCAGCTTGGAGAAGAGACGGCTGAGGGGAGACATGATAGAGGTGTATAAAATAATGAGTGGCATGGAACAGGTGGATGTGAAGCGTCTGTTCACGCTTTCCAAAAATACTAGGACTAGGGGGCATGCGATGAAACTACAGTGTAGTAAATTTAAAACAAATCGGAGAAAATGTTTCTTCACCCAATGCATAATTAAACTCTGGAATTCGTTGCCAGAGAACGTGGTGAAGGTGGTTATCTTAGCAGGTTTAAAAAGGGGTTAGACGGTTTCCTAAAGGATAAGTCTATAAACCACTACTAAATGGACTTGGGTAAATCCACAATTGCAGGAATAACATGTATAGAATGTTTGTACATTTGGGAAGCTTGCCAGGTGCCCTTGGCCTGGATTGGCAGCTTTCGTGGACAGGATGCTGGGTTCGATGGACCCTTGGTCTTTTCCCAGTGTGGCATTACTTATGTACTTATAAATGAATTTCAATATATTTGGTATAAAATGGAAAAAAAGGCAATTCTCTTTGAAGTGTATATAGTATTCAACTTGCTGGTATTTGAAGATTAGTGTGATTGAGTCATTAACTTATATGTCAAGGTAAACTAATTACTGTGGATGTGCATTTATGTTTTAACAAAATAAAACACACAGCAAAATATCATCTCATTTTGTTAAGAAAAATGTTCCTCCTGGGTCCCCTCCCAAGACCATTAAGCACCCGTTTGAGACACTATAGATGGCACTATTTTATAAAGACACACATGTTCCTATGAGGGCAAATCTATAAGTGGGCACAACCATTTGGGTATCATCCTGAGGATGCTTAGTGAAAGCTTTTTCTGGTCACCCAGATTCCATTATAGAATACCAGCATAACCAATTGACACCTTTGCCCTTGATGTACTTCTATAAAATACTAGCATACTTGGGGCCTGTAAACTGTATTGGATATTTTCCTGCATTAATTTTGTCTTGAAGTGTATTTCTCCTGTTCAACCAGCAGATGGTGCTTCTTTGCTGTAAAGCTGTTACAGAGAAACAAATGTTCTTTTCTTTAGTTTTAGCACACAAACAGGAAGCAAGAAGCAGTATATGTTTGAAATTTTCTTGTTCTGGGCTCTGATTGGCCCAGGAGCTCATTTTCATTTGGAGAGTATTGGCTTTTGCTCCAGTCCTAGCCAGGAAGAAGAGAGAGACAGATCTCTTTTCTAAGGCCTGAAAACAGTTACATTGATACCTTCTGAGCAGCTATATGTCCTGATCTTCCCAGGTACTTTTTAGAAAGTAAACAAATATTTAGTTAATGTTATAGTTGATCTATATTTCAGTTACCTGTTATTGTTTGCTGATTGCACATTTTTTTGTATACTGTTCAATTTTTCAAGACAATAAACAATTTAGTTTATTTCCTTTTTGTCTGGACTGATAAAGATTCCTGGTGGTTTATGTTGGGTCCGTGAGTTTTTTTCTGGGAACTGTGGGACCACTGGGAGTGTGACATCCAATAACCTAGAAATCACTGGGGATAATTTGAGAGCAGGAGGTTTGCCAAGAGGTGGTTGTGACCCAGTCGGTGGGAGAAGGGTTCTAGTGTAGAGCATGAGCAGCAGGTGCAAGTAGACTTGAGCTGTGGTGGGGTTAAACTCTATAAGTGACTATGGGGTAACCCCAGGTGAGTGGCTAGGCATTTTGTGACAGGGCCCATTTACTAAGTTGTGGTAAAAAGTGGCCTGTGCTAGTGTGGGCTTGTGAAATTGTCGTGCACGGGGTCATTTTGTGCCAAGGCTCGGAAAAAGGCCTTTTTAATGGGATAGTAAATAGCTGTGCACTAATATGGAAAGTAGTGTGCAGCTATTTACTGCCTGAGCCCTTAACACCACCTAATTACTTGGCGGTAAGGGCTCACATGCTACTCCTGCGGTAATCAGGCAGTATGCAGCAGTGTGGCCACGTTGCCGATTACCGCCAGGAATGCTTCCACAGTAGAAAATAGAAAAGTATTTTTTACTGCAGGAAACTGCATGCACCAACTTAGAAACTACCTCAGGGCCCCTGCGCTACTCTGGTGCTAGGGTCAATTTGGCGCATGCTACCCACATGTTAGTCCTACAGCGGCTTAGTTAAAGGGCCCCATAGTGAGTGTAAATGTTTGTGATGAACGTATTTTATATTTTAAAGTACTCCATCCGTGCTTTGTATAGACTGCACCTCTGACTACCCCTACCAGCAAAGTACACATCTTCCCGACAAGGTGCTTATATTTATGCCAATCAGTATTTTGTAAAAGACTGTTCTGCAGGAATGTGGTCACATACAGTACTTTTAAAAGCAATTTTATAAAATCCCTGTTTTGTCTCAGAACTGATCATGAAGAAGAGATAGGATGGAAGATTCATTATCAAAACATGGCTCTCAATCAGGAGGAGCCAAACCTTTGTTCACTATGCCTAGAGGGTTCTCAATTGAATTATTGCTCCTGAACTGGAAAGAAGGGGGAGGAATGATGGTTATACATAAGGATTCAATGGAAGTATTTTTTGTTCTTTTTGTTAAGTATTTCAGAATATACAGCTTGAATAGATATGCAAGAAATACACATAGGAAAAAGTTAAATGTCCAAATCAAAAAAGAAACTTACAAAGGAGTCCTTTTGCTAAAGTGCGCTAACAGATTTAGCGCGCATTAATGATTTGCACCCACTAAATGATAAGACGCCCATAGGAATTTAATGAGTATCTTATCAGTTAGAACACGCTAATCATTAGCTCTCACTAAATCCAGTAGCGCACCTTAATAAAAGGACCCCAATGTGTTTAGCCCCCATATATTGGGAAGCAAAGGGGGTATAATCAAATGGGACGCCCGAGTTGTCATGAGGGCGTCCTCGCGGGAAGGCCCTTCTTAGTTCTGCCCTTTCTGACATGTACACTGGAACAAAGGCTGAGTGTGCTAGTGCCGGGCCGCATGTCCTGAGAGATTGCGGCGGGCCCGGACTCCAACAGGCAGCGAGAAATGACAACAGGGACAGTAAACAGGAGATAAAAACAGGTGGACAACAAACGGGAGATTTAAAAAGGTGCCTGTACGCTGTACCGGCACAAAAAAAGCACTGGAAATGCTAGATATTTGTCACCATTCATCTGTTGAAGGCCAGAATTGCTGGTGGTAAATAAACTCTTAAGAGATTAAAATGCAATGTATCCAAGTCATTTTAGACAGCAGTAGTGTTACAGCAGCTGTGAGCATTTTATTGAACTTGGTTTCAGTACAGCAGCTACTACATAATTATAATCAGTGGAATAATTTATACAAGCTCAACTAACGTTGCTACATGGATAGTGAAAAGGCTTTCTGCAACTGTTGGATGCTTCGAGCAACCACTACATGATAAGAAATATCCATGCATTTGTACACCTTACCCTGTGGCTTTTGTTATTTATAAGTTTTAATTTTTTTTATTCCTTTTCATTTGTATACCCATGATTCAGATGAAAGCTGAAACATGGCCTTTTGGGTTTCATGTGATCACATATTTATATCTATTTTCATATATTTTCATGTAATAAAAATGCTGTCCATTCATTTTCCTTTTGTGGCATTTTTAGCACATACGTTTTGGTTTGTGTTTTGCACTTTATCTCTCATTTTTGTCAGTTCAATAATTATCATCCTGTCAGATACTTCTAGGTATGTTTTTGGAGTAACTGTAGCCTTCAATTCAGTTGGTAATTGCATATTATATTACATATAATGACATACTTAAAAAATACATCAAGAATTATAGAATCAATTTTTCATATCTGTGAGCTTATGACTTTTCTGTGATTCTGTGCATTTTATGATAATTTAATTGAATTATGATTATATTCTAATAAAGATTTGCTGAAAAAGTCTATGATGAAATAAATCATTTATTGGACAAAGTGTAAACAGCCTTGGATTATATGCATGATTTAGGCTTTCACATTTTATCACTGAGAATTGAAGAAAGACGTATCAAGGTGTGATAAAAGATCTGCTTTTACTGCACCTGGATTTACCATGGGAGTCAGCATCCTGTGGTAAATGAATAACTCTGCATGGGAGCCATCTTGCAAGCAGCATTATTCCAGAAGTATGGAATCACTGGTCTTCATGCTTCGGGCTTCCAGAAACATTGCCCCTAGTTGTAGTAGCGCGAGACTACTGCTAAGGGTGCCATTGTGGCAAGGATGTTGGTAGAGCAGGAATGACTAGGGATCACTCCTGCCCTATGACCACTGGACCAGCTGATGTAGGAAGTAAGTCTTTTGTGGAGTGGAGGGGGGGAGGGTTCTGCTTGGGATAGGTGGTAGTGTGATTGGAAGGAGAAGAGTTCTGATTGAGGGGTGGCAGTGTAATCAGGGGGTCAGGGGTTCTGATTTGGGGCCTGGGAGTGTGCTCAGTTCTGATCTGGGGTAGGAGTGTGATTGGGGCAGAGGTGGACAGCAACACAACCTCTTTAAGCTCCAGACCAGGAGCATTGGATTGCAGCTTTGAGCTCGATGGTCCTTGAATGGTAATATAACCCCTAGCTTTTGGCTGAGGATGTTTTACAATCAATTTATGGCCAGAATGTGATCTGTGGTGTGCACCTGGTATTCACTGCAAGTCACGATATGCATGTTTTGTTCCTTATTACTTTGTAACTCACTGTGACCTAGATATCGCTACATTAGGGCAAGACAACCTGTGTTAGAGCCCTTAAAGCTGCATTAAGGGACTAACTGCAATGTTTCCCTTTGAAAATGGTCACAAAACTCATAGCTTCTATCTAAGCATGATGATTTCTGGTATATCCCTGGTATTTCAGCAAGGCATATAGGCGTCTGTTATATCATCCTCGACAGGTATATTTCCAGGAGGAAAGGAATTGTGTATTTGCTGCAATGTCATTATAAAGGGTAGTTGTACCCCTGAAGTCTTATACTTCCTGCTGAACATGAAATGCACAAATAGATAATCTTATTTCTAAAGTCATTTGTTGTTCAGATGAAAATCGATACATTTTGCTGAAGATCAAAATTACATAGTACTGTACACCAGTTACGTAAAGTTTTCTTCTTCACTTTTTGATTAGTGATTGAATATCATTGGTTATTGGACATTCTTGCATGAAGTATTGAAAGAATGACTTATTTACCTATTTTATATATTAGTTTATTTGATAGACATTGTGGTTTATAATAATAGCATTGAAAAAATAGACAATCCATCTCATCTGTTTGTAACTTACATTCACAGCTGAAATTGTGCAAGGTACCATCGTGCTTTGGAGGATTTAAGCAGTAGTGTCACAGTACCATATTTGGATTTTTGTGATCTTAGAAAGGCAATTACAGACAAGAAGATCACCCCTACACTTATGATTATTTTTAGTAAGAATCACTATTCATACTTACTATAACATAGTAAGGAGAATTCAGATTTTTAATTGGTTAGGCACTAGTTTTCTTCAAAATCCTATTATGTGAAACTATTGTCTGGTGACTAGTATGGACTGAAGAGCCTATTTATTTATTAGGATGTATTTACCGCCTTTTTGAAGGAATTCACTCAAGGTGGTTTACAGTAAGAATAGATCAAACATGAGCAATAGACAATAACAGCAGTAAAAATATTCAAAAACAATACAAAGAACATTATAATTGATAGTGAAGGGTAAAGCAAAGATGCAACAAATAGGTAAGAAAGTAGGAAGAGTTAGAAAGTAAGGTGATTGATTTAAAGAAAGTTGCACATGAGGTCAGAGAAATGGTTAAATATTATCTCAGCTAGGGTAGAAGTGGATAAACATGTCCTGCTGCAGTATGTGCAGCCTGAGTCACTCCTTGTGTGTTTGTGAGTGAGACTAACAAGTTAGTTACTTCTTCCATTAAAGGCCTGGTTGAAGAACCAAGCTTTCACCTGCTTCCTGAAGTAGTATGCACTACTATATCCTTTATGAGGAATCACAGTGTACTAAGACACCAGCTTTATCTAGCACTCCCTCCTTAAAATGGTATATTCTTCTTGACCCAAAACAGCTCCTCCTCTACCTCTGTTCCTCTTGTAGTACCATGAGCCAAAATAGATTAACTTCCCATTCTCAGATCTTCAATCCTCTCTCCTTCCTTCACCCTGCCAGCATCCCATAACCCAGGGTAACTATCTTTCCTGGAGCCTCTGATCCTATCCCCAAGCATTCAGATCTGATTCCAAATGAGACACTTCCTGATGGAACCAGTACTCGGTACTGAACGAAAACCCATCAGCACTTGTGTTAAAGTGCCAGTATGAGACATAAATCACCAGTGAGCAGAGATACCTCCTGGAAGCCTCTCATTTCCCTCCATCCAGAAAGCAGCACAGAGAGGGTCCAAAGTACAAAACAATGTCCAAATAGCAAAAAAAAAGCACCAAAAGCCTTCAAAATCAGGACATAATTCCTTTAATCGTATAGACGGTCCCTTTGTAATGAAATCAAATTGTTTGTTGCATTGATTTCATTACAAAGGGAACATCTTTGCTTTGAATATATGTGCAAGGGAGAAAGTCCCGTCACTGCACATTGCATTTATCAGACGTCACAACACATCTGACCCCATGACGAAAAACAGCCCGTGTCGGGTCATCTATGGAAAATTAATGTTTAAGCTATAGAATTAAAGGAATTGTGTCCCAATTTTGAAGGCTCTGGTACTTTTTTTTTCCTCCTTCCAGTTAGGACAGAGATCATCTGAAATTGTAAATGCACGTTCTACAGTTATCATAGATATGAGAGAACTCTAGAGGCCATTGCGGTTGGGTCTGGGATTCAGGAGGGACGACTGGACGTTTGGAGAGAAGGAGTTACTTTGGATCATGGAATGATACAGAAACAAGGAACTGGAATTTGGGAGGGCTACTCAGTAATCAGCTGCCATGAGAGAATGGATCAAGGGGCTATCAGGTGTCATCTTTATTTTGATATCAGTGGTGAAAGGAGGTGGTGATAGAAATCACTGACTCTAGGTAACAGCATAGTTGGTTAGATTTAGGACTGCTAACCCTTCACCTAAGATTAGGCATCCAATTTTTTCCCTCAATTAACTGGGGCCACCCATATTTAGGGTAATTAAATTTAGCTGCTCAGCTCCTAACAATGTTCAGAAGGCATGATACGTATATTTCAAAATTACATGGTTTGCTCTTTTAAAAATAAATCTCTACCAAACATTATTTAGCAGCCCACATAGTTGGTAAGTAAGCAATTCGCTTTTACTACATTCACTTCATAGCAAATTTGCAAAGGGAAACTGGAAGAGAGTAAAAAGAATTCACATGGTTTTATTTCCCTAACCTAAATACATATGAGGAAACGCTAAAGAGATTATTGCTCTTCAGCTTGGAAAAGTAATGGCTGAGGGGAGATATTATAGAGGTCTGTAAAATCCTGAGTGGTAATAAACAGGTAAAAGTGAATCAATTTTTCACTCTTTCAAAAAGCACAAAGACCAGGGAACACTCAATGGAATTGCATGGTAATATGAGGAGAGTGGTAGCCGTGTTAGTCCACTCTTAAGGTTATCAAAAGAAATCAAACAAAATAAAACATGGAAAAGAAAATAAGATGATACCTTTTTGATTGAACATAACTTAATACATTTCTTGATTAGCTTTCGAAGGTTGCCCTTCTTCGTCAGATCGGAAAGCACATTTGCTTATTTCCGATCTGACGAAGAAGGGCAACCTTCGAAAGCTAATAAAGAAATGTATTAATTTATGTCCAATAAAAAAGGTATCATCTTATTTTCTTTTCCATGTTTTATTTTGTTTGATTTCTATTGATAATGGTAATATGAGGAAATATTTCTTCACTCAAAGAATAATTAAGCTCTGGAACTTATTTCCGGAGGATGTGGTAGCAGTGGGTTAGTGTATCTAGGTTTTAAAAAGGTTTGGACAAATCCCTGAAGGAAAAGTCCATAATCTGTTATTGAGATGGACATGGAGGAAACCACTGTTTGCCCTGGGATTGGTAGCATGGAATATTGCTACTAATTTGTGTTTGTGCTTGTGACTTGGATTGGCCACTGTTGGAAGCAGGATACTGGGCTAGATGGACCATTGGTCTGACTTAGTATGGCTATTTTTATGTTGTTATGTTCTTATCACTGGGATTGGCTCCTCAGAAAATAATTAAAAGCAGATGTTATATGAACTTTTAGCTGGATTGAGGAGGGTAGTTTTCAGCCAGGCAAATTAGGGGGCTCTTTTACTAAGCTGCGTAAGGCTTTTCACATGCCCAAAGCGCACCAAAATGGAGTTACTGCATGGCTACCATGTGGCTGTTGCAGTAATTTCATTTTTGGCTTGTTTTCGATACGCATAGCTAAAAACTAATTTTTCTTTTCGGACATGTGTAATGGACGCGCGCCAAGTGGCATTTGTTGCACGTAGGTCATTACCACCTGGTTATCGCGTGAGACTTTACCACTAGGTCAATGACTGGTGGTAAGGTCGCAGACCCAAAATGGAAGCGTGGCAATTTTGATTTTGCCGCACATCCATTTTCGGCCAAAATTTTAAAAAGGCATTTTTTACAGGTTCACTGAAAAATGATTCTGCACTCACCCAAAACCCATGCCTACACTACCATAAGCCATTTTTCAGCTCACTTTAGTAAAAGGACCCCTAGCTGAGGTAAATTATTATTAACCTTAGTAAAATGTCTTTGAAAATAGACTTTTATGGGGTCAATGCACTAAAACTCACACTATTGTTTTCAATGATACAGAATGTTTTCTTTGCAAGTCAACACCAATAAAAACACAGCATTAATACAATGGGAACTTGCATACCGGTATTATCCTGAAAACATAGGGGTCCTATTTCTAAGACATGTTAAGGGATTTAGCATGCGCAATTGGGCAAATATGGATGACCTTCTAAGGGGTTTATGTTATGATGATATTGATTGCTGGCTTGATGGCACTTACATGAAATAACTACAATGGTAATCTGAGGGAATAACAATCCTGCTTATTTTCGAAGGAGAAAGCCGGCCATCTTCTGATACAAATCGTGAGATGGTCGGCCATCTCCTAAACCCGGCCAAATCAGTATAATCGAAAGCCGATTTTGGCCGGCTTCAACTGCTTTCCATCGCAGGTCCAGCCAAAGTTAAAGGGGGCGTTTAATGCAGTTACCATGCATTAATTTATGCAGCTAATGCACAATAAATGCAAAATTTTACCGCACTCTAGTAAACCTGCGTCTTAAATTTTCAAATGTATGCCCACCATTTCCTCCCATTTTTGTCCACACAAAGAGCAGGTGTAAATTGCTTGGGAACTATTTCTGCACATATTTTGCAGTTGCTGTTTTCAAAAGGAAAACATGGGAGTCATTTCCCTTTGAAAACTGCCTGCAATACTGATCAAGTTCTTCTCTTCGAACGATGAGGTTTGACCTCAGTCTCAGAAATGGACCTTGCATTACCGAGATATGAAATGAGATTTTAGAAATTTAAAATGGAAAAAAACAGCTTTAAATGAAAGCATCAAGTTAAATACCTTCAACTAATTCTGCTTATTAAAAGAAAACACAGAAGAAAAACAAGTGCATTGTTTTTATTTGAACAGTTCCCATCTTAATTAATTGGAGCATATCATTTCTATCAGCTTTCTTTTTCCTTAAGGGAATAGTGTATGATTTGGTTTTTCATAGCTGATAATAATTTGTAGATAAAACCTTCACTTTGAAATATCAAGTTTTCATGTATGTCAAAAGGTGTTCGAGATTTCATTCTTACAGCATCCCCGGAGGAGCTATTTTGGAGTGGAATCCTTAAGTCTATAATAGCTGGAAATATTTATCTGCCATACTGCATCAGGATTATCATTGAACAGTAATGCGAACTGTAAAAGTTTCATCATCTAAGCTGACATATGTTGCTTATGTTAAAAGCTGGCCTTAGGACTATCATGTTGTATCAAGCTTCCTCATTACATCTTATATTAAACATGTTGTTAGATGAACAAAATTGTATGCTCTGATGAACTACTGAATGGCATATTTTCCATAAGCTTCTATTTATTAAAATAAATGATACATTGCTAACCTTGTTAAATTTATTTCAAAGCTCTGTGCAGGCATGTTTGTTTTCTTGTCATTTAGAAAGAAAATGCAATTAAAGTAGCTTAATTATGTAAAAGGAGCCAATGTTTGTTTTATATATATATATATATATATATTTTTTTTTTATGAATATTCACTACTTCTCCCACCCAATTCTTTCCGAGCACTCTACCAAAACCCTCATCCACACCCTTGTTACCTCTCGTTTAGACTACTGCAATCTGCTTCTTGCTGGCCTCCCACTTAGTCACCTCTCCCCTCTCCAATCGGTTCAAAACTCTGCTGCCAGTCTCGTCTTCCGCCAGGGTCGCTTTACTCATACTACCCCTCTCCTCAAGTCGCTTCACTGGCTCCCTATCCGTTTTCGCATCCTGTTCAAACTTCTTCTACTAACCTATAAATGTACTCACTCTGCTGCTCCCCAGTATCTCTCCACACTCGTCCTTCCCTACACCCCTTCCCGTGCACTCCGCTCCATGGATAAATCCTTCTTATCTGTTCCCTTCTCCACTACTGCCAACTCCAGACTTTGCACCTTCTGTCTCACTGCACCCTACGCCTGGAATAAACTTCCTGAGCCCCTACATCTTGCCTCATCCTTGGCCACCTTTAAATCTAGACTGAAAGCCCACCTCTTTAACATTGCTTTTGACTCGTAACCACTTGTAACCACCTGCCTCCACCTACCCTCCTCCTTCCTGTACACAATAATTGATTTGATTTGCTTACTTTATTTTTTGTCTATTAGATTGTAAGCTCTTTGAGCAGGGACTGTCTTTCTTCTATGTTTGTGCAGCGCTGCGTATGCCTTGTAGCGCTATAGAAACGCTAAATAGTAGTAGTAGTAGTAGTAGTAATGAAAGAAAGTCGAGGGATACTAGATGAAGCCTTATATATTTAATTTATCTAAATGATGTATAGTATTATTTTATAGTTCTACATTGCATCAGTCTTTAATGAGTGGTCAAAAAATCACTGCATTCAAAAGTTGAACGTTAATGCCTATTTTCTTTCTTATTCTTCTTTCCTAGATGTATATCCAGACGACGACATTGACAGTGTCGATGAGTTTAAGTGCTTCTGTGTCTCTAGGCATGCTCTACATGCCCAAGGTTTATATTATTATTTTTCATCCAGAACAAAATGTTCAAAAACGAAAAAGAAGTTTCAAGGCCGTAGTAACAGCTGCCACCATGCAAAGCAAGTTGATCCAAAAAGGAAATGACCGACCAAATGGCGAGGTCAAAACAGAACTCTGTGAAAGTCTTGAAACCAATAGTAAGTCATCTGCAGAATCTCCCATAGTCAGAAGCGCATCCTAAGATAAAGTATGTACACCATTCTACCTTCTTCACAATTTGCATGGCTTTAGAATATCCATGGGCATAGCATTTTCTTCCATAACAAAATCCTTTTTTTTAATCTGTTGTGAGCAGTCCCAGCTTTGTGTATGTCACATTCTATTACCTCAACAAAAGCAAGCCCATCCAGGAAAACAAAATGATAATTGAGAAATGAAGTTAGCTTGTGAATGAACACCACTCACATATGTTTAAAGATATTGAGAGGGGCATTTTCGATATGGAAACTTTGGATGGTTTGCGGAAAACGTCCAAAACTTCAGTAGTGAGCATGGCCATTTTTGAACCTGAAAAACATCTTTTTTTTTTTTTTTTCGAAAAATGGCCTGTCCAAGTCAAAAACACACCAAATCAAGCCGTTGGGATGTAGGAGCAGCCAGCATTCTTAGTAGACTGGCCACAAAGACTTCCCAGTAGAGCTGTGGGCACTGCAGTGGACTTCACATAAAAGGTCCCAGGTACACATCTCACCGTTGCCCCTTTATATTGTATGGGAAGCCCTCCAAAAACCTACTGTACACCACTACAATAGCCCTTATGCCTGCAAGTGTCACCTATATGTAGGTGCAATAGGTTTTTGGTGAGTTTTGGAAGGCTCACACATTCCACCACAAGTGTATTAGAGTGGGAAATGGGCCTGGGTACCTTTCTCTACAGTGGACTGCCCCAACCACTAGGCCACTCCAGCGATCTGCTTACTGTTCTGAAGCTATCATAGAGGCTGGTATGTACTGTTTCTTTCACATCTTGGGCAGTAAGGGGGGAGGGGGTCATGCCTTATTCCCTCTAGTAGTCACCTGGTCATTTTGTGGCTTAGTCATGATAAAAATAGGTGTAGACCAAAATGTCTAAATTGTAGCCCTAGATGGGATGTTTTTGTTTTGTTCCATTATGGCAAAAAAAGTCCGAATGTTAGGAATGCCCAAATCCCATCCCTGGCAATGCCCCTTGTGATTTAGACATACTGCCGATGGACTGCATAGAAAAACGTGTTAAAAAGGGGTTTTGAAAATAGCAATTTGAATGTTTTGGCAAATAAAGGGCCCCGTTTACTAAGCTATGCTGTAAGTGCACTATCGTTTTTAGCACACGCTAATGCTAGAGACACCTATAGGAATATATGGGTGTTTTAAGCATTAGCATGCACTACATTTTAACGCACTAAATTAGTGCATGCTAAAAACGCTAGCACTCCTTAGTAAACAGGGCCCAAAATCTCCAAATGCCACTTAATGGTGTGTCGGGAAACATCAGTTTTGTAACAAGTGTTTTCTGAAAGAAAAATTATGAATAATATCTTGTTTCATGCCAATCTTTAATACTGATCTCACATCATTGGGTTCCCTTGTGTTTTTCACCACTTGTTAGTGAACTTTAGTGAATAAATTGGGAAAAACAATAAATATGTATGAAAAAAACACATAGGTGCTTGAGCCAAAATGGCACACGTTGATATTAGTAATCATCAGAGTCTCAAGCTTAATGGCTTGTAGGATTACCAAGCGGTTTGGGGTTTCTGAAAATGATTGACAAAATGGAGCTCTGTTGAACCTTTTGGATTTCTACATTATTGGATACACAGAAGTGCTTTGGATAATCTACTATAATAAAACTCACCCTCAACGTTCTGAGGACACTGACGTCAGTGAAGCCAAGCCCTGACTTCCTTCAAAAAGGTTTGAAGGTTCGTGGTGGTGAAGCCACCAAAATCGCTCCGGGCCCCGCCCTCGAGGGCGGAGCAATGGCAGAACAACGAAGGGGTTGGCAGGGAGGGAGGCAGGGGGGTGGGAAATCGCTCTGGGCCCCACCCTCGCGTCAAACGTCATGATGTTAGGGGCGGAGCAAGGGCAAAACAACGAAGGGGTTGGCCGGGGAGGGAGGGGGGGTGTTGGCGATGAAAACCTTGCTAGCGCCCATTTCATTTGCTCTGAAACGGGCCTCTTTTACTAGTATATTGATAAATGGCACTGACTGATATTTTCATACTTAGTGTGCTTCTTGAGTTCTTGAATATATGGATTAAACAAACTGCCACTATACAGATTACATTTGTGTGTTTTTCATATTTTTTTTTATTGATTTTCACAATTTATTCACTAATGTTCACTAACAAGTGGTGTACAGGGCAAAGGGGACTAAATGATGTGAGATGAGCACTAATGATTGGCCTGAAACAAAACGTTATTCATTATTTTGCTTTCAAGGACCTCTTATTACAAAACTGCAGCTCATGCTCCTGACACAACATTAAATATGTTTAAACATATGTGAGTGGTGTTCATTCACAGGTTAAGTTACATTCTCACACATTCTATTACCAGCACACTTGAAAATTCATATATTGTTAAAAAAATGTCTGTGCGATAACACAGATGCTTAGGGCATATCTTATGTTATTCTAGTAGAGTCTATGTATGGTTTTGTAAATGCAGTATTTGCTAGGCTATTCTTATGCATTCTACTGAGATACCGTAACTGTACAAGCCTGCAAGGTACTTAAGAATTGCAGTGCTGCTTTCTTAAATGTGGACTTTTCGATTTATTACTCATCTTTTTCAAATCTAAACTCAAGGAAAGTACATTTAGGTTCATGAGTTATTTTCTAGTCCAAATGGACTCACAGTCTAAGCTGAACCTGAGGGAATGGAAGGGGAATTGAGTTGCCAAAAATCATAAAAAGAACCCTAGCTTTCCTGATTAGCAACCTGCCTCTCTAACCACTAAACTATTCCTCTATTTGTCCTTTTCTTTATAAGAGAGAATTTGTACTTCTTGAAATCAACACACAGTTTTGTGTGCTTCAGTGTGTATTTTTTAAAATGTTAGTACCTCCGTACTCAAAAGTACTTAGGGGCCCTTTCACTAAAGGGCATTAAGCCCTTGATGTGCAGTTGGCATGTAAAAACAGGCCTTCTGCTCAAATGCGTTAAAACATTCTGTGGTATTGTTCTTGTTTCTGCATGGTAAGCTAAGCATTATTAATTTTTAAGAGCATTTTTTTCCTGAGGGGCCTGGCATGGGCATAGTGTGGGTGTGGAAGCGTTAAACTAGCTACCTTGTGAACTTTAGTAATGAGACATCTGCACCATTCTCCACTGATTGTGGGGAGCCTCAGGGTTCCATTCTGACACCAACACTCTTTAATAGTTTTATGATGCCTCTCTTGACCCTCATCCATTCTTTTGGTTTTACAGCTTATGAATATGCTGATGACATACAGATCCTCACCCCCTTAGATCCCTGGGATGCACTTGACATTCTCAACCTTGATTCTAAACTGGCTCAGGTTATTTCCTGGCTTACTTGCTAATAGGCTAAAGCTTAACCCGGACAAGTCAAAGGCTCTCCTATTCTTCTCCCCTGCTGGTTTGTCTATGTCAACCCCACTTCTACTCTATAGTACCCAGGTCTCAATAGCTCCCCCTGTAAGGGTATAGGTCATTACCTAGACTCTGCACTTAACGTCAAACTCAGATACCTCTCCTGGTACGACGCTGTTTCTATAAACTTCACATGATCCGCTCTAATTGATCTCTTTTTCAGCAATCTGCCCTTCACACGTTAGTCCACTCTCTGGTTCTTAGCCAGGTTGACTACTGTGTCTAAGGCAAAAAGACTTTTATCGGCTACAACTGATTCAAAACCCATCCATTACGTTGATTATGGGCTCAATGAAATTTGATTGTTACCTCTCTCCTTAGGGATGTGCACTGACTCCCTATAAGTTATCGGATCACCTACAAAAATTCTTCTTATTATCATTAAGATTAGATCTACTGGCCTTCTAGTTTATTAGCTCACTTTCTAATGCCCTATTCTTCTTCCTAGGCCCTTCACTCATCTCAGCAAAATCTTCTGGTTGTTCCTCAATTTAAGCAGATTATTCATGCCTCTATACATAACCCTATATTCTCAGTTGTTGGCCCGGCTCTCTGAAACACGCTCCCTTTGTATTTAAACCACCTTGAGATCCACTGCCTTTAATTAATCTAGATTTTGTAGAAGTGCTTTATATAACAGTGCAAGCTTGGCAGCATTTACAGTGCATGGAGCCTATCTTTGACCTTTACCAGCAAAAACATACTTCTTTGTTCATTTCTATGCCACCATTCAATAATGCAGTTCCACAGTGCCTCTTCTTTGGTTCTGTTATCAGTGCCCCATCATTGAACTCAATTTTCCATTTGTCAAAATAAAACTGGCTTCTTACATTGCTAATACCTGTGCCTAGACCTGTAAAGACTCTTCCCTAGGGAAGACCTCTGAACACAACTATTGCTCGCTCCTCCTTTCTGACTTGCTGGCTTTCTGCCTCTTTCCTATCATAAAATTGTAGTTCATTATATCATGTCCCCCACCTATATTTGGCACTTACTGTCCTTCCTTCATTCAGTCTATCTCTTTGTACTTAATTCTATTATGTTATCCATGTTCTTTATGTAATACCGATTGTATCTTTTAATCTGGAATGGAGAATGCCATGACGGAACATTGTAAGCCACACTGAGCCTGCAAATAGGTGGGAAAATGTGGGATACAAATGCAACAAATAATTAAATAAATATTGCCATACTGGGACAGACCGAAGGACCATGAAGACCAGCATTCTGTTTCCAACAGTGGCCAATTCAGGTCACAAGTACCTGGCAAGATCTCAAAACAGTATAATACATTTTATGCTGCTAATCCTAGAAATAAGCAGTGGATTTTCCCAGAGTCATTTTAATAATGATTTATGGACTTTTCTTTTCGGAAGCTATCCAAACCTTTTTTAAACTCCGTTAAGGTAACAGCTTTTACTTTGAGTGAAAAATATTTTCTTTGATTCGTTTTAAATTTAGTACTTTGAAGCTTCATTGTGTACCCCCTAGTCCTAGTAATTTTGGAAAGAGTAAACAAGCGATTCACGTCCAACTGTTCCATTCCACTCTTTATTTTATAGACCTCTATCATATCTCCCCTCAGCCGTCTCTTCTCCAAGCTGAAGAGCCCTAGCCACTTTAGCCTTTCCTCATAGGGAAGTCAACCCATCCCCTTCTCTGTACCTTTTCTAATTCCACTATATCTTTTTTGAGATGCGGTGACTAGAATTGCAAACAATATTCAAGGTGTGGTAGCACCATGGAGCGATACAAAGGCATTATGGCATCCTCATTTTTGTTTTCCATTCCTTTCCTAATAATACCTAACATTCTATTTGCTTTTTAATATTGTACACCACACAGATGCTTTCCCAATTGCGGTATAGCAAACGTGGAATAAACTTGAAACTAGTGTGTTATGATTAGTGTGCATTATCTGGCTAATGCAGAGTTAAAGCAGGAGCACTTAGCACCTCCTAAATAAGAGATACTAAACCCTGGAATCTATATGTGGTGCTCAAAGTTGTGCACCCAACTTCAGGTGCACTTCCAAAGTATGGCCTCAGAATTATGTACAATACTATAAATGAGGTTTCACCAGTGATTTATATAAAAGGGCACTATCACTTTCTTCATCCTGCTGACCATTCCTCCTCTCCCTATGCACCCAAGTATCCTTCTAACATTTGCTTTGACCATCTTAAGATCATACCTAAATGTAACTCACCTTGAGCTACTACAAAATCCAAATAAATAAATAAATAAATACATATGATGTGATCACCCTGAAACCTGTACTTTTTTTTCGTGCACAGAAGTACTTCACCCCTTATACTGTACAGCTCCCTTGGGTTTGCACCCAAATGCATAACCCTACATTTTGTTTTTGCATTTAATCTTAGCAGCCAAATTGTAGACCAGTCTTCAAGTTTGCTAGATCCCTCCTCATGTTTTCCACTCGATCCTGTTCTATGACATTTCTTGAAAAGATTGGATGATTTCTAATATATATTCAGTTTTTCTGAAGAGAAGGTTCATTGTGTATTAGAATTTTACCAGACGTTGCTAGAAAATGTTTAGAAACATGTTTGAGAATACATATTACTTCCTGCCTTCCCATATCATGTAGCCTCACTTCACATGTTTTTCATACAACACAGTAGAGACCTATTTTTTTAAACACAGAATAGTTATCCCCCTGCTACTCAGTCCTTTAGCTCTATTTTTTTTTTTTGTGCTTTTCTTGACTACTCTTTCCCAGTGGCGTCGCGAGGGCAGCTGACACCCGGGGCAGCGCGGTGCACCCTCCCCCCTCCGGAGCACAACCCCCCCCCCCCCAAGAACATACCTGGAAGGCGGTGAGGGGCGGGCGGGAGAGCCAATCCGCCGAGTGCACGCCGCTGGGGGGTGTCAGCGCCCCGCTGGTTCCCTGCTTTCTCTGCCCCGGAACAGGAAGTAACCTGTTCCGGGGCACAGAGAGCAAGGAACCAGCGAGGCGCCGACACCCCCCAGCGGCGTGCACCCGGGGCAGACCGCTCCACCGCCCCCCCCCCCTTCCTACGCCACTGCTCTTTCCTCAATCAGTGTGCCTCTACTAGTTTCCCTACCTGGCATTTGAAGTTTGTTTACTCATTTCATTTTTCAGTGGAACTGTTTTAGATCTCAGCCCAAATCCATGAGCTGCATTTTTTCATTGTCATTAAGTCACGTTTTTTTTCAATAGACATTTCAGCACTTGGTTTTGCCTTCATTATTTTTTGATGGATCTATGAGAATAAATCCAACAGCTTCATATTTTGCCCTAAATGAGAACACACTACTACTCTGGACTGGTTCCACTTCCTTGGCTGATCAGTTGATACTGCAGGATTTGTTCCTTCTCTTGTATTTTTCTTAAATTAAATGGATAACTTATCCTTTTAGCAACTAAATATTAATTCTAAATGGATAGTTGCCAGCTCCACTGCTATTCTGTCACAGTACCTCATTATTCAGATAAAATCTGGCAGTTTAGCAAGTTAAATGACCTGATTTAATTTGGATAAGGGATGAAAATATTCAGATAAGTGCATTATGTGTTTGCCATCTGCTGGCAAAACTCAGTTTGAATATTGGGCCCAAAATGTCTATCATTGGTCTTGACAAAAGTGCTTGAGTAAGGATTGAACCCTTTGCAAAGCTGCTTGAGGATGTCAGCAGCAGCAGCAAATCAAGATTTGCAATGTAAGATGCCAGTTTTATTTTGAACAATGGAAAATTGAGTTCAATGATGGGGCACTGATAACAGAAACAAAGAAGAGGCACTGTGAAACTATGCTATTGACTAGTGGCATAGAAATGAACAAAGAAGTACGTCTTTGCTGGTAAAGGTCAAAGATAGGCTCCATGCACTGAAAATGCTGCCAATCTTGCACTGTTATATAAAGCACTTCTACAAAATCTAGATTAATTAAAAGCAGTAGATCTTAAACATCCTATTGATCTCATAGCTGGTGGAGTTTTCAGAGTATGCGTAAAATACATTAGCATATTTTAGGTCCTCAGTGTATGACAATATATAGCATATCATTATATACACCCAACACTATCAGGTTAAATACTTATAAATATCAGCAGAAAGCCGCACACAAGCAATTATATTCATCCAGGAGCCATTTCTAACCAGTTAAATCACTTTGAATGTCAACCTTTTTGCTTTTAATAGAGACAGAACAGACATGCTGGAAGAATGGTAGCGCCAGATTTTTCAGAGGGAGGTATGGTATTATTAATCACGAGTGGTATAGAGGGTATCTGTAGTGGTGTACACTGAAGGTCAAACGAAGGATTTTGTAGGAAATCCTGTGAGATACAGAGAGCTAGTGTTCATCTTGCAGAAGTGGAGTGACTTGATCAAATCTCTTGGAACCTGTCACAAGCCTATTGGCTGAGTTCTTTACGAGTTGGATGATGGCAAATATCATGAAGCCTGGTCCCCCAAAGAAGGGCAGTGCAATAGTCAAGACAAGAGATTATAAGAGAATGAGTCAGGACTCAAAGAGGCAATAGACAGAATATATCATTTTTAGTTCGCAACTGTGTCAAGGCAACATTTTGGGGTAAAAAAAGTCTTTGAAAAGTCATATGAAAATATGGTATATCATGAAAATTAAACCCCCCTGTTTACAAAGCCGTGTGGCACTGCCGACACAACCCATTCAAAGTGAATGGACTATGACGGCATTACCACATCGGCAGCCACTAGCCTGGCTTTGTAAACGGGGGCCTAAGATAATATACTGAATATACACACATGAAGTAACAAAACTAATTGTGCACGTTTATATTCAAAATATATCTACAATTATTTCAGCATGGAAATTTTGAAACCATTTGCATATTTACTACTAATAAAGCATATACACTAGGAAAGCTGCATGAAAGGAATAAATAATCTTAAAGTCAAAATCTGAATAACTATTAAAGGCAACAAAATGAGAAAGACTGGATAGGCCATGTGGCCTTTATCTGCCATCGTCATTCTATGTTTCTAAGAAATAATGCAGCAATCATTAAAAAACCCATAATGATTACTTGAAAAATGAAAAATAGAGAAAGTAGTAATTCCCAGGGCAATCATGACAAATATGCAATCCTATACTTGAACCTTGGAACCTATTCATTAAGCTGCAATAATACGTT
This sequence comes from Microcaecilia unicolor, assembly GCF_901765095.1. Classification (NCBI taxonomy): domain Eukaryota; kingdom Metazoa; phylum Chordata; class Amphibia; order Gymnophiona; family Siphonopidae; genus Microcaecilia; species Microcaecilia unicolor. The sequence goes on from NC_044040.1 coordinate 51,322,982, forward strand.
ATGGGGAAAAGTTATTAATGTGGGCACCTATTATTGGTAACTAGGTCTCATTGCATAAAATGAGATCTGTAGTATAATAGCACAAGTTAGTAGTAAATGAATATGTCTTAATGGTAGTTCACGTTCATAACTGTGTCCCTAAGATGAGAATCAGTGCACACTAGCAGTTGGCTCATGCCTGCAGTAACATTTTGATGTCGACAGCACACGCTGAACAACTAAAAATTGTCCTTCTGCTGTGGTTTTCTAAATATTCCAATACTTCCCCAGGTTTTTTTAACTAGAACATTTCATTCATATCTCAGTACTAATAAAGCTAACATTTTTTTAAAGTCATACCACATTCTACATACTGGGTGACATAGAGGGGCATAATTGAAAGGGATGCCCAGGTTTTGCTGAGGACGTCTTCGCAAAATGTCCCAGTGGAGGGGTGGAGAAATCCGTATTATCAAAACAAGATGGACGTCCATCTTTTGTTTCGATAATACGGTCGGGGATGCCCAAATCTTGACATTTAGGTTGTCCTTAGAGATGGTAGTCCCTAGACTTGGTCGTTTCTGATTTTCGGCGATAATGGAAACCAAGGACGCCCATCTCAGAAATGACCAAATGCAAACCCTTTGGTCATGGGAGGAGCCAGCATTCGTAGTGCACTGGTCCCCCTGACATGCCAGGACACCCTAGGGGGCACTGCAGTGGACTTCACAAATTGCTCCCAGGTACATAGCTCCCTTACCTTGTGTGCTGAGCCCCCCCCCAAACCCACTACCCACAACTGTACACCACTACCATAAACCTTAGGGGTGAAGGGGGGCACCTAGATATGGGCACAGTGGGTTTGTGGTGGGTTTTGGGGGGCTCACATTTACCACCACAAGTGTAACAGGTGGGGGGATGGGCCTGGGTCTGCCTGCCTGAAGTGCACTGCACCCACTAAAACAGCTCCAGGGACCTGCATACTGCTGTCATGGACTTGAGTATGACATTTGAGGCTGGCATAAAGGCTGGCACAAAATATTTTTAAAGATGTTTTTGAGGGTGGGAGGGAGTTAGTGACTATTGGGGGAGTAAGGGGAGGTCATCCCCGATTCTCTCCGGTGGTCATCTGGTCAGTTCGGGCACCTTTTTGTGGCTTGGTCGTAAGAAAAACAGAACCAGGTAAAGTCATCCAAGTTCTCATCAGGGTCGCCCTTTTTTTTCCATTATGGTTCAAGGATGCCCATGTGTTAGCCACGCCCAAGTCCTGTCTTTGCTACGCCTCCGACACGCCCTGTGAATTTTGGTCGTACCCACGACGGGAAGCAGTTGGGGATGCCCAAAACTGGCTTTTGATTATTACGATTTGGGCGACCCTGTGAGAAGGACGCCCATCTTCCAATTTATGTCGAAAGATGGGCGTCCTTCTCTTTCGAAAGTGAGCCTGTTAATGTATGCCTTCATAGCTAATAAATATCATTTGATTTCAGAAAAAAAGTACTTCTAGAACTTATGGCATTTTATCATTTTCCCATTAATTTAGAAACACAATATGAAGAATGTCAAAAAGTGACCTAATAAACAGCATTAATATTAGAGAAGATATTCAGCCAGAGCACATTTTTGTGCCTAATTTTAGGTGTGAGCATTTGTTGGTGTAAATGCTTGCACCTAAATGATGGGCACACCCTTGACCCACTCAGCTCCTCCCTTAGCCACACACCCCGTTGAGTTGCATGCTATTAGAAATTAGGCATACTATTTATTAGATACAGTTTAACAAAAATACTCCAGATCTCTTTTTAAATCATATCAACAACATTTATTATATGAAAATATAATCACTCCTGTCACACTCACAACACTCATTCATTCTGCTAATCATCTGACATAGTGATCACCCTATTACATTTAATGTTGCCAAGCATAATGTTCAGGTCATTTTCTTGTTTTCCAAAAAGAGACAACCATTGAAGAAAAGATGTAAATCCAACACAGCTCATTCTTTCTGAACTTTATGTTTGGCAACATTAAATAGGGTGATCATTATGTCAGATGGTTAGCAGTATGAGTGGAGGAGTGGCCTAGTGGTGAGGGTGGTGGACTTTGGTCCTGAGGAACTGAGTTCAATTCCCACTTCAGGCACAGGCAGCTCCTTGTGACTCTGGGCAAGTCACTTAACCCTCCATTGCCCCATGTAAGCCGCATTGAGCCTGCCATGAGTGGGAAAGCACAGGGTACAAATGTAACAAAAAAAAATGAGTGTGATAGGAGTGATTATATTTTCATGTAATAAATGTTTTTGATATGATTTAAAAATGTATTTTTGTTAAAATGTATTTATGTTAACTTACTCCGGTTTTGCTGTGTAAGTCCCCAAGTTTTGTATTAATACTATTTATAGAACATAACATAAGAGTAGTCATACTGGGTCAGACCAATGGTCCATCTAGCCCAGCATCCTGTTTTCCAAACAGTGGCCAAGCCAGGTCACAAGTACCTGGCAGAAACCCAAATTGTGGCAACACTCAATGCTACAAATCCCAGGGCAAGGAGTTGCTTCCCATGTCTACCTCAATAGCAGACTATGGACTATAACAGCTATACGTGTGACTACTAACTAGTACTTGTCACTCATTAAGGGCCAATAGAGCCAATTAGTTTACTCGCATAAAAGACCCTAATCTATAACTGCATTCCCAATTGTGCGCCTATCTTTGGATGCTATTTATAGAATATTGCCTTATGGGGGGTCTTTTACTAAGCTGCGATAAAAGGTGGCCTGTGCTAGCATCAGCCCAAGTTTTTGATGGACTCTGAGACCCCCTTTAATCGCAGCGGGAAAAAAGGCTGTCTTTTTCCTTGAAAAGAAATGGCCATGCGGTAAGTGAACCAGTTACTGTGCAGACATTTCAGGTGGGGAGCTCTTACCGCTACCAATTGAGGTGGCAGTAAAGGCTCCTGCGCTGCCCAATTACCACCAGGTAAGCGCTGGCTCTACAAAAATAGAAAATATTTTTGTGTTGCCGGAAATGGCATGCGGTTGCCCGGTGGTAGTTCAGAATTGGCAGTGAGCTTACGTCTGCTTAGTAAAGGGCCCCTAAGTGCAACCAGGTTCTAATGCACATGTCCATGTGTTAATTCCAAAGGATATTCTAGGCAAATCACCGACAATTAGCACACAGCCTCTACACCTAGTACATGCTGATGTTTGCTGTTAGGCTGCATTCATTGCAAAAATGTCACACACTTTATTTATTTATTTATTTGTTACATTTATACCCCCACATTTTCCCACCTATTTGCAGGCTCAATGTGGCTTACAAGTAACCGTAAAGGCATTTGCCGTTACGATTGGTAACAAATACAAGATTGTGTTATGGTCAGATGAGGTAGATGTAATTCAGGCATCATTGGGTTGAGGGGAATGATGATAGTAGGTTATCCAGTGCGATCCTTGATTATGTTGTGTTGCTGGGAGTGGGGAGTTATGTTGGATCGGAGGGATAGGCTTTTTTGAAGAGGTGAGTATTTAATGATTTCCTGAAGTTTAAATGGTCATGTATTGTTTTCACTGCATACGGGAATCCATTCCATAGTTGTGCGCTTATGTAGGAGAAGCTAGATGCAAATGTTGTTTTATATTTTAGCCCTTTGCAGTTGGGGTAGTGTAGGTTTAGGTATGATCACGCTGATCTGGATCTGTTTCTTGTTGGTAGATCTATGAGGTCAATTATGTATCCTGGGACTACGCCGTAGATGATTTTATGGACCAAGGTGCAGATTTTGAAGGAGATCCGTTCTTTGATTGGGAGTCAGTGCAGCTCGTCTATTGGCTTGAGGTAGATACTGAACAGAATAGGCAAATATTTATAGAAAGATCCCCAGAATTACTTATTCAGTGTCACACCTACAGAAATTCATTGGCATAAGGGAATCAAACTCATATTCTAGAATCTCTCCAGATGCTAGCTGTCAGCGTTTTTAGCACCTTATTATATGTCCCTTCATCTATTGCCATGCCTATGAATGGGCAAAGAACAAAAATGTTCTGTTTGATTTTAGGTTTGGAGTTTGTATTCCAGATTTTCAGGCATTTTTTTCAATTTCCTTCACTTTTTAGTATGCACTAATTCATGTAAAACATGATAATTCTTAGACTGCTGCATGTTAAGTAATTTAGTGCAGACTAAATTTATAAAGGCATATTGAACTGAATGCACACTGACAAATGCATGTCTTTATGCATTTCTGAAGCACAGTGGCAGCACAGAAAGAGTCTTTTTAATCCCTTCGTATATGCACTGTAAAGAGAAATGGGGTCCAGTAAGATTTTGACACTGCATAGAACAAATTCAAGTATCATGATGAGCAGAAAAAGAAAAGGAAGCATGCCCACAGTTTGGAGTTCATAGGACAGAATATTTGATCAAAATTTCTCTTTTCCTGTCTCCCACCTCTCTTTGTATATTCCTTTACCTTTTGTATAAAAATAGTAGAAATCAATAAAGAGAACTAATCTAAAAAGAATGAAAACTTGATCAATATTTCTTGATCTATATAACTGTACACTAAAAGGAGACAGCTGCCAGCTCCTTATTTTGTGGTTGACACCTAGGGGTAGCACCATGAGACTACTGCTAGAGGTCAACTAGCACCATTTTGATGCCAGTAGCTTAGGGAGCAGGATTGAGTGGGAATTGCTCCTGTGGAACCCCTTCTAGACACCAGGCTAACCCCAGTAGGTCGATGGGGGTTGGGAAATCTATTATGGAGGTAGAGATTGGGGGTGTTGGGCTTAGATCAGCAGGCCCATTCTGCTCAGGGTGAAGGGAGTTAGATATTTGTTGAGGTAGGAGTGTGACCAGGGTGAAGTGTTTGATGGGGGGGTCAGGAGGAAAGGAACAGTAATTGGGAGGCCACAGCTCCCTTTTAATTATAGCAGGCCCAATTTGAGGCCCATCATCTGCATCACAATAGACAGAAATATATGATGTTCTCAATAGGGCGACCAGAATGATTGAGAAATGGAACTCCTTATATAAGGAAATCTTAAGAAGTTAGGGCTCTTCAGGTTGGAGAAGAGACAGCTGAGGAGGGATATGATACAGGTTTACAAAATACTGAACGGAGCCAAGTACAAATGTAATTCATAATCTAAAATATTATTAATAAAGGAAATTAGCTTATAACATTGTTACTAATCTAAAATTATTTTACAAATAATTGAAAAATATGAGCGTTTAGCGGTAAGCTTTTTTTTTTTTTTTGTCTTTTAGCTTCTTCTACCAAGACAACTTATGTGAGCTACAGTAATCATGCAAACTGAGCAGGGAAAAGGTATGTAAATCTACCTACCTAGACTCCAGTGTGAGGACTAAACTGAACAAGACCATCACACATTCTGCTATGGAGATTGCCGTAGATACTCCAATAACTTCAACAGTCATTCTCCAAAGGAACAAAGAGGAACCGTGAGCCAAGTGCATTGGGGAATAACAAGTTTTATAAAACACAAGCGTGAACTATGAGAATCAAACTTTTAAACAGGCATCAAGCACAAGAAAACAGGAACTCCTGAGTTCATGGCAGGAGACACCATAACAGAAGGAAAACTAATGTTGGATGTTAAAAAAAAAAAAAAGTTGTCAGATTTAAACCATGTCACATGTTATACTTGTTAAGTACATTTTTGTGATTGTGAGAATTTCCATCCCAGTCCCACATTGTTCTTCCTGTGTAAGAAGGCAAGTTTGTTCCTTGTATTGGCTGACTGTATTGAAACCCTGGGTTGTGCTAAAATAAATGCAATGGTTGAAGCATGCAGTTTTTTATACAAATAATTTATTTCTAATAATAAAGGAATGTTTTGCAAATGATGAGACTTGTTTTGTCACAGTTCAAAGAAAAGAAAAATTACTGTTGCACAATGTCTAGTACTTTACCAAGAAAATTGTCTACCAGAAGGCGGGCATGAAAAAAGCAAACCTCGCATTGTGGAGTACAATATAAAATACATAGAAATCGATATTCAGTGGGTCTTATTCAAGTAAGAAAAGCTCCTACCTGAACAAATTCTGCCAACTGGATCCATAGCCAGACTTTCAGCAGCATTGCCTTGGCCCTATGTAGGGGCAATTCAATAACTGAGTGTCTCCATTTAGGCACCCCAAGGATAGACAGTAGGAGCTTATTCTACAATGCAATCTAGGCGCCTAGGTTCCATTATAGAATACTAGTGCAACCCAGCATTCGTGAACCAATCATTTAGGTACACACAGTTACACCAGCCCAGGGGTGTAGCCAGACATTGGCGGGAGGGGGGTCCAGAGCCTGAAGTGAGGGGGCACATTTTAGCCCCCCACCCCCTGCCATTGCCGACCCCCCCCACCATTTCCGATCCCACCGCCGCCAACCAGCCGTCGCCTACCTTTGCTGGCAGAGGACCCCAACCCCCGCCAGCCGAGGTCCTCTTCTTTTCGCAAAAGGCTTCCTTCTGTTTCTGATGTCCGCAAAGGCAGGCGATGGCAATTGCAGGTTGGCGGTGGGAGGGGGGTCGAGAGGGTCATTGGCAGGGGGGTCCAGGGCCAAATCTACGAGGGACCAGGCCCCCCTGGTCCCACGTAGTTAATCCACTGCACCTGCCGTAGAGCTGGCATCAGTGTGGGTGCCTAATGCTACAGGGATATGCACAACTTACAGAATTATATATGTTACTTGTGCAAGTGGGAACACATCTATGTCCTGCCCATGTTCCGCTCCTGTGTATACTGCCCTTTCAAACATGTGCTATGTCAATTAAGTTGGTATTTGCAGAATAGTGTTTAGGCGCCCTGAAGCAGTTACATGAATATGTGCGCAGATACATGTGTAAGAGCTAGTATTCTACAAAAAAAGAGAAGAAACTTGCCCCCCCCCAAAGAAAAACACTAAGTACCAAAGTAGGAAGCAGCAACAGTAAGAATGACCAGATGAACAATCCAGATGATCTGATATTGTATGTTCTTTATTGACAAACAATATACAAGGAATGGATGATAAACACTACAATGGACTCGGCACGGGTTGTGTTTCAGTGTAAGAGCCTTCATCAGGCTTTCACAAGCAATACAATATATAATGTCCTTGTAATATACATACATATATATATATAAGAAATTGGAGGCAGAAGTTCCAAATCCCCAATAGAAAGGCATATATCTTCATGATGCTGGCATGGCAAATTATAAGAAACTGATGAAGGCACTTACACCGAAACACAAACTGTGTAGATTCTGTTGTAGCTTGTAATATCTGTTCCTTGTATATTGTTTGTCAATAAAGAATATACAGTGCTAGTATTCTAAACATCTCTATACCTAACACACGTATATATGATTGTTTAGTTATAGACATCCCTTCATCTGGGTTGTGCCAAGATGGAGTGGAACTTGGGTGATGCTGTGATCTACAGAGGGGGGCATTATCAATGTGGGTTACTGTTAAGATAGGATATTTTACCACAACTGGGCTATTTTACCTTAGGTCCCATTTTATGCAATGAGACCTAGTTATTAATAACCCGTAACTAATACCCATAACTAATAACTGTAAAATAACCTAACCTAACAGTAGCTCACATTTATAGCTTCCCCACTCAGTCGGCCAATTGGGTAAGTTACAGGATAAAGATAGGTAGAAAAAAAGCTGCTCTAACTTTATTCAGTTACTTATCTGAATGCCAGTTTGAATATTGTCAGTAGCCAGGTAAGTAGCACTGGCCAATTAGATATTCAGTGCTAGCTGAGTACAGTAGAGTCTTGATTATCTGGCATAAACAGAACTGATCCATTGTCAGGTAAGTGAAAAGTCAGATAACCCGAGATTCTTCTGTGCATTCTCTCCCTCCCACTGCACCTTGCAACCCCTTTAAGGAGAATCCTACTTCGCCCACCCTTGTCTGCTAAGTGCCAAGAAATACAATAGTGGATTTCTCATAACACCACCTAGTTTAGATTGTTGGAGAGTAATATAAAAATCCTGAATCAAATGCAAAATAAAATGTCCATTTATTTGCTAAGGCCAGTAACTGTTTTCTTACTCATAAATGGATTTAAAACATCACTAACAGGCTTGTTTTCGAAAGAGAAGGGCACCCATCTTTCGACACAAATCGCAAGATGGGCGTCCTTCTCACAGGGTCGCCCAAATTGGCATAATCAAAAGCCGATTTTGGGCGTCCTCAACTGCTTTCCGTCGCAGGGACGACCAAAATTCACGGGGGCATGTCGGAGACGTAGCAAAGGCAGGACTGGGGAGTGCCTAACACATGGGCGTCCTCAACCGATAATGGAAAAAAGAAAGGCATCCCTGACGAACACTTGGATGACTTTACCTGGTTCTTTTTTTCTTGCGACCAAGCTACAAAATTGTGCCCTAAATGACCAGATGACCACCGAAGGGAATCAGGGATGACTTCCCCTTACTCCCCCAGTGGTCACTAACCCCCTCCCACTATCAAAAAAAATGTTTTAAATATTTTTCTAGCCTCTTTGCCAGCCTCAAATATCATACCCAACTCCATGACAGCAGTATGCAGGTCCCTGGAGCAGTTTTAGTGGGTGCAGTGCACTTCAGGCAGGCGGACCCAGGCCCATCCCCCCACCTGTTACGCTTGTGGTGGTAAATGTGAGCCCTCCAAAACCCACCAGAAACCTACTGTACCCACATGTAGGTGCCCCCTTCACCCATAAGGGCTATGGTAGTGGTGTACAGTTGTGGGGGTTGGTTTGGGGGGGCTCAGCACCCAAGGTAAAGGAGCTATGCACCTGGGAGCAATTTGTGAAGTCCACTGCAGTGCCCCCTAGGGTGCCCGGTTGGTGTCTTGGCATGTGAGGGGGACCAGTGCACTATGAATGCTGGCTCCTCCTATGACCAAAGGACTTGGATTTGGTCATTTCTGAGATGGGCATCCTCGGTTTCCATTATGGCCGAAAATTGGGGACGACCATCTGTAAGGACGACCATCCCTAAGGTCGACCTAAATTTCATGATTTGGGCGTCCCTGACCGTATTATCAAAACAAAAGATGGACACCCATCTTGTTTCAATAATACGGATTTCCTCGCCCCTTCACCGGGACATCCTGCAAGGACATCCTCAGAAAAACTTGGGTGCCCCTTTCGATTATGCCCCTCCACGTGCTTCTATCTTTGTTGCCTTGCCATGTAAACATGGTATCTAAAATAAAATCAGGTCACTTCCCACAAAAGAGTAGAAGCAAGAACATAAACCATCTAGGTGAGTTGTTTAAGATTTTGACTTCACCTAACTACCAAACTATGTATGAATTATATAAAATCCTTCAAGCATTAGGCATGCAAATGTCCAAAAGATTTCAGGGTCCAATAAAACATTTGATGCTTCTATATAAAAAATGTCCTGACTCTGGAGCATCCCAGTGTTTATATACAAGATTGCATATGGCTGTTTTCAAGCACTATGGAGTGCCTAATTTTGTACAGGAAGTTGAAAGTGTTGCCTTCCAATGTATTCCCCAGAGCATAGACAGATCTACTTACTAGCCCGGTCTAGTGACCGTGAAGGGGGGGGGGAAGAGACACACAATTCCCTTGGGCGCAAATAGGACATTACAACCCTTAAAAATTCTAAGCAAACATCCAAAAGGGGGGATTTGGTTAGTGATGAGGAACACAAGCAGACAGTAGAAGCAAATGTCAGCCCCTCAGATGAGGAATCTTCAAAGCATATATATTTCTCTAAGTTTTATGAGAAATTCCCTACTGAAATAGTTAGGTCTTATCAAAAACCTAACAGAGTTACTAGTTCCCCTCTACCAAGTAATCCAAGAGTTGTTATTACAAAGCAATTAACATCTTAAATGTCAATATCTCCTAGCAATCCTTCAGTCCAACTAAGGAAAAAAGAAGAAGCATCCCTATATATGGAGGACCAAAGGAGACTTCATTCTGAACAGGTAGAACCATCAATCAAAAAGGGAGAAATATAGGTGACCGAGAAACCAGAGAACAGAACAAACAGGATCCTCTACATACACAAACATACACACCCAGTATCAAGATAACCTTCTGAGGAATAACATCTATAACAAAAGAAGAATGGGACCTACAGAATAAACCTGGTAACAACAGCCAACAATGGAAGTTGAGGAAATATTTATTAAGGATTAATTGAGAGCAAACATGAGTTGTAGCCTTCACAGTCCTAATGGATTTTCTCCAATATTAAAGGGAGAAAAGGACTGATCCTTCTTACACCCAACTGGGGTCCTAGAGTGGATCTTGTGAGTTTAAGAGTAGAGTTTAAAAGCTACTGAGGAAATGTATCCTCATAATTAAGAACCAGTGATAAGAGACAGCTTCTCTTGTTTATGTATTGTTTCCAGTCTGTGCTAGCACCTAGGTTTCCCTAGTGGTAATATCACGTGAGTGACAGATCCATGTGGGAAGGCATTGTCTTTTGACCCATTATGTGTATTGGTTGCTGGGATAAAGATAATAATAATAAACATATTTTATATTCTGCATATTCCCAGAATGAGTTCAAAGCGGATTACAATCAGAAGCAAGGTCAATTACCTGGAAATTACAGTAATTTAGCTTACACAAATTAAAAAAAAAATCAAATCAGCATAGCTATAATTTCTTATGGAGATTATAATTCAAGAATAAAGCCATTTTTAGTGCTTTTCTATAAAGAAAATAATTTGGCTCTGAAGTCTTTATGGATAAGAAATTCCATATTTTTGCTGTCAAATATAAAATAGAGGAGACATAAATTTTGAATAATTTCATTCTACAAGGACTTGGTAAAATCAACCTTAATGGATTTTCATCAGATTGTTTTAACTCTTGACCAGTAATATGAATTAAATCCACCATATAGAAAGGGGCCATTCTATGAATGATTTTAAATATTAAACAATACACCTTGAATGTAATTCTTGCTTCAATAGTAAGGCAATGTGATTCAACATAATACGCTAATACCTTATCAAATCTACTAAAGAGTAAATCAAATAAATAGCTGCATTATAAATTGTTTGTAATTTCTTCTGGATTGTATTTGAACAACCCAAATAGGTAATATTACAGTAGTCTAGCTTTAACTACATTAGTGCCTGAACTATCAATTAGAACTTGTCTTGATTTATATTTTTCTGGATCCTACTGAGCTTCCATAATGTTCAGAAATATTTTTCACTAATAAATTCACTTGTAACTCACAAGTAAGGTTATAGTCAAAATTTATTCCCAGTATTTAAAACCAGATTCAAGTTTATATACTGCATTGTCAATTTCAATGGAATTGGACTAATCCAGATGCCTTCTAGCTCCTACTAATACAAATTTTATTTTGTCTTTATTCAGTTCTAAGAGATTGATGGACATTAAATCCTCAATTAAAGAGATTCACGTGTTAATCCTGGCTTTAGTGTCTTCAGTGCTGGAAAATATTAGTATTAAAGTAGAAATGTCATCAGTGTATATAAAAACTTGATATCCTGCTTCCAGCTTAACATCCAATAACAAAATCAGAACATTTTAAAAAACGGGGGACAAGAAGGAAAACTTGCAGAATCCCACATGTAGCCAAATATTTTAAAGAAAACTAACCATTCTTCTTGACCCTATACGATCTATTCTTGAGGAATCCATCAAACCATCTCAATATATTGCCCACTATTCCAATCGAGTCCAAAATGTATAATATATATTATAGTATAGAGAGGCTCATTTTTGAAACAGAAAAATGTCCAAAAAGTGACACAAAGCAGTAGATGGACTTCTTTTGCCAAAACATCTGAATCGCTATTTTTGAACCCTTTTTTAAAGATGTTTTACTAGTATGTAAGCAATGCATCCAAATCATAAGGGGGTGTATTGGGTTGGAATTTGGGCGTTCCCAAAACTTGGATTTTTTTTTCTGCCATAATGCAACAAAGCAAAAATGTCCAAGACTAGAAGTTGAGTGGTTTGGTCTAGACCTGTTTCAATCATGACTAAGCAGTGGTGTGCTGGAGCCGGCTCGCACTGGCTCACAAGAACCTTTGTTAGTTTTTTGAAGAATTTTGGGAGCCGGATATTAAAGTAGCTACTTTAACAACCAGCTCCCAAAGTTTGTCCCAATGGTTTGTTTTTGTGCGTTTTTCCCTTGGCCTTTTTTTTTTAATGGTCCAAAAACATGGATGCACTGAGCACATAAACATCTAGCAAATGCTGTAGCCTCGTTAACAATGGGGAAGCGGAGGGGAAAGGTAAAGGAATATCCCTCGATTCCTGGGACCTCTTCAACGATGAAGCAAATGACTCTACAATTCCCCACGCTGCAACCGGGTCCTCAGGGAACTTCGACCCCCTCTGCAACTCTCGGCCCCTCGGAGTCGATAGAGAGTGGAAACGGGGTTTCCTTGAGCCCTGTTGCACGAATTGCACCGCCCCAGCCTGGAGGAGAATTGCGTGCAGTTCAAACAGAGACAGACGCCGAAGTGGCGCAACCTGTCCTGTCTGAGGGAGTGACTGCAGCAATGGAGACAGATTCTCAACTTCGGGAAACATTATTACAACAGGCTTCAAAGGTATTGCCCCAAGCTATTGTTTCTAAGTTAGCTCGTGCTGAGGATCAATCGCAATCTCCTCCTGTGGCTAGTGGAGTGATTAGACCAGCAATTGTGACGCTTGAGTCACTATGGGACATGGTTTACAACATTCAAACCTCTATGCAAACTACTTTAAAGCAGAATACTGTTGATATTAAAGTTCTTTCTGAGGCTGCCCTGCTTCAAGCGCAAATGACTGCACAGCAAACCCAGCAATTGGGAAATGTGGATATTAAAATTCAAGAAATGGGATTTGTAGAAACAGCTTTGGTTAAAGATAATAATTTCCTATATAAACAACTGGAATATCTGGAAAATCAGACTAGAAGACTTAACATTAGGTTTCTTAATTTTCCCAAATCGCCGTTAATTTCACCTTTGGAAATGGTTAAAAAATATATGGTGGACATTCTGGGAATGGACAAAAACTCACTCCCCCCCCCATCACACGGGCACATTACATTGGGAGTATTGGAGCGGTGGAAGGAAATCCCCCTGTAGTGGAGGAGGGAATGAATCTTACTTCTTTCCTTGAAAGTTCACTAGAAATAGTTACTCAGAGGTTAACTTTGCTTGTCACTTTTGTGCTGGAGCCTGATAGGAATGCTGTATTAAGACTTTCCCTGAGACATTTAGAAAATCTGTTTTGGGGCTCAAAGGTTCAAATTTTTCCAGATCTCTCATGGCCTACACAGATGAGACGAAGGGCCTTTTTGGAACTTCGTCCCAGGGTGGTGGCATTGGGAGCAACCTTTGTTTTGCGTTTTCCTTGTTTTTGTAATGTAATGCTTGAGGGCAAGCATTTTCAGTTTGTAGACCCAAAACAGTTAAAAGAATTTATTGATGCAAGAGTTGATGTGAATGTAGTAAGCCCTCCCTAACTAGCAGGTTGGGGTCTGAACCAGAGGTAGCATCCATTGAATTTTATTTGTTTTCCTTTTGAATTTTCTTAATCTTGGAATCTAATTTCTTAATTTGTGAACAAACTGGCTGTTAAGATATTTACTTATTATTTCTTCTATTTCATGTTAAATAATGCCGATTGCATATTCACTTTTTGTGGTGAAGTACTGAAATATTTAAATAAAGAAAAAAAACATCTAGCAAATGGCCATTTTTGAATCAAAAACAGATTTTTTCCATGGTTCAAGAAGCACTATGTTCACCACTTGATTTTTGGACATTTTCAGCAAAATTTTGAAAACCAGATTTAGATGCCATATCAAAAATGCCCCTCCACATATATTAATATAATAATATTTTATGATCAATGTTTTATTCTATGTAAGTTTATTTTACAACAGGAAACTTAGGGGTCCTTTTACTGAGGTGCACTAACAGATTTAGTGCGTGCTAACAATTAGTATACACTAAATGCTAAGGCACCCATTATATTCCTATGAGTGTCTTATCATTTTTGGGCCCTTTTACAAAGGTACGTAAAGGCCTACACGCATCCAGCATGCACCAAATCAGCATTACTGTCTGGCTACCGCATGCCCCGGGCTGTAATTCTGAATTTGGCGCATGCCGAAAAAACGAGGTAGAAAATATTTTCCATTTTCTATCGCATGGCGCTTACCCGACAGTAAATGGCAGTAGGCATGTGCTGCATGCCTACTGCCTGGGTAGCACATAAGACTTTACCACTAAGTCAATGGGTGGCGGTGAGGTCTCAGGATGAAAATGGACGTGTGCTGGTTTTTATTTTGCCACATGGCTATTTTCCCTCCCCTTGAAAAGGGCCCTTTTTCAAGGACACGGTAAAAGCTGGCCCAGCACATGCCCAAAAGATGTGCTCGCACTGCTGCAGGCTGCTTTTTGCTGCAGTTTAGTAAAAGGCCCCTCAGCGCAAGCAAATTGTTAGCATAGCTTAGTAAAAGGATCCCTTAAATTGTTAGCTCTAAATTGTAATAATCTGTCTCCTGCTGTTCATGAGTGAAAAAAACTCATTGACTTGAATATAAGCCTTAGTTATATACTATGTAGGTTTAAAGTAACACCTATTCGCCATGTATCTTCACCTCAATACAGGGTCCCTGAATTATCTAGAAATAAAGTAAGCTGCAATAAACTTTATCTAATTATAGTATAAAGTTAACGGTTTTATTCTGCTGTGTTGTGTGCTCTGATACAACGAGCAAGAAGAACTTTAATAAATACGTTCAGCAGGAGCATTTGTTATTTGATTTAAAATATTGCTTTCATGACACCCGTGGACTTTTCAGCTAGTAAAGGGGGAAAGATTGGTCACTCTGCCTATGTGGATTTTAGTATTAGAAGCACATGAGCTTGCAGACTGGAGGCCTAGCTGTGCTGGAATTACAAAGCGCTCCAGATTTGGATTCTTTCTGTTGAAGAAAGCGCATTTCTTAGCTTAGAGAGTACCTGAGATTCCCAAAGGTGAGGAATCTGCAAAGGACCCAGTCCCAAGTTAGAGAGGTCTGAATCTTAACCCATGATGTGTTACAAGAATGTGCCAACATACAATGTAACCATGTATGATATAGGTAAGAATTTGTATTGTGTTATATTATATTATTAGTATATTAAGACCTCAATAGTAGCTGTAGACAAATGTGACTGTTGTGTTGTGCGTAAAGGCCTATTGCTTTAAAAAGTTAAAACATTCTCCTGGCTCCCTATCTGGATTTGGCCATAATACCAATATCCCATCCTATATAATAATTCTCACCTCCAACGTTCTATGCTTGGGACCGTGGCTCCCTGGCTGCAGGTGGACTACGAGGCAGACACGCACGGACGTCAATGACGTCAAAACAGCTGATTCCAAGGCAAGGAGAGGAGTAGGGAAACACACTGCGCGTGTTTCCCTACTCCTCCTACTGCCTCGGAATCAGCTGTCACCCCCCGCGCTACGGCCCCCTTGAAACCCACCCCCTTCCTGAACCTGTCGATCCCCCCCACCGAAACGCTGAAAACCGCACCCCCCGCCGCTGTTGTGCACTACCTGTGCTGACAGCCAAAGTGTTGTTCTGCCCTTCGGGTGGGTTCCTCAATCATCTTCTCAGAAAGTTTAACTCCGTGCGTCTGACGTCAGACGCATGCAGAGGAACGTCCCGACAAGATGATTGAAGAACCAACGGGAAGGAAAGAACAACACTTCTGCTGTAAGAACAGGTAGCACAACAATGGCAGCAGCAGCGGCGGCGGGGGGCAGTTTTCGCCGGAACGGGGGGGGGAACGACAGATTCGCGGAAGGGAGGGTTCAAGGGGGCCGTAGCACGGGGGGGGGGGGGGATTGCCTGCCTAAGGCCCGTTTCCTTGCCTACAGAAACGGGCCTTTTTTACTAGTATTAAATATTTAGTGTTGCTTGCTTCTAAGTTATTCAGAAAGTTAAACAACATTGACAAAAATGTCTGGTATGACAAGAACGAGTTAACTATTACTTGTGATGTGCTATATTTCCAAACAGGTTCTGAGAGAATTCTCTAAATTCGGCCACATAAGTTAGCGTAAAAATAAAACTTTTACTAAGCTGCTTTGTTTCATTTTTAGAGGAAGACAAAGGAGAGGTTTTGTGAAACCTTTTTCCCCCTCAAAGTAATTTTTTTTTCTACAGCCTTTGCAATGATCATACCTGGGAATCACTGAACGCAGCCCTTTGGCTGCATCCTGAGTGAGGGGGATGGAACAAGGAATTGAGAATAGAATGTGTTGAGTCTTTCATGATTTAACCCAATAACCCAATGCCCAGTTTACCTGAATGCAGCTCAGCTTGATCTACTACTGAAAAAGGAGAGTGCAAAATCTAAATAAATAAATAAACTGCTGACAAATGTGAGCTTTACAGAAATTGTTGTGGTATGATTTCTGTATTTCTGTTTTGTCTCGTTACCTTTTCTTAACCTGATAATCATGTTTTATACCTTGTCTAATGTTTTATAAGAATCTGTTTTGTTTTTCCAATGCTGCAGTGGCGTAGCAAGGGCGGGGCGGTCCGCCCCAGGTGTCAACGGGTGTGGGGGGGTGCTCTGCTAGCGAGTCCCTACCAGCTCCATCCACCCGGCAGCTGTGTGGTGCGGCACCTCATGTCTGCGCTGCATAAGAGAAGAAAATCGCTTCATTGGCCCTTCCCTCACTCTGTCCTGCCCTCGAGGAAACAGGACGTTACATCAGAGGGTGGGACGACGAGGCGATTTTCTTCTTTTACAGCAGCGCAGAGTCGCGTGAGGCGCCGGGTGGATGGAGCTGGTAGACAGGTGGGGACTGGGTCGGGGGGGTGCCGTGTCCCCGTGTCCCTGTGCCACGCCGGGGGGGAGGGTGCCGTGTTGCCCTGCAAACGGGGGGGGGGGGGGGGGTGCGCAGCAGTGATCTAGCCCAGGTGGCAATGAACCACAGAACGCCACTGTAATGCTGTACCATGTTTGACCTGTCCAGGCTGTTTTACAACAGGTTCAGGCCACTATTTCGTTTTTGCATCCTATGACAAAGGATTCTTAACAATCCCAGATTTTATTGTTTATTTTTCCTCTGGGAGAGCTTTCCTTTTTATTTTTCATTTTTTTGGCTGAAAATGGTTAACAAGTTGTGTTTTTGCTACAGCAATTAGAAAAAAAACAGAATCATGATTCAATAATGCAAACACATGCTGGGGTTTCCTAATTATGGGGCTTATTTTCAAAACAGAAAGCCTCTATAATCGTTTCAGATGTTATGGCCAGTCCTATGAGAGCACCAAGCAGGTCCCTGGAGTAGCCTAATGGTCAGTGCAGTGCACTGTAGAGAAAGGGACCCAGACCCATAACTTACCCTACCTGGTACACTTGTGGTGGAAAGTGTGAGTCCTCCAAAACCCACCAAAAACCTACTGTACCTACATATAGGTGACACTTGCAGGCATAAAGGCTATTGCAGCAGTATACAGTTGGGTACAGTAGGTTTTTGCTGAGTTTTGGAGGGCTCACCATACAATATAAGGGGGTAATGATAAGATATGTACCTGGGACCTTTTATGTGACATCCACTGCAGTGCCCCCTATGATGCCCCACTGGTCTGCTGGGATGTCTGTATGGCCAGTCTACTAAAAACGCTGGCTCATCCTACATCTCTGGCTTGATTTTGATTTTTTTCAAAAATGGTCCAAAAAGATAACACACTTAGCACAACAACATCAAGCAAATTCATTATTATTGCTTTATTGCATCTGTTCTGATCCATGATATGGATGTTATACATTTCTTTTATTGCCTTTGTTATTGCATTGCTTACTTGATGTGGTATACTATTGCCCCCACAGATTCATAAGCTGCATGCTCAGGAATTAAATCCCGATGCACTTTGCTAAAGACTTGTAACCATGTATACCTGCAGCTCCTATGTCATGGACTTTACAATACATTCAAAGCAGCGTGTTGTGTATCACATCCAACCTCGTATGCAGCATTGTTTATTTCATCGCTGCAGCGTTTGTTGCAAACTGTCATGAACTGGGCTACAAAGTGACTTTTCTTCAATCAACTTTAAGTCATTGATAATGCAAATATTTAACTTGCAGACACCAAAGACATTTGGCTTCCATGGACATTCACTATTTGCCTTTCACGCCACTTAACTGTATCTTCAATTGACATTTATTTAGTGTAGTTTGATTTGCTTGCAACATTACAACATATGTTCAAATATTTATTGTTTATGTTAAGCATGCCAAATTACTGGCTGTTATTGTATTGCTTTACATTATCACAGCACAAGTATATGCTGTATTAGTGTGAATATTCCTATTATGTACAATTATTGTTAGATTATCTATCAGGTTGCTTTATGAGTAGACGCACCCTCTACTGTTTTTTTTTAAGCTATTGAGCTCATGAATATCATTGTGGATATCCTGAAAACCTGACTCGCTAGGGTTCTCCCAGGACAGGTTTGGGAATCACTGACCTGTGTTGGCATCTACATGCATAGATAACAAATGTAGGCAATATGCGCTCTCTCTCTCTCTCTCTCTCTCCAAAATGGCTGCTTCTGCTGTATGTACAATTATCATATATGATATTCTACTGTGGTCTTATAGCTATTTTAGAAAAGGCTCTACATCCAGCAAGCCTTTTGAAAAATAGGTTGCAAATTGTAAACATCCTGCCTTGGACACCCCTTTACCAACCTAAGCAACCTATACAAAATTGGACTATCCATGAGTCACATTATGAATTTTCATAAACAAAAACATCCATTCTTCATTGTTCAATGTGTTCGAATTTTCAGCACTGGGGATTCACTTGATAATAATGTGTTAGAAATACATTTACACAAGCTATGCATGCTGAAAAGAAAGAGAAAGAGACAGAAATGGAGTCAGCAAGAAATCCATCAGGCTTTTAAGCCACTCCACAGAAGGCTAAAAGCAGACTTCTAACTGTTTTCATATCTATTGCCATTACTATGATATACTGCCCTTGTGTGCTGTTCCACAAGAGCTTATATTAATCAGATCCATTTGTCTCACCGATCAGTTTGTTAGTAAATGCAGTTTCTGCTGAATTAGCCTTCATGGCTCCTTGCTCCTTTCCTAGTATAAAAGGCTATCTATTCTGCATGCCTTCAGCACCTGTGCTGTGACTGATGTCAGACTGTAATATTTAATGCAGGAGACTGGAGTGTTTAAGGGATCGAGTTTCTGGTGCAGTATCAACCATCATTGCCAATCCCAATGCAAAGAGCAAATTGCTTGCCATTGTGTTGCTTCGCCTTCTGCTAGTGCACGCTAAGCACATTTGTTTAAAGGCAGAGACTCTATTGTACTCTAAACACTTTCACAGATTGCGAGTGATACATGCTCATTGGAAGATGCTCAGGATCAGTTGCATACTTATATAACGCTATGTCACTACGGAAATGTGCAGTCTCATTGTGCGTAGAAAAAAAAAGAAGGAAAGAAAGATCAAAGGGATAAAGCCTTGCCTGTCAAATTACCATGGAAGCCTTAGTACCAAGTTGCATGGAGTTCAGTGCTAAAAATTGAGATTGCTGCATTTAAGATTTCTACGAGGACTCAGATGTAAATGATCCTAGTAGAAAATGTAGATGCAAAAGCTTTTATAACCCCCTTGCTGTAGTACAGATAGGCTACAGCCTAGTGTAGGACCAGTGTGGTGGGATCAGGGGCACACGCTCTTATTTTTTTGTTGAAGGACAGGGTTGGGACTGGGATTTAATTTAGGAGGCTGAGCAAGTGGCATCAGACCACATCTATATTCCAATTAATAATCCAGTCCACACAATATCTTGTTTTCTGAACCACAAACGTTTACTGTTCCTTTAACTGATAAGACAAAAGAAACAGGTACTTTAACGTACAGTCAACTATATATTAGTCTTCTCTCCTCTCCACTAACAGCTAACAGAATTTGTTGTACCTCCTTACCCCTGTTGCACTTTCAGACCAGCCTACCGGATGGGTGGAGGATAACATCTACATATAGTTCTTATCATGCTGTTCTCAATAGGCAGATGGTTAACATTAACAGTTCTGAAAACAGATAGTAAACACTTAACAGCTTTTCAGGCATCTTGATGACAGATCCAGTGGCACCTGTAATGCTGGCGTTATCAGTTCCTATCAGCAGTTATCCCCATTTGCACTGGGTATGTGCAGGATACCTATAGAATCAAACTGGGAGAAAAATACACTTTCCTGAAAAAAATCCCAAAATGAGAAAAAGAGGTAAAAGTAAGCAAAGAAGTAAAAAAAAAAATAGAAACCTCAGAAATAGAGGGGGACAGCCCCTTTCTCTGTTTTTATGTCCCAGTCAGAGATGCCAACATACTATCACCCTCTGAATAATCATGCTCCAGTGTCATTTCCTGGTACTGTGAAGCTCCATTATGCCATAACTATTGGACAGCTGTAACCCACTGTTACTATCAGAGGCAACCTTCCAGCCACTCTCTTGCATCCTCTCAGACTAGCTACTTCCATCTTTCTGGCGTGCCCCATTTGCTCAGCCAATCTTCAGCTCGCTTCTCTTCCAGTGTTCTTTCTAAGGTATGCAGGAGTCCACCACTCATGCTTTCACTATCGGGGGGGGGGGGGGGGGGGGGGGAGGGGTCCAGCAACATCATGATTTTAGTTGTGATGAGCAGGTAGGTCCACCAGGATTCCTTCAAAATTTCCTTGTCCCTTACATTGATACCCGTGATAGTAGGAACACAGGTGGTGGGCTCCCATGCACCTTAGAGAGAATATTGCTTTCTTCAGGTTGGATTTCTCTCTTCTCTGGTAGCTTCACACTAGATCCATATTTACCCACATATCCCCACCCTCCCCAAAATGTCTAAATTACAGAAGAAGCTCTCCAGAGCCCACATTGCATATAAGTGAAAAATTACCTTTCAAGGTGAAATCTAGACATAGCCCCTCAACTTGTCGATAAAGTGTAGAAATCTTTCTGATAAGCACAACTTATGTCTTTTATGTCTCTGCAATGAGGATTCACAACCACTAGTTTAAACTCTAAACTTCAACCCTTACCACTGCTATTTCTATGGGAGAATTCAATATTAAACATAAAAGACATATGAGATGAGGGGAGAAGAAAATATTATATCGATATTCAGCTACTTGTTGTGAATCTCATAAGATATTCAGTCATGACATTTGTAAAGTTTATGGTCTATGGTTCTTTCAGCCATGAAATTAATGATTTTCCATTTATTATTGGATGAAATTGGGTTATGGGGTTTCATAGCAATACTCCAACCTAAGTTTATTTTTTCATGTCTATAGTCAGTATTGTTACTTGCTACAACAAAATGAGGTGCAGTCAGATTGACATACAAAGGTTATCACGCCTTTTGTGATTTTCATCTGTCATCATCATCTCTATAGTGACTCAAAACAAAATGACAACGTGATTATTTGAAATTCTGCTTATCTTTCTAGAATGGCAATTCTAGACAGCACAGTTTGCAAGACAAATCAAAACAAGTGCTTACTTTAAATGTCAATATAAGTTATTGTCTAAAGTGTCATGTGTTTTTTGATAGATGTCTGAAATGTGTATACAGAAGACAGCTTTATATGACTGGATTATAGAGAGTTAAAAGAATGAACTATCATTGTCATTTTCAGAAAAAAAAACTATAAATTCGAAAAAAAAAATGAAAGAAACAATAAAAATATTAGAAAACAGTAGGAGGTAATTTATATTCAAAAGTGAAAGATATATTCATGCAGAGAGAATAACATTGCAAGACAGCAGAGTAACACAGGATAAAAAGATGAAGGAGGTATCCTAAGATAACTGCAACCAGTTCAAAATATACATGGGCATGTCATATATTTTTAGTTATGGAATATAAGCGTCCTTTTACTAAGCTGTGGTATGTGCTAGTGTCCACTTATCACATCTTGAAATGGCTTATTGCGGGGTGCGTTCAGGTATCAAGGGGTCCTTTTACCAAACTGCGGTAAAAAGGGGCCAACGCTGCTGTCGATGCGTGTTTTACATGCATGCCAAGGTCCCCTTTTACCGCAGCCGGTAAAAGGGAAGTCTCGCCTTCCTGCAGGAAATGGTTGTGCGGCAAGTAAAGCACTTGCCGCATGGCCATTTGCGGGGAGGAACACTTACTACCACCCATTGAGTTGGCGGTAAGGGCTCCCGTGTTTACCCGGCGGTACCCGGGCAGTGCACAGCACTGCCTGATTACCACTGGGTACACTCCGGTGCTACAAAAATACATATATTTTTGTAGCACTGGAAATGACAGTGCTCTAGGGTTGGGAAGCACAGCAGGGCTGCTGTGGTAGCCTGGTGGTACTTCCTGTATAACGAGCAGTAAGCCTGTGTAGGCTTACCACCGCTTAATAAAAGGAGCCCCAAGTTTGGGATATGTGTGCTACCCATGTGCTAAAAGGTATTTTGTCATTTTTCAGAGAGGGGGCGTGTCTGGGAGCAGAGAATGGGCATATC
Organism: Microcaecilia unicolor; assembly: GCF_901765095.1. Lineage (NCBI taxonomy): Eukaryota > Metazoa > Chordata > Amphibia > Gymnophiona > Siphonopidae > Microcaecilia > Microcaecilia unicolor. Next base: position 51,345,517 of record NC_044040.1, read on the forward strand.
TTTGCTATTCAGTTAGTGCTTCTACATTACTGTGTGCTAACCGATTAGTGTAGGATTATCATGTGAACCCTTACCTCTTACAAAATGGGTGGTGGTAAGTGCTCACACGGTAATTGTTTTTAATGGCTGCGTGACAATGGTGACATTTGCGCATGGCCGTTAATAAAAAAAATAGAAAATCGACCTTTTTTCTGCTGTGGTAAAAATGGTCTTAGCATGTGGGAAAAACCTGCGTACGGGCACACTAAGGTCACTTTCTATCGCAGCTTAGTAAAAGAACTCCATAATGTTTTTATTTCAATTTTTATTGACTATAAACATTAATGAAAAGAAAGGAAGGAATTAATTGTAACAAATTGGATCTAAAGAAAAATTAATTAAATATTCAAAATAAAATACAATTCTGCATTATCCCAGGGATTCTATATAGCACGCCTATAGATCTGCGCCGATTCTATAAATGTGTAACTTAACAAGCAAATGAGCACTGATATCAGCACTTAACAAGCAATAATGAGCACTAATTTTCATTGGTGTAAATGGATGCACATAGATTTAGGCGCTGAAATATCAACTAAGTATATGCTATAATCAGTTATAATCAGTGCCTAAATATAGATGCCAATTATAGCATATGCTTAGTCAGTACTGATTTCAGCACCGATTTTTTAGGCGTCACATATAGAATCTTCCCCTATTTGGGTAATTTTGAAATTCCGTTAGGGGTAGTTTTTCATTTGCAATGACAAAGAAAATGGCAATGACATATCCTATATGACATATCCCATTTGCCAATACCAAATGAAAAGAGCAAAAAAAAACCCCATATTTCTTGTTATGTTGTTCATTATGTGCTCTTTGGAAACTGTACTCTATGTGGAAAGAGGGCACGGTTTTCGAAAGAAGGGAAAGTCTTTCCTGATGATGGATCCACCACATCTACACAAACTATTGCACATGCACAAACATGTATGTGCACGTGCATCTTATTGGGAAAAGATGTTGCGCCCTCTTTTCACATGGCATGCGTCATTTCCAAAGAACGTACACTATTATTGGCAAATAAAAGGACAAAATGTCCAAAAAAAGAATAAAACCAAAATTTACATAAACAACATGAGAAATCAAGCAAAATGAACAATTTCTGGCTGGCCATCCCTAAAATCTGTAGGGATCTTGCAAGCCTGAGAACACGTTGCCCTCACAGGTCTGCAAGCACATTTTCAAAGGGAAATGCTCCATGGAGTTTGCCTGTGAAAATTCAGTGACCAGACATGCTGGTAATGCATTATCGAAGAGCTGTCTGTTTGCCCCTGTATAAGACTCCGGTGAGACCTCAATTAGAATTTTGTGTATAATTCTGGAGACCGCACCTTCAAAAAGATATAAACAGAATGGAGTCAGTCTTGAGGGCAGCTACTAAAACGTCAGTGATCTTCATCATAAAGCATATGGGACAGACTTAAAGATCTCAATATGTATAATTTGGAAGAAAGGCGGGAGAGGGGAAATATGATAGACATGTTTAAATACCTACATGACATTAATGCACAGGAGGTGAGTCTTTCAATTGAAAGGAAACTCTAGAGCGAGGGGGCACAGGATGAAGATGAAAGAGGATAGACTGTAGCCTGAGGAAATAGTTCTTCATGGAAAGTGTGGTGAATTCATGGAACGGCCTTCCAGTGGAGGGACGGTGGAGAAGAAAACTATATCTGAATTCAAGAAACCTTGGGACAAGTACATAGGTTGTGTAAGGGAGTTAAAGGGAGAGTAGATGGCGTGAATGGGCAGACTGGATAGGCCATATGGTCTTTATTTGCCTTCGTTTTGTTTCTATATATCTTCAGGGTACTGTCAAATGTCCAGATATTCAGTACAGGTTCCTGGATAGGTGTTGACACTGTATATCAAGGCCTAACTGCCTGTGACAATCATCGCTGTATAAAAAAACTGACAGCCACAGGGTTAAATTCCAAGTCTGAGCAGAAGGAAATTAGGTGACTTGTATAAATGTGTAGTTATAGAAAATTAATACAAGAAAAAATGTTAACACCAATAAAAAAAAATAGAAACTCCAAAGTGTACACTGGTGTATTTATGGAAAAATACAGGAAAAGCTACATTTACTTTTTCTCTTTTCTTTACTCTTTTCCTTTTTTTCTTTTAAAATTAAGGAGGAAAAGACCTAATAAAGACTGCTAGCAATGATGCTGAGGCTCAAGTTTGAATGTAGCCACTCAACTTTGTACACAGTCAAACTATAACCATAGGTCTAAAAACCTTCAAAATTGTTTGGTAATTGCAAAAACAACAACACTTTAATTCACTTTAATATAAACTACCAAAAATATATTATATCAAAATAGAAAAAATAGAAAAATCACACTTAGCTTAGGACGTTGATTCAAATCATATGAAAAAATGGCAGCACTATTGAATCTTCAAGCAATAATAGCTGTGTGTTCATCATAGCAAATAGTGCAATGTTGTAAATCCTTCTTAGAGGTCGGCCTAGATTCACAGTGTGGTGTTTGAACCGGGTTCAGCAATATTTATTTATTTGCTGCATTTGTACCCCACATTTTCCCACCTATTTGCAGGCTCAATGTGGCTTACACTATGTTGCAAAAGGAATAATCATAAATAGAGTAAGAGGTATGGTCTAATTTAACATATTACTGTGTAAGAAATTAGGTAGATAGGTCAGTAGAATTATTTACATAACACAAAATAAAACAGGTAAGATATAATGACCAATAGTGATAATGTGAAATATTGTGTATTTCATAAATCTCTATTGACAATAAGTACTCTACCTTCATATATTCTAGCATTAAAATATAAGGACCACGTACTGGATATGTTTATAGCTGAGGATGATTCTATTACCATTTCTGAAATTCAATCTGCAGCATATTGTCAGGATTAAAAGAAACAGACAAGAAAAAGATGTCTTCTTTGTATAAGAGCGACCTCTAATATCTACCACTGTTATGAAAAACAATATGGCAGAATGACTGCAGAGTAGTGTCTCTTTATGATTATTCTGTGACCGTACATAGTTATTGTTATAAGCAACAAGACTAGATATGAGCATTGAAATAATGTTCTAGCTCACAAGACAATAGAAACACTTTTTCCCTAACATTAGAAAATATACCATAATGTTGAAAGAAAAACCAGATGCAATTTAGCTGCATATATTGTTTTCAACATCCAAGCAAAGATCCTTAAAGGACAGCTTTCCTTCTGCTTCATCAGGCATTTTCAAAAAAGACATACAAAAAAAGTATTTTGGCAGCATATTAGCAGGAAGTATATGCTGCTGGAAATTTCTATTTTGTATGGCACAGCAGCACGAACAATGGTATCAACTGCGAATAACTTCAGCAAAATGAAAGATAGACATAGGCCTAGTGTGGGGTGGGCATGGGGGGGGGGGGGGGCAGCAACCCTCTAAAGGTTAGAAATTATAATGCTGAATTTGCCTCCTTCCCCCCCTTTGCCACTATGACTTCCTTTCCCTTTGCAAACTAGCTTTAGATGCGAAGATTTACACCAAGTAAACCCTGGTGTAAATCTTCACATCTAAATTAGGCAAGGATCCCCCTTATTCTATAACAGTGCTCATAAATTGTAGGGACGCCCCAGATCTGACCCTGGCTCTCCCATGGTTGCAACTCCTTTTTGGAGCCACATGTAAAACTTATGCATGAATCCCCACAACTAAAAATGCATGTGTAAATTTCAAGTAATGCCAATTAGTGACAATAATTAGCACCCAATCATCGGCACTAAGTGACTTGCTATTCAATTAAATTGTATGCAAAAATTGGGTGCTCGCTCAAATTTTTGCATGCAATTTGAATCTCCATTTACAGAATTTTGGGGCAAATGTCTCTGAATACTGCTGTCCTCACAGCTATTGAACCTCATTGCTCATGTGTACTCATTATGAACGATTTCCTACCATAATGAAATCCTATTTCTAACCTAAGTCTGTATATCTGATGAGCTAGATTGCATACACGTAACTGCATGGTAGGGCAGTGGGTTTCTGAGTTGGGGCAAACATGGAACTTCTCTCTTCTGAGATGTATATATGACAGTTTTTTAACTTTAGGTTTTTTTTCTGTTAACTATATTGTTGTACACAACTTTGTCATTGTGTTAAATGGTGGTGGTGGTGGGGGGGGGGGGCTAGGTTTAGTACCCCACAAAATTGTGGCACTGTCCACTGCTGTAGCTGATAGAGAGCCCTATGAATATATGTAAACCGCTTTGAATGTAGTTGCAAAAACCTCAGAAAGGCGGTATATCAAGTCCCATTTCCCTTTCCCCTTTATGAAGCATAGAACTGTTTCCCCATTACCTACAATAATATTGACTGATACCTTTCTGTGAAAATATTCAATAACAAAATCTCTTTTCAGCCATTGTATGTTTAATTGAAAATAATATTTGGTTGTGATAAACAACTAAAAATGTATAATTTTTTCCAGTTTACCACGCTGGAGAGCCGTAACTTCCATCTATTAATGGTGAAATTCTAATACTTTGGAAATAAACTGCACTTCAAATATTTATTCTTCCTTATTTAAATTATTGAGTTCTTTTACAATGAAGTGAGAGCACATAAGGGAATTTTGAAACTGATAGGATTTGTTACTATTATAGTATAACTAGAATAATTATAAGTCAGGATATTGTACAATTATTCTCCAAACCAGTAGAGCCATTTCTATTCATTTAGCAACAGTAGAATCAGCAAGCTGGGAAAACATTTCCTGGGTATGATCATTACCATCCAAACATCTTTGAAATTAACTTTCATTGTATGAGGTACTCATGGTAGAGAAACCCTTTAAAAACAAATTCTTGCAGAGGAAATGCCATATTTAACAAGTAAATTAATTGGAACATACATGGAATCATTTACCACCTAATTCTATAATCTTGAGTGCCCATGTTTGGGTTTAGTGCACAAAATTGTACATGCAGTAATGGAACACTGGCAATTACACATGCAACTTAATTGTTAAATCAGGTGCTAATTGGCTATAATTGGAGTTAATTGATGGTAATTGGCAGTAATTTGCAGTTAAATGCATAACTGCACTTAGTTGGTATTCCACAGTACAACCTCAATGCTCAAAAGTAAACATGGGTGCTAGAGGCCATTAACACTGGACTAGCGCCTGCATTTACCTGCATAGAATGTTCATAGGCCCGGAGCGTGGGAACAAATAAACCAGCAGATGAACAGCACAAGTATCATGCTAATGTAGTCAAGATCATGTAAATGAGGTCATTTTGTATTCCTCCCTAATACTCAGAAAAGAGCACCCAAACCAAAGCTGCCTTACCGCTGCAAAAAATAATGCCAGGTCGGAGATGGCGTTGGGATGTTGCAAGAGAAGATTTCTCACAATTCTTTCTTCAAACTCTGCTGGTTTTGATTGCTTATGGAGGCAGAAGGTAAGTCCATGCAAGCCCTTACATTCTGGTTGTGAGAAAAGGACATGAGTGAGTCACAGCTGACCCAAAAGTGAAAGCACACATTGGTGTCTGTTTCCTGTGTTCAAATATAAGCATCCAAGCTAAAAAAACAAATTTTAATGCTTATATTTGAGTTCGCAAAAAACAGATGCCAATGTGTACTTCATGTTCTGGTTTTTGCCAGGTACATGCACACAGGAACTCTTTTATGCATGCATATTTGATCTCATTAGCATTAAGCATTAGGGAGTTGTTTTCGGTGCTGTTTCAGTGGTATTTTTACAATGCTGTTTGGAATAGCGTTGGAGTTTTATGCATTCCTGCCTTAGTGCACAAATTCTATAGTGCAACTGCAAGGGGTTGTGGGCATAGGTGGGTCAGAGGCATGCCCAATGCTTATTCACTAAGGTTATGGAATACTATTAGTTACGTGTGCAGCTGACAGCATTTAGCCATGAGCTTTTACGCCAGCTTTTAACATGGTATCAGTGGTCGTGCCTAAAGTTAGGAATGTAAATGCAGACTTAAGCTAGTTTTCTATAATAGCAATTATGCCCCAAATTCTATAAATGGTGCTTTAAATTGAATGCGCAAAGTTGGGTGCATGCCCAATTTGCACATGCAATTTAATTGAACAATGAGTCGATTAGCTCTGATAAATGGGCTATAACAATCAATTATTGGTGCTAATTGGCATTAATTAAAATCTACATGTGTAAATTTACACACCCAGAGTCGCACATAAAATTTACACATGGATTAAAAAAGGGGGGCATGGCCAGTTCAGGGACATTCCTGCAATTTAGACTTGTTATAGAATAAGGGGGATCGGTGCCTAATTCAGGTGCGGGGATTTACATCAAGACTTTATTGGTGTAAACGGTTGCACCTAAATGTAGTCGTGGTTCCAAGCTCTAAGGACTTTTCTATAAACAGCACCTAACTTTGAGCGCCGTTCATAGAATAGGGCTAGCGCTTTTTTGGGGGCTGATTTTTTTTCAGTGTTATTTATAGAATTTAGTCCTATGTGTGCAATTGCTGAACTAGAATTTGTGAGGCATCATCCTGCCACCTGATTTTAGGTGATCCGTAGAAAATTATCCCCTTAGTACTGAAAATGTCAAGCAGTCCAATCACATTTATAAATAATAAGTGTAAATACAGCAGTAAATTAACATTACAAATAAAGTTCTAATTACAGGAACTGTGTGTTCAATTACTGAAACAGCAGCAATCATCATCAGCAAATGAATGTTATATTGCATTAGGGACTCCATAATTTGCAGTTCATATTTTTGTGAAATATCTAAAGCAACAGGCATTAGATTCCAATCAGATTGCATCCCAAGAGAAATGGTACACGAATTATCCAGGAATACAAACTCAAAATAGTAATAAAAAATATAATAATGTGGATAAATATAATAGTGCTCAGAAATAATCAGTGTCCTATATTGATTTAAAAACCACATCCAGACACCATACCTCAATCATTGCACAAGAATGAAGTCTGCAATGGTATATATTATATAGTCCAAAAGCCGTACGCCATAAAGTACCAAAGTTTATCACTTATCTTGTGCGTTGTTCCAGCACCAAAACGTCAATGAGATCCAAAGTTGACTGTAGATGTGTACTGGCAGCCCCAACAAGAATCCAAGTTTCACCGCTCATTGTGGCTTCTTCGGGGGGGGGGGGGGGGGTATATCAACAACTGTAGAGGAAAACACTTCATTAAAAACAAAAGACATACATAAATCAAATCAAAATAAACCAAAGCATATCAAAGCATACCAAAAGGGCTACCAGGTTGGAAAAGAACCTCGACCATCTGGCATACTCCAGACTATCAAAAAACACCAACCTCACTCTGAGAAAAAAGGAAACGCTAATGACGTCAGTTTAAATTGCAACCCAATTAATGTCTCTATTCAATCCATGAGGGATAAACTGTATTCCATTGAAAGATGTAACACTGTTCCTTACAAAGGAGAACAGTGGAGATATCACCCCCTTGCTTAGTGGAACGCATGATCTGGTGCAGGAAGTAATGGTGCTGGGGCCGCTTGATAACAGTGATCATAATATGATCGGATTTGATATTAGCTTTGACGTAAGTATGCATAGGAAATCAAATATGCTAGCATTTAACTTTAAAAAAAGGAGACTATAATAAAATGAGAACAGTGAAAAAAGAGAAGCGATTGCGAGGGTCAAAAATTTACATCAGGCATGGATGCTGTTCAAAAACATCATCCTGGAAGCCCAGGCCAAATATATTCCGCATATTAAAAAAGGAGGACGGAAGACCAAACGACAGCCAGCGTGATTAAAAAATGAGGTGAAGGAAGCTATTAGAGATAAAAGAAAATCCTTCAGAAAATAGAAGAAGGAACCGACAGAAAATAATAAGAACCAGCATAAGGAATGTCAAGTCAAATGCAAAACACTGATAAGGAAGGCTAAGAGAGACTTCGAAAAAAAAGATTGCATTGGAGGCAAAAACATATAGTAAAAAGAATCGGTTGGACCGCTAGATGACCGAGGAGTAAAAGGGGCGATCAGGGAAGAGAAAGCCGTAGTGGAGAGATTAAATTAATTCTTTGCTTCGGTCTTCAACAAGGAAGATTTGGGTGGGATACCAGTGCCGGAAATGGTATTCAAAGCTGACAAGTCAGAGAAACTTAATGAATTCTCTGTAAACCTGGAGGATGTAATGGAGCAGTTCTACAAACTGAAGAGTAGCAAATCTCCTGGACTGGATGGTATTCATCCCAGAGTACTGATAGAACTGAAAAATGAGCTTGCGGAGCTATTGTTAGTAATATGTAATTTATCCTTAAATAGAGAGGTGTGGTAGCCATGTTAGTCCACTCTTAAAGGTTATCAATAGAAATCAAACAAAATAAAACATGGAAAAGAAAATAAGATGATACCTTTTTTATTGGACATAACTTAATACATTTCTTCATTAGCTTATTTCCGATCTGACGAAGAAGGTCAACCTTCGAAAGCTAATCAAGAAATGTATTAAGTTATGTCCAATAAAAAAGGTATCATCATATTTTCTTTTCTATGTTTTATTTTGTTTGATTTCTATTGATAATTTATCCTTAAAATCGAGTGTGGTACCGAAAGATTGGAGGATAGCCAATGTAACGCTGATTTTTAAAAAAGGTTCCAGAGGAGATCCGGGAAATTATAGACTGGTGAGTCTGACGTTGGTGCAGGGCAAAATAGTTGAGATTATTATTAAGAACAAAATTACAGAGCATATTCAAAAGCATGAATTAATGAGACAAATTCAACATGGATTTAGTGAAGGGAAATCTTGCCTCACCAATCTACTACATTTCTTTGAAGGGGTGAACCAACATGTGGATAAAGGTGAGCCAGTTGATATTGTGTATCTGGATTTTCAGAAGGCGTTCGACAAAGTACCTCATGAAAGACTCCAGAGGAAATTGGAGAGCCATGGGATAGAAGGCAGTGTTCTATTGTGGATTAAAAACTGGTTAAAAGATAGAAAACAGAGAATAAATGGTCAGAATTCTCAATAGAGGAGGGTAGTTAGTGGGGTTCCCCAGGGGTCTGTGCTGGGACTGCTGCTTTTTAACATATTTATAAATGACCTAGAAATGGGAGTAACTAGTAATTAAATTTGCTGATGACACAAAGTTATTCAAAGTCGTTAAATCTCGGGAGGATTGTGAAAAATTACAAGAGGACCTTACGTTACTGGGAGGCTGGGCGTCTAAATAGCAGATGACATTTAATGTGAGCAAGTGCAAAGTGATGCATGTGGGGAAAGAGGAACCTGAATTATAGCTACGTCATGCAAGGTTCTACGTTAAGAGTCACAGACCAAGAAAGGGATCTAGGTGTCATTGTTGATGATACGTTGAAACCTTCTGCTCAGTGTGCTGCTGCGGCTAAGAAAGCAAATAGAATGTTAGGTATTATTAGGAAAGGAATGGAAAACAAAAATGAGGATGTTATAATGCCTTTGTATCGCTCCATGGTGCGACCGCACCTAGAATATTGTGTTTCAATTCTGGTCGCCGCATCTCAAAAAAGATATTGTGGAATTAGGAAAGAAGGGTGACGAAAATGATAAAGGGGGTGGGATGACTTCCTTATGAGGAAAGGCTAAAGTGGCTAGGGCTCTTCAGCTTGGAGAAAAGGCGGCTGAGGGGAGATATGATAGAGGTCTAAAAAATAATGAGTGGAGTTGAACAGGTAGATGTCAAGCATCTGTTTACGCTTTCCAAAAATACTAGGACTAGGGGGCATGCGATGAAGCTACAATGTAGTAAATTTAAAATGAATCGGAGAAACCTTTTCTTCACTCAACGTGTAATTGGGCTCTGGAATTCGTTGCCAGAGAATGTGGTAGGGGCAGTTAGCTTAGAGGAGTTTTAAAAAGGTTTGGACAGCTTCCTAAAGGAAAAGTCCATAGACCATTATTAAATGGACTTGGGGAAAATCCACTATTTCTGGGATAAGCAGTATAAAATGTTTTGTACTTTTTTGGGATCTTGCCAGGTATTTGTGACCTGGATTGGCCACTGTTGGAAACAGGATGCTAGGCTTGATGGACCTTTGGTCTTTCCCAGTATGGCAATACTTATGTACTTGCTTAAGTCAAACAAGTTCCAAAGCAACAAAAGACAGATCGGAAAAGGTGTCCACCTAGGAGCAAACTCACTATCATCCAAAGATTGAGGAGCAATCTTGACATGTAGTCCTCTAGGAATCCATTGTGCATGAGAGTATTCAACAAGAACAGCTGAATGCATTTCAGATCTAATTAACCCCAATACATGCTTCATATTTTATTTGTGTGAAAAGGCTTTTAGAAAATACCCCAGGGGTTATGCATGTAAAGTACATCCAGTGCCAAGAAGATGGCAGGCTTTGGGCAGATCACAGGCAGAGTCCTGGTTAACATGCATATTTTTATAAAAAGTGGGTTCAATGGTGTTATGTTTTTATGGAAACTTATTACAACCTTAGCCAAAAAACAACATTGGTTCTCAAATTGCGTATATAATATCTGTGGACCTCAGCGTTGCCCCTTACTGTTCTGGTCATCAACTTCACAATCAATGAGAATCATGCACCTGCTTCATCATAGGCCCCATAGATCAATACGTTTTTAAAATATATAATTTTATCACCATTTGTCAGTGTACATTATCCTTCTTAGGGCTCTTCAGCTTGAAGAAAAGGCTGCTGAGGGTGACATGATAGAAGTATACACGATAATGAACGGAGTAGAGCAGACAGATGTGAAGCGTTTGTTTACACTTTCAAACAACAACAAAACCAGGGGACACAAGATGAAGCTAGAATATGGTAGATTTAAAACAAATAGGAGAAAGTTTTTCTTTACTCAGCGTGTAGTTAGACTCTGGAACTCATTGCCGGAGAATGTAGTGACAGCAGCTGGCCTTACGGAATTTAAAGGGGGTTTGGACAGATTCCTGAGGGAAAAGTCCATTGAACATTATTAATTTTTTTTTTTTTTTTGGGGGGGGGGGGGTTGGTTTGCCGAGTTCTTGAAGCCTGGCTTGGCCGCTGTCAGAGACAGGATGCTGGGCTTGATGGACCCTTGGTCTTTTCCCAGTATGGCGGTACTTATATACTTATGGACTTCTTATCCCTGAATACAAATTTAATTTCATTTTAAATTAAAGAAAATTACTCATCTTTGAGTCAACTTTGGGGACTGGCTATCTGACATGAGCCATGTTTCACATAAACATGTTTCACAGAATGTCCCCTTTACAAGCCAACATCAACCAGAATGCTGATACAATAATATATATTATAATTATATATATTATATATATTCCAGTCTCACAAAATTTGAAAATTCTTGGGGTCACCATTGATCAAAACCTCACTCTTGATACCCACGTGTAAAACACGACGAAAAAGATGTTCTACACCATGTGGAAACGTAAAAGAGTAAAACCTTTCTTCCCGAGATACATCTTCCGTACCCTGGTACAGTCAATGGTAATAAGTCATCTGGACTACTGCAATGCACTGTATGCCGGGTGCAAAGAACAAACAATCAAAAAACTCCAAACTGCCCAAAATACGGCCGCCAGACTCATATTTGGAAAAACTAAATATGAAAGCGCAAAACCCCTAAGAGAGAAACTCCACTGGCTCCCACTTAAGGAATGCATTGCATTCAAGATCTGCACGATTGTACACAAAATCATTCATGTAGACGCCCCAATCTACATGCTAAACCTCGTGGACCTACCTCCCAGAAATGCCACAAGATCATCCCGCAAATTTCTCAACCTGTACTACCCCAGCTGCAAAGGACTTAAATACAAGCAGTTGCATGCCACTACCTTCTCTTACATGAGCACGCAGTTATGGAATGTATTACCTACTGACTTGAAAGCAATCAACGATACAACTATCTTTCGAAAATCGCTGAAAACATTCTTCTTCAACAAGGCCTACAATTGAGAACATATAGCCTCACTAAGTCACTTCACCAACCACTCAAGTATGAATGCCCACCTTCTATAACTACCCTAATCACTCTCCTCCCTCTTCTCGCTTCCCTTCCTTGATTGCTACACATTACTAACTGTATCTGATATCATGAAATGACAATGTTAACAAATCTATGTAAGCCACATTGAGCCTGCAAATATGTGGGGGAATGTGGGATACAAATGCAATAAATAAATAAATAAATATTTTAAAAAACTGTTGATGCATTTAACACATGGGGCAGTCAGTTAATGCAGCACAAACACCTTCCTTATATGGAAGGATGACTCCTAGCAGTAGTACTATGAGACTACTGCTAGGGGTCACTGGCACCATTTTGGATTCAGGCAGTGACCTGGGTAGCAACAGAGGAAGATTGCTTCCACCAAAACCTGCTGCCTCACCAATGCTGACCCCTGGATAAGTCCCGGGGGAGAAGGTTGGAGGGTGAGTGAATGGAGGGATCTGTAAAGTATGGCTTTCTGTCGGGGATGTAGCTTTGTGTCAGGGGCACGATCAGAGGGTCGGGGTTGACATCATACTGATCACAAATGTTTCCTCAAATCATTTTAATGGTCATTTTTTTTTCTGATAGTTACCCCTACCAAAATAGTTTCCCCAAAGCATATTATTGCACAATTAAAGAAAATAATTATAATATACAATGGAGGAATATTGTATGGATATCCAGTGCACTTTTTGTAGCAAAAAAGGTGCCAGTACTCAAATGCTAGGCCAACCTTCAGGGGTGGGGTGATCACTGAGGGACCCACCCCACAATAGCAGGACCCTGCAACCAGTCACAGAATCTACGACAAGGCAGAATTGGTGTGTAGAGCCTGAGCTCTTTCATTAAAACTTGGGGAACCATGGGTCAATTTTAACCAGTGCATTTTTTCTAGCAAAAAAGGTTCCGGTACTCAATGCCAGGCCACCCTGAGCTCTTTCATTAAAACTTGGGGACCATGGGTCAATTTTAGCAAACAATGGAAAAGGTGCCGGTACTCAGTACCCCCAAGTACCCCCTCAAAAAAAGCCCTGTGGATATCTCTCATCAGTTTCCAACTGTCTGACACAAGGCCTATAGCTGATGATACAATAAAAATGTAATTTCTTTGGAACAGTGCAAGCAGGCACAGTTTCTTAATGTTTGGTTATGTCCTATATACCCCTGTACTGCAATGTTATTGTATCAGAGTTTTACTAAGGGGTCCTTTTACAAAGCTGCGGTATAAAGTGGCCTTAGAGCGCCCCATGTGGATTTTTCTCATGTGCTAAGGCTATTTTTACCGCAGACAGAAAAAGGCTGATTTCTTATTTTTTCTATTAATGGCCAAACACTAAAGGGCCCTTTAACTAAGCCGCGTAAGTGTCTACATGTGCCCAACGCATGCCAAAATGGAATTTCTGCCCAGCTACCATGTGGTTGTTGCGATAATTTCATTTTTGGCGCACGTCCAATATGGAACAGGACCACTCAGTGTAGAAACAGAACTAGCTCTTTCATTAGAACTTTTGGCAGTATCGAAAATATGATTTATATTCAAGTACACTTTCTGAGCACTATACTTGTATGGAAACTGAATTAGCTCTATCAATAGACTTTTCCCACAATTGAAGTTAAGATGCAATAAACTTAAGAGCTTTTGAGGACTGGGAAACTCATTGTTTTGTGTGAAATGCACTTTAAATGAAACCAGTGAAGTGTAAATAAACCAAATATGTTTAGAATGAATTTGGATTGCCAAGTCTGCTTATCAGGGACTACTAGGAATTTTGATCTGAAAAATGTTTGCACAACGTTTGTGCAATAAAGTGGATGTGATCCACATGCAATTAGAGATATAAATCTTCAGGGGCCCTTTTACTAAGCATGCTCCCAATGCATGCCCATTCCGAACTACCACCCGGCTACCACGTGACCCGGGTGGTAATTTCATTTTTTACGTGCTCCCACTACATGCACTGGAAATTTTCCTTAGTTTGCAGGAAAGACACACATAAGGACAAGTTAAGGCCACTTTTTAGCACAGCTTAGTTAATGCATTAATACTTTGAAGCATCAACTGCACATGCTAGATAACACACATATTTATCATGAACTATTAATAATTTGCTTATCAATATATGTATGCTTTTTGTTAGCTTGACTATTTACAAAAGCTTCTAATTAACCCCTCTGTTTACTAAGTAGTGCTAGCAGCTTCTGTGCGCTTATACCGACACAGCCGATTCACTTTGAATGGGCTATGTCGGCATTGCCACGCAGCAGCCACCCACATGGCTTAGTAAACGGGGGGGGGGGGGGGAGTTTTTTTTAGAGGTTTTAGGACATGCAGTGTTTTTAATTTTCAGTTTTCTTCTATTTCCTCCCACCCTGTCAGACTGTCATAGTAATGCTTGAATGTTTTCCCTTATATACACTGTCAGCTAGCACATTTGCTTATTTCCGATCTGACGAAGAAGGGCAACCTTCGAAAGCTAATCAAGAAATGTATTAAGTTATGTCCAATAAAAAAGGTATCATCTTATTTTCTTTTCCATGTTTTATTTTGTTTGATTTCTATTGATAACTTCTATTTTCTGTAAGTTATTGTAAGTGGTTATCAGTGTGTCTTCGTTGTTTGATGTATTGCTGAGATATGTACTTTGCCTCAAGACATTTTAGATGCTGAAAAAATAAAATAAAAAGAATGAATAAATAAATCAATATGCCCATTTCTGAATCTCTAGTTGAGGTCCAGTTCAAGAGCTATCAACCAAAATTTGCAGTTTCTAAATTCAAAGCCTTAGTTGGCATGTTCACAGAGAAGAACAGGAGTTATGTGCATAGAATTATGAAATGGCTGTAAGCAGTAATACATAGTTACTGAGTGCTAAAAGGCACTACTGCTGGACACGGTCGGGCCTCCCGTAGTAGTTCTGGGATTGGCGCACACGAATCCCATGCTAAAAAATATAAAATCTTTTTTTTAGCATAAAGAGCATGTTTGGGGCAGAGATTAAGGGGTCCTTTAGTAAGGTGTGCTGAAAAAAGGCCTGCGCTGGCGTAAATGCATGTTTTGGACAAGTGCAGATCCATTTTTCAGCACACCTGTAAAAAAATGCCTTTTCAAATTTTGGTTGAAAATGGACATGCGGCAAAATGAAAATTGGTGCGCTTCCATTTTGGGTCTGAGACCGTACCGCCACCCATTGACTTAGTGGTGCACCAGAAAATAAAAACTTTTTTCTGGTGCGCGTAGTGGATGTGCGCAAAAAATGAAACTATCTCACAGGCCGGGTGGTAATTCAAAATTGACACGCATTGGGCATGTGTAGGCGCCTACGCCACTTAGTAAAAAAAAAAACCCTTACGTGTGCCCTGCACTAATTGGCAAATCACCACACACTGCTGATTAGCACAGGTTTAGCACAGGAGCCCTTACCGCCTAGTAGATAGGTGATAGTAAGGACTCCCAAGCTAATGGCCGCACACTGGGAAATTAACACATGGAAATTAATGGAAAAAACAAAATTGCAGCCATTTTACCACTGCACTAAAAGTGGCCTCAGTGTGCAGGAAATGTGTGCATTAAAAATAGCACAGGATACAGGATATATATATATATATATATATATATATATATATATATATATATATATATATATATATATATATATATATATATATACTTCAAGCTGCAGTAAAAACAAGTATTTCCAAAGGGGCTTTTTTTTACTAAATCTTAGCTTCAGTTATCTGCAGCAGGGCCCATTTTATTCCTATGGGCCCTGCTGCAGATAACTTGAGCTAAGTTTTATTAAAAGACTGGAGGAGTAGCCTAGTGGTTAGTGCAGTGGACTTTGATCCTGGAGAACTGAATTCAATTCCCACTGCAGCTCCTTGTGACTCTGGGCAAGTCACTTAACCCTCCATTGCCCCTGGTACAAAATAAGTACCTGAATATATGTAAACCACTTTGAATGTAGTTGCAAAAATCTCAGAAAGGCAGTATATGAAGTCCCATTTCCCCTTTCCCCCTTACTTGGCTGGGAGAAAACTATGAGCATGCATTCAAGTTTCAAAAATCTTTATACCACAACAACCTGCATTGTTTGCACGCTTATTTTTGATGACAAAGTTTGTGAACAGTTTCTTTCCAAATAATTATCCGATCTTCAAAAACAAGCTACGCTGGTAGTGTAAAATCAGATTGCTTTTTTGTATGCATATTTATTTATTTATTTATTTTACAATGTATTTTTTTCTACCATTGATGAGTATTTGAACACAAGCTTTTGCAAATAATAACTAGAGCTCATCAAAGTGTACCAAACCAGATTTGAATAGTTTTACTATGCATTAATAGTTCATGAGCATCTTTACATAATATTTTCTTACAATAATTCATCATCTATTAATTTTATTAAAGTACCATAGGCAACAATTATTACAAGTAATAAAGCTGAAAAATTTTGCAAATTCTATTTTACATGCTAAAATAGAAAACAGCATGCACTTTTAGAAATAGCATGCACAGTATTAAGGTTTAATATTTATTAATCTATTAGGCGACGAAACAATGTGACAAGGCGGTGGCCGTAGCTAGAAGGTTGCTAGGCTGTATAGAGAGAGGTGTGACCAGCAGAAGAAAAGAAGTTTTAATGCCCCTGTATAAGTCGTTGGTGAGGCCCCACCTGGAGTATTGTGTTCAGTTTTGGAGGCCGTATCTTGCGAAGGATGTAAAAAAAATAGAAGCGGTGCAGAGAAAAGCTACGAGAATGGTATGGTATTTACGTTACAAGACGTATGAGGAGAGACTTGCGGACCTGAACATGTATACCCTGGAGGAAAAGAGAAACAGGGGTGATATGATAGAGATGTTCAAATACTTGAAAGGTATAAATCCGCAAACGAACCTTTTCCGGAGATGGGAAGGAGGTAGAATGAGAGGACATGAATGTGGTGGATACTTGGAATGCCCTCCCGCGGGAGGTGGTGGAGATGAAAACGATAACGAAATTCAAACATGCGTGGGATAAACATAAAAGAATCCTGTTCAGAAGGAAGGGATCCCCAGAAGCTTAGCCGAGATTGGGTGGCAGTATAGCGCTACGTGAGTCTGGTAGCACCTTGGAAATGTTGAGTAGTAGTAGTAGAGCCGGTGGGGGGAGGCAGGGCTGGTGGTTGGGAGGTGGGGCTAGTGCTGGGCAGACTTATACTGTCTGTGCCCTGACAATGTCAGATACAAATCAAGGTAAGGTATACACAAAAGGTAACACATATGAGTTTATCTTGTTGGGCAGACTGGATGGACCATGCAGGTCTTTTTCTGCTGTCATCTACTATGTTACTATGTTATACTTGGCCTGTACCTAGGCAGTGTACATAAAAACAATCTTAAACATTAAAAAATATAAAACAATGACAAATCAAAATCAAACTAAAAATAATAAACCATAACTAACCCATGTTGCATATTTTTAAATTAATCCTATAACATGCTTACCATCATTAACAACAGCTTTCAATCATACCTACCCCCCCTGTTTACAAAGCCACACGGAATTGCCAACATAGCTCATTCAAAGTGAATGGGCTGTGTCGGCAGTATCGCATCATCAGCCACTAGTGTGGCTTTGTAAACAGAGGCCCTAATTTATTCTCCAAATGCACATGAAGCAGACCTTATTAAAATTTTTTTGTTTGCTTTTGCATTACTTTATACGCTTTCCACCTTATAATTGAAAGAGAAAAACGCCTAGATTTCGACCCAAATCGGGAGATAGATGTTTATCTCACAAAAACGAATAAATCGGTATAATGGAAAGCCGATTTTGGACGTTTTCAACTGCACTCCATCGCGGAAGCGTACAAAGTTGACATGGGCGTGTCGGAGGCGTGGCGAAGGTGGAACTGGGGCGTGGTTATCGGCCGAGGAGAGATGGGTGCCTTTCGCCAATAATGGAAAAAAAGTATGCGTTTGTAGCTAGAATTTAGGGCACTTTTCCTGGACCCTGTTGTTTCACGAATAAGGCCCCAAAAAGTGCCCTAAATGACCATATTACCACCAGAGGGAATCGGGGATGACCTCCCCTTACTCCCCCAGTGGTCACTAACCCCCTCCCACCACAAAACATGATGTTTCACAACTTTTTATTTTCACCCTCAAATATCATACCCATCTCCCTGGCAGCAGTATGCAGGTCCCTGGAGCAGTTGTTAGGGGGTACAGTGGACTTCAGGCAGGTGGACCCAGGCCCATCCCCCCTACCTGTTACAATTGTGCTGCTTAATGCTTAGTCGTCCAACCCCCCCAAACCCACTGTACCCACATGTAGGTGCCCCCTTCACCCCTTAGGGCTATAGTAATGGTGTAGACTTGTGGGCAGTGGGTTTTGAGGGGGATTTGGGGGGCTCAACACACAAGGGAAGGGTGCTATGCACCTGGGAGCTCTTTTACCTTTTTTTTTTGTTTTTGTAAAAGTGACCCCTAGGGTGCCCGGTTGGTGTCCTGGCATGTGAGGGGGACCAGTGCACTACGAATCCTGGCCCCTCCCACAAACAAATGCCTTGGATTTATTCGTTTTTGAGCTGGGCGCTTTCATTTTCCATTATCACTGAAAAACAAAAATGCTCAGCTCACAAATTGTCGAATAAAACATGGACGTCTATTTTTTTCGAAAATACGGTTCGGTCCGCCCCTTCACGGACCCGTTCTCGGAGATAAACGCCCATGGAGATAGACGTTTTCGTTCAATTATGCCCCTCTTTGTTATGTACCTTATTGAAAATACATGAGAAAATCCTACAGAATAATTTTCTATTTAGCTACTTCAATAGCAATACATTCAACTGAATTGTTTGCATAATTTTGGGCCCCTTTTACCAAGCAGCAGTAAAAGGGACCTGCGGTGGCTTCGGCAGGTGGGTTTACTGACCTCCGAGGCCCCTTTTTGCCGTTGCCAGTTAAAGGTTTTTTTAAAAAGTAGTAAATGGCCATGCGCTGAGCAGAGGCATTGGCATGCAGCCATTTACTGAAGGAGCCCTTACCGATAGTAGGGCCAATTTGCTGTGCACCAACGTGGCGGTAGCCCTAGCACTGTTTAGTAAAAGGGCCCCTTTATTTTTAGATGTGAATTAAAAAACTAAAAAAAGTTTGACATGTGCATTCCATAAACTACCTAAACTACTGCAGGATGAAAGACAGTTTGATCCTGTTTCACATGCACTGTGTCAGATCTTCCCATCACTTTTTGAAGTTTGCTAACACTGCATCACCTCAGGAGCATTTGTTTTGTCAAAGATTTCTGACAATAGGTTGGGTTTGGGTTCTCCGTTGACTTTGATTGACATAGACCCAACAAAAACTATTTCATGTTTTTTAAGGATTTCCAACAATATTCCCTGAAATCTAAATACTACTACTACTACTATTTAGCATTTCTATAGCGCTACAAGGCATACGCAGCGCTGCACAAACATAGAAGAAAGACAGTCCCTGCTCAAAGAGCTTACAATCTAATAGACAAAAAATAAATAAAGTAAGCAAATCAAATCAATTAATGTGAACGGGAAGGAAGAGAGGAGGGTAGGTGGAGGCGAGTGGTTACAAGTGGTTACGAGTCAAAAGCAATGTTAAAGAGGTGGGCTTTCAGTCTAGATTTAAAGGTGGCCAAGGATGAGGCAAGATGTAGGGGCTCAGGAAGTTTATTCCAGGCGTAGGGTGCAGCGAGACAGAAGGCGCGAAGTCTGGAATTGGCAGTAGTGGAGAAGGGAACAGATAAGAAGGATTTATCCAGGGAGCGGAGTGCACGGGAAGGGGTGTAGGGAAGGACGAGTGTGGAGAGATACTGGGGAGCAGCAGAGTGAATACATTTATAGGTTAGTAGAAGAAGTTTGAACAGGATGCGAAAACGGATAGGGAGCCAGTGAAGGGTCTTGAGGAGAGGGGTAGTATGAGTAAAGCGACCCTGGCGGAAGATGAGACGGGCAGCAGAGTTTTGAACCGACTGTAGAGGGGAGAGGTGACTAAGTGGGAGGCCAGCAAGAAGCAGATTGCAGTAGTCTAAACGAGAGGTGACAAGGGTGTGGATGAGGGTTTTGGTAGAGTGCTCGGAAAGAAAGGGGCAGATTTTATGGATGTTGTAAAGAAAGAAACAACAGGTCTTGGCGGTCTGCTGGATATGAGCAGAGAAGGAGAGAGAAGAGTCAAAGATGACCCCAAGGTTTCGAGCTGAGGAGACAGGGAGAATGAGAGAGCCATCAACAGAAATAGAAAACGGGGGGAGCGGGGAGGTGGGTTTGGGGGGAAAATGAGAAGCTCGGTTTTGGTCATATTTAATTTCAGGTGGCGTTGAGACATCCAGGCAGCAATGTCAGACAAGCACGCTGAAACTTTGGTTTGGATGCAAGGTGAGATATCAGGGGTAGAAAGGTAGATTTGGGAGTCATCAGCATAGAGATGGTAGGAAAAGCCATGGGATGAGATTAATGAACTAAGGGAAGAAGTGTAGATAGAAAAGAGGAGGGGACCAAGAACAGAACCCTGAGGTACGCCGACAGGCAGAGGGATAGAAGTAGAAGAGGATCCACCATAGTGAACACTAAAGGTGCGGAGGGAGAGGTAGGAAGAGAACCAGGAAAGGACAGAGCCCTGGAATCCAAGTGAGGACAGGGTATCGAGAAGTATGCTGTGATCGACAGTGTCAAAAGCAGCGGAAAGATCAAGAAGAATGAGGATGGAATATTGACCTCTGGATTTAGCCAGTAATAGGTCATATGCACTATCAGTTGTGCATATGTCCAAATTTGGACATGCAACTTAATTGAATAACGAGCCAATTAATGCTGATAATTTGATCCTAACAATCAATTACCAGTGCTAATTGGCATTAATTAAAATGTATGCATGCCTTTTTACATATCTGGATCCACATGTAATTTTAGGTGTGGGTCTAAAAGGGGGCATGGCCATGGGAGGGTCATTGTTATAGAATAAAGGGGATTCACACCTAATTTAGGCATGGGGATTTATACCAAGGTTTCATTCGTGTAAATGGTGGCACCTAAATGTAGTCATAGTTCCCAGCATGATGCACTATTCTATAAATGGTGCCTAACTTTAGGTGTGTTAGCGTTTTTAATGTACTTTAACTATGTATGTGCATTAACCATGTATGTGCTTACAGTATCCCTGCAGGCACATACACAATTAGCGCGTGCACTAATTGTAGGTGCGTTAAAAATGCTTAGTAAACAGGGCCCTTTAAGCGCCTTTTATAGAACAGTGCTAAGTGCAATTTTTTTCAGCACCGAATTTTAGATCCCATTTATAGAATTTCATCCTCTATATGTCATTATTCACGTGTCATAAAAATTCAGTTGTCTTTTTCTCACAGATTTCTTGGCTCTTTATACAAAAAGGTTTCAGAACCTTTTTCTCTCCAAGGTCTTCCTATTCATCTTTTCTCAGTAGATAGGAATATTTAATGTGACACTGAAAGTGCATATGCGTTGAATTGTAAAGCTGAAGCTGTGCCTCATTAAAAGGGGGTCTATTTATGAATTAGACACATGTCCAGTTTGGGATCCAGATGCTATACGATTCACCATTTGGTACAATTAGTCTCAATTGTGTATCATTTCGTAAATCAAAGTCTAGAATTACAATGAATTGATGTTATAGATTGCTTCTTTTATTTTTCTGTATTCATTAAGGAAATAATTTTACAAAGCTTCTGTACCATGTATTCATAGAAATAGGATATACACACATATATGTTGGTCACTGTTTTAGACAGAAGGTAATATGCACATAGGAAGGTCATAAAATACAGAAGTGTGAACCTACAAAAAGGGGCATCTTCTAGGTAGGGACTAGGCATGAACTAGGCAAGATGGTAAGAAATAGGCATGGACTATGTAAGACATGTAGGGCCCCTTTTACTAAGCTGTGGTAAAGGGGGCCCTGCACTAGCTGCAGTGTAAGTTTTTGCCGCACACAGAGTCTCCTTTTAGCGTAACGGGTAAAACAGTGGAAAAAAGAAACATTAAGTTTGCACTTGCTGCATGCCCATTTCAGGTGAAGCATTTACCTCCACCTATTGAGGTGGGAATAAGGTCTTCCACGCTAACCCAGCAATAATGATAATAAAACTTTATTTATAACCCACTATATCTATAAGTGGGGAACAAACCACATACAGAATACAATAAAACATAACATTAAAAATTATTTCTTTCCAGGCAACGAGGCAACCCTTTAGTAAAAGAGCCCCATAAGTAGATATATACCACATATTTCATAATGTAAGTATGAACCTACATCATCAAAAGTGAGTGCATGCTTCTACACTTGCTATAGATAATACTCAAACTTGGAGCAACTTGTATTTTGTGACTTGGTGCATAATGAATAGTCAATGTTGGAAATTTGCTTTAGAGTTCATTGTCAGTCAATGCTTCTTTTAATACTTTTTGCCCTCTGTCTCCTCTTACCTTCCTCTGAGCTCCAGTGCTACTTTTTTACTTTTGTTTTGGACATTTACCCCATCTTTGTCTTCCTTTCCTTTTCTATCTCTTTTATTTTTGTAACTTTATTTCTCTAACTGTTGTTTCTGTTCCCATACCTCCTTTTCCTTTCTTTCTCTCTCCGTGGCTCTCTGTGGCTGTGGCAGTGTTGCTGGTGGTAGGTGAGCTAACTATAATGATTGCTGTGAACCTGTGGGCTCCTGTGTGCTCTGGCTCAGAAGATGGAGAGATGGTGGAGGAGGAAGAAGATGAAAAGGATCAGAAGGATCAACCATTGAACTTAAAAGTGGTGAACTGGATAAGAAACCGGTTGACCGACAGGTGGCAGAGTGTGGTGGTAAATGGAATCCACTTGGAGGAAAGGAAGGTGAGCAGTGAAGTTCCTCAGGGATTGGTGCTTGGGTCTACTCTGTTTAATTTATTTGTGGGAGATATTGCTGAAGGGTTGGAAGGAAAGGTGTGCCTTTTTGCAGATGACACGAAAATAGCCAATAGAATGGATACCCTGGAGGGAGTAGAAACGATGAGAAGGGATCTCCGAACATTAGAAGAATGGTCGAGGGTCTGGCAGTTAAAATTTAAAAGAGAGACCTTGGGGTGTTGGTGTTGGAGGATCTGAAGGTGAAGAAACATTACGACAAGGCGGCGGCCATGGCCAGAAGAATGCTAGGCTGCATAGAGAGGGGCTTAACCAGCAGAAGAAAGGAGGTGTTGATGCCCCTCTACAACAGTGGCTTACCAAGGGGGGGCGGTGGGGGCGGTTCGCCCCAGGTGCACGCCACTGGGGGGGGTGCCGCGGCGCGCACCTGCTGCGAGAGTTTGCTAACTTCTCTCGTTCGCTGCAGTTCCCTCTGCCCCGGAACAGGTTACTTCCTGTTCCGGAGCAGAGGGAGCTGTAGCGAACGAGCAAAGTTAGTAAACTCGCAGCAGGCGCGCACTGTGGCACCCCCCCCCCCCAGCGGCATGCACCCGGGGAGGCTCTTTCGGGTGGGGGGTGTCTTTTGCCGTGGGGGGGGGGGTCTGCGCTGCATCGAGGGGGCGCTGCACACGGGGGGCGGTGCGCCGCCCCGGGTGTCTGCCCCCCTAGGAACGCCACTGCTCTACAAGTCATTGGTGAGGCCCCACCTGGAGTATTGTGTTCAGTTTTGGAGGCCGTATCTTACTAAAGATGTAAAAAGACTAGAAGCGGTGCAAAGAAAAGCTACGAAAATGGTATGGGATTTGCGTTGCAAACCGTATGCGGAGAGACTTGCTGACCTGAACATGTATACCTTGGAGGAAAGGAGAAACGGGGTGATATGATACAGACGTTCAAATATTTGAAAGGTATTAATCCTCAAACGAACCTTTTCCGGAGACGGGAAGGCAGTAGAACTAGAGGACATGATTTGAGGTCGAAGGGGGGCAGACTCAGGACTAATGTCAGGAAGTATTTTTTCACGGAGATGGTTGTGGATATGTGGAATGCCCTCCTGCGGGAGGTGGTGTTGAAAACAGTAATGGAATTCAAACATGCGTGGAATAAATACAAAGGAATCCTGTTTAGAAGGAATGGTTCCGTGGAATCTTAGCGGAGATTGGGTGGCGATGCCAATAATTGGAAATAAAACAGGAGCTGGGCAGATTTCTACGGTCTAAGACCTGATCGTGACTGAATAGATAGGGATGGACTGGAGTGTAAATTTTAAGGGGCTTCGATGTTAACTTCAAAACTTAGTACAAGAACAGTACTGGGCAGACTTCTATGTTCTGTGCCCTGAGAAAGGCAAGGACAAATCAAACTCGGGTATACATATAAAGTATTACATATGATGTAAAATGAGTTTATGTTGTTGGGCAGACTGGATGGACCGTACAGGTCTTTATCTGCCATCATTTACTATGTTATATGTTAGTGCTCATTATTGCTTGTTAATTGCTGTTATCAAAGCTAATTAACTTGTTAAGCCAATTAAGTTATATGTATTATAGAATATGCCTGGATTTCAGCGTGGATCTCTAAGCGCGCTATATAGAATCAGGGGTATGCCTCATACCAAACAAAATGGTATTTTGAAGTCTGTTCCCATGCCGGCTTGAACCTCTTTGCCTGTACAGTAAATTCTGGAATGGTTCGTCTCCAGACAACCTTAGGATCAACTGAGAGAAGAGGGCCCTGATGTGAGTTTGGATGGAGGGAGTGTTCATACTACTGGACAAGATGTATTTCTGTCCTCTCCAGTATCCACAACACCGCCATGCCCAGCAGTGATTCGCAAATTGTTTGTGGGTGACCTGGTAGTGGAAGCCACCACATTGGTATCCCTTGATGTGGCAGTCAAGTCCATCAAAGGCGTAACTGCTGAAGGAGAATCAACAATGGAAGCAGCTGGTTCACCTGAACCAGCAGTAGTGATCCTGGAGGTTATTTGAAGGGCTCTGGAAAAGCTGAATTTGACAGTGAATAAAGCTTTCTGATTTATCTGGTAATGTTGACTTGCTATCGTAAACTGTAGAAAACGTTAAACAAGATGGAATGGGGTTCTTTCAACAAACCTAATCTGAAATTAAAGAGCTTCAGGATACTGTCTCTACCACAATTAATGAGAAAACTTTGATCCAACGCAAATTTGAACAACTTCAAAGCTCTCTTTGAAAATTTAAACTTGAAATTTGTTTTGGATCAAAGTTCTCTTTGAAAATTCTCAACCTGAAAATTTTAATAGAAGATTGAATACATGTATTTTCCTAAAGCAGTTGGCTTAGATCCTGATGAATACTTTAAGAAATCTTCCTCTAAATGGTTTAACAAAATTTACTACTTACCAAATACCTCCAAAATCTTCAATGGGACCTGCTGAGGGACATCAAGTGCAAGTTCAAGATGATAATGCTTTAAAAGACTTACCTACAATTTTGGAAGACTCTTTATCTGATGTCCAGGAAAGAGCTACTTTATTTGTGTCATTTGTGTTTTAATGTTATGATGAAAATGTATTTTCATAATTCACAAATTACTTTTTGTGGACAGAAACGATGGATATATCCCGACATCGCTAAGATGATTGAGGAGAGAAGATAAGAATTGCTGGCAATGCATACTGAGACAAAGAGTTTGGGTGCTGCTTTTTTTTGCTAGCTTACCCATGCAAGTATTTAGTTTGTTATTTAGGTATCAAGAACACCGTTTTTTGTTTCAGCTCAACTTAGAGCTTTTCTGGACCTTTAGAAAATCTCTAGTGGTATTAATAACTAGTTGAATTTATATTATTATGTCTTGAGGAATGTGTTATAGCTTATACCTTGTAATGTTACCTTAATTTTTCCACTTAGGGCCCTGTTTACTATGGCGCATTAGCATTTTAATGTGCTTACAATTAGCGCATGCGCTAACCATGTAGGCGCCTATAGGGATATTGTAGGTGCGTACACAGTTAACATGCATACATGGTTAACGCGTGTTAAAAATGCTAACACGCCTATAACACGCGGCTTAGTAAACAGGGCCCTTAGTTTTATGGGACATCCCAATTCTGTTTGGGGTATAAGAAAAAGATTCATTAGGTTTCTTCTGTTCCTTTCTTATTCTTTTGCTATACCTCTGCTTTTCTGTAACAAGCGTATGTTTCTTGTGAGTTATCTTTGCAAATTTAAACATTAAAATAATTTTTTTAATGAGCAGAAAAACCCACAATATTTGCAAAGAGGGCACACTTTTAATGACAATGACAATGGGATTCCTATTGACTACTATCCAGCTTATAATCGAAAGACAAAAACGCCTATATTGCGACCTAAATCGGGAGATAGGCGTTTATCTCCCAAAAACGAATAACGCGGTATAATCAAAAGCCAAACTTGGACGTTTTCAACTGCACTCCATCGCGGAAGCGTACAAAGTTGACGGGGGCATGTCGAAGGCATGGTGAAGGCGGAACTTGGGCGTGGTTATCGGCCGATCAGAGATGGGCGCCTTTCGCCGATAATGGAAAAAAATATGCGTTTTTAGCGATGATTTAGGGCACTTTTCCTGGACCCTGTTTTTCCATGAATAAGGCCCCAAAAAGTGCCCTAAATGATCTCCCCTGACTCCCTCAGTGGTCACAAACCCCCTCCCACCACAAAATATGCCGTTTCACAACTGTTTATTTTCACCCTCAAATGTCATACCCACCTCCCTGGCAGCAGTATGCAGGTCACTGGAGCAGTTATTAGGGGGTGCAGTGGACTTCAGGCAGGTGGACCCAGGCCCATCCCTCCCCTACCTGTTACAATTGTGCTGCTTAATGCTTATTAGTCGTCCAAACCCCGAACCCACTGTACCCACATGTAGGTGCCCCCCTTCACCCCTTAGGGCTATAGTAATGGTGTAGACTTGTGGGCAGTGGGTTTTGAGGGGGATTTGGGGGGCTCAACACACAAGGGAAGGGTGCTATGCACCTGGGAGCTCTTTTACCTTTTTTTTTGTTTTTGTAAAAGTGCCCCCTAGGGTGCCCGGTTGATGTCCTGGCATGTGAGGGGGGACAGTGCACTACAAATCCTGGCCCCTCCCATGAACAAATGCCTTGGATTTATTCATTTTTGAGCTGGGCGCTTTCATTTTCCATTATCGCTGAAAAACAAAAACGCCCAGCTCACAAATTGTCGAATAAAACATGGATGTCTATTTTTTTCGAAAATACGGTTCGGTCTGCCCCTTCACGGACCCGTTCTCGGAGATAAACGCCCATGGAGATAGACGTTTTCATTCAATTATGCCCCTCCACATCCCCCAAATAATGGTCCAATGCAGTTTACAGAATAACAAGCATTTATATTTCATCAACTAAAACCACAAAAACTAAAATATACTTTAAAAAATTACAATTTACTGAACACGTTTTTAACTTTCTATGAAATACGATAATTCATCTCAGCCCTAATGAATGAGAAAAGAGAATTCTAAAAAGATACTGCCAAGGATGAGAACATAGTATTCGCTATCCTTAAAGAACGGAACCTTTAAAAGAAAGAGACCAAAATATAAATTGCCTATGTAGGCGTAAAGAATATCAAGAAAATGGAATAACAACTATATTTACCAATAGCTCAGAAGGATCTGAAACATCAAGCAAACTGATTTAAACAGATTACTTTCATGAACAGGAAGCCAGTGTAAATTGGCTATATGAGATGAAATACTACTTGTAAAACAAATGAAGAAATAAAGATTACAAAAATTAATCTGGCAGAAGCGTTCTTGCAGTTTTTTTCTAAAAGTTTTGATGATAGATCCAGATAAAGGACATTACAATAGTGAAGGTGAGGTAATGTTAACAGCTGAACTAATAAAGCAAAAGCATTTTGAGCAAAACAAGATCTAATTAATTGTAACTGCCTCATCTTGAGAAACGCATTCTCCATAATTGATTTATTTGCGGCACAAAAGACAGAGAAAATTTTAAAACCATTCCCAGTCTTCTTGATTTTTCTTCAGCAGACAAGGTGACATCCATAGGCAACATTGCCCTTGAAATACAAATGAAGACTAAGCAGGATAAAAAAAAAAAGAACAATGCTGCAATCGACACAGGAAACAAACCGAAAATGAGCATAGAGCTCTGTTAACTTTTTTTTGTCCTGGAGAAAATTATATTTTTCCAGGAGGTGATATCTTTTCTAATACTTCTTTCTACATATTTAAATTATAAAATTGTTACACAAAATAAAATATATGCAGATACTATACTTTTGATATGTCAGTCACTATGATCTTTAGCTAATGCATAAATTCCACTCTGGAGATTGCTCATGTGTATCCGATATAAGGTATCACTACTTGCAAGTAATCAGATGTATGAGAATATTATTAGATTTGGAGTAAGAAAGACCGTTAAAGCTTTCAAATATTTTACAGGTCAATGCAAATCTATGAATACCCTTTTCCACAAATGCTCAGAAAGGTCCCAAGCTGGATGAATCACAAATAGGCATCTGCTTTCTCATATAGAATACTAGTGTAACTGGTTATATACATGTCTATAATTTAGGTGCAAGCATTTATATATCTGTTTTACAGATGGTGATTGCACCTAAATGCCAGAGATACATATGTAAATTATAGTATTCTGTAAATTATATGTGCAAGTGTGAGACCTCCTATGCTCCACCTAGATTCTACCTATATCTCACCTACCCATCAAGCATGCACTATGGGCATATTCTATATATGGCGCCTAAAAAGATCAGCACGGAAATCAATGCCGACTATGCGTATTCTATAAGCAGTGCCTAGATTTAGGCTCAGTATATAGAATACACTTAGTTGATATTTTAATACCTAAAACTATATGCCTCTATTTACACCAATGAAACTGTGGCGTAAATCCCAGCGCGTAGATTTAGATGCACTGGGCCATATTCTATAAGTCCATGCATTAAGTTTGGACTGCCCACGAAATGCCCATTTCCTTGCCTATAACCACACTCCTTTTTGCCTGCATGCATTAGAACTTAGGTGCACTGCATTACAGAATGTGCTTAATGAGTTGTGCTTGTAAATTCTAATTATTGCCAATTAGCACTCATTATAGCTTGTTAAGAGCTGTTATCAATGCTGATTAGCTTGTGAAGCCAATTAAGTTACACGCATTGTTACGCTTCAATTTCAGCACGTATCTCTAGGTATGCTATATAGAATTTGTGGGTATATGGGGTGACTTCTATAAATGGTGCCTAAGAAATCGGCACCAAAACCTCCCCGCTTAAGTGCTATTCTATAAGCCACATCTAAAGTTTGGCGTGGTTTATAGAATAGCGTTTAAGCACAGGAGTCTTATGTAAATTTGGGTGTGCTCATTTGCACCAACAAAAATGTGGTGCAAATGCCCATGCCTAAATTTATATGTGGAACCCCCTTATTCTATAATTGCACACATAACTGGAATCCATGCCCATGCTCCACCCTGAAATGCACATGACTCTCCCATTTCCATGTTCCCTTTTCTGGGACATGCATAAAATTTAGGTGTGGATCATGTACCTACATTTACATGCGTACATGTTCATTGATTTCAATTAGCGCCAATAATTGCTTGTTTAAAAGCCAATTATTGGTGCTAATTGGCTCATTATTCAATAAAATTGCACACACAATGTAAGTGCATGCCTAAATTTGCATGTGCAATTTTTAGCACTTTTATAGAATTAGGGGGTATATGATATGCACTTATTTAAATAATAGTGCTTAGCCAGATTTATTTTAGCATTTATGCATATGTGTGCACACATACACATGAATATGCAATTATTTTAAACATTTGTTAACACTCACTTTATAACTATAGGGTTCATTTACTACTACTACTACTACTTATCATTTCTATAGCATTACTAGATGTACACAGTGCTGTACACTTGAACATGAAGAGACAGTCCCTGCTCGACAGAGCTTAAAATCTAATTAGGACAGACAAACAGGACAAATAAAAGGAAAATGGAATTACTAAGGTGGGGATGATAAAATAAGGGTACTGAACAAGTTAGTAAGGGTTAGGAGTTAAAAGCAGCATCAAAAAGGTGGACTTTTAGCTTAGATTTGAAGACAGCCAGAGATAAAGCTTGACAGACCGGCTCAGGAAGTTTATTCCAGGCATATGGTGCAGCAAGATAAAAGGAAAGGAGTCTGCAGTTAGCGGTGGAGGAGAAGGGTGCAGATAAGAGATATTTACCCAGTGAACGGAGTTCCCGGGGAGGAGTGTAGGGAGAGATGAGAGTGGAGAGGTACTGAGGAGCTGCAGAGCGAATGCACTTATAAGTCAATAAGAGGAGTTTGAACTGTATGCGGAAACAGATAGGAAGCCAGTGAAATGACTTGAGGAGAGGGCTAATATGAGCATAGCGGAATATAAGTCATGTGGCACAATTTTGACCAGATTGAAGAGGAGAGAGATGGCTAAGTGGGAGACCTGTGAGAAGCAAGCTGCAATAGTCTAAGCAAGAGGTAATAAGAGTGTGGATAAGAGTTCTGGTAGCATGCTCAGAAAGGAAAGGGCACATTTTGGTGATATTATAGAGAAAGAAATGACAGGTTTTAGCAGTCTGCTGAATATGTTCAGAGAAGGAGAGAGAGAGAGAGAGAGAGAGAGAGAGAGAGAGAGAGAGGAGTCAAAGATGACCCCAAAGCATTTAGACTTACAAAGTTCTACAGGTTACTATGGGGTTCATCTTCAAAAGAGAAAAGCGTCCAAAAAGTGGCATAAATCTGCATTGGACGTTTTTCTCACGAAAACATCCAAATTGTTATTTTTGAAAGCAATTTTTAGAGTTTGTTCTATGAAGTCCATCAGAAGTGCATTCAAATCACAAGGGGGCATGTCAGGGGTGTGTTAAGGGCAGAATCTGGGCGTACCTAACACTTGGATGTTTTTCTGCCATAATGGAACATCTAGGGCTATAAGTTGGATGTTTTGGTCTAGACCTGTTTTATTAATGAATAAGTCACAAAAAAGTGTCCTAAATGACCAGATGACCACTGGAGAGAAGCAGGGATGACCTCCCCTTTCTTCCCCCAGTGGTCACTACCCCCTCCCACCCCTCAAAATGTGATTAAAAACATTACTTACCAGCCTCTATGCCAGCCTCAGATGTTATACTCAGGTCTATTAGAGCAGCATGCAGGTCCCTGGAGTAGTTTAGTGGTGGGTGCAGTGCACTGCAGACAGGTGGACCCAGGCCCATACCTTCCCCTACCTGTTATACTTGTAGTAGAAACTGTGAGCCTTCCAAAACCAGAAACCCATTGCGCCCACATATAGGTGCCCCCTTCACCCATAAGGGCTATTGTAGTGGTATACAGTTGGGGGTAGTGGGTTTTGGGGAGCTCAGCAGACAAGATAAGGGAGTAATGGCAAGATGTGTACCTGGGAGCATTTATTTGAAGTCTTGATTTTGTGCATTATTCACTTGGACTTTTTTTTTTTTCAAAAATGAACCAAAAAAAAAATAAACACACAAAGCACAAAAACATCTAGCAAATAGTTTGAAAAAAAAAAAAGACACTTTGAAAATGGCTATTTTAGCAAAACATTCAAAGTTGGACTTAGATGTCATATCGAAAATGCCCCTCTATATAACTTTGTAAGTCTAAGTGCTTTGAAAACACACCTCAAAATGTTCCTCATGGATTCCTACTTAATCTGTTTTATTCTTTTAGATTAACTAACCAGAAATATTAATGCAATGTACTATTAAGCTATAGAATCTTTTGCCACAGGTCATGATCAATGGGTTCAAAGTAGATTTGGACATGTTCCTAGCAGAAACGTCCACAGAAAGTGATTAGCTAGATAAGCTTGGAAAACCCATAATTTATCCCTGGAAATAGATGTACTTTTAAAAATATGCAGGGCACTGGGGACCTGCACTGCTCACTATCAGAGATAGGATGCTGAGCTTGATGGATATTGGTCTGCCTCAGCATGGCATTCCTTATGTTCTTATGTTCTTAATATTTAAAAAGCCTGTGGAACTTCACAATCTCTAAGGAAAAGAAATGCAACTTTAACAACAGAACAAAGCGTTCTGTTAGTTTTTCTTCTGTAATCATTTTGCAATTTTTTTTTCTTTTATCTATTTCTTCAGGACTTCATGTTATCAATTTTCTACCAATTATCAAGACTGAGTTTATATGGTTTGTGAGTAATAAAGGGTAAAAAAAAACAAAAAAGCTTTTCTATGGTTGTTTTGCTCTCTGAGTATTGATTGCAAATCTGAAAGCGTGCACTGTTTATAATTTAAGTTATAAGAAAGTGTCAAAATAATTCAAGTTTTGTATTTCTTAGATTTTTTTTCTTAAAAAATAGCACTTTTAAAAAGTTAAAAGCTCTTTACTCTTAGTACATGCATTAGTAGGACAAATGTATTCAAAATGTTCCAAAAGAAATAATACTTCATTTTGGCAGGTTTTCTACTGACTTATGACATGCGGAGTGACGATTTATTTATTTATTTATTTATTTATTTGCTACATTTGTACCCCACATTTTCCCACCTATTTGCAAGCTCAATGTGGCTTACATTATATTACAAAAGATATAGTTATGAACAGAATAAGAGGTTTGTTCTACATTAACATATTACTATGTAAGAAATAAGGAAGATATGTCTGTAGAATAATTTACATAACATAATAAAAAGCAATAACATATGAAGACCAATAATGATAATATGGCTAATATAATCAATTCAGAGGGATCAGTAGGTGATTGGTTTAGATATAGAATAATCAAGTCCTTAAGGAGGATTCTTATTGTAAGTTTCTTCGAACAAGTGCGTTTTCAATAATTTCCTGAAGTCTGTCAAGTTATGTGTTATTTTTATAGTATTCGGTAGTTTATTCCATGCTTTTGTGCAGAGGTATGTGAAGGTAGATGCATGTAGTGACTTGTATTTGAGTCCTCTACAATTAGGGTAGTGGAGGTTTAGGAAGGTACGTGATGAACTGTTGATGTTTCGTGCCGCTAAGTCAATTAGGTCTAACATGTATTGACTGTTTTGCTAGAAATATCCAAAAATTGAGTGGTGAAAATAATTATTTTGGAACGTGAAAAATGACTGTTTGGTTCAAAAATGGCCTTTTTCCCAGATGTTTTGTGGGGCCCTAGGTATTTAGAGTATTTTGGAGTTCTCATACATTCCACCATGTGTACTAGTTAGAGTGGGATATGGGCCTTGAACCCCCCTTCTCTACAGTACACTGCACTGACCATTAGGCTATTTGTGGGATCACCTGAGGAATGGCCATCATATGTGAAGCTATCATAGAGCCTAGTATGTACTGTCTCTGTCACATCTTAGGGGGTTGGGAGGGGGGGTCAATGACCACTGGGGAGTAAGGGGGGGTTATACTTTAATTTCTCCAGTAGTCATTTGGTCATTTAGGGCACCTTTTGGTCACTTAGGGGGAATATCTGTAAGTTTCTAAATATCCTTATCAGGAGAAGATAATCCAAAATCATCATGAGCGTTCCTGCACATTTACTGATATTGGTTAATGCATAAACAGTCATCCTACTATATAAATGAAGAGTGACTGACGTGCCACACATGCATGGCATGTCACAAATATCTTCCAACGTTGTTAGAGGAGTCAGGAACAGAGTTACGGGTGACCAGCGAGCACCGGGCGGGGATTGTCCAACAGCAGCTCCGAGGCGCACTCCAACAGGTCCGATGAGCTGCTGCCACTGTGACCCGGGC
Source organism: Microcaecilia unicolor (assembly GCF_901765095.1). Lineage (NCBI taxonomy): Eukaryota > Metazoa > Chordata > Amphibia > Gymnophiona > Siphonopidae > Microcaecilia > Microcaecilia unicolor. The sequence goes on from NC_044040.1 coordinate 51,379,277, forward strand.
ACTTTCCTCTGCCACCATCCCCTGGGGCGGCTTTCCTGGGCGGGGGCTCGGCTGGACCCGGCGGGGCTCCGACTGCTTTCTTGCCCATTTTAATGGGCTCAACAGCTTGTTCCAATATATGGCACTGAAATATCAGACTCATGGTTTAAACTTGCTGGCATTAATGTATTAAATATAAAAATGAGCTTGTGCTCTTCCTGCAATAATAACCTATTTGTGTCACCTCCTCTCCAATATGGCTTCATCTTGTATATTGCTAGGAAGCGCAATTCTTCAAACCTATGGCCTTTATCAATCATGTATATCAATCATGTATTGCACTAATGGTTTCTCAACAGCTCTTCTTTTAATAGTACTCATATGTTCTCTAATTTGTTCAGTGCTCGCATTGTTTTTCCGATATAAAGTAACTTGCATGGACTATGTATATAAATAACCTTGTCTGTCTAACTATTGGAAAATGTCTTATTTCATAGCGTTCACCATTGATTGGATGTATAAATACCTTGGTTTTTCAAACTAACATTACAAACGGAACATTCAAAGCAAGGGAAATGCCCCCGTATAGCATCTTTCTTCTGCAGCATTGACAATGCAGAGGATGCTAAGATATCATTTAAATTCTTGTATCTCTTAAATGCAACTACGATTTCTTTATCTGCAAAATGTGATATAGTTTGGATAATATGCCATTCTGTTCTTACAGTCCTTATAATGTCATGAAACAGGTGGTCATATAATAGAGGGCACACTATCTTATCCTGTGGTTCTCTTGATTGAACTCTCAGCAGTGAACTTCTTTCTCTCATGCTAGCTTTTTGATAACCTTCCTTTATATATCTGTCTGGATAACCTCTATCCTGAAACCTTTTATATGTAGTATTCATTTGTAGTGTAGTGTCTTTTTTAATCGAACAAATTCTTTTTACTCTAAGAAATTGACTGTATGGTAGTTTCCATTTCAAAGATTTGCTATTATAACCATCAAAATGTAGAATTTTATTTATGATGTTGTAGCATCATAATTCAGATCAGACTTCAAATTAATGTCCCTGCTGTTTAACTATTTATGAAATTCAAATAGTGTATCTTCTTGACCTCTCCAAATTATAAAAATATCATCAATAAACCTACACCACAAGCCAATATGATCTTTATATTAATGATCATTCAAAAACCTCTTTTCAAAATTCAGAACATACAAATTTGCTAATGTGGGTGCCTGGTGGCCCCAATTGCAATGCCTTTAATTTGTTTATAGAACTTGCCTTCAAACCAGAAGTAATTCTTTTCTAACTTAAAATGTCCCTCCATAGAGAATATGACATCTTGCCTCACCAAGACTATCAATCCAACAGATCAACCATCAAAGAGAAGAAAGCGGACCAGCTAGTATGCAGATACAAATTTATTTCCAAATACCAGACATGGCCAGGTTTCGTCTCAGGAAACTAAAGAGCCATGGGATAGGAGGTGAATTAGCACACATTAACTTCTACAGCATAAACGCATTAACTAGCCTTGTGTTATTTTGGTGGTTCATGCTCTAATTCACATATTAAGGGTATTTTATGTTAGGGGTGGTAACTAAGTGAGAATGTGTGAAGAATGGGCATAGATCAGTGGTTCCAAAATCTGTTCCTGGAGACACCCCAGTCAGTTAGGTTTTGGGGATATTCAGCATGAATCACCTTATCGACCTCCCAACCAGAAACAGTTTGACGTCTTCCCGTACTTACCTTAACCTACACCTCCCCAACTGTAAAGGTATTAAGTACAAATCCTTCTATGCATCCAATTTTTCCTTTTTAGGTAGCCAGCTTTGGAATGCTCTACCAAGATCCATCCGAACAGTCAACGACCTTTTGCCCTTCAGGAAAGCACTGAAGACCCATCTCTTCAAGATAGCCTACCCTAACAATTCAACCTATTCTAAAGCCTGCCCACATGATTCTTATCAACGATTGTTATACACTGACCATGTTTCCCATTATCCTTATTGCTATCCCATATCCATTCCTCTCCATCTTCCTACGCCTACCTTCTAACGTTCATTTCCTTCTGCACCCAATTCCTCCTATGTTCAATTTACTTATCCGTTAATCCCTTTAATGTTGCATTTACTACAAATTGTATATTCTTTTTTATGCTTTGTAATTCTTCATATTGTTACAATGTAAGCCGCATTGAGCCTGCCATGTGTGGGAAAGCGTGGGGTACAAATGTAATTTCTCTTATGAATAGTCATTGTGGATATCCCCAAAACCTGACTGGTTGGGGTGCCTCCAGGTCAGGTTTGGGAACCACTGGCATAAACAGTATATTGCAGTTAGTAGACAACATATACCATTTATAATTCTGCAGTTAGTGTGGGTCCATTTAGCGACTCCTAAATAAGAAGGGCTAAGTGTATCCACACTTTCTGTGACCAGGGTATCATGAGTTCATGGACAATTTAACACAAGACCTGAAAAGGATAGGCTGGGCACATCCACAATAGCTGCTGTGCTAAATTTGCATTTACTGTGCATTAATTTATTGCTTTAAGACATAAATGCAAAATGTAATGTACCTTAGTAAAAGGACCTCTATGCGCCTTTATAAAATAGGTGCCTTCCTGCTCGATTACTCTAGGTATCCTATTACAAAATTACCCTCTAAGGACTAGATGCTATATGTGGTGTCCGAAAAATCAGTGCCGAAAATATTTCTGCCTATGTGTATTCTGTAAACCATGCCTAGATTTAGGCGCAGTTTATAGAAGAATATGCTTATTGGTATAAATACTAGCACCTAAAGTTAGGTGCAGAGCAGGTGTATTCTATAACCCTGCATGTAGATTTTGGAATGCCCATGGCCTGCCCATTCCACACCTATAGCCACATCCCCTTTTTGGCAGTATGCATTAGAATTTTTCGTGTACCACTTTACAGTGCACTTAATTTTTAATGAATGCCAATTAGTATCAATAATTGCTTAATGATGTTGATTGGCTTGTTAAGTAATTAAATTGTGTGCCCAATTTTGGTTGTGCTATATAGAATCCAGGACTAAATGGCAAAAATGTGCATTACTTGCCCTTAATGCACATTTTTAAAATCATTGCATGTTAAGCAATAAAGAAATACAAAGGATATACATTCCTAAAAAGCAGCTCATTATTATGCAAATTGAATAATGCATCTTGTATTCAACTTCAAAAACTGTGTTATTCATGGAGAGATAATGCCATCTTTCAGGTGTTGTTATCTTTCCTCTTCAGCAGCATCTTGCTACTAATAAACAGCCTGATGCTCCAGAGAACATTTATTTCAAGTCTATTAGAGGTTCATACCCCACCTATCAAGGAATGTATGAGCGGCTTGCAATGTAAAGGTGGAGGAAGGACAGAGAGGAAAAAAGAAAACATCTCCAGAGCAAGGGGGAGAAGGGGAGGAAATACAATATAAACAAGAGGGAAGCACAAGATGGGGGGATGGTATCATGTCTTCCAGGGCAACACCACTCCAAGGTATCATGGAATGATAGATTAATTATAGGCATTTACAAATAGATGATCTAATAACCCCCTCCTTTCCTGGTCACTGAATTTATTTATTTATTTATTTATTGCATTTGTACCCCACATTATCCCACCTTTTTGCAGGCTCAATGTGGCTTACAGAGTAAGGTTATGATAAAGTCAGTGCATGATTTAAATACAATTGATCATAAGCTGAGGTAAAGAGGATTTACAAGTGGGTAGGTTGAGTGAGAGGTGTTTTAGGTGTGCTTTGATCCCTCATCCAAGACTATTATTTGACAGATTCACCCACTGAAGATACTGCCACAAGACCTGGAAGGATAGATTAATTATAGGCATTTACAAATAGATGATCTAATAACCCCCACTTTTCCTGGTCACTGAATCCAAGACCTCCTCTGATCCCTCATCCAAGACTATTATTTGACAGATTCACCCACTGAAGATACTGCCACAAGACCTGGAAGGATAGATTAATTATAGACATTTACAAATAGATGATCTAATAACTCCCACTTTTTCTGGTCACTGAATCCAAGACCTCCTCTGAATCCTCCTCCAAGACTATTATTTGACAGATTCATCCACTGAAGATACTGCCACAAGACCATCATTAGGATTCACTGGCCACCATTTTGGGAAGTCAGGTGTTGCCAGGAGTGACTGAGGCTTTCTCCTGCCATTCCACTATCTATCAGGAAGACCCCAAATAGGTGTCATGGGGCGGAGGCTATTTGAAAAGAGGGTTTGGGGGTGACATCTCAGATTAGGGAATTGAAGGTAACAATTATTAAATTGGACGATTGAGAAAATGGGGGTTATTTTATCCTGCATCACCCCTCAAAAAAGTAGCAGGCCTGACTTGGGTTGTGCTCCCTTTGTGTGTTGTGCTCCCTTTGTGTTGCTGCAACCAAAAAGGCAAAATGAAATTTACTAAATGAGTCACTCAGCTGTGATAGTGAGGTACCACAGGTTATTAACTCACAGGTTAAATTTTGCTATGGTAAAATGTAAGATTTTACTGCAGGTTATTAACTACTCTTATTAATGTGCATTATTAAATCAATTTGGCATGCATTACATTTTTTTAATTTGCATTAATGGAACCAAATGCACACTAAGAAATGCACATCCCTAATACCTGAAAGGGGTATGAGCTGTTATCCAAATCAGGGTTTCATTAATCATCTATTACTACTACTAGTTAGCATTTCTATAGCGCTACAAGGCATACGCAGCGCTGCACAAACATAGAAGAAAGACAGTCCCTGCTCAAAGAGCTTACAATGCACCTCCAAACTTGTCATAGATCTTAGGGAGTGGTGAGAAAAATACAATTTTGTAATTTATAAAATGAATCTATACAGCAAGAATTCTGAACCTATCCAATTTTATTTGGATTTCTCTGAAAAATCTGAATAAGAATTCACTCCAAATTTCCAAGTACATTCAAGCAAGCATTTTGAAGATTCTAGCTTAATTCTAAATTGGCTGGATGAACTTGCCTATTTGTTCTTTTTTATTTTTTTTGAAATGTTCTCAAAAAGTCATGAATTTCTATAAATAACCATGAGAACTTTGGTAAACTATGGTCCCTAAAAACTATACAATATATCTCCTCCAACTTTGTCTTATTTTGCAAGCTTTTTTTTGCTGGCGGGGGTGGAGTATGAAGCATGGGAGGGGAGGAAAAGAGCAGTGTTGCTATGAGAGGATATCACCTGAAAAGGACAGGTACAAATCAAGGTAAGGTAAACACAAAAAGTAGCACATATGAGTTTATCTTGTTGGGCAGACTGGATGGACCATGCAGGTCTTTTTCTGCCGTCATCTACGATGTTACTATGTTACTATGTTACATATCATAGAAATACAGGGAGGATAAGGTACAATATATTTTGTACTCTTCTGGTCATAAAATATCTTAAATCAAACTTCCTAACTCAAGGAAAGGCAGAAAAATTCTTGAAAGTATAATGATTCATCCAGCCTCCCTGAGGATGCTTGAATTGGATAGTTGAGCTTCATCATACAAGGAGGAAGAGAGTGTGGGAGCTGTGAACAAAAAGTGGAAGAAAATAGGTAAAAAATAAATGGCTGTCTTTTGCTAAGTCGGGCATAAATCAAATAAAGCTATTGCAAATGAGAAGAGGCAACATTAATTGGATCATTTTTTAAACTTGTCCCTCTCTGTGAATTAGAAACACAATAACTGTTGTTTTGATGGAAGAGATCAGGTTTCAGATTCAGTTTTTCCTAGTATATCATTAATTTTGCTGTTGGTATTAAGGCATACATCAAAGGACTGTCAATGTTAGATTTTAAAGTAGCTTGTTTCATTCACTGTTTCATTCACCTTTCATACAGTCAGCTCTTAATTAAATTGCCAGAGAAATTATGATTGGTTTGGGTTAACATGGGTTCATTAAAAGAGCAATGAACAAATTTTACTATAGAATAGGTTCTGCCTGATTCCCTGGATCACAGCTGATTTCTTTCAGGAAAGCTAATCAAAAGTGGGTTAAATCTTTGTAGCTTCACATGAAATTGCAAGGAGTAATTGTATAAAACGGGATGTGCATTTGTTAGTGTGCATTCAATTTGTTAGTACTCGTTAGAAAGTTTAGTGCATGCTAAATCAATTTAACATGTGTTACCCTATGAATTGATGCATGTCACATCCATCTGCATATATTAAAAAGTTCTAATGTGCATTGATTTTTAAAAATTAAAACAAATGTGTGAAACGAACTGAGAAACCATCATATTATCAGGGGGAAAAAACAAATGAATCAAAAATGAACCAACAAATTATCTCTGATCACATCTCTATTATTAAGCTTATTCTGTACACATTAAGGGCTCCTTTTACTAAGCGGTGGTAAGCCCAACGTGGGCTTACGACGCGCTCTACAGGAAGTACCACCGGGCTACCGCAGCAGCCCGGTGGTACTTCCTACCCCTAGCACGCTGTCATTTCCAGCAATACAATTTTTTTGAAAGAAAGTACCATACGCTAAGTTAACCACTTACTGCACAGCAATTTCAGGGGGAGCATTTACTGCACCCATTGAGGTGGCAGTAAGGGCTCCCGCACTGACTCAGCAGTGGTGGTGCTCTGAGACCTATGAAGTCAATGTTACTATTGTGTAAGTCAGAAAATAGATGAGTATTTGCGGACTTCCTTATATGTATTTTACAAAAGGTTTCATATTCAGGAAAGCCTTTTATAAAATACTCAGGGGTCCTTTTACTAAGGTGTGTTGAAAAATGGCTTACGGAAGTACAGGCGTGGGTTTTGGGCATGTGCCAATCCATTTTTCAGTGCACCTGTATACGTATGCGGTTGTGGGGAAGAGGGTAAGAGATGAGGAGAAAATATTAAAATGTATGGAGACCTTAGAAAAGTTGATGACATATTGTGATTGTATTCAAAGTTGAGAAGTTGTACAAATTCTGTTATTGTTAATAAAAAGATTTAAATATATAAAAAAAGGGCTTTTAAAAAATTTTTGCCGAAAATGGACGTGCAGCAAAATCAAAATTGCCGCGTGTCCATTTTGGGTCTGAGACCTTACCGCCAGCCATTGACCTAGCGGTAAAGACTCATGTGGTAACTGGGCGGTAATGACCTAAACGCATCAAGTGCCTCTTGGCGCGTGTCCGATACATGCATCTGAAAATAAAAATTATTTTTCAGATGCGCGTATTGGACGCACTTCAAAAATGAAATTACCACAAGTGCCGTGTGATAACTCAATTTTGGTCCATACTGGTTGTGCGTAGACCCTTATGCGGCTTAGTAAAAAAGACCCCTCAGGGAATTGTGAATGTCCTGACCTTGATGCCTCAATTTATGCTTTGATGAACTAGGCAAAATGGAGCTTTAAAGCTTTATGTTAGTCAGCTAATGCTTTTGTATTTTCTCCTGCAAAATGAAAGGCTTACATCCTTTAGTTCATAGGTCCTGATCTGTTAGCATGCATTAATGACTGACTTAAATGATCTTAGTATATTGGTCCCCAAACTTGTACATAGAGCTTGATGTTATAGTAGGCATGTCAACTATGAAGATCACAAAGCTTTGAAGACTGAAAAATGTTAGATAGTTAAAATAATACAAATGGAAGCAATGAGATCATATCACAACATTTCTGCAAAACCTTCACTGGCTATCAGAACAATACAAGACTAAGTTTAAAACTCTGATCTTCAAGGCACTTAAAGGAAATGGTCCGGATCACTTAAAGAACAGGATCTCTTTCTATGCACCTCCAAGGTTGCTAAGGCCCTCCCAAGAAGTATCTCTAACTTCACCCTCTCCAAAGGACATCACAAAATGCGTGACACCTGCCAACGAGCCTTCTTCAGAGTAGCTCACACATTCTGGAATGCACTTCTTGAAAGGTTTTGATCAATGCAAGATTATCTCAGGGAGCAGGTGAAAGCCTTGCTCTTCACCCAACTCTTGTTATTCTATCTTATCTATGTGTTGCACCTTTGCTTGCACCCTCTGCTGGCTATTAAGATGTTATATTGCATATTATGTTGACATTCTAAGTAGCATAGATTGTGTGCATTACTTCTGTCATTTTTAGTATTGTAAACCGCATTGCTGTGTATACATGAAATGGCAATATATTAAGTTAAATCAATCATAAACCATATTATGAAGTGTTATTAGAATATTTTTACAGGTGTAATTGTCTATTGCCTATGTGCAACTTTCTATTATTGTATACTGCCTTGGGTGAATTTCTTTAACAAAAAAGTGGTAAATCCTAACAAATAAATAACTTATTTCTCAGGATACATATACTCTATGAAATTGATATATTTGAAAGCTAAGAATGTATTACTCAGTAACAGCTATAGTTGTCAAGTCTCATTATGCCTTTAAATAGTTTACTTAGCTTATTGTGCATAAAATAGAGTGACTACACTCACCATTCTTGATGTATAACATTTATAAAGATTATTGGATTATTGTCCAAATGTATGATATTTCAAGTGTAGAACTAATCAATGTACAGAAAATGAAAGAACCTTCAGAGATATTCTGTTGAAAAGACATGAAAAAAAAAACTTCTGGTAATGGCCTGAGGGGCTGTGGACAGAGAATAGTAGAGCTGAGATGCCCTTGAAAAATCTTTAAAAGCAGTATGAATACTACTAAAAAGAGAAAGAAAAGCAGCAAAAATCAGTATTAAAAATAGAGCAGGGACAAATCTGTGATTAAAATTTCCCCCACAATGTCATCAATATCTGAAGGAATCCCAAAGAAACAACCAAGCAGATGAAAACAATGACTGCTGACACTGAAAAAACGTTGATGTGGTTTTGAAAGAAACAGTGAGAAAAATACATAAAAGGTAGGAGCAGTATTCAAGAACATTGTTTGATATCAGTTGCCAATTGGAAAGATACAAAAAGATACAGAGAAACACACAATAAAGCGTTTTTTTTTAGTAATTTGCCTATTTGCGCATACTAACTCACACATGTAAAATGATCCCTTTTGTAAAGTGGCCCCTATAAGGAACAACTGTTGAACATTATTCCCCAATGTGGCCCCAGATTACTAATAGGGGTTGCCGGCGCCATTTTGGATAATGGTGCCAGCAAGGACAGGACTGAATGGGAATAACACCTGCTCAGACCTCTAGACACCAAGGATTTGACTAAGGTAGGCCTGAGGAGACCTTCAGGAGGGCTTGGAAGGTGGGTCATATGATGGGGAGTGGAATGCTTCAGAAGGAAGATTGGCTGCTAGGGTTGGGGGGCGTCTAGTTGGGGCAGCACTATGGGGGAGAAGACGAGTTGGGGATACTAGAAGGGGTTTCAGTTTGGGATGGTGTACTCTGGCCACTGCTATTACTTAATGGTGCTGTCTCTTTAACATGTGGCATAGGAACATCAGCCTGTAGCTTGGTGACCTTATGCTCCCAGCTGGCAAAAAAAAAAAAAACTCCTGCATTTAATTGGGTTATTTTACTGGCTATTACATGGCTTGCAGGGTGTTATAGCAGGTGGCCTAAATAACTGTGCATTAGGGTACTGCAACCAGCATTAGAGCCCTTTAATAAGCATTAAGGGGCAAATAACACGGGCTATTACCTTTATGCTGCATTAGTGCAGCACAACCAGCATTAGAACCATTTAACAAGCTTAGCTTAATAATTATATTAGGTTTTTTCTTTTAAGTAAACTAATTAGAATATACTTTGGATTCCAATTAGGCTAATACAAGAATACAAGTTATCATTGTACTTATTGTAATCAAAGACATGTCTTTACTGCATATAGCATAGCATGTGCATCCAAAAATACTGTTTTAGATCTAATCTTTTTACGTTTCATTTCTTTCAGAAACGGGCCTTTTTTACTAGTCTTAAATAAAGTATGTTGTGTCAAAAAATGTTTTTTTTTTTAAGCCGAGAAGCAATCAATTCCGGTTAGTAAGCTTCCAATCACTATCCATAATGTTAGATACAATAATGTGTGTTAAGATTTCCTTTCCTAAGATGATTTCAAAGAAATGAAAAGTTTGATAGAACTTCTGAGATGCCTCAGGAGTGATGCAGATGGAGTAACAGTGGGTGGCACATGCAAAGCTCTAGAAGCTTCAAAGCATGTGCTGATCTCTATATATAAAAGGCAACACCAATGTTGCCTCCAACCGGAAGTGTGAAGGGGGAGAGATATCCGGTTTCCCATGAGTGTCTGCCCCGCCCTCGCTCTCTCTCTCTAACACAAACAGTGAAGGAAAACAGCAAAGCAGGAAATCAAATCGCTCTCTCTGTAACAATGAAGGACTCAGAGGGGGGAGGGGAGAGAGGGCAGGAACACACACACTCCCACATGCAAACAGAAGAAAACCTTGCTAGCCCCCGTTTCATTTGCATCAGAAACGGGGCTTTTTTACTAGTATTTAACTAATAGAAGCAGTCAGGTACCTCTGCAGTTCTACACAGAGTTGCAGCTACAGTAAAGTGCCAGATATTAGGTAAAATTATATTTTTGCTATATTTTCTGGACTTTTATTTATTTTATTTATTTGTTACATTTGTATCCCAGGGAGTTAATTCTTACAGCATGTAGGGTATCAGAATAAGTGAAGGGGGAGCTGCACGTCTTATCTACCGCGTGAACCGATACTCTCATATCACCCCTCTCCTCAAGTCGCTTCACTGGCTCCCGATCCGCTACCGTATACAGTTCAAGCTTCTCCTATTGACCTTCAAGTGCACTCAATCTGCAGCCCCCCATTACCTCTCTACCCTCCTCTCCCCCTCCTTTCTGTACCCTTCTCCACCACCGCTAACTCCAGACTCCGCACCTTCTGCCTCGCATCACCTTATGCCTGGAACAGACTTCCTGAGCCCATACGCCATGCGCCCTCCCTGCCCATTTTCAAGTCCTTACTCAAGGCCCATCTCTTCTTCCTTGCTTTTGGTGCCTAACCACCTTCCCATTCCTGATACCTACACTGACTATATAGTTTTTACCTTTGGATTGTAAGCTCTCTTGAGCAGGGACTGTCCTTCCCCATGTTTAAACTTGTACAGTGCTGCGTAACCCTGGCAGCGCTATAGAAATGCTAAGTAGTAGTAGTAGTAGTAAAGACCTCAGACAGGTGACACACAGCAAAGTTGCTGAAATTACTCATGGAGAGTCACCACAGTTTAATTTATTTATTTATTTAATTTGTATCCCACCTTATCCCACCTATTTGCAGGCTCAAAGTGGCTTACATAGTTTTGTTATACACAGTTAATCCTGGATGTCAGGTACAATTATTGTTGTGCAGAGATTAATTAGGGGAAGAAGTAGAGAGAAGAAGGAAGGAATTTAGTAAGAATATTAAACGATGGGTTTTCTTAGACGATGGGTTTTCAGAGGTGGATTAGTACAGTTCTGGGTTTTCATTGTAAGCTTTGTTGAAGAAATACGTCTTGAGGGACTTGCGAAATATAGTTTTTTCGTTGATTGTCTTCAGGTCTCTAGGTAGTGCGTTCCATAACTTCGTGCTCATGTACGAGAAGGTGGTATCATGCATCGTCTTGTATTTTAGTCCTTTGCAGTTGGGGAAGTGCAGGTCAAGAAATTTGCGGGATGATTTTGAGGCGTTTCTGGGAGGTAGGTCCACAAGGTTTAACATGTAGATTGGGGCGTCTGCGTGAATGATTTTGTGTACCATTGTGCAGATCTTGAATGCAATACGTTCCTTAAGTGGGAGCCAGTGAAGTTTCTCTCTTAAGGGTTTTGCACTTTCATATTTGTTTTTTCCAAATATGAGTCTGGCCGCAGTATTTTGGGCAGTCTGGAGCTTCTTGATGTTCTGCTCTTTACAGCCTGCATACAGTGCATTACAGTAATCGAGATGACTTATCACCATTGACTGTACCAGGGTGCGGAATATGTATCTTGGGAAGAAAAGTTTAACTCTTTTGAGTTTCCACATGGAATAGAACATCTTTTTCGTCGTGTTGTCATCAACCAACCCCCCTACTACAACGTGAAAAATTATATTTTTTTGAGGAGAAATTTTTCAAAAAACAAGCTAGTCCACAATTAGTGGCGATGATTGCTTGTTAGTGGCCAATTATCAGTCTGATTAGCTTATTAAGCAATTAAGTTGCATGTACAAATCAACCGCATGCGCTGATTTGCATGCTCAACTTTAGTCGCCATTTATAGAATCCGAGGTAGGTGCATTTTGTGTTTGAATGTGTGGCAATTAATGTGCTGTACTTACTGCATGCTAACTGCCTAACACAGAGTTAACACAGGACCAATTACTGCCTCCTAAATAGGAAGCACTAACCCTCAGATTCTCTACAGCATGACTGAAATTGTGCATGCAAACCTGGTTATATTCTGGATTTGCATGCACAATTTAATTACTTAACAAGTCAATCAGTGTCGATAATTGCCACTTAACAAGTAATTATTGATCCTAACTGGCTAGGTGCATTCTATAAAATGCTCCTAAATCTGGGCGGAAATATTTGTGGTGGCGATTTTTCAGGCACCATATATAGAATCTAGTCCTAAGTGTTTCCTTGTTAGCCAAGAGTAGTTACGGTGTAACACATGACCTGCATTAAAGATAGCAAAACAAAAAAAGAGGGAATACCCCACTAGATGCTACATCATTTTACAGTGTTTTAGAGGAAGAACCCCTAAGGTGCAGTAAAAGACCAAATTTTATTGCATCTTAGTAGCTACCCCTTAATATTTCTAGGCAAGAATATATCTATCTAGATAGATAGATAGATAGATAGATAGATAGATAGATAGATAGATAGATAGATAGATAGATAGATAGATAGATAGATAGATTTACCTTTTCTTCTTTACTATTTGTAATACTTTGTGTTGAACATAAAGCTCTGGGAATGTTGAAGTTGTATTAATATATGCACTTTTGTATTTTGTATTTTTTTTAGTTGCAGAAGTATTCTAATATGCTTTAAGTGTTTATCTACAATACTATTTCCAGTACATTTATCTTTCGTTTATTGTTCTTGCCCATTTCATTTTACCTTGCTCTTCTCCACTTGGCTTTCTTTCTTTGTGAAACAAGCACAGGCAGATTGGCTGAAACCCTCATGTTTTGTGTTATTTGTGGTAATTACAGTGTATTCATACTGTTAGATTTCTGTTTCTTCTCGTCTCTGTGTTCTATTTGTCACTGCACTCTGTCATGGTTTCCTTGTTAAATGGAACAAGAGGTATATTCCCCAAGGAATGAACTTGAGTGACAATAGAAAGAATTCTGGTATATGTTATCTGCTTTCCTGTTTGTAAGCCTAAGAACATAAGAACATAAGCATTGCCATACTGGGTTAGACCAAAGGTCCCTAAAGCCTAGTATCCTGTTTCCAACAGTGGCTAATCCAGGTCACAAGCACCTGGCAAGATCCTAAAAGAGTAAAAACAGATTTTATGCTACTTATCCCAGGAATAAGCAGTTGGTTTTCCCAAGTCCATATTAATAGTGGCTTATGGACTTTTCCTGTAGGAACTTGTCCAAACCTTTTTTGAACCCTTCTACACTAACTGCTTATATCACATTCTCTAGCAATGAATTCCAGAGTTTAATAACACAATGAGAACTAATCTTGTAAATGGTGTCCAAATTTGGGTGGCAACAAATGCACACTAAGGGCCAGTTTCTATATATGGCTCCTAAAAATTCCGCATGGTAAAGATTTCCACCTAAGCGTATTCTATAAGTGGCACCTAGATTTAGTCGCGGTATGTAGAATAAGCTTAGGCAGAAATCCTAGCACCTAAAACTATCTGCCTCCATTTAGGCCAACAAAAAAATGGCCTAAATCCTTGCGTGTACATTTACGTGCACTGACCATATTCTATAACTGCATGTGTAAATTTTGGAATGCTCACAAAACACCCATTTCCCCACCCATAGACACAACCCTTTTGAACTGTGTGCATTAGAATTTAGGTACAGTTTATTACAGAATACGCTTAGCAAGTTGTGCATGTAAATTCTAATTATTGCCAATTAGTGTTCACTATTGCTTGTTAAATGCTGTTATCAATGCTGATTAGCTTGTTAAGTCAATTAAGTTACGTGCGTTGTTATAGAATATGCCTAGATTTTTGTGTGGATCTCTAGGCACGCTATAAAGAATCAGGTGGTAAGCACTATTCTATTAACAGTGCTCCAAGTTGGGTACCGTTTATAAAATAGCCCTTAGTTCCAGGATTCACACCCAACTTTGAGTGTGAGAATTTACACTAACTGAACCCTAGTGTAAATCCCTGCTTCTAAATTAGGTGTAAATCCCGCCCATGGCCACACCCTATTTTTGGAGCCATACGGTGCTCCAAGTTGGGTACCGTTTATAAAATAGCCCTTAGGTCCAGGATTCACACCCAACTTTGAGTGTGAGAATTTACACTAACTGAACCCTGGTGTAAATCCCTGCTCCTAAATTAGGTGCAAATCCCGCCCATGGCCACACCCCATTTTTGGAGCCATACAGAAAACTTTATGTGCACATCTTTATAGAATAGTGACTATAATGCGTGCATAACTTCCAGTTATTGGCATTTATCACCAATAATTGATTATTAGCACCCAATTATTGACACTAATTGTCTCATTAAGCAATGCAATTGTGCACACAAAATGCTTAATGATTCAATTAGTGACAAACAATTCTATGCTAATAATCAAATATTGGTAATAATTGGCAAGAATTGGAATTTATGCACACATTATAGTCACTATTCTATAAAGCTGTGCACCATGGAGCAATCAAAGACATTATAACATTCTCATTTTTGTTTTCCATTCCTTTCTAAATACAGTGCACTCCATTTAAGTGCACATCAGATAAGCGCATGCTCTGTTTAACTACATGACGTACTTCTGTCCCGTTTTTGGCACCATCAATTTCTATGGGGACAAACTTCGGTTTAGCACACCACTGATAAGTGCAAGATTCACTTATATGCATGGTTTAAGACCGCTTCTCTGCAGGAAAGACTCCGCATAAACACACGAATGGAATATGGAAGCCGATTGGCACATGACAAAGGGGCGATAAATTTGAAATCTCATTGGTTAACTGCCACAGGCAGAATAAGAGAAAGTTGTATACTGGAGTCGTCGTCGTCGTCATCGCGCAACTGTAAGACTTTAACACTGGCTGAACGAATAGAAGTTCTTAAAAAATTAGAAAACAAAGTCAAGCATCTATTGCTAAAGAATATGGTGTCAATTCCAGTCAAATTTCACGTATCTTGAAGCAGAAAGATCAGCTTCTGGAAGGCTGGCAAAACAATACAAATCCACACAGAAAATGTAAATGGGCGGGAAAAGCTGAGGATGTAGAAGATGCTCTTCTTCGGTGGTTTTCTCAAGTCAGGAGCAGAAAGTTTCCTGTCAGTGGTCCACTGCTTGTGGAGAAAGCTAATCAGCTAGCTGAAAATCTTGGACTAACTGAATTCAAAGCCACTGTTGGATGGTTGGAAAGATGGAAAGAGAGGAACAACATAAAATTCAAGAAACACGAGATTATTGTTTTTCCTAGAGTTCCAGGTATGACTCCTAAAGTTTTCCTCAGAAATATTTCCTTAATTATTACTTCGAAAGGAGTGAAGCCTGTGAAAACTGGGATTGCTTTAATCAGTGGGATTTGAATTAGAGACTTGAGTATATGTATCGTTAAATAATTTCTGGTTTTTAAAAGAGAGAGAATGTAATCAGATGTGTTATTTCTAACTAAAACCTGGACAATAAGTATGTTCTCAATGAAATGAATTGACTGTACGCCGTATTTGGTCTTGAGGAAGCCAACCAGATGATCAATGTGGAATAATGTATTAGATGAGTAATATCTGGGGATAATCAGGTTAATATCACGTGGGTTTTTTTTTCTGTTTACTGTTTAATTGATCTCCTTGTCTTATTTCACTCTCCCTATTTTTCTTCACTTTGTGGTCTAAGAAAGAGAAAGATTGTATATAATCCATATATCTAGTTGGGATTGTTTTCTTTTTATATTGTATTAATGTGCAATCATCTCTGTATTACTGTTTGCAAGTGACCCTTGTAAAATGAAAAATTATAAATATTTTAAAACAATTTCAAGAAACAGCATGGTGAAAAACAAGACGCTGATGACTTTGGTGCTGAAAATTGGGTTGTTTCAGTTCTTCCTACCATCTTGAATAAGTTTGCACCTTGTGACATTTCCAATGCTGATGAAAACGGTCTCTACTGATGGAACACTTGCATTCAAACAAGCCAAAACTACAGGAGGTAAAACGTTGAAGGACTGACTGAGGATCCTCCTTTGCTGCAATATGGATGGAAGTGAGAAGTTGGAACCACTCGTCATTGGAAAGAGCAAACAGCCCCGTCGCTTCACGAATGTGAAGCAACTTCCTGTGTCATATGAGGCTAATGCAAATTCATGGATGACTGGGGAAATTTGGAAGCAGTGGCTAAAGACGTTAGACACTAGAATGCGGGGACAAAAGCGTCAGATTTTGCTGCTTTGTGATAATTGTGCTGCACACAGGGATGATGTCAGGCTGTCCAACGTCAAGGTGATCTTCCTGCCACCAAACACTACCTCTCTGATCCAACCTATGGATCAGGGCATAATAGCCAATTTCAAACAACATTATTGGGCTCTTGTGCTACATCGTCTAATGAGCGTTATGGATGACCAGACTGGCAAGGATAAACGTGCTGTTGAACTGGCTCGTAATCTATCACTGTTGGATTCCCTACATTTACAGAAAGAAGCCTGGAATCATGTTACACAGGCAACCATTGTGAACTGCTACAAGCGGGCAAGCTTTGTTAAGGATGTGGAGAGGGATGAAACAGATGCAGCTGTTGCAAACGCGTCAGATGAACAGGCTATTAACATCCCAGCCGGTGTTACTGAAGAGGAGTTTCATCACTATGCAGTTGTTGATTACGATCTACAAACAGCTGACGACAGCACTGATGTTGAGATATGTGCCTACAAGCAGGCAACGGCTGATGATGAAACAGATGATGAAATGAGCAGCGAGGCACATGCTGACGAAATTCAACAACCTCCTGTCACTTTTGCAAGAGCACTGGAGAGTCTGAACACCATGCGGGCCTATCTGGAGGCCACTGGATGTCAGTGCTATGACAGTTTTTACCGTCTGGCAGACGTAGTCTATGGAACTCACAGACACAATAGTGTACAGAGGACTATGACTGATTACTTCAAGTAAGCCTAACGTCAGTTAACGGAGACTGTATAACATCAGTTAATGGAGACTGTATACTGTACATAGAATAAACAGTACTGTACATATGTTTATCAGATGTCAAGCTTCTTTGGGTCACAACGGTTAAGTGCACGCTCCGGTTAACTGCATGTATTTCTTTGGTCCCAGACCCTTGCACTTAAGCGGATTGAACTGTAATTCTTAACATTCTATTTGCTTTCTTACCTGCCACTGCAAACAGAGGGTTTAATGAATGACAATACCTAAATCCTTTTCCAGGATGGTGACTCCTAACGTGATAACTTGCATCACATAGCTATAGTTTGGGTTCCTTGTCCCTACATGCAGTGGCGTACCTAGGGTAGTTGACACCCGGGGCCGGTCATTTTTTAACACCCCCCCCCCCCCCCAAATCCAGTACTAGGCATACCGAGAATACAAAACACTCAGGACCTATAGAGCAATTCTAGCATATCATAAGCAGTAATTTCTACCAGTCACACAAGGAAAAGGAAAGCATCTTAAACACTACAGTGAGCACTAGAACATCAATTCACCTATTGTAAAACGAAAACAGACAGATTAGTACAGATCATCGATCCTGCACAGTTAATGCCAACCGAAAGCCATGTCTTTTTCACAAACACAGATACACCCTAATCCACTATAGAATAAGTAATCATAAACTTTCTATTTAGACTAAAATTAAACTGAACCCCCGATGCCAGACTCTGCATACAATGCAACACCACAAAAACAGAAAATGTCCCCTAGTACTGTGCAAAATATAAAGACAGCAGATGTAAATTTGAAAAAACTAACAAATACCAATCACCACTTTACAAATTAACAAATAGAAATAAAACAAATACAGAAAATAAAATAATACCATTTTATTGGACTAATACATTTGGCTTCCAGAGGCCAAAATCTCCTTCCTCAGGTCAGTACAGTATAGTGCTGTTACAGTATCCTATCCTGACCTGAGGAAGGGGGGTTTGTTCTCTGAAAGTTAAGTCAAAATGTATTAAAATTAGTCCAATAAAAAGATTACCTTATTTACATGTTCTATTTATAAACAACACAGCTACAATACTATATCCTAAAGCAAAATAATAAAAATATATATTTACAGTTTGTTTTCTCTGGTTTCTGCTTTCCTCATCTTCTTTTCACTGTCTTCCTTTCATCCAGGATCTGTCTTTGCTCTCTCTCTGCCATCCAGTGTCTGCCCTCTCTAATGTCCCTTCCATCCACTGTCTGCCCTCTCTCTCCCTTCCATCCACCATTTGCCCCAGTCTGCCCTCTTTCTCTCTCCCCTTTCCACCCACCATCTGCCCTTTCTCTCTGCCCCTTCAATCCGTCTGCCCTCCCTCTCCCATCCATCCAGGGTCTGCCCTGCCTCACGTTCCCCACTTCCATCCAGGGTCTGTCCCCTCTCTCTCTGCCCCCTCTTTTCAGCCCCCAGTTTCACCTGCCCCTAGTTCCAGCCCCAGCCCACATCTCCAAAGCCCTTTTCTCTCACCAGTCTTGAGCTCAGCCCCAGCCAGTTCTCCCTGTCCCCTTTAAAGCCTCCAGTTTCAGCCCCTGTCCCGTTTCAGCCCACAGTTCCAGCTCTAGCCCCCTTATCCCAAATACCCTCCTTTTCAGCCCCCTTCATCCACCACATGCTTTGCATCCCCCCTTTTCAGCCCCAGACCCATTCTCCCACCTGCCCCAGGCATGGACCCATTCTCCCTCCTGCCCCCTTGTCAAACCCCAGTTCCAGCTTGACCCCTTCTCCCCTCTGAGCACCCCCACCCCTCCCCAATCCCCTTCTCCCCTGTGAGCACCCCTCTGAGCTCCCCCACCCCTCCCCAATTCCCTTCTCCCCTCTTAGAACCCCTCTGAGCTCCCCCACCTCTCCCCAATTCCCTTCTCCCCCACCCCTCCCCCATTCCCTTCTCCCCTCTGAGCTCCCCCACCTCCTTCTCCCATCTGAGCCCCCCCCTCCGTGGAGAGCGACAGAGCCCTCTTCTCCTGCCACCACCCTTTTTTTTTTTTAATCCATGCAGCGACGCAGGTATCTGCTTTGCTGTGTGCTGTGAAAAAAAGAAAATCGCTTCGTTCGCTGGCGTCGGCCCTTCCTTCGCTATGTCCCGCCCTCGAGGAAATAGGAAGTTACCTCAAAAGAGGGCGGGACATAGCGAAGGAAGGGCCGACGCCAGCGAACGAAGCGATTTTCTTTTTTCACAGCACACAGCAGAGCAGATACCTGTGTCGCTGCATGGATTTAAAAAAAACGCAGGGTGGCGGCAGCAGACGACGGAACACCCCCCCACCCGCCGACACCCGGGGTGGACCGCCCCCACCGCCCCCCCCCCCCTTGGTACGCCACTGCCTACACGCATAATTTGCAGTTGCTCACATTATGACATCTGCCATTTGGATGACCAGTCTCCCAGTCTCATAAGGTCCTCTTGTAATTTTTTACGTACCTCTTTTGATTTAAAAAGAACACGTGTCCTACATCTGTCTTAATATTCAATGCAGAGTAATATTATATTTTTATTCTTGTTTCCAGATTGAAAATATGCTCTTTGGGCTAGGTGTAGTCCTCTATTTGACAAACTAACCAAATACAAGGATTTTCAATTATACACTTTCATGAAAGAGGATATTTGGTTGCTAATTATGCTGTTTTAAAATTCTTAAAAATTATTTAGAAAGACCTCTTAAAAATATTTGGAGTCCCCCCCCCCCCCCCCCCATTGAACTGGGAAATACAACTTTTAATAATGTTTACAAGGCCTCTATTCCAAATAAGTTTAGTTTGACAACCAGAGTAAATCTGGTCATTTTTGCTTTTACTTGTTTATTATCTCTTCATGTACTGCTGGGCTTCGGAGCCTTTGTAACCTTGAAAGTCTTGCAAGATTCAGCAAGATGTCCTTTTACCTAGCCTTCTAGCATATAGGAGTCAGGGTGGTCCTCTCCAATTATCAAATCACCTCAGATTTATTTATTTGAATTTTGCTCACACCTTTTCAGTAGTAGCTTAAGGTGAGTTATATTCAGGTACATTGGGTATATCCCTGTTCCTGGAGGGCAATGGAGGGTTAAGTGACTTGCCCCAGATCACAAGGAACAGCTGTGGGATTTGAACTGACCACTTCTGGGTGTCAAGATCAGTACTCTATTCACTAGGCCACTCCTCCACTCCTCTTTTTTGTCAAAAAGCGTCTGAAAGACCAGCTACATTGCCAGAATAATGTATTTGGACACTACTAAATGGACTTGGGAAAAATCCACAATTCCAGGAATAACATGTATAGAATGTTGTACATTTGGGAAGCTTGTCAGGTGCCCTTGGCCTGGATTGGCCGCTGTCGTGGACAGGATGCTGGGCTCGATGGACCCTTGGTCTTTTCCCAGTGTGGCATTACTTATGTACTTATCAATTTGTTGCAAAAATAAATACTAGCTTGCAAAGTACAAACCTCATTCTAAATGTCAACCTTGATGCAGGGCTACTCTGCTGCTTGAGGTCCTAGACAGCTTGCCATCATTGAAACCGTAATTCTGCTTAATGTCAGAAAATTCTAGAAGAAACTTTCAGGCGATGAGGTGGAATTTGAACTTAATGGGGAAATTCTATATATGGTGCCAAATTTTCATCACAATAAAATAATTCTAATGGATTCAAGGTACCAAAATGGGGCAGAAATGGCAGTTCCACATGAAAACATATTTATGTGCCCATTTATAGAATAGCACATAAGTGTTCTGTGCAATTCTGCAAAACGGGCATGGCCATGGGAGGGGTATGACTTAAAATGTGCACAGTGTTATACAATTCAGGGAATCCACGCACAATTTGCATGCCAGAATTTATATCTGCTTTCGGTTGGTGTAATTCCTTGTAAATCCTGGTACCATGTGCTATTCTATAAAGGGATGTGATCCCAGAACACCCGCTATAGAATGTAATCCAGTGCTGAATTTTGAGCGCCATTTATAAACTTTTCCCCAATGCGTATACTTTTGTATTTTCAGAAGTATGCACATGCTTTTTCTCAAAAATGCTTGCAGGTTTGGGAAGGGATCCTCAGGAGCTTAGCCTAGAATGGGTGGCAAAGCTGGTGGTTGGGAGGTGGGGCTAGTGCTGGGCAGACTTATACGGTCTGTGCCGGGGCTGGTGGTTGGGCGGCGGGGATAGTGCTGGGCAGACTTATACTGTCTGTGCCAGAGCCGGTGGTGGGAGGCGGGACTGGTAGTTGGGAGGCGAGGATATTGCTGGGCAGACTTATACGGTCTGTGCCCTGAAGAGGACAGTACAAATAAAAAAGTAGCACATATGAATTTATCTTCTTGGGCAGACTGGATGGACCGTGCAGGTCTTTTTCTGCCGTCATCCACTATGTTACTATGTTTGATGGAATAATTTTCTAAGAGGTCCTTTTAATAAGCTGTGGTAAAAATTGGTCTTATTGTATCCTTCTACATACAGGTCTTTCCCATGCACTAAGGCAATTTTTACCATGGCCATAAAACCCCCGATTTTTTTCAATTAATGACCATGTGCTAATGCTGCCATTAGTGTGAAGCTATTTTTTTTTTAAATGACTGTAGGAGCTCTGCCTGACACCGATTTTGTAGGCGGTAAGAGCTCCTGCGTTATCTGTGCGCTAACCAGTCAGTGCATAGTAATATAGGTGGGCTAATTGGTTAGTGTAGGAATGCCCACTCTCTGTCCCTGACACACCACCTCAAAAAATAATAAAAACTATTTAGCACATAGTTAACATGCATACATGGCAAAACCAGCGCATCCCGCATCCTGTGCTGGGCTGCTGTTGCTGCATTTAGTAGAAGGGATGTATGGAATCACTTTTACTTTGACAACTGATATAAATATGTGCATATTTGGGGTCCTGTTTACTAAGCCACGTTATAGGTGCGTTAGTGTTTGTAATCTGTGTTAACCATGAATGCACATTAACCATGTATGCACCTACAATATGCCTATAGGCGCCTACACAGTTAGCGTGCTTGGTAATTGTAGGCGCATTAAAAATACTAACACGCCTTAGTAAACAGGGCCCTTGGTGCTTTCTTGGTGAATGGGAAGTTCAAATATAATACAGAGAAAGTTAATTTCTTTTGGACTGAACACCATTTATTTTCCTTGACATAATAGAGCCGTTATCAAAACCTTAACCTGTACTATCATCAAGAGGAATATTAAGATGCTTCAGGCTTGGACTTAGTATTACAGGTAAATATGCCCCCCCTTTAAAAAAACAAAGTTGATAAACTCAGAAACCTTTCTTTAACGTAAAATGTACAGTATCCTTGTTGTGAACTGCAGATTGGAATGTCAAGATGTGTCGTTTTTAGTGAGAGACATTGGAAGTATCATCTCACGGAATGAAATATGTGCTTTTCTTTCTTGTCAAGTATGGCCTTCTGCATGTTCTCATTGCAATAATTCAACAGACTCACTCTTACTCTTCCACAATGAGCTCGTCCTTCTATTTGTATTTATTTGCTCTCTTTTTTCTATTTTACATTGTAAAAATGGTTACTAATCATGCTATAACAATGAGCTGTTAATTAAAGTTTTGCAGTTATTAAAAGTTTTATTGTACAGGAACTTTAAAAAGGTAAATGGTTAAAGTGTATATTAAAAACCAACAAAGGCACTAAAATTTAAAAAGTACAGCTGAATGGTAAAAAAATGTTGTTTAAAGTGCTTTGAATCTTAATTGTACACCAATTAATACAAATCCTCTGAGTTAACAGTGTTGTACAACCTTTCTTTGCAACATTACACTACACTACTCCAGGGAACTGCTTGCTGCTCTGATAGACCTGACTTTAACATCTGCAGCTGTCATAGAGGCTGTTTAGTCCAGTGGAGTAGCCAGACCTCAATGGGGGAGGGGGACAGAGCCCAAAGTGAAGGGACACATTTTGGCCTGCCTCTCCCCCCCCCCCCCCCCCCCCCGCCGCTGCATCATCATACCTTGGCTGGCGGGGATCCCCAACCCCCGCTAGCTAAAGTGTTTGTCCTCTGCTGGTTTTGCCGTATTGCCTGCCCTGCTCTTCTCAGTCGCAATGAGTGTGCACGACGCGACTGAGAAGTGCAGAGCAGGCAATGCGGCGAGACCAGCATAGAACAAATGCTTCAGCTGGTGGGGGTTGGGGACACCCGCCAGCCAAATCAGGGACCCCAGTAGCTACACCACTGGTTAAGTTATATTTGTATTCACATTTTGGAGGGTGGGAGGGGGTTAGTGACGACTGGGAGTGTACTGGGGGGTCACCCCGATTCCCTTTAGTTGTCATCTGGTCATTTAGGGTTTCTTTTTGTGCCTTATTTGTTCTGAAAACAGGGTCTAGAGCAAAACATTTTAGTCCTGAACGTTTTTCTTTTGTTCTATTATGGCTGTAAAATGTCCAAGTGTTAGGCACATCCTAATTCCACTTTTGAAACACCCCCCAACATGCCCCCTTGTAATTTAAACACACTTCTGATGGCCTTCATAGAAAAATGTCTAAAAATAGGTTTCAAAAATACTGATTTGGACATTTTTCTGAGAAAAATGTCCAAATGCAGATTTATGCCACTTTTTTGATGTTTTTCTCTTTCGAAAATGAGCTGGTTTGTCTCCTACAGTTTTCCTGGAATTTATCAAGGGCTTTTAAAGTCTGTTTGCATTATAAAGGCTACCAGTTTGTAAACTTCTTATTTGTGGAATGAAAGTTATGGCTAGCAAGTCTTCTTTTAAAATAATACACTGATTTGCATAGTTTTAGAAATTAGTTAGAAAATAGCTGAAGATGCTCTGAAAAAAAAAAAATGTTTCCATTGAGCATCTCTGTAATTGGAACAATCTTTAAAGTTTGTTTCACAACTCTGCACTTGTGATAAGCACCTCTCAGCGATTGACTCTAGATATGGAGGAATCCTGACAAAGAACTGATCCAAACTGTGACAGGTACAAACATTTCTGATGGTATAGGTGATGTTCATGATAAAAAGTATGATTTGCTAAACATTCTAAAGCTACAAGTGGAGGAGTGGCCTAGTGATTAGGGTGGTGGACTTTGGTCCTGAGGAACTGAGTTTGATTCCCACTTCAGGCACAGGTAGCTCCTTGTGACTCTGGGCAAGTCACTTAACCCTCCATTGCCCCATGTAAGCCGTATTGAGCCTGCCTTGAGTGGGAAAGCACAGGGTACAAATGTAACAAAAAAAAAAGAAGTCAAAAGAAGGTAGATACCACTCACACAACATTAAATATCCTGTTGAATAATCATTCTTTCCCATGTTAGGTATCATTATTTATGACAACTGCTTTGTAAACCAATAGGCTTTGATGAGCTTATTTTTACATGACTACTGTGTGAAAATGATGAGCTTTAGCATATAAATGATGATAGTCAATTTGGTTTTAGAGCAGTTAATACCATGACATTATTACCACGTCTCACTGCATAATTAGCAATAAATAAACCAAAATGTGTAATTATTTTGCCATCCCCTCATTTAAGATTTTAAAAATACATCTACAGATTAAAAAAAATAAATAAAATGCAGGTTTCTTTTGCAATATTCTGGGTATGAAGGTCACAAGGTTAAAAAAAGAAAAAAAAACCTTGCATCAAAGTAAAATGTAACTTCTAATGATCTAATGCCTCAACACAGATTTTATGGAAGCATAACATACAGGGAATTAATGAGCCACATACAGTATATATGCTACATAAAGACACGCACATCAGTACACAGCATTCCACTCTATAGCAGATAAGAATGGGTAAAAGCTCCACAATAGGCCTTATTCTATAAAGGTTATGCTCCTAAATTTACACTCTTAAATTTATGCTTCTAAATTTTTACTCCAAAATTACGAGCATAATCTATGCTCCTAATTTAGGGCCTATTCCACTCATAGATTTAGCATCCATTTAGGAGCATAAATTATACTCATAAATTTAGGAGCATAACCTTTATAGAATAAGGCCTAGTATGTCTAGTTTTACCCACAGTAGGGAGAGATGCTCTTGGAGACGGGATTGGAAATACACTCATACTTCAGTTTACAAATGTATTCATGTATTTTAAGCAAATATAAATGTGTGCAGGCATTTCTTTCTTAGGCAGTTTTAAAAGTGAAAGTGTCTATGGACTTTGCACCTATCCAGTGATTTGGGGGATTTTGCAAGATAGCATCCTGAAGGAAGCTTTCATTGGTTTACAGTTTATTTCCTTAGGTACCTTTTACAAACTCGGAATTACCGCCAGCCCAAAGTGGCCGCTGGCGGTAGTCCTGCCCCGAGTGCGTGCCATTTCCGGTGCACCAGAAAATATTTGTTATTTTTACTGCGGTGCTAACCCGGTGGAAATCAGGCAGTGCTACTCGCTGCCCGGTTACTGCCGGATTACCGCAGGAGCACTTACCGCCACCTCAATGGGTGGTACTAAGTACTCCCTGCCGCATGGCCACACGATAAGTGTAATCTTACCAAATGGCCATTTTATTTTTAGTGGCTTTTTACCTGCTGCGGTAAAAAGGGCCTTGGTGCATAGGAAAAATGGCCCCCACTGCTACTGCAGGACCCTTTTTACCGCAGCTTGGTACAAGAACCCCTTGATTATTTGTTATACCTTGCCAATGAGAGAGAAGAAGAAATAAGGAAAGCCCCAAGCTTACACTGCTGCCCATGTTCCCCCCTCATCAGCAGGTCCCAAGGATTATTTGTGGTATTCCAGATATTAGACTGGGGGGGAGGATTGTCTAACTTCCCCCAGATCATAACATTTCACTCAACTGAGAAATTCTTCACATGAACTGAAGGGAAGGTCACCTAGCTCTTATAGTTGCTAGGCAATCCCAAATGGTTGTTGCCATCAGTCAGAGTCAAGGTACTAGACAAGTTGTGTGAGTGATGCTTCTGGTGTCTTCACCAAGAGTGTGCTGGAGAAAGGAGAAGTGTGAACCCAAAAGGCTCCACTGGACCAGCTTATAGCTCCTGTTAGTTCTTTTGCTATACAGTGGGAATCTGAACTAGAGAGATCTTCTCATTTACACTGGAGGAGATTTGGAAAGCAATTTTGGGATTGGGTCAATCATTAACCTTACAGTTAACTTCTTTTTCAGACAAAACTCAAGATTAAATTCCAAAGTGGCTCTGCAGCTGCACCAGCTGCAAGAGGCTATTAAACGGATTCAGGAATTTGAGCATTAGCTGGAGAATCTGTAGCTTGTCCAGACTACCTCAACCTGGGCAGGCGGCACCTAAGCACTCTCCTTTCATGCCACCACACATGACAGATATTGACATTTGAAACATCCAAGAAAAGAGTGGAATTTATTACAGTTGCAGCATTTTACAGCTTAATAAATGTAAACACATTCACAGTATTGATCCATTTCATTCAAGTATACATTTTACAGTAATACGCAATTACCTATATGTGTCAAATTTCTAATTAGAGCATTTAGGGCAAGTGGCTTAGCCTTGAGAGTCACACAGAACTGCCCCTGTCCTTAGCCATTATTCAAGCTACTGCTAGCATGGGCCAACAACCACTTGACACTTTACCTTTATTTAGTCCGTCCATTTGTGTTTGTGACCGCTTAAGTGTCTGGGTCTGCTCATTGTGTCTGAAAGTGGAGAACTTGTTAAATTTGGTTAGACATTGGAACTTGTGCTTTGTTAATTTTCATGGATAAAGTATTGTGGTAATCATGTTAGCCTACTTTAAAGGCTGATAAAATAAAATATGGAAAATAAGGTGACACCTTTTTATTGGACTAACTTAATATATTATTTGGTTATCTTTTGGAGGTCAAAAGATCATTCTTTAGGTCAGGACAATATTAGCAAAGGTTGACAATATCAGAATATAATAAGTGAAACACTAAAATCATTTCAATAAAAGTTTCAAGGGGATGCTACTGCTTTGCCACCTTCTGATCACTTATCCATTTTCCCCTCTGTTCTCCCTCCTTCTCTCCACCCCTATTTTTCTCCTTGAAACTTTCATTGAAATACTTGTATTTTTCAATTAGATTTGTTAGTATTGTCATCTTTTGCTTATACTGTCCTTACCTGAGGTTTTGGCCTCTGAAAGCTAGTCAAAAATACAGTATATTATATTTGTCCAATAAAAATGTGTCACCTTATTTTCCACTTGTATTTTTATTCATTTCCCTTAAAATATCTACCATTTCTGCATCAGATACTGTTACTGTATTTTAAAACTTTATTTGAGGGCAGGCCTTAAGGGTCCAGAGCAATGCATTTCACCAGCCTCCAGAGTACACTATCTTCCTCTCAGTGTAGCATTATTAAAGGAAATGTGCATTAATACTGAATTAAGTCCATTATGATGAGTAACTTGGACTTGATAAATTGGCTGTACCAGCAACTATAATTGTTACTTTAGCTCTAGACCTGGATGGATCAGTGGAGGAGTAGCCTAGTGGTTAGTGCACCAGCCTGACAACCTAGAAAGCCTGGTTTAAATTTCACTGTGGTTCCTTGTGACCTTGGGCAAGCTATTTAACCCTCCAATGCCGCAGGTACAAACTCATGGGCCATTTTACTAAAGTTTAGTGCGTGCTAATAGAATTAGTGTGCAATCAATGCTTCTCATCCTATTTCATACCTATGGATCACATGGCACTTAGGGCTAGATTCTGTATATAGCACAGCACTCCAAGTTGGGCACAGTTTATTGAATAGTGTGTAGTGGTGGGATCTGTGCCCAGTTTTGGGCTCAAGAATTTACACCAACTGAAACCTGGTGTAAATCCTCGCACCTTAATTAGGTGCATTACTCAAATTCTTGGAATGCACATGATCCACCCATGCCCCTCCAATGGCCATTCCCCCTTTTCAGCTTTGCATGTAAAAATTTACATACGCATCTTTATAGAATACCGACTACAAAGATGCACATGTAAATTCTAATTATTGCTAATTAGCACCAATAATTGTTAACGTCCAATTATCAGTGCTAATTGGCTCATTGTTCAATTAAATTGCATAGACAAATTGGGCTTATGTCCAAATTTGCATATACAATTTTCAGCACCACATATAGAATTAAGGAAGATTTTGTGTATCCTAATGTCTGTTAGTGCACAAAAAGCTTTATTAAACGTGTCCCTTAGTTAATACTCATTCTGGGAACAGGTAAATACTCAGGGGTCCTTTTACTAAGGTGCGCTGAAAAATGGCCTGCTGTAGTGTAGATGCATGTTTTGGGCACGCACAGAATCATTTTTCAGCACACCTGCAAAAAATGCCTTTTTTAAAATTTTTGCCGAAAATGGACGGGCGGCAAAATGAAAATTGCCGCGCTTCCATTTTGGGTCTGAGACCTTACCACCAGCCATTAACCTAGTGGTGAAGTCTCTTGCGGTAACCGGGCAGTAATGACCTACGTGCATTAAATGCCACTTGGCGAGCCCAATACGCACGTCCGAAAATAAAAATTATTGTTTGGATGCGCGTATAGGACGCACACCAAAAATAAAATTACCATAAGAACCAAGCTGTAGCCGGGCAATAACTCCATTTTGGCACACGTTGGACGCGCGTAGACGCTTAAGCGGCTTAGTAAAAGTGCCCCTTAGTGTACCTAAATGTAACTCCCCTTGAGTTACTACCAAAATCTTTTTTAGACATTGTGAAGACTTTGTCACGATGTTGAAAGTCCAGATTTCCCTTGACTTTGCTCAGACATGTCGGAGGAGAAAGCAATTTTTATTAATGAAGCTTTGAGTGCTTCAATTAGGTGTCTGATAGAGACATGCATTTGTGAGCACACATTTGTGGGTTCATTAACATGCCTTAAACATTTTGGTGCATACAGAATTAATTTAACATGCAATTAATGTGTGAACAATCAATATTTGTGCATTAAAAAAGTTTTAATGCATGCTTTATAAAGTTATTAAAATGAATGTGTGAAGCGGACACAAAAAATCACCTAAGAATCAGGTGAAAAAAAGGCAAATGAGTGGAAAATGAACTGAAAACCTGTGATTTGTCCGATCCATGGTGCTTAATTTATATTAAAATTCCCTTTAAAATGTTTTGTAAATCTGAAGATGTTTCATTTTTTTCTTTGAACCTAGTCAGCTTATACTTTTTTTGTGCGTGTGATGAATCTTCAGATGTATCCCATTAATCCATTTACCTCCCTGCTCAGATATTTGATTTAAACCATTACTCATATAATTTTTGTTAATTTAAATTATTTATGTCCCTCTATATTTATTGAAGAATTAAATTACACTATCTAAGATGGATACTTATTAAGATGCAGTAAAAGTCAGGCTTTTACAGCACCTTACTTTACCACTGGAGTAGCTCAATACCTGCAGTACCTCATACGGTAGCTTAGTCAATCTCGTCACAAGCAGCACTATTATTCTGTCCCAGGAGCACCGGGACACGTGGGCACTAAGGGACACTTTTACCAAGTGGCGGTAAAAGGTGGCCTGCAGTGGCATCAGAATGTTGGATTGCTGTGCAACGAGGCCACCTTTTACTGCAGAGGCTAAAAGTTTTTTTTTTTAAGAGGCAGTAAATGGCTGTGTGGTACATGTGGCCATTTACTGCTGGAGCCCTTACCATCTCCTATTGAGGAGGAGGTGAGGGCTCCGGCGATAATCGGGCAGTGCGGCATTGCCTGGTCACTGCTGGGCATGCCAACTCCCCACCCAATGGTGCTAGAAAATAAAAAATATTTTCTAGTTCTGGAAATGGCGCATGTCAGAGCCAGAACTACTGCCGGGCTCCAGGGAGAGCCTGGTTGTAAGGGCAATTTTCCATGTGCAAACCTGGCGGTAGCTCTACCACCTGGATGGACCGTGCAGGTCTTTTTCTGCCGTCATCTACTATGTTATTCATATAAGGGCCACTAAGCTAAGGTCTGATGTTCTTGGGAGGCAATTTAAATAAGCCCTGAACAATTGATTCCTCTTCCCCCAAAGAACTCCTTCCCAAAAGCTTCCCCCGCCCTCAGTTCTGACTTCCTTCTTAAGATCCCCATCTCCTTGTAGGCCCTCCTTATACAGCAGCATGACCCTCAGTGGTAGTACTGTGAGACTAACTCTGGGGGTCAGCATACCATTTTGAACTCGGCACTGGCAAGGGGCAGGAGTGACAAAGGACCACTTCTGCCCCACACTCACTAGACACAAGAAAACCCTTAAGGTAGGCCCAGGGGTCCTACAAAGTGATGGAGAGTTTTGGGGAGTGGAAGTTTTTCAAGGGGGGGGGGGGGTCTGTGCTGGTGGAAAGCCCTTATGGCAGGGGGAGGGATTAGAAGACTAATCTAAAGAGCCTCCCACAAGCATCTAGTGGCTTAGTGGCCCAGTGCCTCAAATATGGAAAAATACTGCCAGCTTTTTGCTTGTAGTGTTTTTCTGGTAATAGCATGATTTGAGGTGCTCACTGGAAGTTGTGTTACAGTAATGAGCTGTTTTTGCATGTCTTTCATCACTATGGGACCCTTCTACCAAACTGCAGTAAAAAGTGGGCTTAGAGTGTCCTTTAACAGGTCATTCATGGGCGCTAAGGCTTCTTTTTACCACTAAGGTAAAAGGGCTGATTTTTGTATTTTCCCTATTAATGGCAACACATGAATTTTCCCATTAATGCATGGCCATGAGCATGTAAGCCCCTACTGCCACCCATTATGTAGGCAGTAAGCGCTCATATACTAAACACACATCCACTCTCTGTCCCCCAAATTTCTGTGGGACATCTGAGCATGCCCTGCGGCAAGGCATTTTTGCTGCAGTAAGCATGCATTAACGCTTACCACAGCTTAGTAAAAGGACCCTTATACAACCTGTGGTACCTTAAATTAATATGCATTACAGTATTATAACATAGGTTAATGCCCTTTAGCACGCACTAAGGGGTAAATAATGGAGATATTATAGAAGTATATAATGGATGTGTTGCAAGAACTGGAAGAAAAAGTTCCACTATTCACTCTTCTATTTTTGTCTTCACCAAAATGTTCTGAGAGGCAATTGGAGACTCCACATGATCTTGACACTCCTCTGGATGTCTCTGCTATCTTGGAGATGTTGGATAATGAATCATTGACTAGTTCCACTCTAATTGCCATGGTAGCATTATCTCCAGGTAAGCAGTGGTTGCTGAGTTTATGTTTTAGACTCAGAGAGGAAATTTTTCATGGAATGAAAATTAGAGTATTTCCTGACATCTCTCGAGATGCCCAGAGACGTAGAAGGCAATTTATTATGTTAAGGCCAGGGGTACTTCAGCTTGGAACCACATTCTTTTTTTAGATATCCTTGGATGTAGTTTGATTTCAGTCCTGTAAGTATGTTTTTTTTTTTTCAAATCTCTTCAGCTTAACACTTTTTTTTGGCAACCAAACAGATTACTATTTCATTTTAGATATAGGAGGAAGGAAGGATCTACTACTACTACTATCATTTCTATAGTGCTACTAGATGTATGCAGTGCTGTACACTGGACATGAAGAGGCAGTCCCTGCTCAACAGCGCTTACAATCTAATTAGGACAGACAAACAGGACAAATAAGGGATAAGGGAATTACTAAGGTGGGAATGATAAAACATGGGTACTGAACAAGTGAGTAAGGGTTAAAAATTAAAAGCAGCATCAAAAAGGTGGGCTTTTAGCCTAGATTTGAAGAAGGCCAGAGATGGAGCTTGACGTACTGGCTTAGGAAGTCTATTCCAGGCTTATGGTGCAGCAAGATAAAAAGAATGGAGTCTGGAGTTAGTAGTGGAGGAGAAGGGCGCAGATAAGAGAGATTTATCCAGTACTAGGGGTCCTTTTACCAAGCTGCTCGATTCCGCCGGGTTACTGCTACGCAAGGTATTTCTTGGGGTTTTCTTTTTCCCCTAGAAATGGCATGCGCTTAGGGTGGGACTACCGCTGGCTGCTGCATTGGTCCAGCGGCAGTCCCGAAACAGCAAGCAGTAAGCCCATGTTGGGCTTACTGCTGCTCTGTAAAAGGGCTCCATAGATTGGAATCTGCTTGCTGATTTGAAAACAAAACACTGACCCCTCACTCTGCATCCCCACCCTGTGCCCCCCTGATTAGCATTTCTATTCCTTATAGCCATGCCCAATGAACCTTATCACCCCCTGATAGCCCCACATCTTCATTCATACTACCCCTAAAAAAATGGCTTGTAACGAGTGGGGTTTGCTCCTGCTCCAAACACGCTAGACACCAGGGATTAAAGAAGTAAGTATGGGGTGGGGGGGGGGGGGATGTTAAGGAAGGATGGAGGATGCTCTAGCTATACTTTGGAGGGGGTTGTCAGGGTGGTGAGGATGTCATGTCATTGTGTCTTTAGGGTGGAGAAGGACTTGGAGGAGTCTTTAGGGGAGGAGAATGGCATTTGGAGGGAAGGGACAGCTCCTCATTTAGATTATAAGTCCCTTAGCCTGATGCCCTTGGGACAGTAAAATAACTCTGATTGAGATATTGATAGCATGCAGTGCTATTTTTGTACCGCAGGAGTCAGTAACTTGTGGTACTGAGCTACCACTGGTTTGTGACTCCCACTGAAAATCAAGTTGCAGTGAAAACCTGCTTACCACATAAGTGTTCAAAAAAGAAAAGTGCACTCCATGGAATGAATGTCAGTTTATTTGTAGCTAAGCACCAGATGAACTATTTTAAAACTCATGAGGCCTATATCAGAACATTCAATAAATAAATCATCCAGGAATTATGGGCGCATGCCAAATCTAAAATTACCGCCAGGGGGGCACGGTAGCCTGGCAGTAGTCTCGTTTAGGTGCACGCTGCATGTGTGTAGCACCTAAAGCGTCTTTCTAAAAGGGACCCTATATTTGTGAGATGTCCATTTTGCCATTCAGAAGAATTAGTACATGATCTGCATGTCAAAATGTAGTCCTTTCAAACATTTGATGACAATTGCCAATCTGCTCAGTGGTGGGGAGTCAATTGTACACCATATATATCATGGAGAAGAAGCAATTACATTCATTTTCGTGGGCACTGAAAAATTTGACAAGGGTGACACTTGGCTTATTGCACTATGATAACAGTTAATTTTTTAAAGGCAGTAAATATAGAGAAGCAGATTGGAATTCATTTGTTTTTAAATTGCAGAAAATTAAGTGCTCTGAAGCATTTTTGTTGAGAAGAATGGAGAGTGGCACATGAGTTCAAGCTGCTAGAAATAAAGTATTAACTTTTTTGAATGGGGTGGAAATAATAGCTGCATAAAAGAATCACAGGGAATATAATAATTTGGGACGAGTACGATTAATCATTACAAAAAGGCTTTTAACCACAGCTAGTTTTAAGCGCTAGGAATTGAGTGTATTATTTAAAATCACTAGAAAAATTCATTATGAATTTTCATTTGTGCCTGTTGAAAAAATATTTTATAAATAGGAAAAGTAATTTTCAATATGTTTTTTCAGGTAAAGCAGCTTATCTGTCTGATATGCAGGTAAATTTACACCTGTACAGCCCATACACACGTTTACATTTCTTTTACCTTTACTATTTCCTTGTAATTGTTTTTTCAGATGACAGACTTATAACCTAGGCCTTCCTTCTCCCTCTCATATACCCTCTACTTCTACCTGTATTATTTTAAATTTGTAAACCACTTAGCTGTTGTGATTTTGCAGTATATTAAATAAATCTGAACTGTGAACTGCATTTCTGGAAGTGGAGTTGGAAAGGAGGTTCACATGTATGCATACTTTTGAAAAGTCAAGTGCATGCAATTATTATCCTGGGAAAATACAAAGAGAGAGCACAAAGAATCAATTCCTTGCAATTAAAATACACTTAAAGCTAAAGAAAGGGGTTAACTATTTAGAATATTTAAGTACATATACTTATCTGATAGGGATGAAACAGGTACCGAGGAAAGATTCTGTGAAGGAAAGAGAGTAAAACAAAAGACTGTAGTATTAATTCTATACTGTGTTAAAATAAAAATGTTGAGTTTAGACTGAATATTGGGAATTTGGAAAATTGGGGAACAAGAAGCACTGATAAATATGAATGTTATAATTAAATTACAATAGATGATAAAGGTTGATAGAAATATTTATACTTACCTCATTTTGAACAAAATAAAAACTATTGTTATTTATTCACCATTATTCAGTTTGGTTCTCTCCGAAGCAGAACAAACCCTGTTCTTATCAGACATCTCACCCAGGTGTGAGGGAGTGGCTACACATGCAGTTTTATACAGGTAACAGTTAATACATATTATAATGCTGTGGTTAATACCTATTGGATAGTATAATATCGTGGTCATTACTAATTGGCTAGGCCAAATATGTTGGTTATTATTTCTGAGAAAGTCTGAATTAGTTTTACTGTTCCTAGTAAACACAGTCATCTTTCAGGGGAATTTCCCAATTCTGCATTTCTCCGAAACACCTGCACCACCAGGTTGCCACACAACGCTAATTTATACTTGCAGCCCTTGCACCTACAACTCCCCTTCCTCATTCTCATCACGCAAGGGTATCTCAACAGTTTCCATTGCTGGAGTTCAAGTTAGTGTCACTTCAGACTTTGACCTGTCAGTTCTACTGTCTTTTTCATACCTTGAACCAAAGTGTAGAGAATGGTTCATAATATACAAGGTACAGAGAGTATTTAGGCTAGTGAAGTAGGAGAGCATGAGCCATTGCACAGGGGTAAATTCTGGGGATCAAATGGTACAATCCTCCCTATCTGCCTCTATTACGCAATCCATGTTTTTTGTTGGAACATAAGGCCTTATGGACTCCAGTAAAAGCTGGGAAGGTTAACAACAAAGAAAGAAAGAAAACCTCAAATGCTGATCTTGTAATGGTGCTGCTGGTATATTCTCACATGTTCTGTTCTATTGTCCCAATCTTACTGAGTACTGGACTAAAGATTTTCAACAATTATCTCCGAACTTTGCTAGTCAGCTAGTTCCAAGTTATGAAATGGTTATTGGGAAATCCTTGTCATTTCAACTGAATCTCCCTAGGAAATATGTTAGATTTTAGATATCCTGCCGAGTCTGGCCATTAAACTAGTGTTAGGGTTCTGGAAATTCAACTCACTTGTTTCTATCCTTAATTGGTGAAATCTTGTATGTCTTAACACACATGTATGAAAAAGACACAGCTGACCAACAAGATGTTTGGTCCACGTTTTTCCAACATTCTGTTTTGGAACATAAAATTATTGCTTCAAATAAATATTTAACTCTGTACATTTATGTCCTTTTTTTTAAATGAGACCTAAGATCACTGAAGTATATTCTCACAGCATGCTCTTTCTTTATTATACTTTACCAAAGTTGCAATTCCTCAAATATCATCATTTTTGCAAATTTTCATATAAATAGTTATGTTAAGAAGATAGGCACTGACAACATCTCTAGCCAGGTAATGCATCTAAATATTTATCAGCCAGTATGTGTACTAACTGACATATTGTTCAATTTACTGATCAGTCAAATAAATATTGTGGTGTAAAAAAAAACAGTTTATGATCATGTTCCATCTTTGGAATGTTGGAGAAGGCTCATTAGTATTGCTATTTTTATGTATTCCCAGCACATTTTTATTTCAAATTGTGTATGTCTGCATGACATGGTCTTGGTATGCTGATTATTGTAAAACTCTTCTCTGAAAACTAAATTAACCCTACCAGTAGCCTTCACTGCAACATTGACTTAACCTTAAGTCTTATGCTTGTCTGCTAGAAATAATAACAGAAATGGACCAGGGACCAATGTTCCCTCTCTCTTTTTTAACTACTGAGTGGATGATTAACAATCTGAGCGCTATTTAAAAAAACCCTCTTGTTGTTGTTATATGGGGGATGGGGGGAATGAAGAGAAATGCAGGATCACAAGCAAGGGAGGGGAGTTGAGGGAGAGATTGGATTGTGGACAGGGGAAGAAAGTGGAGGGAGAGATACAGGATCATAGGATGGGGGGGGGGGGGGGGTAATGGAAGGAGTGTCCTGCCATGGAGGGTAACAGTCTTGCAACTCCTCTCTCTTCCCCCTCCACCATGGTGCAGCATCTCTCTTTCTCTTTATTCCGTCCTTGCCCCTGTGGATCCAATATCTCTCCCTCTCTCTTCCCCACTTCCATCCCACTGTCCAATATTTCTTCTTCCTTCCTTCCTTCCACCTACCCCCAGGTCCGGTATCTCTCCATCTACTTGCCCCCACTCTGCATCTACAATCTAGCATCTCTCCCTTTCTCTCAAACCCCTCCCTTCTTGTCTACCTTAAAACTTGTCTTTATCTCTAGTGGTCACCAGCACAGAAACATTCACAAATGCTGCCTCTGATCTGGAGCCTTCTCCCTGATGCATCCTTCCCTGACACAACTTCCTGTTTCCTGTGGCCGAGCAGATTTAGAGGAAACAGTGTTGGGGACTTGTGTTGTGAAAATTTTCATGACTGCCTTGATGTCATTTGCATTTGAACATTTAAAAGAAAACATTGTTTCATTTTTCATTTGTTTAGCTAATATGAAGTGACCCTATTATACACTGTAACAAGCAGTGGAAATGGTGATGGAAGATAGTGCAAGTGAAGCAGACATTTGGATCCTTCCACTGAACAATGGTAACTAAGGGCCCCTTTTAATAAACCATGCTAGCGATTCCCGTGAGGCAAATGCGACAAAGCACTAGCGCTGTTCAGTAAAAGGGACCCTAAGCGAATGTGATAGGATTGATGACAATGATCTAGCTACAGTGGAGCCTGAAGATGTTTGTGGAGAGTTAGAAGAGTTTTGGGTTTTTTTTTTTTACAAAAGCAAAGAAGATGAGGAACAAGTTAATGGGGTTTAGTCCCAAGAATGGCTGCTAAGCATATTCTATAAAATATGCCTAACTTTAGGCATAGTTTATAGAATTGTACTAAACATGTGGTTTTTCGGTGTCAATTCTTAAGGCACAATTTATAGAATTTGGTCCTGTGCTAAAACACCCTAGTGTGGCTTAGTAAAAGAGACCCAAACTCTTATAACATGCACAATAAAATGGTAAAATACACTTTTAAATGGTAAAATATCTTTAGCACAGATTTTATTGCCTGGACTCACAACTCGGGCATTCGGCACACACTCAGACGTATCAACCCCCGCCCCCTTCAATACCACACTACAAGCCGTATCTTCGATAGAATTGGATTTATTTTGGCCGCAGCCAGGAACATCAAAATTGTTACAACTTAAACAAATTACATTACATCTTCTACTAATCATTATGCCAGCATGCATTTCTACCCGGGTACACAGCTTCTACACGTAGTTGCATATTCTGGGCCACAGGCCAAGCCGTACCAAGCCCCTGTGGCCCCCTGTGCTGTTTTCCAAGCACCCAATGTCACTTGGTGTCTCCCGTTGAAGGAGGCACCTACCACATTTACAAAATGACGTTCTAGGCCTCCCGGCCGCCCAAGCCAGGAGACAAGCTGTATACACGTTGTTTCCCATTGAAGGAGGCACCTACCACATTTACAAAATGACGTTCTAGGCCTCCCGGCCGCCCAAGCCAGGAGACAAGCTGTATACACGTTGTTTCCTTATAACAAGGCTGCTCACATGCAAGCCTACCATTTGCATCAACTTGATAATATTCCACACAACTCTTTCTGCAGCAGTAGTTACCCCAAACTTGTAACTGTTATGTGTCAAGCTGCTGTGTACCCATTGCTGGCTGTGCGTAAACATTGTAGTCTAACGCCTCGCTGCGACAAATCTTGCCTCTCAAGTGGGTGGGCGTTGCTCTTCTCCTGCTTCCAAATTCAAAAGGACTTCCTGTGCAGTTCAAATTCCTCTCTCCTCCTCCCTTGCTCCTCCCCTTTTTTCCTGCCCCCTCCCCTTGCTACCCCTTGTTTCCCTCCCACTACTACCTCTGCTCTCTAGCTAGGCCCTCCCTGTACCCTCCCCCACACTTCTGTCTTTGCTGGCCTTCAGCCCGGTTGTGGTCGGCCCCCCTTTAATGGGTGTGCCTGGTTCTCAACTCGGGCATTCGGCACACACTCAGACGTATCAACCCCCGCCCCCTTCAATACCACACTACAAGCCGTATCTTCGATAGAATTGGATTTATTTTGGCCGCAGCCAGGAACATCAAAATTGTTACAACTTAAACAAATTACATTACATCTTCTACTAATCATTATGCCAGCATGCATTTCTACCCGGGTACACAGCTTCTACACGTAGTTGCATATTCTGGGCCACAGGCCAAGCCGTACCAAGCCCCTGTGGCCCCCTGTGCTGTTTTCCAAGCACCCGATGTCACTTGGTGTCTCCCGTTGAAGGAGGCACCTACCACATTTACAAAATGACGTTCTAGGCCTCCCGGCCGCCCAAGCCAGGAGACAAGCTGTATACACGTTGTTTCCCATTGAAGGAGGCACCTACCACATTTACAAAATGACGTTCTAGGCCTCCCGGCCGCCCAAGCCAGGAGACAAGCTGTATACACGTTGTTTCCTTATAACAAGGCTGCTCACATGCAAGCCTACCATTTGCATCAACTTGATAATTTTCCACACAACTCTTTCTGCAGCAGTAGTTACCCCAAACTTGTAACTGTTATGTGTCAAGCTGCTGTGTACCCATTGCTGGCTGTGCGTAAACATTGTAGTCTAACGCCACAGGCCACGGCAACGACACCTCGTTTGCCGTGGTCCCCCACCCCTCCTGGCTGCGGTCATGCCCTAACGCTATGGTTTGTATCTATTCGCAAGTCATGTGGGATCGTATGACTTTTAATGCACACAAGAATGCCTGAAGCCTCCCTCCCTTACCTATACCCTGTTATGGCTACTCTATCGCCCTGGCTCCTCTATCGCCCTGACAACCCAGGCTCTCACTGTTCGGTCTCACTGCTGCCCTTCTATGCGCCCACCGCCTTTCCCTGTGCTCAATGTACATACAAGTGATGAGTGACCGCATATCCAAATCCGCTGCAGCTCATTCTGGATATGGATACCTGTAATAGAATATAATGGGAAGCGACATGTTAGCACAGTGCAAGCAACCATTATCACTTTGCTGTGGATGCCTTAATGGGTCCAATGTACCGCTTGTATACACTAGTTGGGTCTGATGTAGCGCTTGTATACATTAGGTCGCCATCAGCCCAGTCTTTTGATGGCCTCTATGGACACTCCTAGCGCTACCACTGCCGTAGCTGCCCTAATCCTAAATGAGTGGGTACTGTACATAGTGTATGAATCAGCAGGCTGGTCTTTGGTCTTTGTTTTAAGTCGGCTTGAAGGTTCAGGACAGGGCATGTCCGTTCCGATCCATTTTGATTTGTGAATAAGTAGGTCAGTTGCCGCGGCTGTAATGGCCGCGTCACGTATTAAGAGGGACATACCATGGTGGGCATGCTTGTACATAGCCACCAACTCACTGACTCGCAGAGCACCATGCAAAGCTAATGAGAATGCGCATTTGACTCGACGGCCCTCAAACTCAGTGTCACTTATCTCCTCTAATGATGCAAAGAGACGGCCCATTTCCCTGCCGGTACTGGGTTTTCTTTTACCTGGGTAGGGTACTCCCGGCCTGCCCCATCCTTTCATCAGTCTCGTGACAACAAATGACCTAGATGGATTTTGGACAGCCACCGCTTTGGCGAGAAAACTGATGGCTGCGAACATGATTGAGACCTGGTTTCTGCTAATTCCCTTCATACATGCCGGGGGCCGGGAATATATCAGTACCACCCTTCTCTTCTAAGTGTTGACTATATGTGCGGTTGTGTATCTTGTCCGCGAGATATCTGTTAACTATCGCAGCATCGGGTCCCATTTCCGGGTCTGCGCTCTAAAAACGAGAAAGAGCATCCACTATAACCATTCTCCCTGCCTGGTCTATGTTTAGCTGTAATCACTGCGGAACTATCTGTCTGCACACATAACTTGTGGGAAGTGCATGGCGGACTACTACTGCCATATTGTCTGAGGGAATTACAATTAACTTGTGAGATATGCCAGGTCCCCCCAGGAAACATGATATCCTACGTGGTCCCTGCTGAAACCCGAGCTTGCTGCGCACCACGCTCCCTGTAAGTAAATCTGCCGCATCTGTAAAGAAAATGCAGGGTTTCCGTGAGAGTGGGTGAATCGTGCCAAAATGAAATCCCATGGGCCAAGAACCTGCTAAATCTCGCTTGATGTCCTGTGTACGTCTGAGATGAAAATGCGCTTTGTTTGTTCCCGATGTTGCTAAAGCTATTGGAATCACCCTTATTGCGAAGCCTACTGGACCCAGGAGTTCCTGTACCTGCTTCAGCCTTGCTTTTTTACAGTGCCACCTCGTATTCGCCGCTCTGGCAAGCTTATCAATTTTGTCAGCCGGCAGTCTGGAACATCTAGTTCCAATTCAATACCTATAATGTAAGGATTCGCCGTGGGTCTACTGTTTTTTCAACGGCTAATGGGATGTCCAATTTCTGTGCCAAGTGGATAAAGACCTGTAACACATCCGTCCACTCTTGTGATTCCCGGTCTTTGAACAGGAAGTCCTCCAGATGAGGACCAGAGACCTAGCGGGGGCTAGTTGCTCCACTACCCCGTGCACAAACATGCTAAGCTCTTTGAAGTATGCGCACTAGATGTGGCCACACGTGGGGACATATTTATCGCAATAAAACCTCTCCTGGAACCTGACACCTAACAAGGGAAAGGGCTGTGGATGTAAAGACAAGGTGCGAAAAGCCGAATCTCCGTCCACCTTAGCCCAATGTGCCTAGTTGCCTTGCCGCCGAATTATTTGAATGGCATTGTCTACAGATGCATATTGTACTGTACAGCTGCTATGGTCAATGTAGTCATTTACTGATGTTCCTATGTGGCGGGACAAATTACGACTGGGCCTACCTTTCCCCAGCTCCTTCCTTGGTATTATGCCTAGCGGAGACACTGTTGTTGCCTTGAAGGGCGGGTCCTCAAACAGCCCCGCTATGCAGCCTAGCAATAGTTCTTTGGTAATCTTGCCTGCAGCTATCTGTCGATGCATGTGAATCGAGGATGCATTGTTGGGGTAGTGTTGTCACTGTGGTGTTGTCCTCTAATATGGAATCATGCAACCTGATTGGAAACCTGTGGTGATGCACCCGTTCTGTCAGGGTAACGGGCTAACCTTGAAGTTTGATGGCTTCCGGACCCTGTCCTGAGTTAATAGGTTGCTTTCTCCTGTCTCATAAGCTTGATGGGGGGAGCACTAGCTCCCTCAGTACCCTGTCCCGTGTTACTAGATTGCTGTTCCCTGTCTCTGGGGAGACTGCCTTGCCCTGCAGCATGCCTGCCCGCACGGGCGTGTCGGGTGCTAGGTGCAATGTCCGCTGCCTCCGTCCTGCCTTTGTCCTGATGGCATTGCCTGACAGGACTACCACTGGTGCTGACCCGATATGAATGGATTGTCTGCACTGCTTTCTTGTAAATTTAATATCTTAGTTAAGCCATGCCCGTCCCCTAAATATCTCATGCGCTTTTAAAATTATATTCCATATCCCACACCAAGTCCGGGCCCCTTTCCGTTTCCTTCACTATAGTGAGTGTCCTGAGTATGTGAACAGCTGAGTGTCCTAAGTATGTGAACAGCCTCCGACCAGCCCATGAAGGACCCGAATATCTTGGGCTTCTTATCTGTTACGCTATCCCTGCCTACGGTACCCTCCTCATGCAACTCCCACACAAGGAGGGAGAAGATATCGATCCACCTGTATTGTGAGAACGGTACCTAATGCATCGCTCCTGTGATTAAGTACTCCCACATCCTGACTGGTCCCCTGTGCACCGACCGGTGCCACAACCGCATTCTGTCCTGCCATATTGGGCTCCGTTACCCGTTCTTATCGTCCCATACTGCATATCTAGTTATGTCATGCGTCTGCGCTGGA
Organism: Microcaecilia unicolor; assembly: GCF_901765095.1. Classification (NCBI taxonomy): domain Eukaryota; kingdom Metazoa; phylum Chordata; class Amphibia; order Gymnophiona; family Siphonopidae; genus Microcaecilia; species Microcaecilia unicolor. The sequence continues at coordinate 51,421,509 of NC_044040.1, forward strand.
AGGAGTGTAGTGCTGTCATTAGACTTACCCCTTGCCGGTACTGGCGGTAGCCCCGCAACTATAGAGGTGGAGTCTGCGGTGCTGCTACCTCCCTTGCAGGCCCCCGCACCGTCTGTGCTTGTGGTGTAGGTCCACTGTGACTTCTAAGGTCTGGGGCCACAGCACTCCGCGTCTTAGCTGGCGGAGTTTTGGTGGGCCGCTTGGCTGGCCTTGCTGGTGCATATGTCTCCTTCGCACACTACAATGACATTACTGCAATGGAGAGACTAAAAGAATAGACAATTTAAAGCAAAATGACCTCATAATAACTGATTGTGGTGACGCCAGCTTCCCCAATCGCTGCGTGCATCCTATGGTGCCTGTGTAAACTGTACCCTCCTTGCTCACAGCTACCTATCCGACTGCGTGCTGTCTGCGCAGTGTGCCCTTCCTTAAATGGCTGGCCTAAAGCCCCACGGGCGATGGCTGTTACATTCAAATTTGGCCTGGTAGTCAAAACGGCTGCCGTATGCAAAATGGGCCGCTAAAATTAAAATGGCCAGGCCCCTGTAAATCCGGCAGATAAATCAGTAAGACTGGTGGTCCTTCTATCAAAATGGCCACCGTTTTCGAATTAGCTGCTTTAGTCCACGTGGCCGCTCTAGTCAAAATGGCCGCTAAGTGCACATGGCCCTCTAGGACTAACACTGTTGTACCAACCCTTCCCCCCGTGGACCTGGTCCTAACGGCAGCTGAGAGTAGCATACTGTAACCGATATGTTTGTCTGATGCCCCTAAGTACTGTGTCCCGCTATGCTGGCACCAAACGGTATGATATCAATTGTTCCAGCCTATGCCGTGTGTCAAAGACACAAATGCGTGCGGTATCCAAGGTGGCCGCTGCGGTTAAATTTGTATTTGGAATGTCCATTCTAGTGAATTTTAGCGCCATAAAACTGGCTGCCTTTTCCAAATTTTACTGCTAGTCAGAATGGGCGGTGTATTGAAAGTGGCCACCGTTTTTACAATCGGCACTCATGCAAATGGCCACCCTATCGAAATTCACCGCTGCCGTACGTGCCTCTGTAGGTTAATGGCCGACTGTATGGGCGGGCAATTACAACGCGTAGCGAAGCGCATGTCCCGCCAATTTGGGACTCCCCCTAAGTGGCCCGCAAGAGAAGACCCTGACTAGCGAGGATCGCAATGTGGACGTTTCTGCAAAAACCCGCATCTCAAATATCGCATGGCAGGCCAATCATACAGACATGGCGCCGGTAAGTAACGTTTAGGATGAAGCGTAGTCGACCGAGTAGAAAACACAGCATGGCCGTAGTGCTGCGTGACATGGGCAGCTTATACAACATGGGCAACTTATACCGCACTAAATTTTACCGAATTAGATAACACGGCGTGGCAGACCACAATGGGGCTTGTATAGCTCTGCGTGGCCTGGGCGGCTTATACAGCATGAGCGATTTATACTGCACTCATTTTTGCCGCATTACATCGAAAATCTGGTGTGGCCGGCCATAACGGGGCTTAAGGTCCGTCGCCGTAATGGCATGGACGGCTTATACCGCATTTATTTTTCAAATTAGATAACACGGCATGGCCAGCCACAACGGGGCTCGAAGGTCCGTTGCTGTATAGTGCGTAACTGTCGGCCAATTATTAGTGGCCGGCCATCACCGCATCTTAACGTGTGGTGTGCCGCTGAGGCAGGAGAAGAGCAAAAATGACGTACCATTAAAGGTGTTTTCGTCTCCCTGAGATAGTTTGCGCCTCGGTTCAGTACTGTGCACAAGGTCTTCCAAGTCGTGCCTCAGTGCCGTGCTATGCACTGCAGATTGTGAGCACTGCATGGCCAGCCAAAAATGGCAACCGCGCTGTGGCAAACCCATCTGCCATGCGCCATGGGCAGCGTATGTGGGACTCTAGCCTAGTGCACGTAATGCCGTGAGATAGGCAGCTAACCCGAGATGGCCGGCCATCCTGGAAAAACTAAATGGGGGTCGGCAGGAGAAAGCTAAAATGCCTTGCACAAAGTTTTAAATGTCTACATACCGTAAAATTTGTTCTCAATTTGCTGGAATATCGTGCTCTGCTGTAAGAGCTTCTTTGCCTGTACTCTGCACAAGCTCTGCCCAGGGCAGACACAAAACATGTGCCTATAAAAATTTCAGGAGCTGCTGCCCAGGGTTGCTCTTCTCCTGCTTCCAAATTCAAAAGGACTTCCTGTGCAGTTCAAATTCCTCTCTCCTCCTCCCTTGCTCCTCCCCTTTTTTCCTGCCCCCTCCCCTTGCTACCCCTTGTTTCCCTCCCACTACTACCTCTGCTCTCTAGCTAGGCCCTCCCTGTACCCTCCCCCACACTTCTGTCTTTGCTGGCCTTCAGCCCGGTTGTGGTCGGCCCCCCTTTAATGGGTGTGCCTGGTTCTTAACTTTCATTTTTTATTAACTTTATTTTTCTTGAATTATTTATGATGCAGTCAACTCTATGGCACATATTAAACCTTGTGGGCATTGTACTAAATGACGTCAAAGTATTGTTTGAAATGAACAACCACCATCTCATAGATTTTTCTGATACTTCGGATGGTAAAGAAATCTTGACACAACAAATCAATATCCAGCTTACAGTATTTGTTGTTGTTAGGTGACTCACAAAGGTTATGATAAAATAAAATGTTGTCTATCACTGCAGGCATTCCAGTTTCTAATCACCGGATGATATGTAATTTTATACACAAAAAAACTTTATTGTTGTCTCAGACTTTAACAAGGTCATGTTTATTTGACATTACCATGGCCTATTATAGCTGACAATTAGAACAGCAATTGTTCTGCCATGAGAAGACAAAAATGATGAGTGTGACAGTTTGAGGCTATTTATGCAATATTAATAGATCCATGATATTTGCTGGTCAGTTGAGAAACAGTAATCAATTTAATTTACACCAATGACATAGGACAATGATTCCCAAACCTTCACTGCATGCAAAGCTCTCTCATAAATATTCATCGTGGTATATCTTGAAAAACTGACTGCCTGGGGTGCCTCCATGACCAGGTGGTCCTTTTAACAAGGTGCACCAAAAAATGGCCTGCACTGTTGAAGGCGTGTGTATTGGACGTGCAGGTCCACTTTTCAGCGCGCCTGCAAAAAAGGCCTGTTATGGGGGCTGAAAATGGACGTGTGGCAAAATAAAAATTGGTGCACGATCATTTTGGGCCTGAGACCTTACCACCACCCATTGACTTAGTGATAAGGTCTCATGCCTTCACCGGGCAGTAATCGCCAGCGAACGTACACTTCCAATTACCGCCTGGTTAGCGCTACGCAGTAGAAAATAAAAATATATTTTCTGCCGCACGTAATGGATGTGTGTAAAAAATGGAATTACCGCATGGGCCACAAGGTAGCTGGGCGACAGTTTGAAATTGACACTCGGGTGTGCGTAGGTGCCTACGCGCCTTAGTAAAAGGGCCCCCAGGTTTGGGAACAAATAAATGTCCATATCCCAAATATACATGGGAACAAAAGTACACTTTTAGAATTACATATGGGCCCTTTTACTAATTTGCGCTTGGCTTGGCGTGTCCTAATGCAGGACTATCCCATGCGTTAAGCCATTTCTAGTATGGCCGTATATTTGGCCTTTTTCAATTATTTCATTTTCTGGAAATATGCAATAGCATTAGCACATACCCACCGTAAAAATGTGGGAGCCATCATTCATTTTGAAAGTCAAGAGACAGAAACATTTGTTTAGTTATTTGATTCAGATTGGATGCTCTCGCTTAGAGATAAAGCAGACGGTCCTCACATAGACATTCAGGTTATTATTAGATATGTTTACTCAGTCACGGAGCCCTGAATACAGTGATTGTGGAGACAAACCCCGGAATTCTATATATTGTGCCAAGTTTTCTGTGTGGAAATCAAAGAGTATTCCATAACAATGCACATAAACTTAGGAGTCCTTTTACTAAACTGTGGGGGAAAAGGGACCAGCAGTATTGGCATGGGCCATTTTTCCCACATGCCAGGGCCCTTTTTACTTCTGCGGGTAAAAAGCCCCTCCCCCCAAAAAATGGCCATGCGGTGGGGAGCACTTGCTGTTACCTATTGAGGTGCCGGTAAGGTATCCCGCGATAATCCTGCAGTAACCAGGCAGTGAGCGGCGATGCCTGATTACTGCCAGGTTAGCACCACACTAGACAAAAAAAAAAAAAATTGGGAACGCTGGAAATGACACACACTCAAACCGGAACTACCGCTTCTCACCTCCCGTCCCCCCCACCATAGGACCAGCATGACTTCCTACCTCCCACTGCTCCCCTTCCTGCAGGTCTACAGATTTGCAGCATTGGCCGACAGTGCCGGTAGCAGGGGAGTAGCCAGACAGCAGATTTTGGGTGGGCCTAGTCAAGAAGTGGGTGGGCACCAAGTGTTCTCCTCCCCCCCCCCCCCCCACCCCCATGCAATGAGGCCAGTATCAGCAGCTTAGGAAGCTTAAACTGCTGAAGTGGAAAGCAGTGTTTTCAGCACTATCAGGGGGAGGTCTTCAGCTGGCAAAGCTTGGGATCCCCACTAGCTAGCACTAAATATATGCTGCTGTTGGGTGGGCCTGAGCCCTAAGTGGATGGGCCCTGGCCCACCCAGGCCCACCTGTGGCTAAGCCACTGGCCGGTAGTGATTACATCTAGCTCCCTCTGACTGGCCTGAAGCTTTCCATCTGCCACATCCTTCCCAGGTAGCAACAGGAAGTTGCAACTGAGGGAAGGATCCCGGAGTTGGCCAGAGAGAGAGACAGAGAACCTGCTGTAATCACTGCCGGCAATTACTGGCTAATGCTGCAAGTATGGAGGTTCAAGGGAGCAGAGAGGTAGGAAAAACTATGCTGGACCCATAGGAAGGAACAGGGGAAAGGGATGTAAGGCCACCTGTGGCTACGCCACTGGCCGGTAGTGATTACATCTAGCTCCCTCTGACTGGCCTGGAGTTTTCCATCTGCCACATCCTTCCCAGGTAGCAACAGGAAGTTGCAACTGAGGGAAGGATCCCGGAGTTGGCCAGAGAGAGAGACAGAGAACCTGCTGTAATCACTGCCGGCAATTACTGGCTAATGCTGCAAGTATGGAGGTTCAAGGGAGCAGAGAGGTAGGAAAAACTATGCTGGACCCATAGGAAGGAACAGGGGAAAGGGATGTAAGGCCACCTGTGGCTACGCCACTGGCCGGTAGTGATTACATCTAGCTCCCTCTGACTGGCCTGGAGCTTTCCATCTGCCACATCCTTCCCAGGTAGCAACAGGAAGTTGCAACTGAGGGAAGGATCCCGGAGTTGGCCAGAGAGAGAGACAGAGAACCTGCTGTAATCACTGCCGGCAATTACTGGCTAATGCTGCAAGTATGGAGGTTCAAGGGAGCAGAGAGGTAGGAAAAACTATGCTGGACCCATAGGAAGGAACAGGGGAAAGGGATGTAAGGAGGCAATGCCGAACTGCCGGGGAATTTGGGGATGGCAAAGCAATTTTGGGGGGTGGAAGTTGCCACCCCATAGTGATGCATTTGCCCAAGGGATCCCCTGGGGCATAGGCACCTGAGGAACAGCCACGGCACATTAGTTGAAAAATACTACTCTAATCTGTAATGACAGAAGTCTTATTCTGAGAAGAACCAAAGAGTAGGGCAGGGGTGGTGCCTCCAAGGATGAAGGGAGATGCGATAATTCTTGTAGATGATGTTTATTGAAAATACACCAAAATGACTCGACACAGTGGCCGTGTTTCAGCACCTAAATGCCTGCCTCTGAAGTCTGAGAAATACAAGAACAATCATGTCTCCCTTGGTCCTTGGAGGCGCCACCCCTTCCCTACTCTTTGGTTCTTCTTGCTATGGTCATAGGGATTGTTGTTTCTTCACTTCTTGTGGTATATCCTTTCACAGAAGTTGTATTCCAGTACATCTCAATATAAGTGTGTGTTTTCCATATTTTTGTGATCAACTGCATTAAAAAGAACAATTTGGATGGAGCCAGGCATTCTTTTTGGTAATAAAATGCTAAATTTAAGCTATATGGTGAAAGGAGGCTCACTATAGAGTTCACTACAGACATACATAGAATTTGGGGATTAATGTCCTTAATTTGTTGAAAATTGGGTATGACTGGACATGCTTCATAGGTTAAGAATATGCCTGATTAAAAAGGGACTAGTTTACTAAATCCTTTTCTTTTTTTTTTTTTTTACCTCATAGCTATAAAATAGGAGAAAAACCTTAGGCCACCTTTTACTAAGACGCGCTCACGTTTTGAGCGTGCTAAAATTGTGGGCACGTTAAACATTAGAGACGCCAATGCATTCCTATGGGCATCTCTAACATTTAACACATCCACAATTTTAGCGCGTGCTAAAAACATGAGCATACCTTAGTAAAAGGTGGCCTTAATGAATTACACCCAAAATTAGTTTTCGGGTCATTATAAGATGGTACTCTCAAGGTGACCATACTGTCCTTTAATGGGGACAAATGTACAAAATGAAGGATATTAGGAGAACAAGGAATAGCAAATAAAGTATCTGGCTCCCTTTGTTTCACACAGTGTTCACTACAGTCTAAAAATATCTTGTAGCATAGTCTGCATGACAAGGAATAAAAAAAGATAAAAGCATATATGACCTTTTATTCAAAGTCCATTATTTCTTCTCAGAGCAGGAGAGGATGTATTGTAATGGTATTTTTTACTTCTAGTGTCTCTCAAGGGGGCACCAGGAGCATTAGAAGATTGTTGTTATTGTCAACATTCTCTGTTGTTGCACTTCGAATTAAAGGTCATATACACCTTTATGATTTTGATCCTTCTGATACTATGGAAAGTAGTTTTGGTTTGTTGGGAGGCAGATTTGCCAGTTGAATAATAACTAAGTTTTCTTATTAAAAAGTTGGATCCAGTGATTAAATGCATATGACCACTATCTGTTTTCCAAAACCAATTTTTGCTATTTTAAAATTTATGCAGTTTTGTGACTGGAGCCGTAAGAACTTAAGAATAGCCATACTGGGACAGACCAATGGTCCATCTAGCCCGTATCCTGTATCCAATATTGGCCAAACTAGATCACAAATCAGGGTCAGAAACTCAAATAGTGGCAACATTCCATACTACCAATCCCAGGGCAAGCAGTAGCTTCCCCATGTCTGTCTCAATAGCAGACTATGTTCTTTTACTCCAGGACTTGTCCAAACCTGTTTTAAACCCAGATGTGCTAAGTGCTGTTACTACATCCTCTACTACTACTACTACTACTTAACATTTCTAAAGCGCTACTAGGGTTACGCAGCGCTGTACAATTTACATAGAGGGACAGTCCCTGCTCGAAGAGCTTACAATCTAGAAGACAAGTGAACGGTCAAATTGGGGCAGTCTGGATTAACTGAACGGTAAGAGTTAGGTGCCGAACGCAGCAATGAAGAGGTGGGTTTTAAGCAGAGACTTGAAGATGGGCAGGGAGGGGGGTTGGCGTATGGGCTCAGGAAGGTTGTTCCAAGGTGAAGCGAGGTAGAATGAGTGGAGCCTGGATTTGGCGGTGGTGGAGAAGGGTACAGAGAGGAGGGATTTGTCCTGTGAACGGAGGTTTCGGGCGGGAACGTAAGGGGAGATGAGGGTAGAAAGGTAGTGAGGGGCAGCAGACTGAGTGCATTTGTAGGTAAGAAGGAGAAGCTTGAATTGAATGCGGTATCTGATTGGAAGCCAGTGAAGTGACCTGAGGAGAGGGGTGATATGAGTATATCGGTTCTGGCGGAATATAAGACGTGCGGCAGAGTTCTGAACAGATTGAAGGGGGGATAGATGGCTAAGTGGGAGGCCGGTGAGGAGTAAGTTGCAGTAGTCAAGGCGAGAGGTAATGAGAGCATGGACGAGAGTTCGGGTGGTGTGTTCAGAGAGGAAAGGGCGAATTTTGCTGATGTTAAAGAGGAAGAAGCGACAGGTCTTGGCTATCTGCTGGATATGCGCAGAGAAGGAGAGGGAGGAGTCAAAGATGACTCCAAGGTTGTGGGCAGATGAGACGGGGAGGATGAGGGTGCTATCAACATCCTCCAGCAAAGAGTTCCAGAGCTTAACTATTCGTTGAGTGGAAAAAAATATTTCCTCCTATTTGTTTTAAAAATATTTCCAATTAAATTCCTTGAGTGTCCCCTAGTCTTTGTACTTTCGAATGAGTAAAAAATCAATTCACTTCTACTTCTACACCACTCAGGAGTTTGTAGACCTCAATCATATCTCCCCTCTTTTCCAAGCTGAGGAGCCCTAAAATATTTAGCCTTTACTCATATGAGAGGAGTTTTATCCACGTTATCATTTTGGTCGCTCTTCTTTGAACCTTTTTTAGTTCCGCTATATCTTTTTGAAATGCGGTGGCCAGAACTGAACACAATATTCAAGGTGAGGTTGCACCATGGAGCCAAACTGAGGCATTATGGTATTTTCGGTCTTATTTACCATCCTTTTCCTAATAATTCCTAGCATCCTGTTTGCTTTTTTTGGCCTCTGCCACACACTGAGCAGAAGATTTCAGTGTATTATCTACAATGTGTGAAGCCTCCCGCTTCGGATCCCCCTGGGCACGTCCTATTCCGCCCTCTGAGTACAGGTCCGGCTCATCACGGAGGCAGTTTGCAGTTTATTTAGGCACAAAACATATAAGATAATCCTCCAGGTAACAGATAGTCCTGCGCTGCCTTGTGATCGATCATGTTACCCCCCACCCGAGAGGAGGGGATCGCAACAGAAGATTATTGCAGCGGGAAACTTTTTGGATATACCATCTAGCAATGGTTGAACCCAATGGGCTTAATACTTACGTCCATTGGGGATGTTACATGTAAGGACTATTAGTTGCATTGCGGAAGTATCTCATAGAGGCGGGTACTTCCGGCATTGTATAAGAACGCCAGCGCCATGTTTGAATCTCTAGAGAGCAATCTGAAGTAGTAGGAGAAAGACTGTAAGCCACGAGTCAATACATATTAGCAAGAGTGCCATAGACATGGAGTGTTGAGCTAACATTTTTTCATTTTGCATTTGCAGGATTTTCCCTTGACAAAGCACACAAGCGAAACAGGCTCCTGTCGGGACAGTAACTACTCCTGGAACTGCATATGGACATGCACGCAAATAAGTGTTTTACAAGTCATCTCCGCTACAATGAATGTTAATACTCTGGTCGGTATAATACCGGTCACACAACTCTAACACAAAGTATAATAAGTTGAAACCAAGAGGTTTATGCTAAGCACTGCATGAGCAATATAAAAAGCTATAAAAAGCACAATATTTTTTTTCACAAGATATGGATGGTTGGGGCCATCTATGATTATAATTGTCACATTGATCAGGCACACCAGATTGGTGATAATGCATTTGCATCAGTGACTGTATGAGACTTCCTCAAAATACATCAACATTGTGACCATCTGGCACTATTTGAACTTTGATATAACAAAAGAGAGGGAACAAAGTACAAACTAAAGTCCAAACAAAAAAAACAGCACCACGGGCCTTTAAAAATGGAACACAGTTCTTTAATGAATGAGCCTTGACAAAAAGACCCGACACGGGCCGTGTTTCGGTGACTAGCACCTGCGTCAGGGGTCACAGTGATGACGTGGAAAACTTGGGGAATAACTCGAATATATTCCTCTACAATATATTATTCCTTACCCCACGTCTCATGTAGTAAAAGCTACAAAGCACCAAGGCACTTTCACTTTCTGTATCAAAATGGATTTTGATACAGAAAGTGAAAGTGCCTTGGTGCTTTGTAGCTTTTACTACATGAGACGTGGGGTAAGGAATAATATATTGTAGAGGAATATATTTGAGTTATTCCCCAAGTTTTCCACGTCATCACTGTGACCCCTGACGCAGGTGCTAGTCACCGAAACACGGCCCGTGTCGGGTCTTTTTGTCAAGGCTCATTCATTAAAGAACTGTGTTCCATTTTTAAAGGCTCGTGGTGCTGTTTTTTTTGTTTGGACTATTTGAACTTTACCATTCATTGGTTGTATATTTCTAGTATAAGCAGCATAGATGCTGGGTTTAACGGTCCTTTGGTCTATCCCAGTATGGCAACACTTATGGACCCTTTTACCAAGCTGCAGGGCCATTTTTTCTGGGTGTCAGGGCCCTTTTTACTGCAGTAGGTTAAAAAAGACCCCAGCACACATGGCCAAGTGGCAAGAGAATTATTACTGCATGGCCATGCGGCAGGGAGTCCTTACCACCACCCACTGAGGTGGCAATAAGGGCTCCTGCTCTATTCCAATGATAACCGGGCAGCAAGTGGTGATGCCCGATTACCGCCATGCAAGCCATTTCCAGGGTTTTTCTTTATCCCCTGGAAATTGCGCACACTTGGGGTGGGACTACCACCGGGTGCCACATTGGACTGGCGTTAGTCCCAGAAGAGCAAGCGGTAAGCCCGCTTTGGGCTTACGTTGCCCTGTAAAAGAGCCCCTTATGTTCTTATGTAATTAGAATTTATAAATGCATAAAACTTGTGAGGAAATTAAAAGAAAGAAAGAAAGAAAGAAAGAAAGAAAGAAAGAAAGAAAGAAAGAAAGAAAGAAAGAAAGAAAGAAAGGGAATTTTACATGGACTGTGAGTGGAGGAGTGGCCTAGTGGTTAGAGTGGCGGACTTTGGTCCTGGGGAACTGGGTTCAATTCCCACTACAGGCACAGGCAGCTCCTTGTGACTCTGGGCAAGTCACTTAACCCTCCATTGCCCCAGGTACAAATAAGTATCTGTATATAGTATGTAAGCCGCATTGAACCTGCTATGAGTGGGAAAGTGCGGGGTACAAATGTAAAAAACACCATCAAAAATATATGTGGCAGGCAGACGAAAGAGATACAGGTCTGTTTGGAGACATTATATAAAGGCTGAGGGAAAACATGAAAACATGTTACAAGCAAAATAAATAAATAACAGTTAACTATAGAAGCACATTCTTTGTAGAAGCAGATATGGGATCAACTGTAGGAGATCAATATTCTAAACCTTTGGCACACTAGTAGCCACTACAAGCTTATATGTATGAGGTAATAGTTCCATGCTAATTGCAGTCTATTTCTCTGCAAACCACTCAGTGTTGCATTTCTGTAATGATATATTATCCCTTCAAAACATAAACTTCCAAGCCACAGAACCGATGCCATAGTTATACTCAGAATGAGTTTGCTGACTGCTCATTTCATAGGGCTGAGGGGTGAAATTGTGGACAATTATTTTAACCTACACTTTGCTTTCTGGGTTAATTTCCTGTAGCACATGTTGTAGATAATACACTGAAATCTTCTGCTCAGTGTGCGGCAGCAGACAAGAAAGGATGCTGGGAATTATTAGGAAAGGGATGATGAATAAGACCAAAAATACTATAATGCCTCTGTATCGCTCCATGGTGCAACCACATCTTGAGCATTGCGTTCATTTCCAGTCGCTGTATCTCAAAAAAGGATATAGCAGAACTGGAGAAGGTTCAAAGAAGAGCGACCAAAATGATAAAGGGGATGGAACTCCTCTCGTATGAGGAAAAGCTGAAGAGGTTAGGGCTCTTCAGCTTGAAAAAGAGACAGATGAGAGGAGGTATGATTGAAGTCCTACAAAATCCTGAGTGGTGTAGAATGAGTAGAAGTAAATCGATTACTCGTTCCAAAAGTACAAAGGCTAGGGGACACTCAACAAATAGTTAGGTTCTGGAACTCTTTGCTGGACGATGTGGTAACACCGTTTAGCGTATCTGGGTTTATAAAAGGTTTGGACAAGTTCCTGGAGGAAAAGTCCATAGTCTGCTACTGAGATAGACATGGGGAAGCAACTGCTTGCCCTGGGATTTGTAGTATGGAGTGTTGCCACAATTTGGGTTTCTGCCAGGTACTTGTGACCTAGCTTGGCCAGTGTTGGAAGCAGGATACTGGGTTAAATGGACCATTGGTCTGACCCAGTATGGCTACTCTTATGTTCATTACAGAGTATGCTTAGCGAGTTATGCATGTACATTCTAATTATTGCCAATTAGTGCTCATTGTTGCTTGTTAAGTGCTGTTAAAAATGCTGATTGGCTTGTTATGGAATTTGTTTAGCTTTCAACACGGAACACTAGGTGCGATATATATAGAATCCGTCAGTTATTGTGCATGGTGCATACATTTAGGTGCTAAGATTATAGAATGAGGGGGTAAGGGTGTGCAGCCCAAAATGTTTTGTTTTATTTCCTGTGTCATTCATGGGAGATTGTGTTTGGTTTTTGTTTTTCCTTTTGTTTATATTTTTTATTTTGGAGCTAATATGGGAAGAGTGTGCACTGTTTTGCAAGGAATTTGTACTGTTTCCAAAGAATGTGCACTGCTTTTGATACAAGAAAAGAAAATCTGAAATGTAACTTTTTCCTTTTTTTGGAGGGAGGAAAGGGGTAAAAATGGCATGAAACCAGAGCCAGTGCAAAAGTGGTAAGTGTCCTAGGCAAATCAACCTTTAAACCCTTTAGTGTCCAATGTTCCCATCAATCTGTTCCCATATGGCTTATTATGGGAATATTGGACACTAAAGGGTTAATTAAACCCCTAGCCTGCAGCTCCCTCAAGATTTAGATAATTAAAATCATCATGATCATCACACAAATCTATATATACTAGCCGTTGAGCCCGTTAAAACGGGCTAGTATGGAGTTTTTCCAAGGCCCCCTCCCCTCGCCGCTGCAGGTCCCTCCCCACCCCCGGAGTCGCCGCCGCCACCCCCCCTCCACCCGGCCCGGGCCCTCTCTTCGCTATTGAACTTACGTTACGTCGCCGAAACACAGCACGCAGATCAGCAGAGCTCCCGTCGGCCTTCCTTCTCTGCCTGTGTCCCGCCCTCGTATGACGTAACGTCGGCGAGGGCGGGACACAGGCAGGGAAGGAAGGCCGACGGGAGCTCAGCTGATCTGCCTGCTGCGTGTTGGCGATGTAAGTTCAATACTGAAGAGAGTGCTCGGGCCGGGTGGAGGGGGGGGGGCGGTGGCGGCGACTCCGGGTCGGGGGGGAGCGGTAGCGACAACCTCGGGGGTGGGGGGGAGCTGTAGCGACATCGGCGGTTCCCTCCCTCCCCTTTGCGCAGTTTCCCTCTCTGTCCTGCCCCCATCATCACGTATTGATGCGGGGGCGGAACAGAGAGGGAAGTCTCTACTGCGCATTTGCGGGTGAGTACGGTCACTCGTCATTTATATGTTTGATATAAGGCACCTCCAACGTTCCAATGAAGCCTCAAGCTGGATGATGAGGCGCCCGAGATATCCGGTTTGGCCTGCAGTCACTGTAGCTCCGCCCTCACATCAAAACACAATGACGTTGAGGGCGGGCAGGCGAAGGCACAACGCACGAGTTCCACAGAGTGACAGCAGCGAGGAGAGCAATGCGAACTTTCATCACAAACTTGCAACCAAGTGAGTGAGGGAGGGAGTGAGGGACGGAGGGAGGGAGAGGGGGCGGGGGCGGGGTCTGGAACTCGGAAGGGAAGATGGGGGGGGGATTACCTTGCTAGCGCCCGTTTCATTTTTTTCCGAAACGGGCATTTCTTACTAGTATTCTATAAAAATGCAGGATAAAATATATGCTGAAGGTTCTTTGAATTTGTGTGGCTGTCAGGACCTATTGCAGTGTTCTTCCATGTAAAGCCCAGGGGCCAATGGTGGTCTCTACATACAATGCATTTGGATATGCCCACCTGCTTGAAGATATCCCCAATGAAACGTTTGAAGGTGGACTGGTGGGGATGAATGTTGCTGACACACACTGGTCAGTAATGTCTTATCCTCATGTGGGATGATTTTAGTGGTTCTCCTTTAGCTCATTTGGATTCCAAGTGGCCCTAACATAAAAATGAGTGAAGACCACTGACCTATTGTATTGCTTTGATTGCAGCTGCTCTTTGTTGCCTCCAAGAAGCTTCTGCCCTAGATGATCACCTAGCCTTGCCTAGTTCCTGGGCCAGCACAGCGTGAAATAACATGGAAAATGTCATTCCAAATGAACGCACATCCCTACAGTCTCTAGTTTCCCTCTAGGACATTGACCATGTTATGCTCGCTTAACATTGACAGGTTAAATGAGTAATGGGACAATTTTCAAAGGAATTGTTGTGGGCAACCAGATGTGTACTAGTAGTGAAAGAAAAACCCTTTAAAAAATGTTCACCCTTCTCAATGTGGAGAAAAGGGGAGGTGCTGGATTTCATTAGAAATTCCCACTAATCGTTTACCTTTGTACTTTACTTGTGCAAAGTATATGTGATAAAGATATTCAACTGGAAATTCTTCGGGGTGGTCCCTTCAAAAAGTAGCTTTCAGACCATGGAGTTAATTCTTCATTTTGTTACTTTATTGTACATTAAATATAAAAATTATTTAAGCACAATATGATATAGGCATCAAGAATAGATTTAGTCTCTTTATTTCTAGAATAAAACATGCAATGGGTTTTACTGAGATGACATTGTAATTGTCCTATGTAGATTGCTCTATGTGGATTTAAAACATGATGGCAATACTGATAATTTAAAGGTTTTAATGACAAATCAGGTTTTGTTGAATATTTTAAAAGGCTTTGTTCTGACATGATTCATATTAGGTGGTATTAAAATGACTTTTTGAGACTTGGCTTGGCAGAACTATCCTTCTTTATTGAATCAAAAGCGTGTCTTATCATTTTATTCAACTGTACAACAATTACAACCTGAACATTCTTTTAAATCAGAATATTTTTGGCACTTCTTAATCTAATAAAATATCTGTGTACCAGTTATTGTAACAGTACTAGCATTATATAAAGACAGTTATAATGTACACTTGCTGAGCATGTACTCTTGCTCAGTCTTAATCCAGAAGAAATTAGATGTCAGGATAAGGAATTGATGATTATATATATATATATATATATATATATATATATATATATTTATATATTGTAACCAGGCGCCTCTCTTGTGCAGCCAGGGATAGAACAATCTCCTCTAACCACGGGCCCCTGGTACAATGAAGAAACAGATATCCACTAGTAACTTCAAACTCAAGGACTTTATTCCATGCAGGTTTCTAATACACAGCCCAACAGCAGCATTCACCATTAATCTTAAACCCACATAAGCCACCTGAAAGTGTGTGGCCAGTAGTCCCCTTTAAGCCAAAGGCTCTTAGCACATGTCAGGATTTAATATAGGCTATAGTCAGCTTCAGTCTAGGCTCTTTATCCAGTGCACCATAAACATTAGTTCAATTCCAGCCAGCAGCAGCCCCTTCAATTCATCATCATAAGTAAATCACCAAGCTGCAGTTATACTTTCTATTCTCTTCACCCCCATAATGAGTTCCATATTTTAGGGACTTCTCACACCCAAGGGATTCCCCCTGCAACAGCTTCACTAGTAAGGTCAATCCTTTAGGGACTCCTTCTAACCCAAGGATTTTCAGCCTGCAAATACTTCAAAGACTTCAGTACTTTAGGGACCTCCCTGCCCAAGGGTTTTCAGCCTGCAACTGCCTCTCAGACTTCAGTACTTTAGGGACCTCCCTGCCCAAGGGTTTTCAGCCTGCAACTGCTTCTCACATTCCTTGCTGCTCTCCCTGAACTGAACTCCTGAGACTCCTTCCCACCTGCCTAATCAATCCCTGGCTTCTGCCTTCACAACTAATCATTCTCCACTCATTAGCTTCTCTACACACCCATACCAGCTGAGTTGAGCATGAGCCTAATGAGGAGCTCCTGCACCCAGGGTTTCCTATCTCTCTTTCCCCCAGTGGTAGCCAATCTACACCTCCTGTTAGCTTACACCCATGCCCTCCCTTATTGCAGCTAGGAGTCCAGTCCGGGTTTTCCGTCTCACCCTCTGGCTCCTTGCCTGCAATGCCTTCTGGGACTTGTAGTTCAGACTGAAGCTGCCATATATTTTGCACCTCTTGAGTCTTCTACTTATATCCTTCAAGCATTCATATTTATACTGTGGATTTTTTTTAGCTTGAATTTTATTGATTTTTTTTAAAAACAATTTTTACTCAGCAGTCCATTCCTATTTATTTGTTTAATATTTATGTTATTTGTTTATTTACACAATTTATAGCATGCCAAATTGCCATGGGTCAAAGTGGGTTACAATCCACAAGAAAACAGTACAAATATAATAATAAATGCAAAGACAAATGAAACAGCAAGATAAAGTCAATATATGCAACAATAGAAGTCAGTGTTAGCATAGACGACAGAAATAAAGCATGATAAATGCTAAGAAGCCCATATGTATAGAGGTAGCTTGGTTAGACTTACTACCCTCAAACCAAAAGTGTATATTATTATTATTTATTATTTATTGCATTTGTATCCCACATTTTCCCACCTATTTGCAGGCTCAATGTGGCTTACAGAGTTTTGTTATAACATAGTCATTCCAGGTTATCAGATACTATAAACCAGTTCATTACATTTTAAAATTAGGCTAAAATGCAAATTAAAATTTCTTACAAATTCTAGGCTTGAAGTGCTCATGAAGGGGCTCACAGGGGGGCATGCAGGGCAGAGCATGACCCTTTGGAATGCTCCTTTGGAGCAATGCCTTAGGTGCAATGAATCAAGAATCGGTATTTTTTATAGTCCCAGAGTGATGATGTCACTAGTATGTGCCTAGCTACTCTTATAGCTGCTGAGATGAATCACTGTGAAAAATAATCTTTGGGGTTTCTTGTAAGCTTAGAATTCACTAAAACATAAGGCCGCCACTCCAGAGAGATTGTGGGTGGGTGATGGGAATGGTAGAATACCTCAGGGATCAGCATTATTTTTAGTCCCAGAGTGATGATGTCACTTGTATGTGCCTGGCTCTTCCCATAGGGGACACCTGTTTCTGCCAACTTTGTAAGCATGACAATATGATCCATAGTGTCAAAGGCTGGTAGAAAATCCAGCAGCACCAGTATCAAGGTGGATTCCCTGTCAAAGTTTCTGTGGAAATGATCAAGAAGGGATACAAGAACTGTACCCAGGTCTAAAGCCAGATTGACACAAGTCTAGCCAATTTCTTTCTTTTAGCCAGTTGTGGTGAATGCAGATTTTTCTACAAAATTTGCCAGGAAAGAGATATTAGACACTAATTGGTAGTTTATAAGCTTGTACTGGTCAAGGAAGCTCTTTTTCAGTAGGTGTGCACAGGGGCGTAGCCAGACAGCAGATTTTGGGTGGGCCTAGGCAAGAAGTGGGTGGGCACCAAATGTTCTCTCCCCCACCCCCACATCAAAAAGAAATATCTCAGCTGGTGGGAAAATGCTTCTCTCCAGTCTCCACCTTGGTAGTCTGCAGAGGCATGCACTGAAAACTGAGCACGCGAAGGTGCCAGTATCGTGGAGAGCAGCATTTTCATTACCATGTGCTACTGTTGCATGGGCCTGAACCCTAAGTGGGTGGGCCCTGGCCCACCCAGGCCCACCTGTGGCTACGCCACTGGGTGTGCACCACAGCTCTTTCCCGCAATTCCCTCCTATCTCTTATCCCTTTCTCTTCTCTCCCCTCCCCTTCCCACCATCCTTAAGATCCTTCCTCCTTCTCTTCTCAGAACTTCTAGTATGTATGCCAAGATAGCAATGCCCTTTCCCTTCTTGTACTTTGTCCCCAAAGCCACTCATTTTCTCCGTCACCTCCCCTCTTGAATTTATATACACTCTTATTCACATATATTGTCTATACCTCTTCTACCACCTGCTCTATGCTACATCAATACATTCATTCTTACCTCTGTTAAACACAGCAATAAAGAGGTCCAGAATATCAGTTGCTGTCACACTTCAAATCTGGAAATTCTCTTCTTGTCTTTGGACTGCTTACTACCTCTGCACTCAGCTATCATCCCTCTGTTCCACATCTTGTGACCCATCCTCCTGCTACTTATCACATTGACATTTTGCTGGATTTTCCACCTCTTGCTACCAGTATTTGGCTAGCTTTTGCTTGGCCACAGAGGGTACATCCTTCTGTAGCAGAGTCCATGCGTCCTGAGTTGTAGTGACCTTCTTATGGCTCCTGCTAATAGTGATGAGTAATCTAAATAGGAATAACCATTTCTATGGAATGTTGCTTTGGCACATGATTCCAATACTTCTTTAAATTCCCTTTGATACACTACAGTAATAATGGAAAGGTCTTTATCTACCTTATGGTTATCCCAAGAAATAGTTCCTTTTCTCTTTGCTTCCTACAGAAACTGTTCCCTTTATCTACATAGTTATAGAGGTATTCCACTATATCTTTAGAATAATCTCCTTTTTTGGTTTTAAGGCCCTATCTGTCTTAATCTTGTGGGCCTTTTCTGCTTCACCCTCTGCTCCAAATCCCATTACCTCTCCATAAAGCTCTCATATTACTGCCACAGCAACTATATAGTCCTCCAAATCTGATGCACTCGTTATTATGCTTTGACCCTATTTTCAAGGTATTCCACATGCCCCAACAGATCCATATTGCTATTCTATAAATGCTGGGTCTCTGTTTGTAGTGCTTCAGTGACTTCCTCATGCTCCCAAACTTTCTGCACCACCTCTTCTATGCAGCCAACTTATTCTATAATATTAGTCCTTATTTCCTTGACAGCATCCTTGATCCATTCCCTTACCACCTGAAATCCATCTTTAAGGTCCTTTGCTTATACTTTCAAGTCACCTTTGGTGAGTATAGTACTATCATCCTCTCCCCACTCTACTCAGGGAGCCATGTGACTGTACCTCATCCTCCTACATGCTATAGACAACAAGCAGCCACACTGGTTAGGAGGCACTCTGAATCAGACAGATGCAGTTTGATTGTCTCTGTTATCAGGTCTTCTACCCTCTATCCTGCTTAATGCTGGAGGGCTAATCCTGTGTGGCATAGTTTGGTCAATGGGATTTCCCCACTTTCATCCACCCAGTTTTCAGTTATTCCTAGGATGTCTAGTACTGTTGACGTCATGAACCTTAGGAAATTTGTGTTGACTGATCTGGTATTTACTAGGCCCAAGTTTCCAAGTAATAGTCTTAGTAATTAGATAGTAGTAGACAAGTAGTCACGTGGATATAGTTACAGTAGACGGGTATTTTATTTCTTGAGTTTGTGCCCTTTTGGTGGATGGGGGAGGCTGTAGTTTTCTCTTCCCCCAAACTACTGGGATGTATGAGGATCTTTGGTTACTGGGGCCAAAGTACATTTTCTTGTTAAATAGATGAAGGATTTTAGCTATGTACGTATGTCAGGGGACAATAAGGACAGCAACCTTTTGACTTTCCCTTCCCCTACCTCTTTTTGCCTTAATATAGCATGAGAAGCCACATTTAGCCATCTTGGCCCTAAATTATGGAACAGCCTTCTCCTCACCTCTGGGCTCAACCCTCTATTACAGCATTTAAGTCCACACTTAAGATCTACCTTTTCTCTGAGGCCCTAGCTTCATAAACTCCTCACTCTTTTCTGCATTACACATTCCTCCCTCTTCTCCCTTCTCCAATTAAACATTGTTTCCAACTACATAATGCCATTACTGGCCCCTTGCAGTATATCAAGCCTCAGGAATGAATGAATGAATGAATGAATGAATGAATGAATGAATGAATGAATGAAATAGAATGGGAATCCAAACATATTTTGTATTGTGTAATTTCTTGCCTTGTTTACAAGCATTTTTATTTTATTCATTTTTGTATGACCATTTTGTTATTTACCAATAATGGTTTGCACTCTTTGAAAATAGTGCATACTCCCCTGGATTGTATATAGCGTGACTTAAGTTGCGTGCACAAATGTAATCATATTTTGGATTTGGCCAGGCAACTTAATTAGTTAACAAACCAATCAGTGCTGATAATTGCCTCTTAAGCAATTATTGACACTAATAAGCATTAATTAGAGCTTACGCGCACAACTGTCTAAGCGTATTCTGTAATGTGATGTGCATACATTCTGTCACATAGGGCTTCTTTTACAAAGCCATGCTAGCGATTCCTGTGTGGCAAATGATAGGAACTGAATGGGCTTCCTCTCATTTGCCACACCGAGAATCGCTAGCGCGGCTTTGTAAAAGAGGGTCTTAGTTAAAAAGAGGGCATGGCCATGGGTGTGGAATGGGCTGCTCATGAGTGTTTCCAAAACCTATGTGCATTGTTATTGCATACACCCAGTATGCACCTAATTTAGGCATCAGCAGTTTTATTTGGCGTAATTGCCCATGACTAAATTTAGTCACATGGACGGGCGTTCGGTGTATTCTGTAAACCATGTGGAAATTTAGGCGTATTCTATAACATATGCCTAGATTTAGGCATACTTGATAGAATACGTCTAGGTGTATTTTTTTTCATTGACGATTTTTTAGACGTGATATATTGAATCTAGTCCACTATGTGGAAAGAAGGCGCATTCTTTTCCTGATACGGCACACACAAGTTTGCACATGCACGATAGTTCAGACATGTATGGTGGTTCCAGGGTTGGGAAAGAGCGCCCCTTCCTTCTCAAAATAGTACACTTTTTTCCACATAGTGCACACTGTTTCCAAAGTGTGTGCACCATTATCAGTGAACAACAAAATGTCATGTTTTTCCCCCTTATTTGCATTTGGTAATAGCATGCAGTGGCATGGGATATGTGTTTACAATGACAGCCCATCCTTAGAGGACAATCAATTTGTTCTCAGCAGTTTACTGGGCTCACATGACTTCTTTTTGTTTAAGTGACCACAGAACTCTCTGGATATGCAGTATAACAGAAAGTCAGTTTGTCTTCAGCAGCAATTGACAGTGGAATGTTAATTATGCAAACAGTGTTTGCTGAGAGATACAGTCTCTTTGAAGTACCTGCTCTTTGAGACACTTGAAATTCTCCAGGGAGATGAGTGGTCAGTCAGCCCTACAGAATTGCTTATTCACTCACAGAAGAGGAAAATATCTATCTTTATTTTGTGCTTTTCTAATCTTGAGAACAGGGTTAAAAAAAACAGTCTTTTAAGTCCTCCATTGCGCCACACTAGCACAATGGTCAGAGGCACCTCCCATGGGAAAAAAAGGAGTTCACCCCAGGTCAATGCAAATTAGATGCAAATGAAGTAAAAAGAAGGTCATTTCCAATCCCCCCCCCCCCCCCGCCCGATGCTTAAAGAAGAACGCACAGAGCAAGGGCACCCTTACTGCGGCAAACTCTACGCCAGCTCACAGCTGGCATTAGGCTATCTAAACAGGCAAAGAGGTGAAGAATCTGGAGGAAGTACTTCCATGGTCCATATCTGCAGCTCAGTTTTGGAAGACTGTGTGGGGGGGGGGGAGTTCTGTGTTTGAAGTGTGTTCCTCCTTTTCAGCCTGCATTGAAAGTGCTGTGGTCTAAATTTTTATAACAGAAACTGCAGTTTAGAACGTCAACAGAGTGACAAAACTTTATTGAAGGAACAAGATAGCCCAAGCTGGGTAGGCAGAGCACCTAAGAAAACAGAAAGGAATATGCACCAGTGATAAAAGTATTTCACTATGGCAACTAGCACCTCTGCCTCCTCCTTCCCTCTTCCCCTCTCGTGTTCTGGGCATGTGCTGAAGAGCTGCACTTAACACACAACTCTTGAGCACATGCACCTGGCACCATTGTACCCCTAACTTCTAAATTATAATGTTACCTATCAATTATAATGTTCTAGTACATGTGGTGTTTGACCTATTCTTACTGTACACCGCCTTGAGTGAATTCCTTCAAAAAGGCGGTAAATAAATCCTAATAAATAAATGACTCCCTACTGTTAAAAGCTATGAGTGCACCTATATTTGCATCTCATTAGCATTGAACATTAGGGAGTTCAGACATGCTGTTCTGGCACTCTTTCTCCTGTGCTGTTTAGTACAGTGCCAGAGTATTGAGCATCGGGGCCTATGTTCACTATAATCCTTTTTAATCCCTGCACAGAAACTGATTCAATAACAGATTTAAACATATTATAAATCATAGAGAGGACTGTCCTGTTCCTCACAATTCTTTAGCATAACAAATTGTCATGTTATATTCTCACTTTTTAGTCTCTCAGACAAAAAAAGAAAAAAAAAAAAAGATGCAGATCTAGCTTAAATCATGAGAGGGAAAAGAGGCTGCCTATTACATTCAAAGAAAGGCAGAGATTGCCTTCTTTCAACAAACAAGTGAAATAAAAGAATATAGAAAGAAAAATAAAAAAATAAAACTGAGTACTGGTGTCCCAACACAAACTGAAAATAAACACATGAAAATTAGAAGCGTAAACAGAAAACATATTTTTTAATCTAAACAGCTGGAGCTCACTGTGCCTGTCACTTACTATGCTTTAGTCCAAAATGTAAAACAAGTCAGAAAAATGTAAAGAAGGAGTATAAAATAGTTAAACTTCCCTACAATGTTTATTCAGAAATGTACTGAAAGAAATAGTCATTGTTGAACCATTTATAATGGTTTTACCAGTATTGATCCTGAATTTATAAATCTAACCTGATAGTAACCATTCATTATATTTCAGATATGTTGTTTTGTTTTGGGCCAAATTTCAAATAATAATTGTTTGCTTGCTTTTGGTTCTTCCCCTAACATAAGCAATGCAATATTTTATAAAAATCATAAATCTGAACGTTTCGGAATTGTAATTAAAACTGTAGTGTGATATGGTTTTAAAAAACTGGCAAATCTGCTTTAACTTTTCTATTAAAATTGGGGCCAGTATGTGATATCATTTGAATTCTGGTTTAATGAAATATACTTATATCTAATTTACAGTATATGAAAACCCAGCAAAAACCTAGTAGTGATTCTACTGAAGGCAAAAAAAAGGCATAGCAACATATCTTTAATTTTTAAACCCTAATCCTAGATCAAAACATGCTTGTCACCTCCCGTAGGCATTTCTCCACATACATTCAATATTCTCTTTCTATCTTCCATTATTCTTGTGTTTGACGTGAAGCCTTATGCCACAAGGGATAAACAAGTTCTACATACATGGAAGAGGAGACAGTGAGGGCCCAAGGGCAATCTTGTAGGAAGCACAGTGAGTGCTCACAAAACCACTGATTATTGCAAAAAAAAAAAATGATTGAATTACAGTCTTGGATGCTCAGACCAAATATGAGATAGAATTTCAAAGAGAACTAGTTACCTAACTATAGGGTCAGGAAGCTAAATCGCCAGTATAGATGTGCATGGCCATCTGTCATGGGGTTCCTGGGCCTAGGTTGTGTGGTTTTTACCTATAATAACCCCTTTATCTTTCATATTGAGCCCTCTAGTATTCAGAGCATGCCCAGACTTGGGGCATGAGACCACGGAGTTTTCCAAAGTTGCAATGACCACAGTCACAAGACGGAAGGGAGCAGGAGATAGGCTGAGTGCTGGAATGCTGTAGTCAGACCCAACAAGGCAGGCTGCAGCACAGGAATGATACCAACACAGCAGGCAGAAGTCCAGAAACAGTAGGGTTACCATTTTTTGTCCTTTAAAAAAGAGGACACTTGCCCCGCCCATGCCCCGCCCCCATTTCACACCATCTCCTCACCCCTTTCACGCCCTCGCCCCACCCCTTTCTGCACCTCACCCCGCCCCTTGTCGCACTTCACCCTGACCCCCTGTCGCATTTTCCCTTCCCCCTGGTCACCCCTCGGCCTCATCTCACCTCCCCTCCCCCCGGCCCTGTCACCACCTCTCCCCTTACTCACGATCTTCCCTGGTGGTCTAGTGACATTCAGGGCAGGACCAAACATAAAATCAGTTTTCAGAAACATCATACCTTTCGGCGTCTTTGTCCTGAATTAGTTTCCTTGAAATAATGTTGACAAAGTCTGAGTATCATCCGTTTGTTATCTTGTGCTTCTACCTGGGGTTTCGGTGACTTTGAGTTTGGAGGGGAGCCTGCTCCACCATTTCTTTTGGGAGTAGATCAGGGACATTGAGTGAGCTTGTGTTTCTGCATCTTCCTTGCTTATTGATGGAAACATGTGTGCGCGGGGTCCAAATGCTGGGACGGGATTACTAAGGGCCGGTGCGCCTGGTTTTCTAGATCTTTCTTATTTGTTGCTGATGGCACACGCTCGAGGTGTGATATTTTCAGAATCAGTTTTCTGCTCTGGGTGTAGCTTTAATTCTCCAAAAGAATGTACCCCTAGACAAATTAGAGGCTGCTCCATATGATATGACTGGCGGGCTGAGAAGGCGGCAAGCTGCAGTACAGCAGCAACTGCGCCTGCGTGCAGCGTCCAGTGTGCAGCGTCATCATCAGCTGATCAGGCAGGCGCTGGCTGGCACGCACACAGATGCTGCCTGCCTGTGTAGCCTGCCTGCGCTGCGTCGGCCCACGCATCAGAGGACGAGGAGTCGAGGACAGAGATGTCGTGTTGCTGTTGCCAACCCCCTCCGTTGACATGGTAAGTGAAGGGCGGAGTCGGCGGACCCTCTCGGCAACAGCCGCATTACAGGATCACGGTAGGATTACCATTCGTCCCGACGAAACCCGGACAAATCGGGGAAATGCGGAAATCCGCCCGGACTCCCCATGGCGCCCTCAAAAAGAGGACATGTCCGGGGAAATCCGGACGAATGGTAACCCTAAGAAACAGGCTATAATCAGTCCTGGGAAAGCAGGTTCATAAGGAGAGAAAAAGCAAGGGTTAGATATTGTAGATCAGCAGAACAGTGGCGTAGCCAGAAGGCAATTTTTGGGTGGGCCAACAGCTTGGGTGGATGGGCACCATGCTCTGTTCTGCCCTTCCCTGCCTCTCTCCACCACCCCTGCAAAAAAAAAAAAGCAAAATGAAAAATGTGCTCAGGGCTGTAACCCTGCATGGTACCTTTGGCCCCTGCAGCATTCTTTTCTTCGCCCGTCACCAGCAGCGCTGCCATTCATTCTCACAGGCAGCTCCGCTCCCCTCTGCTGCATCCATCCAGCCCTCTCTGATGCACTTCCTGTTTACGTAGGGCTGGATGGACGCAGCAAAGAGGAGTGGAGCTGCCTGTGTGAATGAATGGCAGCGCTGCCGGCAACAGGCGAAGAAAAGAATGCTGCAGGGACCGAGGCAGCACCGGCGGGGAGGACATGCGAGGGGATGTTGGGTGGGAGGGCCTGGAGGGAAAGTGGCTGGGCCTGGGCCCGTCCAGGCCCGCCAGTGGCTACGCCCCTGCAGCAGAAGAAATGTAACATTCAGAAGCTTGCAAGTGAGAGCTGTCTAGTAGGATTGGGATGATATTTGCAATGACATGGGAAACGTCAACGATATATCTTATGTCAATTCATGTCATTAATGAATGAAAATGAGCAGAAAAAAACACATTTTGGAGTAAATTTTCTCTCTCACTATCTATCTATCACCTAAAAATCAGTGCATAAATACCCTGCTGAGCACTATTCTATAAAATGCGCTTAGTTAGACGTGGTTTATAGAATAGCACTTGTACCTGGGAACTGTGACTACATTTAGGCACAGCCATTTACACCAATGGAAATGTGGTGCAAATGTTCACACATAAATTAGGCACGGATCCCACCTTATTCTATAATTACGTGCGTAACTAAAAGAAATGCTCCCAATCTGCCCTTGACCATCCCATTTCCACACACCTTTTTTGACTAGCTCATAAAATGTAAGAAATGATCCCATGCCTAAATTTACATGCGTGTTAAATTTACATGGTTGTTAAAAAAACAATTATCACCCAAATTTATGTGCACAATTTTAGCCCTTTTTCTAGAATTCAGGGGTTTTATGCTTTTAATTTGCCGATAATAGTTCAAAAGAATGCACACGATTTGCTTAGAGGATGGATGGACTCTTTTTATAAGAGTGCACACTTCTTTTCCCAATAGTGCACCTATTTAAGCTATTGTGTATGTGCAAACCACTGCACATGCACAAATAGTGTATGCATACGTGCACTATCAGGAAAGAAATGCAGATTATTTCTAAAAGAATGCACCCTCTTTGATAACAGTACGCACTCTTAAGAGCACACACTCAATGACTTTGCTTCTGTGATGACTATGGGCCCTGTTTACTAAGGTGCATTAGCGTTTTTAACACACCTACAATTAGTGCGGATGCTAACCATGTAGGCACCTATAGGGATATTGTAGGCAAGTACATGGTTAACGTGCGTTTAATGTTAATGCGCCTGTAACGCAGCTTAGTAAACAAGGCCCTAAATGGCCAAATGAAAACAAACATTCCTGGAATCTACACAAATCAAAACTTTTCTGGCTGCCCATCCTTACTATCCAAGAGCAAGGTAGAATGGAAGCACCTGGGTTTATATGAATGTAGGAAGCTGATAAGAAACGATGCATTCCTAAGAACCAATCATGCAAGAGTGCATTCTCAGTTGGCCAACCAGGAAATTCTACATCTTCAGGCAGAGACTAGGAACACTATAAAAGGGAAGGAGTCTCATTTTCTAGTTCATTTTTAATTTTGTTATACAGATTCTTTTTAATAAAAAATAAGTTGAGGAACATAAAACCTTTCAAACAAGCACATGAATTTTACATGCGTTCATTCATAGGCTTATAAATGAACAGTCAATTTTACATGCATTATTTTAGGTGCCATGGAGGGGCATAATCGAACGCCCATCTCCATGGGCGCCTATCTCCGAGGATGGGTCCGCGATGCGGCAGGCCAAACCGTATTTTCCAAAAAGATGGGCGTCCATCTTTTGTTTCAATAATACGGTTTGTGCCGGGCAAATGCATTGCATTTGGGCGGATTTGAGCTGGGCGGTATCGGTTTTCAGCGATAATGGAAACCGAAGGCGCCCAGCTCAAAAACGAACAAATCCTAGGCATTTGGTCGTGGGAGGGGCCAGGATTCATAGTGCACTAGTCCCCCTCACATGCCAGGACACCAACCGGGCACCCTAGGGGGCACGTGTAACAATTTAAAAAAAATTAAAATACCTCCCAAGTCCATAGCTCCCTTACCTTGGGTGCTGTGCCCCCCAAATCCCCCCCCAAAACCCACTGCCCACAACTCTACACCATTACCATAGCACTTATGGCTGAAGGGGGCACCTAGATGTGGGTACAGTGGGTTTTGGGGGCGGTTTGGAGTGCTCTCCTTTAGCAGCACAAGTGTAACAGGTAGGGGGGGATGGGCCTGGGTCCACCTGCCTGAAGTCCACTGCACCCACTAACAACTGCTCCAGGGACCTGTATACTGCTGTGATGGAGCTGGGTATGACATTTGAGGATGGCATACAGGCTGGAAAAAAAAGTTTTTAAAGTTCTTTTTCTTTGGTGGGAGGAGGTTAGGGACCACTGGGGGAGTCAGGGGAGGTCATCCCCGATTCCCTCCCGTGGTCATCTGGGTAGTTGGGTCACTTTTTGGGGACTTGTTCATTAAAAAAAATGGGTCCAAAAAAAGTGACCCAAATTCTCGCTTCTGGCGCCCTTCTTTTTTCCATTATCAGCCGAGCGTGCCCATCTCTCCTCGGCCGATAAACACGCCCCTGTCCCACCTTCACCATACCTCCGACACGCTCCGTCAACTTTGTCTGTTCCCGCGACAGACTGCAGTTGGAGGCGCCCAAAATCGGCTTTCGATTATACCGATTTGGGCGCCCATCTCCTGATTTGGGTCGAAATATGGGCGTCTTTCTCTTTCGAAAATAAGCTGGCAAATGAACCAAATACATGCCCACAAATGCACACCCTTAATTAATTAATTAATTACATTTGTATCCCGCACTTTCCCACTAAAAGCAGGCTCAATGCGGCTTACATAGTAATAGGTAACACAAAATTTTGTTATGTAAAGTAGGAAATTAAGTATAACATAGTAATATGATGGATGGGTAGTAATAGGATGGATGGGTAGGTAGAGACAGGTGATAGAGAGGAAGGTAAGGTGAGAGATAGAGTCTGGATCAATGTCGTTTTCTCATCGGTATATGTAAGGAGGAGAAAAAGTTTCCTACCCCCTCTTGAAGAGCACCTAAATATAGCCACCTAGTGATGTACAGTAATGAGGGGCCCTTTTACAAAGGTACGTAAGGGCCTATGTGCATCCAGCACACGCCAAATCAGCATTACTGCCCAGCTACCATGTGCCCTAGGGGGTAATTCTGAATTTCTCGCACCAAAAACACGCTGTATGGTGTATACTGTATATCATACAGTATACATACCAGTATACTGTATACCAGTATACTGTATACTGGTATACCATACCAGTATACAGTATGGTGTATACTGTATGGTGCTTACCTAGTGGTAAACGGCATTAGATGTGTGCTGTATGCTTACCACTCAGGTAGTGCCTGATACCTTACTGCTATGTAAATGGGTATCAGTAAGGTCTTAGGCCAAAAATGGATGCACTCTGGTTTTTATTTTGCCACATGTCCATTTTTCCGGCCCCTTAAAAAAAAGGCATTTTTCTAGGACATGGCAAAAACTGGCCCGGCATGTGCCCAAAAGGTGCGCTTGCACTGTCGAGCCCCTAAGTGCATCATTGACAGAAGAAGGCCTCAAAGCTCAAAGAGCATTGGTCTGACCAAATGTGTCAGTTGTCCCAAGGAATTCCCAGATATTATCATTGGTCTTAATAAATCATCAAACTCCAGAAAACAGAGCTACCAAAAAACTCCCAAAAATGGAGAAAAAAAGGTTGCTTACCAAAGAACCAGAGAAAAATAGTCAAAAACCCACAGTCAGTTTTATTTGTCAAAAAAAAAAATTTCCACATCAAATCCCCATTAGTCCTAATAAATACCACTGGTAATTCATGAATTATATCAAAATACAATCCCACAGTTTGACTGATGAGACATCCTGTCCCCATACTGGATCATCAAAACCACTAATGATGCGGTTCATAAGAGAGCTCTCTTTCAGTACTGAGATGCATAAACATATTCCAGCTGTCAAAAACCTCGACAAGGACCACCTGTTTTGTGAACCCACCGCTTCAGGAGGTGGAACCAAGTTTGTTAGCCATTTTGTTAACAAAATTGCATGTTTCATGCTTTTTGAGGATATTGTGAAAGTTTTCTACATCTTGTGCATTTTTTGTCATTTTATAAAGTCATTTTCACATTCATGCGTCATCTTATAAAATAGGCAACAGACCTGTGTCTAAATTTGTGGTAAATACACGCCTTGATACAGCGATTTTTTGCGAAACTGAGGCCTAAGTCGGTGTGTTTGGAACCCATGACACTTCTTTATCTATACCTGCATTCTTAAAAGTTAAGTTCAACTTGTTATTATTAGTTCTTTTCATATGGATCCCCCCCCCCCCCCTTTTTTTGATTCTGTGGATTCTTTTAGTATCCTTTACCTTTTGAAACACAAGGGTTTTTCTGTCTGTGATGATAACCCCCTTCAATGTTAGAAGAGCACTAGGGCTCTCAATGTGAAACCTTGTATATATATATATATATATAGGCTGGAGAATTCTGAGGCTTTTCCCTAGTTGTATTTTCAAAATTAGAACAGATACATTCCACAGAATCTTTAGTGGGAGAGATTTAAGTACTTTTTCCCTGTGCCACTGTTATTATGAGAGTTTTTTTCCTTTTTTTTGATTACTTGGTAGTATTGCTCTGTTTCTCTTTTGTGACACCTTATAAAATTCTAACATGCGTTAACGTATGTACTTTCACATGATGGTGTGTACTTTGCTGGTAGGTCTCAGAGGTATGGCATTTAGACAGTGTTGGTGCAGCATGCATGTATACATGTAGATTATAAAATATGCTAATCTATGTGTGTATTTAAAAATTATGGGGCTCTTTGACTAAGCTGCAGTAAGCAGTAATACGTGCTTACCACAGGTGTGGGGCATGCTCAGAATTCTTGTGGTAGTTTTCTGTTTGTCATGCACTTAAAAATAGAAAATATTTTTTAGTGATGGGATGGATCTGGGGGCTCAGCACAATCGGTTAGGGGCCCTTTTACAAAGGCACATAAGGGCCTATGCACATGCAGGGTGTGTCAAATCAGCATTACCGCCTGGCTAGCATGTGCATTTGGCAGTAATTCTGAGTTTGCCATGTGCCAAAAACCTGCAGCAGAAAATAATTTTCTACTTTCTACTGTTGGGGTGTTCCTGGCGATAATCAGCAGTTGGCATGCCAGTGGTGTAGCTACATGGGGCCATGGGGGCCTGGGCCCCCCAAAACTTTTATCGGGGCCCTTGGTTTTGCTGGCAGAGGTCCCCAACCTCCTCCAGCTGAAGCCTTGTTTCACTTAAAGGAGCGTGCAGGACATGAGGAAGAGAGAGCAGGACAAGCAACATGGCGGTACCGGAGACCGGAACTGAACAAGGCTTCAGCTGGCGGGGGTTGGGGACCTTCACCAGCAAAGGTATTTGCTGCTGTGTGGGGCGGACAGGGGGAGCGACAAGGTGGTGGGGGTGAGGCGGCGGGGAGGGGGGTGGCAGCAGAGTAGCAGATTAAAATGTGCCCCCTCACCTTGGGCTCTGACCCCTCCCACCGCGAGATCTGTCTACGCCCCCGTGGCATGTGCTGGATAGTTAGCCCTTATTGCTAAGTCAATGGGTGATGTTAAGTTCTCAGTAGACGTGTGCTGGTTTTCATTTTGCCACACGTCTGTTTCCCGATCCAAACCCACCCTTTTTTCCAGATGTGCTGGAGAAATGGTCCAGCGTGTGTCCTATACACCCGCCCACACTTAAAATAGTCACCTAAAAATGGTTTACATGAGGTGCCTCTTATAAAATTATCTTCCACATGTTGTGTTCCCAGGGGATGATGTTTAAATGTTGACTTTGGTAATTATCAATTTATTTCAAATGCTCCATTTTTAAGGAAAATTAATTGAAGGGCTACACTGCGATAATTTGAAGATTTTGTACAGGATAATCTTTAGGATGAACATCAATAAGAATGCAGGAAGAACCACAGTATAAAAATGCTCCTGCCTGTCAGAGGATGAATTGTTGGTATATGTTCCTAAACATTTTTTGCTTCCAGGAAACTATTGTTTATCATTCCTGCTCCAAAGAAAATCTGTAGGGTACTATTAAGAGCATGAGCTGTTTCAACAGTGTCTCCTACTTTTTGAAACAGATTGTTGTTAGACATCTGGCTCAGGAAGAATTATTTCATATTTTGAAAAAAGATGAAGGCATTTCCCTTAATAAAAGATAGAGTGGATGGCTTACGATGGGGTGGTACGGAGGAGAATTGTAAACTGTGGCTTAAAGGTAGCGATGATTTATGATGGATTCTGATTAGATGTACAGCATTTTTGTCTATTTATGACAGAGATTAGCTGTTCACGTTCTTGGCCTGAGAAATATGGGGTGTCCAATTTATATATCTGAGTTTGTCTTTAAGATACATTTTAAATTTGCTTTTATACTGTGTTGGTTATGATAGGATAAGGGCACTGTATTGGCTAATTACTGTCTCAGCTAGAGGCATTTATGAGTGCCCAATTTAGGGAGTCCTTTTATGAAGCTGCAGCAAAAGGGGGCCTGCGCTGGTGTTGATGCATGTGTTTGACATGCACTGAGGCCCCCTTTTACTGCAGATTTTGTTTTAAAGAAATGGACGTGCAGCAACTGAAGCACTTGCTGTGCACACATTTCGGGTGGGATCACTTACCGCCACCCATTGAGGAGCTGGAAAGGGCTCCCACACTACCCTGGTGGTAACCGGGCAGCCCGCGTCACTGCCTGTTTACCGCTGGGTACACACTGGCGCTACAAAAATAAAATAAAATATTTTTGTAGCGCCAGAAATGGCGCACGTTGGGGGTGGGAACTACCCATTAATTATTAGTGTTTGCTTTACTTTGGTCTTTATATATATGATCTAGTAGTCAATATTCAGAAACTATGGTAACCATATTATGTTATGCACTGGAGCTTAAATTAATACATGCAGTCAATGCTGCTATTTATAGAAGCAGCAGTGCTGAATATACTTATAATGTAATTCAGCAGATCTAAACTAAACCGTCTGACTTTACCCTCACCCCTGACAGCACATTATGAATTTACTTGCTCTTCTGCGTTTTTTCTTTGTGGCCCAGAAGGTTTGGAATGATTTGTCCCATCCCCCCATGTTAGATCTGAGCTCTCATTTTTCTCTGCTAGCTTACAGCTACTTGGTTTCTGTTTCTTGAAAGGTGGATTTCTTTTATGCCAGGTGGTTCGGCCCCTGTTATTGTAGAGCACAGCACTGTTATCCCTTTTCCTGTTCTTATCCCTTTGGTGTGATTGAATACTGCCCTGTCAATAAATGGCGATACTTTATTTTTTTGTTTTTTTTTGTTTATAGATCGTACACCGCTTTGGCCAACTACGTTGTTTTAGCAGTACATTAAAATTTTAATAAACTATAAAGAATGAGTTATCTATAAAGGAGGAGATTCTATATATGGTGCTTAAAAAAATCAGCGCTGAAATCAGTGTCGACTAAGCGTATTCTATAATCGATGCTTAGATTTAGGCACCGATGATAGAATACACTTATATTTCAGTGCCTAAATTCATGCACATCCATTTACACCAATGAAAACTTGGTGTAAATACCTGCGCATAGATGTAGCCTCACTAAGTCGTTTTCTATCACTAGGTATGTAAATTTTGGAATGCCCATAAAATGCCCATTTCCCCGCCTATAACATGCCCATTTTTGCCTGCACGCATTAGAAGTTTGGCACACTTTGTTCCAGAATACGCTTAACAAGTTGTGCATCTAAATTCTAATCAGTGCCAATTAGTGCTCATTATTCTTAAGTGTTGTTATCAGTGCTCATTAGCTTCTTCAATTATGTGCATTGTTATAGAATCCATGGCAATTTTTGAACTCATCTTTAGGCGCCCTATATAGAATCCAAGGGTAAGGGTCAATTCCATAGGGAGTCACCTAGATTTATGGAGCAGGAGTGTCTGTAAATGCTAATACCCAAGCCATGTACACATGTACGTTGACATCTATAACACCTACACTGGTGTATGACCATTTTCTGTCTGTTCTGTAAGTATATATTGAGATCTTTAAGTCCATTCCCATAGGCTTTATGACAAAGACCACTGACCATTTAGTAGCCACCCCAAATTTCCTTTATATTACTTATAAAAATAATAAAGTCTTTTGAAAAAGTGCACCAGAATGGATTTCATGCTTAATCATTGCGGGGCCCTTTTACTAAGGTGTGTAGGCTCCTACGTGCATCCAACATGCATCAGATTAGCACTACCGCCCGGCTACCACATGCCTTGGGTGGTAATTCCATTTTTGGCGTGCGCCTAAAACAGGCGGTAGAAAATATTTTCTATTTTCTACTATGAGGCGCTTACCCGGCGCTAATCGGCAGTTGGCATGTGCTGGACACTTATTGCCTGGTTAGTGCATGAGACCTTACTGCTAAGTCAATGGGTGGCATTAAGGTCAGGCCAAAAATGGACCCGTGCTGCTTTTCATTTTGCCGCACATCCATTTTCCGGCACAATTTTAAAAAATCCCTTTTTTCCACGCGCGCTCAGGAAATGGACTAACACGCATCCAAAACACGCGCCTATACCAGCGCAGGCCACATTTGGGTGACCCTTAGTAAAAGGGCCCTACGTGCCATGTTATTTTAAAAATATACAACCTTTAGAACAGACTTGATGGTGAGAGAACATCTCCTTGTCTTCTCAATATCTTTAAGCAAGATATTGTTAATCTTAGGGCCCTGCTTACTAAGGTGAACTAACATTTTTACCGTGCGCTAAACGTTAGAGACACCCATATATTCCTATGAGTATCTCTAGCAGTAGTGAGTGCTAATTTTTAGTGTGTGCTAAAAGTGCTAGCGTGCCTATAGCACAACTTAGTGAACAGAACCCTTAGGCTTTTAAAAGTTGATGTTATGTTGATTGTACAATTTATGATGTTTATTTATATTGTGATCCATTAAGAACATATTGATTTGAAACATTAAAAAACATTTTAATCAATTAATAAATTAATTTCCCTGGATGTCATTTGTCAGCTATCAGTACTATATGAATGTCATAATACACAAATGATAGAAGAAAACAAACATAGTGGCAAGAACAGAGATCATTCAGATATTCCAAGGCTTTGTATTATAATCTGGAGCTGTGATTATCTGAAGGACTCTGGGTGAGGAATCAGGATTGATGTTGTAGAATGTAAATGAGAAGAGTGGTAAAGGAAGACTGGTAAGATAAAGAAGTCAATACTGTGTTAGGACAAAAATAGAAGCAATGCTTCTCTTTTATTTACTACTTCTCTGTGTGCATGTGGAGAGGAGAGGAGGGAAGTTGTTAATCCAGGTTTAAGACAGATGGTACAATGCATGAGTTAAAATCACCTCCTGCATGTTGTTTTGGAAGCCTTAAAGAGCAGGAATCTTTTGCAGCCTCATCTTTTATTCTGCATTTTTTACCATTGTTTTCATTTACCGCTAGCCAGCTGTTGTCTGCTGGTTCTGTTCTTTGTCATAATTTCCTATTGTTGTCTTCTGCTCCCCACAAACATCTATTCAGTTTTGCCATTGACATGTCACAGTCATCATTTCAAAGGCACATGTCAAAAGACTGCGCACAGAAAAAAACAAACTTTTTTTTAAACCATTTGAAGTATTAAAACACTGTAAGGTCAATTCTATAAACTAAGAACCCACATTTAAGTACCACTTGTGCCTGCAATATATAGAGGGTGTCTTTTACTAAGTGGAAATACTTTTACTAAACCAGAAATACCAACGGGCTACCACAGCAGCCCAGCGGTAGTTCCCACCCCCAATGTGCGCCATTTCCGGTGCTACAAAAATATTTTTATTTTTGTAGCACCGGTGTTTACCCAGTGGTACAGCCTGGTTACTGTTGAGTTAGCACAGGAGCCCTCACTGCCAACTCAATGGGTGGCAGTAAGTGCTCCCCCCCAAAATGACCACATGGCAAGTGTTTCACTTGCCGAAAAGACAAATGGGGTTCACATTCTCCACAAGGACAGAACACAGCAGTATCAGGGTGGAAAGGAACCAATTTCAAGTGATCAGTCACCACACCAGGATAAGATGCTCCAATGAAAATTTTATTTGCACCCAACACGGCCCGTGTTTCAGCTATAGCAGCCTTCCTCAGGGGTCTAAAAAATTACAAATATATAAAAACATTTATAAAAAATTATACATTTACATAATTTATGAAAATATTTTAAAAATAATTATTTGTGTTTCAAATCCTCATATGAAAGTTAACTAAAATTACAAAAGATTTACCATAAAAGTTTTTCAAAAAGCATATTTAACACATTCTTAGTAATTATACTAAACCATCACAGATTAAACAATCAAAATACATCAGTCAAAAAAGTGTCACAGAAGAACATAACATATCAAAGAAAAGAAGGACTGAAAACAAATATATTACCCAAATGCTAAAAATCTCATTAATGTAATCAATGTCAGCTATGAAAATTTGTATATTTATGTATATTTAAAAAAAAACATGGATAAAGTTCAAATTCCTATAAATCACAAAACAGCAGCATAAAAAAGATTGACATAAAAAGAATATATATAAATGATATACATACAAATTGCACAAGTTCTTGAATCAATGTATAAATGATCAAATATCCTCAAATAATAGGACACACTTTCAACAATATATTCCACCAAATAACACTTGATAATTTATTTCTATATATTTTAAGATCAATTTAAGACAGTGAGTTTTTTCTTTATTGAGTTTAAGTTGAAATGCGTTTGCCCATGAGTCCATAGTATTCAAGCCAGTCTTGATTTCGTTAGTGATTTCTGTCAGTGTGGATCTGTAAGGGATGTATATAGTGACATCGTCTGCATAGATAAAAGGGTTAAGACCTTGGTTGGATAAGGCCTTGGGCTATTGGGGTCATCATTAGGTTGAAGAGGATCAGGGATAGCGGTGATCATTATGGTACTCCACAATCTGCTGTCCACGGTGATGATATGTTTGATTTTGACTTTACCTGATAGGTTCTTGTGGTTAGGAAACCCTTGATCCAGATAAGTATGTTGCCAGCAATCCCGAACGTGTCAAGTAATTGTATTAATATGTTATGGTTTTACCATGTCGAATGCACTAGACATGTCAAATTGGAGGAGGAGGATGTTGTTTCCTTTTGCTATTTCCTGCTTGAATTTGGCTAGTAGAGTGAGTAGTACTGTTTCTTTGCTGTGTAACGGGCGAAAGCCAGACTGTGATTTGTGTAATATTGAGAATTTCTTTATGTAGTCTGTTAGTTGTTTGGCTACCATACGTTCCATCAGTTTGACTGACAGTGGGATGGATGCTACTGGTCGGTAGTTGGTGATTTCATTTGCTTTTTTCGTGGTGTCTTTCGGTATCGGGGTGAGTAGAATATTACACTTTTCCTTCGGGAAGAGACCTTGCTGAAGCATGTAGTTTAGGTGGGATGTGAGATCTACTATGAAGTGGTAAGGGGCTGATTTCAGTAAGTAGTTGGAACATGTGTCTAGCTTGCAGTGAGTGTTGGCGAATCTCTTGAGCGCCCGTGTTATAGTATCAGTCCGCTGGGTGTTCTCCATTTATTGGGTCCAGCTCATTTTGGCTTTTAGAATTTTATGTGGCTTTTTATGTGCAGAGCCAACATCCTCAGTTGAAACAACAAAATTCATGAAATTCACTTTAAATTCTTTGCTATGAAATGATTAAAAGGCATACATATGTTTTCAGTTTTTTCGTGGCGACCCAAGGTCCTGTTTTGGTATGCATCTTTGTGAGACCTTCTGGTGTAACTTTTTACAAGGGACCTCCAAGCTTTACATAGCTTTGGGCCTCACCAAGTCCAAATCCAGCACTGCCTGCAGAGCAGTGGCGTAGCCAAGGATGGGCCCAGGTGGGCCCAGGCCCACCCACTTTGAGCTCAGGCCCACTCAGTAGCAGCACACTTATGATGTGGGTGACAGGGATCCCAAGCCCCACCAGCCGAAAACTCTCAACAACTGCATACCTTGTAAATAGCAGATCTTCACCTGCAGCGATGAGCAACTGATACATGCTGTGGGGCCAACATGAGCAGTGTATACTAGTTGCTGCTCACAGCCAATGAAAATCTACTATTTAAAAGGTATGCGGGGGTGGGGGGATGTTTGAGAGACCATGAGGCTCATTTTCAAAGCACTTAGCCTCCCAAAGTTCCATAGAAACCTATGGAACTTAGCCTCCCAAAGTGCTTTGAAAATATGCCTCTATATGGCATGCAGGCGAGAGAGGATGAGACCATATCACTTGTGGGACAAGGCGGAGTTCAGCCCACCCATCTTTGACCCAGGCCCCCCCAAAATTGGGTGTCTGGCTACGCCCCTGCTGCAGAGCACTTATATGGGGAACTTTTTACTAAAATGTGTCAACATCTGGACTTAACTGGGGGTAATGCAGGATTTTCCTGTACACTAAGCCCAGATTTTTTTATTTTTATTGAGAATACCTGCATTTAT
Organism: Microcaecilia unicolor; assembly: GCF_901765095.1. Taxonomy (NCBI): domain Eukaryota; kingdom Metazoa; phylum Chordata; class Amphibia; order Gymnophiona; family Siphonopidae; genus Microcaecilia; species Microcaecilia unicolor. Next base: position 51,459,016 of record NC_044040.1, read on the forward strand.
TACAATACATTATCAGGAAAAGGAAAAGAAATCATGAATTACAAAGGAAAAAAAATTACACATGAATCCCCACTAGCCCATGTCACGAGGAACCAAATGAAGCAAATATAAAGAAAAATACAAAAAGCAAAAAAAAAAAAAAAAACTAAGAATATTCAGGCCACTATATATTAGACACCAAATGAAATACCTGCTTACAAATTAGATTAAGAAACTTCTAACACATTAGATTTAGAAACTTCTATAGGTAATCAATAGAAATAAAACATGGAAAAGAAAATAAGATGATGCTTTTTTTATTGGACATAACTTAACATGTGCTTATCTTTCTTTATACAAAAATAACCTCCTTGGATGTGCCCACAGACAGGCTCACAAATGCCCAGTAATTTTCACATGCTTCTGCATAAATGTTATAATATACATGTACAATTCACAACTATTCCAAATCTATTCCTGGAAATTCCCTCACCCATTCCAAGTAAAAAAAAAAAAAAAAAAGGGTGCTAAGAGGCTGTTAACTCATACCTTTACTATATGCTCTCTTTCTGAGTTTTATTTGTTTTTGATATACTGACCCCCCCCCCCCCCCCCCTCTTGTGCAGGTCCCCACTGATATCTTGGCCTGCTTCTTTTCATTCAATTTTCCTGCACAATTTTATTCTGTTTGATTCAATGTCAACTTTAACAAATAGTGTCATCTCTGAACCAATTTGATTCACCTTAACATTGTGGTATAATTTGTACTCTGGCAGCACAGTGTTCCATTGTTTATTTTCCTTCCACCATGCCACTGAGATGCCTATTACTCTCATCATTCAGTGCTATGTAGTCTAACTCTCCCATCTTATTTTTAGGCTTGTAGCATTTGTATGCAGATATTTCAAAGTGTTTTTTCTTTGTACCTACATCTTATTTAGCAATTGACAATGATAACTTGCAATCTTTCAATCCTGTCTGCTCTTCAGTAAGATGCACCTGGGTTACTTTTACCTTTATTACAACATCTCTACTTTCTGTTTTTCTAGAATCCTTCAAAGATACTTTACTCTGACCCATGTGTTCTTGAGAGATTGTTGATTTTTCACTAAGTTCTAGTATAAAAGCTGCTCTCTTTTTAAAATGTTAGAGCCAGCAGCTTGGTTTCACCATGGTGAAGCCCATCATTTTGGAACAGGCTCTCCCTTTCTCAAAATGTTGCCCAGGTCCTTACAAATCGAAATCCCTCTTCCCCACATCATCATTTAATCAACATATTGAGACTCTATAATTCTGCCTGTCTCTTGGGTCCTGTGTATGTAACTGGGAGCATTTCTATGGATTTAATTTTCTACCTAAGATCCTAAATTGGTTTCTTGAACCTTCATTCCACAATTCCCTATATCATTAGTACTCACATGTATTAAGATAGCTGGCTTCTGACCTTTTACTTGGAATCAACTTCCTAATTATGTTTTCTTGGAGGAAAATTTTAAGAAGTTTAAAATTTTATTGAAGACATTGTTTAAGGAGGCTTTTAATATGGATTGTGGTAATGGTGAATGGGTATACTGATGTCTCTGTGAAGGATAAAGCCAATGCATTTTAATGATTATTGTGAATTATCTCTGTATGAAAATGTATAGGTCTTTTCTATCAACATTATGGTGTTCTTTAGATTAATTTATTTTTAATGTTGTCTTTTCTTGTGTGTTTTTTGTTGTATAAAATTATAAACCACTTTGGTCTACTCAAGTTAAGCAGTATATTAAATTTGAAATAAGCATAAACATATGCACTGTCTAAAACCTGATCTAGGTGATGCATGAGATCCACCACTTTTCTACCAGGAAAGCAAGTGAACAAGAGATTGACATGTTCACCAGCCACCCAATGATCTATATGCCTAATGATTAAATCACCAACTATTATTATCATCCTAGCTCTTCTCACTAGGGCAGAAGCCCCTGGAGAAACATCATTGGTGTAAGAGCAGATTGCATTATATGGATTGGCTACAGGATTGCATTCTACCACACCAAGGTGTCGTTCTTCTTTCAGAAGACCTACATACCCCCAGGTAGCACAGATGTTGACAGACTGAAATTGGGATTTTTCTACTATGTCCCTTTAGGTCTCTTCTATTTACCTCTTGGCCTAAGCTCCTCCATGTCTGCTACTTAAGCCTCCAAAGATTGGGCTCATTCTCTAAGAACAAAGAACTAGAAGCACATTGCACCAAGTGCATGCATAAGTCCTCATCAACTGGAAGATAATCATACGTGTTGACAACACCCAACTAGCTGCTAGATTGTATGTTGCTTTGCAGTGTAATGGTTAATGGTTGCTATGGTTATATAATTTGAAATCAATAAAGCTAGTTGAACAATATGCATAATACAGAGTTAAAATTGTGTACTATAAACAAAGGCAGGAGGAAATGAATCTCTTTGAAATTCAGCAGTTGGAACTGAACGCCAAAACAAATAGGATACTACTGTCCTCCAAAAATTAGTAAAGCTTAAATTTCAATAAAATCATATTACAAGTGCTATGGCTAGAAATGAATTCTATATCCAACAAGCATCCATTAATAAAAAAGCAGGAAAAGAGCTTGATACTTACTTAAAAGGTAGGAATTGGAGAGAATTTATTCATTCTATGAAAGGTAGCACAGGTACCATATCAACCAAGCATGATCAGATTGTAGAATGCTTTTATACATTTTATATCCAATTATTCCAATCTGAATTTACAGGTTCAGGGTTTTGTAAAGCTTTTTGACTTGATCAAAGACATACAAATTTCAGAAGCAGAAAAGAATTGCTTAGATTTTTCAATTACGGGTAAAGACATTTCCAATGTGATAAAATCTTTACGGTATAGCAAAACACCTGGAATGGATAGATTCACTGCTTAATTTAACAGATTTTTATAAGAGCAATTTTACTCATGTAAATTGCTATGTATATGCAAAAATGACTTTACAATATTACCCAAATATGTATTTATAACATTAATCAGCATTTATGATGTACTCTTTCAATATAAAATACTTAGGGGACAATATTAAGCCCAGAGGAAGCAGGCCAGTTAAGTCCCATGGTCAGCACTGAACCTGGATATTTAATGCTGGGCCATTTCCAGTGGCTGGCTGTATTGCTTTGGTATTGCAGCCTGCTCACTTGATCACCACAGACTGCTCACAGAATAAAATACTACATCTTCTTTTGGATTCGTATTGGGTAAATGAAACTCTTCATTAGTACTTTAAATGGAGAGTGCATAAGTCATTATTGTTACTGCATCACAATGATTAAGAAATATACACACTGACTAAGTCAGATTAAGAGATATGCACACTGATCAAACCATCTAACTAAAAGAAAGCTATAAAACATATATATATATATATATATATATATATATATATATATATATATATATATATATATATATACATACATACATATATACATACATACATACATACATATATACATACATACATACATACATACAACATCACTGGTCAGGAATCTCAGGCCCTTATCTCATCAGCTGGGAGGCCCATTGCAGCGAAAGCCCGAAGTCTCCATATGACCAGGAATGAGTCTTTTTCTGCACGATGCGTCCATCCATAGAATGAGCCCCAAAGCTCTGCTGCAACAAGCCTCCTTTTTATTAAGTACATAAGTAATGCCACACTGGGAAAAGAACAAGGGTCCATCGAGCCCAGCATCCTGTCCACGACAGCGGCCAATCCAGGCCAAGGGCACCTGGCAAGCTTCCCAAACGTACAAACATTCTATACATGTTATTCCTGGAATTGTGGATTTTCCCCCAGTCCATTTAGTAGCGGTTTATGGACTTGTCCTTTAGGAAACTGTCTAACCCCTTTTTAAACTCTGCTAAGCTAACCACCTTCACCACTTTCTCCGGCAACGAATTCCAGAGTTTAATTATACGTTGAGTGAAGAAAAAGTTTCTCCGATTTGTTTTAAATTTACTACACTGTAGTTTCATTGCATGCCCCCTAGTCCTAGTATTTTTGGAAAGCGTGAACAGATGCTTCACATCCACCTGTTCCACTCCACTCATTATTTTATATACCTCTATCATGTCTCCCCTCAGCCGTCTCTTCTCCAAGCTGAATAGCCCTAGCCTCCTTAATCTTTCTTCATAGGGAAGTCATCCCATCCCCGCTATCATTTTAGTCGCCCTTCGCTGCACCTTTTCCAATTCTACTATATCTTTCTTGAGATGCGGCGACCAGAATTGAACACAATACTCAAGGTGCGGTCGCACCATGGAGCGATACAACGGCATTATAACATCCTCACACCTGTTTTCCATACCTTTCCTAATAATACCCAACATTCTATTCGCTTTCCTAGTCGCAGCAGCACACTGAGCAGAAGGTTTCAGTGTATTATCGACGACGACACCCAGATCCCTTTCTTGGTCCGTAACTCCTAACGTGGAACCTTGCATGACGTAGCTAGAATTTGGGTTCTTTTTTCCCACATGCATCACCTTGCACTTGCTCACATTAAACGTCATCTGCCATTTAGCCACCCAGTCTCCCAGTCTTGTAAGGTCCTCTTGTAATTTTTCACAATCCTGTCGCGATTTAACAACTTTGAATAACTTTGTGTCATCAGCAAATTTAATTACCTCGCTAGTTACTCCCATCTCTAAATCATTTATAAATATATTAAAAAGCAGCGGTCCTAGCACAGACCCCTGAGGAACCCCACTAACTACCCTTCTCCATTGTGAATACTGCCCATTTAACCCCACTCTCTGTTTCCTATCCTTCAACCAGTTTTTAATCCACAATAGGACATTTCCTCCTATCCCATGACCCTCCAATTTCCTCTGTAGCCTTTCATGAGGTATCTTGTCAAACGCCTTTTGAAAATCCAGATACACAATATCAACCGGTTCCCCTTTGTCCACATGTTTGTTTACTCCTTCAAAGAATTGAAGTAAATTGGTCAGGCAAGATTTCCCCACACAAAAGCCGTGCTGACTCGGTCTCATTAATCCATGTCCTCAGATATGAGTATTAAGTCACATGCTCTCGGTTCAGGTAAACAAACCACTGGCCAGGTGGCTTATCTCCCGAACCTCAAGCATACCCCGCCTCCCTCCTGCACAAGCTGGCATCGAGACATTCCAACCTGTTCTTGAGATGTGCCTTATCTCATACATTGTTCTTGAGATGTGCTTTATCCTATACATTGTTCTTGAGTGTGCCTTATCTCATACATTGATCTTGAGATGTGCCTTACATTCCAGCCTGTTCTTTGAGATATACAAGGAAAGTCACTTTTGGTCAAAGACAGAAGATTTCAAAAATGTATTATCGATCAAAGCAAGACTGAAAAGCAATCCTTAATATTTTCCATCACACTGGCATTGAATATCCATTTTTTTTTTTTTTTTTGGGGGGGGGGGGTTAGCTATAAGCTTAATTGGCTAAGTCAATGTAAACCCCCTCATAGTGGAGTAGAGAATTACAACAGATAAATAATTAGATAGAAGTGTCATTTTTAGGGCAGGGTTCCCAAATAGACTCTACATGACCAAAGGATTTAACAAGAAAAATTTTAGATACTATATTAAATAGTAGATAAATGGAAACACTTGGGTATGTTTCTTCAAATTGTTACCAATTGTTTAAAATGTGATGGTATTAAAGAGAAGTGGTGCAAGATGTAAGTACTTTGTAATAAATTACAAAGGCAGTAGGATGTTCAAACTTACAATTAAAATTTACCAAAATTTCAATTCAACTTCTGAAACAACAGAAGATACAGTATATCGAACATTTATACAGACTTAATTGCTACGTCGGTCCTTCAGTGTCTCAGCTACTGAAATCCAATTACTCCACAACCAGCAACTTCTAAGGGCTACAGTCTCAGATATGTATGTAAAATTACTTTTTCCCCTCAATGTAATTTCAATTTTGTTTCCTAAGAGCCAGACCCCTTTGCTCTTCAATCCTGTCTTTTACAGGTGTATACCGATAGTGTTCTCAGATTTGAGATTTTCATATTGGAATCAATTTGTGTGCACACAATGATAATACTGGTATATCAAGTCTTCGCTAGCATCACAGCTGTCTTGCGTTGGGTACCTTGATTGCCTCTGCATCCATGTCTCCTCGGGTGACAGTGTCAGCTCACTAGCTCAGGAACTCCAGGGTAACTACTATCTTGACTCAAAAAGGGAAAACCCTGACTGTCTAACCTCGGTGTGTGTGCACCCTAACCTCAGTCAGTATCTTTCTTGGCAAAACAGCCTTGTGAACTAACTAAATTTATATAAAAGGATAAGCAAGGAGAATTCCTATCTAGCCCACCCAAAACATATAGTTTTTTTTTGTTTTCTTTTTCCACCTGTTCTGCACCCACTACTCGAACTGACAGACAGCTAAACTAAACCAACTTAGGCTGGATAGGTTCTTCTGTGGGCATTCAAACTGGAAGGCTCTTACACTGGGTATTTCCACATGCAAGCTCTCATGCTGGCGGCTAATCCAAAGCTGGCTTTCTTTAGAGCGTGGACACTCAGTTTGGGCTAGGTCCTCTTCTTGGTGGGGTTTCTTCCTTTTCAGGACAGGCTTCTTCTTCAGAGGACAGGCAGTCTCACGTCTAGCTTCTCTTTCTTAGGACAGGCACACATACACACTGGTGAATGTGCAGGATGGACTTCTCAGGGATTCAGGGCCCCAGCCATGCTCCTCCCCCCTAACTTATCACTCTGGCCTGGTTCTCCTCAGTGCTGCCCAGAACTGCACTGCTCCTCATACCTGGTGCTGCACCCAGTCTAGCTCTGCACTGCTCCCAGTATAGATCTGCCCTAGTCCCAGCATGGCTCAGCTCCTCAGCATGGCACCACTCTCTTCTCTTCTCTGCCTTGCTCTCCATCTGAGGCTGGTCTCTGTCACTGTAGCTATTATTCCTCTTGTGGCCCCCCAGCTTGCCTGTTCCCCTGCAGCTCAGCTTTTCTTTCACCCCAGGCTTGCCTGCAACTGCTTCTTCCTGCCTGGACTTGCCCTTCTCTCTGCCACAGCTTGCAGAATGATTCTGCCTGGACCAGCTATTCTTCCCTTTCCCAGATTGTGCCTTCAGCATCTCTCCTTGTCCGAGCTTGCCCTTCTCTGTCCCAGCCTCCCCCTGCCATCACTGCAGCACTCCTCATTGCCATGGCTCCTGTGGCTGCCATGCCTACTCTCTCTTTCCCTTCCCCCCAACCCAGAGTGCAGCTGCGAGTCACAATCTTCAGCACTTCTGGGCAGTGATGATCCTAGGTTGGCTGTCACCCAGGGTGGATCGCCGATGTGCACCCCCCTGGCGCAGTGACACCCCCCCCCCCCCACGGCGCATCAACCCCCCCCCCCCCCCCGGGTGCATTCTTGGCTGCTGGGAGCAGCCGCGCGGCTCTCAGCTCCGCTGGCTCCCTGCTCCCTCTGCCCCGGAACAGGAAGTAACCTGCTCTCTACACCCCTCCAGCAGCGTGCACCCAGGGCGGACCACCCCCACTGCCCTGCCCTTGGTACGCTGCTGCTTCTGGGTTCACGGGGGTTTGTTGTCCTGATGCCCTGTCTTTACCACAGCACCCTGGCTCACCTGCCTGCCTCTCTTCTCTCAACCTGCCACCCCTTGTGTCAGCACTGGAGGCCCTCCTCCAGCTTCCCAGATGCTGCAGATAGTCCACCCTGGGGGGAGGGGGAGATGGTAAATGTGGGTTTTTTTCTTCTATATTTACATTAATATTCAGTGCTGGCTGGTTAAGTTTATAGTGACCAAAGATAGGCCTGCTATTTTGGCAGCCCAATTTGTCTGCTTAACTTGGTTGGCAAAGCGCTGAATATTTGCAGATAACTGGTTATATCCCATGATATAACTGGTTAGCTGCTATGCAGTGACTGCAAATATTCAGTGGGAGATAATCGTCTTGTCTCCCACTGAATATTCGTGGATAGCTGGTTAAGTGGACAGGAGCCATTTCTGGCCTGTTAAACAGCGCTGAGTATCAACTGATCTGTATTTGGTATTTTCTCTTGGTTTGTAATATTTTCATTAAAGTTCTCAAAGTGCATAATCAGTGGCTTGCAATCATGGGCAAGTCACATAATCCTCCAGTCTCAGGTACAAACTTAGGGGTCTTCAGTGTGGCTTAAAGTGGAAAGGAGTGGATCCTGCCTGCTTAAATGTCTGATATACAGCAGAATTTAAATGAGCAGCAGCACTGAATATCAGCTATAATTGCCTGGCACATATCGGTCAGGGCAGACCCAAAAGTTATGTAGTCACCAGTGATATTCCGTGCTGGTACCTGCATATCTAACTGAGAAAGCAGGACTGCATATAACAAGCAGTCTTCTTTTTCCCTGGTTAGGCATATGGATACTAGCTCTGAATATCAGCCAGCACCCACATAACTTCCTGGTTTATCAAAAAGCCTGATATTCTATGTCGGTGACCACAAATGGTCCAACATTGAGTATCTGGGTCTGATTTAGCTGGTGGTGGCCAGCACTTAAAAAATGCTGTCACTGGCTGAATATTTACCCTTCAGACCAGGGGTTCTCAATCCAGTCCTCGGGACACACCTAGCCAGTCAGAGTTTCAGGATACCCACAATGAATATGTACGAGTTAAATTTGCATGCACTACCTCCATTCAATGCAAATCTATCTCCTGCATATTCATGATGGATAATGTGAAAACCTGACTGGCTAGGTGTGACCTGAGGACTGGGTTGTGAACCCTTGCTTTAGACTGTAAGTGCTCCGGGGACAGGAAAATTTCTGTGGTACCTGAATGTAACTCACCATGAACAACAACTGAAGATGGCATAGGCTAAATCCCAAACTCTTTTTATAATTAAATAGGTCTGAATGTAAGCACAGGGAAGGCTACTAAAAGATCATGAATGACTACAACAGCTGTATCTCTTTTATTCCTTTCCAGATAAGAAAAAGAACACGCAGTATGCTAATCGGTACCTCAGTGGTTGGGCAATTGAATCAGTCAAAACATTTAGAAAGTTAAATATGTGCTTCTAAAATTACCATTTAAATCATAGCCCTTGCAAGTCCCATACAGGTTTTCCTGAAACAAATGCTGTCAATCCAATTTTGAAAGCCACAATCAATGCATAAATTGTTCAAGCTAACAAGAAAGCACTTCATTACTTTTCTATTGCTTCATGCTAACTGTATCTGCTTAGAATTCCGGTGCCCAGGGCAACATTTTGGTGCATAAATACTGTTGCTAATACCTCTAGCTGTTAAGTAGCCTTTGCTGGAAATTATTGGTCCAGGACTATTGAAAATGAAGCTTCTCAGTCACTGCCAGCAGCTTTTATTCAAGATGAACTGCAATGTCTAAATGTAGATAGCTGAGTTGATATGCACACTAGTGATTACAAATAACATCATTTTTTCTATATAAACTGTTCAAAGAATAGACTTTCCCCCCCCCCTAGATCAATTGCTCATGCATATTCAGCATATCATTCATTCCTTCTTAGAATCAGCTGGAGTGCAGATCATCATTTAGGGTCAACAATGCTCAAAGAGTTTTCTGATTTTGAGCCTATGAGAAAATGTTTAGGACATCTGACTCTTCATATTAAGTCAGAATACATAGATTTATGGAATGATTCTCTAAGCTCCCCCCCCCCCCCCCCCCAAATTCTACTGGTATTCTCATGATATCGCTACTAGTGATCAAGCTGCCAAATAATGCCATAAGCTGTTATTTAGTTGTTAAAGTGCCATCATTTTAAAGCCCAGCAATAATGGGGCAGGAGTGACCAGGCAGGGTTCTTTTCCCTCCCCTCCATCACTAGACACCAGGGAGATCCATAGTAGGCACTGTTCCCTCTAAGCTGAGTTGGAGTCCTCTATCTATAGTCCTGCCAGTGTGGGGTGCTGTCTCACTATCACATTTTCAATAGTGAGAGGCAGGCAAGCTCTGCAGAACTCCAGAGAACTTTACTATCCCTACTGATTGAAAATACAATATGGAAGCACCAGTGGCGTTCCTAGGCTGCCTGACACCCGGGGTGGATTGCCGATGTGCCTCTCCGGGTGCAGTGCACCCCCCCCCCCCACCGGCGAAATTACACTCTCCCCCCCGGGTGCATTTTTACCTGCTGGGGGGTGCCACGCGCCTGTTGGCCGAGTCCGCTCATTCCCTCCCTACTGCTCCCACTGCCCCGGGACAGGAAGTAGCCTGTTCCACGCAGAGGGAGCAGCAGGAAGGGAATGAGCGGACTCGGCCAACAGGTGCGCGGCACCCCCCCCAGCTGCGTGCACCCGGGGCGGACCGCCCCTACTGCCCCCCCCTTGGTACGCCACTTCCCTATGAAGAAAGACTAAGGAGGCTAGGGCTATTCAGCTTGGAGAAGAGATGGCTGAGGGGAGACATGATAGAGGTATATAAAATAATGAGTGGAGTGGAACAGGTGGATGTGAAGCGTCTGTTCACGCTTTCCAAAAATACTAGGACTAGGGGGCATGCGATTAAACTACAGTGTAGTAAATTTAAAACAAATCGGAGAAACTTTTTCTTCACTCAACGTATAATTAAACTCTGGAATTCGTTGCCGGAGAAAGTGGTGAAGGTGGTTAGCTTAGCAGAGTTTAAAAAGGGGTTAGACAGTTTCCTAAAGGACAAGTCCATAAACCGCTACTAAATGGACTGGGGGAAAATCCACAATTCCAGGAATAACATGTATAGAATGTTTGTACGTTTGGGAAGCTTGCCAGGTGCCCTTGGCCTGGATTGGCCGCTGTCGTGGACAAGATGCTGGGCTCGATGGACCCTTGTTCTTTTCCCAGTATGGCATTACTTATGTACTTAGATGCCAAGGGGCCAGGGATCAAGGAGACTGGATTTTGGGGGGTCAGGAGAATGTGATTTCGGAGGGAAGAGACAGTATTGGATGTCAGGAGATGTTTGATCCTGGGGGGGGGGGGATTGAATGTTGAGGGGGTAATCTATTTCAGGTATCTGCTCTTCGAAAGATAGGAAACCTGCTATGTGTCCACTATTTTTGTTTTGTTGTAGCCAAGAATGCATGATGTTCATAGAAAGTGGGTCAAAGAATGGAGACAAGAATAATCTAAAAATATTTTTTATAGAAAAGTTGTTGGATTTGTGGAACAGGCTGTCAGTGAAGGTGGTAATGGGAAGCACCCCCCCCCCCCCCCTCACACACACAAAGACACAGTGGCAGCAATGCAGTTGGAAGACTCCCATTCAGCTTTGAGGGAACAGTGATAGTAGGTGCTTTGGGGGAACTGGGGGTAGGGAAATCAGATGGATTACTGAGACCGAGTCAGCATGGCTTTTGTGTGGGGAAATCTTGCCTGACCAATTTACTTCAATTCTTTGAAGGAGTAAACAAACATGTGGACAAAGGGGGGGCCGCTTGATATTGTGTATCTGGATTTTCAAAAGGCGTTTGACAAGGTACCTCATGAAAGGCTACAGAGGAAATTGGAGGGTCATGGGATAGGAGGAAATGTCCTATTGTGGATTAAAAACTGGTTGAAGGATAGGAAACAGAGAGTGGGGTTAAATGGGCAGTATTCACAATGGAGAAGGGTAGTTAGTGGGGTTCCTCAGGGTCTGTGCTAGGACCGCTGCTTTTTAATATATTTATAAATGATTTAAAGATGGGAGTAACTAGCGAGGTAAATAAATTTGCTGATGACACAAAGTTATTCAAAGTCGTTAACCTCGCGACAGGATTTTGAAAAATTACAAGAGGTCCTTACGAGACTGGGAGACGGGGCGGCTAAATGGCAGATGACGTTTAATGTGAGCAAGTGCAAGGTGATGCATGTGGGAAAAAAGAACCCGAATTCTAGCTACGTCATGCAAGGTTCCACGTTAGGAGTTACGGACCAAGAAAGGGATCTGGGTGTCGTTGTTGATAACACACTGAAACCTTCTGCTCAGTGTGCTGCTGCGACTAGGAAAGCGAATAGAATGTTGGGTATTATTAGGAAAGGTATGGAAAACAGTGTGAGGATGTTATAATGCCGTTGTATCGCTCCATGGTGCGACCGCACCTTGAGTATTGTGTTCAATTCTGGTCGCCGCATCTCAAGAAAGATATAGTAGAATTGGAAAAGATGCAGCGAAGGGCGACTAAAATGATAGCGGGGATGGGACGACTTCCCTATGAAGAAAGACTAAGGAAGCTAGGGCTATTCAGCTTGGAGAAGAGATGGCTGAGGGGAGACATGATAGAGGTATATAAAATAATGAGTGGAGTGGAACAGGTGGATGTGAAGCGTCTGTTCATGCTTTCCAAAAATACTAGGACTAGGGGGCATGCGATTAAACTACAGTGTAGTAAATTTAAAACAAATCGGAGAAACTTTTTCTTCACTCAACGTATAATTAAACTCTGGAATTCGTTGCCGGAGAAAGTGGTGAAGGTGGTTAGCTTAGCAGAGTTTAAAAAGGGGTTAGACAGTTTCCTAAAGGACAAGTCCATAAACCGCTACTAAATGGACTGGGGGAAAATCCACAATTCCAGGAATAACATGTATAGAATGTTTGTACATTTGGGAAGCTTGCCAGGTGCCCTTGGCCTGGATTGGCCGCTGTCGTGGACAAGATGCTGGGCTCGATGGACCCTTGGTCTTTTCCCAGTATGGCATTACTTATGTACTTATGTACTTAGATGCCAAGGGGCCAGGGATCAAGGAGACTGGATTTTGGGGGGTCAGGAGAATTTGATTTCGGAGGGAAGAGACAGTATTGGATGTCAGGAGATGTTTGATCCTGGTGGGGGGGGGGGATTGAATGTTGAGGGGGTAATCTATTTCAGGTATCTGCTCTTCGAAAGATAGGAAACCTGCTATGTGTCCACTATTTTTGTTTTGTTGTAGCCAAGAATGCATGATGTTCATAGAAAGTGGGTCAAAGAATGGAGACAAGAATAATCTAAAAATATTTTTTATAGAAAAGTTGTTGGATTTGTGGAACAGGCTGTCAGTGAAGGTGGTAATGGGAAGCACCCCCCCCCCCCCCTCACACACACAAAGACACAGTGGCAGCAATGCAGTTGGAAGACTCCCATTCAGCTTTGAGGGAACAGTGATAGTAGGTGCTTTGGGGGAACTGGGGGTAGGGAAATCAGATGGATTACTGAGACCGAGTCAGCATGGCTTTTGTGTGGGGAAATCTTGCCTGACCAATTTACTTCAATTCTTTGAAGGAGTAAACAAACATGTGGACAAAGGGGGGGCCGCTTGATATTGTGTATCTGGATTTTCAAAAGGCGTTTGACAAGGTACCTCATGAAAGGCTACAGAGGAAATTGGAGGGTCATGGGATAGGAGGAAATGTCCTATTGTGGATTAAAAACTGGTTGAAGGATAGGAAACAGAGAGTGGGGTTAAATGGGCAGTATTCACAATGGAGAAGGGTAGTTAGTGGGGTTCCTCAGGGTCTGTGCTAGGACCGCTGCTTTTTAATATATTTATAAATGATTTAAAGATGGGAGTAACTAGCGAGGTAAATAAATTTGCTGATGACACAAAGTTATTCAAAGTCGTTAACTCGCGACAGGATTTTGAAAAATTACAAGAGGTCCTTACGAGACTGGGAGACTGGGCGGCTAAATGGCAGATGACGTTTAATGTGAGCAAGTGCAAGGTGATGCATGTGGGAAAAAAGAACCCGAATTCTAGCTACGTCATGCAAGGTTCCACGTTAGGAGTTACGGACCAAGAAAGGGATCTGGGTGTCGTTGTTGATAACACACTGAAACCTTCTGCTCAGTGTGCTGCTGCGACTAGGAAAGCGAATAGAATGTTGGGTATTATTAGGAAAGGTATGGAAAACAGTGTGAGGATGTTATAATGCCGTTGTATCGCTCCATGGTGCGACCGCACCTTGAGTATTGTGTTCAATTCTGGTCGCCGCATCTCAAGAAAGATATAGTAGAATTGGAAAAGATGCAGCGAAGGGCGACTAAAATGATAGCGGGGATGGGACGACTTCCCTATGAAGAAAGACTAAGGAAGCTAGGGCTATTCAGCTTGGAGAAGAGATGGCTGAGGGGAGACATGATAGAGGTATATAAAATAATGAGTGGAGTGGAACAGGTGGATGTGAAGCGTCTGTTCATGCTTTCCAAAAATACTAGGACTAGGGGGCATGCGATTAAACTACAGTGTAGTAAATTTAAAACAAATCGGAGAAACTTTTTCTTCACTCAACGTATAATTAAACTCTGGAATTCGTTGCCGGAGAAAGTGGTGAAGGTGGTTAGCTTAGCAGAGTTTAAAAAGGGGTTAGACAGTTTCCTAAAGGACAAGTCCATAAACCGCTACTAAATGGACTGGGGGAAAATCCACAATTCCAGGAATAACATGTATAGAATGTTTGTACATTTGGGAAGCTTGCCAGGTGCCCTTGGCCTGGATTGGCCGCTGTCGTGGACAAGATGCTGGGCTCGATGGACCCTTGGTCTTTTCCCAGTATGGCATTACTTATGTACTTATGTACTTAGATGCCAAGGGGCCAGGGATCAAGGAGACTGGATTTTGGGGGGTCAGGAGAATTTGATTTCGGAGGGAAGAGACAGTATTGGATGTCAGGAGATGTTTGATCCTGGTGGGGGGGGGGATTGAATGTTGAGGGGGTAATCTATTTCAGGTATCTGCTCTTCGAAAGATAGGAAACCTGCTATGTGTCCACTATTTTTGTTTTGTTGTAGCCAAGAATGCATGATGTTCATAGAAAGTGGGTCAAAGAATGGAGACAAGAATAATCTAAAAATATTTTTTATAGAAAAGTTTTTGGATTTGAGGAACAGGCTGTCAGTGAAGGTGGTAATGATAAGAACTGTATCGGAATTCAAGAAAATATGAAACAAGTATAGAGGATCTTTGAGGGAGGAGAATGGATTATAAAGTTGAATAGTTGGTATGGATGGACAGACTGGATATGTCATATGGAGCGGCATTGTCGAAAGAAACATCTAAGTCAGAATTCGGATGTTTTACAAAGACATCCAAATTCCAAAGCAGGGAGAAGGTCATTTTCAAAAAAGATGGATGTCCATCTTTTGTGTTCGAAAATACCATGGCCGTCCTGCAATTTGGACTTTTGTGATTTGGACGTCTTTGATTTTTGGCCATTTTTGAAAAAAAAGACGTCCAGGTCTAAAAGTCAAGCCATTGGCACATGGGAGGACTACTACTACTACTACTATTTAGCATTTCTATAGCGCTACAAGGCGTACGCAGCTCTGCACAAACATAGAAGAAAGACAGTCCCTGCTCAAAGAGCTTACAATCTAATAGACAAAAAATAAATATTGTTGGTAGACTGGTCCCCCTGACATGCCAGGACAGCAATAAGGCACCCTAGGGGGCACTGCAGTGAACTTAAAATGCTCCCTGGTACACAGCTCCCTTACCTTGTGTGCTGATTCCCCCAAACCCCCCCAACCCCACTACCCCAACTATACACCACTACCATAGCCCTTACGGGTGAATGAGGCACCTATATATGGGTACAGTGGGTTTCTGGTGGGTTTTGGAGAGCTCACACTTTCCTGCACAAGTGTAACAGGTAGTGGGGGTAGGGGCCCGGGTCCACCTGTCTGACGTGCACTAAACTACTCCAGGGACCTGCGTGCTGCTGTCATGGACCTGAGTATGACATCAGAGGCTGACAAGTAGTATTCTTCAACATAATTTTTGGGTGTGGAAGGGAGTTAGTGACCACTGGGGGAGTAAGGGGAGGTCATCCCTAATTCCCTCCAGTTGTCATCTGGTCATTTGGGGCACCTTTTTGTGCCTTATTTGTAAGAAAAACAGGTCTAGTTGTTAGGGTGGTGGACTTTGGTCCTTGGGAACTGAGGAACTGAGTTTGATTCCCGGCACAGGCAGCTCCTTGTGACTCTGGGCAAGTCACTTAACCCTCCATTGCCCCATGTAAGCCGCATTGAGCCTGCCATGAGTGGGAAAGCGCGGGGTACAAATGTAACAAAAAAAAAAAAGTCCAAGTTTTAGTGCTGGACGTTTTTGCTTTGTTCCATTATGGCTCAAAGATGTCCAAGTCTTAGGAATGCCCAAGTCCCACCTTGAACAATATACCCCCTTGAGATTTGGACGTCCTGCCAACGGACTTCTGAGAAAGATGTCCAAATTGCGGTTTTGATTATACCGATTTGAATGTTTCTGTGAGATGGAGCTCAAAGTTTGTCCCCGTGTGCTCCGTCCCTATCCCCACCCCATCCTCATGGGATCTGTCCCTCATCCCTGCCCTGTGCTCATGGAATCTGTTCCTGCCCCGTCCCCGTGTCAATCTCTACTCTGCAGTATGTTATGAAAATTGGGGGATTTTGTGAAAACTAGTGAAAAAACGTCAAAGTTTTGAGATTGAGCCATGCAACCCTTTAAAAGACCAAATTCTTAAATGGATGATGATGTTTCCAAGGAAACTTCAAAATAAACTATCTGGTTGAATTGGGCTGGCTATGACCCTGTTAACTTAAGTTATAGTCTAACAGGTGATTGAGGTGAGATTCTAAAGTAGATCTAACTCTACTGACCTATCCCACGTATTTCAATACTGCACATGAAGCTACTTTTCATATTAAATATGGAGTAAGAAAAGCAAAACATATTAACAGAATTGGACAGAAGCCTATTCCATTTTTATTACAAATAAAGTCACTACTGCATTGCACAGGGTAAATTTAACCAGGATTCATCTAATGTTTAATTAGATTCAGTTTATTTTTATTTGTAGAGCTCTTTGGAGCCTTGAGGGGATCATAATGTACCATAGAAATTAAAATGAAAATAAAAGTGTTGTGTAAAGGAAACAACAGTGAGAATAAGGGGTAATTTTCTAGTAGCCAACATGGTTGCAAAGGATGTGTATACTTTTACATCACATACCTGCTACTAATTTTCAAAATTAGCTACTGTAGAGTATGGTCCTAAATGCACGTATGCACTTTTTATCAGGTATTTGTGCTGGCTGTGTGGGGGGAGGGGGTTAAAATATCATTTGTACTTTTTAAAGACCCAGCTACAAGCACAGCTTTCCTCTCCCCAACCTAATCTTCTCCCATTTTTGAATGAGCTGAAAGTATATGTATGCTAAAGAAGTTCATGCATACTTGTCAAAGGACTGTAATTTTCAGCCAGATTAATTTACTCATGTAAATAAACGTTTAAGTGTGTTAATGGGTCTGAACTTTGCCCTCAAAATATCTTAGATGAATTTAGAGAATTTCTAAAAGGAACACTGATGTATCTAATTGGAAATTAGATTATTAAGGTTTGCAATTACAGAATGCCAAATATACAGAAGTTGGTATATTAAGACAAATGATATGGAAAAGTTAACCAGACTCAATAGTTTACTTGCTGGATAAAGTTTCAACAGTTGTAATGCACTGGTCTGTCTAGCAGGTTCTCTGTGATATATAATAATGTTGCTGTTTCTTTTAATACTAGCCGTTATGCCCGTTAAAACGGGCAAAATTTCCAGCTACCCTCCTCGCCAGGTCGCCACCGCCCCTCTCCCCGAGGTCGCAGCTACTGTTCCCCCCCCCCCCCGGAGTCGCCGGCCCGGGCCCTCTCTTCGCGATTCAATTTACAGCACCGAAACCGCAGCAGGCAGATCAGCTGAGCTGCTGTTGGCCTTCCTTCTCTGCCTGTGTCCCTCTCTCGTGTGACGTAACGTCGGCGAGGGCGGGACAGAAGCAGGGAAGGAAGGCTGACGGCAGCTCATCTGATCTGCCTGCTGCGTTTTCGGCGATGTAAGTTGAATTGCGAAGAGAGGGCCCGGGCCGGGTGGAGGGGGAGTGGCACCGGTGACTCCGGTTGGGGGGGAGCGGTAGCAACCTCGGCGGTTCCCTCCCTCCCCTTCGTGCAGTTTCCCTCTCTGTCCCGCCCCCGTCATCACGTATTGACGCGGGGGCGGGACAGAGAGGGAAAGTCTCTACTGCGCATTTGCGGGTGAGTACGGTCACTCACAATTTATATGTTTGATTTTCAAACAATATGCTTACTGCTATACATGTGTATGTAATACTTGTATCCACTGTATTGAAAGAAGGGTTATTACAATGCCAGATTATGCTGCATAAATCCATAGTTCTGATGAGTCTAACATCCTTCCAGCTGTTCAAGATTGAGAGATTCTGGTGTTGGTATTGCAAAACCTCTCTAAAAATAACTGCAGTTACATATTTGAAGCAGTACAGTCACATACAGGTTACTTAATATTTATAGTATACATACCTGCATTTTATCAGGTAGAGAAAGAACTAGATTAACTCATAGAAGATCTTCAGGATGACAACTCTAAACTTTTGAGGGCATTTCTATAAAATAGGTACTAATATTTGTACATGCTGATTACATTTGTACATTTTTAAAACAATGGCATAGATGCAGGTACACATTCGTGCCAAAATTATACCTAACTGCTATTCCGTAAATACACATATACCCCCCGGATTCTGTATAGTGCAACTTGAACTATCTAGTTTATTTTCGAAAGGGAAGGACGCCCATCCTCCGACACAAATCGGGAGATGGGTGTCCTTCTCCCGAGATCGCCCAAATCGGCATAATCGAAAGCCGAATTTTTGCGTCCTCAACTGCTTTCCGTCATGGGGATGACCAGTTCACGGGGGCGTGTCGGCAGTGTACCGAAGGCGGGATGGGGGGTGTGGTTAAGAGATGGGCGTCCTCGGCCGATAATGAAAAAAAGAAGGGCACCCTGACGAGCATTTGGTCGACTTTACTTGGTCCCTTTTTTTTCACGACCAAGCCTCGAAAAGGTGCCCGAACTGACCAGATGACCACCGGAGAGAATCGGGGATGTCCTCCCCTTACTCCCCAAGTGGTCACCAACCAGCCTCTATGCCAGCCTCAAATGTCATACCCAGCTCCATCAGAGCAGTATGCAGGTCCCTGGAACAGGTTTTAGTGGGTGCAGTGCACTTCAGGCAGGCAAACCCAGGCCCACCCCCTCCCCACCTGTTACACTTGTGGTGGTACACCTGATATCACCGAAGAGGAAACCGAAGAGGAAACCGCCCATCTTCTCTCCTCCTCGAAATACACCACCTGTTCCTCAGACCCCATCCCCACCAACTTACTTACCACCATCTCTCCCACTATCACCCCTCCCATCTGTCATATCCTCAACCTCTCTCTCTCCACCGCAACTGTCCCTGACACCTTCAAGCATGCTGTTGTCACACCTCTCCTCAAAAAACCTTCACTTGACCCTACTTGTCCCTCCAACTACCGCCCCATCTCCCTCCTACCCTTCCTCTCCAAAATACTTGAACGCGCAGTTCATAGCCGTTGCATTGATTTTCTCGCCTCTCATAACATCCTCGATCCGCTTCAGTCTGGCTTTCGCCCACTTCACTCGACAGAAACGGCATTATCCAAAGTCTGTAATGACCTGTTTCTCGCCAAATCCAAAGGTCATTACTCCATCCTCATTCTCCTCGACCTATCCGCCGCTTTTGACACTGTCAATCACAACTTACTTCTTGACACACTGTCCTCTTTTGGGTTCCAGGGCTCTGTCCTCTCCTGGTTCTCCTCTTATCTCTCCCATCGTATCTTCAGAGTACACTCTCATGGTTCTTCCTCCACCCCTATCCCGCTCTCTGTTGGAGTCCCTCGGGGTTCTATCCTTGGACCCCTTCTTTTCTCTATCTACACCTCTTCCCTGGGCTCCCTGATCTCGTCTCATGGCTTCCAGTATCATCTCTATGCTGACGACACCCAGCTTTATCTCTCCACACCTGACATCACTGCGGAAACCCAGGCCAAAGTATCGGCCTGCTTATCTGACATTGCTGCATGGATGTCCAACCGCCACCTGAAACTGAACATGGCCAAGACCGAACTTCTTGTCTTCCCACCCAAACCCACTTCCCCTCTACCTCCACTCTCTATTTCGGTTGATAGCACCCTCATCGTCCCCGTCTCATCTGCCCGCAACCTCGGTGTCATCTTCGACTCCTCCCTCTCCTTCTCTGCGCATATCCAACAGATAGCCAAGACCTGTCGATTCTTCCTCTATAACATTAGCAAAATCCGCCCTTTCCTCTCTGAGCACACCACCCGAACTCTCATCCACGCTCTCATTACCTCTCGCCTTGACTACTGCAACCTACTCCTCACTGGTCTCCCACTTAGCCACTTATCCCCCCTTCAGTCCATTCAGAACTCTGCTGCACGTCTTATCTTCCGCCTGAACCGATACACTCATATCACCTCTCTCCTCAAGTCACTTCATTGGTTTCCGATCAGGTACTGCATTCAATTCAAGCTTCTGCTACTAACCTACAAATGTACTCGATCTGCAGCCCCTCCTTACCTCTCAACCCTAATCTCCCCTTACGTTCCTACCCGTAACCTCCGCTCTCAAGACAAATCCCTCCTTTCAGTACCCTTCTCCACCACCGGCAACTCCAGGCTCCGCCCTTTCTGTCTCGCCTCACCCAACGTGTGGAACAAACTCCCTGAGGCCATACGCCAGGCCCCCTCCCTGCCCATCTTCAAATCTCTGCTTAAAGCCCACCTCTTCAATGTCGCCTTCGGCACCTAACCTCTACACCTCTACCCAGGAAATTTAGACTGCCCAACTTGACATTTCGTTCTTTAGATTGTAAGTTCCTTTGAGCAGGGACCGTCCTTTGTTTATTTTGTACAGCGCTGCGTAACCCTAGTAGCGCTCTAGAAATGTTAAGTAGTAGTAGTAGTAGTAGTAGTAGTAGTAGTAGTGGTAAATGATAGCCCTCCAAAACCTACCCGAAACCCTCTGTGCCCACATGTAGGTGCCCCCCTTCATCCCTAAGGGCTATGGTAGTGGTGTACAGTTGTGGGGAGTGGGTTTTGGGGAGGAGGGGTTGGAGGGCTCAGCACCGAAGGTAAGGGAGCTATGCACCTGGGAGCAACTTGTGAAGTCCACTGCAATGCCCCCTAGGGTGCCCGGTTGGTGTCCTGGCATGTGAGGAGTACCAGTGCACTACGAATGCTGGCTCCTCCCATGACCAAATGGCTTGGATTTGGTCATTTCTGAGATGGGCGTCTTCGGTTTCCATTATGGCCGAAAAATCGGGGACAACCATCTCTAAGGTCGACCTAAATGTTGAGATTTGGACATCCCCGACTGTATTATCGAAATGAAAGATGGACGTCCATCATGTTTTGATAATACGGTTTTCCCCGCCCCTTCACCGGAACATCCTTAGTGATAGACACCCTTAGAGATGGGCGTCCCCGTTGGATTATGCCCCTCCACGTGTGCAAATTTGGTCATGTTCTGGATGTGCGCGTGCAACTTAATTAGTTAGCAAGCTAATCAGTGCTGATAATTGCTACTTAAGCAATTATTGACACTATTTGGCAGCAATTAGAATTTACATGCACAACTGTTTAAGTGTATTCTGTAACATGATGTGACTAAATTCTAAGTCACAAAGTTGAAAAGGGGACATGCCCATGGGCGTTTCTATAATTTATGTGCATTCTTATAGAATACGCTCAATCCGTGCATAATTTTGACATCTGCATTTACACATGTTTTACATCGCGTAACTGGCCATGACTAAATTTAGTCAGGCAAATGGACGCTGGGCATATTCTATAAACTGTGCTGAACTTTAGGCATATTCTATAAAATGAAGGCGTACTTTACAGAATACGTCTAAGCGTATTTTTTTTCCAGGCTGAATTTTCAGGTGACATATATAGAATCAAGCCCATACTGTATGCTGTATAGCAGGTAGTGTACAGATAAGTGTATAAAAGGGAAGAGTCTGGTCAGGCTGGACAGGGTGTGGACAGAACTCACACTTATGTACATAACTTATAGAATACTATAAGATACATGTATATCTCCAGTATTTAGGTGCAAAACCTTGCACCAGAAATGTGGCTGGTGTAAGGGGTCATGTCTAGTTATACACTTATATCTTAGCCACATTGAGCCTGCCATGAGTGGGAAAGCGCGGGGTACAAATGTAACAAATAATAATAATAATAATAATAATAATAATATCTGACCTGTTACGCTAGTATTGCATAAAGGAAAGTAGGACCTTACTCAGGTGCTTAAATATAGGTGCCCTATTATAGAATTGTCCTCTAACAGGCCAATGCTCAGAATATGGAACAGCGCCCAAGCAATACTGCTGGAGCAGCGCAGAAAAATAGCTCCTCAATGCTCAGTGGTAAAAACATGCAAATGATATGTGTACTCTTTCACTGAAAGTAGGAAGAGGAACATGCCTGGTGCATGCGCACAAGAGATTCGCTGTAAGCGCAGCTCTTGTGCGCAAGTGCCAGGCAAACCTGAATATGAATAGTTAAGAGCCCAAACTGCACTCAGTTTTTTTTTTACTTCTCCCTTTTCCTATGGTGTGGCTTGGAATTGTGTTATTTGGTTTCAAGATTTGCTTGCTGCCTCTAAGGAGGCCGGGGAAGGCATCGGCACTGTTTCCCAGCGTTTAATGAGTGTTACTCCGGTGGGACGAGAGCATGCACACAAGGCTGAACACGTGTGTGTGTCCAAAGGATTCCTGTCTGCTACTCACACCCAAAAAGCTTGAGAAAACCTCTCTTCAACCTTGGAGCTGGCGTAGGTTTCCAGCATTAGGGTAGGTTTTTTTTTTTTTTTCTGTGCTGCTTCTTTGAGCATTGGGAGGGAATAGCTAATGACCTAATTTACATCAGTTTTACTACATCTAAATGCTATTTGTGGCCTTCTTCGATGCGCATGCTATTCTCTGTGCTAGTGCCCTCTGAATATTTTGTGCAGCACTAGTGTGAGGCCCCCCCCAAGAATTCTGTTGTGTAGGTGCAACAACTCAAACCCTGTTGTTAGTAATCGTGGCAGGTAAGAGTCTTATACCCCAGAATTCAGGGAGGTCCAGAGAAACTAACCTCGCTGTACACTCTCAAAGAGATGTACAGGGAAAAAAAACTAAAGGACTATTCCTGAATTTGAGAGAACAAATTCACAACTTTCTTATCAATAAAATAACATTTATTTTCTTTCTTTAACAATCCAATAACATATAGTCAATTCTATTTTAAATTGTACATTTAATGTTTCTGTTTCTTTTAGGTCTATTCTACTCCGGAGCACCTCCCTGCATAGACATCAGATAAGTATTTCCCCCTCTAATACCAAAAATTATACCCTTTAGTTCAAATAAGTTTCAAAATGTCTCTATTAAAAAAATTGATACTTTGTGTGCAATTTTTGTATTTTTCAGGTCACGTGACAGCTGCACCCCAAGGTAAGTTTGATATTGTATGTTTGTTTGTCTGTTGGTTATATTCACCACAGCCGCCGCTGCTATGCTGGATATCTGTCTTGCGCTGGGGCCCGAAGTTCCAGAATTTCTGTGCACGTCTTTTCTTCACCTAAACCTAACACTTAACAACTAAAATGGAATAAAAACCCTAACTCCCTAATAAATTCCTTATCCCCACACTAGATGACTTTAATCATATAACATTTGGACATACTAGCTATATAAAAAGAAAATAACCAAACAACCCTTACCTAATTTTCCTAAACTCAAACTGTATTCCCTATTCTATAGAGCTTTCACATATATACACCACCCATCAATCATAAATGTACTTTCACTATAAATTAAACTCATTCATAAAACTACATCAAATTTTCCCAAACACTCTCCCACAGTAATCAATCACCCAATTATACTCTCTTACACTTCACTCACTCACTTCCAATTCTCCAATATCACTCTTAAAGCACCAATCTCACCAACTCACATAAAACACCTCCTCTCTCAACCACCGTCTCCCACGCTTTCACAACACTCTGCTTATCACTCAACTCCAAACCTCACCCACTTTCAATCTCCACCAACTCTCCAAATCCTCTATCTCAGCCACAACACCAAAAACACGTCCTCTCCTCACCTCAGTCAGAAATGCTCTGCCAACTGCCAGCTTGCCCGTTACCTGGGAGATGGACCCTTGGCTTGGGATTCTGCAACCCATCCAGCCAATCCTGAGTCCTGCTCAACATTCCGTATCCTTCTGCTGACCAGCGGAATGTTGAGCAGCACTACTCAAGCCCCATTTTAATTAACAATTTCCCATAGGGATCAATGGGAAAAACTTCAATTAATTTAAAACCCCTCTAAATTTTACTCAAATTACCCCAAATTTCCCATACTAATTAAACATCCCATTCTCTATTAACCTATATCTTTAAAATTTAAAAATCCCAAAATTTAATATCCGCCCGAAAAAAAACCTCCTAAAATCCCGGAAAAATTCCCAAAAAATTTAAAACCCCCCTCAAAAATTCTAAAACCACCTCCCGGACACACCACGTCGAAATTTAAAAATTAACCCTTTCCTAACCTCATAAAATAGCACCCTTCCCAAAAGACCCCCTAAAAATATTAAAATTCAAAATCTAAAACGACAGAAAAATTCTAAAAAATTCCCCGACCCCAAATCCAAAAACCAAATTTAAAAAACTCAAAACCCTGATTTTTTAAAAATAAAAGTCCCTATTTCCACAATTTAAAAATTAACCAATTAAAATTTGGGGTTAAAAACCCCTTACCTGTTTTCCTGATTTTCTCCTTACACGATCCAAACCACCGGATCCGGTCCCGGACGTCTCCCCACCGAAACGGAGCCAAAATAAAAAAACTTCCGAAGCCGGCCCAAAATTTAGGCCCCGGCTTCGGCCTACACGGAGCTTCGCGCGCGCCGCCTCGTGCACACGCGCGCCAACGTCATCTTTGGGCCGGCCATGCTCCTCCTCTCTTCCCCTGCCCGAAACACCGCGACGCCGTCTCCCTGCCACTCCCGCAGCACCTCCTCCACACACGAGCGGCCCAGCAGGGCCCGAAGATGCCGGGAATGCCCGGTTCTCGGCCACATGTCCGGAGACGTGCCCAATCGTCCCCGGACCCATAAAACGGACGGGCTGTCTCCCCCATCGCGTCTCCTGGCCCCAACTCAGGCCCGAAATCCTCTTCACTCCCGGAGACGTTTTCAATCGTCTCCGGGAGCCCAAAAATCCAGCGCTCACTCCCGGAGCGCCTGGCCCCCGGCCCAGACCCCAGGAAAACGCGACACCGCACCGGGAGCACTGTTTCCCTTCCTCAGCGCTCCCGGTTCCCAACATTCTGCCACCAGACGCCCCCAGCCAACCCAAACATCCCAGATGGCCTAGAGAACCTCCGGAGCCACCCAGGAAAGTAAATAAAAAAAAACTTTACTTTTTTTCCCCCCCTTCTTTCTTCTTTACTTTATTTTAACCCCAGGTTACATTAGTCCAGCACTAATCACCTTTAGTGCCAACGTTAGCTTTTGAGCATCAGCCTGTAGGAATCCATACTTAAGAGTACATGGCATTGATCTCTCTGCCCAGATACATGGGGGAGTAATTCTGTGCCCAGAGGGTGCCTGATTGGTATATATTTTGTATAGAAAAGTAGTGCAATTGGTTATATCTGCATATCTGCACATAGGAGTAGAAATGGGCTGTTATTTCAAACACGGGAAATATCAACAACTAAACCCATGTCATTTCATATTGTTAAAACTCAAAAATGGCTGGGAAAAATCCATACTTAAGAGTGCATGCTATGTAATAAGAGTGTGCTATTTTTGAAGTGAGGGTGCACTACTGACAAACAGTGTGAGCATGCATCCACTATTTTGCAATGGTGCACTTTCTCCTCACATAGGGCCCCGTTTACTAAACCGTGCTAGAGACACGATTAGTGCGCACTGTGTAAGTGCTCACAATATTTCTACGGGCACCTACACATTTAGCATGCGCTAATTTTGTGCACGTGCTAAAAACGCTAGCGAACTTTCGTAAACAGGGCCCATAGTGCTTATGTTTTATTTATTTATTTGTAACACTTATACCCCGCGCTTTCCCACTTATTAGCAGGTTCAATGCGGTTTACATAGTATAACAGGTTTACAAAGTAACATAGAGTGGATACAACTGTAATATAGTGAATAAAGAGGTGGTCAATTAGATGTGGGTAAGGAAAATGGGTAAGGGAGGAGGATGGTAGAGGTTGAGGAGTGGGAGGAGGGTGTGTATAGGATAAGGTGTTGTTAATTAAGGAAGAATGTAAAGTGAGGGGTTGGAAGAGGGATGAATTTAGAAAGGATTATGTAGGGGAGCATAATCCAGGTTCTGTCTTTATAGTCTGATCCAGGTTGTGCAGAAGGACTCCTAATTTAAGTCAGGTCATATGTATAATTTGTTAATTATGTTAATATATTAATTTGTATGCTTGATGTACCACCATTTCTGAGGCAACAGAACACAATAGTTTACAATAAAATATAAGTTGTTGTTTTTTTTTTAATCAAATAGCGTGTACCACCAGAACTATGTGTTCATTAGTAGGGCAATTTGCTGCTTTTCCAACCCCAACTGTTTGCCTAATTGACAATTTAGCACTTGTTGGGTCATTCTTAGACCATCTTCTTCCCTCTGCATGCTGATTAGTTGCTTGTGGCTGTATGTTTGTTTACCTTAATATGGCTCTTTTTTTGTTACATTGTCTGAAAGGGTGGGGATAATATCATGTACAGGGCCGGCCCAAGGCAAGATGCCGCCTGAGGCGGAGCTTGCATGCTGCCCCACCAGGCATTTTACCTGGTCATGGTGACTTTGCAAACCCGGCAGTGGTTACTTCAGGCCACAGTAAAGGGAAGAGGCGGGTGCCGGTGGTGGGTGACAGCAGTTCAGCATATGGGAATCGCAGCTGGGTTTGGAAAGTCACCGTGACTAGGTAAAATGCTGCGAAGCCGCACTCCGAGATGCCACTCCTAAAGAGTGCTGCCTGAGGCCCCCACCTCAAGTGGCTTAATGGTCAGGCCACCCCTGATCATATATTTGTCAATTCTGTGCTGTGTGAGGGATTTTCTTTGTAAGAACAGGGAATTGGCAATATAATTGCTAGCTGATCTTGTAAATCCTGTTCTCTGATGTGTTTGTTTGTAAAGGAATAGTTTAATTTCATAGTGAATTGCTTTGAACGTCCAAACTGAATCTGACAATCAGTGTGTAGTTTTTTTTAATAAGAAACTGACTTTCAAATATTATATAAGAAGAATGAGAATCTCTGGCAGATCTTTTTGTGTGGGTGGTGGGGGGGGGGGGGGGGCGATGAATAGCATAGCGTGAAGAGGAGACTGAAGACAGAGAGAAATATTTCTTTTACAAACCAGAGTACAAGAGGTAGGCAGGCAGACAGAGTGAGGCTTGTCTATTTCTTTCTAGTTCTGCTTGAAGCAGTCAGGGTCAAGCAGAGTCACATATAAAAGGCACAAGAAGGCATCAGGCAGAATACAAGAAGAATACTCAGTAGCAGTAAAGGGAGAGATCTGTCTACTGAAGCTATGTTTGCAGCTTTGTGACAAACCTCTTCACAGGAGGCAGGTTGAATATTCTGTGTGACTTGTCTTTTTCTTTCTAGCTGTGTTTCCATCAGGTCAGGAAATGCCCAGTGGAATGTGGTGTCTCACCACAGTAGTACTCAGGAGAGGCAGAGCCACATATAGAAGGCACATGGAGGTGTCAGGGACAAGTTGTACATTTATTGAGAGTATAAAGGGGAGGAAACATGCAAGTGAAAGACAGTGAGAGGAGGGAAAGAACTCTATAGCTGTACTAGGTGGCACTAGTAGTACCACTAGTAATTAGTCCTCCAACCAGAAGTAGTCGTATGTTATCAGATAGAGAAGCTGGAAAAAGGTTGGAGGTTCATTCTGGAAGTAGTAGAGAAGCACAAGAACAGCAGCAGCCAAAGCCAGAGCAACACTCTCTTTTCTTAGATACTTAGTCTGTGTTAGAGAAAAATCATTGAATCAGAAGACAATGATATTCAAGAATTAGAAACGGAAAGTTCTAGTGATATCTCATCTGTGGTAGCTAAAAAGATTATTTGAAGTTTGGCGTCTTGTGAGGAGGAGACTCCTAATGCAAATTCTAGCTATAGTGTTATTCTACAAGCCAGTGCCGTACAACCTGTTCACCGTAGTTAAGAAACTGAGGAGTCTATTCTAGGTACTTTTGAAAAATACGGGAATAATAATAGAATAATGATATAGAGGAAGATAGGGCATTGATGCTTTATATTACGTAGCTCACAGTATCATTCTTTATGTCCTTCATTCATTTTGCCTTCATGGACGATACTTAGATCTATACGCTAAATCTCAAGGATGTATGAACAAATCTAAACACTCCTCACTGTTTCCTCCTATTTAACTATTCCCAGTACAAGGCCCTACTCTTCTACTTGTCACCAATTACTAGGTTGCGTTTTTTCAGAATTCTTTATACTGGTGACTTCCCACTTCAGTAAACAAGGTCTTTTCTTTTTCCTTTGCCTAAAGACTGGTTTCTACTGGCACAATCAAATTTACAAGCTTTATCTTTTCTAGAGGAACCCTTCTCCAGTCTCTATGGCTTCATCTCAAATGTCTACCCTACATTTAACCAATCTGATGTAATCTCTACCAATAGACTTTGATACTTTAAATTCAAAATCTTTTTTCTAGGAAACAGAAGCCAGATTATACTGAACTATGGGCTCCTTTTACTAAGTGGTGGTAAGACCAACGCGGGCTTACCACTCACTATACAGGAAGTACAGCCGGGCTATTGAAGCAGCCCAGAAGTACTTCCTACCCCTAGCGTGTCATCATTTCTGGTGTTAGAAAAAAGTTATTTATTTATTTTTGTAGTGCCATGTGCTGCCCGGTTACCACCGGTTTAATACAGGAGCCCTTACCACCACCTCATTTGGTGGTGGTAAAGGCTCCCCCCTGAAATGGCAGTGTGACAAGTGCTTTGCTTGCCACCCCAATATTTCCTGTAGGAAGTCGAGACTTCCCTTTTGCCAACTGTAGTAAACGGGGGCCTCGGAGTGTGTGTAAAACACACGATGCCGGCAATGCTGGCCCCCTTTTGCTGCAGATTGGTAAAAGAGGCCCTAGGCTTGTACTATTTAGTCACTGCTCAGTATCACAGTTGTTGGGCCATAAGAGTGGTTCATGTTGTTCCTTAATAGTTTAACTATGGGGTGCCCATACCCGTTTGGTAAAGTATCAGCTCCAACTAATTCAGAATGCTGTAGCACGACTGATAGAAGGCTGCAAATGGTGTGACCACATCATACCCTTCCTGCAGGAACTACACTGGCTACCAGTGCCTTACAGGTCTAAATTTAAAACTCTCAAGGCCCTCAGACAAAATGGGCCAGAGTACTTAAACAATAAGTTAGCTCTTTACACACATTTGAGACCTCTAAGATCCTCTCAAGAAGGATCACTATCTTTCTCCTCATCAATGGAAATTATATGATGTGATACCCATCAGTGAACCTCCTCAGCAGTAGCCCCCATGCTCTTCTCCCAAGCCTTTAATACATAGGGTGACTGACTATACACCCATTCTGCACCTGGACTAGCTTGCTACACTCACTGTAACTTAGACCAGTTCCTTCCATCTTGATTAACTGTACAAAGAACTTGCCTTTAGTTTAGCCACCCAGTTATTTATCCCAACTGACTCTGTACCACACATCTTGTCCCCATCTATATATCTGCCTATATATCAGCTATATGGTAAGATGCATTGTAGAAAAGCATTAATATCATAGCTATGTTATTTGAATGTTCTAATTGTGTGCTTATTAGATATTCCATCACTATTATGCTTACACCGTATTATATTTCTGTTATTTGAATTTCAGTGCTATTAAATATGTATATTTTTGATCCCGTTTCATGGTAGTCTTATTTTTAGGTCTCAGTTTGCTGCTTTCAAGTTTTCCTCTCTCATTCTGTCTATGCCTTTACTTGATCATTTTACTATTGTTATGCTGTTAATAAAATTGTAACTTTTATGTTAACTGAACCAGCTGTACGCCACCTTGTGTGAATCTCTTCATAAAGGTGGTTAATAAATCCCAGTAAAAATCTCAATAAATAACGCCAAATGGAATAAATGCTCTTTATTTTCTCTTCAATATCTTGTCCACTTTTTCTGGCTTTATATGTTTAAAAAGTGAAAAACCAACATATCTTACTTCATCAATTGGTGTATCCTTATCATTGTAGCAATATCAGTAATTTTTGATAACAGTTGTTTCCCATTAGGTATAAGCAGCTCATCTTGTCAATTGCAGCCTAGGTTGTCAAGATAGAGAGCTACTCATTTCTCAGTAGCACTATGTCTCAGCATAGCACATTCCTTTTAGTGCTGTCTCTGAGGGACAATCTTTCTCCGTTAGCACACATCTCTCACTTTGTGATATTGCGGGCTGCTGGGAACACTATAACAATATTAAGGCAGTGAGCAGCCCTAAGGTTGAGAATCACCCACATGTGTGCCTGACTCAATCCTGTTTGTTGACAGAAAAAGCAAAGTTGCTTACATGTAACAGAGTAGATAGCAAAATTAATAAGGCACACAATCTTATCGACCTCCTCAATAGTTGTTATTTTTCTTCTCAAGCTTTAGAAACAACTGAGGAGATGATGAAACCGCTGCGTGAGGAAAAAGGTCGCATGTGGTCAGAATTTTACACATGAGTTCTGAGCTCTGGGAGAGCAATTCCATCCTGGTGTCATCGGATGATGTTTAATTTAATCTAAACTAATCCTGAGTTTAATCCTATAATCAGTTCAGCTCAAAATAAGAATCATTAGTTAAAACACAGAAGCTGAACCAGATATTTCTGAAATAAATACATTTTTAGATGTTTACAAAGCAAAAGATAAGAAAGTTGCTGTTTAATAAAGACTATTTCAGATTTTAACAGATCGAAAAGAAAAAGAGCCCTCCAAAATGTTCTTAAAGCAAACACTCTTAAATGAAGTAGATGTTAATTTGTTATTAAATGGAATAGTTATGGAGCAGAATCAGCCATTCGGACTCAGATAAGTTCACTGTCATTTTGAGAAGAATTATTTTGAGTTTTGAACTATGACAAGCAACATCTCATTAAAATATATATTCTTATATTTCATTCATATTTAGAAGACTTTAATGGACTTATATTATGAATATGCAATGCTGGGTAAGGTAGTTGCTGCCTTTTTGATGAGCACATGGTTTTGAGCACCCTTAGACCTTCTTTTTTTATTGGAACATATTCAAGTTTTGGTCGTGTTTTTTTTAAGTGGAATTAAGCCCCAGTTATTATATATATTTATGAATATTCATTATGGATATACTGAAAACCTTACCCATCTGTTGCCCTCTAGGAGGAGGCGTGAATAAGTGGCATAAGTGCTTTTAAATATTGACCCAATGTACTCATATATATATTTACTATTTCGACCATCATGTAAGACCAGGCAGATGCTTAGGGTAACAGCATCTTGAGTTTACCAAAGAGCCACTTCAATCAAAACGATAGGTCCTGACAGCCACACAAACTCAATAAACCATCAGTATGTGCTTGTACCCACAGAGAGGGTGGACAGTTGTCAAATAACCCATTTACCATATTGTTCTAGGAGGGGCAGTGGGGTGATCATGATTGTTGGAGCACCAAAAAGCCTAAAGGTTAATTGGGAGGGGACATCAGGCTGAAAGTCTGCTAAGGTGCTTAATATCCTTGCACCACCCCTAGTAACCATTCATTCTTTGGTGTGCTACAGGGTATACTAACATACATCTACTTATTTATTTATTTATTTATTTAGATTTTTCTCACACCTTTTTCAGTAGTAGCTCAAGATGAGTTACATTCGGGTACACTGGATATTTCTCTGTCCTAGGAGGGCTCACAATCTCAGTTTGTACCTGAGGCAATGGAGGGTTTTGACTTGCCCAAGATCACAAGGAGCTGTAGTGGAATTTGAACTGGCCACCTCTGGATTGCAAGACCGGTGCTCTAACCATTAGGCCACTCCTCCACTCTACCCCTGGATTTTATATAGGTCACCCAAAGCTGGCCACAGAAGGCAGATGCATGAATAAAGTAATTACTTAATGAGGTGTCAGACATTTGGAGTTATGCGTACATCTGCCCTAGACGCTATTCTGTAACATACGTGCCTAAAGTTTATAGTGCTCAAGTCCAAAGGGGTGCGGCTATGGGAGGAGCATGGGTGAATCAAGGGGCATTCCCAGAAGTTAGGCGCAATGTTACAGAACATTATAAGATGCGTGTTCAACTGCTGAAAATTGGGTGTCAGTGTATACGCCAGGTTTCAGCAGGCATAAAAATGCTGGCAGCTAAAGTTAGGCGTGAAATCTGCACTGTTAGTATTCAGCAAAAATGCATTGCTGTGAGCATCCTTTGCTGAATACAACCTTAGTGCAGATCTTTCTGTCACCACTTTGGGTGCCATTTTACTGAATCTGGCCCCTAGTTTGGTGCCAGGCACAAAGCCATGGACGTACAGTGCAATTCACCACACTCAAGCTGTGTGTCTATTGATTGTGTATTGACTATCCAGGCATTAAAAAATCAGCAGATCTTCTAAGAACTGGTTTTGAGTTCAACCATTTTAAATGGGAAAATAAGGATTAAAATAGAGAATGACATAGAAGGACCATCAAACTTTACTTGCAAAGTTCATTTTTTACAGTGCCGCCCAGTATGCCAGAGCCTTCTCTGCTCAGACAGCTCATTCGTAGAAAAGAACAAGTACAGGAGATATTTACAATCCTTCACTGTCTTCATATGATTCATCTGTGACATCTCAGCTACTGTCTCAATATCACTTTATTTCCTGTCAGCTATTTTGTTCTCTTTCATGCTCCTAGGTGAAACGTGATGCATGGATGTCAGGTTTTTTTCACTTCCTTATAGAGCTTGGCACCCAGACTGGCTATCTCATTGTGAAGTTTGACTGCAATGAAATGATAAATCTGTGGGTGAAATGGATTCATTTACTTTTTCAGGCCAAAAATAGCAGTGGATTACTTGTCAGAAGCAAGAAATGGAGGTTTCTTTCTCACTTCATATACACGGAAGAACATTTTTGAAAGAACAAGTTTGAATAGGGACGTCCATTTCAGAGCATCCCAAAGGGACGTCCCTCTTACATGCATTTTCGAATGGGAACTATGTCAAGATTTCCTGTTTGAAAATACATGAGATGGACATCCTTATGCTGGAGACACGAACAGCCATTTACAAACTGGAACGTCCAAATTATGAATGGGAAAAAAACAAGAGACATGGACATCTGTGTGGCAGCATTCTTAGAAAATGGACACACAGACATCCATGCAGGGCAGAATGGCAGCCTAGGTTCATGCAGTGGATTGTAATCCAAGGGAATTCAGTTTCAGATTCCACTTTAACACTTTTAGGGGTCCTTTTTTCAAAGGCATGGTAGCTTTGCTAGAGATGCCCATAGAAATGTATGGGAATCTCTAGCTTTTAGCACATGCTTATTTTTAGCGTGCATTAAAAACGTTAGCATGCCTTTGTAAAAGGACCTCTTAGTGTGCGCTAATGATTAGTGAGTGCTAAATGCGAACACACCTTTGTAAAAGGACCCCTTATTTTGTAATTGTGACCCCTCCAGGAACAGAAAAGTACCTGCTGTACCTGAATGTATACCCCTTCAATAGCCTTTAGGCTTGCAGGTAACATAGTAACATAGTAACATAGTAGATGACGGCAGAAAAAGACCTGCGAGGTCCATCCAGTCTGCCCATGACAAACTCATATGTGTATACCTTACCTTGAATTTGTACCTGTCCTTTTCAGGGCACAGACCATATAAGTCTGCCCAGCAGTATTTCTCGCCTCCCAACCACCAGTCCTGCCTCCCATCACCGGCTCTGTTACAGACCGTATAAGTCTGCCCTCCCCTATCCTCGCCTCCCAACCACCACCCCCTCTTCCCCCCAACTGCTCCGCCACCCAATTTCAGCTAAGCTTCTGAGGATCCATTCCTTCTGCACAGGATTCCTCTATGCATATCCCACGCATGTTTGAACTCCGTTACCGTTTTCAGGTGATTTGTATATTTAGATACTGTATTTAGATACAGTAAGTAATTTTCTGATCTTGGAGGATTCATGATAAAAAAAAATTAAGAGTTAAAGTAGGATTTGAATGTAGGTCCCTTGGTTTTTACAGTCCACTATACTAACCACTTGGCTACTACCCAGACTTGCTTCCTGCTTTACAAAGAAATGCCCATAATACTTGTAGCTGTCATGGAACCTGGCATCCCCTTTCAATTTCATTTTCAAGGGAGAGGGAGAGGGATAGCAACTACTAAGGGGGTTAAGGAGGTGTCATGCCTTAATCCCTACAGTGGACAACTATTCAATCAGAGCACCTTTTTGTACCCTAGACGTTCATGAAACAGGTCTAAATAAGGACGTCCATTTTAGATTTGGACTTTTTTTTTCCCGTTTGGTAATCGCTGTTGGATGTCCTGATTTTTGGCCCTCCCACACTCACCCAAAACCTACTATACCCACATATAGGTGACCCCTTCACCCATAAGGGCTATTGTAGTGGTGTACAGTTGGGTATAGTAGGTTTTTGGTGGGATTTGGAGGGGTCTGCATACAGTATAAGGGGATAACAGTGAAATGTGTACCTGGGAGCTTTTATAAGAAGTCCACTGCGGTGCCCCCTAGGGTGCCCCATTGCTATCCTGGGATGTCTGTGCAGACAGTCTACTAAGAATGCTGGCTCCATGTAAATCCCAATGGCTTGATTTTCTGTTTTTCAGTTAGACTTTTTTTTTTTTTTTTTTCGAAAATGGCCAAAATGATAACTGCATAGAGCATGAAAACATCCTACATGTGGCCATTTTCAAAAAAAGATAAACGTTTTGCTGTTTTGATAATGGCCATATTTCCTACTTGGATTTGGAATGTTTAGTGTAAAACATCTAAAGGTGCATAAGAACATAAGTATTGCCATACTGGAAAAGATCAAAGGTCCATCAAGCCCAGCATCCTGTTTCCAACAGTGGCCAAGTGGCCAAGTTCAACTTAGACATATCGAAAAAGCCCCTCCACATTTACTTCAAGGTTCTGCTGTTGGCACACAAAACCTTTTACACTGGGTTTCCCATCTATTTGCTGAGCCATCTCATTATTTTGTTTTTTAGGCCAACGAGGTCCCAGATTGATAACCTTCTTTACATTCCTTTAGTTGCTTGTTTCCTGCAGGAGACCCCTATCCAAGCAGCCTTCTTTAACTCTCTCCAATACTTTGGAATTCTTTGCTCAGGTATCTTAGTCAAATCTGGTTAAATAAGATTTAAGGAAGGCCTCAAGACTTCATTCTTCGGAGCCTGCCCCCCCCCCCAATTGGATTCAGGCTCCCCTAAGCTGATTTGGCTGATGGGGGGTCCCCAAGCCTCACCAGCAGACTTCTCCAGTGCTGCCCACCCCCATGTACATGCTCAGTTTTAGTGAAATTGAGCATGTACAAGGCTTCATCCATGCTCAATTTCATCAAAGCCGAGCATGCATGCCACGGGGAGAAACAGGGCAGGCAGTGTGGCAGTAAACAGCGCTAGAGGAAGGCTTCTGCTGGTGGACTTAAGGACCCCTGCCAGCCCATGTACGTGGGGTTGCAGCGAGGGGCAGAGAGCAGCAGGAAGGCGGGGTGAAATGTGTTGTCCCCTCAAAGTTGAGGTCTGGCTACACACCTGCCCCAGACCCTCTCCCTCAGTGAGGGGAGCTCAATACCATGGTGGGTCAGTGGGAGTGGCATAACCTTCCTAGCCCTAACACAGGGCTAAAATGTTTAAATCCTAACCATCTTTCTGAAGCCCCACTCCTTTAAAATGTAACTGGTCCTGGTCTAGCCTAACCCTCTTTCCCTTCCCTTGACACCCCAGTCTACTCAAGGGGCCCAGGGCCAATGGGAGCAGGAGTGATCCCTACTTGCTCCTGCCCGTAGGCCGCTGGCTTCAAAAGAGTGTCTGGCGATCCTTGACAGTAATCTCGCGGTACTACTGCTAAGGGCCAGATTTCCAAATAAGTCCTCTAGGGATAGAGAAATATCTTCTGTATCTAAATGTAACTCATCTTGAGCTACTAATTAAAAGACATGTGTTATTGTAACCCGAGGGGTTAATAAAATAAATAAAATTAACCAAGTTGTCTCAAAGTTCCATTGTGGCCAGCAGCTCAGTCCTTAGAATTTGCTGAGAGCTGAGACTCCATTGTCTGGGAGACGGCAGTTGAGAGAGAGTGTCTGGCAGTGAAAGCGTGTGGATGCGCTGCTGTGAGTGGGAAGGTCAGAGAGGAATTTTTTGGAAAAGAGTTGTGTAGAAGAGAATTTGAGAGAGGACAAAATAGCTAGGCTTGGAAATTGAGAGAAAAGGTGTGAGTGGGGAAGGGTTTGAAACTAATTTCCTCCTATTTGAAGAATTTTGAGAAATCTTTGTATGAATGGCACTGAGGCAGGAGCTGTAGAGCTTGTATGATTGTGTGATACATAGTGGCTGACAGACTCTCTTGCACAGTATAGGGAACAAAAACAAAATAGCTAGGCTGGGAAGTGTTAAGGATTGTTTTGGTTAATTTTATTTTGTTAGTTGCAACTGGCCACAGTTTTTGGGTAATATGTCCTAACAGTGTAAATGACATTTTTAAAGGCAGAGAAGTCAGGGTTTTGCCTTCTTTAAGTTATTTAAGTGTGAGGTTTAGGAGGAAGCTTCAACAAGACGGGACCATCTGATGAACAAAAAACAACAAGGGCCCCAACGCAAGAAAGATTACAGAGAACTGTGGCTACACCTGACAGCTAAGTAAACTGACTGTGATAGTGCGAGAAAAAAAAACACACAAACTTACCTGAAGTCTCCCGGGAGTGAAAACTCTAGACGAACCTGTAAGAGAAAAACACAAAGAATCAAATTCCTAATAGAAATAGCCACACACACATAGAAATGAGAGAAAGAGAATAGAGGGAAAAAAACAGATTTTTTTTAAAGGCATTGGGTGAAAAACATTAAGCACTTGGACTCTTGTGGTTATATAAAGGGATATATTGAAAAGTAAGGGATAATTGAATATATGTACTTATCTGAATTTCTTTCATTGTGTTGATATTGGAAGAGAGTTCTGAAACAGAAAGAGTGATAAAGGGTTAAAAGGATATTTGTTTATGAAATGTTTGAAAATGCATGTATTTCAAATGGTATAGGTTAAGCTACAAAAATTATTTGATAACCCTTTGTTTTAAATATATGTTTTTATAAGCAAATAAATTCAAATCTTATTAATTTTCATTAGCAAGACTGGTTCCTTCCACCATCAGGATAAATCCAATTTTAGTTTCTTTTCCCCTTCCACTCCTCGGGAGTGGAAGGCGAGGTTAGTGACCTGTAAGGCTCTCAGGTTTCAGTGGTGTGAGCTCAGAATTAGGACACGACTACAACTACAGAAAATCTGATCTCACACATTCTTACTGAAATTCAGGGGGTTTCATTACATTATATTGAAAATATATATATATATATATATATATATATATATATATATTAGGGGTCAATATTCAAAACCAGTTAACAGGTAAGAGACCCTCTTGCCTGGTTAACTGGCGCTGAGTAGGCCCAAATGGAATTTTCAATGGCACTTATCTGAACAGTGCTGCTGAACATCCTCTCTAACAGCTAATGCTGAAACTGGTTATTGTGTGGGCCATCCAGGGACAGTGTTAGATCTTAGCCGGATAAGTACAGATATTTAACCCTTAACCTGTTAACTGACCAAATAGGACCGCATAAATAACAGGCCTATCTTTGGCCTGTTTAACTAAACCAGTTAAGGGGTGAATATCGATACTTATCCAGAAGTGCTGGCTATCCGCACATAGTCGGATATTTAATGCAGGTACCAGGACATGGCCTGGCATTGAATATCCAGCCATGATTTTGGTGGAAGAAGTCAGTGTTTAAACAAAACACTGACCACCATCAGATATTACCCACTATAGAACATCACTGGCGTGAGTGGAGGAGTAGTCTAATGGTTAGTGCAGTAGGCTTTGAACCTGGCAACCTGGGTTCAATTCGCACTGTTCGATTCTCACTGCAGCTCCATTGCCCCAGGTACAAAAAACTTAGATTGTGAGTCTTCAAGGGACAGAGAAAGTACCTGCATATAATGTGTACAGCACATCTAGTAGCGCTACAGAAATGATTAGTAATAGTAGTATTAGTAATAATGGTGGCTCAGTGGCAGTGCAGAAGATTTCCAATTTGATCTGTACATTGGTTCTTCTGATCCCCAGGTCTAGGGGGAGAGGAAGTCATAGTCATTACTTAAGGGTGAAAGCTAGAGGCCAAATTTACGGCCCTTGATGACAAAATGCCAGTGTATGGCTTTTGACTCAGGACCAGTGTTTCAATGATGAGACTGGGTAAACTGGGAGAAAGAGGACTATAAAATAGGGGAAGCAGATCTCCAGGTACTTATGAAACTGGACTCATGTTATGTTACTATGTTATGATGCCAGATTACAGCTGTTTGCAAATGTCTTAGAAAGTACTGCCAACAAAATTCTCATATGTTCCACCAGTTACACTGTGCACTGCAAAGTTCATCACTCCAAAAACATATTTTAGAAATGTTTTCAAAGTTCGTAAGTGTTTATGTGACTACTTTGCAGTTGTAAACAGAAGTAACACTTTAAATGAGGCAGATAATCTAGTAATGATGAGTTTGGTAATCAATCACTGTTCTTAGATGCAATCTCAGGCGGTAAGAATAAATTGCTTGGCTCGAAGATTGCTGGGAATATATGTGGCTGGTTGAGATGGGCTGGAGACAGCAGTGAAGGGAACAAAGTAAGGAGAGAAGAACAGAGAATGATTTATTTTTACTATCATAGGAGAAAGGAGCAGATGGTCTAAAGAAAGGCAATTAATTGTGACTTGAATGGGTTACAAAGTGATAAAGTCAAAGAGGAATTTTTTTTCTGGTGAGAATATTAGGGTTCTCTTAAACTTTGCTAGAGGTCCTGCCACAGGAAGCAAGTGCGACTATAATGGCAGTTCCAAATGTTAAGGAATATTTTATTTCGGATGTGTAGGCCCATCATTTTTGTTTTGGGGGTTTTTTCTTATGTCATTTATGAGATTTTTTTTTCTTTTGGTAGGGTTTTTTAAAATCTATTTTTTATGTTTCAGGAATAATGTCATCAATAGCCATGCCAGGGGCAATGCTGTAAATTTGAGCAACAGTGCACACTATTGACAACACCATGAAAAGGTCAATATTTAGCCCCCGTCGGTCGGCGTTTTTTAAAATGCTGACTGCTGCGGACAAAATTAGCCCCAGATATTCACTGTCGGACCATGTCATTCATTCCAGATCAACCATAATAGACAGTAGTTGCTGCAGTCCAAGGGCCAGCTAACAGCTAGAGGACCTGTTTAGCACAGCTCCAGACTATATGGTACCATTAATAAACTTACCTCAAAGAAATACTAAATATGAGGCAAGAAACTATCTCAGACTACACCTCCCAAATTGCAAAAAAGTGATCTACAAAACTGTCCACTCTGCAGACTTCACTTCCCTAGGAACCAAATGGTGGAACTCCTTATCACCCAAAATAAGAAATATACAGGAATACACTAGACTACGCAAAATCCTCAAATCATTCCTAGTAGTGCTATAGAAATGATAAGTAGTAGTAGTCATCGGGATTCCGGAATCTTGCCACTCTTTGGGGTTCTGCCTGGAATCTTGCAACTCTTTGGGATTCTGGAATCTTGCTACTCTTTGTCCTTATCCCTTATTTGTCCTGTTTGTCCTAATTAGATTGTAAGCTCTGTCGAGCAGGGATTGTCTCTTCATGTTCAAGTGTACAGCGCTGTGTACGTCTAGTAGCGCTTTAGAAATGATAAGTAGTAGTAGTATTCAAACAAACCCTCACAAAGAACAACCATATATCAAACAATTAATTATTACCTGAATTGGCTATTACTCTATTTACCATTAACTTTCTCTTTGCTTCATGTACGATTTCTCATTCATAATAGATTTTCTAAATGTTAAACATCCATAGCTATCCCAGTATGCTTATGATACTGTATTGTAAAATTGGATGCTTACAACAAATTACTTTCTTATGCATTATTCTTTGTTATATATCCTATACTGTTTACTGTAAGCCACATTGAGCTCAAACTTGTTTGGTATAATGTGGGATATAAATGTCACAAATAAATCAATAAATGCCTGTTGATAGAAGTGAGTTTTGAGGAGAGATTTAAATTTAATAAAGGATTAACATTAGTTTAATTTAATTGTGCTTGTTATACCGCCTTTGCCAACTTAGCAGATCAAAGTGATTTACATAATCCTATATAATAAAACTCACCCTCAACGTTCTGAGGACACTGATGTCACTGTCAGGTCCTCTGGGCACTTCCTTCCAGTTCGAAGCCTTCGTGGTGGTGAAGCCACCGAAAACACTGTGTTGGGGCCCCGCCCTCGTGTCAAACGTGATGATGTCGAGGGCGGAGCAATGACAGCAGATTGAAGGTGGCGTGCCGAGGTCAGCAACAATGGTGGACGAACGCCGACAGAGTGAGTACGGTGGGGGTTCTGGAAGGAAACCGTGCTAGAGCCCGTTTCATTGCCGCAAGAAACGGGCATGTTTTACTAGTATCAAATAATTCAGATCAGAAATGAACTACAATATCCAGATAGGAAAGATAACCACCATCTGTACAGGCTAAAATCAAGGGAAGAGACTGGACCAGAACACAGGGGAACAGGAGTGGAAGGAGGGGGAGAGAAAAAGAGGGGTCGGGTAAGGACCTTCTAAAAATGGCAAAAAGAAATGTCAAGGTGAAAGAAAAAGAAAAAAAATCCGATCAAGTGGTACCAAAAGCCAACATAAAAAGCCAAATTTTCAGGGCAACTTTGGATGTGAATTCCAGTAACTAACGCAAATAACCTGGTAAGTTTTTCTAAAGTGTAAGAGACAGATAAAGGAAGGCTGAGTGATGTGTGAGTTCATGGTAGATTTGTCTAGAATTGGGCAGGACTAATTGGTTCACATCAAGTGATCTAAAATTACATGCTGGAGTATAAGGAATAATTGGATCTGAGAGATAGGCGAGATCCCCTGTATTATAGGCTTTATGGGCAAGCGTAAGAATTTTAAAAGGAACATGGTATTTTATAGGGAGCCAGTGTAGACCAGAGAGCAGTAGAGACCACTGGTAGTGAGCTTATCTGCCTATTTCCCTGGTGATCCAGTGGGGAAATCGGCAGGAGCAATACCCACTCGCTGTTGCCTGTTGTGGCAGCCTCCCTAAATTAGATGGCAGTAGTCATTTTAGGAAGGCAGTGCAATGGATGGATATCTCTCATGCCTATTTCCCCAGTGAATCACTAGACAAATGGATAGGTAAGCCAATTACCATGGAGGGGGGGTGCTTGAATTTCTGGGGTGGGGTGGGGAGGTAGGGGTATCCAGTAGTGGAGTCTTCCTTTGCTTCTGGGGAGGTGGGAGGTGGAACTGGCATCAGAAATAGGGGGGGTCTTTCAAAGCATTCAAGGGTTGGTGGGAGGGAGAGGGTCTTGCTGTTCTTCTGGGTGGAGGGTGGGAGGGAACGTGGGAGGATGGATCAGCAGGGGAATTTCTAGATGTTACAGGGAGGGCTGCCAGGGAAGGAGGGAGGGGAATGGCAGAACATCGGGCCAGGACTTGGAAACTAACCGGGCACCAGCCAATATTCATACTGGTGTCCATTTGACTTTACAGCATAAAGTTAGAGCCTTTTTTTTCTATCTTAACTCAATGCAGTTTCTCACCTAGTTATCAGACTGAAAATCTCTGCCAACCAGCTAGATTTCCGCAGCATCCTCTCTCTGCTCCCTGGGATGCCCTCCCGCGGGAGGTGGTGGAGAAGAAAACAGTAACAGAATTTAAACATGCGTGGGATAAACATAAAGGAATCCTCCTCAGAAGGAAGGGATCCCCAGAAGCTTAGCCGGCGGTGGGAGGTGGGGATAGTGCTGGGCAGACTTATATGGTCTGTGCCCTGAAAAAGACAGGTACAAATCAAGGTAAGGTATACACAAAAAATGGCACATGTGAGTTTATCTTGTTGGACAGACTGGGTGGACTGTGCAGGTCTTTTTCTGCCATCATCTACTATGTTACTATGTTACTATATACCACTCATAAAATATCCAGTTTCGGCTTGGG
Organism: Microcaecilia unicolor; assembly: GCF_901765095.1. Taxonomy (NCBI): domain Eukaryota; kingdom Metazoa; phylum Chordata; class Amphibia; order Gymnophiona; family Siphonopidae; genus Microcaecilia; species Microcaecilia unicolor. Next base: position 51,501,268 of record NC_044040.1, read on the forward strand.
TGGTTAGAGGGGATAATCAACAGCACTGTCCGGTTGAGTGCTGCAGAATATCCCTGTTAGCTCCAGATAAGCTATTTCAATGGCCAGGAGCCTCTTGTCATTTAAATTGCTTTGGATATTGACCCATTGGATTTTTGCCTTTCATTCTGGGTTCAAAATGACATAAAATAAATATGCCTCCCTATATTTCACCAAGTAGCAATTTTAGTCACATTTATTTTTTTTTAACTAGAGATGAGAAATGTCTCAAAGAAACAGATTGATTGTATATGTTTTATGCTATTACTTCTTGAGATGTAGATAAAAGGGAAATAACATGCTCATTAAGGGCTGACTCATGACAAATCACAGTAGTTTGGAGTTTGAGCTCACAGATAATGGAGCATCCCACGTGAAAATAGATAAATGATGATATCCTCATGTTAACATTCTCTCATTTGTAATAGTGACATATAATACATTCAGATTTTGTTGATACCGCTCACAGATTTGATCACAAAATTCCACAAATATTAACCACTTGAACAATTTTACCTGTTGAAAATATACTATTCCAAACCACAAAAGAGAAGGGAAAAAATAACTTCCATGAATGGAATGAACCCAAAAAGAAAAAAACAAAAAGTGGATTCCACAATAATAGTAGGAACCAAATGATTCTTTATTGCTACAAGGCTCAATTCCACCACCCCGACAAGGCCCCCCTTGTTTCGCTAAGCTGATTCAGGAGGAGGAACTTTCCATTGATCAACTTTTCTAAGACTTGTCATGGTGTTTTCTCACTCTTCATTTTTAGAGCAGAAGATTTTGGAATTTTTATGTATTGAACATCTGCTCTTCTTTAGGGATACACCATTTATGCCTGCCATTGACATGGCAAAAGCGAGCGAGCCAAATTGTAGGCATGTAGAAGCAAATTTGCACTAGTATTCTATAATTGAATCTGGTTATATTTAGGACTGTCCCCTGTGTGCAAGTACATTGCTGGGCTGATCATTGTTGTTCTGCACCCATAAATTCTATGCCCCCTCAGTAATGCATATGAGTCAAGTGACACACAGATGCATTGGGTGCTCACTTTTCATCTTTTAACAGGGCTACCATCTTGTTTATCCTGCCAAATGCAAACTTCCATAATTACTAGCAAACAAAGATGAAGGGGCCCTGTCACAGAGTTACAACAGACTGTCATGTATGGGACCCAATGTCAGGCCATCCCATTGTACCCATTGATCCAATTTGCCCCTAGGTTAGTATATGGGTTGTGAGTACAGCTCTGTCACACCAGATGTGTTCTACCAATCTCCAGGGATACAACCGTCACTTGAGAGAGTTGCAGGGTGAGTGCAGCCCCCACATTTCACTCCCTGTGATCTGTTTTGTTGTTGGTTCAGAGGCACTAGGGGTGGTAAGGCCACATATACAGCAGACACTGGAAATGATAATGGTGTGACCTTGTTGTTGCAAGTATGGCATGTGTCTGTCCTCCTGGGTGTGTGTGGGGGGAGGGGAAGTATTACATGCATGTTCAATAATGTGCCATGATAACATGATATTTCCAAATATATCTAACGTTTATTCTTTAAAAAAAATCATTTAAAACCATTTTGTAACATGCAAAACTATGTACAGGTAAATGTCAATTTTTCTTTATAGCAACTTGGGATAAGGGTGGGTACAGTGAAAGAAGATATGGGGGGAGGGGACCAAAGCAATCCCAGAGAGAACTGAAGCACAGTGGTCAGGTAGTGGGCTGGCTAAGCACCATGAAAGGAATGCCGTTGGAGGATACTAGCAGACTCTAGGGCAAATGCTAGGGTTACCATGCACTTTGCCAGCAGTTCATGCCCTTTAGCATCAGCTCAACCTCCTCTACCGTTGTTCTTATATCACATCTCCAAGGGCATCTGCAGACCAAGGTGGGACAGCTCCTCTGGAGCTATTTCATTATGTGGAGGAGATGGGTGCTGCTGCATAGGGGCATTGTCCTCCTCTGAGTTGCTGATTATGGTGACCGCCTTATCTACCTCCAGCTCCTCTGAGGGGTTGACTGCAGCGTGTCCAGGCATGAGTGAGTGGAATGGTGAGACAGAAGATGCGGTTGAAGGTGCAGAGGGGCTTGGAAGTAGGTGGGGTGCTTGTGTCAGGGCTGCCCTGTCAACTCCCACCGTGGCTACCTCCACTGCTACGTACCCTTCCATTGCTTCTATCTTTTCCTCCTCTTCTGTTACTGCCTTCCTTTTTACTTCTTCCTCCTTGTCCTCCACTTGCGCCTTTTCCTCCTCTTCCTCCACTTGTGCTTCTTCTTTCACTTCTGCTTCTTCCTCCTTTCTTGGAGGAGTAGCCTAGTGGTTAGTGCTGTAAAGTATATCTGTGGGCCATGAGTACATCTGCAGTTGTGCTTTATGGGAGCAATGGCAGGACAATGGGAGGGGTAGCTCTACAGTAGACTCTGAGTGCTTTCCTCAGCATAGGATGACATGGTGATTCAGAGGTGCTTGTCTGCAATCACAAGCCATATACTACAGATGGACCCTCTAGGCATATGGTTATGGGTCTATGTACCTATGACAGCAGGTGCAAGGGCTGGGCAAGCATTAGTGATAGCAGTGATAATGGCCAGGGCATGGTTATCATACACCCTAGGAGGACAGTTCTGCTGTGAGCTCCCTTCCCCCTGGGGTGGAACATGTCCTCATCCTCAATCCCCCCACCCCCAGGAGTCTAGCATCTCATCTCTCCTATTCTCCTCCCTGTGTCCAGCATCTCCACACTGCCTTTCTCACTGCTGGGCCAGTCTCTGCTGTCATCCCCTACCCCATTCTTGTCATGCACACTGATTATGATATAGCCTTGTTCAGTTTCACGTAAAGGAGCATGCACAGGACTTCAGCAAGAAGAAAGAGCAGGGTAGCGAACGCGGCTGTGCCAGAGACTGAAGCTGAAGAAGGCTTCGGATGGCGGGGTTTTGGGACCCCCGCCAGCAAAGGTATTTGCTTTTTTTTGGGGGGGGGGGAGCGGTGAGCAGATGATGGGGAGAAGTGAGGTGGCGGGGGGGGGGGCGAGGCGGCAGAGTGGCAGACTATAATGTGCCCCCCCACCTCGGGCTCTGGCCCCCTCCCACTGTGAGGTCTGGCCCACACCCCTGGAATGGACTGTGTTGGCAATTGCATTACTGCACTGGCAGCTGCTAGCATGGCTTTGTAAACTGGGGGATACATTTTTTTATATATGTATCTAGATAAAACATTTATTTATTTTTATATTTGAGGAGTGCAAAATAAAGTACTACATTCTTTTAGTTTTTGAACAAGTAGGATGATGTCACCAATAGATTTAGATGTTTTGCTTGCACTTTAGTGACCCCTCCATACATCTCTTTTTGCATCATTTGCATCGTTTTGATTTGAATCTTGTTCAAGCTATTTTACGTTGCAACTCATGGACATTTTAAAATGTTTTTATGCACTTTTTTTCTATTTTTTTGTTGCAGTAATATTTCACAAATCATATGAGAATGCACGCAACCTTATTTTTAAGTTTTTTAGTGGCCTGTTTCATTCGTATACTCATTTGCCTTTTCAGTGACATCTTTCATGTTTATTCATGCACGTAGATGCTTAGATTTTGGTGCCATTTGTTGCTTAAAATATAGCGCTCCAGAGCTCACGTTCATTTCCGTTAGCATTAACACTGAACTGTGGAGCGAATTGCTGTTCCAGTTTGTGTGAGTACTAAGCAATTTTTATTTTCTTGCTATATAGTTTTATAATCATGCTGGTGAGGTCTCTGCCCTATGATGTCGCATTTTAAAATTTTGTCAGTTTTTTTTTGTCCCTTTAACGCCTCGCAGAGCTAAGATCAACGTTGCTATCGTTTGAAGAACATGCCACATTGATCCTTTAGTGGTTATATATAAAAGTATTGTTTTTTCAAGTAAAGAATATTTTCTTCTTATCGACTCTAGGTTGCAGTGGTTTTATGAAATGTGGATATATGCAACTGTTACGTTATTTTTTTTCTTCCCCCCACCTTATTTTAAAGAACAGTTGTTTTAGCAAGGAAAAGTGACTTGCGTGGTTTTGGTGGTTTCTGTATGATCTTAACAGTTTATTATTACGTATAACCAATGTGTTTGATGTTAAGTCAGCAACATATATGTTTTCCAGTGCAAATTGTTACAGAGAAGCAGTAGTTTGGAGCATTGTTTAAATGTGAATGCTGTTCCTTTAGCTGTATATGAGTTCATCAGGTACAGTATGTCTTGATATATATCCTATGTACTTGTGTTACATTGTTAGATGTTTTAAGATGTTCATTATAATTATTTTAACTATCTTTATTTATGTATGTTGATGTACTATTTTTGATTAATAATAAAAGATTCAATTAGGTTTTCTACATTATGGTCATAGATGTAGTTCTCAGTATTGTTGTTTTATTAATTGTCTATGTATGTTGTATTATTGTAGACCCCTGATGCAGGCAACCTTTTTGCTGAAAATTGGACATGTCAGGTCATCTACATTTTGCTGGATTGTAATAAAAGACTGTTGGTTCCATAGAGCGGCTCCATTTCCTTGCTGTGTTTGCTGTTTTTGGTCCTCTTTGTGGGGATTCCTCTTGGTCCTTCTCTTTTGTACTAATGTATAGAATAATGACATATATATGTGCATGTGAATATATACACGCCTAAATGCATGGGTAGGGGATCTTTCTATAGGTTGGGGGGGGGGGCGCAAAACCAACTCAATCCCTGGCTCCCTCCCAAAGCACTCCAGTTGATTATGCTGTGTATGTTGGTGGCTCACTCTGTTCTGCTTATGAAATGCCCAAATTCTTCCCAAGTGCTAGTCTGCAAATACCCACTTAACTTACATAGCGTGTATTTGAAAGGGGGAATAAACATGGGCAGAACATGGGGGGTATTTTATAAAGTGGCAGCATGCCCAATGTGGGCTTACTGCACGCTAAATCTGAACTAGCCCTGGCCTGACATGGCCACCGCCGGTAGTTCTGGGTCAAACTCATGCTATTTCCGGTGCTCTGGAATTTTTTAATTTTTTCTAGCTCGGCGGTAACCCAGTGGTAATAGGGCATCACCACACGCTGCCCAGTTACCACCGGGTTACCTCGGGAGCACTTACCACCACCACAATGGGGGACAGTAAGTGCTCCCCATTGCATGACCAGTTGGTAAGAGTTATCTTACCACATGGTCATTTTGGGGGGGGGGGGGATTTTTACCTGCTGTGGTATAAAGGGCCCTAGTGCTTGGGGAAAACTGCCTCGCCACTACCACAACTGGTTATCTCCCACTGAATATCTGCAATTAGGCACTTAAATACCATTTAACCAGCCAGGAGCCATTCCTGGCCGGTTAAATAGTTTTGAATATCGGGGGATAAATCTCTAAATCTCATTTTATATTCTGGACTGTAAAATTTTGCCAGACATTCCTTGGACTACCTCTACTCTGCCTATATCTGTTTGGACTTACAGGAATAAGTTCAATAAATGCCACCCAAATTTGTGCACCTAAAAAAAATGAGCACTAAGCACTAATCTATAAATGGCGCTCCGAGTTTGGCACCATTTACAAAATAGCGCTTAGTGCCAGGATCCACTTCCAATTTTGGGCATGAGGATTGCACCAACTGAAACCAGGTGTAAATCCTCATGCCTAAGTTAGACGTGGATCTGCTGTATTCTATAGAATAACACTGTGTGCAAATTGTAGGAACCCCTCTGACCCTCCCATACCCCTCCCATGGCCATGTCCCTTTTTAAGATCCATGCTTAAATATTTACACGCACATCTTTATAAAATAGGCACACATAAATGCAAATTGTTATGAATTAACACCAGTAATTGATAGTGGTCAATTATTGGCACTAATTGGTTCATTATTCAATTAAATTGTGCATGTGAATTGGAAATATGCTCAAATTTGCATGTGTAATTTTGAACACAATTTATAGAATTTAGGGGACAGCTTCAGAATTTGACACAATACTGTAGATCAGATCTTTTCAATGCTGCTTAGAGACAGTACTGCTCAGAGACAGTACTGTCTTCTTTATTCTCCCCATATAATCTAGCACTCTTCTGCACTTGCTACTGGGTTGTTAGAAACATAGAAACATGACAGCAGATAAAGGCCAAATGGCCCATCCAGTCTGCCCCTCCTCAGTAGCCACTAACTCCTCCTTTTCTTAAGGGATCCCACATACCTGTCCCACGCTTTCTTAAATTCTGACACAGTCCTCGTCTCCAATACCTCCACTAGGAGGCCATTCTATGCATCCAACACCCTTTCCGTGAAAAAATATTTCCTTAGATTCCTCCTAAGCCTATTTCCTCTCTTCCAGCATATACATATTGAGATTCATGTTTTATGACAAAGACCACTTACCAATTTTGTAGCTGGTCTCCAGAATTGCATGCAGTACTCTAAATGGGACCTCACCACAGACTAATACAAGGGCACCTCTTTTTTCCTGCTGATCATCCCTCTCCTTATGCACCCAAGCATCCTTCTGGCTTTGACCATCACCTTTTCTACCTGTTTGGCCACATTAAGGTCATCAGATACAATCACCCCCAATTCCCACTCTTCTTTCATACACAGAAGCACTTCACCCCCTATATTGTACCGTGCCCTTGGATTCTTGTAACCCAAGTGCATGACCCTGCATTTCTTATCATTAAATCTTAGTTGCCAATTATTGGACCATTCTTCAAGTTAGATATTTTCTCACACCATTACAGAATTTGGTATCATCTGCAAAGAGACACACCTTACCAGACAGTCCTTATGCAATGTCACTCACAAAGATGTTAAAAAGAGCCGTCCCGGGGACCAACCCCTGTGGTACACCACTGATAACATCCCTTTCCTCAGAGCAAGCTCCATTTACCACTACCCTCGGTCTCCTCCCATTTAACCAGTTTTTAACCCAATCAGCCAGTTTATATTCCATACCAAGGGCACTCAGTTTATTAATCAGTCGCCTGTGCAGAACCGTGTCAAAGGCTTTGCTAGAATCCAAGCACAGCTTATCTAGTGCCCCTCCCACATCCAATTGTTTGGTCACTCAGTCAAAGAAATCAATCAGATTCATCTGATATGACCATGACCTGCCTCTAGTGAAGCCTTGCTGCCTCGGGTCCTGAAGTCCATTTGAGTCAAGAAACCTCATGATCCTCCATTTTAGAAGCATTTCCATTAGTTTATTCACCACCGAGGTCAGACTTACAGGTCTGTAATTCCCAGTTTCCTCCTTACTTCCACTCTTATGCAGAGTCACCACATCTGTCCTTCTCCAGTCCTCCAGGACCACTACAGACTCTAAGGAAGCATTGAAGAGGTCAGACAGCACAGCCATCAGAACAATTACTTTGAGTATTCTTGGATGTATCCCATCAGGCTCCATTGCTTTGTCTACTTTTAGTTTAGTTAGTTCCTCACAAACACAGTCTTCTGAGAATCGATCCTGGTCTACCATTCATCCATCCCCATTTGCATTTGTTTTCTGCAGTCCTACTCCCGACCTTTCATCATGAACACAGAACAGAAAAAATCGTTACGCAGTTCTGCTTTATCCTCATCGGTTTCTACATATTTCTCCCCCCTCAGCTTTGAGCCTCACGATGCTATTATTGAATTTCCTCCTGTCACTTACATATCTGAAAAACGTCTTGTCCCCCAATTTGTGTCTGCTATCTTTTCTTTCATTTGCCTCTTCATTTTCCTGACAGCTTTTCCAGCTTCTCTTAGCTTTTCCAGATATTTTTGCCTGTCTTCCTCTTTCCGAGTCCTCTTGTATTGTATGAAGGCTAATCTTTTTTCCCTTACCTTTTTAGCTACTACATTTGAGAACCAGAGCGGTCTTCTTTTCCTCTTATATAATTTTCTAGCATAAAGGTTTGTTGCCTTTAAAATGGCTCCTTACAGTTTCGCTTAGTGATGTTCAACTTCCTTCAGCTGTTTCCATCCAATTAGCTGTTCCTTGAGAAATTCCCACATCTCAGCAAAGTTAGTTCTTTTGAAATCTAGGACCTTCAATCTTGAATAGCCCTCTCCTCCTTTGTCTTAATATTGAACCACACTATTTGGTGATCACTAGATGCCAAATGATCTCTCACCATAGCATCAGAAACATTGTCCCTGTTTGTAAGCACTAGGTCTAGAATAGCTCCATCCCATGTTGGTTCCATCACTCACTGCTGAAACAATTCTTCCTGTAGAGAATCCAAGATCCCTTTGCTTCTAGACGACCCCCGCAGCAGGGATGCCCCAATTGCTGTTCAACATATTAAAATCACCTAACATTAGTACTTACCCTTTCCTAGCTATCTTATGGATGTTGTACTGTTTTTTAATATTGAGTTCATCTGCTATCATATATTTCTCCTTTTTGGAGCACATCAGTATCATACCCTTCCACATCTCAGTATTATGCACTGTTTCATCTCCCCAAATACACAACTCCTATAGTTTTTTAAATTAAATCTTAGCGACTATCTGCCAAAAGACCAACCTCTCTTCCTAACTCCTCTGCATTTTCAGTTATGAATAATGCTTAACTGAACCTGCTCCAAAATTGATTTCTCAGCAACTCCGCTGATAACCCCTTTTCCCTTGGCATTAAGTCCATTTACCACTACCCTCTATTATCTATCATTTAACTATCATTTCTAGATTAGGCTATTCAGTTTATATAAATGGGCAGTATCAAAGGTTTACTGACATGTAGACAATGATGGAAAGTCATTAGTGTGAATTAAAGTGTGGGAGTAGGAAAGACAAGGTAAAGGATCAGAATAAGAAAAATATTCTAGCTGCAGCTTTCAGTATTGATTGAGGAGAAATTAGATGAGATAGAGGATCACTATGATGTTTATTAGAAGCCTTTTGGGCTCTGATTTAATATAATGTACTGTTTCCATATCCTTTGTCTTTTGACATGGCTGTGCGTTCTTATTTTACTCTCTCTCTCTCTCTCTCTTAGCTGTAAAAAGGCTAATGCCAACTTGGACATTAAAATGTATGAGAGCTTCATTCCTTTAAAAAATACTTCTAAAAGATTAGATATCCTGTGGGAACTAGACATTTTCAGCATGTTAGTAGTGAGCTGACACCAATTAAAATATTTCTAAAATAATTTATAATAAGAATGACTTTTATCCAAATAATAAACCAGAAAATATATTCTTCAAATATGACACTATTGTTTTTAAAAATCTTTTTCAAAGAAATCTTATCCTTTTGTTTTACTGCATTTTGCATCTACAGCAGGAAATATTATGCCAAATTGCCTGTAAAAATTGTGATATTGATGAAAGAGTTAGCCATTGACTATGAAAAATACATCAGACTAGAGATTTCATTCATGTAAAAAGAAAAATCATTATTTTATGAGTACCCATGTCAGAAATCTTGCTATATAATTTGGTTATATACTAAAGAAACCAGAAACTGTATAACATCTTGTGAGGACTGTAGTCCTACAGTATCTTTGTCATTCAGGGGCACTTTTAGTAAGCTGTGGTAAAAGGGTGTCTTTGGTCGCTTCAGTATGTGTTTTTATCGCATGCTGAGCAGGGCGGCTGAGAGGGGGGACGGGGGGAGGGGGGCAAAATTCCCCGGGCCTCCAAGGGGGGCCCAGCACCGGGGTCAGGCCGCCGGCGCTGCAGTCCTTGGTCTCACCTGCCTGCCTCCTCGGCTCCAGGCCCCCTTCATTCAAAGCGGTAGTCACAGATCGCGTCTCTTCTGGCCTTCCCTCCCTGTGTCCCGCCCTCGCGGAAACTGGAAGTTACATTAGACAAGGGCAGGACACAGGGAGGGAAGGCCAGAAGAGACGCAACCTGTGACTACCGCTTTGAATGAAGGGGGCCCGGAGCCGTGGAGGCAGGCAGGTGAGACCGTGGACTACAGCGGCGGGGGGCGGCAGCGGCAGGGGGGGGCGGAGGCAGGGAAGTGGGGCAGCGGGGGGGGGGGGGGGGTGGCGGAGGTGGGGCGGCCTTGCCCCGGACCTGGCCTAGTCTCTCAGCAGCCCTGATGCTGAGGCCTCCTTTTACTGCAGTGGGTAAAAGACTGTCTATTTTTTTTTAAAGAAATGGCCTTGTGGTACGTGAACCACTTACTGCGGGGCTCCTGCATTAACCTGGTGGTAACTGGGCAGCATGTGGCATCAGGTGGTGAGAACTACCTCCAGGCTGCTGCGGTAGCCCAGTGGTAGTTCCTGTTTGGCACATGGTAAGCCAGCAGTAGGCTTACCGCCGCTTAGTAAAAGGGCCCCCTCAAAGTCTAACCCTTAAATTTGGATGATTGTCATTTACAACCAGTGGCACCAACTCTGCAAAACCAAATTTAAGTGACAACAGGAATATTGTGGGGGTGAATATTTAAGTATATCAATTCTCCAAATGCAAAGGATGTATAGAGATCAAGAAGGTCTCCACACAACCAAATTTGGTTGCATCCGTTTAGGCCACGTTTTGCTTGGTGTCAATCCTGACGCTTAAATTAGGCACAGATCGAGTATATTCTATAATAATGTGCATAGATTTTATAAATGCCCATGCTGGGCTATGGCCATGCCCCCTTTTCAACTATGTGACTTAGAATTTAGGCGCACCACATTATAGGATACACTTAGCCAGTTGTGTGCATAAATGTCAATGCCAATTTGTGCTGATAATTGCTTGTTAACATCCAATCAACAATTAAGTTATGTGCATTGTTATAGAATACGCTTTGGTTTTCACATGGATTTTTAGGCACCATATATAGAACCTGGCGGTTAGTGTGCAGTTTGCACTTAACTTTCAGCACCGGACTTATGCCTGATAGAAACAAAGTCTAATGTAGATCGGCACTATTCCATAACTTGGCACCTAACTTTTGGTAATCTCCATGATCCACCTATGCCATTCCCATGGCTACATCCCCTTTACAGTTGCGCGTGGGAAACATTAGGTAGCAAGTTATAGAATAGCATGCAGGGGAGATCTATGGGCAACTTCAGTTGCATACCAGTTAGCATCAATTAAGTGGCCAATTGGTGCCAATTTCCTTGTTTAGTTGCAACCAAAAAAAGCACAGTAGGGCCTTCAAGGGGTAATTTCCATATATGGCAGAAAAAAAATTGTGCCAAATAAAGCACTATTCTACAAAACACACTTAGGGGGTCCTTTTACTAAGCTACGGAGGTGTTTCTACGCAAACCCAACATTCATCAATTTGGAGTTTCTACCTGGCTACTGCATGGCCAGTGCGGTAATTTCATTTTTGACATACATCTGCTACGTGTACCAGAAAATATATTTTAATTTCTGGCATGTGGCAAAAATTGGGCGGTAACTCTGACTTGATGTGCGTAGGTGATTATTGCACAATTAATGCAAGAGACCTTACCACTAAGTCAATGGCTGGCGGTAAGGTCTCAGACCCAAAATGGACACATACCAATTTTTATTTTGCTGCATGTCCATTTTTTATAAAAGTTTTAAAAAGGCCTTTTTTACAGGCGCGCTGAAAAATGGACATGCATGCATCCACAACACGCGCCTACTCTACTGCAGCCCATTTTCAGCACACCTTAGTAAAAGGACCCCTAAACATTAGGCAAGGTTTATAGACTAGTGTTTAAGCCTGGGAATTTTGCCTAACTTTAGGCATGGCCATTTGCACCAACTAAAACATGGTACAAATACCCACACTTAGCTTAGGTGCAGAAGCCCTTATTGACCCCAATCCGACCATGACCCTCACATTTCCGCACCTCCTTTTTTGACTCGCGCCTAAATTTACACATGTACATTTCAAATAAATCGAATTAATGCCAATAACCAATTATTGGCACTAATTAGCTCATTATTCAATTAAATTGCACATACAATTTTTATTCCAACCAAATAGGGGTAAATATTTGTTGCATGATCATTTTATAGCTCTATCATAGGTCATTTGTGAGCCAAGTTTTATTATTGTACATCCAGCCATTTATTTGTTATAGAGAAAAATAAGAGGTCCCATTATTTTGAAATATGGTGTATATAAAAATATAACCAACTAAAACCAGAGGAATGGAGGTCATAAAATATCAAAATCAAATACTACATATCACTCCATCACATACGTGCTTAAACTTGCTCTCTGAATAAACTGATTTAAGCTGCAAAGGAGGAAAAAGCCTCAGAGTCCTTGTACATACTGTAAGAACATAAGCATTGCCATACTGGGATAGACTGAAGGTCCACCAAGCCCAGTATCCTGTTTCCAGCAATGACCAATCCAGGTCACAAGTACCTGGCAAGATGCCAGAACAGTAAAACAGATTTTGTGCTGCTTATCCTAGATATAATCAGTGGATGTTTGCAAATCCACCTTAAAAATGGATTATAAACTTTTCTTTTAGGAAATTATCCAAACCTTTTTTTAAAACCCTGCTAAACTAACTGCTTTTAAGACATTATTTGGCAACAAATTCCAGAGTTTAATTACATTAATTACAGTTCCTCCAGTTTATTTTAAATTTGCTACTTTGTAGTTTCATTGCAAGCCCCCTAGTACTGGTATTTCTGGAAAGGGTAAACCAGCGATTCATATCAACCTGTTGCACTCCACTCAATATTTTATAGACCTCTATCATCTCTCTCCACAGCCATCTCTTCTCCAAGATGAAGAGCACTAGCCACTTTCCCCCAGTTTCTATATAGCACGCCTAGAGATCCGCGCCAAAATCCAAACCTATTCTATAGCAATGCATGTAGCTTAATTGGCTTAATAAGTTAATTGGCGTTGATAATAGCTCTTAACAAGCAATAATGAGCACTAATTGGCAATAATTGGAGACGGCACCTACAAAAAGATATAAACAGGATGGAGTCAGTCCAGAGGGGGGCTACAAAATTAGTAAGCAGTCTTGAACACAAAAAATATAGGGACAGGCTTATGAACCTCAATGTGTATACTCTGGAAGAGAGAAGAGAGAGAGGAGATATGATAGAGACATTTAAATATCTCAAGGGTATTAATGGACAGAAAGTAAGCCTTTTTCAACTGAAGGAAAGCTCTAGAGCAAGGGGGATACGATGAAGTTAAGAGGGAATAGGCTTAGGAGCAGGGCTTTTTTTGAGGGGATACTTGGGGGTACTGAGTACCGGGCACCTTTTCCATTGTCTGCTAAATTTCACTCATGGTCCCCAAGTTTTAGTGAAAGAGCTCAGGCTCTATACACCAATTCTGCCTTGTCATAGATTCTGTGACTGGTTGCAGGGGGCCTGGCTATTGTGGAGTGGGTCCTTAAGTCATCACCCCACCCCTGAAGGATAGCCTGGCATTTGAGTACCGGCACCTTTTTCACTAGAAAAAATACACTGCTTAGGAGTAATCTAAGAGAGTATTATTGCACAGAAAGGGTGGTGAAAGCATGGAATGGCATCCCGGTGGAGGTTGTGAACTGTGTCAGAATTTAAAAAGGCATGGGATAAGATGTGGGATCGCTTATGAAAAGGAAGAGTTAGGGGTTACAGTGAAGGGGTCAGAGCCCGAGGTAGGGAGGCACTGTTTAGCCGCCTCCCCCTGCCGCCGACCCTCCTCCCCCCACACGCCCGCTACTGCTGCCAGTTTTGGACCCCCCCCGACGATGACGACCCTCTTGAACCCCCCCTCCTGCCACCAACCCTCCCTCGCCGTCGCTGCCGCATGAGGTACCTTGTTTGCTGGCAGGGGTCCCTAAACCCCACTAGCCGAAGAGTCTACTTCAGCGCCGGAGCAGGACATAAGACGTCAAAATCAGCTGATCTTCTTCACATGAACTTTGTTGAATGAAGGCACCGGAGTCTACTAACTCTGGCGCTGAAGCAGACTCTTCGGCTGGCGGGGTTTGGGGACCCCCACCAGCAAACAAAGTACATCAAGCGGCGGCGGGGCGGGCAGCAACGGTGGGGGAGGGTTGGTGGCGGGAGGGGGGTTCAAGCGGGTCGCGACAGGGGGGCCAGGGCCGAATCTACAGGGGTCCAGGCCCCCCAGGCCCCACATAGCTACGCCACTGTACAGAAGATAGGCAGACTGGATGGGCCATTTGGCCTTTATCTGCCGTCACGTTTCTCTGTTTCTAATTGTTAGAGACACCCATATATTTCTATGGGCATGTCTAGCATTTAGTGCATGCTAATCTTTAACGAGTACTAAATGCTAGTTTGCCTTTGTAAAAGACCCCCTTTATTTGCTTTATATAAAACTTAAACTTGCTTATCTTTAAATTATACTCTGATCTCTATATTATCTTTGAGCCTGATGAGAAATTGTATTTAAAAAAAAAAAAAACAGTTTGGTGTAAAAGAAAACTCCTCAAAACTCTAAAACTTTTCAGCACTACCAGCTGCATCATGGGTTTATGGACTACTTAACATCAATCTAGAAGTCTGGTGTGGAAAAGAAAGAGGAGAAAAAGGGGGGAGGCATTCATGAGGGGCAAGTATCTAAACTAAAAAGTGGAGGAGTAGCTTAGTGGTTAGTGCAGCGGACTTTGGTCCTGAGGAACTGGGATCAATTCCTGCTGCAGCTCCTTGTGACTCTGGGTGAAAGTCACTTAACCCTCCGCTGCCCCAGATAAATCGCTTTGGATGTGGTTGCAAAATGATAGTAAAAGTGAAAAAGTATATATGTACAGGCACATTTTAAGTTGTTTGTGCACAGAGATGGCACAACTCAGTAAGCATGGTATGAATAGCAGGGGACGCTGATGTTTGTGAGGGAACCTAAACATGCTGTGAGCACTGCAGCTACCTGTTGTGTCAGCCCTGCAATGACGGAGCAGTAGAAAGAAGGGTATCAAACATCACAGGGCCCAGGCGAATCCCGCCTAATGCCCCTGTCACTGCTTTACCTCTAGGTCCATGACAGCAATAAAAAAAAGTAGTAGCAATAAGAACCAGGAGCTTTTGACCCCAAGTACTCACAAAATTCCTGCCAGTCCTGCCCCCCCTTACTGCTGCATCTTTCATTGTTGCATCGGGCCTGAAGGTATGGCACTGGCAGCAGTGGCAGCAGTAGAAGCAGAAAGGAGGAAGGTAGCTCTGAGGAAGATACACAGGTAACGTAGAGGGGTATTTTTGAAAGAAACGTCCAAGTTGCGATTTGGACGTCCTTGCAAAATGGCAAAATCCAGGGGCAGGGAAACCTGTATTTTCGACAAAAGATGGCCGTGCATCTTTTGTTTCGAAAATACCGTCAGAGACGTCCAAATCCTTAAATTTGGACGTCCCTAGACATGGACATTTCTGACTTTTGGCGATTTTCAAAACCAAAGACGTCCATGTCAAAAACGTCCAAATGCAAGCCAGCATTTGTAGTGCACTGGTCCCCCTGACATGCCAGGACACCAACCGGGCACCCTAGGGGGCACTGCAGTGGACTTCATAAAATGCTCCCAGGAACATAGCTCCCTTATCTTTTGTGCTGAGCCACCCAAACCCCCCCCCCCCAAACCCCACTACCCACAACTATACACCACTACTATAGCCCTTACGGGGGAAGGGGGCACCTATATATGGGTACAGTGGGTTTTGTGGTGGGTTTGGAGAGCTCGCTGTTTCCTCCACAAATGTAACAGGTAGAGGGGGGTATGGGCCTGGATCCGCCTGTCTGAAGTGCACTGCAGTACCCACTAAAACGGCTCCAGGGACCTGCATGCGCTGTCATGGACCTGAGTATGACATCTGATTCTGGCATAGAAGCTGGCACGACATATTTTTTAAGATGTTTTTTGAGGGTGTGAAGGGCTTATTGACCACTGGGGGAGTAACGGGACGTCATCCCCGATTCTCTCCAGCGGTCATCTGGTCATTTCGGGCATCTTTTTGTGCCTTATTCATAATAAAAACACGTCCGGGTGAAAACGTCCAAGTGTTCGTCAGGGATGTCCTTCTTTTTTTCGATTATGGGTCAAAGTCGTCCAAGTGTTAGGCACACCCAAGTCCCGCCTTCGCTATGCCTCCGACTCGCCCCCTTGAAATTTGGACATCCTTGCGACGGACTGCAGTTCGAGACGTCCAAAATTGGGTTTCGATTATACCGATTTGGACGTCTCTGGGAGAAAGACGTCCATCTTCTGTCACGTCTGTGGCCATGCCCCCTCTCAGACTCACCTTATTTCCTGTGGTCAGCTTCTGAGCTGGCTTCTGTCTGTTCTTTGTGAGTTAGTTCTGTCTCTGTCTTTGTGTGCTGGCTGCATTAGATTGTCTGTGTGCTGTCACCCGTTCCAGATTTCAGCCCAGTCCGGTCCGGATCTTCCAGACTGCCAGACCTGCTTGTTTTGTTTGAACCTGCACAGCACCCTTAGTGTCCTGGTGATTGTTGCAGCTGAGCTCCAGGTGCTGCTGGGCTTATTAGCCATTCTGAAACCTCTCTGCCTTGCCTTTGCATTGCGTCTAAGGCCCTGGTATGTTGGTGCTTTTGCACTTCAGCCTGAGTTTGTTTCCTTGCTCTAGTTCTTGCCTGAAGTCTTGCCTGTTCTAGTTAGTCTATGTTTAGTTTAGGGTATTGCTTGTTTACTGTATTGCTTGTTTCCCAGCCTTGTGTCTTGTTTGTATGTCTTTGTCTAGTTCTGGGTTTATCTGTGTTTGTTCTCTGCTTCAGTGGCTGCTTGCAGCTTTCAGTTTAGTCTCCTGTCTAGCTGTGTTTGTTCCCTGTTTTAGTGGCTGCTCGCAGCTTTCAGTCCTGTCCTTTAGCCTATCCTTTCCCTGCTTTGCTGTTATCCAGTCCTGCCCTGTCCAGTAAGTCCTGCCGGCCACCTGAAGCCAAGAGCTCAACTCTGGGTGAAAAGTGGCCAAGTGCAGGTGAAGTTTAAGGGTATCTGCTCTGCTTTAATCCTGCTTGTTTGCCTCTGCTGCAACTCCAGTCCGGGGTCCAGTCCTGTTCTGCCTAGTCTCTGGTGTGGGGTGGTTTTGCCTGCTGCTGCTGCTCCTCGGCAGTGGCCCAAGGGCTCACAAACCCAGTTCCAGCTGTGAAAACGTGACATCTTCCAATTTATGTCAAAAGATGGGCGTCCTTCTCTTTCGAAAATGAGCCTGATAGTATTCTATATGTTATGTGTGTGTGAGTGACACCCATGCTCCATCCAGACTCTGCCTATGTGTATGCCCATCTGTCAAATACACACTGGGCTAGATTCTATATATGGCGCCTACAAATTCGGCACTGAAAACTACCTGCTTAAATGGCATTCTATAAGCTGTGCCTAAAGTTTGGCGTACTTTATAGAATAAACGCTTAAATGGATAGTCACAAGCAAATTTAGGCACGTCCATTTACACCAATGAAAATGTGGTGCAAATGCCTGCTCCTAAATTTCCACATGGAGCACCCATATCCTGTAATTCTGCGTGTAACTCAAAAAAACACCCCTGTTCCACTCCAAAATGCTCATGAGCCTCCCATTTCCATGCCCCCTTTTTTGGACCGCGTAGAAATTTTAGGTATGGATCCCATGCCTAACTTTATCTGCATAGGTCACAATTCAATCTAATTAGTGGCAATAATTGGCAATAATTAGAATTTACGCATACAACTTGCTAAGCGCATTCTATAATTCAGTGTGCCTAACTTCTAACATGTGCAGGCAAAAATGGGCATGGTTATAGGCAAGGAAATAGGCATTTCATGGGTATTTTGAAATTTATGAAACAAAAAGTGAGGAGAACGAATGAGGATACCAAAAAAATATATTTATTCATATAAAAAAATATTTGGAAGATAACGACCCGACACGGCCGTGTTTCTGCCCAAAGGCCTGCCTCAGGGGTCTTTTTAGAATCTCAGGTAGTGTAATGTAATAGCATTTTGCATTTGCAAACGTTTTTCACGAGAGGAGTATTTACAGGCCAGTTCCTGATCATTACCAGAATTTTTTCCAAAGAGAGGAGAGATCCAAGTGGGTGCGGCTTCAATATTCTTCTCAGAGCGTATGTACATCACACTACCTGAGATTGTAAAAATACCCCTGAGGTAGGTCTTTGGGCCGAAACACGGCCGTGTCGGGTCGTTATCTTCCAAATATTTTTTTTATATGAATAAATATATTTTTTGGTATCCTCATTCGTTCTTCTCACTTTTTGTTTCATATCTCATGGATCCGTGAGGGTTTGTACCTCCTTTTTTTTGCTATTTTGAAATTTATGCACGTAGTTATAGAATATAGCCTAGTGCGCCTAAATCTACATGCCAGGATTTACGCCATGTTTTTATTGGAGTAAATGGAGGAGTGTAGTTTTAGGCACTGAGATACCAACTAAGCATATTCTCTCTCTCTCTCTCTCTCTCTCTCTCTCTCTCTCTCTCTCTGTATGTATATATCTATATCTATATCTATCTATCTATCTATCTATCTATCTATCTATCTATCTATCTATCTATCTATCTATCTATCTATCTATATACAATGCCTAAATCTATGCACCGCTTATAGAATATGTTTAGTTGGCACTGATTTCTGCGTTGATTTTTTTAGGCACCATATATAGAATCTCCTCCTAACTACAGAATGTCCTATTAATTTAGGAGAGTAACATATTTAAAAATTTTTAGAACAATGGGTCCAAAATTTGGAATGCTATCCCACTGGAGCTAAGAACTTTAAAATGCCATTCAGTGTTCAAGAGAAACTTAAAAACTTGGGAACCTTTTTACGTTTACGCTTATTATCAGTGCTTGATATACAGCGTTATCTGACTAGCAGGTCAATGCAGTTTACATAATACAGTTCAAAATTAAGTTGAGCAAAGAAAGAATTCCAATTTAATAAAGAATAGAACAAGCAGTCACAGAATACAGGAGAAGGGTTTATCCAGGATAGCTGCATTACCATATGCTAATCAGTTAGCACATGGCAATGCAGCTGTACTAACTCATTAGCACAGAACACGCTTACTCTCCACCCCACAGACATGTCTCCTGTGCCAAAAAACATTTTTTAGCATGTGGGTAGCGTGTGCACATGGCAAAATTACTGCGGGATGTCTCAGTGCACCCCGTGGTATGCTGCGGTAAGCACGCGTTAATGAATTTGCTGCAGTAAGCATGTGTTAATGGTTACTGCAACTTTGTAAAAGGGCCAATAAATTGCAACCTTGATTCTGCTTCACCAAAGCATGATTCTTGTAAAAGTAGGCACCTTTGTTGGCACTGTGCATACTTTTATGCATGCAACCTATGGGGTAGTTTTATAAAAACTGTTACATGTGAAAAATGTTCATAAAATTATCCCATATATATCGAAGTAGCAATATTCCTGAGAGACAGCTTTTTGTTGCTGTGCACCATCTTTATGGAACAAACTTCCTCCGGATTTGTGTTCTATTTCTTCCAGACTTAAGTTTAAAAACTGCTTTGAAAACTTGTTTCTTGCAAGCTTGTGAGTCATTTATCTTTTACCCCACCATATACATTTCTTTTCTTATGTATTCTGCTAATTGTATTTATTATCATTTATGTTACAGGTTTGTAATTATTTTGTGCTATGCTTTTCCCTTCCTTTTGTTTTTTGTTTTTTTTTGGTATTTGATTTGCATTTGTTGTTGTCTTGTTTGGATTAAATGGTTCCTTTCTTTGAACTAATCTTATAATCTACACCAGCATGATATCTTTGGATCATTTGATGGTAAATAAATTTAAGCCCAGTTTAATTGCATTGTTTCTTCACTGATTTCAAGAAGAGAACTCTTGAAAACTTGTCAGGTTAGTCCAATAAATAGGTATGACCTACAACTTGTCTTTAAACCTCTATTTACAATTTAACAAAGATGATTGGATGTTTATCAAAGCTGCCACACAACTGCAACAATCAGAAATTCTTTTAGGACAAACGTTTTTCATCATTATATTTCTCTGAGTTACTCTTTTCTGATGGATTTTAAAAGCTAATCCCTACAATTATAATTCAGTCCTTTCAGGTGGAAGGATTTAGTTGGAAACTAGCAAGGAAGGCTCAGAACAGCTATTAGCTGTTGCTGGAGATGCCAAGGGAAGAAGCAATCAAACTATGTAGACATACTATTTAAACATGAACTCCAGACTTTTCCAGCTCTTTGCTTTAACTCTCTAATGAGACAAACCTTAAAGAATAGATTTGTTATTAGCTGAATTAAAAAATCAATATTTATAATAGCTAATATCTATTAGTTTAACTAATTAACATTTTTATTTTAGTAGTAAATGATTCTTTACCCTTTCTTTTCAAGATTCAGTATATGTTTTGAGAACAGAATGCCTGGTACATTTTTCCCCTCAATAAACCAATTTTATATTATCATGAGGAATTATAGTGGGGAGGTTGGCAATGCATTTTAAACAATGTAAATAAACCAACAAGATCCCTTAAAGTATTTTGGTATGTTAATTCTATTCTGGATACTGGAGGAACGGGTATTTAGCTCCATTCCACCTGAATTCTGCCTGTAGCTACCCACAAAATGGCCTAACTACAAGAATTTAAGTTGGCTAGGATGGGTAGATGGGGGAAGGAGCAGGGGTAGGGAGGTAAGGGGAATCAAGTTGGTTAAGTGGAGACCAGAAAGAACATACCAGAATCCAACTTTTGCCATATCAGCAAAAGGGACAGACAATGCACCATATGAAATTTCTTTTTCAGATAGACAATCAATGATACTGGGTGACAAGAGATATGCTAGTGAAATTGATATCCTCTACTACTACCTTGCAGGGAAATAACAAAAGTAGAAGGACCTGACCCAGCAGACAAAGAAACAAAAATAATTATAAAATCTAAACATAAAACAATTGATAACATTGAAGTAAATCAGAAAAAAATTTGTATGGAATTTAGATAGAAAACAATTGATTAAAATAAAACAAGTAATTACATTTGAAGAAAAAGGATGTGTTTTGGCAACGGCCTGCATCAAGGAAATACAAAATACAGCATGGAAATAACCCATGATATAGCCTATCTCAATCAACAGCCTGAAAAACAAGCAAATCCTGAAAAATCAGTAAGTAGATTGATGAAGTGCAGTGTTTACTGAGTTATCATGGAGTGCTTATTCTAAAGGAGCAGAACCGATGAGTAGAAACATATATCCAAGTATCTTCACATGTGCCTATTGCTTGGAACTTTGTATGGTTATTTGCATGACTGATATCTGGTATCCCATACATCACCTTTGATGGATAATGTAGCATGTCCTAGGAGTGGCCTCTATGAATGCTAACACCATGTATTATAACATTCCCTGCAGGATAGGTGGTGTAGAAATGAAAATCTTGAATGATGACAAATGAGACTCCATTGCCCAGTGCCCTAGCTCTCTGTCCTATGCTATGGTGTTTTAGGCAGCTGTGTTATGTGAAGCCTTGACAGTAAATTCATACTTTGCTGGGATATTGAAAATGGACATTCATGGTCAAGGCAGCTGCCAATTATTTATTTATTTATTTATGTATTTATTTATTAGGATTTATTTACCACCTTTTTGAAGGAATTCACTCAAGGCGGTGTACAGTAAGAATAAATCAAACATGGGCAATAGACAATTACAGCAGTAAAAATATTTAAATAACAATACAAAGTATGGCATAGTATGCTACTTACAATGTCAACACAATATGCAATAGATTATTTTAATTGACAATGTAGGGTATAAGCAAAGACAGAACATATAGGTAGGTAAGAGGGGTTAGAAAATATGGTGACTAATTTAAAGAAAGGTGCACATGAGGTCAGAGAGATGGTTAAATATGATCTCAGCTAAGGTAGGAGTGAATAAACATGTCCTGCTGCAGTATGTGCAACCCGTGTCACTCCTTGTGCGTATGAGTGAGACTAAGAAGTTAATTACTTCTTCTATTGAATGCCTGGTTGAAGATCCAAGCTTTCACCTGCTTCCTGAAGTAGAGATAGTCTTGTGTTAAGCAAAGCCTTTCAGGGAGTGCATTCCAGAGTGTGAGGGCTACTCCAGAAAAGACTTGCTTGTGGGTATCACATCGTGTAATGTCTTTTGGAGAGGGTGTGGTTATATAGTCCTTGAGAAGTGGTGTGTAGAAGATCATACTCTTCTTCGGGTACTTGGAGCCATTTCTTTTAAGGGCCTTGAAGATCAGACATTAGTGAAGGAGAACAATGACTGCTGAATTAGGAAAATCAATTTCTATATAATGTGATACATATAAGCTTCCTATGCTAGTTGTTTAGACTTTCTTCTATAATTTGATACATTTGACACATTGAAGAAAATTGTATTTTAAAGGTGTGTAATTGGTGCCTTTATGTCCACTGTACATTATATAGCCAGATCAAGTGACTGTTCCAAGCAATATCAAAATGAAGCAATGTAGTAATTGAAATATAGAGTGTTTTTGGCATTTTCCATTGCAGCTTCCTCATCTCATGGTCCAGGCTCGCTCTATTTGCAACCTCTAATTTTTCTAAAGGGAGTCCACATAACTGGAGTGAGTAAATTTGCATATTGAGTCTCCTCATACTGTTATGAATCTAATAATACATTATACTGCTTGGAGCTTGGCCAGCACTAAATGCCTCATTATATGCTCATTATCACCTTATTCGCTAATATTTGGCCATTTGAGGCTGTCTTTTTGATATGAGAATAGCTTTTAAATATTCATCTGACCCTACTACAACAGCTATTTGTCATGGCCTATTTTCTGGACTGTAAATGGGTAAATTAAGTCCTTTGGGGGATATTTACTAAACTGTGTTAACTCTTTAATGTGGGAATTACTGTTCTAACAGCTTGTCAATAGAAATCAAACAAAATAAAACATGGAAAAGAAAATAAGATGATACCTTTTTTATTGGACATAACTTAATACATTTCTTGATTAGCTTTCGAAGGTTGCCCTTCTTCGTCAGATCGGAAATAAGCAAATGTGTTAGCAGATAGTATATATAAGAGAAAAATCAAAGCATTTCTCTTATATATACTATCTGCTAACACATTTGCTTATTTCCGATCTGACGAAGAAGGGCAACCTTCGAAAGCTAATCAAGAAATGTAATAAGTTATGTCCAATAAAAAAGGTATCATCTTATTTTCTTTTCCATGTTTTATTTTGTTTGATTTCTATTGATAACCTTTAAGAGTGGACTAACACGGCTACCACACCTCTCTACTTAAGATGTTCTAACAGCCAATGCAGCATCATAACAGTTAATCAATCAAGGGAGGAGTTATGAAGCTGCAATAAAATATGGCATTTTATCATTGCTTAATTTACGTAGGGAGTCACTAACTTGTGGTAAATCAGTACTGTAAGTTAATAACTCCCATGATAAATGAATAAAGCAACTTGCAATCAACTTTGCACGCTGCATAATTCAGCTCCCCAGGAGCATGGGACCTGCTAATGCATAATCTGATGCTCCCAGGGAGCCTTGCAAAAGGGGACGGAGATGCACAGAGCTGAACTGTGCTTCCCTTTCTCCTTCACTAGAAGTGTCCCTCCAAAAAGACCCCCAAAAAGACCCACAAAGAGGACTCTAGAAGACCCTCACACCTCTAAAGTCCCCAAAGACTTCCCTGAACAGAACCCTCCCAAAGTCCCCAACCCTCCTGCAGGCTCCCCATGCCTCTGTGAATCTCTGGTGGTCTAGGCAGTCATTCATTTCCCTGCCAGTGCTGAGTTCAAAATGACACTGGCAACCCCTAGAAGTAGTTCTACAGATGGAGCTACGGAGTTTTGGGTAATGTGTTAGTGACCTGATACTCCTGGGCTGGTAAAATAATGACAGCATTGCATGTGTAATAGCATACCTATATACATGACTATTTTACAGTATCTGCTATTTACACACACAAATGTTGTGTGACACAAATGAGGGCATGTTCTGGACATTGAGTGAACCAAACAAATATATGTATTTCCAATTTTGCACAGGAATACATGTCTAGTTAAAAAAAAAAATTCCCATTAGCTACTGTGCCTTCTCTGTGTCTCATATAAGTGTCAAGAAACTATTGGTATCAACCAGGGCTTTAGTTGCATGATCGAGGATGCAATTTTGTTTTGCCCTCTGGTATTTTAAATTAGCTTTTCAATATAAACATTTGACTTTAGGAACTTGAATCCTTAGTTGACTACGATTGCACATGTAGTCTTTTCTTAAATGTAAGTGTTGTCAGGGCCAGTGCAAGATTATTAGGTCCATAGTCAAATCTTTTACCTTGCACCTCCTCCCAATTAACCTTTAGGCCTCTTGGCCCCCACTACAACAATCATGATCACCCTACCACCCCTCCCAACAGATACAAGTAGACTCTGCTAGTTCAGAGTTTGTATAATTGTCAGGACCTGTTCTATTTACTGTCATAATTGAGAACATCAATCATATGCACAAAGACCTAATTCTAAATGATTAGATGAGACAAATTTACACAAATTCTGTATTATCTTTGATTGAGGTTTTGAAAAAGCATGAATTTTGGAATAAAATGATTGATGTCTGCATAAATGAATTCTAGCATTAGATGATTAAGCCTCTGAAGTTTTGGCATGTTCCTTAAATTAAACTGGATTGCATATATTAGCAAAAGATAAATGTAGGAAAGGAAAGAAACGGAGGTATCTGAACTTATAGCTTGAATTACATATACGCGTTTTGGCTTGGAAGTGAAAAATATATATGTTTTATTCAATATGGAAAAGAGCTGACTGATACCCAGTATGTGGGGTGCAGGGCTACATTTTCTCTATTGTTGGCCCCACATTGTGGAATGCTCTTCCGCTTTCTATACATCAAATTTCTTCCTTGCCTTTGTTTAGGAAGCAGTTGAAGACTTTGTTGTTTGGTAAGGCTTTTTCTGGGTAGCATGGAGTTTAGACTGTTTTGATTGTTTTGTGCTAGTTAAATGCATTTACAGCAATGATTGCATTTTTCATTTGTATAATTAGTTTGCATTTTAATTTTTATCTTTTTATGATTTTAGAATTTTATATCATTGTAATCTATAATTTGTTTTAATGATATTTGTGATCATGATTATGTTTGTTTTATTGTAACCTGCTCAGATGTTATGACGTGTGGGTTATAAATTTTGTTAAATAAATAAACTTAAATTACCATTTCAGCACTCATGAGATACCACCAGTTCTGAAGTGGCTAGCATGGAACTTAAGAGATGCCTGCCTCCCATCAGTCATCTGCAGGAATGGGGAGAGGAGGCAAATACTGAAAGCAGTATCAGCTGCAGGGCCAAAAGTATTAACTAATGCACTGATATTTTGTACACTGCTACTCTAACTTGGGCAGTAGACAAGAAGGAGGGAAGTAGGCACCAACCATAAATATTTCAAGCCAGATAGCCCCTCCACCCCTTCCATGATAGAAATGTGATATAATAGCTGCCTAAGTTCGGGGCCTGGGGTAACTAAGGATATGGTTACATATGCAGTATAGCATTGGCATATGTGGTCATCCTGGAGAGGGCACACAGCAAGCAATGCATTGAACTATATTAAGCTGGGGATATAAGAACTGTTCTTTTCTGCCCAATCAGATTGCTAGATAATAAAGCTTTGAAGGCTAGTTATCTCATTTATTTAATGCTATGCTATGCTATTAAGATCTTATATCCTGCAAAATTACTATAATACTAGGTTCAAGGTGGGTTGTAGACATCAACAATAATAAAAAAAGTAATAAAAACATATAGCACACCACATAAAACATTAATCTTTCAAAAAAGCCAAGTTTTCAAAAATTCTTTCTAAATATGAGATAAGATTAACTCTGTCAAATATGCAAAGGTAAAACAATCTCTCATAACATATGCCTTAAAGGATAACAGCAAATGCACATTACTATGAGTCCTAGATAAATTACCCAAAACACTAATCAATAGAGGGAAATTATCAAGACATCTCCAGCAAACGTCTTGAAAATCAAACAACAGACTTTAAATTTAATTTGGGCTTCAACCATCAGCCAGTGCAAATCAAAAAGCAGAAGTCACATGATCGAATTTAGATCTAGGATAAATCAATCTAGCTGCTGTATTTTGGATTACACATAGTTTTTTCAAGAGCTTAGAGGACAACCCTGCATATAATGTATTACCATAATCTAATATAAATAAGATCACCATCTGAACTAGCACTCTAAAGTGCTTCTGTTAAAAATCTGAGCGAAAAAGCCGTAATTGTTTCATTAAAAAAATGTTCTTTACTGAGTTTACCTGAGGCTCAAACGTCAGAGACGAATCCAATAAAACACCCAGAACTCTGGATACAACATCTATATTACATTTCATACCATCCAATAATGTAAGTGAAGATGAAACATTATCAGTTTTTTATTGTAAACAACAGACATTTTGTTTTTTTTTCCATATTTAATTTTAATCAATTTTTAAATGCCCAGTTTTGAATTTAATTCAAAAATTTTGATAGTCTGTCTAGATGATGCCTTGACGAACAGGCACCAACAAAAAATATCATCCGCCTATGAAAAATATTTGCCCATTTAATGTTAACTGAATCATACTTAAACTACTCATGTAGATATTATATAGCAGAGGCAAAACTGATGACCCCTGTAGAACACCACACAGGGGCACCCATGGCTCTTTACATTACACCTTTCTTCAATACCACATAATTTCTAGATTTCAAAAAAACTTCAAACCACTGTAACACCAATCCAATGATACCAATCTCAGAGAGTCTAAATATCAAGGTGTCATGATTAGCAGTATCAAATGCAGCGGATACATCAAATTGAAAAACCAATATCTGTTCTCCTTTACTCAAAAAATCTCTTACTTATGAAGTCAATTTCAAAAGCAAGGTCTTAGTACTAAAAAAAGCTCCTGAAAACATGTTATGCTGACAATAATATATCATTGTTCAAAAGAAATGTATTTAATTGAGAAGATACTGCAAACTCAATTAGTTTGGTGAGGAATGGAATTCCAGCTACCGGTCTAAAATTGGCTACTAAGGATAGATCTAAATTATTACCCTTCGGTATTGGAGTGAGTACTATCCTACCAAAAAAGAGAGAAAACATTAACTGAGATAAAGCAGTATTCACAAAGCCTATCAACCAATACACCATATACGAAGTAATATCTTTAAGTAATAATGAAGGATAATTATCTATTGCACAATGAGCATTAGACAACCGTTTGATAATATGTCTAATTTCTACCTCAGTCACCATCCTAAAAGAAGATCAAAATCGATCTGCAGGTATACTATCAAACTCTTTTTTTTCTTGTTATAATCACTAATATCATCATAGTATGCTATGCACATCTCTTGGAAAATAATTATATATTAATCCAATCTTTTTGAGAAAAATAAGATGCCAAATCCTGTGCCTCAGGTTGCATGGACTCTAAATCAGAGAAATCAGAGTTCTTAATGTAGGACTGCATAATACTAAATAACTTTTTCAAATCAGATTTATCTATTCCAATCAAATTCAAATAATATTCTCCTTTTGCTTTTTTTAATTGCAGATTTATATTGAGAGAATCATGTCTGGAATTGTTGACACAAGAATAGAGTATGCTCCCACGCCTTCAAGATGGAAAATCCAAGATTCAAAGTTCAAGAGAAACAATCAGCGATCTCACTCACAATA
Organism: Microcaecilia unicolor; assembly: GCF_901765095.1. NCBI lineage: Eukaryota > Metazoa > Chordata > Amphibia > Gymnophiona > Siphonopidae > Microcaecilia > Microcaecilia unicolor. The sequence continues at coordinate 51,528,904 of NC_044040.1, forward strand.
GTTAAAAATCAAGCGGTGCAGCAATCAGCAGTGCTCCAGGCACAGTCTCAAGTAAAGGAAGGGATGAACTTTTTATGGCTAACTCTTGGCAACAGGTGGTTGCATTTGTGAATAAAATATAAGATTGGTTATGAGAGCTCTGCTCCTAGAACAGTGCTAGACCTACACTTCAGCTGCATTAGGGGCCCTTTTACTAAGTCGCATAAGCATCCATGCATGCTCAACGCGTGCCAAAATGGAGTTACCACCTGACTACCATGTGGCTCTTGCAGTAATTTCATTTTTGGTGCACGTCCGATATGTATGTTTGAAAAATAATTTTTACTTTTGGAAGCGCATATTGGATGCACGCCAAGTGGCATTTGACGTGTGTAGGTTATTACCACTCGGTTACCACGTTAGACTTTACCACTAGGTCAATGGCTGGTGGTAAGGTCTCAGACCCAAAATGAACGTGCAGCAATTTTCATTTTGCCGCACGTCCATTTTCAAAATTTTTTTTTAAAAAGGCATTTTTTACAGGTGCGCTGAAAAATGATTCTGTGTGCGCCCAAAACACACGCCTACACTACAGCAGGCCATTTTTCAGTGCACCTTAGTAAAATGACCACGTGAGTGAATTAGGATTGTTACAGCTGTTCAGAGTTTCGTTCTAGTAACTGTTTTATCCAAATAATTACTGGCGGTGGCCATGCATATCTACTATAATAAAACTCACCCTCAACGTTCTGAAGACAATGTTCTGAAGTCACTCAGTCACTCCCTGAAGGGTTCATGGATTGATGGTGGTGAAGCCACAACACTGACCATGTCTCTCTGCCCCGCCCTCGCATGATGGACCAATCAGAAAAAACACCCTCAACATTCTGAAACACAAAGGACCATCACAACACCGTTCCCAGGCAACACTAGGCAACATAAGACGGACCAATCAGAGGAAACTACGTGACAATAAGGGAGGAGCATTCCCCAGCAGAATGGCTCATTATCTGTGCAGCACGGAGAGCACAGGACCACCGCTGGAACGAGAGAAGAATATTCCTGCTGTGGGTATATGCAAAAATAGACCGGGGGGGGGGGGGGGGAGAAATTTTTAAATGCCTAATGCCAGTACTGAAGAGTGCCAGAGGGCCTATAGCACAGACTATATTTTGGATCGCTTGACATGGAGTCAGAGGAGCCAGAAAACAACATGCCCGTCACCATCTGGGACGTGGGTGAACAGGACAAGCTGCGGCCCAGCTGGAAGGATTACCCGCGACCCAGCCAGCAGCAAACAGCGACCAAGGACAGCACAGCACATCCCCCAACCCCTAAGAAAAAAACAAAACAAAACAAAAAAAGACACACATCAACAACCTGCACAAACACCGCACCCTCACACACTCACACACACACACACACACAAAATAACTCTGTGACACATACACACACACACAAAAAAACCACATGCTAGCGCCCGTTTCATTGGTTTCGGAAACGGGCCTTTTTTTACTAGTCTACATATAAATTCTGTCTCAAAAATCTGTGTGAATTCATTTCTTTTGTTTAAAGGGATGGGGGTTGGGAGGGCAGAAATGCATAAGAGGAATTAAGGGTGGGGGCAGGGCAGAAGTAGTATTTATTTAGAAAAATGTATACTCCAGTGGCGTAGCCACAGGTGGGCCTGGGTGGGCCAGGGCCCACCCACTTAGGGCTCAGGCCCACCCAACAATAGCACACATTTAGCAGTAGCTGGTGGGGATCCCAAGCTCCGCCAGCTGAAGACATCCCCCTGATTGTAATTAAAACACTGCTCTCCACGATTTCAGCGCATGCCTACTGCACACTGTCAAGGTGGAAAGAAGTGTTTTCCTGGCAGCTCAGATATTTTTCTGGTGGGGGTTGGGAAGAACACTTGGTGCCCACCCATTTCTTGTCTATGCCCACCCAAAATCTGTTGTCTGGCTACGCCCCTGGTATACTCTACTGTATCTTTCATTTTAAGCAGATTAAGAAAAAAAAATCATTTGCAATAACTTCAAATTTCATACAATAAAATAAATAATGACTGAACAAGTAGCATTATTCTACCTTCCCAATGCATATGACCAAATTGCGTACACAACTTAATTGATTAACAAGCCAGTCAGCGCTAATAATTAGTACTTAACAACCAAGTAGCAACACTAATTGGCTTTAGAGTTTACATGCACAACTTTCCAGGCATATTCTATAACACAGTGCGCGTAAATTCTAATGTGTGCAGCTGAAAAGGGTGCGTGGCCATGGGTGTGGAATGGGCTGGCTGTGGACATTTCCAAAAAACTATGTGCACTTTTATGGAATATGCTCAATCTGCATTTAACTTAGTCACAGGCATTTAGGCCTGGTTTTAAGTGGCCTAAATGAGTGCACCTAAATTTTAGTTGCACGAATGGCACATGAGCATATTCTATAAACTGTGCCTAACTTTGGCCCTAAATGTTCTCCAGGCTAAAGAGTTATAACCTGTCATGCTTTATTCATAAGGGAGTCATTCTGGACTTGTAATCATTTTTATCACCTTTCTCTGTCACCTTTCTAGTTCTGTTACATCTTTGTGCGGATGTTGTAGCCAAAATTAAACACTCTAGGGGGCCCTGTTTACTAAGCCGCACTGTAGGCGTGCAAACGTTTAGCTCACACTAAAAATTAGCATGCACTAATGCTAGAGATACCCATAGGAATATAATGGGTGTCTATCGTTAGCATGTGCTAATTTTTAGCACGTGCTAAAAAGTTAGTGTGCTTACAGCGTAGCTTAGTAAACAGGGTCCTAGGTATGATTGTACTATGGATCAATACATTTATGATGACATTCATTCTTATATATGTTTTCCTTTCTGAATAATGCCAAGCATTTTGCTGAGACATTGGGCTGAGGATTGCAAATTTCAAAGTACTTTTCACAATGTCTCCAAGATCCATTTGTTGAGGGATTAATCTTACCATGGACCCAGGCACTGAGGATCTATAGTTCCAACATTTTTCTTTTCTGCTCTCCATATGAGGGATTTTCATTTGTTAACATGCATTTGGATCATTAGTGCTCCTTATAAAAAAATAGTTCATGCTAAGTTGGCTTAATGAATGAATGTTCTAGCTTATGTTAAAAAAAATGTTTAATCCAATATCCAGCTTTTAATCGAAAGCGATCGCCGGCCATTTCCCGACACAAATCGGGAGATGGCCGGTGATCTTGGAAAAGCGGCGAAATCGGTATAATCGAAAGCTGCGTTTTTGACAGCATCGCCGCTTTCCCGGTGCCTCGCCAGCGAAAGTTCAAAGGGGTGTGTTGCCGGCTAAGCGAAGGCGGGACATGGGCGGGCGTGGGCGTGGCTACCAGATGGCCGGCTTTCGCCAATAATGGAAAAAAAACCCAGCGATAAGCAGTATTTCACCGGGTTTACTTGGTCCTTTTATTTTCACGACCAAGCCTCAAAAAGGTGCCCCAACTGACCAGATGACCACCGGAGAGAATGGGGGATGACCTCCCCATACTCCCCCAGTGGTCACCAACCCCCTCCCACACTAAAAAAATAAAATTAAAAACCTTTTTTGCCAGCCTGTATGCCAGCCTCAAATGCTGTACCCACCTCCATGATGGCAGAATGTGTTCTATCCTCCGACAGCCTTTCCCTGGTTGTGATGTGGCTCTCGGGTGAGTGTGACACCTTTTCTGTTAGGTGCACTGTAGAGTCACTTCAGCAATGCATTGTGGTGGGTGTAGGGTACTGGGCTGTACTCCCATGGTGCCCTGTTTTACTTCCGTTAGTCCATGAGGTAGTGGCCATGTTTGTAAGCCAGTTTTAGATCCCTTTCATGTGTTAGCCACGTTAGAGAACTTAGTTCTTACCTTGAATGTGGCTGAAAGAGGGCATTGTACACCATTCTGCCAGCTCTGACCTACTGCTAAGCTCAGTACCAGGAAGACTCTTTGCTAGTGGGGCACAACCTCTGATCTGCAGTTAACTGTGAGTAAACGTGCTTATTCAAATAAAGGACTTTTTCAAAGAGATTAGTGTTCAGGTGTCAACTGGTGTGGCAAGCTTATACAGCAGCAACAAGTCCTGTCCCTGGAGCACTTTTAGTGGGTACCACAGTGCACTTAAGGCAGGCGGACCCAGACCCTTCCCCCCCTACCTGTAACACTTGTGCTAGTAATGGGAGCCCTCCAAACCCACTGTACCCACATGTCTAGGGTGCCCAGTTGGTGTCTTGGCATGTCAGGGAGACCAGTGCGCTACAAATGCTGGCTCCTTCCATGACCAAATGGCTTGGATTTCGCCGGGTTGGAGATCGCCGGTATTTTTTTCCATTATCGCTGAAAAACAAACCCAGCCATCTCAAACCCGGCAAAATCCACGCCATTTGGCCGGGCTAAGCCGTATTATAAAAAAAAATGGCCGGCCATCTTTTTCGATAATACGGTTCCGGCCAACTGTAGCACCACCGCCACAATAGATCGCCAGCGACCTATTTGGCCGGCGACGTTCGATTATGCCCCTCCACGTGAAAGAAACTGAGAAAAAGCTGTAAAACCAGGAAAAAATACCAAACAGGCCAAAAATGAACTAAACATATTTACCTTATACACATCCCTAATATGTATCATTTTACAATTTTACAGTTATCTACATTAATCTATTTAGATTCCCAGTTCACAGTCTGACAAGATCCTTCTGTATTCCTCACAGTTAGCTTGCATTTTGACTAATTAAATACAATTTTGGCCAGCTCTAAATTTAACCATGTCACTCTTTATTCCTATTTCCAGATTATTAAGCAATATCTAGAACAGCAGTGGGCCACCACATATTTTACCTCTCCCCTTTTGAAAACTTACCATTGACCATTTAATTCTGCTTTTTCCAGTCCATAAAAAGACATGCAGGTCAATGTCCAGCCTGTGGTGGTCAGTGTGTTTTTTTTTTTTGTATAATGCTGACAGCATCAGGCAGCATTGGCCTACGTCCAGACACCAGCATTGACTATCTGACTGCCGGGTCTTATGTGGGTCCTTGCCAATATTCACCTTATACAGGTCTTGACTGAATATTGACTGGGTTCCTTATAAGATTATCTGCCAATGTCCCAACCCCTCCTAACATCCCCCTCTCCTGGACCATCACAATACCCCCCTTCCCATTCCCCACCCCAAAGAAAATATAAGGAGGAACTAGTGTTGTCACACACACCTAAAGTGCCCTTTCAGACAAACTTTGCTGGTCCCTGGAGGTCCAGGAGGAAATAGGCAGGAGCATGGCTGCTCTTGAAAGTGGCTGCTGTGACCTCTAGCAGCAGCCTTGTGGTGCTTCAAATACCACAAGTACTTCAGGTTCCCTTTATAAAGTATTTCAGTTGCCCTTTATAAAAGTTCCCTGTCATAGTAAACACAAAACTAACCCATTTGGAGAAACTAAAGGGAGAATTGTTGGGGGCAAGCTTTGGTTGTAGTGTTTGTATGTATTCCTAAAAAAAAAAAAAAAAAATAGGCATGTGCTTCCTGTTTTAAAATAGAAAACCACATCTATAAATAATATCCTTATTGGCATTTGCATCTGTCCCAAGAAATGTGCATGAACCAAGCACCAGCTGAGACCTGGGATCTCCCAATCAAGGAACAGGTGTAGAAATATACCACCCCTTCATTCCAACTGCCCTAATATCCTCAAGCCTCCCTCTCCCATCATACCCCACAGATGGGCCATGATATCCTCAAACCCTATCTCAACCCACCTCACAGACTCCATTATATCCATAAATTTAACCTCACCCATGCCCCAGACCCCTCATGACTTTGCTAATACCCTTATTTGGCAGCTTGGCTCCTAACAGTGACTCCAGTAAATACTATACTAGATGTCAGAGGTGCCACTTTGATCAGTGCTATCCCTGCTATACATTAGGAAGACCCCAGGTAAGTGCTTGGAGGTGTGGGATGAAGAAAGCATATTGATGAGGTCAGGGGACCTGGAGGAAGGAGGTATTAGTGGAGGGAATGAAATGTTTGAAGATGTCAGGACTGCTCCAAAGGTTGGGAGAAGTCATTTCAGGATGCAAGGGGGTCCCTGGGATAAGGGAATGAAAGTTTGAGGATGTTGGGGAGGGGAGTCTGACTGGTTAGAGAGGGGGATTTGAAAATGATTGCAGTAATGCAAATTAAAGAAATATCCATGTGTTTGCCAGCAACCTTCTAGGTATTTTACAAAAAGCTCAACGTTTAGCAATGCCTTTTGTAAAATGGAGCGGCATAAACAGGTTTATAGGAGGCATCCCAAATCCTCCTAAAGGATAGCAACCTGGTTTACCTTAAGGGAAGCAGAGTTGCAGAATCTAGGGAGACTGGCATGGCCCAAATAAAGAGTTTAAATCCCTAGGCCAAGCGTAAGGAACAGAGGCCCAAATGGAGGAAGGAAGGTCCCATGAAAAATTGTTGATGCAACATTTAAGTAGAGAAGGGCTTTGTTTTGATCTTGTTGAGCCTACAAAATAAGCCACGTGTTGGTTTTTGGGTTGTTGTAAATAAATATATTTATTTTTTATTCTGCATCTAGCCTCGGCTAGCTCATTTCTCTCCACTTTATCATAGGTCCAGAATCTCAATCGCTCACAAAATGTAAATAAGCACTTTCTGACCTCTCATCTTAGTTACCTGATATTCAGACCAATACTCAGTCTTTTTGTTATCCTAACTTTATGCAGTTACTTAGCCAATTATGACTAGATTCTACATATGGTGCCTGAAAAATTTGCACCGAAAATATTTCTGTCTAGGCGTATTCTGTAAATTTGTTGATTTAGGTGCAGTTTGTAGAATATACCTATCCAGTTTATAGAATACTCCTAAGATCATAAGAGTAGCCATACTGGGTCAGACCAATGGTCCATCTAGCCCAGTATCCTGTTTTCCAAACAGTGGCCAAACCAGGTCACAAGTACCTGGCAGAAACCCTAATCGTGGCAACCCTCCATACTACAAATCCCAGGGCAAGCAGTTGCTTCCCATGTCTGTCTCAATAGCAGACTATGGATTTTTCCTCCAGGAATTTGTCCAAACCTTTTTTAAACCCAGATACACTAACCACTGTTACCACATCCCCCAGCAAAGAGTTCCAGAGCTTAACTATTCGTTGAGTGAAAAAATATTTCCTCCTATTGATTTCAAAAGTATTTCCATGTAACTTCCTTGAGTGTCCCCTAGTCTTTGTACATTTAGAATGAGTAATAAATCGATTTACTTCTACTCGTTCTACAGGATTTTGTAGACCTCAATCATATCTTCCCTTATCCATCTCTTTTTTCAAGATGAAGAGCCCTAACCTCTTTAGCTTGTTCTCATATGAGAGGAGTTCCATCCCCTTTATTATTTTGGTCGCTCTTCTTTGAACTTTTTCTAATTCCGCTATATCTTTTTTAAGATACAGCAACCAGAGCTGAACACAGTACTCAAGGTGTGGACGCACCATGGAGCGATACAAAGGTATTATAGTATTTTTGGTCTTATTCACCATCCCTTTCCTAATTATTCCTAGCATCCTACACCTAACTCTAGCAAGTCCATTTACACCAAGTAAAGGCTGTTGTAAATACCGGCACCTAAGTTAGGTGCAGAGCAGGTGTATTCTATAACATGCATGAAGATTTTCAGAACACCCATGGTCCACCCCCTTTTGGTAGCATGCCTTAGAATTTACATGCACTACTTTATAGAATTCACCTAGCAAGTTGTGTGCGTAAATTCTAATTAATGCCAATTAGTATTAATAATTGCCTGTTAAGTGGCAATTATCAGCTCTGATTGGCTTGTTAAGTAATTAAATTGCACATACAAATCCAGAATATGACTGGATTCGTGCATGTAATTTCAGTTGCTTTATACAGAATCCAGGGATTAGCAGATTGAAAACCACCGCTAACCGGCTAAGATGGCCGGTTAGCAGCGATATTTAGCAGCAATAACCAGGTAAGTATCACTGAACATCGTGAGCCAGAATGCTCAGCAGGGTTAAATCGGACAGGAGCCTCTCCTGCTTGGATAAACCCCTTTTGAATATCAGGTGATCAAGTTTTAATATATGCACATAATCTCACAATGGCACCCAACCTCAAACCCCAGGAACACCTATGTATACACTGATTTAAAATATGAGCTATGCATTGGGAGAGTCTTTAATGTGTGTATACCAAGGGCAGTTTAATAAATACCTATTTCTGCTCCTAAGATACTGTTTCACATTCAAATGAGGCTTAAAAAATTACCCTCTATGTGTCTCTGTACAGCACTGCATACATTTTAAACATACTGTACGAATCATGATAATAAATCATAAAAATGTAAAATTCATTTTGGAAAGGAGGCAGTGAATTAAATGAAGCTACATTGTCTCTTTGTTATGGTATATTACCTTTGGTCTACTTCATCACTGACAAATTCCACTTGCTTGCATACTTAGTGCAATGAGATGATGCTTAGAGATCTATTCTAGTCTATAAAGGTACTTTAAAAAAATAAAACTGCAATGATATAAAACATGGCACTTATTTTCCCCAGTAACAGTGCAAGAGACTCTCACTGACGGGAGAAATAGCTCTGCTTTCAGAACGAGGATAGAAGCTCTCTGCTGCAGATCTAAGGGCTTGCTCCTCTGGGGTTGCAGTTGACTGTCACCTGACTAATTGAAATTCCACTGCATTGCTGGCCGCTGCTAGTCTACAGTGGAGCCTGCCATCATGCATTTCTATCATTCTAGCAGATACTGTATAGGTCAGTCTAAATGTGGCTCAAATAAGTTACTATAAGACACATCCTAATAATACCTGAAGGGTTCAGTGCACTGAAGTCATGAAGGATATCAATCCTTTTCTCATCAGAGGCTGCGTGTTTCACATAATTTATCTTTTCTTGGACTCACAGGTTCAGCCTTGCTTTTTACTTAGCGAGAGCTAGTTGATGTTGAATATCTAAATACAGTTTTCCAGCAATGATGTTTTATTTAAGAGGGAATGCGTTTGTGTAAATGTCGTCACACAGAACAGTGAAGAAGCCTGTCACAGAGAACAAAGGACTCCTGGAAAAAAAAAGTTGCTGAAAACCATCAGGGTCAGTCTATGAATTTGTGCATTCCCTTTGTTTCATACCTGCATCTTGTACTTTAATGTTAAATTAAAGCAAATAGTCAGACTGTTTTCAGTAAACAAGTGAGGTGACAATATTTTCCACATAAAATGAATCTTTTATAGCCTCATTTCTACTAGAAATGACCCCTAGTTAATCTGAAAAAGAGAAAGAGAGAGAGAGGGGGGGGGGAGGAGGGAGCATATGTTTAATTGAAATCACTCAAGCAAGGGATACAACTGTAGCAAGGCAAGACAATAGAATGGTAAGTGATGAAGAAATCAACGCACGAGAGAAATATCAATATTGGTAGTATTTTTGTTTTAGGAGGTAGTAGTAGTAGGTGAGCAATAATGATACATAACAGACCTAGATGTACTATGCTCTAAATGCAAACATGGGATAAGCTTGGGAAGCAGCTGCTTATGATGGAGGAGGAAATTCTATAATTGAGTATCTCAAATTAGGTGTGCAATGGGGCATGTTGGGCAACGATTCTATAATGGTACTTAGGCACATCTTAGTCACTATAGAATACTAATATAAACCCACTTTGATGTGCCAAAATTTAGGCGTGATCACTTGCGCCAGATGAATGGCTGGGGTAAGGGGACATTTGTCAGAAGAGATCTGCACTATGTGGTATCAGGTTCACCACAACCACCACATCTCTCATTTTGTGGCCCCCCTCAAGCATGTTATCTGAGGCTTCTAGAAGTTAACTGTATATGTCATGTAAGTGGCTAAACAAATATTCATATTCATGTATATAAAACTGGGAAAGTATGTTACAAAAGACTCATTGAGTACTGGGGATATGCATTAGTTTGAAATCTCATGGAAATGTTCGCATGATGTCTTTTTTTAGCCTGAAATGACAGGGGGGAATAAAACAACATTTCAGGTTTTTCCTATGTTATTAATGGTGCAAATTGTTTGTAAAGAATGTGCAATCGCCACGAATAGTGTACATTATAAATGATATCCTCCCCCATCCTATACACACACCTGAATCAAAAGTTAAAAAACAAAACAGAACAAAAGGGGAAAAGTCCTGAAAATGACGCAGGATGAACATTTGTGCAAGGTTAAAGGGCCAACTGACCCAGATGGAAGTCTTCAAGTGAGTCTTTGAAAGAGCTGTAGGATATGGCTACCCAGCTCAAGAAAGCTTCTCAGACAAGGGTTCAGCTGAAGATCCAACTGAGAGAAGCCAAGAGACGAGGGAAAGGTAAATGGTGGAAGCAAGGTACTCAAGCTCTGACCCAAATCAGAGAGATGTCTCTGCAGGTGGACAGCTAGAGGAAGAATTGTGTATTGCAAAGGGCATGGCAGAGGCCTTACAGATTGCTAGCTGAGAGCAACATGAGCCAGAGACTAACAGTGGATGCCAGAGGTACTAGTCTGAGCAATTACTGAAGTTGTGCAGTGGAGAAACAAATGTGCACCTCGTGTATGACTGGAGCAAAAGTGCCACACTGGACAGAGAATGGCTTGAGCAGTATTGAGAAGGAGGGCCAGTCCAGTGTCCCTGAGTTTTGGAGAACAGCCACCAAGAATGTGGATGTGTTGAGTGACTTGCTGCAGGAGTATGAGGAAGCCACTATAAAGCAGCTGTTAGAAGGGCCGTCGAGAGACACAGCCGGGCCCAGGGCAGGACTGCACTGCCGCTCGCATACACGTGTGCCCCCCTGGGCTGTCACCGCCACCCCCTTCTGTCTCTGAGTCATTGCTGTACTGCAGCTCACTCTGTTCTCTCCTGCTCCAGTGCTCCTGTGTGCTGAGAGTTGGGACCCGGATGATCGCATTAACGTCAGGTCCAGGGAATTTTGCCCCACCTCCTCAGCAGCCCTGGCTGGAAGATATGGAAGTGAAGTTCTCAGAAGATGAGAAACCCATGAGTTTCATATTGAAATTTCACATTGAACTGAGGGGCAAGAGTGCAGTCAGAGGAGGCAGAGTTTCATTGCCAGAGGATATGGTAACAGCAGTAAGCATATCTGGGTTTAAAAAAGGTTTGGACAAGTCCATAGTCTGCTTACCCTGGGATTGGTAGCATGGAATGTTGCTACTATTTGTATTTCTACCAGGTACTTGTGACCTGGTTTAGGTACTGTTAGAAACGGGATACTGGGCTAGACCCAGTATGGCTATTCTTAAATTCTTATGAAGTAACAGAGCTAACTATAGTCTTTTTACTATTACAGTCTATTTACTTTAACCTGCAACTAGGGTATATGTGTGTCACATTTTTATGAGGTCCTGCATCCAGCCACGAGCCACGTTGCCACAGTGTCTTTATAAAATAGTGTAAAAATACAAACCATTTTGCCCTTTCAATCTATGTGACGTTACAAAATTACTGTCATAAGTAGCACCTTTTCTAACATGTCTACATGTATATGCTGTTTTGCATATAAAAGTTAGTTATTTATACATGCAGATTGCACCTAAGAATTATAACATGTATTCCTTAACTCTTAAAATTAAATGCTTGGGTCTTTTGAATATCAAGCTCAGTGTACGAATGTTTGAAAATCAACTTGCTTTGTGTTTATGCTTATACTTCAGTACCATTACAATTAGGTGCACAATTAAACTGTGCCTGAACTTGGGAAAAACCCTCTAATACATCTGCCGATGACAGGCAGTGCGTTTGCTGTCCGCTGCTAACATTAAACCTGGATATTCAATACTGTGCCGTATCTAATGACCGGCATTGAATATCTGGGTTTATTTTGGCCGCTAAAAAGTTAACCGGCTATTCCAATATTCATGGTTAACTGGTTAACGTTTTAGTGATCAAAGATAGGCCTACTATTTAAGTGGCCTATTTTGACTACTCAACATAGCAGGTTTGGCGCTGAATATCCACACCTAACTGGCTGTGTCATGCGATATAGCCGGTTAGTGGCTATCAGCAACAGGGCCACTAAGATGGGGGGGGGCGGGGGCAAAATTCCCTGGGCCTGGGCCTCCAAGGTGTTCCCAGTGCTGGGGTCTCTCTCTCTCTCTCTCTCCACTGCTCCTGACGGGACCCGGGTGATCGCATCCCAACAGGAGCAGGGAAGAGAAAACTCAGGCGCCGGGCCTTGGTGGCTGGGGAGGACCTGGAGGAGCAGACAATACAGGTCTTCCTCCAGCGCTGCTCTTCACTCTGCCCATTGCTTGCTAAGTGGCTGCTTTTCCTCTCAAGCGTGCATGCACGTTTTTGAAACTGAGCATGCCCTGAGACAAAAAGCAACCGCAGGGGCAGGCAATCAGCAGAGTGAAGAGCAGCAGGGGAGGAAGACCTCTTCTGCTGGTGGGGCCTCAGGTTCCCCACCAGCCAAGGTATTTCAGCAGCAATCTGGCAGGAGCGGCAGTGGTGACGATCATGGTGGAGGTGGCATCAGATGATGATTATGGGTGTGGTGGCTGCGGTGACGATCATGGGGGGGGGGGGGGGTGTTCCTGCTCCAGGCTCGGCGACCCTGATCTGCTAACCATGATATTCAGCGGGAGATAACCGGTGCTTAAATGCTTTTTGACCGGCCAGGAGCTGTTCCTGGCCAGTTAAATTGTTTTGAATATTGGGGGGGGGGGGGGGGGGGGGGGGTGATTGTTCTTAGAAAAAATATCTGAGTTTTAAAGTCTTTCACCAAACTCTGAAATTTCTGAGTTTTTAATATTTGTCTTATTGTCCTCTGCCTCCAATACTAGGAATTTATATGTGGCCATCAAACATTCACTCAATGAGAATTCTCCAAATAATATTTTATATTTCATTTAGATAATACTTACTGGGTCCACTGTGGTTTCCTAAACTTTTCTGGACTCTTCTTTTACCTTCCTTTTTCTATTCTTTCCTTGAAATTCATCATGGTTGGCTGCGTGCTTATGCTCTAATCACTGTACTGGAACCATTTAAATGGATACACATATTTCATTAACAGAACATTTTCTCATAATGAATGTGTCCAGCCTGCAGTAATTTACCTGGCGTTGAATATATTCAGACTCTTCAAGAGGCAGAGTTGAATCTGCCAAGTAATGACTGAATGAGTAGAAAAGTGATCACCCATAATTTTAATATGAATTAAGGCGATCAGTAAGGGCAAAAATAATTTAGCTGATCTTGAACTGGCAATCTGCAGTGTTGAGTGACTCTGGTAAGTTTAAAAATGGGCAAATTAGAGGGGGTTTGCAAAAAATCTGGAGTAAAAACTTTCAATTCTATCCTCAACAACCAAATTGGTTCTCAGGGCTTAGAAAAAGAGTCACAGGGAGCAACTGGGGGCCTAAATATGCTCTGTTCATAGCTACCTCGGCAATTCTACCTGTGCCACACAACTGTACTTCTTAGTAGTTTCTATGCTAGACTATTACAACATTCTCTAATCAGGACTTCCTTCTTCCACTATTAAAAGAATATAGTCAGTCCAGAATGCATCTATTAGACTCCTTACACATGTACACGGTCATGACCATGTTATCTCTCTCTATGTATGTCACTACTGGTTACCTATTTAAGACAGAATACAACACAAGATTCTGACCTTAACCTATAAGATTCTTCATATAACATCCTCATCATACTTGTCCTCTTTAATATCACCTTATGCTTCATCTTGTTCCTTACATTCTTCTGTTGGACACTGTCCTACTATCCCCCAATTTTTTGTTCCCACCATGAAGCTACCAGACATTCTGCATTCTTCTGTACCACCCCCTCATCTATGGATCTCACTCCATGTTCCCTCCAATCTGAGCAATCTTCCAAGAAGTTTAAGGCTCAAATGAAAATTTACCTTTTCAATTTGGTGTTTCTGGGCTCTTTGGTGTGCTAGTTGCTCTCTCAGACAGCACCCCTCTTCCTCTTTCTCTTTCCCTTTTTACTCTTAATCAATCTTCTGTGCATTTATGCCGCATAGGTATTTAAATGTCTCTCTCATATCTCCCCTCCCCCACCTTTCTTCCAAAGTATACATAGAGGGGCAAAATCGAACGAAAACGTCTATCTCCATGGGCGTTTATCTCCGAGAACGGGTCCGTGAAGGGGCGGACCGAACCGTATTAAAAAAAAAAAATAGACGTCCATGTTTTATTCGACAATTTGTGAGCTGGGCGTTTTTGTTTTTCAGCGATAATGTAAAATGAAAGCGCCCAGCTCAAAAATGAATAAATCCAAGGCATTTGTTCGTGGGAGGGGCCAGGATTCGTAGTGCACTGGTCCCCCTCACATGCCAGGACACCAACCGGGCACCCTAGGGGGCACTTTTACAAAAAAAAAAAAAGGTAAAAGAGCTCCCAGGTGCATAGCACCCTTCCCTTGTGTGTTGAGCCCCGCAAATCCCCCTCAAAACCCACTGCCCACAAGTCTACACCATTACTATAGCCCTAAGGGGTGAAGGGGGGCACCTACATGTGGGTACAGTGGGTTTGGGGGGTTGGACGACTAATAAGCATTAAGCAGCACAATTGTAACAGGTAGGGGGGGATGGGCCTGGGTCCACCTGCCTGAAGTCCACTGCACCCCCTAACAACTGCTCCAGGGACCTGCATATTGCTGCCAGGGAGGTGGGTATGACATTTGAGGGTGAAAATAAAAAGTTGTGAAATATCATTTTTTTTGTGGTGGGAGGGGTTAGTGACCACTGGGGGAGTCAGGGGAGGTCATCCCCGATTCCCTCTGGGGGTAATTTGGTCATTTAGGGCACTTTTTGGGGCCTTATTCGTGAAAAAACAGGGTCCAGGAAAAGTGCCCTAAATTCTAGCTACAAACGCATACTTTTTTTCCATTATCGGCGAAATGCGCCCATCTCTGTTCGGGTGATAACCATGCCCCAGTCCCGCCTTCACCACGCCTCCGACACGCCCCCATCAACTTTGTACGCTTCCGCGATGGAGTGCAGTTGAAAACGTCCAAGTTCGGCTTTCGATTATACTGCGTTATTCGTTTTTGTGAGATAAACATCCATCTCCTGATTTAGGTCAGAACTTGGGCTTTTTTCTCATTTGATTATAAGCAGGATAATGAGATCTTTAAGACTGTCCCCATATGCTTTATGATGAAGACCATTGACCATTTTAGTAGCCACCCTCTGGACTGATTCTATCCTGTTTATATCTTTTTGAAGGTGCGGTCTCCAGACACAGTGTACACAGTATTCTAGAAGAGGTTTCACCAGAGTCTTATACAGGGGCATCATCACCTCCTTTTTCCTACTGGCCATTCCCCTATGCACCCAAACATCCTTGTAGCTTTAATTCTTGCCTTTTCTACGTTTGGCCAACTTAAGATCATCACATATGATCAACCCATGACTCTTCTTTCATGCACAAAAGTTCTTCACTCCCTAAACTGTTCTATTCCCTCAGATTTTCGCAACCCAAATGCATTACCCTGCATTTTTTTTAGCATTAAATCTTAGTTTCCTCATGTTATCCACACTATTCTCTGTTTTAAATGCATTTCTATTAATTTACTTACCACAGAAATAAGACTTAGTGGCCTCAATTCATTATTTCCACTTTTGTGGAGAGGGACCAGATCTGCTCTTCTCTAGTCTTCTGGGACTGGTCCAGACTAGAGAAGTATTGAAAAGCTCAGACAGTGGAGCTGCTACAACTTCTCTAAGTTCTTTCATTATCCTCGGATTATGCCATTTAGCCTCACCGCTTTGTCCACCTTTATTTTAGCCAGTTCCTCAAGAACACAGTCCTCTGGAAGTTGTTCAAGGACTACCACCCCTCCTTCCTATTTGTGCTTGTCTTCTGTAGTCCTGCTCCCAGTCCTCTAGCTTGAACCCAGGACAGAAATATCTTTTAAGCAATTCCACTTTATCTTTATCAGTTTCTACATATTCCTCCCATTCACCTTTGAGTCTCACAATGCCACTTTTGCACTTCCTCCTGTCACTAACTTATCTAAAAATGTCTTGTTCCCCCATTTTACCATATTGGCTATTTTGTCTTCCATGTGCATCTATGCTTTCCTGACTACTCTACCAGCTTCTCTTAGTTTTTCCAGATATTGTCGCCTGTCTTCTTCTTTCTGCGAACTCTTGTAGTTTATACAAGCGAATCTGTTTTTCCTTACCTTTTCAGCTACTACTTTTGAGAACCAAAGCAGCCTCCTTTTCCTCTTACTTTTATTTATTTTCATTTCAAAAAGGTTTCTTCCCCTTATAATAGCTTCTTTCAGTTTTGCCCATTGCTTTCCAACTTCTTCCAGATGGTCCCATCCAGACAGTTCCTTGAGGTAATTCCCCATCTGAACAGTTAGTTTTTTTGAAGTCTAGAAGCTTCAATGAATGCTCTTCACACTTATCTTAATATTAAACCACACTACCTGATGATCACTGGATACCAAACGATCACCTGCTATAACATCATA
Organism: Microcaecilia unicolor; assembly: GCF_901765095.1. NCBI lineage: Eukaryota > Metazoa > Chordata > Amphibia > Gymnophiona > Siphonopidae > Microcaecilia > Microcaecilia unicolor. The sequence goes on from NC_044040.1 coordinate 51,545,421, forward strand.
AACACACCCCATTAGAAAGCACTTAGGGCCCTGTTTATTAAGTTGTGCTGTAGGCGCGCTGTTTTTAGTGCACACTAACACTAGAGACACCCATAGGAATATATGTGCTAAAAATGCTAGCACGCCTTTGTAAACAGGGCCCTTAGTCCAGTATGGCCCCATCTCTTGTGGTTTCCATTACCAACTACTGTAATAGTTTCTTCTGTAGAGAAACCAGGATCTTCCTGCTTATAAAAGACCCCAAAACAGAAATACCCCAATCAACATCTGGCATATTAAAATCACCTATTAGTAGTACCTCCCCTTTCATAGTAACATTTTAAATGTTTTCAATTAAATCTCTGTCCATTTCTTCTGTCTGTGAAGGTTGCCTATATAGCACACCAGTTTAAATAGATTTGCCATTCCCTCTTTCTAGATTGACCCACAGTGCTTCTTCCTTACACTGTAGGTCCTGCAAGTGTGTGGCTTTACTATTATCTTTTCAAAGTTCTTTTCAACTTTCCCTTACAGTACTTGTCCGCTATTGGTCTTGTGCTGGTATTTAACCTTGGATAGTGATTACCACCCACTTTGGGCTGCACTCCCAAACAACCCAACTCCGAGAAGACCCTTGAATTCTCTCTTCAAAGTTCTTTTCAACTTTCCCTTATGGTACTTGTCTTATATTGTTTTCCTACCGGTATTTAGCTTTAGATGGAGTTTACCATCCACACTGGGCTGCATTTCCAAGCAACCTGGCTCTGAGAAGACACTAACATAACCCATATTAATGGTAGCCCACGTTAATAACTCCCCCCCCCCCCCCGCCCTTAGTGGTAAAATAACATGACTTAACCATAGCTTATGTTGATAACTTTGTTCTTTAAATACATAATATAAATTATTAATATCTAAAGACACATAGTAGATAGTCAAAATGATTTAAACAACTCAAACAACTGATCAACGCTGAATATCAGCTTGGCCAGTTAAGTTTGAACTGGCCAAAAATAAACCTGATATTCATTGCTGGTCACCGGAAATGGCCCAGTATTTAATATCCTAGTTCAATGCCGACCGTAGGAATTAGCCAAGCTAACTCCCACAGTCTGACTATCGGGTCCATAGATTATGGATGTAATGTTATAAGGAATCTCCTACGCTGTGTTATTCAGTTAGCATATGCTAATCAGAATGCATTAGCTGGTTAATGCAGCAACACCTACTTCCCACCCATTTCATGCCCCCCTTAGAAAAGGTTTCCAAAAAATATTAATGCAGAGTTTAGCACACGGAATCATGTATGGAGATGTGTTTTATGTGGTACCCTGTTTTTGCATAATAAGGGGGGAATTATATATATATATATATATATATATTGCCTAAATAATCTTCGTGGAAAACATTTTTGCCTAAACATATTCTATAAGCGGCAAAAACACGTTGTAAATCCCAGCATTCTATAACTACTTGCTTAAATTTTGGAATGCCCACACCATTTCCATGCCCCTTTTTGTCTGCACATGGTAGAAGTTAGGTACAGTGTATTACAGAATACGCATAATGAGTTGTGCGTGTAAACTCTAATTATTGCCAATTAGTGATCATTATTGCTTGTTAAGTGCTGTTATCAAAGCTAATTAACGTGTTAAGCCAATTAAGTTGCATGTGTTACAGAATCCACCTGGATTTTGGAGTGGATCTCTAGGCATGCTGTATAGAATCTGGGGGTAAATGCATGCTTTAGGAAAAGAGCCCCATAGATGTGTCAGGTTATATGCCCCAATGAATATTGGCCTTTACCTATTTTTAAAGATTTAATCTATTAAGGAGCAGTTGCATTACACTTCAAATTTTCTATTTTTAAGTTAGACCGAGCAGCATCAGATCATAGAAGACATATCTGGGACTCAAATTTTGCATAAGAAGACAGGCGTGATCTGCGTTCACATTTGAAAAGCAAAACACATGAATTAACACACTGTATCGTGCGCATTATCCTCAGATCATTGCTTTTGTATCTCTAGAAACAGGAAAAGAATACAGGCTAATTAGTTTAATCAGCATTCAGGCATGAGAAATGAGACACTGAATCCAAATAAAATGTCTTTTATGGAGGAATCATAAGCTTAACAAGGTCTGTGCAAAATAAATAAATAAATAATCTCAGAAATCTCGTTCTTGAAATTGTAAATCTGCTCCTCTTTGTGGAAGTAGAGTTCTTCTATACATTACATACACTTTTTTGAAGGAGATCAGAAAGAGCTAGATTTTGCACTTTGAATACTAATTCCAGTAAATAAGCCTATGGAATCCAAATGGATATAATCTGAACAAGAAGCATGAATGGGAGAAATAGAAACATGTATGCACTTTACAATAATGAACAATGCACACCTCTAGAGGAAGTGGGAGAGAGAATGGGAAAAAGAGTATTAAAAAATTCCAGCATAATATGAGATCAAAATTACATGCAGAACAGGAAGTCATGATACAACATGTCTAGAAAGAGGTGAGAGATTTTTTTCATAAACGGGGAAGTACATATAATTTACATTCTCCATGATCATAAGCATAGGAGAAGGACAAAGTATCTTTGGTATTTGAATGGATGGGATGTGAAAGGTGAAAGGGGGAGACTATGTAGTTGCTGTGGTTGTCTAACTTCTATCCCCCCCCCTCCATATTCAGTGCTATTTAACTGGCCAGGATCAGCTCCTGACTGGTTAAGTAGCACTTAACTGGCTATCATGAATATTCAGCGCATTACCGGCCCCCTTTTATTAAGGCGCGCTCATGTTTTAAGCTCGTGCTAAAATTGTGGGCACGCTAAATGTTAGGGATGCCCATAGGAATGCATTGGCGTCTCTAACGTTTAACACACCCACAATTTTAGCATGCTAAAAACGTGAGCACGCTTTAGTAAAAGGGGGCCTACGTTTGGTGGCCAAATCGGGTCATCCAAATAGCAGGCCTTTCTTTGGCCACTATAAACTTAACTGGAAATGGCTCGGCATTAACTATCCAGGCTAACTGCTGGCCGCGGGAGTTAGCCAGGCTGTCTCCCACATCTCAATATCGGCCCCTATATCTCTATATGTGAGTTCAGAGTTCAAACTAAGCCCACATGCTTAATCCATTGCTTTAAACTTATCCATATGATCACTAGAAATAAAGGTCAACAATCAAGTTATAGGTGATATAATATTATTATGCTAATTTAATACATTTTTACTTGTATTTGAGAGCTACAGTTTTCTCCCATTATCAGTTTTGTACAGAATTGATTAAAATGATTGGGTCGATACTCAGTCATAGCAGTCACTGACCCCCCTGTTTACTAAGCCATGTGGTAATGCCGACACAGCCTATTCAAAGTGAATGGGCTGTGTCGGCATTAGTGCAGTGCAGCTGCTAGTGCAGCTTAGAAACAGGGGCTGTATTTTTAACAACAGCCTCAGCATTTAAAATAAAATTACATATTCACAGGTACACTACATTGTAGGTGACAGTACAGAATATATTTGTAATATGGTGACAGCCAGTAGTTATATGGATAGACACAATATTTGCCACTATCTATATAGTTAAGCATTGCCGCCCACACTCCTCAGTATTTGATGTTTGAGAAATCCAATTACATTTTGGATATATTTAAATAAGATAAATCACTCCATATTTATTATCAATTATTTGAAACGTTAGAATTTAGTTCCCCATGCTTTCAAATTTAGAATTTTCTTATGAAAGAGATAAGTATTGTGGCATTACTAAATGAGGGGTTCCTTTATTAACATTAAAACACAGAACATAGAAACATTGATTATGATGGCAGGTAAGGAACTTTACACATCTAGTCTCTCAGTTATATTGTCATATACTCTAGTTGATCTCAGACTTTATCCTCACTGTTTCACAACTAGAGAACCTCTATGTTTATTACATGAAATTCCATAACAATGACATTTGCATCTAAGTTGGCAGTAATAATATATAGACACTTAACTATTCACAAAATTAGTCGTATACTTTAGTTGGCTGTAAATTTGGCTACACCTTTATTAAATACAAAACAAACAAAAAGGAGGCGCAAACTTCACATGACCGTGAGCAATAAACAAATTAGTGATGTAGATCCAGGGAGGATATCAGGTAGTCATTATTGGAAACAGCTTTAGGATGACCCAACATGGCCGTGTTTTAGAGCGAAGGCCTGCCTCAGGGGTCAGGTAGATATCTGATGTTATGGTGGAACTGCTTAATACCAAGAATATTGTCAAAGTTCTGGCTGTAGAATCCCTGTGATATCCTCAATGGGACTGGAACACTGAGTTGCAGCAGCTGTCTGACCGGTAAGGGTCTATGACGTGAATGATGCAAAGGCTTTATTAAACACAACACAATCATTTACAATCACCTTGACCATTCATCTATTACAATTCAGTATTGAAATTAACTTAAAATGCTGGCATCCCCAGAGTGGCTTTCAACTATTTGGAACCACTCAGTAGAGCAACTGGCTTCCTTTATTTCCAAATCCTCCCCTCTTCTATTCATGTGACTCACGGTACCATCAAGTCACACTTCACTCATGGTGGTGCTGCCCATGAGTTAACCTTATAATTTCATAATCTCTTTCCACAAAACATGAAATTAGCCACCTCTGGTGCCTCATTATCCCCATATACTGAGCCACAAGCAAGTGACAGAATACATCTTGCCACCACTTCCCCCATCCTCAGCTGCAGCCAAACTACCAATCAAACAACTCTCCAACAATTCCTGTAAGGTACTTAAAAAGATATCCAAGCCAATATCTAAAATATGAGCTCCATCAGGACAAAGCAACCCTGCACAGTCAGCAGTAATGAGTTCATGCACTAACACTAACAGGCTCATTTTCGAAAGGGGAAGGGAAATGGAAAATGGGACTTGATATACTGCCTTTCTGAGGTTTTTGCAACTACATTCAAAGCGGTTTACATATATTCAGATACTTATTTTGTACCAGGGGCAATGGAGGGTTAAGTGACTTGCCAAGAGTCACAAGGAGCTGCAGTGGGAATCGAACTCGGTTTCCCAGGATCAAAGCCCACTGCAGTAACCACTAGGCTACTCCTCCAGAAGGACGCCCACAAATCGGAAGATGGGCGTCCTCACAAGGTCATCCAGCTCGGTATAATCGAAAGCCGATTTTGGGCATCCCCAACTGTTTTCCGTCGCAGGGATAACCAAAGTTCATGGGGGGCGTGTCGGAGGTGTAGCAAAGGCGGGACTTGGGCGTGCCTAACTTATGGACATCCTCGACCCATAATGGAAAAAAAAGGGCGTCCCTGAAGAGCACTTGGATGACTTTACCTGGTCCTGTTTTTTTTACAACCAAGGTACAAAAAGGTGCCCGAACTGACCAGATGACCACTGGAGAGAATCGGGGATGACCTCCCCTTACTCCCCCAGTGGTCACTAACCCCCTCCAACCCTCATATCTTTTAAAATATTTTGTGCCAGTCTCTATGCCAGACTCAAATGTCATACTCAGGTCCATCACAGCAGTATGCAGGTCCCTGGAGCAGTTTTAGTGGGTGCAGTGCACTTCAGGCAGGCGGACCCAGGCCCACCCCCTACCTTTTACACTTGTGGTGGTAAATGTGAGCCCTCCAAAACCCACTGTATCCACATCTAGGTGCCCCCCTTCACCCATAAGGGCTATGTGTACAGTTGTGGGTAGTGGGTTTGGGGGGGTTGGGGGGCTCAGCAGACAAGGTAAGGGAGCTATGTACCTGGGAGCAATTTCTGATGTCCACTGCTGTGCCCCCTAGGGTGCCCAGTTGATGTCCTGGCATATCAGGGGGACCAGTGCACTACGAATGCTGACTCATCCCACGACCAAAGGGCTTGCATTTTGTCGTTTCTGAGATGGGCGTCCTTGGTTTCCATTATCGCTGAAAATCAGAAACGACCAAGTCTAAGGAGACCATCTCTAGGGATGACCTAAATGTCAAGATTTGGGCATCCCTGACCGAATTATCGAAACGAAAGATGGATGCCCATCTTGTTTCGATAATACGGGTTTCCCCGCCCCTTCGCCAGGATGTCCTGCGAGGAAGTCCTCAGGAAAACTTGGGCGCCCCTTTCAATTATGCATTTCAATCGGTTCTTGTCATACACAAACCCTATTAAATGTACATAAAAACTGATGGCAGATCAGTAGGTCTTCCCTAACCTCACTCATTAAAAGCATCCGGAAATGTGCCCTGTGCAAACCAACAGAGAGCAAAAATAGTTGCCTAGAGAAAACCCGCCCCATCGGAATTACTCTCATAGCAAAATTGAAGTGCCCCATTAAGGACTGAATTGCCTTCAGAGTTATTTTTTGTTTCTGGAGAACAGATTGAATTGCAGGTGGCAAAGCCTGTACCTTTGTCATCAGAAGTCTGGATTCCATCCACTCAGAATCCAATTCGATACCTAAAAATATCAAAGAAGTAGTAGGCCCCTCAAACTTCTTGACCACTAAGGGAACTCCCAACTCCTGGGTTACACAACAATAAGTTGGCATTAAGGCTGCACACAAATTTGAATCTGCAGGACCTCCAGATAAAAAAATCATCAAGATAGTGCACCACCGTATCCATCCCACTCACCTGTACCACTATCCAATGCAAAAGGGATTCAAAAGCTTCAAAGTATGCAGAGTAGATCGCACACCACATTGGCAAACATTTATGAAAAAAGAAATTACCATCAAATTGAAACCAAAGTAAATGAAAAGCAGAGGGATGTACAAGTAACAGTCGAAAGGCAGCCTCAATATCAGCTTTTCCCATCAAAGCCTCAACCCCTAAACTCTACAAAAAGTGCACCGCCTCATCAAAGGAAACCTGTACCGTATACAATATTCGGAAAACAGAGATTATGAATCAGCTGGAAAGTATCTAGCTCTTTTGGGGGGATAACACCCAAAGGTGATACCACAAAATCTGGAAATGGTGGTTCCTCAAAAGGCCCCGTAATATGGGCAAGGTGCAATTCTTTCCTCAATTTATCTCGCACTACCCCAAGGTGTCTCAAACACAGAGGATGTATTATGAGACCTATGGGAAAAAGGAGGGATCTCATACGGAATAGGAAACCCAGCAGAAAACCCCACCCATAACAGATAAGCATCCCCATGATTAGGATACTTAGACAACAATAACAGCAAGGTCAACAAATAAATGGGGGATGACGTCTTGCATTCCCAAACCAGATCCCCCTGGCACACTTCTATGGAACTACTGCCCATGGCCACTGAATCCCCTACCCAGACACCGGAATGTGGGATGGTTTCCCTGACATTGGCCCAACACTGAGCCCAAAGTCCACCAACAAAGTCACCGACCATTCCACAACCTTTCCTGCTGCCCCATCAATCAGATAAGCCCTAAGCTCTCCAAACATCACTTGTCCTACCCTGTTGCTACCCTTTTATTGAATTTAACTCTTTCCTGAGCTCATCCATCAACTCCCACATTCAAACCTCATCCCTCATTACCCTTCCCATTGCCCTAAACTAAAATCCTGTACCTATGCTTTTAAATCTGCCACCAACTCAGTCAATGTTATTAACCCCCCCCCCCCCCCCCATTATATCCTGGGAGGTCTCCTTACTGTATTTGTCTCTACTGCTTCCACAGAGAAACCATGCTCTGTATCTACCACTTTTTCTTTGAAGAAATATTTTATGATGTTATTCCTGGGCCTGTTTTCATCTGTAAACTTCAGATCATGATTTCTTCTCCTACAGTGTTATCCTCAGTGTCTGATCAATACATTTGAGGTAATTTAATGACTCTAGCATATCTTCTTTCATCTAGTGTGGGGCATCCCAAACTTGTCCTGCTCCAACAGCCATTCAAAATTTAAGAAATAAGTACGAGATAAATTTTCATACACTGAAAACCGCAGTTCAGTTTCCTATATCCAATATGTTGTTCTACATCAGTTGTTTATTAATTTTGCAATTGCAGGTGCTTATCGGCACCAAAAGTTTGATAGATTTTAACAACTACCATAACAATTCATGTAGTTTAAACAAGTGTTTCAAAATAAAACCTTCCTAAATATTGTATGTCTGGAGTATAAGCCATTGGAATAAAGAAGAAAACATCTGAACTGTCAAAACATCTCAAAACATTTCAGAAAATTTTCTGCCTAGCCAGGGGGAAGGTTAAACATCTGAGGTAAAGGGAGTTGTGACTGGAAGAAGAGACTAACAGAACCTTTACCCTTTGAACGGAATACATACTGCCATGTTATGTCTTAAAGAATTCAACTGTAGAGCCAATATTGTGACAGTTTTTAATGGCATTTCTTCATGAAACCTCTTTAGTGATTAGACCAGTGTTTTTCTGTTGGTGTGTTGCTCCCCAGATGCGCCATGGTTGATAACTGTATGGGAATGGGGTTTGCACGAATGCCCTGCAGGATCACGGGGATCCTGTGGGGATGAAGATAGTTCAGGTTCCCCTGGGAGTGCACAAGTCTCTCAGTGACTACCTACCCACCCAGGGTCCTCTAAGATGTCCAAGTACCACCTCCCACTTTCTTCAATAATTTAGCACAGCCACACCTGCTCTCTGCCCCAGCTGATGCAGCAACACACGGGTCAGCAGCATCAGAGGTTACCGGATCTACCGGGGCATGCATGTGGTGACCTCCGCGTGCAGCTCGCCCTTGTATATGTCAGTGTGAGTCTTGCTGCATCAGCCCTGGCAGGCAGCAAGTGTGGCTGCGCTGAATTCTTGAAGTGAGGACTTGCTGCACAGAACCAGTTAACCATTTTTAACACCAAAGTAAAGCACTGGGATATATAAGACTGGCATTGATGCTGATCACATAAATTGACTATTCCTTGATAATTTCTTTAAAAATTTAACAATATACGTTCAGATTTTTGACTAGTCAAAAGTAGGGAAAAGCAGTGAACAAAACCTGTGAGTTTTGCTTTCCAAGTTTGAAACAAGATTGTTTTGCATGAGGCCTCACTATCTTGTACCCTCTGTAGTTAAAAAACAATTGATGAGAAAATCAAACATGCCAAAAAAAAAGAAAAATGCTGCAGGATTCATGTCCAGTTCTTAAATTTAGTCCTCAGAGACCAGACAAGCTTGCTTGGACAATTATTTTTCCAGGGATTTGGTTCCCTTCATGAACTTGCAGGAAATTAAACTCTAGCATAAGGAAAAGATGAGCTACTTGGAAAATGGGGAAACAGACCCGTAGGCTTCTTGCACTTTGTTTACTTTCTTTTTAATTTCACATATAAATACACAAGAAAAAGAAACCAAACAAACATTGGGCCCTTTTTACTAAGCTGCGTAGGAGCCCACGCGTGCCAAACGTGCGCCAAATTGGAGTTACCACCCGGTTACCACATGTCCCTTGCAGTAATTTCAATTTTTTATTTTCGGGCACACATAACGAACATGTACCAAGTGACATTTGACATGTGTAGGTCATTACTGCCCAGATTCCTTACTACTAGGTCTATGGCTAGCGGTAAGGTCTCAGACCCAAAATGGACACGCGGCAATTTTGATTTTGACGCACATCCATTTTCGGTCAAAAAAGGCTTTTTTTACAGGTGCGCTAAAAAAAGGATTGGTGCGCACCCCAAACTCATGCCTACACTACTGCAAGCCATTTTTTTCAGCGAGCCTTTGTAAAAGGACCCCATTGTCTTAACAAATGCAATTCCACCATGTGGAACTAATACATCATTTCTTCATTTTACACCCCCTTTACTGTCATCCCCCATATTCTCATGCCCCAAATCTGCTCTAATACCTTTGCCTATATTTGTCCCTGTTTCTTAAAAATCTGACCCTTGATGCTTTAAAAAAAAAATTTTTTTAAGCAGAAATCATGAAAAATTACAAATATGTTAAAAGACCTGGAAAACATGGCAAATTCCTATCCTGAATAATGAAAGGCCAATATTCAGCATAGTTTTTGTAGGCAGGAGAGGCTTCTACTCATTTAAACCATGATGAGCGGGTCAGGAGTTAATTAAGCAGCACTTCGACAGACAGTACTGCTGAACATCAGCTCTGACCACTGCTGCACTTTTCATCTGTTACACTTGTGGTGCTAAGTGTTCAGCCCTCCAAACCCCCCCAAAACCCACTGTACCCACATGTAGGTGCCCCCTTCACCCATAAGGGCTATGGTAATGGTGTAGAGTTGTGGGGATAATACGGTTCCGGCCAGCTGTTGCGCTGCCAAAATAGATTGCCGTCGACGTTCGGTTATGCCCCTCCAGGTGTCTTTAAATACAGAGCAGACAACTTTTTAAAGATTGCTAATTGTCACTGTCAACTGAAGAGCAAGTTGTAAATAGGAACAACAAACATTGCTTGAAATGTCTGTGTGCAAATGCCAGAAGCCTAAAAATAAGATGGGAGAGTTAGAATATATTGCACTAAATGAAAAGATAGACATAGTAGGCATCTCTGAGACCTGCTGGAAGGAGGATAACCAGTGGGCCATTGTCATACCAGGGTACAAATTATATTGTAGTGATAGGTGGGATCAAATTGGTGGAGGGGTAGCATTGTATGTTAAGGAGAGCCTTGAATCAAATAGACTAAACATTTTGCAGGATATAAAATACATCTTGGAATCCCTATGGATGAAATTCCATGTGTAAAGGGGAAAAGGATAGTGATAGGAATGTTCATCTGGCCAGGTTAGCAAACTGGATAACACAATAATAATGGGTGATTTCAACTTTTAATGTATGCCGGCAAAAAGGGGCATGGTTATAGGCGGGAAAATGTATTTATTTATTTATTACTTTTATACCCCGCGCTTTCCCACACATGGCAGGCTCAATGCGGCTTCCTAGGCATTCTGAAATTTGTGTGTGTAGGTATAGACCAGTGAGCTACATTTTTGTTGGCGTAAATGGATGCGAGTAGTTTTAGGTACTGAGATATCAACTAAGTGTATTTTATATACTGTGCCTAAATCTAGCTACTTCTTATAGAATACACTTAGTCGGCACCAATGTTTTAGGCACCATGTATAGAATCTCTCCCATGTCAATAATGAAGATTTTTAATGAAATGGGTTGATAGGGGATGGTCAGTATGAGGAATTTAGTCTATATACATATTATAACAACCTAATAAATGCATTTAAAGACCACATCTGTCTAGTCTGCTGTTTTACTTCTATCTTGGCATCTGTGGTCTGATTGCCTTGTTGCTTTCTGGACCAGGTCAAAGAAGGACATTTCTTTTAAAAATAAAGGTCTCTAAGGAAGTGTGTAAAGTGCATGCTTCATCTTATGAATTATTTTAGAAAGATCTGATAATAGTTGTTGTGATATAGGGGCCCTGTACACTCAGAAGTAGTCAATCCATCAGAAAGACAGAGAGCACCTCGAGGGTAACTGACAGAGAGAAAAGAGTTAATACTGCTTTGTGAGCAAGACCAGCTGAGAATCTAATTTCAGGAAGTTATGATTCAAGAGGGTATGATGTGCTTCTTACAGAAAAGGTTTAATTAGTTCTAACTTCAAGCATCGAACATTGGTTAAAAGAAAGATCACTGAAATATTATCTAGAAGTTTAGATAATTTATTTGTAGAGGGAAATTAGGGTATCCTGAAGGAGTAATACAGTAGTCATTTTGAGAGTGTTTAGAGACCTGAGAAGAAATTGTTTGGAAATAGGAAGCTGGAATTTAATGAACATTACATTCATGTCATTTTTCAGTTTAGGGGCCAGACTAATCTATTTCTTTTTTAATCAACTAATCTCAAGTTACATGAGTAAAGTTACACACCTCCAGATTGAAATATGAAGTACAATTAAACCAATCCAACTTTTGTGATATGCAATATAACTATAACTTAGTACCAAATTAAGGGGCCTCTTTACTAAGCAGTGGTAAGCCCAACTTGGGCTTACCGCTTGCCATTCCGTAACTACCGATGGGCTACCATAGGAGCCCGGCAGTAGTTCCCACTCCCACTACATGCCATTTCTGGCACTACAAAAATATTTTCTATTTTTGTAGCGCCAGTGCTTACCTGGCGGTAATCGGGCAGTATTGCATGCTGCCTGGTTACCGCTGAGTTAGTGCGGGATCCCGTACCGCCACCTCAATGGGTGGCAGTAAGTGCTCCCCCCTCCCAAAATGGTTATCGTTCACAGTCACTATGGGACTTGAGGAAATACAGAGATTGATCAAGTTGACTCTCTGCATGACATCTTGAAGCAGACAGAGGATCTGTTTAGATAAGTACTCCTGCTTAAGAATTTTTTGGATTATCACAGTATTTTTGAACTATTTAAAGTTTTGCACTATTGAATAAAATATGATAATGGTAAAATAAGGAAGGTTTTTTATGCCAAGGATGACAACTCCATCTCCATAGGGTTTGTAATACCTGGGGCGGTCTTGAGGCATTTTCCTTCCATTATTTTACTTTTCTATGAGATGTCTGCTATCTGAGACAAACTTTTGATATGTTATAAAGGAAAGAGGAAATAATTGGTTGCTAAGTACCTAAAAGAGGTTTTGAATTTTCATGAAAATACTATTGAGCTTATTTTCGAAAGAGCTCGCCGGCCATCTTCCGACACAAATCGGGAGATGGCCAGCGATCTCCTGATTCCGGCAAAATCGGTATAATCGAAAGCCGATTTTAGCCAGCCCCAATTGCTTTTCGTCGCGGAGCTGGCCAACCTTCAAGGGAGGGTACAGAAGGCAGGATGGGGGCGGGGTAGGGGCGGGGCATGGTTATGAGATAGACGGCTTCACCCCATAATGGAAAAAAGATGGCCGGCTCAGATGAGCATTTCGCCGGCTGCACTTGGTCCATTTATTTTTAGGTCCAAGTCACAAAAAAGTGCCCCATTTGACCAGATGACCACCGAAAGGAATCAGGAATCACCTCCCCTTACTCCCCCAGTGGTCACCAACCCCCTCCCACCTCAAAAACATTAAAAAAAAAGTTTTTTGCCAGCCTGTATGCCAGCCTCAAATGTCATACCCAGCTCCCTGACAGCAGTATACAGGTCCCTGGAGCAGTATTTAGTGGGTGCAGTGCACTTCAGGCAGGTGGACCCAGGCCCATCCCCCCCTACATGTTCCACTTGTGGTGGTTAATGTTGAGCCCTCCAAACCCCCTCCAAACCCCCCCCCCCAAACCCCACTGTACCCACATGTAGGTGCCCCCCTTCATCCCTTAGGGCTATGGTAATGGTGTAGAGTTATGGGGAGTGGGTTTTGGGGGGAGATTTGGGGGGAGATTTGGGGGGCTCAGTACCCAAGGTAAGGGAGCTATGCACCTGGGTGCTACTTTTATTATTATTTTTTTAATTTCTAGAAGTGCCCCCTAGGGTGCCTGGTTGGTGTCCTGGCATGTGAGGGGGGCCAGTGCACTACAAATGCTGGCTCCTCCCATGACCAAATGCCTTGCATTTCGCCAGGTTTGAGATGGCCTGGCCCAGTTTCCATTATGGCTGGAAAACAAAGCCGTCCATCTCCTCTACACCCGGCGATCGATTTAGCCGGCCCCAACCGTATTTTGAAAATACGTTTGGCTCCGCCCCCTTGCTGAGCCGGCCCCGAAGATGGCCGGCCATCTATTTGGCCAGCGCCGTTCGATTATGCCCCTCCACGCCTCCCTTTACATAATATATACTATGTTTTACATGTGGTGAAAGACCAGGTGAGGCCTAAACAAACTAAGGCTTCTACACTTGATGTTGCAGGCCTTTTAGAAACTTCTGGAGACAAATTTGTAACTGGGACTGTAACTTTGATTGTGTCTTTTGTTTTTGCACAAAATAAAGATGTGATGCATTTGCATTTTCACTTTCAAAATGTGAAATTTCTTGCATATAAGATTAGAATTTTTCTTGTTGAATGCAAGAAAACCCCAAATGTAGGAAACAATTTATTGATATGAAGCAAGAGGCCTTTGATCTTGGTACAAAATTCTTCTTAAGTTTTCCATGCAAATGCAAGATACAGCTGCGTGATGCTTGCTATGCATTCTATGACCCAGTACAATTGTGAACCTTCATTCAGAGTGAGAAATCAGGTGTAGAAGTGATCACTGTGAATGTGTGAGCTTATGGAGTATTATATTGAATTTGGTTTGGGTTTTCAGTGTCTTAATCTGTTAGGATTTATTTCTTGTTACTTCTTAAGAAGAGTTCTCTGTTTTGTTTTTTTTGTATTCTGGGTTCTCCCCAAATGTGATCTGAAATTTTCATTCCTTTAAGGCTTTGTTATAATTGCCATCATTGAAAATTTCTATTTTCTTGATATATAATTTCAAATTTAATAAACATTTAAATAAAAAAATGTACCCTAGACAATACATGTTAACTTACAAATTAATCTACATTCAGTAGATTTGCACATTACAAAATTCAAATGTGTTAAAACATGTACTGTGTTGGGATCTTGCCAGGTACTTGTGACCTGGATTGGTCACTGTTGGAAACAGGATGTTGGGTTTGATGGACCTTTGATTTGTCCCAGTATGGCAGTACTTATGTACTTATGTAACATTTGTATTAAAATGTATGTGTAAAATAAATTGAAAAAGTCCAGAAATTGGGGAAAAAAGTAAAAAATGAGCAGAAAATGAACCAAATGAGGAGCCCTTTTATAAAGCAGCTCGTTCGGGACTATCACCAGCCCAACGCAGCTGCCAGCGGTAGTCCTGCCCCAAGTGCGCGCCATTTCCAGGGAAAAAGAAACCCCCCAGAAATAGCCAGTACAGCGGTAACCCGGTGATAATTAGGCACCACGTGCTGCCTGGTTACCACCAGATTAGTACCGGAGCCCTTATCGCCATCTCAATGGGTGGCGGTAAGGGCTCCCCACTGAGTGGCCATTTTGGTGGGGGGGGGGGGGGGTTATTGGCTGCAGGAAAAAGGACCCAGGCGAATGGGAAAAACGGCCCCTGCTGCCAGCGCGGGGGCCTTTTTTCCTGCAGCTTAATAAAAGGAGCACTAAATTTGTTCTTTGTACATAACTAATGAATATAGTCATAAGATGGATCAAAGATGTGTAAAGATATGGGCAAAATACCCGAGAATCCCTGCAAATATACAGATTAAGCCCTAATAACACATACAAGGGTAATAGTGACCATAAAACCTATTTCTCTAACAGGATGCTGTTTTGACACATTAGAAAATTTGCTTTGGATAGAAGTTCCTATCTATGGAAGTGTACTGATATTGCAACAGACTGAGACATAGCTCACAGTCTAAAAACACTGGTGCATTATGTACTGGCCAGCAAACATAAGCCTAGGCATAGTGCCAAGTGACAGAAATATTTTACTAACCAATCAGAAGTCATAAATATGAAACTGCAAGATGTGAACACATGAATTTGCAATGCAAGAGAAAAAATAATTAACTCCTTCATTGATGTGAGGAATCCTCTGGCACTCCTTTTCAAGCTCCTCGCCCCTAAAATTACCCTCAGACCACTAATATGAAAAGATTAACTGCTGGAATTGCAATCAATGTGTGCCAAATAAAACCAAAAAAGTATTAAAGAGAATCAAGAGACAGGATCAGCAGTCTTTTGAAAGAACAGAGCAGAGTAGATCGGTTCAGGAAAAAGAATTGACCTTGCAGCTTAGGGTGGTCATACACATAAATGGGCACTTGGCTGGGCAAAGGATTTGTGGGCAACAGGGAGGGGAGAAGGGAGGGGAAATGGAGGTATGTAGGAAGGAAGGAAGCAACTGGGGACTCAGAGGAGTCATTGGTAGGTCTGATCAGAGATAGGAAAATGGGAGGTAGTCAAGGGTAGGATGGAAGAGGGGTAGCTACAGTTAAGAATAAGGGGAAGTCTAAGAGAGGGTGTTAAGGTGGGTGGAGACTAGGAGTATGAAGAGGGGCATTTGCAAGGGTGAAATCACCATTTTGCCAGCCGCTCCAACTGCTCTGGCATCGAGTCCTAGCCGGACAGAGCACTTAGCAATATGTTTAGATCAAATCAAGCATTAACAGTGGTCACACGTGACATTGGTTTCTTAAATGCTAGCAGTGACATGGATGATGTCAAAGACCCAGAACAGCTCCCCTCTTCTACTGAGGGGGGCCAGCGCCAGAGGAACAGATGGACAGCAGGGCCAACCCCAGACTTTAACAGAATTGGGGGGGGGCCTGAAGACATCAAGAAAATGAGTCAATGGTTAAGGAGGAGAATGTGCTATTATGGCAACTCCTGATGAGGGATGTGATGGTAGTGCATTGGGGTTTTTATGTTCTATGCCCAGACAGGGCAGAAATACGCTTCAGCTGGTGAATGTGGCAGAAATAGTTGGAGCTGTGTGACTCGAAAGTGTAGACACCATGCCCTGAAATGATCTAGATAGAATATTGACAAGGATTCATACAGTATATGTAATTGCATTATACTGTAAGTTGCATTCATATATGTAATTGCACAATACTGTAAACCGTGTTAACATATGTAAGTAGTACAATGCTGCAGCCATTATAAATTCACTGTCATATGTTGATATTTTGGAGTGTGGTGTGTGGGATGAAAGAAGAGTGCCAAGGTGCTGCCTGCCCAGTTTGAGAAGTAAGAACTTGAGAGGCCAGAGATATTAAGGGGATAATTCTATACAGGAGGCATTAACATTTGTGCAGCAAATATGTGTGTAAATGACCATAATACTAGCCTATATGTATATATGTGTGCACATAGGCACATAAATGCTGCAAATCCAGTTATGCACTATTCTGTAATGTGACACATATCTTCAATAGTGCAGTACGGTCTAGATGGAGTGTTGGAGGGGGTTCACACTTACATGCATACATGATAGAATATACACATAACTCCAAAGTTGCACACATATCTCTAGAATCTAGGTATTTATTTATTTACTCATTCTTGTATCCCACTATTATCCAAAACCAAGTTTCGGTTCATTGTGGCTTACAATTTACAGTTATTCAAAGTTACAGTGGTTATTGCAGTTAAAAAGTGGCGTGGAACATCATTGGCATATGAAGTTTATAGAATTTCTTGAAAAGGTAGGTATGAACATGTACACTAGCTCTTTGGCTTTGCCATAAGTGTTCATACCTCAAGCATATGTGCATATATATCTGAATAAGCTAGTATTCTATGAAGGAAAGTAAGCACCTACTTTCCTTCATAGAATAGGCTGCAGTCAGGCCCTCTCTAGGTGCCTAAATGTGGGAATCCCTTTATTGAATCGCACTCCAAGACTTTATTGCTTACACTAATTTGTGGTTCCAGAGAATGTTCTTTTTCCTTATCCTCGTTTTTGGGTGATTTAGGTTAAGATTATTCTTTATATGCTGTATCTGAGTTGATCTCCTTAATATGCTGTAAATCAGTGGTTCCCAAATCTAGAACTGGAGGCACACCAATCAGTCGGGTTTTCAGGATATCCACAATGAATATTCATGAGAGAGATTTGCATACACTGCCTTCAGGACAAGGTTTGGGAACCACTGCTGTAAATGCAGTGGCATGTTAGTGAAAATCACTGCACTGGAGTGTGAGAGCTGCCATGAAGCTCTGCCCCAGAGACATTATCTTCCATCCCCTGCAATGCAATTTAGTTAAAAAGGGTCTTGTTTGTAGTTGAGTAGTTGTCCCTTTAACTAAAGACATGAGTAAAAATCATCATAAGAACTGCACTCGGGATAATTTTCTCAAAGTTCGGCAAAAATAGAGGTGTATTTATGACAAAACCTGTGCTTTCTAGAATTGCAGCACTGGCATGTAGGAGCTACTGTGGAAGCCCCAACCTAAGGATATCCTTCTCTATTTCTTCAGGTGGTAACTTAAAGGGAACGTGTCTTCACCACATGGCAACAGGCACATATCCTAAGGAGGATACATAAGGAGTGTGCTCCTTGGTGTGCTCCCTTGTGTGACTGTTGGCTTTTGGGGCCTTTAAGGGTGGTTTACTGTAAGATCATTGTTTACAATTAGCTTAGCAAATAAAATGTAAAGAATTTGTAGAACGAGAGGAAATGATATGAGAGTGAAGGGGGGCAGACTCAAGAAAAATGTCAGGAAGTATTTTTTCACGGAGAGAGTGGTAGATACTTGGAATGCCTTCCCGTGGGAGGTGGTGGAGATGAAAACGGTAACGGAATTCAAGAATGCGTGGGATAAACACAAAGGAATCCTGTGCAGAAGGAATGGATCCTCAGAAGCTTAGCCGAGATTGGGAGGCAGAGCTGGTGTTTGGGTGGTGGGGCTAATTCTGGGCAAGACTTCTACGGTCTGTGTCCTGAAAATGGCAGATACAAATCAAGGTAAGGTATACACAAGAATAAACACATATGAGTTTATCTTGTTGGGCAGACTAGATGGACCGTGCAGGTCTTTTTCTGCCGTCATCTACTATGTTACTATGTTGCTATTATGTTTCATGGGTGGGGAGGGTGATATGTTTGTGTGTCTGATTGGTGCGGACAATCCACAGATGTGGAAAGAACATCAGAATCCCACGAGGAAGCACGCAGAGGAGAAGAAGGAGTGGGAGACGGATCCAGGCACTTCAAATACAGACCAAGGCACGCTCAATATGAAACTGAAACTTTTATTGGTGATTCTTAATGATGACTTGACACGGCACTGTGTTATGGCACACATGTGCCTGCCTCAGGAGTCTTTTCAACGTATACTTTTGTGTCTATCTTCAAAGAGTGAACCACTAAAGGAGGTCTTGAAAAAGACCATAAATAAAATGATCATCTCAGAGATATACGCTGTTGGCAAAAATTGTCTAGCAGCTGAAAGCTGTCTCCCACTAGTATGAGTATGATTCCTTTTGTGTGTGGAAAGAGGAGATAAGCCCCCAGTTTTCCTTGGCGATATTTTCAAATAAAAGTTCTACTCCTGCACTGCAGCCTTTTTTGTTCCTTGCATTTTTCTCATATATTCAAGTCTTGATTGCTTTATTTTATTACCGTTTTCTGTCTGATGTGCCTTACTTTTTACATTACCTCTATTTTCTGTAAAGATTTCTATGTATTTCTTCTGGAAAACTTTTAATGAAACATAGATTTTTGAAATCGTATCCCAGATGAAGGCCTCTACCAAAACATGGCCACATCATGTTTGTGTTTATCCAGTAAATCATCAATTGTGTGCCATCCTGGTGTCTTGCTGTCTCCATCTGTTTGTCTGATTATCCTGGATTTCTTGCACCAGGTTGGTCATCCCTTATAATATCATCCAGTATTTGAAAGTATGAGTAATGACAAGAGCACATGTATTTTTATGTGACTTGGGTATAGGAGTGTTTGGGTTTGCATTTTGGGAGAAGCTTGGGTGGAGTTGTGATTTATACATGCACATTATAAAATACATGAATTTACATATACTGTACATGCAACCATTTATACCTGCATCACAGTTTCATTTTAGCAGTAATTTTATGTGTTTTTATAATGTACGCTACAAATAGATGCCCACTTGGCCTCCAAAACTAGGCAATCTGTTAATTTTTGTCATATGCAGATGATATTTTCTTGCTGATTCCAGTGAACTTATTCCAAAATATTACCTCATTGAGAATGAACTACTATATGGATAACATTAGACACTGGTCCTTTTCTGTTATTCTTAAGTTAAATATAGATAGGACAAAAGTTCTTTGGATCAGTGTAAAGATAGATAATATTCCTAGCTATATTATTTGTTCAAATGGTTCTTAGTTGATGTTGAATAGAACTTCAAGAGTTTTGGGGGTTAGTCTAGACTCCGCTTTAAAACTGAATGTTCAGTATAAACATTTATTTCAGAAGGCTTTCTTTAAGTTGAAACAGCTGCAATTAATTTGTTCTTATTTTATTCCTAGTCATTTTAAGGTGCTAGTGCAGTTATTAATTTTATCACAATTGGTCTACTGTAGTTCCTTGTATATTGGAATTAATAAAACATTATTATAGAGATTGCAATAATTGAAAGCACAACCACTAAGCTTATTTGTTTGTAAAGCAGATCTGATCATGTATCTCTGTTGTTGATTGATCTTCACTGGCTCCCAGTGAATGCACAAATAGCTTTCAAAATATGTTGTCTTGCTTTTAAAATTTCAGAGGGTCACTGTCCGACTTTAGTGATCAATGAACTTGTACATATTCCATGTTACAATATCTCACTTTTAGAGGTGTTCAATTGAGAAGTTTCCTGGAGAAGTCTATCAGCTTCCAAATAGTAAAACTTTGGAAGATACTCGCATTTTCGTAAACTGTTGAAATTTATTTGTTTTCACATTTTTAGTAATGAAATTATAGCAACTTTTTTAGAATTATAATTATTTATTATTGTAGATCTGGACTTTTGTAGTCCTTTTAGTTGCTGTTGTTAACCTGCTTTGAACCTAAATTTAGGGATAGAAGCGAGCTATAAGTATCCATCATCATCATTATCAAAATTACTCTCCACATTGTGAAGCTGGGATTAGGTCATATTTTCTTAAAACAATCCTTAATGTGTTCCATTGCATTTTGCATTCAGCAGTGCATCCCTGTAAAAATGAAAAGAAGCTCCTGAGGGAATGAGGTTAGGTTTCTTGTCAACTTCAATCAAATATTCGGTTATGTTTATTTATACCGTTATATTGTCTCATTATCAAATATATCCATTGTTCACTATCTGTAGAAGAGTTTCAAAAGTGGCATACTGATTGAAGAATGTAAAGCCTAAGGCTTTGACATGCTTCTTTACTGGAATTACAATTTGACTACTACACTTGCAAAATCTTATCACATACAGAATGCTATCCTTTGAGAGACAGAGGTTTATGGTTAATTTATACCAATTAAAGCAAAGTAGAAAAGAAATCATCCCACATACATTTCTTAGTCAGCAATAGCAAATAATTTGTTAAGAGTATAACCTGGTGTGAAAACACTTTCTTTTATAAATATGCACTGTATTTCTTTCATTCCCTATCATGTTTACTCAAGTATTCCATGAAACTTCTCGCTGTCACTATGAGTTACTCACCTTCGTAAGCTAACTTGTTGCATGAATTGTTTGGCAGATCATTAAGATTTCCAGTAATTATGTTTTATGCTTGCAGCTCACATCTGTCCCTAGTATTGTGTACAGTCTATTTATTTACAGAATCCAAACAGCTGGAAAATATACATACAAACTAAATGATACCTCAGACCTTATCAACCATAACCAAAAAAGGGTCCAAGACTGTGGTAAATTACTAATAGGTGACATCCCTCTTGCTTCAATTTGTTATATACGGGCTCTTCTACTAAAATACCTTAAGTTTTGGGTTAAACACTAAGGGGCCCTTTTACTAAAGCACGCGAGGGCTAACGTGTGGGTAGTGCATGTCAAATTGGCATTACTGCTGGGCTAACATGAGTGCCCAGTGGCAGTTCTGCGTTTGGCATGCACTGAATCCCGCAGTAGAAAATAATTTTCTATTTTCTACCGCGGGGGATGTTCCCGGTAGTAATCAGCAGTTGACGTGCACTGCATGGTTACCGTGTGGGTAGCGCATGAGCCCTTACTGCTAAGTCAATGAGTGGCAGTAAAGGCTCAGGCTGTAAATAGATGCACGCTAGTTTTAATTTTAGCGCAAACCCATTTCCTGGCCCATTAAACAAAGCCCTTTTTCCCATCTGTGGTAAAAAAAAAATGGCCCAATGCGATCCCAGAATATGCACCCACACTACCGCAGGCCATGTTTTACCACAGCTTAATAAAAGGACCCCTCTAGAACACAGATTTCTAATGTGTAGCAAGCCCAGAACTAATGCTGCATCAAGAAGGGGCGTTCCCACTACTTTTTATTGCAGGCCATGCGTTAACGTTCAGATTAATGCGTGGTACCTGCCTCTGTTTAACGCAGAAGCTCTTAGCGCCTCTTATTTAGGAGACAGAAAGTGGTCCTATGTGAATGTGTTAGCCAGGTGGTGCATGGTAAGCATAACACACTAGCTGGGTAAGACTTCCATACCCACCTTCAGCCAAGGCTGTTTCCTGACACAAAAATTCCGAAAAATTCAGTAATCCATGATTTAACGTGTGGAAAGAGGGAAACTCTTGAAAAAAAGAAAACCTTGTTTCTGTGTATTATGGACTAAATTCTATAAATGGTGCCAAATAAAATCAGTGCTATAGCACTTAGCGGTATTCTGTAAATGGCGCTCAAAGTTATTCTCACACAAAAAAATCTATTGCTGTTATAATAATTCAAACAATTTTCATACAAAAAGGTATCTTTGGACCATCAGAGGCAGTACTCCGCTGTCATTAGTGCAGTAGCAATTCCACCTTTTTCGTCATCGGTCCAATATTTTATATATTTAGGAAAAATTTCAACATTTTTTAAACATTTAAATAGTACTCATCAAATGCTTAAAATTAAATTAAGTCTGTACTTAGCTTTAGATAAAGATGTCAAGGCACTTTAAATCCAGGCTCGGTTCATAATGAGCTGTATACTGACACATGTTTCACTTCAACTTTTTCAAGGTAAGCCCCTTTTAGTCTCCAGAGCGAGTACTCTTCTCTTCACCCCTTATATGTCATGTACCTACCACTCAAACTCTCTCACCTTCTCTTTTTCTACCCCTAATATGGTACAGGTCACCAGGCGAGGTGTAGCACAGACAGCGTCACATGCGTGGAGGGGGGAGCTGTTCTCCGGAAGTGTAGGTGGTCGTATGTAGTTTTCATGGCTTTTGGTAATGCGTTCCACAGTTGTGTGCTTATATTGGAAAAACTGGTTGACTTGTATTTGAGCCCTTTGCAGCTAGGTAGTGCAGGTTTAGGTACGTTAGCGTTGATTCGGATGTGTTTCTAGTTGGTAGGTCGATCAAGTCTGTCATGTATCCTGGGGCTTCACCATAGATAATTTTGTGAACCAGAGTGCAGATTTTGAATTCAATTCGTTCTTTGATTGGGAGCCAGTGTAGTTTTTTGCGGAGGGGTTTTGCACTTTCAAATCGCGTTTTTCCGAAGATAAGTCTAGCTGCCTTGTTTTGAGCGGTCTGAAGTTTCTTTAAGGTTTGTTCTTTGCATCCCACATAAATTCTATTGCAGTAGTCTGCATGGCTTAGTACCATAGATTGTAGCAGGTTGCGAAATGTTTCCCTCAGGAAGAATTGTTTCACGTGTTTGAGTTTCCACATTGAGTGGAACATTTTCTTTGTTGTGGATGTCACTTGGCTCTCTAGTGTTAAGTTGCGGTCCATTGTAACGCCAAGGATTTTCAGGCTGTCTGAGATAGGGAGGGTGTAATCTGGGGTGTTGATAATTGTGGGGTTGTCCACGATGTGTTGGGATGAGACGACGAGACAGTGTGTTTTTTCTTTGTTGAGTTTTAGCTGAAATGCATTTGCCCAAGAGTCCATGATGTTCAAGCTGATCTTGATTTCATTGGTGATTTCTGCCAGTTCAGATTTGTAAGGAATGTATATTGTGACATTGTCTGCATAGATGAAAGGGTTAAGGCCTTGGTCGGATAAGGTCTTGACTAGAGGGGTCATTAGGTTGAAGAGGATTGATGATAGCGGTGATCCTTGTGGTACTCCGCAGTCTGCTTTCCAGGGTGAGGGGGAAGTGAGAGTTTATTGAGATTATTGCAATTGTAGAGATATTTTACACCAAGGTATTAGTTGAGTGAGTTAGTTGGTCTGTATAAGTGTGATTTAGGTCTTTCCTGTTTGATACTGGAATTCTTTTCTGCTACATAAGATGTATTTTTATTATAATTGTTAACCACCATGATCTGTGTACGTTTGGAGGTATATGAAATTGCACTGCTGGTGTATGTTGACACCATTTTAGACTATGGCACTGGAAGAGCAGGAACAACTGAGGATTGGTCCTGCCTCCATTGGATGGCATAAGATGCAGGAGGAGAGGGAGACCAAGAAGGCCCTGGGAAAGCCCTGGAAGCTTTTTTTGAGTTTTGTGTAAGAAGCTGTTTTGTAAACAACAACAACAACAACAAAAAGACTGATTTGGGGGTCCTTTCACTAACCACAGTAAGGCTACTGTATGGGTAGCATACACAAAATCGACCCTACCACCGGGATAGCGCAGGCACCCGGCGGTAGTTCTGAAGCTGGCACACACAGTTTCCAATGATAGAAAATAATTTTCTATTTTCTACCATAGGAGACTTTTCTGGTGGTAATCAGAAGTGCAGCCACATTGCCTCTTGTTGACCAATTACTACACAAGAAGCGTGTGAGCCCTTACCTCCTTATAAATATGGGGTAATAATTTTTATTGTGGCTTACTAAAAGGGCCCCTTGTTTACCCAGGCATGTGAAACAATACACGCACAATAGATTTTCACATGCTATAATGTTCTATTATGCAATAAAAAATCTATATTAGCATAAATGTGTTAAAACAAACAAAAACAGAAACAAACAAAAAATTGGGGAAACATCTGAAACTGAATCAAAATTTGGCTGTTCACATTCCTTGTAGAGAATATTAAGCTGTTTAGACATATCTCACAAATTTGTTATGGTAATTTAACATTTGTTTTTCTTTGCAGGGAATGTAATGTGCTTTATTATTTAAAGCCTTAATCCTCACATACTAAATGAAGGCAGCTTTAGAGATCTTACACAGTCAGAGCCATCACAACATTTTTAATTCATTTTGAAATTCATCCTACGACAAAAAAGGTTTTAAATAATTACTGTAAATAAATTAACACAATGATAGCCGGAGTGTGAAAAATGTTCACAGTTTTGTAAGAAATACATCATCCAGGGCTCTGCAGTTTAAAGAATTACACAGATACAAACCTATAATAAGCTTTTAATGTAATTAATCTGCATTTTATAATATATACATTTAATATAGGTTTAAGAAATTGTATTAGTGAAGATTTTAATTTAATCTGAAATTACTATTGGAAAATTAATTATATAATATACAAGAATTAACATATGCACAAGTAGTGTATCCATGAATTTTGCTCCCTCCATCATACTACAGTACACATGCCCCTCTTCCATCACCTACAACCTACTACATAAATAATTATAAGCCACAAGCTAAGAAGTATAAAAGTTAGGCTGTAGCTTTACTAATAGTGATAGTATGAAAATGGAAATACAGGGGCATTTTTACAAAGCTTCGGTAATCACTAACGTGCGCTTACCACAGCAAAAAATGACTTATCATGGAGTGTTCTGAGGTGTCCCGCAGTAATTTGGGTATGTGAACGCACTACCCACACGTTAAAATATCAAAATTATTTTTTAGCACTAAGGGTAGATCTGGGGGTGGAGAGTGGGTGTGTTCTGTGCTAATCATTGCAGTTTGCTAACCGATTAGTGCAGGTTTGGTGTGACTTACAACTGTCTACAAAATAGGTGGCGGTAGGGACTCATGTGCTAACGGGGAAATAATAGGGCCTTTTACTAAGCCGCGGTAACGTTTTTAGTACACGCACATGATTAGCACACGCTAAACGCTAGAGATGCCTATATATTCCTATATCGCTTTCTGATTTCTGAGTATTCTAGAATTTACTTCCTCCCCAAAGTCCATAAAAATATTGAAGAACCTCCGGGCCGCCCTATTGTGGCGTTATGTAACATTGTTTTGGAACCTTTGTCAAAATTCCTAGATTTTTTTCTGAAACCTGTAGCAAATCAGGTAAGGTCATATTTTCAGGACACTACAGATTTTTTACGTTGTCTCCAAGAGGTGGAGCTTTTTGAGGAGTCCATTTTAGTGACAGTTGATGTTACCTCACTTTACACTGTTATTCCTCAGGATGAAGCTTTATTAACAATCTCTGAGATACTTGACGATCGCCCCTTGCCTCCACGAATCTCTACACAGTTTTTGATGAAGTTGGCGCACCTTGTCATTAGTAAAAACTATTTCTTTTTTCAGAAGGAATATTATGAGCAAAAACAAGGAATAGCAATGGGCACAACCTTAACTCCTTCTCTAGCAACACTTTACCTAGCAAAATTTGAAGAAGAATTTGTGTATGGCTCTACTGAATTTCAGTGTGTCTCCTTTTGGAAACGTTACCTGGATGACATTTTTTTCAGCTGGAATGGTTCTTCTCAATCTTTATTGCATTTTATGAATAATTTGAATTCTTTTCAACAAAATTTGAAGTTCACGTTTCACTATCATTCTCAAGGTTTGGAATTTCTAGATGTATGGGTATTTATGGTAGGGAATCAAGTACATACTACTCTTTTTCAGAAACCTACCGCACGTAATACTTTGTTGCATTTTTATAGCTCTCATCCCTACCATCTGAAAGCTAGCTTGCCCATCAGCCAATTTTTAATAATAAAAAGAATCTGTTCTAATAGCACTACATTTGAGAACCAAGCAGCTTTAATGGCGAAGCGCTTCCAGGAGAGAGGTTATCTGAGGTCTACTGTGAAAAGAGCTTATTTAAGAGCGAAATTTTCTCAGAGAGACTTATTATTACAATATCCGTCTAAAGAAGAAGAAGATAAGTTAACGGTGGTGATACCATACTCTCCCTTGAGCTCCAAAATTAACTCTAGTATTCATCTTCATTGGTGTATGTTACAACTTTATGATTGTTTTTTTAGAACATCCAATCTGCACGTTTAAGCGTAATAAGACTATAGGGGACTATAAAAGACTGGATTATGTTGGTAATCCCTCTGAGAGTTTGGGGCACATCAAATGCGGTTCCTGCCAGTGGTGTGATTTAACTATTGAAGGACCTATGTGGCAATATTCTACCACCTCACATCCGATTTATGTACGGTCATTCACTAACTGCTTAACTAGTAATGTAGTTTATGCAATTATATGTCCCTGCCAAAAAATCTATATAGGCAGGTCAAGTCGACCAGTAAAGGCTCTTCTTAACGAGCATAAATCGAGGATCAAAAATCAAATCCTTACAGCACCATTGGTCCAACATTGGTTGGAGTTTCATCACTCATTAAGAGAGATTAAATGGAGGATTATAGACCATGTGCAGCTAGGGTGGGAAGGTGGGAATGGTAGTCAGTTATTGAATATTAAAGAACAGCGCTGGATTTTCCAACTACAAACTTTACATCCTGACGGACTGAATTCTGAGATTGAATGGTGGTCTCTAATCTGATTGGTTATCTGTGCAGTTCCTTGGTCCAATCATAAGCCATGTTTTGTCAATCAGCTGTAGACTATTTAAAGCTTAAGCCCGTGCTGAGACGCCGTGGCCATTTTTTTCTTCTGCAGGAGCATGATTACTACGTAGCTGTGAGTGCTATGAAAGTTTAATATATCCAGTGCATTTTCTCTAGTGAAAAAGGTGCCGGTACTCAAATGCCAGGCCAACCTTCAGGAGTGGGGTGATCACTGAAGGATTCACCCCACAATAGCCAGGCCCCCTGCAACCAGTCACAGAATCTATGACAAGGCAGAATTGGTGTGTAGAACCTGAGCTCTTTCATTAAAACTTGGGGACCATGGGTCAATTTTAACAAACAATGGAAAAGGTGCCGGTACTCAGTACCCCCTCAAAAAAGCCCTGAATATATCGCTGTAGGAATGTAAGTCAAGAGAGTTTTGCTACTAGTGTTATGACAGTTTTTTATATATTTTTTGTTTTTAGAGAGCCTCTTCCCTGAGAAAGTTTGTCGAAACCTGGCCAAGTCGGCGGAGGTTCTTCTGTTGCTAAAAGTTGCTGCCAATTAAAAAAGATAAGTGCTGCTTCTTACTACTCACGTTTTGGAAAAAATGTTTGACACTGAAGATGTTTAAAATTGACATAATCAAAAAAAACCACAATGGGTGATCCTATGATGATTTGCGCCACAACCATTTTTTTCTTTTTAGAATAAAGAATGCTGAGTTCCTATGGTGTGAGCTGCATTAGTATCTGAAGATCCCCATACTAAGTTGGATATGGTCGAGAATATTACACATGTATAAGAATAGCCTGATGGCACTCTTGGCTATAATTATAACAAAATAAAGTTCTGTTATACATATTTGAAGAAAAGTATCTTTATGTAAAGCATTATAATTTGGGACATTGTCCACCTTATAATCAAAAGAGAAAAACGCCCATATTCCGACCTAAATCGGGAGATGGATGTCTTTCTCTCGCAGGCGCCCAAATCGGTATAATCGAAAGCTGATTTTGGGCGTCTTCAACTGCACTCCGTCGTAGGAACGAATAAAGTTGATGGGGGCATGTCGGAGGCGTGGCGAAGGCGGGACTGAGGCGTGGTTATCGGCCGAGAAGAGATGGGCGTCTTTAGCTGATAATCAAAAAAAAGGCGTTTTTACCGCGATTTTTGGTCACTTTTTTGGACCCTTTTTTTTTTCACGAACAATTCCCAAAAAAGTGCCCCAACTGACCACATGACCACTGGAGGGAATCGGGGATCACCTGCCCTGACTCCCCCAGTGGTCACTAACCCCCTCCCACAAAAAAAAACCACTTTACAAACTTTTTTTCCCAGCCTGTATGCCAGCCTCAAATTCCGTACCCACCTCCATGACAGCAGAATGTGTTCTATCCTGTGACAGCCTTTCCCTGGTTCTGATGTGGTTCTCAGGTGAGTGTGACACCTTTTTTGTTAGGGGCACTGCAGAGTCACATCAGCAATGCATTGTGGTAAGTGTAGGGTATTGGGCTCCGTGATTCCACTAGCTTGTGTTAAATGCTCACGATATTGGTAGTTGGTAGGCTATACTCCCATGGTGCTTTTTCCTCTGCTTACTGGG
Organism: Microcaecilia unicolor; assembly: GCF_901765095.1. Classification (NCBI taxonomy): domain Eukaryota; kingdom Metazoa; phylum Chordata; class Amphibia; order Gymnophiona; family Siphonopidae; genus Microcaecilia; species Microcaecilia unicolor. The sequence continues at coordinate 51,574,167 of NC_044040.1, forward strand.
TCAGAGTGTGCCCTGTTTTGTTTCCGGTAGTCCATGAGGTAGTGGCCATTTTTGTAAGCCAGTTTTAGATCCTGTTCATGTGTTAGCCATGCTATAGCATTTAGTTCTTACCTTGAATGTTGCTGAAAGAGGGCATTATACACCATTCTGCCAGCTCGGACCTACTGCTAATCTCAGTACCAGCAAGACTCGTTGCCAGTGGGGCACAACCTCTGATCTGCAGTTAACTGTGAGTAAAGGTGCTTATTCAAATAAAGGACTTTTCAGCGAGATTAGTCTTCAGGTGTCAACTGGTGTGCCAAGGTTATACAGCAGCAACAAGTCCTGTCCCTGGAGCACTTTTAGTGGGTACTGCAGTGCACTTCAGGCAGGCAGACCCAGGCCCATCCCCCCCCCCCCCCTACCTGTAACACTTGTGGTGGTAAATGGGAGGCCTCTGAAACCCACTGTACCCACATGTAGTTGCCCCTTTCACCCCTAAGAGCTATGGCAGTGTTGTACATTTGTCCCTCCCACGACCAAATGGCATGGATTAGGACGTTTCTGAGATGGGCGTTTGTAGTTCCATTATCGCTTTTTAAAAAACGCCCATCTCAGAAGGGACCAAATCCAGGGCATTTGGTCCGTCCAAACCGTATTTTTGAAATGAAAGATGGACGCCCATCTTTTTTCGATAATACGGTCTGTACCGCCTCGTCACGTACCCATTTTCGGACATAGACGCCCATGGAGATGGGCGTTCGCATTCAATTATGCCCCTCTCTGTCTGTCTGTCTCTCACTCATTCTCTCTCACATACACACTCCTTATCTCACCAACACATTCTCTCTCAAACATGCACACTCTGAGGAAAGGGGGGCATGGAACACGCTGGGGAGGAGAGGGAGGGGGGCATGGAACTCGGAGGGAAGGGGGGGCCAATAACTCGGAGGGGAGGAGAGAGAGGGAGAGGAGGGGAGAGGAGAGGGAGGGAGGGGGCCTGCAGCTCAGACAGAAGGGGGGCCTGGAACTCGGAGGGGAGGAGAGGAAAGGAGGCAAGGAGGGGGTCATGGAACTCGGAGCCCCCCACACACACACTCACTCTCTGTCTCTCACATACACTCTCTCTCTCACACACTCTCTCTCTCTCTCACACACACTCTATCTCACACACACTCACTCTCACACACACATACACTCTGTCTCTCATACACACTCTCTTTCTCTTTCTCTCTGACACAAACACACACACACTCTGTCTGTCTCTCTCTCACTCATTCTCTCTCTCACTCACACACACACTCCATCTCTCACACACACTTTCTCTCTCACACACACACTCTCTCTCTCAAACATACACACTCCGAGGAAAACCTTGCTAGCGCCCGTTTCATTTGTGTCAGAAACGGGCCTGTTTTACTAGTTTTCCATTATCTTGGGCTTCCAAATGATGCTTACATGTAACTTCACTGTCCAGTTAAGTGCTGCTGAATATCCCTGGTTAGCCCTGGACAGGCAATTTAAGGGGCTCTTTCACTAAGCTGCTTAAGTCCCTACCCGCACCCAACGCACACCAATTCTGAGTTACTGCTCGGCATGGCCCTAGCGGTAATTTCATTTTTGGCATGCGTCCGCTACGCGCATCCGAAAAATATTTTTATTTTCTGGCGCACGTCAGCTACGCGCGTCAAGTGGCATTTGACACGCCTATGTCATTACCGCCCGGTTACAGCATGAGACCTTACCGCTAAGTCAATGGCTGGCGGTAAGGTCTCAGACCCAAAATGGACGCGCAACCATTTTTATTTTTCCGCAAGTCCATTTTCAGCAAAAATTTTAAAAAAGGCGTTTTTTGCAGGTGCGCTGAAAAATGGATCTGCATGTGCCCAAAACACACGCCTACACTACTGCAGACCATTTTTCAGTGCTCCTTAGTAAAAGGATCCCTAAATGTCTGGGAGCCTCTCCTGGCCATTGAAATTGCTTTGAATATCGAGCCCAAATTGCCTAAGTGTAAGCACCATTTTCCAGATCTTTTTTCAGAGTTAGGCATAGACGGTCGGTAGCCCAACTGTTTGGGGAGGCTAAAGGGGGCGGAGCTTACCTCCATACGCTCCGTGGCAGCGACGTCAATGAAGAAAAAGACTACAGGCTCGCCGCCAGCTTCTCCCTTCTCTCTGCACACAGTGTCCCGTGATGCATTTCCTGTTTCCGCGAGAGCAGAGAGAAGGGAGAAGCTGGCGGCGAGCATGTAGTCTTTTTCTTCATTGACGTCGCTGCCACGGAAATAAAAGATGAAAATGCGCGGGGCGGGAGGGTGGGCTCCACAACAAGCGGAAGTCGACGATTCGGCTGGGGAGGCTTAGCCTCCCCAAGCCTCTTATACGGGGCGCCTATGGAGTTAGGGAAATGTAGAGGACATAAACTGAGGTTGTGGAATGGTAGACTTAGGAGTAATGTTCGCTATGTTCCTCTTTCTGCAGTGGACTTTGATCCTGGGGAACTGAGTTCAATTCCCACTGCAGCTCCTTCTGACTCTGGGCAAGTCACTTAACCCTCCATTGCCCCTGGTACAAAATAAGTACCTGAATATATGTAAACTGCTTTGAATGTAGTTGCAAAAACCTCAGAAAGGAGGTATATCAAGTCCCATTTCCCTTTCCCTTTTTGGACGTTTTTCTGTTTCAAAAATGAGACCTCATGTGTTGTCACCTTTACAGATAAAACGGATAAAGAGCCTGAGGTGCCCTTTTACTAAGCCACGTAGGCGCCTATGTGCACCTAACATGCACCAAATTGGAGTTACCGCCCAGTTACCATGTGGCCCTTGCAGTAATTTCAATTTTGGCGTGTGTCTCCTTCGTGCGTCTGAAAAATATTTTCTATTTTCTGATGCGCGGCAGCTACGCGCGTCAAGTGGAATTTCACACACGTAGACCATTACTGCCCAGTTACCACATGAGACCTTACTGCTAGCTCAATGGCTTGCAGTAAGGTCTCAGACCCAAAATGGACGCTTGGCAATTTTCATTTTGCCGCACGTCCATTTTCGGCAAATAAAAAAGGCATTATTTGTAGGTGCGCTAAAAAATACTTCTGCGCGTGCCCAAAACATACATCTATACTACTGCAGGCCATTTTTCAGTGCACCTTAGTAAAAGGACCCCTTAGTAAAAGGGTCCATAAATATGGTGAGCATGTGTAACAGTTACCCCACACTAATTCATGTGGTAACTGCTTAGCACACTTTAGTAAACAGGGGGTCTTAATGAAAAAATGTCAGTTTCTAGATAAAAAATGATATATTGTGATTGACTCTGTATCTTTATTTTTTTTTAGCATTTTCATTTTAAGTTTCTTTAGATCAGTGATAAAAAATTGCATTATTAGTCGTTTTTTTAGTTTCTACCTAGACTAAATGAATGAGAAAGTTCAGTCTGATTCCTTCAAGCTTGAACACAATTATCTGGTGGCCATCCTACTGTATAATGAATCTACTTCTTAAAGATTCTCCTGAGTCTAACGTTGTACTGCCGTGACTTAACACATTGCTCAGTTATTTAAAAATACATTATACAATTTCAGTGCAAATAATTCATTCTTTGGAGTTTAGCCCAGGCTTTGGTTTTCAGGATAATCAAAATGAATATTAACCAGATGTTTTTCCACATAGATTAGCTAAGAACAGGGCTATTTGCATTGTTCGTCACCATGAGGTCTGGAGTTGAGAGCCTGATTTGCCGGCATTAAAAGCCATATTCAGCAAAAGACACATATTTCATCTTGGAATTTGTAAAAAGTGTACACATTGCTTAGCAGCCTATTTACTAAGCTCTATTAGCTGTTTCATGTGGAATTAATGCATGCTAGCAGTGCAGGGATGCTCCAATTCCCATATTAAGCAGCTAATACAAAAACGGCATTTTGGGGCATGGAATTGGTGAGGACTTCACCTTACAGTAGCACACAGATGATTACCTTTTACTAGCATGGTAAATAATGCAAATGAGTTTTTGACACCTCAAAAGATATAGCTAATTGCATTGTGCTCTATTTGCTGTGCAGTTAACACATGGTAGCGAGCTTCACTCTGAGAATTCTGAAAAACAACAATTTCTCTGTTTTCAATCTAGTATATCAAAAAAAGGAAGAAATACAACTTATCTCAGACTCTTCGGTTCTGTTGTGTGCGAAGTGGTCTGTTCCAGCTCATAGATGAATGAGCGTGCGGTCCCAACGGTCCCGTTTCACTTTGCTTCTACAGGGAACCACACCACAAAATATAGAACTCTGAGGATACAAATACACAACCTTATAAAATTCATCAAATTTGCCTTCAGATAATTTCACTACGCCTTCTCCTAATTCCCCCATACTTTCTACCCTCCAATCTAAATGGTCATCCTTCAACTCCCTTAGCTTCACAGCCTTGGAAAATATTTCAGTAGTTTCATCTTACTTCCTCACCTCGTGATCCCTGGCCTGCACCTCTTATTTGCAAATAAATAAATAAATAAATATGGCTTCATAGTTCTGTCTTTGTACTTTCCCCTTATTCAAGATAGCTTCGTGTCTGGGACAGTTCCTTCCCTCTGAAAACATGCTATTGTCATCTCAGTTCTGAATAAAACTCCTTTAGATCCAGTTTATCCAACTAACTATAGGTCCAGCTCTACTTTTCCTCTCATGTCCAAGCTCTTAGAACCAGTGGCGTAGCCAAGGGTGGGTCTGAGTGGGCCAAGGCCCACCCGCTTTGGGCCCAGGCCCACCCAGTAGCAGCACACCTATGATGTGGCTGGCAGGGATCCACAAATCCCAACAGCCAAAAACTCCCAATAACTGTCCCTCCTGCATACCTTGTAAATAGCAGATCTTCGCCTGCCTCAACCCCTTTAATTTGCCTTGAGTTGGATTTAGGAAGGCATGTAATTAAATTCCAAATCTTCTAAAGTGAGTCAGCTTTTGCATTCTTTTTAACCTAAGTTTCTGATATAAACTACACAGAAGATCCTGGAAACTCACATGATATTCTAGAGCCCTAGTATAAATCAATTTGTATACTGTACTGGAAAAGAGGTTTACACTTGGGGCAAAAGTTTCTAGGAGTAATTTTTTTTCAACTGGTAGAACTGCAATTTGCATTTTTAGCATTATTGTAAAAATGATTCATTCACGAGTTTAGCAGCAGGCAACCATGGGCTTTTGTAAGAAAATGGTCTATTGAAATATACACACAGTCTCATAATTTACCACAGCTGTAAGCAGTTCCTCTGAGTCTGCACCCTGATACTATTCATTGCTCTATATCAAATTAAGACTACAATACAGCAGCAAGCTGTCTTAATGCAGTAAAGTGGTTCATTCTTTGTAATTCTGCTGCCACAGGAAAAAGAAAGTAAGTCTAGAAAATATGCTTAACAAACAAGTTCTGAGTTTACAAGTTTATTCGAGCTCTCAATGGAAATGCAACCAGAAGATAGGCTGACTTTTCTAACAATGTGAAGGCAGATCTTAGATAGAACATAGAAATGGGAACTGAGATATCCAGGCCAGGATATGTCTAATTCTAGTAGTATTTTAGAAAAATAAATCCACCAATCTAGAGCTTTTTCTAAAATATATGCAGAAATGAACGTGGTTCTGCCGGCTATGGGCAGCAGGAGCAGCCATTTTACAAATGCCATTGTTGAAAATCATCAACGGGGCAACGTGTCAACATACACGTCTACCTATTAACACTTAAACATTTATGTTGGTATAGTAGAACAAAGACATGCAAGTACCGACAAACAGTCATGAATTTTTACCATTTTAGAAACCAAAGGGCCAATATTCAATGGGGTTTAAGTGAGCAGGAGAGGCTCCTGTTCGTGTAAACCCCACTCATTGGGCAGTCTCCAATATCCTTTCTAACAGCCACGGCACTATGCTGTTAGTATTGGGGCAGTCCATGGTCAGAGTTGGAAAGGTGGTTAGCTTAGCGGGGTTTAAAAAAGGTTTGGGCGGCTGTTTAAAAGAAAAGACCATTATTAAAATGACTTGAGGAAATCCACTGCTTATTTCTGGGATCAGCAGCATAAAATGTATTGAACTTTTTGGGGATCTTGCAGGGATTTGCGACCTGGATTGGCCACTGTTGGAAACAGGATGCAGGGCTTGATGGACAATACTTATGTACTTATGTACTAAAGGAGCAAGTAGTTAGAAAAACATACAAACATAATAGTCATACTGGGTCATACCAATAGTCCATCTAGCCCACTACTACTACTAATCATTTCTATCGAGCTATTAGACATACACAGTGCTGTACACATTATATGCAGGTAGTTTCTCTGTCCCTAGAGGGATCACAATCTAAGTTTTGGCACCTGGTGCAATGGAGAGTTAAGTGACTTGCCCAAGGTCACAAGGAGCTGCAGTGGGAATGGAACCCAGTTCCCCAGGATCAAAGTCCACTGCACTAGCCATTAGGCTACTCCTCCAGTATTCTGTTTCCAGCAGAGGCCAGTCCAGGTGACAAGTACCTGGCAGAAACCCAATTAGTAGCAACATTCCATGCTACCAATCCCAGAGCAAGCAGTGGCTTCCCTCATGTCCATCTCAACAACAGACTATGGACTTTTCCCTGCAGGATCTTCTCCAAAACATTCTAAAAAAAAACAGATATGTTAACCACTGTTACCACATCCTCTAGCAACGAGTTCCAGAGCTTAATTATTCTTTGTATGAAAAAAACATTTGTTCCTATTTGTTTTAAAAGTATTTCCATGTAATTTCATTGTGTGTCCCCTGGTCTTTGTACTTTTTGAAATAGTGAAAATTGATTCACTTCTACCCGTTCTACATCACTCAGGATTTTGTAGAGCTCAATCATATCCTCCCTCAGACGTCTGTTTTCCAAGCTGAAGAGGCATAACCTCTTTAGCCTTTCCTCATATGGGAGGAGTTCCATCCTCTTTATCATTTTGGTCAATCTTCTTTGAACCTTTTCGAATTCCGCTATATCTTCTTTTGAGGTAAAGTGACCAGAGATAAACGCAATACTCAAGGTGAGGTCACATGCACTGGGTAAAACAGTACTGTCCCTGCTTAGCTAAGTGGGCAGATAGAACCACACAAAAGGCAGTCCTGTCTTTGTTTGCTTAGCTATGTGAGTGTCAGGACTGAATATTGGCTGACACCCACATAACTTCTGGATCAATGGCTGATTTAGATATTCAATGCTGATGCCTGGACATGGCCCCAGCATTGCATTTCTGGGTTAGATTCAGTCCACAGGGGTCATAAATTAAAAACATTTTGACCACCAGGGGCTGAACAATGGGCTAGTACATGTCTAACCAGTGGCAATTAATTATAGAGACCCCACTTGTTCAGCATAATCAATGGCCAGGGTACAAAAATTAAAACACTGTAGGATGAAGGGGGCAACCTCCTCTACTAACACCAGTACAGCACTGCCTAAAAATGAATACTTTCCCCAAAACATAAACATACACGGGGGCAGCTGAAAATCCCAACAATGATTTTGATGAGCTTTTTCCTTCACTTGACTTTTAGTAACCCCTTGTTTTATGTAGCAAGTCGGTGACTACCTGGCCACCCACTTATCCTTCTATGTTATTAATCAAACTCATCTCTGTTCAAAATGAGACCTGCAATGTTGACAAGGCCTCACTTCTGCTTGTGTGATATGCTTGCAGATACAAGCATATCACACTCACCAAGCAAATCTTTCATTTCTTATGTTTCCTTTAATGAAGGCTGCTTGAGAATTATCATTCCTTTCCCGCAACTGCAACCCCCACCCCTAACCTCCCCCCCCCAAAAAAAAAAACCCAATAGTACCCAGGAAAGAGACTCTCCCCAACATGGTCAACAATTCCTCTTTTATTATCAATCCAGCCCAACCCATTCCAGGGGGCGGTAAGGAGGGAATTCAACAAACTACTCAAATTAACTCAGCACTTCCTCTAACCACTACTACTACTACTACTACTATTTAGCATTTCTATAGCGCTACAAGGCGTATGCAGCGCTGCACAAACATAGAAGAAAGACAGTCCCTGCTCAAAGAGCTTACAATCTAATAGGCCACCACCTTGATTTTTCCTCATACAATATCCCTCCAACTCCTGCCACTGCTTTCCCTGCATTTCTAGTTCATGCCTATCATTCCGATTAGCATGTGCTAACTGGTTAGCATAGAGCTAATGAGGATAGGAGGCACTGAGTGCTCCCGTGTTAATTATTTTGTAGGTCTTGTGCAGTAATGGACCTGCAAAAAGAAAAAATCTCTGTTTTAGGGCAACATTAAAAATGGGCTTAGTACTGGAAAGTCTCATGTTAAAAGATGCTAAGTCTATTTTCTAATGCATTTTGTAAAAGGGCGCTTTAACTAGGTAAATGTGTGCATGTGTGCTTAGATGTGAGCATTTGGGCCAGCGATACAGCTGATGAAGATGCTCATGCTTAGATTCAGGAGATGCGCTCATAAGAATTCTATGTTACACGTGTAAGTGTGCGCCCTGCCCAAACTCTGTCCATGTCTAGCCCATCTGCAGAGTACATTCTATCGACGATATGCACATAATAGTGCATAGCCTGATTGTTATTCATGTATGTCTGTGTTCACATACATGTGTATTGTACTAGAATATTGGCAATAACGTGCATTTGCCGCCTATTGAAAGCAATGGAAGTAAAACCCAGACTGGCTCAATCTGTCCTCCTTTTTCTGGAGCCATATGGTAACCCTACCTAAGAAGGTCTAGTGAGTCAGGAGAAAAAATAAACAAACTTAGAAAGTACCAAAAACCTGTCTGGGAGACTACAGAGGAAGCAGGCACTGGCCCTTTGTGAATTTTTGAGGCAAAGACTTTCAGTGAGAGAGAACGAGATATGAGCTGAAGGAAGACACAGACAAATGTCACCTCATTGCTCCTTAGAAAAGAAGAGACTGGCTGGCCTGGTCCTGCGTGGCAGTGGTAGAAGGGAAAGGGAGTGGGACTTGATATACCGCCTTTCTGTGGTTACAATCAAATATTTACATATTATATACAGGTACTTTATTTTGTACCTGGGGCAATGGAGGGGGAAGGTGTGCACATGCATGTTGCGCTATTCTCAAAGGTTTGAGAAGTTGCTCGAGAGACCAGAAGAGTGATTCTCGCACAGGGCACTGCCAGATGATGTCACCCATCAGTGTGGATGTTTCATCCTGCTTGTCCTTGGAGAAACAGGTAGCTCTTTAGGAAATGAAAATAAAACCTGATAATAGAAATATTTTTTAGAAGATTCTGAAAAAGTATCAGCAGTAAAAGTTTGATCTGATTGTGTCTATAATATGCCTTCATACAAACTGTGGCACTGCCTGGTATATGTTAACCAGGAAATAAGCAAGGCTCACAGTGAAAAAGTAATCATGGGTGAAAATCTCTCTGCTGGGCATTTAATACGTACTTGAATGACAAAAAAATGGTCTAACCACTCATCTTAAACAAAGATCTGAGAAATGGTCAATAGCCAACACTTATCTTATGCTGCTGTATAGCTGGGCTCCGTTACTCCACACTGCTGAGGTCCCGACGGACCCGTTTCGCTTCTGCTTTCTCAAGGGTTCTCAACACATAACCCGGCGAGCTGAAACACAGCAAAACAAAAAACAAAACTCATTAGACTCAGCTCCAGACCGCTGCGCGGTACCGTGGTGTTGAAAACGTCCTACAACCTGGAGCTACTACAGCAAAGTACGTATTAAATGCCCAGCAGAGAGGTTTTCACCCATGATTACTTTTTCACTGTGAGCCTTGCTTATTTCCTGGTTAACATATACCAGGCAGTGCCACAGTTTGTATGAGGTTTCCTCTCTTATACATCATATGCTCCAGTATACAGGTGTTCTTTGATGATTCACTTAGTACATTGGTATTACACAGTTATATTGTGAATCAGGTCTATTTTGTATACTATAATATGCCTTCTGTATGGCATTTTTCATTTGTTGACAGATGAGAAAATGTACTTTTAGATGCAAGTGTGTTATTATTTCTGATGACATGCATGTCAGACATGAAAGCAGTGAATATACAAACTAAGATTTTCTATTGTCATTAGGAATTAGCATACCTTTGTACTTCTTTACTATTTCAGCAACGTGAAGTCTTTCTATTTGAAATTAAAAGTGCATGTGCTAATTATTGCCAAAGGCAGCAGCATCTAATGGTTCTTACATGTCATGCCTGAGCAAAAACAGGAATTTACAAATTCTTTGGACTGATTGGGATATTGAAGCATACGTTTCAATAATGCTTACCCTGACATCAGTCACATTGCAGACAAGGCATGCATCCTTATACTCAATGAAGTCAAAGCATTCGTGATTATAACTGAGGTCCCAAAAGAATGACCACAGTGGCAGATGATGCATTTTTTATTTATTTATTTTTGTTTTATTTTGCTTTGTGTTTAGTTTTTTAATTACAGACTGATGCCAGAACAACCTCTCTACTGAGACTTCTCAATGAATGGCTTTTCTTTCTGTCTCTTCATTCCTTCAATATAGTATGCTTAGGTATATAGCTATGTAGCAGTAGTTATCATCCTAGTCCTCTGGACGCACCCAGTTGACTGTATTTTTAGGACATCATCAATGAATATTCATAAAATAGATTTGCATACAATGGAAGTAAAGCATGCATATCTATGAGAGGAATACCCATCAAGGAAATACTGAAGTCCCAACTGACTGAGTGTATCTCAAGGAAATGGTTGAGAACCATTGCTATATAGAGGTATATCTTTATGTGCATTTATGTAGATACAGAGACATGTGACTATATATTAAGGCAAAGCAAGCGTGCTCTATTGTTTTCCAGGACAATTGGCCCTATTTACTAAGCTGCATTAGCTTTAATCACAGCGATTAATGCATGGGAACTATTAATGCAGGTACCCCACAGTCAATGCAGCAAGTTAACAGGTGGAGAACAGTTCTATATAGGAAAATAGGTGCCTACTTTCCTTTATAGAATACTAGAATAAATGGGTATATATATGCATTTGTGAGTAGGTATGAACATTTACATCTGGTATAGAGAGAGCTGGTGTAAACTCTCATGCCTACATGCCAGAGACATGCACAGAACGTATAGTATTCTAAACATGACCTGACCAATATTCAAAATGATGATGCAGCTGCTAGAGACTCCCGCCACCATCAACCCCACTGGACCACCAGGTATCTGAAGTAGGCCCAAGAAGGGTGCCTATCATGACAGGGTGGAGGGGAGAGGGGTCTTGATGTCGAGGGCTAGGCAGAGGGGGATCGGAGGGGCTAAAGACTGTAATTAGGGTTATACGAGTGCCAGCCGATATTCAGCCAGGGTCCGCATAACTGTCTTATGCAGGTCCCAGCTGAATATCAGTTGGGACCCACATAAATTCTGCCAGTTGATGTGATTAGCAGCAGATATTCAATGCCTATGCCCAAATTGTAAGCTCTGTCGAGCAGGGACTGTCTCTTCATGTTCAAGTGTACAGCGCTGCGTACGTCTGGTAGTGCTATAGAAATGATAAGTAGTAGTAGTACATTGTCTGGCATTAAATATTTGAGGTAAATTTAGCTGGCAGAATTTTGGCTGGTATGAGTGTATCCTGCCCACATTAAACCCAGATTGCCTGTATGTATAGCAACCTATAAATTGAATGCTATGTAAGATATGCATGTATTTACAGAATGTATATATTTGTTGCATACCCAGTTTATTCAAAAGGCCTAGAAATATGCATGCGGAGCGTACACGACAGTGTGCACTACTTCCTGCGTTAACAGACTATCAAGGGTGAAGACAGGGAATAGTCAATGGCTGCACCTTAAAGTTTATGCATGGATAGTTACTGCACAGATCCAGTAAATGGTGCCCAAAATTAGGTGCTGTTAAGATCTGTGCTAAGGTAGCAGTATGTAAAAGGCACTCTGCTTAAAGTACCATTTACAGAGTAGTAGTGTAGCATGCTTCCCACACCTAACTTTGGGCATGAACTCTTACACAGACAGACCTGCCAGGTCTCCCACTTTCAGCAGGAGACTGCTGCTTTTGCAGTTATCTCCCTCACTTATGCCGAGAATCCAAGATCTCCCGCTGAATGGCTTCCCTGTTCAGTAGCAACAGGAATCGCCTTTATAAAGCACCATCTCATGCTGTTGCTGATCCTGCTGCCACTGGACATGGAGAACACTCCTTTTGCTGCTGGGCACTGGCCATGAATCAGCTGTGCTGGGGCGGAGCAATGGATAGGGAAGGGTGGAGCAATGGGTGGGTTGGAGCTGTGCAATGGGTGGGGTGAAGTAGAGGGTGCTGGGGTGGGCCCTTTATGTTTATGGTTGAGATCCTATCTATCAGACAGGCAACAATTCATAATGTTTGGCAGCAACTCATCACCACCACCATGAGCACTGACCTGCAGGGTACCACAAGGATCGATACTGTCACCTATTCGGTTCAATATTTACCTCAAAACACTAGCTGAATTGATTCGGTCAATAGACACTCAGTTCTACATCTATGTGGATGATGTGCAGCTACTCAGACTCATTGAACCTGATCCTCCACACACCGCCAAGGACACTAAGGCATATTTTCAAAGCACTTAGCCTTCCAAAGTTCCATAGAAACCTTTGGAACTTTGGAAGGCTAAGTGCTTTAAAAATATGCCTCTAAGGTTCTCCCAAGGACTATCACTAACCACTCCCTCTCCAAAAGACATTACACGATGTGATAACTGCAAGCGAACCTTCTCCGTAGTAGTCCCCACACTCTGGAATGCACTGCCTGAAAGCCTCCGCTTAACACAAGACTATCTCTACTTCAGGAAGCAGGTGAAAGCTTGGTTCTTCAACCAGGCCTTTAATGGAAGAAGTAACTGACTCGGGCTGCACATACTGCAGCAGGACATGTTTATCCACACCTACCCCAATGGTTGTTGATCTCATATTAATGTATACATGGAATAGGGAACGGCAGTCATCCTTTGTATGAGATCGACAACTGTTGGGGTGATTTTCAAGTCTCTACAGATTCAAGTTTCTAGCTAAGTACCCGGTGGGCTTTCCTATGTACTGTGGGACTCCCGGGGGGCTATACGTAGAGGTCGATCAGTATTGGTGGATGAGGGAATTATGGCATAGCTATAGGTATTAGTTTATGTTTTTCAGTTTGGTGAAAGGTGTTTGCAATTGGGGTATTGTGCAGGCAGAAAGGGTTTTTTCACAGTCATCCGGTTTTCTCATCTAGGATGAGTTTTTATGGTTAATGTTTTTTTCCCTTTTCATCCTGACTGGAACCTATGATAGTAATTGACTCCATATATTATAGGGATAGTGCTTAAATGCATTTGTATTTCCCTCTGTGGAGATTTGAGGTTCCTATTTGAGTAATTAAGATATTCTCCTACAAACACCCGTAAACTGATTTGGGTACTTTCAAACTTCTTAAGAGTAACTGTATATATATTTATTTAGTAAGTTTGAATTTCCCTGTATTTCATAGAAATTTCTTTAAAAGTAGTATACCATGCCATACTTTGTGTTGTTATTTGAATATTATTACTGCTGTAATTGCCTACTGCTTATGTTTGATCTATTCTTCCTATACACTGCCTTGAGTGAATTCCTTCAAAAAAGCGGTAAATAAAGCCTAATAAATAAATAAATAAATAAATAAAATAAAACGTTGTGCCTAATTTCTGGGAATGCCCTTGACCCGCCCATTCCCCCTTGGTCATACCCCCTTTTTTTCTTTTTCTTTTTTTTAAATTTTATTTATTATTTTTAATGGTTATACAAAGAATATACTTCTTTGAAAAGATACACCAAATACAAACCATTTGCTCTTAGGGATATAGTAAATAATCAAAGGTAATACCCCCTTTTGAATTGTACACCATTAAGTTTAGGCACTCATTCTATAGAGTAGGACATAGGGCAGATGCATGCGTAACTCCTAATTAGTGCCAATTAACTCCAATAATTGGCTATTAGAGCCTAATTGACTAATTCGATTACATGTGCCTTAATTTTGGCCATTGCCATAAGATAACTGCCACATTTTAGCACAGGTTAGTAAATAGGGCCCATGAGGGTAATTCTATAATACTATCCTGCTTATAATCGGGAGATAGAGGTTTATCTCACAAAAACGAATAAAGCGGTATAATCGAAAGCCAAATTTGGATGTTTTCAACTGCACTCCGTCGCAGATGCAGACAAAGTTGATGGGGGCATGTCAAAGGCGTGGTGAAGGTGGAACTGGGGCGTGGTTATCGGCCGATCAGAGATGGGCGCCTTTCGCTGATAATGGAAAAAAATATGCGTTTTTAGCGAGAATTTAGGGCACTTTTCCTGGACCCTGTTTTTCCACGAATAAGTCCCCAAAAGTGCCCTAAATGACCAGATGAGCACTGGAGGGAATCGGGGATGACCTCCCCTGACTCCCCCAGTGGTCACAAACCCCCTCCCACCACAAAATATGCCGTTTCACAACTTTTTATTTTCACCCTCAAATGTCATACCCACCTCCCTGGCAGCAGTATGCAGGTCACTGGAGCAGTTATTAGGGGGTGCAGTGGACTTCAGGCAGGTGGACCCAGGCCCATCCCCCCCACCTGTTACACTTGTGCTGGTAAATGGGAGCCCTCCAAATCACCCCCCAAACCCACTGTACCCACATGTACATAAGTACATAAGTAGTGCCATACTGGGAAAGACCAAAGGTCCATCTAGCCCAGCATCCTGTCACCGACAGTGGCCAATCCAGGTCAAGGGCACCTGGCACGCTCCCCAAATGTAAAAACATTCCAGACAAGTTATACCTAAAAATGCGGAATTTTTCCAAGTCCATTTAATAGCGGTCTATGGACTTGTCCTTTAGGAATCTATCTAACCCCTTTTTAAACTCCGTCAAGCTAACCGCCCGTACCACGTTCTCCGGCAACGAATTCCAGAGTCTAATTACACGTTGGGTGAAGAAAAATTTTCTCCGATTCGTTTTAAATTTACCACACTGTAGCTTCAACTCATGCCCTCTAGTCCTAGTATTTTTGGATAGCGTGAACAGTCGCTTCACATCCACCCGATCCATTCCACTCATTATTTTATACACTTCTATCATATCTCCCCTCAGCCGTCTCTTCTCCAAGCTAAAAAGCCCTAGCCTTCTCAGCCTCTCTTCATAGGAAAGTCGTCCCATCCCCACTATCATTTTCGTCGCCCTTCGCTGTACCTTTTCCAATTCTACTATATCTTTTTTGAGATACGGAGACCAGTACTGAACACAATACTCCAGGTG
The DNA here is from genome assembly GCF_901765095.1 of Microcaecilia unicolor. NCBI lineage: Eukaryota > Metazoa > Chordata > Amphibia > Gymnophiona > Siphonopidae > Microcaecilia > Microcaecilia unicolor. Next base: position 51,589,496 of record NC_044040.1, read on the forward strand.
CGGTCGCACCATGGAGCGATACAACGGCATTATAACATCCGCACACCTGGACTCCATACCCTTCCTAATAACACCCAACATTCTATTCGCTTTCCTAGCCGCAGCAGCACACTGAGCAGAAGGTTTCAGCGTATCATCGACGACGACACCCAGATCCCTTTCTTGATCCGTAACTCCTAACGCGGAACCTTGCAAGACGTAGCTATAATTCGGGTTCCTCTTACCCACATGCATCACTTTGCACTTGTCAACATTGAACTTCATCTGCCACTTGCACGCCCAATCTCCCAGTCTCGCAAGGTCCTCCTGTAATCGTTCACATTCCTCCTGCGACTTGACGACCCTGAATAATTTTGTGTCATCGGCGAATTTAATTACCTCACTAGTTATTCCCATCTCTAGGTCATTTATAAATACATTAAAAAGCAACGGACCCAGCACAGACCCCTGCGGGACCCCACTAACTACCCTCCTCCACTGAGAATACTGTCCACGCAATCCTACTCTCTGCTTCCTATCTTTCAACCAGTTCTTAATCCATAATAATACCCTACCTCCGATTCCATGACTCTGCAATTTCTTCAGGAGTCTTTCGTGCGGCACTTTGTCAAACGCCTTCTGAAAATCCAGATATACAATATCAACCGTAGGTGCCCCCCTTCACCCCTTAGGGCTATAGTAATGGTGTAGACTTGTGGGCAGTGGGTTTTGAGGGGGATTTGGGGGGCTCAACACCCAAGGGAAGGGTGCTATGCACCTGGGAGCTGTTTTACCTTTTTTTGTAAAAGTGCCCCCTAGGGTGCTCGGTTGGTGTCCTGGCATGTGAGGGGGACCAGTGCAGTACGAATCCTGGCCCCTCCCACAAATAAATGTCTTGGATTTATTCGTTTTTGAGCTGGGCGCTTTTGGTTTCCATTATCTCTGAAAAACAAAAACGCCCAGCTCAAAAAAAGATAAACGTCCATGTTTTTCGAAAATACGGTTCAGTCCGCCCCTTCACGGGCCCGTTCTCGGAGATAAACGCCCATGGAAATAGGCGTTTCCGTTCGATTATTCCCCTCCACAGGTATTTATTTATTTATTTAGATTTATTTCATATACAGTCTTTCAAAGCCGTATCAAAGTAGTTTATAGTACTCGATTATGACTGAACAGAAGATGTTACAATAGGAACAACAATCGGGTTTTAGGAGAAAACATGAAAAAAAAAAAATAAAGGAGGTAGATGGTGGCTTAGCAGTACACAGACGAAGCCTGTTTGGTGCCTATTCTATACAGGAAAGTATACACTTACTTTCTGTTATAGAAAACATGCTTTTAATCTAGGCTGAAGCACTTATAAATGCACACACATAAATCTCTGAGATATGCATGCACTTGTAGTATTCTAGTACCGCCTAGAATCCTCCCAAGTGTGTGCATACCTCTAAAATAAATGTTATGTAAGATATGTTTGTATTTACAGAATAGTGCTTAGATGGAAGTTTGGTACTTACAGTATGCAAGTATGTATGTGTTATTATTCTAATCTTTAATGACATAACTGGCACATAAATGTTGGTGCCCATTTTATAGAATTACCACCATTGAACTGACCAAAGCTAACTGATTATTCACATCAGGAATGGCAAATATAATATATACATTATGAAAAAAATGATTTACAAGCAGAAAAGAAAACAACATTATTGTGCACTCATTTTGAAAGAAAATGAAAAAGGCAATGGAAAAGGCTTATGTTGTTTACTTTCAAAATGAAATGGAGAAAGAAACGAGATATATTTATTTCTTTTCATTTTTAATACACAAGGTTTGCAATTTCAGCATTTTTCATATCACTCATTTTTAATTTTTTTCCCATTTTCTGTTTGCAGTTTTTTAATACATATTGTTTTTTTCTCTTATCCCTTGCAAATGACAATGATGTTTTTTCCACTTGGAATAGCTTAATGGTTAGAGCAGCAGGCTGAGAACCACCAAACCCCAATTTCAATCCCACTGTGGCTCCTTATGATCTTGGTAAGTCACTTATGCCCAGATGATTGAAAACTCATGGCACAATCCTCCCGCACTTGTTGGACAGTTCCAGGCTCTCAAAAGCCAGACCTGTCAAACACAGGGGCTGGAGGTCTGTGGGACCACCAGACGCCAAACAGCAAGGCCCTGGTGACCTAGTGCCCCCACCAAACCCCCACCCCAAGCCAGCGACACAGGGGCTGGAGTGGGGTGGGGAGGGGAGGGGTGAGGTGGGGTTGGGAGGGGAGTGGTGGGGTGGGGTGGGAAAGGGGAAGATACAATTTCTTTTTGCTCCTGCCCTGAATTTGAGGAGGGCAGGAGGTACTGACAGAAGAGGGAGGAGGTGACATTTGGGCCACCCCAAGCCTCTTATACGGGGTGCCTATGGCCGTGACTATTTTAAGCCTTTTTTATCAGATGAGGTAAAAAGGGCTTCAGCGTGTGGCAAAAACAGCCCACGTCACTAATGCAGGACCCTTTTTAACACAGCTTGGTAAAGGACCCCAGAGTGCTGCTGAAAATGTATGGATAGGTTACCACATGTTTAGCAATGGCAGCTAATCATATAAGTCCTTTTGAGCACTAACACAACAGTTTCTATTTAAAACAACTATAATAGTTGATACAGACACTATATTAGAAGGAAACAAATTACCAGATCTGTGGCATATATTGTTATGACTTTAGGAAGTTGTGCATACATAATTACAAGCAGAGCTATCATAGAGTGAGACACCTTCAGGTGCCATTTCCATAATAAACAGAACAGTGACAAAGATTTGTCAGTGCAAAACCACTGGACATATTTGAATTACTGTACATTATTTTCTGGACCATTAACCTCCAACGTAATCACATGGCTTAATTCAGAAAGATGGAAAGTAGATATTTCATCCTGTAGTTTTGTCACTGGCTAATAATAATGCAATGATTCTAGCATACAGGTTTATGATCATTTTTTCAGTATTACGAGCATTCTCAATCATTTCAAATGGCAATGGTTTATATGTTATTTTCTGGAATTTCATGTTTGAGGACCAGAATCACCTTGTCTATCTCATTACTCTGGGAGTTTGAGTCCTCTCTCCTCCACCTCCACATGCTTACTTTCAGTTGTCAAATAGATAATCTGTGTTTCCAAGTCTTCAAGTTTATTAGGTGTCCTTTTACTAAGTTGCATTAGGTGCTAACACATTTGTAAGAATATGCAAGACAGGAGAAATAAATTTCTGGTGAGGCCAGGAAGGAATAGCTCTTGGCATACAGCCATTTGTTAAGTTTCCTTGTAAATGTTGTATGATCTTTGGCATCAAAAATATGTTTTTTTTTGTATTTGAAAGAGGAGATGACACTGTCATCCATACAGACCTCCAAATCAAATGGAAGAACTGGACAGAGACTTAATCGATGATATTAGAAAAGTGGGGATGAAAGGAGAGGTATTGATTCTGGGTTACCTTAATCTACCCGATGTGAATTGGAGTATCCCATCTACAAATTTGGAAAGAAGTAGAAAGATAATGACTGCACTACAAAGGGCTTTGCCTAGTCATATAGCAAGAGAGCTCACCAGGGAAGGATCATTGCTGAATTTAATACAGAATTTATAATACTTATAAATAGAGAAAGTGTGTTTAATATCCTGGTGGGTGTCCACCTGGATGGTAGTGATCACTGCACTGTATGGTTTAATATAAAAGCTAAAGTGGAGTCTATTCACACCAAGATCAAAGACCTAGATTGCAAACACGCAGATCAGTAAAATGGCGTAGTATTTGAAGAAGGAGCTGGCAGGATTGTAAGAAATAAAGGAAGTGGAAGGACAGTGGCTAAAATAAAAGGAGCTAAAGATATTTATATAAGGAGAGTAAGTAAAAGCAAGAGACAAGAAATTTATATGGCTTTCCAAGGTACAGTTCATAAAATATAGAAGATCACAAAAACAGGAACACAGACAAAAATGCTACTTTTCAAAATTGTAAGATTGGTAATGAACAGGAGGTAGCTCTCATTGTTCTCTCTAAACTGAGCAGAACTTCTCCACCTACAGTCGTACCAGTGGGGGGTGCTGTTTCACTATCACATTTTCAATATTGAGAGACAGGCAAGCTCTGTAGCACTTCAGGGAACCTGCCTGTCCCTAGCTGTTGAAAACATAATATTGAAGACCCCTGCTCTGCTTAGAGGGAACAGTAGGTGCTTTTGAAATTATTATTGTACTTGATAGTTTAGATATCATAGGTTTCCTTGAAACCTGGCAGGATAATTTTCCAGATAGAATGTCACTCCTAGTTGCAGTGGCGTAGCAGGGGCGGCTGCCACCCGGGGCGGATTGCCGCTGCACCCCCCCCCCTGGGTGCAGACTAACACGACACCCCCCCCCCCCCGGCATAGCGCCACCCTGACACGGTCCCCACATGCCTATGAGCTCCATCCATCTGCAGTGCTGCTGTAAAGAAGAAATCACTTCGTCGGTCCTTCCCTCACTCACTGTCTCCCTCCCTTGAGGAAATAGCTCACTCACTGTCTCCCTCCCTTGAGGAAATAGGAAGTTACGTCAGAGGGCGGGAGACAGTGAGTGAGGGAAGGGCCGACGAAGCGATTTCTTCTTTACAGCAGTGCTGCAGATGGATGGAGCTCGTAGGCAGGTGGGGACCATGTCGGGGGGGGGGGGGGGGAGGCGCTGCGCTGGGGGGGGGGTGGACAGATGCACCCCCCCACCCATTGACACTCTGGGCGGACGGCCCCTACCACCCCGCCCTTGCTACGCCACTGCCTATTTGCATTTTCAGGAAAGAAATATGTTGATAACATATTTTAAAAATAGAGGTTCTTTATTTTGTGGATATATGTGTGACGAAAAGCCTAGCCACCCACCTGGGGTTACCCCATAGCCACTCAGAGGGTTTATCCCCAGCACAGCTCTTACTGCTCATGTTCTACACTAGCACCCTCCTCCCACCAACTGGGTCACAACCACCTCTGGGCGAGTTTCCTGCTCTCCAATTATCCCCAATGATTTCTAGGTTACTGGGGCCACACTCCCAGTGGTTACACAGTTCCCAGAAAGCATTCACAGATCCAACACACAAACCACCAGGATTCTTTATCAGTCCAGACGAACAGGGTGAACAAACAGTTATGTTTATTCTCTTAAAAATATTGAACAGTGGAACAAAATAGTGTAAATAGACAAACAATAAGAGGTAACTGAAATACGGATCAATTAAAACACTAAGAGGTCCTTTTACAAAGGCGCGCTGAAAAGTGGCTTGTGGTAGTGTAGGCACGGGTTTTGGGTGCATGCAGAATCATTTTTCAGCGCACCCGTAAAAAAGGCCTTTATGTTTTCCTGAAAATAGACATGCAGCAAAATCAAAATAGTCACGCATCCATTTTGGGTCTCTGACCTTACCACCAGCTACTTTAGGCAGTAAAGACCTACGTGCATCAGATGCCACTTGGTGTGTGTCTGAAAATACCAATTATTTTTCAGATGCACATAGCGGACACACACCAAAAAAATAAATTACCGTAAGAGCCACATGGTAGTCGGGTGGTAAGTCCAGTTTGGCGCACATTGGGCGTGTGTAGGCACCTACGCGGCTTAGTAAAAGGGGCCCCTGGTAAACATTTGTATACTGGCTAAACAGTACCTGGGAAGATCAGGATATAAAATTCACCGAGCCTCAGGAAATAGATCTGTCTCTCTTTCTTCCTGGCTAAGTCTGAAGCAACAGCCAGCCATTGCTGGGTAATTTTAAAACTACAGGCCAATCGGAGTCCAGAACATCAAGTTTCAAATAAAAACTTGTTACATCACTATAGGCACTTCCTATTATCTGTGTGCCAAATAAAAGAAAGATAAGTCAGTCCTCTGTAACAGCTTTAAGTATAAACATGCACCATTTGCTGGCCAAACAGGAGAAATACAGTTCAGACATATTTAAGACAGGGAAATACCTATACATTTTACAGGCTTAAAACACACTGTTTCTTCACAATATGGAATTCAGATTTTTCATGATGTAGCAAGACCCACTCAAATACATAGAACAGTTTTTCTGGCTCTGAATAGTTGTGTCTTTGCTGTTGGAGCCACTTTTCCTTAGGTTCCCCATCAAGAATATAATTGTCTATTCCTCCTCCCTCCCCCCCCCCCCCATTGTTTCTCTCCTTTCCTCTTGATGCATGCTAAAATAGTATTGTTTATTTATTTTGTGGAATGTGACTCTATACCTATTTCTGATGCAGTTTGATTATCCTTGTTATTATGGTTTGTTCCCTTATTTTCAGTAAATGGAAACATTTGTCAATTTTTCAGCAGTCTTAGAAACAGTGCATTCATTTAAGAATAGCTGACTTTGACAAATGTATATACCATGGGAAGCACTGAATGATAAATGTATGTGTTGGATGACCCCTGATGCCCCAAAACACAATCTGTATTGGGCCCCCAATAAAATTGCTTCTTTCACTCTGCTGTATGGTCTGTATAATAACATAGTTTGTGATGGCAGATAAAGACCTGAACGGTGCATCCAGTCTGCCCAACAGTCACACTCATTATAAATTCATGATTAAATCAACAATGAACTTGATATTATATACTTGATCACGAGTCTTTCTTTGATGTTTCTGGAACATAGACCATAGAAGTCCACCCAGCTCTGTCCTTATGTTCCACCTACTGGAGTTGCCATCAAAGCCCACTCCAGCCTATCCGAATCCATCTTGTCATTTGTGGGACCCAGAGCGTAAAAGTCCGTCCAGCACTGTCCTTGGTTCCAGCTATTGAAGTTGCCATTGAAGCCCTTCCCAGCCTATCACTGGATTGCCATATACAGACACAGATCTACAAAGCTTGCCTGGAACCAACCTTAGTTCTTCACAGCCGGAGTCACCATCCAAGCATCACACACACATCCACCCACATGCAGACATTAAGGTTTTTTTGTTTGTTTTATACCATCTATTTTCTAAATAGAGTTCCTCTGTGTTTTCCTCACACCTTTTTGAATTCCGTCACCGTTTTTTTGTCTCTACCACCTCACTCGGGAGGGCATTCCAGGCATTGGCCACCCTATCTATTACTTCTTAGTCTACCACCCCACAACCTCAGCCTATGTTCTCTAGTTTTACCATTTCCCCTTCTGTACATCACATTTTTTTTGATGTGTAAATCTTAATTAAAAAAAGAAAAAGAAGAGGAACCCTTTTATGCACATAAAACTTGCTTTACACATGGAAACTGCTTTATAGCATTACCTCCATAGTGGGCTATTGTATTAAAGGGTACCTACAGTATGTGGTGCCTATTCTATAAAGGAAAAGAGGTAACCTATTTCTCCTCTATTGAATACTATTGTAACTATGTATATACACATGTATGCAGTTAAGCCTGGCTATTCAGACAGGCTTAGGGGGGTGCAGATTGATTGGGGTAGCCAAGTTGTTAGAGTCCTCCCCTCCCATGTCCCCCCCACCCCCAATCTGCTCTCTCTCTGTCTCTCTGTGTGTTTGTGATACTTTTCCCTTTCTCTGTGTGTTTATGATACTTTTCCCTTTGTCTCTCTGTGTGTTTACGATACTTTCCTATCATACAATGGAGTTCCTTTCCTTTTCTAAATGTAATATAGATTGTACACTGCTCTGCTCTGTCAGAAAATACCAATAAACTATAGGCACCCAACCATATAGCCTAAATATTAGAGATACGTATGCAAGGAAATGATAGCATTCTTTAAGTTACACCTATCTGTAAGATAGGTGCATATATACAGAATAACATTTAGGCATATTTTCAGCCTAATTTATAGAATTTCCTTTATAGTGCCTTATGCTTTTTTTGTATTAATCAATTGTATTAAATTATAACATTATAAGTGAATTTCATTAAAGGCATTTCTTAAGCAAATATACTAAGGGGGGCATAACTGAACGAAAACGCCTATCTCCATGGGCGTTTATCTCCGAGAACGGGTCCGTGAAGGGGCGGACCGAACCGTATTTTGGGAAAAAATAGACGCCCATGTTTTATTCAACAATGTGTGAGCTGGGCATTTTTGTTTTTCAGCGATAATGGAAAATGAAAGCGCCCAGCTCAAAAACGAATAAATCCAAGACATTTATTCGTGGGAGGGGCCAGGATTCGTAGTGCACTGGTCCCCCTCACATGCCAGGACATCAACCGGGCACCCTAGGGGGCACTTTTACAAAACCTAAAAAACAGGTAAAAGAGCTCCCAGGTGCATAGCACCCTTCCCTTGTGTGTTGAGCCCCCCAAATCCCCCTCAAAACCCACTGCCCACAAGTCTACACCATTACTATAGCCCTAAGGGGTGAAGGGGGGCACCTACATGTGGGTACAATGGGTTTGGGGGGGTTGGACGACTAATAAGCATTAAGCAGCACAATTGTAACAGGTAGGGGGGATGGGCCTGGGTCCACCTGCCTGAAGTCCACTGCACCCCCTAACAACTCCTCCAGTGACCTGCATACTGCTGCCAGGGAGCTGGGTATGACATTTGAGGGTGAAAATAAAAAGTTGTGAAACATCATTTTTTTGTGGTGGGAGGGGGTTAGTGACCACTGGGGGAGTCAGGGGAGGTCATCCCCGATTCCCTCCAGCGGTCATCTGGTCATTTAGGGCACTTTTTGGGGCCTTATTCGTGAAAAAACAGGGTCCAGGAAAAGTGTCCTAAATTCTAGCTAAAAACGCATACTTTTTTCCCATTATCAGTGAAATGCGCCCATCTTTGTTCGGCAGATAACCACACCCCAGTTCCGCCTTCGCCACACCTCTGACACGCCCCCATAAACTTTGTCCGCATCCGCGACGGAGTGCAGTTGAAAACGTCCAAAAATCGGCTTTCGATTATACCGCTTTATTCGTTTTTGTGAGATAAACGTCCATCTCCCGATTTAGGTCGGAACTTGGGCGTTTTTCTCGTTCGATTATAAGCAGGTAAGGGGCCCTTTTACAGATGAAGGGCAATCCTGTAACTAGGCGACTGGGCTAATGTACCCCTTCTGCACTTAAAGACACAGAAAAGAAGCCTTTATGTGTATTAGTGCTCTCAGTGCTCTTCTATAAAGGTGTCTAAGTGCTATAACAAATAAATGCAAGGGAGTCATAGACACGGGAAGAGCATGGGCATGGCTCCCAGTTGTGCATGTAACTTTCAGAATACTATACATTATGCATGCCTTAACTGAATTTGCATGCCCCCTCCCTTTATATTAGGTCTATGGCCACATGCGAAGAAACAGTGTGTTTTAAGCATGTAAAATGTATTGAATATTTTCCTGCATTATGTTCTGAAGTGTATTTCTCGTGTTTGGCCAGCAAATAGTGCATGTTTATGCTTAAAGCTGTTACAGGGGACTGACTTGTCTTTATTTGGCACACAGATAATAGGAAGTGTCTGTAATGATGTAACCAGTTTTTATTTGAAACTTGACTGTTCTTGGCTCTGATTGGCCTGGAGTTTTGAAAATTACCTAGTGCTGACTGTTGCTTCAGTCTTAGCCGGGAAGAAAGAGAACAGATCTTTTTGCTGAGGCACGGTGAATTATATGTCCTGATCTTTCCAGGTACTGTTTAGTCAGTATGCAAATGTTTAGTTAGTGTTATAATTGATCCATATTTCAGTTACCTGTTATTGTTTGCCTATTTGCACTATTTTGTTCCACTGTTCAATATTTTAAACAGAATAAACATAATTGTTTGTTCGTTCTGTATATCTGGACTGATAAAGAATCCTGGTGGTTTGTGTGTTGGGTCTGTGAGTGTTTTCTGGGAATTATGGGACCACTGGGAGTGTGGCTCCAGTAGCCTAGAAATCATTGGGAATAAGTTGAGAGCGGGATACTCTCCCAGAGGTGGTTGTGACCCATTTGGTGGGAGGAGGACGCTACTGTAGACCAAAAGCAGCACGTGCAGGCTGACCTGAGTTGTGCTGGGGATAGACTCTCTAAGTGGCTGCAGGTTAACCCCAGGAGGGTGACTGGGCATTTTGTGACACCACATAAATGTTAGGCGCACTGATTTGGGGTTTCTCTAGTATTCTATAATGGTATCAGGGCACCCAGATATTGCTATAGAACAGTCTCTCACTGTACTATATTGGAGCATTAAACAAGAGGTATCTAGATATAGAATTTCTCGCTACTGTGTATTAGATACAGTAAGTGCTTATACTCCCTGTGTAGTAAATGCAGGGAGTTTGCATAGCATCTGCTCTGCACTTACCACACAGGGCATGGACTTACCACAGAGCACCATGACATATCCAGTAGCAAATAGTACAGGAGTACCCCATGATATATAACAATGCATGTAATGTGGTGTTGGCCAAATGAAAAAAAAATAATGCACTGTTGGGGTGATACAACCCTCCATTTCCACCACCATAGCTTCTCCCTAGGAACAATCCTTCCCAATCACAAACTCCCGGTGTGTTCCTTCCCCAAAGTTACAATCCCTTGACAACTTCCCCTGCTCCAATCCCAGTCCCCCAGCTTACAACCTTCGCATCATCTACCTTAGATCTAACCCCCCCCCCCCCCGAAGACTCCCCAATCTGATCCCCTTATAATATCCCCCAACATGATTAGATCCATCCCAGAAGACCCCTACCAAATTCAATCCCCCCAAACCTCCAACCTAATCTGATCATCCTGAAAGTCACAATCCCCATCCCTCCTCATTTTTCCTTATATAGAAGGATGACTCCTAGTGATAGTACTGCAAGACATTTTGAATCCAGCACAGTCCAAAGGCAGAATCGGAGAAAAATTGCTCCCTCTCTTGACCACTAGACTACCAAGAAGCCTCTCAGGTAGGTCCCAGAGGTTAGAGGATGGGAGAGAGGGCCGGGCTACTTGGTGGGGTTAGGCTTATGGTCAGGGGCAGGTTTTTGATGTAGGAGGGAGGATTAGATGGACAGGTTGTGACTTGGGAGGGATCAGACTGAGGGAGATGGTGGAGGAGGGGGGTTGAATTGGAAGGGAATCAGATCAGGTGTCTTCTAGAGGAGATCAGATTGGGGGAATGAGGCTGTTAATTGGGGGTAGTGCAGGGGTACTGTCTGGTGGGGAGCAGAAGAAGGTAATGGTCACCACTGCTGTTTCACATTTGTTGAAAGTTGGGGCAGCCACGCTATCAGCAGTCGTAGTAATTAGTGCATGGTACAGACCCACTTACCACTTGTCACAGACCACTACTCCTCTGCTCCACTCCTATAAGCATTAACCCACTACTCCTCTGCTCTACTCCCATAAGCATTAAGCAACTACTGTAGCACTGTTTTGTTTTATTTTTAAACCACACTAGCTGATTTTAATGTGTGGTAGCTGTTAACACTGGTGTTTTCTGTGTATCGCATGGTAAAACCTGCGCTGGCTGCTTAATGCAGCTTAGAAAAAGGGTCTTTAGGTTAGCAAAAATAGAAAGCAGTATATTGAATGCAAATTATTATTTTTTTAAATGAAACTCAATAAAATATCTGAATTACAAATATATTTGGACACATCCATTTCTTGAAAAACACCTCTTTAAAAATGTATTTGCTACATATTTTGGCCTGTGGATAATTTTTAATCTTTTGAAATTGATTGGATTTATTTTGTGGTCCATGTGTACCTCTAGAACTTTTTTTTTTTTACATTTTTAAAATTTGCACAGGGTGTATTTCAAGTGACCTTAAAGCACTCTGAAGTCTTGCTAGAGGGATCTGTAATGAAAGGGCTTTGATCATAGATGAGTAAAAGTATGCATTAATCATAGAGCACGCTACTTTTCTTTTTTTTTTCTGGTATCCAAACCGTGAGGCCTTTTTCTAAACCTGCTGTAAAAAAGACTATTTGCATGCTTTTACTGCAGGAAAATTACTGTGCTATCTTAGCATGGGGTCATTGAGCAGAGATCCAAATGCTGATCCAATGGACATCTCCAGGGGTGTTTCTCAGGTTCTGCTGTTCAGAGGATGATTACTCACTGGCATCCAATCTATCCATTACGTTTCTGCTTCAGCTTCATGTTTCTACTTTCTATTCACAAAAGTCTTGCTCAATATGCAATATGCTTTACATTAGATGAGCAAAAGCAAGAATGTTTTCCTGACCCTGTAGACTGTTACGGAAACAGAATATGAGCAATTCAAGCTTTTGCAGTTACCATGCAGTAATTTCCAAAACTGAGGCACAATATCTGCAAAAGCTCTGTGTTAATTGTTTGAGTGTTCACGGAATTTTGTCATGCAGTTAACACAGAGGAAATGTTGCTATCATGTGTTAATTGCATGGCAGATAATACAATGTAGTTAGCTATTTATATTTCTTAAGGTGGCATTGATTGCTCTGTATTATCTGCCACGTTAATAGTCAATGGATATTGTTTTGAAGCATCTCTATGAAAATGACAGCATTTACATGTGTAGCTTGCATACATGTGTAAAAGGTGATTTTCAAAAACCACTAATTATATGTGGACAGTCACAAAACAGAGGTTTTGAAGGAAGGTGTTGTGGGTGTGGCTTGGGTGAGACAAATAGCTACCAGGTAGATATTCAAAGCGAATCAACTGACCGGAAACAGCTCCTGGCTGGTTAACTGGTTAGTGCCGCTGAAACTGACTGGTTAGCACCAAACTGAAAATTGCCTATTTTGGGGGTGGTCGTCACTTGGTTAGTTAGGTGCTGATATTCAGCACTTAACTGGCCAGGTTAACTACTACTACTATTTAGCATTTCTATAGCGCTACAAGGCATACGCAGCGCTGTACAAACATAGAAGAAAGACAGTCCCTGTTCAAAGAGCTTACAATCTAATAGACAAAAAATAAATAAAGTAAGCAAATCAAATCAATTAATGTGAACGGGAAGGAAGAGAGGAGGGTAGGTGGAGGCGAGTGGTTACAAGTGGTTACGAGTCAAAAGCAATGTTAAAGAGGTGGGTTTTCAGTCTAGATTTAAAGGTGGCCAAGGATGGGGCAAGACGTAGGGGCTCAGGAAGTTTATTCCAGGCGTAGGGTGCAGCGAGACAGAAGGCGCGAAGTCTGGAGTTGGCAGTAGTGGAGAAGGGAACAGATAAGAAGGATTTATCCATGGAGCGGAGTGCACGGGAAGGGGTGTAGGGAAGGACGAGGTTAACTGCATAAAACTACAATACGACTGCATGAAAGTCAGTCCTATCTTTGTGCAGTAACCTAAAACCAGTTGCTGCATAAAGAAATTCAGTGCTAGTGCTGGTGCTGGTTCCCAGACATGGCCCATCATTGAATTTCTGGGTTTGACACTGGTAGTGGTTAGGAAAACCCCAATTGCCCCCTGCTGAATATCAGTCTCTTCGTGTTTATTCATCTTGCGTAGGGAATACACATGTATGTGAAACAATTTCCCTGATCCCCCTGCTAGACAAAACCTCCCTGCTAGGCAATACTTACTGATAGCCAAACCCACCTCTGTCAGTGAAGACCCCTGAGCCAAGTGATTTGCTGTTCTTGTCAATTTTGGCTATTACATCTTTTAGGTTCACCAAATCATCCAAATCATCACCTTTACATCTCAGTAAATGTAGCATAGTAGTGTAGTTTACATTTATTTATTTGTTGCATTTGTATCCCACATTTTCCCACCTCTCTGCAGGCTCAATGTGGCTTACAATACATCATGAATAGGGGAAATATATGAATATTGAAAACCAAAGCAAAAAATTAATTTAGGGTCTCATTTTCAAACGAGGAAAATGCCTCAAACAGTAGCATTTGGACATTTTTCTCCAACTGTCTGGCTGTGCCCCAAGGACTGGGTTGAAAACCTCTGGAATAGGTGCTCAATATGCAGGATCACCCCCCCCCCCCCCCAACACACACACACACACACACACACACATACACACACACATATAATAAAAGGATACAATTATGACAGACTTGCTGAGTTCAAAAATACGATGTCCTGCCTACCAAAGCCTTGTATCATTAATAAGAATCAGGGAGTCCTATCAAGTTGTGCAGCATTATTTTAAACTTTAAGAGTCCGCATTATGTTTTAGCATGAGTCAGAAAGGTCATCAACATGAAATTTAGAGTTCTCATTAATGAGGGGGAGGGGAAGATGGTTCGAAACAAGGAAAGGCAGATGTCAGTCAGTAAGAAAGGGGAGGGGCTTATTAGGGAGCTCAATAAATGATAGGTACCCAGAGAGGTAGTATGGTGAGAAGGTGGATGGAGTGGACCCCAAGGACAGGAAAAGAGTGGAATTCGGAGGAAGAAGTGGTTTAAACCTACAGAAAGGAGACAGTAGCAGCTAACCAGCACCACTGCCACTACAGACAACTGAGAAACATATAGGGAAGAGAAGATAACCTCCATGGTAGAAGGCAGCAACTGAAGCAGTATCCTTGGGGGGGAAACTAAAAGCAATAAGAAATGGATTTTCTTTTGGTAAATTATAGTTTATTGAAGTTTATGTGGCAAAAAACAAGATAATCAAGCACAGAACGTTGTATGCTTTGACAATTCTAAACCATAGTGAGAGACAAAAAGATATCAGAAATGCAAGTAAGGGAACATGAGAAAGAGAGAGAAGAGGAAAGAAGGAGAGGGTCAGGATTAAGTTTCAATGTACACAAATGGGGTAAGAGCGCCTTTCAGAGCCAGGATGTGGATTGAGGAGTGGCCTAGAGGTTAGGGTGGTGGACTTTGGTCCTGAGGAACTGAGTTCCAGTCCCACTTCAGGCACAGGCAGCTCCTTGTGACTCTGGGCAAGTCACTTAACCCTCCATTGCTCCATGTAAGCCACATTGAGCCTGTCATGAGTGGGAAAGCACGGGGTACAAATGTAATAAAAAAAAAAATTTTGCTTGCTGAGAGGAAAAGGAGAAAAAGAAGAGTATGAACAAGAGGTTGTGAAATGGCAGTGATGAGGATGAGATATTCTCAGGGAGAAAGGAGATGGATGAATAAGAGGAAGAAAATGTATCTGCTCAAGAGCAAAGAACAAAGTAGAAGTTAAAATGGCTGGTGAGGTGAAAAACATAGATAATGGATAGTATGACTCAAGGTTTTATGCCCCGATGCTCAGAAGCAAATGCGGGCACTAGTGGCCATTAGCGCTGGACTAGCGCCCATATTTACTAGTGCCAAATGCTCAGAGCCGACAAGCAAGTGAAAGACGAGCTCGCTGGCTCTGAGCATACAAATGCATGCTAAAGAGGTCATCCCATATTCCTCCCCAATGCTCAGCAGGCAGCGTGCCAAACAAGGGCGCTCCTCCTGCGGCAAACCCTATGCCAGCTCAAATCTGGCATTACGATTGTGCCAAGCTGTGGGGAGGCAATAACTGCTAAAGCCCTGGTGGTATTTAGGCCCAGGATGCACTGGGCAGGGCACCACCATTTTGATGATGTGCATAACGCACAGCAGGAGGAGGGACTAGGACTCCTTTCCTTCTTCTTCTTCTTCTTCAAGGTAGGAGTGGGTTAGGAGGCCACCGCTAGGCCACTGGGGGTAGTCTTTTGGAGGTAGTCTTTGGAGGGTAGTCTTCAGGGGGGGGGTCCTAGCCAGGGGTCCCACTGGACAACAGGGTTTTATTTATTTTTGATAGGGGGAGGTCTGGGTCCACTGGACATCCTGGGCTTTAGTCGTGGGGGGGGGGGGGGAGTAGGGAGTCTGTGCTTAATGCACAACTTTTAAGTACGTGTGCCAGACACTATCCTCCCATCAAACTCCCTAATGCTCAGTGCTGTGAGCATGCCTATATTTGCATCTCAGCATTGAACATTAGGGAGTTGTTCTTCTGCACTGTTCCAGTGCTATTTCTTTGGCACTGTTCAGTATAGCACCATTAGTGCTTTGAAGTAGGGAATATGATTGGTGAGATTTAGCTTGAGAAAAAAACTGTAGTAGAGCCAAGGGGAACAGAGAGAGAAGGAAAAATACTAATATATGGTGATGACATGGTGCATGATTTCTGGCAAACAACTGGAAGGAGCTCAGGTTTTCAGCAGTGAAAGCTCAAGTGAGTCATGAACTCAAATGTCATCACAGAAGAAGCTGCAAGGAGATATCCATGCAAGTAAGCCACAACCTCCCCAGAATCTGGCAAGAAGATGGAAGGAACTCAGGATGGCAATAAATTCTGGAGGTAATCCAAAGATGAATCTTAGAAGATTTGGAAATCACCATAGAGAAAGATGAGCAAAATATGTTAAAACCTACAATCATTCAAACACCTGATAAGCAGCTGGAAGTAGCTCAGGGTGTCAGCAGTGAAAGCCCAAGTTGGTCATGGTGGACATAGGAGTCACCGGAAAGGAATCTGGAAGGAGTATGCAGTTGGGCTGCAAACTCCCCCACATCTTTCCTTCAAATAAAATGCTTTTAAAAATTATCTTCCAATTCCTAAATTAGGTCTGTCATTTACTCTGCTACATTTACTTATTTATTTATTATTATTAGGATTTATTTAATTACTTTTTGAAGGAATTCACTCAAGTCGGTGTACAGTAAGAATAGATTGAACATGAGCAATAGGCAATTACAGCAGCAAAAATATTCAAATAACAGTAAAAAGTATGGATTAGTATACTAGTCAACACAATACGTAATAGAACATTTTAGTTGATAGGGAAGGGTAAAGCAAAGATGAAACATACAGCGTAAGAAGAGTTAGAAAGTAAGGTGACTGATTTAAAGAAAGTTTAAGCTGTAGGAGAGACTTAACCCTTGGAATAATACTTTTTCTTTATCAGATATAATTCAAGAACAGCAAATGGATCCTCTAGATATTGCTTCTGTTATGTTTCCTACACAAACTTTACTGACGTGAATAAATTTATGTGGATGAGTATCAGACTCTTTCTTGAGTTGGCCTTTGCAACCAATCAATGTAGAAATCATCCCTATCAAATACAAGGGAGGCTTTTTACATTGCCATCACCAAATGGATAGTACTGATGATATAGATGGCCACACTGAAAATGTCATCAGTATATCCTTGACTATAAGTCAAAAGGGATATAGGGGCCCTTTCACTAAGCCATACTAAAAAGTGCCCTGTGCTATTTTTAGTGTGTGGGGTTCCTGCATGCTGAGACCACTTTTAGCATGGCTGTAAAATTGCCACACTTTTGTTTTTTTTCATTAATGATAATGTGCTAATTTCCCCAATTAGTGTGTGGCCATTAGTACGGGAACCCTTACCACCACCTCTTTACTAGGTAATAAGGGCTCACCCGCTAAACCCATGCTAATCAGCAGCACATGGTGATTTGCTGTTAGTGCAGTGCACACCTACTCTCCGCCCCCAGAACTGATCCCAGAACTAGCAGGCATCTTGCAGTAGCAGTATGTGGTAAGCATTTGTTAATACTTACTGCCGCTTATTAAAAGGGCCCCATAGATAACAGTTGAAAAATGTCTCAGTGTTTTCATTTATATTCCATCCAGAAAAGCAGCAGAAACTGGATACTATGGAATATTTGAAATACTACTTTTCTTGTGTTGTTTTAAAAAGAATTGCATATTTAAAATAGTTTAATTCTCATTAAATGCATTTTAATGTAATTATTTTATTTATAAAGATTTCATTGAGATTTGTAGCTTTATAGGTTTAATTTTTTTTTATTATATACTATTTGTTCATCGATATTTTAGGGGGTCTTTTACTAAGATGCACTAGTATTTTTAGCTCATGCTAAAAATCAAAATAAAGAGTGTCTCAGCGTTTAGCGTTAGCTGATTTTTAGCATGAGCAGTTTTTGTAAATCGCATTTATGGAGGATGTGATTCATAAGTCTAAAGAAATGTGACAGCTAAAAAAAGGCTAATTAATTTGCTAGCTGCTATAAACTAATACAAATTAATTGGGCTAAATTTGCATGGCTGTAGTCATTACCTTTTATTTTGTGTGAAAAATTAAATTAAAAATAATTAAAGCCCTGGAAATGCCAATGTTATACTTGGCAAATGTTCAACAAGAGCTACATTTTAATATGAATACCTCCTCCAAAGTAGATAAATTTAAACTTATTTATCCACAGTTAATGAAATATGGGTGCTGTATTAGTCCACATATGCATGGTTACAAATAGATGGATTAACTCCCATTTTTGTGGGCTCTGTCTTGGCATATAGGGGTAATACTATGAGAAATCACCTAGTTTTAGATTGCAAGTATGCACACAAATGCCAGTATTCTAGACATTTTCTTGTGTGTGTGTGTGTGTGTGTGTGTGTATGTGTGTGTGTAAATGACCTTATGCCAAGCTGCAATGGCTTATAGTATGCAGGTGGATATATAGCCTGGGTGGCATGTACATTTACTTATAATCATACATTATACAATTGTATCATTTCCATTGTAGGTACGAGTATTTACTGTACACCAGTTCTATGACTGGTGAAGATGCCCATGCCTGTAAAATAGATGTGTGTAAGGTGGCTTTCACTAGTAGTCTATAAAGACAAATATTGTAGGTACCTACTTTTCTTTATAGAATAGGGTTCAAGTAACTGTTTTCTGAGCATATAAATTTAGACACCCCCTTAGACACAAGGAATCAATGGATCTACGGAATCATAGTGGACATTGGGTGGCAATGCCGTTAATTGGGAAGCAAAACCAGTGCTGGGCAGACTTCTATGGTCTACGCCCTGATTGTAAGTGAATAGATATGGATGGGCTGGAGTGTAAATTAAAGGGGCTTTTGATGTTAGCTTCAGAACTTTTAGTACAAGAACAATGCCAGGCAAACTTCTACAGTCTGTGCCCTGAGAATGGCAAGGACAAATCAAACTCGGGTATATATATGTATATATATATTTTTTTAATGTTAAAGACAACCGTTTTTTTCTTAAATCTAATACCAACTTTATTGTCTCAAAAAGTATTTTTATATATATATCACATACATCCAATACAACAAACCGCATACACTTTCAATCATTCTTTCATTCAACCACTTCACTCTAAATATGATTTCCTAATAAATTCTTAAAACCATATTAAATCTTCACATATCAACTGGACATTCATATTTAACTATCTTGACATATCTGTTGTCCCATATAGTATTAAATAGTATAGATCTTATCCATCGTTACTGATATTCCATCAGATGTCGTATGAATTGTCTTTCTCTATACTTGGACATCAAAACGCTGTTCGTTTCGTCAACACTTGTAATGAGTTCAGTAGAAATGTCCATAAAAGTTTCTTTTGCCGGGAACTCTTCCAGACTGTAGAATGAAACATACAATATATATAAAGTATCACATACCATGTAAGATGAGTTTATCTTGTTGGGCAGACTGGATGGACTGTTCAGGTCTTTATCTGCCATCATTTATTATGTTACTACTATGTTACCCTTATTGAATTACCCTCCAGTTAGGCAATTCTATAAAGAGGAACTTAGATTTAGGCATTTAGGGCCTCTTTTAACAAGCTGCAGCAAAAAGGGACCTGCGCTAGTGTCAGCACATGTTTTTGACGCTCGCCAAGGCCCCCTTTTACCACAGCTGGTAAAAGGTAGGTCTTTCTTTTTTTAAGAAATGGTCATGCGGCAAGTGAAGCCATTTTGTGGGAGCCTTTACTGCCACCCATTGAGGTAGTGGTAAGGGCTCCAGCGCCAACCCAACAGTAAATGGGCAGTATTTGGCACTGCCTGATTACCGCCGGGTATACACCCGAGCTACAAAAATAATTATATTTTTGTAGCGCCGGATATGGCAGCACCATTTATAGAATTTAGTCCTAGATAAACATTTTGGGCCATTTAACTGGGCAGGATATTATATGCCAGTGCCCAAACATTGCTCGGCATTGAATATCCAGGCTTAGTTCATACTGGAGTGGTCGGTGGCTTAAAAAAAACTCACTGCCAAGAGCTGAATATCACCCCCTTGCTAAACTTGTTATCCACCCCTATAATACAAGCTTGTGATTGAAGAATGGACAGCCATTGTCCATATAATACATTTATTCACTTACTTTACCATCTTTTGCATTTGTAAAGTAGCAGAAGCAATTGGGAAATAAACATCATAAATAACATCAGTAATCAAATACAAAATCAATTTTAATAATACATAAATAATGCATAGAGACATAAAATATCATGTTTTCTATGTATTTTCCCTGACTCTTTATATGATGCCCAAGATTGCAAGCCAAAATTTGGCGCATATCAGATGTATTACATAATTTGTGGGCAACTTAATAGACAAGCAGCTAATTGGCAATAATTGGGCACTAACAGTCAATTATTGGCACTAATTGGCAATTAAATTTGAACATGCAGCTTCCTAGTTGGGATTCTATAAAGATGCGCATGTAAATTCTTATATGCAGATCCAAAAAGGGGGTGCTTGGGAGGGTCAAGCTCATTCCTAGAATTTGCACACAGTGTTATAGAATATGGCAGATCTGCACCTAATGTAGGAGTAAGGACTTCTACCAGGTTTCAATTGGTGTAAATCCTCACACCCAAAACTGGACACAGTTCCCGGTGTTAAGAACTATTTACGGAATAGCGCTTAGTGCTTATTTTTGGCACCCAAATATGGGCACACAGAATCTAGTCCTTTATGTATTATTTATACATTCAAATTGATTTTATGTTTGATGACTGATATCTATGGTGTGTATTTCCCAGATGCTCATGGATTTTCATGCTTATATCTCATCATTGGTCACCCCTTCCTTGTGCTTGACATACCACCTTCTATGTGTGATCAATCTCATTTGACTGACTATAGATGATCATAAGGGTATAAAAGGACGTGTTTACTCAATCAAGAGATAAATAAGTTTTAATCCAAGCCAACTGTTAACATGGAGCCCCAAAAAGTTAATGTAAACAGTGCATGTCAACTGCTGCATTAACGATTAGCATATACTTGCACCACTAATATACATTGGGGCTCATTTTCAAAACAACAACAACAAATATCCAAAAATGTCATAAGGTGGAAGATGGATGTTTTTATCTCAAAAATGTAAAAGTTTTGATTTTCAATACACTGTTTTCATCTGTTTTTCTCCACAGTCCATCCAAATTTCAAGGGGGCTTGTTGGGGGCATGTTTTGGGCAGGACCTGGGAAGCACCAAAAGATAGATGGTTTTCTGTAATAATGAAACACAATGAAAACTTCTAGGGCCAAAATTAAGATCTTTTTGGCTGGACCTGTTTCAGTCATGAATAAGTGACCTAAAGGTGCCCTAAATGACCAAACGTCCACTGGAGGGTCACATACCCCACCCCATCCTCCTAAGATATGACAGTGACAGTACTTAACAGGCTATATGACAGCTTCAGATATGATGGCCATTCATGTTAGAGCAGCAGGCAGGTCCCATAAGTAGCCTAGTGGTCAGTGCAATGGACTGAAAAGAAGGAGACCCAGGCCCATATCCCAATGTAAATGGTACACTTGTGGTGGAACATATGAGCCCTCCAAAAGCCATGAAATACCTACTGTTCTTTCATATAGGTGACACCTGCAAGCTTGAGGGCTATTGTGGTGGTGTAAAATTAGTTACAGTAGATTTTTTCTCTGCTCCTGGAGGGTTCACCATATAATAGAAAGGGGTTATGGTGAGATGTGCACCTGAGATATTTTATGTGGAGTCCACTGCAGTGCCCCCTAGGGTGCTCCACTGCTCTGCTGGGATGTGTGTGTAGCCAGTCTACTAAGAATGATGCCCCCTCAAAACCAGATTTAGACGTCATGTAGAAAATTCTCCTCCAAATGTGCCACAGTGCCCATTTTATGCAAGGGGTCCAGAAGTAAATAACTCACATTAACAGCATCAGTACATGCTAACTTGTGAGTAAATGACTCAGCTATTGTAGAATTCCATGCTAGGGTCAAGGAAGGGGAAGAGAAAAGGAAGGAAGTAAACCTTGCAGTTAACCCTCTGTGTTGTTAACTTGTTGATTGCTACATGGCAAATAATGTGGAACAGTTAATTATATTCCTAGAGGTGTGTCTGCCCATGCTCCACCCATAATCCATCCCTGTGCACAACATGTATCATCAAAGTATGAACTATGATCGTGATAAAGTCTATACTTTTATGCTGGTTAGCATTTTATAAGGGCCATGAATGCATGTAAATGCACATACATGGCTAACAAATCAGCATTTATTTGTGTTCATAGCGCACAAATCTAGGTGGATTCTTTTAAAATTACCCATTGGAGGTCAATTCTGCAATACAGTAAGAGCCTATTCTTTAAGAAAATAAGCACCTACATTCCTTTCTAGAATACTAGACTAATAACATATATACATGCTTAAAAGTTAAATGTGAGCACTTATGTCAGCCTTACAGCTGCTGTAAGTATTGCCACAGATATGTCCATAAATTGTAGTATTCTGAAATAAAGGTGCACTATCCCCCTAATTCTATAAAAGGCCCCACAAATTGTGAGTGCAAATTTGGGAATGCACTCAATTTGTGTGTGCAATTTAACTGAATTTAACTGAATGAACTAATTAGCAATCAATTATTGGCACTAAATAGATTTAATTGGCATTTATGCATGATCTAAAAAAGGGGGCATGGAAATAGGCATGTCATGGACATAATGGAGCATTCTTACAATTTACGCACATTGGGGCCCTTTTACTAAGCTGCGGTAGGGTCTACGCATGTGCAGCGTGCATAAAAATGAGACTACCACCAGGCTAGCACCCCATGGTGGTAATTTTGGATTTGGTGCACGCTCATTCCGGTGGTAGAAATTATTTTTTATTTTCTACCGCACGCAGCAGTTCTGGTGGTAATCATCAGTTGGTGTGTGCCGAATGGTTACTTTGCGTGTAGCATGTGAGCCCTTAACACTAGATCAATGGGTGGAGGTAAGAGCTCAGGCCATAAATAGGCATGCTATTTTTAATTTTAGCATATGCCCATTTCTCGGCCCAATAAAAAATACCCTTTTCTCTGAAGCGGTAAAAAATGGCCTGGCGCACGCCAAAAACATGCACCCACACTACCACAGGCCATTTTTTACTGCAGCTTAGTAAAAGAATCCCATTCTTATAGAATAACAGGGACACATGCCTAATCTAGATGCATACATTTTCACCATGCTTTTGTTGGTGAAAATAACCATGCCTTTCTCAGGCATAAGTGCTATTCTATAAACTGTGCCTAACTTTAAGTAGGGCTTATAGAATAGCGCTTTTTTTGGTGCCAGATATAGAATCTAGCCCTATATAGGTTTTTAACATGAATTTTAAAGGGTTAGCATATCCTCAAATGAAAAAAACATAAAACAAAGACACAAAACTCCACAAAATAAAGCAAATGAAAGATGTTTGGCTGTATACCCCTAGAAACCTTCCTGATGCTGAAAAATGGAACAAAATAACGCACAAATTTCTTCCTATTCCAGATGGAATATACCTCCAGAATTCAGGTTTACAATCTAAAAAATTACGAAAAACTTTACAGAAACAAAAAGTAGAATCTACAGCAGGGGCGTAGCCAGACCTCACCAGGAGGGGGGGCCAGAGCCCGAGGTGGGGGGGCACATCAGACCCCCCCTGCCGGCCTGCCCACGATCCCCTTCAACCCCCCTCCCGCCACCAACTCTCCCCCACCGTCGCCGCCTGCCCCGTCGCCGTAAATTATACCTTTTTTTTGAAGAGAAACTTCCGTCCGCGCTCGAGTAGCGCCTTTCTTCAATGAAGTTCCGGCGATCGTTGAAGAAAGGCGCTACTCGAGCACGGAAGGAAGTCTCTCTTCAAAAAAAGGTATCATTTATGGCGATGGGGCAGGCGGCGACGGCGGGGGAGAGTTGGTGGCGGGAGGGGGGTTGAAGGGGATCATGGGGCAGGGGGCAAGGGCCAAATCTACGGGGGCCCGGGCCCCCTCAGGCCCCACGTAGCTACGCCACTGATCTTCAGTACTTATCTGAATAAATAGCTTATCTACACATTCCACAACAAAGGTTTACCAGATAGCATGTACATTTTTTACACTAGGGAAAATATGAAGGTAGAATGTCTGACAGAAAAACAAGGCAATCTAAGTAGGTTAACATAAGACAATAACATAAGAAAGGCCTGGAGGAAAGTGTGAATTGTTAGAACAGACCATGAAACCTGCCAATAAACCAAATATTAAGGCTTGAAGCATTTCTTTTTTCCCCCTTATGTTTTGACCTGTGAGCTCTGCTATAGCCAGCTGGGGACCACTGGTTATCACAGGTGATGGTCTTTATAAAACACTTCTAAACAAGAAGGTTAACAAAAGAGACCAGTGACTGATGATTTTTTTTATTAAGGTTAACAATTATTTTTAGAAAAACACAAAATGTTATATATATATATATATATACACACACATGTATATATTTCTTACAGCTTGCTAATTACGTTTTCTTCATACAGAATAGGTTAACATGCCTGCTGTGTAAGATAAGAATTAAGTGTTGCCATATCCTGTTTTTTACCGCTTCAGAGAAAAAGGGTATTTTTTATTGGGCCGAAAAATGGGCATATGCTAAAATTAAAAATAGCGTGCCTATTTATGGCCTGAGCTCTTACCTCCACCCATTGATCTAGTGTTAAGGGCTCACATGCTACACGTACAGTAACCATTCGGCACACACCAACTGATGATTACCACCAGAAATGCTGCGTGCGGTAGAAAATAAAAAAGAATTTCTACCACTGTCATTATATTGTGTATTCGATCATGTCTCAGAATCTGAGATAAATGAGCCAGAAGCCTGGTTTTAATAGAAGTTATATTGGGGGAAAATTAGTTAAAAATGTAGGTGCACATTTTTATTTATTTACATATTTATTGAAGTACTTATATACTGCCTAGACCTAAGCAGTTTCATTACAGGTACATAGGAGATGATAGTGATTACATGTAAGATCTGTGGCCATTTCATTCTTTCAGCTGCAGTATACAGAAAACTATGAACAGGCACATCTGCAGACTTATTAATGAAGCAAAAGGTTGGCACCCTAGAAAATGTCACAGTCTTCCACCACAAAAAAACAAAAATAAAAAAACACTGTTCGGCTTAATTTTGGCCAATAATATCATAGAGAAAGTCACGGATCTCCTCAATGTGAACTGTTGGAAGCTGGTGTCTTAATTTTGCAAGTTCCTGCAAACTTTTGAAAAGGTTACTTGAGAAAGTAACTCACGAGTCTGAACCAAATTGCCTTTCTAAAAGAGGTAATTTGGTGGCAAACGTGTTAAAAAATATCAAACTCCTAGGTGTTTCCTTCTCATATAACATTCTTCTACCTTAAGATATCATCCAAGAGTTTAACATATTATACAAAGACCAGTTTGCACTGGCAACTGTATTAAACCCCATTTATTGGAAGCATTATCTGTTTGTCCCCCATTTGCCAGTTTAGTTACAGATCATTGAACACATTACTTCGAAATTGAAGGTGATGATGGTCCACAGGCACTAAATGATTCATCTGTTATTGTTCTGCTTCTTCTACATCAAAGTCAATATGTCTGATAGCAGTCGTGGAACAGCAGAACAAGTATTACTTTTGATCCTGAGTACTGAAAAATGCATTGAAGCCGATGTAATCAACTGCACTGTACTTAGAATGGTTGTTCCGCGTAGCATTACTCTGCTTAAATTACTTTAGATGCAGGAATGGTTTTAACACACAAAAATCTGTGCAAAGGGGGAAGTATAAGGATGAGCTAAGTTTTGTGTACATTCTGTACAAATGGATGCAAATGAGCTACAGTCCTTATGGAGTTATGCATATCTCTATTGTCATTTTAAGGCTGAAACTTTACTTTGCCTCTTAAGGTAAATGGAAGTTTAAAAATCAGCCATAAATAGATTTGGGATCCCCAAGGTTGAAACTGCAGGACATGAGATTCCCAGTCTGGGGATCTTCATAACCTAGCAGCCTAAGTCCAAGACGAAGAAGACCGAAAGACTTGTTCTCTCTAAATCAACTCCTCCTAAGCCAGTCCTTTAAATACTCCATAGCAAGATGTCTCTCACTCCATAAACTCACTTAATTCCTAATCTCCCCTCCCCCCTCTATTTCACTGTTTAAGTTCATGATCCAACCCAACTACTAACCCATAGAGATATTCATTCATTTGAAATAACATATTCCTTGTCATTTTATATAATTTCTAATCCAAAACTACAGGAACACACCTCAAAATAACAGGTTTCTTTCCAGTGTCTTTAAATTTCAACATTTTCCCCAGTGTTAGGATATATCATATTGCAAACGTCATAATGTAATCAAATTCTTAAAACTGCTGCCTGATAATTGTATCCACTATGTAACTGTTGCTGTCTAAACGTTCAAAATATTCTCATTTCTACAAATTACACATCGTATTGCTACAAATCCAACTACATCCTAATACTCTAAAGTTTATACTTAACTGCATTTAGAGTAATGAACCCTTTGGTGTCCAATGTTCCCGTAAGTACTGAATGTAATTTTTCCACTGCCTCTAATCAGCTGATATTATATCAGCTATGTATCTTGAGATTCGCAGTGCTCTGGAATACTTACATATATTTTTATTTTTAAAAAAAAGTTTATCTTGTACTACAAAAAAATTCAGCATTTCTAAAATTTCCCATCACAGGCAGAATCAAAAGGACATGGTAAGACCCTTTAGTGCAGGGGTGTACAACTGTGGTCCTCGCTAGGTCGGGTTTTCAGGAGTCCACCAAAGAATATGTACGAGATCTATTTGCATACAATGGAGACAATGCATGCAAATAGATCTCATGCATATTCATTGGGAAAATCCTGAAAGCATGACTGGGTTGTGACCCTTGAGAACTGAGGTTGGACAACCCTTCTTTAGTGAAAGTCGGAACAAGAGCCAACATGTAATAGTTCATCTAAAACTGATCTAGTTCCTAAATAGATACAAAGTTCTAGGGCGGGATTTACTGAAAAACTCTACCACATTAGCACATACTAATCCCATTAATATAGAGGTGCTCAACCCAGGCCTCAGGACATACCAAGCCAGTCTAGTTTTCAGGCTATCCACAATGAATATGAAATAGATTTTCATGCACTGCCTTCAATGTATGCAAATCTATCTCATGCATATTCATTGCGGGTATCCTCAAAACCAGACTCGCTTGGTGTGTCCTGAGGACTGGGTTGAGAACCCCTGCATTAATACAAGTTATTTTACCTCTGGTCCAATTTTATGCAAAGGGACTTATTTATTAGTAACACGAGGTGAGTGGCATTAATGCATGCTAATGCAGTAGCAAAATTTAGTACATCTACTACTACTACTACTACTACTACAACTACTATTTAGCATTTCTATAGCGCTACAAGGCATACGCAGCGCTGCATAAACATAGAAGAAAGACAGTCCCTGCTCAAAGAGCTTACAATCTAATATCTAGCATTTGATACTTTATGCCAAAGGTAGAGGGCAGAAAATATAAAAGACCAGAACCTAATTTCCACCAAGAATATCCATTGTGGATATTTGGAAAATCAGGCTGAAAGGGCAAGTCCTGGATTGGGTTGAAAACCTTTGTTGTAAGAGGAATTATAGTCATAACAAATACATTTGAGTTGGAGGACTCCATAGGAGAATTAATAGGCACTCTAAATATTCCCCAAATATCCCTTTATAGAAGAGTTGCTATTAGGGAACCACTGAACAATATAAGTTTTCACTGGATTAGTTAATCCTTCAATCCTTTAGACCACTAGTTCTTAATTTTAAATTCAAGAGCTGTGAAATCAAGTCTTGAGGTCATAAATTAAAACAATTATTCTATACTATTAGCAAATTTTCAGCTTGGTATCAAATATAAGACTGATTCAGAGTTACTGTGTCATAAATATTTACAGTCTAAAGTCTATTACCTAAAAATAATTGATATTATTAAAACTAGATTATATGTGAGCATGTTAAACTCTATTTGCCATTTTTCATTCCGCTGTGGAATATGAGAATAACATTTTGAAAATAGTCCATTTTGACTTTGTGCCACTGTTCAAAGCATTCTATCCTTGTCTGTTTACTGAAAGCATAAAGCTGCCCACACTGAATGCTTTTTTGTTTGTCTGCTTTATGGATGCTTTAGGAACTTGTACAGAATTTACAAAACAGAAAATGGGTCCCTTGTAGGTTCATGTTCATAAAACAATAAACATTCTACAGTCTGGCAGAATTTGACTGGTGACCAGCTAACCAAAAGTGTTGTTTTCTTTTGAGATTCACAGGCAGTAAAATGTTACAAAGTCTTTTTGCGTGAAACTGAAGCCTTTATTCAACTTAAATGTGAAAAAAGGAAACAAAAAAAGTTACCCACAGCTGATTTTTAAGGTCACGGAGAGCAATGACCTACTTGAGGTAATTCATAGTAAGCTAGTGCAACACAAATATAAATGTATCTCCATAAGATATTTAATATGAAAATTATTTTCTACTTCTATTCTTGTATTGCAGCTGATCAGCTAAATCTTTTACAAGACACTATTAAAAGGTTTTCCCTCAGGGCAATGCCTCCAAATGAGTTAGTTTTATTCATACCTAGACCGTAATGAACTTTAACCTAAGTCTGGGTATGTGGAGCATGATCTCACCTTCTCCAATTCCTTCTGGTGCAATATATATTGGAGGTTTATCAAGATGTGCTTGGAAATTGCTTTTGAACAGGCCTGTGGCATCCAGCACAATGGGAAATATTTCTGTATCACTCATATTTTCTTGGTCTCTAACTGCATGTCTCAATATTTGAGCATCTTCTCTTGCTCCTACATGATGCACAAAATAATCAGGGGGCACTGTCACCTCTATTGATCGTATTGTTCTCATGTTTTTCATCTTTTCTACTATGTCCGGTTTTCTTGGATCCAGCTTTTTAATCTTTTGGAATGGGAATATCCCAGGTGATCATAAACATTCTCCAAAATTCTCTTATGGTCTTGTTTCCAGTTTTTTTCTGGTACAGCAATGTTATAATATTGACAAAGGGCCCTTTTTATGAAGTGGCAGTAAGCCTAATGCGGGCCTACTGCTCGCTAAAAGGGAAGTACCACCAGCCTACCACAGCAGCCCGGCTGTAATCCCCTCCCCCAGCATGTGCCATTTCCAGTGTTGCAAAAATATTTCAATTATTGTAGTTCCAGTGTGTACCCAGCAGTAATTGGGCAGTGCCACGGGCTGCCCGGTTACCGTCGGGTTAATGCCGGAGCTCTTACTGCCACCTCAATGGGTGGCGGTAAGTGCTCCACCCCAAAATGACCAAGCAGGAAGTGGTCCACTTGCCACAGGGCCATTTCTTTAAGAAGAGGGAAACCTGCCTTTTACCCACTGTGGAAAAAGGGGGCCCTTGGTGCACAGCTTCATAAAAGGACTCCAAAGTTGCCAAATGGATGAGATGTGCCACCTGCTTACGTCTTTCGATATAGAAATATTCCACCATCAGGACATTTACATGTGACAGTATTCCTGATTAAAAGAGTGATCTGTGCAATGCTGGCTATAGATGATGCATGACATGGCGATATTTGAACTATGTATCTTTCAAATCTGTACTAAACCAGAAGGTTGCAAATGTGGCAATGCTATAGGGAGGATAACCTGGGCACATGAAAAATTAGATTTCTTTCTCTTGATGTAATGCATGAGGGAAAGGGAATAAAAGGGATGGGCATGTGATAAAAGAGAAGCGTGAATGTATTGTATGAGCATAGAATGTGTGGGTAGAACAAATGGGTTGAAAAAAGGGGCAGGAACGTCTGGATATTTGGCCTAGGACAGAACTACAGTCCTTTACCAGTGCTACAAGGCCAGCATTCATCAATATTTAAAACTACTATGAGTGTGTGTACAATACAGTTAATAAGTCTATGCCAGTAAAGCTGTTTGTTGTTGAACACTCTCTGTTCTTTAGTAAAATCCAGAGTGCAAATGGAGTTGGTCACAAAGCTTAGGAAGCAACTGTCACTTTTTACCAGCCATCTACATTTTAGCAGACACAAGTCCCAGAACCCTGATTTCAAGTGCTGGAGAACTCAGACCTACAAACCAAACTCCAGAAACATGAAGCTGTACCAGGGCCTGCCTCATGCAGGACATAAGCAGCTGCAGGGCATATATGTGAGCCTGAGGGTTACATCACAATTCCTTATTGAATTTGGCTAAAATGGTCCCTTTAGTCTCACCATTAGATGTCACTACTGAGCAATGAAAGGGTCCTCCCTCCACCCCTTCAACCCCCACCTTCTTGAAGCTGTGGATAGTTCTTCCAGTGTTTCTGGTTGGACCAAGCAGCACAAGGTCATCCTGGGAATTTAACCTATACCACTGGGCCCTCACCAAGTTCACCCTACTATGTTAGGGATATGGTTTTATAATCAGAAGTGCCACCCAGGTAAGTGCTGTATTAAGATATCATGCTATCAAGATCATTATTATGGTTTATTTAAAATTAACAAGATCACTTCAAACAAAGGGGTCCTTTTACTAAGGTGTGCTGAAAAATGGCCTTCGGTAGTATATGCGCGGGTTTTGGGCATATAATAAAGCAATTGTATAGCAGAAGGAGGTTTTTGGCCAATGATGACTGCAAGTCTTAGTGGTGACTAACCAGCTTATAATCGAAAGTGATCGCCGGCCATCTTCCCACACAAATCCTGAGATGGCCGGCGATTTCTTAAAAGCGGCAAAATCGGTATAATCGAAAGCGGCATTTTTGACAGCATATCCACTTTCCCGTCGCTTCACTGGCGAAAGTTCAAGGGGGCGTGTCGGTAGATTAGCGAAGGCGGGACATGGGCGGGTATGGGCCAATAATGGAAAAAAAAAAGCGGCGTTAAGCAGTATTTTACTGGCTTTACTTGGTCCTTTTATTTTCACGACCAAGCCTCAAAAAGGTGCCCCAACTGGCCAGATGACCACTGGAGGGAATGGGGTATGACCTCCCCATACTCTCCCAGTGGTCACCAATCCCCTTCCAAACTAAAAAAATAAAACTAAAAACCTTTTTTGCCAGCCTGTATGCCAGCCTCAAATGCCGTACCCACCTCCATGACAGCAGAATGTTTTGTATCCTCCGACAGCCTTTCCCTGGTTGCGATGTGGCTCTCGGGTGAATGTGACACCTTTTCTGTTAGGTGCCCTGCAGAGAGTCACATTAGCAATGCATTGTGGTGGGTGTAGGGTACTGGGCTCTACTCCCATGGTGCTTTTTCCCCCTGCTAACTGGGTTAGAGTGTGCCCTGTTTTGTTTCCTGTTGTAGTCCATGCGGTAGTGGCCATTTTTGTAAGCCAGTTTTAGTTCCCTTTCCTGTGTTACCCACGTTAGAGAACGTAGTTCTTACCTTGAATGGTGCTGAAAGAGGGCATTGTACACCATTGTGCCAGCTCTGACCTACTGCTAATCTTAGTACCAGGGGACTTTTTGCCAGTGGGGCACAACCTCTGATCTGCAGTTAACTGTGAGTAAACGTGCTTATTTCAAGAAAGGACTTTTTCAGAGAGATTAGTCTTCAGGTATGAACTGGTGTGCCAAAGTTATACAGCAGCAATAAGTTCTAGAGGCTGTATGCAGGTCCCTGGAGCAATTTTAGTGGGTGCAGTACATTTGTGGGTAGTGGGTTTGGGGGTTTTTGGGGGGGCTCTACTCCCAAAGTAAGGGAGCTATGCACGTGGGAGCTTTTCTGAAGTCCACTGCAGTGACCCCTAGGGTGGCTGGTTGGTGTCCTGGCATGTCAGGGGGGCCAGTGCGCTAAAAATGCTGGCTCCTCCCATGGCAAAATGCCTTGAATTTGGCCGGGGTTTGAGATGGCCGACATAACTTTCCATTATTGCTGAAAAACAAACCCGGCCATCTCAAAACCCTGCGAACTCCACGGCATTTGGCCGGGCTAAACCGTATTATCGAAAAAAAAGATGGCCGGCCATCTTTTTCGATAATACGGTTCCGGCCAGCTGTAGCGCCGATCTATTTGGCCGGCGTCGTTCGATTATGCCCCTCTAAGTTTGTGCGTGAAAGCGTTCAATCACCACTGGTGATATATGAGGTCTTTTTCCGCCATATTTTGCAATGATTGTAACATACAGTGTTCATCTAACCCACAATAGTTGTTGTTATTAAAAATTAACCCATTCTCATTATGGGCATATACAATTGCACATCCTAACATTTCAATTATTGCTATAAGTACTAATGTGGTATACTAGAAATGACAGATGTACTGCTGCTTTCACTCCCTTTCGAGGTTTCAAGAGTAAAGGTTTTAATTTCACACTGTGCAGCAGTTACCATGCTAGTACATGAGTTATTTTTGGTGACAGATTTTTAAACATAAGCAACGAGAACAGCTAAATAGAAAACCTCCACTTTAATTTTAATGAATCACGAGAGAATAGAGTAATCAGTTTAATTTCTAAAGTTTCCTATAGTATATTAGAATTCATATACTTCTCTTTTCCTGATGGAAGATTTGCCATATATGAATGCAGATAGAAGATAAAAAGTTAAAAAAAAAAATCTATTTGACTGGTTAACATGCAGCCCCCTTTGCTGGTAGATTTAATTATAGACATAATAATGTTGAATGATAACCACTTAAAGTCAAAGAAAGAATTTCTTTTGGTACTGGCATGAAACTACTTTTTTGTGACTTTTCTCCTACATTATTACATATTCTTTCTGTGTATGCATTTAAAATAATTGGAGAGTTTAAATCTGCAGAATTTGAAGCTATTCAGTTTTTTTTTTGTTTTGTTTGAAGCTTTAAAAAATATTCACCTGAATGTAGCAATAATTACAGCTCCTTTCCAACTCATGCAATAAGAAGTAAACTGAGATTTATTTGAGCAGATAATGTCAGAAAATGTTCTTAGCTAAAAGTCTCCAAGCTTTTCAATAGAACAATGTAAATTGTGATTGCTTTTTTATTCCACAGAGCATTGCAATGGTGCACCTGTTTCCTTTCTTTCAGAGGCTCTGCTGAAATATTTTGCTTATACAGAAAGTACTAACCCTCACCATATCGGCATGATTTACAGCCCTCACAATTAAAGACAGACCCACTATTAAGAAGAAGTTGTATGGGGTGGGTCTGCTGGTTCAGTGGCACTGCTGTGTACTGCCATGTTTAACACCTATTCCTGGGTCTTTTCTTACATCCCCTCCTTCCTTCCCCCCCCCCCCCCCCCTCAACAGACCATAGATACAGATTCTGGGGCGGCAGCATTTACAGCCCCTTGAGGGAAAGGGATTCTCAGTCACTATATAACAACAATTATATAGTGACTTCTTGGATCATTTTATTAACCAGATTCTTGAAGGAGCCACAAATTGTGACCCCTGGCCTAGGACTCTCGCTGTGATGCCTGATCTGAGTCCTGGTGGATAAATGAAGGTCCATGTCACAGTAGGCTAAGAAATGTTGGTTCTAATTGAGCTAGAAACTTAAAAGGACAAGGAAAACACTGCCAGCTTTACAAAAAAGTGTAAATTGTGCAAAAAGTCAATAATTGACTAGCCCAGGTGTGTCTTTGGATAAAGTTTTAGTAAGTAGGCAGCTTAATGAACAGAAATGCCTACTTTAATGTGAAAAAGATCTAGATTTCAGAGCAAAATCTTTGTAACTAAAAGCTTAAATTTAAGAAAAGATACTTCAAGAAAGAAAAATAATATGATAAAGAATGATTGGATTGATCAGTCTGTTTACATTATTGTGGCTATTCATTGATAGAGAGTATAGATTTATTGGGAATCATGGGTTGAACAAAGTGACTTCGTAAGATCAGCTCTACAGTTATGTTTCCAATGTACATGAAAATAAGGGTCAACAAATAAGCTACTGATAGCTTTTTGTTCACTAACTTAATATAGAAACACATTAGTATCATAGCTATGTTATTTGAATGTTCTAATGTGTGCTTATTAGATCTTTCATTAGTATTATGCTGATATGTTATTATATCTCTGTTATTTGAATTTTAGTGCTGTTAAATGTGTATATTTTTGAGCCTTTTTCATGGTTGTCTTATTATTAGGTTTCACTTTGCTGTTTTCATATTTACCTCATTTAGGGGCCCTTTTTTGAAAGTACGGCAAGCCTACAGGGGGCTTGCCATGCGGCAATTTGGCTCTACTGCCAGGCTCCCGGAGGAGCCTGGTGGTAGCTCCTACCCCCACTGCATACCGTTCTCAGCCATTCTTGCTGGGGGCGTGCCCAACGGTAATAAGGCAGCACTGTGTGTTACTCGGTTGCCGCTGGGCTACCATGAGAGCCCTTACTGCCTGCTAAATAGGAAGCAGTAAGGGTTACCCCAGGAATGGCCACATGGCAAGTGTTTAACTTATTGCATGACCAGTTCCTTCCTTTAAAAAAAGCCTTTTACCGGCAGCAGTAAAAGGGGACCTTGTCATGTGGCAATCCCATATGCCAATGCCACCGCAGGGCCCCTTTTACCACTGCTTGGTAAAAGGAGCCCTTATTATATTTATGTTTATACTTGTTGGTCATTTTACTATTGTTATGCTGTTAACAAAATTGTAAGTTTTATGTTAAACTGCTGTACACCTCCTTGGGCGAATCTCTTCATAAAGGTGGTTAAGAAATCTCAATACATAAATAAATACATAAATACATAAATACATATTCCCCTAATTCTATAATGTAATGCTTAAATTTAAGCAGGTGAAAAGATGCTCCGCTGGCCAAGAATGTATCTCCTCTTGTGTAATGGTTGAAAGACATGCTCAAGCTAGTGGATAAAGGAAATACAATTTCTATATGACTATCATATAGATTTTTGTTTATTTGTGTAACACTTCTCCTTAAGTAAATCACCTATCATGGCTATCTTTGTCAGTTTTATATTGTGTAAATTGATTTTAACTTTTTACAATCTGTTTATACTTTATGCATTTATTTTATCCGATCTGTATGTTCATTTTTGTGTTGTTTATCATTTTATTTTAGACCCCTGATGCAGGCAATTTGCCAAAACACTGGCCATGTGGGTCCTGGATTTAAAAATGTTTTGTCTCCAAATCCATGCCTGTCTGACTGCATTTCTTTTAACCTATTTTTACACTCGTGTTGGCTTTCCTCTCTGGTTTGTTGATGCTAAATTTAAGTACCATTTCTGCACTTATTAGTATGCCTATTTTGGCTTCAGTTTTAGATCGAAATCTGTTTTAGTTTTGTTATGATATTTATTGCATTTGTATGTGTATATAGTGGTATGTAATGTAATTATATGTTTTCTTGCAACCCACCCAGAACTGTGGATGGAGCGGGATATAAATTCAATAAATTTATAAATAAATACATTATCTTTTATAGATAAGTATAAGCTTGTGTGTAAAAGTGCCAGGTGGGCACTCGGTGTGATTATTTATTAATTTATGTAACATTCAGTAAAGATATATTGATTATAGTAAACAAATAGCATAGTAAATATATAAATTACAGGCAAAATTCACTTAGCACCCAAATTCTATAAAGGGCACCTTAAGTTGTGTGTGCTGATTTTGCCACATGGCCAAAGTGCACGTGCACCTTAATTGATTAGTGGTACTAATTAGCTTTAAATTAAATTTACACACACAACTTTCTAGACGTATTCTATAGCGTAGTGTGTATAAATTCTCATGTGTGCAGTTGAAAGGGGCATGGCCATGGGGGTGGAATGAGCGGGTTATGGGCATTTCAAAAAACTATGTGCACTATTATAGAATACATCTAATCTGCGCCTAACTTACGTGCAGGTACTTAGGTCTGGTTTTAGGTGATCTAAATGGGTGTGCCTAAATTTTAGTCACAAGAACAGTGCGGGAGAATATTCTATAAACTTAGCATAACTTTAGGCACAGTTTATAGAATCACACTAACTGCGTGGTTTTTCAGCGCCTATTTTTAAGGTGTCATTCATAGAATTTGGCCCTTAGAGCGTCAATGCAAGGGGGTGTTCACAGGGAAGAGCATGGGGAGGGCCAAGGCAATTTACACATGTAGCTTACAGAATACTGTAATTTATGCACTCCTAGTGCCACATTTAGATGTACACATTTATGCCTGCTGTTGGCATGGCATAAGTGAGCACACTTAAATGTAGATGTGTTGATGCCTATTTACATTAGCATTCTATAACAGAATTTTGGTGCCTAGATACCATCACCAATGAATTATGAACTAACTAACTTCCGTAAACTACTGAAGACCTATCTCTTTAATAAGGCATACCATACAGATCAACAAATGTGAACATACACAACTCCTCCACATATATTCAGAACTGTCTTAAAATATCTGCTTGTTATACTACTATCATGTAGTATCATTATCATGTTACCCCAGATCCTTATGTTACACTAAATGTCTATTTTCTAATATATTTCCACCATTCATGATGTATTGTAAGCCACATTGAGCCTGCAAAGAGGTGGGAAAAATGTGGGATACAAATGCAATAAATAAATAAATAAATAAAATCATAGAATTAAATCTCAGTGCACTGCATCTAGGCACCTAAATCATGGTACCCAGTTATAGAATTGCCCTGTATGGAGGGGATTCTATAAATGGTGCTCAAGAATCGCCACCAGAAAAAATTGGTGCTAAGCATGATTCTATATAGGATGGCGCCCTTTATAGAACCACACTTAGCGCCAATTCCCACTGCAACCTGGTATAAACACTGGTGCCCAAGTTAGGCTCATATAACTTATTGGGATGCCTTTCCCATGCCTACTCCCTCTTTTGAATTACATACTATTATAGTTAAGCCCTATAGAATAGCAAGCAGTCAGATGCATGTTTTTGATATCTCTGCAATGAACTTCCTGCTTTTTGCCACTGAAATATTGGGGATTCTGAAGGGGCTGTACAGGAATCCACTAAGTATTATAATGGGACATACTTCCTAGATTATAGATAGGCACTCAACTTATTTTTGAGTATAAGTGGACTTCCTTCCTTCTGCCATTGTATGATAGTATTGTGGTCGATATGTTAAGACCCTTCTCTTGTTAGTAAGTACTATTAACTGGGCCAGTGGGAGGGATATTCAGCAGCACTAACCAGAATAGGCCTCTGGGCATCTAATTGGAGGCAGCCAGCTATAGAATTGGCTCCCTAGTGCCTAAAGTATAAAGAAGCTCTATAGTAGAGGCTGACCAAAATGTGGTTATGGTACTGAAAACTAATCTGTATTCGGTCTCGTTTTGGTGCATTTTCACTGAAACCAAAATTTTAGGCTATGTCCCTCCCTCCCTGAATGAGGATCCTTAAGTCTCTTCTCCTCCCTTTCCTCCAAACAGGAGGAGTCTTGTGTCCCCTCCTCACTACCACCCTCCTGGACCCACCTGTAGGGCCACACCCTCCAGGTTTACCTTAAACCCTGGTGGTCTACTGGATTAGTAAGGGCAGGAGTGATCCTCCGTCATTCTTGCCCATACTGTCTGTGTTTGAATCTTCAGTGGCAGTCTCGCAAAATTTCTGCTGAGGGTCGCAGCAGCCATTTTGTGATTGAATCTGGCATAGGTAGGAGCATTTTACAGTTGTTCCTGCCTTTGTCGTCTTCAGTCTCAAAATGGTTGCCATGATCCTCAGCATCAATCTTGCAAGACTGCCACTAAAGATCATGACAGTGGAGACAGTATGAGAAGGAGCCACTGGGGATTGACTCTGCCCCAACTAGGTCACTAGACTATCAGGATTTAAGATAGACGTGGGGGAACCTACAGATGGCTCTGGAAGTGAGGAGGGGAGATGGTTTCTCCTGTTTGGGGGCATAGGGAGGGACAATCAGATGGTTCCTCCTGTTAGAGGGAGAGGAGGGGGAGGGAAGAGGAGGAAGTGGCCTTCTGTTTGGGCCAGTAGCAGTCGGTTTCAGTTTCAGCTTCAGTTTTGGCCGAAACCAAATGACAAATTCTCAACTGCAGATTTGGTTTTGGCCAAAACTGAAAAAAAAAGTTTAGTCACCCTCTACTGTACAGTTCTCGGTACTATGAGATAAATAATTTTCCAGGTTCATATTTAAGGGCTATATTTACTAGCATGTGTTAACGGATTAATGTGTGTTAATACATGTAGCACATGCTAAATAATGCAAGCCCCATTGTTCTCAGTTATTCATTATGGGGGGGGGGGGGGGGATGAAGAATTGTTTTCTGGCAAATAACCAAATAAAAGTACATGCCATATGACAGGATTTGTGCTGCTATTTTTCAGAGACATGTAGGTGAACTTTTCTAAAATTTCCCTCCATGCTCTTAACTTAACTAACGTGCACTAATGTGCATTAATGCAATTAGAGAACCTTTTACTAAGCTACATTAGATGCTATCATGTGCCTAACACATCTTAAAATGCCAATACCACGGGATGCACTCAGGCATCCTGTGGTAAGTGCCAAATGTGTGCAAGCTAACTGTGCACTAAAAAATTTTATTTTTTTGTTTTAGGGGGTATGTCTTGGGGTAGAAAGTGGATGTTCTTTTGCCAATCAGTTAGCGTATCTGCATAAACTTGCACTACAAAATATTTGTCAGTAAGTGCTCATGCAGTAATTTTTTTAAATGGCCGCATGCTAATGGTAACATTAGTGCATGGCCATGAATACAAAAATGGAAATTGGCCATTTTACAGCTGCAGTAAAAATGGTCTTAGCATGTAGAAGAAACTCCTGCAAGAGTGTGCCAAGGGCAGTAAAACAACTGTTTAACTTGTTCACTCACACAAGTGAGCAAGCAGAACACTTAGGGATCCATTTACAAAGGCACACTAGCATTTTTAATGCACACTAAAAATAAGTGTGTACTATATGCTACAGATGCCCATATATTGCTATGGGTGTCTCTAGTGTTTAGTGCACACTAATCATTAGCGTGCGCTAAAAACGCTAGCATGCTTTTATAAAAGACCCCCTATGTTTTGAATTTTCAGGTCTTCCCACTGCAAAAATGAACTGATGTTCACATTTCAACACCTTCACAATCTTTATCCATTGGCAGAATGGGGAAACAATTTAAAGGAATACAAATCTACAATGCAGAAAAATGAAACATCTTCATTGTGCTCTCCCTAAATTTGTGCCTTCATTATATAGTATCAAAAAGACTAACAGAAATAGAAATTACATGTCTAAAAATTAATTTTATAGTCTGTGCATCAATCTGTTCACAAAGGAAAACAAGTATTTTGATTCCTGTCATGATACACTTAGCTATTCTTTCCCACATTGAACATCTTTGTTTACAGGATATTTCTGCCTTAGCTGTTTTTTAAAACAATAAAGTTTTCTAATTGTCTCATGCCTTTACCTGTCTGCATTTCATCTTGTTTTTGCAATATAGGAACTTTCAATTCTGTTATATTCTCTGTTTTTTTTTTTTTCATTCAGTGACCTTTCCAGCTACTTTAAAATCCAACAGTGCCTTGTAAGTGTCACACTTCAATAGAAGAACTTCAATTAACACATTCAGATTTAGCTTTTAAAATGCTAAAACTTTCCTTCTTCTGTCATCAGAACCACTTTAACATGAGCTTCAGTATTTATAATAAGCAGAGGTCAACTGTAAATCATAACAGGTAATCCAGTGTCATAGGTATACTGGTGTTTGTGTCATTAATTTGTAATCATAAACATACTGTTTTACAAGCCTTTGGAACCCTACAATATTTTTGAAACATTAATGTATAATTAATAAGAGCACATCATTCCTCTCATCTTGAAAAAAATGATCTGATTTAAAGCCTTCTCATTTAACTACTACAAAATGGCTCTCTATAACTATGATAATTTTACTTCCAGTTCTCCTGCTAATAGTGCTTTTTGCCCACTGGCCGAGGAGCCTATGTAAGTAGTATACCTCAGTAACATTTGTCAACTGTTAATTATCTTTAATTGATTTTGACAGGTTGCCCTGTCCATTTCTGGACACATCAGCCAATCAGATTTGAGATCTGCCCATGCCCCTTCCAATCTTGCTGAAGCCCCACCTACTCACTACCCCTTTGATGATATCACTGGATATATTGCCATAGCCCCACCTATGCCCTATCCCTAACTTTGCTCCTTTTGGTTATATCATAGGAAGTAACATCATAGCCACACCCATTTTCCAAGATGACTGTGGCTACTGTTCACTTGACATCACGTCCTGTTTCACACTAGTAACCACCATCTTGGATAGTAATATATGACAGGAAGTGAATATAACCGAAATTTGGTAAAATGACACCATAGGAGGACCATGCGTAGCTTAAACTTATTTTTCTCTCTGTCAGGAAAGAAAATAGGCATTTTTTAGCCTTCACACTACTTTAAACTCTTTTTTCCTTGATCAGTACAACAAAACAAAATAGGCATTTTTTAGCCTTCAAACTACTTTAAACTCCTTTTTAAGAACATAAGGAATAGCCATACTGGGTTAGACCAATGGTCCATCTAGCCTAGTATCCTGTTTTCCAAACAGTGGCAAAGCCAGGTCACAAGTACCTTGGGGAAACCCAAATCGTGGCAATACTCTATACTACAAATCCCATGGCAAGCAATTGCTTCCCATGTCTGTCTCAATAGTAATTTGTTTCTCATGTCTGAACAATGCCACAAAAAGGCTTGATCCCAAACCCCCTATTCCTCTTCTTGAGCCCCAGTGTCAGACAGATGTTTTTTTTTCTCTTAGGAAATAATGCCACTAACCCAGACATCCCTCTCTCCTGGTGCAGAAAACATCCAGCTGATAGAATAATGTGCTGTATTATGTGTGAGAATCTATATCTCCTCCTCTTTACCCCCTATATCCCTCACCCCCCCCCTTTTTTGCATCCACAACAAAAGACACCAACAAGGTCAGCACACATGCTGATTTTAACTCAGTGTGAGCTCAAACAGGCTGACAAGCTCCCAGAGCAAACCCCTGCTGATGGAGGGATGTGCTATATTATGTGAGAGAATCCAAACCTCCTCCTCCTCACCCCTCCCATATCCACCACATACACCCTCCTCCTCCTCCTCTCATGGCTCTCCTTTTTCAAGGCATCATAACAGTTACTCTGTCTGTGTGAGCTCAAACAGGCTGCACCTCCTCTTCCTACCAAATCATGCAAAACACAAGAGTTCCTTTAGCAAAGATTACCCCGCACAGCCCCTCCCTCTCCATCCCAGAGGCAGAAAGGAAAAGCTGGCAAATCCCAAATGACTTTTTTAAAATAAAACACCCTCTTTTTGTGACACAATGCTAGTGGTGAAATGCCTACAGCCCTATGAAGTTGTGTACAGAAAAAAAACAAAGCAGAATTTACTCCAGAATTCTGCCGCGCGTCTTATCTTCCGCATGGACCGATATACTCACATCACCCCTCTCCTCAAGTCACTTCACTGGCTCCCAATCAGATACCGTATACAGTTCAAGCTTCTCCTACTAACCTACAAATGCACTCAATCTGCAGCACCTCATTACCTCTCTACCCTCATCTCCCCATACGTTCCTACCCATAACCTCCGCTCACAGGACAAATCCCTCCTATCAGTACCCTTCTCCACCACCACCAACTCCAGACTCAAAAAGACTAATAACCTTACATCCTTACTCAGTGGTGTGCTGGTAAATTTTAACAACAGGCTCTCTCCCCGGTCCACCTCGGCACCCCCTGTCCACCACTGCGCCCCCCCCCCATCCACTTCTGCGCCCCCCCATCCACCTTTGTGCCCCCCTCCCAAATTGCAGAGCTGGCTATAGCTGGGGGGGGGGGGGGGAATGCATTACTCTCTCCAGGAAAAAAAATTTAAACGATCCCAGGTTCCAATCTAATTCATGTTTAATGTGGGATAAAATGCTATAAATAAGTAAATACATATAAACTTTAACGTTCAGCACCTGATTCTCAAAGTGGACATATTCCAAACACTATAATGAAAATAAAATTATTTTTTTCTACCTTTGTTGTCTGGTGACTTTGTTTCTCTGGCCTTGCTTACTTCCCCTCCCACACCCAAACATGCCCAGCGATTGCCCTTTGCCCCCACCATCCCCTCCCGCTCCCATCCATCTTTTTTAAATACCTCCTTGCCGTTGAAGCGCCGCATTAAAGTCCTGCTGCCCGTTAGTAGCTTTCCCTCCCTGTTTGCTGCAGTTCACATGAACTTCGTGCCCTTAGTCCCGCCTTCTGACATATGTACGTCAGAAGGCGGGACTAAGGGCACGAAGTTCACGCGAACTGCAGCAAACAGGGAGGAAAAGCTTGGGCAGCAGGGCTTTAACGCGGCGCTTCAACGGCGAGGAGGTATTTAAAAAAGATGGATGGGAGCGGGAGGGGATGGTGGGGGCAAAGGGCAATCGCTGGGCATGTTTGGGTGTGGGAGGGGAGGTAAGCATGGCGCCCTCCTGCCATGCTTACCTCCTGCATTGGAGCCGGCTTGCCCCGAACAACAACCAGCTCGCAAGAGCTGTCAAAATTTAACAAGCGGCTCTTGCGAGCCGGAGCGAGCCGGCTCCAGCACACCACTGTCCTTACTCAAAGCCCACCTCTTCACTGTAGCTTTCAGCACATAACCACTTACCTCTATTCAGGAAACCTACAATCCCCCATTTGATTGACTGCTTACCTGTCGTTTAGACTGACTGCTTACCTGTCCTTTAGATTGTAAGCTCTTTTGAGAAGGGACTGTCCTTCCTCGTTTAAATTGTACAGTGCTGCGTAACCCTAGTAGCGCTTTAGAAATGTTAAGTAGTAGTAGTAGTAGTAGGTGGTG
The DNA here is from genome assembly GCF_901765095.1 of Microcaecilia unicolor. Taxonomy (NCBI): domain Eukaryota; kingdom Metazoa; phylum Chordata; class Amphibia; order Gymnophiona; family Siphonopidae; genus Microcaecilia; species Microcaecilia unicolor. Next base: position 51,632,276 of record NC_044040.1, read on the forward strand.
GTATGGAGCATATAGTTTCACTAAGGCTACTGAAGTACACACCTGCATCATCCCTTCTCATGCATCATAGCAGGACCCTCCAACACTGGTAAACATTTCTTTATTAAAGATTGTTAGAACATGCCAATCTTACGTTCGGTGTGAAACCCAATCAAATTGTATGGTGTTACACCTGTTGGCAACCTATCTATAAAGAATTGTCAACCCAGTAACCATTTATACATTTTATAGATTCACTGCTGGTGATTTTTAATGATGACCTGTTGTTTCTGCAACATAAAGTAAATCTGGTCATCGTCAATGATTTTATGGAATCCACTTATAAAAATGAGAACATTATTTGTCAAGGCAGAACAAGCTGCACTATCACCTTAAATAAAAAATATATGGTGCTGTTTAAGAATCCAAGAGATAAGCATCAGATAGCTGTTCTCACCAGACAAATGTACCTGGGCAAGATGCACTTCTTTCTTGAGGTCTTTCATCATGAGTTTCAATACATTGACATCCGAAGCTTACAGATTGAGGACGGACATCTTTCCTTCAGCTTTGAAGGTGGCTTATGTTGAGATAACATTGGGTGTTTATAAAAAGAAGTGACAAACCACCACTTTTTTTTTCCACACACGCTAATTGCGGTCTCACAGGCAACAATCTAGCCATCTGAAGAGGAACCTGGAGCTTTTAAAACTTTTAGTTCAGGCTTTGCCACTGCAGAGAAAGGCCATCCTCAGCATCACATCAAATGACTTTATAGCAGCTATAGCCGAGATAGCCCTAAACACTCTGAAACGTAACATACCATTACCGCAGCATAGTGAAAAGATAAGGCATACAATAAAGAGTTTAAGGGGCAAAAGGATACCTTTTAAAGTAAAGAAGAAGCTGGTAATGCAGTCTGGGGGTTTTATTAAACCCTTGCTAAGTTTTGCCTTGCCGCTGATCATGAGCTTTATCGGTAATACAGTATGCTGAAAAAATGTACTTGGTCCCTAGCCAGCAGAGGTTGCCAGGACCCCATGAAAATATTAGAATGGATGCCGTTCAAAAGCTCAATGAAGAAATGAGCAGTATTCTTCAAAGTTCCAGACTAACAGACTATTAAAAGGCCAAACATTATTCATTCTTGTTACAACGCTACCTTTTGTTTGCCAGACAGGGTGAAAGGGAACTAGAAAAAATAAACCTTTTATCTCCCTGAACAAAATCATAAGCAGGAGAAGGTATCGCTAGATAATGATGGCCTGCTTAACTCTGTTCTTCAGGAAGTGTTAAAAGGAACTGATGCACATTATAGGAAAAATGCTGAAGTGTTGCTTGATAAGCTATCTAGGCACAAGGATGTGGCAACCTGGGGTGCCTATAGGACTTTTGTATACAAGGGATACCCTGGCAGTGAGTCTACTCTGCTCGACCTGGTTTGCAAGGCTATGCAGACACACGCTTTTTCCCAACAAAGGAAATCCAGAGGTTGAGAAAAGTTTAGATGGTCCTTGGCTGAACTCAATATACCCTCCATAGTAATCAGAAACATGAGCAACAGTCATCTGCTCAAAATTCTTAAAGAAAAGCCCATGGAGGTCTCCGTGAAATTCACCATCCCTGTGAAAACCAAAGAAACTCTTCTTAAAAAAAGAAACCTGTGAAATAAGTTAGCCTCCCATATAAGAAGCAATCTGCATTGAACAGATGACAATAGTTAAAAATGTAATACGTACAGTTTTAATAAAAACACTGTGTATATAGACACATGATGCCAGACCCGTAATTCCTTTTCAGAGTTTTATTTACATGCTGTATGTTATTCTATGTAGGAAACACCTCTCTGTAGGTTACACAACAGACCTCGAAAAGATCTACACACACAACGCTTTCTTTGTTATTTTTCACAAACTGTAACACCATTTCATCATTTTTTGAGGGTCCACAGAATATAAATCTAAAATATTTTCAAAAGACAAGTCTCTATGATGGTGGTGTAAGAAAAACATGCAATGGTGACCACAGGCAGTCGATAGAGGGTGCTGTAACTATCTGTTGAGATACACAATAGTTTCACAGTGCTTCTGTAAAAAATCCATAATACTGTCAGGAAACAATAAACTATCAGGGGGATGTCCATAAGAATTAAAAAAACAATTCACAATGCCATTCTGACAAAGATATACGGCTAATCAGTGCTCTCCTGGTAGGTCATGTAGGTGGGTATTTACCGCTAATGTTAATGGTTTCTGCAGTAAGCATATACTGAGCAACCAATCGCTGGGTAAAAGATCTAAAAACGATTCTATGGCATATGGATCCTGCTTCAACAAATAATAAATGTGTACAGTGTTCATTGTTTTAAATGGTAATTAAATTTGCTGACGACACAAAGTTATTCAAAGCTGTTAATTTGTAAGAGGATTGTGAAACATTACAAGAGGACCTTATGAGACTGGGAGACTGGGCATCTAAATGGCAGATGACATTTAATGTGAGCAAGTGCAAAGTGATGCATGTGGGAAAAAGGAACCCAAACTATAGTTACGTGATGCAAAGTCCCACATTAGGAGTCACCGACCAGGAAAGGGATTTAAGTGTCATCATTGATGAAACACTTAAACCCTCTGTTCAGTATGCAGTGGTGGCTATATTAAGAAAGGAATGGAAAACAAAAATGAGGATATTATAATGTCTTTGTATAGCTCCATGGTGTGACCGCAACTTGAATACGGTGTGCAATTCTGGCCACTGCATCTCAAAAAAGATATAGTGGAATTAGAAAAGGTAGAGAGAAGGGCAACAAAAAATATAAAGGGGATGGGAAGACTTCCCAATGAAGAAAGGCTAAAGTGGCTAGGGCTCTTTAGCTTGGAGAAAAGACATCTGAGGGGAGATATGATTGAGGTCTATAAAATAATGAGTGGAGTGGAATGAGTAGATGTGAATCACTTGTTTACTCTTTCCAAAAATACTAGGACTAGGGGGCACACAATGAAGCTACAAAGTAGTAAATTTAAAACAAATTAGATAAAATATTTCTTCACTCAATACTCCATGACTCCCAGTCAGAATTTCAGTCTAACCACAGTACTGAAACAGTACTAGTCACCCTCATGACTAAATTCAAACAAATGATTGCAACAGGACAGAACATACTACTTCTACAATTTGACATGTCAAGCGCTTTCGACATGGTTGATCACAGAATACTACTACATTATCCTTGAGTACTTCGGAATTGGAGGCAATGTTCTCAATTGGTTTAAGGGATTCCTAACTACACGATCATATCAAGTGACATCTAACTCGACTACTTCAGCCACATGGATACCTGAATGCGGGGTCCAACAGGGATCCCCCCTCTCGCCGACCCTATTCAACTTAATGATGATTCCCTTGGCCAAACTACTATCAAACCAAAACCTTAACCCACACATATACGCAGACGACGTAACGATCTACATTCCATTTAAACAAGATCTAAAGGAAATTTCCGACGATATCAACCATAGTCTCCATATCATGCATTCATGGGCGGATGCTTTTTTACTGAAACTTAATGCAGGAAAAACCCAATGCCTAATACTCACCTCTCAACATAACAATAACAAATTCACAGTCATTAACACACCAAACCTGAACCTTCCTATTTCGGACACCCTAAAAATTCTTGGAGTTACCATCGATCGAAATTTAACACTTGAAAACCACGCGAAAAATACAACCAAGAAGATGTTCCACTCAATGTGGAAATTAAAAAGAATAAGACCTTTCTTCCCAAGGAATGTCTTCCGTAACCTGGTACAATCAATGGTGCTCAGTCATCTAGATTATTGCAACGCACTCTACGCTGGCTGTAAAGAGCAAATAATCAAGAAACTTCAGACAGCCCAGAAAACTGCAGCTAGACTCATATTCGGCAAAACAAAATATGAAAGTGCTAAGCCACTACGAGAAAAACTACACTGGCTCCCACTTAAAGAACGCATCACGTTCAAGATTTGCTCCCTAGTTCACCACATCATTCATGGAGATGCACCAGCTTACATTTCAGACCTGATAGACTTACCACCCATGAATGCCAAAAGATCATCCCGCACATTCCTTAATCTGCACTTCCCTAACTGCAAAGGTCTAAAATACAAACTAATGCACGCGTCAAACTTTACCTACTTAAGTACACAGTTATGGAATGCACTGCCACGCAACTTAAAAACGATTTATGAACTAACGAACTTCCGCAAACTACTGAAGACCCATCTCTTTAACAAGGCTTACCACAAAGATCAACCAATGTGAATATACATAACTCCTCCACACATAGTTAGAACTGCCTTATAATATCTGCTTGTTATACTACTATCATGACTGTTCATTATCATATTGCCAAAGATTCTCCTGTAACACTAAATGTCTATTTTAATTATATTTCCACTACTCATGATGTATTGTAAGCCACATTGAGCCTGCAAAGAGGTGGGAAAATGTGGGATACAAATGCAATAAATAAAATAAAATAAAAATAAATAATTAAACTCTGGAATTCGTTGCCAAAGAATGTGGTAAAAGCAGTTAGTTTAGTGGGGTTTAAAAAAAGGTTTAGATGGCTTCCTAAAGGAAAAGTCTATAGACCATTATTAAGATGGACTTGGGGAAAATCTACTGCTTATTTCTAGAATAAGAAGCATAAAATGTAATGTACTGTTTTAGGGTCTTATCAGGTACATGTAACCTGGATTGGCCACCGTTGGAAACAGGATTCTGGGCTTGATAAACCTTCAGTCCTTCCCAGTATGGTACTTATGTACATATAATCAAATAGGATGTTCCTTTGTTGGTTAACTTCTGTTACATTGTCAAACACTCTGTAGACTATCATGTTTATAGTATGGGGCAAAGCATTCACAAAGCAGATTTCTGCACACAGATTACTGGTTTTGATCAAGGAGGAGTGATCTGCACATTCCTGACCGGGTGACAGATCAAAAGCCAGCAAATTATAACCTCTGTAAAACTCTATATGGCCTATCATCATCTTTCATATGTTTTACTGGTCACTTGTACCAGCTGTATATATTCTCTCATGCAGTGACCATGTTCAAAGTGTGTTTAAAGAGGTTTTCCTGTCACTTGTTTGGCATCCACATACAGAGCAGCAAAGTTGATATCATAATGTTGAAACTTAAAAGGGTTTTTATCATAGGATCCACTGGAAGCATCGTTGTTCACAAACCACAGAATGATGAGTTTGGGCAACTGTCCCAGAAAGAGGTTTTCCTGGTTAGTAACGTGAGCTCCAGTGGGTGGGTATGCTAAACACCTTCAACCCCACGCGCTCCATGGCGTACTTGATGTTGGACTACAACAGCACTTCAGCGTAACCGAACCTTATTCTCAGTGACATTTTTGCTCTCTTTATGAACGATGCAGACAGGATCTGTACTTTATATTGCTTGTTGGTATCCCCACTCATTATACAGAAGCCATCTTTACTTCTTGTCAGCTTTATCTAATCATCTACCCCGTTGATCAGATGTTTTTCGTGGAAAAACAGATTGCTTTATAAATGACCCAATAATTCTACCTTCTGACTAGCAGCTGTAAAGCGAGTCCTTTAGTTGAAACCAGTGTTGCAATCGCCAGCGTCTGTCAACTTGTGTCCCCTGGCTGAGTCTTTATAAAACAGACCACTTGTAAACTGTTTTGAGAGGTCCTTCACTGTAATTACTACTACTACTTATAATTTCTAAAGCGCTACTAGATGTACGCAGCGCTGTACATTTGAACATGAAGAGACAGTCCCTGCTTGACAGAGCTTACAATCTAATTAGGACAGACAAACAGGACAAACAAGAGATAAGGGAATATTAAAGTGAGGATGATAAAATAAGGGTTCTGAACACGTGAATAAGGGTTAGAAGGGTTAGAACCAGTTCTATGAGTGCTATATAAGGGTAGCAGTTGTTGCCCTCTGAAGACATTAAAATAACCATTATATCTGAATGTAACTTGCTTTGAGTTACCACTACAAAGGGGTGAGCTAAAGCCAAATAAATGTGTTAAAGGTGCTGTTACCAGAAATAAAAAAAGATTGTGTGCATTAGCAGAGAAAGTAGCAGGTATTAGTGCTTTAAGGGCTCTTTTGACAAAGGCACAGTAGAGTTTTAGCACACGCTTAATGCTAGAGACACCCATAGGAATATATGGGCATCTCTAGTGTTTAGTGCATACTTATTTTTAGTGCATGCTAAAAACGCTAGTGTGCCTTTGTAAAAGGACCCCTAAAAGTGGAAGAACTGTTTAGCACATTGGTTCTTAAATGTTCTCAAGCATAAAAATACCCTGGGCCACCACAACTTTCTTCTGAACCATTTGTAGCTGTGCCATTATTTTTTGAGCTAGGTTATGGTGACCTTAAGACTCTGTCTCAAAAGAGAAACAAACTGAGCTTCTTGTAAGCCCAATTTGCAGAAGGGCTCTGTGTGGGAAATGGGATGTCCATGTCAGGATGCCTACTCTTTCCTGGTATTTTACAAAATGTTCTGCCAAACATGGAACCTTTTGTTAAATATGTATAAAGATGCCAGAAAATACATATGTATTTTTTGGCATACAGCGGGAGTGATTTCAATAAAAATAAATATAGAGAAGAAGAGTACTCAGCAGCTTCCACAATGCTGGCACTTATCCATGAAAGTGGCAGTTGTTCAACTTCCATATATAAGAGCCGAGATGTCTACATATGGGGAGTAGTTTCTTAAAGTAGGCACTAATATTTAAACTTTAAACACACACAAGCTCAGTATTGTATAACATTTATCTAATTAATTAATTAAGTGAAATGAAAATGTGCTCAATTCTAATCTATTTTTACCATTAAATTCCCTGGGGAACATGTGGTAGAATCAGAAGAACCATCATTGCACATTTAAGTGTTCCTATATATTAATAGATGGTATGTACATGCATAACTGCCTCCCTTAGCAATAAAAGAGTAAATATAATGCAAATACTCGATTGCCCTCAACTGGACAAGAGCAATCAGTTAATAACATGTACACAGTAAATTAACAAGCCTGCAAACAGGTGGGAAAATGTGGGATACAAATGCAACAAATAAATAAATAAATACACAAGCAAACAAATAACAATGCCTAAGTAATGGGCTAATAATGAACGAGAAACAAACCTTGCTAGTGTCATTAATACTTATCAACTGTTCAGGACCTCTCTAGTTGATCATACCATGCTGATGTTTTTTCTGAGTCCACCTTCCCCTTGAATGTACCTATCCCATGACTTTAACAAAACCTGTGCTGGGCTCCAATGCTGCCAACGCTTTCACACTCACACCATATCATATTATGTCCCCTTGACTCTGACCAAGTTTTGCTATGTTTTTTCAAAAGGGAACCTATATATAAACATATATCCAAAAATAAGTCACCATTTGTTTGCTAATCTTCTAGCATGTGTTACTCTAATCTAGTTGAAAATTACTTACAATCTGAAAACTTCAAACTATTGCAGTCAAACTCCCTGAAGGGAGCCCTAGAGGGGCATTTTTGAACGTGGACGCCCATCTCTAAGGGCGCCCATCTCCGAGGACGGTGTCGTGAAGGGGCGGGGCCAACCGTATTTTCAAAACGAGATGGGCGTCCACCTTTCGTTTCGAAAATACGGTTGGGGGCAGCCAAATCTCAACATTTGGGTCAAATGCTGAGATCGCCGGCAGTAGAGATGGGCGCCCTCGGTTTTCAGCCATAATGGAACCCGATGGTGCCCATCTCAAAAACGAATAACTCCAAGGCATTTTGTTGTGGGAGGAGCCAGCATTCGTAGTGCACTGGTCCTCCTCACATGCCAGGACACCAACCGGGCACCCTAGGGGGCACTACAGTGGACTTTGCAAATTGCTCCCAGGTACAAAGCTCCCTTACCTTGGGTGCTGAGCCCCCCAAAACCCCCCAAAACCCACTCCCCACAACTATACACCACTACCATAGCCCTAAGGGATGAAGGGGGGCACCTACATGTGGGTACAGTGGGTTTCGGGTGGGTTTTGGAGGGCTCCCATTTTCCACCACAAGTGGAACTGGTAGGGGGGGATGGGCCTGGGCCCGCCTGCCTGAAGTCCACTGCACCCACTAAAACTACTCCAGAGACCTGTATACTGCTGTCATGGAACTGAGTATGACATTTGAGGCTGGCATAGAGGCTGGCAAAAAAAGTTTTTAAAGTTGTTTTTTTGAGGGTGGCAGGGGGTTAGTGACCACTGGGGGAGTCAGGGGAGGTGATCCTCGATTCCTTCCGGTGGTCCTCTGGTCAGTTCAGGCACTTTTTTGGGACTTGGACCTGAAAAAAAATTTGACCAAATAAAGTGGACCAAATTCTCGCCAAGGATGCCCTTCTTTTTCCATTATCGGCCGAGGGCACCCATCTCTTAACCATGCCCCGACACGCCCCTGCCCCGCCTTCGCTACCATTCTGACATGCCCCCGGGAACTTCAGCCGTTTCGGCGATGGAAAGCAGTTGGGGACGCCCAAAATCGGCTTTCGATTATGCCGATTCTGGCGCCCTTCTCATTCGAAAATGAGCTGGCTAGTCTCCACTCATACAGAGCACATGATACACGCTATACTTCTGCATATGCTTCTTTTATATCTGTGTTCTATTGGCCACAGTCTAGTCCTTCCTAGCACATCATTATAATCATTCAATGTCTCTATTTAACACATGGGACTGAATAGTGTCCCAAGAAAAGATGAACCGTAGTTCTTTTTGGATCAAAATATTGCTAAGGAGTCCTCCCCTGTCCAATGATACTTGTAACAACACTGTGTACTGCAGATCCACTATTATATGATTGCATTCTCTCCAGTGTGGAGTCCCCCAAGGATCCCCCCTCTCACCAACCTTATTTAACCTAATGATGATACCTTTAGCCAAACTTCTAGCCAATCAAAACCTCAACCCCTACATATATGCAGACGACGTTCAAAAACGATCTAAATGAAATCACTTATGAAATCAACCAAAGCCTCCAAATCATGCACATCTGGGTGGATGCATTCCAATTAAAACTTAATGCAGAGAAAACACAATGTCTTGTACTCACCTCACAACATAACACAAAAAACTTCTCCACCATAATCACACCATATTGTTCTCTTCCCGTCTCACAAAACCTGAAAATTCTTGGAGTGACTATTGATCGAAACCTTACTCTCGATACCCACATGAAGTCAGTCGCAGCCCTCTGCCATGGCGGTTATCTTTTTTCACATACTCCTCACCCTGCTGTTCACGGGGGCGGTGTTGGACTACTTCTCTCTCCCTCCTCCAGATTTCAACCCCTTCTTCCACCTCAATCTCACTGTTTTTCCTCCTTTGAAGTCCACTCTATCCGCCTTTTCTCTCCTCTGCCTCTTCGAATAGCGGTCATTTATCGTCCCCCAGATAAGTCCCTTTCATCCTTTCTCAGTGACTTTGATGCCTGGTTTGCCTTCTTCCATGATCCTTCCTCCCCCTCTCTCATCCTTGGTGACTTTAATATTCCTGCTAATGATCCTTCCAACTCTTATATTTCCAAGTTACTCACTTTAACATCCTCCTTTAATCTCCTACTATGCTCCACCTCCCCCACTCATCGAAATGGTCATTGTCTTGATCTCATCTTCTCCTCCAACTGTTCACCCTCTAGTTTCCTTGCCTCTGATTTTCCCCTCTCTGATCACCATCTTATAACTTTCACACTTAAATCTCCTCCCTCCCAGTCCCATCCTATCTTATCTAATTTATCTAGGAATCTTCACGATATTGACCCTTCATCTCTATCCTCCCATGTTTCAAACCTCCTCTCTACTGTGGTACCATCCACGTCTGTCAATGAGGCTGTTTCTTCTTACAACAATACTATATCCTCTGCCTTAGACTCTCTTGCACCTTTGATGACCCGCCCTATAAGGCGTACAAAACCCCAACCTTGGCTGACTTCTAATATCTGCTACCTACGTTCCTTTACCAGTTCCGCCGAACGCCTCTGGTGGAAATCTCGGACCCTTGCTGATTTCTTACACTTTATGTTCATGCTGACCTCCTTCCAATCTGCTCTTTTACGTGCCAAACAGGATTATTATATCCAACTGACCAACTCTCTTGGCTCTAACCCTCGACTTCTCTTCACCACATTGAACTCTCTCCTCAAGGTGCCCCCTCTCCCAACTCCCCCTTCATTATCTCTTCAGACCCTTGCTGAATTCTTTCACGACAAGGTTCAAAAGATAAACCTTTCATTCTCTACCTCGCCACCTCTCCCTCCACTAGTCAGTTCCCCTCTCTCTCCTTCCCCTTATTCTTTTTCCTCCTTTCCTGAAGTTACTATAGAGGAAACTACACTTCTCCTCAAAATGTACCACCTCTTCCTCTGATCCCATTCCCACCCACCTTCTTAATGCCATCTCACCTGCTCTTATTCCTTTTATCTGTCACATTCTCAACCTCTCACTTTCCACTGCGACTGTCCCTACTGCCTTTAAACATGCTGTGGTCACACCTCTCCTTACGAAGCCTTCACTCGACCCTACTTGTCCCTCTAATTACCGACCCATCTCCCTCCTTCCTTTTCTCTCCAAATTACTTGAGCATGCTGTTCACCGCCACTGCCTTGATTTTCTCTCCTCACATGCTATTCTTGACCCACTACAATCTAGTGTTCGCCCTCTCCACTCAACCGAAACTGCGCTTACTAAAGTCTCCAATGACCTATTACTGGCTAAATCCAGAGGTCTCTATTCCATCCTCATTCTTCTTGATCTTTCTGCCGCTTTTGACACTGTCAATCACAGCATACTCCTCAATACCCTGTCCTCACTTGGATTCCAGGGCTCTGTCCTTTCCTGGTTCTCTTCCTACCTCTCCCTCCGCACCTTCAGTGTTCACTCTGGTGGATCCTCTTCTACTTCTATCCCTCTGCCTGTCGGCGTACCTCAGGGTTCTGTTCTTGGTCCCCTCCTCTTTTCTATCTACACTTCTTCCCTTGGTTCATTAATCTCATCCCATGGCTTTTCCTACCATCTCTATGCTGATGACTCCCAAATCTACCTTTCTACCCCTGATATCTCACCTTGCATCCAAAACAAAGTTTCAGCATGCTTGTCTGACATTGCTGTCTGGATGTCTCAACGCCACCTGAAATTCAACATGACCAAAACCGAGCTTCTCATTTTTCCCCCCAAACCCACCTCCTCGCTCCCCCGTTTTCTATTTCTGTTGATGGCTCTCTCATTCTCCCTGTCTCCTCAGCTCGAAACCTTGGGGACATCTTTGACTCTTCTCTCTCCTTCTCTGCTCATATCCAGCAGATCGCCAAGACCTGTCGTTTCTTTCTTTACAACATCCGTAAAACCCACCCCTTTCTTTCTGAGCACTCTACCAAAACCCTCGTCCACACCCTTGTCACCTCTCATTTAGACTACTGCAATCTGTTTCTTGCTGGCCTCCCACTTAGTCGCCTCTCCCCTCTTCAATTGATTCAAAACTCTGCTGCCCATCTCGTCTTCCACCAGGGTTGCTTTACTCATACTACCCCTCTCCTCAAGTCGCTTCACTGGCTCCCTATCCTTATCCGTGAAGAATACGACTAAAAAAGATGTTCCACTCCATGTGGAAACTTAAAAGATTAAAACCTTTTTTCCTGAGACACATCTTCCGCACTCTGGTACAGTCAATGGTAATAAGTCATCTGGACTACTGCAACGCACTGTACGCTGGCTGCAAAGAACAGACTATCAAAAAACTCCAAACAGCCCAGAATACTGCCGCCAGACTCATATTTGGAAAAGCTAAATATGAAAGCGCGAAACCCCTAAGAGAGAAACTTCACTGGCTCCCACTTAAAGAACGCATTGCGTTTAAGATCTGCACGATTGTACACAAAATTATTCACGCAGATGCCCCAACCTACATGCTAAACCTCGTGGACTTACCTCCCAGAAACGCCACAAGATCATCTCACAAATTTCTCAATCTGCACTTCCCCAGCTGTAAAGGTCTAAAATACAAGCTGATGCATGCCTCTACCTTCTCCTACATGAGCACGCAGTTATGGAATGCATTACCTACAGACCTTAAAACAATCGACAAAACAAACAACTTTCACAAATCTCTGAATACATATTACTTCAACAAGGCCTACAAAGAGAACTTATAACTCTACTAATCCTCCTTACCAACCCACCCAGTTATGAAAGTCCACCGTCTATACTTACCCGCCTAACACCTTCCTTCCTTCTTTCTTCCCTTATTTAATCTTAGCACATCACTAATTGTATCTGATATCCTGTATGACAATGTCACATCAAACTATGCAAGCCACATTGAGCCTGCAAATAGGTTGGAAAATGTGGGATACAAATGCAATAAATAAATAAATAGAGGTGCTTCCGATTTTCCTGTTCTTATATTACTAACATGCTCACCTATACATGTCTTAATCTTCCCTGTTGTTTGTCCTATGCAGTATACCACCCCCATGGACTTACAATCTGTCTTGCTCTTTAAATAAATATAACGGGATCTATGTGGCATCTGAATCCTCGTACCCTCCTTCGCAATAAAGGCACCTGCCACACTTATAATGGCCTGTCTCTTCCTCCTGTCTTCAGGTGAGTGTAGATAACAATTCCCCCAAATTTCTACCTCTACAATATGCAAATCTTGGTGATACATGTAAAGGGGCATGTACTCCCAGAATATGCCAATATTTATGGACCAGAGAACGTATGCCATTTGCCAAAAGTATTACACACACCAACAGAGTGCCTACATCATGGGATTTTGAATTCAGTAGCTACTGTCTGTCCATATACAATAATGTTGGTGGGATAACCCCATTGCTGAAATCTGTAAGCCATATGGGTGACATGACTCTTAAACTGTTTCCTTGTTAAACAAAGCTGTTTCAACCTTAAAAACTGGCTAATAGGTATATTATCTTGAAGATGTTTCGGTGAAATCTGGATTAGTGCAATAGAATGTTGCGATCCGTTTCTTTTCTATCTGCTGTGGTGGTAATTTTCCCCTGCAGAAGGCTGATGGTAAGATCCAGAAAGTTTATATGAGCTCTATCCCAGTGTGCTGTGAATTTCATGTGAATGTCCACCAAGTTAATATACTCCTCATAATTTTGAAATTCACATTCAGTGCCTCACCATATCACCAAAATGTCATTAATAAAGCGTTTCCATACCAGCATGTTCTTTTTGAACTGGCTATTGTACATGGACTTGTCCTCAAAACTGGTCCTATAGAGACAAGTCACAGAGGGAGCTACTGTCGCCCCCCTGGCCACCCCCTTGACCTATAAATAAAACTGGTTTTCAAACACAAACTAGTTGCTCTTAATTACCAATGTGTTCATATCATTCAATAAGTCTAGTTTTCCACCTGAAATATGTGCCTGAGACAAATAATAATCCATCGTGACAAGGGCACCCTGCTAGGGTATATTTGTGTACAACGCCACAACATCTAAAGTAGCCAGCAGGATGGACCCATCTTCTGAAATCTTTGTATCTGCCAATAAGTGCATCAAATGTGTCAAGTCTCAGGCAATATTTCAGGAGAAAAGCTAACATTTAAATGCCAGTTATGAATGCAAATGTTTAGAATACTAGGAGGGGCATAATCAAAAGAGGCGCCCAAGTGTTCCTGAGGACATCCTCGCAGGATGTCCCCGCGAAGGGGTGGGGAAACCCGTATTATCGAAACAAGATGGGTGTCCATTTTTTTATTTCGATAATACGGTCGGGGACACCCAAATCTTAACATATAGGTCATCCCTACAGATGGTCATCCTTAGACTTGGTCATTTCTGATTTTCGGCGATAATGGAAACTATGGACGCCCATTCTAGAAACGACCAAATGCAAGCCCTTTGGTCATGGGAGGAGCCAGCATTCGTAGTACACTGGTTCCCCTCACATGCCAGGACACCAACCGGGCACCCTAGGGGGCACTGCAGTGGACTTCATAAATTGCTCCCAGATGCATAGCTCCCTTACCTTGTATGCTGAGGCCCCCAACCCCGCCAAAAAAACCACTCCCCACAACTGTACACCACTACCATAGCCCTTAGGGGTGAAGGGGGGTGCCTAGATGTGGGTACAGTGGGTTTGTGGTGGGTTTTGAAGGGCTCACATTTACCACCACAAGTGTAATGTAACAAGGGGTTAAGGGTCGGGTTAAGAAATAATATAAATAAATTTTAAATACTTACCTGGGTCCGGGGAGTCAGTTGGGAAGGCAGAGGAGGAGAGGCAGAGAAGAGAGGTGCTGCAGGAGGCAGCAGCGATTTTCGGGGGGCGCTGGAGGAAGCGGAGAGTTTTTTTTAAGCCCGGGGACAGTTCGGGACGTCCCTGGGTGAGAGGAGTTGGGCTGGGGTTTTTCCCCCCCTGTCGGCGGTTCCGGCGGTTCACGGGGGGTTTGGGGACCTGATTTGGGCCGGTGGCAGGGTCAAGGAGCCGGCGTTGGGTTGGGCCGGGCAGCGACTTGGTTTTTGGCTCCCGGGGACGGGTGGGCGCGTCCCCGGGAGTGAAGAGGAGAGCCGGAGTGGTGGACAGTGTCGGGGAGGCCGGAGGAGCGCTGCAGGAGGCAGCGCGGAAGTTTTCCGGTCTCCCGGGATGCGTGTGCGGCGCTGGGGGGAAGCGCCGGAGTTGTTTTTTTTTAAATAAAGATGGCTGGCGAATGTAAAACGTCGGCGCGAGTGTGCATGAGGCGGCGCGCCTCATGCACGAATCGCGAACGCGCGTCTTCACGGCTAGGCCGAAGCTGGGACCTAAATTTTGGGCCGGCTTCGGTGCTTTTTTATTTTTGGCTCCGATTTTTAACCAGGACGTCCGGGACCGGAACCAGGGGAAGTCTACAGGTGTGGGGAAAATCTACGATCAGGTAAGGGGGTTTTTAACCCGAAATTTTAATTGATTGATTTTTAAATTGTATAAATAGGGTTTTTGATTTTTAAAAAAATCAGGGATTGGTTTTATTTAAATTTGGTTTTCAGTTTCGGGTTTAGGGGATTTTTCCTGATTTTTCCAGTGGGTTACATTTTGAATTTTAATATTTTAAAGGGGTCTTTTGGGAGGGGTCTGGTTTTAAGGGGTTAATTAAGGGTTAATTTTTTAAATTCGATAGGGTAGGTCCGAGAGGAGAGTTGGAAATTTTTGGGATGGTTTTTGGGCGGATTTAGGGATTTTGGAGGGGTTTAGAACAGTTTATTTGAGGGCGGACATTGGAATTTGGGATTTTTAAAATTGAAAAACAGGGATGGATAGAGAATGGGGGATTTAATTTTTGGGCCAAATTTTAAGGGTTTTGGGTAAACGGTAGGGGGGCTAGGATTTTTGGAAATATTTTTACATTGAAGTCTATGGGATTTTTTTATTCAAAATGGTGCTGGAGCAGTGCTGGTCAACATTCCGCAGGTCAGCTTGGCCAGTTTAGAATTTTAAAAAGGGATGGTGATTGGCTGAGCTGACTGCGGAATGGCAAGCCAGTGCTGGTCTCCTTGGCAACGGGGTTTGGGCAGTTGGTCAGAATGTGTTTGGGAGTCAAGGTGAGAGGAGGTGTGTTGTGTGTTGGGAGTGTGTGAGAGGGGTTTCAGGGAAGGAAGAGATAGAGGTTTGAGAAAAAATTGGGAAAGTATTGAAAAATAGGATATTGGTTAGAGTATAGGCTGTGTAGAGTATAGGTTAGAGTTAATATTCATTTTTATGGGGATTTGGGAATTTGGGGTATTTTTAGAAAGTTGGGGGGGGTTGGAATAGTGAATAGGGTATATGGGAAGTTGGGGTAAAGTGAATAGTCTGAATTAATATTAGAATTTAGTAAAGTTAACTGAGTTTAAAGGTTAAGTTAATAGAGGGGGATAGGTATAGGGGTATAGTATAGAATGTTAAGATTATAATTAAGAGTATAGTAGTGAAATGAGAGGTATGTTTGAATGAAGACTGCCAAACATATTTGATAGGAAAGTTAGATAAAATAAAAGTTTAATTAGAGAGTGTAAGTTTATAGGATAGGGAATTGTTTAATTATTTTGATTTTATTAGCTAAACGGGCCCAGTATAAAATTGTTACGGACATTAGGTATCCTGGTACCTGGTCAGCGAAGGGAGGGTATTACTTCCATTTATTTTATTATAGAGTGAGGTTTAGGAGGAAGAGCCGTCACCTGCAAAGAATTCTGGAACAGCTGACACTGCATTTACAAGGGCCCCAACGCAAGCAAGGTTCACCGGCGCACTGGAGAAAGAGGAACAGCCTACTGCTAAGTGACTGTATAGAGAATTCTGTGACTGGGGGTAAAGGGAAACCAGGGAGGTTAGGTATCCTGAGAAAGAAGAGAAAACAAATCAAACAAAATTACTTACCTGGACCTGGAAGTTGGGTGTAGACTCTGTAAAACAGAAAAGTGAACACAAAGAATCACATTCTAGGAAAATACTATTTAAGGGAATACTTAAAAATTTCAGGAAAGGGTAAGGAAATAAAGAGGAAAAGAAAACAAAATACTTATCTGATATATAAGCTGGTGCAGCACTGAAATTCGACCTGTAAGAAAAAGAAAAAGAATGTATGGTAGATTTGGGGGTTTAAGAAATATTTATTGTTTTTATTGAATTGCGATTATTATTATATTGAAAAGTTTTAAATAAATGTTATTAAATTACATAAAAAAATATCTGATTTCTATCTGATTTTGGGAGTTTGGGCAGGAAAAATCCTAACATTTTAGTTTATTTTCCTCTCCTGGTCTTAGAGATTAGGAGACGAGGTTAGTGATTGTACCCACCCTCTGACCTTGGTGATTGGGATCTCAATGTAGCTGTCACGACTACAATCATCTGGCTATTGAGACCCCTTTAATTATTACAGCTTACCCAAGGCTGGGGGGCTGTGGCACAGTAACAGGTAGGGGGAGATGGGCCTGGGTCCGCCTGCCTGGTGGAGCGAAACGGGTCCCCGTTGGGAGTTACTTGAAGGGACGTTTTGACAAGCATTTGTTGAAGTTAAGTCAATGAATTTTGACACATATTTGTACTTACTATAATTGGAGAGCATCAGGAGATTTTTCTGGTCTATGATGAGTTTAACCTAAAGAGTGCCTTATGACTTATGAATATGTCTTAGCACCTAGGTTTTTTGAGACCTTTTCCTCCTTTAACATAAAATAAATCAGATTAATGAGCAAGGTACTTTTCAACATAAGTAGAAGGTTACTTGCAGCTTTATATTTTGATTTATATCCAGTATTCTGCAAGGGGTTTGATACAGTTTGAAGAGATCATCATGGAACTACACTTAACACGCCTGTTTATAGAATAGCACCTAAGTATATAGATGTCAAAGTCTGAACTTCACAAATAGATGACCATCTCACATGTAATTTAGAACAGGATACAGCCTGTTCTAAAATATATGTGAGATAGACGTCCATGTACTAGAACCATCCAGCATGAACATCCATTTTACAAACTGAAATGTTGAAATTATGAATACGGCAAAACATGGATGTCTCTGTGGCAGCAGAGGAACATTCTTATTATAAAATGGCCATTCAGTCATCCATGTTGATGAATAGCCTAATGGTGAAAGCACCCAGCAGAGTGCAAGAGATTGCCAGTTCAAGTCAATGCAGCTTTTGTAAATATTACTTCTCTTTTTTTTTCTTTTTTAATTGTGAGTACTCAAGACAAAAAACTACCTTCCCTTTTCTTCATTCAGTGAAGAGCTGTTCAATCAGAGCACCTTTCTCTAACCTGAGTGTGTCAATTGCCAGGTCTAAATATAGATGTCCATCTTTTTGAACATGGACATCCCTTCTCCTTCTGCAGAGTTAGATGTCCATCTTTTGGCCCCTCCCTAGTCTCACCCCAAACATACCCAGACCACTTCCCCTTACCATATGGATGTATTGCAGTGTTATATATCCACATTCTGGTTTTATAAAATCTGTTTTTGGACATCCATCCACTCATGTTCTGCAGTTACAGCATAAAGCTTACCCAAATTGCTATGTGGCAACTGCAAAGCCTCTCTGTTAATTCTTGGGGGTGTTTCAAGCACCTGACCATGCACTTAACACAGAGAAAATACAATTGTCACTTTAACTACACAGCAGATAATATAGATGCACTTAACATTGTCTATTGGGTGTCGTTAAGAGGATAATTCTATAAAGTAATTCTATAAAGTGCTGATTGGCTACCAGAGGGGTGAAGGCATTACTACACCAGCAGCTGGATATCAGGACAAGAGAGTGCCACTGTTCAAGCTTCCAGAGGCTCCCAGCGGCAGATTGTGACAATATGCAGTCCTAAATGTATGCTAAGTTATCCATATAAAGTAATGCTTGCTATTTCTACAGGCTGACTTGTACAGATAAGCTATACAAATAGAAGCTGTGTATTGTTGCTATATGTTTAACTTTTGGCCCCACTCTCATGCATCTCTAATCCTGGTAGCTTTACCATTCATTTATTTTCTTCTAACTGTATCTGTTTTCCTTTCCTTCTTTCACTGAGTGAGCTAGTGATGAAGCTGCCAAAACACATCCATTCCATTTCAAGACAAAATGATTGTTTCATGCACAGATTCCAATAAAATAAAAAATAAAAAATCACTCATGAATCTGTCCTTCAAGGTTGCCTGCTTGTATCTTTCAACTTTGAAAATGAAAGCTGTGTCTCCATTTGTCCAGAGTTAGTTTGAAAACCTAATAACCTTCAAACTGAGTATTGTGAATTTGCTAGGGTAGCTGGATTGTAATATAGCATTATATTAGCCAATGGGGGTGGGAGAGGGGGAACCTATTCACTGCTTTCAAATCTGCTCAACACTACAGAGTGAAACCACATTACTGCCTTCAGAGCAGACTGACAGTGAAAGAGAATCCTGAGATGAAATGACCAAATCTGGACTGCAGCCAATTCAATTTTGTCACCAAAAATGGGTGTAATAGATTACTGTGATGAAAACCTTCAACCGTAATGTCATCTAGAATGAGAACTTGAAATCTGATGATTTTGTTATTTTTGCATTCTTCAATGGCAGATGGACTTGTTTAATTAATGTTTCTTTCTTTTTTTTTTTTTTTTTACAAAGGGTCATTTTCAATAGGCTGATAGAAATACAGTATTATATAATGGATAGTGGACTTGTCACTGTCTCAGAGCTTGACTATTAGAAATAAGAAACATAGCAGGAAACCTCAAGAGCAAGATGCATGTGCTCTCTCAGAAAACAAGGTATTACTGCCACAGCAAAGAATAAAACTTTTATTCTTTGCTGTGGCAATAAGTGATACAAACATTTTCATGCACTGGGGGAAAAAAAACTTCAGAATGAACTAGACATTAAGAAAATAGAGAGAAATACCTCAAGCTAGAACTTTGGAGAACTATTTCTTATTTAGGGATAGTTATATTAAGGTGCAACAAGGTGTCTAATATGTGATCAACACCATGCTCTAGGTGCAAACCTGTTATCGTGTCAAGCTGCAATAAATTAAATCTGCAATAGCTTTTATTAGGGATGCGTCTTTATATACATTAATGGAATGCAAATGAAGGCTAGTAAGCAGATTACGTATTCCATTAGTATATACTAAAGTGCAATAAGTAGTAGAGTATTTATTGTGCAATAAACAAGCCAGGAAAATCTCACCACCTGGAAGACAGCATTAAGTGTAGATTGCTTCAACTATAAAATCCCACACCAGACAAGCTAACTTGTTTTGCTAATAAAGAACATGTTATTGCACTGTAGCAGCAGAGACATAGGAAAGAAAAAGGAAGAAAGGAAAGCTTTAGAAACCACAGGGGAGACAGATGAGGCATCAGTAAGTACCACTGCTGTGGATAAAGGCAGCACACAGTCAAATATTTTAGGCCCAGGGCTATATTTCTGGACCTATCTAAAGATGTCATCAAGTACAGAGTACGTTCAAATGCCATTGTAACATCTAAGGGATGTAGAAGACTCTAGTTTTATGGTGCTAAAGGTCTCAGTTGGGGTTAGATGCTTCAAGTTGTCTCCACATTATCAGAGGGAAGATTACTACTACTACTACTTGACATTTCTAAAGCGCTACTAGGGTTACGCAGCGCTGTACAATTTAACATAGAAGGACAGTCCCTGCTCAAGGAGCTTACAATCTAAAGGACAAATGTACAGTCAGTCAAATAGGGGCAGTACAATTGGGGCAGTCTAGATTTCCTGAAAGATCCTACCTCTCTTCCCTAAAATTCTACTCTTATACTGGGTAATTTAAACATTGGGTGATCCCGTACTGCTAAGGTGTCTTCTGGACATATGGAAGAGGGGATAGGTTGGAAACAAAAAGGTTAAGTGGCTCTTTTACTAAAGTGCATTAAAAATTGAAGTTGCTTCTTTGTGAAATTAAGATCAAACATTATGTTTGGTATAAGAAAAGGCCCCTTGTCAAATCTCATTTACTTTTTCTACCCTAGCAACTAGGCAGTCTGAGCCTACTGAATCTGCAATGGTATTATCTGCCTGTTTGAAAGCGATTCATAGCTGAATAAACTCTTGCTCAAGGGAAAACCGACACAGCTATGTTTTGGTGCAACATGTGCCTGATTTGGGGGTAAATATGTCTAAAAACAAAATATAAGAAAATAAATAAAAACAACTGCTGAGTACAATAAAGAATCATCTAGGTCTTATTTTTATTGACTGACTCCAGTCCTTTCATTTAGAGGTATAAATGGCCATAATTGGGTATGCAGCAATTTTAGAAATCTTGATTTAGCATCTATATAACTGTGGGATGCATAGTTTGAAGGTGGCATATTCTGGGAATAGTATGGAATAGCCTGAAAAGTATATGTGTATTACTTCAATAATGTTTCCTGCTAGCATTTATATCTGCTCCCAAATATTAAGTAACTGCTTGTTTGGCCTGGGGTTTGGAGGAATGGTCAATTGTGCTCATCTCTAGCATTGAAAACCACCTCAAAAAGTGCAAAAATGAGTTCTTAATTGGATCCTTGGGTGTAAATACCAGTTCTTATAGATGCAGGTTACTACTTACATATGTAAATGTTGGCATTTAAATATACAGAGTGCTGAATGCTGATGTTCTTTTCTTTTAATGTGTATATTTGCAAAATGACTGTTCTTGTTGTACATGCTATCAAATATGTGTATGGGTCGTGCATTTGGTATACCACCTTTCTGTGGTATAACCAAAAACACCAGTACATCTCTGTCCCTAGGGGCTCACAATCTCAGTTTTTTTGTACCTGAGGCAATAAGGGGTTAATGTCCCCTTTTTCTAAGTTGCGTAGGTGCCTACACATGGCCAACGTGCACCAAATTGGAGTTACCGCCCGGTTACTGCGTGGCTTTTGCGTTAATTTCAATTTTGGCGTTCTTCCGCTACTCATATCTGAAAAATATTTTTCATTTTCTGGATGAGTGCCAAGTGGCATCTCACACATGTAGGTCATTAACTCCCAGATTGCTGCATGTCCATTTTGGGTCTGAGACGTTACCGCCAGTCATCGACCTAGCGGTAAACAATTTTGATTTTGCCACATGTCCATTTTCGGCAAACAAAAAAGGGTTTTTTTTAATGCTGCGCTGAAAAATGGATTGACACGTGCCCAAAACCCGCCCCTTTGTAAAAGGACCCCTAACAGGCTTATTTTCGAAAGAGAAGGGCACTCATCTTTCGACACAAATCGGGAGATGGGCGTCCTTCTCCCAGGGTCGCCCCAAATCGGCATAATCGAAAGCCAATTTTGGGCGTCCTCAACTGCTTTCCGTTGCGGGGATGACCAAAGTTCACGGGAGCGTGTCGGAAGCATAGCGAAGGCGGGTCTGGGGCGTGCCTAACACATGGGCATCCTCGACCGATAATGGAAAAAAGAAGGGCATCCCTGACGAGCACTTGGACGACTTCACTTGGTCCATTTTTTCTTACGACCAAGGCTCAAAAAGGTGCCCAAATTGACCAGATGACCACCGGAGAGAAATTGGGATGATCTCCCCTTACTCCCCCAGTGGTCACTGACCCCTCCCACCCTAAAAAAAAACTTTTTAAACATTTTTTGCCAGCCTCTATGCCAGCCTCAAATGTCATACCCAGCTCCATGACAGCAGTATGCAGGTCCCTGGAGCAGTTTTAGTAGGTGCAGTGCACTTCAGGCAGGCGGACTCAGGCCCACCCCCCCCCCCCACCTGTTACACTTGTGGTGGTAAATGTGAGCCCTCCAAAACCCACCACAAACCCACTGTACCCACATGTAGGTGCCCCTTCACCCCTTAGGGCTATGGTAGTGGTGTACAGTTTTGAGTAGTGGGTTTTGGGGAGGGTTTCGGGGGGCTCAGCACCCAAGGTAACTTGCACCTGGGAACAATTTATGAAGTCCACTGCAGTGCCCCCTAGGGTGCCCGGTTGGTGTCCTGGCATGTGAGAGGGACCAGTGCACAATCCTGCAAATTCTATATAGTGTGACTAGAGTTACACGCACCAATCTGGGTGTATTCTGATTTGCGCATGCAACTCAATTGATTAACACGCCAATCAGCACCAATAATTGGCACTAATTAGAATTTATATGCACTTCTTGCTAAGCCTATTTTATAAAGTAGTCCACATAAATTCTACCACGTAGACCTCAAAAGTGGGCATGGCCATGGGAAGTATATAGGCAGGTCATGGGCGTTCCTAAAATTTATGCGCAGTGTTATAGAATAACCCATTGCATGCCTAAAGTTAGGCATGGGAATTTACACCAGCTTTTCATTGGTGTAAATGGTTGCACCTAAATTTTAGTTGTGTGGACGGCACTACAAGTATTCTATAAACCGCACCTAACTTTAGGTATGGTTTATAGAATACAGATATGCGTGTTTTCTATCTACACCAGTTTTTTTGGTGCCAAATATAGAATCAGGCTCAATATTTACAAACTCAAGAAACACACACGACAGAGGTATAAAAATGATTAAATTCACTGTTTGCAACATCATCCCCACCAACACCCTTGAAGGTCAGAAAACAAATGAAACAAGCAACTCTGTAAAACACTACAAACCATTTAAAGATAGGAAACAAGAACAGTTGGCCCTTTTACTAAGCTGTATATAGCTGCTAACATATCTTTTCATATTTCTATTAAAAAAGACTTAATTTATGGGTCTCATTTATTTACCATGTTGATTTTAAGATCTTTATTTTGTAATTGTTATTTAAACCTGTCTTGGACCAGGTTGTATATTTTTGGCATGCACATTGCAGCTCAGAAACTGCATGTTAGCCAAACTAAAATGAAAGGACTATTTAACACAAGACTTTCTTTCCCCATTCTCAAACATTCCACCAAGTTTGCTCCCCCTTGCAGATCAGACTCTGGAAATCTATGACTCCTTGAATATCCACTGCACATCAAAGACTGCCCCACATCAAAGTTATCCTCATAAAGAAATCATCATCCCAAACGCCCTCCTTTGCATCAAAAGATCTCTTCAAGAATCCATGACTTCCCCTTCCGTGGAAACAGAACTCCCTAGGGCCTCAGAGCTTTCTAGAATGTTTTATTATAGGGAAGTACACAGTTCATTTTTGGATTTCTTTTTAGTTTTCCTTTCTCATTTTTGGGCATTTTTACAAATCATTTCTGACATTTATTTTAACAACATTCTTTTTTAATGTGCATTAGATATTTTTTTAATATAGACAAATGAAATGAATACATCTTAATTTTTTTAGATTAATACACACCAAATCAATTTTGCATGCATTGAATTTTTTTTATTGTGTGATAACAAAATGTCCTAAAGAATACACACCTTTACTTTTTCTACAACCACTAGATCATCATTTTTCAGTATCATTTGTTACTCAGGAGGGTTGCAGTAAGCAAGAGTCCTTGGGGACCCTCAAAACAAGTAGGAAAGCATTTTTGAAGGTTGCGTAAAGGGATCAGTGGGTGGGGGAGGGCCCAAGAACCAACCATGTAATAACACATTTGGGTCATGAGAATAAAAGATTCTCTTGAGTTTGTCTTATTTCACGTTAGAGGTTTTTTTTGTGGAAATAGTTTATGTTAAGCAGCTGTCTTGTACACGAATCTATATTTCTATATCACAAACTTAAAACCTCATTAGGTCATATTTATTTATTTAAAAATGTATAACCTGCACAATCTAACATTCTTAGCAAGGAACAGTTGTACATGCACGATAAAACACATAAATCCAATTTTAAACATTAAAAATTCCAGTAGCAAACATGGCCATATTCAAATGCCCATTTGCTAGTTGTTTTTGTGATCAGTGCGTCTATGTTTTAGGATCATTAAAAAAAAAAAAATGTTGAAAGGGAAAAATGCACAAAAGCAAGCCATTGGGACGTATTGGGGGGGGGGGGGGGGGAGGGCAGCATTCTTAGTAGAGTGGCTACACAGATGTCCTAGCAGAGCAGTGGGGAACTCTATGGGGCACTGTAGTGAACTTCACATAAAAGGGCCCAGATACACATCTCACCGTTACCCCCTTCTATGTATGGTGAACCCTCCGAAACACACCAAAAATCTATAGTACCCAACTGTACACTACTGCCCTTAGACCTGCAGGTGTCACCTATATGTAGCTACAGTAGGTTTTTGGTTGGTTTTGGAGGGCTCACACTTTCCACCACAAATGTGCCAGTTAGAGTGCGATATGGGCCTGGGTTCCCTTCTCTACAGTGTACTGCACTGACCACTAGGATACTCAAGGGAACTGCTTGTTTCTCTAATAGAACTGGCCATAACATCTGAAGCTGTCTTAGAGACTGGTATGTACTGTTTCTTTCACAGCTTTGCGGGTGGGAGGGAGTCAGTGAACACTGGGGGAATAAGGGGGTTTATGCCTTAATTGTCATTTAGGGCACACAGGCTTGCTGCACACCAATCTGCAACTACCGCAAAGCTACCACAGGAGCTTGGCAGTTGTTTCCACCCCCAGCACACACTGTTTCCAGCACTATAGGAATTTTGTAGATTTTTGTAGTGCCAGAAATTAAACGGCGGTAATCAGGCAGCAGTAAGGGCTTCCCTACTACTACTACTGCTTATCATTTCTATAGCGCTACTAGACGTACACAGCGCTGTACACTTGAACATGAAGAGATAGTCTGCTCGACAGAGCTTACAATCTAATTAGGACACACAAACAGGACAAACAAGAGATAAGGGAATATTAAAGTGAGGATGATAAAATAATGGTTCTGAACGAGTGAATAAGGGTTAGGAGTTAAAAGCAGCCTCAAAAAGGTGGGCTTTTAGCTTAGATTTGAAGACGGCCAGAGATGGAGCTTGACGTAAAGGCTCAGGAAGTCTATTCCAGGCATATGGTGCAGCAAGATAAAAGGAACGGAGTCTGGAGTTAGCAGTGGAGGAGAAGGGTGCAGATAAGAGAGATTTACCCTGTGAACGGAGTTCCCGGGGAGGAATGTTGGGAGAGATGAGAGTGGAGAGGTACTGGGGAGCTGCAGAGTGAATGCACTTTTTTAAGTCAATAAGAGGAGTTTGAACTGTATGCGGAAACGGATAGGAAGCCAGTGAAGTGACTTGATGAGAGGGCTAATATGAGTGTAAAGACACTAGCGGAACATTAGTCGTGCAGCAGAATTTTGAACAGATTGAAGAGGAGAGAGATGGCTAAGTGGGAGACCTGTGAGAAACAAGTTGCAAGTGAGAGGTGATAAGAGTGTGGATGAGGGTTCTGGTAGTGTGCTCAGAAAGGAAAGGGCGAATTTTGGTGATATTATAGAGAAAGAAACGACAGGTTTTAGCAGTCTGCTGAATGTGTGCAGAGAAGCAGAGGGAGGAGTCGAAGATGACCCCAAGGGCCCCGAAAGGGCAACGTGGTAAGTGGTTAATTTTGGCCCTAGACATTTTCATTTTGCTCCAATATTGCAGAAAAACATCTATCTTTTGGTGCCACCCATATCCCACTCCAAACACAACCCCAACACACTCCTTTGAAATATGGATGAAATGTGGAGCAAAACATCTAAAATCAGGGTGTTGAAAATTGCAACTTGGATATTTTTGAGAGAAAAATGTCCTTCTGCCACCTTATGAAATTTTTGGGGCATTTTTTGTTTTGAAAATGAGCCTCTAATTTAATAAATTGATATAAGAAATTGCAATGTGTAAGAATGAAACCACTCAATACAATCCAAAGAAATGCATCCAGTTCAAGCCTACACCGTGAGGAGAAAATAATGGAGAAAATAAGGTAAAATTAACCAAACAAACTATCTAATTACTTATATTATCTCCAAACCCCTCACTACCATTTAACCATAAAATTTTCTTACATCATGAAAGTCGACTATCATTTGTATACATCCAGAAGTTTTTATCTCTGTATTATTACTTTTCAAGAAATCATATTCCTAATGAATGCTTTCAAAGCCAGTAAACATGTATCCAATGCATTGTTGACTATACAAAGCTGTATAGTTATTGTTAAATGCATTGAATAGAATCAATACCTTAGGTTATGACTGCAATTACTTTTGTAAGAATACAGTTCCTTGTGAAATTGTCTATATATGAATCTGGAAATAGACCATAATACAAAGTCAATACTAGGCTGAACCAAGCTTAACTTTTTAAATTTGATTTTTGTCTTAAACTACCATAATAGAAAATTCTCAAATAGAGATACATAAATATACTTTTCCTAACATAATAAAGGTAGAAGAACATAATAACTAATTCACAAATAATACTACCGACAGTAAGTAAGGGGTGCTGTTTATATTGTGTCTTAGCAGTGTTTCAGCATTCCTGCCTAGCCAGTTATGTCCATAAGTGGCCACTTACACATGCAAGTGACCTGTTATAGAATACTGCTGGTTCAATAGTCCATGCTTTACCGATGGGCATGCATATAGTGAAGTGTCAGGACAGCATTCATGTACATGCATAAATTATATAATTCTATCATTTACATACATACACACTACTATCACACCTTTCCAGTCATTAGCACTAGTATTTACTAAGAAAAGTGTGCACTTACTTTTCTTTATATAACATTCTTAAAATACGTGCCCTAACCAGTACCTAGACTGCCGGATTCTATATATTGCGCCTAGCGTTCTGTGCCAAAATTCAAGTGTATTATAACAATGACTTTTCAAGCCAATCAGCATTTTAACAGCACTTAAGAAATAATGAGCACTAATTGGCAATAATTAGAATTTACTTGCAAAACTCGCTAAGCGAATTCTGTAACACACAGCGCCTAAATTCTAATGCATGGAGCCAAAAAAGGACATGGTTATGAGTGGGGAAATGGGCATTTTGTAGCCATTCCAAAATTTACATACACTGTTATAGAATATGCTCCTCTGTGCCTAAATCTATGTGCCAGTATTTATGCCATGATTCCCTTGGTGTAAATGGATGTGCATAGCTCTAAGTGCTAGGATATCAACTAAGCATATTCTATGTACCACGCCTAAATTTATACACTGATTATAGAATAAGCTTAGGCAGAAATTTATTCCACATGGATTTTTCAGGCTCCATATATTGAATGCAATTACCCTCCACATGTGCAGTTTAGTGTTAATTTAATGGTCAGATTCTATAAATGATGCTGAAAAATGGGTGCTGGAAAAGATTTGTGCTAAGCGCAATTCTGTAAAGAGTACACAGCCTTTATAGAACTACGTTTATTACCGATTTCCATGCCATAACTTTGCGCACCCGACTTATCCTGCTTAAACTTGGTATAAATGTTGGTGCCCAAGTTAAGCACGCTGACCCTGTATTCTGCAACTTTTCGAAATGCCCCAATATCCCCTTGCATATATTTATTTATTTATTAGGATTAGTTTACCACCTTTTTAGAAGGAATTCACTCAAGGCGATGTACAGTAAGAATAAATCAAATATAAGCAATAGACAATTACATTAGTAACAATATTTATATAGCAAAGCAAAGTATGGCATAGAGGGGCATAATCGAGCGGGGACGACCATCTTTAAGGATGCCCATCTCTAAGGACGTCCCAGCGAAGGGGCAGGGAAACCACTATTATCAAAACAAGATGGGCATCCATCTTTCGTTTCGATAATACGGTAGGGGACGCCCAAATCTCAACATTTAGGTCAACCTTAGAGATGGTCGACCTAAATGTTGAGATGGTTGACCTTAGAGATGGTCATTCCCGGTTTTCACCGATAATGGAAACCGAGGACGCCCATCTCAAAAATGACCAAATCCAAGGCATTTGGTCATGGGAGGAGCCAGCATTCGTAGTGCACTGGTCCCCCTGACAAGCCAGGACACCAACCGGGCAGCCTAGGGGGCACTGCAGTGGACTTCACAAATTGCTCCCAGGTGCATAGCTCCCTTACCTTGTGTGCTGAGCCCCCCCCCCCCGCAAACCCCACTCCCCACAACTGTACAACACTACCATAGCCCTAAGGGGTGAAGGGGGGCACCTACATGTGGGTACAGTGGGTTTTGAAGGGCTCACATTTACCAGCACAAGTGTAACAGGTAGGGGGGTGGGCCTGAGTCTGCCTGCCTGAAGTGCACTGCACCCACTAAAACTGCTCCAGGGACCTGCATACTGCTGTCATGGAGCTGGGTATGACATTTGAGGCTGGCAGAAAAAAAAAATATTTTCTTTAGGGTGGGAGGGGGTTGGTGACCACTTGGGGAGTAAGCGGAGTTCATCCCCATTCCATCTGGTGGTCATCTGGTCAGTTTGAACATCTTTTTGAGGCTTGGTCATGAAAAAAATGGACCAAGTAAAGTCAACCAAATGCTCGTCAGGGACGCCCTTCTTTTTTCCATTATCGGCTGAGGACTCCCATCTCTTAAGCACGCCCCAGTCCTGCCTTCGCTATAACTCTGACATGGCCCCGTGAACTTTGGTCGTCCCCGCAACGTACTGCAGTTGAGGACGCCCAAAATCAGCTTTTGATTGTGCTGATTTGGGCGACCCTGAGAGAAGGACGCCCCCATCTCCTGATTTGTGTCGGAAGATGGGCGCCCATCTCTTTCATAAATGCCCCTGATAGTATACTGCTTACAATGTCAACAAAATATGCTAATCTTCTAAACTTTCATACATTTAACTGGTGTGTAAATGTTAGTGCCTACTGCATATAATTAGTTACCACTCAGGGTAATTTTATAAAATGTAAAAGAAGGCTCTTTTAATGTTGGTGCCATCAGGGCATAGGCATTCTTGGAAGGCATCATTTGGAAAAAAGATGAGGGGGGTTGCAATCTATGGTCTGAATTTAGTAAATGTGGCTGAAAAATAGGCACTGGGATAAATCTGCACTCAGTGCTATTTTATAAAGAGCATTCCAGGATGAGCACTCTTTAAAGAATAGTGCTTAGTATGGATTCTCACAGCCAACTTTGGGCACTAGGGGGGCCTTTTACTAAGCGGTGGTAAGCTCACTGCAGGTTTACTGCATGCCAATCTGGCGCTACCACTGGCCCAATATGGGCACCAATGGTCGTTCCACCCTCAGTGCATGGCATTTCCTTCAATTCTTTGAAGGAGTAAACAAACGTAGACAAAGGGGAGCCGGTTGATATCATGTATCTGGATTTTCAAAAGGCGTTTGACAAGGTACCTCATGAAAGGCTACAGAGGAAATTGGAGGGTCATGGGATAGGAGGAAATGTCCTATTGTGAATTAAAAACTGGTTGAAGGATAGGAAACAGAGAGTGGGGTTAAATGGGCAGTATTCACAATGGAGAAGGGTAGTTAGTGGGGTTCCCCAGGGGTCTGTGCTAGGACTGCTGCTTTTTAATATATTTATAAATGATTTAGAGTAGGAGTAACTAGCGAGGTAATTAAATTTGCTGATGACATAAAGTTATTCAAAGTCGTTAACTCGTGACAGAATTGTGAAAAATTACAGAAGGACCTTACGAGACTGGGAGACTGAATGGCTAAATGGCAGATGACGTTTAATGTGAGCAAGTGCAAGGTGATGCATGTGGGAAAAAAGAACCTGAATTATAGCTATGTCATGCAAGGTTCCACGTTAGGAGTTACAGACCAAGAAAGGGATCTGGGTGTCGTCGTCGATAATACACTGAAACCTTCTGCTCAGTATGCTGCTGCGGCTAGGAAAGTGAATAGAATGTTGGGTATTATTAGGAAAGGTATGGAAAACAGGTTTGAGGATGTTATAATGCCGTTGTATCTCTCCATGATGCGACCGCACCTTGAGTATTGTGTTCAATTCTGGTTGCCGCATCTCAAGAAAGATATAGTAGAATTGGAAAAGGTGCAGCAAAGGGCGACTAAAATGATAGCGGGGATGGGACAACTTCCCTATGAGGAAAGATTAAGGAGGCTAGGGCTTTTAAGCTTGGAGGCTGAGGGGAGACATGATAGAGATATATAAAATAATGAATGAAGAGGAACAGGTGGATGTGAAGCGTCTGTTCATGCTTTCCAAAAATACTAGGACTAGGGGGCATGCGATGAAACTACAGTGTAGTAAATTTAAAACAAATCGGAGAAAATGTTTCTTCACCCAACGCATAATTAAACTCTGGAATTTGTTGCCGGAGAGCGTGGTGAAGGCGGTTAGCTTAGCAGAAGAGAAAAATGTCTGCATGCTCACCCTTGTGGTCCGTAGGTCCCAGACTTCAGGTGATGTGAAGAATCAACTTCTCTTCTAGGATCCAGCAGAATACCCGCAAGCCCTTGTAGGTCATGAGTAATCCAAGATCCCTGATCTGTGCAGCTGGATATGCACTGTTTGGGGAAGCAACAGAGCTGCGGCTGAACTGGACTTTGTCAGCTTTTAGCACAAGGACTTGCAGTTCACAGTTGTTTTGGGCAAATCAGTCTATATCTCCTCTGAGACAGATCCATATACCAGGCAATCTTCTTCTCTTCTGATTTTCTTTCTCTCTCTCATGCCCAGCTTTGGCATTCCTCTGGGTCAGGTGACACACATGGACCAATCACCAGCCATGTACCTCTATCCAGTAGGTTATCCACGGTCATAACAATGAGGCCCTGTGAGCTTCTAGCAAGAATCTCTTATCAGACACAAGCCTGACGGTAGCAAACTCCCCTCCATGGTTACCAGATGTACCAGAGACTGTGTCTCTGTGAAAACCGCTCCTCCTTGCCTCCAGAAGGTAACTGGAGGTTAGGCTAAAGTAAGCAATGTGTCCTTGGATGAAGTCATCAGCACAGCTATGCCAAGAAGCAGTTTTTCATGTAGAAAACTGGTTTCTGTTGTATTCAGGTCTCAAGCTGCAGAATCCATATAGGTTCAGGAAAAGATGGTTCAACCCAGCAAAGGTTAGACAGCAGGAAAAGACACCTACAAACGGGCTATCCTGTGATATTGAGAGGGGGATAGCCAGCTATCATCAGCTGAATATCACCAGTTAGCAGCTAGCAGATAGCCAGTTATATCAGCCTATATAAGTGGTTAGCTGCTGATTTTCAGCACCACTTTAGCAGCTATATTTGGCCACGTGAATATGTGGGTTATTTTTGACCAGTTAGAAGATAACCAGCTAAGTATGAATATCAACATAGCCAGTTATCTTCTAATCAGCCAAAAATAAATCATATATTCAATGCTGGTCACCGGAAACGACCAAATATTGAATATCACGGTTTAGCAGTGACCGAAGGAGTTAGCCAGGCTGACTCCTGTGGTCTGAATGTCTGCTCCATATAGAATATGCATATATGTACACCTTTTTCACAGCAGGTGTACAGTTTTGCAAAAGCATTTGCGCACTGCTGGGGTCATTATATGTGCCTGTTTTATAAAGCCACAGAAGTGCATATGTTTCCTTTTTAAAATTAACATATTTTAGGTGCCTTTTTGGACTTTTCATTTAGGTGCCCTGTTATAAAAATTGAGTCTCATTACTGAAAAAGCAACTTAATAAATGTTATACTAATGCAAATAAAAAAAAACACTAACAGCAATTTTAAGTTAACTTTGAGAAACCCTTAATTAGCAAAAAAAGAAATACCAAAATGTACATTTCATAAATACCTACCACCTACACCTCTGTCATAACAAACAAATCATGCTTCCAATAGTGATGCAAATTTCTCTTAGTGTGGCTAGACACAAATTGTGACATACTAGATAATGATTACTCTGCCACTGTAATTGTTAATTGCCCGTGTCCAGTTACGATGTATATTTTAGATGAGAACTTCCCAAACATGCCCTGATGATGCCACAAGCAGAATTTCAGAATACACATAATGAATAAAAAATGAGATTAAATATATTTATGGTTTCCAATCTGTGCAAACAAATCTCATACTTCTCCATTATGATTTTTCTGAAAACCAACAGAATGTAAAGCCACCAGGACAGGTTAGCAATGTCTTTGGCATAGCTTCCTGTTGTATCACAATATATGGTGTATTCTGCTTAGCTATGTTATGTTAATCAAGATACAGCCTCTTATTTTCAAATGGGATAATACTGAAAAGCACTTATGTGGTCAACACTGGCAGTGATTATATATTGGCTTTAAAAAAACAAGTAAACATAATTTTGGACATATAGGAGCTCTCTTACCAAGTTGTGGTAAAAAGTGACCATAGCGCATCCTTACAGGGGTCATTCCTATGCACTAAAACTGTTTTTTTTCTGCAAGGATAAATGGCCAATTTTTGTTACTTTTAGTATTAATGGCCACATGCTATCCCATTAGTTCATGGTCATTAGCTTAGAACTGCAAGAGTTAATGCGGATTATGAATAAATATTATTATTATTATTTTATTATTACCACCTATTTTGTAGGTGGTATGGGCTCATGCACTAACCACAAGCTAATCAGTCACTGCAAGGCAATGTAGCTTGGTTAACTAAATAGCACAGAACATGCCCACTCTCCACCCCCAGACCTGCCCCCAGCTGTAAAAAATACATTTTTTTAGTGTGTGGATAGCATGGACACATCCAAAAATTACTGTTGGATGCCTCAGCATCCCCCATGGTAAAGCATTAATACTTACCGTAGCTTAGTAAAAGGACCCCATAAATTGTTATATGTTGCAAACTATGGGACGCTTTTACTAAGGCGCGCCTTAAAGTTGCCTGCGCTGGTGTAGGCATATGTTTTGGATGCCCGCCCAGCCTCTTCTGCCCGCTCTCCCCATCCACGTGGTCTGCTCACTTTTACTGCCCTGAAGCGCCGTTCTCCCTCCAGCAGCGGCGATTCCCATAGCCAGCCTTCTGCCAGCGCGCGTCATCGGGGCCTCTCTTCTCAGGCACATCCCGCCTACTCTGCAACTTCCTGCGTCCCACCTTTGCGGAAAACAGGAAGTTGCAGAGTAGGCGGGATGTGCCTGAGAAGAGGCTCTGACGACGCGCGCTGGCAGAAGGCTAGCTATGGGAATCGTCGGTGCTGGAGGGAGAACAGCGCTTCAGGTCAGTAAAAATGACCAGAACTGACCATGTGCATGGGGCTGTCGCAGGGGCGGGGGGTAGTGGGTAGCGAGGAAATGCGGTGGCGGCGGCAGGCAGATGGAGAGGAAATGCGGCGGCGAGCGGGCGGGGGGGGGGGGTGGTAGCGGCTGGAGAGGAAATGCAAGGCCTGTGCCCTCCCAATCCACCTCCAGGCCCATCTAAAAATTAAACTCTGGCTACGGTACTGCATTTTATAACAATAAGCCTGATTGTTTGTCATCATTTATTACTCATTGCACTCCATCTCATACCCTCTGTTCTCTTACAGATAACAAACTTGTTTTACCCCATTCATCCAAAGTAAGATGGAAGTCAACTTGATCAAGTGCTTTTCATTTCTTGGCTCTTGTGCTGTGGAATTCTTTGCCTCAGCATCTTAGATTACAGAAATCATACACCTCTTTCAAGGCTCTTTTGAAAACCCATCTTTTCCAAATAGCTTTTGATAACCACTAGCATGATTGGGTCCTGCAATCGGGGATCATCGGTCTGAAGAGCACCAGATGATTATTTAGTATGAATGATTTTATTACTATTTGATCTTTGTTTCTTTGTTCTTTTCTATCAATTTTATGGTATTTCTTTTCTACCTTGTACTTTGAAAACCACTTTGACTCATGTTTGAAAGAGGTGGTATATCAAATGAATAAACAATAAATGATGACTATATTCCTAAGGGACTCTTTTAGTAAGCTGCAGTAGGGCGCACCAAATTGGCCCTACTGCCAGGGTAGTGCGGGGGCCTGGCTGTAATTCTGAGGTGGGTGCACATAGTTTCCCATGGAAGGAAAGAATTTTCTATTTTCTACTGCAGGGGGAGTTCCTGGCGGTAATCACAAGTGCTCCCATATTGCCACTTCCTGTCCAATTACTGCATAAGTAGCACATGAGCCCTTACTGCCTACCAAATAGGTGGTGATAAGGGTCTCAGGCAGTAAATGGCCACATGCTAATTTTAATATTAGCATAAGGCCATTTACTGCCCCATTTTTTAAAAAGACTTTTTTCCCAGTGCTGTAAAAAGTGTCCCAGTGCATGCCAATTTCAAGTGCCAAAACTAGAGCAGGCCACATTTTCCGGCAGCTTAGTAAAAGGGCCCCTAAGTCATGATATTTTAGCACAGGTCTTATTTTGTGCAATGAGACTCAATCACTAATAACTGTGCTTAAAAGGAAAATAAAGGACTAGATTCAGTAAATTGTGCCCAAATTTGTGCTCCAAAAAAATTCCATGTGGTGAACTATTCTATAAACAATGCTCCGAGTTGCACGTTATTTATAGAATCTCACTCAATTCCAGGATCCATGCCTAACTTGGGACATGAGGATTTACACTAACATAACCTGGTATAAATCCTACCACGTAAGTTTCAAATTTATTAGAAGCTTATAGCCCACCCATCAAAGAATGTCTAGCGGTTTACAATGTAAGGGGGAGAGGAAGGACATAGAGGAAAAAGGAAAACGTCAGTAAAGCAAGAGGAAGGAGGGGATGAAATACAATATAAACAGGAATGCAAAGAGGAAAACAGAAAGGGGGAAGTATCATGTCTTTCAAGGCATCACCACTCCCAGGAAGCATGGAAGGTATAGCTTAATTATAGGCATCTGCAAACAGGAAAGTCTTCACGTCAGTCTTAGAAGATTGCAGGGAAGATGACCATCTTAAGTTGTGTGGTAGTCCGTTCCAGAGAACTTGTACGGAGGATATGAATTGTTGTGTGTTATGTGCCTAATTTCACAAAAAGATGGAATGATGAGTTGATTCACTAGGGAATGAGGAGGCGAGACAAATAAACTGGTTCACTGGCCATGTGGATTTTATAGATGAACTTGTAGGCTATACGCTGGGATATTGGGAGCCAGTGTGCTACTTTTACAAGTGGGGTAATGTGATCAAATTTACGGTGGCCTTTGATTAGTTTGATAGCTGTATTTTGGACTAATTGCAAGTGATGTAGATCCTTACCATGACAGCCTTTATACAGAGCATTATAGTAATCAAGCTCTGACAAAGCTTGAAAAATGAGTGCAGAACCATAGTGGAGATTTGTGGGAGGAATGAGAGTGAAGAGTCCAGAAGAACCCCTAATATCTTTACGGTTTGGACTAAAGGGACCAAGGTAGAACAGAGTTGAATGGTTGCTGCTAATGTTAGACCTGGGCAAATGGTGACAAGAATAATTTTCAATTTGTTAGGGTTTAGCACAAGTTTGTTTGCAATGAGCAGACTGATGTTGATGGAATGTACTTGTGCGGGGTCAGAAGGATCTAGTGTACAAAGAATTTGGATGTCATCAGCATAGGCATAAGGAGTGAAGTCCAAAGACTGTAGGAATGTCAAGAGAGGTGCAAGGAAAAGATTAAAAAGGGTTGGAGCCAGAACTGAGTCTTGTGACACTCTGGATGGGAGTGAGAAGGGTTTAGATGTAGCTGTAATGGTTTGCACTGTGTAGGAGCTGTCAGATAAGTAGGAAGTAAACCACTGGAGAACAGTGTTTCTTAATACAAGTTGATAGAGTCTGTTGAGGAGAATAGTGTGGTCAATCAGATAAAATGCTGCTGTTAGATCAAAGGAAAGCAGAAAAACTGAATACAATTTCTCGATATGGTAATGGACTTATGTAGAGAGACCTAGGAGAGATGTTTGAGTGCTGTAGTGGGGGCAAAATCCTATCTGATTTGGGTGAAGTGATGATGCATTGTCTAGGGAGTCAAGAAGCTGGAAATGGACAATAGATTCTGCAATTTTGGCTAGAAATTGGAGGTTTGCAATTGGACGATAATTACCGCAATCCAAAGTTGATTGCGAGCTGTCCTTAAGCTTTGGCCGGATTGTAGCTTGCTTCCAAGAAGGCAAAAGATAGCCATTGTCTAAGCTTGCAGAGATCATGGTTTGGATGAAGGGACAGAGTGAATAAGAGAATATTTTGATCAAAGATGAGGGAATGAGGTCAGTAGGGTGATGGTTAGCTTCATAGCTTTAATAGAGATGGTAGTGGAAGTAGGTTCGGTAAATCTTTCAAGTGGAGAAGAGGTAGGTGATGGTGCTTGATGGGTAGAGGCAACAGTGATACAGGAGCATAAGGTAAGTAGTTTATTCTCAAAATGGGATGCCAAAGTTTGGGCTGTGGGCATGGATGTTGCAGAAGTGATCAAGCTAGATGGAGCAGTGAGGGATTTAAAAATTACATATAAAATAGCAGTATTAGGAGCACATAAGTTAGTTGTGGATCCCCTGAATTCTATAATACTGTGCACATCTTTAGTGAACACCCCTGATCCACCCATGGCTATGCCCCCTTTTCAGTTGTGCATTAAAAGATTTGTGGGCGGATCTTTATAGAATAGTGACTAGCAAGATTTTATTTATTTATTAATTTGTTACATTTGTTTCCCACATTTTCCCACCTATTTGCAGGCTCAATGTGGCTTACAATAGTACCGTAGAGGCGTTCACCAATTCCGGTATAAACAGTTACACAGTGATGTTATGGTAGAATAGGGTTCATGTGGAACAAACAAACATATTAGGGAATCATATAGAGGAAGAGATACGTTATGTCCATTACGTTCTTTGGTTTCGTCGTGTTGCTGGGTTCAGGTATTTAAGTAGGGTCGGTAGGGTATGCCTTTTTGAACAGGTAAGTTTTTAGTGATTTCCGGAAGTTTAGGTGGTTATACGTTGTTTTCACGGCTTTTGGTAGTGCCACAGAACTCCAGAGAAAGATCAGTGAGTTAGGCCAGAGGATGGAGGACTCTGAAACAAGGCTGGAGGAACAACATAAGGTCATCTCAACACTGGAAACCTCCTTCTCCACTCAGCAAATGGATCATCTTCTTCTCATGGACAAAATCAAGGACTTACAGAATTGTAGCCGCCGCTCCAATATTTGCATTCGGGGGGGCCGAGACACAAGATGCGCATGCAAATCCTAATTGGAGCCAAATAACTGCTATAATTGGTTGTTAGTGCCTAATTATTGCTAGTTAGCTCATTACTCAATTAAGGTGCATGCACAACTTGGGCATGTATCCAAATTTGGGTACACAATTTTGAGCACCATATATAGAATCCAGAAGAAAACGTCTTAATGGTAGCCCATGTTGATAACTTCCCCCATAAATGCCAGTGTATGAATGTCTAAAAAGTGAACAGCATGTCTACAATTAGCACCCTAATTTATATATGTAAGAAGCAATGTTCAGCTGCTTATACATAAATTATACTTCTGAATGGACTGCACAACAAACAGGTATAAGTGAAGTGCCTACTTTGGACTTGCCAATTTATACTTCTAAATTCAGCTGCACTGCCTAAATGGCTAATGTCACTGAATATATGTATAAGTTCAAACCATCTAAAAGAAATGCTTCAAATTTTATGCTGCCCGTCCCATCAAATATTAGCCTTAAGAGGTATAATACTAAGTTATTCCCATCTGATGAAGTGGAAAGAACCCAATCATAAGGCATAACAAACAACCAGCATTAAGGGATTTTAAAGAGACAAGTGCAAAAAAAAAAAATCTATGAATGAAATGACATTTGTTCTTGAAAAACTACTGAAGTGAATTTAAATTTAATCAAATGATAGATATTAGGAATTATAATGTATGTGGCAATCATTGGGGAAAAAGGCTTTTTCCAAGTGAAATTGTATGCAACTAAAAATATTAATTTGACAGAGAAGTAGCCTTGCATGCTTTTAAATAAAATGATACAGAAAATGTAAAAATGAGAAAATGGGATAGCACTTTCCTTTCCAACTTTTTATAATTCATGGGATTTTTATTTTTTTTTATTCAAAAAAATTTTTATTAAGGTTTTCAAGGTATCAACGTGGCATTCTTAATACCATTCCACAAAAAATTCTCACCCAATCCACCGAGGTCCCCTTTCCCATACTTCTCACCTGATCCCCCTTCCTGTATCAGACAAAAACAAGGAAGTGAACCCATGGTTTCTTCAGGTCAAACCTCAAACAACTTATAGACTACCTCTCCCTCCAAGTCCTGCAATATCAATTTTAAGAGTTCATTCATCTACGTCTTTAACATAACAGCTCTTCCAATGATCAGTAAGTTTGCCAAGTTCCGCCACCACCACGAGACCAGTCCACCAAGGTAGGCCCCGTTACCTGTTTCCACTGCAATTTCACATCTTGCAGTGGAAAAGTACATTCTTTTTAGCCTGCTCTGCCATTTCTGACCTGGAGCCACTCCAATTCCCAACAGGCAGAGCTTGAATAGGTTTACCCAGGTCCACAGCAAGTCTTTGGAGTATTTGTTGCCAAAATTGTTGGATCTGAACACATGTCCTCCAAATGTAATAAAATGTTCCTCTCTCCACACCACACAGCCAACAGAGGTCTGAAACTGAAGTCAGGTACATGTGCTTTAAACAAACAGGTGTTAAATACCAGCGCGAGACCACTTTATATGCATTTTCTTAACACACATACAGAGGCCTTTTGCACCTCTTTGAAAACCAATTTCCATGTTCCCATACTTAGTTGTTCACCTAAATCCCTTTTCCATTGTAACATAAATTTATAACGTTTAAACTTTTTACCCCTCAGAAACTTAGAGAACAGAAAGAGGAGGTTGGATTTTCCCCAATACCAACCACAAATTCTCTAAATGCTCTGTATCATCTGGGTCATCCCGTAACCACCCCCGTACTCCCATATAATGCTTGACCTGAAGATAGGGGAAGAGGACACGGGAATCCAAATGAAACTGCTCCTTCAATTCCTCAAAACTCAACATTGTTTCTACATCTAAAAGTTGCCTAATGACCAGCAGGCCCAGACGGTGCCATTTATTAAATACACTACTACTGGGAAAGCCCATAAAGTAAGGTTCAAAGTGTTTAGGCCAGGGGCTTGGGATGACACTTTAGTTCTCCAGCCCATCTTAATTTTTACCAATTTCCAAATGCTAAGGAGATGCCTTGTAAAAAAAATTAGCTGTATTGCTCCAATCTTGTCTGCGCAAGTCTCCCAATCCACAAGTTGTCTTAATTGAAATGCCCAATAGTATCAAACAATAGTGGGAACCACTCTGCCCCCCAGCTCAACAGGATGCCACAACTCTTTTGAGATGCAGGGCAACTTCCTTCCCCAAATAAACTTAATGAGATTTCTCTGCAGCACTTTCAATTGTTGATGAGGGACGATACTGGCAACTTTTGAAAAAGAAAAAGAAAGCAGGGAAGAATATTCATTTTTACTGCAGATATGCTGCCCCACCAGGATAAACAACCTCCCTTCCATTTAACAATGTCTACTCTGATCTTATGCAGCAAAGATGACTATACTGATAGAGAAGGTTTAAATCTTTAGAAATGTGCACCCCTAAATACCGAAAGTGACCCTTAGCCTATCTAAAAGGAAAATTGTGATGTAAAAACTCTTCCTCATCCAAAGACAAGGTAATACCCAGGAGTTCATAAGTACATAAGTAATGCCATACTGGGAAAAGACCAAGGGTCCATCGAGCCCAGCATCTTGCCCACGACAGCGGCCAATCCAGGCCAAGGGCACCTGGCAAGCTTCCCAAATGTACAAACATTCTATACATGTTATTCCTGTAATTTTGGATTTTTCCAAGTCCGTTTAGTAGCGGTTTATGGACTTGTCCTTTAGGAAACCGTCCAACCCCTTTTTAAACTCTGCTAAGCTAACCGCCTTCACCACATTTTCTGGCAATGAATTCCAGAGTTTAATTACACGTTGGGTGAAGAAAATTTTTCTCTGATTTGTTTTAAATTTACTACACTGTAGTTTAATTGCATGCCCCCTAGTCCTAGTATTTTTGGAAAGCGTGAACAGACGCTTCACATCCACCTGTTCCACTCCACTCATTATTTTATATACCTCTATCATGTCTCCCCTCAGCCGTCTCTTCTCCAAGCTGAATAGCCCTAGCCTCCTTAGTCTTTCTTCATAGGGAAGTCGTCCCATCCCCGCTATCATTTTAGTCATAAAAGAAGAAACACTCTTAAATGGGAAGCTATTTGGGAGCCCTTTGTGACATGCTGTTCATGTTGAGAGCCTGAGGTTGGATGGGGGGGGGGGGGGGGTATACCCCCTTTTTTTTTAGGTGGGGGGGTGGGAATCTGTTAACTCTTGTTTAAAAACTCATGGAGTATATTGTTAGCTGTTGTTTTCGCCTTGGGAGATTACTCTGCTGTTTATTTGTGTCTAGAGCATGTTAGACGTTGTATGGCTTTATAGTTGCGCTGTACTTGCAGATGTTATTGGCTGTAATTGATTTGCCTCTGTTATATCTCTCAACTTTCAATAAAGACTTCTACAAATTAAAAAAAAAAGAAAGCACTCCGTCATAAGATAGGAAAAGAGAGTGGAAACTGAGAGAATACACTCACATAGCAGTTGTCACTTAACATACACAAGAACATAAGTGTTCCCATACTGGTACAGACCGAAGGTCCATCAAGCCCAGCATCCTGTTTCAAACAGTGGCTAAACCAGGTTACAAGAACCTGGCAAGATCCCAGAACAGTACAATACATTTTATGCTGCTTATCCTAGAAATAAGCAATGGCTTTTCCCCAAGTTCATATCAATAATGGCTTACGGACTTTTCTTTTAGGAAGCTCACCAAACCTTTTTTAAACCCCGCTAAACTATCTTCTTTTACTACATTCTCTGGTAATGAATTCCAGAGTTTAACTACACGAGTGAAGAAATATTTTCTTTGGTTTGTTTTAAATGTACTACTTTGCAGTTCATTACATGCCCCCTAGTTCAAGTATTGTTCGAAAGACTAAACAGGCGATTCATGTCTACCCACATCCGGGTTCCTTACTCAGAAGCCTATTGGTTTGAAAAAGGCATCCATGAATAGGAAAGCCTTTTAGTTAGCTCTGAATTTTTCAAATGACTGTTCTGAGTGATGATTACTTGGACAGCATTCCACAGTGTAAGGTCTCTATTGCTGAAGATCTTAGAGCAAACTGTATATTTTTTAGGATGAGATTTCTTCCTCCTAGTGCAGTGAATCAGCCACCACTATCTAGGGATGAATGAATCCCATCCAAGGCTGCTTCTGGTATATTTACCTCATATTATACAGACTCCTAAATTACCAGAGCTGTGCACTTAATCAAACTAATTCAGGAGACAATAATCAAGAGAAAACAGTTGATATTTATTACAAGATCATTTGTATTATTAGCAGATAAGTGATATTTCATTTGGAGTACAGAACATTGCTACCCAAAATTACTTTTATATCTGAGACTCCACAGAATATACCAGTAACATGAACAACACATTAGTTATGGGAATATAGCACCCCAGCTACACATAGGTGTTTTCTGGGACTGAGTCTTTAATGTTATATTCTACCACTCAAAACCAATTAGTAGATATAACAGACTCAAAGCTACGTATGAGAAAGCAATTGGATTACTTGCCAATTTGGTTCATTGGTTTCTCATAGGAGAGGGCAGCTTGGCTGTCTCTCTGGCTGAAGTAGGAAGTACACTCACTTTTATATGTCCATTCAGGATACGGGTAATATGACAGTAAGCACACCTGATTAGATCTATGTTAATGTCATAGTTAACACTGATTGGCTATGGTAATGAGTAGCTTCAAATCTTGTAAACATGTTTACATCTTTAGATTCAACCGTTATTGCATCTCTTTACCACAAATTTCAGCAAGCCCCCTGCACCTGGCCCACTGACATCCAGTAACCGCAAACTTCTCATTTTGGCTTGCACCTGGTATTTTGCATCTTGTTTGTCCATTCTTTCATCAGCCCCTAGTTTCAGCAACTATAACTGTCACAAACAAGTTGTTGCAATCTGTTATCATCTCTACAGTTATAAATGCCTTCTGAATTTTTATTGAGGGTCTGCTGATTAAGATCAAGCCTTTCTTGGCCTGTCTTTCCCAAAGGGCAGCAAGCTGCATCACTTTTCTACAAAACTTATAACACAGATGTTGGAAGGAGGGCATTATGAACTAAATGGATTGTGAAGATTTGAGGTTTATAATTGGACACAAAAATGTTACACTGATGCATATAAATTGCAGAAGGGTTGTACATGGGGGTGAAGCATGGGTAGAACATAGGCACAGCTTCCACTTACATGCATATCTTACAAACACTGTAAGGGGTCCTTTTATCAAGCTGCAGTAAAAAGGGCCCTGCAGTAGTGGTGGGGTTGTTTTTGCTGTGTGCCAGGGTCCTTTTTACCTCGGCGGGTAACAAGTCCCTAAAAGAGACATGGCCATGCGGTAAGATTATTCTTACTGTGTGGCACTGCGAGGGTGAGCACTTACCACCACCCACTGAGGTGGCAGTAAAGAATCTCACAGTAACCCGATGGTAACCAGGCAGCTCACGGCACTACCTCATTACCGCTGGGTTAGCGCTGTGCTAGAAAATATGGAATTATTTTCTGTAGCGCTGTAAATGGCATGCACTCGAGGCAGAACTACCACAGGCAGCTGTATTGGACTAGAGCTATTTCCCTTTAGTAAAAGAGGCCCTAAGTTATGGAGGTACCTGCAGCACTTATGATCTCACACTTACACCAGCTCTATAGCTTGAGTAAGGTGTGAGCAGCTAAATTTTAGGCACACTGAAAGCCAGCTATGCTAGTAGTTTTTAACAGAACTTAAATGCCGGATTTCCTTTATAGAATAGTCTCCTACCATGGGCCTTCTAGGCATCTATTTGCAATTGCCCAACTATGGAATTGCTTCTCATATACATGATTAATAAATAGGTCCTACTGCATAAAATGGAATGTGTGGTAAATAACGCATGTTACTAAATCTAGCCTGAAGAC
The DNA here is from genome assembly GCF_901765095.1 of Microcaecilia unicolor. Lineage (NCBI taxonomy): Eukaryota > Metazoa > Chordata > Amphibia > Gymnophiona > Siphonopidae > Microcaecilia > Microcaecilia unicolor. The sequence goes on from NC_044040.1 coordinate 51,675,640, forward strand.
TCGTAACACCAGATTCCAACCCAGTTCCAACTGAGTTGGAAGCTCCAATGGAGTAGGAAACAACTAATGTGCCCAAAAAGAAAAGTCATGTTGGGGGGGGAGGGGGTTTGGATAAATTACCAACTTCGGAATGGAACACATGAAGAATTTTAATAAATGCTCCCTGTTTCACTGGTAAGGTTTCATTCAGGTTTAGTAAGAGATTACTTCAGAACTTGATATTTTACCTTTAAAATAAGCTAATTTAATTTGTAGCGCTAGAATAATGTTTCCTATAATACAGATTTCAAAAAAGTAGGATTCATCTTGTTAGCTAAATGTTCTGTGGTGTAGAATAGAGAGATGAATTTAGGTTTTATCATTTAACTGTACCTTAAATTCAATTATATAGTTTTCTCTAGTGACAAAAATTCAACCACTTCAACATTAGAAATGTTGAAAAATATATATATACATATTTTTTTTCACTATTGTGCTGGATGTTTTTTTTAATGTTGTCTTTTCTTGTGGGCTTATCTATGTCTTTGCCAGGTTCAGAATATTAAAGACCTCATGCAACTTACTGCTCCTATTAGATTTTCAATTTGCATTGAAATTGCCTACCCAAATCTTTTGAGACTAGGTTGTACAGTTCATTTCTGAAATCTATCAAACAGAATTGCCTTATCATCAGAGCTGTGTATTGCATACCTTATATGCACCCATGATTCTTCCCTTGATCTCAGCAGGAATTTCAAATACCTTCTCCAGTTGATAAATGTACCCAGGTCAATATTCAGCACCACAGTCAGTGTTTTTTAATTTTTAAATGTCTGCTGTGGGGGTAAAAAAAAATATCAGGATATTCAGTGCCCCAGATAGTTGCTAATGCTAAATATCCTGTTAAGGTGGTTAGCACCAGAACTTATTTGGATAGTGGCAGTACATAAGAATATAAGAATAGCCATACTGGGTCAGACCAATGGTCCATCTAGCCCAGTATCCTGTTTCTAACAGTGGCCAATCCAGGTCATAAGTACATGACAGAAACCCAAATAGTAGCAATATTTCATGCTACTGATCCCAGGACAATCAGTGGCTTCCCCGTGTCTGACTCAATAGCAGACTATGGACTTTTCCTCCAGGAACTTGTTCAAACCTTTTTTTAAACCCAGATATGCTACCCACTGTTATCACAACCTCTGGCAATCAGTTCCAGAACTTAAACATGCATTGAGTGAAAAATATCTCCTCCTGTTTATAAGTATTTCCATGTTTCTTCATTGAGTGTTCCCTAGTCTTTGTACTTTTTGTAACAGTGAAAAATCAATACACTTTTACCCATTCTACACTACTCAGGATTTTATAGACCTCAAATTCATCTCTTTTCCAAGCTAAAGAGCCCTAACCTATTTAGCCTTTCTTCGTATGAGAGAAGTTCCATTCTATTTATCATTTTGGTTGCTCTTCTTTGGACCTTTCTTTTATAAATTCCACTTCTGACTAGCAGAGCACCCCCCCTCCCCCATACACACACACACCCTTCCCCAAGGACCTCAGACCTGTACCTGAAAAAAGACACACTCATTCCTACCTCAGTGCTGTCATCTTCAAAATAGTGATGCCATGCACCAGGTGGCATCAATCTGTCATTTAAATGTGGGGGGGTGGGAGGCAATACTAGATACCAGGGATACAAGCTTTCAGTCTGCTATCTGGATAACTTATACAAATAACTTAAGGCTCTTTTACTAAGCCGCAGCAAAAGTAGCCTTAATGAACCCTGGTGTAGGGGTTTCTTGCGCACCAGGGCCATTTTTGTTGCAGCCATAAAAGTGGTCAATTTTCCATTTTTTAGTATTAATGGTTATGTGCTAATGTTGCCATTAGTGTGTGATCATTGAAACAAATTACCAACAAACTTCCAATCAGGATGGAGCACACTATTTTTGTGCTTTGTGAACAAAAAGGAATTAGTTTACTTAAACATCTTTGGAGTAGGCAGGGTGGTATTATTCCATTTGAGGAGTTGCAGCAGCTGGTGGGTGAAACACGGGGGAATAGGTTCACATATAGTTAGATAAACTACTATATTGCTTTCTTGGATAGTGAGAAAATCAATCAGAAGTTGGTGAAGCAAGTGCGTGACTTTTTTTCATGACATCTCAAAATCTGTGTTGTCAGTTTCAGTACTCCATAAATCCTTACTTAGGAGGGAGGGAGGTCAAGAAGGATTTGGAGGAACTACGATCAGGATGGGCAAGAGATTTAGGGACCACTGTTGGGGACTGGGATATACTGCATAGTATGAAAAGTATCTCAATACTGACACCGTGTTATTTTAGAGTCATATATACAGTATAGAGCTTAATTTACTCAAAAACAGCTATATTACTCTGGGAGTATGGCTTCCCCTCTTTGACCCAAATGTACACAGGATGAAAACTCTTTTTATCATTCTTTTTGGACCTGCCTAAAGATATAGCTCTTTAATCGTCCCAAAAAGATTTGTACGTTACCTGTTTTTGGGGAGGGGCTGATGGGTTTAGTGGAACAATTTTTATTGGATAAACCACGGGCATTTTGAGGGACAGTAAAGAGTAGTATTACTTCATTCTGCAAGATGTATTTGGTGGCACAAAAGTGTATTCTGCAATTTTGGGTGTCAACTGATACTTATATTGGCACTGGAGGTATCAGCTGCATATAGTTGCAATGTGGGAATCTAGAGATATGCGGGGGTTCCCCTAACATAAAAAGCAATTTTTACTAATTTGGGACTTATTTCTCTGGACTTTAAGCCCAAAGGGTCGTAGTCTCCTCCTTAACCATCTTTCTTAAGGGAACCATTGGTCACGTCCATATGGGGACTGTTCCATGCATTTTTTCATAAGGGGAGGGTGTGGGAAGGGGGGGACTATTGTGTATTTTCCTTTTCTCTTTCTTTTTGTAATCAAAATAGTAGGCTCAGGGGGGGTCATAAGAACCACGTCCCTCTGTCACCCATATGAGATAGCTGTTTATATGTTGGTGGATATGGCTTTGTACTATGTGTGGGGGTAGGGATTGGATGGGTATGGGGTTTAATATTATAAAGCTAATCAAACTGACAACTGTTCATTTGATATTTCTTGTGAATCATTTTCAATAAAAATAATTTAAACAAAAACAAATTTACCACTTTGGCATTTACCATCACTCATTTTGTAGACAGGAGTGGCTCAGACTGTAAAGGTGAAAATAAAACCTAATAAATACATAATCCTGCACTAACCAGTTAGCACATGATAATGTAGCTGCACTAACTGATTGGCACAGGAACGTCCCCTGACATGACCCCTCCAAAAGAATAGAAATATGTTTTAGCATGTGGATTAGTGGATGCTACATTGGCACTTCCTGAAGGATGCCTGAACCAACTGAGGTCTTCTTTGAGGTCTGACTACAGAGCTTCAGTTAACCTGACAAGAAGAATAGGGACTTGCTCCCCCTTACCCATAGTGTGACCCTAAGATTTTTGGATAGTGGAAATCTTGTTTCACTTATGTAATTTATCAGGCCCACCCACAGCCCAGTTGGGTCCTTCCTGTACTGTAGTTGTAGCCTGATCCTGCGCTCCAATTGCATCCACATTCCTCCTTCCACTACTGTTGCAGTCATATCTAAGACTTCAAACATCTATCTCCTCTCCCTCTCTAGTATCTTGGAATTGCTTATCCAGATAAGCACTCAACGGTACTCATAGAAAAGTATTTGGGGCCCTTTTACAAAGCTGCAGAAACAGTGGCCTTAATATGCCCTTACGTGGCTCTTTCTCACTTTTGCTGTGGCCAGAAAATGGCCGATTTTCTATTTTTGGCATTAGTGGCCAAGCATTAATGTTGCCTTTAGTGCGTGAACATTTACTGCCACCTCTTTTTGTAAGCAATAATGGCTCACATGCTAATCATACGCTAACCAGCTAGTGCATAGCAATGTGGCTGTGCTAACTGATTATCACAGACATGCCCATTCTCCACCCCCAGACATGCCCTCTTGGCCAAAAAATAGTTTTTTTTAGTGCGTGGGTAGCACACACACATCAGGATTAAGCACACATCATTAACACACATCATGCCCTATGATAAGCCCTTTTAAGCTGCGGTAAGCACGCATTAGTGCTTACTGCAGCTTGGTAAAATGACCCCTTAGTGTGCCATCTGGAATATGGGTTGGCAGAATCCTGGTCAGGTCTTCAGTAAGACCTTTGTTGCTAAGACAACCGCATTCATCCATCCCATTTATGTTAGGGAAGATCAAAGTTGGGGGATCAGGAAAGAGCTAGCAGATTATTAAATGCTTTTGTTGTTGCTGCTGTTGTTGTAACTGAATAAGCAGGGAGAATAAATTATGTTCAGAATCAAAGGTTTCTGCGACCTGTTTGTAAAATCTGTATAATGCATGCTAACAATATCAATAAGAACTCTCGTCCACGCTCTCATTACCTCTCGCCTTGATTACTGCAACTTACTCCTCACCGGCCTCCCACTCAGCCATCTATTCCCCCTTCAATCAGTTCAGTACGCTGCTGCACGTCTTATATTCCGCCAAAACCGATATACTCATATCACCCCTCTCCTCAAGTCACTTCATTGGCTTCCAATCAGATATCGCATACAATTCAAGCTCCTCCTCCTTACCTACAAGTGCACTCAGTCTGCGGCTCCTCACTACCTCTCCACCCTCATCTCCCCCTATGTTCCCGCCCGTAACCTCCGCTCACAGGACAAAGCCCTTCTCTCAGTACCCTTCTCCACCACTGCCAACTCCAGGCTCCGCTCATTCTGCCTTGCTTCACCCTATGCCTGGAACAATCTTCCTTTACCCATACGCCATGCCCCCTCCCTACCCATCTTCAAATCTCTGCTTAAAACTCACCTCTTCTATGCTGCCTTCAGCACCTAACCGCTCTAGATAGACAGAATGCCCCTATCTATCCACTCTATCAGATTAACTGTTCACTCGTCCTCTAGATTGTTCACTTGTCTTTAGATTGTTCTCTTGTCTTTTAGATTGTAAGCTCTTTGAGCAGGGACCGTCCTTCTATGTCTAAATTGTACAGCGCTGCGTAACCCTAGTAGCGCTTTAGAAATGCTAGTTAGTAGTAGTAGTAGTAGTAAGATGGCTGTGTCAGGCCTCTGGCTGCTGTAAAAGGAGGCAACGTAGATTACAGAACTAGGGAGAGATAGAGGAGAGGAAACAAGTGAAAGAGTGGGCATTGAGAGATGATAGACACCAATAGACATTTGAGCACTTCAAAAATAAATCTTCATTTATTTACACAAAAATAAATTTCTAAGCAATTTTACAAATATAGTATATTTTTAAAATTTGTAAGAAACAATGCAATCAAGAATTGAAAGAAAAGGCAACCCCACAAGTTCCTAACCATTACCATGAATGTGCAAAAGGAGTAGGGATGGGCCACAGCTTCCCAACAAAGAGGAGAAGAAGTACTGTAAGCATAGTCAGTAAAAACACTCTTTTATCCTCAATAAATACAATAGCACGCAACTATGGAATGCATTACCAAATGTCATAAAAACAACGCATGACCTAACAATCTTCCAAAAATTACTAAAAACCAACCTGTTCAAAAAGGCATACCACAATGATCCATCCTAAATACCAGACAACGAAACTCTTCACGAACTAGAGAAAACCGAACTCTCTATGCCTGACTGCTTCAGTAACTCTATCACTAACGAACGAACGAACGTTAACACACTACCACCTTATTTCTCACGCTGAAATGAACTGATTAACTAATTTAATCTATAATTTACTCTACCATCTATGTACTTAAAGCAATACCACTTTGTATTTCTCATTCCAGAAATGGCGATCGCCACTACGGCATACTGTAAGCCACATTGAGCCTGCAAAAAGGGGGGGAACATGTGGGATACAAATGCAACAAATACATAAATAAATAAATAAATACAAGATCCATCAGAAAGGGTAAAACAAAAACTCCCAGAAATTATGGGGGATCTTGGGGGGGGGGGGGGAAGGGGTTGTCATTGCCCTGTCATTGCCCAATCTGTTTTTGTAAATAAACTCTGCTCATTTTCATCTGCAAACTGATTGGAAAAGATAGAGGATATGTTGTAGACATTCCCTCTGTCATTGTTAATGACTGCCTATCCCTAGATCCTGTAGGACAAAGCTTCTAAAAAAATGTTACTGTGTACTTTCACGCTCTTCTAATGCAGATAAACCAGTTCCCCCTTGCTAGCTTACTGGTCCCGTAAATATAAACTCTGGATGTCAAACAATGGCATTAAGGTTTGGTTATACTGGTTTGAGAAGGAACAGAGTTTTTCCATTTGAGATTGTACAGATTTGAAGATTGTCTGCTCAAGCCTTTCAGGTCCCTTAGAATAAGTTTAACCAGTTTGTGTCTGTGAACAAGCAAACATCATGGAGATATGGAACCATTGTTTTACAGCTGCAGGCAGCTATGTTGTGTTTAAATAAATACCACTTAACAAACCGCAGACCTCAATATCTGTGGTGAAAAAATGTGTCAGTGACAAGTTCACTTGAGCACCGAGGGTCTTTTGAGGTCTTTTCTTCCTGTTCTACTTTTTAAATGAAAAAAAGTCTATGAGCAACAGATATTGAGGCCTGCAGTTTGTTAAGTGAAAGTAATTCCTATATTTTGCAGGAGAAGTTTGATTTTTGGAAGTGTTTAAATAAATAAACACACAAACAGACACAGTATAAAACTTCATTATTTCTGAGAATTAATTATTCTGGTATAGGTTTAAATGCTAGAGGTACACAAGAGATCTGGGCTGATATTTGTTAATGACTGATATATGTCTCCTTAATCACCAGAATCCTATGATCCATCATAGTGAAAAATTGAAGAATTATCTGATTTCTCAGATTTTAGTGTTGGAATTCTCAAATGAATTTCACTTACATTTAAATATGTGCAGGAAATAATAATTACTGAGCAATAAAGATTCCAGCTAATTGTTTTAACTTTAATGGAAAACGGAAAAAAAGTTCTTAATTTAAAATGATATACCGTGTTCTAATTTACTATACGTACTGTTCTGTCAAAAGAACAGCTTTAAACATATTGGCATGTACTTTAGCAGTTGTGCTGTTTATCCCAATAAAGTGGTGGAAAGACTAGAAAGAACATATCCCAGCTGTCAAAGATGTGTGATTTCAATTGCTTCAAATATTAGCAGCAGTTCTTTCAATACTACACTGTGCTCCATATAATGCCATTGTGGAATATTGACATATGTTCAAAATTAAGAATTCTATAGTTCATAAGAAAATGGCAGGCATTCTTTTGTTCTGCCTTATCTTTACTAGATTCACTGAATAGAAATGTCTAATGTAAATTAGAGATAAGTATTCTTTAGTATGCATTTGGTTTGTTAGTACATCTTTAAAAATTTAGTGCACACAAAATTGATTTAACTTGCATTAGCCCAGTGGTTCCCAATCCTGATCCTGGAGGCACCCCAGGCAGTCAGATTTTCAGGATATCCACAATGAATATTCATGAGAGAGATTTGCATGAAGCGGAGGCAGTGCATGCAAATCTCTCTCATGAATATTAATTATGGATATCCTGAAAACCTGACTGCTTGGGGTGCCTCCAGGGTCAGGATTGGGAACCACTGCATTAGCCTGTGAATTAGCACAGGTTGTGGGTAATTTTATAACATGGCACCTAGTTTAATTGGGCAGGAAGGCATCTATTTTTCTTTAACATACCAAAAGAAATCTAAAACAAATCACACCTAGGTTCCCTTACAGACATTATGCCTACTGTTACACAGGCCTAAACGTCAGTGCATACTTTATATGCAGACATGTGTATGCTAAGAAATATGCAGGTAGATCTCAACTCTGAACCTTATATATCATTATCTCTGATATTGTTCAATGTCATGATGGCCCCACTAGGTGAAAGACTTGAGGCAACGGGGGTTTCACACTTTCATTTACGGACAATGTCACAATCTATGTTCCTTTCAAGGCTGGACTTATTAAATTCTATCTAAGATCAGGTTTGGTCCTGATTTCCTGAGGTCCTGGGCTCCTGAATTCAAGTTTAAGATAAATATAGATAGGAATAAATTTCTCATAATAACCAACCCTTTCGACCATAATGTATATGAAATTTTTACCATCGACAATATATCCTATCCCTTAGACAATATTCTTAGAATACTGGGTGTGCTGATAGTCATCTCATGTTTGAGCCCAAGTTTCCTGGGTAATAAATACATCTTTCAAGTCCCTTTCGAAGTTTAGAAGAATCAGATCGTATTTCTCACCTGACATGTTTAGGTTGCTAGTTCACTCTTTTGTTTTAACTCAATTGCATTACTGCAATGCCATCTATGTTGGATGTAAGGAGGGTGTCCTAAAGAGATTGCAAATGGCCAAAAATACTACAGCTGGTCTTGTCCTCATTCGATAGAGCCACTTCTTTACTATGTAAGCTGCATTGGTTACCTATCAACGCCAGGATTATTTTCAAATCCTGTGTTTTTGTCTTTCAAATATTGTATGTCAAGACATCGGTCATACAGTCTTTAATAAACATCACCCTACAAAATGTAACTTTTGGATCCAGGAACTATCTTAGACTATCAAACTTATTTTCGAAAAAGAAGGGCGCCCATCTTTCAACACAAATCGCAAGATGGGCGTCCTTCTGTCGCCCAAATCGGCATAATCAAAAGCCGATTTTGGGCGTCCTCAACTGCTTTCCATTGCAGGGATGACAAAAGTTCACAGGGGAATGACGGAAGCATAGCGAAGGCGGGACTGGGGCCTGCTTTACACATGGGCATCCTCGGCCGATAATGGAAAAAAGAAGGGCGTCCTTGATGAGCACTTGGCCAACTTTACTTGGTCCATTTTTTTCTTACGACCAAGCCTCAAAAAGGTGCCTGAACTGACCAGATGACCACCGGAGGGAATCGGGGATGACCTCCCCTTACTCCTACCTGCTGACAACTGTACCTATTTATGTGATTGCATTGGAAAATAACACATGTAGAGTTGAACATGCAATCTACATGTTATTTTCCTTACCCAAAATTTATAACGCTTCAGCAATGTCTAAGGAGTTCATACTATGGAGCTTTTCACTGAAGTGCAGTGGAGCAGTGTAGTTATCATATGATAACTGCCCAAATTACCACACAGTAAGTACAAAGCCTCTGCATTATCTACTATGGGCACCCCCGGTGCTTACCCTTGCAGTTAATACAGAACAACACATTTACTCAGCGTGAACTGCACTGGTGATAATATAGATGGACTTAACATCGCCTGTTGAGGTGGCATAAAATGTTCTGCATTACCTACTATGTTAGCAGTTAACCCACAGTAACTTACTGCATATTAACTTTCAAATTCCCAGCCCCAGTCTATAATCTGCGGTTCATGCGGGTATTAGTGTGCACAAATGAGGCAACTCTATAAATGGTGTGAAGCAGGTATGCGTGCCTTGTGTGCACAAAGGAGCGCCTTTATCAGCAATTATACAATCTAATGCACTGTGGTTAGATTATATATATGGTGCCCAAAAAATTGATGGCAAAGAAGCGCTATTCTGTAAACCGTGCTTAGAGTTAGATGAGGTTTATAGAATAGCACTTATGCCCAGGAGTCATGCATAAATTTAGGTGTTGCAATTTGCACCAGTGAAAATGTGGTGCAAATGCCCATGCCTAAATTTACGCATGGAGCCCACATATTCTATAAATACATGTGTAGCTCAAAACCACACCCCTGATCCACCTCAAAATGCCCTTGACCCTCCCATTTCTGCACCCCCTTTTTTGGGCTGTACATAAAATTTAGTGGCATAGATCCTGCATCTAAATTTTTAGGCATTAGTTCTCATTAAATATAATGAGTGCCAATAATTGCTTGCTACAAAGCCAATTATTGGCTCTAATTGGCTCATTATGTAATTAAATTGCCTGCAGAAATTGGGTGTACGCTTAAATTTGTGCATGCTATTTTTATAGAATTTGGGAGTATGTGCTAATCTGTAAGGTACTTTAGCATGCATCTGTAAAGGGGGCATACACATGGGTGGGGCACGGGTGGGCCATGTGTGTGTCCACCATTAATGCACACCCTTATAGAATAATATCAGATGCGCACGTTGAGTGGCACATTTAGATGCCCACTTATGTCTGCCATTGACTTGGTGTAAATGGGCACACCTTCATTTTGGGCATGCTAATGCCAGTTAGTGTTAGGATTCTATAATGGAATTAGGCAGCCTGATTCCATTATATAATTAGTATTTCCTTTCTTGCATTGGGGAGCTCAAAAGGAGGCACCACTTTATAGAATTACCCCCTAAAGAGTGAATTATATAAATAGCACCTAGAAAATCAGAGTCATACAAACTCCCCCACTTAAGTGGTATTCTATATGCTGTGCCTAAAGTTCAGCATGATTTATAGAATACCGCTTAAGCAAGGAGGTCAATAGTAAATTTAGGTGCCACCATTTTCACCAATGAAAATGTGATGTAAATGCCTGCATCTAAATTTTACGCTTGGAGCGCTGTCATTCTTTAATAAAGTGCATTACTCAAAGTCACACCCCTGATCCACCCCAAAATGCCCATGACCCTCCTGTTTCTGTGCCCTCTTTTTCAGGCCATGCATAAATGTTAGGAGTGGATCCCACAACTAAATTTATGTGCATAAGCCCCAATTAAATCTAATTAGTGCCAATACTGGCACTAATTGGCTCGTTATTCTATTAAATTGCATGCACAAATTGGGGCTACACAAAATTTGTGTATGCAATTATAAACCCATTATATTCAGCATAGAGCAGTTTTGGATCATATAGGGGATGGAATTTTTTTATGTTGATCATGTAGATCTGCAATAGGCACTTTTTACATGCTCTTTTATTGTGCTAACCTTTCAGTATCTAGACTGCAGTCTGGGATCATATAAATGCTAAAATAAAGAAACATGATGGCTAGTTCTACAAGATGGTAATCTGAAAAGCTTTGTGAATAATTTAGATTTGGTGAAAGAAGATTCCAGCTATTGGCTATTCTGTTGTCTTTGGCCATAAAATTATTTATGAATAATTGGAAGGATAATACAGTTCTTGATCTGAATACGTGGAGGAATATAGGCTGTATTACACATAAGTACATAACGTAGGACGGCATTTTAGAAAGGAAGTCCAACTCAGAATAAGGATGCCAAGGCTGGTATGTCACTGATAAGTGCTAGTATTACAGAACAGGATCTGTCAGCTTGTTCTAAAATACATGAGAAATGGATGTCCATGTACTGGTGACGTCCAGTATAAACATCCATTTTGCCAACTAAAATGTCCAAATTATGAATGGTAAGATCATTTCCAATTAGAAGAATTTCTCCATAACAATCACTGTTCACAGCTAACACTTAGGGCTCTAAGGTGTGATAGCGTTTTTAGCACGTGCACAAAATTAGCGCATGCTAACTGTATAGGCACCTATAGGAATATTGTGGGCACCTACACAGTTAGCACGCGCTAATGGTTAGTATGCGCTAAAAGCACTAATGTGCCTCTAGTACGGCTTAGTAAACGGGGCCCTAAATGTGGTCTAAATATGTCAGATTAACTATTCCAAGGGTAAAAATGGAGGAAAAATTCTCTGTATGTCTGAGATGCTCACTTTTCTTTAGCAACAAACAGAACCACACATCATCATTGCCTCAAAAAACATCCATATTATTCCTGTATTCTCTTCCCTTTATTTCACTAATGTATCTTTTATTATTTTTCTATTTTCATTTTCTTTTCATAAAATCTTCAATATTGTTGCCACAGTTATCTGTATCTCCAACAGGGTTCTGTTTTCACCCACAATTTTCTTGGGCTTTATCAAGGGAATTATGAATGGGGAAAAACAAGGGACATAAACATCATTGTAGCAGCATAGGCCACACAGAGGTCCAAGAGGAGTGGAGAAGTAGCCTAATGGCTAGAACAGTGGGGCTGATAAACAGGGAATCCTGGTTCAAATCTCTTTGTGATTTTGTTTTAAATAGGGATTCCTCCAGGAACAGAAAAAGATCTACTGTACTTGAATATTCACTGCTTCAATAGCTTTCGGCCATTAATGCTAAAAATAGGAATTTTGGCCATTCGACCCCAGCAGTAACAATGGCCTTAGCATGCGGGAATAACCTGAGTAAGGGCACGCTACGGCCACTTTTCATTGCTGTTTGGTAAAAGGGCCCCACTGTCTTCATTTGATATACTGGTCATCAAAGAAATATATGAAAGCAGCTTGCAGATAAAATCTAGAGAGAATATAGAGGGCCAAAAATAGATAAAAACAAAAGGTAGCTTAAGTTACAAAGATTTGTATATTTTTTAAACTTTTTATTTATCAACAAATCATTACATCCAAAGAATTAACTATAGATGATATCAGCAAACATAGCAAAAATGGTCATAGCAATGAGAAGAAAATAAGAAAAAAAGGAAAATATCATCAGTCTACTAATTGGGCCAGGATATAAGGAACTTTAAACCTTAAGAAAATGCTCATTAATTCAAGATTAATTACAAGCAGTGAGAAGAAGAAAACAGATGCAGCCAGTCTAATAGCATTACATTATCAAGCGGGATCATTCAAGGAGACATTTCCTTCACCTTCTTTAACAGAAATAAACTCAAGCAGCATCTTGGGGGTCAAAGAATACATAATTAATAAGATTTAGAGATACCAAACATCAACAAGAAAATTTTAATGCATAGGAACCACCCAGGGAAAGAACTTGAGGCCTCGAGGGAATTGAGTCAAATAAAATAAGCATTCCACATGAATCAGATAGCAACATGGAATCATTATGGATAGAAATTCAATGTATGAAGGGAAGGAGTATTCTTGTAGGGCTATACTACTGTCTACCAGGATAGAACAAACAGACGGATGAAGAAATGTTTACAGAGATTAGGAAAGCTGGCAAATTGGGCAACACTGTAATAATGGGTGATTTCAATTATCCCAATATTGACTGGATAAATGTTACATCAGGGATTGCCAGGGAGATAATATTTCTAGATGTAATAAATGAATACTTCTTGGAGTAACTGGTCCAGGAACCAATGAGAGCGGGAGCTATTTTGGATCTGGTTCTTGGTGGTGTGCAGGGCATTGTACGAGAAGTGTTGGGTTCTCTGGGAAACAGTGATCATAACATGATCAATTTTGAGCCACTATCTGGGATAAACCCACAAAGAAAATGTAGTTGCATTTAATTTTCGAAAGGGCGACTATAATAAAATGAGGAAAATGGTTAAAAAGAAACTAAAAAAGATCAGCTGCTAAGGTTAGATAGAGGGGCATTTTCGAAAGAAACGCCTAAGTTGGGATTTGGACGTCTTTATAAAATGTTCAAATCCGGAGACGGGGAAAAGCTCATTTTCGAAAAAAGATGGATGTCCATCTTTCATTTCAAAAATACTGAGGACGTCCGTCGATTTGGACGTCCGTCGATTTGGACGTCTTTGACTTTCGGCGATTTTCGAAACCAAGGACATCAAAGTCAAAAACTTCCAAATGCAAGCCATTTGGATGTGGGAGGAGCCAGCATTTGTAGTGCACTGGTCCCCTTAACATACCAGGACAGCAATCGGGAAACCTAGGGGGCACTGCAGTGGACTTCATAAAATGCACCAAGGTACATAGCTTCCTTACCTTGTGTGCTGAACCCCCCAACCCCCCCCCCCAAAACCCACTACCCCCAACTGTACACCACTACCATAGCCCTTATGGGTGAAGGGGGGAACTTAGATGTGGGTACAGAGGGTTTCTGGTGGGTTTTGAAGGGCTCACTGTTTCCTCCACAAATGTAACAGGTAGGGGGGTATGGGCCTGGGTCCACCTGTCTGAAGTGCACTGCACTCACTAAAACTGCTCCAGGGATCTCCATGCGCTGTCATGGACCTGAGATTGACATCTGAGGCTAGCATAGGGGCTGGCAGGTAATATTTTTAATAATGTTTTTTGAGTGTGGGAGAGGGTTAGTGACCACTGGGGGAGTAAGGGGAGGTCATCCCCAATTCCCTCCAGTGGTCATCTGGTCATTCCAGTTTCGATTATACTGATTTGGACGTTTCTGAGAGATGGACGTCCAAGTGCCAATTTATGTCACTTTTTGGACAATCATCTCTTTCAAAAATGAGCCTGTAAATCAGACATGGACATTATTCAAAAATATCATCTTAGATGCCCAGTCCAGATGCATTCCATGTATTTGCAAAGGTGGAAAGAAGAGAAAACAACAGCCAGCATGGTTAAAAGGTAAAGTAAAAGAGGCCATTACAGCCAAAAGATTGTCCTTCAAAGAATGGAAAAAGGACCCAAATTAAGAAAATAAGAAGCAACATAAGCACTGGTAAGTCAGATGCAAAGCATTAATAAAGAAGGCTAAAAGAGAACATGAAGAGAAACTTGCCACAGAGGCTAAAACTCACAGTAACAACTTTTTCAGGTACATCAGAAGCAGAAAGCTTGTGAGGAAATCATGAAGGAGCAAAAGTAGTGCTCAAGGAGGACAAGGCCATAGCTTCTGTCTTTACGGAAGAAGATGCAAAAGATCTGTCTGTACCGGAAATGGTTTTCAAGGGTGATGATGTGGAGGAACTGAAAGAAATCTCGGTGAACTTGGAAGATGTACTGAGCCAAATTGACAAATTAAAGAGTAGTAAATCACCTGGACTAGATGGCATACATCCAAGGATACTCAAATAACTCAAGCATGGAATTGCTGATCTGCTGTTAATAATATGTAACCTGTCATTAAAATCATCCATGGTACCTGAAGATTGGAGGTTGTCTATTATGACACTGATTTTTAAAAAGGGTTCTAGGGGTGATCCAGGAAATTATAACCCAGTAAGCCTGACGTCAGTGCTGTCCGGAAAAAATAGTGGAAACTATTATGAAGAATAAAATTACAGAACATATAGACAAACACAGTTTAATGGGACAGAGTCAACATGGGTTCAGCCAAGGGAAGTCTTGCCTCACCTATTTGCTTCATTTCTTTTAAGGCATGAATAAACGTGGATAAAGGTGAACTAGTTGATGTAATGTATGTAGATTTTCAGAAAGCTTTTGATAAAGTTCATCATGAGAGACTCCTGAGAAAAAGAATCATGGGATAGGAGGCAAGGTTCTGGTATGGATTAGGAATTGCTTATTGGACAGAAAACAGAGGGTAGGGTTATATGGTCATTTCTCTCAATGAAGGAGGTTGAACAGTGGAGTGCTGCAGGTATCTGTACTGGGATCGGTGTTATTTAACATATTTATAAATTATTTTGAAATTGGAATGACAAGTGAAGTGGTTAAATTTGCAGATGCTACAAAACTATTGAAACTTGTTAAAACATGTGAGGACTATGAAATTTTGCAGAAAGACCTTAGTAAATTGGAAGACTGGGTATCCCATTGGCAGATGAAATTTAATGTGTACAAATGCAAGGTAATGCTTAAGTGTATTATATAAAGTACACCTTAATTTGGGTGTACTTATAGAATATGCCTAAATTTCCATGCAGTTTCTAGAATATGCCGAGCACCGGTTCACATGACTAAATGGCCAATTTTGCCAAGTAAAACCTGGTGTAAATCCCATGCCTAAATTAGGCAGAGAGTGGGTGTATACTATAACAACATGCATAGATTTTAGATACGCCCATGACCCGCCCATTCCATGCCTATGGCCACGTCCCCTTTTCAACTATGCAACTTAGAATGTATGTGCACCATGTTACAGAATACGCTCAGCAAGTAAGAGAACTCTTACCGCATGGCCATGTGGCAGGGAGCCCTTACCACCAAATTACCGCGGTACAAGCCATTTCCGGGGGTTTTCTTTTCCCCCCAGAAATGGAGCATACTCGGGGCAGGACTACCACTGGCAGCTGCGTTGGGCTGACAGTAATTCCAGAAGAGCGAGCAGTAAGTGGTAAGTCCACTGTTTAAGAGCCATTGTGCAACTTCCTCTAATTTTGGAGAGACAAGGGATCATAGATCAGTTATTGCAGAATCAAGAATGAGGAGAAGTTGAAGTTGAACTACACAATTTGCCCTTCCCTTGTTCCTTCTCACCCAGTACTTCCCTTGTCCTTAATTGTTTTGTCTGTCTGTCTTATTTTTAGAGTGTAAGCTCTTTTGAGCAGGGACTGTCTCCCTCTGTGTTGGATGTTCAGCGCTGCATGCATCTGGTAGCGCCATACAAATGTTAATAATAATAATAATGTCATCTGCATAGATGAAAAAAACAAAAAAAGGCAAAATGCCTCCTTTGCAAAAAACAACCAAGGAGAAACAGCAGAACAAAAGTGGAACAACCAGAGAAGTACCAACCACAGGATATTTATTAAAAAATCACATAAAAACATACAGTTCATTGATAATGTTTACTGATTTTTATTAGTAATTGTTTTTTTACTGATCATTCTTATAGATTATTTATATATGTATATTTATATAATTATCCATTTAGTTCTAACTAATTTTATTTACTTATCATCGTCCTCAAATGCTTTTGAGTAAAATTAATGTTTATGTTTTAATGCTGTTTACAGAAGTTGAGACTTCTGAGGCAGGTGCATTGTGCGCTGAAACGCAGGACTGCGTCAAGTCTTGATTTACATTTCTTATGGATTTTATAGATCTCTATGTACTGTATGTTTATGTGATTTTTAATAAATATTCCTTGGTTGGTACTTCTCTAGTTGTTCCCCTTTTGTTCTGCTGGTTCTCCATCTGCATAGATGAAAAATGTAAAACCTAATTAATGCCAGAGAGGCCATGAAAATATTAACGAAGATGGAACCCAAAATTGAACCTTGGGGCACACTTCAGGTTCTCATGATTGAGAGCAAGATACCTTATAGGAATAATTTTCTAAATAGGAATGAAACCAATAAAGTAAAATGGCAGAAATGTGATAATCTAAGAGTGTTTGATAAATAATGGAGTGCTTAAATAAATTGAGATCCGATGAAATTAAAAGAACATTCTTGCCTTTGTCTAAATTAATCAACATATTAATTTAAATGCTAGCACCAGCATTTGAATTAATGCAGTTGTTGCTGCCTTTGAATATTGACCCCTGTGATTTTGGAACCAGCAACAACACAAATCTAAATTACAATCTTTTCAGAAATTGAGAAATAAATGTCACAGTGACCAGAGATGTTTCAGTGCTAAGATAACTTGCTTAGAATTTCATTGGTCTTCACTGAAGGTTTTTGGCTATCAGTATAATTTGACTTGATCTAGTTGCATCCGTGTTTTTCAGTTCAACTCTCTCTGTCTTGCACCTGCAATTGAAAATGGGTTTAAATTTTGTTGTAATCTGGCTAAAGCTGGGGCAGGTGCAACTGATTCAATTAATATTCAAAGGATGTTAAACCTGGCAGGAAAGTCTCCTGCCCAGTTAAACTCTGCTGAGCTGGCCATCCACTGATATTTGGTGGCACTTAACCAGATAGTGCCACTGAATAATGGAACTAACCGGCCAGCTAGGGAGCCCTTTTACTAAAGCATGTACAACGTGTGTCAAATTGAAACTACTGCCCGGCTACCGCTTGCCCCGGGCGGTAATTCCATTTTTGATACGTGTTCAAAAGATGCGGTAGAAATTTTCTTCCATGTGGTGCTTACCATGTGGTAATCGACATTGTACACGTGCTGACGATTACCGCCTGGTTAACACATGAGACCTTACTGCTAAGTCAACTGGTGACAGTAAGGTCTCGTGCCGAAAATGGATGTGTGCTGGTTTTAATTTTGCCACATGTCCATTTTTGGCCACAAAAGAAGGCCTTTTTTGCAGGCATGTTGAAAAATGGACCTGCATGCATCCAAAACAAGCTTCCACCAGCGCAGGCCATTTTTCGATGCGCCTTAGTAGGTTAGGGTCAATCCGTGGGAGCAGTTTGGGCACTGCTGCTACTTAACCAGATGACTAGGATATTCAGTCTGCTAACCAGCTAAGAAGCTGAATAATGTTAGGACAGCACAAAAAGCTGTCCTAAGGGGCCCTTTTACTAAGGCACATTAAAGGATTTAGGACGTGCTAATAATTAGTGTGCACTAAATGCCATGCTGCCATTATATTTCTATGGGTGTCTTAGGGCACCTGGTCAAAAGAAACCATCAAAAAAGCTCCAAACAAAAAAAGTTCCCGACATAAAAGTCCCTGACAAAATAGACTCCCGGCAAAAGGGCCTGATGAAATAGATTTATTTTTGAATGGTACGAATTTGAAGGGTACAAAGAAGTGGAGGAGCCATAAATTACTGAGAAAGTCCACGGCTTGTCACTTGAAAGTCCTGGCAACTGCTTGACTTCACTATCCACACTTGGTATCTAGTGAGAATCATAAATCTGCTTGAAAACATAATCTAGCTTGATTAAGAGTCTATTTTATCTTGGGTTGTTTTGTTGTGGGGTTTTTTTGGGAGGGTTTTTTTTTTGTCATGGTCTGTTTTGGTTTTAGTCTGTTTTGTTAGTTTTTTTTTTGTATGGTCTATTATGTTGGGGTGCCGTGTCTTAGCATTTACCTCTGGATTCTATATAGCTCAGCTGAAATTTTGCATGAAAATCCAGTTGTATTTTGAACTTGTGCGTACAATTTCATTACTTAACAAGCCAATCAGTGTTGATAATTGCCACTTAACAAACAATTATTGACATTAATTAGCATGAATTAGAAATCACCAACTTGCTAGGTGAATTCTGTAAATGGTGCATGCAAATTCTAATGCATGCTGCCAAAAAGGGGGTGTGGCTTTGGACGTGGAATGGGCAAGCCATGAGCTTTCCAAAAATCTACGCATCCAGTTAGAGAATATATCTGCTCCGTGCCTAACTTAAGCGCTGGTATTTATGCCAAGTTTTACTTGGCATAAATGGACACACCTAGAGGTAGGTGCAGGCATGGCCACTAGGCACATTCTGTAAACCTGCCTAGGTGTATTGTATAAACCCTAGGCGTGGTTTATAGAATACGTCTAGCCAGAAATATTTTCAGCAATGATTTTTAAGGCGCTATATAAGAATCTAGGGGCCCTTTTACAAAGTCGTGGTAGGACTAACAGGTGGACAGCACACACTAAATCGGTAGCGCATGTGCGTGGTGGTAATTCAGAGTTTGGCGTGCACCGAACCCCACAGTAGAAAATATTTTTCTATTTTCTACCATGGGGAACATTCCCAGTGGTAATCGGCAGCGCAACCATGTTGGCGCAGGCTGCGTGGTTACTGTGCAGTTAGCACGTGAGCCTTTATCACTAAGTCAATGGCTGGCAGTAAGGGCTCAGAACATAAATAAGCACGCGCTAGTTTTAATTTTTGCGCACACCCATTTCCCAGACCATTAAAAAATGGCCTTTTTCCCCAGCCATGGTAAAACGTGGCCCAACATACACCAAAAAGACATGCCCACACTTCCTCAGGTCACTCTACTGCGGCTTTGTAAAAGGACCCCCAGTCCGTAATGTGTGCTAATGATTAGTGCACACTAAATCCATTAGTGCACCTTAGTAAAAGGAGTCCTTTATCTTCTGAGAACTGGGCATGGGTATGAACTTCGGCCACTACCTGGGTACCTTCCAGGTTACCTCACTAGCTCTGGCAATAAATATCTAGGGTTAATTCAACCTGTGGTTTTGAGTAGTTTAAAAGCCACTAACTGCCACGGGCTGAATATCAGGCCCCTGATTTCTAACTTCAAGTTTATTCTGACTCACCCATCTTCAATTATCTACCACATTAGTCTGCATATGAATTCATGTTTTTTGTCTTTACTGGGCAAGGAAGGAGAGGAGGAGAGTTGCTGGAGAGGGCAAGAAATTTCATTCTTCTATTTCCAAGGGTTGCAATATTCTAATTCAATTACAGACTAAAAGCCTTTTCTAACTTGCTGCATAACCTTTCAAGAGTACATCTTTCTTTGCTACTATATTTGAAACTGATAAAGTACATAGAGGCTAATGCTCTTAGTTATACAAAGTTATTTTTTGGCAGGCTATGGTAGATACAAATGCATAGTACTCTGCTCTGATTTGGGTGATACTCTGGATAATAAAAGTTTTGCCATATCATACCTTCTACTGCCAAGCAGAAGCATTCTTATAAGATCTTTGAAAAGGTAAAGTCTGGGGGACAATTCTGTAATGGGCGCCTATAATTAGACACTCACCCCGGATTCTATATAGCGTGCCTAGAGATCCAGACTGAGAAGGAATTCTATAAATGGTGTTCAAAATTTGGGACCAGAAAAACTCTGCACTAGCTTTATCATATATCATTTATTTATTTACTATACCACTTCTTTCCAGAACGACTTGAAGCAGTTTACAATATTAGACAATATTAAAAACACACATAGGAAAAAAAAAGAGAAAGGAACTCCATAAAACAACAGGAAAGAAACAATCATTCGGCCAGATAAAATAAGAGAGGCAAGCACAACCTATTGGGACTCAACTGAGCCAAGGAACCAGCTCTCCTGTCACAGAGACAGGAAGCCACTCATAGGCGGTTGGTGGCCTAACTGTTTGGGGAGGCTAAAGGAGGTGTGGTTAGGGGTGGGGCAGGGTTAGGGGTGGGGCCAGGGGCGGAGCTTACATCCATGATTGTCTGACAACACACAGAACAATTAAATAAGTAAAAATAGAATAGTCACAATACCTTTTATTAAATTTAGATATTAGATATGTATCATATGTCAAAGAATAAAGTGGTTGCTCAAAGCATATACTAACCACAATCGCTCAACTGCAAAACACCATGCACAACTTTGTGCAAAAACACTCAGAACCTTACTGTACCATAGATATTACACCAGGCAGACTCTAATACACCAATATACCACCCATACGGAAAATGCAGACCGTCAACAATATGAAACAAGGGATCATAATTTCACAATTCTCATGTAGAGCCACAAAACACCCTTTTAGGGTAGATAGTGTTCACAATGAGCTCCTTTTATTAACGACCATATGTAGATCCTTCAAGAGGTAGTGTGTCATGATTTAGGCTCTACACCCTTTCTGATGTTTTGGTGCCACCTCAGTAAGGCCAACACACAATCTCTCCACTGCAAAACATTATACACAAACTTGTGCAAAAACACACTCAAAACCTTAACAAACCATTGTGGATCTCAATCAGTTTTCATACACGTCCGTCGCATGGTAGAAAAGGATCTTGCACAGGTAGCTGTGCCAACAGGAAGGGTAAGGGCCAGTTTCAAAAGGTTTGTAAAATTTCAAGCACTTACCAATACTAAACCACGTACACATCTATGGAGCAATTCAACATCAGATCCTCCAAAATATTCTAAAACTATTTCTGATGTTATGACAAACTAAAATTAAATTAAAGTGTTGATGTCATCTTAGTAAGGCCAACACACAATCCCTCACTTGTGCAAAAACACACTCAGAACCTTACTGTACCATAGCAGTACTAACTCCGAGGACTCAGAGCAGCAATGTCATGCATGATAAGTCAGCACTGTAAATATTACACTGGGCAGACCCTAATACACCAATACACAACCCAATAAGAAAACAGAACAAACAGGACTGCAACAAGATCTCTACATTGATAATACATGCTAGCAGAATAGCATATGCAAACACAGACAGTCAACAATATGAAACAAGGGACCACAGATCAGTAATAGAGATATGAAGGCAACAAAACCTGAACTGGAAACCTCATGAAGTCAGACTCTGCATACAGCAATACTATAAATACAGAAGCAAACCCAAAAGATCAGAATACACATTTCAAAAAACTAATATAACAAAACAGCAAGGAAGACCTAGAAAGAGTCCCCCATGCCTCTATCCTTCTCCCTATAATCAGAAATTTGCGCCGTGTCCCTATTCCCCCTCCCCGCCCCCCATGACCACAATTGTCCCTCTGTCTCTGTGATCCTAATCTCCTGCATGCCCTACTCTGGGGTCAGTATCGCTTCCTCTCAATTCCCACCATCCCTTCATAATCCAGTATTTCTCCCCCCCCCCCCCTCATCTTTTTCAGCCAGCATTGTTTCCCTTCCCCCAGTTATCTCTCTACTCTCACTCTCTATATCTTTCTCTCTCCCCTCCCCTACACCTCCTGAATTCAGCACCTCTTCCTGTCTCTGCCTCTCCCCTACTCTAGGGCTAGTAGCTGTCCCTCTCTCTTCCATTCCATCCAACATCTTTCCCTGTCTCTTCTCCTCCTCTCCCAGTTCAGCCTCTTTGCCTATTCCTTCCCCACTCATCAAAGCAGCACCTTCATATTTTCCTCCTCCTGCCTGTCCTCCTTCCCTACCCAGGACAATCAGAGCAGCACCTTAATCAGCTCTTGGCGGGATCTCTCCCAAATGTTCAGTCAGTGAGCGCTCTTAAGTTCTGCTTCTTCCCTCCACCCTACTTTAGTCCTGCTCCTTCCCTCCTCCCCCTTTCAATTTCTCCCTGTATTAGTCTCACTCCTTTTCTTCTGCCCTTTCCAGTCTCTTCCTCTTAGTTTCACTCTTTCCCTCCCCTCCGCTCCCCAAAGAAGCAGTTTGATACTTGCCTTGATGTCTTTCTGCTGTGATCTGCAATGATCATAGCAGGTCTGCCTTGGGAAAAGAACTCACTCGACCTTCTTTCTGTGATGACGCGTCCCACCCTCGCGGAAGCTGGAAGTTGCGTCAGCTGACGCGTGATGCATCAGAGCAGGAGGAAGGCTGAGTCCCCGAGGCAGGCCTGCTATAATTGCTAGAGTGAAGACTGTACTCCGTGGCGCTAGAGAGAACAACAGGACGGGAGTCCCGGGGCCAGCTGCCACCCAGTGCAGAAACCCGAAGATGGTGGTAATAGGTCCTGCGGGCTGCAGCAGCTTCTTCTTTCCATCTTCTTTCCTGTGCTGTGTTACATGCATAATGCTCCAGTACCCCAGCTATCTTTGGTGAGGCTTGTCGGGTCTGCTTTGGTTCCCCAAGCCTCTTATACTGGGCGCCTATGAAGCCACTGACCAGCTATTAAATACTAAGTTTAAAAAAAATAGTCTTCCAAGAGGCCCGGAATTTGGGATATGATTTCTACACATGGAGATAGTGAGGAAGAGAATTACAAAGTGCAGGAGCCAAGAAATAAATTGGACTAGATCTTGTTGATTCCCACTTTGCTTTGGATGGGTGAGGTATATTGAGCCTGCTGCTGTTGAGTGAGTGAAGGGTTTGAGATGGAGTGTAGGGAATGATCAAAGATGCCAGTTATGCATCTATCTTGCTATAAAAAAAACCTTGTGCGCCCTTTATAGAATCACACTTAGCGCAGATTCCCACACCTAACTTTGGGTGCCAGACTTACACCTGTTGGAACCTGGAATAATGCTGGCACCCAAGTTAGATGTAGTATATAGAATAATGCTGAGTGCCTCTCCACTCGACCAAATGCAGTCACGGCCATTTACACCATGTTTTACTTGACATAAATCCTACCACCTAAATTAGGTGCAGAGCATTGTATTCTATAACTATGTGCATGGAGTTTAGAAATGCCCACATCTCACCCATGGTCATGCCCCCTTTTTAACTATGCGACTTAGAATTTAGGAGCATCACATTGCAGAATACACTTAGCAAGTTGTGTGCGTAAATCTTAATTAATGCTAATTAGTGGTGATAATTACTTGTTAATGTCCAACAAACAGCTCTGGTTAGCTAGTTAATGAATTAAATTACATGCATTGTTATAGAATACCCTTTGATTTCTGCATGGAAATTAAGGTGCCGTATATTGGTTAATGCTTATTACTGTGGTAGGGCAAGACAAGCTGTGTTAGAGCCTTTTAAGTCACATTAGGAGGCATACTTCACAGAATACACCTAGGCATATTTTTTCCACAAGCCCTAAGGGGAGGTAGAGGGTTCAAGATTGCAGGAAGAGATGTCTGGAGAAAGAGGGAGAGGGAGATAGAGAAAGAGATATATAGATGAGAGATGTTTGAGGGGGACAGATGCTAGAAATAGGAGATGGAAACAACAAAGATGGGAGATGGAGACCATGGATTGAAGTGGAGACATGGTGACAGTAGAGTGGACTGGTGGGGTGAGAGATAGGAGAGAAGAGAAGAAAGAAGCAAAGAAATGATGGACTATGGTTGGAGAGAAGGGAAGAGATGGCACCAGTGGTGTGCTGGAGTCGGCTCGCTCCGGCTCTGCAGAGCCGGTTGTTACTTTTTGAAGAATTTAGCGAGCCGGTTGTTCAGCTGTGTCTGTCAGCGGGGACGGGATCAAAGTTTTTTTTTTCTACAGTGGGAGGAGGCCTCCTTCTGCTGCATTGGGCTGGTTCCAGTGAGGACGTGACTGCCCCGGCCGGCCTCCGGGTGAAAACGCAACCATATTGGCGGGGGAGGGGGGGTCCTTCTAACTTGTGCTCCGTCCATGCTGCACCTACCTACGTCTGCGGCTCACTTGTCTGTTGTCTCCTCCCAGCAGTTCCTGGCTGTCACTCTCTCTCTGCCTTTCCAATCTCCGAGTCCCGTCCCATCTCAACGTCACGATGCTGCTTCCTCCCTCCGCATCTCCTTTCGCTCTCTCCCCGCCTCTCGTCTCGGGTCTCCGTGTCCCACCCATGGCTCATGTCACAACGCCTTCCTCCTCCTGCGGCACCCTGCGTGCCCTTCTTGGTTGAGTTGTGTAACGGATCCTGAGTCCTGCTGCTGCAGTAGGTGTTTGGCGCCTTCTGTTTCGGTGCTTACTGCACTGCTAGACTACTGCACTCCGTGTCCGTCGGCTGAGTCTCCTACTCTCCTCACATCCCTGCTGCTGCCGGCCACCAGTCTACTCGTCCTCCCTCCTCCTCATCGGCAGAAGAATCTTGGACATCTTCTTCACTTCCATTCTAGCCAGGTAGGCCCCGCGGCGATCTAATATTTATTTATTTCAATTGACTTACTAAAAACATTTTTCATTGTATTTTCTGCTGCTAGTGCTAGTTTGACACAGCAGCAAGCTGCAGCTAGGGGGCTGGGGCCTGGGGGGGGGGGGGGGGAATCATAAAATGTGAAAAGGAAGGGGGGGCCGGGGGGCAAGGTAGAGGACAATGGCAATGGGCATGAATGGCCAAATTTCAGTGAGGATATCCTGTTTCCTGCTGGGTTCGTCTTACTCTTAATTGTTGTTGTTGTAATCTATAAACTTGATGGAATATATATATTGAAATTAAATGGAAGTAGAATTAAACTCTCCTTTCATTGGGCACACATGGAATCAGATCTTCATCTGTTTTATAGAAAGTTACCTTTTAGATACACATGGATTAATCTGTTTTGAACATGTTTCAGGGGGAAGTAGTTTTATTAGTCAAAATAAATATTTGGTTCGTTTCATGCAGATTTCTTTTGTTTATACATAAATGAGCTCTATTAAGCAGGGACTGTCTCTCCATGTTCAAGTGTGAAGCACTGCGTACGTCCGGTAGCGCTATAGAAATGATAAGTAGTAGTAGTATATAAGCCCCTAATGCAGCCCATATTGGTTTTCTTATATTTTGTTCTTGTGATAACTTATACTGTGCCGAAACTGAAAACTCTTATCTCTGTCTGGTCGGTAATAAAGGAGCTCATTGTGAACACAATCTACCCTAAAAGGTTGTTTTGTGGCTTGGTATGGTCGTAATTCAATATGGTAATACTACGGCCCAGCTAAGGAACAGCCAGGTTATTTCGAGTTAATCTTCACTGGACCAAACTTGCTTTTCTTGTGCCACCATCACTATCCAGCAGGTAGGCAGTGTCTTAAAAGATGGAGGATAAAGGATTTTTTTAAAAAACATTTATCACACATTCCAAGCAAAGCTGGCTTACATTTCAAAATACACTGAGACAGAATAATAGAATTCAGTTATATCATGGGAACAAATAGATGGATATGTCTGAAACATTTGAGATGAGCATATATATGATATATATACCCAAATGAGCATTTAAAAGTTTGTCCTTTAATGATACCATATGTTCAGAAATCCATAGCCATTTAGTATAGGTAGTTATTCAAAGATTATCACATTCATACACCAGAACAGGCATCCATCCATCACATTACATTGCAAAAGAAAACAACTTCTACAGAGTACGTCCAAAATTTAATTTGTATTTCCTTATTTCTTTCTTCCAAAATTCCAGACAGCACATGTACAGATCAGTAGGAGGACCCAAACAAAGCACTCCAAAACAAGTAAAGTCAGAAACAACACAGTTTATTGTTCAACCACCCTTAGGATTTACCTTGGGTTTAAAAAGCAAAACCATGTGCATATCCTTTGTACCAATAATGTATAATAAAATTACATGTTGTTAATACTTTACCAGCTAACTCTCTCCCTGGGAATAGCCAGCTCTGCAATTTGTGTGTGTGTGGGGGGGGGGGGGGGGGCACAGAGGTGGATGGGGGAGAGAGCCTGTTGTTAAAAATTTACCAGCACACCACTGGATGGCACCCATGGAGGGGAGGGGAGAAGAAGGGAAGGGAGATGGTGCCCATGGAGGGGTGGGGAGGGGAATGAGAGAAGGGAAGAGATTGTGCCTATGGAAAGGAGGGAAGGGAAGAGAGAAGGGAGGAGATGATGCCCATGAATGGAGGGGAAGGGAAGGGAAGAGAAGAGAAGAGATGAAAACTAGACAGATTTGAGAAGGAGGCAGAAAAATGGAAGAAACTGAATGTGAAAGATAGATATAGAGCAGGAAATGAAGGAGGTGAAATAAAAGAAATAGTGACTAGACAAGAGGCCCTGGAAACATTTGAAGAAAATATAACGAAGCTAAATTATAGGTAAATGTGAATTATACAAGACATTATGGGATAGATAAATTAGTATTTAGCACATGAAAACATGCCTTGATGTAGATACTAAGTCCCATTTTTCAAGCAAGCTTACCCTAATGAACCAACTTAATTCTACCAGCCCACCTACACAACTCCAGCTCTGATGATGACACTGACTCTGACACCAATTATACCTCTGACCTTATTTTCAAATCCCCTTATACTCAATCTCCAATCTTTTCTTCTCCTCCTTTTTACCATATCCCCCCCCCCCCCCCCCCCCCCAATCTCCTTCCCTTTTACCTATCCTATCCTTGTCTACTTCCCCTATTCCAATTCATATATTATTGGGCTTGGGCACTGTTGCCACTGTGTTTTCACAGTTTATAATATTCATCTTACATGTCCTTTATAATGCTTTTTTTTTTAACTGTGCAAGCAGCTATGCTTATCACAGTTTATAATATTCTTCTTATTTTTATTTTTTTTTTTTGTTATATTTGTACCCCGCGCTATCCCACTCATGGCAGGCTCAATGCGGCTTACATGGGGCAATGGAGGGTTAAGTGACTTGCCCAGAGTCACAAGGAGCTGCCTGTGCCGGGAATCAAACTCAGTTTCTCAGTTCCCCAGGACCAAAGTCCACCACCCTAACCACTAGGCCACTCCTCCACTCCTTATATGTTCTTTGTAATCCTTTTTTTTACTATGTAAGCCGCACTGAACCTGCTGTATGTGGGAAAGCGCGGGGTACAAATGTAATAAATAAATAAATAAAATACTAACCCATTACCTCTTCTTGCATGATAAATTAATGTGGTTGTTATGGATGTGATAACACAATAATGCCATTAGTGCAAGATATTTTACATAGGGCCCATTGCATAAAATGGCTTCTACATAAAATGCCTCCCATCCACCCTGATATTCAGCCAGCAGTGGTCAGTGGTTTTCGAACCGCTGACAGCTGTGGGCTGAATTAAACCTGGATATTCAATGTCAGGTCATGTCTAAGCTTCAGTATTGAATATCTAGGTCAGTTGTGGATCTGTAAGTAATGAGGGTGATGGCCGATACTCAATTCTGGTACCTACTAATTAATCAGGCAAAGACAGAACTGCAGAAAAGGCAGTCCTTTCTGTCCACTTAGCTGTGTGGGCCTGTTCCTGCTTAACGTCTGGCTCCTTCCTGACACCCCAACTCTGCCCTTGACTACCCCATCCCTAAATGGACAGTGTTATAGCAGTCAGATGAGATAGTCAGTGGTATTGAATATTCCCTCCCAGCCTGCTGATGAGGGTGTAAGTGGACAGGAGCCTCTCCTGCCCACTAAACCCCTTTGAATATCTATCCCAACATGCTTTAATGGAGTTAGCACATTCTATTATTATAGAGGTGATTCTATAAATTGACACTTAGAGGTACATGCCACTTACGCATATCATGGGCCTAATAATTGGTAATTAAGTGTGATTGTGCACTAGCCAGCAGTCTATAAGGTAGCATCTACATGCTATAGTGCTTAACTGCAGGGTGGGGCATATATATGGGCAAAGCATTGGCAAGCAATGGGCATGTCTTCAAGTGATTCATTTCACTTATAGAATACTATCAGTTACATGTGCCATTTGGCACATTTAGGCACACTCATGTATATCTGCCATTGACAAGCTGTAAATGGTCATGGCTAGGAGCACCCATACCAACTTACACTGGTAATCAATAACGGCATCTTGGTGCACAGATGCCTTTGTAGAACTGACACCCAGCACTTGACATTGGCACACCGAAAGAGAGATGCCAATTAATGGGATTGCATCTTAAATGACACCATTAATGCAGTTGCCTATGTAAATACATTAATGGACACACAAATGAGGAAGAATAAATCGATCTAGCAGTTCCCTGATATGTATTCAAGTGTGAAAGTGACGCAATATTTCTCTCACAATACTTTAGGCAGAAAATCTTGCCAGCTAGCGGTGACATTAATTTTAGATTACAAAGAGGAGGAAAGTACACTGCAAATGCAATTTATTTTACAAATGTAGAGCCTCTTGTACTATGACTGCAGAAGCCACGGCAAAAGGATGTATGACAGAAAAAGAGAAGTGGGAGAAAGAGATCAAGGATTTCTGGAACAGAAAGGGAGACAAGAAAGGCCTCAGCAAACATTATTGCAAAGGAGACTGTACAAGCAATGTGGCTCAGAGTGACAGCAGAGCTTTATATAAATAACATTTATATCCTGTTCTTTTATAATAAAACATGGCACCTTTTTCCTTTTGATACTAATTCCAGATGCATCACTTCAGATGTGTTTATGTTATTTGTTTATGTGTATTAAATTTAATATACCACCTTTCATGAGTATAGCAAGGTGGTATACAATTAAGTCTTAAAAAGGAAAAGAACTGCAAAAACAGACGGGAAAAATGAAAACTATTATTGAGAAAGGAGAGAGGGAGAAAAGAGGCTACAAAGGTGTGAGTAACTGCCTAGATAAACGAATATGACTAAAGGTCAAAGGCATCTTGAAACAGATGAGTCTTAAGACCAGTTTTAAATCTGTGATATGAGGAATTCAGTAACAGGGATTTTGGAAGTGAATTTCAAAAGGACCCTCTCCCCCCCCCCCCCCCCCCCCACACACAAGGCCTACCATATAAACCATCATACTTGTGCACTCCCCATGTCATTCATGGCTTGGTACTTGTGTGTAGGGTGAATCAACAATTACAACATTTGTTAGTGCACCCAAATGACATCTGGCTTTAAGGGGTCCTTTTACCAAGCTGTGGGAAAAAGAGCCCTGCACTAGTGGTGGGGGCCGTTTTTCCCATGCTCCGGGGCTCTTTTTACCTCATTGGGCAAAAAGACCCCAGGCAGAAATGGCCATGCGGTAGGAGCCCTTACTGCCACCCATTTATCAAATGATTTGTTATGTTAAGGTGCAAAAAAGATATACAACATCGATTTAACTTATATTAACCTAAACATCAACACATACAAAGTCGATTTCCATTCATTACAAAGTTTTTACATATGAAAAAAGATTTGAACAAAAAGATCTGAAAATTGGCAAAAAAAAAAGTTCAAAAATGAACCAAAAGTATTTTAGATGCAAATACATATTGAATATTGTGAGACTGAAATTCAAAGCATCTAATTATTTATTTTCCACATTTATAGACTTCTTAAATCAAAGTTGTTTAAAAAAAAAAACATACAAAACAAACTACATACACCACCAACAATATAAGCAATAAAATACGTGGAAAGCATATACTACCATTAATGTCTCATATACATGACTTGCAGTAGATCTGTGCCACTGTAACAACCATCTTTACAGAAATGCTTCCACACAAACAGAGACGTCTTTAATAACCACTTAAACTGCAAAATATCAGCTCACAATCTTATTGGACTTTTAAAGCATTCCATAGCTGTACCACAACCACAGAAATAGTGGCAGATCTAGTCTCACAATATCTTATGTGGGACAGCACATCAGATGACAAACGCATTGTCCTTTCAGACATCAAACTCCTAACTGGACAATACACAACAAATCCATCTTTCAGGTACTTTGGTGCAGATCTGTAAATAGCCTGATGCACGTAACAAAGAACTTTAAACTGTATTCTACTCTGCACTGGCAACCAGTGTAACTGTCTCAAAATTGGAGTAATATGTGTTACCACAGTTACACCTGTTACCAACCTAGCAGCAGCATTTTGGACTAACTGCAATGCCCTGACCCTGGTCTTTGCCATTCCAAGACAAAGAGCATTGCAGTAGTCCAATCATGATAGCACCAGACTCTGGATAACCCCATGAAAATCATAGGGTGGCAGCACTGGTTCAAGACTGAACAACAGTCAAAACTGAGAAAAACAGATCTGAACGACATTTATTACCTGATCTTTCATTGACAACCCAATATCTAGTAAAGCATGCAATAACTTCATAACATGCTTGTCAATAAATTTAACCTCCCGAAGGTTAAAAAATGTGGGCCAACACTGCTGCAGTATTTCCCCAACAATCATCACCTCAGACTTTCCAACATTCAGCAATCTCAAGACTTAACAGAACAAAGCAATAACTTTTAAAATCAGGGTTGGTGAATGGATAACATTTGGCTTGACAACTTTACATCTTGCCAAAAGTTATCCACCAACAAAAAAAAAGAGGTTTGAGGACGGGCGCCAGGAGCTGAGCTCAAAGTGCACCTGCTGGTAACAATAACAGGCCTGTATTTTAATTTAGCAGAATCTCTCAGCCACATGTAGCAGGGCTAAGATAAGTGGATAAAGTTATCTGTTTAAATCTCCATAATCAGCTGTACTAAGATAAGTAGATATCTGATGGAAAATCCACTAAAAGATAACTGGGTAAATCATTTGATCATTTTAAGTAGACATTGACCTACTCAATACTAGCACCTATGTATTCTGCTCTTAACTCAAACCCTCTGTTACAAAATGTGGGGCACAAACAGGAATTTTCACAAAAGTTCATTTGTGAGTATTCCTCGTCAGCTATTTCTATCCTTCTCAGCCAATAAAGATCTTTATGGTCAGAAATGTAAAAAGTAAAAATGGCAGAATACTATAGGAAAAGCATGATAAGTTTAATGAAATTCATAAAATGCCACTGACTTTGCTATAATTTAAAAGGTCTAGGTACCTTTTTAAAATTAAGATGTAAGCACACATATGCAAAAAGAACTGACACTAAAATTGCAATGCTTGGGGTTAGAAAGGCAATTATATGAATCAATCCATAGTTTCAGCAGACAAACTAAAGGTCTACGTTATTAAAGCTTTTTTTCTGTTCAATTTCTGAGAAAAAGTTAGCAACAAACCATGATAAAGACACTCTATACATCTTTGACAATCAGTAATAAAATGGGATAGCGTGTGACAATTTTAAGGGCCCTTTTAGCAAATTGCAGTTAAAAAGTAGCCTTAGCTCCACTGCATGCAAATCTCTCTCATGAATATTCATTTTGGATATCCTGAAAAGCTGACTGGCTGAGGTGCCTCCAAGAGCAGGTTTGGGAACCACTGGCCTAGTGGTTAATGCACTTGTTTGCAACTGAACCTAGGTTCAAATCTCACTTTAACTCTTAAAAAATTGTATTTTGTAATTGTGTGCCCTCCAAGAACAGAAAGATGCATACTGTACCTACATATGTAAGTCTGAAGGCTATTGAAGTGGTGTACGTTCAGATACAGTAGGTATTCTTTTGTTCCTGGAAGGCTCACAATTTAAAAAAGAGAGAGAGAGAGAGTTACGTGGGATGTGAACCTGGGTCCACTGGTTTATAGTTAACTGCACTAACCACTAGGCTACCACTCTGCTCTTTGTAATTGTATCTGTGGTAATTTGCTAAGAATGCTGCCATACAGACATCCATGTCCCTTGTTTTCCCCTGGTTCATAATTTGGTCGCTCCAGTTTGTAAGATGGCTGTTTGAAAATACATGTGTGATGGATGTCTGTTTGGAACGCTCTGATGTGGACATATGTATTCTGATTTGTATGTCTTTTCAACAATGCCCCTCCACAGTCAAATCAAAGTATGACCAAGTTGGGGCTCTTTTTTTATAGCCACTGTTGTAAAATGGATAGTCACATGATATCAGGAAAAAAATTGCTATGGCCTCAAAAGACATAACTTGAGACATGCAAACCATAAAGGTCCTATAAATATCCTCCACACCACCCACAGACATGCCTACAAGCACTTATTATTCAAGATACCTATCATTTTTTTATTCACATCCTGGAGCTCTTGGATTGGAATCTAATTAGTGATTCTTGAAACTGACAGCTTTTCGCCAGAAAACTTCTGCATCTATGTAATTCCATTACTTCTGAGGAGAGTAACATTTTTAAATCATTGCTAAGCTCTTCAAAAATAAGCAACCCACTACTTTATTGGATAAAATAAACTATTGGCAAAATTACACTTGAGTTTACCATGCAAAATCTGCTCTTAAAGTGACGTATTGCCACTTTACTTCATGGAATGGCAACCCTTGACTTTCAAGAACAACAAAGCTGGGCAGCCAGACGGTGACTGACTAATTTGAGAAAAATTTCCAGCTGCAGTCTAGACAACTCAGAATTTTTTCAAAGTGCATTTCCTATATTTTTTTCTGTTTTCAGAGTTTTAGCTTTCAAATTTTTATTTTACTTGAATAATTATGATACCGTTTTCCACAACATCGAAGCATCTTGTCTTCTGAAACATGCAGCCAATTACATTTCTTCTGCACCAAATATCATTACAAGGATGCATTCCACAAAACACTATCCCCCAACAAAACTGCATACAAACAAACCATTACCAAACCACTAACATCAATATGAGGGGAAGTTTTCAACCTAGGCTACATTTAAGATGACTTATTACTAACTAGCCTGCCGATATTCAGCTCTATTTAACTGGCCAGGAATGGCTCCTGGCAAGTTAATTAGTACTTAACCAGCTATTTGTGAATATTCAGCGGGGGATAGCCAGCTATCTCCTAATGAATAGTCACTGTCAGCACATAGGGCTAGATTCTACATATGATGCCTTAAAAATCAGCGCTAAAAAAAAATACACCTAGGCGTGTTCTATAATCTACGCTTAAAGTTAGTTGCAGTTTAAAGAATGCGCCTAGCACCCATCCGTACAGCTAAATTTAGTCGCATGCATTTACGCCGAGTAAAACTTGATGTAAATGCATCCATCTCTCTCTCTCTCTCTCTCTCTATATATATATATATATATATATATATATTTATATATATTGGTGTAATCTTTAGTTTTTATTGCATAATATATTTTTCATTTGCTTGCCATAATTGCTATTATATAATAAATATATATTTCCACCTTTGCATTATTCCTTCATTGGTGAATGCCTAGATAAGACCCCCAGAGACCACATTTAGGTACTCTCATACCTCTAAACGAAACAAGTCCACAGTAATTGCTATCTGAGTAGTTACCTGTCATACTCGTAGTGCCTACATCATGCATGTGACAAAATCATCCTGGCCCATGGATCTGGCTTACACAGATGGACTTTTTTTTTCCAGAGGGTACTCAGGGGTACTGAGTAATGGCACCTTTCCAATTGCCTGCTCCCCAAGTATTAATAAAAAAGACCAGGCTCTTAACACAGCTCTGCCTTTCATGGATTCTGTGGTGAGTTGCAGGAGGCCTGGCTACTGTAGGGCAGGACTCTTAGGGATCACATTACCCATGAAAGCTGAACTTGAATATGGCACCTTTTTTGGCTAGAAAAAATGTACAGTGCACATAAAAATCCAACTAGACACATGAATGGAGCAGTAGTCTGGTGGTTAATGCAATGGCTTGAGAATGAGGGGAACCAGGTTCAGTTCTCACTACAGGTCCTTCTGCCTCTAAGTCATTGAAGGGCCCTTTCACTAAGCCTATGCGTGCCCAACGTGTGCCAAAATGGAGTTACCACCCAGTTACCGTGTGGCCCTTGCGGTAATTTCATTTTTGTCATGTCTGAAAAATATTTTGTATTTTCGGGCGCGAGCCAAGTGGCATTTGGCGTGCATAGGTCATTACCGCCTGGTTACCGCGTGAATCTTTACCGCTAGATCAATGGTTGGTGGTAAGGTCTCAGACCCAAAATAGACGTGCAGCAATTTTCATTTTGCTACACGTACATTTTTGGCAAAAAAAAAGGCCTTTTTAAAGGCATGCTAAAAAATGGATCAGCGGGCTCCCAAAACCCGTGCCTACAGTACCACAAGCCATTTTTCAGCGTGCCTTTATAAAAGAACCCCTTAACCCTCTATTGCACCAGGTACAAAATAAGTACCTATATATAAAAATTAAAGTGCTTTGATTATAACCACAGAGAGACAGTATATCAAATCTGCTTTCCCTATTTATTTACAGCAGGAATAACAGATTCCAGTATTGGAACATCACAAACAGGTCTGGTTTTCAGGTTATTAGTCATGAATATCCATGATGTTCATTTGTACTTTGCGATTATTTTATGATTTATCTAAATAGTGTATGTTATCCAGAATGTAATCACTTTGCTGATCTCTATGGGCTTTCCATTCACAGCTAAATGAACAACTTACATAATATACCATGACCCTTGATCAGCTGGTGGAGTAGCCTAATGGTTAGGGCAGTGGCCTAAGAAGCAGTGGAACAGTATTTGATTCCCACTGACTGCAGTACCTTGTGACTCTGGGAAAGTCACTTAAGCCTCCATCGCCCCAGGAACAAAATAAGTACCTGTATATAATATATAAACTGCTTCCCAGAAAAGTTTCATGATCCTTTGCATATGAGACAGAGGAAAAGAAAGCAATAGGTGAAGATACAGACACTATAAGCTGAGTGGGTGTCCTCCACCTATGGTCCCGCCAGGGGGGGGGGAGGGTTGCTATTTCACTATCACATTTCCAATAGTGAAGAACATGCAAGGTCTGCAGGACTCCAGGGAAGCTGCCTGACCCTAGCAATTGTGAAGGGAAAGGGAAATGAGACTTGATATACTGCCTTTCTGAGGTTTCTACAAATACATTCAAAGCGGTTTACATATATTCAGGTACTTATTTTGCACCTGGGGCAATGGAGGGTTAAGTGACTTGCCCACAGTCACAAGGAGCTGCAGTGGGAATCAAATCCAGTCCCCCAGGATCAAAGTCCACTGCACTAACCACTAGGCTACTAAAGACAACATTGAAGCACCACTCTTTACTGGTAGTAATGCAGTTGAGGGACTTCTGTTCAGATTAGAAAGAACAGTAGC
Source organism: Microcaecilia unicolor (assembly GCF_901765095.1). NCBI lineage: Eukaryota > Metazoa > Chordata > Amphibia > Gymnophiona > Siphonopidae > Microcaecilia > Microcaecilia unicolor. The sequence continues at coordinate 51,711,346 of NC_044040.1, forward strand.
TGCATGGTGAGAATTGTCTGTGAATATGTGTACTTGAGAAGAACTTGTCTATAATATGCTTTTGCAGAGAACTCAAAAAGGAGGCTGAGCATATGTCTGTAATATACACAGCCCTATTGTGTGAATGGGGCTGTGTATAGTACTGAGGTAAGTGAGAATACCACAGCCTGGGAGGAAATTGTGAGATAGGTTAGAAATTTTCTGTTTGACAGGGAGAAGAGTCTAGGAGAGCCAGAGGCTCATATGAGAGTGTGAATATTTTTATATATGTGCTGATGTAAGTGTATGCAAAGAAACCCCAGTAGGAGGGCAATTTAAGACGTTACACCATGGTATGTGTTGGCACAGGAAAAAAAAAGACATGCAACACTTAATTTCTCCTTGCATACATTAATTCAGCTGACAGTTAAGTTCTAATATGTGCTGTTTTTGTACGACTTAATTTGCAAAAGGAGAGGTACCACCATTTTACACATCTCAAAATATAACTTGATGCTAAAATATTTAGAGATATACTTAAATATTCAGGAAGATAATGACTGGATAAGTTGGAAAATAATTGTAGCTTTGCCTATTTCAACTTAAGATGTTCATATTGATGAAACTATAACTACTGAAAAAGCTCTTTAAAAATGATGGGCTGATATGATCTCTCCGCCTGTACCTCTCTACCCTCTTTGCTCTGCTGCTGTATGTCTTCCCCCACAGTGATGTCATCCATCCTGCAGCCCACACAAGCTGCTACCTGCAGGGCCACCGAGAGGGGGGGCAGGGGGGACAACATTTCCTGGGCCTCCAAGAGGGGCCTGGCGCCACAGTCCCCGGTCTCACATGCCCTCCCTCGGCTCCGTCGACAGTCTCTCTCTGTCCGCCACCTGGCCCCCTGCATTCAAATCGGCAGCGCCTCACCTCCGTGTGAAAGCGCAATGGCAGATCGCCTCCCTTCGAGCCTTCCCTCCCTGTGTCCCGCCCTCGTCTGATATAACTTCCTGTTTCCGCGAGGGAGGTACACAGGGAGGGAAGGTCCGAAGGCAGGTGATCTGCCATTGCGCTTTCACACAGAGGTGAGGCGCTGCAGATATGAATGCAGGGGGCCCGGTGGTGGACAGAGGGGGGCTGTCAATGGGGGTGGGCGGGTGGAGACTGGGGACTGTGGCGGCAATGGCGGCCTGAGTAGCGATTGGGGGGAGCGGCAGCAGCCTTGGGGTGGTGGCGGCGGCGGGGCCCCGGGAGCGGCCTTGCCCCGGGCCCAGCTCAGTCTCTCAGTGGCCCTGGCTACCTGCCTTACTGTTCTGATATACTGGTGGAAGGCACAGCATGTGTCTGCATCAGCTGGCAGTGCCTGAGTTTCTCACCACCTGTGGCACTCACTGGGACCAGCACTATGTGATGCTCTCCATAGGCTCCCTTTTCAGCGCCCCAACACAGCTAAATAGAGTGGTTGATAGAACATAGCTGTCCCGTTCCCCGGTCCTACCTGCGCTCCTGTTGTGGGGGGTGGTGGTCGGCGGCCCTCGCGGTGCCCGGGGCTGCGGGGATGGACCTCTGGAGAGGCCAGCGCTGCCGCGGGTCGGGCCGAGACCGGCGACCCGCTGGAGCGAGCGCCGGCCTCGGAGAGCGGAGCGTTGCGCCGGGCAAGATGGCGGCGCCGGCGTCGACGCCTCCCGGGGTGGGCCAGCGCAGAGGCTCCACCTACCTCACGCCGGATTGGCGCGCTGGGCCTAAAACTCCGCCTGGAGGGCGGGCCGGCCAATCCTGAGGCTCCATCGCCTTCTGGGGCCGGGTTGGTTGGTTCCTCTCCCGGGGAGAGGGCGGGGCGGCGCGACGTTTAAACCGGAGGACAGGAGAACTCAACTGCTTCCGTTTTGTGTATGCTGAAGCCGGCACAGTGGTTTTTTCGGAGTGCTAGCCGCCCTTGCTAGCCACCATTCGGAGACTGTGCTACTTGTCCTCTCGGACTGCTAGCCGCCCTTGCTAGCCACCATTCAGAGACTGTGCTACTTGTCCTTTCGGAGTGCTAGCCGCCCTTGCTAGCCACCATTCAGAGACTGTGCTACTTGTCCTTTCGGAGTGCTAGCCGCCCTTGCTAGCCACCATTCAGAGACTGTGCTACTTGTCCTCTCGGAGTGCTAGCCGCCCTTGCTAGCCGCCATTCAGAGACTGCTACTTGTCCTCTCGGAGTGCTAGCCGCCCTTGCTAGCCGCCATTCAGAGACTGTGCTACTTGTCCTCTCGGAGTGCTAGCCGCCCTTGCTAGCCGCCATTCAGAGACTGTGCTACTTGTCCTCTTGAAGTGCTAGCCGCCCTTGCTAGCCACCCTTCAGAGACTGTGCTACTTGTCCTCTTGGAGTGCTAGCCGCCCTTGCTAGCCACCATTCAGAGACTGTGCGACTTGTCCTTTCGGAGTGCTAGCCGACCTTGTTAGCTACCCTTTAGAGACCGCGTTACTGACTACCAGCCAGTCAGCCGTCACCCCGCGGTTCCAGCAGTCTTGCTGGCCGCCTGCAGCTGGGGGCTCAACCCTTGGTGAACGGCGACCGCCGCGGGTGAAGATTCGGGGTGCTCGGCTGTCCTCTGAGGTCTCGCGGGGCCTTAGGGAACCTAAGGGCTCACCACTAGAAACAGGACAATAGCAGTAGCTGCCTATTGGATGATTCCACACTTTATATCATACTGCAAGAAGCAGAACAACCTTAAATGCCTGTGATACCCAGACATACCAAGTCACATGCATTTTGTGTGTGACACAGGCATTGGGCCCTTGACTCCAGCTCACACGCCAAAGTCCCCCTCCTCTCACGCATTGAAAGGAGGTGACTTTGGTATTCAATCAAGCAGCACTGATCCCCTAATCGTGCCCAGCACGTGTCTCCGATCTCCCTTTCCCACCCTCCTTGCAGCTGCTGAGCTGGAATGTGTGTTGAGTACAGCAGCGATCCTCAGCCGCTGCTACCAGGGCCAGCTCCGTGGTTTATAATGGTGGCCGCAAACTCTCGCAAGACTACCACGAGAGGCAAGAGGTCGCAGCCACCATTTTAAACTGTGGAGCCAGCATAGGTAGCAGTGGCTGAGGACCACTGCTGCATTCAACACATATTGCAGCTCAGCAGCTACAAGGAAGGTGGGAAAGGGAGATTGGAGGGACACACTGGGCATGAAGAGGGTAGAAGGAGAGATCAGAGGACATGCTGGACATAAGGAGGGTAGAAGGAAAGATCTGAGGACATGCTGGGCATGAAGGAAGGTGGGAAAGGAAGATCAAGATAACATTTTGGACACAGAGAAAGGTAGGAAGAGAGATTGGTGAGGAGGAAGGTGGGAGGGAAGATTAGGGAACATGCTGGATATGGTGGAAGGAGAGATTTGAGGCATGCTGGGCACAGAGGAACAAGGAGAGGCATATTTAGGAATTCGGATGACATGATATCCTGGAAAACATCTTTCTAGCACTATAAAAGAGAAGCTGCTGATGTTAGAAAACATTATTGCAGTAGGATAGTTATTTCTGCTTCTATTAACGGAAAGAATCTCTTTCGACTTGTAAGAAATGTAACTAATTTATCCTCAGGGTTTAATAATTACCAAATTTTGAAACCATCACTTCAGGAACTGGCAGATTTCTTTGCTGACAAGGTATTTAAAGGATTTGACGTTGGCTGCGCCCCTTATTAGCAAAGAGACTGATATTATTTTTTTTCTGCACAATCAGTAGTTGTTGATGAAATTTGAGACAAGTTTCAACCAATTGCTATAGAGGATATTCATTCTCTTTTGTTGAAGAGTTGCAAATCACAATGCTGTCTTGATAATTGTCCTGTTTCATTGTTTTCTACTATTCCTCGCACTGTTTTATTATGGCTTATTATGGTATTAATGATTTATTATTGTCTGGTTCTTTGCCTTTTGACATGGGTCTTAGAGTTCTCACCCCTTTACCTAAAGGTACCAATATGGACTTGACACTACTTTCCAGCTATCGTCCAGTGGCTAATATTCCTTTATTTACAAAACCGATTGAATCTCAAGTTAGTCAACAATTTTGTGAATACTTGGATAAATTTGATTGTTTGAAGCACTTGCCACACAGCCATTTCGGGGGGGGGGGGGGGGGGAGCTCCGGTTTAGCAAGCGGTAAGCCCATGTTGGGCTTACCTCCACTTAGTAAAAGACCCCCTCAGGTACTACTGTACCTTCTTCAATTATGTTACCGAGTGACCAAACCTCTTCAGTTGAATCTGAATTAAGGGTTTGGGGTGTGATATTGGACTATTTTTATCCTATAATTCACAAGTAAACCATTTATGGTGTAAAACATTTTTTCAAGCATAGGCAACTACGTTTATTGAGATCCTATTTTAATCTAGACACATTTGCTATTTTAGTTCAAATACTGATTTTTATCACGTTTGGATTGCAATGTTCTTTATCTTGGTTTATGTTCTAAACTGTTGAAGAAGCTGCAACTAATACAAAATGCTTCTGCTAGGTTGATTTTCAAACTTAGTAAATTCAGTAATCTTCTTACATTGCAAATCTTCATTGGCTCCCAGGGTTCATAAACATATTTACTTTAAAACATTGTGTCTGCTTTTTTGAATTCATTATTTTTTAATTAGTTTTAAATATAACATCCATCCAATGCATTACAAAATATAGTATAACTTCCATTCCATTAGAAGAATCATATGAAACAAACATATAACTAGATTACTGTCAAAGTTCATAAATTCGAAGTAAGTATACAACAGGTATACAAAAAGGAAGTTGTATAAAAAGAAATGATAACGTAAAGGGAAAGACTAAGGACAGAGGGGAAAATTAAGAAAGGGAAGAAAGGGGAAAGGGAGATCATAATATTGTGCTCAGATGGCTAGCTGGTAGAATTTGATTCCAAATATTGCTGCAATGTTAACCAAACTGTGATGAGACATCTGGAAATAACCAGTCTTGACCGTACAATATTTATGGATTTTTCAAATATTACATGGCAGTACTTCTGAATTATTGATTAACACAGTTTCTATTACTCTTCCTAGACTGTCACGTCGTTTAAGCAATTGGATGCTACTTCATCCTCCATCTTTTCGTAATATAATATATATTGATTCAATTTATTTATTTATTTAACACATTTATACCCCATATTTTCCCACTAGTTGTAGGCTCAATGTGGCTTGCACATAACCGTAGGTAGGCTACAGTTCAGGAAAGTACAATTAAACAATGTAATAGTAAGATAGTAATCAAATAGGTATCATATAAAATAGCAAAGATAATAATACAAGATAAAAGAGTCAATGAATTTTGTTGAAACCAAGCAGAGGTAATTTAGGTTGAGTCTGGAAGGTAAGCCTTCTTGAACAAGATGGTCTTCTTTAATTTTCTGAAATTTAATTTATTAAATGTATTTAGTTATGGGTGTTTCTCTTTGTAACACCCTACCAATATTTATTAGAACTGAAATGAGCTATTTATCATTCTGAAAAAAGATTAAAACTTTTTTATTTGAACGATTTTAAGACGTGATTTAGTTCATAGTTGTTGTTTTATGCTAAACGTATGTAACAAAACACAGGTTGATTTTTTTCATCTAATGTTTGTACATTGCAACAAATCCATTTTAGGGTAATTAGTGATTTATACATATTTTATTGATTTGATACCTGTATTGAACTGCTACAACATTTATGTTGTTTTTTTTCTATGCACTTTGATTCTTCGAGGAAAAATCGCACCTGAATATTGGCCACCTGAAGAATACAGACACTGATAAAGTAGGTTGTGCTTGTTTCAAAAGAGGTCAAAGGTCAAAGTAAGGTATGACTGTGCCTTTATGTGAAATTGCAATGGTAATAATACACCAACAAAAAGTTTAAATGGTCTGTAGTTAGCGTCATAAAAGAGTATTATCCCTGTTCAGTAAAGATGTTTTCCACAGGTATAACATTAAAAATGTCTTAAGATCCTAGTTAATATGAAACAAGATAGTTTCAACATATTTTTATCACAACCTTTGTCTCGTTGATGTAATTGGACATTCTGGTTGCAACTTATTTCAGTATGAAAAAATAAAAAGGAAGTCAAAACTGGAATCACTTGGGAGCAATGCAATTTAATGTGAAAATATTAGATTTCAGCCTTGATATGTCTCCAAAGCAGCAATGTTTTAGGAGCACTGTTTATTTCTGAACACTAGATATTAAGTAACAAGAGACAGATATACTGAATAATTTAGAGGAATCTAAGGTTTAAATGAACAACAGCATTCCTCTCTCTGAACTAGTCTTTTTTTTTAGGCTTATTTCAGGGAAAAATCAGGGTTGCCTATTGAGGAAAATATGTCCTTTCTGTCTCTCTGTCTGGTTTTTCATCTGTCTGTCCATATTTGTTTATGCAGGCATGGCTACACTTACACACACACAAACATAAATACAAACACACACATACATAGGGGGAGAGGGGCGAGAGGAGTGAGAAGTTGCAGTGAGAGATGGAAGCCCAGGCAATCACATACACACAAACACACACACACACCAGGCTCTACCACACAACACACACACACAGACACGTCGTGGAGGGAGGAGTGAGAAGCTGCAATGAGAGTAGGAAGTCCAGGTGCACCATTTGAACAAGACCACTGAGAGTGGCAGTGATTAAAGACACTATAAAAAAAGGCGGCTAAAAGGATAGCAAGAAGTGTAGACCTCATGACCCAAAGATGGAGATCAGCAGCAGCTAGATCAAGGACTATGTGAAGAGCACAGGATAGTGGCTAAGTTAGGAAGGGATAGAGAGGAAGGGAAAGAGCAAAGGCATGGAGCATGTAGAAACAAGGTTCGTATTATTATTGTGCAAACTAAGTCTTCACTAGAGGTGTACAGCCAAAGAGGACCAAATTCTATAAATAACACTGAAAAATAAGCACCAAAAAAAGACTGCACCAAGTGCTACTCTATAAGAGGTGCTAAAAGTTAGACACAATTTATAGAATAGCGCTTAGTGCTGGGATCAATGTCTAACTTTAGGTGCAAGCAGGGGCGTAGCCAGACCGGCGGGAGGGGGGTCCAGAGCCCGAGGTGAGGAGGCACATTTTAGCCCCCCCCATGCCGACTTTGCCCCCCCCCACCGCCGACCGTCTTGACCCCCCCCTCTCACCGCCAACCCGCCGTCGCCTACCTTTGCTGGTGGTGGACCTCAAATCCCACCAGCCGAGGTCCTCTTCTTCTCGCAAAAGGCTTCCTTCTGTTTCTGACGTCCTGCAGGACGTCAAAAACAGAAGGAAGTCTTTTGCAAGAAGAAGAGGATCTTGGCCGGTGGGGGTTGGGGTCCCCTGCCAGCAAAGGCAGGCGACAGAGACAGCGGGTTGGCGGCAGGAGGGGGGTCGGGCGGGTCATTGGCAGGGGTGTCCAGGGCCAAATCTATGGGGGCCCAGACCCCCCAGGCCCCACGTAGCTACACCACTGGGTGCAAGCATATGCACCAAGTAAACCCTGGTGTACACCTTCAAGCCTAAATTAGGCGCAGAGCCCCCTTATTCTATAACAGTGCACATACATTGTAGGAACATCCCTGATCCACCCATCAACCTCCCTTGGCCATGTTCCCCCTAACTGAAAATTGTGAGAGGGTAGGTGAAAGGGGATCCGGAAAGGCACGCAGAAGGGGGGTGCAGGCAGCCGGGGAACCCCAACGGGGCAGACTTCATGTGCACAACACCCACATTCAGAAAGCTGCGCTACCGGAGGCAGAGAGGTTGGCCGGGTTAAGGAAGAAGAGGAGGAACTACCAGTCCCAGAATCCCTCTCTTCCCCACCCAGCTGTGCAAGAGTTAGGGGAGGAGATAGAAGATTGGGAAATGGTCTCTGAGGAAGGTGATGAGGGCCAGCTGGAGAGGTTGGGGGCGGGGGAAGTTGAAGAGGAGGATAAAATGGAGGTTACTGAAGGACTAGAGGAGGAACAGATGGAGATTGGAGCTCTGGCTCAAACCCGAAAAGCTGCTGTAAGAGGGTGGCTAGCTGTGCATTGGAGAGACTGGTGGAAGACCAGAGGAGAGAGACTGAGGTGCTGGGGGAGATCTCTACTAAAGAGGAAACAGGTGCAGCCCCTGGGAGAGAAAGAGGGCTGGGCACAATTGAAACCCCAGTCTGAACCAGGTGGGACCAAAGCTGTGTAGCTGTACTGTAAGAAAGACTGTGTAAACTGTTTCATACTGAAAAGGTCTGGGCCTGCAACCTACCAAGCTATTGTGTTTTCTTTCTGATAATGTACTGCTACCTAAAAGAAGTAATTTTGGCTAAAGTGAAGTTATATGGACTGTTTAAACCCTGAATGAGACTTTGGCAGCAAACCTTAACAACCTGGGAGTAAGGTTTTTTCCTTTTGTGTCTATGCTGAATGGAAGCAAGAAAATAAAGGGTTTTTTTTCTATAAACGTTTTGCCTTGATTGAGCCTCTGTGGAAACAATAGAGAGAGGAGGAAGTCCTGCAAGCTCTCAGGGGGTCTGGCGCTGAGTTCCCGGAACAGGCCAAGGTGGTGTGGAGTGAGGCAACAGTTGGGTGAAGAAGGAAGCTAAGCAGGGGTGAGCCCAGCTGGGTCCTGGAAGGGGGACCCAGCCACAAAATGCACATGTACATTGTAATGAATGCCAATTAGCACTAATAATTGATCATTAGCACTCAATTATCAGCACTAATTTGCTTGCTATTCAATTAAATTGGGCATGCACCCAAATTTTCATGTGCAATTTTAAGCACCATTTATAGAAGAGGGGGCAGGGAAATTGTTTTGTTCAGTTTTCTGTGTCATTTGCAACTTTATTCATTTTTTGTTTTTATAAATATTAATTTTGTTTCCTATTTGGGGGTCATAAATTGAAAAACAGGTTATAGGACAGCAGCTGCTGAATCATCACAATGTTGCAATGTTTTATTTTTTTCCTCTAAAATTACAAAAAAGTCCATTGGAATCCAACCAAGTTAATTGGGTCAGGGACACCTGAGTGAGAAGAAAGTTGAGTTGCTTTTGACTCATCCTTCACTATGCAGTGATTCAACATATCTATACAGACTAGAATTAGTAACAACTGACATGTTTCTTCAAAAGTATTTAGCATATATTTGCATGTTGCCACTGACATATTTTTACTTCTTGCTGGCACTTTTATTTTCCTACATGCAAAAATATAGAAAGAAAACACCTCCATTATGCTTCCAAAGATAAATGCATAACAGAACATTTCATCCTGAAACAGTCATTACTTCTAAAGATGTCTTTGTTTTTTTAGAAAAATGAGCAACCGCAGCACTCCTTCTCATGTAGTCCAGAATTTGTGTTCCTTGGAAGACAATCTCACTATTTAGGATGGGAGATTACATACAAAATTACATGTGACAATTTGCATCTAGTTTTCATGAAATATGCACACACATACGAACACACAAAATGGAGATAATGGAGGCAATAGTTGTCTGTTGCTGTTGTGTGTGCTTTCCGCTAATTTGAGTGTGTGCATACTATGTCAGATGCTGGCTTCAGGGATACTTAAATGCAATAATAAGCACACACGGTGATGCTGAAGCAGTTAGAAGCTGAGCTAGAACTACTGTAGAGCAGGGGCGTAGCCAGACTTCGGTGGGAGGGGGTCCAGAGCCCGAGGTGAGGGGGCACATTTTAGCCCCCCCCCCCGGCGCACCACCCCCGTCCCTTTTGACCCCCCTCCCGCCGCTGCCAACCCTCCCCCACCACAGCAAAGTAACTTTGCTGGCGGGGGTCCCCAACCCCCACCAGCCGAAGTCCCCTTCAGTGCCAGTCTCCAAGTCTGGCGCATTCGCAGATCTGGATTCTGTTTCCGTGAGTCCACGTAGGAACGTGCAGGACATCAGGACTCACAGAAACAGAATCCAGATCAGCAATGCGCCGGAGACCGGACCTGAAGAGGACTTCGGCTGGCGGGGGTTGGGGACCCCCGCCAGCAAAAGGTACCTGATGGCGGCGGGGGAGGGTTGGCGGGGGGGGGAGGTGAAATCAGGGGGGGCAGGGCTAAATCTGTGGGGCCCCATGCCCCCCTGGCCCCACCTAGCTATGTCCCTGTTGTAGGGGAAGGATGCTCTCTCTTCTGTGGTCCAAGCTGAAGGAGGTGAGGAGGAGATAGTGATGAGCTTTCATTTCCAAACGAAATGGGAAATATCAAAGACATATTCCATTCCATTGTATGTCATTATCAAACAAAAACAAGCAGAAAAAAAGATATAAAGATTCATGTTGTATCATTTGCCGACCACATTACGTACTAATTCAAGACAATGTACACTATCTGTTAAGAGGGCACCCATTGCACATGTGCTAACTATTGCTCATACCCGAACCACTGCACATGTGCACATAGGGGTGAATTCTATAAATCTTGCCTAAAAAATTAGTGCCAAAAAACCTCTCTTAAGCACTATTCTATAAGCCGCACCTAAAGTTAGGTGTGGTTTATAGAATAGTGCTTAAGTGCAGAGGTCACACATAATTTTAGGCATGTCCATTTGCACCAATGAAAACGTGGTACAAATGCCCCACCTACATTTATACACAAACCCCCCTTATTCTATAATTGTGCTCATAATTCATATCCACACCCACAATCTGCCCCAAAATGCCAATGACCCTCCCATTCACGTGCTCCCTTTTCCAGGACACATGTAAAATTTAGGTGTGGATCATTTGCCTAAATTTACGCATAATGGCATATTGGCATTAATTGGTTCATTATTCAATAAATTGTGCATGCAAATTGAGTGCATACAATTTTTGGTGACTTTTATAGAATTAGGGGGATAGTGCCCAGTCTTTCAGAAAGAGTACAAGTTTTAACAACTGAAGAGGGAGGTTGAAAAACTTCAGTGCATATATGGATTTTCAAATCATTATTAGGGCTGTATGTTAACCACAATTAATGGTGTGATTACGCATTAATCATTAATCACAATTAAAAAAAAAATTAATAACAATTAATGTCTAACCGGTCTCCCTCTCCCCCTCCCCCACCTGCACACCCAGTCCAACATCTCCTCCTCCCTTCCCAGACCACCAGCGGCTCTCTCCCCCCCCCCCCCCCTCCCTCCTGGTTTACTTTCTTACTTGTCCCGCAGTAAGTCTTCACCCTACAATGGCAGCTTATTGAAATGCTGCTTCAGCCTGCACTAAGTCTTTACTTCAGATTTGCCCCACCCCCTTCTGATGCGACTTCCTGTTTTCAGAAGGGGGCGTTGGGTCAGAAGGAAAGGCTCAGTGCAGGCTGAAGCAGCATTTCAATAAACTGCCATTGCAGGGTGAGGATTGCAAGACAACTAACAAGGTAACCGGGAGGGGAGAGCCATCAATGGTCTGGAAGTGGAGGAAGAGATGCTGGAGTAGGCATGCAGGTGGGAGAGGGGAAAGGGATGGAGAGTATGTGTGAAGGCACAGGGGGCACATGGGGGAGAGAGAGAGAGAGTGAGAGAATGACTGGATGAAGACATGGGGGCACAGAGAGAGAGAGAGAGAGAGAATGGGCAAAGGCACAGGGGTGCACTTGGAGGGAGAGAAAGAATGGGTGAAAGCATAGAGGAAATATGGAAGGAGAGAGAGAGAATGGGGTGAAGACACAGGAGGGCACATGGAGAGAGGGAGAGAGAGAGAGAGAATGAATGAAGGCATGGGGCACATGAGAGAGAGAGAGCGAGAGAATGGGTAAAGGCACAGGGGGCAGATGGAGAGAAAGAGAGAGAATGGTTGAAGGCACAAGGGGCACAGGGAGAGAGAGAGAGAATGGGTGAAGGCACAGGGGGCCACATAGAGAATGGAGCAAGGCAAGACAGAAACAGGCTGGCAGGAACACTGGAACAAGGCAAGACAGGAACAGTCTGGCAGGAACACTGAAATTAAACCTGGGCAGGAACAGGCTGGCAGGAACACTAGAACAAGGCAAGGCAAGAACACTGGAACAAGGCAAGGCAGGAACAGGCTTGCAGGAACATTAGAACAAGGTAAGGCAGGAGCAGGATGACAGGAACACTGGAACAAGGCTGGGCAGGAACACTGGAACAAAGCAAGGTAGGAACCGGCTGGCAGGAACACTGGAACAAGGCAAGGCAGGAACAGGCTTGCAGGAACATTAGAACAAGGTAAGGCAGGAGCAGGATGACAGGAACACTAGAACAAGGCTGGGCAGGAACACTGGAACAAAGCAAGGTAGGAACCGGCTGGCCGGAACACTGGAACAAGGCAAGGCAGGAACAAGGAAGTCAGCAAGACACCAGGAAGCCTGTTGTCAAGGCACTGTTTGAGTGCAGGATGTGATGTCATCAGTTAGCACCACCTGGAAGGACTATAAAAAGGAAGTGCCAAGTTCCAGGAAGCAGAAAAGATTCCTCAGACACGGGAGGCTGCTGGACCATAGAAGACTTCAGGAAACAGGTGAGGGGTGTGACACATATGTGGCAAGGACTTTTGTAGAAACCCATTTCTGCTTCTAAGGCACTGTTTGACATATGAAATTTACTTTGGATACTATCTTTACTATCCTCTAAACAATGTTCCCTCTAAGCTATGTAGGAGTCCTCTAACCGCATTACTGCCAGTGGGGGGGGGGGGGGGGGTGCTTCAATATTTTGTTTTCAATCACAAGAAACAGGAAGGTCCCTTGGAATCCTACAGATGTTGCCTATCCCTTGCTATTGAAACAGCACCCCCCCCCCCCCCCACACACACACACACACACACTGACAGGAATAGAGGTGCAGGACTTCTGCACAACTTGGAACATTGTCTCTAAAATTTCAAACAAATTCATACATTAAGATGGTGTCGTATATTATCAGTTTGGCAGTATTATTATTGTTTGTCCAAAAACAAGATAGAAAAGAAAAAACTTACTTTTAGGGAGAGACCTAAGCCTTACTTTATTTTATTTTCTCAGGCTTGTTACTGTTATCATTAATTATACACCTTGCAATGTTTTCACAATTATGGGTCTATGTATAGCATTTGACGCAAATCGTGAAATGTGTAACTATGCAAAGTTATTCATATCAAGTTGCTATGATTTAATTAAGCATGCCTGTATTATAGGTTTTTTTTTAAATTTAATCTGATGCCGTCTGTTCTAAATGTTTAAAATTTGATAAGTTGTTTCTGTAAAAAAAAAGCAAACAGAATATACCAAGTATCCAGAGACACAAAACCTGAACTGTGAAAATATCTAAGTTAAAGGGGGTCTATGTACTAGTGCTTAGTATGCATGCTAACATGTGGGCAGTTCATTTAGGGGTCCAAAGATTTAACCAGTTATTTTTGAGAACTAGCAGATTAAGGGGCCTTTTTTACTAAGCTGCGGTAAAAAGTGGCCTTAGTGCATACTTAAGAATGTCATTCTTGCACACTAAGGCCATTTTTTTCCACATGGTTAAAATGGCCAATTTTTCTATTTCCAGCATTAATAGCCACGTGTTATTTCCAATTGGTGCATGAGCACTTGCCAACACTTATTTTTTAGGCAGTAAGGGCACACTCACTAATCACATGCTAATTGGTTAGCACATGGCAATGTAACTGTGCTAACCAATTAGCTCAGAATATACCTATCTTCCACCCCTGACCTGACCTCAGCAGCTAGCGCATGCACTTGCAAACATTACTGCAAGATACCTGAGTGGGCCCCACGAGGTAAGCACAAGTTACTGCTTACCACAGCTTAGTAAACAAACAAACATAAAAAATTGTAAAAAAAAAACACTCACAAAGTTGATGCTTGGTGACCTTTGGGTGAAAGAAAGTAAAACCGTCCAGTTCAATAGTTTGCTTTACTAGAGAGATAAGCTGTATAAAAAGGTGGAGAAAAGGATGTAGCAACAGAAGAGGGTCAGAGGGGATGCAGTGCTGGCAACATATTTAGGGCCCCTTTTACCAAGTTGCTGCAAAAGGGGTCCGGGGCTGGCATCAGCGCGTGTTTTACACATGCGTCGAAGCCCCCTTTTACTGCAGCTGGTAAAAGGGAAGTCTCGCTTCTTACAGGAAATGGCTGGGCGGCAAGTAAAGCACTTTCCACAAGGCCATTTTGAGGGAGAGCCCTTACCGCCACCCACTGAGGTGACAGTAAGGGCTCCCACGTTAGCCCAGCGGTAACAAGGCAGCGTGCGGCACTGCCCGATTACTGCTTGGTAGACTCTGGCGCTACAAAAATGACAGTGCACTAGGGGTGGGAAGCACCTCCGGGCTGCTGCGGTAGCCTGGCGATACTTCCTGTATAGCAAGCGATAAGTCTGTGTTGAGCTTACCTCCGCTTAGTAAAAGGAGCCCTTAGTCCCCTGTTTACTAAGCCACGCTAGCAGCAGCTGTGCACTAATGCTGACACAGCCCATTCACTTTGAATGGGCTGTGTCGGCATTGCGGCATGGCTTAGTAAACGAGGGAGGGGGGGTTAGTGCCTTATCTCCCACATTTATATGTCCATGGGCACTACAGAATCAGCTTTGTGGACCGAGGCCAGTGTTGTTGTTGTACACTATCATGCTTATTTTCGAAAGAGAAGGATGCCCATCTTTTGACACAAATCTGGAGATGGGCGTCCTTCTCGCAAGGCCGGCCAAATCGGCATAATTGAAAGCCGATTTTGGCCGTCCGCAACTGTTTTCCATCGCGGGGATGGCCAAAGTTCATGGAGGAGTGTCGGCAGGGTAGCGAAGGCGGGACTGGGGCGTGATTAAGAGATGGCCGTCCTCGTCCGATAATGGTTAAATGAAGAGTGTCCCTGACAAGCATTTGGCCGACTTTACTTAGTTCATTTTTTCTTGCGACCAAGACTCATAAAGTTGCCTGAACTGACCAGATGACCACCAGAGAGAATCGGGGATGACCTCCCCTTACTTCCCCAGTGGTCACTAACCCCCTCCCACCATAAAACAAGTTTAAAAATACTTTTTTGCCAGCCTCAAATGCCATACCCAGGTCCCTGACAGCAGTATGCAGGTCCCTGGAGCAGTTTTAGTGGGTGCAGTGCACTTCAGGCAGGCGGACCCAGGCCCATCCCCCCCTACATGTTACACTTGTGGTGGTAAGTGTGAGCCCTCCAAAACCCACCAGAAACCCACTATACCCACATCTAGGTGCCCCCCTTCACCCGTAAGGGCTATGATAATGGTGTACAGTTGTGGAGAGTGGATTTGGGGGGGGGGGTTGGGGGGCTCAGCACCCAAGGTAAGGGAGTTATGCACCTGGGAGCAATTTGTGAAGTCCACTGCAGTGCCTCCTAGGGTGCCCGGTTGGTGTCCTGGCATGTTAGGGGGACCAGTGCACTACAAATGCTGGCTCCTCCCATGACCAAAGGGCTTGGATTTGGCTGTTTTTGAGATGGGCGTCCTCAGTTTCTATTATTGGCGAAAACCTAGGTCGCCCATCTCTAAGGTCGGCGATCTCAACATTTAGGTTGACCATCTCTAAGGTTGACCCAAATGTTGAGATTTGGTCGTCCCCGACCGTATTATCAAAATGAAAGATGGACACCTATCTTGTTCCGATAATGCGGGTTTCCCCGCCCTTTCGTGGCACCGTCCTTAGAGATGGGCGCCCTTATAGATGGGCGCCCCCGTTCGATTATGCCCCTCTAAGTGACTGTTTGTTATATCCCTGTTCTGAATCAATAAAGATACATTACCAAAAAAGCGTTCATTGCAACTGAGACGTTTCCATGAACCTTTGTTACATGGTATCTTACTAAATCCACGGATGTCATGGCCACAGACTCTGTGGCACATTGGGTGCACAAGGCTACAGTCTACATAGACCTAGCCAAGGACACATGGCATTTCCAGTCCTGACACTTAACCAAGGTGTTCAATGAATGTTTATCTTAATAGCAGAGGATATTGGGGGCCTTTTACTAAGGCGCGCTAGTGTGTGCTAATATTAGGGCATGCTAAACGATAGTGATGTCCATATATTCCTATGGACTTTGCTAACGTTTAGTATGCCCTAAATATTAGCATGCGCTAAAAACACTATCGCTCCTTAGTAAAAGATGCCCGTTATGAGTCCACGGTCTTCATGACTAGTGTCAAATCTAGTTGACAAGGCTGAGCCTAATGGTTACTTCGGGGGAGGGGGAAAGGAGGGGGATCAAAACTAAGGCAGAGGGAGGGGAAGAGACACCTCTTTCAGAGAGGGCCTGCATAAGCTCCAGTGGCCAATGTAGTTTCAATTATCCCCAGATATTTAATGCTGGTGCCTGGTCATAAGTACATAAGTAATGCCACACCAAGGGTCCATTGAGCCCAGCATCCTGTCCACGACAGCGTCATGGTCTGACATTGAATTTCCAGTTCTAATTCTGCCCACGGTGGTCAGTATTTAACTAAACACTGATTTCTGTGGGCTGAATATCAACCAGGAAGTATTTAAATTTCATGGCCAACATTTTAAAAATATTGACCACATGGTTTAAATATTGACCTGACATTTTTCAGAATTCCCAAGACCAAATGATCAGAACACAATCCAAAAAGAAAAGGTTTGTTACTCAGCTCTCTAATATACAGCATAGCCGTCATGAAATTGCTTTCAAAATGTGCTGTATAAGAATGTGACATTTGGAATGTACTGTAGCTATATGTATTGATCTTGCAGCCCCTTCTACCCCAGCCAATATTTTACATCTCTGTCTTATCTTCTTTTCACCTCTGGTACTTTATAATAACCAGTATTGGCAAGTGAACAAATTATTCTTTAATATCAGCAACATCTAATACAAATATGTGAACCTGTTCAAGCTATTTATTCAGGCAACGTATCTTTATGTTATTTGTCATTTGACAATCTCATTGACCTATTCCAGTAAATAAATCTGAGTTGTATTACATCAGTCAAGCAAATAGTTCAAGCCAGCGTTAATTTTGCCAATGCTTTGGACACATAGACGTCTTTTAAAGATCTGAGCAATCTTGGAGTGGATTCCAAGGAGATTTATCAAGCTATAAATTAGTTAAGGGATACTTACAGCATTATTCTTGGGGACAAATTACTATTGGCTTATTTTCATAATCTGTTATGCAGTTTGCCAATTGTTAGGTTTAATCATGCTTACACCCACTGTTTATCAATGAAAGAACTACAGTTGACCCCTGATGTATGGTCTGTGTTGGTCCATGGCCATACTTGGTTAAGGGATAGATAAAACAAGGTTCATGGAGTTCATTCTGAGGAAGAAAAGCTTGTCAGTGGTGTCAGGAGTAGCAGAACACTTTTTTGGTTGGAGGGATCTAAATAAACCAATCTCTGGCTCTACCAGCAGTTGTGGTTTTGTCATAAACACATAAGTACATAAAGGAGCTCATTTTCAAAGCACTTAGGGGGGTCTTTTACTAAAGCTTAGCTCGAGTTATCTGCAGCAGGGCCCATAGGAATAAAATGGACCCTGCTGCAGATAACTTGAGCTAAGCTTTAGTAAAAGACCCCCTCAAACTTACAAAGTCCCATAGGTTACTATGAGGGGCATTTTTGATATGACATCTGAACCTGATTTTGGACAGTCCTTTCCTGTTCCCTCGCATCATGGTTCCGCCCTCTTCTGACATTTACTGTTTCCGTGAGGGCGGAGCCATGATGCGAGGGAAGGGAAGGCTCGAGCCAAGCTGAGCTGAGCCTGCTGCCTTCAACGCTGGCACACCTCGAGGGAAAATAAAATTTTTAAAGGCAGGGCGGCGGCGCAGGAAGGAAACGAGGGCTATCGGGGAGCAAAGGGCAAATGGATGATGGACGAGCAGGGGGGGGGCTGGAAGAAGGCAGATGGAGGGGAGGGGAGGACAGTGGGGAGAGGAGGGTTGCTGGACATGGGTGGATGGAGGGCAGGGGAGAGGAGAGGAGGGTTGCTGCTGGACATGGGTGGATGGAGGGCAGGGGAGAGGAGGGTTGCTGGACATGGGTGCATGGAGGGGAGAGGAGGGTTGCTGGACATGGATGCACGGAGGGCAGGGGAGAGGAGGGTTGCTGCTGGACATGGGTGGATGGAGAGCAGGGGAGAGGAGGGTTGTTGCTGGACGTGGGTGGATGGAGGGCAGGGCAGGGGGGAGAGGAGAGTCGCTGGACATGAGTGGATGGAGGGCAGGGGAGAGGAGGGTTGCTGGACATGGGTGCATGGAGGGGAGAGGAGGGTTGCTGGACATGGGTGCAGGGAGGGCAGGGGAGAGGAGGGTTGCTGCTGGATATGGGTGGATGGAGAACAGGGGAGAGGAGGGTTGCAGCTGGACATGGGTGGATGGAGGGAAGGACAGGGGGAAGAGGAGGGTTGCTGGATATGGATGGAGGAGAGGGAAGGGGAGAGAAGAAATGCTGGACATGGATGGAGGGGAGGGAAGAATGAGGAAGGAGATGAGAAGAGGGAAGAGGAAGAGAGGAGAATAACTGCACATGGATGGAGAAAATAGGCAGAAGCTGGATCCACTGGACAATCAAGTCTGCGGAGGACCCAGCTTTTACCTACAGATGTAGGGCAAGAAATGAAGAAGAAAGGCGGAAAGTAAAGAAATAAAGGGAACGGAAGCCCTGGAAACGGAGTTAAGATGACAGCAGCAGCAGAATCGGATACTGGGCCAGCATGATCAGAAAAACAAAGTCACCAGACAACAAAGGTAGAAAAAATCATTTTATTTTCATTATAGTGTTTGGAATATGTCCACTTTGAGAATCAGGTGCTCAACATTAAAAGTTTATTTTTATTTACTTATTTATGGCATTTTATCCCACATTAAACATGAATTACATTGCCCCCCCCCCCCCAGGCTCTCTCCCCCCGGCTATAGCCAGCTCTGCAATTTGGGAGGGGGGGACGCAGAGGTGAACGAGGGGTGCAGAGGTGGATGGGGGGGGGGGGAGGGGACACAGAGGTGGACCGGGGAGAGAACCTGTTGTTAAACATTTACCAGCACACCACTGGTTATATATTTCTTTGGAGACAGGATTTTTTCCAGACACTATGGCAGGAATTGTCCTCACTCCAACTATAAAGAATACTACAGTCTCTAGTTCTCTCATTACCAAGTACAGGCCTATAGTTTCAATCCCTCTTTGCTAAAATGTTGTGGCTTCTCAGTTGGGCTGTTCTTTAGATCAATTTTATTTATTTTATTGCATTTGTATCCCACATTCTCCCACCTATTTGCAGGCTCAATGTGGCTTACATAGACCTGTTGACATGGTCATATCAGGATATTAGATACAGTTAGTCATGTGTAGTGATCAAGGAAGGGAAGAGGGAGGAAGGAAGGGAGTGATTAGGATGGTTATAGAAGGTGGGTTTTCATACTTGAGTGGGTTGGTGAAGTGACTTAGTGAGTTTATCGGTTCTCATTGTAGGCCTTGTTGAAGAAGAATGTTTTCAGAGATTATTGAATAGTTTGCAGTCAGGATTTCGTACTGGCCACAGTACTGAAACAGTATTTGGCACTCTTTAGGACAATATTAGAACTTTGACTAATGAAGGCAAGTCAGCATTAATAATGCAATTCAATCTCACAGCTGCCTTCAATCTAGTCGAACATACTATTCTATTGCAAATATTGGAAAATCTTGGTATTGCTGGTAATGTTCTACGTTGATTTAAAAGTTTTCTATCAAGATCTTATAGAGTTAAAATGGGTAATGAGTTTTTATCAAGTTGGATTAATACATATGGATTATCTTAATGATCCCCCCTCTCTCTCAACTTATTTACCCTCCCTGTTTACAAAGCCACGCTAGAGGCTGCTGGTGCGCTAATGCCAACACAGCCCAACCAAAGTTATGTATATATTACATACAAATACTGTACTTTCTCTGTCCCTATTTGGCTCAAAATCTAAATTCATAGAATAACACATAATTTGAATGTGAGCATTTACCCACATATGCTGATATTTTGGTTATTAATGAACATTAGATTTGCCTAAATATTGATGCACTGTTGTAGAATTACCCTCTATCCCCCGGATTCTATATATGGCACCCAGATTTGCATGCCCAAGATGCGCGTACAATTTAATTGAGTAATGAGCCTTTAACTGTCAATAAATGAGTGCTAACAATTTAACTGGCACTCATTAAAATTTGCATGTGCATCCGGTTGCACGCTATTCTATAAAGCATGGTGCTTAACTCTACTAGTGCATCACTCAAAAAGGGGCATCACCATGGGTGTGTCAGGAATGTTCCAGAAAGTTGCACATTTAGCGGGGCATAATCGAACAGGGACGACCATCTTTAAAAGCGTCCATCTCTAAGGACGTTCTGGCGAAGGGACGAGGAAACCCATATTATCGAAACAAGATGGACGTCCATCTTTCATTTCGATAATACTGTCAGGGACGCCCAAATCTCAACATTTAGGTCGACCTTAGAGATGGTCGACCTAAATGTTGAGATGGTCGTCCCTGGTTTTCAGCCATAATGGAAACCGAGTACGCCCATCTCAAAAACGACCAAATCCAAGCCCTTAGGTCGTGGGAAGAGCCAGCATTCGTAGTGTACTGGTCCTCCTCACGTGCCTGGACACCAACCGGGCACCCTAGGGGGCACTGCAGTGGACTTCACAAATTGCTCCCAGGTGCATAGCTCCCTTACCTTGAGTGCTGAGCCCCCAACCCCCCCCCTAAAACCCACTCCCCACAACTGTACACCACTACAATAGCCCTTAGGGATGAAGAGGGCACCTACATGTGGGTACAGTGGGTTTTGGGTGGGTTTTGGAGGGCTCACATTTACCACCACAAGTGTAACAGGTGGGGGGGGGGGGGGCCTGGGTCCGCCTGCCTGAAGTGCACTGCACCCACTAAAAACTGTTCCAGGGACCTTCATACTGCTGTGATGGAGCTTGGTATGACATTTGAGGCTGGCACAGAGGCTGGAAAAAATGTTTCTTTTTATTTTTTTAGGGTGGGAGGGGGTTGGTGACCACTGGGGGAGTAAGGGGGGTCACCCCCAATTCCCTCCAGTGGTCATCTGGTCAGTTCAGGCACCTTTTCGAGGCTTGGTCGTGAACAAAAAGGGACCAAGTAAAGTCGACCAACTGCTTGTGAAGGACGCCCTTCTTTTTTCCATTATCTGCCGAGGATGCCCATCTCTTAACTACGCCCCGTCCCGCCTTCAGTACACTGCCGACACGCCCCCGTGAACTTTGGTTGTCCTTGCGACGGAAAGCAGTTGAGGACGTAAAAAAATCGGCTTTCAATTATGCCGATTTGGGCGACCTCGGGAGAAAGGCGCCCATCTCCCGATTTGTATCGGAAAATGGGCGTCCTTCCCTTTCGAAAATAAGCTAGACAGTTATAGAATATGGCCTCGGTGTGCCTAACTTGGGGGTACTTTTACTAAACTGTGTTAAAAAGGGCCCTGCGCTGGTGGTGGGGGCCGTTTTTCCCACTTGCCAGGGCCCTTTTTCCCATAGCCAGTAACCCCCCCCCCCCAAAAAAAATGGACATGCGGTGAGATAACTCTCACTGCGTGACCATGCGGTGGAGAGCCCTTACTGCCACCCATTGAGGTGGTGATAAGGGTTCCGGCGCTAACCCAGAGGTAGCTGGGCAGCATGTGGTGATGCCTGATTACCACAGGGTTACTGCATGCTAGACATTTCCGGGGGGTTTCTTTTTCCACGGAAATGGTGCAAACTCAGGGCGGGACTACCGCCGGTGGCCACTTTGGGCAGGCGGTAGTCCCGAAAGAGCAAGCATAAGCTCACGTTGGGCTTACTGCCACTCTGTAAAAGAGCCCCTCGGGTAGCAGCACTTACCTAACTTCAGGTGCCAGCAGCATAAGTCTGGAAACCTACAATGACTCCCACCATTTTCAATCCCACTTTACAAAACAATTCATGCCCGCATTCTCAATCTTAATAAAACATCATTGCAATGAATGGATAATTTATAATAATTTGCATAACAAAATGAAAAGGATTCTAGTAAACACAACCAAATGATATAAATCAGGTAAGCCCATATTAACTTCTGTTTTGTTAGACAGTCTCATTTTATTTAATGAAACTCATTTGTTATGTTCCACCCTGTCCTAAAATCTATCTATATACAATGACCTCATCTCATTAATTTAAAAAAAAAAGATTTTCAATTTTACTATCCCCAAATGCAATAAATATGATTATGATCACTCACTATATCAAATAATGGCTCAGATTTTTTTTCATCTTTGTTCAAAGTCTGCTGCAGAGCCTTTATTTCATTTAGAATTATCCCATGTTCACTGATAAGTCAACTGAAAGAACTTTATCTGCTTTGTTTTTGCACTATTAAAGATTTATTTAAGCTGCAGGAAAATCAACATTTTACAATTCTTTAGCAGTGTAAGACATGCTAATGACACTAAAAAAAGGACATAATTGTGTGAGCAAATATAATTGGTAGTTTGGACTTTTCCTGCCCCGGGAGCAATTTAGCTAAAAATTATTTGAGAAGTTCATTGTTTAAAGCTGTCAGAAGTGTAGATTGATATTTGTTCCTAATACAGATGTCACTTCTACTCTTTTTCTATGTTATTTGTCTTCCTCTATAATTACTAAACAAATTAAAATAGGTAAGTGCATTTCTGTAAGGTGCTCCTCTCAAGTTATTTTTCTGAATGCACTATTACATCTGCTTGATTTAGTTCATACCAGACTCATGAATAATCACTTATAGGAGATACATTTCTCACGTTTTCACATTAGTTATTTTATCTGTATATATGAAAGATGAAAGGGGTGCATAGTCCATTGTCTGTCTTTCCACCAACTTGACTAAACTGTGCTTGCCATCTGGTATACCAACGGGCATTGTGTGAACAAAGGGCTTGCACACAATCCCTTTGACAATGGCTGCTCCATCTCCTTCCTTATTTTCTTCTTTTTCTGATGTCAGAGGTTTACTTTACTGTAACAAAAAAAAAAGGGGGGGGGGAAACAAACTGAGAGGTCCTTGTACAAAGACATGCTGAAAATTGGCCTGCGGTAGTGTAGGCGTGGGTTTTGGGCGTGCGCAGAATCATTTTTCAGTGCACCTGTAAAAAAGGCTCTTTTTTTTTTTTGCTGAAAAAGGATGTGTGGCAAAATCAGAATTACCACGTGTCCATTTTGGGTCTGAGACCTTACCGCCAACCATAGACCTAGCGGTAAGGAATTTGGGCAGTAATGGCCTAGGTGCGTCAGATGCCACTTGGCACACATCTGCGTATTGGATGTGCGCCAAAAATGAAATTACCACAAGTGTCACACGGTAGTCAGGAAGTAACTCCATTTTGGCATGTTTTGGGCATGCGTAGACGCTCATGCAGCTTAGTAAAAGGACTCCTGAAACTCTAAATATCAAACAACAAAAGGACGAAGAGACCAGTGAAGATACTGGCCACCATTGGGTGTCAGTTAAGTGCTTGTCTTTCTCTTGTTTCATATTGGTCATCAAAATAATTTTGAGAGACGAGAATATAGTCAAATTGCTGTTGCTGTTGTATTGTCAGAAGAATGTGACTTTTGAACTAAAATGTAGAGGAGTGTGGTAGCCATGTTAGTCCACTCTTAAGGTTATCAATTAAAACATGTTTTATTTTGTTTGATTTCTATTGATGAACTAAAATGTAAAATTGAAAATGGAAGAAAAATGTTTTTTTAAACAAAGGACTAATAAGCAATAAAGTAATATAAAGTAATTAATAAAATAAAAAAGAAATACCACAAGTGAAAGATGCTGAAAGTATAGTAAGCGTTTGGGTGTTTTGAGGTCTTTTCCTCGTGTTTTGCAATATATTCGTACCACATATTTCAGTATCTTCACTGGACTCAGTGGCGTACCAAGGGGAGGGGGCGGTAGGGGCGGTCCGCCACGGGTGCACGCCGCTGGAGGGGTGCCGTGTGCCTGTCGGCTCTTCGTTTTCATGCTCCCTCTGCCCTGGAACAGGTTACTTCCTGTTCCGGGGCAGAGGGAGCATGGAAACGAAGAGCCGACAGGTGCGTGGCACCCCCCCCAGCGGCATGCACCCGGGATGGGGGTGTTCTTTCGCCGGGGGGTCGTGCTGCACCCTGGGGGTTATTTTGCCGGGGGGTCACGCTGTTCCAGGGGGGGCGCTGCACCCAGGGGGCGGGGCGCATCGGCGATCCGCCCCGGGTGTCAGCGCCCCTAGGAATGCCACTGACTGAACTCTTCATCTTTTTGTTGTAGAGGTTAACTTTAACCTTATATTCAGCCAAGCTAGCCAAGATAAGCTATTTTTGTGATGACTTGTGCCTAAAATTTATACGCACACTGGTTAAATTTGATCACTCTGGTTCAGAATCTATAAATGGCTCTCAAAAAAATGGGCACCGGAAAAGATCAAAGCTAAGCAGTGGCGATCCTAGGTCGGCTGCCACCCGGGGCAGATCGCCGTTGTACACCCCCCCCCCCCCCCCGGGTGCAACAGCGTCTGTCCCCCCAGGGTGCAGCACGACACCCCCTCCCCCCAGCGCAATGACACCCCCCTCCACGGCGCATCAAGCTCCCCCCCCGGGTACATTCTTGGCTGCTGGAGGGTGCAGAGAGCAGCCGCGCGCCTGTCAGCTCCACTGGCTCCCTGCTCCCTCTGCCCCAGAACAGGAAGTAACCTGTTCCGGGGCAGAGGGAGCAAGGAACCAGCGGAGCCAACAGGGCATGCAGTGGTTTCCCCCATGTCCATCTCAATAACAGACTATGGACTTGTCATCCAGGAACTTGTCCAAACCTTTTTGAAACCCAGATATGCTAACCACTGTTTCCAAATCATCTGTCAGCAAGTTCCAGATCTTAACTATTTTCAGTGAAAAAATATTTCTCCTATTTGTTTTAAAAGTATTTCCATGTAATTTCATTGCGTATCCCCTGGTCTTCGTACTTTTTGAAAGAGTGAAAAATTGATTCACTTCTACCCGTTCTACACCACTCAGGATTTTATAGTCATCAATCATATCCCCCCTTAGCTGTCTTTTTTCCAAGCTGAAGAGCCCTAACCTCTTTAGCCTTTCGTCATATGGAATGAACTTCAGCCCCTGTATCATTTTGGTCGCTGTTCTTTGAACCTTTTCTAATTCTGTTATATCTTTTTTGAGATATGATGACCAGAATTCAACACAATACTCAAGGTGAGGTTGCACCATAGAGTGATACAGAGGCATTATAATATTCTTGGTCTTATTTTGTATCCATTTCCTAATAATTCCCAGCATCCTGTTTATATTTTTGGCTGCTGCCGCACACTGGGCAGAAGATTTCAGAGTATTGTCTACAATGACACCTAGATTTTTTTCTTGAAAGCTGACTTCCAAGGATTCAGATTATTCTTCCCAATGTGCCTCACTTTGCATTTGTCCACATTAAATGTCATCTGTTATTTGGATGCCCAGTCTTCCAGTTTCCTAAGGTCTTCCTGCAATGCTTCACAATCCGCTTGTGTTTTGACAACTTTGAATAGTTTTGTGTCATCTGCAAATATATTTACCTTACTCATCATTCCATTTTCCAGATAATTTATAAATATGTTATACAGCACCAGTCCCAATATAGATCCCTGTGGCACTCCACTATTCACCCTGCTCCATTGAGAAAAATGGCCATTTAACCCTAGCATCTGTTTTCTGTCCAAAAACCAATTCCTAAGTCCACAGAAGGACATTGCCTCCTATCCTATGACTTAAAATTTTTTATCAGGAGTCTCTCTTGAGGAACCTTATCAAAAGCTTTCTGAAAGATACACTAGCTCACCTTTATCCACATGTGTATTTATGCCTTCAAAGAAATGAAGCAAGTTGGTAAGGGAAGACTTTCCTTGGCTGAATCAATGCTGACTCTGTCCAATTAAACCACGTTTGTCTATGTGTTCTGTAATTTTATTCTTTAAAATAATTTCCACTATTTTCTCTAGTGCTGAAGTCAAGCTTACTGGTCTATAATTTCCCGGATCACCCCTGGAACCCTTTTTAAATATTGGTGTTACATTGGCCGCTCTCCAATCTTCAAGTACTACAGATGTTTTTAACAACAGATCAGCAATTTCATGTTTGAGTTCTTTCAGTACCCTGGGGTGTATGCCATCTAGTCCAGGTGATTTATCACTCTTTAATTTGACAGTTTGGCTCAGTACATTCAGTTCCTCCGCATCTTCATCCTTGAAAAACATTTTTGGTACAGGTAGATCGCTTACATCTTCTTCTGTAAAGCCCAAAGCAAAGAATTAATTCAATCTCTCCGATACAGCCTTTTCCTACCTGAGTGCCCCTGTGGCTCCTTCATGATCTAACAGTCCCACAGATTCCTCTCACAGGCTTTCTGTTTCTGATGTACCTGAAAAAGGTGTTATTATGAGCTTGTCTCCACAGCAAGTTTTTCTTCATATTCTCTTTTAGCCTAGACATTCCTCTATAGAATTGTCCTTCATGGAGGTAAATTCATATAGCATTTTTCATGTGTCAAGCATGTTTTCCACACAGAAAATGTAACATAGTAGATGAGGGCAGAGAAAGACCTGTACGGTCCATCCAGTCCGCCCAACAAGATAAACTCATATGTTCTACTTTATGTGTATACCTGACCTTGATTTGTATCTGCCATTTTCAAAGCACAGACTGTAGAAGTCTGCCCAGCACTAGCCCCGCCTCCCACCACCAGTGCTGCCACCCAATCTTCACTAAACTTCTGAGGATCCATTCCTTCTGAACAGGATTCCTTTATGATTATCCCACGCATTTTTGAATTCCGTTACCGTTTTCATCTACACTACCTCCCGCGGGAGGGCATTCCAAGTATCCACCACTCTCTCCGTGAAAAAATACTTCCTGACATTTTTCTTGAGTCTGCCCCCTTTCAATCTCATTTCATGTCCTCTAGTTCTACCGCCTTCCCATCTCCGGAAAAGATTTGTTTGCAGATTAATACCTTTCACCCCTGTTTCTCCTTTCCTCCAGGGTATACATGTTCAGGTCAGCAAGTCTCTCCTCATACATCTTGTAACACAAATCCCATACCATTTTTGTAGCTTTTCTTTGCACCGCTTCAATTCTTTTTACATCCTTAGCAAGATACAGCCTCCAAAACTGAACACAATACTCCAGGTGGGGCCTCACTAATGACCTGTACACGGGCATCAACACCTCCTTTCTTCTGCTGGTCACATCTCTCTCTATACAGCCTAGCAACCTTCTGGCTATGGCCACCACCTTGTCACACTGTTTCATCGCTTTAAGCTCCTCAGAGACTATCACCCCAAGATCCCTCTCCCCGTCTGTACATATCAGACTTTCACCGCCTAATACATACGTCTCCCGTGGATTTCCACTCCCTAAGTGCATCACTTTGCATTTCCTCGCGTTGAATTTTAATTGCCAGACCATTCTTCTAGCTTTTGCCGATCCTTTTTCATGTTTTCCATTCCCTCCTGTGTGTCCATTCTGTTACAAATCTTGGTATCATCCGCAAAAAGGCAAACTTTACCTTCTCATATAAAATTGCATAGCTATTTACTTGCATACAAATATATATTGCCAACCACAGTGTAAATACAATATACGTAATGATAGCAAGTATAAATCTCCGAAATGGCAACTGTTAATGCTAATAGAGGAAAAGACTTCAGAATCTCGGTTTCAGCTGTTACCATATAATTCAATATTTAACTAGCTGACCGCTCTGCTCTGCGTGTTGAACTTTTCATACACGCTAGCGAGAATCCTCATCAGTCATAAAAACCTCTACTTAAACACTTTCTTTTGTTATGTGACTATTATTCAAATAGTACTTAGCTGTAGTGTGTGCGAGGGCAAAGTATACTAGTCCAAGCCCAACGGCAAGCTTCCGCTTCGCTCGTGGCTTCTTAAGGAGCTGGACGGCATAACCCTTCTTCGCACCTATAACAGTATAACCAAGAATTACTCAATCAGTTAACATCCAGAAATAGAGTAAGTGGAACAACTCACATTTTCGCCGAATGAGGAAATACCTTCACAAACCCTCAGCTTACAACAGCACAATTGTTTCTGTTGAACCGGAAGTATTTATAGTGCTTCCCGTATTCGCTGATTCCCGCTCTATACGGTGCATATTTTAAAGGGCATTCCCTATGTTCTTAAAGGAACGCTTTCCATTCTACGCGGTTGTTTAAACCTTCTGGCATCAAGGATCTCAATCTATAGATCCAGCGTTGTTCTCTTTGTATTAGTTGGCGATTTCGATCCCCTCCTCTAATATTGATTGGAATTTGATCCAAAACTACACATTTCAAATCCTCAAATTTATGGGCATACTGTTTACTATGTTGTACTAAGGGGGCATCTATTCGTGAATGCTTCAAATTATGCTTATGATCGCTTAACCTATTTTTCAAAGGTCGTGTCGTTTTACCCACATAGATTTTACGACATGGGCACATTATTATATATACCACGTGATTGGATTCACAATCTGTATTATATTTTAAATGGTATTCTCGTCCATCAAGTGGATTTTGAAATATTTGTGTCTTTATCATCAAAGGACAAAAAATACATTTCAAACAGGTTTGATGTCCTGGATCCCTTATATCCAAGTCTGATGATTTATCTTGTAATATTTCTTTCAAATTTAGTCCTCTGGAATATGCTACTCGAAGTTCTCTTTTATTAAATACTGGATGTAATTGCAGAATCTTCCAGTGTTTTTTCATAATGCGAACAGTATTGCTAGTCCCTTGCATGTACTTTAGTATACAGGTTAATAAATGACTTGTGTCTTCTTTGTCACGTTTATGAAATAAATATTCTCGATGATTATTCTTTGCCCTGGAACAAGCCCGCTTGACTAACTGATAAGGATACTCTCTAGCTACAAATTTCTGTTTCATTTGTTTTGCATGGATTTTAAATTCTGACATATCAGAACAAATTCGACGTGCTCTTAGAAATTGTGCAAACGGGAGGCTTTCTCTCGTACTCTGAGGATGATGGCTTGTAAAATGTAACAACGTGTTACGATCTGTAGATTTTACGAATAAAGAAGTACTTAATGCACCTTGTTGTGACAAAGAAGACACAAGTCATTTATTAACCTGTGTACTAAAGTACATGCAAGGGACTAGCAATACTGACTTATAAAAACTCTTCCTTACAGAAAGAAGGCAGCATGAGGAATAGACAGCTAACCTCCAGGGCTACAGAATCCTATTCACTGCATGCCACAAGCATGTCTTGGCCTGAGTTTCCTGGGGGGAGGGGGGAGTCACAAAGGAAAAGGAAGCCAGACAAGATGGTGAGGCATCTCTTGGAAAGCTTCAGGAATTAAACAATGGAAGCTAAGACCCGGCATTAAGGGTGAGCCCCTTTGAAACCTTGCCCAGTGTGGAGCGCTGGGAGCTTGCTGTGTTTGGGACTGCTGATCAAGTCAGTTCAGCTTAAACCCCAGTTGGAGAAACGAAAGGAAGACTCTTGACTAAAACTGTTTAATTTTGGTGTTAAGAAGCATATACCTCCGCAAAGGTTTTATTGGGCTTTGATACTGGGGTGTTATTTTTTCCTCAACACTTTGAGTTTCTGACACTGAAGGTGTTGTGTGGAAAAAAACTATTTAAAAAAGCATTTGTTTAGTTAACTGGAAAAGTACAAAATTACATAAGAGTTGCCATACTAGGACAGACCGAAGGTCCATCAAGCCCAGCATCCTAATTCTAGCAGTGGCCAATCCAGGTTACAAGTAATTGGCAAGATCCCAAAATAGTACAATACATCTTATGCTGCTTATCCTAGAAATAAGCAGTGGATTTTCCCCAAGTCCATCTTAATAATGGCTTATAGACTTTTCTTTTAGGAAGCTATCCAAACCTTTTTTAAACCCTGATAATCTAGCTGATTTTACCACATTCTTTGGCAACAAATTTCAGAGTTTAATTACACATTGAGTGAAGAAACATTTTCTCTGATTTATTTTAAATTTACTACTTTGTAGCTTCATTGCACGTCCCCTAGTCCTAGTATTTTTAGAAAGAGTAAACAAGCGATTCACGTCTACCCATTCCACTCATCTCATTATTTTATATACCTCTATCATATCTCCCTTCTGCTCTTTTTTCTCTAAGCTGAAGAGCCCTAGCCGCTTTAGCCTTTCCTCATAGGGAAGTCGTCCCATCCCCTTTTTCATTTTCGTTGCCCTTCTCTGTATCTTTTCTAATTACGTTATATCTTTTTTAAGATGCAGTGACCAGAATTGCACACAGTATTCGAGGTGCACTCACACCATGGAGCAATACAAAGGCATTACAATGTCCTCATTCTTGTTTTCCATTCCTTTCCTAATAATACCTAACATTTTATTTGCTTTCTTATCTGCCGCCGCCACACACTGAGCAGAAGGTTTCAACATATCATCAACGATGACACCTAGATTCCTTTCCTGGTCATTGACTCCTATTATGGAACCTTGCATCACGTAACTATTGATAGGTTCCTCTTTCCCACATGCATCACTTTTTAACAAGCAATTACTGGTGCTAATTGGAATCAATTAAGATAAACACACGTACATTTAGGTGCACGGTCAGCACTTAAATTTTACACATGTCCTGAAAAAGGGGGTGTGGAAATGGGAGGGTCATGGGTGGATTGTGGATTTGGTTTTTGGTTCAACGCGCAATTATAGAATAATGGTGTTCCACGCATTAAGGGCCTCTTTTACTAAACCATGTTAGCGATTCCTGTGTAGCAAATGAGAGGACGTCTTTTCAGTTCCTATGGGCTTCTTCTCATTTAATGAGTTGGGAATCACTAATGTAGTTTAGTAAAAGAGGCCTTAATTTAGGCGGGGGCATTGCACCACGTTTACATTGGTGTAAAAGGATTCACCTAAATGTATTTATTTATTTGTTTGTTACATTTGTATCCCACATTTTCCCACCTATTTGCAGGCTCAATGTGGTTTACATCTTACCGTAAGGTGATCGCCTAGACCGGTATGGAAACAAATACAATTTGATGTTAGGGTCGGGTAAAGTTGGTATATTCAGGTGCCTATGGATCGAAGATAGGAAGTAATATATAGTGTCCAATACAATCTATGGTTTGCTGTGTTGCAGATTGGAGGCATATAGGTTAGGTCGGTGGGGAATGCTTTTCTGAATAGGTAGGTCTTTAATGATCTCCTGAAGTTTAAATGGTCATAGATTGATTTCACAGTCTTTGGCAGTGTATTTCACAATTGTGTGCCTATGTAGGAAAAGTTGGATGCATAGGTTCATTTGTATCTGAGTCCTTTGCAGCTCGGGTAGTGGAAATTCAGGTAGGTATGTGATGCTCTGGTTCTGTTTCTGGTTGGAAGGTCGATCAGGTTGACCATATATCCTGGGACTTCACCATAGATAATCTTGTGGACCAAGGTGCAGATTTTGAAGGTGATACGTTCCTTGATTGGGAGCCAGTGCAGTTTTTCTCGAAGGGGTTTGGCACTTTCGAAACGTGATTTACCGAATATCAGCCTGGCTGCCGTGTTTTGGGCTGTCTGGAGTTTCTTTATGAGTTGTTCTTTACATCCCGCATATATTCCATTGCAGTAATCTGTGTGGCTCATTACCATTAATTGTATGTCCGACCCCTGGGAATTAAGTGCTATTCTATAAGCTACACCTAATTTTAGGCATGGCTTATAGAATAGCATTTAAGCAGGATTTTTTTAGTTGATTTTTAGGTGCAATTTATAGAATTTAGTCCTATATGCAGGTATTTTCTTTGTCCCTAGAGAGCTCACAATCTGAGGACCCTGTTTACTAAGGTGCGCTGGCGTTTTTAGCGCATGCTAGCCGTGTAGACGGGCATCTATACGGTTAGTGCACTCTAATGCTTGCATGTCTCTAGTGCAGCTTAGTAAACATAGCCCTAAGTTTTGTTGTTGTTGTTTTGTTTTGTTTTTTTTGTACCTGGGGCAATAGAGAGTTGGGAGGGTCTTTTACTTAAGCTTAGCTCGAGTAATCTACAGAAGGGCTCATAGGAATAAAATGGGCCTTGCTGCAGATAACTTGAGCTAAACATTAGTAAAAGACCCCTTAAGTGGCTTGTCAAAGGTCACCAGGATCTACAGTGGAAATCAAACCCAGTTGCCAGGATCAAAGCCTGCTGCACTATGCATTATGTTACTTCACCTATTATTATAATACTGATGCAGGCATGAGACTCACTTTGCAAAAATACTAGAAGTCACAGATATGTGTACCCCTGGAGACACTGTTTTGTCCTGAGAACGTATTAAAAGAAGACATAGCTTTATACATAGTAATTTCTTGCAAGCTTTGCTCTTCCCATTAGCCATTCACAAATATAAGCTGTAATTTGGTGTATGTTTTTTATTGTGATATCACTATCCAGCTTATAATCGAAAGAGAAAAACGCCTATATTTCGACCCAAATCGGGAGATGGGCTTTTTCTCGCAAAGGCGCCCAAATCGGTATAATCGAAAGCCAATTTTGGGCGTTTCCAACTGCACTCCGTCGCGGAAACGAATAAAGTTGATGGGGGCGTGTTGGAGGCATGGTGGAATCGGGACTAGGGCGTGGTTATCAGCCGAGGAGAGATGGGTGTCTTTAGCTGATAATTTTTAAAAAAGGCGTTTTTACCGCGATTTTGGGTCACTTTTTTTTAACCCTTTTTTTTCACGAACAAGTCCCAAAAAAGTGCCCCAACTGCCCAGATGACCACTGGAGGGAATCGAGGATGACCTCCCCAGACTCCCCCAGTGGTCACTAACCCCCTCCCACCAAAAAAAACCCCACTTTAAATACTTTTTTTCCAGCCTCTATGCCAGCCTCAAATGCCGTACCCACCTCCATGACAGCAGAATATGTTTGATCCTGTCACAGCCTTTCCCTGGGTCAGATGTGGCTCTCGGGTGCACTACAGGGTCACATCAGCATTGCATTATGGTGGGTGTAGGGTATTGGGCTCCGTGATTTCATTAGCTTGTGTTACAGTCTCACGATGTTGGTAGTTGGTAGGCTCTTCTCCCATGGTGCTTTTCCCCCTGCCTACTGGGTCAGAGTGTGCCCTGTTGTGTTTCCGGTAGTCCATGAGGTAGTGGCCATTTTTGTAAGCCAGTTTTAGATCCCTTCCATTTGTTAGCCACGTTAGAGAACTTAGTTCTTACCTTGAATGTGGCTGAAAGAGGGCATTGTACAACATTCTGCCAGCTCTGACCTGCTAATCTCACTACCAGGGATAATCGTTGCCAGTGGTGGGGCACAACCTCTGATCTGCAGTTAACTGTGAGTAAGCGTGCTTATTCCAATAAAGGACGTTTTCGGAGAGATTAGTCTTCAGGTGTAAACTGGTGTGCCAATGTTAAACAGCAGTAACAAGTCCTAGAGGCCTGCGTGTATGCAGGTCCCTGGAGCACTTTTAGTGGGTACCGCAGTGCACTTCAGCCAGGTGGACCCAGGCCCATCCCCTCCCCACCTATAACACTTGTGCTGGTAAATGGGAGGCCTCCAAAACCCACTGTACTTACATGTAGGTGCCCCCTTCACCCCTAAGAGCTATGGTAGTGTTGTACATTTGTGGGTAGTAGGTTTTGGGGGAGGGGGGTTGGGAGCTCATCACCCGTGGTAAGGGAGCTATTGCATGTGGGAGCTTTTTCTGAAGTCCACCGCACTGACCTAGAGTGACAAGTTGGTGTCCTGGCATATCAGGGGGGTGAGTGTACTACGAATCGTGGCCCCTCCCACGACCAAATGGCTCAGATTAGGACATTTTTGAGCTGGGCGTTTTTAGTTTCCATTATCGCTAAAAAAAAAAACACCCAGCTCAAAAACATCCATTTCTTCGAAAATACGGTTCGGCCCGCCCCTTCACGGACCCGTTCTCGAAGATAAACGCCCATGGAGATAGGCGTTTCTGTTCGATTATGCCCCTCAAAGTCACGTGGAGGGGCATTTTTGATATGACATCTAGGTCCGACTTTGGACGTTTTTCAAAAAACGTCGAAAATCTGAATAAGAAAGAAGGTCATTTTCAAAAAGAAAACCATCTTTTTTTTTTTTTTCAAAAATACTGTTTTTGAACAAGGTTTTATGCTTTGGACATTTTGTTATTTGGTCCATTAAAAAAAAAAATGAATGTGTAAAACATAGAAAATCAAGCCAATGGGATGTAGGAGGAGCCAGCATTTTTAGCAAACTAGCCCCCCAGACATCGCAGGAAAGCAATGGGGCACCCTAGATGGCACTTCTGTACACTTCATAAAAATGCTCTCAGGTACACATCTCACCTTTGCTCCCTTATCTTGTCCCCTGAGCTCTCCAAAACCCAGCTAAAACCTACTGCCTCCCACTGTACAGCACTACAATAGCCCTTATGGGTGAAGGGAGCAGCTATATGTGGGTATAGTAGGGTGTTACTGACTTTGGGAGGGGTCACAATTTCTACCATAAGTGTGACAGGTAGAGGGAGATAGGGACCTGGGCCACCCACTGTGCACTGCTTGACCAGTACACTACTGCAGGGACCCTCATGATGCTCTAATAGACCTGGTTATAACATCTGAGGCTGTCATAGAGGCTGGTAAGTCATATTTTTATTCACATTTTGGGAGGAGGGAGGAGGTCAGTGACTACTGGGAGGGGTATTGGGGGATCACCCTGATTCCCTCTTGTGGTCATCTGGTCATATAGGGCAACTTTGTGTGCCTTATTCTTGATAAAAACAGATCTAGCTCAAAATGTCCTGTTTCAGTTTTTTGTTTTGTTCCATTATGGCTGAAAAGCATCTTAAGTCTTAGGAACGCCCAAATCCTGCCCTTAACAGGCCCCTGACATGCCTTCTTGAGATCTGGATGCACTGCAGACGAACTGCATAGAAAAATGTCTGAAAAATAGGTTTCAAAAATACTGATTTGGACGTTTTTATCAGAAAAACGTTCAAATGTTGCATTATGCCACTTTTTAGTCGTTTTATTTCTTTCTAAAATGAGCTCCAAGGTCTAGCAAAAAGTGTATAACATAAGAACATAAGCTTTGTCCATCGAGCCCAGTATCTTGTTTCCAACAGTGGCCAATCTAGGTCACAAGTACCTGGAAGATCCCTCCCAGAAAGTAAAACAGATTTAATGCTCCTTATCCTAGAAATAAGCAGTGGATTTTCTCAAGTCCATCTTAACAATGGCTAATGAACTTTTCTTTTAGGAAATTATCCAAACCTTTTAAAACCCTTCTGTCCTTTGTACTACATTCTCTGGCAATGAATTCCAGAGTTTCATTACATGCTGAGTGAAAAAATAGTTGATCTGGTTTGTTTTAAATGTACTACTTAGGTTTTAAATTTACTACTATTTATTTAAATTTACTACTATTAAAAAGAGCATAAACCATTTCAGGTATCCAGAACATTCTAAACGCCCCTCCTCTGCTAAGTAAGATGACTGTAGGAGAATAAATTAAAAATAAAAAAATTCTAATACTCTCCTGGAAAGGCCCCTAAGGCTATTGCATATCTTCTGTAAAATGAGCCTGTGTGTCTATTTAATTATATTTTACTCTCAGGGAGGATTCACAGAAGCCTATATGACATACATATTAACATGCTTAAAGTTAGTTTTCATAGTTATTGCAACACTATAATTTTTTTTAGATCTGAATTAGCTAAATCAATATTTTAACAGCTCCTCTTGTCATTTTAAGAACATATTAAGACACTGTTGAAAATACTGACTCATATATAATTCTTATTGCAAATGAACATGTTTCAAAGACAAAGCTTAATATTCACGAAGCTTGTTCAAATGTATTTTCACTAGCATCACAAAAATGCTGCAAGCTGGCTCTCCAGATGTTCTATCATATATGGAATGGCTTTCCCATGAAGAAAGGCTTAATAGTCTAGAGACTCACCATCATAAAAACTTAGAGGGGAGGTGACAGAGATATATGAGTGGTGTGAAGAAAGTTAATAAATAACAGTCATTCAAACTTATCAATAGTACTAAGTCAAGGGCAGTCCATGAAACTTGCTGGTAATAGATTTAAAACAAATATTGAAATAACATTTATTTCCCAGTCAGTTCACAAGTAGGCAATGACTAGAAAAAAAAGAACCAGGCACACCCATTAAAAGGGGGCCGACCACAACCGGGCTGAAGGCCAGCGAAGACAGAAGTGTGGGGGAGGGTAAAGGGAGGGCCTAGCTAGAGAGCAGAGGTAGTAGTGGGAGGGAAACAAGGGGTAGCAAGGGAGGGGGCAGGAAAGAAGGGGAGGAGCAAGGGAGGAGGAGAGAGGAATTTGAACTGCACAGGAAGTCCTTTTGAATTTGGAAGCAGGAGAAGAGCAACCCTGGGCAGCAGCTCCTGAAATTTTTACAGGCACATGTTTTGTGTCTGCCCTGGGCAGAGCTTGTGCAGAGTACAGCCAAAGAAGCTCTTACAGCAGAGCACGATATTCCAGCAAATTGAGAACAAATTTTATGGTATGTAGACATTTAAAACTTTGTGCAGCTGCAAGGCATTTTAGCTTTCTCCTGCCGACCCCCATTTAGCTTTTCCAGGATGGCCGGCCATTTCGGGTTAGCTGCCTATCTCACGGCATTATGCGCACTAGGCTAGAGTCCCACATACGCTGCCCATGGCGCATGGCAGATGGGTTTGCCACAGCGCGGTTGCCGTTTTTGGCCGGCCATGCAGTGCTCACAATACGCAGTGCATAGCACGGCACTGAGGCACGACTCGGAAGACCTTGTGCACAGTACTGAAACGAGGGGCAAACGATCTCAGGGAGACGAAAACACCTTTAATGGTACGTCATTTTTGCTCTTCTCCTGCTTCAGCGGCACACCGCACGTTAAGATGCGGTGATGGCCGGCCACTAATACTTGGCCGACAGTTACACACTATACGGCAACGGACCTTCGAGCCCCGTTGTGGCCGGCCACGCCGTGTTATCTAATTCGAAAAATTAATGCGTTATAAGCTGTCCATGCCAATACGGCGACGGACCTTAAAACCCGTTATGGCCATTGATTGTTCTACAGGCACACGTGTCTAGGTCCATTTCGGTTGATCCGGCAGACCTAGTGCATAGCACGGCACTGAGGCATGACTTGGAAGACCTTGTGCACAGCACTGAACCGAAACGCAAACGATCTCAGGGAGACGAAAACATCTTTAATGGTACGTCATTTTTGCTCTTCTCCTGCCTCAGTGGCACACCGCATGTTAAGATGCGGTGATGGCCGGCCAATAATACTTGGCCGACAGTTACGCGCTATACGGCAACGGACCTTTGAGCCCCGTTGTGGCTGGCCACGCCGTGTTATCAAATTCGATAAATTAATGCGGTATAAGCCATCCATGCCATTACGGCGACGGACCTTAAGCCCCGTTATGGCCGGCCACACCAGATTTTCGATGTAATGCAGCAAAAATGAGTGCAGTATAAGTCGCTCATGCTGTATAAGCCGCCCAGGCCACGCAGAGCTATACAAGCCCCATTGTGGTCGGCCACGCCGTGTTATCTAATTCGGTAAAATTTAGTGCGGTATAAGTCGCCCATGTTGTATAAGCTGCCCATGTCACGCAGCACTACAGCCATGCCGTGTTTTCTACTCGGTCGACTACGCTTCATCCTAAATGTTACTTACCGGCGCCATGTCTGTATGATTGGCCTGCCATGCGATATTTGAGATGCGGGTTTTTGCAGAAACGTCCACATTGTGATCCTCGCTAGTCAGGGTCTTCTTTTGCGGGCCACTTAGGGGGAGTCCCAAATTGGCGAGACATGCGCTTCGCTACGCGTTGTAATTGCCCGCCCATACAGTCGGACATTAACCTACAGAGGCACGTACGGCAGCGGTGAATTTCGATAGGGTGGCCATTTGCATGAGTGCCGATTGTAAATACGGTGGCCACTTTCAATACACCACCCATTCCGACTAGCAGTAAAATTTGGAAAAGGCAGCCAGTTTTATGGCGCTAAAATTCACTAGAATGGACATTCCAAATACAAATTTAACCGCAGCAGCCGCCTTGGATACCGCACGCATGTGTCTTTGACACATGGCATAGGCTGGAACAATTGATATCATACCGTCTGGTGCCAGCATAGCGGGACACAGTACTTAGGGGCATCGGACAAACATATCGGTTACAGTATGCTACTCTCAGCTGCCGTTAGGACCAGGTCCACGGGGGGAAGGGTTGGTACAACAGTGTTAGTCCTAGAGGGCCATGTGCACTTAGCGGCCATTTTGACTAGAGCGGCCACGTGGACTAAAGCAGCTAATTTGAAAACGGTGGCCATTTTGATAGAAGGACCACCGGTCTTACTGATTTATCTGCCCGATTTACAGGGGCCCGGCCATTTTAATTTTAGCGGCCCATTTTGCATACGGCAGCTGTTTTGACTACCAGGCCAAATTTGAATGTAACAGCCATCGCCCGTGGGGCTTTAGGCCGGCCATTTAAGGAAGGGCGCACTGCGCAGACAGCACGCAGTCGGATATGTAGCTGTGAGCAAGGAGGGTACAGTTTACACAGGCACCATAGGATGCACGCAGCGATTGGGGAAGCCGGCGTCACCATAATCAGTTATTATGAGGTCATTTTGCTTTAAATTGTCTATTCTTTTAGTCTCTCCATTGCAGTAACGTCATTGTAGTGTGCGAAGGAGACATATGCACCAGCAAGGCCAGCCAAGCAGCCCACCAAAACTCCGCCAGCTAAGACGCGGAGTGCTGCGGCCCCAGACCTTAGAAGTCACAGTGGACCTACACCACAAGCACAGACGGTGCGGGGGCCTGCAAGGGAGGTAGCAGCAGTGCAGACTCCACCTCCATAGTTGCGGGGCTACCGCCAGTACCGGCAAGGGGTAAGTCTAATGACAGCACCACACTCCTTCCAGCGCAGACGCATGACATAACTAGATATGCAGTACGGGACGATAAGAACGGGTAACGGAGCCCAATATGGCAGGACAGAATGCGGTTGTGGCACCGGTCGGTGCACAGGGGACCAGTCAGGATGTGGGAGTACTTAATCACAGGAGCGATGCATTAGGTACCGTTCTCCCTAGGAATCTGGTGGTTAGTACATAAGAACATAAGCTTTGTGAAACTAGGACAGACCAAAGGTCTATCAAGCCCATCATCCTGTTTCCAACAGTGGCCAATTCAGGTTACAAGTACCTGACAAGATCTCAGAACAGTATAATACATTTTATGCTGCTTATCCTAAAAATACTGTCAAACAATTTCAGGCCACACTCTGTCCAATAATTAATATCACAAGAAGATTCGCAGAGTGTATAAATACTAGTAGTTTATCTATGAGAGCTATGTAAGTTAACTATGTGGGGCAGAGTCTCATACACTTGACACGAATGTACTGGTATTTGAATTCATTTGTAGTTGATTATAGGGTGATAGTGGTGAGTCGATGATTAATAAAGGAACACGAGCAAGTGATTCACCTCAGAGTGAAATGAGTACATTCGTGTCAAGTGTATGAGAGTCTACCCCACATAGTTAACTTACATAGAGGGGCATAATCAAACGTCGCCGGCCAAATAGATCGCCGGCGATCTATGTTGGCGGCAGCGCTACAGCTGGCCGGAACCGTATTATCGAAAAAAATGGCCTCTTTTTTTTCGATAATACGGTTTAGCCCGGCCAAATGCCATGGAGTTCGCCGGGTTTGAGTTGGCCAGGTTTGTTTTTCAGCGATAATGGAAAGTTATGTCGGCCATCTCAAACCCCGGCCAAATTCAAAGCATTTGGCCGTGGGAGGAGCCAGCATTTTTAGTACACTGGCCCCCCTGACATGCCAGGACACCAACCAGCCACCCTAGGGGTCACTACGGTGGACTTCAGAAAAGCTCCCACCATGTGCATAGCTCCCTTACTTTGGGAGCTGAGCCCCCCAAACCCACTACCCACAAATGTACTGCACCCACTAAAATTGCTCCAGGGACCTGCATACAGCCTGTAGGACTTATTGCTGCTGTATAACTTTGGCACACCAGTTCACACCTGAAGACTAATCTCTCTGAAAAAGTCGTTTCTTGAAATAAGCACGTTTACTCACAGTTAACTGCAGATCAGAGGTTGTGCCCCACTGGCAAAGAGTCCCCTGGTACTAAGATTAGCAGTAGGTCAGAGCTGGCACAATGGTGTACAATGCCCTCTTTCAGCACCATTCAAGGTAAGAACTACGTTCTCTAACGTGGGTAACACAGGAAAGGGAACTAAAACTGGCTTACAAAAATGGCCACTACCGCATGGACTACAACAGGAAACACAACAGGACACACTCTGACCCAGTTTGCAGGGGGAAAAGCACCATGGGAGAAGAGCCTACCAACTACCAACATCGTGAGACTGTAACACAAGCTAATGAAATCATGGAGCCCAATACCCTACACCCACCATAATGCAATGCTGATGTGACCCTATAGTGCACCCGAGAACCACATCTGACCCAGGGAAAGGCTGTGACAGGATCAAACATAGAGCCCAGTACCCTA
Source organism: Microcaecilia unicolor (assembly GCF_901765095.1). Lineage (NCBI taxonomy): Eukaryota > Metazoa > Chordata > Amphibia > Gymnophiona > Siphonopidae > Microcaecilia > Microcaecilia unicolor. The sequence continues at coordinate 51,751,835 of NC_044040.1, forward strand.
CACCCACCACAATGCATTGCTAATGTGACTCTCTGCAGGGCACCTAACAGAAAAGGTGTCACAAACACCCCAGAGCCACATCGCAACCAGGGAAAGGCTGTCGGAGGATACAACACATTCTGCTGTCATGGAGGTGGGTACGGCATTTGAGGGTGGCATACAGGCTGGAAAAAAGGTTTTAAGTTTTATTTTTTTAGTTTGGAAGGGGATTGGTGACCACTGGGGAAGTATGGGGAGGTCATCCCCTATTCCCTCCAGTGGTCATCTGGTCAGTTGGGGCACCTTTTGAGGCTTGGTCGTGAAAATAAAAGGACCAAGTAAAGCCGCCGAAATACTGCTTAATGCCGCTTTTTTTTTTTTCATTATCGACGAAAGCCGGCCATCTGGTAGCCACGCCCATGCCCGCCCATGTCCCGCCTTCGCTAATCTACTGACACGCCCCCTTGAACTTTCGCCGGCGAAGTGACGGGAAAGCGGCGATGCTGTCAAAAATGCCGCTTTCGATTATACCGATTTTGCCGCTTTTAAGAAATCACCGGCCATCTCCCGATTTATGCTGGAAGATGGCCGGTGATCACTTTCGATTATAAGCTGGATAGCTCTCATATATAAACTACTTGTATTTAGAAACTCTGTGAATCTTCTTATCCTAAAAATAAGCAGTGAATTTTCCCCAAGTCCATCTTAACAATGGCTTATGGAGTTTTCTTTTAGGAAGTTACCAAACCTTTTTTAAACCCCGATAATCTAGCTGCTTTTTACCACATTCTCCAGCAACAAATTCCAGAGTTTAATTCCACAGTGAGTGAAGAAATATTTTCTCTAATTTGTTTTAAATCTACTGTTTTATAGCTTCAGTGTGTGCCCCCTAGTCATAGTATGTTTGGAAAGAGTAAACAAGTGATTCACGTCTACCCATTCCACTCCACTAATTATTTTGTAGACCTCTATCATGTTTCCCCTCAGCCGTCTTTTCTCCAAGCTGAAGAGCCCTAGCCACTTTAACCTTTCCTCATAGGGAAGTCGTCCCATCGCCTTTATCATTTTTGTCGCCCTTCTCTGTATCTTTTCTAATTCCACTGTATCTTTTTTGAGAAGCGGTGAAAAGAATTGCACACAGTGTTTGAGGTATAGTTGCACCATAGAGCGATACAGAGCAATTAGAACGTCCTCATTTTTGTTTTCCATTCCTTTCCTAATAATACCTAACTTCTATTTGCTTTCTTTATCAATGCCGCACACTGAGCAGAGAGTTTTAACATATCACTAACAATGCCACTAGCTCCCTTTCCTGGTCGGTGACTCCTAATATGAAACCTTGCGTCATGTTGCTATAGTTCGGGTTCCTCTTTCCCACATGCATCACTGTGCACTTGTTCATATTAAACATCATCTGCCATTTGGATTCCCAATCTCGAAAGGTCCTTTTGTAATTTTTCACAATCCTCTTGCAATTTAACAACTTTGAATAAATTTGTGTCATCAGAAAATTTAATACCCCACTGATTACACCCATCTCTAGATCATTTATAAATATGTTAAAAAGCAGTGGTCCTGGGGAACCCCACTATCTACCCTTCTCCATTGAGAATAATGACCATTTAACCCTGCTCTCTGGTTTCTAACCTTTAACCAGTTTTTAATCCACAATAAAACACTACCTCCTATCCCATGACTACAATTTCCTCTGGAGTCTTTCATGAGGTACTTTGTCAAATGCCTTTTAAAAATCCAATACTACAAATGGGTTCAACTCAAACACTGTGTAACTAACTCCGTAGATATAAAAAAATTAACTACTGATTACCCTTCTTGTTGGCAACTTTGCAAGTCTTTTATGACTTCCAAAAAAGTCGCATCTAAATGGTACAAAATACTACAGTTAGCTAAATTCAAAGAACCTACTAATACCATGCAATCATGGGAATGCGATCTAAATGCCCAACTAGATGAAAAAACTTGGGAAAAATTTTGGTTTAAAATTACTCATACGAAGAGGAAGTGACGTCACACAGCCGAATGGACGCTTGATCCTCTTGCTCCGCGATCCCCCGCTGATTAAATTGCTGCAATTGCGCCTTAAACCAATTTGACTGGCCGGAAAGGCACTGGCGTGAGGGTGAGAAGTTTCCAATATCATGAGCAAAAAAAACACCGCTCCTCCGCGGGACAACGAGCGGCTTTCAACGAGACAGCTGACGCGGGGCCTGCCTAAGCCAGCTTCCCCAAAACCACGAGGCTCGCAAATGGCCGAATCGGAAGGACCCGGCTCCCGCGGCGACGCCGACGATAGCGCTCCGATGCAAGCCCTGCCCACTGAATTGACAAAATGCCTTGAGGTGATTCGGGCAGAAATTCGGGCTTCCAAGGATGAAATCCTGGAACACGTGGATGCCCTGAGTGTAGATCTGAGGGAGCTGGGGGGCAGGGTTGAGACGCTGGAGGAAAAAATGGACGAACAGGAAGAAAAGAGCGCCGCAGTGGAAAAGAGGTTAAACAAGATGGATGAGCAGGCAGAGGAGATGCGGTTCCAGATGGATGACCTTGAAAATCGCGGACGCAGACAGAACTTAAGATTCCGAGGCGTGCCAGAGAGCGCTGGCACGGAGGATGTCCAGAAAGTGGTGAGAACCCTGTGTGAGCAGCTGATGGGAGAAAGTTTTGACGCTGCAGAAATGGGTATTGATAGAGCCCACAGAGCCCTGGCAAAAAACAGAGACAACAGACCAAGAGATATAGTGGTCCGATTCACCTCATATGTCAGCAAGGAGCAGATCTGGCAGAAAGCACGCCAGACATCCACTTTGGAGTTCAACGGAGCACGAATATCGATTTATCAAGATCTATCTATATTTACTCTGACACAGAGAAGAGCTATGAAACCGGCAATCGAAATCCTGATAAAAGAAAAAATTGCATACCGATGGGGTTTCCCATTCGCACTCTGTTTTGAGCTACAAGGAGAGAGTATTCGATGCAGAAAAGTGGAAGCGGCGTGGAAACTCCTGCACGAGGCGGGATTGGCTCCGATGGAATCATTGCCTGTGGGTATAGCACCCTCCACAAAGAGCCGGTTGCAGAGGTGGAAACGTGTGGAGAAAGCAGGAAAGAGGAATGGGAATCAGACCTGAACGACTATAAACTGAACTGGGTGAATACCTTGATATATGCTTGTCTGGACAGTCCGGAGGAAGTTAAGAGGGGACTTAAAAAGTTTAAGTTTAATTTGGATCTGAGGTGAAGTTCGCAGTTGGTTAATAGAGGATACAGTGGGGGGGGGAGGGGCGGGATGGATTGAGCGGGGGTTTGTGGAATTCTTAATTTCATATTAAGTTTGGCTGGTGGGGTTATCTTTCTCTGGGCGCCCAGGTAGTGCTGAAAAGCACTGGTTGGTGGGTAGATGAGGGAGGGAGGGATTGGGAGGGTAAGAGAGGGAGGGCAGTTGGGATGGGGAGAACGGGATCAAGTTCTGGAGGTAGCATGGGGAGGGGGGAGGGGGAGGAAGGGGCATGAAGGAGGAAAATATGGAATTAAACTAAACCTTTCATCAACAGGAGGTTGTGTAATGAAAAATGTAGATGGCTGACCTTAAGTTGCTCACTTATAATGTAAAAGGCCTAAATTCTCCATATAAACGACATGCTTTGGGGAGGGAATTACGTCGAATGCACTCACATGTTGTATTTCTACAGGAAACTCATTTCCTAAAATCACACGAGAAGCATTTAGTTTTTAAGCAATATCCGAAAATGTATTTTGCTTCTGATGCGAAGGGGGCTAAAAAAAGAGGAGTGGCAATTATGCTTCATAGAGATGTTCAGGCTCAGATACTGCATGTGAAAAGGGAAGTGGAGGGACGATATTTATTCTTGCATGTTCTTTTGGAGCAGGAGGAATACACTTTGGTCAATGTTTATGCCCCTAATGAGCGACAGGAGCGCTTCTTTGTGCGACTTCACAGAGAGTTGCAAGCCTTTGTTAGAGGGAAGTTGCTGATGGATGGAGACTTTAATGCCACTATGCAACCGGGGCTAGACTGGTCGACCCCTCCGGCTCCAAATGATTTAAAAATTTCCAGATCCCTGAAGAATTTTGTAGATGAGATGGGGCTATACGATGTGTGGAGACTGGGACATCCTAGAGGGAGGGACTACACTTATCATTCTCAAGTGCACCTCTCATATTCCAGATTGGATTATATATTTGTTGACAAGACTCTCTCGGAGGGGGGTGGGGAATCTCACATAGGCCACATTACTATTTCGGACCATGCTCCGGTGTGGGCCGTCCTCCCTTCTTTGAGAGAGGAAACGAGAGATAAAAGATGGACCCTGAATAACTGCTTATTGCAAGATCCGGCCACTGTGGCTAAATTTACAAAAGTGTTACAAGAGTACTTTGAGCTTAATATGGACTCAGGACCAGCACTGGATATAGTATGGGATGCCTTTAAGGCGGTAGCCAGAGGGTATTTTATAAAGAGGGCTGGTCAGAGGAATAGAATACACAAAGAACGGTTGGCTCAGTGCATGCAGACACTTGGGGCCTTGGAGATTAGATACTGTATAGGGCCTCTGGCTCGGTGTCTGACTACCGGAGGCTCCAAGCAGTGAGACTGGAGATAGCGGGCTCGCACGAAGAAAGTTTGAAATTTGTACAGGCACGTTTGAAGCAGGTATATTATGAGTCCACAAATAAACCAGGGAGGCTATTGGCTCACAAATTGAGGAAGATGAGAGCAGACAGACACATTCTGAGAGTGAAGGATGTTAAGGGGAACATGCTGCACACTTCAGCACAGATTAGGGAAAGATTTGCAGAATACTATGAATCTCTATACTCGGAGGATGCTGCTGTGCAGACAGGGGAAATAGACGACTATTTAAATGATAGGGGACTGGCAATGTTGACGGAACAGCAAAAGAGGGACTTGGAAGCCCCGATTCAGGTGACAGAGGTGACCCAGGTTATCAAATCCTTGCCAACAGGAAAGGTGCCGGGCCTCGACGGGTTTACCAACGAATTCTTTAAAACATTTGGGGGAATATTAGCCCCATACCTTACGTTGGTAATCAATTCAGTGAGAGAAGGGGCCCAGCTCCCTAAGACCATGATGGAGGCGTGGGTAGCAATCATACCAAAACCGGACAAAGATAAAACAGACTGTGCTGCGTATAGACCAATATCAATACTTAATACAGACGTTAAAATATTGGCAAAGGTGCTAGCGAACCGACTGGGCAGGGTGCTCCCGGGCTTGATCCACCCAGACCAAGTTGGGTTTGTGGCTAATAGGCAGGCTGGGGACAATATACGAAGAACGTTGGACTTAGTATTTCAGGCACAAAAGAAAGCTTGCCCGATGGTGCTGTTAGGTCTAGACGCAGAAAAAGCTTTCGACCGGGTCCATTGGGGCTACCTGGATAAGGTCCTCCGGAGAGTGGGGATTGGACAGTTTTATAGAACTTGGATCCAAGCGCTCTACACATCCCCAAGGGCGTGTGTGAGGGTTAACGGAGGGCACTCAGCGGCATTTAAGTTGGGGCGGGGTACACGTCAGGGGTGCCCGTTGTCCCCCCTCTTGTTTGCACTGGCGATGGAGCCACTGGCGGAGGCTATACGGGAAAATGTAGACATAGCGGGGATAAAGGTGGGAGGCCAGGAACACAAAATTGCGTTATTTGCGGATGATGTACTTTTATCACTGACTAAACCGCTGATATCCTTCCCAAATGTCATGAGAGAGATAGAGAGGTACACTCGAGTGTCCGGATACAAACTCAATGCTAGCAAGTCAGTTGGCCTAGCGGTGGGGGTTCCGGAGGGTTTATTAGACACGCTGAAAACATCCTTTGCTTTCAAATGGGAGGAGCGGGCAATAAGATATTTGGGGGTGCAAATTCCGCATAACTTATCCGCTGTGTTTGAAGTCAATTACCCAGGCCTCCAGAAAGAAATAAAGCGAGATTTGGAGAGATGGATGCCAATGGGATTGTCCTGGATGGGGCGGATAGCAGCACTTAAAATGAATATTCTACCTCGGTTGCTATATTTGTTTCAGGTACTCCCTCTCAGATTGCCGAGACATTTTTTGTCTGGGCTCCAGGACAGTTTGGTCCGATTTATCTGGAATAATAAAAGACCACGTTTACCTAGAGCCTTTTTATATAAAAGTAAGAGGGAGGGGGGTCTGGGAGTTCCCAACCTATTTGGATATTATTGCGCAGCGCAGTCGAGGGCAGCGGTGGAATGGTTCCGTAAGGAAGACCACAAAATATGGGTGAGCATAGAACAAACATTGGTTGGGTCTCGTGCCTTAGGGCATTTAATGTGGCTACCTGGTAAACATAGAGGGCAGGTGGATAAATTTCCACCAACGGTTCAAGCCACATTCCATTACTGGGATTGTATGTTTGGGGAGCGCCAGCCCTTAGTGTCTGGGTTGACACCCATAGTTGACAACCCGAGGTTCGAGCCGGGATTGGGGAGCACTACATTTCGACGATGGGCTACATTGGGGTTGGAATTGTGTGGGCAACTGCATGTAGGTACAGACATAATACCATTCGACAGACTGGTAGAAGATTACGGACTTAGGCTTGATGACAGATACGCATACCTACAAGTACAACACTTTTTGCAGGGACCTAATTATGTAGAATGTATGAAAAGAGAAACACACCCCCTGGAAGAGATATGTGTACAGACACGGACCACGCGGGGTATGATTACTTACCTGTATGAATTTTTTGGGACACGAATTAAGCCATATACACTGCACAGACAGAGGTGGGAACAGGAACTTAGTTTTAATATGCCGGAGCAAGAGTGGCTCAGGTTGGAGAGGACGATTTTGAGATCCTCCCGAGCAGTAGCTGTGAAGGAAAATGCCATTAAAGTATTTTATAGATGGTACCTCACTCCACAGAGATTACACCATATGTTTGCACATGTCTCGAAAGATTGTTGGAGAAAGTGTGGAGGCGTGGGAACTATGGGACACATTTGGTGGACCTGTCCAAAGGCGCAGGCTTACTGGAAGAGCGTGCGGTCCCGACTTCAGGCTTGGACGGGAAGAGCTGTACAGTGGCATCCTTCGATTTTCATTCTGGGTCGGAGGCCTGATGGTCTTACGGCTAGTCAGTGGGCACTTGTGAGGGGCTCCTTGCATGCTGCTCGAATGAATTTGGCCCAACAGTGGAAGATGGAGAGGGTTCCCTCACTGGTATCTTGGATTACGAAAGTAAGATATATTTGTGATATGGAGAGGTTGACAGCTGTCAAGCGCCATTCCTTGCCCAAATGGGAAAAAGTTTGGAAATCCTTTTTGAAAGTATGTGCTTGATGGAGGGTACAAGAGTGAAAGAGAGACGAGGGATGAGGGAGGGAGGGATAGGGGGTAAGAGGGAGGTTTCACTTGGGTTAGGGGGATGGATATTCAATAAGAAAATTAAAAATTTTTTGAAGTGTCAATATAATTCAACTATAATGGCTACAGGACCTTATTTTTTGTGTAAAAAGTGAAAAATTTGATATTTGTTTGAATGTGTGTTGAGTTGACTTGCATAATGTTCTTGCTTAAGTGTTCTGTAACACCATTATTCAATAAAAACTTCTATAAATCAAAAAAAAAAATTACTCATACAACCAAATCAGCGTCCATTTCACAATCTATGTTCTACTTAGCACACAGAGCCCTATGGACTCCTGCTAAACTCGCCAAATTGAACACAATAAAACCAAAAAACAGTGCGAATAAATGCTGGACCTGTGAAAAAGATGTTGGAAATCTTAAACATATCATCTATTCTTGCCCATATATTCAAGAATATTGGAATTCTGTATGGGACACAATATCTTCCACCTTGAATATTCAAGATGTTTTATCATATAATATAGTTACAGTATATGTGGATCACTAATGTTACAATCATCAATAGACAAATATCAAGCACAATTACTGGATTTAATGTTACATCAAGCCCTTAGAACACTTTTCTTTTGTTGGAAAGATCTTGACAAAGTAACTTATTTATCATGGTGGAATTCTGTGTGTATTTTAGCTAAATATGAATATGCTGCGGCTGAAAAACATAACTCACTTGTTAAGTACAACAAAATATGGTCTCCTTTACTAAACCCACTACGTAATAACCTTTGTCAGAATTGAAATTATGTATTACTCCTGTGACTTATGATTATGATCTGTTATCGAAATAATCCCGGACTTGCCCTAACTTGAACTTGTATGCTGATGCTTGTTACTGTTAACTTGTTATGCTGGCTAATTGCTTTATTTTAGCCATTTGTTATCATTTATAAAACACAATAAAAATATTGGAACTAAAAAAAAAAAAAAAAATCCAGATATACAATATCAACCGGCTCACATTTATCCACATGTTTATTCACCCCTTCAAAGAAATGTAGTAGATTGGTGAGGCAAGATTTCCCTTCACTAAATCCATGTTGGCTTTGTCTCATTAATCCAAGCTTTTGAATATGCTCTGTAATTTTCTTCTTTATAAACAGCTCCATGAGCAATTTGTTAACCAGGTGGATTTGGAAATCACAGCTACTTATTTCTGCATATGCGCAGTCTATCATGATTAGAAGTTGCTTTTTCAATTTTTGAGTTGGAAAGGAAATAAATATGACCAGTAAAATGGCAACCTCCTAGGAAGGCTGCAGTTCATCACACAAAATAATATTCAGTGCTAAGAGCAATGTCTATCAGGTGGCAGAGGGGAGGAGACAGCAGGACCATTTGGCAAAGGCCCCACAAAGAAAAGGAGCTTTCATTTTGAAAAAAAAAAGAAACTTATTTTTCTTAACTGAACATAAAATCATGAAGCTTCCTAATTCACTCTGGCCCAGGCCTCTGTGATTCTCTGAAAGGCATTAGCTAAGCAGGTCTGAAATGATGGGAGTTGTGATGTGTCAAAATTTGAGAACACCCAGTGAAGGAATTTTGCAAAGAGGCCGATATTCAGACTGCAGGAGTTAGAGCGACAAACTCCTGCGGTGGGCGCTGAGCTCCGATATTCAATGCCAGGCTGTTTCTGGTGACCGGCATTGAATATATGGTTTATTTTTGGCCAGTTAATAACTGGCTAAGTCATCATTCAAATATTTAGACGGTTATCTTTAAACTGGCCAAAGATATCCCACCTTGTCATATAGCCAAATGTGTCCGCTAAACCAGCTTTAAATAGGCAGCCGATTATATCAGGTGATATAACCGGCTTTCTGCTAACCACTAACTTGGGATATTCAGTGGAGGACAGACGGTTATCTCCCGCTGAATATCAACAGATAGCTATTTATAGGGCTTTTTTTGAGGGGGTACTTGGGGTACTGAGTACTGACACATGGCACCCCGACATAATAACCCTAACAAAATAGCCCCCCAAAAAGCCCTGACAAAACATCCTGGCAACAAAATAGCCCTTGACAAAATGGCCCCTCCAACAAAATAACCCTTGACAAAATAGCCCCTTTAACAAAATGGCCTATTATGTCAGGATCTTTTTTTGTTTGGAGGTTTCTGATCGAGGCTATTTTGACCGGGTACCCTGGCACATTTTCCATTGTCTGCTAAAATTGACCCATGGTCCCCCAGTTTTAATGAAAGTTCAGGCTCTACACAACAATTCTGCCTTCTCATAGATTCTGTGACTGGTTGCAGGGGACCTGGCTGTTGTGGGATGGATCCCTCAGTGATCACCCCACCCCTGAAGGGTGGCCTGGCATTTGATTACTGGCACCTTTTTCGCTATAAAAAAATGCACTGGCTATTTAAGCACTATTTAACTGGTTAAATAGCGCTGAATATGGGGGGGGGGGGGGGGGCAGGGAGGGATAATCTTTATGCTCAATGTGCAGTACATCTTAAATAATTTCAAAGCACAGTATAAACACATGCACCTTGGTCAACTTATCTAGGACCCAGGAACTAAACTAAGACACCAGGATGTACTGAAATTGATATATAGTACAATTATGTATCATAAATGGTCATTCATGTACAGTATATATCCTGAATGAAACAGAGGAAGAATCTGTAAACTATCCTAAGGAATACGCTATACAACCTCCCTCTAAGTTAATATTTTAACAATCTGCTTTGTGAAAAAAAAATCAGATGACTTCATTTGTGTATGAAAGAAAATACTGTCTGTTTCTTGCCACTGTTCTCTCTCTGGAGCTGTGATGAGACAGTTTTGCATCTTTAAAGTCTCCTCTAGTTATCTGATGCACTTCCATTAATGAAACTAGATAATGGCATGTAATGCTATCATGCACATTTACATGTTCTTCAGGGGATGAATTAAATGCTCTGAAACTACATCATGCAAGTTTAAAACTGCATTTGTAAACACTTACCTAAGTCTGACCAACGCAATGGGTTTCATGTCTTGCAAATTTTGACAAGTATTTTTATATTTGTCCTTGAAAATACATGTAAGTGCAACTTTTCCAGCCTAAGACCTTACATTTTCAAATATTTTTGAGGTGTAGTTAAAAGATACGTATTTTGCTCTTGAATAAAAACACATGATGCATCCTTTACTTGAATATAACCAGCAAATAGGTTTGCAAATTTGAAATGCAGTGACTGCAATGGTTTTGCTTTATGTGTATCGCAATGACTGGTTGTAGAGAATAAGCAAGCAAAAAGAGTCTACACTCCACACAAATCCAGCAAGCAAAGAACAACAATGGAGGCGACAAAAATGGCTGGAGAGCTTTAATGGCAATTCATCAATATGACTCCACATGGCTGTGTTTCGGTGACAGTGCCTACATCACGGGTCTGCTGATTTCACAGAAAAAATATAGGTTCAAAGAATCTTTGGTCAGATGGGGTTTCAGGGCTGCTTTGAAATTTATGTAGGAGAATTCGGCTCAGAGGTGCACAGGGAGTAAGTTCCAGAGTCGAGGTCCAGCATATCTCATAGCAGAGGAGCCGATAATGTTGACACAAATGACAGATGGAGGAGGTAGCCAAAGTGACTCAGATGCAGAAGAACTAAGCAAACTAGAAGGGGCATAGGGGATGAAGAGGCGGGATAAGTAGTTAGGTGCTGAAGGGAGATGAGACTTATAAACAAGAGTGCAAAGTTTAAACTGAATCCAAGTAGAGATGGGTGACTTGATCAAAAGGCTTTGAATGGTCGAGTAAGCGGACTGCAGTGATTTGAAGTCACTTAAGGGAGGAAAGAGGAAGACCTTCATAAAGGGAATTACAGCAGTCAAGATGTGTGATCACTAGACTAAGAAGCAACAAAAGAAGAGCAGAGAGGGAAAAAAGTTAAAGAATAGCAACTAAAAGTACTCTTTATAGGTGCCCAACTATTGGTACATTATATAGAATTTGGGAGATATATTATATGAGCATTATTGTTAAATCTTTCCTGTATGGAAACCATTGTGCTACACTTGGATTATCTTTTCTGCATGAGGGCCACCTTCAGTGATACAAAGAGTATCCTGGGAATGCAAGGTATGACTATATTTGCTTGATACATCGGTACTCTTCCTTTTGCTTCTACTTCATGGCCCCATCAATATTTTGGCCAACACAGCATCAACAATTAGACAGATTAGGCCAGGCCAGAGTTTCCTCCAACCAAAAATGTTTTCCGTAGACCCTGATTTGGATTTTCAATGTATGTTTATAACTTGTACTTACATATTCATCAGAATAAACTGTACATATAGTACTGCTGAATATAGGCATAATTTGAAACATCTAGATGAGATATTTCCAATTATTTCCAAGATAGTTTCTTAAAAATTGACTGGCAAAATGCAGATTTTCTCTCTAGGGAAATGAGGAAAAATGGATAGTAAAGAGCAGCAGAGTTCTAAATCAGCTGAGGGCAGAGCCAGCTTCTAAGAGCCTGCAGAAAAGAGATAGTATATATGAAATTAAGACAGAGTCCATTAGCGAGGAAAGCCCAGTACTGCCCTCACATTACAGCATGATTACATGGTAGGAAAAAGATATGGAAAAGAGGTGGAAAGTGACAAAAGGAGAGCTCAGTCAGAAATGAATGGAGAGCATATTTCAGTGTTTAGAAAGGAGTTGCATCTGAGAACAAAAGAGGTCACTGAGAAACACCTGTGTGCTGATTGAACATATAGAGGCTAATATTTAAAAGAGCTAAGTGTTTATTTAAGAAGCTAAATGACTAGGGGGCTCATTTTTTTTAAAACAGAGAAATGTCCAAAAAGTGGCACAAAGTGGCAGATGGATGTTTTGTTTGTCAAAACATCTAAATTGGTATTTTGAAAAAAAACATTTTTAAGACACCTTTCTATGCAGTTTGCATGCAGTGCATCCAAATCAAAAGGGGGCATGTTGGAGCAGAATTTGGGCATTCCCAAAACTTAGATGTTTTTCTGCTATAATGGAACAATGCAAAAATGCTCAGGGCTAAAAGTTAGATGGCTTGGTCCAGACCTGTTTCAAGTCACAAAAAGGTGCCCTAAATGACCAAATGGCCACTAGAGGGCTTAAGGCATGACCCCCTTTATTCCCCCAGTGGCCAATGACCCCCAACCACCCTCAGAAGAGATGAAAGAAACAGTACATTTCAGCCTCTATTACAGTTTCAGATGTTATGGCCAGTCCTATTAGAGCAGCAAGCAGGTCCCTGGAGTAGTCTAGTGGTCCATGCTTTGCACTGTAGAGAAGGGGACCTAGGCTCATATACCACTCTAAATGGTACACTTGTGGTGGAAAGTGTGAGCTCTCCAAAACCCACCAAAAACCTACTGCACCCACATATAGGTTACACTGCAGGCATAAGGGCTATTGTAGTGGTGTACATTTGGGAACAGTAGGTTTTTGGTGGGTTTTGGAGGGCTCACCATACATCTAAGAGTGTAAGGGTGAGATGTGAAACTGGGACCTTTTATGTGAAATCTACTGCAGTGCCACCTAGGGTGCCCAACTGCTCTGCTGAGATGTCTGTGTGGCCATTCTACTAAGAATGCTGACTCCTCCTAAATCCCAATGGCTTGATTTGGTGTGTTTTTCCCTTGGACTCTTTTTTTGAAAATGTTCACAAAAGAAAAATGCACTGTGAACAACACATCTAAAAACATCTAGGGCATGGCCATTTTCAAAACAAAAAAGATGGACATTATTTTAGATTTGAAAATGGTCATGTTTGACATGTTTGGATGTTTTCAGCAAAATGTCCAAAATCAGATTTAGACACTATCCTGCTTATTTTCGAAGGAGAAGGGCGGCCATCTTCCGACACAAATTGGGAGATGGCCGGCCTTCTCCTAAAGCCGGCCAAATTGGTATAAACGAAAGCCGATTTTGGCAGGCGCCAACTGCTTTCCGTCGCAGGGCCGGCCAAAGTTAAAAGGGGGCATGTTGGCAGTGTACCGAACGCAAGACGGGGGCGTGGTTAAGAGATGGCCGTCTTCGGCCAATAATGGAAAAAAGAAGGCCAGCCCTGACGAGCATTTGGCTGACTTTACTTGGTCCCTTTTTGTTCACGACCAAGCCTTTAAAAGGTGCCCGAACTGACCAGATGACCACCGAAGGGAATCGAGGATGACCTCCCCTTCCCCGGTGGTCACATTTTTTTGCCAGCCTCAAATGTCATACCCAGCTCCATCACAGCAGTATGCAGGTCCCTGGAGCAGTTTTTAGTGGGTATTGCAGTGACCTTCAGGCAGGCAGACCCAGGCCCATCCCCCCCTACCTGTTAGACTTGTGGTGGTAAATGGGAGCCCTCCAAAACCCACCCAAAACTCACTGTACCCACATCTAGGTTTCCCTGTTACCCTTTAAGGGCTATGGTAGTGTTGTACAGTTGTGGGTAGTGGGTTTTGGGGAGGAGTTGGGGGGCTCAACACCCAAGGTAAGGGAGATATGCACCTGGGATCAATTTGTGAAGTCCACTGCAGTGCCCCCTAGGGTGCCTGGTTGGTGTCCTGGCATGTGAGGGGGACCAGTGCACTATAAATGCTGGCTCCTCCCATGACCAAATGGCTTGGATTTGGCCGGGTTTGAGATGGCCGCCATTAGTTTCCATTATCAGCGAAAACCAATGGCGGCCATCTCTAACACCGGCGATCTCTAAGGGCGGCCCAAATGTTGAGATTTGGCTGGTCCCGACCGTATTATCGAAGCAAAAGATGGCCGGCCATCTTGTTTCGATAATACAGACAGGTACACCGCTTTACGGGGCCACCCTTATAGATGGGCGCCCCCGTTGCCCCTCACTATTGAAAATGCCCCTCCACATGTACTAGGTACTCTGCTATAAGGAAGCGCCCTAGTGCCATAACACTTAACTGCAAGGGAGGAGTACACACAGTTGGAGCACGGGTGGGCCACGGGCGTGTTGCCCAGTTAGAGGTATAGTTTATAGAATACTTTAAACTATGTGCATCACCTGGTACAGCTAGATGCACCCACTTATACCTGCCATGTACAATAAGAGGGTCTACCTGCACATGAGTGTGCCAATGCTGACCATATGCTAGTGTTCTATAATGGAATCGTGTCACCAAGATGCTTTTATAGAATTAGAAATAGGTGCACAGCATTGGGGTGCCTAGACTGAGTTGCCAATTTATAGAATTGCCCTTCACAGCACTATCCAAATAGCAACATGAGAAGGAAACGGTATATGAATCAGAAATTGAATTAAAACAGAAATCAGTCCAGATGTTTATAATGTACAACCTCTTTGATTATTTGTTTACTTAGTATCACCAAGCAGACCAGTCAGCTAATTGAAATGTTGTAAATGCATTCTAACTTAATATGGCGATATTGGTCACTACTGTAATATTACAAATTTCCATCAAAGTGTGAGTATTAAATCTTTAAGTTGTCAGAAAAACGTTAAGAATGTTTATACATACCACAGCCTCTGAAAAATCATTCAGTATGTTTTACAATAAGAATAATTCATGTTATTCATTAAAACATTTAGGAGGAAAGTTATCAAAGTGCGATAAAATGTGAGTTTTTACTGCATCCTTGAATTATCACAGGAGTCACCATCCTGTGGTATAAAGGTACTGCAGGTTGCTGACTACTGTGGTAAATGAATAAATCTGTTTGCAAGCCACCTTTCAAGCAGAATTATTCCAGCAGCATCGGGCCTCAAACCAGCTGACTGATGCTCTCAGGCTGAGGGTTAAAGGGATGGTAAGAGCCCTGAAACCTGCCTCCCCAAGAGACCCCCTACCTCTGATCTTTGCCTGTTCCCCTGTCACTACACAAGACCCCAACACACCCTGATGACACCCAACCCTCCATAGAAGATTCCACAATGAAACCTAACCCTGCCCCCCCCCCCCGCCCAGCAGAAGACCCAAGCCCTTGATCCTCACTATCCCCCCACCAGGAGCACTTCATCCCTCACAAGAAACTCTTCCAGACCCTTGGACCTGCCTGAATAAGTAGTCCAGTGGTTCTCCAGGATGCAACAATCCCCAGTCATCCCTGCCCTTGCTGGTGCCCTCCTTCACTATGGTGCCCCTAATGGTTGGCTTGGGAGAGCTACCGCACATGCACAAAAAATTGCACATACTCAGAGCTCCTTTTCATGGCCATTTTTTACTCATGCTTTCCCGGGCAGCATTGATAGAGGCCGCAGACACTGCAGCTCCCTTCCGGACCCAGACTGCCTCCGGAGCCACCATGGATCACTCCACTGGCCACCAATGCCAACGGCAAACCCAGAGACCCCCCTAAAGTCCTTGGACCCCAGGTAACTTATTTATAATTTAACCCACTGGATTACATATTGTTAATGTTTTTATCCCCAAAATTTTATTACTTTACAATTCAGTCCACTTTGCTTTTAGTAAAACTAAATTTTGAAAATGACTGTCACTCATGCAAGTGTGTTTGTGAGTCATTAATCCAGCACAGCTAAAACGTTGTTCAACAATAGCACTGGCAGGAAGTGGATTGCTCAACTGACAAAAGTTCCTTCAAATCAAGCAAGGCTGCGATATTACTGTCACCTTCTAATTGGGTCTGCAGGTATTGATTAAGAGAATCTCTATTGAAATACAGCAAAGATTACTTTATCATTATTATTGTCGTTATTATCTACGTTAGAAGTAGTATGATCAAATTCATCAATTGCATCTTCATTATCTTCATCATGCTGTCCAATTATAGAGAAAGTTTTCACAATCATTGTCTGTTGTTGCTCTAACAATTTTTCATCTGATGGTAAACTCTGTTTGAATATCTTCGAGAAATGATACAAGAACATCAAATCTGTGGAACTGTGAACTCTTCAGTATTAAGGCCAGACAAGCAGACTTCTTCTCTAAAGACTATCAATCCAGCAGACAGTCAGCCCAATGTAAAATTTCCCATCGGATGACCAGCAGTCTGTTGTGGTAGAGACATATGTCTGTTCACCAAGAATTGCAACTAGCTTCAGTTTCATCAACACTTTAAATTGACCCAACTCGTCACTGTTTTGTTTGGCAGAAGACCAGTAACCAGTTCAACAAGTGCAGGAGACTCCGCTGTTCTCATAGGCCAAATTCACTGAACAGTTAAGATGAGATGATCCATTGTTTGCAAATCCTGTCTCCAGTTTTGCTGTTTCATTTGGTTTACTGAGGAATCATCATTTACATCTATCTCACTTCTGCTTTTACTTTTTACTGCAAGCATCAGATGTAGCTTTTTTTGTAGACGGTAGGGGCTCGCACGTTAATCTTGTTCTAATGTTAACACATGGCAGTGCTGACGTGCTAAATGATTAGCACAGAAATGCCTAGTCTCCAATCCCAGATACACCACCTCAGCTAAAATTATTTTAGCATGTGGATAGTGCGCAGATGTTTGAAACTTACTGTGGAATGCCTCAGCGTGCCCCGCAGTACGCCATTTTAAGGTGCAGTAATCACGCGTTAGTACTTACTGCAGCTAAGTAAAAGGATGGTTTAGAGAGTTATTTTGATGTGTCTTGTACTGTAATTGTTTTTGCTTGTTGCTCAAATTTTCTTGTCCAGGCATCTACTTAATTTGCTGCTTTGGCATGGAACAGAAGAAAATTGATCATTTGATTTTATCTTAGAAGAATTAAAGCACCAGCAGATAAAATACAGCATGTATACTGCAAAGAAATGCAGGATATTTTTTTTACAAATCCCAGTGCATGACAAAAACAAAGTCAGGCTGATATTCAAGGCCAATTAGGTTTTCACTGGTAGCTGAATAATGCAGACCTATTTGTAAAATATATACAAGGACATCGGCAAATATATGTTATTGCCAACATGAAACATACTCAAGAATTGCATCACTAGGGGCTTTATATATGTAAGCACAGGCAACTATATATGTAAGAGCCAATCTAGCAACCTACGTGCATTTACTGGCTCCTTGCACCCTTGCATACGTCCTTACTTGCCCTCCCAGATCTGGTTGGACACTGCCTGGTTCATAGCATTTTGGTACTTAGGTCCTCACCTTTAGAACTCCCTCCCAGATAACATCTGTGCTGATCCTTCCTTCAAAACATTCAAAGTACTCCTCAAGACGTGTCTATAATCAATTAGCATTTATATGATCTCTTCCCTACCCCCTCCCATCCCCTCATCTTTCTGTACTCTGCTTCCTTCTCTCCATTGTCCCTTACTCTTATCTCTTATCTGTTTAATGATGCCCACTGTAACTTTCTTTTCATTCCAATTGTAAATTGCTTAGCAGTACTGTGTGTATTTAAGAGGTACATCAAGTTTCCAGAAATAAATACAACAAAAGTCACATATATAAGTGCCAGATTTCATAAGACTGCACATACAAGAGGAGCCAATCAAGGAGTCCAGTGAAATAATTTTTTTAATTGTTTCAGGTGACGTTAGGCAGCAGAGGTAAGTCCGATTGCCCTTTCAATCACTTATACTGACTCTAGGTCCAAACAGATAGCCAATGGTTTCACCTGCCTTGGAATAAGTGTAAATACTGGCATGTACTGGCACTTTAAAATGGGAATACATTTTATAGGAGCTTGTGAAGCCCTGAGTGAGGGTTGAGAGTGGGCTGGTGACTCAGCCAGATAGCAGGATATAAGTAATATATAAGTAATATTTATTTATCTGAGTCATGAGGCCTGTTAGTTCACAGGGCCAGGAACATAAGTTGGAAAACCTTCTTTCATTCAATAAATACAGTTGCAAGCAGGCTTCTGGCCAACAGGCCCAAACATGGTCTGTGACTGGTGGGGCTGCCATGCCCCAAACACAGCCTGTAAGTTCTTGGTTCTTCTCCATGTCCCAGGTCTGGCTCCAGCAAGATGTGAAAACACAACTTGCAAGTCTCCGTCAAATAGCAAAATTGGCTTACTTTAGCCAGGTCATAATCACTGCACATCAGCAGGGGAAACCTTACACTATAGGGCAGCTTTTCTCCTCCTAGGGCCTCTATATCGGGGCCTCCCTAATCTACTCATCCTCAAGGCTTTTAGCTCCATCCTGATCTGAGCCCTGCCCCTCTGACTCAACAACTGCCTCAGCCTTCACTTCAAAAGACTAGTGCCATCTGCTGCAAGGAGGCTGAGCTACATCATCTGTGAGGGAGTGCTCTTCATTATACTATCCACTCCCTCTCATGGTTTTTTTTTTTGACTGCCAAAGCCATCCCCAGAACACCCCCCCCCCTTTAAAATCAGCATCTACACATGTAAATAGAAGCATTGTTTATCTGGTGTTTATACACATATTTGTTTACGCAGGGGAAATAATCATGTATAACAGAGTACAAAACTAAACAATAGTACTCCAACAAATGTACTCCACTCGTTTTTTTGCAAAATATCTATTTAATCTGTTTAATTCTCAAAACATCTCCATGCTATATACTAAAACCCACTCCAGGTTTTGTAAAAATCACATTTACCTATATGGTGTATTTTCACATAACTTATCAGCAGCTTAACACACGTTCAATCTTCACCTGGCACTTGCCTTAAGCTTATATCAATTGCCTATCATGTCTTTAAATAGTTCATTGTCAAAACGGATTTAAAAGACCGCTTTTCTTCAAGTATATGGCAACCTTGACTTGCACTGGGATTTGCCCGTGATGAAAATAGTCCAAATATCCAGAGCCTCTTGCCGATGCCAGATGTAATAGGCCAACTGCTACTGTTGTTTGTTGTCCATATTTTAGTCATTTATACGACAGATCACCTTTAAGGGGATAGGATCTCAACAAAACCGCCAAACCAAACTGGTCAGTTGAAACAAATGCCGTTCCTCAATGCAAGACCGCATTTCGGGTTTTCCTTCCTCAAGAGGAACTATTTCTCAAATCCTATAAGTGAAAGTATATAACAATTCTTCCATGACCACAAACACCATCTTTCAAATATAACAATTATGTCTTTCACCTTATTATATCTTATAATACACATAATGGCTGCTTACCTTCGGGAATAACCTCCAAGTGGGGTGTCCTAAGCCCCGCCCATGTACATAGAAAACACGTACTTGCCTGCTTTAATACCTGATAGCACAGCGTCGTGGACCAATGAAAATGCGATATTCTTATAACCATTCTACCTCCAGATTAAGACCTCTGGGGGCCACCGTATCCCAAGTGAAAATAAAGTGTTGCTCTATGTTGAGTAATCATGCACTCACATCACCCCTTCTACAAGGAGGGGCAATCTGTGTGAGCACTAAACATTTTAGATCTTCAATACTGTGCCCTTGTTCAACCCAATGGGCTCCCAATGGGGCTTCACTTTTCTGTATTCTCAAATTGCTGGTATGTTCAGCCAACCGTTGCTTAAGCTGTCTTTTTGTGTGGCCAATATAAAACAGTTGACAAGGGCAAAATATACAGTACACCACACGTTCGCTCTTACAGGTGGTATTAGATCGCAAATAAAATTTGCGAGTAGATCCAGGAATAACAACCGAATCAGTGGTGACTGAATATTTACAGTAAACACAATTTCCACAAGGGGAATAGTGTCCCCCATGGTCCTATGTACTGGTCCTTTTAAGCAATTCCCCTAAGTTTGATCCATGGCGGTATGCTAATTTTGGGTGCTCGTTAAATTCTGGATGAACTGACAGCACGTGCCAGTACTTGTATATTAAACGTCCTATATTGGGAGCACAATGAGAAAATGGCAACACACAGGCCAGTGACCTAGATGTAGACTCTTGTCTACATTTAAAGACATGATAGGCAATTGATATAGGCTTAAGACAAGTGCCAGGTGAAGACTGAACGTGTGTTAAGCTGCTGATAAGTTATGTGAAAATACACCATATGGATAAATGTGATTTTTACAAAACCTGGAGTGGGTTTTAGTATATAGCATGGAGATGTTTTGAGAATTAAACAGATTAAATAGATAATAAGATATTTTGCAAACAACGATTGGAGTTTATACACATATGCCACACATATACCAGTAAAATGACCTTCTAAATGTAAAAAAAGCAGGCTGTACAAATTACAGGTACAACTTGGTATATTTAATTTTCAAGTTGTGTTTATAATTCATTGGTGCTACCTAAATAGAATAGTGTCACTGAATGCACATATGATTTCAAACCATCTAACTTTTAGATTTCTCAAGTTATACACTGCATATGTTGAATATTGACCTCAAGAAGTTAAAAGACTAACTACAGGACAGGACAAAGACAGAGATGAAAGTAGAGATGTAAAAGACACTGTAAGATGTTTCTGAAAGTCACAGATATGCCATAGCTCTTAGATGTTTTAGTATTCATTGTGGCTAGCCACAGGAAACCCATTAGAAATATCTTAAAAAGAAGCACTTGGTCTTATAGTTCTAGGACTCTTATGAATATCTACAGTCTTAAAGTTGTCAACTCTCTTCATATGTGAAAGACCCTAACTTTCAAAGTACTTTATACAAACTTATTTTTTTTCTGTAGAACTACTTGATCTCCTTCACTTCTCCACACTCTGCCAGATTCTTAGACCTTCAAAATAGAATATATATGAAACATAATTCCGTCAATCAGACAACTCTGAAATAAAAAAACAAAAGGAAAAAAAAAGAAGCCAAACTACAAGTCTTTGGAGAGACATAAAATACTTTGTTATTTAAAAACTGATATCTTAAATTATGCAAGAAGTGACAAATATATTTGAGGCATGTTTTGCAAAAAAGCACCTGTTGCAGGGGATGAGTCCATCTGCCTGTCCATTCATCCATATGCCTACATCAAACCTAAATATCATACAACCAGTGCTCCTACCAAAATAGCAGCAGGGAATCTGCAAGTAAGTCATATGAATTTTTGTGAAAAAAGATCCTCAGTAACAACTGGCTATACACAAGCCTATGATGGTGACACTCCAAACTGTCAAACATAGGATCAACATAGTTATAGTAATATGAACAAGAAAGGCAATTCTACAAATGGGTGGGTGGGTGCGGTTATGTGCATTTTGCATGTGTAAGAGCCTAGAAAAGTACCACTTTAAATGTGTAGAAATATTACGCACCATTCTATAATGGCAGCTCAGTGTTCTTAGGCCAACTAGCAGGTGTCATGTTTCAGGGTAGCGAGCCCTTGGACCATGCTTGCAGGGCCAACTATGGCAGACAGATGACCTCCAAGACCTATGCAGAGAGACAAAAGCCAGGAAGCTGGTACAGCTGGAACTCTGGGGCTATGCCAGGCAGGAGTGGAACTTCAGCAGGAGCCAGGAGCAAGGCTTAGGCAGAAACTAGGAACAACTTGCTTTAGCTGGAAACTGGAACACAGCTCTGGCAGAAAACAGGAAAAGGGTTGGGCTTGGAAGGAACCAGGAACAAGGCTTGGCTTTAGCAGGAACCAGGAACATGGCTCTGGCAGGAACCAGGAACACAGCTCGGCTTGAGCAGGAACCAGCAACAAGGCTCGGCTTTAGCTGGAACCAGGAACATAGCTTGGCAGGAACAAGGAGCACACCTTGGCAGGAACCAAGAGCACAGCATGGCAGGAACAGGGAGCAAGGCTTGGCAATAACCAGGAGCAAGGCTTGGCAGATACCAAGAGTGCAACTTGGCAGGAACCAGGAGTACAGCATGGCAGAATCAGGGAACAAAGCTTGGCAGGAACCCGGAGCGCAGCTTGGCAGGAACCAGGAGTATAGTTTGGCAGAAACCCAAAGCACAGCTTGGCCAAAACCAGAAGCATGGCTTGGCAGGAACCAAAATCACAGCTTGGCAGGAACCAGGAGCAAGGCTGAGCAGGAACCAGAAACACAGCTTGGCAGGAACCAGGAGCACGGCTTGTCTGGAACTAGGAGCAAGGCTTGGCAGGAACCAGGAACACAGCTTTCATGGGCAAGGCTTTCAGGAACAAGACTAACAGGAACAAGGCTGACTTGTTGCAAAGGCACTGAAAAGCAGGACTGAGCTTCCTTAAGAATGCTCAGGCCCCAATGATACCCAGGCATGCCCTTCCCTGCCATCCCACCATCAGCCCAGATCTGCTGAGCCGTGGTACATGCCTCAGGAGGAAGTTGAGCATGGGTGAGAAATGACGCCACTGCTGGATTCTGTAGGGGTTGGAGCGAAGTCATGGTAAGACCTTGACAGCAGGGTCCATCCCAGCTTCCACTCCCACCAGTCAAAACTTGCCCACCCCACCCCCCACAAAGTCCAAGGCCCCTAGCCCCTCCTAATGTAGCCCTCACCCCTTCTAAGGACTACCTTTAGAACAGTGGTGGTCCGAAGAGGAAGTGGGTTTTTGTGCAGGAGCAATGCCCAGTTTGTTCCCAGCTGCAAAATGGCACCTTTATCAGTAGCTTCAAGGACTACCACTAGGGGTCAAATTTCAGAATAATAAAATATGACTCCTAGCTAGTGCCAGACTAGGCATTACTCCTGCCCAAAGACCCTCTCCCCACACCACCACAGTGGTAGCTTTTAGAGGGGGTGAAGGCTAGCTTAGGAGTGGGGTGGGGGAAGGGAAACGGTTTGAACTTTGTAGGGGTGGGCAGGGCTTGATCCCTGGGAGCTTCAGCTGGGGTGGGGGCCTGGAAGCCAGGGAGACCCTGCTTTGCCAGCCTGAGGGCATCAGGCCATAGCTTTGTGGCTTGATGCTCCAGCCGATTTTGGGTGCCCTCAACTGCTTTCCGTTGTGGGGATGACCAAAGTTCCTGGGGGTGTGTCAGACGCATAACGAAGGCGGGACTGGGGCATGCTTAACACATGGGCATCCTCGACCAATAATGGAAAAAAGAAGGGCGTCCCTGACGAACACTTGGCCGACTTGGTCCTTTTTTTTTTTACGACCAAGCTACAAAAATGTGCCCTAAATGATCAGATGGCCACTGGAGGGAATTCGGGATGACCTCCCCCTACTCCCCCAGTGGTCACTAACCCCCTCCCACCCTTAAAAAAAAAACTTTAAAAATATTTTTCCAGCCTCTATGCCAGCCTCAAATATCATACCCAGCTCCATCACAGCAGTATGCAGGTCCCTGGAGCAGTTTTAGTGGGTGCTGCAGTGCACTTCAGGCAGACGGACCCAGGCCCATCCTCCCTACCTGTTAAACTTGTGGTGGTAAATGTGAACCCTCCAAAACCCACCACAAACCCACTGTGCCCACATCTAGGTGCCCCCCTTCATTCCTATGGGCTATGGTAGGGGTGTACAGTTGTGGGGAGTGGGTTTTGGGGGGCTCAGCACACAAGGTAAGGGAGCTATGCACCCGGGCGCTTTTTCTGAAGTTGGTGTCCTGGCATGTCAGGGGACCAGTGCACTACGAATGCTGGCTCCTCCCATGACCAAAGGGCTTGGATTTGGTCGTTTCTGAGATGGGCGTCCTCAGTTTCCATTATTGCTGAAAATCAGGGACGACCATCTCTAGGGACGACCATCTCTAAGGTCGACCTAAATGTGGAGATTTCGGCGTCCCAGACCGTATTATTGAAATGAAAGATGGCCGCCCATCTTGTTTCAATAATACTTCGTGGGGACGTCTTGTGAGGACTCCCTCAGGAAAACTTGGGCGCCCCGTTCGATTATGCCCCTCCATGTATCCTGCCCCAGTCCTGGGTATGCTACATCAGGTGAACACTGCTGGTGGATCTTGGCCTGTTGTCTATCTGAATCACCCCTTAATGACGAGCCATCACAGTGCTTTACTTGATAGCAGGGCTACTCTTAGCAATTGCGTGGCCCTGTGCAGACCAGTTTGATGGGGCCCCCTGCCTCCACCTAGCCCCACCCCTACCTAGCCCTGCCCCTTGTTGACAAGATGTGTTTTAAAATTGTTTATTTCAAATAAAGACAAATCAAGCAAAGCTTGTACAGAAAAACTAATTCAAATAAGCACAATGCTATCATAGAAAACTTTTGTGTTTAAAAAGCAAAACCATGTGCATGTAAGGACTGGATAAATGAATTAAAACAAATGCCCTTAATATGGAATACTTGGTAGAAATAATGAAACAGTGATTGAATATTCACATAGCAAGAAGCCTGAGCCAACAGATTTATTCCCCATTGAACTTAAGAACTTTACGGCAATGTTGGCACATTTAGACTGACTCTGGACAGTTCAGCACGAAGGAAACCTTTTCTTCATTATTCAATACCTTCTCTGTGAAATAGTAGTAATAAAAAAAGGCAAGTGCATTTTTATAATATACTACTGAACGCAAAAGAAACAAGTTCCCATATGCCATCTTTTTCTTTTGATGTAGGCACAAGGAAAAAAAGATGTTATATGCTCCCAGGTCTCAACCTAATTAATGATTGTTTTTTAAACTGTACATATAAATAGTAAGTCTGATTGTTAAGCACCTGATACTCATAAAGTCTGTTTTGGTGGCCCTTTACAAGGTGAAAACATCAGACTAGAGTGAGTCCCTATAACCAGCCCCTCCAAATCACACAACGATTACGATTTAGAACTAATTTGAGGAAACCAATATTTCCTCTATGTACATCTATATGCTACACAAGCTGGCATCTTTGAAAATATAAGTGAGGTCCAATGCTACCAACAATAAAGAATGACAATATGGATAGAGCAGCTTATAGATTTGCTTGCTTTGTTTGGGTAAGGGGATGAGAGGTGCGCGGAAGAGAGAGAAAGGGAGACCAACCTCATGGGCGTCAATGGCTGTCTCCATCTAACCCCATTCAGCTCTCTCCTATTACTACTACTACTACTTGACATTTCTAAAGCGCTACTAGGGTTACGCAGCGCTGTACAGTTTAACATAGAAGGACGGTCCCTGCTTAAGGAGCTTACAATCTAAAGGACAAATGTACAGACAGACAAATAGGGGCAGTCAAATTGGGGCAGTCTAGATTTCCTGAATAGGTATAAAGTTTAGGTGCCGAAAGCAACATTGAAGAGGTGGGCTTTGAGTAAAGATTTGAAGATGGGTAAGGAGGGGGCTTAGAGTACGGGCTCAGGAAGTTTATTCCAGGCATAGGGTGAGGCAAGGCAGAAAGGGCGGAGTCTGGAGTTGGCGGTAGTGGAGAAGGGTACTGAGAGGAGGGATTTGTCCTGTGAGCAGAGGTTTCGGGTGGGAACGTAAGGGGAGATGAGGGTAGAGAGGTAATGAGGGGCTGCAGACTGAGTACATTTCTAGGTAAGAAGGAGAAGCTTGAACAGTATGCGGTATCTGATCGGAAGCCAGTGAAGTGATTTGAGGAGAGGGGTGATATGAGCATATCGGTCTAGGTGGAATATAAGATGTGCAGCAGAGTTCTGAATGGATTGAAGTGGGGATAGATGGTTAAGTGGGAGGCCAGTGAGGAGCAGGTTGCAGTAGTCGAGGCGAGAGGTAATGAGAGAGTGGATGAGAGTTCGGGTGGTGTGCTCAGAGAGGAAAGGGCGAATTTTGCTGATGTTAAAGAGAAAGAAGCGACAGGTCTTGGCTATCTGCTGAATATGCACAGGCAAGGAGAGGGAGGAGTCGAAGATGACTCCGAGGTTGCGGGCAGATGAGATGGGAAGGATGAGGGTGTTATCGACTGAGATAGAGAGTAGAGGAAGAGGAGAAGTGGGTTTTGGTGGAAAGACGATGAGCTCGGTCTTGGCCATGTTCAGTTTCAGGTGGCGGTTGGACATCCAGGCAGCAATGTCAGATAATCAGGCCGATACTTTGGCCTGGGTCTCCGCAGTGATGTCTGGTGTGGAGAGATACAGCTGGGTGTCATCAGCATAAAGATGATACTGGAGTTTAGGGGTGGAGTTTAGAATTAATAAAAGTTGTTGTGCAGAGTACATGATCTTTGGTTGCCTCTACCCACACCAGGACCTGTGTGGAGGGGGGGGGGGGGGGGGGGAGGGTCTTGGATAGGCTCAATAAACTAAGGCTCAACAAAGTAGAGGTGTCTGCCAGTAAAAGCATTAACTGATGAGTGGAGGAGTGCTTCAGGTGGGAAGCAGAGGTAACCCAGCTCAGGAGCAAGAACAGAGAAGGAGCCTGTTCAGTCCCAAAGGTAGTAGCTCTGAGAGGTGTACCTTTGAGAGAGAATGACAGACAGGGAGGTCTGGTCCTAAGAGGAGACAGCTTGTTACAAAAGTGCTGCAGGCACAGCCTTTGATTATTCTGCCCTAAAGGATAGGTAAGGGTCTGGAGAAGTTGTAAATGTGTAAATACTCTAAGAATTACAAATAGACTATTAAATTACACCAAAGTCTTCAACTGGCACTTAACCTAATTTCAGAGCAAGTTATTTGGTTTGGGTATAAATTAAACTGATGGATATGGAAGGAACTGTTTGTTACCAGTGAAATGAAGCTGGATAGACAACCTGTTGCAGAATTCAAGTAAGCTTCATGTATGAATTATAAAAACTGAGCTGGAGTATTTCTTTCAGTGACATTGAAGTTTATTTACTCTCAGACTAACAAAGAAAAGTGAAGAATAAAAGCCTAGCTTAGAGTTTCTTTTACAAAGCCGTGTTAGTGATTCCTGCATGGCAAATGAGAGGAAGCCCATTCAGTTCCTATGGGCTTTCTCTGAATTACCGTGCGGGAATCAGTAGTCCAGCTTTGAAAAAGAAGCCCTAAATATGCTACGGTCTACTGGAGTAAATCCGGCACCAGCCTAAGTGGACCATGCAAAGAGCATAACTTATAATATTCTATAAGTTACATATATAATTTGGAGACAGGCCCATAGCCCACCCATGCTCCACCCACATATGCCCCTTTGCAATTATGTGCTATAGCACTTAGGCAAGACCTTATAAAATAATGCATAGTGTACTTACATGTATAATTTTGGTGCTTTGGACCAGCGGTAGTTCTGAAAGAGCAAGTGTTAAGCCTGCGCTGGGCTTACCGCCACTCTGTTAAAGGGTCACCTAAGTACTGAAAATGAAGAACATATCCCATACAATTATGTTACACCTTTATTAATTCATTTTCATTGGCTACCTTTTCAAATGAGAATTATTTAAACTAGTTTGTTCGGTATTCTACTACTACTACTTGACATTTCTAAAGCGCTACTAGGGTTACGCAGCACTGTACAATTTAACATAGAAGGACAGTCCCTACTCAAGGAGCTTACAATCTAAAGGACAAATGTACAGTCAGTCAAATAGGGGCAGTCAAATTGGGGCAGTCTAGATTTCCTGAAAGGTATAAAGGTTAGGTGCTGAAAGCAACATTGAAGAGGTGGGCTTTGAGCAAAGATTTGAAGATGGGTAGGGAGGGGGCTTGGCGTAAGGGCTCAGGAAGTTTATTCTAGGCATAGGGTGAGGCGAGGCAGAATGAGCGGAGCCTGGAGTTGGCGGTGGTGGAGAAGGGTATTCAAGATGTTTGAAGATACAGTCCCTGAGAGATTTGAGATTTTTCACCTCCTGCTTCTACACTTTCTATCTGGTAAAGGCTGATGTGCTATGAAGGGCAGGAGAGGTGCTTTAATGTCATCTCCAGTACTTGGGGAGTAAGGCCAGTGCTGGGTGAACTTCTATGGTCTGCATCCCATATATGGCAAGACAGATCAGAATGGACTGGAGTGAGCTTTGACAATAATTCCAGGAGTTGGGAAGTAAGGCCAGTGCAGGATGGAATTCTATAGTCAAGATCAAGTATACATATATTATACTACATTTATATCATATTCTATTAGTACAAGTGCTTTGTAACTCAGTTGGAGTGGAGGGAATACCTTAAAATTGAATTCAGTGCGTAAAATATTTTTAGTTAATAGTATTGTTGGATTCTTGGTTTAATTATGAATTGATAATGAATATGATTGTTGGGCAGACTGGATTGACTATCCAGGTCTTTATCTGCCATCATCTACCATGTTACTATCCAACAGTTACTATGTAACTTTGTAAGCCTTTGTGTTTTGAAAATGAGCACCTATATTACTTTATAACAAAGTGCTGGATAGTTCTTTTCCATATCAAGCATCTATTATCTGGGATAGTTTATCTAGCTCTTTCTGTTCTCATCCTTCTTACTTGTTCTTTTACCACCATTTAAAAACATTTTTGTTTCTCGCTTAACCATGGGACCCTTTTACTAAGTTGTTTTAGGCGCTAACGCCTGCCTAATGTAGGAAAAATAACTTAATGCGGGACACACTAAAATGTTCTGTTAGTTTTTCCATCTGTGTTCACTAAGCACAGTATTTATTTTTGTTGGGTTTTTTGGGAGTGGGTGTGTCAGGGGTGGAGAATGGAAGTGGATTTGCTAATCAACTAGCGTACTGGTATTACCTCCACACTAATTGGTTAGTGCATTCATAGTACAGGTGTCCTAAGTGCCTCCTCAACATCATTGGTTACCAGTCATCTATTGGATAAGGTTTAAAGTGCTTTCTTAGGAAGGCCGGCGAGGAGCATGCCGAGCAGCTGCACATAACATGGCGGCTGCCGCACAGCAGCTCCCTGGCCGGAGTGACCCTTCCCTTCCAGCTTCCCCACCAACAGTCTGGATGACACGGCAGGGGACCCTGCGTGCCCGTTGGTTGGGAGGCCGGAAGGGGGCGGGGCTGCAGCGTGTCCCATGCACCACATAAGAGCTGCCGACGAAGCAGGGAGGGCCTCTTTGTCGGCAGCGAGCGGGGCAAGTGCTTCCTTTAAGGCATAGCATTCCTTTATACCTTTCCTTGCATATTGTTCCTCATACTCCCTCTCACGTTCTTTGATCCTTGGGTGACCACCACCTTCGTCTCCCTCATAAGTACATAATTATTGTCATACTGGGACAGACCAAAGGTCCATCAAGCCCAGCATCCTGCTTCCAATAGTGGCCAATTCCATTGACCATCTTACCTCAGTTATTGGTTCTCTGAATTAGCAACATCTCTACCTTTGTCTGTCTTTCCTATTTCCTTATTTCTGTCCTTATCTTTCCTGTCACAATTTTGTAGCTCTTTTCCCACTATTAAATTGTTTTTATTGTAAACTGCCTTGCTGTTACTTACAAAAGGCAATAAATTAAAATCAATAAACCATAAACTATAAGTGCTCATGCATTATTATTTTTTTTTTAATGATCACATGCTAATGCTAACAAGCCCCACGTTGAATTTACTGGAGAAGGAGCCATTGTGATTGTTTTAAACATTAGCACAAGGCCAGAAAACTTTGTAATAGAAAAAGGCTGAATTTATGGCCATGCTAGAAATGGGCTTAGTGTACGGGAAAGTGACACATAAGGATACGCTCAGCCCATTTTTTAGTGCAGCTTAGTAAATGGGTCCCTATAGTTTTAGGTTGTTTTTATTTTTTACTGAAGAACTTTTTTTATTGAGAAATTTGTACTTCCCAGAACCTGTTCTGGCTCTGATTGTTTTGTAATCCACTTTGAGCTATTGGGGGTGTGTGTGTGTGGTGGGGGGGGGGGGGGGGGGATTTCACAGAATATAAGTGCACAGATTGTATTGTATCTTTGGAAAGCCCCTGGCCCTGTCCCCTTTCTGACTGACTACAAATATGAGCCTTGCAGTTTTATCTGCACAAATGTTGCTGGTCTGAGGAAGAAATTTTTAACCAGATAGATTTATAATGCATATCTTTTTTTTTTAATCCACCAAAAGAGTATTCTTTGGTCTTTAATAGACCCCATTTTTACTTTACCTTTAGATGCAGGGCTACTCTTTCCCTAATGTAGATCTAAACAGACAAAGAAAATCTGTATTTCTTACACTTATCTATTCCTGGCAAGCTCTGTGAAGACAGAAAAGCTGGTGTAAAAAAAGGGATGACTTATTTTGCCCCAGGAGAAGTAAATGTGCAGCTGTTTCGAAATGATTAACTTGCCAAAGCCTAAAATGGAAAAGCTGAGCTTTTTCCAGGGTGTTAATCTATTCCCAAATGTTAGCAGTGGAAGTGTCAAAACAGGAGAACTGTAGAAGGTGCAGGCATGCAGAACTGTTCACAAATGGCATTAGTGGAAACACTTCTGAGGACAGTTCTGCATGTTCCAGTAAAAGAGACACATTGACAGGACTGTAGTTGATGGTTCATGCAAGCTATAATTAGACCAGACCCTTTCTCTTCTGCCCTCTTTTCCCTCTCCCAATCCTTCCTTTTCTACACAAGTAGCCTTGCTATGTAGGAAGGGGAAAGGGTTTTACATGACAGTAAACATCTCCTTTAATATGACTATTATTAACATAAAAACTATAGCATATAGGTCAGGGGTAGGCAACTCTGGTCCTCGAAAGCCGCAGGCAGGTCAGGTTTTCAGGATATCCACAATGAATATGCATGAGATAGATTTGCATACCATGGAGGCAGTGCTTGCAAATCTATCTCCTGCATATTCATTGTGGATATCCTGAAAACCTGACCTGCCTGCAGCTCTCAAGGACCGGAGTTGCCTACCGCTGGCATAGGTGATAGTGCATTGCAATCTTGGAACTTTTGGGGAGGAGTCTCGGCAGCCATTTTTAAAGCGCGAATCGGCAAGGGAGGACAGTCAGCGCTGGAAGCGGGCAGGCAAGACTGCCTGCCCCGAAGAATTCAAAAAACAAGCAGGCGGTGAGGCGGATCCGGAGGGAGGGAGGAGAGCCAGAGCCGGCTCGCTATTTTCAACAACCGGCTCGCAAGCTGGAAGAAAATTTAACAACCGGCTCTTGCGAACCGGTGCAAGCTGGCTCCAGCACACCACTAATGTTAGTCCACTTTTAAAGGTGATCTGACGAAGAAGGGCTACCTTCGAAAGCTAATCAAGAAAAGTATAAGTTAAAACCCCTGATCACGCATTTAGCGAAACATAGTCTTGTGTAGGGTTTGACGGCACTTTCAGTGGTTGAGAATTTGAGAAGCAGATTTGCCTGTGGCTTCGGGAGAAGAACAAAATGGAGGACTGGTTGTTTTTGGATTAAGAACATTGCATTTGGAAGACTCGGTTATGATATGTTGAGATTCACATGGGAATTGTACTCGCTGCAATACTATAATGAGATAAGTGGACATTCACACGTAGAGGGGCATTTTTGAACGGACACGCCCATCTCTAAGGGCGTCCATCTCTGAGGATGTCCCCGCGAAGGGGCGGGGCATCCTGTATTATCGAAACCAGATGGGCGTCTATCTTTCGTTTTGATAATACGTTCAGGGACACCCAAATCTCAACATCTAGGTCGACCTAAGAGATGGTCGACGTAAATGTTGAGATGGTCGACCTTAGAGATGGTTGTCCCCGGTTTTCGGCCATAATGGAAACCAAGGACTCCCATCTCAAAAACGACCAAATCCAAGCCCTTTGGTCCTGGGAGGAGCCAGCATTTGTAGTGCACTGGTCCCCCTCACATGCCAGAACCAGTGCACTGGTCCCCCTCACATGCCCTAGGGGACACTGCAGTGGACTTCATAAATTGCTCCGATGGTGCATAGCTCCCTTACCTTGGGTGCTGAGCCCCCCAAAATCCACTACCCACAACTGTACAACACAACCATAGACCTTAAAGGGTAAAGGGGGGCACCTAGATGTGGGTACAGTGGGTTTTGGGTGGGTTTTGGAGGGCTCCCATTTACCACCATAAGTGTAACAGGTGAGGGGGGGATGGGCCTGGGTCCGCCTGCCTGAAGTGCACTGCAGTACCCACTAAAAACTGCTCCAGAGACCTGCATACTGCTGTGATACAGCTGGGTATGACATTTGAGGCTGGCAAAAAATGTTTTTTAAATTGTTTTGGGGTGGGAGGGGGTTGGTGACCACTGGGGGAGTAAGGGGAGGTGATCCCCGATTCCCTCCATTGGTCATCTGGTCAGTTTGGGCACCTTTTTGAGGCTTGCTCATGAAAAAAATTGGACCAAGTAAAGTCGGCCAAATGCTCGTCAGGGACGCCTTTCTTTTTTCCATTATCGGCCGAGGACGCCCATCTCTTAACCACGCCCCCGTCCCGCCTTCGGTACATGCTGACACTGCCCCCGTGAACTTTGGCCGTCCCCGCAACTGAAAGCAGTTGACGCCCAAAATCGTCTTTCGATTATGACGATTTGGGCGACCTTGTGAGAAGGACGCCCATCTCCCGATTTGTGTCAGAAGATGGGCGTCCTTCTCTTTCGCTTATGCCCCTGATAGTAATTGAAAGAAGTTGGACATTTGCTAAGAAAGCAACTTTGCAATTGCTAATGATAACAACAGAGCATTATTTGTATTTTGAATAACAGAACAAATTTATGGAAATGGTTATAGGGATTGTGTAAAGCAAAGTAATATGGATGTCTTGTGGTTGAGAGCACCCATGTGATTGTGTGAAAGATACATTGGAGTGAATGGGAAGAATGGTGTGAATGGGAAGAAGTGTGAGGTCAATATTGCATAAACATTTTTATAAGGATAATGTTCAAAGGTTTTTGATAAAAGAATGCAACAAAAATTAAAAAGAGTAAGGTAATTACTGGATTAATATTATAGTCTGCTATAGAGATAGACATGGGAGAAGCCACTGCTTGCCCTGGGATTGGTAGCATGAAATGTTGCCACTATTTGGGATTCTGCCAGGTGCTTGTGACCTGAATTGGCCACTGTTGGAAGCAGGATACTGGGCTAGATGGACCATCGGTCTACCCAGTATGGCTAGAGCACCAGGCTTACAAGCACAAAGGCAGGGCTCAAATCCTTGTAATCTTGGACAAGTCATAAGCTTCTAGTTGTTAGCTTAGCAGGGTTTTAAAACATGTGGACCTTTCCCTAAAAGAAAAGTCGATAAGCATATAAGCAGCATGGGATGTTGCCAGGTACTTGGACCTAGATTGGTTACTGTTGGAAACGAGACACTGGACTTGATTGACCTTTGGTCTGTACCAGTATAGCAATGTTTATGTTCTTAAGTTATGCACTTTCATTTTTAGAATAGGTAGTAGAGCAGTGCACTGTTATATAGCAGCCTCAGTGAGTACCACCTATCTGAATAGTGGTTTTGGTATATGCGGTCCAGCTCCATTTTTGTTTTTGTTTGTTTGTTTATTTTTGTTGTTGTTGTTTTTTGTGCATGGCCAACTTTGGTTGATTCCTGTACCAGCTGCTGTATGACTCAGTTTTATTGCATCTAAAAAACTTTGCCTCTTCAGCATATCTCAATGATTATTTCATCCAACTTTATGTTTTACTATGTTATAATATTAGCTAAATCTAACCTATTTATATGCACAGGAATAGCAAAGCAGTAGAATTATGTAGAAGTTGGAACATTTAATCTCCACAAATTTTCTTTGATCTCTCCCTTGAAAAGCTAAGGCAAAGTATTATTCAAGATTCCAAAGATTAGTTTATAATTTAAAAAAAAATATGCAGCACTAGCTCTTTATAAACAAAGTCATTTATTGAGCATTATATAATGTATTAGAAAAGCCGTCTCTGACCCATCTGCTTGTAGTACAGGAACACTCTGTGTTTACTGTTAATTCCAGAAGAGGTTCACACAAAAGTTGCCTGAGGCTGAAGTTTGCCAAATTCCAGAGTCATGTAAGTAGGTAAATATTTGGAGATATTAACTGATAATGGTTTTCCTGTGCTTCCAAAAGTAGATATTGGCACCACAGAAAGCTACAGCTGAAAATCTTTTTTTCTTTTGCTATTGCACAAAAATTAGGGACCCTTTTACTAAACTGTATTAAGGGGTCCTTTTACAAAATGCGCTAATGGATTTAGGGGCCCTTTTACAAAGCCGAGTGAGGGCTAACATGCGGGTAGCACATGTCGTGCCTTTCTCAGATAAATATAAAATACCATCAGTATGGATGCCTCCGGGCGTTATTGACCCGACAGTAGATACGTTTCAAAAGCTAGTGTTAAGGGACCTAGAGAATTTAGAACATAAAAGAGTGTTTGTTCGTAATAATTTGAGTAGAGCACAAAGGAATGCGATGCTTGATTTGAAACAAGATTCATCTATTATAATTTTTCACGCCGATAAGGGAGCACAGTTGTAGTACAAGATCTAATGCAATATGAGGAAGAGGCACATCGTCAGTTGTTAGATGAGTCCTTTTATAAAAAGTTAGAATCAGATCCAACGACTGAATATGCAGAACAAGTGTCAGAGATGTTAAAAACAGCATCTGAGCAAGGCATTATTACACCTAAGGAATATAGGTATTTAACACGGAAAAACCCAAGCATACCTAGCATCTATTTTTTACCGAAAATACACAAATCCCTAATTAATCCCCCAGGATGCCCCATAGTATCGGGCAAGGGGTTGTTATCTTTTTTTGTTACATTTGTACCAGGGGCGTAGCCAGACTTGCGTGGGAGGGGGGTCCACAGCTCGCGGGGAGGGGGCACATTTTAGCCCCCCCTGCCACCGCCCCCCTCCCGCCGCCATTGTCACCCCCCGTCTTTGCCGAACCCCCTCCCGCCGCCGCCTACCTTCCGTTTTGCTGGCGGGGGACCCCACTCCCTGCCAGCCGACGTCCTCTCCCGTAGAACGCAGCGGCACTGTCTGGCAGAGAAAAGTCTTCTTCCTTGCATGCTGACGTCCTGCACGTACAACGTGCAGGACGTCAGCATGCAAGGAAGAAGACTTTTCTCTGCCAGTGCCGCTGTGTTCTACGGGAGAGGACGTCGGCTGGCGGGGAGTGGGGTCCCCCGCCAGCAAAATGGAAGGTAGGCGGTGGCGGGTTCGCCGGGAGGGGGTCCCCACTGAAATCTACAGGGGCCCAGGCCCCCTCAGGCCCCACATAGCTACACCACTGATTTGTACCCCATGCTTTCCCACTCATGGCAGGCTCAATGCGGCAGGCAATGGAGGGTTAAGTGATTTGCCCAGAGTCACAAGGAGCTGCCTGTGCCGGGAATCAAACTCAGTTCCTCAGGACCAAAGTCCACCACCCTAACCACTAGGCCACTCCTCCACACCTCTATCACAATTTCTGGATCACCATATAAAATCTCAAGAATATAAAGCACAGTCTTATGTTAAGGATTCAGGGGACTTATTGCAGTTTCTTGCCTCTGTACAGATCCCTGAATTTCCAGGAACTTTTTGGGCACTAAAACATAGCCAGTTAATCCGATATTGATTGACTGACCGGCTAAATTATAGCAGCCAAAGACAGACCTGCTATTTACGTGGGTCCATCTGTCCACTAAACTTAGCTGGATAGTTAATAACTAGCTATGTCGCATAACATAGCTGGCGACTGGGCTAGCTGCTAAGCAGTAATATTCAGCCAAGATAGCTGGCTGAATATTAGCGCTTAGCCGGTTTTAGGCTATTTAACCAGCCAGGAGCCATTGCTTAAATATCAGCCAGAATATGTATTAGGTACATAACCTTAGCTCAATTTAATAAATAGGGGCCCTTTTACTAAGTCGCAGTAGGCTTTACGTGTGTGCCAAAATAAGACTACCGCCAGGCCAGCACGCCCTCCTGGTGGTAATTTCAGATTTGGCACGTGCCCATAATGCCTGTATGAATTATGTTCTCCTACACGTGCCAGTTCCGGTGGCAATCGGCACTTGGCATGCACCAACCAGTCACTGTGCATGTAGCGTGTGAGCCTTTCCCTCTAGATCAATGGGTGGCATTAAGAGCTCAGGTCGGTTTTGGGTGAGCACTGGTTTCATTTTTACTGCAGATCCTTTTCCCATCCCATTTTTTAAAAAAAGAAAAATTTCTAGATGCGATAAAAATTGGCCCGGCGCGTGCCGTATACACGCGCCTACACTACCGCAGATCAATTTTTAGCATGGCTTAGTAAAAGGAACCCTAGAGTGTCTTAAAGCAGAAGGCTTTCAGTTGTAAATGATGATGTAGGCAGTTTGTTACTTATTTGTACAGAATGGATAATAAAAATTAAAGGGATTTACAGAGAGCTAAACCAAACAATGAGATATTAATGATTTTCCATTGACAGGAAGAATGAATGCTAAGATAAAAAGATAGCAAAGCATATTAGTAGAATGTTGGAGGGGGGTGGGGGTTAAATTGAGAAGATGTAAATTTGTCTGTAACTATAGCCATGACAATAAAGTCAATTTTGAAAAAAAACCTGTTCTGTCCATTTGAAAAATGTGAATTTTATATTGCTCTCTTTATTCTTTTATACTGTGGAAAACAATGTATATTTTGCCTTCTAAAGAAAGTAATAAAATGGTAAACCTGCAAAAATAACCTTTTTTTTATTTTATACTAAGTTCTTCATGCATGAATGATCGTTAAATAATGTTGACAAAACTAAATAACATCTTATAATAAAATGAAATCTTGATATTGTATAAATTATAAATAAGCCATTTACCAACTCTGCTGCTTATAAGAGGTTAAGATAAATCAGTGTTTTTTTGCAAACTGTTTCAGACTAATGTATGGAATACTCATTCTTTAACACATTCTATAAATCTGGATCTTTCTGGGAACATAAATGTGAGTATTGTACTGCATGGTGTAACTTTAGAAATCATGTTGAACGTAGATGCTATGGGCAGTTCCTTTTCACAGTTTAATAGTTGTATAAAAATTGTATCATTTTCTAAGCATCTCTGGGCAGTGCCGTAGCGAGGGCAGCTGACACCCGGGGTGGGTCGCCACTGCACACTCCCCCCCGGGTGCAGCACGATGCCCCCCCCTCGGCGCAAACCGTCCCCCCTCCGGAGAGCATTGTTACTTGCATTAGGAAGCGAGGGGTGGGCGAGAGGGCCAATCCGCCCCCGAGTGCACGTCGCTGGGAGCTGCGTCAGCTCCGCTGGTTGCTTGCTCTCTTTGCCCCGGAACAGGAAGTAACCTGTTCCGGGGCAGAGGGAGCAGGGAACCAGCGGAGCCGATACCCCCCAGCGGCGTGCACTCGGGGCGTACCTCCCCCCCTTCCTACGCCACTGTCTCTGGGTAATAATATGGGGGCTGATGTTCAGTTAAAGATGGTTAAATTTGATGGCTAACTGGATAAATTTCTCCATGAATTAACTACCACTTATCATTTCTATAGTACTACTAGACGTATGCAGCGCCTTACACATATTATATGCAGGTATTTCCTCTGTCACTGGTGGGCTCACAAACTGAGGGCCCCTTTTACTAAGCGGCGTTAAGTCCAACGCGGGCTTATCGCTCGCTAAACAGGAAGTACCGTCGGGCTACCGCAGCAGCCCAGCGGTACTTCCCACCCCTTGCATGCAGTCATATCTGACACTACAAAAATATATTTATTTTTGTAGCACTGGAGTGTACCCAGCAGTAATTAGGCAGTGGCGCGTGGCCAATGCTTTACTTGCCACATGGCCATTTCCTGCAGGAAAGAGAGACATCTCTTTTACCAACTGCAGCAAAAGGGGGCCTCAGCATGTGTGAAAAACACGCACCAACGCCAGCGCAGGCACCTTTTGCCGCAGCTTACTAAAATGGGCCCTAAGGTGTTTTTTGCAACTGGGGTAAAGCAGGGTTAAGTGACTTGCCCAGAGTCACAATATATCTACGCAGATTTCACCTATCTGAATATTCTCTCATTGATTTTTATTGCTGTACTCTGTAGGTTTTCGTGTGGTTTTGATACTACTGGCCACTTGTGATTTCACATCTCTGAATTAGTTTCTCCATCTCCCTGTGTAATACTTAAGTGTTGCTTTAGACATAGATCCACTGATTTGAACCATTGTAATTGGTTTTTTATTTTGTTACTTCCACAGACCAAGAAAATTCCTGTAATGAAATTCGGCCTTTCAATGTTTCTTAACCTTTATGTATTGGGAAGGCCAGCTTTTTGCCAGTAACCTTTAAAACATCTGTATGCCTCTAAACCCTAAAGCTTAAAGAATGATTTTAATCTAGGCTAATTTATTGTTTTTGTCATAGGTAAATCTTCAGATAGGTAGGGATGCATTTATTATTGCTCTCTTGATTTCTCGTAGTTTAATTATATGGTGCAAATGTTCTCTTTTTGCTCCTGTGATGTTGGCTGTTGGTTGTTTCTAAATAATGCTATACATGTATTTCGTGAAACTTTTTAAATAAAAATTTAAGTTAATAAAATAATGTATAACAAAGCAAAAACCAACATGCAAAAACGTGTTCACAGGTTAGTATCACCAAAACAACTACACCTGATTGCCAAGACCCATAAAAAAAGTTTCTCATACAAGTTTGCTATGGAGCTCGTTTTCCTCAATAGAAGACTTGCACAGGAAAGAAGTCACTAACCTCTGGCAAATCCTGCAGCAGACTCTTAATTTATTGCCTTGGCTTAAAGTGGTGTTTTCAGAGATGTTTTTTTGTAGGTGTTTATGACAATTATGTATATATAATTGCCCACTTTTCTGCAACTATAATTTAAATGTTGAAGAACAGTAGCAAATACATATGCCACAATAAATGAGTAAATATGCATATTCCAGTCATCTCAAAATTATTTAAATGCATAAAAGTAATTTCTTAAAGTCTGTAAATGCATTAAGTGCTATTCCAAAAATGCCGGTAATAAATCCATACACTTAAGTTAAAATCCACATAATGTCAAGCAATAAAAACAGGATTTAACAGCTAACTCCTTGATAGGCTTCTAAATATCAAATAATCATTCTCTTGCAAATTTCTACCTGGAGCGAGTTCCCTAAAGAAGAGACGAAGCCAAAAAAAAAAAAAAGTCCTCTTCCTGATTTTTACCATCAATAAATGAGGGGACATGCAATTGTATCCAAAATCACAGATTTTAACAAAAAAGCAGACATATATTTAGAATTTTTTTTAATGTAAATTAGTTCTATTATTTGGGGCCATGCGGTAACAGTGGGGGCTGTTTCTCCTATGTGCCAGAACCTTTTTTACTGCAGTGAATGGTCATGGGTAAGATAACTCTTACTGCATGGCCATGTGGTGGGGAGCTCTTACCACCACCCATTGAGGTGGAGGTAAGGGCTCCCACGTTAACCTGTGGTAACTGGGCAGTGCATGGCGATGCCCGATTACCGCTGAGTTAGTGCCATGCTAGGGAAAAAAATGCACTGGGGCGCCGGAAATGCCTTTTTTCCTGGCGTGCTGAAAAATTGACCTGCGGGTGTCCAAAACATGCACCTACACTACCGTAGCCCACTTTAGGCATGCCTTAGTAAAAGGGCCACACTGTTAACAATGTGGAAAGAGGGCACACTTGTTTTCTGATTGGATGTACATGTATGTACACATGCACAGTAGTTCCTTTATCAGGAAAGAGCGCACCTTCTTTCTGAAATAATGCACCTCTTTCCATATAGGGCTAGATTCTATAAATGGCATCTAAAAAATCAGCGCCCCCCCCCCCCCCCACACACACACACACTTAAGCAGTATGCTATAAACCACGCCTAAAGTTTGATGTGGTTTATAGAATAACGTTTAAATGGAGAGGTCACACATAAATTTAGGTGTTGCCATTTGCACCAACAAAAGGTTGCAAAGAAGAAGGCAGACCCCTGTAAGGGAATGCCATACACAAACAGGCGGAAGGCCAGAGGAGCAGAGGAAGGATGGGGGGGAGGGGCAGAAGAAAGAAGGCATAGACTGAGATAGAGTTAGGAAAGAGGGCATGAAAAAGGAAGGAAAGGGTTAAGAAAGTGAGGGACAGGGACAAAGAGGAGGGGTGGGAAGTTTATAAAAGGCACAGGGAGGGAACAGGCAGCCCCCTTTCATCCAGCCAGCACAGGAAGTAACGGGAGCCTGCGGCAAGCGAGGAGTCGCTACCGCAGGCAGTGGTGTAAAGTTACAGCAATGATACGGTCACAGCGACGGGTACACAGCCGACGGTCAGATAAAATGATAAGAAATGTGATACTGTTAAGTGAAACAGCTTAGTGTAAAGTAAAAATGTAACCAAGAGGCATATGCCGCATGGTAGCTGAGTCACAGCTTGTCTACTGGCTCGGACGGCCAGGAGGCCCACATCATCAGATCAACAGAGAGAGGCCGGGGTGCTTCCTTCAACGGGATGCACCGAAGAAAAGTATCGTGGGTGTGTCCTCTAACGGGACACACCTGAGAGACAATTGGTGCCGCAAGAGGTACTACAGCGGGAGAACAGGCTGCTCTAACGGCACGACCTGTCCGACAAAGGAAGCTGTGTACCCATACATACATGTATATGTAATGTTACTAGTTATAATGTTAAGTATTAGCAATGATTGTGTTATGTGTTAGATTAAGATTGTAAATTTTAATGCACCTGGCTGCGGCCAAATAAACTCCAAATGACATCTGAAATGACTCCAGTATATGCGATTAGTTGACAAGAAGTATGAATGAGTATGTGCCGACTGCCCACGTTGATGGCCAGTACACAGGATTAGGATTGAGAGTGCTAACATGATTCCCCTGACGCAGCTTCTAGCAAAACAGGGGCTCCCTGCCGGGCATCTGGGAGTGCTATAATTGGCTGAGGGCCGGATTGAAAGGCTGAGAAGAACGCGCAGGTCTGAAGAATTACCGTTGAGTGTTCGATTCCGTTGCCCTGCCTGTACCAACTTTGGCCTTTCCTGTGAATGGTAGTGGGCTTTATGGACATTGGGACCAAGAGAGCTAACGTTCCTACACTGTGAAGTAAGTGGAGTTTTCTTCCTATGATGGTGACCTGTGCCCACACCCTAGAAGTATTGTAGGTGGGGTCGCTTTACTGAGGTTTTTTCCTCCACGTATAGGCGTGTAGTGAATTGTTGTGGTGTCCTGGTGCCTGAAACCCACTAATACAATTTTGTGCAATTTTCTTTGTAATTATACTCTTTAGCTTGAGTGTTAATTTTGTCATAAGATGTGCTACTCTATGACAATGTGCGCCCAAATCCCATAGCATGCAATCCAATAGGGACATGGCCATGGGAGGTGTATGGGTGGATCAGGAGCATTTCTAAAATTTACCCATAGTGTAATAGACTACCAGGGATGTGTGCCAAATTGGGCAACAGAAAGCAGCAGGCATAAGTCTTGGCATTCAAATTTGGGTGCCATAATCAGTACTCATAAGTACATAAGTAATGCCACACTAGGAAAAGACCAAGGGTCCATCGAGACCAGCATCCTGTCTACGACAGCGGCCAATCCAGGCCAAGGGCACCTGGCAAGCTTCCCAAACGTACAAACATTCTATACATGTTATTCCTGGAATTGTGGATTTTTCCCAAGTCCATTTAGTAGTGGTTTATGGACTTGTCCTTTAGGAAACCGTCTAACCCCTTTTTAAACTCTGCCAAGCTAACCGCCTTCACCACATTCTCCGGCAACAAACTCCAGAGTTTAAATATGCGTTGGGTGAAGAAACACTTTCTCCGATTTGTTTTAAATTTACTACACTGTAGTTTCATCGCATGCCCCCTAGTCCTAATATTTTTGGAAAGCGTGAACAGACGCTTCACATCCACCTGTTCCACTCCACTCATTATTTTATATACCTCTATCATGTCTCCCCTCAGCCGTCTCTTCTCCAAGCTGAAAAGCCCTAGACTCCTTAGTCTTTCTTCATAGGGAAGTTGTCCCATCCCCGCTATCATTTTAGTCGCCCTTCGCTGCACCTTTTCCAATTCTACTATATCTTTCTTGAGATGCGGCGACCAGAATTGAACACAATACTCAAGGTGCGGTCGCACCATGGAGCAATACAACAGCATTATAACATCCTCACACCTGTTTTCCATACCTTTCCTAATAATACCCAACATTCTATTTGCTTTCCTAGCCACAGCAGCACACTGAGCAGAAGGTTTCAGTGTATTATCAATGCTATTCTATAATGAACCCCAATTTTTTTCAGTGTCGATTTTTGAGTGCCATTTACTGAACCTAGCCCAAAATGTGCAATGATGTAATTTGATCACTGTTCATAGGACAAACCAGTATTGTACTTTAGAAAATCCACATCTCTATGCAGAAAAACAGATTAATAGTATGTTATCATGGGTATTAACCCAGAAACAAATATAAATTTAAAAGATAAACAAGCAAATTTTAGATTGTACTTGGAGAGGGAATTTCACATCTCCTGGTCAATATGTGGAGAATTCCCATCTATTTTACAAGAAGCTCTGCCAGCTATAGAGCTTCTTGTAAAATAGGTACAGGGCTGCACATGTATGTCCCTCCATGTACAGAGGAGACAGAAATTTTATGAAGCTGCAGGTGGGTAAAATAAATGTAGAATCCCTCCTACACACACACATACGAATGCATGCATGCATAGGAGCAGTGTTCAAAACTCACTGTTCCCTCTCTTAAGGTTCCTGGATCTCAGCATCAGTGGCCCCTTAACATATTCATCTTCCCCCTCCCTGCAGCATGTCATCCCATGGCTTGACAACCTCCCTGCATCATCACCCCCCCTCCCCCATTACAACACCCCTGTAGCTACAGACCCCATAATGCAGCAATGCTCCTGAATCTACAAACCTCCAATGCAGCTAACTTCTGAGACAGCAACTCCCCAGGCACAACCCCCCATGTAACATCACCCTTCAATGTGAGAATCCCTCAATGAGGACACCCCCCCCCCCCCAAGGTGCCCAAGGCAGACTCACCACCCAATCCTCACCGTGACCTTACTGGAGGTTACTGGGGTCTAGTGGAGCAGGAGTGT
This sequence comes from Microcaecilia unicolor, assembly GCF_901765095.1. Classification (NCBI taxonomy): domain Eukaryota; kingdom Metazoa; phylum Chordata; class Amphibia; order Gymnophiona; family Siphonopidae; genus Microcaecilia; species Microcaecilia unicolor. The sequence continues at coordinate 51,794,810 of NC_044040.1, forward strand.
GATGCCCATCTCTGAAAATGACCACTGAGACCTCTAGCAGTAATACTGAGGGGAAGGTTCTGCAGTGGCAGGGTTGTTGTGGGATGTTGCAGGTGGTATTCTCATGCCTTGGGGGGGAGGGGGGATTGGATGCCTTGGTAGGGTTGTGGTGAGATCAGATATGAGGGGGATGATTAGGGGTGGATGACAGGAGGAGACTGAAGGAGGTCCAGATATTAGCACTTACAGATGCCTCTTACTGCAGGCATTTAATATACATGCTTTGGAGCAGACATAAATACAGATGCCTATATTTTCCAGTACAGATACGGATTCTCTAAATGAAATGGAGAATCCAGGTCAATATTGTAGGCCCACCCAGGAAACTCCCTTTTCCCACCCTTCTCATGCCTCCTTGACATCTAACATTATAAGTGTTGGCTGTGAATAGATGTGTAATTTTACCATTAACTTGTGATAATTTATCACAGGTCATATTTTATGCAATAAGACCTAGTTACTAATAACTAGGGTTAACAGTAAAATAACACATCTTAACAGTAGCCCAGATTGATAACGCCCCCCTTCCCCTAAATGTAGTAAGCTTTCCTAAGTGTAAATGGCCCTTGCTGTAAAATGTCTTTTACATCTGTAGGCCCCATATACCACACAACTAAATCATGTTATCTGTTTAATAGGTGAATTACCAAGCACTAACTGTTACCATAGCTCATGCTAAGTTATAAGGGAGAAAGGGGGTCCACTCCTTCCACAGTAACGCAAGCAAAACCAAACACAGAGTGGAAGAAAACAAGTCCAAGTGACCAGCCAAAACACCGGAGTAAGTGCTCCAAGCAAAGTTTATTGGGACCCTACACAGTCCGTGTTTCGGCAAAAAGCCTTCCTCAGGGGTCTAAAAACACAAAAAATAAAAATTCAATATACAAATAATAAAAATAATAATAATAATGAGCATAAACGCATAAATACATAGGCATACAGTAGTATGAACTGCAAACATTGTTTCAGAGATATTACTCCTACTTTAGCTCTCTCAACGAATCACAATTTAAGGAATCATCTGGTCCCCTCCACCCTTACCATGTTTGGTCATGCTAAGTTATTGCACTCACGTTAGTAATTCCCCTATTAAACAGCTAATACTGAAATGAGCATTTAGGGCATAGATTGTCCCTTACAGTTAATGCAGTAGCAGCTACTGTGTGCCTTATCTGTTAAATTGTAAGCTTTATGAGGATAGAAAAATACCTTCTGTATCTGAATTTAACCGAAAAGGTATGAGCTAAATTCATAATCCCTTTTATAACTCAGAGCAGTTAACACTTCCTAAAAACCTTACCCCCACCTTAGTAAATAGGGGTCAATGCATGTTAATTAAAAACAAAATGAATGAAAATAAATGTTCATAAATGGCACAAAATAAACAAAAGAAATAGGAAACAAAATGAAAATTGACACAAAGTAGGGATTTTTCCCATGGTCACCCCTAGGGTCTAATTTATTACGCTGCCTTAAGGTTCTGCAGTCATCATGTGGTAATTGCCAAAATTAATGTGCAGTAGCCCCAAAGGTTCTGCATTAACAGTCGGGAGCATTCCCAGCATCTTGCCATACAATTAACACAGAGAAAAAAATGTTACCATGAATTAACTGCATTGCAGATAATGGGCCACTCTTAGCTATACCTATTGAGATGGCATTAAGGGTGCTGTATTATCTGCTGGGTTAACAGCTGATGCATGGTAACTACCTCTGCATTAGTTGTCAGTTGCAGCCCCCACCTATGTCATGCCCCATCCTCATTAGTTGTTAATGGAAATAGTATTGCACATTAATTGATGAGGCATTTAACTTAACTGTTAGCATGGTGCCCACATTAATTCTTAGCACATATTAACTCCATGTTAGCAGCTAATGCAATTTAATGAATTAGCGCCTCCTGTTTCTCTTCTGTGTGCTATTAACATCATTTCCAAATGCAGATAGATAAGAGTTTTACCAAATATATCCTACTATTTCTGGTTTTACGACAAATTCAGTTTATTTTATTCCTGCTATTTATTCTTTAACGGGAAAAACCTGTATGTAACTTGCCTTCAACTCAAATTTGGAAAGGTTGGCAATCAAATTGACCCCCCCCCCCCCCACACACACACACACACAAACACACACATATATTGTCGGAAAATAATGCTGTCTTTCTCCCTGTTTTTCAAAAATGGATTGCAATAAGTAATACAGAAAACAGAGGTGAATACTATGCTGAAATGTATATATTAATTATAATTTTTCAAAACAGCATATAATTCAACAATTACCATAGTTCTATTGTCACTACATGTGGCAATATGTATTTGGATGCATGGAATTTATGACAAAGTGTTAATCCTTCCTATATCCATCTTTAATGATATATGGGAGGGCATTTTCGCTATGACGTCTAAGTCTTGTTTGGACGTTTTGCACAAAACGTCTTAAATCCAAATAAGAAAGAAGGTAATTTTCGAAAAAGAAAAATGTCTATCTTTTTTTTTTTAATAGTGTTTCAAACAAGGTTTTGTGCTTTGGAAGTTTTGTTTTTTGGTCCATTTTCAGAAAAAAAAAAAAAAGGAAAAACACGAATAAGTGCAAAATGTAGAGATTCATTCCATTGGGATGTAGGAGGAGCCAGCCTTTTTAGTAGACTGGTCAACCAGACAACCCAGGAGAGCATTGGGGAATCCTAGAGGGCACTTCCGTGCACTTCATAAAAATGCTCCCAGGTACACCTCTCATCTTTGCTTCCTTATCTTGACCCCGAAGCCCTCCAAAACCCACCCAAAACACACTGTCCCCCACTACAATAGCCCTTATGGATGAAGGGGGCACCTATATGTGGGTACAGTACAGTTTTGGTGAGTTTGGGAGGAGTAACAGTTTTCACCACAAGTGTGACAGGTAGAGAGAGATAGGGACCTGGGTCCCCCACTGTGTACTCCCTGACCACTACACCACTCCAGGGACCTGCATGCTGCTCTAATAGCCTGCCTTTAACTTCTGAGGCTCTCATAGAGGCTGGTAAGTCATATTTCTATTTACGTTTTTTGGAGGGTGGGAGGGGGTCAATGACTACTGGGGGGCATTGGGGGCTCACCCTTGATTCTCTCCAGTGGTCATTTAGGGCACCTTTTTGTGCCTTATTCATTCTGAAAACATTAATATATACATTTCAGCATGGTATTCACCTCTGTTTTCTGTATTACATTGTAATCCATTTTTGAAAAACAGGGAGAAAACGTCAGCAAAACATCTTAGTTTTATTCATGTTTTGATCCATTATGGCTGTAAAATGTCCAAGTGTTAGGCACGCCCTAATCCCGCCTTTTAAACCCCCCCCCCCCCCCACATGCCCCCTTGTGATTTGGATGCACTGCAGATGAATTGCATAAACAAACATTTGCAAAATAGGTTTTGAAAATACCAATTTGGACATTTTTAGTAGAAAAACATCCAAATGTGCTTTATGACACTTTTTGGATGTGTTTCTCTTTTGAAAATGAGCTCCAAAGTCGCCTCATTTCAAACAACTTTAGATTTTATTGTTTCAATCATTATGCTTCAGGAAGTATGTGGTAAATTTACCTAGCTGAATTCATTTTCCGAATCCATGGGAGAGCTGCTGTTTGGAGGGCACTAAACCAATCACAGAAGAGGTTAAATGAACACTATTTCAGGAGCTTAAGGAAAGAGCTCCCTGGAGCACAGTAGCTTTTATTGTGCCTTTCAAATGGGCAACATCAGTGATGGATCTGAAGTGACACAAAGAGCATGTGGTATGACATAATTGCATAATGTTAGAACAATGATTTGATTCGTTTAAATTATAAAACATAGCCCTGTGTTAATTGATAGCACATTAACTTTGATGAGATGTATTCTACTGTATGAATGTAGAAGTAACAAATCAAAGATATGCCACCCAACTGTCTGCTTACCATGCTCAGAACTCTAAATACAAGAACATAGGTGCAATAAAAGTGCCACTTTTGTGAACCTGTAACTTTTGAAATTTAACATTCTTTTTTCCAGTGCTAAAGAGCTTATGACACTAGGAGTCAGGATATGATGCTTTAACTGGGATAGATCTGGGGACAATGCCAGGAGAGTTGTTTTTTCACAGAATAGATGATAGATGCATGGAACACCATCCCAGACATTAACAGGTGCTAAAATGATAGCAGACTTCAAGATTTATGGGATAAACATGGAATATCCTTAGTGGAGTAAATGTGAAGAGATAGTGGAAGCTTGACATAGGAGGAAACCAGGTTGGTAAAGAAGGCAGCTCCTCTTCATAGATCGGCTGATTTGGTGCAAAGGGTTGGTAGTGGCAGGGGTAAATTTCCTGAGAGTGAATGCCAAGCCTGGGTGTACAGGGTGAGTCAACAAAGTGTAATTTGGATCTCTTTTCATTTCATTTTTTAAATAGACATTCTAGAAACATAGAAAAATGTAGGCAGATAAAGACCATATGGCCTATCCAGTCTGCTCATCCATTTCATCTATTTTCCCTATCACTTCCTTAGAGATCCTATGTATTGCCCAAGCTCTCTTGAATTCAGATACTGTTTTCATCTCACCACTTCCATTGGAAGGCTGTTCCACAAATTCACCACCCTTTCTGTGAAGAAGTATTTCCTCAGATTACTTCTGAGTCTATCCCTTTCACCTTCATCCTATGCCCCCTCGTTCCAGAGCTTCCTTTCAATTGAAAGATACACGCCTCCTGTGCATTTTTTCTGCATAGGTATTTAAATGTCTCTATCATATCTTTCCCGCCTTTCTTCCAAAGAATACATATTGATGTCTTTAAGTCTGCCCCCATACGCTTTATGATAAAGACCAGTGACCATTTTAGTAGCTGCCTTCTGGACTGACTCCATCCTGTTGATGTCTTTTTGAAAGTGCAGTCTCCAGAATTGTACATAATATTCTAAATGAGGTCTCACCAGAGTCTTATACAAGGGCATCATCACCTCCTTTTTTCCTACTGGCCATTCCCCTCTCTCTGCACCCCAGCATTCTTCTAGTTTTTACTGTCACCTTTTCTACCTGTTTGGCCACCTTAAGCTCATCACACATACAATCACACCCAAGTCCCACTCTTTTTCCATGCACAAAAGTTTTTCACCCCCTAAACTGTACTGTTCCCTCAGGTTTTTGCAACCCAAATGCATAGCTACATTTTTTAGCATTAAATCTAAGCTGCCAAATTCTAGATTATTCCTCTAGCTACAGTAAAGTCTTCCTCATGTTATCCACCCCATCTATCCTTTTGCAGATTTCGGTATCATACACAAAGAGGCAAACCTTACCAGACAGCACTTCAGGAATATTGCTTACAAAAATGTTAAAAAGAACCAGCACACCACTGGTATCATCCTTTTCCTCAGAATGAGCTCCATTTACCACAACCCTCTGTCATCTTCCATTCAACCGGTTCCTAACCCAGTCAATCACGTTAGCCCCTATACCAAGGGCACTCAGTTTATTTATTAGTCAACTATGTGGAACCATGTCAAAGGGTTTGCTAAAATCGAAATGCACCACATCTAGCGCTCTCCCTCGATCTAACTCTCTGGTCACCCACGCCAACAAAATTAATCAGGCTTGTCTGGCAAGACCTGCCTCTAGTGAAACCATGTTGCCTTGGGTCCTGCAATCCATTGAATTCCAAACACTTTACTATTCTCTGTTTTAAAAGTGTTTCCATTAATTTACTTACCACAGAAGTCAGACTTGCTGGTCTTTACATAAGTGATCAGTGCAGGATACACAAAAACATGCATAAAAACAAAAATTTCCAAACATAAAGAGTATTATATGAAGAAAACAGTGGGTGGTGTTCTGATGTCAAATTCGAGGAGGGTTTTTAAAGCACATTTTTGACGTACTTGCACTTCATATAATAGGTATGTCAAGTCACTTTATTTATTTGCAGTACCACTATTTTATAAAAGCAACATATCCATCCATATGCATTAATAAAATAGCATATCTGAAAGCACTTACATAAAGTAACAGCTGGTCTGAGGCAGGACTAAATTTGTATTTTTATGTGGCTGTAGAAAATATGCATGCATAAGTGATGATTTAATACCTAATGCTGGGTTTCTTGTTCTAACACTGCACTTAGGGGTCCTTTTACCAAGTTGTGCTAAAAAGTGTCTGGCACTGTTGTCAGCACATGGATTTTCCACGCACTGTGGCTACTTGTATTATGGTGGTAAAATGGCTGCCTTTCCTTATTTTTTGTAATGGCCACACATTAATTTCTCTATTAGCAAGTGGCCATTGCTGTGGGAATCTTTACTGCTACCTATTTAGGAGGCAGTAGGGGCTCCTGCGCTACTCCCATGCTAATTGGGTAGTGCGCGGTTAATTGCCAGAAATACCTATCCAGCTTATAATCGAAAGACAAAAACGCCTATATTGCGACCTAAATTGGGAGATAGGCGTTTATCTCCCAAAAACAAATAACGCGGTATAATTGAAAGCAGAACTTGGACGTTTTCAACTGCACTCCATCGCGGAAGCGTACAAAGTTGATGGGGGCATGTCGGAGGCGTGGTGAAGGCAGGACTGGGGCGTGGTTATCACCCGAATAGAGATGGGCGCCTTTCGCCGATAATGGAAAAAAAGTATGTGTTTGTAGCTAAAATTTAGGACACTTTTTCTGGACCCTGTTTTTTCACGAATAAGGCCCCAAAAAGTGCCCTAAATGACCAGATTACCACCAGAGGGAATCGGGGATGACCTCCCCTGACTCCCCCAGTGGTCACTAACCCCCTCCCACCACAAAAAATGATGTTTCACAACTTTTTATTTTCACCCTCAAATGTCATACCCACCTCCCTGGCAGCAGTATGCAGGTCCCTGGAGCAGTTGTTAGAGGGTGCAGTGGACTTCAGGCAGGTGGACCCAGGCCCATCCCCCCCTACCTGTTACAATTGTGCTGCTTAATGCTTAGTCGTCCAACCCCCCCAAACCCACTGTACCCACATGCAGGTGCCCCCCTTCACCCCTTAAGGCTATAGTAATGGTGTAGACTTGTGGGCAGTGGGTTTTGAGGGGGATTTGGGGGGCTCAACACACAAGGGAAGGGTGCTATGCACCTGTAGCTCTTTTACCTTTTTTTTTGTTTTTGTAAAAATGCCCCCTAGGGTGCCCGCTTGGTGTCCTGGCATGTGAGGGGGACCAGTGCACTACGACTCCTGGCCCCTCCCACGAACAAATGCCTTGGATTTATTCATTTTTGAGCTGGGCGCTTTCATTTTCCATTATCACTGAAAAACAAAAACGCCCAGCTCACAAATTGTCGAATAAAACATGGACGTCTATTTTTTTCGAAAATACGGTTCGGTCTGCCCCTTCACGGACCCGTTCTCGGAGATAAACGCCCATGGAGATAGACGTTTTCGTTCAATTATGCCCCTCCACATCACTTAACAACGTGCTATGGAAAGTTATGACCTACAAGTTTGATGACAGATCAAATTATGGAAGTATGGCCTGGTGGTCTTTACCTAATAAATTCCTAAATACTGTAACCAAAGTTCCCAGTAAGGTTTCAGTACTGAAGCCTTTGCAAAAACTGACTGGGTCAATGGAGGAATTATTCTTATTTGTGAACACTCCTTGCCAAAAAAAACCCCAAGGTGAGTAACAAAATAAAAATATGTAAACTGCAATAACAAAATTAATACATTAAAAAAACAAAAAATACAATAAAAATTACAAAACAACTTTTACTCCAAATAATCATTACTTAAATAGTTCCCCTAATGTAACAAAGAGAGGAAACCAAGTACAAAAAAAGACCGAGCACAAAAAAACAGCACAAAGGTCCTTTAAAAACAAAAGGGAACACAGTTTTTTCATTTAAGAAATCCTTTAATAGTGAATTTTGATTGAAGACAGACCCGACACGGGCCGTGTTTCGGTGCCACCGCACCTGCATCAGGGGTCACACCAATGACAAAGGAGGATTCAACAGACCAATTTCAAAAGGCTGATGCTTTCCAAAATTCTGTGTGATATATTCCCTCCGAATGAAATGTAGTGCAAAGCTCACACAGCAGTAGCATAAAATTTTATTTGAAATTGGTCTATTGAATCCTCCTTTGTCATTGGTGTGACCCCTGACGCAGGTGCGGTGGCACCGAAACACGGCCCGTGTCGGGTCTTTCTTCAATCAAAATTCACTATTAAAGGATTTCTTAAATGAAAAAACTGTGTTCCCTTTTGTTTTTAAAGGACCTTTGTGCTGTTAAATAGTTCCCCTCCCATTTCAGAAATTAAATCTCAAATGTTTTTAAATACCAAAACTTTTTTGAAAACACCATGCCTTCAAACATTTTTTTTCTGTTCTAAGTAGTCAGTCAATTATTTAGCAACCAACAGTGTCTTTTTACTAAGCTGCGGTAAAAGGTAGACTTAGAGGGGCATAATCGAATGGCGCCGGCCATCTTCGGGGCCGGCTCCGCAAGGGAGCGGAGCCAACCATATTTTCGAAATACGGTTGGGGCCGGCTAAATCGATCGCAGGATGTAGAGGAGATGGCCGGATTCGTTTTTCAGCCATAATGGAAACTGGGCCCGGCCATCTCAAACCCGGCGAAATGCAAGGCATTTGGTTGTAGGAGGAGCCAGCATTTGTAGTGCACTGGCCCCCCTCACATGCCAGGATACCAACCGGGCACCCTAGGGGGCACTTCTAGAAATTAAAAAAAAAAATAAAAGTAGCTCCCAAGTGCATAGCTCCTTTACCTTGGGTACTGAGCCCCCCAAATCCCTGCCAAACCCCACTCCCCACAACTCTACACCATTACCATAGCCCTAAGGGGTGAAGGGGGGCACCTACATGTGGGTACAGTGGGCTTTGGGGGGGGGGGGTTGGAGGACTCAACATTAACCACCACAAGTGGAACAGGTAGGGGGGATGGGCCTGGGTCCACCTGCCTGAAGTGCACTGCACCCACTAAATACTGCTCCAGGGACCTGCATAGTGCTGTCAGGGAGCTGGGCATAACATTTCAGGCTGGCATACAGGCTGGCAAAAAACTTTAAAAAAAAAATTTTTTTGGGTGGGAGGGGGTTGGTGACCACTGGGGGAGTAAGGGGAGGTGAGCCCCAATTCCCTCCGGTGGTCATCTGGTCAATTGGGGCACTTTTTTGTGACTTGAACCTAAAAATAAATGGACCAAGTGCAGCAGGCGAAATGCTCGTCTGATCCGGCCATCTTTTTTCCATTATGGGGTGAAGCCGGCAATCTCTTAACCACGCCCCTGTCCCGCCCCCACCCCCGCCTTCTGTACTCTCCCTTGAAGGTTGGCCGGCTTCACGACGAAAAGCAGTTCGGGCCAGCCAAAATCGGCTTTCGATTATATCGATTTGGTCGGGATCAGGAGATCCCGATTTGTGTTGGAAGATGGCCGGCAATGTCTTTTGAAAATAAGCTCATTAGCGTTCCCTTACATTGGGTTTTCCCACATGCTTAGACCATTTTTTCCACAGCAGTAAAATGGCCAATTTTCTATTTCTCCTATTAATGGCCATGCGCTAATGTTTGCCATTAGCATGCGACCATTAAAAAACATTAGTGGTTGAGCCCTTACTGACACCTATTTTGTAGACGGTAAAGGTTCACAACTGTGGCATTTCCGACGCTGGAGGAAATATTCAAAAAAATATCTTGCACTACCCTGTTACTGCTGGGTTAGTGCAGGAGCTCTTATTGTTAGTCGGCCCTCACGCCCGGGATGGTGTAAATAAACTGGACCCTGGTAAGCCTGATGGAAGTAGTCGTGACGGCTCTTCAGGAACCAGTTCCCAGGAGTGAGGAGCAGACAACAGTCACTAACCTCGTCCCCTGCTTCTGAAGCAAGAGAGGAATGTAAACTAATTTCAAGATTTTCCCACTCCTTGAGAGCACAAATCACCAATTCACCATATAAAATTTCAAATGATTAAGAATTTATTTAAACAGATGTAACCTTTTGCATAACATTTAATAAAATTTATAATGTAAATCAAATAGGTAATTTTATTTCTCTATTCCTTTCACAGGTTTTCTCTCCACATCCCCCAGTCTCAGATAAGTATTCTTATGCTTAACCTCTATTCTTATACTTTACAATATCCAAATAAATTATTCAATTTCTTTTCCAGAATTGTGTTCATATAAGGATTTTGATTCTTTGTGTGATGTTTATGTTTTACAGGGATACCGGGCCCACCTTCCCTAGAACCAGGTAAGTATTTATTTTTATATTATATTCTATTTTTCCCCCCCCCCCCTTTTTGTTCTTTTCCCTTTTTAAAAGTCCCGTTTTTCTAAACGGATGCAGCAATGCAGTCTTTTCCTTACGCTCCTTTTAGCTGGTCGGTAGTCTTTCTTGCGTGGGGGCCCGTGTTCTCAGCTTCACTTCTCCAGCACGTCTTCGCTCTAACCTCACCCTTAAAAACCAAAAAGGAGGCAAGACCCTCTCTCCCTTGTAAATACCCCCACTTAATGACACTACTTCCTTACACTATCAAAACTTTGGTTCTATTTAACTTTTAAACAAATATAATTATAATTCCCTAGTCTAAAAAAACCTAACCTTATTTTATTATGGACCCTAAACTAATAAAGGAGCGATCAGGTGATCAACCGGAACCCAACACAACACCCCACAATCACTCTTTTTCCCCCCCCAGTAACCCTAACATTCACATTCAACTCCCTATATATACAAATCAGCCTCAACAGCATTAATTCACTCTTTTACACCTAATCCTTATTTATTCACTTTCCTCCTGACCACTCACTCCCTTCTTCCAACTCAAATCCACACCACTCACCCTCAAATCACCTATCTCCACCAGCCACTCCAAAACACACCCTCTCCTCACCAGATCCCAACTCCTTCTGCCAACCGCCAACGACTCCGTATCCAAGGATACGGAGCTTTCGGTGACATTCCAAGCCCTTCCCAACCAATCAGCCCTCTCTTTCAACATTCCGAGCTTCACTGCTGACCGGCGGAATCTTGGCCAGCAGTGCTAAATCCCCATTTTAATTACTGATTTCCCATAGAAAATAATGGGGAAATCAATAATTAAAATAAAAACCCAACTAAACAACTTCCAATATACCCCAAAATTCCCAACCCCAATAACACTTTTATTCCCTACCTCGCTGTAATTTCAAAATTTAAATTTAACCCTTTCTAAACCATACCTCACTATTTTCCCCCAAATCCCCTTTTAAAAATCCCCAAAAAATTCCAAAAAATATCCCAAAAATTCAAACTCCCCCCTCTAAACCTACCCCGTCGAATAAAAAAAATTAACCCTTTCAGATCCCCTTTAAACAGTACCCTATCAAAAACTCCCACTTAAAATATGCAAATTCAAAATCTAACCCGCCACAAAAATCCCCCAAAATTCCCCGACCCCGAAACTGAAAACCGAATTTAAAAAACTCAAAACCCCGATTTTTTAAAAATAAAAAACGCTATTTCTACATTTTAAAATTCAATAAAGTAAAATTCCGGGTCAAACGACCCCTTACCTGAAAGAAGAATTTCCTCTTTCGCGAAGACCCCCGCTGGTTCCGGTCCCGGTGATCCCTCTTCCAAAACGGAGGAAAAACAAAAAAAACCTCCGTGGCCGGGCCCAAAATTTAGCCCCCGGCTTCGGCCTACACGGAGTCTTTTCGCCGATGCGCGTCGCCGATTCGTGCATGAGGCGCGCTGCCGCATGCACGAACTCCTTGGCTCCTCTCGCCTCTCCTCTTCATTCCGGCCCTGTAAAACGGGCCTCGCCGGCTTCTTCGGCGCTTCTGCGCCCACCACCGAACCCGACTTCATCTTTTCGGGTCCGGGGACATCCGCAATTGTCCCCGGACATGGAAACGACGGCGCTTCTGCGCCCACCACCCCGCGCCCAAACCCCGACGCGAAACGGCCCCAAAACAGGGCCCGAAGACCCCACCAGTTCGCGCTGCCTGCTGCACGATTCGGGGCCCCGAATCGGCCCGAAAAACCTCCCCAGCTCCCTAACGGCCCTGAAATCGGCCCCGACTTCCCGACTCTGCCCCCTGCAACACTGACCCCCCGAAAATGGCAGGACCCCTCAGACCCCAGGTAAGTTTATAAAAAAAAATTATTTTTTATTTCTTTTAACCCCCTCTAACATTATCACCACCTCATTGGGTGACAGTCAGTGCTCCCCCCTCCAGGCCACACAGTAAGAGCAATCTTACCACATGGCCATATTTTTTTCAGCCTTTTTACCCGCTGCAGTAAAAAGGGCCTCAGCCCGTGGCAAAAATGGCCCCTGCTGCTAGCGCAGGGTCCTTTTTACAGCAGCTTAGTTAAAGGGCCCCTTAGCGTGCAGTAATATATCTCTACTAACGGATTAGCTCAGAAATGCCCACTCTCTGCCCCCCCGGATGTGCCCCCTCTGTGATAAAATAAAACATATTTTAATGTGCGGTTTGTACACACAAATCAAGACATTACCGCAGGATGCCTAAGTACATCCTGCAGTAAGCATGCACTAATGCTTACCACAGCTCAGTAAAAGAACCCCAAAGATTAGAAATGTTTTATAAATATTGAAATATTTGTAATAGGTCTAAAATTCAATAATGTTTGGATTCCTTAAGAATAAGGATCATAAAACCTTTCCTAGGTTGGAAATCAGCCAGATGTCACAACAACTTACTACCAAGTGAAACGCCAAGGTACAAAGTTATAATGAGGGACTGAGTGTCTACCTATCCTTAATTATCCATATTTTGTTTTCACCTTCTAAATGAAATCTAAACATAAACATTACATGAGTCCTGATCTCTGCCCCCTCACCTCATTTCCTTGGCACCAATATTCTGCAGAAGCTGAAACAGCACTACGAAAACAGGCACAATGCCACCCTGACAGATGCATGTGCCTATCGGAAGCCAAGAGACCATATTTGTGTATCTAATCTGTTTGCTGATAATAGAAATCATTGCCAGGAATGTCACAGCCCATTCTGATTTTCCAGACTTTTGAGTAAAGGGATTTACCATTGTGCCTCTGGGAGCTAAAATGATCTTGGAAATCCCAAAATAACTTTGGCTGGCATATAACATTAACTCATGGTCGTGAAGGAACAGGCACAATTAGGTTCACCATTGATTCTACTGAAAATGCTGGTTCATGATGGCTTCATGTCCTAGCCATTTATCCACTAATCAAAATCCAAAATATATGAAGAATACAGGAAACGTGATTTCCACTCTGACAGTAACACTAAATCCCATTGAAACACAGAATAAAATACCCCAAAAAGGTTAGTAGTTTCTTCCATTAATTTAAAACTATTGTAACGGCTATTTTCCAGTCCAATCTATATGCATGTTTAAGTTCCATCTCCAGCACATTTTGCGAATGCTTTAAAATCAGAGTACCTATTACATTTGTATTTAAGCCCTAATTTTTATAGCTTTTTTTCCACATGTGAAGACTATTTTATATGTGGATACTTTTTTAAAAATAAAATTGCAGAGTCATAAGAAAATAGGGCTCAATATTTAAAATTATTTAAAGGGCCAGGAGAGGCTCCTGACTGTTTAAGGGGTCCTTTTACAAAGGTGCACTGAAAAATAGCGTGTGTTAGTGTAGGTACGTGTTTTGGATACGTGCAGATCCATTTTTCAGTGCGCCTTTAAAAAATGCCTTTTTTGGCTGAAAATGGACATTTGGAGCGGCATAATCGAACGGCGCCAGCCAAATAGATGGCCGGCCATCTTTGGGGCCGGCTCCGCATAGAGGTGGAGGCAACCATATTTTTAAAATACGGTTGGGGCCGGCTAAATCAATCGCCGGGTGTAGAGGATATCGCCGGCTTCGTTTTTCAGCCATAATGGAAACCGGGCCCGGCCATCTCAAAGCCGGTGAAATGCAAGGCATTTGGTCATGGGAGGAGCCAGCATTTGTAGTGCACTGGCCCCCCTCACATGCCAGGATACCAACCGGGTACCCTAGGGGGCACTTCTACAAAAAAAATAAAATAAAAGTAGCTCCCAGGTGCATAGCTCCCTTACCTTGGATACTGAGCCCCCCAAATCCCCCCCAAAACCCACTCTCCACAATTGTACACCACTACCATAGCCCTTAGGGATGAAGGGGGGCACCTACATGTGGGTACAGTGGGTTTGGGGGGGGATTTGAAGGGCTCATATTTACCACCACAAGTGTAACAGGTGGGGGGGATTGAGCCTGGGTCTGCGTACCTGAAGTGCACTGCACCCACTAAAAACTGCTCCAGGGACCTGCATACTGCTGTCAGGGAGCTGGGTATGACATTTCAGGCTGGCATAGAGGCTGGCAAAAAAGTTTTTTTTGTTTTTTTTGGGGGGTGGGGGGTGGGAGGGGGTTGGTGACCACTGGGGGAGTAAGGGGAGGTGATCCTCAATTCCCTCCGGTGGTCATTTGGTCAGTTGGGGCGCCTTTTTGCAGTTTGGTTGTGAAAAAAAAGGTACCAAGTAAAGCCGGCTAAATGCTTGTCAAGCCTGGCTTTTTTTTTCCATTATCGGGCATTTTGGGTCAGAGACCTTACGCCACCCATTCACTTAGCAGTAAGGTCTCACTCTTTAACCTGAAGGTAATCATCAACACGCATACACTGCGATTACTGCCCGGTTAGCCCCGCATGTTCGAAAATAAAAAATATTTCTGGACATGCATAGTGGACACACATAAAAAATGGAATTACCACCTGGGCCATGTGCTAGCCAGGCGGTAGTTCCAAATTGACATTCGTTGTGCATGCGTAGGCACCTACTCAGCTTAGTAAAAGGGCCCCCACATTACCTATCCAGTGCTAACCATCATATTCATCAGCATTTAACCGGACAATGTTGCTAAAAATGTCTGGTTAGCACCCAAAACCCAAAATATAGAACAGGAAAAGTTCTCTACGATGACGAATCACAGAAGGCAAAAGTAGAGACTAATAGACGATTCACCACTGGAGACGTGAGTCCAACAGTCTTTATTATATCAGAGATAACGACCCGACACAGGCCGTGTTTCGACGCTAAAAAGCGTCTGCATCAGGGGTCAATAAATACACCAAGTAATGAATGGTGCTACGTGATCAGTGAGTTGACAACACATATACAAGTAGGACTCTTCGTTTTGCATTCATTACTTGGTGTATTTATTGACCCCTGATGCAGACGCTTTTTAGCGTCGAAACACGGCCTGTGTCGGGTCGTTATCTCTGATATAATAAAGACTGTTGGACTCACGTCTCCAGTGGTGAATCGTCTATTAGTCTCTACTTTTGCCTTCTGTGGTTAGCACCCAAGCCAAAAGGCGGAGTCAGCACTTGGCTGTTGCCAATATTCAGCGGTTAACTGGCCAATATAACCACATAACTAGGACTACATTAAAATCAGTCCTATCTTTATGCGATTCACCATAGCTGGTTAAATCCTGAATACTGCACTTTGGGGCCCCTTTTACTAAGTTGTGTAGGCGCCTACACACATCCAACGTGCATCAATTTGGAATTACCGCCCAGCCCGGGCAGTAATTTCATTTTTTACATGCGTCCACAACGCGCACCAGAAAATAATTGTTATTTTCTGGCGTGTGGCATTAGATGGGCGGTAAAAGGCATTCTATGCGCGTAAACCATTACTGCCCGGTTAATGCATGAGACCTTACCGCTAAGTGAATGGGTGGCGGTAAGGTCTCAGACCCAAAATGGATGCGTGCCAATTTTCATATTGCTTACTTCCATTTTTGGCCAAAATTTTAAAATGGCATTTTTTACAGGTATGCTGAAAAATGGATCTGCGCGCATCCAAAACACATGCCTACACTAGCGCAGTTCATTTTTCAACACACCTTAGTAAAAGGATCCCTTTATCAACCATATTTTTGCTACCCCTGTATACTCAGGAAAATCAATGCCAGATCCCGGATATGGCCCAGTATTGAATTTCTGGGGATAATTTTTTTTTTTTTTTATAGCCATTTAAATTTTTACAAGCGATAAAACAACTTGCTGGAAATACAGAGAAAGTAATATGTAGGAATTATTTCAGTCAGGTAATTCTATTCTCTTCCTTAGACCACTAAATAGGGAGAGTGAAACAAGATAAGGAGATCAATTAAACAGTAAACAGAAAAAAAAACCCGTGGTATTAACCTGATTATCCCCAGATATCACTTGTCTAATTCATTATTCCACATTGATCATCTGGTTGGCTTCTTCAAGGCCAATACGGTGTATAGTCAAATCATTTCATTGAAAACATACTTATTGTCCAATATTAGTTAGAAATAATCAGTGCTTTTTTTGTAGAAAAAAAGGTGCCGGTACTCATTATGGGCGGAGTCACCACATATGGCACCACCCCTATGATAGCCACACCCACATTAGCCACACCCCTTATACCAGCCATGGCACATATAAACAGACATCATTGAAAATATACTGGTATAGTAGAAAAACAATAACTTGTGATTTTTTTTCATTATAAATCATTTCTGTAAGATGTTACAGCTCCAGTATACCCAGTGCAAAATAAGACAGCAGATGTAAATTCTCAAATTGGACAAATTCCAAACACTAAAATGAAAATAAAATGATTTTTTCTACCTTTGTTGTCTGGTGACTGTTTTCTATCCATACTGGTCCATGTGTCTGATTCTGCTGCTCTCTATCTGTTCTCTTAACTCCGTTTCCAGGGCTTCCTTTCCATTTATTTCTTTACTTTCCTCCTTTATTCTTCCATGTACAGCATTTCGCCTCTCTCCCCGCCAACCCCTCCATCCATCCATGTCCAGCAAGTCTCCTCTATCTCCTGCTCTCCTCTTCATCCATTTCCAGCATTTCTCCTTCCTCCCCTGCCATCTCATCCATGTGCATCTCCTTCCTATCTTACCTCCCCTCCATCCATGTCCAGCATGTCTCCTCTCTCCCCTGCCCTCCCATGTCCAGCGATTCTTCTCTTCCCCCTGCCATCCATGTCCAACCATTCTCTCTTCCCTGCCCTCCCCTCCCAGCAATGTCCAGCAATTCTCTGTTCCCTCCCCTCCTAGCCATGTCCAGCAATTCTCTGTTCCCTGCCCTCCCCTTCCAGCAATGTCCAGCAATTCTCCGTTCCCTCCCCTCCCAGTCATGTCCAGCAATTCTCCGTTCCCTGCCCTCCCCTCCCAGCAATGTCCAGCAATTCTCTGTTCCCTCCCCTCCCAGCAATGTCCATCACCAATTCTCCGTTCCCTCCCCTCAATGTCCAGCAATTCTCTGTTCCCTCTCCTCCCAGCCATGTCCAGCAATTCTCCATTCCCTGCCCTCCCCTCCTTGCCATGTCCAGCAATTCTCCGTTCCCTGCCCTCCCCTCCCAGCAATGTCCACCACCAATTCTCTGTTCCCTCCCCTCCCAGCCATGTCCAGCAATTCTCTGTTCCCTCCCCTCCCAGCCATGTCCAGCAATTCTCCGTTCCCTGCCCTCCCCTCCCAGCAATGTCCACCACCAATTCTCCGTTCCCTCCCCTCCCAGCAATGTCCACCACCAATTCTCCGTTCCCTGTCCTCTCCTCTCCCATGTCCTGCAATTCTTGGACTTTTTTTTGCCCCCCCCCCCCCCCGGCGACGTTCCCGGCGAGTCCTGACCTTACTTTTTTTTTTTAAGACTCAGAACGCGCGAACGATGCAGCCGGCAGCGATTGAAAGAGGCTGTCTGGGCTGGCGTCTGCGTCGGAGCTTCCCTCACCCTCTGCGAGTCCCGCCTATGCGGAAATAGGAAGTTGTAACAACGAAGGTGGGACTCGCAGAGGGTGAGGGAAGCTCCGACGCAGACGCCAGCCCAGACAGCCTCTTTCAATCGCTGCCGGCTGCATCGTTCGCGCGTTCTGAGTCTTAAAAAAAAAAAAAGTAAGTGCAGGACTCGCCCGGAGTGTCGGGGGGGGGGGGGGCAAAAAAAAAGGTGCCGGTACGCCGTACCGTTGCGTACCGGCACAAAAAAAGCACTGGAAATAATACATCTGATTACATTCTCTTTTAAAAACCAGAAGTTATTTAACAATACATATACTTAAGTCTCTAATCCAAATCCCACTGATTAAAGTAATCCTAGTTTTCACAGGCTTCACTCCTTTTAAAGTAATAATTTGAGGAAATATTTGTGAGGAAAACTTTAGGAGTCATACCCGGAACTCTGGGAAAAACAATAATCTCAATATTAATCATCTATAATACTATTCATTTTATTATTCAAAATTTATGGTCTATTATCATTTTCAAAATCATAACCACTTTTCTGGGGATAATTTTGATGACAGTCAGCAAAATGCTGATCAGTGCCAGCTGAATATTGAGTCATAAGAACATAAGAATAGCCACACTGGGGTTTCCAACAATGGTCAATCCAGGTCACAAGTACCTGGCAGAATGCGCAGCATCCTTCTATTATAGAGCCCCGGGCTTGGAACTCTGATGTCACTTCCTATAGTGAAAAACTACTACAGGTACCAGAATGCCCTAAAAGGGAGGACATATTTAAAGGTATATCTCATAAGAATATACGCCAGTCTGATTTTAAATTCAGACCATAAGGTAACTTCCTAAGTCTATTAGGGCAATCCTTTGGTATATGGTCAATAGCACAAATCTGCAAAGAAGAGAAGTCATGATCCATTTGAAGGCAATGTGAGACAATGGGAGCTTCTTCCCTCCGTAATTTCAAGCAACTCTTATGTTCCGACATATGTCATCTCAGTGGACGTGTAGTTTCCCCATCATAGATTTTGGGGCATGGACAAATGATAAGATAAATTATATAATCAGACAAATAAGTAGTTCTAAATTTCAAAAAGAACTGTTTCTTTGTGACTGGATGAATAAAAAAGTCCTTAAGTTCCAAAGTATTAGTACAAAGGAAACATTGGGCACATTTTAGATGAGCACCCTGTGGTACCAGACCCGTTCTATTCCTAGATATATATCTGAGGGGCTCATCAACTCCTTAAAGTTAGAATTCCTAGTGGATGCAAAACGTAGGTGTAAATGAGAAAAAAGTAGAGGTCAAATTCAATACTTCCCAATGTTTCCTGATGATCTTATGTACTTTCGTTATGCCTGGAGAGTGTCTCAACACACAAGTGATGCTGTCCTCAGGGGCATCAGAGGTTGGTTTAGTAGTTAAAAGCAATTCCCGATCTGTGAAACGAGCTCTGTTATATGCTTCATGAATCACTGATTTCGGATAGCCCCGCTGTGCAAGACGGGCTTTAAAAATCTTGGATTGTGATTTGAAATCTGAGGTATCAGTACACACAGGACGAAACCTCAAAAACTGAGAATAGGGGAGACTTCTTTTCAAAGGTGTATGATGGTCACTTGAAAAATGCAAGAAGGTATTTCTGTCTGTTTCCTTGGTATAGATTGTAGTCAATAGTTGCTCTTCCTGTTTTTTAACCAAAACATCCAAGAATGAAATTTGAGAAGAGTGATAATTCAAGGTGAATTGAATGTTGCGATGACATTCATTTAACTTAACGAAAAACTGTATCAAATGCTCTTCAGTGTCTGTCCAAAGAACAAACACATCATCTATATAGCGAACCCATAATTTGATACAGTCAAACCCAGAACTAGAAAAAACCCATTTGGTTTCAAATTCTTGCATAAAAAGATTAGCCACTGAAGGGGCGAAAGTGGCCCCCATAGCCACCCCCCCCCCCCACCCCCGAAGTTTGTTGAAAGAAATCCCCACGGTACTGAAAATTTTTTTTTACAAAGCCAAAGCTATAAGCGAGATGAGGAAAGATGAGGAAATCTGGTGAGTAGGCTCTAGTCTGGTAGACAAGACTTGCAGTGCTTCTGACTGAGGGATTGAGGTATAAAGGTCTTTTACATCTAGAGTCACCAAATATGAAATTTCATTTATGTTAGACACCTCTTGCAATTTACATAAAAAATCTGAGGAATCTCTGAAGTATAGTTTTCATTTAACTTTATATTTTTTATTATTTTGAAGGTAAATACACGCCTTGATACAGCGATTTTTTACGAAACTGAGGCCTGAGTCAGTGTGTTTGGAACCCATGACTCTTCTTTATCTATACCTGCATGCTTAAAAGTTAAGTTCAACTTGTTATTATTAGTTCTTTTGATATGGATCCCCTCCTTTTTTATTTTGTGGATTCTTTTAGTATCCTTTACCTTTTGAAACACAAGGATTTTTCTGTCTTTGATGAGAACCCCCTCCGATGTTAGAAGAGCACTACGGCTCTCAATGTGAAGCCTTATATATATTATATATATATTGTGAGGAATGGGTAGATACTCAGAAGGGGAAAGGGAGAAGAGGGGCCCTCCTTCCATATAGGAAGCTCAAGAGGAGAGAGGGTGACTACAGAGACTACAAGTCCCAGAAGCCTGAGTTAAGCAGGTAACAGGAGGGGGAGGACTTTCCTTCCCAGAGAAGCGGGGGGGAGGAGGCTGATTGGGAAATGAAGTCTGAGGAGGGGAATGAGGCACACCTGCAGGGGGAGGGAGGGAACAAGCATATGGACTGGCAAGCAGGAGAAGAAGGGGAGGAGCCGGAGGAGATGGACTTGACAGCTTTTGCTCGCAGCAGGAGGGGGGCTAAAGAAAAGTAAGTCCTGGGGAAAACTGTATGAATTCCAGACCTGAGTGGGTGGTTGTCAGGAAGCAGTGCTGACAAATGAGGGAGGTGGGTCCCTAGGGTTAGCAAGTAGGAATTGCTAGCTCAAGGAGTGGATTCATATAGTAGAGGGAAAGCTTTGAACTGAAGAACATTTGGATTGGCGAGTGGAACGTTGAATTAGAATGCTACAGGGGGGGGGGGGGGGGTAGGGAAATAGATTGAAGGTGCCTGTGCCCAGAACAGGACTAGTAGAGAAGCATTTGGCTTCATCCCCTGGGCTGGAGAGGAGTCAGGGAGTAAGTAAACTTTGTGACTTATCTAAAACTGAGAATACTGGGTCTGCTCAAAGTAGAGACAGTCCTCTTCCTAAGGGAAAGCCCAGGGGACAGAATTGATTTCTCTGTGCTTCACAAAGAGAAATATCCGGTCCGGTAGGCCGGCCGGCCTGGAACTAATTGGCGGCCGGCCGGCTAGAGTGAACTTAGCAGACAAAGCATGATCTGTGGTGGAATACTGACAAGCAGGAGCTTGCAGCAATAGGAGGAGGAGGAGGATTAGCCCCAATTGGGCGGGCGAAGAAGGACAGCGCGGAGAGGTGTCCAAGGGAGAGCGGACAGCACGGAGGGGTGCTAGCTGACAAATGGTGGCAGTGGTGGGATCGGTCGAGCCCTGGTTCCAGTAAGCCGAAGAGGAGGGCGGAGGATCGAGCCAGACGAGAGAGCTGGGGAGCTTAAACCCGCAGGCGGAAAAACCTCCAGCTTCTGGTGAGCATATCGGGAGCTGGGAGGGGTTGGAGTGAGAAGTAAGAGTGTTGTGAAAAGGCCACACTTGGTGTTTTCCTCTCCTTTTTTTCTTGTAGGGGGAAGGTCAAGGTAGTCGGGATGGATCCGAAGGAGATGTTCGCCTTTATGACACATCAATTCCAAAAGCAGCAAGAAATGGCACATAAACTTATGGAGGAGTCGTTGGCGGCTTCCAGAGCTCAGCAGCAACCCCTGTTGGACCTATTTCAGGCGGCGGCAGAGGGCAGGTGCCTGGCGAGAGCGGTGCAACTGTGCGGGGCGAGGGACCTCCTGGACTGGTAGGGCATGTGGGGGTGAACTGGCTTCCGTGGGGAAAATTGACTGAAACGGATAATATTGAAGATTATCTGGGGGCCTTTGAGAGGGTGGCGGTAGCAGCGGGGTGGCCGCAGGAGCAATGGACGATAAGACTAGCTCCTGCTCTGTCTGGGGAGGCTTTAGCTGCCTTTCGGGCCCTACCCACGGGACATATAACAGATTATACAAGGCTGAAATCAGCTATTTTGGACAGGTTTGGACTAAGTAAACATGCGTACAGGAGGAGGTTTCGGGAGTTCAAGTGGGTAGAAGGGGAAACGCCTAGGGTACTGGCTCAGAAATTAAGTGATTTGGCTGGGAAATGGCTGGAGCCAGAACGAAGGGCAATGCAACAAATAATGGAAGATCTAGTTCTTGAACAGTTCTTGGAGTCCTTGCCAAGGGGGCTGCAAGTAGATTTGATTAAACGAGGTTGCGGAACCCTGGAGGAAGCAATTCAAAGCATGGAGTGCTTCCTAGAATCGCAACATTGTGCCCGCAAAGGGGCCCAGCCGGGGGGTGGTCTGGGTAGTCCTAAGGGGAGCAGGGCTCCGGAAGGAAAGGCCATGAGGAGTTGGGAGGGGGGTAAGGGGGACGAGAGAATGTGTTATCGGTGCGGGAGGAAGGGCCATGTGAGGAGGGACTGTGTGGTTAAATTGCAATTGGTGGCCGGAGGGAGGAGAGGTGGCAGGCAGGAATTCTACCAACAAGTGGAAGTGATGGGGGTGGAGGTGGAAGGCCTGTTGGACTCCGGCGCGGATCAAACCATGATGGCCCAGTCCTTGTGGGAACAGATCAGGGTGAAAGGAGCTGGGAGGGTGGGGAGGAGGCAACAGAAGGTCACTATACAGTGTGTACATGGGGCTTCTAGTAGATACCCGCTGCGGCATGTGAGGATAGTAGGACCGTTGGGAGCTCATTGGGTCTGGGCGGCGGTGCTGCCCAGGTTGCCTCAAACCCTTATCTTGGGAAGGGACTGGCCCCCATTCTCACAGTATTTAAGGGAGAGAGAAGGTTTAGTAGTTACCCGGTCGCAGCAGAAGGGGGAGGAGGGGCAGGAGCAGGCTTTATCCCATATATTTCCTTTTCAAATGGAGATATTGGGTTCCCCAGGGAAAACCAGAGATACCGGGGGGCATAAGAAGACAGTTCAGCGCCAAAGAGCGGTAGCCATGAGGGAACTGGAACAGGGGACTGATTTCCCTGCGGCAGCAGAGGAGTTGAAGGAGCAATTCCCTTCTTTTGAGAGGGAGCAGCTGGCAGACCCCACGCTGCAATATGCCTGGGGGCGAGTAAAGGAAGGGGGCGGAGGGGCTCAGGGACCTGGTTTTGTGGTGGACAAAGGGCTGCTTTTCCGGGTGATTGTTGGGGGGGTGAGTGAGGATGGACGGAGACAGTTAGTAGTGCCCCAAGGGTTCAGGAACCTACTGTTACGGTTAGCCCACGATCACCCTTTGGGAGGGCATAAAGGAGCCCAGAATACTGTTTCCCAGTTGTTAAGACGCTTTTATTGGCCAGGTATCTATAAAGAGGTGGAAAAATATTGTGAGTCTTGTCCTTTGTGTCAGAAGGTGTCAGAGCAGGGACCGGGGAGGGTACCGTTACATCCATTGCCTCGGATAGGGGTCCCCCGGGTCGGATTGCGATGGATATAATTGGTCCTATTCAAAAATCAACCCGGGGGTTCTCTTATATTTTAGTAATTATGGATATGGCCACGCGGTTCCCTTGGGCCATTCCTTTACGTAGTATTTCGGCTAAAGTCATTGCTGCAGAACTGATTCGCATTTTTTGCGAAGTAGGGTTTCCTCGGGAGGTGCTCACGGATAGGGGGTCCAATTTTAGATCACAGGCGCTGGCCCAGGTCTGGGAGGCCTTTGGTATTGTCCACATTTGTACGTCTGCATACCATCCGCAGACGAATGGACTTGTAGAAAGATTTAATAAGACCCTGAAGACACTGCTTAGGAAGGGACTGGGCCCTCGCTTGGAGCACTGGGATCAGTTAATACCGTTTGTTCTGTATGTAACAAGGGAGTGTGTGCAGGCCTCCCTTGGAGTGTCCCCTTTTGAGTTGTTCTTTGGTTGAGCACCCAGGGGGGTCTTGGATATAGTGAGGGAGCGGTGGGTACCCCCTGAGCTGGAAGATAACACCGTAGTATCCTATCTGCAGGATTTAAAGGGGCGCTTGAGGAGGTTGGGGGTCTACTCTAGAGGCAAACTGCAGGCTGCACAGCAATACCAGAAAGCTTCCTATGATAAAAAAGCCCGGGAAAGGGAAGTGGGGATAGGGGATAAGGTGCTGATTATGGTCGCTGACAATCCGCACAAATTTAGTGGTAATTGGAGAGGCCCCATGACGGTAGTCCGGCGGTTGGGGCCTGTCACTTATGAGGTGAGGAATGCGAGGGGAAAAAAACAAACTTATCATATCAATTTGATTAAACCTTGGCATATCCGAGAGGTGGCATGGGCCACGGCGGAGGATTTAGTGGAGGAGGACCTAGGCCCCCAGATATCCGAGATGTGTTCTGAGGGGGAGTTGCAAGTAGGGGAGGCGTTAGAGGGGCACCAGAAGGAGCAAATAAGGGCTCTTTTGGGGGAATTTGATGATGTGCTGACTCCGTACCCAGGGGAAACCCAGCTGATTAGGCATGATATTCCTACCAAGGAAGGGAAGGTGGTCAGGCAGAAGCCCTATAGATTGTCTCCCATAAAGCAGCGGGAGGTGAATAGGCAAGTAGGGGAAATGTTGAGGTTTGGGGTGATTGAGGAATCCCACAGCCCCTGGGCAAGCCCGGTTGTGCTGGTGCCCAAGGCGGACGGAACGTGGCGGTTTTGTATTGATTTCCGCCAAGTTAATGCCCTCTCTACTCCGGATGCGTATCCGATGCCGAGGATAGAGGAATTACTGGATAGACTAGGGTCAGCCCGGTTTTTGTCAACGCTGGACCTGACAAAGGGCTATTGGCAGATTCCGCTCTCTGCTGAAGCCAGGCCGAAAACAGCATTTTGTACTCCTCTCGGCCTGTTTCAGTTCAAGCGGATGCCCTTTGGCTTGAATTCCGCTGCGGCATCCTGCCAGCGCCTGTTGGATCAGGTGCTGAGACCGCATCAAGCTTATGCGGCCGCATATCTTGATGATGTCATCATTCATAGCCAGGACTGGCGGTCACATTTGCTTCAGGTGGGGAAGGTATTGAAGGCTTTCCGGGAAGCAGGGCTCACCCTTAACCCCCAGAAATGTTATTTCGCTCAGAGGGAGGTGAAGTATTTGGGCTATAAAGTGGGGAATGGACAGATAAGACCATTGCAGGGTAAGGTTGAAAGCATTCAACTGTTTCCCCGTCCTGAGTCCAAGAAGCAAATGAGGGGATTTTTGGGACTAGTGGGGTATTATAGAAGGTTCATTCCTCACTTTGCTACTTTGGCAGTTCCCTTGACCGAAATGTTGAGAAAAGATAAGCCCAATCGGTTAAGGTGGGGGGACGCAGAGCAGGGGGCTTTTGTAGCTCTGCGGCAAGCACTCTGTGAGGAACCAGTACTTAGGGCCGTGGATTTTGACAAGGAATTTATCCTGCACACTGATGCATCGGGCACCGGGTTGGGGGCAGTGCTATCGCAGGTTTACGGGGAGGAGGAGCACCCGGTGTTATATTTGAGCAGAAAGTTGCTCCCGCATGAAACCAAGTATGCAACCATTGAGAGAGAATGTCTGGCAGTAAAATGGGCTATACAGAAATGTCAGTTTTATCTGGAGGGGAGGCCATTCAAGCTGTTTACTGACCATGCCCCTTTAAAGTGGTTAGCGCAGATGAAGGATAGCAATGCTAGACTGACGAGGTGGTATCTGGCATTGCAACCCTTTCAATATCACATTGAGCATAGGGCAGGGAAGTTGCTGCCCCATGTAGATGTTCTGAGCAGGATTGCTAGCCCTGAAGGAGAAAGTAGGAGGAGGAAGCGGGCTAGCAATCACTTAAGGGGGGGGGGGGGTATGTGAGGAATGGGTAGATACTCAGAAGGGGAAAGGGAGAAGAGGGGCCCTCCTTCCATATAGGAAGCTCAAGAGGAGAGAGGGTGACTACAGAGACTACAAGTCCCAGAAGCCTGAGTTAAGCAGGAAACAGGAGGGGGAGGACTTTCCTTCCCAGAGAAGCGGGGGGGAGGAGGCTGATTGGGAAATGAAGTCTGAGGAGGGGAATGAGGCACACCTGCAGGGGGAGGGAGGGAACGAGCATATGGACTGGCAAGCAGGAGAAGAAGGGGAGGAGCCGGAGGAGATGGACTTGACAGCTTTTGCTCGCAGCAGGAGGGGGGCTAAAGAAAAGTAAGTCCTGGGGAAAACTGTATGAATTCCAGACCTGAGTGGGTGGTTGTCAGGAAGCAGTGCTGACAAATGAGGGAGGTGGGTCCCTAGGGTTAGCAAGTAGGAATTGCTAGCTCAAGGAGTGGATTCATATAGTAGAGGGAAAGCTTTGAACTGAAGAACATTTGGATTGGCGAGTGGAACGTTGAATTAGAATGCTACAGGGGGGGGGGGGGGGGGGTAGGGAAATAGATTGAAGGTGCCTGTGCCCAGAACAGGACTAGTAGAGAAGCATTTGGCTTCATCCCCTGGGCTGGAGAGGAGTCAGGGAGTAAGTAAACTTTGTGACTTATCTAAAACTGAGAATACTGGGTCTGCTCAAAGTAGAGACAGTCCTCTTCCTAAGGGAAAGCCCAGGGGACAGAATTGATTTCTCTGTGCTTCACAAAGAGAAATATCCGGTCCGGTAGGCCGGCCGGCCTGGAACTAATTGGCGGCCGGCCGGCTAGAGTGAACTTAGCAGACAAAGCATGATCTGTGGTGGAATACTGACAAGCAGGAGCTTGCAGCAATAGGAGGAGGAGGAGGATTAGCCCCAATTGGGCGGGCGAAGAAGGACAGCACGGAGAGGTGTCCAAGGGAGAGCGGACAGCACGGAGGGGTGCTAGCTGACAATATATATATATATATATATATATATATATATATATATATATATATATATAGGCTGGAGGTTGGGGAATTCTGAGGCTTTTCTCTTGTTGTATTTTCAAAATTAGAACAGATACACTCCACAGAATCTTTAGTGGGATAGATTCAAGTACTTTTTTCTGTGCCACAGCTATTTTGAGAGCTTTTTTTGCTTTTAAAGGAGGGACATCTCATCACTAGATAGACTCATAAGTACCATTGTTAAGATAACAGCAGGGAACCTAATAGAATATTCAAAACTCTAGATAGCATTTGGGTCCAATCCTGAGATAATTGCTCATATTGTAGTAATTAGTGAGGCTAGACTCTGCATAGAGATACAACAGCATGTCTCACCATCAGGCTTATTTTCAAAAGAGAAGGGTGCCCATCTTCCAACACAAATCGGAGGCATAGCAAAGTCCGGACTGGGGCGTGCTTAACAGATGGGCGTCCTCGACTGATAATGGAAAAAAGAAGGGCGTCCCTGACGAGCACTTGGCTGACTTTACTTGGACCATTTTTTTTCACGACCAAGCCTCAAAAAGGTGCCTGAACTGACCAGATGACCACCTGTTACACTTGTGGTGGTAAATGGGAGCCCTTCAAAACCCACCCGAAACCCACTGTACCCATATGTACTGTAGGTGCCCCCCTTCACTCCTTAGGGCTATGGTAGTGTTGTACAGTTGTGGGGAGTGGGTTTGGGGGGGGGGGGTTGGGGGCTCAGCACCCAATGTAAGGGAGCTATGCACCTGGGAGCAATTTGTGAAGTCCACTGCAGTGCCCCCTATGGTGCCCGGTTGGTGTCCTGGCATGTGAGGGGGACCAGTGCACTACGAATGCTGGCTCCTCCCATGATCAAATGCCTTGGATTTGGTTGTTTCTGAGATGGGCGTCCTCGATTTCCATTATCGCCGAAAACCGGGGACGACCATCTCTAAGGATGACCATCTCTAAGGTCAACCTAAATGTTGGGATTTGGGCGTCCCTGACCATATTATCAAAACGAAAGATGGATGCCCATCTTGTTTTGATAATACGGGCTTCCTCGCCCCTTCATTGGGACGTCCTTAGAGATGGGCGCCCTTAGAGATGGTGGTCCCCGTTCGATTATGCCCCTCCATGTGATGCACCCCCCCTTTATGGCCAACTCAATGGAAATGAGGAACCACCCCTTAACTTTAAAAGGTTTGCTTTACTTTCTGTCCAAAATATTGCTTACTTGTCAAAGTAAATTAATGCACCAAGTCAGGTGGAAAGATTCCTCAATTGCCTTCAAAATGCTTGTGAGAGAGAAAAAAGACAAGGAATGTAGTGAAAGAAGACAGTGCAGGGAAGTCATAAGGAAAAACTAATTTACTTCTAGTAATGGATATGTCATCCTCAATAATTAATGAAATTCATATTTAAAGGATAAGTATCTGTCACTGAGACTGTTGAGTTGAAGAAAATATCACATTATCAACATAACTGTATAATAAAATTACCATTACTGTCTATTTATTAAATTATATCCTTGTCCAATGAACATGAAAAAAAAACTAATTTTGATTAAAGACACCTTCTCAATTTCAGAGAGAAGGTGTCATATTAGATTGTAAGCTCTTTGAGCAGGGACTGTCTTTCTTCTATGTTTGTACAGCGCTGCGTATGCCTTGTAGCGCTATAGAAATGCTAAATAGTAGTAGTAGTAGTAACATAGCTGAGCTCATCTACCTGAATGAGGTGTATGGTGAGTAGAAGGTCTGTTGAGAAAAGACTAGGACAGAGCAAAGGTAAAGGATATGTAGTTGGGAATTGAGGCAAGGTATGCTCTGATTGATGTACTGCCAACCACTCAGCAACAATCAGAAGGAGGCAGTGTTTTTGTGAGGAGCATCTGTTTTGGTGGGCTTAGGATGCAATTTTTTTTATTTCAGGTAGCCTGGGCGAGTGGATGGTTTTATGCTGGCCCTCCCATCCACCCATAGTGCAGCACATATTTGGTTACTTTAAGAGAAGGGTGGACAGAGCCTATATTGATCTGTTGAGTTTGAGAGGATGGTTTGAAGGGTCGTAGGGAACAGTCATGGTGGAGTTTCAGTAACCATTCCCCATTGGATGATTATTTTGGGAGTGATAAAGTGTAGAAGCCAAACAAATAAAAACAGGGAGTGAGTAAAAGTTTAGTTAGCGCTTGCTATACCTCCTTTGCCAACTTAGCAGATCAAAACGGTTTACAAAAATCAAAAAGAAGTCATACAAAACAGAAAGGAACTACAATGCCATCCATTGAAGCTATAAATCAGGGAAATAACTGGATCAGGGCAAGTGAAGGAGGGGGGGGGGGGAGAAGAGGGAGAGGTAAGGTAATCCTGGAAATGAAATGGTCCAAAAAAAGGGAAGAGAAAGAAAAAAAAACAATTTTGTGGTACCAAAAGCCAGGTCTTTAAGGCTACTTTAAGGGGGGAACAAGATGGCGGCTGAGTGAGATGCACAGGAAGCAGCTCCGATTTGTTGCAGTCAGCTAAATATTGAAAAGTTGATTACTTACCCAAACTATGCCTAAAAGGAGAGGCAAACAGCAAATTGGACCCACGACTCCTGTATTGCCGAGAACTGCGACACTTGACCGCTTCCTTTCTTCGGGTATGATTTCGGGATCATCCTCGCTGTCAGGAGGCATGGAAGGAGGTCCTTCGCTCCCCCGGCCTGAGGCGGAAACATCTCTTAGTCCCAAATTGAGGATCCCTCCTCCGATGCCGGCGATGGCGTCTACAGCGGCCCAGAGTACTCCGGGGGAGCAATTCCCGACGGGGTTTCCTGGTGCGGGCGCCGAAGTGATGTCAGGAACGCCGACAAGCCCCGCATCGATGGGAGCGGGTGTGAGCGGAGGAGAGGAGGTTACTGGGGAACATCGTGGAGATATACGAGGAGACCCAGACCTTCCCTCTTTTCCTGACTTGGGAACTCCAAGTAAGTCGTTTTTGCCTCGTAAGCCTCAAATTATCACTTTAGAAAATATATGGGAGGCACTTGTGAGACTGGAAGCCTCTTTTACGCAGAAATTTACTCAGTTTACCCAGAAATGTAATTCAGATATTGGAAAGATATCTGAATTAGAGACAAAAGTAATTTCTCTAGATAAAGGTATGGAAAATAACTCAGCTGCTGTTCAAAGTTGTCAACAGATTCAAATGAATTTGATCAAAGAAAATATTTTCCTACAAAACAGGATTGAAATTTTAGAAAATTATCAACGATCAAATATTTTTAGACTGATACATTTTCCTAAGCAGCCTGCCATTTCACCACTGATAACCTTTAAACAGTATCTAACTGAGAATTTAAAGATTCCAGAAAAATCCCACCCTCCAATATCCAAGATATACTACATAGAAGCTTA
This sequence comes from Microcaecilia unicolor, assembly GCF_901765095.1. Taxonomy (NCBI): domain Eukaryota; kingdom Metazoa; phylum Chordata; class Amphibia; order Gymnophiona; family Siphonopidae; genus Microcaecilia; species Microcaecilia unicolor. Next base: position 51,824,997 of record NC_044040.1, read on the forward strand.
TCGAAAAAAAAGAACTGTTACAAAAGGATAAAGAGGCTCTTCCAGCAGAGACTTTAGATTTGAATTTGGATTTGACTCAAATAATAGAAGGAGAGAATGTGGGTTTAACAACTGCTACCCTTAAAGTATTTTACATACTACAGCCGGACAGAGACTGGATACTCAAACAATATTTTCTTAATAAAAATCAAGATTTCCTAGGTTGCCAAATTAGAGTGTACCCAGATGTCTCAAGGGCCACCCAGAGAAAAAGACAGGAATTTCTTAAATTAAGGCCGAAGGTACTACAGCTGGGTGCACTTTTTTGGCTGAATTTCCCATGCAAGTGTGTAATAAAATTGAATTCAATAAAGTATGTGTTTTTTTTAGGCAAAGCAATTAAATACCTTCATAGAGGCTAAGTTGCAAGATTCCTCGTTACCATTTCCAATAATTGTGACAACTTCAACCCCATGATTGATTTAGGAATCCCGATTGCTCTCACCAGCCACTTTGTTCTTAATTAGAAATTGTATTTCTGATTTATTAATTTCTTTTTCCTTAAACTAGTAGGGGCTCCCACTGTATTGTGGACTAAAGATGATAATTTAGTTTATAGTATTTGCCTGTATTGTTTTTCATTTATAATTGTAAAAGGAACTATTATAAACATCTTTTCTGTATTCAAGATATATGCTTGATGTAAAAATTAAAGCTTCAATAATAAAAAAAAAATAATAATAAAAAAGGCTACTTTAAATTTATTGTATGATGATTCACATCTAATTTCTTTTGAAAGAGAGTTCCAGTAAAAGGGGGAGACAAAAAAAGAAAGCACAGTGATGTGTGGACCCCGAGCTGGCCTTTTTTGACCCAAGGAGACTGAAACGGTGATCATTGATTGAATGTAAAGTGCAGATAGGAGAATAGGTAATAGTAAGACTCAAAAGACAACCTAAAAGCCCTAAACGTGAGTGTGAGAAGTTTGATCAAGATTCTTTGCTTGAAAGGAAGCCAATGGTGATTTTTTTTAACAGAGGTGAAGAACGCTGAAAACAACATGCGTGACAGAGAAGACGAATAGCTGTGTTTTGCAGAGATTGGAACTCTTTTAATTGATAGCGAGGACAGCCAAGATAAATAATGTTACAATAGTTGAGCCTTGTGATTAGAAGGGGCAGTATGAGAGAGAAGAGCTTGAGGGTTGAAATAGTAATGAATAGAGCACAACTGACGTAAGATAACATAATACTTGGTTTTTATAGCCCATAATACCTTGCAGTTCAATGCAGATTACATACAAAGAGAACTGGACATTCCAGGAAATATAACAAAAAATAATCAGCAAGCCTAATACATTCACCTTCTTCCATAGATCCTAAATAAATAAGTCTTAAACAATTGTCTAAAAAGTGCATAATTTGACTCCTGAATTTTCAAAGGAGAAACATCTTTGCTCAATTTAGCTGCCTGATAAGAAAGCAGAAAATCTATGATTTTCTTTCATTTTTACTCCTCATAGATGGAAAGGAGAATCAAACATATAAACGGCGAGTGACCGACTCACTCGCAAATGCGCAGTAGAGACTTCCCTCTCTGTCCCGCCCCTGCGTCAATACGTGATGATGGGGGGGCGGGACAGAGAGGGAAACTGCGCCGCCGAGGTTGCTACCGCTCCCACCCCCCACTCGGAGTCGCCGCTGCCACCCCTCCACCGGGCCCGGGCCCTCTCTTCCCTTCTGAACTTACACATCCATTCGCCGAACGCAGCAACGCACATCAGCTGAGCTGCCCCTTCCTTCTCTGCCTGTGTCCTGCCCTCACTGATGTTACGTCACAGGAGGGCGGGGCCACATGCAGAGAAGGAAGGGCCCACAGCAGCTGAGCCGATGTGTGTTGCTGCGTTCGGCAAATGGATGTGTAAGTTCAGAAGTGAAGAGAGGGCCCGGGCCGGGTGGAGGGGTGGCGGCGACCTCGCGGGGGAGGAGAGGGGAAGGAAAACCCCAATACCAGCCCAGTTTTACGGGCTCAACAGCTAGTAAATTAATAGATCTGGAAACACGAATAATATTTGACAAAACAAAACATCGAGTCAAATAAACAGGAGCTAGACCATAAGAAACCTAGTACATCAACCAGGCTAGTTTGAGCATGACCCTTGTGGCTACTGTTTTGCAAGTAATAGAAATATGGTGTGCAAAAGAAAGTTGAGAGTCTAGGATAATCCCTAGGTATCAGAAGAAGTTAACTGGTAGAATTTCTGTCCCCATAAGGTGAAGAGGGGAGCTAGGAATGGAAGGACCCCCAGTAAACAAGTAGACTACTGGGGGGGGGGGGGTTGTAAGTTTAAGACCATTTTATGATCAGCAAGCCATTCAGCGATCGAGGTGAGACACTTCTGAACAGGAGTAATGGACAGGGAATATGGATCTGTGGGGAAAAGTAACAAGAAATAGCTGAGGATTGGATAAGAGTGGTGAGGGGACTGAGGAAAAGATTCAAGAGAAGAGGGGATAGTATGGAGCCCTGGGGAGCAGCATAGGGAAGAGGGTGGGGAGAGAATATAGAGGAGTCAGTTACAGCCTTATATGATCAGTTTGAGAGAAAAGAATGGAACCAAGAGAGAACCCTGGAATCCAAGAGATGAAAGGCAGGATAGTGAAAGGGTGTGATCAAATAAGAGGCTTATTTTCAAAGCGCTTAGATTTACAAAATTCCATAGGTTACTAAGGAACTTTGTAAGTGCTTTGAAAATACACATACATGTCAAAGGCAGCCAACACATCAAGTGAAACAGCAAATACGATATTGTGCTTATCTAGGTGAGTATGAATTTCACTAAGAAGACAAGCTAAGACTGTTTCACACAAAACAGTGCAAAAAGAAGCAGATCCTGCTTCTTTGGCACATGCCTGCCGCAGTGAAAAATTGGTTTTAAATATGGTGTTGTGATATCACCTTCTGGTATCAGGAAGCAGGCGAGGCAATAACCACCGCATTTGCAGCTCAGTCTTTAGTATGGATCCAATAGTTGTAACACCAAACCTATAGAAAAAGAACAAGCATCACAGAGCATTAAGCACTAAGTTCTTGTGCAGGTGTATTGGAAACAGAAAGTCTGTGAGGGAATCAGTGAGATCACCAAGGAGTAAAAGGAGCACTCAGGGAGGATAAGGCCATAGTGGAGAGACTGAATGAATTTTTTGCTTCAGTCTTTACTGAACAGGATATGAGAGATCTACCTGTGTCAGAAATGGTTTTTAAGGTTGACAATATGGAGGAACTGAAAAAAATCTTAGTGAACCTGGAAGACATACTGAGTCAATTTGACAAATGAAAGAGCAGTAAATCACCTTGGCCTGATGGTATACACTCTAGGGTACTGAAAGAACTCAAAAATGAAATTGACGATCTGTTATTAGTGATCTGTAACCTGCCATTAAATTGTCCAAAGTACCTGAGGATTGGAAGGTGGCAGATATAATGCCAATTTTTTTAAAAGAGTTCCAGGAGTGATCGGTAGCAGCAATTAACATATCTCAGTTTTAAAAAGGTTTAGAAAAGTTCCTGAAGTTAAGTCCATAATCCATCATTAACATTGACACAGGAAAAGTCACTACTTATCCCTGGGATCAGTAGCATGGAATCCTACTACTCTTTGGGATTCTGACAGCTATTTGTGACCTGGATTGGCCACTGTTGGAGACAGGATATGGGCAAGATGGACCATGGATCTGACCTAGTATGGCTATTCTTATGTTATGTTCTGGTGATCAGAGAAATGAGAGGGTGGTTCATGTATGATATCATCATGAGCCATGAAAATGGCATAGTTCAGTAGTACCGCAGACATAGTCATGGGATATAAGTACATAAGTATTGCCATACTAAGACAGACCAAAGGTCCATCAAGCCCAGCATCCTGTTTCCAACAGTAGACAATCCAGGTCACAAATACCTGACAAGATCCCAAAAAAGTACAAAACATTTTATACTGCTTATCCCAGAAATAGTGGATTTTCCCCAAGTCCAATTTAATAATGGTCTATGGACTTTTCCTTTAGGAAGCCGTCAAAACCTTTTTAAAACTCTGCTAAGCTAACCACCTTTACCACATTCTCTTTCAACAAATTCCAGAGTTTAATTACACGTTGAGTGAAGAAAATGTTTCTCTGATTCGTTTTAAATTTACTACTTTGTAGCTTCATCGTATGCACCTAGTCCTAGTATTTTTGGAAAGCGTAAACAGAAGCTTCACATCTACCCGTTCAACTCCACTCATTATTTTATAAACCTCTATCATATCTCCCCTCAGCCACCTTTTCTCCAAGCTAAAGAGCCCTAGCCGCTCTAGCCTCTCTTCATAGGGAAGTCGGCCCATCCCCTTTATCATTTTTGTCATCCTTCTCTGTACCTTTTCAGAGATGCGACGACCAGAATTGAACACAAAATTCTAGGTGCGGTCGCACCATGGAGCAAAACAAAGACATTATAACATCCTCATTTTTGTTTTCCATTCCTTTCCTAATAATACCTAACATTCTATTTGCTTTCTTAGCCACAACAGCACACTGAGCAGAAGGTTTCAATGTATCATCAATGATGACACATAGATCCCTTTCATGGTTGGTGACTCCTAACGTGGAACCTTGCATGGCGTAGCTATAATTCGGGTTCCTCTTTCCCACATGCATCACTTTGCACTTGCTCACATTAAACGTCATCTGTCATTTAGATGCTCAGTCTCTCAGTCTCGTAAGCTCCTCTTGTAATTTTTCACAATCCTCCCATGATTTAATAACTTTGAATAAGTTTGTGTCATCAGGAAATTTAATTACCTCACTAGTTACTCCCATCCCTGAATCATTTATAAATATGTCATGGGCGTAGCCAGACACCCAATTTTGGGTGGGCCTGGGCCCAAGATGGGTGGGCAGAAGAACCTCGCCCTGTCCCACAGGTGATTTGGTCTCTCCTTCTCTCGCCTGCATGCCATATGGTCTCTCAAACACCCCCCCACATACCTTTTAAATAGCAGATTTTCACCAGCAGCGAGCAGCAACTAATACACACTGCTCATGTTGGCCCCATACCCTTCCCTATGATGCAACTTCCTGTTTTCACCTAGGCAGAAATACATCAGAGGGAAGGCTATGGGGCCTGTGCGTGTAGTATGTATGTCACTGCTCACTGCAGGCGAAGATCTACTACTTACAAGGTATGCAGGAGGGACACTTGGGAGTTTTCGGCTGGTGGGGCTTGGGGATCCCTGCCAGGCACATCATAGGTATGCTACTCTGGGTGGGCCTGGGCCCACCCAAGCCCACCCTTGGCTATGCCACTGAAATATGTTAAAAAGCAGCGGTCCCAGCACAGACCCCTAGGGAACCCCACTAACTACCCTTCTCCATTAAGAATACTGACCATTTAACCCTATTCTCTGTTTTCTATCTTTTAACCAGTTTTTAATCCACAACAGGACACTACCTCCTATCACATGACTCTCCAATTTCCTCTGGAGTCTTTCGTGAGGTACTTTGTCAAACGCCTTTTGAAAATCCAGATACACTATCAGCGGCATAATCGAAAGAAGGACGCCCATCTTCCGACACAAATAGGGAGATGGACATCCTTCTCTCAAGGTCGCCCAAATCGGCATAATCGAAAGCCGATTTTGGGCGTCCTCAACTGCTTTCCATCACGGGGACGACCAAAGTTCACAGGGGCGTGTCGGCAGTGTACCGAAGGTGGGACAGGGGCGTGATTAAGAGATGGCCGTCCTCAGCCAATAATGGAAAAAAGAAGGGTGTCCCTGAAGAGCATTTGGCCGACTTTACTTGGTCCAATTTTTTTTCATGACCAAGCCTTGAAAAGGTGCCCGAACTGACCAGATGACCACTGGAGGGAATCGGGGATCACCTCCCCTTACTCCCCCAGTGGTCACCAACCCCCTCCCACCCAAAAAAAAAAATGTAAAACATTTTTGCCAGCCTCAAATGTCATACCCAGCTCCATCACAGCAGTATGCAGGTCCCTGGAGCAGTTTTTAGTGGGTACTGCAGTGCACTTCAGGCAGGTGGACCCAGGCCCATCCCCCCCCCCCCCCACCTGTTATTGTGCTGGTAAATGGGAGCCCTCCAAAACCAACCTGAAACCCACTGTACCCACATATAGGTGCCCCCATTTACACTAAGGGCTATGGTAGTATTGTACAGTTGTGGGTAGTAGGTTTTGGGGGGGGGGTGTTTGGGGACTCAGCACCCAAGGTAAGGGAGCTATGCACCATTGGAGCAATTTCTGAAGTCCACTGCAGTGCCCCCTAGAGTGCCTGATTGGTGTTCTGGCATGTGAGGGGAACCAGTGCACTATGAATGCTGGCTCCTCCCATGACCAAAGGGCTTGGATGTGGTCGTTTTTGAGATGGGTGACCTCGATTTCCATTATCGCCGAAAACCGGGGACGAACATCTCTTAGGATGACCTAAATGTTGAGATTTGGGCGTCCCTGGCCATATTATCGAAACAAAAGATGGACAACCATCTTGTTTCGATAATACAGGATGCCCCACCCCTTCATGGGAACATCCTCAGAGATGGAGGATGCCCTTAGAGATGGGTGTCCCTGTTCGAAAATGCCCCTCCACATCAACTGGCTCACCTTTACCCACATGTTTGTTCACCCTTTCAAAGAAATGTAATAGATTGGTGAGGCAAGATTTCCGTTTGTTAAATCCATATTGACTTTGTCTCATTAATCCATGCTTTTGAATATGCTCTGTAATTTTGTTCTTTATAATAGTCTCTACCATTTTGCACGGCACCAACGTCAGACTCACCAGTCTATAATTTCCCTAATTTCCTCTGGAGCCTTTTTAAAAAATTTGGCGTTACATTGGCCACCCTTCAATCTTCCGGTACCACGCTTGATTTTAAGGATAAATTACATATTACTAACAATAGCTTCACAAGTTCATTTTTCAGTTCTATCAATACCATCCGGTCCAGGAGATTTGCTACTCTTCAATTTGTAGAGCTGCCCCAATACATCCTCCAGATTTATAGAGAATTCATTCAGCTTCTCCGATTCTTCAGCCTCGAATACCATTTCTGACACCGGTATCTCTCCCAAATCTTCCTCGGTGAAGACTGAAGCAAAGAATTCATTTAATCTCTCCACTATGGCTTTGTCTTCCCTGATCACCCCTTTTACCCCTCGGTCATCTAGCGGTCCAACCGATTCTTTTGCCAGCTTCCTGCTTTTAATATACCTAAAAAACATTTTACTAGGACGGGCATTTTCAAAAGGGATGTCCAAGTTGCAATTTGGACATCCTTGCAAAATGACAAAATCCAGGAGTGGGGAAACCTGTATTTTCAAAACAAGATGGACGTCCATCTTTCGTTTCGAAAATACCGTCAGTGACGTCCAAATCCTTAAATTGGGACGTCCCTAGATTTGGACATCCCTAGACATGGACGTTTCTGACTTTCAGCGATTTTCGAAACCAAAGATGTCCATGTCAAAAACAACCAAAGGCAGCATTTACAGTGCTCTGGTCCCCCTGACATGCCAGGACACCAACCGGGCACCCTAGGGGGCACTGCAGTGAACCTCTTAAATTGCTCCCAGGTACATAGCTCCCTTACCTTGTGTGCTGAGCCCCCCAACCCCCCACAAAACCTACTCCCCACAACTGTATGTCAGGCTCGCCCAATGGAGGTGTGAGCTCTTGTGCCCGATGGAGGAGGATTCCTCACCGAGCTGTCAGCCAACCCCGAGTTCCCCCTGTGTCCCCCTCCATTCCCCAGGGGTTGAGCCCCCAGGTGCAGGAAGCAAACAGCAGAGAGAACTGAGTCCAGAACAAAGTCCACAGGGCACGGCCAAGCAATGACCAGAAGCAGGACCAGGAGTCAACAGAGGTCAGTACCTGGCAGCAAGCAGTAGCAGATCCAGGAACAGGCAAAGGTCAATACCAGGCAGCAAACAGTAGCAGATCCAGGGACAGGCAAAGGTCAATAACAGGCAGCAAACAGAAGTAGATCCAGAAGCACTGCAACTACTCAGGAACAGAGTAGAAGCCGAAGCACAGGAGGACAGGAGGCAGGGCTTTAAATAGGACAGGAATTAGGCCCAAATCTGCACAGCTGTCTTCAAGATGGCTGCCCCCACCCACCAGAGACGTCCTCAAGCCCAAATATGGACTTCCTTCCTGAGGCTGCCCAGCTCCAAGATGGCCACCCCATCCTAAGACGCCCACCTCTAAGATGGCCACCCTATCCTGGAGATGCCCACATCCAAAATGGTCGCCATCTCCTCAGATGCCCATACCTGCGCAAGCAGGGAACATGACACTGTATGCCACTACCATAGCCCTTAGGAGTGAAGAGGGGCACCTAAATATGGTACAGTGGGTTTCTGGTGGGTTTTGCAGGGCTCGCTGTTTCCTCCACAAATGTAATAGGTAGGGGGATGTGCCTGGGCCCACCTGTCTGAAGTGCACTGCAGTACCCACTAAAACTGCTCCAGGTACCTGCATGTGCTGTCACGGACCTGAGTATGACATCTGAGGTTGGGATAGAGGCTGGCACAACAAATTTTGAAAGATGTTTTTTGAGTGTGGGAGGAGGTTAGTAACCACTGGGGGAGTAATGGGAGGTCATTCCCAATTCTCTCTGGTGGTCATTTGGTCATTTCGGGCACCTTTTTGTGCCTTAGTTGTAAAAAAAAACAGGTCCGGATGAAAACATCCAAGTGTTCATCAGGGACGTCCTTTTTTTTTGATTATGGGTCAAGGACATCCAAGTGTTAGGCACGCCCAAGTCCTGCCTTCGCTACGCCTCCGATACGCCCCTCTGAACTTTGGCCGCCCTTGCAACGGAGTGCAGTTGGAGACTTCTTAAATCAGGTTTCGATTATACCGATTTGGACGTCCCTGGGAGAAGGACGTCCATCTTCCGATTTATGTCAAAAGATGGATGTCCTTCTTTTTCAAAAATGAGCCCCTATGTGTTTTTACCTCCGACACAATCTTTTTTTTCAGAATCCCTCTTAACCTTCCTTATCAGTGCTTTGCATTTGAATTGACATTCCTTATGCTGTTTCTTATTATTTTCAGTTGGTTCCTTCTTCCATTTTCTGAAGGATTTTCTTTTAGCTCTAATAGCTTCCTTCACCTCACTTTTTAACCATGCCAGCTGTCGTTTGGTCTTCCATCTTCCTTTTTTAATAGGCGGAATATATTTGGCCTCGGCTTCCAGGATGGTGTTTTTTTTTTTATTTGTAAGAAGTCTTTATTATCCAACAAAACAGGACTTGAAATACATTGCACATGCAACACAGCTATAAAAATAAAAGTACTGTTCCATTGCTAATACAACTAGTCTGCTAATGTTTTCAATACTGCAATGTTTAACAGTTTCAACCTTCAATAATCATCATAACAGAACTTCAAAAATTTTTTTTTTTTTTTTGTAATGTTTTGGATTCAAACGTTCCCCCCCCCCTCCCATCCTCCCTCCCTAAGGACTCGGCTGGCCACTTATTATCCGCTCACTCTCTCATCATACATTCTAAACTGACAGAGCTGCTGCTCCTTGTGATCTTGGGCAAGTCATTAACCCTCCATTGCCTCAGGTGTAAACCTAGATTGTGAGCCATCCAGGGACAGAGAAATATCCAATGTAACTCAGCTTGAGCTACGGCTGAAAAAGGTATAAGCAAAATCCAAATACATAAATTGATTCCAACCAACTGATACTGTTTGCATGGTTGAAGTATATAAGTACATAAGTGTTGCTGTACTGGGACAGACCAAAGGTCCATCAAGCCCAGTATCCTGTGGCCAATCCAGGTTACAAGCACCTGGCAAGATCCCAAAACAGTAGACTACATTTCATGCTGCTTATCCTAGAAATAAGCAGTGGATTTCTCCCAAGTCCGTTTTAATAATGGCTTATGGACTTTTCTTTAAGGAAGCTATCCAAACCTTTTTAAAACCCCTCGAAGCTAACTGCTTTTACTACATTCTTTGGCAATGAATTCCAGAGTTTAATTACACGTTGAGTGAACAAATATTTTCTCTGATTTGTTTTAAATTTACTGCTTTGTAGCTTCATTGCGTGCCCCCTAGTTCTAGTATTTTTGGAAAGCGTAAACAAGAAATTCACGTCTACCCGTTCCACTCCACTCATTAATGGCAGAAATTTAATTCTGGTTGCTTATGTTTCTGGTGAATGGGAACAGTTGGAGTGTATATTGTAAAATAGGACTAATTAAAGCTGTGGCTGATTATTGTCACATGAATGTCTTTGTGAATTTTGTTAATGTCAGGAATATGTATGCATGAATGAAGGGAAGTAGTGCGAATGCTTATGTTATGGCAGTGTCATCAATGATATATATGAGAAGTTAAAACTTCAGTATAAGCCTATTGAAAAAAACCCACTTGCATTTTATTCTTGCTCATGTTACTGCTTTGAATTCTAAACGAGCGTCAGACATGCACAGTAGTAAAAAGTAAATACAATGCTGCACTATTACTAGGTTAATACTGACTTGAAGCACAATGCATCTTAATACTAGAAAATGAAATGGAGCTTTTCATATCACTTGGAATGAATGCTAGACAAAAATTACAATGTACTGAAGCTGTAACAGTGAGGACCAAGGAAGGCAAAGGCAACATAACTATGCAAACAAAGCAAAACATTTTCTATAGCCAATATTTTATGCAGAACTTTAATACATAATACAGATTACATGGTGGAAGCCATTTTATTTGCAAGTGCTCTTATTAAGTATAAACATTATATTTCATTTCAGTGTAACTCCTTTGGAATAAGATGTAGACTCTCCATTCTTGCTTCCATTACACACTCTCACTATGAACAAATTGAAGGTAAAAAAAAAAGTCAGCAGAGCTGCAATATTTCACTAGATTTTGATAATCAATTGGTCCTTTATTAAAGTGTAGTAGGTTTTGCAGTTACCACACATTTAATGCAAAAATTAACATTCGATAACTGCAAAGCTTTTGTGGTAAATGCATTTATCACACAGGGCTGGCTCTGTATTATATGCGGTTGCAGATAGCACATTAAGAACCTTACTACCTGCCCCCGCGTGTAACATGATGCTCTCTTCCCCTCTTCCACATCCCTCCTCCGATCCCCCTAGTCACACATGTTAACTCCTGACAGCACCGAACCCCTGCCCACAATCCCTGATGAAAGTATACTGAACCCCTGCACCCCTAATCTAGCTTTTCAGTCCTTTCTGCACCCTCGATAAAATGATAAAGACCCCGTCACACATTCTTGATACAACCTTCATATCCCTCCTGTACTCCTGATCAAACATCAAGTCCTTCCCCATACAACCCATACCCCTAACACACAAACGCTGTTCTCCTAGAAAATCCTGTCCCCTGCCAGCAAAACCAGGCTCCACAGTATACCCTTCCCCCAGACTCACCATGAGGGTCTGCCATTGGTCTCAGGTGGTAGTGATTCCCCTTTGCTGCTGGACACTGGAATCCAAAATGATATTGATGGTCCCTGGCAGTAGTTTCATAGTTCTAGTGCTAGGGGTCATCCTTCCATATAAGAGAGAATGACTCAAATAAATTGACCATCAATAATAATATAGCCTGCAATGAAGGATAATCCTGCTGCAGAAAACATGCACAGATTTTAATTATATGCAGAAAATTCACATGCTTTGTAATGTTATTCTAGTCAATTTGAAGCCATTCATCCCAACCTAAATTTATCATAGGCATGTGCATTCTAATTTGTATTGTGAAGATTGTCTAATCCATTCCGATTGCTACAAAATATCTGAAAGACTCCCCATGGTATCTTGATATTTCCCACAGTATCATTCTTAGATGGTCCTTTTACTATGCTGCGGTAAAAAGTGGCCTTAGAGCGGCCCTTATGCTGGTTCTTCCCACGTGCTAAGGCCATTTTCATCTCAGCCAGAAAATGGTCAATTTTCGATTTTACGAATTAATGGTCCACAGCCATTACCAAAATTTAGCATGTGAACCCTTACTGCCACCTACTTTGGAGGCAGTAACGCTCACACGCTAATCCCACGCTAATCAGTTAGAGGTCCTTTAACTAAGCTGTGGTAAAAGGGGGCCTGCGCTAGCATCAGCACATGTTTTTGATTCGTGCTGAGGCCCCCTTTTACCACAGCAGGGGGGGCACCTACTGCCACCCATTGAAGCGGCAGTAAGGGCTCTTCTGCTAACCTGGTGGTAACCAGAAATGGTGCGTGCTGGGGCTGGGAACTACCACCAGGCTCCTGCGGTAGCCTGGCAGTAGTTCTAAATTGGTGCGTGGCAAGCGTGTTGCCACGTGCTAACCCTTTAGTAAAAGGGCCCCTAAGTGTGCAGTAATGCAGCTCTGCTGACTCATGCTGTCATGCCTACTCTGAGCCTCCAGACATGTTTTTTAACATGAAGTTTGCACACGCACATAGGACTTTTACTGCAGGACGTCTCAGCGCATCCCATTCCAGCTATTTACTGCCTGAGCCCTTACCACCATCCATTGGCCTAGCAGTAAGGGCTCATGCACTACTTGCGAAGGATGTTTAAAAAAAATGGAAGCGGTGCAAAGAAAAGCTACGAGAATGGTACGGGATTTGCGTTCCAAGACGTATGAGGAGAGACTTGCTGACCTGAACATGTATACCCTGGAGGAAAGGAGGAACAGGGGTGATATGATACAGACGTTCAAATATTTGAAAGGTATTAATCCGCAAACAAATCTTTTCCGGAGATGGGAAGGCGGTAGAACGAGAGGACATGAAATGAGGTTGAAGGGGGGCAGACTCAGGAAAGATGTCAGGAAGTATTTTTTCACAGAGAGGGTGGTGGATGCTTGGAATGCCCTCCAGCCGGAGGTGGTGGAGATGAAAACGGTAACGGAATTCAAACATGCGTGGGATATGAATAAAGGAATCCTGTGCAGAAGGAATGGATCCTCAGAAGCTTAGCTGAAATTGGGTGGCGGAGCAGGTGGGGGGAAGAGGGGTTGGTGGTTGGGAGGCGAGGATAGTGGAGGGCAGACTTATACGGTCTGTGCCAGACTGGTGGTTGGGAGGCGGGACTGATGGTTGGGAGGCGGGAAGTACTGCTGCGCAGACTTGAACGGTCTGTGCCCTGAATAAGGCAGGTACAAATCAAGGTAAGGTTTACACATATGTTTGTCTTGTTGGGCAGACTGGATGGACCATGCAGGTCTTTTTCTGCCGTCATCTACTATGTTATTATGTTACTATCCTGCTTATAATCGAAATAGAAAAACGCCTATATTGTGACCCAAATTGGGAGATAGACATTTATCTCACAAAAACGAATAAAGCGGTATAATCGAAATCCGAATTTGGACGTTTTCAACTGCACTCCGTCGCGGATGCGGACAAAGTTGATGGGGGCGTGTTGAAGGCGTGGTGAAGGCGGAACTGGGGCGTGGTTATCTGCCGATCAGATATGGGCGCCTTTCGCCGATAATGGAAAAAAAATATGCGTTTTTAGAGAGAATTTAGGGCACTTTTCCTGGACCCTGTTTTTCCACGAATAAGGCCCCCAAAAGTGCCCTAAATGACCAGATGACCACTGGAGGGCATCGGGGATGACCTCCCCTGACTCCCCCAGTGGTCACAAACCCCCTCCTACCAAAAAATATGCCGTTTCACAACTTTTTATTTTCACCCTCAAATGTCATACCCACCTCCCTGGCAGCAGTATGCAGGTCACTGGAGCAGTTATTAGGGGGTGCAGTGGACTTCAGGCAGGTGGACCCAGGCCCATCCCCCCCCCCCCACCTGTTACACTTGTGCTGGTAAATGGGAGCCCTCCAAACCGCCCCCCAAACCCACTGTACCCACATGTAGGTGCCCCCCTTCACCCCTTAGGGCTATAGTAATGGTGTAGACTTGTGGGCAGTGGGTTTTGAGGGGGATTTGGGGGGGCTCAACACACAAGGGAAGGGTGCTATGCACCTGGGAGCTGTTTTACCTTTTTTTTTTTTTTTTGTAAAAAGTGCCCCCTAGGGTGCCCGGTTGGTGTCCTGGCATGTGAGGGGGACCAGTGCACTACGAATCCTGGCCCCTCCCACGAATAAATGTCTTGGAGTTATTCGTTTTTGAGCGGGGCGCTTTCATTTTCCATTATCGCTGAAAAACAAAAACGCCCAGCTCAAAAAAAGTTAAACGTCCATGTTTTTCGAAAATACGGTTCGGTCCGCCCCTTCACGGACCCGTTCTCAGAGATAAACGCCCATGGAGATAGACGTTTCCGTTCGATTATGCCCCTTCATGTTACTCATGCAGTATTCAGGCAGCGCAAGCCAATGCCAACTACCACTGGGAACACCCCCTGTGGTAGAAAACAGAAAATTATTTTGTACCATGGGAAACAGCGCACGCCAGTGGCGTAGCTATCATGGGGCCACGGGGGCATGGGCTCCAGTGGATTTGGCCCTGGATCCCCCTGCCATGACCCTCTTGACCCCCTGCTTCCCGCCACCAACCCTCCCCTACCGCCGTCGCGTACCTTTGCTGGCGGGGGACCCCAACCCCCACCATCTGAAGTCCTCTTCTCGGCCGCACGGCGTTGCTTGCTGAATGATCTGATCGAGTTTCTGTGCGTGCATCTGATGTCCTGCACGTTGTACGTGCAGGATGTCAGACGCATGCACAGAAACAGATTCAAACTTGATCAGATCATTTGGAAACGCCGCGCGGCTGAGAAGAGAACTTCAGTTGACGGGGGTTGGGGTCCCCCGCCAGCAAAGGTACGCGGAGGGAGAGGGTTGGTGGCGGGAAGGGGGGGTTGAGAGGGTTGCAGCGGGGGGGTCAGCAATGCCGCGCAGCCGAGAAGAGGACCTCGGCTGGCGGGGGTTGGGGTTCCCCGCCAGCAAAGGTACGTAGCGGGAGAGGGTTGACGGCGGGAAGGGGGGGGTCAGCAATGCCACGTGGCTGAGAAGAGGACTTCGGCTGGTGGGGATTGGGGTCCCCCGCCAGCAAAGATACACAGCGGGAGAGGGTTGGTGGCGGGAAGGGGGGGTTGAGAGGGTTGCAGCGGCGGCAGGGGGGGTGAAAATTGGTGGCGGACTGGGAGGGGTTGGCGGCACCGGGGGGGCTAAAATGTGCCCCCTCACCTCGGACTCTGGACCCCCCTCCCGTCGAAGTCTGGCTGTGCCCCTGGCGCACACTAACTTTGAAACTACCGCAGAGGGCCTGTGCTACCCTGCGGTAGTGCCAATTTGGCACTTGATAGCCATGCATTAGCCCTACCGCTGCTTAGTAAAAGGACCCATAGTGATTAGTGACACAATATGATGCTTCAATGTCACAAAGTCCATTCTTTGACTTGGAGTTATAAAAACATACTTTTTTAAGTTTATCGCTCTTCTATAAGTCCGAGATTTATGTCTTCTATTTAAAAGCATTTTAAGGTCCCGATAATAATCTACCTTTTGATAAACTGAGAGAAGAGACTGAAAAAAAAAAGAGGGATGGGAAAATACATCTGGCTAGTTATAGCAGACACAAAACAAGATTGTGGTTTCCTTTGTGTTACCAGGGCACGCAACTTACTGTAGCTCTATACAAAGTCTTAAGACAAGAAAATCAGATAAAGAAGGGTTTGTGGAAACTACTATAAAATCCTCTAAAATAATATTGTATTTTCTGGTGCTGCATCAAAGTATTTTGGATAACTAGGCTGAGAAACAAACCATCACTACAAACAACTATTGAAAAACAGCAAAAGTAGATGACATCAAAAAATCAATCATCCTATATAATAAAACGTACCTCCAACATTCTGAAGCTGACTGCATGGCTGAGGCATTCCTGCTCTCTGTATCCATCTCCTGAACTGACATCACGTACTTCCGGGTTCGTCACAAGCAGAAGTGACCAACCATACGAGGTTTCTCGGCTTCAGAATGTTGGAGGTGCATTCTATTAAATAGGATTGGTCAGTTCCTTGAAGCACAGCCAGAGCTCAGCGTCCTGCACAGTAATCCTCAGACACAAGAGAGAGAGGGGGGGCTGACACCAGACAGAGGGAGGGAGGGGGCCTGACACCAGAGAGGGGGGAGGTATCTCTGTCACACACACACTCTCTCTCTCACACAGTCAATGTCTTTCTCTCTCTCACTCTCACACACTGTCTCTCATAACTCTATGTCTCACACTGTATCACATTCACTCTCTATGTGTCACACAGTCACCTACACACTCTCTTGGTCTCATACACTCAGTCTCACAGAGAGTCTGTGTCTCACACACACTCTCTCTCACAGACACACTCGCACACAGACTCACTCACTCTCTCTCTCACACACACACACACACACACACACACTCGCACATTCACTCTCTCTCTCACAGTCACTCTCACATACACTCACTCAAACATACACACTCTGAGGAAAACCTTGCTAGCACCCGTTTCATTTGTGTCAGAAATGGGCTTTTTTTTTACTAGTACAATTATAAAGTATGAATACCAGTCATCATGTAAAGGATAAGGACTCAGTAAAAGTTACTGGTCACATACAGCTTTAATAAAGGGATATCACTTGATCCTTAAAGTACCTAACTCACATAAAGCAAAAAAAGAACAAAATACAGAAAATAATTCTCAAACAGTCACACTTTAGTATTTAATATGCAAGTAAAGCATAATGTCAATTTAACTTAATAATTCAGTGGTATCCACAAGAAATTTTCGATGGATGATCATAGCACCAAATGCCAACTAATTTAATCCTCAACAGATCCTGACATGGTCAGTATTTTGAGAGTAAACTCTCTGCATCAGTTGTGTGTGGGGGAGGGGAGGGTGCACATCTTGGAAGCACTG
Source organism: Microcaecilia unicolor (assembly GCF_901765095.1). NCBI lineage: Eukaryota > Metazoa > Chordata > Amphibia > Gymnophiona > Siphonopidae > Microcaecilia > Microcaecilia unicolor. Next base: position 51,841,864 of record NC_044040.1, read on the forward strand.
CAAAATAAAGGTCGGCAGAGAGTCACATGAAGCAAATCAGCCAATAGGAACACTTCAAAGTAATGAAGCCCAGTCAATATCAGTATTAAGTTCAATGGGCACCAAAGCGTTCAACTTTAACATCTAGAATGCTCTCAATAATTAAGGACATCAAATCCTCACCCTTTACCTCAAGTAGTTTACTGATAGCTATTTGTTGTAAGTAACTGTTAGATCTTTTTTTTTTTGCTTTGTTTTATTGGAGAAACAAATCATCACTAAGAGTAACTGTATACCATACACTAACATGCATGAGGTATTTACTGTGTGCCTTGTTTTAATGCTTTGTGACCCAGACCTATTTATTAAAAATGCACAATTAATGGTGTTAATGTGCACTAAAGCCATGGTGCACTTTTGTAAATGTGACCCTAAAGTTTTATAGTGGTTCATTATAGATACCTTTCTAAGGAAAACCTGGAACAAATAAGGATTTGAAGGACACAAAAGAGACAAAGCTTAAGACAGAAGGGTGAAATCAAATAACACTGCATGACATTAATCAATGAAATCCTCACATAAATCAAAGCAAAACTAAATTTATCTGGGCCTATGTATGGTCAATTCAATAGTACCTCATTTCTGCCACACTGTGTTATGTATGTGAAATGTTGACTTTCTTTGAATTTCTCAGAGATGTGATAAAGAAATGTGAGCTCCCATAGTGCCATATTGATTTCTATATTAAATTGTGTCAACATTATTTTCTCAGCTCTCTTTTATCAGAGTGTTATTTCACATATCCTTTGGCTGAAGTGTCCTCTCTTTTGCAATTATAATTAGAGATGTGTAAGACTGCCCAGACAGCTCAGGCTCAGACTCAGACTCTGATTTATTTGTTCCCATTAAAGGTCATATCAGACTAACTCAACTTAGTTCTAAAATTATAGTTGTTTTACCTCTGTTTTCCACCTGAATGTTCACTACACAGAAGGATAACAGTGTGGATTATGGACCTGGGTCCCCTTCTCTACAATGCACTGCTCCAACCACTAGGCTACTCCAGGGACCTGCTTGCAGCTCTAATAGGACTGGCCGTAACATGAGAAGCTGTAATAGAGGCCAGTATATACTGTTTCATTCACATCTTTGGGGAGTGGGAGGGGGTCAGTGACCACTGGGGGAGTAAGGGAATGTCATTCATTTGTTCTCCTAGTGGTCATGTGGTCATAAAGCAATAAAGTTCATGACCTTCAAGCCCTGATGTTGGAGGCAGACTTAGACGTTGTTGCAATCACGGAGACGTGGCTTAATGGTTCCCATGAATGGGATGCAAACATACCAGGCTATAATCTATTTAGGAAGGATAGAGAGGGTCGTAAAGGTGGAGGAGTAGCTCTATATGTGAGAAATGATATCACGGTGACCAAAATGACAGGGACCTGGGGAAAGGAAGAAGCGATATGGATCACCTTAAAAAGAGATGATAGAACCTCTGTACAAGTGGGTGTTATCTACAGACCTCCGACACAATTGGAGGAATTAGATGAAGACCTGATCACAGATGTCCAAAGGTTGGGAAACAAGAGAGAGGTGCTCTTACTGGGAGATTTCAATCTGCCGAATGTAGATTGGAAGGTTCCATCTGCGGAATCGGAAAGAAGTAGAGAGATCCTGGATGCTTTCCAAAGTGTTTTGCTCAGACAAATGGTGACGGAACCCATGAGGGAGGGAGCAATGCTGGATCTGGTGCTCACAAATGGGGATAGCATGTCAAATATCCGAGTGGGAGCCCACCTGGGCAGCAGTGACCATCAAACGGTTTGGTTTGATATAACAGCTAATGTGGAGAGCGGCCACTCAAAACTCAAAGTCCTGGACTTCAAGCGTGCTGACTTTAGTAAAATGGGGAAATACCTGAGGAAGGAGCTGATGGGCTGGGAGGAAATACGAGAAGTGGAAGGACAGTGGTCCAGGCTGAAAGAAGCTATTAATAGGGCCACAAACCTTTATGTAAGGAAAGTAAATAAAAGCAAGAGAAAAAGGAAACTGATATGGTTCTCCAAGCAAGTGGCTGAGAAAATAAAGGCTAAAGAGTTGGTGTTCCAGAAATTCGAAAAAACTCAAGAAAAGGAACACGAGGAGGAATACCGGATGAAACTGAAAGAAGCCAAGAGAGAGATACTGTACGTCTGGCAAAAGCGCAAGCGGAAGAACAAATGGCTAGAAATGTAAGAAGGGGTGGCAAAAATTTCTTCAGGTATATTAGTGAAAGGAGAATGACTAAAAAGGGAATTGTGAGACTAAAAGATACTGCGAACCGCTATGTGGATAATGATGAAGAAAAAGCAAATTTGCTAAATAGATACTTCTGTTCTGTTTTCACAGAAGAAAATCCTGGAGAAGGACCGCGATGGACTGGAAAAAGTACAAATGAGATTGAAGTGGATAGAGCACCGTTCACGGAAGAGATTGTGTATGAACAATTTGAAAAGCTAAAGGTGAACAAAGCCATGGGACCAGATGGGATCCACCCCAGGATATTGAGGGAGCTCAGAGAGGTTCTGGCGGGTCCTCTTAAAGATTTGTTTAATATATCCTTGCAGACGGGAGAGGTTCCGAGGGATTGGAGAACGGCGGATGTGGTCCCTCTTCACAAAAGTGGTGATAGGGAAGAAGCTGGAAACTACAGGCCGGTAAGCCTCACTTCGGTTATTGGAAAAGTAATGGAAGCGATGCTGAAGGAAAGGATAGTGAATTTTCTGGAAGCCAATAAGTTGCAAGATCCGAGACAACATGGTTTTACCAAAGGGAAATCGTGCCAAATGAATCTCATTGAATTCTTTGATTGGGTGACAGGAGAATTGAATCAGGGACGAGCTATGGACGTAATCTACTTAGATTTCAGCAAAGCTTTTGACACGGTTCCCCACAGGAGGCTCTTAAATAAACTGGATGGGCTGAAGATAGGACCCGAAGTGGTGAACTGGATTAGGAACTGGTTGACGGACAGACGCCAGAGGGTGGTGGTGAATGGAATTCGCTCGGAGGAGGGAAAGGTGAGTAGTGGAGTGCCTCAAGGATCGGTGCTGGGGCCGATTCGGTTCAATATATTTGTGAGTGACATTGCCGAAGGGTTAGAAGGTAAAGTTTGCCTATTTGCGGATGATACTAAGATCTGTAACAGAGTGGACACCCCGGAGGGAGTGGAAAACATGAAAAAGGACCTATGGAAGTTAGAAGAATGGTCTAAGGTTTGGCAATTAAAATTCAATGCGAAGAAATGCAAAGTGATGCACTTAGGGAATAGAAATCCACAGGAGACGTATGTGTTAGGTGGGGAGAGTCTGATAAGTACGGACGGGGAGAGGAATCTTGGGGTGATAGTATCTGAGGATTTGAAGGCGACGAAACAGTGTGACAAGGCGGTGGCCGTAGCTAGAAGGTTCTTAGGCTGTATAGAGAGAGGTGTGACCAGCAGAAGAAAGGGGGTGTTGATACCCCTGTATAAGTCGTTGATGAGGCCCCACCTAGAGTATTGTGTTCAGTTTTGGAGGCCGTATCTTGCTAAGAATGTAAAAAGAATTGAAGCAGTGCAAAGAAAAGCTACGAGAATGGTATGGGATTTGCGTTACAAGATGTATCAGGAGAGACTTGCTGACCTGAACATGTATACTCTGGAGGAAAGGAGAAACAGGGGTGATATGATACAGACGTTCAAATATTTGAAAGGTATTAATCCGCAAATGAACCTTTTCCGGAGATGGGAAGGCAGTAGAACGAGAGGACATGAAATGAGATTGAAGGGGGGCAGACTCAAGAAAAATGTCAGGAAGTATTTTTTTACAGAGAGAGTAGTGGATGCTTGGAATGCCCTCCCGCAGGAGGTGGTGGAAATGAAAACGGTAACGGAATTCAAACATGCGTGGGATAAACATAAAGGAATCCTATTTAGAAGAAATGGATCCTAAGGAGCTTAGCCGAGATTGGGTGGCAGAGCTGGTGGCGGGAGGCGGGGATGGTGGTTGGGAGGTGGGGATAGTGCTGGGCAGACTTATACGGTCTGTGCCAGAACCAGTGATGGGAGGCGGGGCTGGTGGTTTGGAGGCAGGGATAGTGCTGGGCAGACTTATATGGTCTGTGCCCTGAAAAGGACAGGTACAAATCAAGGTAAGGTATACACAAAAAGTAGCACATATGAGTTTATCTTGTTGGGCAGACTGGATGGATCGTGCAGGTCTTTTTCTGCCATCATCATCATCTACTATTGAGGGCATTTTTTTGTGTGGCCTAGTTGTTATTAAAACAGGTCTTGACCAAAACTTCTAACTTTTAGCCGTGGACATTTTTATATTGTTCCATTATGGCAGAAAAACATCCAAGTGTTAGGAACACCCAGAACCCACACTTTGCATGCTCCCTTGAGATTTAGACACACTGCAGATGAACATCATTGAAAAAGTTTTAAAAATAGGTTTTGAAAATAGCAATTTGGATGTTTTTGTGAGAAAAATATCCATCTGCTATTTTATGCCAATTTTTGGATGTTTTTCTTTTTCGAAAATAAACACCATTGTCTTCTGTTAAACAAAGCCTTTCAAGGAGTGCATTTCAAAGTGTGGGGCTAATTCGAAGAGGGCTAACTGACGAGTATCACAATGCATGATGCCCTTTCAAAAGGGTATGGTTAGGGATACTCCTGGAAGGACCTTAGTGACCTTGAAGGTATGTAGAGAGAGACCCTGTTCTTCAAATACTCTGGGCCATTTTCTTTAAGGGCCTTGAAGATCAGATGTGGAGGGGCATAATTGAAAGGGACACCCATGTTTTGTTGAGGATGTCCTCGCAAAACGTCCCGATGGAGGGACAGGGAAATCCGTATTATCGAAAAAAGATGTACATCCATCTTTTGTTTCGATAATACGGTCGGGGATGCCCAAATCTTGAAATTTAGGTCATCCGTAGAGATGGTCATCCCTAGACTTGGTCGTTTCTGATTTTCGGCGATAATGGAAACCAACGACACCCATCTCAGAAATGACCAAATGCAAGCCCTTTGGTCATGGGAGGAGCCAGCATTCGTAGTGCACTGGTCCCCCTGACATGCCAGGACACCCTAGGGGGCACTGCAGTAGACTTCATAAAATGCTCCCAGGAACATAGCTCCCTTACCTTGTCTGCTGAGCCCCCCATACCCCCCCTAAAATCCACTACCCAAAACTGTACACCACTACCATAGCCTTTATGGATGAAGGGGGGCACCTAGATGTGGGTACAGTGGGTTTGTGGTGGGTTTTGGAGGGCTCGCTGTTTCCTCCACATACATAACAGGTAGGGAGGGGGATGGGCCTGGGTCCACCTGCCTGAAGTGCACTGCAGCCACTAAAACTGCTCCAGGTACCTGCATACTGCTGTGATGGAGCTGAGTATGACATCTTAGGCTGGCATAGAGGATGGCAATCAATATTTTAAAGATGTATTTGAGGGTGGGAGGGGGTTAATGACCACTGGGGGAGTAAGAGTAGGTCATCCCCGATTCTCTCCAGTGGTCATCTGGTCATTTCGGCCACCTTTTTGTGCCTTGGTCGTAAGAAAAACATGACCAAGTAAAGTCATCCAAGTACTCATCAGGGACGCCCTTTTTTTCCATTATGGGTCGAGGATGTCCATGTGTTAGGCACGCCCAAGTCCCGCCTTCGCTACACCTCTGATAAGCCCCCTTGAACTTTGGCCATCCCTACGACGGAAAGTAGTTGGGGATGTCCAAAATCGGCTTTTGATTATACCGATTTGGATGACCCTGTGAGAAGGACGCCCATCTTCAGATTTGTGTCGAAAGATGGGCATCCTTCTCTTTCAAAAATGAGCCCAATAGAATTTTACATTTAGCCCTGTATTATACTGATAGCCACTGAAGTTTTTCCAAAAATGATGTGATGTGATCACGTTGCCTTCAACCTTCTATTAGTCTTATTCAGCATTCTGAATCAATTGGAACTGGTGCAAACCCTTTGTAGTCAGACCAGTGTAGAATGCATTACAGTAATCCAGTCTTGATGTTATCATGGCATATCCAACTGAGACAAGGCTTGCCTTCTCAATGTAAGAAGAGAGACGCATAGTTGCTGCAAATGATAGAAGCAACTCTTGAAGGTTGCTTGAATTTGGGGGATCAGCCTACGTGTTGAGTGTAGCTGTGCTCCAGGGTTCCTGTCTTTTGATTTGAGGGGGAGTTTTTATTTCTCAAAAGAGATTTTGATGTCAAGTATGTGTTCACATATGTTAGGGACCCATAGAAGCTCAGTTTTACTTGAGTTCTGGCAAAGTTTGTTGTTTTAGCCTATTTTTGAAATGATGTTAGACAGGTAGCCAGTTTATTCAAGGCTGTGAGTAAGTCAGGTTCAATGGCTATAAGTAGCTGCACATCATTCATGTAGATGTAGAACTAAGTGTCCATCGACCAACTTAGCTCGACTACTGGCTTGATGTAGATATTGAGCAGAATAGGTAACAGTATCGATCTTGTGTCTTGTGGTATCCCACAGTTTGGTACCATGGTGGCGAAGAAGTGCTGCTGAACAGTAATGGACTGTTGCCTGTCAGATAGGATCTGAACCAAACAAGTACTCTTCCATTGATACCTGTTTCTGCCTGCATGATATCACTATCCACAGGTTAGAGGAACCAGGTTACAGATGAGGAGGAGTCAGGGCCACAAATTATTTATTTATGGATCAATATTCAGCCAATGGTGGTTGGCTAAATTAGATCTGGATATTCAGTTCTGAGCCCTATCTTGGCACTGTCTCTGAACATCTAAGTCTTTGGGGGCACCCAGAAGCTATCCATGTACAGCTGATATTTAGTACAGTATCCACATAGCTAATTGGGCTAAGGTAGGATTGCTATTTATACAGTCCTACTTGTCTGATTAGATATGTGGGTATTGGCACTGAATATTGCTAGTGACCACAACTCCAAGCTCTACTCAGATGGAGGCCAGAAAAGATATTCGACGGCACTGTCCAATTTAGTACTGCAAAATATCTGCTCCCAACCAGCTCAGCACAATTAAAATGGGCAAGAACCTCTCCTATCCCATTAAATCATTCAGGGGCCCTTTTACTAAGCCACGTAGGTACATACGCGCACCCAACATGCGTCAATTTTGAATTGCTCGGCTACCGTGTGGCCCTTGTGGTAATTTCATTTTTGACACACATCCGATACGTGCGCCGGAAATCGGCATTTTATGCACATAGAACATTACTGCCTGGTTACCACGTGAAATCTTACTGCTAGGTCAATGGCTGGCAGTAAGGACTCAGACCCAAAATGGACACGTGGCAATTTTCATTTTGCCGCATGTCCATTTTCGGCAAAAAGTTTAAAAAGGCATTTTTTACAGGTGCGCTGAAAAATGATTCTGTGTGCGTCCAAAACACGCGTCTACACTACCGCAGGCCATTTTTCAGTGCACCTTAGTAAAAGGGCCCCTCAGCTGTTAAATGGATATGTTGTCCTAAGATAAATGGCTAATGCAGATGTAGTCACTGCTGAATACGTATATTCAGTGCCACTACATATACAGATAATGGACACTCAAAAAAAATTTGCTCATTAAAAATATAAGTTAAAACAATTATATCACATTTGGTTTTATTTTTTGGAAGAACACTTTGTGTTGATGGTCCAGGGTTTATTCCCATCCCAGCTGGATTGTTGTAACCTGTTGTATCTTGGAGTTTCCATAAAGTTACAGAAAAAATTGCAGCTATTTCAGAATACTGCAGCCAATTTGATCATTCTTCACCTCTTTTGAAAGATCTTCAGTGGCTTCTGATTTGTGGCTGCATTGAGTTTAAATCTTCTTGTACTATTTTTAAGATCTTACAAGGTCAGGCTCCTGTTCTTTTGAAACTCAATGAACACTCCATAATCTGTTTTGAAAATCATTTCATGTAAACACATGTGGAGGGGCATAATTGAACAAAAACGTCTATCCATGGGCGTTTATCTCCGAGAACGGGTCCGTGAAGGGGCGGACCGAACCGTATTTTCGAAAAAAATAGACATCCATGTTTTATTCGACAATTTGTGAGCTGGGCATTTTTGTTTTTCAGTGATAATGGAAAATGAAAGCGCCCAGCTCAAAAATGAATAAATCCAAGGCATTTGTTCGTGGGAGGGGCCAGGAGTCGTAGTGCACTGGTCCCCCTCACATGCCAGGACACCAACCGGGCACCCTAGGGGGCACTTTTACAAAAAAAAAAAAAGGTAAAAGAGCTCCCAGGTGCATAGCACCCTTCCCTTGTGTGTTGAGCCCCCCAAATCCCCCTCAAAACCCACTGCCCACAAATCTACACCATTACTATAGCCCTAAGGGGTGAAGGGGGGCACCTACATGTGGGTACAGTGGGTTTGGGGGGGTTGGACGACTAAGCATTAAGCAGCACAATTGTAACAGGTGGGGGGGAATGGGCCTGGGTCCACCTGCCTGAAGTCCACTGCACCCCCTAATAACTGCTCCAGTGACCTGCATACTGCTGCCAGGGAGGTGGGTATGACATTTGAGGGTGAAAATAAAAAGTTGTGAAACGGCATATTTTGTGGTGGGAGGGGGTTTGTGACCACTGGGGGAGTCAGGGGAGGTCATCCCCGATTCCCTCCAGTGGTCATCTGGTCATTAAGGGCACTTTTTGGGGCCTTATTCGTGGAAAAACAGGGTCCAGGAAAAGTGCCCTAAATTCTCGCTAAAAACGCATATTTTTCTTCCATTATCGGCAAAAGGCGGCCATCTCTGATCGCCCGATAACCACGCTCCAGTTCCGCCTTCACCATGCCTTCGACACGCCCCCATCAACTTTGTCCGCATCCGCAACGGAGTGCAGTTGAAAACGTTCAAATTCGGCTTTCGATTATACCGCTTTATTCGTTTTTGTGAGATAAACGTCTATCTCCCGCTTTGGGTCGCAATATAGGCGTTTTTCTTTTTCAGTTATAAGCTGGATAGTAGGTTAGAAGAACACTCAGTGTTACACTGCCCCTGCTGGAAGAAGAAGAACAAAACAGCAAAGATGACCAACAAAAGCAAAAAACAAAAAACAAAAAAATATAAAAATAAAAAATATATATATATAAAAAACGTCAAAATTTAAAATTAATCATAAAATATGTATTTAAAAGATGAATCCATCAAAATCAAAAAATTACATAAAAAAGACGACACTTTGGATATAAAAATGAAGAATCAACTTTATTAGCCAAACTGTAGCAGGGAGAAAGGGACTCGACACAGCTGTGTTTCGGCCGTACTGGCCTGCATCAGGAGTCTTCTTTGCTGTCCTGATGCAGGCCAGTACAGCCAAAACACAGCTGTGTCGAGTCCCTTTCTCCCTGCTACAGTTTGGCTAATAAAGTTGATTCTTCATTTTTATATCCAAAGTGTCGTCTTTTTTATGTAATTTTTTTATTTTGATGGATTCATCTTTTAAATACATATTTTATGATTAATTTTAAATTTTGACATTTATATATACAGTGGGGGAAATAAGTATTTGATCCCTTGCTGATTTTGTAAGTTTGCCCACTGACAAAGACATGAGCAGCCCATAATTGAAGGGTAGGTTATTGGTAACAGTGAGAGATAGCACATCACAAATTAAATCCGGAAAATCACATTGTGGAAAGTATATGAATTTATTTGCATTCTGCAGAGGGAAATAAGTATTTGATCCCCCACCAACCAGTAAGAGATCTGGCCCCTACAGACCAGGTAGATGCTCCAAATCAACTCGTTACCTGCATGACAGACAGCTGTCGGCAATGGTCACCTGTATGAAAGACACCTGTCCACAGACTCAGTGAATCAGTCAGACTCTAACCTCTACAAAATGGCCAAGAGCAAGGAGCTGTCTAAGGATGTCAGGGACAAGATCATACACCTGCACAAGGCTGGAATGGGCTACAAAACCATCAGTAAGACGCTGGGCGAGAAGGAGACAACTGTTGGTGCCATAGTAAGAAAATAGAAGAAGTACAAAATGACTGTCAATCGACAAAGATCTGGGGCTCCACGCAAAATCTCACCTCGTGGGGTATCCTTGATCATGAGGAAGGTTAGAAATCAGCCTACAACTACAAGGGGGGAACTTGTCAATGATCTCAAGGCAGCTGGGACCACTGTCACCACGAAAACCATTGGTAACACATTACGACATAACGGATTGCAATCCTGCAGTGCCCGCAAGGTCCCCCTGCTCCGGAAGGCACATGTGACGGCCCGTCTGAAGTTTGCCAGTGAACACCTGGATGATGCCGAGAGTGATTGGGAGAAGGTGCTGTGGTCAGATGAGACAAAAATTGAGCTCTTTGGCATGAACTCAACTCGCCGTGTTTGGAGGAAGAGAAATGCTGCCTATGACCCAAAGAACACCGTCCCCACTGTCAAGCATGGAGGTGGAAATGTTATGTTTTGGGGGTGTTTCTCTGCTAAGGGCACAGGACTACTTCACCGCATCAATGGGAGAATGGATGGGGCCATGTACCGTACAATTCTGAGTGACAACCTCCTTCCCTCCGCCAGGGCCTTAAAAATGGGTCGTGGCTGGGTCTTCCAGCACGACAATGACCCAAAACATACAGCCAAGGCAACAAAGGAGTAGCTCAGGAAGAAGCACATTAGGGTCATGGAGTGGCCTAGCCAGTCACCAGACCTTAATCCCATTGAAAACTTATGGAGGGAGCTGAAGCTGCGAGTTGCCAAGCGACAGCCCAGAACTCTTAATGATTTAGAGATGATCTGCAAAGAGGAGTGGACCAAAATTCCTCCTGACATGTGTGCAAACCTCATCATCAACTACAGAAGACGTCTGACCGCTGTGCTTGCCAACAAGGGTTTTGCCACCAAGTATTAGGTCTTGTTTGCCAGAGGGATCAAATACTTATTTCCCTCTGCAGAATGCAAATAAATTCATATACTTTCCACAATGTGATTTTCCGGATTTAATTTGTGATGTGCTATCTCTCACTGTTACCAATAACCTACCCTTCAATTATGGGCTGCTCATGTCTTTGTCAGTGGGCAAACTTACAAAATCAGCAAGGGATCAAATACTTATTTCCCCCACTGTATATATTATTTTTATATTTTTTGTTTTTTGCTTTGTTGGTCATCTTTGCTGTTTTATTTCTTGTTGATTTCCTTGCGAAGTCTAGTTTCTTCTGTTTTTTGTACTACACTCCCCCTGCTGAACACATGGAGGAAAATATGGAGGAAAAAGGCCTCAAACCCATCTGTGGTGCTCAAATGTATTTGAAATAAGAATAGTCACCAACAAGACTCAAAAAACCTCATGCTTTTCTTTTAATTCACTTTATTGTGGCTTTATTTTCTTCTCAAATAGATTAACACAGTTTATGTTTACATTTAAAAAAATGTCTTCTCTCTCTCTCTCTCTCTCTCTCACTGGTTCATAAAATAATCCGGAATGCATGTCTAACTTGATCGACCTACCAACGAGAAACACATCAAAATCAGCAAGAACATACCTAAATCTGCACTTCCCAAGATGTAAAGGACTCAAATACAAATCAACATATGTGTCCTGCTTTTCCTACATTAGCACAAAACTGTGGAACGCTTTACCAAAAAACCTTGGAAAACACAAGTGGGCACCTAAACTTCCGGAAAGACCTAAAAACTCACCTGTTTAAAAAGGCATACCCCACTGATCCAACATAAATGCCCAATCTCTGCAACACAATTTAACTAATGCACAGTTCAACCAGGACACATACCTTCTGTTGCACAATCCCCCAATGTGGTTACACCACATTAGCTTATCTAACTATTTAACCACAATGTCACTTATATCACTTTGTATTTGTCTACACCGGAGTCCGCAAATGCCTCTCCAGAACTATGTAAGCCACATTGGGCTTACAAATGAGTGGAAAAATGTGGGATACAAATGTAACAAACAAACAAATAAATAAATATATATAAATAAATGCTCTTATAGCATATATGGTCAAACTTAACGCTTCCTCCTTTCTATTCCCTTATGTGACTGTCACACATGCACTTTATTATACCATAATATCACTTTGTATTTGTTGCCTCACGGTACTAGGTGGGAAAATGTGGGATACAAATGCAACAAATAAAAAAATAAAATAAATAAAACCATCAAACACACTTACCTTGTACTCCCTAATTTATAGGAGAAGAAAATAAAGCACAACATAGTGAATTAATAGAAAAAGCAGATGTTTTGGCCAAAGACGATTTTGAGTCTTCTTGGTGGCTCATGTCAAATATATTTGAGCACCACAAATGGCTTTGAGGCCTTTTCCCTCCATATTTTCCTCCATGTATACAGCAGGGGGAGTGTAACATGGAGTGTTCTAACCCACAACATATGTTAGTATGAAATGATTTTCTTGTTCTTTTGATCCATTTTAACATGGTTCTTTCAACTACTCGAAGAGACCATATGCATGTTCATCATTCAAGGGTGCTCATTCTAAAAAGTCTTTAGAAACCTCTTTTCTATACCAATCTCTGCTAGTGTGGAATAATCTTCCTCCTGCTTTTGAAACAAATGTCTTCCTATATAAACTTCCGGAAGACACCTATTTATTTCAGAAGTATTTGTTTGACACCAATTATTGATTGTGACTTCCCTTTCTGTACATTATGATGTGTATTTTGTAATTTCTTATCTGTACATTATATTATGTAAACCCCTTTGGACCTTTTATGGAGCGTATGGTCTAGAAATTGGATATTAGATTAGATTAGATTAGATAATGGAACCAAATACATGTATTAAGCACTGTAGCTAGCTATTAATTTAATGAGACCATTGTACTCAATGAGCATCACTAATTACTGCAGATTACTGCATATTAATAACATTTTAAAACCTTATTATGAATAATAAATAGATAAGTGAACCCTTAATACAAATATGTGTAATTTTTGCTAACATCAAAATCTTTTGAAAACGATGTTAAATTGTCTGTTAAATGAATGGAACATAACAAATTTGTCTTTAAGAATATATGATTGTGCAGTTCCTTAATCTAATCAAATATTTACAAGCTGATTTGCTTTTCTGGATAGATGGTTTACAAGAAGCAATTCCATTTCAAATTTGTTTGAAGTAAGCTATGAACTGCCTAAATTATGTTGCAGAGAAAATAAAATGCATTATCAATCAGAAAGCACATCTTGAAATGTTAGAAGAAATTTCATGTAACACAGTATAATTTAATTTAAAGAATGTTTGAAAATGGTAGAAAGAAATCAAGACCATATATTACTGCTGTATTTGATTCTATGGGGGGTAGGGGTGATTGATGGTATCTGATATTGTTCAAGATGGGAGAAAAGGGTTGCTAAACGTTATTTGAAAGGGAAATGGAATGTAGCTCCTGGTAGGATGAACCTGTGATCTGCACAGTACATGTGAGGAGAAACTCCTACATGTTAATTGGCCCTTCCATTTTGGCCCAGTTACTGTATTGGAAGATTTTAAGAGATGGCACATGGAACGCTACACATTTTGTCTTAGAATGCAAGTTACTACCATCCTTATTCTACTGAGGGATTGTTATAGCATGCATTAAGTGAAATTTATTGCATCACACATGAATTATTTTATCTACTCACAATTGACACCAATATTTAGGCACTGCAATGCCAGGTATTTAGCACCAGTGACGTTCCTAGTGTGGATGGCACCCAGGGCGGATCACCAATGCGCCCCCCCCCCCCCCGGGTGCAGCGCCCCCCCCCCCCCCCCCCCCCCGCCTGCGAAATGACACCTTCTCCCCTCCCCGGCGAAATGACACCCCCCCCGGGTGCACGCCGCTGAGGGGGGTGCTGCGGCGCTCGCCTGTGGGCTCTGACTTCGTGAACTTCACTCGTTCGCTGCAGCTCCCTCTGCCTCGGAACAGGAAGTAACCTGTTCCGGGGCAGAAGGAGCTGCAGTGAACAAGCGAAGTTCGTGAAGTCGGAACCCACAGGCACGCGCCACGGCACCCCCCAGCGGCGTGCACCCGGGGCGGACCGCCCCCCCTTGGTACACCACTGTTTAGCACCAATTCTATAATGACAACTGGGCACAAAATTTATATATTGGTATTGATGCACCTACAGTTAAGCTCCAACAGTTACACTGTCAATGGCAGTTGAAAATGTTGGACCCCTGATGAAGGTTTGTCAGATAAAACATGGCCCATGTAGAGTCCATCTCTGATCAGCACTATATTCTGCTTGTGTCTAGTATTGTTGATTTGAGCACTTGTTAATAAAAGTCCTTTTTTTCCTGGATCATCTACTTGGCCTTTCCCTCGCCTTTTGTGCTCTTTTGATTGAAACCATGTGGGACTGTTTTGGTTTTCTGCGTTGTGTGTTTTGCCAATCAGGTGCATAAATGCTATTATTCTAAAATGTATAGACCCAATTGACACCTATCTTTAGGTACTAATTTATAGAATTGCCCTTTAAAACATTCTTAGCAGGCATTTTATTGCAAGGGTGCCATAGGCCTTATCCCTCAAGATCTTTTCCCATAGACAGAGAATGATAGGAAAGCATTGGAAAGTCAAGCTCATCATGGTATGTAGGTTGTGGTAAATAGAGATATTAAGAGAAGTGAGGTGTTTCATGGGAAATACAAGGTGGGGAATTAAAAGATGGATCCTGAATGCAACTCATTGAGGCAATTATCTGTTCAGAGGTAATTTTACAGTTCACTGTCTACTATAGATAGATTCAATTATAGGTTTGAGGGATAAATGTAAGATCAAGCTGCACCCCAGTTCCACCCCAGAAATGCCTCTGCTCGTTATAAATATGCACAAAATGGTATTGCACTCACACTTTTACCTGCAAAGTGCTGAAACAATTTTATAACAAGCCAATTTTATAGGTAAATAACATTTTACCATACATAACGGCTTCTAAAATTGTCACCTTAGAGTATTTTGATGGCAAATAACAAAATGATACTTTATAGGTAATCTATATAATACAACATGCTGGTACTATCCTGCAATGTATATTTCTCTTCATTTTGGAGGTGAAAATAAACAAAGGAAATTTGAGAGTTACTTCCTTAATTCATCATGTAAAACCCTGGCAGAAATAACAATTTTAAAAAACAAATCTTTACATGCCTCTGATCTAGTGTAAAGCCTGATGGGGAATTTGTTTTCCCATAAACATAAATTCCCAATGTCGTATATGAAAAGGCTGCAAAGTGAGACTGGAACTGACTGAGCCAGCAGGTGAGCAGCGGCAGCGGCTTTACAGCGCATCCCTTTCCTCCCTCCACCAGAATGGGAGCTGCTGCAGCAAGGCTCGGCGTGGATGAACAGCCTAGATGCCAGCACTTGCCTACGGGAGCTCGGCATGACCGAAGGGTGCTGGACAGCCTGGTGGACCCTACGCATCCGCCCCGCTTTCTTCAATCTTCATCCTTTGACTCGTCCTGAATTATCACTGACATCACTTATCTCTGCACCCTGGGCAACGCGCCAGAACATCAGACAGTGAGTAAATTGTCTATTCTGCCTCAAGATACTGTGACCCTGTGATTGACGGAGCTCTAAAGGCCCTTTAGAGGAGCCTTCTGCACTGCTTCTGATCAAGCCGGAGCTGCTGGGCTTGAGAGGAGAGCAGATTTATGTAAGTTGGTCTAATTAGAAAGGAAAATTAATCCTACAACCTGATTGTATCAGTCTGGTCATTAACTGCATACAAACGAACTTTTAACTAAAGTAGCAAGACTGCTGAAGTGTACATTTTGAATGAGACGTTTGAGTAATGTAAAGATTCCGTGGAAATCTTAAACTAGTGCTCAAACGCTAGCACTCCTTGCATACCACATTCCAAAGAGCAATTAAACTAAGTACCCTACCATTGTCTTTCAAATATCTTGCCGGATCAAGAGCAACCTTTCCAATTTGGGCCAACCTGCCAGTAGCTAAAGATAAATATAAAAAAAATGATAAACGGCTTTGATTTTAATGCACGAGCATAGATTCACCACGGGAGTGATGTGAATAGTAGCCGTGAATAATGATATGAGACTCTACCTCATTTATATTATATAAGTGTTTCTAGTGATATTCTCCTATCTTTGGTTTTGTTAGTAGCTAAAGATAGCCAGTTGCATGTGTGACATCTCCGTGTAACTAAAGATAGCCAGTCGCATATGTAATGTCTCCCTGTTAAATAAATGAAGTGCTTTGAAGTTCCCCCTCCCTCTGCCTCCCATCTGTCTACAGCCATAGCTAGAAACAGGAGACTGAAGACTCCCTGGGCAAGGAGGTGGGAAACAATTGGTTGTTATGAGACAGATCAACGGAGGACTCCGACCCAGAACTGCTCCCCCCCTCACATCTCCCCGGCTAACCAACTATCACTGAAACTGACCCAAAGCTAACACACAAGACCAGAACACCAGACTCCACACCAAGAACAAAGTCTAATTACCCATCCAATTATCAGATCACAGCCTATAGGAAGCCACAGGGAACAGATATCAAAATGAACACCATCAAACTTCTTCTATTAACCTACTCCCTAACACTGATCCATTCATCACTAACCAGCCCACTCACAGTAAGTAACATCATACCCATACTATACAATCATCAAAGACTGATCAGATACTCCACACCTCATCAAACTGACAATAACTTAAACAAAGGAAGAACACCAATACATGGATAATCACAACAGAAGGGAAAGAGAGATCCAAACAAACCCACCTTAGCTAAAAAACGACAATTACTAAAAATCCACACAACATCAAACACAGATGATCCATTCCTAACAATCCAAGTGTGCTATATCAACGCTAGATCCGCTGTAAATAAAATGGGAATACTAACAGACTGGATCACATCAGATAATCTGGACCTACTCTTCATTAATGAAACCTGGATCCATGACCAAAATGACCCTATAATCCTAGACCTGTGTCCCCCAGGATACAAAATCACACACTGGACCAGAAAGGGAAAAAGAGGCGGAGGCATAGCACTAATCTATCAATCCCATTTTACCACCGAAACCATTGCCGAATCCGTAACACCCCAACTTGAAATTGCCTCTATCAGAATCCACAACAAAACCCTACAGGATCATCTGAACTGTGACCTGTTCTACAGACCTCCAAGCAAATGAAACGAAAGCCAGACTAACTTCATGGACTTCATTTCAACACATGCGTAACCAACTCCGACATAATAGTATTAGGAGACATTAACCTTCACTTAGAAGACCAAACTCTATCAATGTGCGAGACTGTAAGGAATTCCTCCACTTATGAGATCTTAAATGGCTACAATTGCAAGCAACCCGCATCAAAGGGCACAGACTCAACCTCATCTCACACAAGCTTTCAACAGACCAGAATTTCAAAATAACAGATGTCAAATGGACAGAAACACCCTGGACTGACCACTACAAACTCAACTTGTCCCTACATTGGAGGAAGAAGGGTTCATAATGAACACAAGAACACACATCATACAGCACAAGAGGTCAAGTAGACACAAAAACATTCTGGTAATTGATGTACAATAACGACTGGTCAGCACAAACCGAATCCACAGACTACCTCATAGAATGGGACAAAGATGCAAAAGTATACTAAATAAAATAGCACCCTTATGAACAAGAACCTCACGCAGGCACAACTCAATACCATGGTTCAACGACAAAACTGAAAAAAACTAAAAACACACTCCAGGAAACTTGAACGAGCATGGAAAAAAACAAAGATGAACACACACTCAACACATGGAAACAAATACAAATACGCTATAATGCAGACCTAAAGATCTTACTATAAAACTAAAATAGGGACAGATTACAAAGACACAAAGAAATTATACCAACTCGTGAACAAACTCCTTGGCACCAACCCGGTCACTACAACGAATACAGACATCCCATCGGCAGATGAACTTGCTAAGTATTTCAATGAAAAAGTTATAAACCTACGCAATACACTACCTCAAGCCACCACTGACATTGATTACTTCCTTAATGAGTTGGACCCCACCACTGGAGCATATCCAGCTGACCGGACTTGGCTAAACTTCGCCCTCCTTACCATCGAAACAGTTACCCAGGTGATTAGCAGGTTCTTCAACACTCATTGCAAACTAGATACCTGCCCCAGCTACCTAATGAAATCTGCCCCCGACAGCTTCATAGAAGACCTCACATCCCACGTAAATTATATGCTTTAGAAACGTCACTTCCCCAAGGAAAATGGAAATATCCTACTCACCCCGATACCAAAAGACACAAAGAAAAAAATAAATGAAATCACTAACTACCGTCCAGTAGCATCGATCCCGTTAGTAATCAAACTGATAGAAAGCATGGTAACCAAACAACTTACAGATTATATATACAAATTCTCAATACTACATGAATCAGAGTCAGGCTTTCGCCCCCCTTCAAAGCAATGAAACAGTACTACTCACTCTCCTAGCCAAATTCAAGCAGGAAATAGCAATAGGCAAAAACATCCTTCTCCAATTCGACATGTGTAGTGCATTTGACATGGTAAATCACAATATATTAATAAGAGTATTAGATAATTGGGATTGGTGGAAACATACTTAACTGGATCAAGGGCTTCCTAACTACAAGAACCTACCAAGTAAAATCAAACTCTAGCTTATCACCACCGTGGAAAGCAGACTGTGGAGTTCCACAAGGATCACCACTATCACCAATCCTCTTCAACCTAATGATGAGCCCACTAGCCAAATCCTTATCTACCCTAGGCCTTAACCCATTCATATATGCAGACAATGTCATAATATATATTCCATACAAATCCAAACTGAATGAAATCACCAACGAAATCAAACTCAGCTTAAACGTCATGGATTCATGGGCAAATGCATTTCAGCTAAAACTCAATAAAAAACACATTGTCTCATCCTCTCATCCCAACATAGCGCGGACAACCCCACAACTATCAACACCCCAGACTACATCCTTCCTATCTCAGACAGCCTGAAAATCCTCAGAGTTACAATAGACCGTAACTTAACGCTAGAGAACCAAGTGGCATCCACAACAAAGAAAATGTTCCACTCAATGTGGAAACTCAAACACCTGAAACAATTCTTCCCGTGGGATACATTTTGTAACCTGGTACAATCAATGGTACTAAGCCACTTAGATTACTGCAACGGAATTTACGCGAGATGCAAGGAACAGACCTTAAAGAAGCTTCAGACTGCTCAGAACATGGCAGCTAGGCTTCTATTTGGAAAAATGTGATATGAAAGTGCAAAACCCCTCCGAGAAAAACTACACTGGCTCCCAATTAAAGAATGCATTACCTTCAAAATCTGCACCATGGTTCACAAAATAATCTACGGTGAAGCCCCTAGATATATGACAGACTTAATCGACTTACCAGCTAGAAACACCTCAAAATCAACACGAACATATCTAAATCTGCACTACCCAAGCTGCAAAGGCCTCAAATACAAACCAACTTACACATCCAGCTTTTCCTACATAAGCACACAACTCTGGAACGCATTACCAAAAGCCTTGAAAACGACGCATGACCACCTAAACTTCCAGAAATCACTAACCTATTCAAAAAGGCATACCCTGCCGATCCAACCTAAATGCCTGATCTCTGCGATAATACAAAATTAAAGTACGTAATGGACATAACTCAATTCCTCCATTGCACATTTCCCTAAATGTGACTTTGCCAAATAAACTTTATTCTGCCACAATTTCACTTTGTATTTGTTCTCACCGGAGCCGTCAAACGCCTTCCGGTACTATGTAAGCCACATTGAGCTTACGAATATGAGGGAAAATGGGGGATACAAATGCAACAAATAAATAAATAATTAATTAATTAATAAATGTATGGGACAGATGAGTGTCTGGGGTCAACTGGTGCCAGTTTGAAAGGTGACACTGCTGGAGTAGAAGCAAGTGGGGATAGTCCTATCCTTGATATACCCCAAGGAGAGTCTAGGGGTGGGGAAGGAATTTTTAAAAAGGAGTAATTTTTAGCTACTTGAGACTGGGATTGAGACATGGAACAGTATCTAAAAAAGACTAACCCCCTGATATTCTGCTGCCACCTGCATTGACCCCAGATAGTCAAGGCCCGATATTTAGCCAGTGGCAGGCATTGTGTTTGCTGTCAGCTGCTGGCATTAAATCCAGATATAGAAAGAGGCTGATAAGCCTACAGCCTCCGCTGGCTTGACTTCTACCCCTGTGCAGCTTAACACTGAGTGATTCATGCTCTGAACCTCTTTGAATGAATCTGGAGTTTGAGTGAGTGTCGGAGAGCTTAGGCCTGGAATACTCTCCAGCAAAAGTGGGAGTCCTGACAAAGCTGACTGCAGAAGCCATTGCCGGCATAGTAGTGGAGGAGGCTCCTCCTTGCATGGGAGCTGCTGGTGATCTTGGTGGTAGTTTGAAATCTGTGGCCCTGAATAGTTTGATGCTGGAAGGTGTCTGGTGGGTTTTGATCAAGTTGGAGGCAATGCTGTCTAAGACTTCAGTGGATGCTTTGACTTTGGTGAGCAAAATTGACAGTAAATATGTAAACTATTAAGACTGAGCTTACATCCCAGATTCAACAAGTAAAGAAGGACTTGGGGGAAAAAAATCAAGAGTTGACTGTTGCATTGGTAAAAGATAAAGAAATGATGCACAGAAAAGTTGAACAGCTGAAAAATTACAATAGGAGATTAAATTTACATATTTTAATACTTCCAAATCTGAGAGGTATGGCTCTATTGGATGTTTTGAAGAAATACTTAGTGGAAGTTTTGCATTATTCCTTAGAACATATTCCTCCTATTAATAAGATATACTTTTTGCCTGTTAATTGGAAGTAATGCCTCCCAGGAAATAAATCAAGGGGAAAATTTGATACAGAACAATATAGTGGAAATGAACACCTTAACAGCTTTTGTAGAACAATCTGCGGAGGAAGTGCTGGGGCATGCTACTTTACTGGTAGTTTAAATTTGCTTCTCCGTTTGTATTTTTGAAAATCTCAGGTCAAAGAGTATGGATGCTTCCAGATGTTATAAAGATCACCCAAGAAAAGAAAAAGGCTTTTTTTGGCTATGCGTCAACAAGTTAGAGAACTGGGAATCTCTTTCTTATTGAGTTATCCTTGTGAATGTGCGGTATGTTATGTGGGAGTTTGCTCCTGAACAATTAGTCTTTTTTAATTTAATTTTGTTACATTTGTACCCTGTGCTTTCCCACTCATGGAAGGCTCAATGTGGCTTACATGGGGCAATGGAGGGTTAAGTGACTTGCCCAGCAGCATAAGGAGCTGCCTGTGCCTAAAGTGGGAATTGAACTCAGTTTCTCAGGACCAAAGTCCACCACCCTAACCACTAGGCCACTCCTCCACTTGAAGAGGTATGTATATATATATATACATTTCCAGTGACTGGCACTGAATGTCTGTGATAGAGGTCTATAAAATAATGAGTGGAGTTGAACGGGTAGACGTGAGGCATCTGTTTACGCTTTCCAAAAATACTAGGACTAGGGGGCATGTGATGAAGCTACAAAGTAGTAAATTTAAAACGAATCGGAGAAAATGTTTCTTCACTCAACGTGAATTCGTTGCCAGAGAATGTGGTAAAAGGCGGTTAGTTTAGCAGAGTTTTTAAAAGGTTTGGACAGCTTCCTAAAGAAAAAGTCCATAGACCATTATTAAATTGGACTTGGGGAAAATCCACTATTTCTGGGATAAGTAGTATAAAATGTTTTGTACTTTTTTGGGATCTTGCCAGGTATTTGTGACTTGGATTGTCTACTGTTGGAAACAGGATGCTGGGCTTGATGGACCTTTGGTTTGTCCCAGTATGGCAATACTTACTGTATATACTTATGTTTAACACCAGTGGTGGATAGCAAGCACACTGCCTGCTGCTGGCTGAATATCGGGCCCTATTTAACCGGCCAGACAGGCCACAACTAGGCTGCAACATTCTAGAAATAGAATAGGGATTGACAAACTATTGGAGAATTTCTATAATATCAATCCTGATTTTTGGTCAGAGGGACTTTCCCAGCCTAAGTTGAATGAAGTGATTGAGCCAGGATGTCATCATTTGTTGGAGTGGTGTATTATTATTATTATTATTATTATTATTAGGTATAAATATATTGCATTTGCTTTTAAGAGCATGGCACTAGATGTAAATAAACGGTATTTATCTTTGGGAAAGTGTGTTTGATCTCTTTCCTTTTCTAGTCATCTTTCCAGGCCAAAACAATAGCTAGTCAGCTAAGCACTATTTAACTGGCTATGGGCCGTTTTTGGCCTGTTAAATAGTGCTGCATATCGGGCCCTAACTTTCTAACTTTCTCGGTATTGGCAATGAGATCAAACAATGCATGTTCTTTTTGTTGCATTTTGGGAAATTGTTCCTGCAGATGTATTTTGGACATGATCAGAATTAACATGGGTAAACTGTATTTTAAAATCTACAAGCGTTCTTTTCCATAACACAAAGGAAATGCAACGGCCAATGGGTTCTTTGTATGCATGACATTTTTTACAAGGAAAATACATTAAAGCAGGCAATTTGAAAATTTCCCTCTAATTACAAATGTCCATGTTAATAGCAGTGTTTCATGTTTAAAATATCGTTCTTAATTGCTCTTTCTTTATTGATAGGTGTGCAAACAAACTGCTTTTACTTGTATCTCTATAGTTCATTTACCTTAAATTGCAAACTGTCAGTCAGGCTAAACAGTAACCATCAAATCAATGGAACCACACTGACAGGAAACTTGTTTTAATGAGTTCTTTGTAAAAAAATAAATTAGAAGAAAAATAGGTGACTTCTATGAAGGCAAGACCCGTGATAGATGGGGCAAAAAATTAACATCTCTAGTGGTGCTCTTTTCCTTACTCTCTAAAAGAATTGTGTATCATATACTGCTTTATTATGTAAGGAAGTAAACCATCCTATAAATAATTTGTACCTCCAACGTTCTCTGGCTGTCTGGCTGTCTGGGTTCGTAACATCTCCTGATGTCAGCAAGCCTCCAGCGTTCTCTTCCCTCTCACTGTCCTGCCCTCGCGTAACGATGTAATTACATCAGAGGAGGGCGGAACAGTGAGAGGGAAGGGAACACTGGAGGTGAGCTGACGTCAGGATGTTACGAACGGAATGGAAGCCAGCCAGAGAATGTTCAGGTACAAATTGCTGGACATGGAGGGGAGGAGAGAATTGCGGGACACGGATGGGAGGGCAGGGAAGAGGAGAATCGGTGGACATGGATGGTATGGGAGGAGAGGAGAGAATCGCGGGACATGGATGGGAGGGCAGGGAAGAGGAGAATCAGTGGACATGGAGGGCATGGGAGTGGAGGGAAGAATTGCTGGACATGGAGGCGAGGGCAGGGGGAGAGAGAAAAAAACACTTACACGAGAGCCTTCCTAGGGCCCATTTCACGGGCTTGGTTCCACTAGTAAACCATAAAGCATACATTTTTAGAATTAGGCGAGTGTTAGCGCCTAATACAGCTTAAGTAAAAGGACTCCAAAAAGGACCATTGTAAGCATGAGTTCTATAATTAATACTTTTCGGTGATCTTGAGAAATGTGTCATAACAGTGTGAAATGACACTTTAGAAAGATTCAGGTTATATTTTAGAACAGGATCTGCTGATGGAGAAATGGATGTTCACCAGTTACATACAGTGGGAAAGTCCATTTTAGAATCATAAATCTCTAAAACAGTGTTCTTCAATGTAAGGCCCGATGGGCCAATGGCGGCCCCTGGAGATCTGTGGTCTAGCCCCTAATCATTCAGGATTTTTTTCTGCTAGAATATGCTTCTCTATCCAAGCTCCCCATAGAAAGGGGACATTGGATGGGGAGGAAGAGCTGCATGCTTGAAGGAGAAGGAAAACAATCATCACAATTATGCAAAATTTGGATCTTCAGAGGAAGGCTTCCACTTAAGCCATTGGCTTTGGAAATAATGGAAGTAGATGTAACGCCTTATCTCTTTATCAATCAAAGGTAATGTTCTTAATTTTAGAAAATAATTCATAATTTTATATTTCCATTTCATTATTTTCTTTTCACTCATTGTTTAATAAATGTCTCTATAGGTTATAAGACGGTAAGTTGATAAGTTGAGAAATGTTACTTATCTAAACTGTGGCTGAGGGGTTGCTGTGCCAACACGTTTCGCCTGAGGTTGTTTCAAGGCATTCCCTTACACCGGAAAAAATGAAAAACAGAAAATATAAGGGGACCCCACAGTTTTGACTGTGAGGGTGTATAACATTGACTGAGTCAGAGGAAGGAATGGATGGATAATGGATATGGAAAAGGTAGGGAGGGAGGGGTGGGTAAGAAAGGAGAATGGGAAGGAAGGTTTGAAAGATTTAATGGTACGTTATAGTAGGATAGCAACTACAAAGAAGCGGATTGGAAGATTATGAATGGTGGTTGATTGGTGGATGGCATGGAGACAGCTTGGGGAAAGCTGAGAGGTTTTGGTGGGTTTTTTTGTTACTTTTTAGGTGGGCAGGAGCGGGTGTGGGTGGCTGGGGTGGTTAGGAAATTTTGCCTATCCCTACCCACCCTATTGGTTTCTTCTACATCTGTTGACTTGGTTTGTTATGTTTTGTATGGTGTTAGGAGTGACAAAGAAATTATTAAAATCTTTTGAAATTGCACAAAATTCTATAGCTCATTCTCTTTATGGACTGTCTAGATTTGATCATATTTCACCAGCCCTCATACGTTTACACCTGTAGAGTTTAGAATTCAATATAAAATCCTACTACTTGTATTTACATGTTAACAAATAATATCTCACCAACCATCTCTGCTAGCTGGCATATAAATCAGTCTTCACAAACTCTTCAGTGCATTTATTAGATGTTCTATAGTTTCAATTGATCAAGCTTGAGGAGTACAGAACGATGATTTTCAAAGGTAACAGAGCGAATGTTATAGAACAAACTGCCACTTAAGGTTTACACAATGAGATCTATGCCTGCTTTAAAAAAAGATTTTTAAAAAACAATTCTTTTTCAACAAGCATTTGGTGAAGATCTTATCAATGGTTAAGACACTGGGGGGTGTTTAAGTTTTTCTGCTTATTATCTCTGTTTAGGTATGGAACTTGTGGGTTGTAATGTTTAGATGATATATTTTAATATTTTGTTTTTATTTTAATATTATTGTTTATACCAAAATTATGTATGTAAATTTGTAATCTGCTAAGAATTTCTGAGATAACTTGGACAATTAAGGCTTTTTCAATAAACAATAAAGCCTAATTCCTTAAGGATATCCTCAAATGAAATGTTTGAAGGTGGGCTGGGGGGGATGAATGTTTCTGAGACATACTGGTCTTAGTGTCTCATCCCCATATGTGATGATATTTGGTGGCTTTCCTTCAGCTCATTTAAATTCAAAGTGGCTCCAATTTAAAAATTAGTGAAGGACACTGGTCTAAAATATCAATGGGTCAACATGGGCACGTGGACATTTATGTGCCAGCACAAAAACATATTTTGTTATGAAACAGCAACATAAACATTTATGTGATCAAATGTAAACATTTACATCAGCCATTTTGGAAACATGGGGGGCCTTTTACTAAGCCACAGCAAAAAGTGGCCTGTGGCAGTGCGAGCACGTTTATTGGGCACGCGCTGGGCTAGTTTTTACTGCGTCCTGGAAAAAGGGCCTTTTGTAAGGGGCTGGAAAATGGATATGCGGCAAAATAAAAACCAGCACGCGTCCATTTTTGGCCTGAGATCTTACTGCCATCCATTGACTTAGCGGTAAGGTCTCACGCGCTACCCGGGCAGTAGGCATGTAGCATGTGCACACTGCTGTTTATCGCCAGGTAAGCACCATGTGGTAGAAAATAGAAAATATTTTCTACTGCGTGTTTTCAACGCATGCCAAATTCAGAATTATCACCCGGGGCATGTAATAGTTGGGCGTTAATACTGATTTGGCGCATGCTGTACGCACATAGGCCCTTACGCACCTTTGTATATGGGCCATATATAGCTTTATTTTCCTAAGCTGTGACAGAGTTCAATATCCCTTGCATTTCAGGGGACATCAACTACTGAAAAAATAAGCAGGCGATATTCCCTAATCCCTCCAGTGGAGTACTACTCAATAGCAGCACTTTTCTGAAATCTAGACATCCCAGTTAGCAGGGGTAATTCCAGACATTGATATTTTGGACATAGACGAGTATCCTTCTTCTCAAAACATGCCCAGACCACACCTACTTGCTATAATATACATTTTTCTGTTTCAGGTACTACTACTACTACTACTACTATTTAGCATTTCTATAGCGCTACAAGGCATACGCAGCACTGCACAAACATAGAAGAAAGACAGTCCCTGCTCAAAGAGCTTATAATCTAATAGACAAAAAAATAAAGTAAGCAAATCAAATCAATTAATATGTATGGGAAGGAAGAGAGGAGGGTAGGTGGAGGTGAGTGGTTACAAGTGGTTACGAGTCAAAAGCAATGTTAAAGAGGTGGGCTTTCAGTCTAGATTTAAAGGTGGCCAAGGATGGGGCAAGACGTAGGGGCTCAGGAAGTTTATTCCAGGCGTAGGGTGCAGCGAGACAGAAGGCGCGAAGTCTGGAGTTGGCAGTAGTGGAGAAGGGAACAGATAAGAAGGATTTATCCATGGAGCGGAGTGCACGGGAAGGGGTGTAGGGAAGGACGAGTGTGGAGAGATACTGGGGAGCAGCAGAGTGAGTACATTTATAGGTTAGTAGAAGAAGTTTGAACAGGATGCGAAAGCGGATAGGGAGCTAGTGAAGCGACTTGAGGAGAGGGGTAGTATGAGTAAAGCGACCCTGGCGGATAGTTATTAAGATGTGTTACACATGTTAAAGGGCAATAAAGTTTGTTATATTACTGTAATGCAAGTTAATATTCCATACCATGGAATACATTGTAATGAAAAGCAAGCATGCAAATGCATGCAAATCAGCTCATTACTATGTAAGTGGAAAAATGATCTTGTAGTAAACTCCACAAGTCATGGTATTCCTGGAAAAAAAAACCTTCCAGGATAAAGCAGGTAGTATTTTTCTGTCCTGGTTGTATCGGATGCTCCCAGGCCACTTTTTAAAGGGTCCAGCTGTAATATTTTCCCCCTATGGTTCCCCCAAATCCATGCACCCCCTGATCACCCCCCCCCCCCCAACTGAGACTCCCCATGATGGTCCCCCAATTCAGACCCCTTGAATTCCCTTTTTTCCTCCATTTATCTCTCTCTCCCCCCCCCCCCCCCCAGTGGCGTAGCCAGACAGGCAATTTAGAGCGGGCCTGAGAACAAAGTGGGTGGGCCAAACATTTCATCATTGCCCCTCCCCCAACTAACGCAAAACCCTGAGGATCTCGAATTCTCGATTCAAATTTCGATTTTCCCAAATTCCCACATTTCAGGCCAGGGCAGGCAAAGGCTCGCACTAACCCTGTGTGCCGTGCAGCTATGCCCGCCCGTCAGATGCCTGTTGAGTTACCACGAGCAAGCAGACGGAGCTGAGGCCAAGCGGAGTGAGAGCAAGGGTGAGCACGGCCGCCGCCGCGCACAGCCATGTCCGTCCGCGTAGGATGGAAAACAATGACGCGCTGATGATGCAACCTGCAGGCTGCAACTGGAGAGATGATAGATCAGCTGAGCGGCAGTTAGCAGGTGCCTGCGACGGCGCGACGTGTAGTATGCTAGGCTGCTGCAGTCAGTGAGTGTGTGCGCTTGGGTGGTGGTGTTGGGCGGGCCTGAGAATTCGGGCTGGAAGGAACCTGGAGAGAGGAGAGCAGAGCCAGAGCGCGAGTGGGTGCCCGGTGTCGTGCCATCTCTGCCGTGGTACGCGCTGCTGCTGCTGCAGTGTGTGTGCGCTTGGGTGGGCGGGCCTGGGCCCACCCAGGCCCACCCGTAGCTACGCCCCTGCCCCCCCCCCCCCAGTTAGGCTCTCCATGCCTACCTGCCAAATCCCTGGAGTATATTGGGGTCAGGGCAAAAATGATCGCCAGTCGCTCTTATCTCTTCTGCTACAAAATGACACATGACACTAGTGACCCTAGAAAAAGTCTCACATTATTACCACCAGTGTTGTATAGTAATTAAGTAAATGTAACTAGTTACTGTACTTAAGTAAAAGTTTTGTTACTTGTAAATAAATTCAGGAAAATCTGTTACTTTTACTTTTACTGAAGTAATAATTGCTTGCAGTCAAAAGTAAAAAGTAAAAGTGTAAGAGAGACCTAAATGATGATTCCTCAGTAAACCTATTGAAACAGCAAACCTCGTCACACAAACAGTGGATCATCTCATCTTAAATTTTGGTGATCAGGGAATACAGCTTATGAGAATAGTAGAGTTGTCTGTGCTTGTCGAACTGGCTGCTAGTCTCCAGACAAACAGAACAGTGATGAGTTGGATCACTTTAAAGCGGTGATGAAGCTGAAGCTGGTAGCAATTCTTGGTGAACAGACATATGTCTCTAGCTCAACAGACTGCTGGACATCCCATGGAAAATTTTACATTGGCGTGACTGTCTGCTTGTCTGGCCTTAAGACTGAAGAGTTTCCATACATTTGATGTTCTTGCATCTTTTCTTGAAGATATTCAAACAGAGTTTGCCATCAGACAAAAAATTGTTAGGACAACAGACAATGATTTGAGCTTTGTGAAAGCCTTCCCTGTAATTGGACAGCATGAGAATGATAACAGAGATGAAGATAAACATAAACATAGTGCATTAGTACTACTACTAATGCAGATGATAATGACAATGATGATGATAAAAGCATTCTTTGCTATAAGGACAATCAAGTGCTTCAGACAGAGATTCCTTTTATCAGTACCTGCAGACCCAGTTAAAAGGTATCAGTAATATTGCGGCCTGCTCTGATCTGAAGGAACTTTTTTTTTTTATATCAGACTGAACAATCCACTTCCTGAAAGTGCAGTTGTTGAACATATAGTAACATAGTAGATGACGGCAGAAAAAGACCTGCACAGTCCATCCAGTCTGCCCAACAAGACAAACTCATATGTGTATACCTTACCTTGATTTGTACCTGCCTTATTCAGGGCACAGACCGTACAAGTCTGCCCAGCAGTACTTCCCGCCTCCCATCACCTGCTCTGGCACACCTTTTTAGCTGTGGTGTATTAATGACTCACAAATGCACTCACATCAAAATTTAGTTTTACTAAAAGCAAAGTAGATTGAATTGTAGAGCAATAAAATTGCTGGGATAAAATGGTAACAATAGTCGCATTCACTGTAGTCACAGTATCTTTTTTACTTTTTACTCTAAAAGTATTTTATTAGGCAGTAACTTTTTTACTCTCACTTAAGAACATTTTAATGTGGCTTTCATTGCACTTTTACTTAAGTATTAAAATACGCATTAGTTTTTCTTAAACTGAAGTACTTTGGCCTAGTACTTTGAACAATACTGATTACCACTAGGGATCAAGCTACTGTATAAGGGAGTAAATCCAAATTATAGTACATAGGGCTATGTTTGTTAACTTGTGGCCCAATGTTTCAGAGCCATCTTAAAAGGGACAGCAGTTAAAGAACTGACACAGATTTCCTTTCCCTCCAGATCAGAACCTACCTCCAAATATACTCCTAACCCAGACCCTCCTCACGGCCCCCAATTTCCCCAGAAGACAGCTTCAGACTTCTCTCCCGCCAAAAAAAAAAAATCCCTACCAGGTCCTCAGGGGTTTTCCTTGTTTCTAGTGACTGGGGCAGAAGTGATTCCCAGTTACATCTGCCCCATCATGCTCCAGGTTCATAATGAGTCTTTCAGTACTAATGCTGGGGTTACCAAAATACAGCAGGGCCTGGAAATAAATCATACAAGGAGAGACCTAAAGCACTTGAAATCTAGAATAAGAAGGGACAGGGGATCCAATAGAAACATTCAAATATCTAGCAGCCTACAGTAAAGTACAAAACAAGAAAATGGAAGAGGTGACTTGAAGCTCAAAAAGAATATGAGGAAGCACTGCTTACTGAGAGGGTAATGGATGCCTAAAATAGCTTACCGGTGGAAGTGGCAGCAACCAAACTGTGACAGAATTCAATTATGCTTGGGACAGATATAGAGAACAGAGATAAGAGCAAAGGAGGGTAATGACTGAGGTCAAATAGGTTCTGCGGTGTCATATGCACAAAACTTATATGACACTCTTCAAGAAATAATGATATATGGATAGGTAGGGTGTCATAGAAAATAAATGAGCGGGCCCAAAGGTCAGGATATGTAAACTCTAAAAATTTAATGTGAAATGAAATCAGCCTTAGGGAAAATGCTATTACAACCTGAGTACATCAGTAAAACGCCGTTATACTCAGAAGACTAATCTCCAAAAAATGCATTGAAATTGTTATCATTGGGAAGAATAATTCTAATGCACATCAGTAGACTGTAGTCCAAAGAGGATGCAAAACTGTTCTGTGAATATTTTATGAGTAACTCTGGTACTAAAATCTTGTCATGAGGTCTTCTGATTCTAGGGGTTTGTTGCTTAGAATTTTAGGGGTTTATTTTTGAGGCATTTAAGGTGCTTTTCTAGAAACAGAAAAATACTAGTTTATCAGTATATTCATATTGAAAGTTTCTATGACATTTTAGGTATATTCCATTTCATGACCCACATTTTCTATCGTCAGCCATCTCCTAGCACCAGCTCACTTTCTCCCACCTCCATCATTAGCCTTCCTAGTCTCAGCAACAGCATCAGCCCCCTTCTCCTAGCCCTACCATCAGCCCCAATAAGGTTACCTGTGAACTGGGGAATTCTGTAGAGGTCACCCAAAGTTAGGTCCTGGGATATTCCACACTAAGCGCAAATTCTATAAAACCCACTCCAAGTGGAATGGCCTTTATAGTATACTAGATTAGGCTGCATTTTCTATCTAGCTTGGGGCATGAGCACTTACACCTATGAAACATGTAAAAGTCTGTCTATTTTTTGAAAAGAAATGGTCATGTGATAAGTAAACCACTAACTGAACGACCATTTCAGGGAGGAGCACTTAATACCATCCATTGAGGTGGCGGTACGGGCTCCTGTGGTAACCCAGCAGTAACTGGGAAGCATGCGGCACTCCCTGGTTACCGCAGAGTAAACACTGGCACTACAAAAATAGAAAATATTTTTGTAGCACCAGAAATGGAATGTGCTGGGGGTGGGAACAACCGCCGGGCTGCTGCCGTTGCCCAGTGGCATTTCCTGTTTGGAAGTGGGCTTATTGCCACTTAGTAAAAGTGCCCCTTAGCATGGAAATGCAGGTATTTTATAACATCACATTGACATTCTGAGAACACCCATGACCCCAACTCAGTGGTAACTGGGCAGAGCGCAGCACTGCCCAATTACCACTGAGTAAACATCGGCGCTACAAAAATAGAAAATATTTTTGTAGCAAAATGGTGCATGCTGGGGGTGGGAACTACCGCCAGGCTACTGCGGTAGCCCAGTGCTTGCTGCATAGTAAGCCCACGGTGAGCTTTACTGCCGTTTAGTAAAAGGGCCCCTTAGTGCAGAAATACAGGTATTCTATAACATCATGCCAAAATGCCGGGAACAACTATGACCCACCAAAGGCCCTCCCATGGCCATTACCCTATTGGAGATGAATGCTATGAAAATTATCCAACTCCCACGGTATCAAAGTTATATTTAAATGGAGGGGGTTCCTTATACACAGTTCCATATTGTTACCCAACTCCACATGTACCTTATTACTATACTTATACAATCTTCAAGGGACATTAGATTTAGAATCTATCAGATAACCATCAGGCTTATTTTCGAAAGTGATCGCCGGCCATTTTCCGACATAAATCGGGAGATGGCCGGCGATTTCGCAAAAGCGGCGAAATCAGCATAATCGAAAGCCGCGTTTTTGACACCATCGCCGCTTTCCCGTCACCACGCCGGCGAAAGTGCAAGGGGGTGTGTCGGCAGCGAAGTGAAGGCGGGACATGGGCGTGGCTACCAGATGGCCAGCTTTCGTGGCTAATGGAATAAAAAAGCGGTGTTAAGCAATATTTCGCTGGGTTTACTTGGTCCTTTATTTTTCACAACCAAGCCTCAAAAAGGTGCCCCAATTGACCAGATGACCACCGGAGGGAATGGGGGATGACCTCCCCATACTCCCCCAGTGGTCACCAACCCCCTCCCACACTAAAAAAATAAAAATAAAAACCTTTTTTGCCAGCCTGTATGCCAGCCACAAATGTCATACCCTGCTCCCTGGAGCAGTTTTTAATGGGTGCAGTGCACTTCAGGCAGGCAGACCCAGGTCCATCCCCCCCCCCCCCCCCCAACTGTTACACTTGTGGTGCTAAGTGTTGAGCCCTACAACCCCCCCCCCAAACCCACTGTACCCACATGTAGGTGCCCCCCTTCAGCCATAAGGGCTATGTTAATGGTGTAGAGTTGTGAGGAGTGAGTTTTGGAGGGCTCAGCACCCAAAGTAAGGGAGCTATGGACCTGGGAGCTATTTGTATATATATTTTTTTAATTTTTAGAAGTGCCCCCTAGGGTGCCCGGTTGGTGTCCTGGCATGTCAGGGGGACCAGTGCACTACAAATGCTGGCTCCTTCCACGACCAAATGCCTTGGATTTCGCCGGGTTTGAGATGGCCATCATGTTTTTCCATTATCGCTGAAAAACAAAACCAGCCATCTCAAACCCGGCGAACTCTGGCATTTGGCCGGCCTAAACTGTATTATAAAAAAAAAAGATGGCCAGCCATCTTTTTCGAAAATACGGTTCCGGCCAGCTGTTGCGCCGCCGCCAATGTCCGATTATGCCCCTCCATGTCACCACCATTTTGGCTATATTTGTGAGCCAGGCACTTTCTTATGGTGGGCATGTATTCGTCATTTGATCCATATTTTTAATATTTTTAAACCTTCATTCATTCATTAACTTGACTCAATATAATAGTCAAAATTGCAAAATTGCACTTAAAACAAAATATTTTCTTCTTGTTTTCTATTTTTTCTTTTTAGGAAAATTAATCATCTCGGAGACATCTAATCCAACATGAAATCATGTTTCGCACTCAATGCTGTATCAAGGTTATGTCTCATAAGAATGAAACAAAAGATCATATACAGTGTAACATCTTAGTATTTCTCTATTTCTTTAAATCCCTTGATTATCGATAAATCCCACATCCTTCATTACCTCAACCAAAGCTGGAAACATATCCATTGCTCTCTCTGCGTTTCAAAATGGCCGCGGCGTTTTACCCACTTATATTTAAATTTACATCAATTATTCAACAGCTGATTTTCTGTAACGTACCAATCCCAGAACCCAGACTGTAGCTCCTCCCCTATGAAAATTAGACATGTATGTTATAGAATATGGCATAGGACAGATCTGTATGTAACTGTTAATAACTGTCAATTAAGTGATTGTTAATGCCTATTATTGTTTGCTATTACCAATGTATCCAATTACTTTGCATGCAATCTTTGATTCAGGTGCAAAAATGAGCACCTAACTTTGGGCAACCTTTACAGAACCCCCCCCCCCCCCCCCAAGGCATTTCTAAAAGTGGGTACCTCCATTTAGGTGCCTTTAAGCATGCATGGTAACAATATATTCTATATTGCTTCCCCCCTAGGAAGAGGAAGAGGGCTCAGCACCCACATGAGGAAGAAGAAGAAAGGAAATAAAAAAAAGAAAAATGAAGATAAGAGCCAAGCATGTGGATCCCAGTGTCTGTTGAAGAGAAAGATGTGCCAAAGATCAAAGGAGACATGCATACAGAAGAGGAGGAGCTGGACAGAGAACATAAAGGGACCCCCCCCCCCCCCCATTGGTGTATGTTCCAGACAGACATTATAAGTAGTTAAATAAGTACAGCATAGATGATGGTTTATTTACTGATATTTTTTAATGGATTTTTATTGAATGTATTTTTATTATTTGGTTTTTGTTTTATTGTACTATATTTTAAATAAATAAATACAGAGACAGAGTGAGAGCAGTGAGTAGGAACCACAGCAAGGAACTATGCTTCCCAGCCTCAAAGAAAGTGAAGAAGTCTCAGCTGAAGGAAGGGGCCCATAGCTGAGCACTGAGAGAAGCTGTGATCTGAAGAGAATTTCTGAAAAGAGATCCAGGCCAGCAGGGAGCTTCAGAATTCAAAGACCCAGCTAGAGAAGTATTGAGGGCCTGCCAAGTGTCTCAGGGCTGTGAAGCTAGTAGAGGGGTTACAGATTGCAGATACCCAGTAGTGAGAGGGGTAAGAACAGAGACTGGCAGGATTTAGACCCAGAAAGACTGTGGAGACTGACTGGCTGCCCAGAAACCATCAAAGGTTTCTGAAGAGACATAAACATCTAGGCCTGTAACTAGTATAATCTCCAGCTAGGTGGAAGCTTGCATTGTATTTTTATTTTCAGTATACTAACAGTTCAGAGCAGTACACACCCAAAATAGGCATGTATCTGAAAGAAAGGCATGAAAACTCATGTGAACTATCAGCCAGGAAGTTTATTTTCCTTTAATAGAGTCAGGCACAGAGCAAGAGATGGTCCTCATGTCCAGAGACCTTAATGTATCCAGCCATACCAAGAACCAGCACTTCACTGGAGAACAACGTACATGAGGCCTATCCATGCACCCAGAACACTTTTGGTAATTGAGCTGAATTATAAGGTTTTTGCAGGGGCAACTAGTGGGGTGCATCAGAACTCATGCCACTTGCACCTAAGAGGGACACTGCCAGTGGGAGTGGCACAAATCCAGTGTTTGTTTACATTTGGTTACAAATGTCCATGACTCTGAGGAGAAAGACTCCTGGAAAGATACCCATAAATACAGGGTTTTGAAGTGACCTGTATAAGACAAAGAGAGCTAAGGAAAAGGATAATTGCCAAGTGCTACAGTTCAGTTTTGTTGTTATCCTTATTGGAGGAGAAAGATTCCCATTGAAGTGCGAGAGGGAGATCTCACCATTATATAAAACAAAATAAAATGAAATTTAAACAAAGAACAATGAGAAACAAAAGCCTAGAAGAGTCCTTGTAAAAATATCTGGTATTCAAATCCAGATACTGTCATTTTTGAGTAAACTTGATAGCTCAGTGATAATGCTTCATACTACCATACGAAAACTCAAAGTTTGCTTTCCCAAGTTGACATCTGATATAAAGATTGGTCAGGGATGATGTGGAAGCTGTGTTCAAGGATTCTGGTGACTAAGGATACTTTCTGGTCAAAGTGAAGATTCATGTGTACTAGTTTCCTGATTTTGCTATCAGTATATGGCCCCTAGCTTGGACTGTCAATATGAGGGTTAAGGTGAAGCTGTTAAAAGTCATGGCTAACTGGAAATGAATTGAAATCACAAAAGGGCAAAGCTATTGTTCTCTGTTTGTTTGCCTTTACTTGAAATAAGCTCTGATCCAAGAAAACTCAACCTGAGAAATCTACACGAATGTGTTAACATGCAGCTGGTATAAAGTAAGATGCCCCTGGTAATGCAATTGATCTTTCAAAAGAATAGTCAATAGTCATAAAATAGTCCATTAATCATCACTGTTACCTAAATTGTGCATCCAAGCACATATAGAGTTGTCAGAACATTCTATGCCGCAGTTAGGAATTAACTATCTCAAGGGACAAATCGACTGGACTGGAAGAGTCTTCTAGTGTAAGAGAAGGACGCAGAATTAGCTATAATCACTGTAGAAGACAAATAATGCAAAGTAC
Source organism: Microcaecilia unicolor (assembly GCF_901765095.1). Lineage (NCBI taxonomy): Eukaryota > Metazoa > Chordata > Amphibia > Gymnophiona > Siphonopidae > Microcaecilia > Microcaecilia unicolor. Next base: position 51,877,692 of record NC_044040.1, read on the forward strand.
AATAAATGAACAGTACAAAAACCATGCAGGCTCAAACAGTTACATGGGGGCAGGGCAAATTTCAGCCTCCTTGCAGAGCCTGTAGGCCTCTAGGTACTTTTTACCTACAGGAATGCTGGCTGGTGACCTAGTACAAACCACTGGAAGTTAAAAATAAACAGCTTGCAACTACTTTGCTGTGCCAATCCAGGTCTGACCCCAAACCTGTCACCAGCACCATGCTTTTTTTCCCCTAATAAGAAAGGGAGCAATTTTCAAAAAAGATTTACAGTGGGGGAAATAAGTATTTGATCCCTTGCTGATTTTGTAAGTTTGCCCACTGACAAAGACATGAGCAGCCCATAATTGAAGGGTAGGTTATTGGTAACAGTGAGAGATAGCACATCACAAATTAAATCCGGAAAATCACATTGTGGAAAGTATATGAATTTATTTGCATTCTGCAGAGGGAAATAAGTATTTGATCCCTCTGGCAAACAAGACCTAATACTTGGTGGCAAAACCCTTGTTGGCAAGCACAGCGGTCAGACGTCTTCTGTAGTTGATGATGAGGTTTGCACACATGTCAGGAGGAATTTTGGTCCACTCCTCTTTGCAGATCATCTCTAAATCATTAAGAGTTCTGGGCTGTCGCTTGGCAACTCGCAGCTTCAGCTCCCTCCATAAGTTTTCAATGGGATTAAGGTCTGGTGACTGGCTAGGCCACTCCATGACCCTAATGTGCTTCTTCCTGAGCCACTCCTTTGTTGCCTTGGCTGTATGTTTTGGGTCATTGTCGTGCTGGAAGACCCAGCCACGACCCATTTTTAAGGCCCTGGCGGAGGGAAGGAGGTTGTCACTCAGAATTGTACGGTACATGGCCCCATCCATTCTCCCATTGATGCGGTGAAGTAGTCCTGTGCCCTTAGCAGAGAAACACACCCAAAACATAACATTTCCACCTCCATGCTTGACAGTGGGGACGGTGTTCTTTGGGTCATAGGCAGCATTTCTCTTCCTCCAAACACGGCGAGTTGAGTTCATGCCAAAGAGCTCAATTTTTGTCTCATCTGACCACAGCACCTTCTCCCAATCACTCTCAGCATCATCCAGGTGTTCACTGGCAAACTTCAGACAGGCCGTCACATGTGCCTTCCGGAGCAGGGGGACCTTGCGGGCACTGCAGGATTGCAATCCGTTATGTCGTAATGTGTTACCAATGGTTTTCGTGGTGACAGTGGTCCCAGCTGCCTTGAGATCATTGACAAGTTCCCCCCTTGTAGTTGTAGGCTGATTTCTAACCTTCCTCATGATCAAGGATACCCCACGAGGTGAGATTTTGCGTGGAGCCCCAGATCTTTGTCGATTGACAGTCATTTTGTACTTCTTCCATTTTCTTACTATGGCACCAACAGTTGTCTCCTTCTCGCCCAGCGTCTTACTGATGGTTTTGTAGCCCATTCCAGCCTTGTGCAGGTGTATGATCTTGTCCCTGACATCCTTAGACAGCTCCTTGCTCTTGGCCATTTTGTAGAGGTTAGAGTCTGACTGATTCACTGAGTCTGTGGACAGGTGTCTTTCATACAGGTGACCATTGCCGACAGCTGTCTGTCATGCAGGTAACGAGTTGATTTGGAGCATCTACCTGGTCTGTAGGGGCCAGATCTCTTACTGGTTGGTGGGGGATCAAATACTTATTTCCCTCTGCAGAATGCAAATAAATTCATATACTTTCCACAATGTGATTTTCCGGATTTAATTTGTGATGTGCTATCTCTCACTGTTACCAATAACCTACCCTTCAATTATGGGCTGCTCATGTCTTTGTCAGTGGGCAAACTTACAAAATCAGCAAGGGATCAAATACTTATTTCCCCCACTGTATATAGGTAAACACCAATTTGCCAGAGAAGAATCCCTTGGCAAATTTCCCCCTCTGACTTTTGATAGTTTATAGGTAAAGACAGTATTTTAAAAATCTACACATATAAAACTAGGTACAGACAAAAAACAAAATCAGTTCATTTTTTGATTTTTTTGAACTTGTTCCAGATTTTTGGACCTTTGTGGTTTTCAGAAATTCCCTTTAACATCATCTTAATACACATTAGAATTTTTTAATAGATTGTGCACACATTAATGCAGATGACATCACAATTTACATTCCATTCAAACATGATCTAAATGAAATCACCAACGAAATCAACCAAAGCCTCCAAATAATGCATACCTGGGCAGATGCATTCCAACTAAAACTTAACGCAGAAAAAACACAATGCCTTGTACTCACCTCACAACATAACACAAAAAACTTCAATACCATAACCACACCATACTGTTCCCTTCTGGTCTCACAAAACTTGAAAATTCTTGGAGTCACCATTGATCGAAACCTCACTCTCGACACCCACGTGAAAAACATGACCAAAAAGATGTTCTACACCATGTGGAAACTTAAAAGAGTAAAACCTTTCTTCCCGAGATACATCTTCCGTACTCTGGTACAGTCAATGGTAATAAGTCATCTGGACTACTGCAATGCACTATACGCCGGGTGCAAAAAACAGACAATCAAAAAACTCCAAACTGCCCAGAATACGGCCGCCAGACTAAATATGAAAGCGCAAAACCACTAAGAGAGAAACTTCACTGGCTTCCACTGAAGGAATGTATTGCGTTCAAGATCTGCACGATTGTACACAAAATCATTCATGCAGATGCCCCAATCTACATGCTAAACCTCGTGGACCTACCTCCCAGAAACGCCACAAGATCATCTCGCAAATTTCTCAACCTGCACTACCCCAGCTGCAAAGGACTGAAGTACAAATTGATGCATGCTACTACCTTCTCCTACATGAGCACGCAGCTATGGAATGCATTACCCACAGACTTGAAAGCAATCAACAAAACAACTATCTTTTGTAAATCTCTGAAAACATTCTTCTTCAACAAGGCCTACAAAGAACACCTATAACCTCACTAAGTCACCTCACCAACCCATTCAAACATAAAAGATCACCTTATACAGACTTATATGGTCTGTGCCAGAGCCGGTGGTTGGGAGGCGGGGATGGTGCTGGGAAGACTTATATGGTCTGTGCCCTGAAGAGCACAGGTACAAATCAAAGTAGAGTATACACAAAAAGTAGCAAATATGAGTTATCTTGTTGGGCAGACTGGATGGACCGTGCAGGTCTTTTTCTGCCATCATCTACTATGTATATGTTACTATGTTAAGCACTACCCTCCTTCTTCCCTTCCCTTTCTTGATCGCTACATATTGCTAACTGTATCTGATATCCTGCTATGACAATATTAACAAATCTATGCAAGCCACATTGAGCCTGCAAATAGGTGGGGGAATGTGGGATACAAATGCAATAAATAAATAAAAATAAATTAATTTGCAGGTTAATACTTTTTAAACCATTTTGCCTACACTACATTTTTTTAAGGGATACTAATGAACTTAGGGGCTTGCTTACTAGTCTACATTAGGCACTAAGGTGTGCTAGGCTCAGCTATTTTTTTGGAGGGTGAGACATCATGGGGAGGAGAATGGGCATTAAACAATTAAGGCCCTGTTTACTAAGATGCATTAGCGTTTTAGCACATGTTAAAATTAGTATGCGATAACCATTTAGATGCCCATAGGAATATTATGGATAAACAACAAAACAGATCAGTAGAAGGTAAACATCAATTTATTAAATGGAGACCAAATATTCTAATCAGCCCGACACAGGCCGTGTTTTGCCCAGCAGGGCTGCATCAGGGGCTAAAAGACAATTAAAATAAATACCCCACAATCAGAAAAAATTAACTAGAAATTACAAATTATAATTTTTTCTGATTGTGGGATATTTAAATTTACATTATGGTTGCATTATGTCAATGTATATGTGAGCCATTTGAAACTGATTTTTATACAGAATAGACACAGTTATTCGCTAAAACTAATATATATATATATGTTTTTCATTGGTCATTTCTGTCTTAATTACAGTTAATTTTTTCTGATTGTGGGATATTTACATTTATATTATGATGACTCTACATGTTATAACCTTCTTATATTTATGTTATCTTTACTGAGTTAATATTATATATGTATTTATTTAGTTTTTATATTTTTTGTTTTATTACTATAAAGGTTTTAAAATGTTATTTTAATTGTCTTGTAGCCCCTGACGCAGCCCTGCTGGGCGAAACACGGCCTGTGTCGGGCTGATTAGAATATTTGGTCTCCATTTAATAAATTGATGTTTACCTTCTACTGATCTGCTGTGTTGTTTTTCATCTTGGAGCTTGCATATCATCTGCCTTGCTGTTTTCGTAGTAATATTACGGTTAGGGTGTGATAATGCTTAGCACGTGATAAAAATGTTAATGTGTCTTTAGTGTGGCTTAGTAAACAGGGCCCTTAGTGTATATATACCAGCATGAACTAACTATAAAATGGTGGCAATAAGTACTCACACATTAATTATTTTTAATGGCTGCATGCACTGGCAACACTTACACACTTAAGGCCAAAATGACATGTTAAAAGATATGTACTCATTTAACCGAGCATCGCAGCACATTGAACACAAATTCTGTAGTAGCACATTGTTTGTTTTGTCAACATGATTTTTCTAATTTTCAGTGGCATATTATTGAACAGATTTCTAAGAGTTTCCAAGGGGATAGAGTCATTCTCTACTATTACAGGAACAATACTGGATATTTGAACTTCGAGCCACACAACCTTATGGTTTAAATGAATGTATAGAATAGAATAACATTGCTTGAACTCTGAGCTATAAAATTTGTGACATCATTCTGGGTACTATGGTTCCACAGGAAATCGAGTTGACGTTCCCTCTTGTCTCCAGCGCCATTTTGAAAGTCATCTGACTGCAGTTGCAGTCTTTCCTCAACTCTGTTTGATACCGGGATTCCTGAAGAAGATTACGAAATGGAGTTCTGTAGAGCCATCGGTTGGAGAGTTCTCACTACCAATCTGTTGATTTTCAGATAAGTAACTTTTTTCAGTGACTGTGACATTATATTAGACATTGGAGTCTTTATTGATATATACTTTTTTGGGAACAATCTCTTTTTTATATGGGATGTTTTCACTTATATTTAATCACATCACACACACATGTGAATGGTGAACTCCAGGATGTATCTGGACACCAAATGTGAGAGCCTGAAATAGAGGGCTCAAAGTTCTTGTTGCCTTAGTAAGCTTTAGATGCGTGGGTGTCATAGCTTAGATAACTGAGAGTCACCATTCTTATCACATAAATTTTTCATCACTAGTTTGGGTTAATTATTGCATCCCTTTATTGTTTTCTTTGCTTTTGGGATGTTGTTTTCCTTGCTTTTGAAACATTAGTTCATGGCCATTAATTCAAAAAATAGAAAATCATCCCTTTTCTGGCTGTGGTAAAAATGACTTTAGTGTGCAGGATAAACCCACACTAGGGCGCACTAATCAGTGGCATTCCTAGAGGGGCTGACACCCAGGGCGGATCGCTGATGCGCCCCACCCCCCTGTTCCGGGGCAGAGGGAGCATGGAAACGAACGACGCTGACCGGCGCGTGGCACCCCCCCAGTGGCGTGCACACGGGGCGGACCACCTCCACTGCCCCCCCCCCTTGGTACGCCACTGGCACTAATGCCAACCTTTACTGCAGCTTAGTAAAAGGACCCCTTAATGTGCTCTAACAAATGCAAATTTTATCATCAGGTAAAGTTATCTGGTTAACTTCAGGTCCTCTATTTGAGCTACCAGAGTCATCTGACTAATTTAGGTCCACCAGTGCTAAATATCAGCACTGACTAGAAAAAGAGGGGCATAATCGAACGGGGCCGGCCATCTATATGGGCAGCCATCTCTAAAGCCGGCCCCGGAAAGCAGCATACCCGACCGTATTATCGAAACAAGATGGCCGGCCAATAATGGAAACTAATGGCGGCCATCTCAAACCCGACCAAATCCAAGTCATTTGGTCATGGGAGGAGCCAGCATTTATAGTGCAATGGTCCCCCTCACATGCCAGGACACCAACTGGGCACCCTAGGGGGCACTGCAGTGGACTTCACAAATTCATCCCAAGTGCATAGCTCCCTTACCTTGGGTGCTTAGCCTCCCAAAACTCACTACCCACAACTGTACACCACTACCATAGCCCTTAAAGTGTAAAGGGGGGCACCTACACGTGGGTACAGTGGGTTTGTGGTGGGTTTTGGAGGGCTCACATTTATCACCACAAATGTAACAGGTAGGGGGGTATGGGCCTGAGTCCGTCTGCCTGAAGTGCACTGCACCCACTAAAAACTGCTCCAGAGGCCTGCATACTGCTGTCATGGAGCTGGGTATGACATTTGAGGCTAGCAAAAAATGTTTAAAAAAATTTTGGGGGTTGGGAGGGGGTTGGTGCCCACTGAGGGAGTAAAGGGAGGTGATCCCCGATTCCCTCTGGTGGTCATCTGGTCAGTTGGGGCACTTTTTTGAGACTTGGTCCTAAAAATAAATGGACCAAGTGAAGCCGGCCAAGTGCTCGTCAGAGCCGGCCTTCTTTTTTCCATTATCAGCCAAAGCCAGCCATCTCATAACCATGCCCCCGTCCCGCCTTCCATACCCTGACAAAATGTTCCCTTTAATTTTGGCCGGCCATGCAACGGAATGCAGTTGAAGCCGTCCAAAATCGGCTTTCGATTATACCAATTTGGCCGGGTTCAGAAGATGGCCAGCCATCTCCAGATTTGTGTCGGAAGATGGCCGGCCTTCTCCTTCGAAAATAAGCAGGAAAGTTAAACTGCGGCCCAGGAATGCTCTAAAGCTGGTTTTAAATGTATAACTCTTATTCAGGCAATGATTTCCACAGCCAAAATTCAGCTGGAGAGTATGGTGGAAGCAATTTGAAATCTCAAGATTAATTTAGCTGATCCCCAGCTATCAGGAGCATCCTGGGATGGAATTGTACCCTGTATGATATGCCCTCTAACTGCCCTGCCCTGTCCACTGTGCAGAAGCCACCACAGAGGAGAAAATGGACTTGGAGTGATTTTTGCATCTCTGTCTCTTGGCCTCAGGATGGCCCTGCAAGTTAGTCAAGCAAACATTATGAATATAGAGCTTTTAGCTGTGTTGTTCGTGGTTTTTATTATTTTGCTTATGTCTATTTACTAGTTATTGATATACTTTGAGCAAGAAATAACCTGCAAGTCGTAATTGAGATGTCCAGATCAGTTTGTCTCAAGTTCCACTAGTATTTTAAAACAGGATCTGCCAAGGTAGAGCCTGTTCTGAGATACATGGTGAAATAAATGTTTAAGCTCTGGTTAAGTGCAGCAGGTACATCCCCGGATTCAATATAGCACACCTAGAGATCCATGCCAAAATCGGCACAGGCTCTATAACAATGCACATAACTTAACAAGCTTAACAAGCTAATGAACGCTGATAACAGCACTCAACAAGCAATAATGAGCACTAATCGACCTGATTAGAATTTAGTCGCACAAGTAGCTAAGCATATTTTGTAATGATGTGTGCTGAACTTCTAACGTGCACAGGCAAAAAGGGGCATGGTTATATGTGGACAAATTGGAACTTCATGGGCATTCTGAAATTTACATGCTTAGTTATAGAACATGGCCCAGTGCGCATAAATCTACGTGCTGAGATTTACGCCACGTTTTCGTTAGTGTAAATAGATGTGCATTGATTTAGGCACTGAAATATCAACTAAACATATTCTATAATCGGCACCTAAATCTAGGCACTGATTATAGAATGCTCTTCATGGGCGCTGATTTCAGCACCAAGTTTTTAGGCGCCATATATAGAATCTCCCCCCAGAGTATATATGATTCATTGGCTTCTAATGCCATGATTTTTTTGGGGAGCTTTATATGAGGGTCCTCTCTTTTTATGTTTCCTTTTTTAATTATACTGCCATGTGCTTCCCTGCTAAGCACCGTGCCTCCCAAGTGCCTAGATCACACTCCATTTAGGCATAATGCTGTGGGCTGAGGCAGTGGCGTTCCTAGGGAGGCTGACACCCGGGGCGGATCGCCGATGCGCCCTGCCCCCTGGGTGCAGCGCCCCCACCGGATGCAGCGCGACCCCCCCCCCCCCCCCGGTGAAAAGACACCCCCCAAAAGAAACCCCGCCCGGGTGCCGCGCGCGCTTGTTCTAGGGCAGAGGGAGCATGGAACAAACGACGGACAGGCGTGTGCGCGGCACCCCCCCCCAGCAGCATGCACCCGGGGCGGACCGCCCCCCCCTAGGAACGCCACTGGGCTGAGGGAACCTCCTGATCCCTCTGTCCTGCATGCCCAAACCCACCCCAAACCACTTTCAGTAAGGGACAGAAACAATCCCCACTTACATCTACCCTGGCACTTACATTTTGAAAGATTTCAGCACCCGACCTGGTTGAGTAGAAATTACTATGGCCTCTACTGGAAATCTGCTGTTTGAGGTGAGTTGGAGCTTGAAGGGGAAGGAGGTCAGTGTTTCCGGTGAGTAATAGCAATCTTTTTTAATATGGTTAGGATGGGGCTTGGCGGGGGCACAATTTTTTAACTTTTAAATGGAGTTGAAAAAGAGGGGTCAGCCGGGGCCACTACCCCATCTGGGACTGAAGTTCTCCCCCCACCCCTGAGAAGAGGGGATACTTTCACATGGAATGTAAGGAATGAGGAGGCTACTGGGCACTAAGGGGTCCTTTTACTAAGCTGTGGTAAAAGTGGCCTACGGTAGTTTAGGTGCCAGTTTTGGGCTCACGCTGGGCCATGTTTTACCATGGCTGGGAAATTCGGCTTTTTTAAATGGCCCAGGAAATGAGTGTGTGCTGAAATTAAAACTAGCTTATGCATATTTACAGCCTGAGTCCTTACCACCACCCATTGACCTAGCGGTAAGGGATCATGCGCTACCCATGGGGTAACCATGCAGTGCACACCAACTGCTGATTACCGCCGGGAACACCCTCAGCGGTAGAAAATAGAAAATTATTTTCTACCATGGGATTCAGCATGTGCCGAACTCAGAATTACCACCAGGCACATGCGCTAGCTCAGTGGTAGCGCCAGTTTGGCACACGCTACCCATGCATTAGCCCTCTGTGTAAAAGGGCCTAAAGATTTCCCCAGGAGACCTTGGATATTGGGGTTAGTGGCCCTTTGCTACTGCCATGAGAGGAGTCAATTTTGTTTTAAATTTCTCATGAACTGCCACAGTCAGGATTGAGAAAACAGGTGGCAACACAAGATTAATTTCTTACAAAATATAGCTAGTGGATTTAAATGAGCAAAAATAGCCACTAGGCTACAAATGTTTCTGCAGTGTTGTATATTAGCTCATTTAGTATTATCTCAGTCAAGTACAAGAAATGTTGGATCTTTCAGTGAAAATAACTGAGTTTATTTTATTTTATTTATTTAGTTATTTATTTTTAAGTGGGGGATCTCTTCGTAGATTTGTTTCTCGGTTTCTAGTTCCAGAAGAGTTTCAATTTCCAGTGTGCTGATTTAAGTTTCAATTATCCTTGCATTCATAGCATTTCTTTAGAAAAAGGAAAATTTCCTTTCATTGTTTGGGACGTTGGCCAACTGTTTTCTTATCATAATACAAGATGTTGCCAGGCCTTCCATTAATGAAATCACCTTAGGGTCTACAAAAACTGGTTTATTTAATTTCAATTATTGAAATATATCAAGAGGGCATTTTTTAAGCATTTCCAAAGGGCACAGGGAGATTTGTGTGCTCAATCCTCAGCAGGGAAACGAGCGGCACTGAGATGGTCCCAGGTGAACCAGTGAAAGTACATATGAGGATTTCATTTTGAAATTCCTGCTCCTGCTTTCTTCTTTCTTTCTTTTCTTTTCCTTTATAGAATAGGTGCCTAAATATAGTTACTCTATTACAGAATTTGCCCTCTTATCCCTTATAGAGAATCTGAGGGATAATGGCTGAAAATGTTAAGATACTCATAATACAATCTGACCTCTCGTCAACATTTGATCTGGTTGATCATGATATCTTGCTCTGAGCTAAATAAAATTGTTATTGTTAATAATGTCCTGAATTGATTCAGAGACTTTTTGGTCACTAGATCTTATAGAATCAGACAGGGCAGATTAACCCCTGTGGAGGTACGCAGGGATTTTCATGTTTTCCATTGTTGTTTAATGTTTTTCTTCATACATTAGGTGCTAAACTAGTTAATGCTGGTTTCTTTACTCATAGCTATACTGATGATATCACAGTGCTGATTCAACCTTAGCGTAAATATCTAGGATTCTTTTAATAAGTTCCTGGATGTGGAAATATAAATTAAAACTAAGGGGTATGTTTACTAAGGTGCATTAGTGTTTCTAATGTACCTTTAAAGTTAAGACACATTAAACACTAATGCATCTATACATTTCTATGGGCACATTAGCGTTTAATGCACATACACCATTTACACTCATCAAAAGTACTGACATGCTTATAGCGCACCTTAGTAAACATAGGCGTAAATGTGGATAAAACTAAATTTTAGTTATTAAACAATAATCTAGATCCACAGGTAAATCACATTCTAGTAGACAACAATAGGTATCCACTTTCATCTGATATTACAATTTTGAGTGTCTATTTAGATCAAATTTTATCCTTGGAGTTTCACGTTAACACCTCGATAAAAGTTTCTTCTTTTTGATGAGGAAATTGAGAAGAATTAGAAAATGTTTTGAATTTGAACAATTTAAATTACTTGTGCAATCCCTATTATTATCTAAATTGGATTATTGTAATCTCACATATTTGGGAGCTTCTAAACGGGTTATTTAAAAACTGCAGACAATCCAAAACACAGCGGTAAGGTTGATTTTTTTCATTGCCTAAGTATGATAAAATTTCAAATATTATGTGGGTCTGCATTGGTTGCCTGTTAAGGCCAGAATTTAATTTTCATGTGTGCAATATAGAGGTTTGAATGGAGAATGCCAGGAATACCTAATCTCTCATTTTGAGTTTATGACCCCTCATAGGTCCAGAAGATTGTGTAATTATTCTCCAATCACATTTCTAGCAGTCAAGGGTTTAAAAAGCATTTGTGATAAACTTCTTTCTTGCCAAGCGACAACAAATAATTATTATCTTGTGGAAGAGTGGAGGAGTGGCCTAGTTGTTAGAGCACTGATCTTGCAATCCAGAGGTGGCCAGTTCAAATCCTGCTGCTGTTCCTCATGATCTTGGGCAAGTTACTTAACTCTCCATTGCCTCAGATACAGACTTAGATTGTGAGCCCTCCTGGGACAGAGAAATATCCAGTGTACCTGAATGTAACTCACCTTCAGCTACTACTGAAAAAGGTGTGAGCAAATCTAAGTAAATATTAAACTTTTAGGAAAAATTGGACAAATTTTAAAAGATATGTCTAAGTTTGTTGTTAACTATATTCTGGATAGAAATATGGTGTTCTATGTAATACCCAAGAGTTTCTCTTGGTTTCTTTTAACTTATTGGAAACTGTTTAGAACTATATAGTGTTAACGATATATAAATGTAAATGTAATTAGCAGTTATGTACATGACTGCCCTTCGTTGGGATTCTGTAAATTTCAAGTGCAAAATCTATATTGTACAACTGTAAGGAGGCATGGACTTGGGAGGTCATGGGTGGATCAGGGTTGTGCCTAGCATTTGCATGCACATACTATAGAATAGTAGTAGCATGTATGTGCCTAACTGCCTACATTTAGCCATGAATCCAATAAATAGGACAAAAATATTATATATGAAGGGATATATACAACACAATGATAACTTCTCAGCAGCTTCTACACAAACATGCCTCAAATATCAATGTCAATGTCACTTCAAAATCCTGTAATGCTTTCACTGATTTTCATAATAATAGTATTAGAATCATCAGAGTTTACAGCAACAGCATTGCTATCAAGCCATTTTAGGCAATGCTGTGCAAATCTTCATTGATCCAGTATCTGAGCTATTTTTTTTTTCAAAAAGTATGTGAATTTATAAAAATTTGTGACTAGCACCACTTAACTTGCAGCAGCTTCCACAGTAGTGAGAACCTCCACCGACATGGCCAAGTTTCATTACTTCCTCAGGGAAGAGGTCCAGTATTTGAACTTTTTTTCAAAAATGATGTGAATTTATAAAAATTGGACCTATATTTTTGTAGCACCGGAAATGACATTTGCTGGAGGTGGGAACTACTGCCGGGCTGCTGACGTAGCCTGGCGGTAGTTCCGGATTAGTACGCAAGCTGGTTGCCACACGCCAACCCTTTAGTAAAAGGGCCCCTGAGTGTCTACCTTTATTCCACTGAAAACAAGGAAAATATTCCAAGTCATAAATTTGGGTGAATTGAGCCCATTGAGTTTGTGCAGGCTCAAACATTCAACTTTTGTTTTAAAGTCAGAAGCCAAATCCAATTTTAAATTGCTTTTGCGGAAAGAGAAACACCTTCTTCAGCTATGATAGCTTTAAAAGAGATTACTGATTCAACTTCAGGCAATAGCATCCAGGATCACCAGCATAAATGCTATTCAGCTGTAAGAAACATTGCATTTTAGAATATCAATTTTCTTTTATCAAAATGTAGGGAGAAATAGTGCTACCTTTTGTGCGTGAAATATTTATCTTTTCTTGCAATTTCCCCACTGTCAGGAAATGCTGATTCTTTTGTAATTTACTGCCCTTTGTGCAAAGATATTTGGCTAAGGTTGAAGTATAAACT